>NC_090447.1:1284673461-1287338461 GCF_031143425.1 Pleurodeles waltl | reverse complement strand
CAAACCAAAAACAAAATAAATCCATCGTTGTGGGTGTTATGCAATTCACCTTCCCCTTCCCAGGAGTTAGCTACAAGCTGGGAACTTGGCAAAAGAAACAAAAGACAGCAGTGGAGAATAAGAAATAAATACAATTGTCTGGTTCAATGAAAATTGTGCGACATAAATAGTGATTACAGTTAGAAGGATTCCCAATCAAAAGCATGAACACTGATCCAAAGGGGCTGAAGGACATTAAAATCTGTAGCAAACTGTATAAATTTAGAAACGTTCTCGAAATGCAAAAGGCAAATTTGAGGAGGCTTAGTAAACTTAGCACAACTACTCACGGGCTGACTGGTGCAGTTTTTAGACATGCATCATTGGTCCTTCAACCAAAAGATAGGTGTTTATTATGCCATTTGTGAATGATGAAAATCTGGCATGTAATGAAGATTATGGTAACGTGATGTTTAAGCCCTTTTCTATGCCAAAACAAGTGCAGAGCGCTAACAATATTCAGCTTCCAGGAATTACTATATTAGTATCACACTTCATGGTCAAGAGCGTTGAGTGTCCCACTTTCAAAACTAAAAAGGACAAAATATCAAGCAACATAAGAGGGGTATTCATCCAGAAAGTCAATGGTCAGTTGCTAGTTAATTCTCAGATATATGGATGACTGCTTGGAGGGCAGTAGATCCTCGGCCTACTCCAGGTGGAATCAACTGACCCTCATTAATGAATACAATTAGGTGAAGGACGTGCCACAGTATGTGGACTTTTTTGACTTCCATGCTCTCCTCAAACTGGTCTGTCGAGAAAACTGATGGCCAAAATTTGCTTTTGTGAATAAACTGAAAGTTTGTCACACCGACTATTGTATAAGAAGAGAGTTTTGAATTTAAAAAGGACAGACACTTGCCTTTTCAGTTACAAATTGCTTACATCAGTACCCACACCATAAAATGTTTAATAAAGAAAAGGATAGTTTCGCTTCACTTCAAAGACGATAGGCTGAACCAAGAAAAACAGGTCAATTGTCAACAGAATCAACTCTGCTGCTTTGCAAAATACAATACAAGCCAAGCTTTTCCAGTCACTCGAGGTAATGGCATAGAAAAATTCAGTCACGTTTTATCAATGAGCTCCACTAACAGTCAAAGAAAAAGCAAACCTACTTCTCAACCATAGTGCCTATGCTTCTGCACGCATCTTCGGCTGCTTCTCTGAAAGCAGGGTTCGGGTGTGCTGCTTTTACAAAATCGGCCTAAAGAGGAAAAGGACAGAAAAACAATTCATTTCTTTTAGTTATAGATGAAGAAAGCCAACGTGCTAGTGGGAAAATGCCAACATGGTAGAGATTTGACAGTAATGTCCAATTGGTTAGGTCAGAAGTTCGATTCTCTCAGTCGAGGGAGCTGGAATTTAAATAAGGACTGAAGTGATTCTCACACTTGTCGAGGAACGCTATTACAGTTTAAAATGACAAACAACGGGTCAGACAGGTAACGTTCTACTAAGGTCTTGGCTTGACCTACAAATTTAACCAGCGACTCCAAGCTAAGTATTATCAAGCACCTCTAACCAAGCAGCTTGTAAAGAATTGTGTCAACTGAGGGGTATAGGTTGAGGTGATTCAGGAGCCTGTATAAAAGGTGAATATATGTAAAAACATAATAAAGGAGTCAAAAAGTCCCTTCCTGGGATGAAATAGTTTATTAGAACCAATGTACTTATAAAAGTACTGTGTGCAAACTTAAAGTCAGTATAAAGGGGATAGATTAATGGTATGTCACAATAAGCATGGGCAGAAATTAAAAAGTAGCTTACTTAAACACCTATGGTTAGGTCTACATGCAGTGAAATCTGGTTCATTAAGCCGTAGGGGTGTAGCACAACATTTTTCAATGACAATCGGTGAGCTTTATCAGATTAAGTATTTAGGCCATCAACTTAATTACAGGCTGTTAAATTCATACTGCCTTTGTAACATGAGAGGATGATAATTGGAAATAAAAACATGGAGGGTTCATAAGCGGCATTTATGGGAGTGCACAGCATCAGATCCAATATTAGACATGGGCAACACAAAATGTCATTAAATAGTAAAAATGGTTTCAGATGTAACCTGCAAATATACTAAATCCTGACACAGAACCACAAGTGACAGCCTTGTACATTCAATGTTAGAATTTACAGTGGAATCTCTCACTGAACTTGTTAATGGCATTTCAACCCCAACAACGGAATGCATGGACCTTTCCTAAGAACAGCACAAATTCATAGAGGGTGAGGCCACCAATGAAAGCAAACTAACAGAACAAATAAGGCAGCTCCTACAAAGAAAATGTGTCAATGACAATCTCGTAATTAGTGTTGAGAAATCAGGGAAGTGGGTCAAAAGATCTCATTCGGACAGTCTGAGCGATCCAAAGCCAAAGCCAAACAATGTGCAGAGGCAAAGTCACCACTTGCTGATTGCACCAAGTCGCATATGGATTTTAGAAAAGGGATGTGGCAAACCACCTTTCAATAAAGTTTGTGCATGAAAGTCAAAGACAGCAGGACTATCTGCAGAGAGGGTGCTTGGTGTCTTTGCCAGAGTAGGCAAAGCTGTTCGGAGCTTTCTTCTTCACAGTAACTGAATGTATGTTGCCCGAAAGACAGCAGTAACCATTCAAGGACAACAAAAACATGAGTCAGGAATGTGGATGTGACACTGTGGGACAATCAGTCAGCTTCTGGCTGTTCACTACTGTCCTGACATCTTTGTATACTTTCCTTAAATCATGGTCAATGCAGTTTGCTTTTGGACCCTGTCCCTCCCCGAATGTCACATGTTGCACATCACCAAGGAAGGGGTAGATTATGGTCTCCATCAGGGAGGTGTAACTATCTATCAATATAAAGAGTTCTTGAAATTCTGCTCAGCTCTTTATAACATCTTTTAAGGCTCATAGGCTAACAAGGAGGCTATTCTTCAAGATACTTTTATCTATGATCCTTAAAGGGAAAAAAACTCAAAAAGGTAATTAAATGGCTGCCGTATGCAAGTCTGCAACTAGAAGCTACTATTGTAACCACTTGGATTCTTTCCCAGAATTTTAGCTGTAGTATGGATTAATTGTCAAAATCATCTGCAGTTTTTAATCAAGTAGAGGGTTGAGGTTGTCTTCCATTAATGTATTTTTGAAGAAGGCTTTGGCTTATCAGAAATCGCAGTATTTAAGGTTCTGAGGGACCCATGCAAATTGGTACTCTGCTACATCTGTGTCCAGTATCAATCCAGACATTGGAAAAATGCCACTGTTACATTCTCAAGTCTTCATCCAGAATGATACGCGATATCGTTCTTCATCAAAGGGAAGTTTATTTCGTAAGTACAATCTGTATTAAACCCCTGACCCAGCTCCGTCCTTCCTAACCGCCTCCTCTCTCCTCACGTTCTGCTCTCTCTCCTGACTTCCCGTTACCGGAATATCGCTAGATTCTATTCTCCTAACATTCTCTTCTTAAAGCCCTATTACCACTACACTACAACATAACACATCCCTTATTCTATATAACAATTAAGTGGAGCCTTTAATAAATGTAAAATAACAAAATCCTAAACTAACAACAGTTTATATCTATTACCCTAATAACACACATAATCTTCCAATTTCCTCGGTCTTTCCTTAACTCTGTCACTAGACTTTTTACTCATACTATCTTCACTCTGTACTTCCTTCATTTCCTTTCGCCTGAGCCACTCTTCCTTCTCCACGTCCGTACACTTTACTATCCTTCTCACATTCCACCAATTTCCATCCGACAATTTAACACAATTTCCCTTGAGTTCAATCACGCACTTAGGCTCTGATAATTTAGATTCACCCTTCCTTACCATGTTGCCTGTGCTAGCTCTTAACCACATACCCTTTTCATACACCTCCTGTTTTCTTTTAATCTTATTGTTGTGTCTTGACACATACTGCTGCTGATACTTCTTCACCCTTTGACAGATCTCTTCAGAATCTACTACAGTTTTCCTATTCTTTACCACCCATGCTGGCACCGCCACCGTACAAGGCACTCTCCCTCTTAACAACAAAAATGGCGTCACACCAGTCACACTATGTGGTGTTGTCCTATAATTCCATAACATATCTCTAATCTGAGTTTTCCAAGAGTTACTGCCCCCAGCCAACTGGATGTTTTCCCCCAACATTCGATTAAATCGTTCAACCATACCATTTCCCCTAGGATGGTACACCGGAGTCCTGCGGTGCTTAATCCCCCATTTCTTGAGAAAATTCTCAAACTCACAAGAAATAAATTGTGGCCCATTGTCACTGACTATTTCTCCAGGACAACCTTCTCTCCTAAAAATTTCCTCACAGAACGTTATCACATTACCCGCTTTCACCTCCCTCACAAACGCCACTTCCGGCCATTTGGAATAATAATCCATCATGACAATTGCAAATCTATCCGTCCACCCCAAGCTTTCAAAGGGACCACATATGTCAATGGCAACCTTTTCCCACGCTCTCTCCGAAAATTCATCTGATTTAATGATTGTTTCCGACAACACAAGTGACTTATCGCTGCATGCGCAGGCCACATAATCTCTTACATACCTCTCAATATGTTTGTTCACACCTGGCCACCAATAATCTGCCCAAACTTTCCTCTTCATGGCGGATATGCCCTCGTGTCCTTCATGCATTAATTTCAACACTCTTTCTCTTAAGCCATCTGGTACAACCAATTTGTCCCCCCTTCTCAGTATACCATCAATCACAGACAGTTCCTCCCACACATTCTTATATTCAGCCAAATCAATATTCAATTGTCTTTTCTTTTTCTCCGGTAACTGTTCTATTATCTTATTCAACACTAAGGGGGTCATTCCAACCCTGGCGGTCGGTGATAAAGCGGCGGCCAATCCGCCAACAGGCAGGCGGTCAAAAAAATGGAATTCTGACCCTGGCGGGAACCGCCAACACAGCCCGCCACTTTAACACTCCGACCACCACGGCGGGACAGACAAACAGCGCGGCGGTCACCGCCAACAGGCAGGCGGCAGACAATGTACCGCCCAACCTATCACAACTCACCAATCTGCCACCTTTTCCAGGGCGGGAGCCCCGCTGATAAAAACACGGCAGAAACAGACTACGAACGGGAAAACGCTCACCTCTACACACTCTACGAGGAAGGAGGACAGCATGGAACCCGAATTAAACATCCTACCAGCTATTGTCTACCTGCTCATCTACCACGAGTACGAACGCCGGCGCAGACGACAACGGTGAGTACTGCACCTACGACACAGGGGAGGGGGGAGGAGGAGGAAAGCTCACGGGCACACACATACGCCCACCCCCCCACCCCAAATGCCTACACCCCAATGCAGAGCAACAAGTCAGAGTGACACCCCCCAAACCCACCGGAATAATGCAAAGACACAATTAAAATGATCTATCAAATATATGTATAAATAGCTCCATTGAAGTTATGGGAAATATGCAATATGAAAGATTCAAAATAAGGAATGAACATAGTTAAAAATATATACATAGGCAATAAGTCCTGCCCATTCTGTCAAAGTTCCATAGTCCGTGGGCCAATGTGCACAAACACATGGGCAAAGCCCACACAGGAGACCAGATACCATTGGAGAGAACACTGCTGGGGCATCAGATGATAAAACTACAGGCACCTCAGGGGGAAGGGAAGGGGGGGCACCTCAGCCACATGAGTCCAGATCCACGAGGGGCCTCCATGCCCACTGTCCCATCCTGGGGAGTGCAAAGCCACAGTCTCACAAGTCTCTACAGTGGATGGCTTGCCCATTGTGCCATCCTGGGGAGTGCAAAGCCACAGTCTCTCAAGTCTCTACAGTGTGTGGCTTGCCCACTGTTCCATCCTGGGAAGTGCCAAGCCACAGTCCATCAGATGGATTACCGACTCCACTGTTAATGGAGGAGGCATGGTGCCCAGAGTGCTTCGTGAAGCCCTGCTCGACACAGAACCGGCACTGTCAATGGGCCAGCGGTGCTTGAGACGGCGTTGCCCAGCGGAGCGGTGCTTGACAGGAAGGGCCCAGCGGAGCGGTGCTTGACAGGAAGGGCCCAGCGGAGCGGTGCTTGAGATGAAGGGTCCAGCGGAGCGGGCCTTGACAGGAAGGGCCCAGCGGAGCGGTGCTTGATAGGAAGGGCCCAGCGGAGCGGTGCTTGACAGGAAGGGCCCAGCGGAGCGGGCATTGACAGGAAGGGCCCAGCGGAGCGGTGCTTGAGATGAAGGGCCCAGCGGAGCGGTGCTTGACAGGAAGGGCCCAGCGGAGCGGTGCTTGACAGGAAGGGCCCAGCGGAGCGGTGCTTGACAGGAAGGGCCCAGCGGAGCGGTGCTTGAGATGAAGGGCCCAGCGGAGCGGTGCTTGAGATGAAGGGCCCAGCGGAGCGGTGCTTGACAGGAAGGGCCCAGCGGAGCGGTGCTTGACAGGAAGGCCCCAGCGGAGCGGTGCTTGACAGGAAGGGCCCAGCGGAGCGGTGCTTGACAGGAAGGGCCCAGCGGAGCGGTTCTTGTCACGGCGGGCCCAGCGGAGCGGTTCTTGTCACGGCGGGCCCAGCGGAGCGGTTCTTGTCACGGCGGGCCCTGTTCAGCGGTGCTTCTCACGGCGGGGCCCTGTTCAGCGGTGCTTCTCACGGCGGGGCCCTGTTCAGCGGTGCTTCTCACGGCGGGCCCCTGTTGAGCGGTGCTTCTCACGGCGGGCCCCTGTTCAGCGGTGCTTCTCACGGCGGGCCCCTGTTCAGCGGTGCTTCTCACGGCGGGGCCCTGTTCAGCGGTTCTTGTCACGGCGGGGCCCTGTTCAGCGGTTCTTGTCACGGCGGGGCCCTGTTCAGCGGTTCTTGTCACGGCGGGGCCCTGTTCAGCGGTTCTTGTCACGGCGGGGCCCTGTTCAGCGGTTCTTGTCACGGCGGGGCCCTGTTCAGCGGTTCTTGTCACGGCGGGCCCCTGTTCAGCGGTGCTTCTCACGGCGGGGCCCTGTTCAGCGGTGCTTCTCCTGTGTTTCTAGGGAGCCAGACCTGGCCAAGACTTCCCGCTCAGTCACCATCTGACCTTGCGGTCGCGGGGCCCACCTGTGATGGAGTCCTGGGCCCGTGGGTGTCGTCCGTCACAACCGGAATGGGGCTGGTGGGGCCCTCCTGGGCAGCTCGCCTGCTGCCTGACTTCTCCGCCCTGCTGCCCTTGCCCTCCTTCGCTGAAGCTCTGTGGCCCTTGCCTCCCTTTGATGATGTGGCAGGTGACGGGGCAAGGCTACTGTACTTGGTGGCAGCCGTCTCAGGCTTGTCGCGCCGGCCCTTATTTTTTTTTTTCCTCTTCCCAGGGGGTGGGCTGGCTGTCCCCTTGCTGCTGGCCGATGTTCCTGCCCTAGGAGCTGGTGGACTCCAATAGCCCTGCACTATGGTCATAGTAGATGCAGGGCTGGTGGTGGCTGAGGTGCTTTTTTGACTCTTACCAGATGGAGGGGGTGGGTCAGTGATTGGAACGAGCTCAAGGTTGGAAAGGAAAAGCACTTGGGAAGGACAGGGACGGGTAGGTGTAGTGGGGGTATGGGAGTGGAGGAAGAGGATGTGGTTGTAGGAGAGTCAAGTGTGCTGTCTTTGGGTGCAGGTGCTTGTGACGGAGGCTGTCGTGAGGTGGATGGCTGTTGGGTGGGTGGCTGCCTGCGTTTGTGTGGTTTGGAAGAGGGGGTGACAGACACACTGGGAGAGGACACAGGGGACGTGTAAATGGCAGTGGGGGTGGTGACTGCACGTGTGCGGACTGTAATGGAGGGTGTGCTGGTGATGGAAGTACTGGCTGATGGTGGTGTGCATGCAGGTGTGAGTGGAGACGTCACAGGGAGGGAGGAGGGAGATGAGGAGGTGGGGGACACAGAGGTGGTAGTGACTGTTGGCATGTCTGCATCTGGATGTTGCTTGGGTGAATGCTTGTGGGATCTGTGGTGCTTATGTCTGGATGAGCTGCCCTTGGGTGTAGAGGTGTGTGCAGGCTGGTCTGATGGTGTGGATGGGATAGGCAGAGGAACAGGAGACTGGGACTGGGTGGAGGGAGTCAGAAGAGGGAGGCTGGAGACAGGGACAATGGCTGCCATCAGTGCTGAGGCCAGAGCGTTGAACGATCGCTGATGGGCAGCCTGACCCGAATGAATGCCCTCCAGGTATGCATTGCTCCGATGCACCTCCCTTTCTACACCCTGGATGGCATTCAAAAGGGTAGACTGCCCAACAATGAGCGTCCGCAGGAGGTCAATGACCTCCTCACTGAGGGCTGCAGGGGTAACTGGGGCAGGGCCTGAGGTGCCTGGGGCGAAGCAGATGCCCGCCTTCCTGGCCGAGCGGGCACGGGGCGAACGCTGAGGGGCTGCTTGGAGGGCGGGGCTGGTGCGCTGGGTGGCGGCTGTACCTGTTGTGGCGGTGGGCACTGATGTTGCCGCCACCGCAAGGGAGCACCCTTCCGAGGACGTGTCGGTGTCGCTGACGTCTCCACGGGTCCCCGTTGTGGAGCTCCACTCGCCCTCCGTCTCACTGGTGTACTCGGAGTCTGTTGCATGGCCCTCCGGGGCCATGTGAGATGCAGCTCCCTCGTGCGCCGATGCCACTTCTCCTCCTCCTGATGATGCTATTGCACACATGAACAGGAAGACAAAGAAAATGGGGGGGGGAGAAATGAAGACAGGTTGAGTGCATGCATTGGCAACACCGTTGTCGGAGAGGACAGACACAGAAGCCCCCTGCACTAGGCCGCGCAATCGGGGTACACTACTCAGTTATTGTGACTAGGCCTACAGGTCTACGGACGACAAATGCATACATGGGTGAGGCCGGACCATGGATAGCTGTACTTGGCACCCTACAGAGGTGGGGGGCGGGGGCACAGGGCCATGCCTAACGGAGGGGCCTAGCCTACAGAATGCGCCCTGGCCTAGAGATAGCCACAGCCCTCCTCCCCCACCCAGACACCTTCACTGCGCGCAAAGATAGCAGAATGTGCTGATACTCACCCCCTTGTGTCTGCTGTGATGTCCTCACGCGCCCATCCAAATCGGGGTAGGCCACCGCCAGGATCCGGGACATCAGGGGGGTCAATTGGCGGCTGGCACCCCTCCTACGTTGGGAGGCCATCCCCAGCAGAGACTCGGCAGTCTTTCTGGTCCTGCGGCGGATGTCCTCCCACCTCTTTCGGCAGTGGGTGCCCCGTCTGTTGTGGACCCCCAGGGCCCGGACGTCCTCGGCGATGGCACGCCAAATGTCGATCTTCTGATGGGCGCTGACCTATGTGACATGTACAGGGTGGTAAAGGAAATCTCATCACTTTTCTGCCTGGTCAATGTGAGTGGCCCCCCTCCCCAACCTTGCCATGTGGCACATGCTCTCATCTTTCGTGCGTTGCACTCCTCATTCGCTCCCTTCCCCACCATCTTACATACACCCCACTCAACACAGGCATAGCCCATTCAACGTGCACCCTGTGTACTAACCTGTTGGTCTGGAGGACCGTAGAGTAGCGCATACTGGGGGAGGACCCCATCAACAAATTTCTCCAATTCTTCAGAAGTGAAGGCAGGGGCCCTTTCCCCAGTCGCAGCAGCCATTGTATCTCCCAGACCGAGGTCACAGCAGCACTTGCAGTATCGGTCCTCTCCTGTGGATGATCAGGTCTCGAGTGATTAATCAGATAGAAAATGGCGGTCACGCCCGCGGCGGTGTGTACCGCCACGGTGCGTACCGCGACCGCAGGCGCACATCCTCATTGGCTACTGAAACCCATAGGGTGCAATGTTAACCAATGCGGCTTAGCACCGCGGTCTTCGACCGCCTACCGCCACGGTGTGCCACACCAGCGCATTGACCTCACATCCCACTGTCACACTTCACAGGTCAGGCAGCCGCCATTTCAAGGGCCCACATGGCTGAATTTCTACTGCGTCACACAGGCCTAGGCCTTGCATTGCCACTCATACAAGCCTTTCAATGCATAGCGATTCGTGTACTGTGCAAGCTGTGTGAACGAACCTGTGGGTTGCTTTTGACTCTGTGCTCCATGTTGTCCTTCCTAGGCACCGTCCGCTGGGACTTGCGAGGAGAAGGATGAATCCTCCTGTGTACCGACCGCTGGTGGACCTGTCGACAATGGAAGAACGACATATCATACTTACATACAGGCTTGACAGAGCAACTATACATGAACTATGTGCCCAGCTGGAGCCAGACCTGATGTCCCCCATCCGCCAACCCACAGGGATTCCCCCTCTGGTGCAGGTTCTGTCAGTACTCCATTTTTTGGCAAGTGGGTCTTTTCAGACAACAGTGGCCATATCATCTGGGATGTCTCAGCCTATGTTTTCTAAGGTTTTGTCCAGAGTGTTGTCTGCCCTGATGAAATACATGCAGAGCTACATTATTTTCCCTGAGGTGGGCGATTTGGCTACAGTGAAGGGTGATTTCTATGCCCTTGGACATATCCCCAACATCACTGGTGCCATTGATGGGACCCATGTGGCTTTGGTTCCCCCCAAAGAAAGTGAGCAGGTGTACAGAAACAGAAAAAGTTATCATTCGATGAATGTCCAGGCGGTCTGCTTGGCTGACCAGTACATCTCCCATGTAAATGCCAAGTTCCCTGGGTCAGTGCATGACGCGTATGTCATGCGAAATAGCAGCATCCCTTATGTGATGGAACAGCTACAGAGACACCGTGTGTGGCTAATTGGTGACTCTGGTTACCCCAACCTGTTGTGGCTACTGACCCCAGTGAGGAATCCCCGGACCAGGGCAGAGGAACGGTACAATGAGGCCCATGGGCGAACTAGGAGGATCATAGAAAGGACCTTCGGGGTCCTGAAGGCCAGGTTTAGGTGCCTGCATATGACAGGGAGATCCCTAATGTACTCACCAAAGAAGGTGTGCCATATCATCGTGGCCTGCTGTATGCTTCACAATCTTGCTTTGCGACGCCAGGTGCCTTTTCTGCAGGAGGATGGTCCAGATGGTGGAGTTGTAGCAGCTGTGGAGCCTGTGGAGAGTGAAGAGGAGGAAGACGACGGGGACGACACGGACAACAGGGATACAGTCATACAACAATATTTTCAGTAGCACACAGGTAAGAATCACCCCCGCCATTTTACATTTACTTAAGGCCTCATGCATCTCCACTGTCTGTGTTTCCCCCCAGTTCCTGTTAACTGATTTGTGACTTTCCCTTCCCTTTTCAGAGCTGTATGACCCACTGCGTGACTTCTGCTTTGTGTGCCCATGGACTAAAGCTTATTGAAATTGGTATGTTGTCATCACAAAGTAACTGGACATTATTGCACCGTTATGTGTAATACATTTGTTAAGAATACAAGCAGACTCCTGTTATTTTAAGTGCAATAATTGATTTATTTTAAGTGCTACATATAGGTACATGATTGTAAAATGGTGATGGGTGGGGGTGGAGTAATGTCCATGGCAGAGTCCAGTTCTCAGTCGCACAGGTGCATTGTCCATATGCCTGTGGAAGGATGGAGCAGGGGCAGTTAAAGGTTGGACAGGGTGACAATGTGGGACAGTGGGATGACATCAGGGGGTATCTTAGGCTGGCGGGGGTCTTGCAATCCTACTCTGTCTTCTTGTGAGATCTCAGGTTCCGCTTGCGGGGTGGTTCTTCTTCTGCAGGAAGTGGGATTCTGGTGGCCTGTTGTTGTGTGGGAGCCTCCTGTCCACTAGCGCCGGCGGAGGTGGTAGGCTGTTCCTGGCCTGGGCTAGTGACAGGGGCCCTTTGGGGTGCCACATGGTCCCGCAATGTGGTGACTATCTGGTTAATGGCCACGACGATGGTCCCCATTGCGGAACCGATGTTCCTCAGTTCCTCTCTGAACCCCATGTACCGTTCCTCCTGCAGTGCCTGGATCTCCTGGAACCTGGCCAGTACCGTCGCCATCGTCTCCTGGGAGTGGTGGTAAGCTCCCATGATGGAGGAGAGGGCCTCTTGGAGAGTCGGTTCCCTGGGCCTGTCCCCCCCCTGTCGCACAGCAGCCCTCCCAGTTCCCGTGTTCCTGGGCCTCTGTCCCCTGGACGGTGTGCCCACTACCACTGCCCCCAGGTCCCTGTTGTTATTGGGGTGGTGGGTCAACCTGGGTGCCCTGTAGTGGTAGACACACCGCTGATCGACGTGTCCTGGAGACAGAGGCATGGGCCCGCTGGGTGGGAGCTGTGCTGGTGTTCCCAGAGGGGGTTGGGTCTGGTGTAGCCTGTGGCTGTCTGTGGGGAACCGACTGTCCAGAGGTCCCCGATGGGCCGGACTGGTCATCTGGGTCCAGGGAGACAGAGCTGCTGTCATCACTGGGGGCCTCTTCTGGGGGTGGGATGGACATCTCTGGACCCTCCGTGGCGGTGTGGTGGCGTTTGGGTCCTGCAGGGGTATAAAGGTATGGTTATTGCTTCTGTGTGTGGCATTTCGTGTGATGGGTGGGTGTCCGTGTACCCAAGTGTAGGCATTCCCTTGTGGGGGCGTTTGTGAGGGTGGCTTGTGGGGGTGATGTGTGTGTGCAGTGGGCATGCTTTGGTGATGGGTGTCCATGCTTTGTGGTCGCATGCAGGGCTTGGTGTTGGGATGGGTGGGTTGTGATGGTGAGCCATTTGCAAGGAGTTGGTGTGATGGGGGTGGGGGTGAGGGTGGGGGTATGATTTGGCATGCAGGTGGGGTGGGGGTGGGAAGCAGTAGTGAAGATTTGACTTATCAGAGTCCATTCCTCCGCCTACTCCTGCGAGGCCCTCAGGATGCAGGATGTGCAAGACTTCCTCCTCCCATGCTGTAAATTCTGGGGGAGTAGGTGGGGGGTCCGCCGCCAGTCTTCTGCACCGCAATGTTGTGCCTTGATACCATGGAACGCACCTTCCCCCGTAGGTCGTTCCAGCGCTTCCTTATGTCATCCCGATTGCGGGGATGCTGTCCCACCGCGTTGACCCTGTCCACTATCCTTTGCCATAGCTCCATCTTCCTGGCAATTGTGGTGTGCTGCACCTGTGCCCCGAAGAGCTGGGGCTCTACAGGGACTATTTCCTCCACCATGACCCTGAGTTCTGCGTCAGTGAACCTGGCGTGTCTTTGGGGTGCCATGGGGTGGTGTGGATGAGGTGTGGGGTGGCGTTTGTGGTGATGAGTGTGGTGCGTGTGGTGGTGTGTGGTGTTTGGTGCGTGGAAGTAGTGTGGGTGATGGTGTTGTGTGCCTCTGTGTTGTGGGATTGTCTATTCTGTGCTCTCTCTCTCTAGCCTTCATCAATAATTTCGGGTCGTAGGGGTTTGTGGGTGATGTGGGTGTGTGTTTTATATTGTGTTGGGTGTGTGGGAGTGGTGTTAGTATGTGTATCAGGTGTGTGTGTTTCAAACTGACCAATGTGGCTGAGTTTTCTATGTGTGTGTGTATTTTGACCGCAGCGGTGTGTACCGCCAATGGAATACCGCGTTTGAAAGAGCGCCGCGTGGATTTGTGGGTCGTAATGGTATGGGCGTATTTCTGTTGGCGTGGCGGTGGAGGTTTGGTCATCGCCATTTTTTTGCTGACCTTTGGTGCGGCGGACTTTTGTGGATGTCGGGTTTTTGGCGGTTTGCAAGTTGCGGGTCAGAATGACCGTGGCGGTTTACCGCGGCCGCGGCGGTGTTCTGGCGGTCTTCTGACCGGCGGTAAGCACCTTTTACCGCCGAGGTCAGAATGACCCCCTAAGTCTTCTCGTATGGCGGCTTCCCATTTCTCCTTATCTATGGCTCGGTCCATTTCTGATACATCTGCCACCATCCACTCGTCTTCTTCAATGTTCACCCCATCATCCACTGGCAATCTAGACATACAGTCTGCATTTATATTCCTTATACCCGGAACATATTCCATCTTAAACGTGTATTCTTGTAGTCTATATATCCATTTCGCAATTCTTGGTGTCGCCCTGCTTGCTCCTTTCGTCGTAAAGATGTCTATTAATGGTTTATGATCGGTTCGTAACTCGAATTCCATTCCCCACACATATGTTCGGAAATGTTGCACACTCCACCAGCATGCTAGAGCCTCCTTTTCGATTGTGGAATACGTTGGTTCGGCACCCTTCAACGTACGTGATGCAAAAGCTACCACTCTTTCCTTGCCTTCATGTCTCTGCAACAACGCCGCCACCAATCCGTAATTACTTGCATCCGCCACAATTATGGTCTGATCATCAGGGTCATATGGTTTCAATGTGATTGCTCTTACTATCGCCCTCTTGATTAATTCGAATGCTTCCTGGCATTCTTCAGACCACTCAAATCGACATCCTTTCTTCATTAGACCTCTTAGCACATGCACTTTGTCCGCAAAATGGTCTACAAATTTAGTGTAATATTCAGCGAATCCAAGGAATGACCTCAATTGTTCCTTATTTTGTGGGGATGGAGCTTCTGATATAGCATCTATCAGTTTGAGCTTAGGTTTTATGCCATCTCGATTTAACGTGTGTCCTAAGTACTCTACTTCTTCAACACAGAACTTACTTTTCTTCCTACTTATGGTAAGTCCTGCTTTTTCCAACTTTTCCAGAACTTCTAACAACACCCTATCATGCGCTTGCTCATCTTCTCCCCAGATCAAGACATCATCCTGAAAAACCAAAGTGTTCTTCACACTGCCCAGAATCCTTTGCATTATTCTCTGGAACACCGCAGAGGCAGATGCCAGCCCAAAAGGCATCCTGATACACCGAAATGCTCCTTCTGTCGTGATGAATGAAGGTAAATGTCGAGACCCTTCTGACAACCGCACTTGATGATAGGCATTCGACAGATCCAAAGTCATGAAACATATCCCTTCCGAACACTAGCTAACTTTTCGTTTATCCTAGGTAATGGATAACGATCCACCAATATGTTGTCATTTAAGTCTCTTAAATCAATGCACATTCTGATCCTTCCATCAGGTTTCTTCGCTATGACCACTGGACTCAACCATTCAGACACTTCTATTGGCTCTATCACGCCCTCTCCGCATAACCTATGAAGTTCTTCCTTCACTTTACTTCTTAATGCCAATGGTACCATCCGTGCTTTGTGTATCCTGGGTACTGCTTTCTTCTTTAAAATGATCTGGTGTTCAAAACCCCTGAGACAACCCAATCTCTTGTCAAACAATTTAGGGAACCTCTGCACCCATTTCTCTTCCCTACCTTCCTCCGTCAACAACACTTTTTCCGGATGATTGGGATCCAGTATAATTCCCAAAGCTCGCTGTTCCTTCCATCCAAGCAACGATTTCCCTTGACGCACCACGTATATCTTCCCTTTGGTTTTCCTGTTCTTAAATGTAAGTTCTGCTTCAAAATAACCCAAAATTGGAAGCTTACCACCACAATATCCTTCCGGCACCACATCAGTTGAATTAAGTTTATTTTCTCCCAAGGTTTCTCAAACCCGTTCATCTATTAATGTGAATGGTGAGCATGAATCTGCCCACATATGTAACTGTATCTCATTTATTCTGACGATGCACTTAGGTGGGTTATACTCTTTCTTCTTCACATTCTGTTGCACACACACCCTTGCTTCTTCCTCTTCCACGGTCACGACGGTCATGACTTCCAATTCTTCCTCACTCGCACTATCGTCTCTCATTTTACTGGCTATTCCACCTTCTTTTACTGCATTTACAGATTTCTTGAATCTATTGTCGCCAATCATCCTACATACTCTTGCAAAATGTCCAATCTTTTTACACTTAAAACACTTGATGTTGACCGCTGGACAATTCTTTGCCTCCACCAAATGTCTGTTACTGCCACATCTATAACATTCTTTTTTCTTCCCACATCCTTCATTTCCATTCTTTCTGTTATACTTTACTTCGCTCACAGTATTTTGTTCCTTACTTCCAGTATCTGTACTATTTAATTCTTTAACATACTGTTGTGTACTTTCCATATGTCTTGCTACCTCAACTGTTTTTTCCAACGTAGGATTTTTTAAACCAAGCAATTTCTCCTGTATCTTCATATCTCTTAGTCTATTTATGAGTTGATCACAAATTATTTCATCATTCAGATCCTTGAATTTACAACTTATAGCCAATCTTCTTAAGTTGCTTACATACTGATCTATTGTCTCTCCTTGTTTCTGAGCGCATGAGAAAAATTTATGCAGCTCTACCACTATATTCATTTTTTTCCCGTAGTTCTCTTCCAATGCCTTCATGGCATTCTCATACATCTCCTCCTCTTGATCCGAATCTTCTACTTGCACACCTTGCAAAGGTAGAGTTTTCAAAACCTTTCTTCCCTCCACACCAAGACAGTGCTTAAAAATTGCTAATTTCCTCTTCTCTACATACATCTCCCCTCCAATAGCATCCAAGTAGGTAACAAACGCATCTTTCCAATCTTCCCAACCCATGCATGGTTCGCCTGGATGTTGTAGAAAAATTGGTGGTGGGTTTATTAATTGTTATGCCATCTTGTTATGTACAAGTTAAGTTTGTTCTTTCCTTGTTATTTTTTTTTTTTTTTTTTTTATAAGGTACCTTATTTCCCTTGTACATGTACAGCATGCATTATGGTGCATTCACAGGATCATAAATCATTTTTTTTTTCTTATATGATGCACATAAACACTTCTCAGATGCGATGTTTCAGACCCGATTTCTTTTTTTTTTTTCCTTTATTTCCTTGCATCGCGTTGCTAGGCAACTCTCCGTTTTGTGTGATTATTTTTTTCAGCGTCGCGTTGCTAAGCACTCAGCTGTTTAGCGCGCTCGTGCGTCTGCCGTTTAATGCGTTCCTGCATGCGCAAACAGTAAACACTGCAATAGTGTTTATTTGTACTTGCGCTTGTTTAATTTGGACGTCCTTCGTGTCTGCTGTTGTTTGCCGAGGTCAGGGGTCACTTTACACCTAATAATTCTCGCTGGATTCGTCGTACTTCAGCAGTACCAGCTCGTCGCCACTGTTACATTCTCAAGTCTTCATCCAGAATGATACGCGATATCGTTCTTCATCAAAGGGAAGTTTATTTCGTAAGTACAATCTGTATTAAACCCCTGACCCAGCTCCGTCCTTCCTAACCGCCTCCTCTCTCCTCACGCTCTGCTCTCTCTCTCCTGACTTCCCGTTACCGGGATACCACTAGATTCTATTCTCCTAACATTCTCTTCTTAAAGCCCTATTACCACTACACTACAACATAACAGCCACATTTACCATAAGTTGTTCTGTACCCACAAAAGAATACAGATCTTTCCATAAACGTCTTCAGATTGGGCACTGAAATTTTGGGTTCTATAATTGTGAGGAGTATACCATCATTATTTAGCATTGCTTTAATTTCACCAGTACTCATTGTTATGCATTTGATGTCAGTAGTCACGGGGCGGGTTTGGATGCTGGCAATATTTCCAATGGCAGTAGAAAGAGTAACAAAGAAAGACTACAAGATCACCTGGTTCCCATCTTGACCTCAAAAGTGTCATACAGGATTCATCACAATAAAACAGAGAATGAGGCAATTTGATTTTGAAATAAAGGTTGGGCCCAATCTGATACGTTTAAGAGTATAAAACAGGTAATCCAATCCAACACTATCAAATGCCTTTTCCAGGTCGAGCAAGTACCATCTTCTATTCAAGGTCATCAGCGACTTGCCACAACATATGCAAAACGAACATATTCATGAACTAGGATTGTGTATGGTGTGGTGGCCTGGAAATGTTATATAATAGTGTTTATCTAAGATATCATGTAAAGATTTGGGCAGGGGCACTTGTGTTTTCTGGTCTTTGGAATAAGGGCTATCCTAGCTCTGTTAAAGTTCTGATGAAGCCTGACTGCTTCGTGGGCATCTTTAAAGATGTATGCAGAAAAGAGTTGAGCGGAAGCTTGTTTATTTTATGATAATTTATACAATTTAACCAGTTCTTTCCAGAATTCAGATAATTCATTGCATGTAATTTCTAATGCCAGAAAATAGCTGGCCTCTACAGTAAATCTTTGGAGATGAACTTGACTTAAGAACAACTGTTCCACTACTAGTTATCACATGGTCTCAATGGCACACTCAATGGTAAAAGCTAGCAGAAGCATTCATGATTTCCAGTGCATGAGAGAACAGAGGGTCTTCTTTGTCATAGATAGCTGGTATCAAAGAAAAGGGATTCTGTTTACTAAAATTGTAAAGTTGGAAGTTGAGTCACTTTCTCACTGTGTTCATAGTGACGCCACTTCATACAAGTGAGTGCAATTGCAGACTGCTATGTGAAGACGGAAGTTGAACATTGTGCTCCTCTCGAAGTCATGCAGCAGTTCTTCAGGCCAGCACCGATTATAATGTGAGGTTACTTTCTCAATCATACCTTCAAGCAATGTTTGCTTCTCTTTGGGCCTTCTTCTGGCTAGCGCAGAATCTTAAATGAGGTCGGCCCTCTGAGTCACCTTACAAGCTAACCACACACACACGGTCTGGTCATATAATCTCAAATCTTTGTTTTGGTAATGAATCTTCTTGAAGTGAGCCCTCTTCAGGTTATTTTCACTTCTACCTCAGACGCACTATGTGACTTAATTTTAGCTTTGATGTTATCAGTGTGGGATCAACATGTCACCCTTCAGGATGGCGCATTGGGATTTATCTGGTAGAAGAGGGTCTTAGGAGAATAAAGTCTGTGCTTGAACAGGACACCTTTCTGTGAGATGAGCCATTTATCAAAGACAAGTAAATTTCAATTGTCCCGGACATCTTGCAGCAGAGCTCTGCTAGCAAAGTTTTCGCACCAGACTTGTCAATAAAAGAGTCTTAAGCTCCCTACAACAACTCAGGCCCCATCAAACTGTGAACAGTCCAGGGAAGGTGTATAAGATGATGACTTGGAACTGTTCAGTGTGTATATCCACCCTATAGACCTAATCTTAGCAAAAATCTTAAGTATTTTTACTGGTATGTATTTCTGGAAATGAGAAGTTGTGCTGCATTGCTTATAACTGTATAATGTCACTGAAGACGTATGGGGGTCAGAGGTAAAACATCTACTAGAAATAACTTTCCCTCACTGCCTCTCTTTAGTTTGTCTTATTCCACAGATGACATATTTTTTTCTTAAGGAAGGGTGATGTTGGATGCCTTGGTGGATAGACAACAGATAACCCTCATGGACGTAATAATGTGGGAAAGGTCATTCACACTTAAATATAACAAAGACCAGAGTTGTGGAATTCAATAAAATATCTACTTGTTCATTGAGCAGGTTGATTCATAAATGTACTTGCCCTATACATTTAAAAATAAAAAATTTTTTACATTTGGTGCCAGGTAGTGCGGCAGCAATTATGGCAGCAATCTCAATATATAAGGGCTCTGATAATCGCCTCTGATTACGCCAGGGCTCATACTATAGGATTGTGTCAATACTAGCAAATCCCTTGTTTTGCCACCTTCCTGAACATCTACATACTGGGACAGGAGGTAGCGGTAAGCAACAGTTCCAGGGTTGAAATGCCCTTTTGAGGAATGCACCCTACTAAAACCAGCTCTTTTCTAAGCTTTTCCCATACTGAGAAAGGTTGGAAATTAACTCTTGACAACGTCAGAAGTAAAGCTTCTTCCACAGTTGGGAAAAAGTGTTGGAGGCCAAGTGAACTTGTAAACGCTCAACAGATTTTCCCATGAGCAAATGTACACATACATATTTGCTTATGTGCAGTTCACTGATGTTTTCTAGGATTAGATTTCCTGGACCATTCTGTAAATTCTTGTGAATTAATGGAAGCCATATATTGGCAGTAATGCAAGGTCATATATCACCTTTGTGACTTGGGCCCCTAATTATGTCTGGTGTTAACTGAGACTTTTTGTTTTTATTAAAAGTCTATCTGTCTCTCTCTTCTCTCTGTCTATCCGCTGGCTTCATCATGAGTAACAGCATTCTGCTCTGTCACAAGAAGCATATTGGCACACAAAGTAGTTTTGTCCAGTGCCAGAAATTACTGTGACAATTGGTGTGTGCTTTTTTAAACCAAAAAATATTTTAGCTTTTTGCTAATGTTTGATACATTAGTGGGAGCCCGGCACCTCCCACAACAAAAAAACATGTCAAAACAAGAAACGCATTGACAAAACCAAAAGGCTGACCACCAATGTCAGACCTATTGGCTTTGCTTGTTTATTTTCATGTTTCCTAAAATCTTGTTGACTAGTTACACTGATTTTCCATCATGAATACTTTTTAGAAACACTAGCATTCCAACACAAATGATAATTCAAGGAAATTGTCCCTAAAGGGTCCCCAGTAGTTTGGTAAAACCTTTTTGTCCTAGTTGCATTTGTTCTGAACATTTTATTTTGGAAGCAAAGAATCATCAACCTTCCTTTCAAGATTATGTAAATATCTGCATTTAATCAGATGATAGTCTGGGAGCATTTTATGTTGCCTCATATTGAGAAGGTTTGCAGACGTGTGTACACATTTTTATACAGGAACCACTGTCAGTAGTGCAGTCCAAGCTTACAACAATTCCTTAGAGCACTCACCCTAATAATAAATGCTTTGCATTAATGAACCATAAATACGAGTTCAAACAGCAATAACATAGGGACACAAATATTACCTTAACTGCAGACAAGGCTCTTCCATGATTCATAATGTTTACAACACCACCATCCAAAAGGTTTGTGCTGCAGGAGTTTCAGCCTACTGGGCCCAAGGACAAAATAAAGATGAAAAGCTGTTGTCCTTGACACCAAACACTACGTGCTGGGCTTGGGCTATTGGGATGACAGAGGTTTGCATGGATTCCCATTGTGCAAAGCAAAATGCACAAGGCATTGTGGGCATGCAGATTAAGTGATCAAAGTCACAGTAGTGGGTGTTCAACCTCCCAAACCTTGATAACCACTGGAGCAGGACATCAGAGTACACAAGAAAGACGAGTAAGGGGATCACAATATGGCAGCATAATGTTTAACAGACAAATAGTCCTTCTATTAATTCATCAGCAGTCACATGAAAGTAAATGATGGCGGCCCAAGCATGACACTGAGAAAAAGAAAATAGCAATGCTGCAGACAGACAGTAAGATGGGGCTCAGATGTTGGAGAAACCAGTAACAGTAGCATCACAAAGTACGCAAGTTTCAACCAATAAGAAACATTAAACTAGAGCCTAAGAAAGAGGGTATATATGTTTATCTCCGACTATTCTTAGATGGTAGAGGTACACTAGATGGAACAGCAACAGAAATGAAGTCGATAAGAATAGAAAATAGCCAGTGTATTGTTGAAGGTATGATACATTCAAGTCAGTCGAACAAAGGTCAGCCAATATAATGAGTCCTCTTTGTGGTGATAGAAGAAAAGGTTTGTCAAGTGGAAGTTGAATGGCAATAGCAACAGCCAGGTCCATGCGACTATCCTCTTGGTCCCAGTTCTTAAAATCTCTTGACATTTCTATATCAGTAGGATCCAGAGAACCTAGGAAATGTTCCTGTTTCCACTGTAACAAAATTCTCTATTTTTGCCATTGACTGTAATATTAATCACAGAAGATTTGAAAAGGGCAAATTTTAGGTCCCATTGTGTGAGGTAAAGGTGTGAAGCTAAGGGTGTGAACATTTGTGTTAGATTTGTAATCAACATATTTGTGGATTGTATGGCTTTTAGAATTGAAAAGACCTTTTTATTAGGCACAATTGTGTTCCAGAAAATAAGGGGTTTTGGTGAGATCTTGTTTGCGATACAGGATAGGTCCTGTGGGTGCTTTGAAATACTAGCAGTGAAGAAAACGTAATCTCTAGCAGGCATGAAACTATGTCCAACAGAAAGCCCAACATGTCTTTTTGCTTTGCAGTTTCAAGAATTCCCAAGAATCTGACATTCTTGTGCCTACAGATTTCCTCTACTTTTATTTTATGCTTAAGAAAATGCCACAGATATTGGCTGCAGCCGGGCGTTGTGTGTAAATGATCTTCAACTTCAGCCAACCTTTTTTCAGAGAAATCTAGGTATAACATAAGTGTAGCTAAAACTCACCTCATGTCAGACTGTTGAAGTTATGCTGTTCCCAGAGTCACCATGATTTTCTTCATGATGGTAACTCCAGAAAAGTAGCCTACAAATAAGGGAAGAAGATATTATTCAGTTTTGCTATAAATGTCAGAGGAAGGGAGCGGAGTTTGCCTGGCCCAAAGATGGCCACCTCATAGGTGAGCTCCTCCGGCCGACATTCTAATCCTACACTATTCTGCTGCAATGTGCTTCTAATTTCTGCACTGGATGGTGCACTGGACTGCCCTTCCTCAGCTTTGCCCATGATGCCTGGGATCGCCGCATGAGGAGCCTGGCGCAGCCAGACGAGGCCTTTCCTATGTTTCCTGGAGTGAGTGCGTGGGGCCCACACTGGTGGCGCACCTCTGGCCAGACTCTGTCCTACGGATGGGGGGTTTTCCCAGGCCTGATGCAGGGATTGGACGTCCTGGTGAGATCATCGGCTCCCTGGGACCCGAGGACTGAGGTCGCGGGGACTATCTGAACATCTGACTGGACGCTGCTGCTGCCTCATGGCTTGCATCGGCCTTGGCCTGCCAGGCACGGCGGTGACAAGGTGAGCTGGGTTGGGGGCCCTGGGGCATGTTGCAGCTTAGTCGGCGGGCTGCAGGTGCACTTGTGCCTGTTATATTTGCTGCCGCTGGGAGGTTTGACTGCCAAGGATGTTCCTACCTTCCTCCTAGCCTTGCTCCCCACTGTGAGGGCTTGCTGAAAGGCACTGCTGCCCGGTGGTCCGTGAGGTTTGTGCTGGGACACTGCTGTACATAGGAGGCACTTCAGCGAGCTACGTCCTGGCTGCTTGGACTGGTCCTGTGTCCACTGTGCTCGGCTATTGGGATTCCCGTCCTTCTTTGGTCCCACGTGCCTCCCCAAAGCATTTCACGTATTGTCCTGCCTCTTCCCATATGGGAACCACCTGGCACAGCTGTTCAGCTGGCGATCCTGCATAGACTGGTACTTGTGTGACAACATTGATCCCCTGAGTGCTCCCACAGTGGCTAATACTTTTCATTAATTGAATAAGGAGGGGTCTTCCTCGCCTGGAGTGCGGGCAAGTGGAGCACCAAGAGCAGGACGCAGGCCATGTTGTGCACTGCTGCTGGGTCGGACCTGCCATAGCTGACCCTGGAGTGCAGCACTGCCCGCGCACGTGGAACTTGGGTTTGTGTTTAGACTGCCATTGAACTTGCCTTAACCTCTTGTGGCTGGTCCACCCTACAATTTACTGCTTGCACTGTAATTCCTCCCCACTCCAACCCATTGCTTACTTTCCCACATTAGGCTTCAGGTGCAATTTAGGGCACATAGGCTATCAAGGGGAAAACAGGCAAGATCAAACCAAACTACAGTTCGAGCAGCACAGGTCTCATAGGTCACACGAGTATGAAGCAGGGGCTGGCCTCGGGAATGAAATGGGCAGCAAACTGCATCAAATTCTGACGACGATGCAACTTAGCCTCACTAAAATTGACGGAAATATTGATTCCCTCTCCTACAGAATGGATAGAATGTTGGAACGTATAGACAAACATGAAGAACTTGATACGGTGGAACAACAAGTGATGCACATTGAGCATGAGAGAGCCACATCAACGGAGGCACAGAAGCAACTTGAGAAAACTGTATTGGTGCTGCAGGCGAGGGCTGAGGAGCTGGAGGATCATTCTTGACAGAATAACTTACACAATGTTGGCCTAGCCAGAGTCCACAGAAACTGGCAATATGGAAACTTTTGTTGAACGATTCCTTATAGACCTGTTGGGCCGCAAGACCTTCTCAGAACAGTTTGTGGTGGAAGGTGGGTGCATACCGCTCCTTGGCGCCCCACCCTGTACTGCCCCATAGTAGCAAGGCTCTTTAATTATAGAGATCGGGATCTGGTACTCTGCAGCTCTAGAGAACTTTTAACTCTTCTAAATGAGGGCACAGACATCTCAATATTCATGGAATTCATGCTACATGTGCAGGAGACAAGGAGACAATTCCTGCCAGTGAAGCGCAAACTGCAGGAGCTGGAGCAGGACAATGCAATGCTTTATCCAGCCCGCCTACGGGTGACTATTAATGGGAAACCTAAGATCTTCAATGGTCCCAACAGTTTGCAGCAATTCCTTAGGCAAAATGTGTCCCCTGGAGCCGGAGAAGGGCCATCACAGCCGGCAAATTTTGACAGAGTGCCTACAAAAGACATTGAAGAGCAGGACTGATTAATGGTCATAAAAATTATGCATTTTGTCTTACAAATGTGGCACTGCATAACCTTGTTTCCAATTGGACCAGTTGATTGCACAGTTGCTGTGCTATATTGTTGTACTGGGGCATAGGGATAAGTCTGGGTTTTGCTGTATGGTTTGCCTGTTGTGTATGAGGGCATTGGTTGCTGGACTCACTGTTGGACTTATGGGGTGGCTTTCTTTGCTCTACAGGTATATGACTAGTGGGCGCTGGCTGGGTGCTTGACATCCCTGAATGGTGATACCATCCTACCATTTTATTTTTGTTACTTATCTACACAATTGGAGCAATTATAAACATATTTCTGCCCCATTATGCCTATGAGGTATCGTGGTCCTAATCTGACAAAGTCTGTCTCCCTGTGTGTACCACATTGTTGTCCTCTGGGTAATATGATTTGGGAGTTGGGAGGGACTAGGGTGGTTAGTGTATGGCCATGTCGACTGCTGGGGGACATGGCATGGGAGACGTTTCTGCAGCATTTGGAAGATCAAACTGTGCAGACGAAGACTAGTGTAGCTGCCTGAGGTGGGCTGTGTGTATTGGCCATGGGATGCTTGGTGGGGTCTGTTGTGATGGATGACAATGCTACTATGACTACGAACACAGTTAAATTGTTAATCTAGAATGTGAGAGGATTGAATGATCACCGCAAGGTCTGCAAGGTGGTCCTGTATCTGCAGCAGCAACAAATAGATGTGGCTATTCTACAAGAGTCACATTTGCCTGCCAACACTTGATTGCTCACGATGCAGTGCATGCGTGGGGAATGTTGTGCCTCGGAGTTCACAACACATGCCCGGGAGGGGTCCTCATCTGAGCACACCAAGGATTTGAGACTGTCCTGCAAAAGGTGTGTACTGATCTTGTTGGACATTTTGTGGTGGTTGATTGTTGCAAAGAGCATCTTGAGGCACTTTTGGTAGGGGTCTAGGGTCCCAATTATGACGACCCACGGTTCTATCACTCTTTGCACGCCAAACTAGCAGATACCTCACAGCCAGGGTCTATGGTGAAGGCAAACGACTGAGTGTTACTTTTGCTGTTCTTATCAGGCATGATCGTGGGGAGGGGAAGGTGCTAATGGTGAAAGACGACAATTGTGTACCTGTCTGTGGAGCACCACAGGTCATGGAGAGGTTCCGAGATTATTATAATGGCCTATATGCATCCTGAATTACATATGATGCGCATGCCACCGCTGACTATTTGGAAAACATCACAATGCCATCGCTGTTGGACTCACATAAGGAGCGCCTTTTGGCAAGACTCCGTCCCACGGAGATCGCTGCAGCACTAAAGAACATGCCGAGTGGCAAGGCTCCTGGTTCCGGAGGACTGACGGTTGCTTTTTACAAAACCTTTCAAGACAAACCTATCCCTCATTTGGCCAAGTTGTTTGAGGAAATGGCAGGAGACAATGGCATGCCCCCAACCATGCGCAAAGCATTACTGATTACCTTGGTCAAACCCAGCAAGCTGGACGATCAATATTCCTCTTCCCGTCCGTTATCACTCCTTAAACAAACACAAAATTGGTTGCAAAGGTACTGGCTAGCAGGCTGGTGCCCCTTCTTCCCAGTATAGTGGGTCCAGAACCGTCAGGTTTAATACCAGGTCGTTCTCTCAGTTATAATCTCCGGAACCTCTTCGGAGTAATCTCTTGTATCGAACCTGATGTCCGTGCTGTGGCTATTTTTTTTTAGACATGGAAAAAGCCTTTGATTCAGTTGAATGGGAATTCATGATATCTGTCTTTGTGTAGGGGAGGTCTTCTTGCGACTTGTTCAGGTGTTCAATAGGTACCCAATTGCCTGTGTGGGGGTTAATGGTCTGATAGCTGAACCATTTGTCATTGCCAGGGGCAAGCAACAGGGTTGTCCCCTTTTCCCCTGCTCTATGCTCTAGTAGCGGAGCCCCTGGCCTGTGCCCTGCACGAGTATCATACTCACTGTGGCATACGCTCCCCCTCCCTAAAATTTGATAATAATGGCATAAGCTGATGACACTCTCCTTTATGTCTGAGATCCGGAACAGAATTTGCCCCTTATCATTCGTGAGGTGGTGCGCTTTGGGGGCCATTTTGGATTACATGTAAACTGGGATAAATCCCTTATTTTTCCACTCAAAGAGGCCACGGTGCCCGTTTCACTAGTTTCCACTCAGGTGGACCACCAAGCTGATGTCATACTTGGGCGTACTGGTCCCAAGGTGGTGGTACGGGAGAACTATGGGAGGGCTTTACAGCGCCTCAGGGCCTCCTTGAAATCTATGTACATACTCTAATTTAAAGCTAAGTGGATTCTGAAGGTGTATCAGGCTATACATCATTGATGCCACAAACCGAGTAATCCCCGGCATAGACTCTGCAGAGAATACAGCCAGTCTGATAGTAACATAATAATGCTGATGGCAGGGTACAATGAACGCCACAATGTGGCCAGCATAACACAAAGGATGACTGATGGGAACACTAGTCCAAAGCATTCCTATAAACATAGCCTTGGAAGATTTAACAATCATCTCACCTTCAGTTATTCATTCAGGAGGCTAGGATTAGGTGTCTGCTTGAATACAATCAAGAAGTAGACAGTGACGAACTTCAACAGGTACAGGTTGAGACCGAAGTGGACGTGGTTGCAAAGACATGGCCCAATAACACAGAGCATGTTGCTGTTCAAGTCCAAAGAGAACATGTCATCACAATGCTGGCAAAACTTTGACAAATGCAGATACTAGCAGTGTTCAAAATTCAACCTGCCACTTAATGAAAGGAAAGTTAGAGCTAGATGCAGACATACTGTGGATACACAGGTCTTTGAATATGACAGAGTTTAGATGATATGGCCTCAGGCAAATCAATATGCATGGGTATGACACATTCCAGCCTTTCCCACAGCTCTCAATGTCAGTATTAGCACCAACAGGGCAACTTCTGACCCAACATAGCCCTGTCCATGCCTCTGTAGTGAAGCCATATTGGTACATTTGATCTCAGCCTTCGGCCCTTCACCCCCTTTCGGGGTCAAGCTTTGCAGGACAACCTTCTTGTTATCAGGCCCAGATAAGGTGCTGGTTGGAGGTTAGAGACACAAAAAAGGGACAGGTTGATGTACACTTCGCTCATATCACTAATCCGGGATGCCGCCTCTCACTGGCTGTGCCCACCTGATGGCCAAATGCACCCCTATGGTGATGAGGAGCAGAATGTCAATATATGAATGCTGAACAGGATAATAAGTCCAGGGCACTGACCTATGCCCTTGAGGTGGTTGGACGACCAGTTCTCTAATGTAAGGGGGAGAGAGCTGACAGCACAGACCAAACCAACAGGCACGCCTTCACAGCATAAGCCAGGCAAGCAAGCAGTGAGGTGCTTCCTTACTGCCAAACTCTTAACCACCAATAGGATCCCTGCAATCCCTTCGTGTCCTAACATGAGCCTCAGTGCCTCATGTACTGCTTTGATGTACTAAACATTAAAGTTGCTGCCATAACATTATTGCAGAGAGCCAAGTCAGACTGGCGGTATAGGGCTCTAAGTCAAAGTAGCCATTCTGCTCAAAGTCAACCATCAACTTGCAGTAAAAACAATCTCAGTGGGACTAAGAGCAGAGTCCAAACCTCTCAATTTGGAAAAGGCTTAGGAACTAAACTAATCAGGGTCCCCTTCAGACATCGAAAAGTGGTAAACAACTAGAGGAACAGAGACTCCCCCAGATCGAACAATGTAGAAAAACAAAGAGGGAGCAAGGTCTTCAAATGGAGTGCTTATTCACAAGAAACAAACAGCCAGAAATGGAGAAGGGAAGAGGATAGGGAGTCCCAGATAGAGGTATTCTTGGGCAAAATAGCCACCCTCTGTGCTTAACGTAACACGCAAATGCTGCAGAATACCAAATTGCAGAACAGAACGCAGAGACTGAGAAAGGCCTCATCCAAAACTTATTTTTTAGAACAACACACTTTCCTTTTCAAGCTACTTTTGTAGGTTTCACTTTGTTCTAACAATAGTTTTTATGATTTTTTAGATCTATATGTAATGCGCTCGGAGCTTTTGGAGAACTTGTGGGTACATATACCCTCATACAGAGCTTCTTTCCAGAAGCAACTGAAATTCAATGTACAGTTAAGCTACCTGCCATCATAAGCTACATAAATTTGTAATGCGGTAGGACCACAACTGAACTCACTTACTGTTGAGCAAAGTTTTACAAAATTTAAACTCAGAAAACAGTAAGACAACGGATTGAGGCGGTGGGGGAGAATGCCAGGATTCCCGTCAGTGAGGGGTCACTATATTCCATGACTTTAATATCAGCTATAGTATCAGCTTACCATCTCAATGTAAGGCACGTATATAACTGTGATTCTTAACTCTACCTACATTTATCTCTCACAGTAGGTTTGGGAGTTAGGAATAGTAAATATATACTTACCTTATAATGCAATGGGCAGGTCTATGTAGTGCATGGAGTGTTATTGTAGGTCAATGTTAAATGGTCCGTCCAGTGAGAAAAAAAAAAGAAGTTCTATTTACCAAGTCATGCATCACTAAACATCTCCGGCACTCTACAATGTTCCTTTTTTTTAATGATATCTGCTTTAGAGTTGGGTGAAATTTAAATTACACAAGCATAATCTAAGTAATTCCTGGAATTTTGTGTTGCACTTCTTACCAAAATTCCTGAAACTACACCATCATGCCATGTTGTGTAGTTATGCACCATTCACTGTAAAACTTTACCAGAAAGCATGGAAACTACAGAAAACGAGTAGTTGTTGCTCGCATTGATTTTGTTTTTTTACTCTTTCTTTTAGGGCAAAATGTGTCAAAAATTGATGCAAGAATGCATTTCGCTGAAAAATATAGCATAAAATGATGGATTTGCATTTCATGTAATTACACGAAAACAAATTATGCAAATTTCACACACCCCTTGGCTGCTTGAGTTTTGAGGACTACTGTGACAACACTCAAGGGATGTGACACAGCATTGTGTCACATAACCCTCCTGTTCCCCCACCTCTCTGTCAGCAGGATGTATGTTGCCATATCTTTGTCTCAGCATGGCACAATTTTGGACATTTCAGTAAGTGTGATATCTTCATGTTGCTTTAAATTGACTCTTTGTATAATGCGTATGTTGTGTTTCCCATTTGTGCTTGATGGATAGATTCTGTACTATCTTTCTGGGTGCCCTATCAATTCTTTGGAGAATTATTTGCAACCAGACAGACTCTTATTACTAGGTTGCTGCATTCTGGGTGATTCTCAAACCTCTGGAGCTGCTGACAGTTTTCTGCTTTTCAGTCACTCTGCAGAGCCTCTACAATCTACTCCCTCAGCAGATCGCTGCAAAGCAGCTACTCAGTCCATTGCATCACAATTCCTGCATCCTTCAGTCAGGCTCTTACCAACGACACCGATATCATACACATACTGCGGCACCTGAAGTAGAAGGGGAATATTCAACAGTAAATATGTCCTCATCCCTACCACAATCAGTATTGTGTATTCGTACTAAAATAAGGGTCTTTTTGCAACCCTTAGAGCATCAAAAAACAGTGATATATGAAATGCTTGGATTAATCTCAGCCACTAGCAATCGCTCAGGCCGCATCCCAATCCATTGTTTTTTGCCCACTGTGTCACCTTAGTTAGAACCCAGCCATATACATAGCAGCCATAACCCTGCTCCTCATGGGAACAGTTCAGCCCGAACTGCCAGGCTAGGTCTTCACTGAAACGGAATACAAGCAACCCATGACTGGTTTCATCCTTATTATGGGCTCATCAGCCAGGTATAGCCTGATTCCAGTGGCACAGTGAGCAAGGGACACACGTCTGGGCATAACCGTCACACTTAAAGCATCAAAAAACAAAGTGATGTGTGGAATGCTTGAATTAATCTCAGCCACTGCTGATCGCTCGCACTACATGGCAATCCATCAATCTTCGTCCACCATGCCACCTAGGTTTGCACCAAGCCATATGCAAATCAGACTTGACCCTGCTCTTCATGGTGTCCTTGGCTCACTATGTAGGGGTGTGGAATTTAATAAAACATCTACTTGTCCATGGGACAGGTTGCTTCATAAATCTACTTCCCCTGTAACAAAATCCACTTGTCCCTTTGGTGCCATCTAGTGCGGTGACAAATCATGGAAGCAATCTCATTATATAAGGGCTCTGATAATAGCCTCTCTAATTATGCCAGCGCTAATACTATAGTAGGGTTTGAATACAAGCAAATCCCTCACAGATGTACATACTGAGGCTGTAGGTGGCAGTTAGCTATAGCTCCATGTTTGGAAAGCACTTTGTAGTCTGTGCAAACCTACGAACTTGCATGTTCAGAGGTTTTTACCAGCTCTTCTGTAATTGTTTTCCATACTGAGAAAGCTTGGACATTTATTCCTGACACTTGGGGAAAAAAGTAATTGGAGGGAAAGTGCACTTGTAAATGCTCAACGGATTTTCACATGAGCAATTCTAGGCACACCTGTTTGCTTGAGCTAAAATTTAGTTCTCAATTATTTTCTAGGAATGCCATTTCCTGGCCTACTTCTGTAAATTCTTCTTAATTCAGAAGATGTCAATCTGCACAAATGCTAAGATCACAAAAATATATATATATACATATATATATATATATATGCACTTTTGTGACTTCCTGTAAGAATTGGGCCCCTAGTTAGGCCTGGTATTTGTATTAATCAAGACCTTTTGTTTTTATTACAGATCTGTCTTTTTCTATTGGCTGGCTTCACTATGAGTGACAGCATTGTGCTCTTTTACAAGGAGCATGTCGGCACACAAAGTAGTTTTGTTCAATACCAGGAACTTCTGTGGCAATGTGAGCTTTTTAAGACCAAAAAATATTTTTGTTTTTGACAATGTCTGTTATAATAGTGAGGGCCTGGCAGCTCAACAAACAATAAAGTTTTACAAAAACCATGTCAAAACAAGACACGCATTAACAAAACCAAAAGGTTGACGACCAAAGTCTAACCTACTGACTTTGACAATGCTTGTTTATTTCTATGTTTCCTATAGTCTTGTTGAAACTGGTTACACTGTTTTTTTCATTATGTATATATTTTTTTTAGAAATACTAGCATGCATCAACTAAATGATGCTTCAAAGAAATGGTACCTAAAATTTCACAGCAACTTAGCCAAACATTTTTTTTCCTTATTGCATTTTTGTAATGAATGTTTTGATTGTCAAATCAAAGAATCCTCAATATTTCTTTCAAGCTTCTGCAAATATTTGCATCTCATTAAAGAGCATTCCGGGAGCATTACACATAGCCTCACCGTTCAACTTTGCAAACACATTTTCAGACTGGAACTACTATCAGTAGTGATGTCTCGCTTGGTACGATTCTTAGTGCGTGCTCACCCTAATAAAGGCTTTGCATTAATGACCCATAAGATCAAGTTTGAACAGCATTAACATACGGACACAAATGTTACCTTTACTGCAGACAATGCCCTTCCCTAATCCATAATGTGTACAGTAAACTGGCAAACAAGGGTTTTGTGCTGCAGGAGGTGGAAAAACTAAACTGTTAGTATCAGCAGTGGAGTGATTTCCGAAAACAGCTATGTGGAAAGTAAAAGCACCCTAACTGAAAACAAAAATCGTTCTTGTGAAATATAAAAGTGATATTTTACCAAGTCTGCCACTCTGCACAGCGCATCGGAAAGTTGGTCAAATATTCCAACAGTTTGAGGTCCTGGTGTTGTTGTGCATGCCCTTTCAACAAGGAATTCTGTTTCTTTGAGGGCTTTTTCTTGAGCTAGCTGAAATCCTTCAGGGGAACTTAATTCAGGAACCCCAAACAGACCCTGCAATATAATAATAAGAAGCAAATCACACAAAAACATGTAACGAAGCAGAAGGACACACAAAGCTGTTCATAAGCACCTACACGGAAGATGTAGCATACAGTGGATGGTGAAATAAGCAGAGACACTTAATTTTCAGTCGGGGCAGTCAAAAGGGAATCCTTCAGTGAGTCATCAACGTCAATCTCTCTCTGCTACTATTGACATAAACACCATACATTACAGGGGTGTGGAATTTCATAAAACATTTACTTGTCCTGTAAAACAAATCTACTTGTCCCTGTGGTGCCATGTAGTGCAGCGACAAACTATGACAGCAATCTCATTATGCTCTGATAATAGCCGCTATGATTGCATCAGGGCTACTATTATAATAGGGCTTGAATACTTGTAATTTCTATCCTTACTATAGCAATTTCCTTATTTTACTACTTTTTCACAGATCTACATACTGTGGCTGGAGGAAGCAGTAAGCAATAGTTCCAGGGCTGGAATGCCTTTGAGTCTGCAAATCTATTTACTTGCATTTTTTAAAGATTTTCACCAGCTCTTCTCTAATCTTTTCTCAAAATAAGCAAGGTTTGAAATTTACTCATGACAATGCCAGAAGTAGAAGTTCTTCCAGGGTGGGGGAAAAAGTGGTTAAAGTGAACTTGTTAATGCTCAATAGATTTTCACATGCGCAAATCTACACATGCATATTTGCTCTTCCTAAAATACAGTTCACAAATATTTTCTAGGAGTACAATTTTCTGGTCTACTTCTGTAAGTTCTTGTGAATTCATGAAAGCCACTAATTCAAACACATATACAATGGGTGCACTTTTGTGACTTTCTTTAAGAATTGGGTTCCTAATTAGGTCAGGTGTTAACAAAGACATTTTGTTTTTATTAAACATCTATTGCTCTCCATCTATTGGCTTTACTGTGAGTGATTGCGTTCTGCTCTTCCACAAGGCTCACATTGGCACACAAAGTAGTTTTGTTCAATGCAAGGAACTACTGTGGAAATCAGTGGAGTAATGAAACTGGAACCCTGCCCCCCTGCCAAGAACATGAAGGGTCCCCCCCTCCAGACTCACTCAGGGCAGGTGCTGTGCTGAGGGGGGCTGCGGGGCCTTTGTTAAGCCACTGGTGGCAATGTGAACTTTTGAGACCATAAACCTTTTTTTCTTTTTGCCAGTGTTTATTACACTGGTGAGGACTGGCAGCTCCCACAACAATTAAGTGTTACAAACACCATGTCAAAACAAGACGTGCATTGATGAAACCAAGAGACTGAAAATGTTGTAGTGGCTGGCTTTGCCAGTGCTGGTTTACTTTCATGCTTCCCATAATCTTGTTGAAAATAGTTACACTGATTCTCATTTGGAATATTTTTTAGAAACACTAGCATTCATCAACACATTTTACTAAATGACCCCTCAAAGAAATAGCACCTAAAATTTCATAGTAGCGAAACTTTTATTTCCTATTGGCATTTTTTTCCTGAATACTTTATTTTGAAAGCAAATAATCATCACTATTGCTTACAAGCTTCTGCAAACATTTGCATCTAATCAGAGAGCATTATACTTAGCCTCATATTGTTAAACTTTTCAAACATGTGTCCTTAACCAGTGTCAGTAGTAAAGTGTGACCTTAAAACGTCTATGTATAGCACTTACCCTAATAATGAAGGCTTTTCAATAATGAACCATAAATACAAGTTCGAACAGCATTGACAAATGGGAACACACATTGCCTCAACTGCAGACAGTTCCCTTCTCTGTAAACTGGCAGCCAAAGAGTTTGTGCTGCAAGGCGTTGGACTACTTGTCCCAAGGACAAACTAAACATGAAAACTTGATGCCCTTGACCCCAAACAATATGTCCCAGGCTTCAGGCGATAGGAATTCCACACCCCTGCATTACACCAGTGACCCATGCATATACAGTTGGTGTCAGGAACTGAACAATGCAATTTCTTCCCAAATTATCAAATATTAGTCACATATATTCACTTAACGAGGCAGTGAAATTAGCTCCAGGCCTGTTCAGTGTAGCTTGCTGACTAGTTTGATATATTTTCAACATTTTATTTAGGTTTTTTTAGTTTTTAATATTTCTAAGGCCTCTCTAAAATGAAGTGTGGCACAGAGGGGGCAACATTACACCATTTTGAACGAAGTGGTAAACTGCAAAACAAAGGCACTTCACTGTCATAAGTGGTCACGGTAGCAAGGGAACTCTGAACCTTTACTCTTTATAAGGAGATCTCTGCAGTCAAATTCCACTTTTGTAGAAAACTTCTGTAATTAAGTTGTTGGCTTGCTCCTAAGCCACCTGAAGATTGTCATACACTTAAGGATCTGATTTGACAAATAAAACGTACCTCTAAGAGAATTCTCACAAGACACCTTAAAGTACTCATGCACCAGCTTGTAACCGGACCAACTCACTCAGTAGGACACTCACAACATCAGGGCTCGAAAAATCCTAAAAATGTTACTAGATATGCAGGTCGACCAACTTAAATAATCTACTCAAACTACCTGTAATATACTTGACCCGTAAACGGATCTCAAAATGTGTGATCCTCGGCAAAGAGTTTACACAGTCGCCTTATTCTTAATTCTCACATATGATTGCACCTTGAAATATGTGAGCTCAGCATTTCTGCAGTACAAAAAACTCTTTTGCTTGATTAAGTAGACTAACGTTTGCTGCATGCATCACAAGAATCTAGCCCGCATACCCATGAAGTCTAGCCAACATAACCTAGGACTTCTTTTAGTTTACTAACAACATTGCCATCAGGGCAGGAGTGTTTCTCAGTTTGTTTAAACACGCACTTTTAATAAATATATTATTAAATCATGATGTGGTAACATATTGTCATCTACACACAATAACTTTCCAAGAAATATCCAAAAGTCTCTCCATTAACCTGCAGTTTTACTGATAAAACTATATAGGGGGTCATTCTGATCAAAAGACCGCCGCGGGTATTCTGGCTTTCCCGCTGGGCTGGCGGGCGACCGCCAGAAGGCCGCCCGCCAGCCCAGCGGGAAACCCCTTCCCTCGAGGAAGCCGGCTCCGAATGGAGCCGGCGGAGTGGGAAGGGTGTGACGGGTGCAAGGCAGACACTGAAAATCTTAGTGGGGCCCTGTTACGGGGGCCCCTGCAGTGCCCATGCCAGTGGCCCCACGACACCCCTTACCGCCATCCTGTTCCTGGCGGTCACGACCGCCAGGAAATGGATGGCGGTAATGGGGGTCGGAATCCCCATGGCGGCGCAGCAAGCTGCGCCGCCATGGAGGATTCCCCAGGGCAGCGGAAAACCGGCGGTCCACCGCCGGTTTTCCGTTTCTGACCGCGGCTGTACCGCCGCGGTCAGAATGCCCATGGGAGCACCGCCAGCCTGTTGGCGGTGCTCCCGCGGTCGTTGGCCCTGGCGGTTTTTACCGCCAGGGTCAGAATGACCCCCATAGTGTATTAACAATCTGTGAAAATTGGGTTTCTGAAAACATATCCTTTGCACATCAACATGTAAAGTATTCTGATTTGTTTTCCTCCTATTTAAATATTTTTTCATCACACAGAAATATAAAAAAGGGCGTTCACAACTACCGAACAATATTTTGAAATTTTTCCACAGTTGACTTAGTCATTTAAATGTTGTGCGTTAGGAAAAACCTGACACCCTATATCCTTTTATTTTACATTCTAAGCAGCAGGTCACACAGTCCACCTTACAGAGTACTGGAACTCTGCAGTCAGAAGGAAAATTAATTGTAAGAAAAACTGAAGTTTGACCTCTGTCTGTGAAGGTGACAAGAACAAGATTTAAAGGCATCTTTTATTGCCTCTCCACTTTTCAACTGAAAAGAACACCTGTTCAGTGTCAACTCGCCAGAAGGGATGAGAAAGTATTAAAAACAGCTGGACATGATCCAATAAGACTGCGAGTGGTCGAGTGGATTTTTGGAGCCCTGAACATCAACCTCCCAACCTTAGATAAGCTACAAATTTTCCACCAGAAATCTTAACCATCCTGCCCACATCAATATTCGCCTTCAATCAACTGCCCTGTGAACTTCCTGACTACCAGGCCCTATCATAAAACACTACTATTCAAAGGTTATAAAGAACAGTTCGGTGGTTGACCAACTAGCTCATTATATTCAGGGCATTTGGATCGACCCTAAAATAAAAACTGAGGAAACAACATAATAGGGAAAAAAGCTCCAACTCACATACTATCCAAAAGACCAACAACACTGGTCACCTAAAAATGCATGCTTGCTGTTCCTTAATAGAACTCTTCGTGCTTAGAGTATTTAGGAAGCAGATTGCCACCTCTGATATTCTGTTCAAATAACAGGAAGTCAGAAAGCCCCAGGGAGTCAAATCAGAGAGAAGGTAACAGATCTCGACAAATTCCCTACAGACCAGCTATTACACATGCTCCCAAAACCAATCAACTCATGTCATCAACAGAGCCATAAATTCTCTCTGAGGCCTCTTGAAAAAATATGCAATCATCAGCCAACAAAATCTCTGCTGCTATAATAAAATAGTTTGTTTTACATTTACCAACACCTCGGGAAGCGCAATCCTCAACTTCTCTTTAGAATCAATAATATTTCAAAGACATCTAAATAGTGTGTTCTTTAAGACGTTATTGAAGAAGCAGAGACTGTATCCAAGTGACCTTGCCATTACCAACACCTCCTACCTAATGGAGAGAGCAGCTGGCCTAGACCTAGCGGAGTTCACAGAAAGAACGTGGTAACATCCAGGGTGGCCTGGCCTTCAGAGATGCATAGAAGCAACCTTATTTGGCACTAAGGGCACCCTAAAAACCCCTGGGTACCACAATGGAGCACCTGCTCTATTTCTCTATGAGCTCTCATTGATCGTCTTTGACAGTGTGCATCACCTTACCCTCGCCCACCAGCTCAGTGAGCTGGAAGTGTGAGACAGCATAAAACTGGATCCTGTTGTTCCACACAAAACAAAATCTTGTCTTCTACCTCCCCTCTCTGGTCTTGTCATCTTACTACACTACTCTCAGAGTGACCTGGGGCTCTCCTATCTCCCCTTCAATCTATACATCAGTCCACATTCTCTTAAAATACCGTCCTAAGGCCCAATCTGCTACAATTAGGTAGATAGTACCCAAATCCTCCGAAACTTCTAAAGCTGAAATTGCATGCAATCTCAAATCCTGCAAAATCAGGAAGCATGTCTACAAACAAACTGCAAACGAATGATGCAAAAGCTCCTTAAACTAGTAACTTACAAAATAGAAATCATAATCTGTGGCACATTACCTCGTACAAAGGGATTCCCGTATGGCCCATTGATTTAGGAATAGCAACCACTGCAACCGAGTCTCTAAGGCACACAGGAGATACCCTGGACCTAGTTCCAATACTATCACCTGGGACTGAATAACCTCAGAGCCTATAGCATTCCTTGCCTTGACTTCACCATGGATGGGTACTGGAATAGTCCTCGATACACCACAAGGTCTGTGGAATACTTGGTCACTTGAACATTTCCAACAGACCGGGCCTGAATAATCTGTTCATTCTCACCGCTGACTTGCCAGAGAATAAATTATCTCTACGTTATTTCCTATTGAGACCAGTTACCTAAACTGTACCCAAGTAACTCTCGGAGATTTAAACCTCTCCCATCTGAGCATCACTTGGGCCTCAAAATTTCTCAGAACACATTTCTTCCTACCGGATTCTCACCCCTGCCCACAAGCCCTTGTAGACAAGACACTTGAATATGGTAACATTAAGCAATACATGCCATGCCAAGCAAGTGCTATGAAATGTGTGCCTGGATATTAAATCATCACAAAGCAAGCTGGGTCGCAATGAAACATTACTAAAGTACCCCAAGGAAAAGGAGATGTTAGAAAACAAGGTTGAAAGCAAAAACATTTTGTCAAACACACATCTCATTGGACGCATCGAAATCTACCCAATTTCCACTCAAAGAATCGTGATCCGAGAACCAGCCACAATACAAGGCAGTTACACTGTCCTACTAAGAAAATATTCCACAACAGATTTTACAGGCAAACATGATATTCTGGCCTACACTCAATCCTAGAATTGCCATTCTGACAAGAAATTTAACAAAGCAAGCTCCCAAACAAGGAAATGCTGCAAATCGAGCACCCCAAAAAGGGAGCAACTAAGAAGCTAAGCAAGTGGCAGTGATAACGTATACAAATACACAGTGATAAGACCTACAAATACAAAATTACAGCGCTCCACAGAAGAATATTTTTTTTAAGAGTCAGTGGGGTTATGGCTTTCTTGGAGTAAATGGTAAAATGTCTTGGAATTTGAAGCTTCCGATCAAAGGGTTTATCAGACAGTATTTAGGACATACTAGAGATAGAAAGCAAGTCTAAATTTAAATAACACTAGGATTTTTCCCATTTACACCTGCAGAACACATTTAAATGGTATATGGTATATGCGAGATATGCGAGGCATGCATTTGCTTGGGTAACTTGGGGTATGATAGTCTTCCACCAGCCACATGACTGGACAAAATGAGTGTTGTGTAAAAAATATATAACTTTCTTTTCTTTAAAAACAAAAGGAGCAAGCATTGCTTGGAAAGTGGATTATTACCTAAATGCCAGTTTCACAATTAAATTTAAAAAACAATATCAAGAAGGCAAAAGACAAGGTTAAAATATAACTGGGTGCTTAAGACGAAGCAAGGCTCACACGTCACACTACTATTAAAGTACTCTTATTTACAGCATCAAACTGCATTTTTCCAAGAACGGATTGACAGACACAGTTCTAGAGGACAAAGGTGCACAACAAGTAGACAATAAAGCATCTCTCCAGGATCTATGGCATGGATGATATTGCACAAATTAAAGCATTGCCTCTGCAATACGTCTTACAGCAACTGAGAGGTAAGCGACATCAGTCAGTTGTCAATACAGATTTCCCTAGCTTTAATAAAGAAAAGTCTAGATTTTATTAAAGGCATGGAGATGAGTATTATGCTTCATTTTCTTGCTTTAATTTCAACAGCAGTCAGGATAAAACTATAAAACTACATTTCCCATAAGTCCATGTGAAGGAAACTACAAAATGATTTCATAAAGAAAGAAAAAATAGGCAGTCTTTAAACTGAATAACTGTTTTAACTGTGAGCAACAATTTCTCTTTTCTTGCAAGAGCAGATCAAGGATAATTAAATATAAGTATAACAAAAATAACAATAGAAATGGCAAGCAAAAAAACAAAAAGGTCCCTGGCGAAGTCCAACATAGTAATTGACAGGGTGTTCGACTGTTCTGAAGGATGCAAAGACTTGGCATACTCCAAATGATGTAGATCTGATGGTGTAGGTAGATGCTGGAGGATTAACTTAGCAGAGTGGTGGAAACACATGTCACAGAAGTGGTTGACGGTGTAACCAGCATTTTAAGACAATATAGGGTGGGTAAATAAAGGTGAGCGGTGGGATAGTACTCACCTCCAGGTCTTTAATAAAATCTAGACTTTCCTTCACTTAAGCTAAGGAATTCTATATTCTATTACAAGACCAGAGACTCCTATTATGCTTGTTTAAAGCATATTAACAAGAGTCTGCTACATGAGTTATTGGTTTACAATGAAGGGTTCTGAAAGCTAAAATGTTAGATCAGTCTGCTGATCTAAGAATGTCCTCCAATCCAGCACCCGCCCAGAAGGCTATAGAAGCTACAGCCTCTCTAGCAGAATGAACTGCAAAGGAATTGGTGTCAATACCTGCTAGACACATGATCCATTTAACCCAATGAGCAAAGGTAGTGAAAGACACAGGTTTGTTTGATTTAAAGAAGAAAATCAGCACCTGAACGGAGGAGGACGTTCTCAAATCTGCATGCTTTGCAATATATGTTTTAAATAATTTCATAAACAAAGTTTAGGTTGGGAAGGTAAACAGTGATAGTGCACAGCTGATAAATTTGTTTTTCTGTGAATTCTGACAGAAGAATATTGCACTGAAGAAATATCTAAAGCTCTAACATCAGAGATTTGTTTCAATGAAACCAAACATAACAAAATCGTCAATTCTGCAGATTAAAAATTATAGAGATAGAAACTTTGTATCCTATTATGAAATAAACAAATTCAAAATCAGATCAACATCAACATGTGGTTATATTTTGGAATAAATTTGTATTGACACCTCTAAATTTGTTGACACTTCTAGCATGGAAGCTGAGATAGCCTGCTGCACTGAGGCCTGAATAAGGCTATTTAAATTATCACGAAAGAGCTGAGCATCCTCATCATCAGTGAAATCAGAAGTGTTTTCAGAAATTTTTAATTAAAAAATTGAAAAACAAGACACCACAAAATTAATAATATAAGTGAAGTAGACTGGAAGGCTACCAGAGTCACCAAATACTCCAAGTTAAAAAGGTAAATAGAAGTAATACAACAAAATAAGGCATCTTCCTTTACTTCGGTTGCATTGAGGCTAGAGGCGTGTTAGGGAAAGTCAAAGTGCCCCACACCCTTAGTAAGAAAGTTCAGTTGGGGGCGGATACCACTGCTAATCACCACTTGAAGGGCTGGCTAAAACAGGCTAGTGGAAAGGAAGTCCATAACCATGCAGATTAAGCACTAGGAGCCAACGCGGCCGCGTGTTAAGAGCAGAGTCTCCCGCCGGCCTCAGAGCTTTCTGTTGGTCTTCCTGAAGTAGCACGTCTCTCCTCAGCACTCAGAGAGACACATTACCTGAAAAGCGCTCAAGCATAAAAACAACCATTGGAGCTCTATATAGATGAGGGCGTTCTAAACCTAAGATATGACAAGAGAATCACAACATAAAAGTATTTACAAGCTTAAAAAGTATAGGCATACCAGAAATTACATCACAATATATATACCATATAAATTAAAAATGTGTGAATAATACTTATCTTGACTGCCAGCAGCAAGCAAAGAGGAACTGTTGCTCGCAGTTAAGACAATTATTAATATTAAAGACGGCCTAATGGTTCTTCCTTTATGACTGTATTTTATAGTCATGTGGACTCGTGGGAAATGTAGTTTTGCAGTTTTATCTTGGCTGCTATTGAAAATACAGCAAGAAAAGGAAGCATAATAGGAGCCTCCTGTAATGTAATAAAATCCACTCAAGACATGAAAATGCTTGGCACTCATGTAATTGGGGCAGAATTTACTAAGCAGTCAATGCAGGGCCATACAAGTTAGGAGGCTTCTCTGCATAATGCTGCAATCACATAACCATACCAACCAATATCAACAATTCAAAGAGAAACGGATTTCCTTGCCAACACGTGAACTAGCAGTATGCGCTCAATAATTCCTCTCATGTGAGCGACAACAGAATTGCTTATGTGCCTGGACAATCCTCGCTATGAAATCTCATGCTTCTCTACATTGTCGAACATACCCTTAAACAAAAGTATGGTTTATCAGTGTCAGCCACTGAAAAGAAAAAGAAAGTTAAACAAACATACTGCTTAGTTTTTGCCACTAATTTACTAACGGTCCATGGATCGATCTACCACGTTGAATAAATCTTTTATACAAAGAAATATTTTTTGTGGTATCTAATAAATTCCTTTTCCACAATTTGGCGTTAACTGAGGCATCAGACAGGGGAGCCTGGTGTTCCATGTTTTCTTTGTCTCAGCTGTAAAATCTCTCTCTATTATTGTTAAATGGCATGTTCAAGCTGGAATTACGATATGTCTACTGGGCTATTCATCTGCAGATTACGTTATTTTATAGGACACCAATCATGCAAATAAACACTACAGTCTGTTCCCCACACATTCAAAACTGTAAGAAAAATGGTAAACTAGTTCACATAGATATTGGGGTTCATCCTCCGAGAAGGCATTAGAGTTGCCACTTCAGTAGGTGTTATCTCAGTATATCAATGAGAACTAAATGAGACAGAATGCACAAGGTTAAATTACTATGCCAATTCAATTAAACAAACAAATAACCTTTTAGAAGAAGCAACATTTGTCCATAAATGGTAAGGTGGCTATGGTTAAAACAATGATACTACCTGCTTTATATAAACTTGGTGAATTTATTTTGACATTTGAAGGGTTTGATCTGCTTCAAACTTTAGGTATGATTAAATGCCATGAACTGGTATCAAAAACCTGATGCCAAGGGAGTGAGAAGGCTGCTTACTTGCCTGGCTATTGAACATTACTGGGCACCTAGACAGAAGGAAACAACTGTCTGGTGTAAAAACACTATGGGGGTCATTCTGACCCCCGCGGGCGGCAGAAGCCGCCCGCCTGGCGGGAACCGCCAGAAGACCGTACCGCGGTCAAAAGACCGCAGCGGTCATTCTGACTTTCCCGCTGGGCTGGCGGGTGACTGCCAAAAGGCCGCCCCCCCCGCCCAGCGGGAAAGCCCCAGCAACGAGGAAGCCGACTCCGAATGGAGCCGGCGGAGTTGCTGGTGTGCGACGGGTGCCAAGCAGACACTGAAAATCTTAATGGGGGCCTGTTAGGGGGCCCCTGCAGTGCCCATGCCAGTAGCATGGGCACTGCAGGGGCCCCCAGGGGCCCCACGACACCCGTTCCCGCCATCCTGTTTCTGGCAGTGAAAACCGCCAGAAACAGGATGGCGGGAAGGGGGTCGGAATCCCCATGGCGGCGCTGCTAGCAGTGCCGCCGTGGAGGATTCCCTGGGGCCGCGGGAAACCGGCGGGAAACCGCTGGTTTCCCTTTTCTGACCGCAGCTGTACCGCCGCGGTCAGAATGGCCCCAGAAGCACCGCCAGCCTGTTGGCGGTGCTTCCGCGGTCAGAATGACCCCCTATGTATCTTACCCATATCCACATAGCACAGTGCAAGAAACATTGACAAGGCTGCACTATCACCATCAAGTGAAAGAAACCAATAAAAAGGCCCAACCGTGAGAATTGAATCTAGCTCCAACAACTGCCAGGAACTTTCGCCATTGTCAAGGAATTCACCAACCCAACAGCTGCAATCAAACAACATCATTCCCTACACAAGACCTCTGCAACAACCTCTCTGACATCTTCCACAAAATATTCACCAAAAACTACAACAACTTTAAACCCAAGTCATCCCCATCGACCTTCACAGCCTGCTAACCTCAACAACCAAAGACTACCAACTGGCAGCATGGAACCCTTTATCCATCGAGGACACTGCAGCAATAATTAAGGCAGTCCAATAAGGGTGCCCACAGACCCCGGCCCCCACCATATCTACAACCTGAGAAGAGTCATGATCAGTGCTGCACTCACTCCCATCATCAACTCCTTCCTCAAGACATCCACCTTCTCAGATAGCTGGAAACACACCAAAGTCACCGCCCTGCTCAAAAAACCCTTTACCGGCCCCGAAGTACTTAGCAACTACTGACTCATCTCACTGCTCACCTTCCCAGCCAAAGTCATCAACAGACACCTTTCTGACCACCTAAAGCGCTACCATCTCTTGGACCACTCACAATCAGTATTCTGAAACAATCACAGCACCAAAACAGCACTCATCACTGCCACTGATGACATACAAATCATCCTTGACCGTGGTCAGAAAGCCGCCCTCATCCTCCTCGATCTCTCCACTGTTTTCAATACTGTCTCCCACCACACACTCATCGCCAGGCTACACACAGAAGGAATACAAGCATCAGCACTCAAACAGAGAGCTTCCTTCCTCTCGCGACGGACACAAGTCAGGCTCACATCGGAACCCAACAGCCTGATCAATGGAGTCTCACAGAGATCATCATTCAGCCCCACATTTTTCAACATGTACATGACTCATCTGACTAACATTATCAGATCCCACAGAATTCACATCATCTCATATGCTGATAAAGCCCAGCTCATTTGTTCCATCTCAGACAACATAGTCACACCAAGACAAACTTCAAACAATGCATGACCAGCATGCCCAATTAGATAAAAGAAAACTGCCTCAAGCTCAGCACCGACATAAATGAAGAGCTGATCTTTGGGAATAACAGCTCACCTTGGGACTCCATCTGAAGGCACGCCGAACTCAGACTGACACCCACTCTAATCGACCACGCTAGAAACATAGTCCTCACCCTGGACACCAACCTCTCCATAAAGTCCCAGGTCAACACCATCTCCTCCTCATGCTTCCACCTCCTCTGCATGGTAAATAAAATCTTCAAGTAGATCCCACTGAATACCAGGTGTACCATCATGCAGGCCCTAATCACAAGCAGATTGGACTACAGCAACATTCTACACAAGCAGACCAATCCATCTTCTTTACAGACTGCAAACCAACCAAAACACCACAGTCAGCCTCATCCTCACCTCCCATGCTAAACTCACAGCACACTACTCCTCAGAGAACTCCACTGGCTCCCCATCCAGAAGCACTGCAAATTCAAACTTCTTACACATGCATTCAAGTTTCTACACAACACGAGAAGCTCATATTTCAATCACTGGCTTCCCTATCACCAACCCACCATACGACTTTACTCAGCATCACTCTCACATATACACACACTCTGCATTTACAGAAGTAGAAAGGGGTGTCGGTCATTTTCCTACCAAGCCACCAAATCCTGAGACGACCTCTCCCAAAACATCAGGGTCACCTCCTAACTTCTTGAATTCTGCAAGAAGCTGAAGACCTTTTTTTTTTTAATAAGTCTTGTTGTAGGACCATTGAAACTGCCTGTACTCAGGCCCAGTCTCACCACACGCCAACACTCACCTACTCAGTGCCTAGATATTCTCACAAGTGACAAGCAGCACTCTACAAATACACTTACATTATTATATATGATGGTTTGACACCCTTGTATCTCCAAACAACAGCCACACAGGGAAGTCTATGTCAGAGATGAGATTAATTTTGTATTTAACCCCGGTTACCTGAACTGGACAGGTTGTGAAGTTTTAAATATACACTCTAGAAAGGTGAGGTCAGTTCAGTGCCACTCAACCTGCGTTTGTTGTAACTGTTTCCTAAATCTATGCCAGAAGAATAAATAAGTAAACTAATTGCCCTTGCTCTTGTAATATTAAAGGTCATATAGCACCCTTCAGTATTAGAAAGAAAGGTCTTACCCATGGAAAATGGTTCCATGATCTCACTAACAATATCCTCGGAAAGGAGAGTCGCAGACTCCATCCACCTATTTGTGGAAACCTGTACTGTGACAACGCTTTGTTTTATAAAATATGTGCAGCGGTACAAATGATTGAAAGGCGCCTGTGACTGAAAGCACAGACATTTCTAATACAACTATAATGACTAAAACATGCTTGACCTATCGTCACAGGAACTTTCAGATTCCACTCTGTGGCTTGGAGAACACCCAAACAACAAACTGCACTACAATATCATACCAACTGCACACAGCGCTGCATGTTATTACATAGCTAACCAAACAATCTGCACAGGGAAGCCAGTAGGAACTTTTGAGTTTGCATTAGGGCTTATGGCATCCCCGATACCTGAATGAATCACAACATTAAAAACACAAAGACTGGAGAAGGAATTTATCAGTGATTAGAACGAGCCCTAACAAACCAAAATGTAATTTACTACAGGGTAACACACACAGAGCAACACAATTTAAGAGGCTACATATCACAAAACAGACATGAACACGTTATATACGGACTGAGAGCACAGCATGGACACAGCAACTGAGGTATATCCAAAGCACACAGTTCATTAAAGGGGCCATCCAGTGAAAAACGTCATAACAGATATCAAAACTCAAGAATGCATAATAAAAAATGCAACATTCTAGAATGCTTACCGTTAGTGATTGCTAAGACATTCTAGAATGTTTACTGTTAGTGATTGCTAAGAGACACAGAGGTGGGTAAATTGAACTGTACTTTTTCTTACACTAGATGGCCACTTAATTAAATGGACCTTGATATACTAGTATGAAAATTAAAAATATTATTCATAGATAAACTGATATATAATCATATATCCCCCTATTCACTACAGAGTACATATCAAATCAGCAAGCAAATTGTATTGTTTTAATGGACATGCAAGAACCTTCTTCAATGAACTGTTAATTAAAATACAGCAGTAAACGACAAAGGAATGACCGTGCCACCTAATCTAAAAAAATAAGACTTATGATCTGTGTGCATGTTCACGTCGGTTTTGAATGGAACTGGAATAGGGCATAATGTACCATTAGGATGGCATTGAAATTGAAACGACTTCTGGGAATATAGAGCACGACTTTCTAAACGTGTATATGGTTGCAAATGTGTACACTAATACCCAAAAATAAAACAGACTGCTTCACAGAACGCGTTGTGAGCCTCACAGTGATGAAGAGTCTGAAAACAAGTTGCTGTCATAAACTTAACTGACACTATGGCCAGGACAGCCCATTGGCCATGCATGCGGCACCTTCTTTTAAACCAGGCTACACGGCAAGATGCTCACCGTGCTCCTCCTGCCTGACAGCTCAAATAGCCGCTGCTGCCTGGCATTAAAGGCTGCCCCCACAGGAGACCAACTGGTGCTGACACTCCTAAGAAGCCTGGTGTGCCTGATCGCTCCTCGCAACAGACTCCTGACGCCCACCAGCATCATGGCGCTGTCCTTACGTGGACCTCTGCACCTCAGAGAAGGGCACTGGCTATAAACTTAAGGAATCTTTCTGTCTTTCAATGCTCCCGGTCCTTGCATGCTGGCTCCAAGAGCTGTCGTAAAATCAGGCCGTCGTATGGAAACGAGTTTACGTCACAACGTGTAAGCCTCAGGCCGCCATCTTGGGTGAGGCGCCTTTAAATGACTTACATTTTAAACTTATACTAAACTTGAAATTACTATAACAATAATATAAATGCCTATAATAATAATATAAATGACTATAACAAAAACATGTTTTCTTATTGCTGACCAGCCTTCCTATTATTTGGCTACGGCACAGCAAGAGAAAATGGGTCATGGACAATATCTTCAACAATAGAACTTCTTTCCGCTGCCCGTATGTGATAGTGTCCATCTTTGAATGGGAGAAATACACATTTCTTGTGGAAAAAGCAAAAGACATCTAGAAGGTCTAATGTGACAGAGAAGTCTAGTGAGATTATTGTGACTTCCGTGGAAGCCGACTGGATAATTTATCAGAGCCATTAAAAGAAATGGGATGGGCAATTGACACAGAAGTAGGACTGTATTTTGGCAGCGACCATGTTGTAGAGGAGTACAGTGACAGTTCTCTCGGTCACACAGAAAGATTAATCTAAAACGGAGCGCAAAAGGCGTCAATTATTATACACTCATCACTTCTAAAACACTGAAGTACCCAAGACATAAGGAGCAAGCCGTTTGTAGGAATTTTTGAGAACGCAAAGCGTTGTAGAATAAATATATTTATTTAGAGGGTGTGTAGGATACCGACCCCTGGCTGGCACATCCAACTGGCCAACCTGCGAGATCATTGTCATTGTCAAGACAACCGCATCGGAATGCCATGACATAGTTCAGAATAATTTACAATTCAAAATGCTAAGAACAGTAACTTTGTATTAATCAGACATGCTTGACTAGGATAAAGACTTAATATTTTGACTATAGGACTATTATCAAAATAAATTACAGAGCTTTACAAACACAGAATATTTACCACACACATAGTCATCAAATTCCTTTGGTTTCCTTTTGGTACGAACTCCGAATCCAACATAACCATTGGTATCATGTCAGCCATTGCATACTCACTCCACAATGACCCATTGCACCTGTTCCTTATTTCACATTCATGTTCATGATATTTGGTCACTTTCCACATGTTCCACCATTTGCCATCCTCCACACAAACCACGTTACCAAGCACGTTCAAGCAGTCTCTTGAGACTAGACCACTAAGAATCACCCTTCTAGACAGCACCACCAGTGTTGGAGTGTAAATTTTATAATCAGTATTAACATGAAATGTGATAGAGCGTTCCGTCCTAATAAATTACCTGTATTTGGACGCTCTTGGGTCGATGAATCTTTTGACCAAGTGGGGCTCTCTTCACCCGAGATTAGTCAATTTAATCAAATCAATAATCAATAACGAACATAAGCAATGCCCTGATCAACATAACACTTCACAATTAATCCAGAAAACATTTCGGCGAACCATGACCTTCCGGCCATGAATAACCACACCAGTTTATTCAAAGTTAATGAATTTATTTCCCTATATTAACAAAGCTAGCACGATATAAATGTGTCTCAACACCAAATGATATATGTAAATGAGCATTAATAGCTGTCCATAACGGCGAAAAAGATGCAATCTATGCAGCATTTGAATAACAATGCATTCGATGATAGCAACGCAAACCACTAAAACTATAATCTGTAATAAGCTAATTGCATACATTAGTCAGCATAACAAGGTCTCAAATTGCATCGTGCAACAAATGAATCCTCATCAAACCCCAAATTAGCATCTGCATGTGGGATTTCATGCAAAAACAATTTAGCAACATTGATTTGGAAAAACTCCTAACTAGGGCTCTTATCAAAATCAGCAGTTGGTTACCTAAAAAGAAACACAATGCAATTGTACATTTTCCTTTCATATTTACCAAATTCAATCAGCATACAAGGAAGTCTTCGTCTCACAGGTACCGGTTTCGATCAGCATGGGACGGGGGCAAAGGGGCAGGGTGGACGGGGCAATTGCCTCACAGCGGCAAGATAAAAGGACAAAACTACTTCATGCAAAGGGGCAAATCGAAGTTAAAGTCTCTAGGGCGAGAATTACTTAAAGTCTCTTTCTCTCGATTAGAGAAAGCATAAAGGTCTCATTCAAAATGGCGTCGAACATCAATTGGCATCGTAGAAGATGGCAAAATGACGAGGTCGGCAAAATGGGCCATAATGGCTGCAATGTCCTAATGGCGGGTAATGGCTGCTTTCTTCTTGTGCACCAGGTTTAAATAATCAACAGTTCAAATCCAGTAGGGTCTTCCATTGGAGGGTTCATAGGTTGGCTTCAAATTGTCCAATCAAAAACAACAATTCACAAGCTTCTACCTAGGCATACATTATCCTTGGAGTCGGGAACGTAAGTTGCAACATATTTTACCAATTAACTCACTTTCAGAGCTTCCATTGTCTGCACCGGCAGATTGACCTTGGAGCAAAGAAGAAGATGCCAGGCTGGCACGAAACCTTAAAGATAAGCATGTGAACCGATCTCACTGGAAAAGTACAGCTTCAAGCAAGAATACACGTTTTATTAGCACATTAGAAAAACACGAGCATCTAAACCGTGAGACAAGGCAACTAGGCCGAAGCCTCCACTAAAGTTATGCTAAGTTAAAACATTTCAAACAAGCAAATCATGGCACACGTTTACGGTTATGTCAGATTAGTACAATTCTAATACATCACGTTATATAAAGCACGCTTATAAATGTTGGCGAACTACTCTGAGGGCACATTTGTCCCCGTACAATCTTTATTAGTTCGGTTAAAGTCACACTTGATTATTGCGGCACTACGTTTATGCGCTAATAAATGTAAAACCTTCGTTTCTGCGTCATCAATCCCTCCTCTGATGACTATTTGTCATCACACAAAACCATTCCCACAAATTTTATTCCATTAAAATTCTGTCAGTTCTCTTTGCCTTTTAGTTCCCCTTGTTCTTGCCTTGTATTCTTCTGCCATTCTTTTCATCATTTTATCTTCCTTCCTTCTTTTAATTCTTGCCATGATCATTAGTATTCCCCTCTTTATTCCCCAAATCCCAAAGATGCAAATTAGTACTATTAGTATTCCCTGTATTATTTTTAGTAATATTCCATTCCAAATGCCACCAAGCCAATTTCCCACAGAAGCAACTCCCTTTCCAACCTTCTCCCAAACTCCTGGTTCTTTCAATTCCTTCAAGTCTGCACTCTCTTTTGTTAGATTTGCAAGCATTGTTTTAATTTTCACACTGTTGTCTGGTATATACGTGCAACAGTGACGCGCACCAAGCATTTTGCAAACGCCGCCATCCTTTGCTAAAAGAATGTCTAGGGCAAGCCTGTTTTGAAGAGTCATAGCTCTTTCTGCTGCAAGTTCAGCATCCATCAGGATTATAGCACCTGAAAACTTTGTCAACATGTTATCCACTATAGTAGACAACTTTCTTATTTTGATGGAATTCAACACAACTCCCAATGAAGGAATCATGGCTCCAAATATATCTCCTACCACAGCAGCTGCGGTCTCTCTTTTCTGGATACGATGAGATCCAGGCGTCTTTGGAATCACCGATAGGTCATCCAGTTGATAAACCTTTGGGAACACTATACCCAAATAACATCTCCCCCACCATCCCTTTGGAAGACGATAATAGGCATTATGCCCACAAATGTAATATACACCAGGTATGACAGGGTCAAGTCCGTTCAGCATGAATGTCCATTTGGCCTTAAAGATAAACGTATGTTTACATTCACTCGCTCCCACGAAAATGTTATCATAATAAGATTCACCACGATATATACAAAATTTCCCTACATGCCAAGCGTCTAAAGCTATTTTTCCTTGTGTTTTTATTGCGGCAAAAGCATAATTATCTACTGAAGTCCTCTTACTTAGCTCTTTTTCTAATTTCGCATTCATTTGCGCCCTTCTATCATCTGTGCGATCTAAAAAGCTTATTTCTACTGCAGAGAGCGAGCAGGTAAGGTTTTCCCTATGAGCGTGAGCTGTTTCAAAAGGTTGCATTGGCTCGAAAAATTCCCTCATTATTTTAGCATCCCAATCTTTAGCAATCTGGCTTAGTTGCGTTTTTATAGGAACATATGCAAAGGTAACATCATAATTTGAGTAAAAATACTGTATGTTAGTTTGACCATAAAATCTAGAAGTTACTAAACTACATGTAATCCCATATGTAAGAGGCATGTGGTGATAAGTCACCCCTTCCGTTACCGATGTCGATATCTGTGTACACACATAACAATCTTTCGCATCCATAGTCTCAACATATTCTGTTAGTAGGCGATAGAAAACATTATACAAAAGTTCCTTCTTATCATGCAAGTGTCTCTCATCTAATTCTAGTCTTTTCAATGCGGTTAGTTCAGTGACAGTAACAGGAGCAGAAGTAGAAGCATCAATTTTCTCATTCTCACCCTTACCACGCGTTGCAAGCACTATTGCCATTATTATTAGTACACATGCAGTTATCAAGCCTATACACGCATATTTACAATATTTCACTCTACTGTTTTGTGTAGCGTACTTAGTCATGATCTGTATAGAATCAGAGAGCTAGAAGCACCTATAAAGAAACGATTTAGCAATTAGTTACAAAGCTGAACGAGCGCAATGTTCACACAGTTTTCTTCAGGAGCCCAGTCACTTATCGGTTAGCAGCATTTGTCTCAATTCGGCAATAACTCAGTCTTTTATCAGTTAGCAACGTTGTCTCAAATCGGGTTTAAGAGTCAATCAGGTTATCAAAGTCTTATCAAGTTAGAAAATGTCTCATCCGGTTTAGCAATGTCTCAGCTGGTTGTATCACGTTAAATTATAGCAAGCAATGTCATTTATCAGTTTTTTTCAGTCAATAGTGTCCATAAAACTTTTCTTTTCTATTGGTATCTCTTCTTCTTCGTTCTCGAGGCTAAGAGATACAAATTCGTCGGTCCAATCGTCATTGACTACATATGCCCATTCTGGACCGGAATATCTCCTGTTTGGTATCCTTTTCCTTTTCAATTTTGCATCTCTCTTTGATTCTGCCTCACTGGTACTTTCCTCTTTGGCCAAGTCTTTTTCTTCACTTGATGTTGGTACCACGACAGACACTTCCTTTCTTTTCTCTTTCACTCTTGGCCCTTCACCGTCGTTCAACGTTTCTCTAGTCCTTACTTTTACTGGTGATATACTTGGTCTTTTCTTTGCACTGTGTCCACTTGATAGACCTGCGATCTCTTCTGAAGAAGTTTGAACAGTTTCGTTCTGTTCTGCCTTGTCCCCTCCTTCTGGGGAGTCAATCAGGTTTTCCTTTTCTTTTTCTGTACCGTCTGCTTCTGGGAAAGCCCTCCTCTGATCAGGCTCTCCTGCTTCTTCACCTCTTTCGAGCCCTTTGTCACCGTTACTTTCTTCAGGCTCTTTGTCACTTTCAGCTGCTTCGTCGCTGTCTGAGGTTTCTCCTTGGTCTTCCCCAAGTGAATCGGTTGTTTTGTCCTCAGAGAATATTTCTCTCTCCTCTATTTCTGCCTGTTCGCTTCTAGTTCTGTTTTGCTCTGTCTCAGCGCTTGGCACTTTTTTATCAGGTACTGGCAGTTTCAGCGCTTCAACTTCCTCATCTGTGGGACACAACACTTTCTTTGTATGACTGGCGTGGATCCAGTTGGGAACTCCCGCACGCTTCACAGCGGTAGTGGTCGTCAGGATCACTTGGAAAGGGCCTTTCCAACGGGGTTCCAGACACGACTTCCTCACGTGCTTCTTTATCACGACCCAGTCACCTGCTTTCAGTGTGTGTCCTGGACCTTGGATCGGTGACAAGGTGGTTGCTTCCACCTGGTGAGAGAAAGAGCGAACCACGTCAGCCAGACCTTTGCAGTAGTCTAACACCATATCATCTGTAATATTCAAAAGCGCGTTTGCGGGAACTGCAGGAAGTCTCATGGCCCTGCCCATGAGAATTTCGTGCGGGGACAATCCAGTCTTTCTGTCAGGGGTGTTTCTCATTGACATTAACACCAAAGGCAATGCGTCAGGCCATTTCAAATTTGTCGATGCACATATTTTCGCCATTCTTGATTTCAGTGTACCATTCATTTGTTCCACCAGTCCTGAGGCTTCAGGGCGATAGCTACAATGCAGTTTTTTCTCAATGTTCAGCGCTGCGCAAAGTAACTTTATCACCTCGTTATTGAAGTGACTTCCTCTATCTGATTCTAAAGAGATCGGGAATCCGAAACGTGGTATCAACTCCCTCAACAATAGTTTTGCAACTGTAAGGCTGTCATTTCTACGTGTGGGGTATGCTTCAATCCAGTGACTAAAAATGCACACAATCACCAACACATACTTCAGACCTCCATGCACAGGCATCTCAATAAAGTCCATCTGCATTCTGCTGAACGGGCCACCCGCCCTGCCAATGTGGCTCACGTTCACAACCGTTCCCTTTCCTGGGTTCATCTGTTGACAAATGACACAACGATGGCAAACTGCTTCTGCAACTTGACGGAATCTGGGGTTAAACCAATCAGTTTTGAACAATCTTATCATGGCATCTCTCCCTAGGTGAGCCTGCCCATGATAGAACCGCGCTAGCTGCGATAAGAGACTATTTGGTAAAACAAATTTTCCTTCATTTGAAACCCATAACTCATCTGGTCTCCTTGTACATTGTGACTTAATCCAGGAAACTCTTTCATCCTCCCTGACGCTATTCTGTAATGCTTTTAGTTCATCCATTGTATCCACGACCTTCAAGGCAAATGCTTCAGCTGGTTCGAGCTCTGGCTCACTTATCAAATTCCATTCATCCCTGAGCAATATACAGTTCAAGGCACAAAATCTTGCAACCTGATCCGCATATGCATTTCCCAGGGAAACATAGTCCTGTCCTTTTGTATGAGCACTACACTTTACCACTGCAATTTCGGCTGGCATCTGAATGGCGTGTAACAATTCCCTTATTCTCTCCCCATTTTTCACTGGGGACCCTGAAGAGGTCAGGAAACCTCTCTGTGACCATAGTTGCCCAAAGTTGTGCACAATTCCAAACCCGTACTGACTGTCAGTGTAAATGGTAACCTTCATCAATGTAGACAGTTGGCATGCTCTTGTAAGGGCTACAAGCTCTGCTACTTGTGCGGAATAGACTCCTTGAAGCCAGGACGCTTCCAAGACACCTGTTACAGTACATACAGCATATCCTGCTTTCAATATTCCCAATGCATCTCTTAAACATGACCCATCAACAAAAACAATTTGGTCATTTTCATCAAGCTTAGTATCCTTAATGTCAGGTCGGGGTTTTGTGCAAAATTCAGTCACCTGAAGGCAGTCATGCTCGACGTCTTCAGCGTTCTCAATTTCAGCATTTTCACCGGGAAGCAAGGTTGCTGGATTCAACGTAGTGCACCTTTTCAGCTGCACATTCGGTGAGCCCAGAATTATTGTTTCATACCTTGTGAGTCTTGCTCCAGTCATGTGTTGCGTTCGGGAGCGGGTCAAAAGTATCTCAACTGAGTGAGGGACCATGACTGTTAATGGGTGTCCCATCACTATTCCTTCACTCTGAGTGAGGCTGATACCAACTGCTGCTACGGCGCGCAAACACCCTGGCAGTGCTGCTGCGACCGGATCCAAAGTAGCTGAAAAATACGCTAATGGTCTGTTTATGCCACCATGGGCTTGGGTCAAGACAGACAAAGAACATGCATCACGTTCATGACAAAACAATGTGAAAGGCTTTGTGTAATCAGGCATACGTAAAGCTGGAGCCCTGCACATGCATTCTTTCAATTCAATAAAAGCATCCATCTCATCTCCTTTCAGCTCAATTTCATCCAAGGCATCCTTCTGGGTCAGTTTCAGTAAAGGCTTTGCTAGAGTTGAGAAATTGGGAATCCACTGGCGACAGTAGCTCACCATCCCCAAAAACTTCCTCACCTCCCTCCTCGTCTTTGGTGGACTCATTTGAAGTACACTTGTTATTCTTTCCTTCATTATTCTCCGTGACCCTTTCTCTATTTGATGACCCAAGTATTTCACTTTCTTCTGACAGAACTGCAACTTTGAAGGAGACACCTTGTGTCCATTCCTTCCCAAATGGTTCAGTAGAGCAATGGTGTCGGCTGTGCAGCCACTTTCTGTCTTAGATGCAATCAGTAAGTCATCAATGTACTGTACTAGGGTTGACTCGAATGGCAATTCTAACGCTTCCAAGTCTTTCTTTAGAATCTGATTGAAAATTGACGGTGACTCAGAAAACCCTTGAGGAATTCGACACCAACTGTAAACTTTGTCTAAGAATTTGAAACAAAAGAGAAATTGGCTGTCCTCATGAAGAGGCACCGAAAAGAATGCTTGTGACAAGTCGATGACTGAGAACCACTCGGCATCGCAAGGGACTTGAAACATTATCACAGCTGGATTCGGTACTACAGGGCAGCATTTAATTATGATGTCATTTATTTTCCTCAAGTCCTGCACGATTCAGACCTTTCCACTCGGCTTTATTAGTCCCATGATTGGTGAATTACATGGACTGCTTAACACTTCTTTCAATACTCCCTGTTTTACAAACTCGTCAATGAGTTGGGCGACTTTCATGAGGGTGTCTTGTGCCATGTGGTATTGTGGGGTCTGGGGAAAGGTTACATTGGGTTTTACGGTCACTTTCACTGGTTCCACTCCTTTCACCAATCCCACCTCTTTTCCTGTCATATCCCACACTTCCTTTCCGACTGTTTCCCGTAATTCAGCTGGAATATCTTCTTCAATTATCATCGGACAAAGGTTAATCAGAGGATATTCTTCATCAACAGTTTCCATCTCATCCCCTTCTACACTGTCCTCTTCTTCCCCATCACTGCTCGTCTGAATTCTAATTCCATCGTTCGAACACATAATCGAACATCCCAATTTGCACAATAGGTCTCTCCCTAACAGTGCTACCGGGCTTGAGTCACATACCACAAAATTATGTAACCCTTGATAGTTACCAATTCTGACTTGGACTGGATCTGTGATTGGGTTCGTCAGGTGCCTGTTTGCTACTCCCACTACTTGAACTGTTCTCCCTGAGAGTGGCAAATTTGGTACTTCAATGCTCCTAACAGTTGAACGTGTGGCTCCTGTGTCAACCAAGAATGAAACACGATGACCCATAAGTCTTCCCTCCACATATGGACCCTTTTGATCAACTTCCAAGGATGCTGCAAGCACACAATTTCCCTCCTCATCTGAACTTTCACTCTCCCTTACATTGTTTATTCCATTCTCACTGTGTAGTGGGAACTGTTGTACTGTGCCATTTGTACTCATCACCTGACCCGAGATCTGTGGAGGAACCATCACTTGCTGCTGACTCACTGGTGCCAAAGGTATTTGCATTTGCTGATTAGGTACCATGGGAAACTGCTGTTGCATTGGCTGCATTTGCGTCATCTGCATACGGGGCATCTGCACCTGCTGCGGCTGCATGGGCTGTAATCCCTGCAGCTGATTTATGGTCTGAAAATTTGGGTTTGGACCTCTCATTTTCGGTCCCCTCATTGTCTGGAATGCATTGACATCATTGTTTTGCTGACCAACACCTGCACCTTCCTGCACCACCATCGGGCACTCGCATTTCCAATGTCCGACGATTCCGCACACGTGACACGGCATCACCCTTTTCATTGCCTGCACACCATTCGGAATCGCAACAGTGTTCAAATCCGGACCATTACTCCCAAAGCCTCCTCTGCCTCTGCCTCTCGCCTGTGGCTGAAACACCATATTTCCCTGCGGCTGCGGCTGCGGCATCTGCTGTTGGAACCCTTGCAACCCTTGCAAACCTGTCTGAGCTGCTTTAAGTTGCATCACCATCACTTTCTCTTTCAACCTTTTCTGTTTCACTTCAATTTCGTCGCTACAGTATTTCGCATAATTCAACACCTCATCAATCGGTTTCGACTGCCAACAAATCAAATGCGTCTTTATCATCTGACTTATCTCTGGTCTCAGCCCTTCCACGAATCTAAACACAAAATGAAGCATGTCCCTCGCCTCTATTGTTTCCGTGCCACTGTAGTTCTTGAACGCCTTCAACAACCTCTCATAGTAACCATGAATCGACTCTTTAGCCTCTTGGGCAGTTCGATCAATCTTCTGCCAATCCACATTTTTCGCGGCAACCTTCGTCTTCAAATGCTCAATCACCTTATAGTACAAGCTCATTACCATAGGTGATGGTGCACCCGTATCCCTGTCTCTCTCTGGTTCACTTGTCGGCCAACATACAGCCCTTTTGCAGTCTTCCCACAAGTCTGCCGGAACCACAATCTCAAAGAGGGTGTTCAGGTCTTCCCAAAGACATTTTGCAAGCTTCACAAACCTATCAGTCTGTTGATACCATTCAATCGGTTTCTCTCTCAGTTTGGGAAAATCATCCGTAAAAGACTGAATGTCGCTTCTGTGCCACGGTACATGTATTCATTTTCCCCCTGCTGTCTCCCTCATTGGTAACATGGTTATTGCATCACTACTCTGTGATCTTTTCTCGTTGTGCTCTGGGACACTGTCTTTCCTCTTTTCCTTTTTCTTTGCCCATCTGCTTTCCCATTTGTCTAAGCACCTCCACACTTGTGCACTCTGCAGCAATTCTCTAAGGTGCGTTTTCATGCCTGCTGACCTCATGTGTTCAAAGTCTGTGGTCCCGAAATCCAATCTATAGCTCCTGCTCAAGTGTTTTGTCTTGTCTATCTCAACCCCGTTTTTGTCAGCTATTTCTTGCAACCTTCTATGTACCTTGTTCACTTCTCTCGTAATCCTGGGACATAGATACCTCAGCTCTTCCTCCGAGTAGGACTCTAACCTGTTCAAACCCATAGTCCCTTCCACCAATTCTTCTGCTTCCATGTTCAACCTTACCCTATTCAGATAGTCTTCTCCCTTCCCACTGGCTGAGCTTTGTGTGGAATTCAGACTGTTGAACCACTGTGTTAGCTGTTGCGCATTCAACCCCATCAGTGTAGCATTCACATCGACTGCCATTGATGGTTGCGGCAACTTTTCAGTGTTCGATGATAGCGGTATCATCAGTGGGGGACTCGACCTCACCATTGTTGACTGAGCACATATGGGACTAAACTCCATCAAGGACCCAGATCCAGTTGGCTGAGCCGCTATCGGAGTTGTCTCTGGAGTGTTTTCTATGTACCTCCTTTCCGTCCCATTCTGCACCACTGATCCTTGACCGCTCATACCTGAGTTAGGCTGAATGTACAAAGGTACCGGTGGACCTACAGTAATGGGTAGGGATATCGCATCTGGGTTCTGTCCATTCCCCATGTTCTGAGGCATGTTCATTCCCACACTATGGGTCATCATTGCCGGCATGCCCGTCTGACTCCCCGTCATCTGAGCATGTGCGGTTCCCCCCTGCATCTGCTTTTGAGGCATCAAAAACTGGGTTGATTCAGCTTGTGCCAATGTTGGGTTGCGACCATTCTGTACTCCCATTACGGTTGGATCTAGAATCATTCCCGTACTGTTGTCACTGCTGTAGTACCTTGGGACCTGCGGCTGATAATTTTCTGCTGTTTTCAATATAGGCACATCTGGATATATTCTCCTAACCTGCGGTATCTGCGGGGTGAACAGTAAACTCGGGTCCTTAGATCCCGATGGCGTTTCTGAATTCGGAGTTTCATTATTCTGTACCGGTGCCGGAGGGGCAGAACTGGTACTTGGACCTTGTTCACTCTCTACATAAGGTGGTGGACGGTCGTTCAGCAATTGCATGATGAACTCCTCATCCTCTGACTCGTCTTCTCTATCTTTGGAACACCTCCTGTTTGTCTTACAGGTAGCTTTCTTGCCTGTCGCCTCTTCTTCCTTAGCAATTGCGGGAAACAATTTTATCCCCTGCAATATATCTGACCTCCACACCTTCTGTGCATTATCCCACCTAGCGTCCGCTAGTGCCTTTTCTGCCTTTCTTATCCTGGTCTCGAACTTCTTTTGCTGTTGCTGTCTAGCCATTAGTTCCCAAATCGCTAGAGCCTCAAACTGTGCTGGCCTTGGAGGTACCTTCATGTCGTACATCGCAAATCTCAAATTCTCTAGGATCCTTATATTGAATGTCCCATGGATCGGGAACGCTACGCTCCCATGTCTCTCTGTCAGCTTGTGCCATTGCTTTAGCCGAAGGCACGGAGCTACCCCCCTTTCCTCCATTACAATATAAGCTGGTGTACCTTCGGGTGGCGTCTCCTCTCCTACGCTCGCTTTAATGTAAGACTCCCCCTTCATCGCACTCTTTAATGCTTTCAAAAATTTCATTTTCTCGTCTTTTATTTTGCAAAATTTGTAATCAATAAGTGACTTTAATTCCCAGAATACTCTTCGCTTGCCTTTCCCCTTCCAATCGAGCCCCACGGACTGCGTCCAATCCGTGCGCGACCCTTCTCTGCAACCAACCTATCCCAGCGCGGCTCCTAGTGACGTCACACTCACACACTCTGCGGCTGACAAAGCCTCGCGGCTAGTCCTCCTTCACTCAGCTCCTCTCGTAACAACTTCTGGCATGTATCGCGAGCAACCAAATAATAATAAAACAGATCTGTCGGTTTACTACAGGAAGGGTAACACAATCGCTTCAGGACCTTAGGGATTTTTCACTAGCCTCGGCAGTTATTCCATCTTTCTCGGTCCACACTTTCGCAAGCAAAATCTGACCCGCAGATTCTGCTCTCAACTTGTCAGTGATCTATTCTAGTGCACTTAGAATTTGTCAAAGCCCGAAGTCGAAGTTTTCTTTCACTCCCTTAACACACGTACCGACTCGTTGACCACGCCCGGTCAACCTATTAAACCGACCAGACCACAACATAAAACAAGTGTCTCATACACTTTTCAACATACTCCGGAGTCTCTTGACCTCGCAGGGCCCGTCTCAACAACAACAACCACGTGGACCTTTTTCTGCACAAAGCGCCACATGCACATGAAGTTCGACGACTTCCCTACTCTCACACTCGGAGTCGCACCTCCGCTATTCTCTAAAATCCTCGCAACCTTTTCAAACAATCTGCGGCAATAAGCTGTGCAAGCGCAAAATCCTGACTTCACTCATACCGTCACTAGTACCGCCAACGCTGATTTCACACCTCCATTCTCTCCATTCGCAAGCTCCGAGATCCCGGGAAAGTCGCGGGGGACTTAGGGCATCATCATTCTCTCAATCTGTTTTACCCAAGAAAAATCTAATTCAACACCATATACCTCTCGAGTGGGGTCACAAAGAGCGCAACCGTTACCTCTTGAGTGGGGTCCCAAAGGGCGAAACCATTACCTCTCGAGTGGGGTCCCAAAGGGCGAAACCGTCCTCTGCTACCATCTACTGATAGAGCGTTCCGTCCTAATAAATTACCTGTATTTGGACGCTCTTGGGTCGATGAATCTTTTGACCAAGTGGGGCTCTCTTCACCCGAGATTAGTCAATTTAATCAAATCAATAATCAATAACGAACATAAGCAATGCCCTGATCAACATAACACTTCACAATTAATCCAGAAAACATTTCGGCGAACCATGACCTTCCGGCCATGAATAACCACACCAGTTTATTCAAAGTTAATGAATTTATTTCCCTATATTAACAAAGCTAGCACGATATAAATGTGTCTCAACACCAAATGATATATGTAAATGAGCATTAATAGCTGTCCATAACAGCGAAAAAGATGCAATCTATGCAGCATTTGAATAACAATGCATTCGATGATAGCAACGCAAACCACTAAAACTATAATCTGTAATGGGCTAATTGCATACATTAGTCAGCATAACAAGGTCTCAAATTGCATCGTGCAACAAATGAATCCTCATCTAACCCCAAATTAGCATCTGCATGTGGGATTTCATGCAAAAACAATTTAGCAACATTGATTTGGAAAAACTCCTAACTAGGGCTCTTATCAAAATCAGCAGTTGGTTACCTAAAAAGAAACACAATGCAATTGTACATTTTCCTTTCATATTTACCAAATTCAATCAGCATTCAAGGAAGTCTTCGTCTCACAGGTACCGGTTTCGATCAGCATGGGACGGGGGCAAAGGGGCAGGGTGGACGGGGCAATTGCCTCACAGCGGCAAGATAAAAGGACAAAACTACTTCATGCAAAGGGGCAAATCGAAGTTAAAGTCTCTAGGGCGAGAATTACTTAGTCTCTTTCTCTCGATTAGAGAAAGCATCAAGGTCTCATTCAAAATGGCGTCGAACATCAATTGGCATCGTAGAAGATGGCAAAATGACGAGGTCGGCAAAATGGGCCATAATGGCTGCAATGTCCTAATGGCGGGTAATGGCTGCTTTCTTCTTGTGCACCAGGTTTAAATAATCAACAGTTCAAATCCAGTAGGTCTTCCATTGGAGGGTTCATAGGTTGGCTTCAAATTGTCCAATCAAAAACAACAATTCACAAGCTTCTACCTAGGCATACATTATCCTTGGAGTCGGGAACATAAGTTGCAACATATTTTACCAATTAACTCACTTTCAGAGCTTCCATTGTCTGCACCTGCAGATTGACCTTGGAGCAAAGAAGAAGATGCCAGGCTGGCACGAAACCTTAAAGATAAGCATGTGAACCGATCTCACTGGAAAAGTACAGCTTCAAGCAAGAATACACGTTTTATTAGCACATTAGAAAAACACGAGCATCTAAACCGTGAGACAAGGCAACTAGGCCGAAGCCTCCACTAAAGTTATGCTAAGTTAAAACATTTCAAACAAGCAAATCATGGCACACGTTTACGGTTATGTCAGATTAGTACAATTCTAATACATCACGTTATATAAAGCACGCTTATAAATGTTGGCGAACTACTCTGAGGGCACATTTGTCCCCGTACAATCTTTATTAGTTCGGTTAAAGTCACACTTGATTATCGCGGCACTACGTTTATGCGCTAATAAATGTAAAACCTTTGTTTCTGCGTCATCAAATGCCTGCAAAATAATATACTGAAGCCGCATAGAAAATGTGTTAATATAGTACTAATGCACGCGTTTGATATGGGCCCACGGGGAGTGGCCACCAATGTATACGATGATTAATGAAACTGACTAATGATGAATTAAAATGTACTAATGTATGATTTTATATTAGCATTATAAGTTATGTATTACGGTTTTGCTAAATTAATCACTAGGCCTTAGTTAGCAAGGGTCTGGTCCTAGCTGCCTGGTCTCATATTAAACTGTGTTTTTCCAACGTACAATGTGCTGTCTTCCTGAAGGACACAAAGCTGTACTTTTCCAGAAGCTAGAGATATGTGCGTAGCCGTAGTAAATTCTTTTTCACGAGGCTCGACTTGCTCAAGGAGACATTCTTGCCGAATGCAACAGTGTAATTCGCGACAGATGCAAGGTCGCCTAGTCTAGGAGAAGACAATGGAACTACTGACTGGAGCGACAAGTGTAACTTTTCTTACCTGACATTCTACCCGATGAAGACGTCAATCACAGGAACCAATAAACTACGTGAGAACTGTCTTAGGTGAAAATTCTAGTAGGTGTGTGTGTAGGGATACACGTGTGGTGGGAGAAGGTACAGATGCAGCTGGCAGGAGGTGGCAACGACCTGTACAAACTTGTTCTGGCAGTTACTGATTAAGCATGACTATTCTCGGAACTGTAATTGGAAAAAGTAATATGGCAGCGATAAGCAGATTGCAGCCCAAGGCTGCGAGCACAAGGTCAATCATCAAAGTTCAGGAGGTTTGTCGAGCACATGGCAACATAATAAAGATAAACAGATGCCTAGCAGCTATGGTGTATGATTAACTTTATGTACATTTTATCTGTCACCTTTTTGTGTGCACTACACTTCATGATAGCCATTGTTTTGGGCAACGCCAGGGCAGAAAGTAAGTTAGTTATAAGGGTCCCATGTTGAATACGTGTCCCATGTAAAGTGAGGAATCCTCGTTCTGCCCACAAGCGACCAAAATTATGTGCTACGCCAAATGCATACTGACTATCCGTGTAAACATTCACATTAAGTCCTTTACTTAACTCACAGGCTCGTGTTAGAGCTATTAATTCTGCGGCCTGAGCGGAGTTATGTGGTATTCTAGCTGTTTCAACTACAGTGGTAGCTGTTGTAACTGCATAGGCTGCAGAGGTAGTGCCATCGGGTAGCTTGATGCATGAACCATCTACGTATAATATGCCATCAGGGTCTTTCAGTGGAGTGTCCTGTAAGTCCACTCTCCCTTTTGTTTCATCCTCCGTCCGGAGAATGCAGTCATGTATGTCATCATAAGAATCTTCCGTTTTTTCAGTAATTGGCAATAAAGTGGCAGGATTGAGCGTGTTGCACCTTTTTAATGTTATATGACTAGCTAAAAGTGTCAGTTCATAAGTAGTTAATCGTGCATTAGTAAGATGCTGTGTTTTTGTTTTGTTTAATAGTGGTCAACAGTGTGTGGGACCAACAGGGTGAGGGGTGAATCCATGACTATCCTGGCCGACTGGCGCACTGCGACCGCTGCAGCGGCTACTGCCCGTAGACAGCTCAGGAGTGCACGGGCCACTGGATCCAGTAGGGCCGAAAAATAAGCACAGGGGCATTGTTTGCCGCCATGCTCTTGGGTTAACACTGATAGTGAACATCCATTTCTCTCGCTCACATATAACTGAAAGTCTTTGCGATAATTAGGCGTACCCAGTACAGGTGCTGTGCAGAGTGTATTTTTCAGTTCATCAAAACCAGACTGAAAATCATCGTTCCATTCAATCTTTTCAGGACAATCTTTGTGGGTGAGATGCAAAAATGGTTTTATCAAAAGAGAATAATTAGGAATCCATTGACAACAGAAGGAGGTAATACCTATAAAGGCCCTAACGTCTCTCTGTGTCCTTGGAACCGGTATGTCTCGTATAGCTTGTATTCTCTCAGCCGTTAACGTACGTCCCTCCTTAGACAGGAGGTGTCCTAGGTATATAACCTCCTGTCTACAATATTGCAATTTGGAGAGGGAGACCTTATGGTGATGGTGTGCTAGATGTTTCAATAAGGCTACAGTATCTGCTTTACAATTTTGTTCTGAAGTGGATGCTATTAAAAGGTCATCCACATATTGAACCAGCGTCGAAGAGCAAGGAAAAACAAGGGCATCTAATTGACCCTTGAGGGCCTGGCTAAAAATGCTAGGCGATTCAGTATAGCCTTGTGGAGCGCAACAGAACCAGAAACTGCGACCACCCAGTGAAAACCCATAAATGTGTCTACTATCTGGATGAATGGGAATGCTAAAGAATGCATTCTTAAGATCGATAACAGAGAACCAAGTAGCGGAGGCAGGTCTCATTGTTAATAATGTCGTAATGTCAGGAACAACAGGGAACTGGGGTATTACAATCTTATTGGCGGCCCGTAAATCAATAACAAATCGGAGTCCTGGAGACGCGGTGCCATCAGATAATTTTTTATGAACAGGAAGGACAGGACTGTTACAATCATTACCACGTGTTTCTTCAATGACACCCAAATCAATCAACTGGGTCACAATATTTTTGAGTTGTTGTTCAATGTGTTGGGATAATTTGTATTGGGGAAGACGAGGCAATTTGGCATTGGCTTTCAAACGTATGACATACTGTGGTATGTCCAGACATCCAACATCGTCCTTATGTGTGGCCCATAAAATGTCTGGCAAATCTCAAAGTTCGGGTGGAAGTGGTTTTGACAAAAATTGTGACGGGGAAATATTTGGAACTAGAGTGACATGAACTCCATCCGGAGAGCAATAAATGGTGGCGTACAATTTCTTTAATAAGTCCAAACCCAATAAATTCTCACTACACGCCGAAGTAAGAATGAGAGGGGAGCTAATGGTGTAAGGACCTATAGCAACATGCATCGGCTGGGAGACGGGGTTAGCCACCGGAACACCAGAAAAACCCATAGAGACGTTAATATTGCCAGACAGAGGGACTCCTTGGACCTCTTCCTGTTTAACAGAACTTTTGGTGGCCCCAGTATCTACCAAAAAATCATGTGGAGTACCGTCTAATTGTACCTCAACGTGAGGGCCATTCTGCCTAACAGGAATAGAAACTGGTCCCACCCCCCTCTGTCGAAGGCGGTCCTAGTCAAAGGAGGACCCCTGACCTTCATACGCATCATAGTTGTCATTAAAATGTTGACGCTGTGATGAAGCATCAAAATAATTCGGGCGGGAGGTACTGTGGGACAGTGGAGGGACCTGCTGGCGGGGTCTGTCTGCAGGACCAGACCTACCGTGTGGTCTGTAGTCCTGTTGCGGTGGGGGCATGGGGCGGCCTGTGGAGTTGTCCTTATTGGGGCAGTCATTCTTCCAGTGGCCCTCCTACTTGCAATAGGCGCACTGATTGTAGGAGAGGGAAGAACGGGGAGGGCGTTGGGACTGCCTTCTGTCATTGGGAGGTCCTTGTGACCTTGATCTGGACTGCTGTTGACGGGGCTGAGGGTAGGCCTGCTGAAATAACACCTTTGTTTTCAACTCCTTCGTTTTTTTCTCGTTCTTTTCTTGTTCTTCTATCTCCCTGTTCTCATAATGTTGGGCCATTGTCAGTATTCCAGTGGCAGTAGAGACTGGCCACGTACTTTCACACAATTTCAATTTTCCCTTTATGTCTGGTAATAAATTGTCCACGAATTTGTCAACAAAGAGTCTTATCTCCCCTTCAGTAGTCATTTCTTGGCTGCTGTAATCAGAAAAGACACCCTCAAACCTTGTATAAAAGTCTGAAACACCCTCGTCCTTTTTCTGTTTACAGGTGGCCAATTTATCCCAATTTATCCTGTGTGGTGCAAGTATGGTCTTCATTAAACCCAAAATACGCAGTGGGAGAGCCAATATAAGTGGGTCTGATTTCGCTCCCCCAACCCTGTCTCTTTCTGCTGCTAGCAATTGGTCCCACGTGCCCCCTAGTTCAGCATGGTCGTGCCTCCGTATTTTTGACCAGACTTCCTGCGGGACTACTGCTGCCATTAACATGTCAATATCGGACAACGTCATAGTACATGATTCAAGAATTTGTTGCAATTCTTTATAATATCCTGCAGGGTTCTTACGGGGGTCAGGTAAGGCGGCTTTTAGGGTATATGTTTCAGATCTTTTCCATGGGGTGTGTACCCACATTTGTTGAAAATGCCCTGCGGTAATAACTTGGCCAGCGTCACCCGTCACCGGTTCTCGCCAAACCGGCGGAACCTCTCTCATGGGAAACATGGATGCCCTTATAGAAGGGCTACATGTCCACAGACGGTCCCTATATACAAGAAGAGTAACAACATAATCATATAGACCAGAACCAAACGGCAGCCCAGTAGAGGCGCGTTTTCGGAGGTCCACCATTCCTGCGGGAGCTGAGGAACCATCATCCTCATATTCCTGTATTATAATGTTGCACATAAGGGTGGCTGCATGTAACTGAACTAAACTATCCCATTGTTTCATAATGTAGACAATGTCCCTGACCCCATAGTCATTCCAATTAGTCATCCACCTCCGTGTAATTTCTTCAATTACATCTTCCTCTTGTGAATTAGAGAACAAATGTCCGCGCAGGGTGCGCTTTCGCGGGGTCATAGGGCGGGGGGTATGTGTGGTGTCTAAACAGGAGTTAGGGGTGGGCCAAACGGGGGCCAGTCGAGGGGTGTGTATAGTCGGGCGGGGTGTATCCTCTATAGGTCTGGTGACAGGAGGGGTGGTGGTGGGTGGCGGAGCACTTGCCTGAGATCCAACCGGGGGTGGCACAATAGGGTCACCTGGTGCAGGTTGAGGATGTAGTGTAGGATATATTGGTGGAGTTTATAACGGGGGTTTATCTAACATATCATTTAAAAGGGGGTCTTCCTCTTGTGGCTTATTCACTACTGTCCTGGAAGGGTAACACTTATCAGTTTGTAAGTGAAGCCTTCGGTCATGTTCTAAAATTTTCTGTTGATGTTCAGCTACGTCAGAGTCATATACCTTTTCAGTCACCGTCCTGGTCTTATGTCTCTGTAATTCTTTCTCTGGCCTCCTACGTCTTTGGTCTGCTTCTTTCTGCCACGTCCGTAGTGAATCAAACATCCCTGGTCTACTTTTTGTTACAAATAGTCTAATTTATCTTTATCAAATGTCCAGTGAATAGGCCATTGCAAATCAGAACTACCTTTTTCTCCATATATCAGACCAGATAATCGGACCTATGCCATATTTAACATATATATCATAATTCGGAGTCCCGGCCGGAGGAGCGGGGCATGTTTCCTCCAGGCGGGAGTCCCTACTGCAAAGACAACAACACAATTTCCTGAAACAACTGAACGCTGGCATTCTTCCAGTATATTTAAAAAAAAAAAATTCTTACATCAGTGGTTTGAATACACCAAATGAGTGGCAAATATGCCTTTTGCTTCCTATATACTTAAATGACAACTGAGGTCAGTCTTACCACTGACTTTGATCTTTGCAAAGAGCGATAGAAACCGTACAATACTCACAGACCTATTTTTAGACAGGAATCTTTCAACTCCCGTCCTTACCTGACACTTCTGTTATGGTCCGACAGTTGGGGACTCCAGTAGTTCACAGGAAACAGAGACCCGAATTCAGACAGCGCCAGGAGAAGTCGAGCCGGCTGGAAGACACACAGTGGAGATCCGCAGGTCCACGACAGAGAACGAAGCTCAGAATCTGGTGTGGGGCGCCTCCCTTGGAAATCCAATCGTGAGTCCTCCGTCACCTGGTCGGTCCCCTGGATGCCTGACTCGGGTCCCTGTTCGGGCGCCAACTGAGGAACCAGGAAAGATTAGACCCCCACCCGGGGTCTTCTTCCCAGCAGTGGAGGAACACCCTTTATGTCCTCAGGGTCAATTTAGCAGAGAGTTCACAAATCAGACAGAGTCACCAACTGGAGGAATAAAGAGAAGTTTATTACATGGATTATAGCTCGAGCTAATACAGAGTCCCAGGACAGTCAAGTGACTATCCTACGGAGACTGCCCCTTCACTCTGGGGCACCCAACCTTATATACACACAAAACTGCTTAGTCAGAGGACAACTCCACCCCCATCATATTCAAGGTCCTCTGCGGTTTTCAGAATATTTCAGGGATACACGTGTGGTGGGAGAAGGTACAGATGCAGCTGGCAGGAGGTGGCAACGACCTGTACAAACTTGTTCTGGCAGTTACTGATTAAGCACAACAATTCTCTGAACTGTAATTGGAAAAAGTAATATGGCAGCGATAAGCAGATTGCAGCCCAAGGCTGCGAGCACAAGGTCAATCATCAAAGTTCAGGAGGTTTGTCGAGCACATGGCAACATAATAAAGATAAACAGATGCCTAGCAGCTATGGTGTATGATTAACTTTATGTACATTTTCTCTAGGGGTAACTATCTGATGATTAATTGTAATTGTCTGTTTGCCTTTTCTTTCTAGGTACCAACTGCTCTTTTGATAGAGTCCATAGCTAGATTTTATTCTAAATTCGTGTTGCAAATTGTTTTGCATGAAGCCTAACATGCTGATGCTAATTCGAGGGTAGTTAAGGAGTTCACTAATATCGGATGCAAATAGACAAATGGCTGAAGTCTTGCTTTGTTGAATAACATGTTGATAATACTCTCCTAAATTTGGTTCATGTTAACGTCGTGCTTTGTGCTAATGTTCATGATCTATGCTCTGATAAAGTCTTACTCGAGTTGCCATATTGTAGTGGTTTTGATGTGCCTACTGATATTGAGATTAATAAATATGATATTAGAGTGCAACTAATAGGGAATACAAATTCTTACTCTTACTAGATTTGTGTGGTTATTCATGGCTGAAGAGTCATGGCATGTTAAATTCTTATCAAATGTTATTGATTATTTAGATTGATTGGTTATTGTGAATATTGATGTGGTTATTGATCTATTGATTGCAATGATAAATAGATATCCCGTCCTGAGGAGTCTCCAATCAGGGTCAAAAGATTCATTGGCCTAAAACGAGTCCCTGTGTAAGATAAATTATCAAGGTCAGGATGCGTTATCAGTGCCCATCCTCATCCGTTCTCTCTTCTCATACACCTTCCTTTTTAAAACTATATTATTTGTCTGCATACTTGTCTTGATACTTCTTCACCCTATTTTTTCAAAGCTTACTTATCCAAACTTCCACATAACATCCTATTCATCCATGCAGGAACAACAACCGTGTACGCCACTTTTGCCTTTAACAAAAAAATGAAGTTACCTTGGTAACTGAATGTGGAGTAGTTCTGTTACTCCACAACATATTTCTTATCTCTCTTCCAATTCAAACCCTTTCACAAAGATAGTTGAATGCATTCTCCTTGTACCTGACTAATTCTCTCAACCAGACCATTCTCAAGGTATTGTAAACTGCCGTTTTGTAATGTTTAATCCCCTTGTGCTTAAGAAACAATTCAAACTCCTCACTGGCAAATTGTGGTCCGTTGTCTGACACCACCAACTTCCGGGCACCCCTCTCTTCAGAAAATTTCTTCACAAAATATCACAACATTATGGGTTGAAATATCCTTAACAATAACAGCTTCAGGCCACTTTGAAAAATAGTTTACTAAAACTGAGGCAAATCTATTATCTGTTCCAAAACACTCAAATGGTCCGCAAATATCAATGACAACCTTCTCCCAAGGTCTTCCAGGAAACTTAATTGGTACAATAGGTATTTCTGACACTATACGTTTTGTAACTGCACACACAAGGTTCACAATGCAGAACAAATCTTTCAATCTGTTTATCCATGCCTGGCCACCAGAAATAATTTTGGCCTTCCTTTTCATCGCCGACATGCCCCCATGTCCCTGATGTAATAACTCCAAGAACCTGTGATGTAGGCTGACAGACGACACAACAACAATGTATCACATCTCCTGACTATTCCCTCAACCACTGACATCTCATTCCACACAGGCAAATAATTACTCAGTTTTTCCTGCTGCTCCTTAGTTAACCTCCTTTGATTAGGTAGTTTAGTAATCAGTAAATTCATAACTGCATCATCTTCTAAATTCCTTAACCACTTTGCAAGTAACCCTTATTTCCACCACGACCCAGTATTCCTCTTCGCTGCAAGAATTGTTATCTAAAGGTAAACAAAGCAAACAGTCTGCATTCACATTCTTGTAACCTAGCACATATTTAGCACTGGGAGTAAAGTCCTGAAATCTATATAGCAATTTTGTAATGTGAGGCGTCACTATTCCGGCACCCCTTGTGCTAAACAAGTCTATTAGACGTTTGTGGTCAGTTCTTAATTCAAATTGTGCTCCCCAAATGAACGTCCTGAAGTATTGTATGCCCCAGCAACATGCTAGGGATTTTTTTTTATAACAGAGTAGGTGCCCTCTGCCCCCTTCAAAATACCCAATGCAAACGCACCAACTCTTTCCCAACTTTTATATTTCTGAATTAATACAGCACCCAGACCATAACAACTTGGGTTAGTTACAACAATAGGCATCTTTGTTAGATCAAATGGTACCAACACATCAGCTTTCACTATTGCTTTCTATAGGGCGTCAAATACTTGTTGACATTCACCTGACCAATTGCATCTTGCTCCCTTCTACAATTACATAGATAACACATGCACTTTGTCTGAAAAATGTCACACAAATTTGGAGTATTTCCCTGCAAGACCCAGAAAAGACTTTAACTGTTCCTTATTTTTTTGATGCAGGTGCACTCTCTGTTGCCCCAATTAGCTTCAGCTCATGGTTTATTACTCGTGATGATAAATATTCCACTTCATTCTTTTCAAACTTGATTTATTCAACTCTACTCTCAATCCAGGTTGCTCCAATTTCTCTACCATTCCCTTCAGCACTGCAACATGATGTTTCTTATTTTTACCCCACACCAAAATGTCATCCTGGAATACTAACACATTGGGTAGTCCTTGTAACACACTCTGCATGACTCTTTGGAAAACGGCGTGAACCGGCAGATACCAAAGCTAATCTGAATGGCATGCATTACAATTGATATGCCCCTTCAGGGGTGAATGCCCCTTCAGGTAAATGTTTGGATTCAGGATGTAGCTGAACCTGATGATAGGAGCAGGACAAATCTGCTGTAGTAAAATAATTTGCCGTCCTTACACCCATCAACATTTCACTGATATTGGAAAGCAGATGCGTGTCCACCCAGGAATTATCATAGGCATACCAAAGATTCATACACATGCATATCTTTCCATTAGCTTTTCTCAATATAACTATCAGACTCACCCATTCAGTTGCTTATATTGGTTCAATAATTCACCACACAAATTATTTGATTCCTCAGTCAACTGTTTCCGCAAAGCTAACAGAACATTTCTCACTTCATGCACTTTTGCTATTGTCCCCTCCTTCAAAATTATACAATCTTCGAATTTCTTCAAACATCACAATTTTTGAGTAAACAATTTTGAGTAATCAGCTTTCCACCTTTCTATATCAGATTGTGCCATCTGCAATAGTTGGTCTGGATGATTAGGATCAAATATGATTCCCAATACTAGATGTTCTTTCTGTGCTAACACACAGTTTCCATTTTCATCCACATATAATTTCCCCTGTGCATGCCTATCTTTATACAACAAATCTGCTTGAAAGTAACCCAAATCAAGTAGATTGACACCACAACATCCTTGTGGTTCCACAACACTAGGAGTTAATTCGCACTCATTCACACTTGATGAAATCAATTTGTCAGCTAATGTGTATGGGGAACATGAATCTGCCTACATGGACACATCCATACCATTTACCCCATCACACATTTTGGGGGAAGATAAACCTCCTCCACTACACATTCATATTCTTCAACCCCAGACACTTCAAGGACTTCTACTTCATCACTATGGGGGTAATTCTGACCCTGGTGGTAGACTACCGCCAGGCCAACGACCGCGGATGCACCGCCAACAGGCTGGCGGTGCATCCATGGGCATTCTGACCGCGGCGGTACGGAAAACCGGCGGTGTCCCGCCAGTTTCCCGCTGCCCTGGGGAATCCTCCATGGAGGCGCTGCAGGCAGCGCCGCCATGGGGATTCCAACCCCCTTACCGCCAGCCTGGCTCTGGCGGTTTTGACCGCCAGAACCTGGCTGGCGGTAACAGGTGTCGCGGGGCCCCTGGGGGCCCCTGCAGTGCCCATGCCAATGGCATGGGCACTGCAGGGGCCCCCTAACAGGGCCCCACCAAGATTTTCAGTGTCTGCCAAGCAGACACTGAAAATCGCGACGGGTGCAACTGCACCCGTCGCACCCCTTCCACTCCGCCGGCTCCATTCGGAGCCGGCATCCTCATGGAAGGAGGTTTCCCGCTGGGCTGGCTGGCGGGCGGCCTTCTGGCGGTCGTCCGCCAGCCCAGCGGGAAACTCAGAATTACCGCGGCGGTCTTCTGACCGCGCAGCGGTATTCTGACGGCGGGACTTTGGCGGGCGGCCTCCGCCGCCCGCCAAGGTCAGAATGACCCCCTATGTGTGTCATTGTCATCACCTTCTCCTTGTGCATCCACACTGTGATGCTCTTGATTCAAATTGACATTGCTTTTGCTAATTTCCTTGCTACCCAATCTGCAGTCTCTGGAAAAAAGGCTGGTTTTACTGCACCTATAACATCAGGCATTGATAGCAGGACAAACATTGGACTCAGCATAATGACGGGTGCTCCCACACCTGTAGCACTGTTTTTGCACACCTACCTTTGTGATTCCTGTAGGAAAGTACCATCTTGCCTGGCATGTTACCCCCATATTTCACTGTATATATGTTGTTTTAGTGTATGTGTCACTGGGACCCTGCCAGCCAGGGCCCCAGTGCTCATAAGTGTGCCCTGTATGTGTTCCCTGTGTGATGACTAACTGTCTCACTGAGGCTCTACTAACCAGAACCTCAGTGGTTATGCTCTCTCTGCTTTCTAAATTGTCACTAACAGGCTAGTGACCAATTTCACCAATTCACATTGGCATACTGGAACACCCTTATAATTCCCTAGTATATGGTACTGAGGTACCCAGGGTATTGGGGTTCCAGGAGATCCCTACGGGCTGCAGCATTTCTTTTGCCACCCATAGGGAGATCTGACAATTCTTACACAGGCCTGCCAGTGCAGCCTGAGTGAAATAACGTCCACGTTATTTCACAGCCATTTACCACTGCACTTAAGTAACTTATAAGTCACCTATATGTCTAACCTTCACCTGGTGAAGGTTGGGTGCAAAGTTACTTAGTGTGTGGGCACCCTGGCACTAGCCAAGGTGCCCCCACATCCTTCAGGGCAAATTCCCCGGACTTTGTGAGTGCGGGGACACCATTACACGCGTGCACTGTACATAGGTCTCTACCTATGTACAGCGTCACAATGGTAACTCCGAACAGCCTATCACCCAAAAAGGCAACTATTGTGGCGCAAAAGGATAGTGAGCTTGTCTCACACATGTCAGAGGATGCGGCTCCTCATAAGGCTCCTGCCAAGGAGTATAATAATATGGCTTCTTCCAAACCACCTTTAAAACGTAAATTCAAGGCGCATAACATTACTTTACCTGTCACTGTCTCTGCCATCCCTGATACGGATGACGACATGCCTGATGTGGACTCAGACTGTTATGTTTCTGACAAGGATGATAATGACTCATTATCTGGTCCTCCTATAAAGAAACCTAAGGTTTCCTCCGCTGGTCTTGCCATAAAATGAAGTCTCAACCTTAAAGGTCTTATTTTAAGAAATTCAGTAATATAGAAATTTATTCAATGTAGTTAGAATCGATTAGTCAGTAACTCAGAGTACAAAGGTCAGTTAATATTCAAAGTCAAGCAAGAACACAGTAGAGCTCAGATCAGCAAAATACAGAGTATAAGATGGGGTTGAGTTGCACAATAGAGTCTCCTTCTAAAGGAAGTGGAAAAGGCTCTCACTCACATCAAGAAATCCTGCTCCTATACAGGGTTCTGAACAAAAGATTTTATACATTCAATACAGTAGGACATGGTTCACAGGTTCTTAACCAAGCAAAGATTAGAAAAAGAGAAACATTTACAACTGAATACATTCTACAAGATACTTATAATGCTGCTAAATTGAGCTTCTCACAAGCAACACCTACATGTAGAACGGCAAAGTAACATAGTATGTGATCCTCTCTGGGACAGCAAGATTTAACCTTGAACATGTATACTGTATTTAGATCTGTGAAAGTCTTCATCCTTGTCTGTGGGGCACATTTAATTTTTATTATAGTCAGACATGAAAATACAAGTTTATTCACATGGTGTAATGAAACATTACAATAAAGATGGAGTCAGAGGCCTAGTTTGTATTATGTTAGCTAAAGTACAAGCTCCATTGCTTTGAAGCATTAAACTTCACAAAAACAGCTATATATCCCCATGATGATTACCTAGAATCATCATATACATGCCCTCCGGAAAACTTCACAGGATTATTTTCATCAGCTTTGGACTGCTCTGTCTAGTTTCCTCCTGTTCCTTCATTTCAACAACAAATTTGTTTTTCCCAAATTTCATCTCACTCATTGATGAAATTGTTCTACAGCCGCTAAAAAGAAGGAAAACACATGGGTGGTCATTACAACCCTGGCGGACGGTGTTAAAGCGGCGGTAAGACCACCAACAGGCCGGCAGTAAAAAAAAATGGAATTACGACCGTGGCGGAAACCTCCAACAAAGACAGCCACTTTAACACTCCGACCGCCACGGCGATACAAACAAACAGCGCGGCGGTCACCGCCAACAGACAGGCGGGAGACAATGTACCGCCCACACTATTATGACAGGCCAATCCGCCACCTTTTCCGGGGCGGATTCAACGCGGATAAAAACACGGCAGAAACAGGAATTTCGAAGGGAAAACGCTCACCTTATCACACTCCACGAGGAACGAGGACACCATGGAACCGGAACTCCAAATCCTACCTGCGATAGTCTTCCTGCTCCTGTACCAGGAGCACGAACGCCGGCGGCGAAGACCACGGTGAGTACTGCACCTACAAGACAGGGGAGGGGGGAGGCAAAAAACAGGGACACGCAACACCCCCACCCCCACCCTCACCCACTACAACACACACACTAATACATATCTATACATTATAGTTACACCCCCCAAACCCCCCAGAAGAATGCAAAGGCAAAAGGAAATGAGTGTAACCATTGTAATATATTAAAATCCAGTAAGCAAAAATATACATATTTACACTATTAACAAAATATACACCAAGAATAGTAGTCCCGGTATTGCACCATTTATAGTCCGTGGACCACTGGGCCCAAAATGCATGGGCGAGGCCCACACTCGATACCAGATCAAAACAGAGAGAACACTGCAGGGGCATCAGATAGAAAAACAACAGGCACCTCAGGGGGAAGGGAAAGGGGGGAGCACCTCAGCCAGATGAGTGCACAACGCCAGATCCACAAGGGGGCTCAATGCCCACTGTTCAATCCTGGGGAGTGCAAAGCCACAGTCTCTCAAGTCTCTACAGTGGGTGGGTTGCCCACTGCTGCATCCTGGGGAGTGCAAAGCCACAGTCTCTCAAGTCTATACAGTGGGTGGTTTGCCCACTGTGCAATCCTGGGGAGTGCAAAGCCACAGTCTCTCAAGTCTCTACAGTGGGTGGTTTGACCACTGTTCAATCCTGGGGAGTGCAAAGCCACAGTCTCTCAAGTCTCTACAGTGGGTGGGTTGCCCACTGCTGCATACTGGGGAGTGCAAAGCCACAGTCTCTCAAGTCTATACAGTGGGCGGTTTGCCCACTGTTCCAATCCTGGGGAGTGCAAAGCCACAGTCTCTAAAGTGGAAAACAGTCTCCACTGGTTCTGGAGGGGGACTGGTGCCCAGAGTGCTTCATCCTGTGAAGGACAGAGGTAGTGGATGCATGTCTCCACTGGTTCTGGAGGGGGACTGGTGCCCAGAGTGCTTCATCCTGTGAAGGACAGAGGTAGTGGATGCATGTCTCCACTAGTTCTGGAGGGGGACTGGTGCCCAGAGTGCATCACTCACCCCGTGACGGTCCCACTTGCGTCAGTGCCCCTGCCGCTCATGGGCTAGTGGTGCTTGAGTTGGCGGTGCCCTGTTCAGCGGTTCTTGAGTTGGCGGTGCCCTGTTCAGCGATGCTTGAGTTGGCGCTGCCCTGTTCAGCGATGCTTGCCCTGTTCAGCGGTGCTTTCCCTGTTCAGTGGTGCTTGCACTGTTCAGCAGTGCTTGCCCTGTTCAGCGGTGCTTGAGTTGGCGGTCCTTCATGGGCCAGCGGGTCTTGTGCTGGCGGTCCTTCATGGCACGTGAGCGGGGTGTGCTGGTGGGTGTGCTGGTGAGGGACGTAGTGGCTGTAGAGGTAGTGCATGCAGGTGTGTGTAGACGAGACTGGGAGGGAGGAGAGAGACGACGAGGAGCGGGACACAGTGGAGGCAGTGGATGTTGGTGTGTCTGCATGTGTGTGATGCTTGCGTGAGTGCCTGTGGGATGTGTGGTGCTTATGTTTGCCTGAGCTTCCCTTGTGTGGTGAGGTGTGTGCAGGCTGGTCTGATGGTGTGCTTGGGATAGGCAAAGGTACAGGGGATTGGATATGGGTGGAGGAAGTTGGAGGGGGGAGGCTAGACACAGGGACAATGCCTGCCATCAGTGCTGAGGCCAGAGTTTGAAAGGATCGGTGAAGGGCTGCCTGACCAGAATGAATGCCCTCCAGGAATGCATTAGTTTGTTGCAACTGCCTTTCTATACCCTGGATGGCATTAAAAATGGTAGACTTCCCAACAGTGAGTGACCTGAGGAGGTCAATGGCCTTCTCACTGAGGGCAGCAGGGGTGACTGGGGCAGGGCCTGAGGTGCCTGGGGGGAAGGTGATGCCCACCCTCCTGGGTGAGCGGGCACGGGGCGAAGGCTGAGGGGCTGCTGGGAGGGCGGTGCTGGTAGGGGGAGTGGCGGCTGTACCTGTAGATGTGGGGGGCACAGATGTTGCCGCCACCACAAGGGAGCTCCCATCAGAGGACGAGTCCGTGTCGCTGGTGTCAGCTCCTGTCCCCGCCGTGGAGCTCCCCTCGCCCTCCGTCCCACTGGTGAATTCTGAGTCCGTAGTGTGGCCCTCCATGGCCATGTGGGATGCAGCTCCCTCGTGCTCCGGTGCCACTGCTCCTCTGCCTGATGATGCTAATGCACACAAGAACAGGGAAACCACAAAAAGGGAGGGGGGAACAGAATAAAGACATGTTGAGTGCATGGATTACCGCTACCGTTGGCGCACAAGACAGACACAGAAGCCCCCTGCACTACGCCGTGCTCTTGGGCTCTACAGTGCAATTCCTGGGAAATGGCCTACAAGGCTATGGACGACATCTGCACGCATAGTTGACACAGGGGCATGAATAGCTGTACTTGGCACTCTACAGAGGTGGGGTGGGGGGCCACAGGGCCATGCCTTATGGAGGGGCCTAGCCTACGGAACTCGCCCTGGCCTAGGGAAACCCACAGCCCTCCTCCCCCACCCAGACAACTCCACTGCGCGCAAAGCTGAATGAGAGTGTACTCACCCCCTTGTGTCTGCTGTGATGCCCTCAAGCGCCCATCCAACTCCCGGTAGGCCACCACCAGGATCCTGCACATCAGGGGAGTCATGGTTCGACAGGCACCCCTCCCACGTTGGGAGGCCATCCCCAGCTGAGCCTCCGCCGTCTTCTTGCTCCAGCGGCAAATGTCCTCCCATCTTTTCCGGCAGTGGGTGATCTGTCTGTGGTAGACCCCCAGGGTCCGGACGTCCTTGGCGATGGCACGCCAAATATCTTTCTTCTGGTGGGCGCTGACCTACATGAAATGTACAGGGGAAGAAGAGAAGTCATTACCAACTGCACCGTCAAAGTGATTGGCCCCCATCCCTTCCCTTGCCATGTGGCACATGCACCCACCGTCTTTCGTGCACGCAGAACTCTGCCCCCTTCCTTCTTACATCCAGCCCTCTCCACACAGGCATAGCCCATACGACATGCTCCCTGTGTACTTACCTGTTTGTCTGGAGGACCGTAGAGTAGCGTGTACTGGGGGAGGACCCCATCAACGAGCTTCTCCAACTCCTCCGATGTGAAGGCAGGGGCCCTTTCCCCAGACGCAAGAGCCAGTGTCTTTTCTAGACCGAGGTCACAGCAGCACTTGCAGTGTAGGTCCTCTCCTGTCGAAGATCAGGTTTTGAGTGATTGAACAGATAGAAAATGGTGGTCACATCCGCAGCGGTGCGTTCCATCACCGCCGGCGTACATCGCCATTGGCTCATGGGACCCATAGGGTCCAATGTTAACCAATGCAGCATTGCGCCGCGGTCTTCGACCGCCTACCGCGACGGTGTACAACGGCAGCACAGTTACCTCACATCCCATTGTCCCACTTTAGAGGTCAGGCAGCTGCCATTTCAGGGGCCCACATGGCCTAATTTCCAACTGCGTCACACATACCTAGGCCTAGTCTCAACACACATACAGGCCACCTATTGTTTATGATTGGTGTTCTGGGTAAACTGTGTGTACGTACCTCTGAGTTGTTTGACTCTGTGGTCGCTGTTGTCCTTCATAGGCACCGTCCGCTGGGACATGTGAGGAAATGGCAGAATCCTCTGGTGTACCGACCGCTGGTGGACCTGTCGACAATGGAGGAAAGACATTTGATAATCACCTACAGGTTTGACCGTGCCACAATCCAGGAACTGTGTACCCAGTTGGAGCCAGACCTGATGTCAGCAATCCGCCATCCCACAGGAATCCCCCCTCAAGTGCAGGTACTATCAGTGCTCCATTTCTTTCCAAGTGGGTAATTTCAAACAACTGTGGCCATGGCATCAGGGATGTCCCAGCCTATGTTTTCCAACGTATTGTCCAGAGTGTTTTCTGCCCTGCTGAAACACATGCGGAGCTACATCGTTTTCCCTCAGGTGGAGGATTTGCCTACAGTGAAAGGTGACTTCTATGCCCTTGGACATATCCCCAACATCATAGGTGCCATTGATGGGACCCATGTGGCTTTGGTCGCCCCCCCTCCCAACAGGAGTGAACAGGTGTACAGAAACCGGAAGAGTTATCATTCGATGAATGTACAGATGGTATGTTTGGCAGACCAGTACATCTCCCATGTGAATGCCATGTTCCCTGGCTCAGTGCATGACGCCTACATCCTGCGGAATAGCAGCATCCCTTATGTGATGGGTCAACTCCAGAGGCACCGTGTGTGGCTATTAGGTGAGCCCCTGGAAGCAAGACAGTGGGAATGGTTGTCTGGGGTTATCCCTACAGGTTAGTGTGTGTCTAACAGTTGTCCCTCGCCATTTGCAGGTGACTCTGGTTACCCCAACCTGTCATAGCTACTGACCCCAGTGAGGAATCCCAGGACCAGGGCAGAGGAACGCTACAATGAGGCCCATGGGCGAACTAGAAGGGTGATCGCGCGGACGTTCGGCCTCCTGAAGGCCAGGTTCAGGTGCCTGCATATGACAGGTGGATCCCTATTCTACTCACCAAAGAAGGTGTGCCAGATCATCGTGGCCTGCTGTATGCTTCACAACTTGGCTTTGCGACGACAGGTGCCTTTTCTGCAGGAGGATGGTCCAGATGGCGGTGTTGTGGCAGCTGTGGAGCCTGTGGACAGTGATGAGGATGAAGCAGAGGAAGAGGACATGCAGAACAGGGATCAGTGATCCAGCAATATTTCCAGTGAAAAACAGGTGAGAATACATTCCTGCCTACTACATGTACTTTTCAACTACTACCTCTCTACTGTCTGTTGTTTTCACCCAGTGTATGGTCACTGAGTTGTCACTTTCCCTTACGGTTTCACAGATGTGGGTCACAACGTGTGTCATCTGCTTAGATTCCTCATGGACTAGAGCTGTGTGACATAGGTATGTTGACATTACTATTTCAAGAACATTTTGTCACTGTAATTGCAAATACACAATTTCGAAAACACAGACAGACTCCAGATCATTTTGTGCTTTAGGTGTGTTTATTTAAATGCAAAATATTGGAGGGGGAAGTTAAATGGTGAGGGGTGATGGCGGAGGAGTGTCCATGGCAGAGTCCAGTCTATTAGTCTCACAGGTGCATTGCACACATGGGCATTGGAAGTGGAGCTGGGGCAGTTTAATTATGGACAGGGTGACAAAGTGGGACAGTGGGAAGACAATCAGGGTGGTCTCATTTCTTGGCGGGGGTCTTGGCATCGTGCTCTGTCTTGTTCCTGGATCTCAGTGACCGTTTGCAGGGTGGTTCTCGGTCTGCAGGGGGTGGGGTGCTGGTGTGGTGGTCCTGTGGCGGGGCGTCCTGTCCACTAGCGGCGGAGGTGGTGGGCAGTTCATCGTCCATGCTAGTATCAGGGGCCCCTTGGAGTGCCACAGTGTCCTACTGGTGTTAAGTAGTTCCTTCAGCACCCCTCCGATGGTGCATTTGTGAGGAGTTGGAGTGATAGGGGTGAGGGCGAGGGTGGGGGTATGTGATAGCATTCAGGTAGGGTGGGGGATGTAATAGTTAAGATTTGACTTACCAGAGTCCATTCCTCCACCAACTCCTGCGAGGCCCTCAGGATGCAGAGTCGCCAAGACCTGCTCCTCCCATGTTGTTAGTTGTGGGGGAGGAGGTGGGGGTCCAACGCCAGTCCGCTGAACCGCCAGGTGGTGTCTTGAGACCACGGAACACACCTTCCCCCGTAGGTCGTTCCACCTTTTCCTGATGTCCTCCCGATTTCTTGGGTGTTGTCCCACTGCGTTGACACTGTCGACTATTCTTCGCCATAGCTCCATCTTCCTTGCAATTGAGGTGTGCTGAACCTGTGATCCAAATAGCTGTGGCTCTACCCGGACGATTTCATCCACCATGACCCTGAGCTCCTCCTCCGAGAACCTGGGGTGTCTTTGCCGTGGCATGGGGTGGTGGGTGTGGTGATAAGTGTGGTGATATGTAGTGGTGTGTTGTGTGAGGTGCATGGAAGTTGTGTGGTTGATGGTGTTATGTGCCTGTGGATGCTGCTGTACTTGCTGGTGGTGTCTCTCTCTGTGCTTCTTTCTCAATTGTAGTCGTAGGGGTTTGTGGGTGGGTGTTTTATATTGTATTGGGTGTGTGGGAGTGGTGTGTGTATGTGTATCAGGTGTGTGTATTTGGAATTGTCCAATGTGGCTGTGTTTTGTATGTGTGTGTGTACTTTGAGCGCGGCGGTGTGTACCGCCAATGGAATACCGCGGTTTAAAGACCACTGCATGGATTCGTGTGTCGTGATAGTGTGGGCGTATTTCTGTTGGCGTGACGGTGGAGGTTTTGTTTTCACCAGTTTATCACTGACCTTTGGTGTGGCGGACTTGTGTGGGTGTCTGAATTTTGGCGGATTCCGAAATGTGGGTCATAATAGCTGTGGCGGAATTCCGCGACCGCGTGTTGGCGGTCTCCTGCGCGGCGGTAAGCGGCTTTTACCGCCAATGTTGTAATGACCGCCTCTATCTGCTCCCAGTGGGAAACTACACCTAAAAGATATTTCAAGGCAATCCCCATGTTACCCTACTGGAGAGAATAGCCTTGAAATAGTGACAACCAAATTTAGCAGTATTTCACTATCAGGACATGTAAACCACACCGATACTTTTCCTGGCTTTTGAATATACGGCACCCTGCCCCTTGGGCTGCCTTGGGCTTACTTTAGGGGTGATGTACATGTAGTAAAAGGGAAAGTTTGAGCTTGGCAAAAGGGTGCACTTGCCAGGTCGAAATTGCAGTTTAAAACTGCACACACAGACACTGCAGTAAAGGTCTGGGACATGGTTACAGGGCTACTCATGTGGGTGGCACAGTCAGTGCTGCATGCGCACTACTAGCATTTGATTTACAGGCCCTGGGCACACATGGTGCACTTTACTAGGGATTTACTAGTAAATCAAACATGCCAATCATGGATAAACCAGTCACCAATACAATTTAGACAGGGAGCAGATGCACTTTAGAAATGGTTAGCAGTGGTAAAGTGCCCAGAGTCCGTAAGCCAACAAAAACAGGTCATTAAAAATAGGAGGAAGAAGACAAAATGTTTGTGGATAACCCTGCGAAAAGGGCCGGGTCCAACAATATCCTTAGAAAAACCAATCCTGCATAATAGTTTCGCACCCAATTATGTGGCAACTGGAAGTAAGCAGATATGCTACATACGTAAAATAGTCCCCTTATACTATTTTACGTCCTGCAAATACATTACCCTCTACTAAATATGTCTGGTCACATTCACTTCAAACTATCATTTCCACTGTCTTGTTTCCCTCCTGTTCTCAAGCAATGCATAGTCTCTCTCTCTTAACCAAATCGAAATGTGATTTGCCATCCGTACCTACATAGTTGAAGGATTGGTAACTGGTACATTCTCTAAAGGTAACTTACAATCAGAATAATAGAGATTGAGTCTTGATGATAAAATAGATTCAAGAACACAAGAAAAGTCATAAGACAGAGGAAGATGATAATACGTAGAACCCTCAGCAACAAAGGTAGGAATATACCAACAGACAAAACAGCTTTGCACATGCATCAATTTCACATATTGAGCAGGGATATGAAAATAAGCACTATAGTCAAAAATACTTTCAGAAATCGAACCATGTGAAATTCTCCCTACTGGTTTTTCTTGGTTACTCACTATCATTTGATTCACTTTGCTATTATTAAGTGAGGCATCTCCCATTGACAGAGAGTAATCCAACAGCACGCCAACTACGGAAACCACTAGGGCAATGGCCAAAACAGCTAGGGCAATGAAGCATGTGTGCACCATGTTAATCTTGTTTCAGATCAAGGCAGAAAAGAATATTAGTATTTTGCTTCAGTTCAGTTCTTGTTAGTTATCTCCTTCCTACCCTAAAGTCTCTACCCTATCTTGAAATCTACAGTGATGGTCAACTAGATACCTATGGGCTCTAGGATCCTCTGTCAGATTAAGTTATATTATATCAAATCTTTCTTCAGCAGTGTCTGCCAGTTTTTCAGATCTTTTGTCTCCTCAACCACTTTCACTAATTTTATGGAGGCTTGTCAACGTCAGTCAGGAAATCACTTGAGTCAGCGTCACTCCTTAAGACATAAGCCCAGTCAGGACCAGAGTACTTTCGGTATGGTTTCCTCAGTCTTTTTGGTCTCTCGTTTTCAGGTTGAACTAAATAACTCTCACTAAGCTCTCCTTGTTCTTTGTATTCTTGTTCTTCTAGTTCTTTATCCTCTCCAGTAGTCTTTGACCTCCTTGACTTTTGGTAATTGGTGAAGTTTGAGAGTGGTGGGACCTGGGTTGGGCTAGGGGGAATTTTCCCATTAGGATGGCCCAGTATTTTTGGGAGGCTGGTGCAATTCCCTGTGCAATTGTTTTTTTTAGGAAATGGGATAAATTGATGTATTTTTCAGCACAACTTTTTAAAATAAAAAGAACAAAACACAATAGCTGTTTTTACCTCAGTGGTTTCCAGTTTAATGCAAGCCATCAATTTGACAGATTTTTGTACTGCAGCATAACAGTGTTAAAGGAAATAAGCAAGGAATTAAGCACAACAGTAGTCGTGATGTACAGAATCAGAAAGATCTCCATTGAAGAGAAAGGCTTTTGAGAGACAAGTTTTGATTAGACGGCTATTCAAACAGCCAGGTACCATCCTGCAGAGAAGGCATGTCACATGCAAAGGAAAGCCATCATGCATGCTCAGCCCAGCATGTGGCATAGGTAAAAGCTTCAACAGAGGTGTCAATTATTTTCATGGTTACTCAAACATACTTTGTGGAGAATTCAAATGCAACAATGATTTGCTCAAAAAGAGATGGAGACTCTTGCAAAGCTAATTCATTAAGAGTCTGGCCTTCATGAGTTCACATCCAGTTGTATGACCCCGAATCAGTTGTGAAAGGATAGCTCGATGTGTCATTTGAACAATGAACAGTAAATGTGTTTTCAATAAGTCACTTCTGACATTCTCCCTCTACATTTTGTTTTGCAATTTTTATATAGCACAAACTCGACCGAAAGGTTTTGGTGCACTCATTCATTTTTATAGGCACAGGGAGATTAAGGCCCTCATTACGACCCTGGCGGATGGCAGTAAAATGGAGAAAAGTACTGCCAACAGGCTGGCGTTACTTTTCCCCATATTAAGACATTGGCAGTTTGGCTTAGGCCAAACTGCCAAAGTACCACACCGTCTGCCATGGCGGTAATGGCCGCCGGGCTGGAGACTTCAGTCTACAGCCCGGCGGCTGTCACTAGCCCCCCTGCGGGATTATGGACCCGCCTACCGCGGCTACCTCACTGCCACGAAAACCATGGCGGTAGGCACTATCAGTGACAGGGAATTCCTTTCCTGACACTGATAGGGGTCTTCTCTGCTCCCCTCCTCCTCACCTTCCCTGATTTCCCCCCCCAGGCCCCCCTCCCTCTCCAGACCCCCTTCATTCATGCACCTTCATTCACACACGCATTCACACACTCATTCTCACATTCAAGCATGCATACATCCATTCACACACATCCACACACACTTACATACATACAGGCACACATGCATACACACAAAACAACATACACGCACTCCCACATCCATATATGCACACACACAACATGCAACACACAGCCACCTTTACTCACGCACAGACATAAACACAACCCCCCCCCCACACCCCACCCTGTCAGAGCACCCAACTTACCTTCTTTGAGGTGGTCCTCCGGGAGGAGACAGGACGGGGCGCTGCTGCCAGCAGCAGTGTCTGCCAGCAGAACACCGCCAGGCCGTATCATGTGTCATGATACTGTCTGCGGCGGGCTACTGGCTTGGCACTGCTGCTGGCAGCAGCGTCACCTTACCGCCATCCGCCGGCATGGCCACATCCTTCTGGTGGAAATCCGGCTGTGGTCATAATACAGCAGATGGCTGGTAGCTGCGGCGATGGTCTTTTGTCAGCCGTCGCCACGGCGGTAGGCGGTATATACCGCCAATGTTATAATGAAGGCCTAAATGATTTGCCCAAAATCACAGATGTTGAGCCGACGCCGGGACATGATCCTGGTTTCCCACTCCAAATACAGCAGCTCTGGCAGTAGCACCACATTCTCTCCCTATAATGGAAACATGCCAGTCATAACATCGTTCACCACCACGCCTCACAGATTTATTTTGTTTACAAGGACATCAACCACTTAAAATATCATCCCATATTGAACTCAGAAGTGTAAATACTTTCCGCCCTGTATTTTCAAACTAACATTCATACAGCAAAAAGTCCTCCTTCCCAATCTTAAAAAGAAAGTAAGAAAAAAATGTGGCCAATATCCACACAATACAGTAGTTATACATTTTCCTAAGATGATCATGAGCAACATAAAAAAAGCCATATGCGATTGTCCATTAGTACGTTACGTTGCACAGTGTGAAGCAGCACCTGCCACCTACATTAGAAAATAACACTCTGGCCAGTGAGACATAACCCATAATAAAGTTATGCCTCCACCAGTGAGACCTAGACCTTCATACAATGAGCAGATAGCGTTTTACAACTGCAGTATAGCAGCATAGTAGCTGTGGAGGAGATGGCAAACACATGAAATATGTTACTCTGAAGCACACAGTACAGCAAAATGAAAGCAATTCACAAAGCAACCACAGCTTACATTTCTAAATAAACTAAACCTTAGTGACATCCTCTCACAGTCTATACTAGCTATTTGTGTAAATTCAGTACCCCAAATATTCCGGCCCACGCGAGTTACTTACTCGATTCCACAGCTGCAAATGTTTTTTCTATGTACATGCTGGTCCACTCAAATTGTTGGGGACTGAGAGACATCGTCTGGACTGGAGTGAAGCTTCAATGAGGCTACTCCTTTAACCTTTAGAATGCACATTCCACAAGTCTGCCAGTGCTTGAAATGGCGTCCTGCAGTAACTCCAGCGCAGGTCGCAGACACCTCCAGTCTGTGCAGTGTCTTCAAAATTCATGATGACCTACTGCGCAAGCTCAATTTCTTGGTGTCCTGCCTGCCTTCAGCCTCTACCTCACTCTTTCCTAACTTGTAACAGGGTGAGGTGGGGCAAACCCTGTGATAAGTTGGGAAAGAGTTGGGTGACCATGCTCGCCATTCCCTTATTGATGTGAAGCCCTAGAGCTACAGGGCTTCAGTATAAAACGCCCAGGGCTAATTTTATCCCCACATCATCAGGGGGTGGAGGCTGGTCCACAAGGCTATGTCTTTGCCAAGCTCATGACCTCACAGGCTTCGGGGCTGTGAGATCGTCAGCCCGGCAAATACTCTAGACTTTAGGCCTGCTCAGGGGCAACAGGTTTAAGGGATGCATCTCTGTCGGTGAAAGTAAAGGGGAACAAACATTGATCAGAGGCACCACAGTGGGTGCCAGGAGCAAATCTTCGCTCCATCGTAGCGCTCCTTCTCAACTATAGGGACTGTGACGCAGCATTTTGCAAGATGAAAGAGCTCAAAGTCCTATGCTAAGAGGGTACGGAATTGGTGCTCTATCCAGATTTCACCCAGCAGGTCCATGAGGACCATAAACAATTCATCCCAGCCAAACGCAAACATCAAGAACTTCATCTTGAATATAGCATGCTTTATCCCGCACATCCGCTGGTAATGGTCATGGGAAGGCAATGATTTTCGGAGACCCAAAGCAGTTGAATCAATTCATCAAACGACACATGGCTGCAATGACTAGGCAACACTCACCCAGGTCAGAGGATTTGGGCGTGGCAGCTTCACAGGAGCTAGAGGACTAGGGTTATCTGCAGCATGGTGAACAGAACCGAGCTGTGCGATTTGACCAAGCATTGACTTCATACTAGTCACTATTTGCAGTACTGGTTATTGTTGGAGGACCCTCGGCCGCTACTGCCTACAGTTGTCACTGTTTGAATGTTTGGTTTGGAAACAGGGTGTACAAACTTAAGATGGGGGAGTTGAGTGATATTTACCCTATAGGGGGTGGAGTGGCCTTAAATGGTACACTGTTGTGGCGGTCATTCTGACAGCGGCGGGCGGCGGTCGCCGCCCGCCATGCGGTCACCGCCAAATGGCCGCTCCGCGGTCAGGAGACCGCGGATGCCATTCTGGCTTTCCCGCTGGGCCGGCGGGCGACCGCCAAAAGGCCACCCGCCGGCCCAGCGGGAAAGCCCCTGCAACACAGAAGCCGGCTCCGAATGGAGCCGGCGGTGTTGCAGGGGTGTGACGGGTGCAGTAGCACCCGTCACGATTTTCACTGTCTGCAAAGCAGACAGTGAAAATCTTCATGGGGCCCTGTTAGGGGCCCCATGCCAGTGGCATGGGCAGTGCAGGGGCCCCCAGGGGCCCCACAACACCCGTTCCCGCCATCCTGGTTCTGGCGGTGTAAACCGCCAGAAACAATCTGGCGGGAAGGGGGTCGGAATCCCCATGGCGGCGCTGCAAGCAGCGCCGCCATGGAGGATTCCCTGGGCCAGGGGAAAACCAGTGGGAAACCGCTGGTTCCCCTTTTCTGACCGCGGCTTTACCGCTGCGGTCAGAATGGCCCTGGAAGCACCGCCAGCCTGTTGGCGGTGCTTCCGTTGCCCTCCACCCTGGCGGTCATAGACCGCCAGGGTTGGAATGAGGGCCTGTGTCTCTTACTATTATCTCATTGATTGCTCCCAAATAGGGGGGACAGAAATGGTCTGGGCGATGAGGGTGCAGTAGGTGGCACATGCAATGCACTTCTTGAAATGTAATTATGGCACATACTATACATCATTCACTGCCTTCTTCACGCTATAAGGTTGGGAGCCCGCTCTTACAACACCATCTCTCCCCATGTGTGTGCGACATCACTGTTTTTTATTGTTGGGGGGTTATATTGTTGGGAGGGGTGGGGTCGGCAATGTTTGCATTGTGTATTTTCGGGGCCTCACAGTGTGGGGAGGGGGAGGGTTATGTTTTACACAGATGAAATTAATACTATGGCAAAGGCTGAAGACTGTTGCAATGGAGCGATTAGTTGACGTGCACAGCAATTGGGGCTGAAAAGAGTGGGGCAACACATTGCACATTGACTACCCCACCGATCAGGTTACCTCTATGGAACATTGGGTCTCAATGATAGTCGTAAAGTATGAAAAGTAGTGGGATACTTGCAGCAACACAAAATAGATGTAGCTATATTACAGGGGCACCTCCCACAAGGGAGCAGCCTGCTAACAAAGTGCAGGCTGCATGGCACTTACTGCGCGGCTGGCTTCACCATGCATGCTCGGGGTGTGCTGATCTGGGCTCAGTGGGGTTCTGGGTTATGGTTACAGGAGCTAAGTGTGGACAAGGGAGGAAGGTATCTGGTAGCTTGCACAAGAGACAATATGACCCTAACTATGATGATCCTTACTTTTATCACAAACTGCACACCACTTTGGCACAATGGGGTGACATTTGGCAGGTTTGGGGTGGGGACTTCAATTGTGCGAACATACTCAGCTCACCCACCAGTGCTGTTACAACTGGAGGTGCGTAGCCCACAACTGGCATCCTTTACTTGATGGTTCCCACCGTACTCCCTGTTGGATACGGCATTCTGGGAAGAATTAGCACAGGCAATGGATGCTTTCTTCTGCCTGAACATCAGCTCTGTGCCTAAATTTGCGATGGTATGGGATACATTTAAAGTCTATATTAGAGGAGTCACGATCTCTATACACCTCGGTATCCTCCGTTCTCTCTGGGATAGGTTGTTGAGGTTTTTAGAAAGAGATTGGGGACCCAGAGCAAAGACATAGGGAAACACCAGATCCTAGCCTATTATGTGCCATTCAAACTAAGTTGGAAGTCTATCACGACATAGAGCGGAGCAAACTCAATCACTTGGGGAAGTATGCGTTGATACAGGTGTATGGGGAGGGAGAGAGACCGGATGCCATTCTGGCATCACTTCTCCACCCCAGATGAGAGGATGATGCAATCCTGACGATCAGGGATGAGCAGGGGATGTCATTGTTTGCGGCTGACCAAATCTCTGCCCGATTTTGCAGGTACTGTTCGATTTATACACTTCGAAACTTGAGCAAGAGAAGGGTGTCACACCGACTGTCTCACGCATATTGCCATTAAATGGCTCTCAGTCCAACACAGAGAACAGCTTATGGCCCCACTCAGCCCTGCTGAGACGAGGGCTGCTTTAAAAGATATGCCAACTGGAAAGGCACCGGAAACGGAACAGTAGCCTTTTATAAGGCCTATCAAGACAAATTAATCCCACACCTGATAACTCTTTAAGAGGAAATGGTTGAAGACGGTTGTATGCCATCCTTGATGTGGGAAGCCCAGCTGGTCACTCTCTTAAGGCCTGATAAACCAGCAGACAGTTGTGCATCATACAGACCGTTGTCACTATTAAATGTTGATACCAAATTTTATGCTAAGGTGTTGACCAACCGACTGGTACCTCTGCTCCCAGAAATAGTGGGCCCTGAGCAGGTTGGGATAGCCCATGGACCCTTTTCAGTGCACTATGTGTGAACTCGAAAGTAAGGGCAGCTGCTGTGTTTCTCGACGCAGAGAAGGCATTCGATTCAGAAGAATGGGGGTTCATGCTGGCGGTGTTGTGGCATGCAGGCGTAGAAGAAGTGTTTCTGCACTTAGTTCAAGTACCAATGCAACATTGTGTATATGGAAAAATAGGGCAGTCACAGACACCCTAGAAGCTACCAGAGGTATCAGGCTGGGTTGTCTCCTTTCATTGCTGCTATATGCCCTAGTGGGGGAACCCCTGGCCTGCACCTTTAAAAAATACCACACCCATAGAAGTTTGGATTTCCACATCACAACTTGATCATTTCAGCTTTTGCAGATGATACTCTTTAACACGTGCATAACCTGGAGCATAACCTGTCACCAATGCTTCACGAGGTAGTGCTTTTTGACGGACACTCTGGTCTCTGAATAAATTTGGACAAGTTCGTAATATTCCCCCCTCACAATAGGGACAACACCGGTACCCATGGAGTACATGTTGCAGTGGATTACAGACATGGTTTGATAATTGGGAATAAAAGTTCACACTGACCCGTCAGTAGTCAGATGGGAAAATTATGGTAAGGCAGTGCATAGACTGCCAGAGGCAGTGAACTGGTGGATAAGACTGCTGGGATTTTTGTTTCTGTTTGCTAATATTCCGATATTGTTGCCTTGGAAAGTGTTCCACAGCTTACGAAAAATACTGACTAGGCTGGCATTGGCCAGGAAGCAGCCACAAGTCACTTGGAATACATGTACCCTGCCTTATGACATGGGAGGACTGAATGACTCAGACTTAGAGGGCTATTATTGTGCCACGCAATGCAGTGTGCATATTTCTGGTTGCACCGCCAAGGGAATGACCACATCTCTGGCTCGAAAGAGATGCTGCTTTCCCATTGTCACTTCCTCAAGCACTATTTGCAAACCCCACTTGGTGATATAATGTCCTTGACCCCTTCAACACGATGGCATACTCCTGGCACGCATAGTTGGAGGGACAGGCTGGTTCTCTTCTTTACTCGCTCAATATCGCGTTAGGGGATTGTGCATGGTTTCCCATTGGACAGGAGTGAAGTGCAGCGAGTGTGCTACAGGGACTGAGACTGCACAATATGTGAGATGTCTTCTCGGAGGCTGCCAAACACATGTGGGACCAGGTGGGAGTGCAAGGTACCAAGCCATCCGTTCTAGCTTAATTCTGTTATTATTGAGCCCGACATATGATGCGCTCCTGTTTTGCTTTTCACTAATGACCGAGCTGACAAAAATCTCTGGAATGTACTTCTTAGTCCAAAGAAGACATTAATTATTTCACTATGTGAGGTTCCTAAAAGGAGATTAGCATGTTGAAAGCACACGTTTAAAAATAGTCACAACTATGAGATGAAAACATACCAAAATGATTCTCCATTGCAACATACACAGCAAATATATGTATCTATATTATAATGCAAAGCCAATAATGAATTAAAAATGCATCACCGTAGGGCCTGTCAGGTGCTTGATCTTTCTCATGCCAGCAAGCCGATGACCCCGTTCGACTGAGAGAAAGAGAGGACTCCGCCCTCACGGGAACTCTATATCAGGCATCCAACGTCTGAATCCTGATTGAGGCCACTCCGACCCTCACTGTCGCACTGGGTCTTTTTATAACTTAAAAAAACAAAGGAGCTTTCTGGAAAAAAAAAACATTTTGCGATTCAAACATGTTGCCTAGTTTAGGTATGCTGTGAAAATAACACGTTGAGGTTTGGCCACAAACCCAAGATGTCAAGCCAAAACAAGGCCGTTCCCTGCCGTCTGAGTACATCCTTATCAACCAAAGCCCTTGGTGAGAAAAAGCACGAAAACAAGACAGAATGCACAGTCTACAATGTGGAAAATTACGGGCAGCCTTTAACATGGCAATGTCTAATGCTACGATAAATCAATAGGTTGATTAATTTTAAATATATTAACAGACTGTATTACACACCGACTCGTTTGTATCATTCTGAATTATGGAACAACTTACTCTGTGTCCGCTGCAGAGCAGAGGCAGCAGATTTTGCACATGTGGCATGGTTTTGTCCTGGTACCAGCGGTTCTGGCAGTCAGTGCGGGCAGATCTTGAAGAGATTATAAGCGTGACAATAGAGCTGATGCCTGCGCTCACCTTCCTAGGTTATGACAGGGAGCTATTGCCTGGTACGCAGTGCTTGGTTGCCCTAGGGTTACTGTTAGCTTGACGCAGAACAGCAATGAGGTGGGCATGTGGCCTGCTTTTGACATTACAAGAATAGCATGCAGACATGACCTATTGCAATATGCACTAGGTGTTTACCATGAGCTGCTACCACTGAACAGCCTTCCTGAAAGACATAGGGGGGCCCTACCGGGCATACCTGGCATGCATCGGGGAAAATGAGGGGTCTAAGATGGTGGAAAACAAACTAGTGCCCAGCTTATCACAGAGTACCCAGAGTGAAACTAATGTTCAAATGTAAGCACAGCACAATCTGCAATGGAAGAGTACCTCAGACAGGCACAGGGAGAGGGTGAGAGTAACCTCTGTTGGACTGTAGGATCAAGAGAGGGAGATCTGGGGTAGGTGGAAATAAGTTGATTGCTGAAGCCCTCAAATGTTTTATCAAAATGTATTACTTAATTTCTGATTCACTTGTTGTTAATGCATGATAATCTGTCTTTCTATGTCATGCAGCACAAGTGATGTAAGTTGCGTTTATAGTCCATTGCTGCTAAGCCAATAGTATGCCTGTCAATATTTCTCTGTGTGGTTGTAAAACTTCAAAATAAAGTTTTTATTTAAAAGCATTGACTTACACTCTATCACAGGCTGCATCTACATTACCTCTTCCAGTGACCAACCTTCATGCAGATGTGGCAAGGAGTAACCGTCTTCAAAGCACCAATGTTTCTGCCACCTATATTTCCTCTCCCTTTGGACCCACATTCCCTCCTTGCACATACTGCATGGCAACTCCCTGCATGCTTCAACCTGCACCACCAGTAGGGTCCAAACCTGACTCTGCCATAACAGAACCTTCTGCAGCACCATTCTGTGATAACGTGGTCTGTGCAATCATAAATGTATCTTTCAATCTCTTCTGCTTCGTTTCTAAAGTGTCACTACAGTATTTTGCATTTTGCAAAATTTTGTCAAGGCTTTGTCTGCCACCAAATCACAGTCTGATGTATCTGAGAGCAAATCTCCAGACACAACTCAAAGAAAAAAGACAAAATAAACCCTCCCATTTTTTTACTAAACAGGTAATTCATCCCACCATTTTATTGATACACTTGCATCAAACGCTCACTCAGTTCCTATGTCATCCTGAAAATCTTGGGGCATTTCACTTCCCTCTTCTGGGCCTTTATTTTGAGATGTGCAATGACTGCATCATACTTGGATTTTCCCACAGAAGAAGGAGCATTAGTGTTCGGTATCCTTGGTGGCTCTTGTGTCACCCAGTCGGCAACTCGCTTACATTTAGCTCACAGATCTTTCGAAACCACCACCTCAAAGGACTTGCCTAAATCTTCCCATAAAAGATTTGAAATGGTCCAAAGTTGGTCTGCCTGGGTGCCTGCGTTCGCTCTCTTCAAGAGACTGTTAGTGAAATGGAAAAGGTCTGCTCCAGTGCAGGAGATATGCACATATGCTCCTCCCTGCACCTCTTTCAGGGGGTATTCTCTTGCTGCTGTCTCAGTGTTTCCACCCTTCGCACCCTCTATCATCTCATTTTTCTTTCTAACCTTGACCTTTCTTTCTTTGACCACTGCTCTCCAAAACCTTTCCAAGTCACTCTATTCTCAGATACACTATCCATTCCTTCACATGGGTTTTCAGTCCTTGCAACTTCATTGCCTTTAAATCATTGTCACTTATGGCCATTCCGAAATTCTTTTGTAGCTTCTTTCTTTGAGACAAATTGAATCTGCACTTGGCTGCCAACCTTTCCATCTTAGGATATGCTTCATGCGCTACTCTTGCAGCTTTGTTGCCCATGTACACCAATTAATTCTTGTGATATTTAATTTCTGAGGAACTCTTCTGCTAGGCAGGGATAAATTTTCCGGAGCTACAACTGCTGAGGTCCCTTCTGTGGTATGTGGATCACTAGATCCTCTTTCCAGACTCCTGGGTGCTATGGGGATATTAGGGCCAACTGCGGCATGAGGGATACTTGAAGTTCCCTGAACTTGTGGAGTACTTAAAACCATGAGTATCACGTGAAGGCTCACATTTGTCAAAGTCTGGGCTGTGATTGAGGTAGCTCAGGTTTGTGGAGCATTTTGGACCAATGTGTTCTCAGAAATATTGGTGTCTGTGAGGCTTGGGGATAAACTCACCTCCTTAGAGCAGCATGCCGTTAATATTCCTTCTGGGGTGTTCCGGGGTGTTTGCACTGTGGCTGAAACTAAGTTGTATGAGATGGTCTTGATCTTAACAGGTCATGTACAAAATCATCATCGCTCTCAGTTCCTGTCTCATTCTTCTGTTTTTTTAATGATTGGGGATTTCTCATTTTCTGGGGCTCTTACTGCCTAAAGCAGGGTAAGCACCCACTGCCTCAATTATGCCAATTACAAGATTTGTGGCCTCTCATCATTCTCAACATCCAACCACGTACAGATCTTTTTTTGGGTCTGGATCTTATATTTTTCAGGGTCCTTCTTGTTCACTACCTGTTTCCACAGGTTCAGTTCCTCAAACTGTGTGGATCTGGATTGGGATTTCATGTCATACATCCTTTTCCTCAGGTTCTCAAGTTTCACTATGTGGAAAGTGCCCCATAATGGGCTCCTTTCTTGGTATACTAATGCCATTGTTCGAGCCATACACAAACATATATATCCCTTTCTCGGCTACCATTTCCCCAGCAGGTGTTCCCTTTGGGATAATTTATTTTTTTTGGTCAAGGATTTTGGTACCTTCAAAGAGAGATTCCCATTGTTTCCTCAATTGTCAGCAGGCACTCAAATCACTCAAATTCTTGTGCAGACCTCTTGCAATTGATTTATTCACAACACAACTTCTCCAACCTGTCCACCAATCCTTGCACAGCAAGGGCAAAGATCAACTAATCCCAGCATAGCTTTTAAAACCAATTAACCTATCCCAGCTCAGTTCCTTGTGACGCAACCAGCACAGTGTACAACAAAGCTTTCAATAAGCAAAGCTCAATAAAGTTCTCTAAACTACTATTGTATGCCTCTCCTAAATGGAAAGGAAAATTACATTTCGAAGATACAGATCATGCTTATGAAAGCACTCACAATCACACAGCCGCAATCTTTCAACCTGCAGGAGTTCACTTTGAACCAAAATGTTCACTCCCATGCACCAAGAAATGAACAAATACCAATCCCAGTTAATACATTCCCACAAAGTGATATTATGTCCCTATCATAATGTGACTGATAATGCTTTACAACCCTACTCAGCCCTAGGAGGTAATTCAGCAAAACACCTATATCCCAAGATCACAAACTTCTGCAAGTCCTACTAACCTAAACCACAACTTTAATAATCTCACCACTTCAGTAAGAGCCTCAAACATAAATGAAATCACGCAGCACAAACCCTCAAAACTCAAAGGAAAACATCAATCAGTCAATGTTCATAGTCCACAAATCAAAGCCACATAATATGTAAATTTAAAATCCGACCTCTGCATAACACTCAGATCCATACATTTAGTCAATAAGATGAAATGGCCCCAAGCAAGCTGCCCCATACACAACTAGTTGCCAATATTGGAGTATAACTTAAAAGTACAATATGTTTGTCCAGTGCTAGATAACATGAATCATCACTAGTACATTTTTATAGTAAAAAATCTTTATATTCTCAACTTATTCATACCTTCATACGTTTTGCAGCTGTAAACACACAAAGATCTAAACCAGTGGTTCTCAACCTTTTGACTCCTGTGGACCCCAACTTAATCGTTACTGGAACCCAGGGACCCCCAATAAATCACAATTGGAATCTGGGTACCCCCCACTGAGTCACTGGGTCACGAGACACCAGCCTAAGCCTTTTTGATGAATTGAACTGCAAAACAGTGCACAAAAAATACAGAAACAAGCATTTATCAAACAAATGTACAAAATATGCAATCATTTATTTAATTTACAAACAAATATAAAAAATAAACACATTTTTAATGGAAGGTTGGGCCTTTGCTAAATTCAATTGAGGCTACTAGTCCTCCATACTACATTCTGTTTGATGCACTTGCACTGCTTCCACGAATCAAAATGAGGACACTAACTTCCTTTTTAGCCTCCAGTTTTAAATTCCTTCACATTTATAGAGCATTTTAAAATGTCCAGATTTACATTTTGCTTTTTTAAATTCATATACCCTTTATTAATCTATTAATATAATTTAACTTTCTAAGTCGGCATCTTGGACCCCGATGGGTCCCTGGACCACAAGTTGGGAACCACTGATCTAAACAATCAATTCAGACACAATAATTTTACACAGTATGTGCCTACAAGCTTCATCCATGGCAAACTTTAGCCCTAAGCTGACGTTTGCTATGGATGAAGACTACATGCCACTGACACTGCACTCCAACTACAAATCCCAACTTATACCTCTTTGGTTTGCGCTCACACACTTTTATGCATGCACAAAGCTTATCCTTAATGATGCAAAGCCGATTTAGAAATCTGAGAACAGCTGCCACATCTCCTCACGGTTATCAGGGCTCTGGGACTCAAATGGGTCAGGGCAATTTGAATCTCTTGGTAAAACCGCCTGAACCATAAAGGTACAGTTCTTGGTTTCTAAAATTCAATTTAGCTATACCAGTCCAGTTGGTACCAGATCAGTTCAGTCAGAACCATTAACTCTGCTACCAGATCTGATGGTGTGCAAGCCCCATTAAATCTTCCCCTGAGGTGTGCCTTGATGGATCAGGAGTATTGCAGTCCCGAGCTGGACTTTGGTGCTCTCTGCTGGACCTGTCACAATTTAGAAAGTTCAAAGAGGCAATTTCAAATGACAGAACTGCAGAGCACATTTCGTCCTACAAGAATGACAGAATGAAGTCTCAACCTTATGGTTTTATTTTAAGAAATTCAGTCATATAGGAATTTATTTAATGTAGTCAAAATCAATTAGTCAATAAATCAGAGTGCAAAGGCCAGTTAAAGTACAAAGTCAATAAAGAACTCTGTAGAGTTCAGATCAACAAAATACAGAGAATGAAATGGGGAAGAATTCCAGCATGAATTTGCCATTTAAAGTAAGTAAAAAGGGGTCTCTCTCACATCAAGAAATCACGCTATTATGTAGGGTTCTGCATAAATGATTTCATACATTCACTACAGTAGTACATGGTTCATAGGCTCTTGAGCAATCAGAAATGAGCAAATGAGAAACATTTACAACTGAATGCATTTGACAAGATTCTCATTATTCTATTATGTTGAGTTTCCCGCAAGCAACATCTCCACTTAGAATGGAAAATTCACATTGCATGTGATTCTCACTCGGACTGCTCGATTTAACCTTGAATGTGTATACTTTATTCAGAACAGTCCGTGAAACTCTTTGGCCTTCTATAAGGTAGTGCTGGGCCTTTTACTGAATTTGTATTTGTTAGAATTACGACTCTGGAATTTTTTATTGCTAACCAGTGGCAAATTGCTTGCACTCGCTCCTTAAAACATGGTCAAATTGGGCTACACCTTGTTGGTAAGTTTATCTTACTTGTAGGGCCCTACAATATGGTACTATACATGCAGAGGGACTGTAAATTAAATGCAACTTGTGGGCTGCAATACTCATTGTGCCAACCACTAATGTAGCCTTTTAAAAAGTGTCTCTGGCCTGCCACTGCAACTTGTAGTGCAGTTTTAAACTGCCATTTCAACCTGGTAAAATAAACATTTTGCAAGACATTAACCTTCATTTTTAATACTTATAAGTCACCCAAAGATAGGCCCTAAAGACGGGCAGGGTGCGCTGTGCTTACAAAGTAGTACATGGGTACTTAAGTTTTGCATGTCCTGGTAGTGAAAAGACTGCTAAAGTCTTTTTTCTACTACTGTAAGACCCATCTCTCTACCTAACACTGGGTTACCCTATTACATTTAATACATGATAATTTTAGATTGGGGCAGATGGAGACATGATGTTTATACTCAATTGAATTGTACTTTAAAGTCCTCTTTCATGATAAAGTCAAATTTTACGTCACTATTCTGAAACTTTGACTTTTAGAAAAATTGGCATTTTCTTGTCCCAATCATTTGTGCCTTCCACCAGTGCCCTCGGTCACATTTCGGTGAATGGCTCTGCTCGGGTTTGTGTATAGTGTATTGCTCCCAGACAGTGACACTTAGGCGTGGACCAGATGGACCATCCTGACAGGATGGCTGGGGGAGGAGCTGTACCCAACCTCACTTACGCTTCAAAGGGCTTTGCCTCCTGTACACACACAAAGGAAACTGACACCAGGCCTGCCTGCCTTTTGTAACCCCTAGACAGTTTCAATCCTAGGCAGGGGAAAGGGGAAGAACTTTTCAGATCCAGATGTGTGAGTAGCCCAGAGGGTCCCCTCACACACACAGGATGGCACTAAGTATAAATATTGGAGATCCAGAAACCTGCTGCTTGAGGACTGCCTTGCTGTCTGAGAAGGAAGACTGGATCTGCTTACTTTCATCCCAGGCTACCCTGATTGTTTCCAAGAGTCAGTTGGCTGGCCTCTTGTGTGAACTACAGGCACACAACAAGCTTCAGAGGCCTCCTTGCAACTGCCCAGCTGACCTGCTGCAATTGAATCTGCAACTGGATCTTCTTGAGCCCTACTGGCCTCTCCTACATTGGGTTCCGGATCCCCGAGAGGGAGAGGGGCTGGTAGGTTCTGGACCCTCAGCTGGGATCGGTTTGCGATCCTCCATGGAAGAAAGGATGAAATCCTGAAGTTTGGGCTCTTGGCAACAACGAACGGGCCCATCTGTGCCGAGACACTGCCATCTGCAGTGAAGTGCAATGCGAAGCTCTGGTGAGGCCTGCTTTTGCTCTACAGTGATGACTGGCAAACCGAGACCTGCACTGCGCTACAGCAATGGCAGCCCACGATGACCAGCAATGCGAAGCTCCAGCAAAGACTGTCCACAATGCCCAACCAGCTCTTTGTGCTACAACGACGAACATTCACAATGCTAGGTGTGCTCTTCGCGCTACAGTGACAACCATCCTCATTGCTTTCCCTGCTCTTCATGGCGTCATCCGCCATGAACAGAATATTTAGAAGGTAAATTTTCAGTAGGACTAACCTGGTCCCTGTATCCGACCCGCACTCCACTGTGGTCGGCTTGTACTTCAGGTGTCCGCAGATGACGCTTTGTGCTTTTAGGTTGTATTTTACCACAAAACTTAAAAAATTAATATCTCTGGTTCTACTATTGGATTTTTGTTGTTCTGGGATCATTTTAGTTATTACAATTTACTATATTCTTTTTAATTGGTTTAGGGTTTTCCTGTGTTGTGTTTAAACTTTATTACTGTTTGTATGCTTCATAAATAATTTACACTTTGCCTCTAAGTTAAGCCTGAATACTTTGAGCCAGGCTGCCAGAGTGTTTAGCACATGTTAATTTAGTGACTTTTGTGGTCCACCCCCCTTAACCAATAACCCAGTTTCTTACATATGGTGTTCAGTGGTGGGATCCGGTATTTGTGTTTGTGCACTGCCACTCCGTGATTTGTGTAAAACTAAAATCCCATACAATTAATCTGACATCAGATTCAACCTTGTTTATATTCTCCTTGATTGGCTATTTTTCTCCTTTTTTCCAAATGTGATTCCTGGCTCACATCTGTGCCATGTAACTCTTACCTGCACCCCTAGAGATAGATCTCAGCAACCTGGAAAGCTACAATGTGGCTGAGCTGGAAGGATTTTGCAGGGAAAGGGAGCCCCCAGTAACCAGGAGCTCACAGAAGCAAGAGCTCCCCAAAACCTTGAAGACCTGGGAAGAGACCCACCAGTTACAGGCTACAGCACAGGAGCAAGAGGAGTATGAGGATGTGGAGGAGCAGGAGGTGAAAGAAAAGTATGTGATCATAGTCTCAGAGGAGAAAGGGAGGCTCACAGGAGTGAGGTCCCCTGTTGGATCCAAAGCAAGAAGCAGTTTTTCACCCAAAACCTGCCCCCTGAGGAACTGAAGGACAGTCGAGGTGAGGGAGTTCAGACTGCTGCTGGCCAAACTCAAAATGGAGGAGGCAGCCATGAAAAGGGAGGCTGCCGAGGAGAAGGTAGCCATAAAAAAGGGAGACTGCCAAGGAGGAGGCAGCTGCCCAAAGGGCCTTGGAGGAAAAGAAACATATTTTGGCTCATGAAGTATGTTTGAAGACAATGGATGTGAAAGCAAAACAATTCTCAGGGTCCAGCAGCAAATACCCATTGTACAGTGGAGACAGGAGGGTGCACATCCCCAAAGACCTGGTGCCTAACCTTGCTGTGGGGGATGACAGAGACAAGTGGTTTGAGGCACATGAAGTTGCTCTGGAGATGCATGCATAGGATACCTATTATTATAATTAGGGAGACAGACTCAGGATGTATATACCCAATGGAGGGAGGGTTTCACTGCTTGACCTAGGTAAGGGTCACAGCATGAAGTACCCACTCATGAAGGAAACCCTTGTCAAGAAGTATGGCCTTACCCCTGCGAAGTATAGGTTGAAATTCAGGGACATCCAAAAGCTGCCCCACTAGTCATGGTTAGATTATATGTATTCCTTTTGCAAGGCACTGAATGGTTTGGTAAAGGACAGTGATGTGAGTGATTACAATGACAATTACAAATCCATCAGTTGTTTTTGAGAGGTGCACCAACACTTGATAGATAGCAAGCTCCCTGTTAGGCACAAGCTGGACAAACCTGTTTGTCCTAAGAAACCATCCACTAGTGGGAACTCTACAGGGATAGCCAGTGAGCCTTAGGTAGAGGGAGTCGCCAGGAGCAGAGGGTAGAAAATGCCCTGGTATCCCTTAGATGGGAGCTGAATTCCAAGGGTAAACTAGTGATCCTTGAAAGTGGGAGTCACCATTTCAAGCAGGTCAAAGTTAATGAAATATCTGTCATTGCCCAAAGGAATACCTGTGCCAGTTAGACCATTGTGCTGGGAATACTGGTTTCCCCAAAGCAATACACCAGATAGGTATGTAGGGTATCTCAAGCCCATGGACTGGACATGTTTCACCATATGGCTCTGGTGTCCCTGGAATGGAGTGGGAAAGTGACCCAGAGGAAGGTCATAGTCCCACTTTTATTGGAATGACACCCCCAATCATTGTGCTATGTTTCAAATTCTCAGTTTATTAGTCAGATTTACTGATGCTTTGCATTTGTTTTGCATCATAAAATTGGTGCAAACCTGGTTCAAAGTGTTGCTTAGGGGGTTTATTTTCCAGCTCAAATCCTGAAATGCATTGGACAGTAGCCCTAAAGTAATACAAAGCAACACTATGCAATACTTTACGCAAAGGAGTCATATAATGGGTGTTACATGGGTGGTCCTATGCACCTACCCATTGTTTTTTAAAACAGTCCTTATCTACTAACTTTGGAAGAAAGGGATTTGGATAATAATATTACACATCCTCGAGGCAGGTGTAAAGTTGGAGAAAATAATGCTTTCTACAAACCTTTCCAACTTTGTAAAACCATAGAATTTTATGCTGGAAATGTACCATTTCAGTATAAACCCTATGCTTAACATTAAGCACACACCCTTGCACTTTGGTGCAAGGACGTGTGCATTGGCATGAGGCTGCCTAAGATACTTCAGTACTACAGGAGAGTCCAACAGCACCATAACTTAATAGATATGGTGCTGTTATGCTCTCTCCTTATGTGACACAGGGCAGCAACTTCGGTTACTGCGCATCGTAAAAAAGTGAAACTGCCCCTTTTTTTCTCCAAACCAAGCACTCTTAACATATAATGCGTATCATTAGGGATGATGCAACACCTGTGCCATGTAGTCCTCATTGTATTACGTAACATTTCCTATACATTGATTTACACACTTGCTTGACTCATTGTCTCTGTATAATATGTTTGTAAAGTGCTATGACAGTCTACCTTGAGACGAGTAGAGCTCTAAAGTATGTGAGAGAGGGTCTAAGGAGAGATAGGGGTCACCATTGGAGGGTGGCAATAAGCGAACCTTGAAGAAGGAGTTTATGGGTGCCAACGAAAATTGCCACCAGTGCTAAAGCTGGCCCTGGGCTAACCCATGGCAGGGTATTTCTAGTACCTCTTTTCACATGAAAACAGATTGAGTTAACATCTGTGCCCTGCACCGAAGGCAACCTCAGCCAGGTAATGCCTCATTCTGAATCCTCTAGATGTGGTGCTTCAGCCCACCCACACACTTTAACACAACAATAGAATTACAGAGCAAAATGGACCCAAGTGATGAGAGTGAAGGACTAGTAGTTCCTTTGTCTGACATAAGTCAGGCAATCCAAAAATACTAAATACAGGAGGGTGGAGTAATGGGACTGAAAATCTCTCACAACACAATTTTTACCCAATCTCTGCGAGAATTGCTTTACATATTCTTGATCTGCGGTGGGGTGTAGAACAAGCCCACTGCAGTCAGAGCTCAGGTCTTGGCTTTGTTTTTGAGACAAGAGTGATCTTCACTGGGAATCCACAGAGAGAAAGATGCTTGAAGGAGAGTTGTACGAAGACAGACTGGGGATACAGAGCTAAATTGTGGCTTGCAGAAAAGATAGGACACAGTGTACTGAAAGAGAGAGAGAGAGAGAGAGAGTGTACAGAAGTAATGGCTGATTGAGAACAGGAGAATAGTGAAAGAGAGGGTAGAAATAGACTGGCTGTGTGGAGAGTAGTCTAGAGAGCACGCAACTAGACTTAAAATGTAGTGAATGTGCGACTAGAGGTAGATGACAAATGCAGCTAAGAATGACAGGGCTAGAAGGTGGGTGGAAAACGCAGAGAATGCGTGGAGAGCACCAGTCTCCAAATACAGACAGAACAGTGAGAGATAGAGTGAACATGTAAGGACTAAGAGGAGAGAGGTGGACTCCAAATGTAAATGGAGAGCACAGAGCTAGACTGGGCAAGAAGAGGGACAGGATAGAACTCACCTGGAAATCTGGAAAGAACGGAATGTGATCATGCAGCTAGATTGTGGTGGCAGTGTGTGATCTTGGATTATTTATGTTTTAAAAAAAATAATATGTATTAATTTAAGTATTAGCATAAGGCATTCCATGTTGTGTATTGATAACAGACATAGTGAATTTGTAATTCAGAACATCCTTTCCTAGTCCATGCATGGATATTAGGTACAGTGCTGTAAGGTATTGCAGTATCCCTAATTCAAAAATTGCATTACACATACTAAGCCAGAGACACTAGCAGTTACTGCTCCACTTTTTATCCCCAGTACTTGTCTCTGTCTACTATACAATTATTTTAACCCTACTACAACAAACATTCAGCACATTATGTGGAAACTTGGCCCATCCTCTTGCACAACACTTGCACACGTCCTTACCCTTTATGGTACAAGGTACCCATGGTTACTGTGGATCAGTGTTTCATTTCTCAAGGTTGTACTTGGTCATTCATCTGAGGCTCACAGTAGCTTGGAGTCATGAGGTCTGTAAGTTTTTGAAACAATGCTACTTAGTCTACCAGGTCCTCTGTAAATGTTTTATCTCTCCTCATTTTTTGATTTGGCTCGATGTCTCAGCAGCCGTTACGGCATATCTCTAAATCATCCACTAAGCTTTGTGGTCTTGGGTTCAGCCAGTGTATAGCTACCCCTATTTTAGCCAATATTGCCCCAAAGCCACAGTTATCTATTCTATCTTACATGTATTTTTGTTAAGGAGTCACCCCGACAGGAGTTGATTTTGTGTCAACTCAACATTAAATGAACCATGGAGTAACCCTGTGTTCCTCAGAACCTGGGTATCTTTTACACTACAAACAAAATTGGTTTTGTCAGATAGATAAATAATGAATTATTCTATTTGTACCAAATTCAACTTCACAACTCAATTTCTCTTTTGGAATGAGGAAAAACAATACAAACATTCAAATTTCAATGAATTTAAAGAGTACGGAATGGATCTCAATCCAAAGTGTCAAACAATTACATGAATCAAACAATTGAGTAAGCTAAAAAAATTGGTGCTCCGTAGGTGGTCAGTAAAAAAAATAGTGCTTGTGCAGTGCATCAAACGTAAAATAATGTACACTTGTAAACAAATCTTTTAGTTCTCAAATATGCCTGTTCAATATGTACAAGTCTGTGGTTCACCATAGATGGGCTGAGTGTATCAGCTTTTCAATTTCCCATGACCCAGAATATATTAGTACAGGCTGGATATGAGATTGTCAACGTTTCACCCTTCTTAAAAAGCATGTGCGTTTATTGCATCATAGTGGGTCTCCATCAGGACTAGTTATAGATACACCTGTGTATCAAAAGATATCATATTAGACCCCATGTAATAAATAATTCTCTAAGATAAATAATTGATTGTAGGCAAAAACGGACTTGTCTCATTAGGAAAATAATTCTCCTATATTGTAAAAACAATAAGTTAGAATGAATCTCTCTAGTTTAGAATATTTAACATTGGTTTCATGTAAAAGTCACCTGTCTTTATAAATGGGTGACCCTTTACTCCATTCCAAAGACCGGTGTGAATAGCTCATTCGAAGCATGTGAATTAGGTTATGGAAATCATTAGGCTGAAAAATAAATGGAAACATTTACCCTTGGCGGTATCACCAAACTCAGCAAACCCAAGAAGAATGGCATGTTAATTTGCTACATCACCCCAGAATCATATCACTGTGGGGCAAAAAAATATGATTTAAAGAAATTGATAAATCAAGGTGTCTCAAATAGTCAGGGACTCATAAATGAATCATACCTTGACCGGAACGTCTATTTCCACTGAATGAGAGCCTGTATGTGTGAACTCAGGTAGTGTCCTGGTACTCAATTGCAGCTTCCATACCACCTCTGACCAGCAGGTTTGCACAAAGGGGCATGGCCACATTGTCTAGGAAATCTGCTCTGTCTTCCTGACCAGAACTACCAGATATTTTACCTATCTGAATTTCCTATATGATTGTACCACTTCTGCCCTACTGATCGGACCATGCAGTGCTTCTCGTTGCTGTTCCATGAGACATCTTAGTGAAATGCCATTCAAGTACTCCTGTACATTTCCCTCATCTGCCTGTCCAGGTTGCACATTTAGGGGCCTATTTATGAGAATGTAATGCAGTACAGCGCAGCAAGGTACCTTGCTGCGCTGAACTGCGTAACGGGGAAAGGACAGGAGAGCGCCATATTTAAGGCACTAGGGTGCATTCCTGCTTTTTCCCCTGTGCTGGCGCCCTTTTAACAGGCTAGCACCAATGATTGTTTTTGTGAATGAAGGAAAAAAAAAAAAAAAAAAAACCCTGAAAAGCATATTCATCTTTCTATGTGAGCATGCAGCACACACAGAAAGAGGAAGTAACAAAGAGAAATAAAGATATTTCTCTTTGCTAATCCTCACATGAGAAGATGTATCTTTTTGGTGCATTCCCGGGTCTACCAGTTCTAGTAAATAAGGGACTGCATTAAAGCCATGAGAGTTGTGTAGGGACACCCATGAAACATCCATGGAATGCCTTCCTGAGAAAAGTAAAGGCAGCACAGCGATTTAAGCTGCATTGTCTTTATCCAGATTTATGGAGCCACTAAGTAAGATTTGTGTCGCTCTTGCACTATGTTGCATGGTGCAATAGCAATGGAAATCTGCTCATAAATAGGCCCCACAGTTCCTCCAGGAAACATGCAGAAAGCAGCTTTGATGCCTACTTGGGTTACAATATATTTCGCCCTACTGTTGCTCACGTGTATGATGGGGTGTATGGTTTTTTCCTCTTTAGTACCCAGGCCAGTAGCCTTTCACCTTTACCACCTCCTTTAAAGTCTCTGGCTATAGGTAATAGTGATAGATCTGTCCAATGTGTCCCATTTATCTGCTGTGATTCTTTTCTGTGTTAAAATATACAACATTCTGTCTGGGTTTACTGGCATTTCTCTTTCCAAGGCTGTCATGATTCTTTCTTGATTCTTTTAACTTTTGCGCAAGCTGTAATTTGGTACCACATATGTGCATTACCCATTGAGCACCACTTTAAGTACTTCCCATTCTGTTTCCCTGATATTGGTGTTGCACAAGTTAATTTTTAGAAAAATGCATAATATCATCCAGAAGCCAGCTCTGAAATCTCTGTCTCACAGATTTCTACCCTGAATTGCTAGGTTGGGATCCTAATTCCACATCCTACATCATACATTACTACTAATGGGGGGTGATCTGAACCTCACTTGATATTTGTCCCCACTCTACTTATAGTTTCTCTCTTTCATTAGACCAATAAAACCAATAAGACCCATTTTCCTATGGGGTCACATGTAGGTCAGTAACGCTTAGGCCCTCATTTGGACCTTGGCGGTAAATACCGCTGCGGCGATGGCCACCAAAAGACCGTCACTGCGGCTACCAGCTGTCCGCTGGATTATGACCACAGCCGGATTTCCACCAGAAATCCAGCTGTGGCCATGCTGGCAGATGGTGGTAAGGTGGCACTGCTGCCAGCAGCAGCACCATTCCAGTAGACCACCGCCAGCCGTATTATTATACCCATTATTATGTATCCCTTTATGCCTCATCCTTTGTGTTGATTTTTGGTTTGGTTCCTTGTTTAAGTTACTTACACCCATACATTTATGGCACTCTACTACGCTATTACACTCTACGCCACTCCACTCTATGTCACTCCACTCTACACCAATCTATGTCACTCTACAGTACACTCATGCCATTCTGCTCCACGTGTTGCCCCTCCACTCTTTGACAAGCCACTTCACAGTACTCTATGCCACTTTACGCCACTCCGCTCATTGCCACTGTACTCTACGCTGATCCCCTCTACTTTATGTCCCTTCATTCCACTCTATGCCACTCCACACATGCTACTCCACACCACTTTGCCCTACACAGTGCCACCCTATAGCACTCTATGCCACTCCAATCTACACAAAGCCACTTTAGGCTAACTCTTCAAGGGTACTTGACTCTATGCCACCCTATGCCGTGCCATTCCAATCCACTCCACGCCCCTTCACTCAACGCTATGCCATTCTACTCATGTCACTCTACTCTATGGCACCCCACTATACTCTATGTCGCTCTACTCTATGCCACTCCACTCTTCCCCACTCTACATCATTGTGCTTTATGCCCTTGTACTATTTTCTATGCCACTCCATTCCACTTTACACCATTCCATGTCACTCTACATCATTTTACTTCATGCCACTCTACGCCACTTTGCTCTATGCCAATCCATGCCTCTCTATGCCACTCCACTGTACTCTGTGCCACTCTGTTCTATGTCAGTTGAATCTACACCACTCCACTCTACTGTATGCCACTCTGTTTTACATCACTCTATGCCACTCCACTCTATGCCAATCCACTTCATGCCACTCTGCTATTCCACTCTAAGCCATCTACTATACCCCATACTACTCTACTCTATGCCACTCTGCTCTACACAATTGTATGAATGTATGTATGTGAAATTTATAAAGCGCATTCCGGCTCAAAAAAGCATCGAATCGCTGACCAAAGGTGAGAGACTCAAAGACCGGAAAACAAAAAGGTTGAAAAGAAAGGAAGTCGAAGCCAAAAAAAATAGCGCGGGAAGAGCCAGGTTTTAATAAATTTCCTGAAACTTAAATACCTAGGGGCCAGATGTAGGTACAAAATGTAGGTACAATTTGCGACTTGCAAATTGCGAGTCCTTCCGACTCGCAAATTGCAACTCGCAAACTGGTATGCAGAAAGGTGTCTCAGACACCTTCTGCGACTCGCTATGGGGTCGCAAAGACCCACCTCATGAATATTTATGAGGTGGGTCACAGTTTGCGACCCCATAGCGAGTCTAGGCACTCACGGGGATGGTGGCCTGCTGGAGACAGCAGACCACCATGTCCGTGACTGCTTTTAAATAAAGCAGTTTTTTTCTTTCTCTTTGCAGCCCGTTTTCCTTAAAGGAAAACGAGCTGCAAAGAGAAAAAATACCGAAACCTTTTTGTTTCGGTTTTTTCAGAGTAGGCAGTGGTCCATAGGACCACTGCCTACTCTGAAAAAATATTTTTGTGAGCGTTCACAAAGTGGAAGGGGTCCCATGGGGACCCCCTTCCCTTTTGCGAATGAGTTACCATTCACTTCAAGTGGATGGTAACTGCGAGTTGGTTTGCGACCGCTTTCGCGGTCACAAAGCAACTCTACATCGTGATGCGGTCGCAAATAGGAAGGGAACACACCTTCCTATTTGCGAGTCGGAATCACATTTTGCGAGTCGGTACCGACTCGCAAAATGTGATTCTGCATCGGGTTCAGCCTTTTGCGCCTCGCAAACTGCGTTTTTAGCAGTTTGCGAGGCGCAAAAGGCTTCCTACATCTGGCCCTAGGTTCTTTCCTAATATTCAAGGGAAGCAAGTTCCTACATTTTGCTGTGGTCACGGTAAAGGCTTTATCACCCCATTTGACTTTGTTGGTGCGAGGAACCTGAATTCTGTAGGCCTCGTCTAGCCTAAGATGTCTCTTGGGTCTATACCAACAGAGCTTAGTGATCAGGTATTGAGGACCAATGCCATGAACAGCTTTGTGAGTCAAGCAGAGCGTTTTAAAAGTGATGCGCTGAGCCACCGGGAGCCAGTGTAGTTGTTTAAGGCTGTCTCTGACTGAGGCCAAGTGGGGAAGATTGAGGACAACTCTAGCAGCCAGATTCTGGATCAGTTGTAGCTAATTCAGCCAGGCTTTGTCCAGATTAAGTAAAAGGGCATTACAATAGTCCATTTTGGACATAACCAAAGCTTTTTATGATTTTCCATTCTTGTTGAAGATAGGAAAAGACTTTCCTTAACATTTCACTCTAATCTACACCACTCCAATCTACACCACTTCACTTTATGCCACTCTACTCTAGGGCACTCTTCTCTATGCCACTGTGTTCCACTCTACGCCGTTCTACTCTACTCCACTCTCTTCCACTCTACACCGCTTCATGCCACTCTGCACCACTATGTGCCACTCTACTCCCTGCCACGCCACTCTATTCTATGCCAATCCACTCTACTCTATGCCACTCTACGTCACTCCACTCCACTCTACTCCTCTTCACTCTACATCGTTCTACTCTATGTTATGCCATTCTACTCTATGCCACTCTTCTCTATGCCACTCTACTCCACACTACTCTGCGCCACGTCACTCCACTCTACTCTATGCCACTCTGTTTTACGTCACTCCATGAGACTCCACTCTATGCCACTCTACTCCATTCCTCTCTATGCCCCTCCACTCCAATCTATGCCACTCTACTATACCACACACCACTACACTCTTAGTCATTCCACTCTACTCTATGCCACTATGCTTTACACCGTTCCACTCTAATCTACACCCCTCCACCCTACGCCATTCCTCTCTGGGGCAATCTACTCCATACCACTGTGTTCCACTCTATGCCACTCCACTCTATTCCACTCTATAGCACTTCATGCCACTGCACCACTATACGCCAATCTACTCCATGCCATGCCACTCTACTCTATGCCAATTCACTCTACTCCATGCAACTCTGTCACTCACCTTTACTTCACTTCACTCTACATCATTCTACTCTATGCTAGTCCATTCTACTCAATGCCACTCTTCTCTTGCCATTCTACTCCACACCACTCTGTGCCGCTTCATGCCTCTTTATGCCACTCCACACCACTCTATGCCACTCCACTCCATGTCACTACTCTAGAGAACTCCATGTCAATCTATTGTATGCCATTCCACTCTACAATACTTCACTCTATGCCCCTCCACTCTACACCACTCCACTCTATGCCCACTCCACTCTATGCCACTCTACGCACTCTCCACCACTCCATGTAAATCTAATCTTTTCTACTGTACTCTATGCCAATCTACTCTACATTACTCCATTCTATGCCACACCACTCAATGCTACATTAGCCCATTCTACTCTACACTTCTCCTCTATGCCACTCTCTTCAATGCCACTCTACTCTGCACCACGCTACTCTACCGCACTCTATGCCATGCTACTAACTTTTAGCCGTGTTAAACATGGGATGAAAAAGTATCACTACAGGGAGATGACATGCTCATGTGTATTGAAGAACCAGATGTGCCTATCAGCCGAATTTAGATATATATTTGAGATCTTTGGAAGATACTCTGGGGTTAGTATTAAGTGGCATAAGTCATTGTTTAATTCTGTATTGGCCTATCATCAGATGTCTGGATATCCCTCCCTCTTTGGGATAGTGTATGATGCCTTTAAGCATCTCATTACATGTATTACAAGGGAAAGTTAGCATTCCATAAATGTAGCCTGTAAAGAGCCTTAACTGAATTTCAAAAATGATATGGGGAGGACACTGCCACTGCTGGTCCTGGGTGGAGCTGCTCTCTACAAAATGAATATCCTTCCCAAATTTCTGTAATTACTCCAGACACACCATTCAGGTTACCAGAAATCTTTTTTCTGAAAAGTGGATCCTGCCATGAGTTGTTCACGCCTTGACGGTTGTGCTGTGGGTTTATGATGGTTTCAATGCAATCCCTGATCTGCACAAAGTCTTCTCATATTGTCATAAATTAGTTGGTCATCACAAAAGGAGCCATCATTCAGAGTTTACAGACAGGCGGCGGGAGACTTTGGTCACTTGGCAGTGTTACGGTAAGCTTGGAAAAGGGCCACAGTGAAAGTGAGAGGGAGCAAACATTGCTTGGCCTCACCTCATAGTGGGTAATAAGTAGACTGATTTAGCTGGGGCAATTACAGAGATTTGGCTAATGCAATACAATAAGAATCTCCATTCTGGGGGGCCTGGGGGATCCAAAAGGACTACAAACCTGTGCACAGCTTTAAATGGAATATAGACTAGCACACACAGAAATATTCAGGCACCTAGCGTTTCATCACATCTTGCTAGTGCATTTACATACCAGCACCAAGAAAACAGAATGCTCTTGGAAGCTATTACAATGATGGGGGTTTCCCTGGTTTAAAAAGACTTGCTCACTAATACACGAGGCACCTTAAATAGATGGTAAGTGTATTAGGAGGTGAATGTGAAGGAGATTGAATATACAGGTAGAGAAGAGTTCTTGCAATATTTTCATAAAGAGGCTATTAGGACTACATAATAGCTGTTACATAAGATACACTATGCTGGAACAATGCTAATAATGATTGGAAAGATAAGTGTGGCCCGCAGTGTTAGGGGGCTGTGGTTAAACCAATGATTTTGTCAATACTGTCTGATTTTGTCCCAAACTGAGGGGAGTTTGAGAAAGAGATTGCCTGAACTCAGTATTATAGATCACACAAATTGGAGGGCCAAGCTCATGCTGTTGGCAATATGGATTGATAATCCATTGTCAAGATATGGTAAAATGCTCTGTGACCTGGGACTAAGGGTGGCTCATCAAGACATGGCAAGGCTATGGTGGAGTCCTCCAGTCTCAACCATGAGAAGTTCGAATTTGGATTGCTGTAATCATGCTGAGAAATATGTGTTTAAGGGTATGGGGTGTCCTAAGAAATGTGAGAAATTATGGCAACCCTTGATTAAATATAGACAGGTATCTGTACGGGGATGGGGAGATGCCAAGGGGGATTGGGGAATAAGCATCAGTGGAACAATAGAACTCTTGCATAACAGGAATGGATGACGTAGGAAATGAAAACTGAATAGTGAGATTTGAGACTGAATAATGTTAGTGTAAATTGCATCCCCTGTTGATTATAACTGTGACTAATGCACTTTACTGCCGGAAACTAATGTACTATTGTCCGTGTGAACAAATTTGGAAAAATCTAGGCTGGGAAGTGTGAGATGACCAAGCTTGTATGAAATGGTATATAGAAAGACACAAGATAAACTTAAGGCATTACTTGCGGTGACTTAGCCAGACTAGGAAAGCAAAACAATAACTATTGATTGAGATAGATTAGGAACACATGGAGGGGACAGACCTAGACAGGCATCATGAAGTTAACTATTTAAGACTTACTTATGCCTACTACCCTTCCTGGGGTATAGGCCATCAACCAGGCCATCTCTGTCCTGTGCTTTTCTTTCAATATGACTCCAGCTGTAGCCGACCTCCTTGCCTCAAGGCCTCGGTGCCAAGCGTTTCTTCACCTTCCTCTTTTTCTTTTCCCTTGACGGTTCCAGGTCAGGGCTTGTCTGGTGGTGTTTGATGCGGGCTGCAGAGGGTGTGACTATCCAGCCCCAGTGTCTTTTCATGATTTCTTTATGAGCAGGAAATTGGAAAGTCTGCTGCCGTAGGTCATTGTTGCTGATGGTGTTTGGCCAACGAATTTGGAGAATTTTCCTCAAACGATGTTGATGAAAGTCTTTGTTGTTATTCGCTAAGTTTCTGCTCCATACAGAAGGACCAATTTTATGTTGGTGATAAATAGCCTGATCTTGGTTTGCAGTGTTAGGTACTTGGAGCTCCAGATCTTCTTTAGTTGAATGAAGGCAGCCCTTGCATTGCCAATTCTTGCCTTGATAAAGGCATTTGTGACACCCTGCTGTTCTATGACACTGCCCAGGTAGGTGAAGACCTCAACCTCTTCCAGTGCACCACCTGCAAGAGTGACTGCAGTTGTGCTCTCTGTGCTAGCCTTCAGGATCTTGTTTTTTCCCCTGTGGATATTGAGGCCAAGTTGTGCTGATGTGGTTGCCACACTGTCAGTCTTCCCTTGAATCTGCAGATGGTTATGGGAGAGTAGGGCCAGGTCGTCTGCAAAGGCCAGGTTGTCAAGCTGCGTTCAAGGTGTCCGCTGGATCCCATTTCTTCTCCTTGCTGTGGATGTCTTCAGGATCCAGTCTGTGGCTAGCAAGAAGAGAAAAAGCAAGAGCAAACAAACCTGGCAGACTCAAGTCCTCACGTGGAAGGCTTCTGTGAGTGGTTCTCCATGGACTATCTTGTAGGTCATTCACTTGTAACCGTTCCTGATGATTCTTATGAGTTTATCTGGCACACTGTAGTGGCAGAGGAGCATCCAAAGAGTGTCTCTGTCCGTGCTGTTGAATGCCTTCTCATAGTCAATGAAATTGACATAGAGGGAGAGTTCCATTTGATTGACTGCTCAGTGATGATGCACAGTGGTGCAATCTGGTCTGTGCAAGATCTAGCTTTGTGGAGGACAGGTTGCTGGTGTTGCAACTTAGCGACAACTTGTTCCTTCATTCTGTTCAGGATGACTGTTGAACACTTTGCCTGGGGTTGAAGAGTTATCCCTCTGTAGTTTACACACTAACTTAGGTCACCTCTCTTGGGGATCTTGATGAGGTATCCCTCCTTTCAATCTGATTGCACCTTGTCTGCTTCTCAGATCCTTTCAAACATGAAGTAGAGCATGTCTACTAATGTTTCAATGTCTGCCTTCAGTGTCTCTGCAGTAATGTTGTCAGGTCCTGCTGCTTTCCCATTTCTCAGATGTTTGATGGCTTACCGTATTTCTTCCTTTGTTGGTCTGCTGCAGTCGATTGGTGTTAGACTTTTCATCCTTGGCATGGTCTCCCTTAACTTTTTGCCTCTGTTCCCCAGGTTGTTGATGTGTGCTGAACTCTGATTTTACTGTTTTTGTTACTCTGGGCACTTTACCACTGCCAACCAGTGCTAAAGTGCAAGTGCTCCTTTACAAAATGTGTATGTAGTTGGCTTATCCATGATTGGCATATTTGATTTATTAGTAAGTCCCTATTACAGTGCACTAGAGGTGCCCAGGGCCTGTAAATCAAATGCTACTAGTGAGCCTGCAGCACTGGTTGTGCAACCCACATAAGTAGCTCTGTAATCATGTCTCAGACCTGCCACTGCAGTGTCTTTGTTTGCAGTGTTAACTGTAAAGTCGACTTGGCAAGTGTACCCACTTGCCAGGCCTAAACCTTCCCTTTTCTTACATGTCACACACCCCTAAGGTAGGCCCTAGGTAGCCCCAAGGGCAGGGTGCAGTGTATGGTTAAGGTAGGACATATGGGGGGAGGGGAGGAGTGGTCACTCACACCTGAAAGGACTGTGCCTGCCCTCACACAATGAAGTCTCCAACCCCCTGGTGAGTGTCTGGGGCCTGGCCTGGGCAAGGCAGGATTTCACATTCCAAAGAGACTTTACTTTGAAGTAGGCCTACTTCAAAGGAGAAATTGGGTATAAAAAGGGCACCCAAAACCACAGACTTAAGAAACACTTCTGGAACAAAGAGGAACCTCTGCCTGGAGAAGAGCTGAATAGCTGAGGAAGAAGAGCTGCCCTGCCTGTGACTGTGCTTTGTGGGGCTATCCTGTAGCTGCTGCTTCTGCCAGAGTAAGAGGGCAAAGACTGGACTTTGTGTGCCTTTCATCTTGAGAAGAAATCTCCAAGGGTTTGATCTAGAGCTTGCCTCCTGTTTGAAGTCTCAGGGACAGCAAAGACTTCTCTCTGCCAGCACCTGGAGTCTGTAGAGAGACTCCTACTCTGCCCTGTAATGCCCATCCAGTTCCTGGGACCCTGAAAGGAGAAGCTGTCAGCCTAAAGACAAGAAAATCCACGCACAGAGTGCAGTGCGGGGAGAAGATTGACGCGAATCCGATCTGCGGCTAAAAAAACGACGCGCTGCTGGCTCCGCAGCTGGGAAAACGACGCTCGCAGGAAACACGACCGAAGAATCGACGAATGGAGCAGGAGAAACGACGCGCAGCTTCGCTGACGGAGGCTGGGAGATCACAACCTGCGCTGCGGGGATTTCAGATCATCGTGCGGCTGGATTTCCGACTCACGTACCGCCGTGCGGAGTTATTTTTGACACACACCCACCCGTGCAGAGTAATTTTTGATGCACACCCGCCCGTGCAGGGTTATTTTTGACGCGCACCAGGTACATTTTCACGCTAGCAGCGCTGGTGTGTGTTTAAAACTACTTAAAGACTCTTTTTGCATTTTTATTGATAACTTGACTTGTGTATGGTGGATTTTTGTCATTTTGGTCTTGTTTTGTTTAGATAAATATTTTCTATTTTTCTAAACCTGTCTTGTGTCATTTTGTAGTGTTTTCATTAAGTTACTGTGTGTGTTGGTACAAATACTTTACACCTAGCACTCTGAAGTTAAGCCTACTGCTCTGCCAAGCTACCAAGGGGGTAAGCAGGGGTTAGCTGAGGGTGATTCTCTTTTACCCTGACTAGAGTGAGGGTCCTTGCTTGAACAGGGGGTAACCTGACTGTTAAACAAAGACTAACATTGGTGATCAGCGGTTGGGATTTGGACTTGTATTTGTACTTGACATACAGTAATTAAGTGTACATGACTGTCACCCGCCTCAAACCTCACTTTAAGCGGACTGAACTGTCCATGCTCCTTGCAACAGATGATGGGGTAGAGGAGGAGAGTGAGCCTCTTCTTGACCTCCTGTCTGCAGGAGAAAAAGATGGGTCAGTGGAGGGAGTGATCCTCTCCCCCTCCCTGACTGAGGAGCAGCAAGGTGACTGTTGCCACGTGTTGGGACAGTTTTCCTCACTGTTTTCCCTGATCCCAGGAGTCACGCACTTGTGCACACATGATGTGGACACTGGGGACAGTCCACCTATTAAACAGAATGTTTACAGGGTGACTGACAGGGTCAGGGCATGCATTAAGGATGAGGTATCCAAAATGCTTACCCTAGGGGTTATTGAGCACTCCAGCAGTCCTTGGGCCAGCCCAGTGGTATTGGTCCCAAAGGCTGCTGCACCTGGTGCCACTCCAGAACTCAGGTTCTGTGTGGACTACTGGGGACTTAATGCGGTCAGCAAGACTGACGCACACCCCATCCCCCGAGCTGATGAGCTCATTGACTGGTTGGGAGCTGCGAAGTACCTCAGTACGTTTGATTTAACACCTGGGTACTGGCGGATTGCCTTAACTGAGGGGGCCAAGGAGTGGTCAGCATTCTCTACACCAGATGGACACTTTCAATTTAAAGTGATGCCATTTGGGATGAAGAATGCCCCTGCCACCTTTCAGAGGTTGGTCAACCAGGTGTTGGCAGGACTGGATGAGTTCAATTCCGCCTACCTGGATGACATTGCTGTGTTTAGTTCCACATGGGAGGAACACCTGCAACACCTCTGGAGAGTGTTAGAGGCCCTGCAGAAGGCAGGGCTCACTATTAAGGCGAGCAAGTGCCAAATAGGGCAGGGTTCAGTGGTGTACTTAGGACACCAGTTGGGGAGTGGCCAAGTGGCACCCCAACAGCCTAAGATTGACACAATTCTGGCTTGGGAGCCTCCCAAGACCCAGACTGAATTGAGAGCCTTTTTAGGTCTCACAGGATATTACAGGAAGTTTGTTAAGGGATATGGTACCATTGTTACCCCCTTAACTGAATTGACTTCTAAGAAGCAACCCAGGAAAGTGATCTGGACAGAGGCTTGCCAGAACGCTTTTGATACCCTGAAGGCTGCCATGTGCACAGCACCTGTGCTGAAGGCACCTGACTACTCCAAGGAGTTTGTTGTGCAAACAGACGCCTCAGAGCATGATATTGGAGCAGTACTCTCAGAGCTTAATGAAGAGGGCCTAGATCAACCCGTAGCCTTCATTAGCAGGAGGTTACTACCCAGGGAACGTAGGTTGAGTGCCATAGAACGTGAAGCGTTTGCTGTGGTCTGGGCACTGAAGAAGCTAAGACCCTACTTGTTTGGGACTCACTCCCGAGTTCAGACCGACCACAGGCCCCTCAGATGGTTAATGCAGATGAGGAGTGAGAATCCAAAACTGTTGAGGTGGTCCATTTCCCTACAGGGGATGGACTTTACGGTGGAACACCGTCCTGGTACAGAGCACGCCAATGCTGATGGTCTGTCCAGGTTCTTCCACCTTAGTGATGAGAACCCCCATGAGGTTGGGTAGTTGCTCCCCACTTTTAGCTGGGGGGGACACGTGTTAGACTTTTCATCCTTGCGGTGGTCTCCCTTAACTTTTTGCCTCTGTTCCCCAGGTTGTTGATGTGTGCTGGACTCTGATTTTACTGTTTTTGTTACTCTGGGCACTTTACCACTGCTAACCAGTGCTAAAGTGTAAGTCCTCCTTTACAAAACGTGCATGTAATTGGCTTATCCATGATTGGCATATTAGATTTATTAGTAAGTCCCTAGTACAGTGCACTAGAGGTGCCCAGGGCCTGTAAATCAAATGCTATTAGTGGGCCTGCAGCACTGGTTGTGCCACCCACAAAAGTAGCTCTGTAATCATGTCTCAGACCTCCCACTGCAGTGTCTGTGTGTGCAGTTTTAACTGTAAATTCGACTTGGCAAGTGTACCCACTTGCCAGGTCAAACCTGCCCTTTTCTTACATGTCACACACCCCTAAGGTAGGCCCTAGGTAGCCCCAAGGGCAGGTTGCAGTGTATGGTTATAGTAGGACATATAGTAATGTGTTTTATATGTCCTGACAGTGAAATATTGCTAAATTCGCTTTTTACTGTTGCAAGGCCTGTCCCTCTCATAGGTTAACATGGGGGCTACCTTTAAGTCTGATTAAAGTGCAGATTCCCTTTGGGAGCGGATGGACATGTGGAGTTTGGGGTCTCTGAGCTCACAATTTAAAAATACATCTTTTAGTAAAGTTGATTTTAAGACTGTGTGTTTGAAAATGCCACTTTTAGAAAGTGAGCATTTTCTTGCTTATACCATTTCTGTGACTCTGCCTGTTTGTGGATTCCCTGTCTGGGTCAGTTTGACAGTTGGGCTGGTTGCAACTCACACTGGACAGTGACACAAAGGGAGCTGGGGTGTAGCCTGCATATCCTGATGAGTCATCTGTGCTAGGAGGGAGGGGAGGAGTGGTCACTCACACCTGAAAGGACTGTGCCTGCCCTCACACAATGTAGTCTCCAACCCCCTGGTGAGTTTCTGGGGCCTGGCCTGGGCAAGGAAGGATTTCACATTCCAAAGAGACTTTACTTTGAAGTAGGCCTACTTCAAAGGAGAAATTGGGTATAAAAAGGGCACCCAAAACCACAGACTTAAGAAACACTTCTGGAACCAAGAGCAACCTCTGCCTGGAGAAGAGCTGAATAGCTGAGGAAGAAGAGCTGCCCTGTCTGTGACTGTGCTTTGTGGAGCTATCCTGCAGCTGCTGCTTCTGCCAGAGTAAGAGGGCAAAGACTGGACTTTGTGTGCCTTCCATCTTGAGAAGAAATCTCCAAGGGCTTGATCCAGAGCTTGCCTCCTGTTGTTTGAAGTCTCAGGGACAGCAAAGACTTCTCTCTGCCAGCACCTGGAGTCTCTGGAGAGACTCCTACTCTGCCCTGTGGTGCCCATCCAGTTCCTGGGACCCTGAAAGGAGAAGCTGGCAGCCTAAGTACAAGAAAATATTCGCACAGGGCGCCATGTGGGGAAAAGATTGATGCAAATCCGATCTGTGGCTAAAAAAACTACGAACCGCCTGCTCTGCAGCTGAGAAAACAGTGCTCGCAGGAATTGCGACTGAAGAATCGACGCCCGGAGCAGGAGAAATGACGCGCAGCTTCGCTGACGGAGGCTGGGAGATCACAACCTGCGCTGCTGAGATTTCAGATCATTGTGCGGCTGGATTTCCGACTCACTACCGCCGTGAGGAGGAGGAGGCTAGGAGATCAACACTATAAAGTTAGCAATGATGTAGTTATGTAAAGTGAAGAAATGTACAAATGTCATTCTCTCCCCCGTCAGTCACTGAAGACATTTAAGAGGGACCTCTAATTAGATCAATCATGACAAACAGAACTGCTGCTTCACTTCAGAAACATAGCATTGAACCGTGAAGAACCTGTACAGCAGTGTCACCCTTAACATTTCTCCTTTTTCCCTGAAAAATCCCATGCCTTTTTGTTGCTTTTAGTCAACAGTTTGTGGGATGTGCTTCTGAGCCCCAAAGCGCCTCCGGGGTATTCATATGGGGTACCAGTTGAGGCAAGGCACTCATTTCGTCCCCACATATGCCCATGGAGGTACCTCCTTTAAACTCTCCTGTACAAGGCATGACTAATGAGAGCTGCCTACAAGATTTCTGGTTTAAATTAAGTTGGGGGGCATGGGCTCGACAGGGGTCTTTTTGTGGTTATTATATTTATAAGTTTAGGTTGTCTGCAAACATTATGACCATACTATGAGCATAACGCTTTCCAATATTGATTGCAGTCATGGAAACATTTGTGCCCAGTACATACTTTGTGAACACTATTTGTGCACCTGTCATTAGAGTTACCTGTAGCTATTCACTAACATTTACTTTGTAAGAAGGACAGTTGCAGGGGGGAGCATGGATGCCTTCACCTCTTCTTTTCTGTTGTTCTTTTTTCCAGGGCTGTACAGAGGGAAGCGGCACAGGTTTCTGCAGCAGTAGCCAACTGTAAGGTGTGTCTAGTCATCTGCTTATCGGCAGGATCTACACCATTTTATTCATTATTCCCTGTCTCCTATCAGAGGAGAGAACCTGTGGCCCAAATATTTAGTGGACCCTTTGAATTTGTAGGGTGCAGCACCTTTGATTGCCAGTTGGTCGGGAGACAATGCCAAGACATGGCTATAAAAGCTTTGAAGAATGCCATCTTTGGAGCTGAACTTGCATGGACCTTGTTCCTGAATGTGCTTCCAAAATGTAGAGCTCATTGCTGCCGCTTTCCTCCTGGAACTGAAGAAGCCCTGAGCTCTCTCCGGCAGCTCTACTCCCTATCAATATATGTTTACAAATATTGCTTAACCATAACAACATTTCCGTATCTCCATTGATCTGATTTTGTGTCCTTTTCTTTCAAGATTTTGCAGATGTTTCCAATGATTTAGTACATACTCTGCATAGGTAGAGGCCCTAGTACTGCTCCTGTATTGTATTTCCTTTTTGATTGTATTGCATTATTGATGAAGTATTGTGTACTCACAACTGTAACTGGAAATTTAATTTGATCGTCACATCATTATTAAACTTGCGCTAATTCTGTTGTATTGTTGTGTTCCATTCTTCAGCTAGACCTGGTCTGCTCGTCAACCTCTACCCAAAGAGTCACAAGCTCAGAGAGGTCAGATTTCCATCGCAGGTCGAGCTCCAAGTTCCCTGGTTAGTAGGACACTCCAGCAATCTCTGTGCTATAGTCCAAGGTTGCCACTGCTACTTGGCAGAAAAGCCTGACTTGGCTGGCGCTATCTAAAATGTATCCTTTTCCGTCCCAGACTGTCTCTGTGATGTAGTGTTCACCTTGATGCATGTGGAGATGGAAAAGGTATGACGTACCTGGGCTGCAATTCTTCTTTGTGCTTCTTTGGGGGCCTGCCTACCAATACCTGCATGAGTTGATGAGAAGTTACACTAATGTTATATTTCTTGTTCATGATCCTAATCCTCCTGGGCTTGTGCAATAATGTCGTGCTGTGGTCATACATTCATCTGGACTTTGCAATTAATTACTGAGGTGGATCCACGTACAAAGCATCAAGCTTAATCCATCATGACAATTATTAACTCTGTTTTAGGTACACGAGTACTGAAGCCTAAAACCAGAGACAAACGTGCCCCTTTGTTGTCGCACAGCTTTGGGAAACGTGTTCACTGTGAATCGTAGAGTGCAGAATTTCATAAAATGCTGATAAATGATTATCTGAAACGTGGTTCATTAAGTTTTGTCACGCCACATAAAACGTATGCCAAAGTGCAAATAACATTCTGGCAAAGGCAATCAGCTACTATGCAGGAAAGCAATGTATTTGTGGACATAATTTACACATAGTTACCCAAGCCAATCACAATGCAGTTATTGGTATAACCTATACCTTTTATCATATATTCAGCAACAGTGGAATCATTTTAGTATTTTTTTCATATTTACAAGGCGCTGTAGCAGGAATGTCTGCTGCGTGATATATAGGCATGTCCCCCTGCCCCTACATGCCGCTGTACTTGGTAGCTAGACTTTTATGTTTGCCTCAGCTGCACACTAAAATAGAGTGTGCACAGAGGTGTAGACATGTTCTAGACTATGCAAGGTCCAGGATCTATCCTGCGACCTGGGGGAGGGGCACCATGCAAGACCTAATAGTGGGGAGAGGAGTACTATCCCTGTCCTGGGTGCATAGAACGTGGTGGTAGTATCTTGTTCTTAGGAGATTGATAGTGTGACCCAAACCTTTCAGTGGAGTCAGTGGCAGAGTGGCCTACTGGCCTCTTTTGATGAGTCTTGTTGCTATGTAAATACCCAAAACCTTGCACTGACATCCTGTGTTCATGTTAAGTACGTATGCATGTAGTGTGCATTCAGTATACATGAAGTCGTAGGCAGTAGTGGCTCCTGCCAGGAAGGGGTTGGGGGTTGGGGGACAGCGCACGGGGGAGGGTATGGGGAACCAATAATAAAAAAAGAAAAACGTACCTGCCTCCTCGATTCTTCGTGTCTTCTTCCTCCCCTCCCCACCCAATACTGTTACCAGTATGAGAAGAGCTGGGATTGGCCTGAGTGGCCAGAAATGCCACTCAGGGAGGAAGTGAGGGCCTGCACTTGGTCTCCACCCGGCTGTGCAATCACTTTATTTTTATGCTTTCAGCAGCGGTGCAACACTCCTCTTCCCTAGTGGATGGGCCGCCCTTGGTCGTAGGTCTTTGTGTGTGTATGAGTCTGTGTACTGAAGCCAGTGGGATCATTTTGGATGCTTTCGGATTAGCATGCCACGAGCTGGAGTTACCAGCTTGTCAAATGGCTTTTTGCTGTATGTGACCAGCTCTCTGTGCGTTCTGCAGTGAGGCAAAGATCTGGATGTGCATGAAGTTTGAACACGTATGAGCTACTGACAGGCACTGTCGTAAACTAGCAGAGCACCCAGCTTTAGCTCACAGTCCCTGCCGGAAAGTGGCAGTGACCTCAGTTTCACCTCCAATGCTCTCACTTCTGTCCTGAAGTGAACACCAGCCCAGTGGCGTAGGCAACCCCCTACTTAAGCAGTTACAGCGGAGGCTGCCACACTGAATACATAACTAGTACTTTTTGGGGCCACTTATGTCTATCATGTATGAGGATTCTCATAAATAGCATTTCGCCAGAATACTGTAAGAGATAAGAGATGGAGGTTGTGAGCTAGACAAATGGAAAGAAAGTATGTTGTGGGTGGGGGGTGGGGATAAACAGTATAGCAATGAGAAATAGCAGGAAGGCATTTAAAAAGTAAAAGTAGGAAAAGGGGACAACAATGAGTTTTTAGGAGCAGAGCACTCCTCAGCACAAACAACCTGGCCTGAACAGGGGCAGTCGGAACTTCTTGTCATGCTCACTCTGTGCCTTTATGGTCACAGTGGTCGCAACTCAAATTTAGCAGAAGCCTGAAGGCGACTCAGTTCACAAAATTGAAACGTCTTATGTTGCATGAAGGAAATAGAGAAATACAATATCTGTTTTAAAAAAAACACCAATGCTTTTAAACATGGAGGGGGTCATTCCGACCCCGGCGGGCGGCAGGCGCCGCCCACCGGGCGGAGACCGCCAAAAGACCGTACCGCGGTCAAATGACCGCGGTGGTCATTTTGACTTTCCCGCTGGGCAGGCGGGCGACCGCCAAAAGGACGCCCGCCCGCCCAGCGGGAAAGCCCCAGCAACGATGAAGCCGGCTCCGAATGGAGCCGGCGGAGTTGCTGGTGTGCGACGGGTGCAGTGGCATCCGTCGCGATTTTCAGTGTCTGCTTTGCAGACACTGAAAATCTTAATGGGGCCCTGTTAGGGGGTCCCTGCAGTGCCCATGCCAGTGGCATGGGCACTGCAGGGGCCCCCAGGGGCCCCACAACACCCATTCCCGCCAGCCTCTTCCTGGTGGTGTAAACCGACAGGAACAGGCTGGCGGGAAGGGGGTCGGAATCCCCATGGCGGCGCTGCTTGCAGCGCCGCCGTGGATGATTCCCTGGGGCAGGGGAAAACCGGCGGGAAACCGCCAGTTTCCCTTTTCTGACCGCGGCTTTACCGCTGCGGTCAGAATTGCCCCTGAAGCACCGCCAGCCTGTTGGTGGTGCTTCCTCCGTCCCCGGCCCTGGCGGTCCATGCCAGCCAGGGTCGGAATGAGGCCCGGCATGCATCATTTAAAACATTAGTTAAAGAACGGTCTGTGATTATTTTCAGATTACCCGTTTAGATCAAAGTTCTTGTTCAGAATATCAATCATGGCGATAATCACTTTCTTCAGTTAAGCTGAGCACAGAAAACAAATTGTGTCACAACTTTAAAGCGCTTCTATTAACAGACTAAGGCCCTCATTCCGACCTCGGCGGTCTTTTCAATAGACCGCCGAGGGACCGCCGTACGGTGCTGGCGGTCTTCCGCACAGGCCATTCTGACTGTTGGCAGCGCTCCGCCCGTTTCCGGACGAAGAGCCGCAGGCGGGGAAGTGGAGGTAGCTCCACCGCCACGCCAACAGAACACCGCCCAGCGAATCACGACCTGTGATTCGCTGTGGCGGTGTTCTGTTGGTGTGGCGGTGTTGGCGGAGCTGCCCCCATGGGTCCCGTTCCCTCCCGGAGGATCACCGGAACAGGTAAGGTGTTGTGAGTTGTGTGCGTGCATGGGGGTGTGCGTGTGTATATGTTGAGGGGGCGTGTGAGTGCGTGCATGAATGCGGGGGGTGTGTGTATGTGCATGAGTGCGTGCATGAATGCGGGGTGTGTGTATGTGCATGAGTGCGTGCATGAATGCGGGGGGTGTGTGTATGTGCATGAGTGCATGCATGAATGCGGGTGTGTGTGTGTATGTGCATGATTGCGTGCATGAATGCGTGCGTGTATGTGTGTATGTGTGTGTATAAGTTGGGGATCGGGGTGGGGGAGTAGGGGGGTAAGGGAGGTAGGGGAGGGAGTTGGGGTTGGGGGTGGGGGAGACCCCTATCAGTGCCAGGGAAGGGATTCCCTGGCACTGATAGTGCTTACCGCCATGGATTTCATGGCGGTCCCAAACCGCATGAAATCCATGGCGGTAAGCCGGGGTCAGGCGGGTTGGAATACCGCCGGCGGTATGTGACGACTGCCGGGCTGGAGACCCAGGTCTCCAGCCCGGCGGTCGTTACCGCCGTGGCAGTCGGAACGGTGAAGCGGCGGCTGGCCATGCCGGTAACCGCCATGGTCAGAATACATGAAAAAAGACCGCCAGCCTGTTGGCGGTCTTACCGCCGCTTCACCGCCGACCGCCACGGTCAGAATGACCACCTAAATGCAATAACGAAAATAGAATCTATTGAAGCTGCGCATCTTTTCAAACAATTTACTGATTTGCTCTTTCTTTTTCTCCTTGTCCAGTGGAGGATTCTGTCCCTCATCGCCAGGCTTTCCCTGGTGTTGAAAAAAATACTTCACACTCTCTGCCCTCTTTAATGCGGGCGATATAACACCCTTCTGCCGATGGCCCCTACTCCGGCGGACCTCAGGTTTGGCGAACACTATCTTGCCCGCCGAACTACAAGTTAGACCCTTTGTTACCATACCAAGTACTACCACTAATGGAGCTTGAATAACACTTTATAATTGAATTGGAAACATTGGAGCCAACATGCTTCAAATGAGCGAGAGCTTGCATCTTATATGGGTGACTGATTACAATACATGATTTGATTTTTTCCCAAAATATATATAATCTAAGCACAGAGGAAATAGTATTTTCAGTAAGCAGATTTCTACTGTCATTCTGGTGCAGGAGCCAAAAGATTTTAGCCTAGGTCGATAATTATTGAACTAGGAAATGTCATGCTAAGTTACTGGACTGGACTGGCCTGAATTATTTTCCGAAATTATTAATGGTGGGACTTTTGCCAATTTGGGGAATTAACATTCTGCCTAGGGCATGGAGTTCATGATTTTTATTTTTAAGATTGAGTTATTTAATGAGCCTTAGCAGTAGGATTTTTAGTAATATTTTATCTTCTCTACTCATGTGCCTTTGCACATATTTTGTGAATTCCATGAGGGAGGGCTCTGTTCAGAGATGGAGGAAAAGGTTGTTTCAAGACTGGGCGGGGAGGTCAGAGAAGGAGTGTCCTCTCCTGTAGGTTTGGCAGATGTGGGGAGTGTGACAGAGAGTGAGGGAGGCGTAGCACAGGTGTGTGGAGGGTTGGCAGTAGTTTAGCGGTGGTTGATGAATGATGGTTATAGGCAGTGGAGGGCCTTGTAGGCATGTGTCAGCAGCTTGATTTGGCATCTCTTCTGGACGGGAAGCCAGTGGAGGGTGGGAGTGATGTGGGTTCATTTGGAGAGGTTGAGGATGAGACTGACGGCTGAGTTCTGTATAGTCTGGATTCTATTCAGGAGTTGGGTGCTGATTCTTGAGTAGAGCTTTTTGCTGTAGTTGATTCGGGGGTCACCTGAATTCTGTTTTATGTAATGAACTGCAACTACATGCCCACATGGACTGAATATATGAGAAAGCAGGGCAATGGACATCGTCCTGTGTAATGATTGACTGATGTATACCCACTTGGGCTCTATTTATGGCCCAACATCCGTCGTATCATTGTCTTCCAGACAATAATTGTTACTGGTGAAATTAATTATTTAATTATATGATAACTTGCTTGTATAAACATGATTGTGAGGCCCATTTCGTTTGACACTGTTTTGCATAGATTTGTACTAGAAGACATGCATTACAAAAACAGATGAGGATTGTATATAAGCTAGATGGCAGGGTTAATTTGAATTGTAATAGAGTAGATCTTACTAATAGTGGAAGCAACAGATCCCCATTATACTGAAACAGCACCGTTCTATGTCTGTGATTGGGCTGGGAGACTCAGATAGTAAAAACCTGGCGATGTTAAAGTCCATGCTGCTTGTTATTATGAATACCTTTAACAATAGGGTAATGGAGACAATCGAGTGGGCAACATAAACATTCAATAAATTACAATAAAGTTGGTTATATGAATGCTATTGAAAGTTCCTGGCAATATCAAGACAGTACTGTTTTAATGTCTGTGATCCAGTTGGATTAGTCTGTCTTCTTTGTGTGTCAATACAAGTAAGAAGAAGGACGTCCTGTGCCATGGACTCGATATTCCGAGCCTGATAGTTATGTAGGCAATCCTTAAATATTAATCTACAGGTCGGCTCACCATTTTGTATTCGGTCAAGGATGATAATGAGGCTCCAGCTAAGGGGAAAGGGGGGTGAGGGCAGAGAGAGAGGGGGGAAGAGAGAGAGAGTAAGACAAAGCGAGATAGAGAGGGACACTCGTGCACGTTAGTAGTTGAAAGATCAGTGTTGAACTCCTGAGTAAAGCATGAAAAGTAAGAAAGTAAGTCTAAGTAAGATCTCCACATATAGATGAGAGAGCACACATTACTAAAATGTTTATTATCAAAAGGTAAGTATGAGACACAAATACCACAGATTTGGGCTTAACCATTGCAAGCAGATGCTAAGCTGCATCTAGCCCCAGTGTACCACCAAACTAGCACAGGAGCCAAAGATGGAAACCACTGCAGCACCAGGAAGGAGACTGGATGGGAAATACGTACTCAAGATAATGTTTAGGGTGAGGATAACAAGGCACTACAGGATAGGGAACAAGGGAACCAAGGGAACTGAACAGGAAAAGAAAAACAAATGTGAAGGAACAAGTTAAGCCAAGTGCAAACCTGTGCGAGTCGCAAAGAGCAACATCATTTTATTTTACTAGATAAGGGAATTCAGAGTGAACGAGGCCTAAATACTCCAACTACCACTATTGAAGCATGTCTGATGGGTTTCTAGTGCTTAAGGCTGCAACTCTGACCCTGGGAAATGTAGTTTACATGTCAAACGATGTCATTTCCATTGATCTGTGTGCCATCATACCTATGGTTGCCTTGTCCTGTGTCTTATTGTGTCCCATGAGCTGACATTCGGGGGAAACAAATATGGTTGTGATAAAGGCATCCTGCTGAAATGCATGGACCGTGTTTATTAAGCTATTGACTTACTAATAGTGCAATAAACTACGAGACACTGGCTGTGCTAGCACCAATGTAGTTATAGTTAAGTCAGACTTTCCATTGTAAGGTATTTTTGTCTTCTTAATAACTTTGGTGTTGTTTGACAAAAGTGACAAAACATTTTTAAAAACGTTTACGTTTTTCCACCATTGCTGGCTTATGGAAAGTTTGCACTGATTTGTCAAGTGGGGGCCAAGAAGAAGGGTTGCTCAAAAAGTGTTATTTCCAATTTTAATTTGCGTAGGAAAGTTTGCTCTCAGACACAAAAAAACGCTACATAGAATTACACCAAATTTGGCCCAGAGTTAGAATTTTACTCAGAAAGCGTCCTTTGTATATTTGTTCAGCTATTTTTGAGAAAAGAGCATTTAAAGAGGAGCTTGGGTTGGGCACAAATGGTTTAACACCCATAGTAAGTTTCACAAAGGGACCTAAAAAAACGTCTCTGACTCCATACTGTTGCCACTTGTTACTGTGCAAGTGTTAGGCTGTGCAAAGTGGTGGGTTGATGGTCTGTGGGGGTTGGGCGAAGGTCACTCACAGGGATAGGATGCAGGGCCTGGTCGAAGGCTGAGTACAGTGGAGGGGTATGCCACTGGTGTGGGTTCAGTGTCTGGCCTCCAGCCAGGTGCTGTCTCTAATCCCCACTGTACACAGCCAAAGGGGGGTTGATGGTGCATGGTGGTGGGCAGTGCATGACTACCTACTTGAGCTTAGGCACTGGGCTTGGCCTCTAGCCAGGCCCTGCGATCAACCCATCACTGCTCATGGCCAAGGGCCATGCACAGCAGAGAATTTGTTGTGCGCAGTGGAGGGGTAGTTCGTCTGTGAAGGGGTTGGTCATTTGTGGGGTGTCAGTCTGTGGTTTGTTGGGCACAGCTCACCTGAGAGAGTTTTGTGCAGCCCTGTGACCAACCTCCTGCTGCACATTGTCAAAGGCAATGCGCAGCGGGAGGAGGGCTTGGCCACAAGCGGGAGGTTGGGCATATGCACAATTTAGAAAATAATTACAAACAATATAATTTCAAATAAATAAAACAAAGGTTAAAGTGACGTTATAGTTTTGTATGATTGTAAGATGCTAACATATGTTAAAAAATAGAAATTTACAGAAAAACCTAAAGGCTAAAAGTATAGTTAGGGGTTGAAATGAAATGAGATGATAACTAGCATTTTACAACTGAAAACCACTGCAATTTCCCAGTTGTATTTTAGTGAACTAACTATAACTGCCCCATAATGCATTGCTTATGATCTCACACACCATGTCCCTCATGACATGTTAAATAACATCTTTGATGCCATCAATGATGACATCACTGACCTTGCATAGAATTCCTAAACATTTTACATATGAGAATGCAGCTATCTAAAAGTATTTTTTGCCCTGAAGAAGGTACAATAGAATTGTTTATTCCTAAAACAAACGTCAGTGAGTTGCTATAAGTGGGCTGCCATGAAATATATTTCAAACTCTTCAAATAGGTAATGTAAAATAACAAATCTTGTACTATACACATTTCTTGCAAGTGCCTTAAACTGTTATTTTACTATTCATTTAGGTTGTACCAGGGCTTGGTTAAATCTACTCAGCCTTTTTTCAAATATAAGGCATAATGTGAGATTCTAGTTTCCATGCAGAAGTATGCATATTTTTCAAAACGTTTCAGAACATTTAACTGTGCATTTGTAGAAGTTTCGACAGATGCAGTATGACATGTAACCATGAAAGTTTTTGAACAGGATGTAATGTGAACATTAAGGGAAACACCCAATGGAGGTGAGGGTGCCCCAAGGTCAGTGTGGGCAAAGTACACACTTCATTGGACTACCACAAGAGTAATTGGCACTCTTGTTCTCTTCATGTTATTGCTGTGGAAAAGGAGAATGTTTCTAGGAGTACTGGACAGAGTGTAACCTGACAACAGATTTGGGTTGGTTTGGAGTTAAAGTAATGAGATGTGATATGGAATTTATGGTATGCGATGGAGATCAATGGCTTCTACATACATGTCTGATGTGCTTCAGCGTAATGTGCTCATTTTACATGCTGATACGATGATTTTGGACACAATTCCAGGTTCATACTTTTGTTTTGTAATGCTTGAAAATCTTGTCTCCACGCACTTTATTGTTTTCTGTTCTGACCAATGTCAAAAGTAGCTTTTCACTACTGACTATAAGCCAAGGATTGATCATGCTCGTCTCATCGTTAAGAGCCATGACTGCAAATTTTGAAGATTGCAAATTTAGCAGTATTTACTTTTACAATGTAAGAAATTACAATATAGAACTATGTCACAGAAATGGTGCCCCTCTTACTCAATCTGTTAATCCTTCACCTAGTGTAAATTCCAAAGGGCCGTTAGACATTGTACTTAGCCACTTCCACTTCTCCACCAAAGACACTTTAGAGCTACTCTTTCATTCACATCTCTATTATGATGGTTTAAGGTTAAGATTTTGTTTTAAAAATGTAACTAGTGTTTGAGAACAGTGAAGTTTGGATATATAAGTGAAAATTAATTATATAAAAACAATAAATCACCTACTTTAATCCATTTGGTTGTCCAATAGACCAACTTAGAAAGGATCTAGATAACAAAATATACACTACACAATATAGAAGCATGAAAAATATTAAAGCCAATGACTGTTTATGGCCAGTCTGCTTGATGTTTACAATTAACAGAATGCTATTTCCCACAACGTGGTTCACTACAAAATGCATATTTGTCACAACGACAGGGAAGGCCTCTGATGAGGTCAGCGTGCGAAAGCGTGCTGACGTCATCAGACGCCACAGGGGATCACGGGGGGGGTGGGGGTGGAAGGGTAAGCAATTCCCCTTCCATCCCTGCCTAGGGGAGAGGTGTGCCTGGCCCGGGGGCCCATAGCAGGACGAGGTGATCTCGACACACAACAGGTTAAGTGGCATCTTGACATCATAGTCTCACAATAAAGCAAATTCTCCAGGTGCATACTTGTTCAAAAATGAGACGGTCACGTGTATTTTCCAAAATTTTGAACTTGATTAATACATTATCAACCCCGCTCCATTCCAATGCTGCCAAAGTTCATATCTCTTGTTGGAACACACGAGACAGAATCGGCAAGAAGAGATAATTCTCCTCCTGTCACCCTTTCTCACCTCCGTGTTTTGAATGCCAGGAAAATCCTTTATATTTTGGAAAATACATATATTTTAGCACAAAGTACCTGGTATACATAAAAAATAAAGCCGAGGGGTAAGCATGCATTGGAAAGCAAGTGATGCATTGATTCCTTACTTGCAAGTGAGGCCGTGCGTCGATTCTTTCTCTGCTGGATAAGCAATGCACATATTCTCTCCTCAAAGGGAAAAGATGCGTCAGTTCCGGACAAGCAGCCCCGGATCCCTGCAGTGATGTTGAAGATTTTGGCGCCCAGGGACGATGCATGGAAAATCCAGACGCAGGGCAGAGATCAAGCTTTGCTGAGCTGGTGATGCGTCGCTTTCACTGGCACTGTGTCGATTCTTCAGCCGTGGTGCAGACACTGCATCAATTTTTCTGCTGCTCGGCTTTCCGATGCGTGGATTTTCACTCAGGTTCTGCCAGCTTCTCCTCCCAGGGGCCCAGAGACTGGATGTGGCACCACTTGGCAAGTCAGGGGGTCTCATCAAGAGAGTCCAGGTGCTGACAGATGAAGTCTTTGATGTTCCTGAAACTTCTTAACAGGAGGCAAGCTCAGATGCACTGCAAAGTCCAGTCTTTGTCCTCTCTAAGGCAGAAGCAGCAACTGCAGGCCAACCCAGCAAAGCACACACAGGAAAGGGGCAGTACTCCTCCTCCAGCATTTCCACTCTTCTCCTTGGCAGAGGTTCCTCTTGATCCAGAAGTGTTCTAAAAGTCTGGAGTCTTGGGCCCACTACTTATACTCATTTCTGCCTTTGAAGTAGGCATCCTTTAAAGGAAAGTCTCTGTTGTTCACAAGATCCTCCCTTGCTCAGGCCTGGCCCCAGACACACTCCAAGGGGGTTGGAGATTGCATTGTGTGAAGACAGGCACAGCCCTTTCAGGTGCAGGTGTCAGCTTCTCCCTCCCCACTCTAGCCCAGGGAAACTCATCAGGATATGCATGGCACACCTAAGCTTCATTTGTGTCACTGTCTAAAGAGAGTTCAGAGACCCAAACTCCAAATCTCTATCTATCTGCTCCCAATGGGAAACTGCACTTAAAAGATATTTAAAGGCAGTCCTCATGTTAACCTATGGGAGGGATAGCCTTACAATAGGGAAAAAACGAATTTGGCAGTATTCACTTTCAGGGCATGTAAAACACACTAGTCCATGTCCTACCTTTTAAATACACTGCACCCTGTCCACGGGGCTACCTAGGGCCTGCCTTAGGGGTGACTTACATGTAGTAAAAAGGAAGGATTGGGCCTGGCAAGTGGGTACACTTGCCAGGTTGAATTGGCACTGCAAGACCGCACACACAGACACTGTAGTGTCAGGTCTGAGACATGTTCACAGGGATACTCATGCGGGCGGCACAATCAGTGCCGCAGGCCCGCTAGTAGCATTTGATTTACAGGCCCTAGGCACACATAGTGCACTTTACTAGGGACTTACTAGGAAAACAAATATGCCAATCATAGATAAACCAATCACCATTACAATTTACACAGGGAGCTCTCGCATTTCAGCACTGATCAGCAGTGGTAAAGTGCGCAGAAACAATAAACCAGGAAAAACAGATTTGAAAAAATGGAAGGAAGGAGGCAAAGGTTTGGGGATAACCCTGCAAAAAGGGCCATTTGCAACAGCTTGGTTCTTACCATGTGCTGGTCCCTATGTCTCCCCACATATTAACAAACTCTCCTCATCTTGTTTTCTGCTTCTCAAGACACTTCACAAAACCTTATTTTTTTCTCCCTCCCTAGCATGGAACCTAGTGGTGTAGACCACTATTCTAAGCTGCCTGGACTAATTAATGCCTTGTTTGCATCACATTCAGTTTTAGGCCTCTTTGGCATGTACAAAATACGTCAGCTCGTATGACTTTGGGCTATTGGGTTGCTCACCTTCTTTGATGCTCTTAACGAGCTGCATTCACCTCCAATTTCAGCACAGATCATATTTAAATCTCTCCACATGGTCTTCTGGACCTTTCATGGTTTCAGCCCTCAATGTCTTCAGCTCAAATTAGTGCATTAATGGCCATCCCATAGATTAATATCCAGCCTGGCTAGACTGTTATGAGTACCCAGATTTCGCTGCCCAAACATTGGTGGTCAAGCTTTTTCCATCACAGCAGCTAAGCTCTAGAATATATTGCCGCTCCCAATCTGAGAACATAATCAGTTTTTATCTTTCTCCAAGTGTTACAAAACTATCTGTTTTCCAAATATCACCATTAAATCTTGACCTTTACAGACATGGGTAATGGCTCCGTCCTCACTTTTCCGTCTGTAAACCTGTTCACCACCATGACGGCCTTCCCTCCCTATTTAGATGGTAGCGAAAGCATATGTGAAAGATCGCCGACGGTCTGCCATCACCATTACCACTAGCGTCAACAGCACCATAGGCTAAAGTGGCTGGTGACGGGAAACAAGCCTCTTTTCCTGCCGAGCCAGTCATGATGTGCATTCATGCCAATGCAACTGTGGTGGCTAAACCTTCATGACTGAATTGGCGGATTGGGAAGGATAAAAGGGCGAAACTCACCTTTTTTATGCTTCCCACATTTCCTGCTGCCATGAACCTGCTCATGCCAGTCCTGCCGTTGCCAAGGCCAAGATGGAAATCAACACTGTCGTCGCTGGAACAGAAGGTAAGTTACAGTCATACCTGTTATCTTCGGAAATTGTTGCATCACAGTAGCACTGGACTGGTGCATGTGTAAATATTTTTGCAGACAACAGCATAATGATGCACAATGCTTATGTGTTTAATGTTACACATTTTTTAAGTATAAGAACAGACCTCAAGATATAAGTAGTGCCCACCAATCTGGTACAAACTGCTTTCATGGCAATGGACACCTACACAAAAAGTCACAGCAATCACAAAGAGGAATGTGTCCGCACAGGTGTGTACAATAAGTCCCCAATAAAATCAAAACCATTAACTGAAACAGTATTCCGAATAGGAACTAAAATATCCCATGATAATGTAGCAATTCCACTGCAACACGCTGCAAGTGGGGGTACACAGAATGTACTACCAATCTTACCTCCCAACTGTAAACATGGCAGAGATGTATGAAGATCACATGTCCCCTTGGTGTGTGTAAAATATCACAAAATTAAATGTCACTGAACTATAAAGTGCCAGGTTCCCTGTGTCATGCATGTGTGTATATCATTGACACATCATGTCAAAATAAACACACGCATTCTCCGGTCACAGAAACAGAAACACATTTAATTTTGATGTAAGTGTCCAATAACAACATAAATGCTTGTACCAAAACAAACATGTCAATCACAAATGTACAACACTAACCTATGGAGTTTTAAAAAATAACAAAAATCCACAAACTGTGCTGGTCACTGTCACAAATGAGAGTTAGTGCATGGCACACACAGCAGAAATGACATCATGAGCAAACAATTAGTAACATTCATTAAATAAAGTCGGGACAAAGGTATTCTAAAAAAATGTTTTATAAACATGAGAGAATTCTCTCATAAACAAACTAAAAACTGTACAGAAGAAAAAAGGCACTAAGCCTATAGTCCACAGTGGGGGTGTATGCCCACAACTTGCATCCTAATGTCACTGCCAAAATAAACCTCCTCTGGAAGGGGCATCTATGGGGCAGAGAGCAGGCACGTCAATGATGTCACTAGGAGGGGGAGTCCTTGTGTTTGGGAGGGGTGTGTTTGGGTCTGGAAGGGGTGTTTTTGAGTTTAGTAGGGGTGGTTTGTGGATTTTGGAGGGGTGGTTTGGGATGTGGAAAGGGTAGGTTTGGATTTGGAAGGGGTGGAAGACATTTGGGAGGGGTAGTTTAAGTTTGGGAGGGGTTGGGTGGGATGTAGAAGAGGTGGTTTGGGATGTGGAACGGGTGGTTTGGGATGTGGAAACAGTGGTTTTGGATATGGAAGGGGTCAGGTTCAGACCAAAAAGTAGGTCCTCCACTGGAAAAGGGGTAGGGAGGTTTGCTGGGAGTTCAGGTTGGGAGCCAGGGGGAGTGTCTGTGTCTGTGTTGCATGTATCTCTTAAAGGTGTGGGAGCCAGCGGGTCTTGTGTATGTGCTGTTTGTTTTCATTTGTGTTTTTTACTGATTGCCTTTTAGGTGGGTGAGTGTGGGCATTTGTGTTCAGTGTGTGTGTGTGTGGATGTGTCTGTTGTGGAGGGTGTGTCTGCGTTGTGGTATCTATGAGTATGCTGGTGGTGTGTGTGGGTGGGTGTTGGTGTAGTGGTGGGTGTGCTGACTGTGGGTGTGCTGGTGGTGAGTGTGGATGTCTGTGTCATGTGGGTGTGGTGTTTGCAGGTGTGCAATGGTGGGTGTGTTTGTGTCGTGGTGGGTGTGCGAACTGTTGGTATGCTTATGGTGGTGGGGTATGTGGTATCTGCATGTGTGTGTGTGTCTGTGTTTTTGCTATGTTGGCATGAGGATGCGCTGCGTGTGGTCTTTGTAGTGGGTGTGAGCAAATATTTTAGTATACTTGGGATAGGGCTGGGGGAGGGATTTTGGACTGGGAAGGCGGGAGTATGGGAAGGGGGTTGGGGTGGGTGGGAGTCTGTGCTTAAAGAGGAGGCCAGACCTTGGAATGACCTCTGTAGGTCAGACAGAGCACCTTGAATACCATTCAGGTAAGCCAGCATCTGGGTATTTTGGTCAGCCAGCCCCTGGATGGCATTCAGTAATGCCGTCTGGCCTACAGCGATTGTCCTTAGCAAGAGGGCAGGTGGAGATAGAAACGTGGGTGCACGACGACGATTCAGGCTTAAGAGTTTCTCCAGGGTCCGCCACCACTAGGGACCAGTCTTCATTGGAGGCCTCCGAAGAAGATGTTGAGTCACTAGTGGCCTCTGTGCCAGTCCCCTCACCCACTGGCTCCCTCAGTGTCTGTGGTGTCCACACCAGAGACACCGAGGCCAGCTTCCTCCCTGCCGATGTGGCCGCTGCCATCTTCACTTTGCCCATACAATGCCGAAAAGACAGATACAACAGTTTGAGGGTATCTGTGCAAATACAATTGGACAATAACTTTGAACACACAACATTTGGCAAAGTCTAGAAATTCCCCATGCTAGCTCCTATATCATATGCCTTTGTCTCTCATACACGTGTAGTCCACTCCATGAAAAAGGGTTTCAACAGCATGAGTAAACACATAGGTCATGAGACATTTCTAAGCCACTGAAGTACAGAGCTAAATTATTTTCACATATCCAAAAGAGCTGTGTGTTGGGCTTGAAATTGACTTCTCAAGATGAGATCCCACAACATTTATGTGATGCAGTGTTCCATCAACAAATGGCCCTTTAAGTAACACATTTCTCATCATCATTGGCTTCTCATCTGGACAGGACTAAGGATGCCAAAATCTTGTTTGGGGATCGTTTAACTCTCTCACATTCCTGTCTGCTGCAATCCATACAGTATGGCATACAATTTCACTTGGTTTCATACACATTGCCTTACATGCCCATTTGTGATGGACTAAGGCTTCATGTCAACCTAGTACTGTTTACATGAACTGAATATAAATTGGCTGTGCAAACGGCTTTTAAACATGTCCTAGATTAGGAATGCTGCCACTGTACACGTTCCAGTCCTTTTAGAGCAGATGCTCATTATCATTGTGTCATAGCACCAACTTACCAATGTCAGGTCTTATACATCAACTGCATCATAAGTGTGCAGTTTGCCATGTCACCAGTAACAGGGCCAACATGACCTACTCAATTTGGTGATGGAGCATCCCACCTGACCTAATCATTAAATGGGACATGTTTGGTCCAACTGTCCCTCATAACATAGAGAAAATGCAGGTACCCCTTTGTTCACGTGCAGCCAAGTGTCCACTCAAAACAGTACTTGGCTTGTGATCAGGAATCAAGTGGCAACCGTCAGCACAAAGTAATACACCAGACACAGCATCAGACACTGTCTGAGTAACTTATCCCGCCAGAAACCTTTATATGCATTGATGTGTGTCAACCGTCATGTTAAAGCCATACAACATTGCTGGAAATGAAAAAGGTTAAACAACAAAAATATCTACAATCAAAAACTTACCCCCTTGATGCTGCTGTTGGGCCCTTAACTGCCAATCAAGCTCTGCGTAGGCCACTGCAAGGATGCGGGCTATTAGGGGGGTCAAGGTGCGGTGCACCTACTTGGATTGCTGGGAGGACTGCCCGAGCTGGCCTTCTACAGACTTGTGCATTGAGCGTCACGGGTTCTCCCACCTCTTCTGACAATGCAGGCTGCGCCGCATATAGACCCACCAGGGTCCTCACCTTCATGGAGATGGCCTTCCAGATTTCCTGCTTTTGATGGGCGTTGACCTATATGGATGGTAGAATAGAACAAGAAGACAAGTTTTGAGTGATTTGTTTTGTCTATAATGCTGTTGCACAATGTTGTAGCATCACTCACTTGCATTCACAAAACAGTAACTCCATCCTTTCCTACATTTAGAGGTTACTAGGAAATACTAATTTGTAGTGTTCGTTTGAGTACCATCTGCACTGTCTATCTCCTCATGTTATCAATTCAGGCCCAAAACATCCTCTAGGCCAGGTCTATGAAGCAGTTCCTGTTGTGAGTTCCACTACTGATTTCTGACACTCATTGTGAGCTACTACAGGCTAAATAACCTGAACAATCCTTTCACATAACCCCACGCACAGCTACATTGTCTTCAGGCCTAAACTCCTGAGAGTCAAAAGCCCATGGTTTGCATCACATACAGGGACTAAGGACAGTATAGAAGGGCAGTTATGTGTCAGCGAGAGAAGGGATTTGGTGGATGTATGAACAAGTGTGTGTAGGAATGGAACATACTTGTGTGGATGATTGAGAGCCTGTGGCATTTTAACTTGCAGCACAGGAAATAAGTCAACCTATATGTGGATCCATGACATGTATGAAACCACACAGAGCATTCTATTCCACAATATGGGGTGTAATCCCACTTGATAGAAAAAGCATCATATAACTCTACTACTTCACATCACTACCATGCTGTATGTTGTCACTCATACTACTAGTACACTGTCTACTGTAAGGGGCCTGCAGTTTGTCTGATGAAACTGGAATTGCGAGTTACAGGTACAGATATTACTGCTTCTCCTTTCAGGTGACTTTACATTTCCATGCACAGACATTTCTAATAGTGGCAAGCAACATTCTTTCCCCAGCAAAATCATTCAGTTCACTCCACTCCAATTACAACCCTTCACCCATGAACAAAAAGGGACACAGGCTCTGGACAAAAAAGAAAGAAGTAAGTTAGTCAAACATTTCCCAATCAGACATGTTCCTGATCCTCTGTGTTCCCATAGAGCTGACTGTACAGGAACAGGATGTTGAAATGCCTAATGAAGATGACAGTGGTGAAAAAGGAGTTGACCTATGTTAAGATGTGACTGACCACTTCTTCACCTGAGTGTAAGTTTACCTTTACAAATTGTAACCTCCAATGTCAGAACAACTTGTGATATAGGGAACATATCAGTTTGCAATGGTAATTTGGTAGGGTTGGTCAGTGCAGGAACATCCAAGGCAAAGATGTTAGTGGATCAGAGTTTCCCTACTTTGATTACTGTGGTTATTGACATAGAGTAACTTTGCTTGTGCTAAGTATGTCTGTCCTCCTAATTTGTCATTTTAGTCAAATTTAATATGTGAAATTATCCTTTGTAATTCTGATTCAGGGTCTTTCACCATGTCATCTTCATTTGAACATTTCAAAGTTATGACATTTGCTTAAACCATTAGCATTTAACATGACAATATGGAGCCCGTGTTTATATACCATCATCTAGGTGACTCAGACCTACCGGGAGGCAGTAATTAAACTCCAATACTTACAGAAGAAAAAGTGCAAGTGCAAAAATACCACCATTTGGTGAGTAAACCATCCATTTATGCCACTAGACATCCTGCTGAATTGTCCCTTCCCCAAAGTGATAAATTGTGCTTTGCAACATCTTGACAGCACCATCAATGTCAAAGTTCTTTGAGGTAACCACCCCATGCTGGAAAAAAGGAACATATTAAGAATATTGACATAGCAACGCCACAGAGGAGTAAAGTGTCTATCTCATAGCATATAAACTTGTTCCTACTAGTTCAAAACAGTCATGAATAAAATGATAAAGTGTATTGAAAGCATCTAAAGGCGCCCCCACGGCACCAAGAGTCAGTTGCTGCAGTAATATATTGTCTTTAATTTTCTCCTCTTGGGAAAAGCATACTAAAACATTCTGAAAATTACAAAGCATCAGTAAAAAACATATTAGACCAAATGATCCCCATATTTTTCTGCCCTGTATATATCCTATGTGGCCCCTGGGTAGACCCTGATTGGGCCATCCCCGTAACATCGCTGATTCTAAAGTACTACTTAGCTGTCCTGTCTCCACTAGCCCTACCTTCATAGGCCACCCCTTTGAAAATCCAATCTTCTTATCTGATACTGCAAAATTAGTTATGAACTCTACCATTTTTCCCACTGCAAAACCCCATGAACCACCACCCTTTCCATGACCCCCACCCCGTACACTTCTAGGGGAGAATTTAACCTGCATCTTCTCCCCCTCACCCAAGAATACCCAGGGTGTCATGGTACTGCACCCCTGTGCACTCATAACCCAGGAAACCCCAAGACCCCCTGCCCACCTTCCCCAAAGAAGCATCTCTAGACACTCCGTCAGAGATGTGCACTCTCACATAGTCGCGCCTGTGAAAGGAAGAGGCAATACTCAGGAATCTCTAAGGCCCCGTCCCCACCCAAATGAGATGCAAATCTATACACAGCAACCCCAATATATGTATATACTTCAGCCACTTCTCAGCTGTTTTCTCTCTGTGTATTATTAAATCTGTTCCTGCAGGTAACAGCCATTATCATCGCAAAATCATAATGGATTGTTAAAGATACCCATCAGTCCCACATGAAAAAGACAATAATGAGGAAGCTCCAATTGGCTGGTTGGCTGGTTGACTGGTTGGCGGACACCTTAGATAGATAAATTCTGGAGGAGATTCTGGTATTCCCTAGTATCTGAGAAAAGATACAGTTGCTCTTTCACCAAAACCTTAACCTTGGCCGGCCGGAAGATCAATGCTTGAGCACCTTTGGCTTTAAATGAGTCTATCATTTTAACAAAATTCCTGCGTCTCTTTGCTGAAAGTGCTGACCTATCAGAAACTCTTTTGAAATGAGACACCTCAGGGGAAGAAAATGATTTATTTTCTATAGCTCGTGACAGAATCTTCTCTTTGATGAGAATGTCAGCAAAGTTTACCAGAATTGTTTGCAAGTATTTGGCATTTGCCGAGCAGGCACCCTATGAACTCTAGTGATTGTAAGATTACCCACTAGTACAGGCATCGCTTTCTTCAATAAAGCATTCACCCACTCAGGTACCTGCTGGCCTTCCCTTCCCTCCAGCACCCCTACAATCCTTAGATTTGAGCGTCTATTACAGTTCTCTAAGTACAGCAATTTTTCTTCGAGAAGATGCTCCTTCTTTCCCAGCTGAAAGTCTTCTTGCTGCATAGAAGCTACTTTATCCTCCAGATCTGAAATCTTGGCTTCCACCTCTTTTAATTTGTCTGGGAGCTGGACCATAGTTTCTTCAATCTTTGCCAATCGTGCATGAAGGTCCGTAATTTCGTGTGCCTGTGTAGCCTTCAACTCTTTGATCTCAGCTAGGATAGTCTAGAACATGCCCCTAATAGACTGTTTCCAATCCCCCCCCAAACTCCATCATTGCTGGCTGCGTAGGCTTGTTCAAATTATCGCTCTTTGAAGCAACACTGTGGCTGGTGACAGGCTGTATTACTTCTTTATCGGGGCTCAAACACTGAGATGTTGTCAGAGATTACTTTACTGCTGGAGGTGGGGGGGGAGATTGAGGAGGAGGAGCTGGCTGCCCATCTCTCTCCAGAGCAAGGGATAGGATTAAAGCTTCCATCTGTGTAGTCCCCTTCAGCTGTTAAAATAAGGGGTATTGCTTAGATCCTGCTATTGAGGCTGAAGCTCCCTCTACTGTGATTAAATCAGACTGATGTCCCTCAACATCGATATCTATATTGCCCAGTCCTGGAAGGGGGTCCCTCAATAGGAGGTCTGAAGCATTGCCCAGTCTCGGCCTCAGGCCCCCTTTCACTCCTTGCTTGATCGTTGGAGGCTTTGGGTTTCCCTACCCCGAGGATCTCTTTAACCCTGGCCTCCATCTTAAGCTGCGCATTGCAGCACACCCAGGCTGTGGCCGACTTTCCTTGTCCTCCTTTATGCTTTAGTTTCTGAGACAGGGTAGATGGACTCAGCACTGTGCTTGCTGTTTTCAGTTGGAGTGTTCTCAAGATCAGGAGAACGGTTCTCTTGTCTGACTCAGAGCTTTATCTGTATAATTTCACTTGCTCTTATCTTTTTTTTTTTAAAGAGATTGCCTGTTGCCTGTCACTTGGGGGGATCTAACACTGAATTCAATAGGGGGAGGGAGATTGTCTCCACCTCGCTATAGCTTTGCACATTGAACTTTCCTCTGGATGTCATCAGATATCACCAGCCTTTAGCTCCACCCATCTAACAACTATCCTTTCATCAAATCCGATCAAGTCTCTTTCTGCCTTTACGCACAATGTGGCTTAGTGGTGCAATAGATATTGGTACCGCAAGGGGGTACTGCTGCAATAAGTCACTTTAAGGATGCAAAAGCTTATTAACTGCCTACACATAGTCTGAACAGAAAAAGTCAGCAGACAGCAGCGTGTCCGACTCCCTCACAGTGGCCCACCTCACCTCAGCATTGCAGAGAAATATTATCCTTATCTGGGACATTTCAGTTACCGCTGCCGAAATCCCAAAACAGCAGTGTGGACAGATCCGAGCACTGGGCCACCAATAAGCAACATGACCAGCATTAAATTATATGCCAAATCAAATCAAATCAAATCATTAACATTTATAAAGCGCGCTACTCACCCGTGCGGGTCTCAAGGCGCTAGGGGGGAAAGGGGGGGTTATCGCTGCTCGAACAGCCAAGTCTTTAGGAGTCTCCGGAAAGCGGAGTGGTCCTGGGTGGTCCTGAGGCTGGTGGGGAGGGAGTTCCAGGTCTTGGCCGCCAGGAAGGAGAAAGATCTCCCACCCGCCGTGGAGCGGCGGGTGCGAGGGACGGCAGCAAGTGCGAGGCCAGCGGAGCGGAGGGGGCGGGTGGGGACGTAGAAGCTGAGGCGTCTGTTGAGGTATTCCGGTCCCTTGTTGTGGAGGGCTTTGTGTGCGTGGGTGAGAAGACGGAAGGTGATCCTTTTGCTGACTGGGAGCCAATGCAGGTGTCTCAGGTGTGCGGAGATGTGGCTGTTGCGGGGTACGTCGAGGATGAGGCGGGCCGAGGCGTTTTGGATGCGTTGCAGGCGGTTTTGGAGTTTGGCGGTGGTCCCGGCGTAGAGGGTGTTGCCGTAGTCCAGGCGACTCGTGACAAGGGCGTGGGTCACGGTTTTTCTGGTGTCGGCGGGGATCCAGCGGAAGATCTTGCGGAGCATGCGGAGAGTGAGGAAGCAGGCGGAGGACACGGCGTTGACTTGCTTGGTCATGGTGAGAAGAGGGTCCAAGATGAAGCCGAGGTTGCGGGCGTGGTCTGCGGGGGTCGGTGCGGTGCCGAGGGCCGTGGGCCACCAGGAGTCGTCCCAGGCGGACGGGGTGTTGCCGAGGATGAGGACTTCCGTTTTTTCAGAGTTCAGCTTTAGGCGGCTGAGCCTCATCCAATCTGCGACGTCCTTCATACCCTCTTGTAGGTTGGTCTTGGCGCTGGCGGGGTCCTTGGTGAGGGAGAGTACAAGTTGGGTGTCGTCGGCGTAGGAGGTGATGATGATGTCCTGCTTGCGTACGATGTCGGCGAGGGGGCTCATGTAGACATTGAAGAGTGTCGGGCTGAGCGATGAGCCTTGAGGTACGCCGCAGATGATCTTGGTGGGTTCTGAGCGAAACGGAGGGAGGTAAACTCTTTGGGAGCGGTTAGCGAGGAAGGAGGCGATCCAGTCCAGGGCCTGGCCTTGGATCCCGGTGGAGCGTAGGCGGGTGATTAGGGTGCGGTGACAGACGGTGTCAAAGGCAGCCGAGAGGTCGAGGAGAATGAGGGCGACTGTTTCACCGTTGTCCATCAGGGTTCTGATGTCGTCTGTGACTGAGATGAGGGCGGTTTCCGTGCTGTGGTTGGTTCGGAATCCGGTTTGTGAAGGGTCGAGCAGGTTGTTGTCTTCCAGGAAGGTGGTCAGCTGTTTGTTGACGGTCTTTTCTATTACCTTGGCTGGGAAAGGTAGAAGAGAGATGGGGCGGAAGTTTTTCAGGTCGCTTGGGTCAGCCGTAGGTTTCTTTAGTAGGGCGTTGACTTCAGCGTGCTTCCAGCATTCGGGGAAGGTAGCAGAAGAAAAAGAAGAGTTGATGACGGTCTGGAGGTGCGGGGCGATGATGTCGTCGGCTTTGTTAAAGATGAAGTGCGGGCAGGGGTCCGAAGGGGCGCCGGAGTGGATAGAGTTCATGATGGATTTGGTTTCTTCCGTGTTGATGTGGGTCCAGTTGTTGAGGGTGATGTCCGGGGAAGCGGGTTCAGTGGTGTATGGTTGGGTCTGGTGTCCGAAGCTGTCGTGGAGGTCGCTGATCTTGCGATGGAAGAAAGTGGCGAGGGATTCGCACAAATCCTGTGAGGGCGTGACGGCGTTGGCGCTGGCGCTGGGGTTGGAGAACTCTTTGACGATGCTGAAGAGTTCTCTGCTGTTGTGGCTGTTTTTGTCTAGTCTGTCGGTGAAAAAGTTCCTTTTGGCAGTGCGGATCAGGTGGTGGTGTTCGCGTGTAGCATTCTTGAGGGCGGTCATGTTGTCAGCGGTGTGGTCCTTGCGCCAGGCCTTCTCAAGGGCACGACAAGTTTTCTTTGATTCTTTGAGGGTGTCAGAGAACCAGAGAGGTTTTTTGGTGTTGGTCTGTCGATGCGTGCGTTTGAGGGGAGCAAGGTTGTCAGCGCAGTTGGAGATCCAGTTTGTGAGGTTGAGAGCTGCGTCGTTGGGGTCGGTGGTGAGGGTGGGTTGGTTGGCGGCGAGAGCGGAGAAGAGTTGCTCTTCAGGGATCTTGTTCCACTGTCGACGAGGGATGGGTTGAGTGCGGAGGTGGGAGGTCTCGCGTCGGAATGTGAAGTGGACGCAGCTGTGGTCGGTCCAGTGTAGGGCAGAGGTGTGGCTGAAGAAGACGTGTTTGCTGGCGGAGAAGATAGGGTCGAGCGTGTGTCCGGCGATGTGGGTGGCGGTGTTCACCAGTTGTTTGAGGCCGAGGTTGGCGAGGTTGTCGAGCAGGGTGGTGGTGTTGGGGTCGTTGTTTTGTTCCAGATGGAAGTTGAGGTCGCCTAGGAGGATGTAGTCCGGTGAGGCGAGGGCGTGCGGGGAGATGAAGTCGGCGATGGCGTCGCTGAAAGAGGCGCGAGGTCCGGGAGGACGGTAGACGAGGGATCCTCTGAGGGTGGTCCTTGGGTCGGTGCGAATCTGAAATAGCTCTATTTATAGAGCCAGATATAGCTAATCTAAAGTCGGTTTTTAAAGTATTTAAAGAGTTTCAAGAACTGGGCGGGTACAAGATCAACAAGTTGAAAACAGATTTTATTACGCAACTGCGCACTCAACACTTTACCAGTAGAACTTAACTACTTAGTCAATCCAAGGCCTAAAAATGGTTTAGGGGTATACATTACAGAAAATGTCAATGACCTATTTGCAATGAATTAGTCCCCTCTGGTCCGTAAGATTAAGGCTCTTTTTGCTAAATGGACTAATCTACCTCTCTCAATAATGGGCTACATTGCTCTGATTTGAATGTCAGTGTTGCCTTTGTGCATTTGTGTGTTCGCAGCTATGCTGTGCTCTCTCCAGATTAAGGGCCATATTCATACTTTTTGACGCAAACCTGCGTTAACGCAGTTTTGCGTCAAAAAGATTAATGCCGGCTAACACCATTTCATTACGCCACCCGGGCATCAAATTTATACCTTGACGCACTGTGGCGCAAACCACGGTTAGAGTCATTTTTTTTTTTACTCTAACCATTGCGCCACATCGTAAAGCAAAACTACGTTAACGCAGAGAAAATGACTCTAATCCGGTTTACGACATCACAAACCGGATATGTGTCATTTTTCCCCGCAATAGCGCCAAAAAGCGGCACAAACACAGCAAATCGACCAGGAACCAGCCAGCAGGACCCAGACAAGACCCAAGAGAGGGAGAAGAAGAAAAGGAAGTGTCGTTTCAGTGCAGAGGAGCAGGAAATACTGATCAGAGGTGACGGAACACCAGCATCAACTTTTTGTCACCTCAAAGTTGCCAATTGGGAGAAGAGAGGCAATTTGGCAACACATTGTCGACAAGATAAACAGTGTGGGAGAGGTACGGAGAACAGTCACTGAGTGCAAGAAACACTGGCATGACTGCAAGCGCAGGACCAAGGAAAGAATTGTAAGGAACAGGAAGGCAGCACTGCAGACTGGAGGTGGGAGTACAGCACCGCAGGAGGCCCTGGACCAGATGGAGGAGATGGTGGCAGCCGTCATCCCAGAGGAGATCATCACAGGAATTCAAGGACAGGACAGCGCAGACTACCAGGAAACAACACAGATTCAGGGTAAGTCGCATGGGGGACAAAAATGGCTAAATCTTAACTGCAAGTAGGGGGAGGTACATACCTACTACACAATGCATGTCAGCCATGGAAATCAGGCAGTGGAAAGGGCAAAGGGGCACGGCACGGGTGCATGGGCTGTGCAGGGGAAACCAGGGGCACAGCACAACACTACACCGACAACCTTTGCATGGGGGCACTCTGCCATGCCAAGGCTGTTTGAAAGGCCAAGCCAGTCCAGGAGGGTAGGGTAGAACGTAAAACTGGCCTGCTGTCACCGGGGAAGCTGGTATTGCCACAAAATTAACTGGGCTCAATTTCCAGTCTCAGGCCACATCCGCAAGTGGCATATACCATTGACAACAGTTGGCACTACCACCTGTGCTGTGTGTGCTGGTGAAGTAGAAAATGGCACTTAGGTGCCCATGGATCAAACACACCCAAAATAGAGGGTACAGGATGACAACGTTATCAATCCCCTTTAATTCCTACCAAAGTGTAAATCCTGTCAAATTCTCATGTCTATACGTGCAATAAACATCAGGTATTGTTACTTACATTATGAAGTACACAGCAGTAATGTCATACCCATGCTGCCCATTCCAGGGTCCACCCCGTGCCCGTGTTACAATAGCTGCAATGCCACCTTGCAACATACCAACTGTCATACTGCTAAGACAACAGCATTGAGGGGGAGGACATATGTGTCTAACTAGTTAAACACACCGCACAGTCATAACAGGAAATGGAACACTGCCAGGCCCATCAGTGCAATGCAATGTAGCACACATTTGCAAACATCAACATGACACACTACCAATGCTGACACCTGTATCATGCCATGGCAATGCTATACATAGTATGTGCTTGGTCTCAGGAACGTATAGGTGTATGTGAAATATCAGAGACTCGGTCAGTCCCATATTGTTAAGTGTGGTGCAAGTGGCATCAGAACACCCACAGCCATTGCAAGGCCTCACCATGCTAATGGAAGTAGAGGGAGGGTTGAGTAGGACAAGAAGGTGGCAACACACAATTTGGACAGAACCTACACCTAGAGGATGTGACGAAGACAATTCCCCAAACTTCCCACACTACATGTGACATGCAGGTGGGGCATAGGCCTGTGAGAATGCTAATATTCTTGACAGGAACAATGAACAGGAACCAAGATTACAATGTCTCACTAATAGGAAGTCAGTGACGTCACATTACAACTGCCACAACACAGACACACTAATTGTACAATATCTCATTGCAGAGGATGATGCCTCTCCTGTGGATATGCCTGTCCTGGACTTCCCTGATGACATGAATGACGAGCTGACAAACATTAGCCAGCGAACCCTCCAAGATGTCCTTGGAACCCTCCAGACCCCACCTTCAGTTGCAAGGAAGAGCACAGATGCAGCAGCCATCACAGAGTAACCACCCCAATAGTAAAACCTGCCAGCTCCAACCCAGCTGAGGACTCTGATGACACTGGTGCCACCTTTGAGAGGACAGTAGTGGGAGTACAGCGGGAACTGGCCAACGAGGTGCGGTGGGGATGCAAAATATGCAGCCAGCCTTGAGGGGATGCGCATGTGCATGATGTCATCTACAGAACAGTCAGCAGCCATGCAAGTGCAACAATCCCTGCTGCAAGGACTACAGCATTGTATGAGGGATTTCACCACAGCATTTAGGGAGTTGCCACAACACTTGGCATCCCAAACATTTCACTGCATGCACGACTGCAATCATGACCCCCTCAGGGCCGACCTGGCTGCCTACCACAGCGATGTAGCTGCTCTACTCAAGAACCAGCAGCTCCTCCTTGCTGCAGTAATGCCCTTAATAGCCCCACAGTTGGCAGCTACCGGGAATTCTGGCTCCACGTCTTCAAACACTGAAGTGTGTGTTGCCCCTTCAAACCCACCACCACCAAGGGCAGAGGAGACGACACACACATCAGAAGATGAAGACGTGGAACAGATCACCTTCACCCGTAGGAGTACCCAGTAGCACCAGTCCATGCCACATGGGCACTGATTTCCTATGTCCTGTGCTTGTTAACATGCCAGTCTTGCTACAGTTGGTAACATGCACTGTTCTCCAGCACACTGTTTACCTTACCACTATGCACTGCAATTGTCTCTCACTACCTCATTGGCAATTCATGTTCCTCTGCACTGAATGACACTTCACCACAGCATTTCCGATTACATGTCCCTCACCATTGCACTTGTGTTGCGTCACAATAGAAGGCGTCACACTAATGGACTTACAATCCTGGACTATGTAAATATTGCACTACAGCACTTTAAAATAAATAGCACTTACACAACCACTTTGTCTCTGTGTAATGTGACACATCAACTGTGTAGGAGATTTGTGATGTATGTAACATGTCAATGACCACAGAATGCCAATACAACAGTGTAGAAAGAACGTGGGCTGATAACTATGCACAGGGGTCTGGATTTAATCATCATCTGTGCTTCCTTAGGCTTATATCTGAAGTTGAAAGATCACAAACAGTATAATGCTGTGTAGAACTGAATATGTCAGGTCCAAAATATGTCCAAGATGAAACTCAATGTGGCCCACATTCCCTCCAAGACAATCATTATGTATGTGACATTTGACTCTAAACTTTAATCACACACACACACCATACAGCAAGAATTGATGTGTACAAGTGTACGGACAATTATGTAACCTGGGAGCACAATATAAGAAATGATAGGTGTGAGTTATGTATACAGAACTTCATAAGATTATGACATCACTCAGCTTATCAGTGTTCACATGAACATCAGGCTGCAGGCAGACGTCCCACAGTGCCCAAGATTCCAACACAGGACTCAAACGATGGCAGATTTACAATCACACCAACCCTTCCAACACATTGGGAACCATAGTTACCTTGAGTGGTGGGGGCAATGGATGGCAGATGCATAGAGAAGTAGCAGTGTTGTAGCTGCCAATGTGACAGCTCATTTGGAAGTGGGAATAACCATGTCAAGAATGGGATTTCGGTGCAGGATGGAAACAAATGCAAATCCTAAATTGACACCACACACTCATGCAAAGGCCCTGATCCCCAAGCATATGACACATACTGTAAAGGAGTACATAAAACATTATTATATCAGTAGGAAAGGAAACTTAAACTATGGGAAACACCTAAACAAACCTAACCTATCCTAACTATACATTACCCACAACTGGTCCTAACTACCCTAAGCTTAACTTACTTACCACATTTAGATAAACACTCTAAACATCAACCCCACAGCCCCCTTATATTATGGGACACGTGTACGACAACATATACTAACCTAAACACATAATAACTTATCCTAAACAAATATACATTTTTGTTGTATTTTCTTAAAAATAAATTTATACACATAAATCCCAACATCATACACACAAAAACATGTAATAATATAACACCCTCCACCCCACAACCCACTTATACTAATTAAACTGCCTACTCTAACCTAACACTAAGCCCCCTAAACCCACTAAAGAAAAGATCGAGGAAAAAGGAGGGCGGGGAGGGAATTATGGGTGAGGATCCAAAAGTTACAAATTGGCACTCCGCAGGATCTTCTTAATCCCTTGCAGTCTCCTGCTATTGCGGGCCAATTCCTGCTGCAGCCTGTCCATCCGGCGCAACATACGTTGCATGTCACGTTTTAGTGTCTGTAATTCTGTCATGTCCAATTCAGCAGCTGGGGTTGTCTGGGTACCACTTGTAGAAGCTGGTGCTGGTGCCGTGGTTCGAGGAGGAGGTGCAGGAGGTGCTGCTTGTGGGCCCTGGGCTGACGACGTCGAGGGACCTGCTGGAGTGGCTGTCATCCCTGGGGCCACTGTGGTCTGAGATGTGGTGGTGGTGGCAGTTGTGGGCAATGCTGCCCCCCTTGGCTAAATGCCCTCCATACCCCAGTGGCTCTCTCATGTCGATATCTCCGTGCCTTATTGCGGAACCCAACCTCCACATCGAGTATGTGGCGGTACTGCACTGCCCAACTCTGAAATTCCCGTATCTCCTGAGCATTCATGTTGGCAGCTGTTAAAATAGAGAAACATTAGTGACATCATTGTTTGATACATCTACAGATGATATTCTAACACTTCATCAGAAATATCACATACAGTCCAAATCACAGTACAGATGATAGAATGTCCTTGAGGAATGACATGCCAACGCAGCCTACCCATCAACTATCTAACAGCACAGCAATGCACAACAAGGTGTGCACTTAATTGAATGATCTGTGCATATTTGTACTGCTGTTAGTCACATAACAAAGGCTGCAAGTACTCAACATGTGCCAGGCCGACTAATAACAATCTTCAGGATCAAAATCAAGGCACACAAGACCTGTGATTTGTATATGGAACTGCCAGGACAGTATGCAGTTAGTAATCATGAGGGGGCATTGTAGTTTGGAACACATGAATGCTTGAATTACATGTCTGTCATCTACACTGTGATCATCACACTTAGGTACAGATATTTTCTAGCCCTAACCCTGTGCCTCATGGACATGCAATGCATACTTTCAAACATCAAGGACAACCACAAAGCTTTGGGCAGCTGTACATGGGTTTAGTCAGTCCACCACAGGTAAGGAGGCCTGCCAACTAGGACTGAGTCAACCATTGGACAATTACATCTACATTTATTTTTCAAATTGCGGACAATTGTCAACATCATTAGATCTCACTGACACCTTTCCAAAATCAAGTACATTGATGGGATCCCTGCTCTTTGTGAATGCATGGTCACAAACTATTTATTAGCATGATGTTGTGCAAGGGACCACTGACTGCTTCCATTATACCATTTAAGTGACTAAATGGGCTGTTATTTTACTTTTGGTACACCCCTGCTGATATAGTGCAGCATATGTACAATTATTAACTTCTCAGTATGAAGGCTATCACAGGCATGGTGGTATGCTAAGATCAGCAGGCCAGCATTCCTGTGAGTGCCAACATTCCCAAGATGTTTTCAAATAGAGACCTACCTCATACTGATTGCAGAAGTAGAACATTTGCTAACCCATGTTTTAATTAGCGGACAGTGTCAGTTCAGTTGTACTACCACTGATCACCCAACTTGGCAATTCTAAGTTAATGAATCTGGCTAAGTGTGATTTACAATACCTGATATAGGTACACAGGGCCCAGAGTAACACATTTTATGTGCAATGGCTACAACTGTGCCCAATGTGCTTGATTTTGGAAAGGTGTCAGTGAGATCTAATAATGTTGACAATTGTCCGCAATTTGAAAAATAAATGTAGATGTGATTGTCCAATGGTTAACTCAGTCTTAGTTGGCAGGCCTCCTTACCTGTGGTGGACTGACTAAACCCATGTACAGCTGTCCAAAGCTTCGTGGTTGTCCTTGATGTTTGTAAGTATGTGTTGCATGTCCATCCCCCCGTGAGGCACAGGGTTAGGGCTAGAAAATATGTGTACCTAGGTGTGATGATCAGAGTGTAGATGACAGATAAGTAATTCAAGCATTCATGTGTTCCAAACTACAATGCCCCCTCATGATTACCAACTGCATACCGTCCTGGCAGTTCCATATACAAATCACAGGTCTTGTGTGCCTTGATTTTGATCCTGAAGATAGTTATTAGTTGGCCTGGCACATGTTGAGTACTTGCAGCATTTGTTATGTGACTAATAGCAGTACAAATATGCACAGATCATTTAATTAAGTACACACCTTGTGCATTGCTGTGCTGTTATATAGTTGATGGGTAGACTGTGTTGGTATGTCATTCCTCAGGGACATTCTACCATCTGTACTGTGATTTGGACTGTATGTGCTATTTTTGATGAAGTGTTAGAATATCATCTGTAGATGTATCACACAATGATGTCACTAATGTTTGCCTGTCTCTATTTTTCCAGCTGCCAACATGAATGCTCTGGAGATGCGGGAATTTCAGAGTTGGGCAGTGCAGTACCGCCACATACTCGATGTGGAGGTTGGGTTCCGCAATAAGGCACGGAGATATCGACATGAGAGAGCCACTGGGGTATGGAGGGCATTTAGCCAAGGGGGGCAGCATTGCCCACAACTGCCACCACCACCACATCTCAGACCACAGTGGCCCCAGGGATGACAGCCACTCCAGCAGGTCCCTCGACGTCGTCAGCCCAGGGCCCACAAGCAGCACCTCCTGCACCTCCTCCTCGAACCACGGCACCAGCACCAGCTTCTACAAGTGGTACCCAGACAACCCCAGCTGCTGTATTGGACATGACAGAATTCCAGACACTAAAGTGTGACATGCAACGTATGTTGCGCCGGATGGACAGGCTGCAGCAGGAGGTGGCCCGCAATAGCAGGAGACTGCGGGGGATTAAGAAGATCCTGCGGAAGGCCAATTTGTGACTTTTGGATCCTCACCCATAATTCCCTCCCCTTCCCTCCCTCCTCTTTCCTCGTTCTTTTCTTTAGTGGGTTTAGGGGGCTTAGTGTTAGGTTAGAGTAGGCTGTTAGTTTGGTTAGTATAAGTGGGTTGGGGGTGGAGGGTGTTATATTATGACATGTTTTTTTGTGGGTGGGTGGGGGATGAGGTTGGGGTTTATGTGTATAAAAAAATAAAAAAACAAAAAATATATTTAAAAAAAAATACAAAAAAATATATATTGGTTTAGGATAAGTTAGTATGTGTTTAGGTTAGTATATGTTGTCCTACACGTGTTCTGTCATATAAGGGGGTTGGGGGTTGATGTTTAGAGTGTTTAGTTAAATGTGGTAAGTAAATTTAGCTTAGCGTAGTTATGGCCAGTTGTGGATAATGTATAGTTAGGATAGGTTTGGTTAGTTTAGGTGTTTCCCATAGTTTAAGTTTCCTTTCCTACTGATATAATAAGGTTTTATGTACTCCTTTACAGTATGTGTCATATGCTTGGGGATCAGGGCCTTTGCATGAGTGTGCAGTGTCAATTTAGGGTTTGCATTTGTGTTCCATCCTGCATCCAAATCCCATTCTTGACATGGTTATTCCCACTTCCAAATGAGCTGTCACATTGGCAGCTACAACAAAGCTACTTCTCTATGCATCTGCCATCCATTGCCCCGACCACTCAAGGTAACTATGGCTCCCAATGTGTTGTAAAGGTTGGTGTGATTTTAAATCTGTCATCGTTTGAGTCCTGTGTTGGAATCTTGGGCACTGTGGGACGTCTGCCTGCAGCCTGATGTTCATGTGAACCCTGATAAGCTGAGTGATGACATAATCTTATGAAGTTCCGGAAACATAACTCACACCTATCATTTCTTACATTGTACTCCCAGGTTACATAATTGTCCATACACTTGTACATTCTTCCTGTATTGTGTGTGTGTGTCATTAACGTTTCGAGTCAGATGTCACATACATAATGATTGTCTTGAAGGGAATGTGGGCCACATTGAGTTTCATCTTGTACATACTTTGGACCTGACATATTCAGTTCTACACAGCATTATACTGTTTGTGATCTTTCAACTTCAGATTTAAGCAGAAGGAAGCACAGATGCTGATAAAATCCAGACCCCTGTGCATTGTTATTAGCCCACATTCTTTCTACACTGTTGTATTGACATTCTGTGGCCATTGACATGTTACATACATCACAAATCTCCTACACAATTGATGTGTCACCTTACACAGATACAAAGTGGTTGTGTGAGTGCTATTTATTTTAAAGTACTGTAGTGCAATATTTACATAGTCCAGGATTGTAAGTCCATTAGTGTGACGCCTTCTATTGTGACACAACACAAGTGCAATGGTGAGGGACATGTCATTGGACATGCTGTGGTGAAGTTTCATTCAGTGCAGATGAACATGAATTGCCAATGAGGTAGTGAGAGACAATTGCAGTGCATAGTGGTAAGGTAAACAGTGTGCTGGAGAACAGTGTATGTTACCAACTGTAGCAAGACTGGCATGTAACAAGCACAGGACATAGGAAATCAATGCCCATGTGGCATGGACTGGTGCTACCAGGTACTCCTACGGGTGAAGTTGATCTGTTCCACGTTTTCATCTTCTGATGTGTGTGTCATCTCCTCTGCCCTTGGTGGTGGTGGGTTTGAAGGGGCCACACACCCTGCAGTGTTTGAAGACGTGGAGTCAGAATTCCCGGTAGCTGCCAACTGTGGGGCTATTAAGGGCATTACTGCAGCAAGGAGGAGCTGCTGGTTCTTGAGTACAGCAGCTACATCGCTGTGGCAGGCAGTCAGTTCGGCCCTGAGGGAGTCATGATTGCAGTTGTGCATGTAGTGAAATGTTTGGGATGCCAGGTGTTGTGGCAACTCCCTAACTGCTTTGGTAAAATCTCTCACACATTGTTGTAGTCCTTGCAGTAGGGATTGTTGCACTTGCATGGCTGCTGACTGTTCTGAAGATGACGTCATGCACATGCGCATCCCCTCAAGGCTGGCTGCCATATTTTGCATCCCTTCCCGCACCTCCTTGGCCAACTCCCGCTGTACTCCCACTACTGCTCTCTCAAAGCTGGTACCAGTGTCATCAGAGTCCTTAACTGGGTTGGAGCTGGAAGGTCGTACTATTGCAGTGGTTCCTCTGTGATGGCTGCTGCATCTGTGCTCTTCCTTGCGACTGAAGGTGGGGCTGGAGGGTTCCAAGGACCTCTTGGAGGGTTTTCTGGCTAATGTTTGTCAGCTCGTCATCCATGTCATCAGGGAAGTCCAGGACAGGCATATCCACAGGAGAGCCATCGTTCTCTGCAATGACATATTGTACAATTAGTGTGTCTGTTGTGGCAGTTGTAATGTGACGTCACTGACTTCCTATTAGTGAGCCATTGTAATCTTGGTTCCTGTTCATTGTTCCTATCATTAATATTAGCATTCTCACAGGACTATGCCCCACCTGCTTGTCACATGTAGTGTGGGCAGTTTGGGGAATTGTCTGCATCACATCCTCTAAGTGTAGGTTCTGTCCAAATTGTGTGTTGCCACCTTCTTGTCCTACTCAACCGTCCCTCTATTTCCATTAGCATGGTGAGGCCTTGCCATGGCTGTGGGTGTTCTGATGTCACTTGCACCACACTTAACAATATGGGACTGACCCAGTCTCTGATATTTCATGTACACCTATACGTTGCTAAGACCAAGCACATACTATGTATAGCATTGGCATGGCACGATACAGGTGTCAGCATTGGTAGTGTGTCATGTTGATGTTTGCGAATGTGTGCCACATTGCGTTGCACTGATGGGCCTAGCAGTGTTCTATTTTCTCTTATGACTGAGCGGGTGTGTGTAACTAGCTAGACACATATGTCCTCCCCCTCAATGCTGTTGTCTTAGCAGTATGACAGTAGGAATGTTGCAAGGTGGCATTGCAGCTATTGTAACAGAGACACGGGGTGGACCCTGGAATGGGCAGCATGGGTATGACATTACTGCTGTGTACTTCATAATGTAAGTAACAATACCTGATGTTTATTGCGCCTATAGACATGAGAATTTGACAGGATTTACACTTTGGTAGGAATTAAGGGGGATTGATAACGTTGTCATCCTGCACCCTCTATTTTGGGTGTGTTTGATCCATGGGCACCTAACTGCCATTTGCTACTTGACCAGCACACACAGCACAGGTGGTAGTGGCAACTGTTGTCAATGGTACATGCCACTTGCGGATATGGCCTAACACTGGAAATTGAGCCTTAGTTCATGTTGTGACAATGCCAGCTGTCCTGTGACAGCAGGCCAGTTTTACGTTCTACCCTACCCTCCTGGACTGGCTTGGCCTTTCCAACAGCCTTGGCATGGCAGAGTGCCCCCATGCAAAGATTGTTGGTGTAGTGTTGTGCTGTGCCCCTGGTTTTCCCTGCACAGCTCATGCACCCGTGCCGTGCCCCTTTGCCCTTTCCACTGCCTGATTTCCATGGCTGACATGCATTGTGTAGTAGGTATGTACCTCGTCCTGCTTGCAGTTAACATTTAGGCATTTTTGTCCCCCATGCAACTTACCCTGCATCTGTGTTGTTTCCTGATAGTCTGCGCTGTCCTGTTCCTGAATTCCTGTGACAATCTCCTCTGGGATGACGGCTGCCACCATCTCCTCCATCTGGTCCAGGCCTCCTGCAGTGTACGACTTCCACCTCCAGTCTGCAGTGCTGCCTTCCTGTTCCTTGGCATTTTTTCCTTGGTCCTGCACTTGCGGTCATGCCAGCGTTTCTTCCACTCAAGGACTTTTCTCCGTACCTCTGCCACACTGTTTATCTTGTCGACAGTTTGTTGCCAAATTGCCTCTCTCCTCCCAATTGACAACTTTGAGGTGACAAGAAGTTGATGCTGGTGTTCCTTCACCTCTCTGATCAGTATTTCCGGCTCCCCTGCACTGAAAAGACACTTCCTTTTCTTCTTCTCCCACTCCTGGGTCTTGTCTGGGGCCTGCTGGCTGGTTCCTGGTCGATTGGGGTCTCCCTGGGGCCTCTCCTTGCTTCTGGGATCCATTTTGGAGCTCCTTAGCACTCTTTGCTGTGTTTGCTCCACTTTTTGACGCTACTGTGGGGACAAATAGCACGTATCCGGTTTGCGACGTCGTAAACCGGATTAGAGTCATTTTCTCCGCCTTAACGTCATTTTGCTTTATGATGTGGCGCAATGGTTAGAGTAAAAAAAATGACTCTAACCCGTGGTTAGCGCCACGGTGCGTCAAAGTATAAATTTGATGCCCGGGTGGCGCAAAGAAATGCTGTTAGCCGGCATTAAACCCCCAGGTACCTGATAGGTGTTTTAAGTGTTCAACAGAGAGGAGTAGGAATTGGACCCACATTATCTGGGGCTGTCCTAAAATAATCCCTCTCTGTGCAGAAATCCAGGTGCACTGTTTATGCACTTTAGGGTTAGATCAGTCAATAGATGAGTACATAGTTGTTCTGGGGTATTCTCCTGATGTCAATATTGCACCTTTGCTGAAAAAAAGATTGTTTATATTTGCATTAGTAGCTAGATCAATTATTTTGTAAAACTGGTGATCAGAGACAATCCCAACATACCAACAATGGCAGTATAAAATGCTAAACATCAAGGAGGTAGACTATCAATTCGGACTAAGATCGGGATCTTATAATACATTTCAGAGATTATGGGAGGCACTGGGATGAGGGGGGCAATTGCAGATCATCAAATATTTGAAGTGGCAGAATTATGTAATATTAAGACAGAAATATGAGACTGTGAGCAATGTGCAATATATTCAAATTTTTAGATCCATGTATGTACTCTACAGTGGTTGTATGATGTTTCATAACATGAAGAAGCTGGTTCTTTGACTTTGCCGTTTTTATGTTGTATGAACTCTTCCAATAAAAATATGAGAAAAAAAGTGGTGACATTTGCAATGATATGTTGCTGTTAGAAAGTACAAAGTGAACTTGTGTTGATCCTGGGACTGACACTCACTTGGGATGGACAGATCTTGTACAATGACAACTTAACTTCTGATGGAATGGAAGTTCAGGATGCGGCGGCAGCTGCAGATATCAAGGGGAGGCGGAGGGGCAAGGGGACGACGGGGATGGGGTCCTCTCCTGCTTCTTCGTTCGTCCTCCTTTCCTGTTCTGGTGTCCCAGAATGTGCTGGGACACCAGAAGAGGCTCCCCAGCAATCCTGGTGCTGCTTACATGCTAAACATAGCATGTAAGCAGCATCAGGATTGGTCTAAGCAGCAGTGACTGCCGCTCAGACACAACTCTGGGGGCTGTGCACTTTCTCCAGTCCAACTGTGTACACAGCCGGGCTGGAGAAACTTAAGTGCCCATGTGTGTTTGGTTGGTCGTCTTAGGCTGTCCAAACACACATGCACACAACTCCTCATCCTCCCTTCCACCTCCCGAGGCCCAGTCCCACTCATCCCTGCACCTGCTGGCTGAGCCAGCAGCAGAAAAATCAAACAGTCTTCAAATATTGTTTTATTTTTCTGCTCCTGGCTCTTAGCCAGTGGGGGAATGCTCCTCCGCCATTGCGGAGGAGCCGCCCTTGAGTTCAGGAGATTGTATCAGACCTTTTTTTGTGTGATGGTGCCATCAAGCCAATATGTATCACTTAACTTGCTCAAACCACATGTATATGTCAAGTCCTAGCATACTGTTCTTCCTTCACATTCGCTAAATCTATAATTTGTGTTTAGTGGAGGTAGCTAGGGATGATCCATGGGGAACACCACGCAATCTGGCTACACATATTGTACATTGTTAAAGAGAGAGATGCAACCATGATACTAGTAACTGGTATGAAACAAGATATTTTGTGTAGTCTAGTTTAGTTATATCTGTTTTGCTAAGGGTGTTGAACAATTCTAAATGTCTAACTTAAGGGCAGGACTCCATTTGTGATTGTTGTGACATTACTAAGTTCAGCTTACCACACTCCACTGCATCAGGGATTACAGTCAAGCCATCAGGATGTAGGGTCTGCAAACCTTCTCCTCCCTGGGAAAGAGTTGCAATGGGGGCCTGGGGGAACCACCACCAGTCCTCTGGGCCTCCAGGTGACGCTCGGAGGCAAGTGAAAGGACTCCCCTCCACAGGTTGTTCCATCTCTTTCTAATCTCCTGTGTGCGCAGATTGTTAGATACAGCAATCACTCTGTCAACTATTCTGGACCACATTTGTCTTTTCTGAGATACGGTTGTATTTTGTAATTGAGTTCCAAACAGTTTTTGCTCTACTCTAATGATTTCATCTACCATTACAGACAGCTCTCCCTCTGTGAAACTTTGAGTTCTCCTCCTTGGCATAGTGAATAATTGTGAAAAAAACTAGTGCTCAAAAAGATGAAGGCCACCCTATTCCCACTAGGATCTCATACCTCAGGGATTTCCCCATGTGAGGCCCCAGGCCTAGCATGAACAGCCAAATGATGCTCCACCCATTCACTATACTGGTAGCTCGCAGCACTCCAAACCAAGAATTTGGCTGTGGCAAGATTACTGGAAGTATCCAGAATTGTTGACTTTGCCACCTGTCCCCAGCTTAGGGCGTCATCCACATCATCCCCAGAGGCAGATGCTGATGTAAGCTGAGCTTCTGCATCTGCCACTGGTGGTGTTTCTCTTCCCTGTTGCAGCCTCAGCCCGAAGCTAAGTGTTTCACTCCTTACCACCGCCTCCCAAACAGCCCCAACTAAGGCAGTTTCCCTATTGACCTCCAAGAACTCTAGGATCCAGCCCTTCATGTGCTGGAGATAATCTTTAGAATAACAGGCCACAAGCAAAAGTCCAAGCGGAAACTAATGTCCGTAAGCCAGCCACTTCGAGTTGTCATACTACCGGGTTGTGATCGGACATAACACGTGGGAACGTATCTATCCGAGGCCCAGCTAGCAATGTATAAGAGACCAAAATGTTAGCCAGTCAGGCACCTGTGTGGTGCAGAAAAATAAGTAAACCTGGGTTTAGAATCCCTTAACCTGTGCCACACGTCTATCAAATCATGGCTATCGACCAAATGCCGGAGGGAACGTAAAACGTTTGGTTTCTGGGTTTCTGGCCAACATATGTCCTTGCCTCATTTCCCAACTACCCCTATGTCTGCTGAAGTTGAAATCCCCACCAAGTACTATTGGGGTAGGCCAAAGTGCAAGCTCATTATTTGTCTAATCAAACATTCCTGGATCATCTGTCACCGGCCCATACACCGTGGCAAGCGTAAAGCATCCATCCCCACCATGGCATTCCGTGATAACCCACCTACCGAGATTATCCGCTCTTGTGCGCCTAAAAGACTAGCCACTACCCCGTGCCAAAATGGCTACCTCTTGAGTCCATATTCCCTGTTTTGTGCAAATCAAAGCCCAGGGTCTTGAGTACATACTTCCGCAATGCCTCAATATGGGTTTTTTGCAGACACAGAATATCTGCCTTCAGTGCCTTAAGATCACGTGCCACCTTTCCCCTCTTTTTACTGTCATTTAGCCCACAGATATTGACTGAACCAATACGTAATTTATCCATCTGATATTAACAGGCACACCTTTCTGAAAGCCTGACCCAGTGAACTGTGCTCATTCTGCAGAACTGCCCTTCTTGACCATCCTCACCAATATATACTTAACAGTTTGCCCAATGTGCTGCTCCACATCCTACCCCTTCGCCCTCCCCTTCTCCCAACCTCGCACCCACCATCACCGACAACCCACGCCATACCTGTCCCTTCCCCATCCCAATTCCTGTCCCCACTCAGCTCCCTCACCACCATTTGTAGGCAATCAAACCCCCCCCGGGGAGCTGAGTGATGACCACTGAAAAGCACCCACACACACCTCCAACCCACTCTGAAAAAAGAAACAAAGCCCCCATAGACAGGCCTAAGAGTTGTAAACCCCTCACTAAATACCATGATTAAATACCACAACTTACCACTCCCACCTTCCGCAATCACCCATCAAGCCTATACCCATTCATAACACCCTGTCCCCGATCTTCCCCAAATGGACCTCTTAACAGAGCCAGCCAGATCTCCCTCAAATAACGGACTACCCGTCCCCCATCTAGAAAGCCCCACGCACCATCGGAACCACCACCACAAGACTCAAGAACCCTGGTCGGCCTTCTTGGCGAATATAGTCAACTCTTTAAGGTATTCAGAGGCGTTGATCTCTGAAAGAAATGTGCAACTTTTACCCTGAAATTAACTTTCAACCAGGCTGGGTTCAACAGAAAGACCTCTGCACCTATATTCTTGAAAAGTTTGATGAACCATCGAAGTCGCCACTGTCTCTCCACCGGACGGACAAAAATAGACTGGCTTTTGTGGTTCCTTTTAGAGTCAGGGCATGCCCTTTCAACAATAGCCTGGCGCAAAAAGAAATTCCTAAAGAAGGCCAGCATAGCGTGTCGTTTGTCAGCCTGCCCATTGCAAGACTCTCTCTGAGTAAGAGGAAAGTGATGCGCCCGTTGTATTCCTTAGTCCCAGTTCTAAGTAGATAATTCAGGGAAGGCGCCTTTCTGGAATTTAGCCATAAACAGCCTACTGTCATTTCCTTTGATTCCTTCTGCCAGACCCAGAAACCTTAAGCTATTCCGGCACTGTCGATTTTCAAAGTCCTGAATCTTCCACATTAGATCAGAGATTGTTGCTGTTTGACTTCGCATTGCAGCCCCGCAACGTCTTGTTCCAACACCACTGTGCGTTCTTCCACAACTGAATTCCGGGCCCCAATCTCAGATCAGGCTTCAGTAACTTTCCTTAAATCCCACCGAACGTTCATATTATCTAGACGGGCTCTGCAGCTTTCTTTACGGGCCTCTTCTTGCATCTGCTTTATGGACTTATATATAAGACTGATTGTAGGCTCTTCCTTATCCCCTGGAGACTACTGACCTGAGCCCTGCAAAGATGAGTCACCTACTGGCCCGGCATCCTCAGAATAAGTCTGACTCATGGCTGAGTAGTCCCATTTTAGTGTTCCGGCCAGCAAAGGACTGTTCTGCACAGCCACTAACTTTCCATCCTAGACTGCTTTATCTTTTTGCCACGATGTTTCCTTTGTTTGACAGTGCTTGGTTCTTCCTTCTCATTAAATGAACTAATTTCTGAGAAATATAAGGACCCCAATGGCAAATCCTCACCGGCTTCACTAGTCCCTATGATGGATGATTGTGTATCATCGGTGAGTGAAAAAAACTTGTCTCTGTGCTCCAGGGAGCCCCCGGCATTACCCCCCTCTGGCGCCAGAGCACATACAGAATATAGTCACGGTTTATGAGCTTCTGTTATTGGAATCACCAGACTTTGCACACCCAAAGTGATACCTTCAGTCAGACTCATAGAACTTGCAGGTTGCTGGGAGGCTCCTGTAACCCGACCACTATCCATACCACAGTTACCAAACGTATTGGCATCCGACCAATACATATGCCTTTGATGGGGATCCTGCATACCACCCACAAAATTGTCCTATGTCTGCACTCCCCCCGGACCATCCTGTAAGGTTACCTTTGCAGGAGCCCCCACCAGTATCTCGGTCTTGCCACTTGGGAAGTCTTTACCCGAAGTGGCTACATTATTTCTTTTCAACTCATCTTCTTTTCCAGCCCCCCCTCAGTAACTGGGCCGTTCCCTGTGTCCTCCTTGTTTCATGACCCATATTATTCTTACCATCATGAATGGAGACAGCTCCCACCTTTCTAGCTTCAGTTACCTGTGTCGCTGTTGATGCCGGGAAAAAGTCAGAAAGGGTATGTGGTGGGATGCCTGCCCGGGCAGCGACTTTCTCTCCTTAGTGTCCATCTGCTGAACAGCACCAGATGCTGTCTCCTCCTCTCTTTTTCTTTGTTTTGCCACTGGCTTCCTTGCTCCGAGACTCCCACGATCCCCTGTGGTATGTACCATTCCGACAGGCAGCCGGACACCTATCTTCCCACAGAGCAGCTTTGCAGGCTTGGGATGTATGCCACACAACGTCGGATACCTTCTCCATTTGTTAAAAACTGCAAAAGCCACAAGCAAAACAAACATGTCACTCACTTTCCAGAAATGTTAGCCTGCGATTCCCTTTTGTTACGGCGGGTTGCCGTGTTCTCTGCCTGCAAAAGCCAACGTGGTTGCTGATCAGGGTGGATGTGGTGGCGGAGCGAAACCCATGGGGGCTACAACCATTACCACTTAGCCGTCCTCACTTTTTGCTAATATTTTTATTGGGACAAAAACACAAAGGTTCTCCTCCCTCGTTCCGGTACTGAAAGCAGTTCCTCTCATTTACGAAGACGTGAAGCACCGTCCAGAGCGGGAGGGAGCTTCACCAGCGGTGCGCTAACCGATCGCCATCTTGTCCAGAAGCGGGAGGTGTTAAGGGGTTACTGCGAGAGTTTGAATAAAGCAGATAAGGCTAAGGATCTCCCTGGGGTGGATCCATTTGACATGCTGCCATTCTAAGCGTAGAAGCAATTTAATGAGAAAACTGCTTACCGTATTCTATTAGTGACGGGGCTCCACGGGAACGTGCATGCCAATGGACTATCATCGCTCCTACATTAACACAAAAGTATTTAAATATCTTTTACCATAAATCCCTAATAGAGGAGGGTAAGCGGTTGTTTCATTAAATTGCTTTTACACTTAACATGGCAGCATGTCACCACTGTGTGCCACAACACTTTACGTGTGCCTAATTTTAATTTTGTATCAGACTATGAAAAACTTTTTTAGTTTGTTTGTTTTTTTGTTCTCTTTTTCCGCAGGTCAGCATCTATCTAGTATGTTAGATGCATAGCTGCTACAGTAAGTTAACTTTCTAATTCCTGCCATAAATTCCCCAACATGATTTGGTACTTAGTGTAGCTTAGAAGATTTTTTTGTTTTGGTCCTGGTGAAACGTCAATTGATCCGCAGGGACTGCTTAGGCATGAAACATGTTGACCTGCAGATGTGGTTGAAGGAACACTTTTTTCAAACCCCCTTTTTTTGTTTGTTGGTAGAGTGACAGAACATTGCCTACTTTCCACTCCCTGATGTTTTTCACCTTGACCAAGATGCCTTACGATCAATAAAATCTATACGTTTTGTAGGTTCTCAAGCCAATTTTATTTTTTCTTTCTCCAGCTCCTCTTCTTATGTAGGTTCAAATTGATCCCTACATTTTTTCAGTTTGGCACATATTCTGAATTGAGATCTCCGGCAAAGAGCCCCCCTGTGGGGCCCGTCAGACAATGCAGCGCCAGTCTGGCGTGAAGCAAACCCTATGATGAAGCATGACATCCAATGGATGTGTGAGGGCTCTTGCTTCTACTTTTAGGTGTGCCCAGTGGATCTCTTTCTTTTCTTTTGGAACAGTGTATCTTTCTGGATTGATATTACTATTAGGGAGGCTGTACGCTGGACCACATAATCTCCCTGTCCCTCCTATGTTTAGATAACAAAGGAAGTAACCTATCTGGGTGCTACTATTACAACAGACCTGGATCAGTTGGTTGAAATTAATTTCGCACCAATATTGAAACAGGAAGGCAGTGACTTGAGTAGGCTGAACAATCTGCATCTTTCTATTATGGTGCGGTGCAACATCATTAAGATAATCTTGTTGCCCAAACTACTTTACTTTTTTCTGGTGATCCCTCTTGAGATCAAGAATTGTTGGATTCTGGCCATGAATAGAGTAGCAAAATGGTTTATCTGGGCTTATTCTAAGACTAGACGAGCACTTAGGTATTTAACTCTATCTAGGGAGTGAGAGGGCTGGGCTGTTCCAGATCTCAAATTATACCACTGGGCTGCAGCACTCCAATATATGGGGTCTCTCTTTAGGGATTCAGGAGGGCAGCAGCATAATCAATCAATCAATTAATCAATCACTGCATTTGTAAAGCGTGCTACATACCCGCAAGGGTCTTAATGCGCTGGGGATGGGGGGGGTTGCTACTGGTCAAAGAGCCAGGTCTTGAGGAGTCTTCTGAAGGCCAGCAGGTCCTGGGTCTGTCGTAGGATGGTGGGGAGAGTGTTCCAGGTCTTGGCGGCGAGGTAGGAGAAGGATCTGCCGCCGGCGGTGGTTTTTCGGATGCAGGGGACTGTGGCGAGGGCGAGGTTGGCTGAGCAGAGGCTTCGGATGGGGGTGTGGAAGCTGAGTCCGTTGTTGAGGTAGGTGGGTCCGGTGTTGTGCAGTACTTTGTGTGTGTGGATCAGGAGCTTGAAGGTGATCCTTTTGTTGACGGGGAGCCAGTGCAGGCCTCTCAGGTGGAGTGTGATGTGGCTGCGGCGGGGGACATCGAGGATGAGTCGGGCCGAGGCGTTCTGGATGCGCTGGAGTCGTCTCAGGAGCTTGTTTGTAGTTCCTGAGTAGAGGGCATTCCCGTAGTCGAGTCTGTTGGTGATGAGGGCCTGGGTAACGGTTTTTCTCGTGTCGAGGGGGATCCATTTGAAGATCCTGCGGAGCATACGGAGGATGTTGAAGCAGGATGCGGAGACGGCGTTGACTTGCCTGGTCATGGAGAGAGTGGAGTCGAGGATGACCCCCAGGTTGCGTGCGTGGTCCGTGGGTTCCGGAGCTGTGCCTAGTGACGTGGGCCACCAAGAGTCGTCCCAGGCTGATGGGGTGGGTCCGAGAATGAGGACCTCAGTCTTGTCTGAGTTCAGCTTCAGTCTGCTGTCCTTCACCCAGTCGGCTATGGCCTTCATTCCTCGGTGGAGGTTAGCTTTGGCGGTGTGGGGATCTTCGGTGAGGGATATGATCAGCTGGGTGTCGTCGGCGTAGGAGATTATGTTGAGGTTGTGTTGTCATGCGACGTGGGCGAGGGGGGCCATGTATATATTGAACAGTGTCGGGCTGAGGGAGGATCCCTGTGGGACGCCGCAGATGATCTTGGTGGTTTTGGAGCAGAAAGGTGGGAGGCGGATGCTCTGGGTTCTGCCGCAGAGGAAGGATGTGGTCCAAGCCAGGGCCTTCTCTTGGATACCGGCGTCATGGAGGCGTGCTGATAGGGTGCAGTGGCAGACCGTGTCAAAGGCTGCTGATAGGTCCAGGAGGATGAGGGCAGCTGTTTCTCCTTTGTCCATCAGGGTCCGGATGTCGTCAGTGGAGGCGATGAGGGCGGTCTCGGTGCTGTGGTTACTGCGAAAACCGGACTGGGAAGGGTCCAGGATGTTGTTGACTTCGAGGTAGCGGATCAGCTGTTTGTTGACAATCTTCTCGGTCACTTTTGCCGGGAAAGGGAGCAGGGAGATGGGCCGGAAGTTCTTGAGGTCCTAGGGGTCCGCCTTGGGCTTCTTCAGAAGGGCGTTGATCTCAGCGTGCTTCCAGCTTTCTGGGAAGGTTGCTGTCTCGAAGGAACAGTTAATTGTTTTCCGGAGGTGGGGCGAGATGGCTGCGCTGGCTTTGTTGAAGACGTGGTGAGGGCAGGGGTCCGATGGGGATCCTGAGTGGATGGAGTTCATGGTTTTGATGGTGTCTTAGTCGCTGACGCTAGACCAGACGGTCAGACAACTGGTGCGAGTGGTAGTCGCAGGGGTGGTGGACTCGGTGGTGGGTGTGGGGGGGTCGGGGTTGAAGCTGTTGTGGATGTCAGTGATCTTGCGGTGGAAGAAGGTGGCCAGGGAGTCGCACAGGTCTTGAGATGGCGGGATGTCGTTGGTGATGGAGCTGGGGTTGGAGAGTTCTTTCACGATGCTGAAGAGCTCTTTGGTGTTGTGTGCGTTGTTGTCTAGGTGGTCCTTGAAGGCGGTCTTCTTGGCCGTCCTGATGAGTTGGTGATGTCTTACGGGTGGCGCTCTTGAGGGCTGTGTGGTTGTCTGGTGTTCGGTCGTGGAGCCATTTCTTCTCCAGCTTCCGACACGTGTGCTTGGAGATCCGGAGGTCCTCGGTGAACCAGGCGGCTTTCTTGTTGGTGTGGTTGGTTGTAGAGGTCTTGAGAGGGGCGAGGGTGTTGGCGCAGTCGTTGATCCACTGTGTGAGGTTGGTCGCGGCGGTGTCTGGGTCGGTGGGGTCGGTGGGTGGTCTCAGGATGAGGGCGGTAGTCAGTTGGTCCTTGGTGACCTTGCCCCAGCAGCGGCGTGGTAGCTGTTGGGTGCAGTGGTGTGTGGTGGATTTTCTGAAGGTGAAATGGACGCATCTGTGGTCGGTCCAGTGTGGTTCGGTGGTGTGGTTGAAGGAGACGTGGGGGCTTGCGGAGAAGATGGGGTCGAGCGTGTGTCCAGCAGCGTGAGTGGGTGTCGTTACGAGCTGTTTGAGTCCGAGGTTGGCGAGGTTGGGGATCATGGCGGTGGAGTTGGCATTGTTGTTGTTCTCGAGGTGGAAGTTCAGGTCCCTGAGGAGGATGTAGTCTGTAGAAGCGAGGGCGTGGGTGCTGATGAGGTCAGCGATGGTGTCACTGAACTGTGGGCGGGGTCCGGGAGGTCTGTAGATGAGAGTTCCTCTGAGGGTGGTGTTGGGGTCGGTGTGGATCTGGAAGTGCATGTGCTCGGCGGTGGTGAGGATGTCATCGGTGTTCGTTAAGATTTTGATGGAGTCTTTGCGGATGATGGCGATTCTTCCTCCCACTCCGTTGGTGCAGTCTCTGCGGGAGATCTTGTAGCCCTGTGGGATGGCTATGGCGATGTCTGGTGCTGAGGTGGCGTTCAGCCAGGTCTCCGTCAGGAAGGCGACGTCGGGGCAGTGGAGTCTAGGAGGTCCCAAAGTTCGATGGCGTGCTTGCGAGCGGAGCGGGTGTTGAGGAGGATGCAGCGGAGGTGGTTGGGTTCTCTGGCTGGTGGTGTGGAGGGTTGGATGCTGGTGAATCTGCAGTTCCAGCAGGTGAAAGGCCCCTGGGTGAGTTTCGGGGTGGCCCGGTAGCAGGGGTGGTCTCGTCTGGTGTTGAGTGCGTGGAGGGTGCTTGCGTCGTAGTGCAGTCTGGCGTTGCGGGGGGTGCGGGTTCCAGGGGTTTTGGTGCTGGGTGCGGTCCAGGCACGGACAGGCGCAGACGGGCTTGCCTTAGGCGCGCCCGCTGCGCACGCGCGATGTGCGGCCGCTCCGCTGCCTCTATATGAGGGCAGAGGGAGGGAGGAGCAGCTGGGAGGTGGGAGCGGGGCGGCCAATGGGAGTGAAGGGGGTGGGGTAGCAGGGGCTCAGCGGTGAGGGAAAAACCCGGGGAAAAAATGGCGGGAAAAGACGGCGGGAGAGGGACAACAGAGCACAGGGGTACAGAAAGCAAAACACAGGGGCACAGAATGAAAAACCGAAGTGGCACAGAAGCCAAGCGCAGGGGTACAGAAAAAAGGGAGCGAGTAGTCAGGCGGCAAAAGCGGCAACGGAGGTTCAACCTACAGGGGGCTGCGTGGCAGATGGGGGAGCGACCTGCCTGGTGACAGGGTCAGAGGTCCCTCTATATACCCTCTACATGCAATTCTCTGCTGGGGAAAGTGGCTAGAGGGAGTCTGTTGAGACAGTTGGAACAAGTTACTTCAAGAAATTTGATTTAAGACATTACAGGGGCCCACAAGGTTTGGGCTCCCATATGTAAGAAGTTGAGGCTGGGGTGCTATCATTACTATATATTAATCCAGAACAGCCCACTTTTACCAGACATTTTGAGGCCAGTGACAGACTGGGTGGCCGGTGGTATTGAGAGATTGGGGGACTTTTTTTCTCTTGATGGAATTGTCTCTTTTGAAATAGTTCAGGACAACTTTGGGATTCCCCATAAGGATTTTTTAAGTTCTTACAGATAAGGGGCTTTTGGAGTCAAAAGGCGGGTGGTGTTAGTGGTTTTCGGAAGTGTGGAATGTTAGATCATTTTTTTAGGGGGGAGTCCTGCTCTATCAGTCAGCTTTATGGTAATCTGAGTGCACATATGCCGGATCACTTAGGTAAATATATTGAGAAGTGGCATGATGTGTTAGGGGCCTGGGAATGGGCTTTCTTTGACTCACTGGAAGTAGAGTGCATGGTCTTAATTTCCGCTAACTTACAGGTACAGCATTAAAAGACCATCTTTGATCTGTACTACACTCCCCGGAAAATTCCCAGCTGGGGTAGGACTGGTGGTATTTCTTGTCCTCTGTGTCAGTACTGAAAGGCTGATGCCGCCTACATCTTTGGTTGGTGCCGGAGCCTCGAGTCCTTTTGGAGGGAAATTGCAAAGTTCTTGTACATGAGCCTTAAACTCAATATTGAGCTGACCCACATCTTATTCTATTAGGAATGGGTGTTGACAAGGTTCCTGCTGTAGCACAAAGATTTATATTTATAGCTATGGATGTGGCACACCTTTGTATAGCATCTTGTTGGCTTGATAAGGATCACCCTACCTTTCAGCAATGGTTTGCCCAACTCTTGGCTAATTTCAGTCTTGAAAGAGCGATTCATGAGAAGAGAGGCTGTGGGGCGCTAAGAAGTGAAAAGAGATCTGGATGCCGTTCTGGGAATGGCACAGGAGTTTAGCACCCTGAATGAACAGGGGTAAGCATTAGGCTGGCCTGAAGTGGATTATCAGGGATGGGAGGAGCAGCCATAGAATTGGAGTAATGGGTTATTAAAGCTGCAGTCCGAAATCAGGTGATGGAGGTTGCACACTCTGCGATATGAGGATTGAGAACATGTTGCTTAGGACAGGGCACTGTTGGGAACATAAGGTACATCTGGGATGATCATCAGTGATGAATGAGATGTCGCTATTTTCTATGATATTTTGCTGTTTGATTAATTTTATGAATCTTACAATGTTCTGCGTTTTATTTTGTAAAATTCAATAAAAATATATTTTTTAAATCAAAAAAGATGAAGAATAAACATCAAAATATATATTGACAAAATTGACAAAAGACACAGAGGGAGGGAAAAACAGAGAAAAAATCCTAGCTCCTGTGTGGCAATTCCTGCATCCAAATGGTGTTCTACAGTGTAATGGCAAAGGATAATGGTTTGAAACGGAATGTGTTTATAGTGTTTGGCAGGTGTTCACAATTGTCCAACATACAGCAGGTGTGGGATGTTAGCATCCAACCAATGGCCACAGCCATAGTACTATCCTGAACGGGTCCCGTAATGGACCACCGCTGTCACCGGCCCGCCGCTGAAACACTGTCAACACGACTGTGTGATCTATATCAGAGATCTGCAGGATCCCGTGGGATGCAGCTTGCACAATGGGGTGGACTCCATTGTGGTGGTCTTTGTCTCAGCTGCAACATCTAATAACGACAGACTGAAGACTGTCGACTTGACAGTCTTTTTGGGTCTGTGGCTGACGTGGCTTGGCGGTGCGACCACCAAGATATAAATCAGGCCCTTGGTTTTTTAGTTTAAGACTGGGCCACACTTCACAAGCTACTCATAAATTAAAGTTAGTTACGACCAGTCACTCCTCACTGTGAAGGAAAAGGACAGAGCTAGACTTTCCTGTCCTGTTCTGTAATGTGTATTTGCGTAGTACACAACTCATCTGGCACTAAATGAGTAGCAGAATGGACTGAGCCAAGGAGCAGGCTAGGTGAAGAGCCAGTTCTTCAGTTTTGTACAGAATTCAAGAAGTGAGGAGGTGGCTCTGATATGCAGGGGCTGGTCATTCCAGATTTAGGAGTGAGGTAGGGGAAAGCACGATTGCGGATTTGGTTCTGAGCAAGCAGGTTGGGAGTGAGTAGGAGTCCGACTGAACAGACATGTCTCGTAGGTTTGTAGAAGTTTATACAGTTGTTGAGGCATGCTGGGCCAACACCAGAACAACGTGTCAGAGGTGGATTGGGTTTCCGCCCTCTACAAAAACCGACCAGAGCATATATGCCACCTACCCACTGACATGAAAAACTAAAAAGGGAGGTGAAGAGTGAACACAGAAGAAACAGACAAAGAAGTATTTAGAACCACCCTGAGACACTACCACCAGCAAATTCAGGAAACTAAAAGGAAGTGCACTGACAAGATCTCCAATAGCAACAAAGAAACTTTTACTATCACCAAGGACTTAACCACACAAGCAGCAACCATCAGCAAGATCACCCTAACACCCAGGGAACTGTGCAACAAGCTCTCAAAGTTTTTCCACAGCAAAACCACAACCACTCCTGCCCTCTAGTGGATATGCACCTTTCTCACAGGAAGAACCAAAGGCTCAACATGACACCATACTCCTCGGAAGCTCAGAAACTTATTTGTGTAGTCCTGCAGTGTTCCTAGCTCATCTGACCTTCTTCAACATCTACATGACCTCTCTGGCAGATGTCATCCATGCACTCAATATAAACATACTCACCTACAGAGACAACAGACAACTGATATTGCCCCTCATGGACAAACCACCAAGAACAAATTAAATGCGTGCATAACTGAAATTGCCTCAAACTAAACTAAACAAACTAAACACGAACAACAAAAATGGTGCACTGTGTTTGGTGCAAAGTGCAACTGCAAATATCCCAATGTGTCATTATAAGATCCCAAGACATAAGCATCGCCGACTTTGACCTCAGACAATGTCTGTCCTAGGTTGGGTTTTCCTTTTATGTACACAATAGCAAAAGTATACAGTTACCAGTTACATTGCACATTCACAAATCTCTGTGACTACATATCCTCGCAAACATTTGCAAAACATATACATAGGTAGACATGTGCACCTTAACCTCACATTTTGTTTTATAGCTCCAAAATGGCTGAACAGATTTGCATGAACCAAGGATAATCTTAACTGGTAAAAGAGTTTGAATCACTCCATGATACTGTAGCTCAGTAAGAATGGCTTTTATGAAAAACTTTTACTCTGGCTTTAAGGTTTACTGGGTGTGGACCTGTAGTTCACTGCTGTGAGGCATAATGTGTGCAGTCATTCTCTATTGGTTTGTATACAACCCAGAAGCTTGTTTGAGAGCCTTCTCTAGCGCTTATTTGCCAAAAGTGATATTAGTTGGATTGGGATGAGAGTATCCCCTGCATGGTATGCAGGCTTACCCTTGCCCTGAGACACCTGACTGTATGTGAAACTAGTATGCTGATTTTTTTTTATGGTCCAAACTAACATACTAATGTAGTGTATTCACCAAGGCCTCAGTTTGTCTATGGTAAAGCTAAATTCCAGAACTTTTTCTTTGACCTGGAGGGGTCCAACAAGCTCAACCTCTTTGATGACAGGACTGATGTTCATGTTCCTGTCGGTTGTGGTTGGCAGCATACTGATGTTTTAAGGAGTAATAGTCTTAAGCACTCCTTTATTCTCATCTATGAAGGAGTACAACCTTAGACCATTGCACTGACATTGTGTGTGTTTGTATTAAATGCTTGTGTACATAGTATGTATGGCGTACGCATGACAGTGAAAATATGTGTGTTGTGAGGTTAGTCTTTAGACACATACACCTATTTTTGCCTATTTCAGTTTAGGTATGAGAGCTGTGACCCTTCACCGAATCACTTGGTATTTTATTCCTTTTATTATTTTAGTGAGGCATCATTTAAGGGGTGATGTTTTATTATTTGTATCTATTGTCCTTCTCTGCAGAACTGTGTTATTCGTTGTTTTGCACAACATTTCATTCTGTGCTTGCATCAAGGTTACATATGATAGGTTCCCAGGTATTACTGGTCCAGACAGTACAGTGTCTAACTTACACAGAAGGGATGTGTTGTCACGTCAGGGAAGTTCCTAGAATAACACATTGTTTATTATAAAACATCAAGGTGCCTTAATATACTTTGAGTGGACATTTCAGTCAGATTGCCATCTTATGCTGCCTATCGCCTTTGCAGTTTCAGCAGAAACTTGGCGCTTCCTCTTCTGTCATGGAGGAGGATTTCCAGACTACTAACTGACCTCTCCTTTACCTTCTACACAGGTATGGGGCTTGTGCTACACTCCTGTGACTAAATGGGCGGGTTAGGGCTATCATTGCTACTTCCTTTCATGTAGGAATCTTAGTAGTATGTATAGAAATATTGGTAATGCTATTGTGACAAATATGGTGGGACTGTTTCTGTGTTTCACTGTTGTAATGGTGTCTGGTTTCATCATCCTTATAATCGCACCTCATGCCTTTTTTCATAGGATGCATTTGCTTCTTTAAATCCTATTAGGCCAACATATGCTTCCACTTGTCATTACATGTATGAGACTTGTGTAACTGAGAGAATGTGGCACGATCTGTTTCCACCATGACTTCCCCGAGGAGTCTAAGAGTGTCATGTGATGGGCTGCCTAAAAAACACTTTTACCTGTGGCATCTGTGAGGTGCTGCTAACTGGCCGGTAGAGTTAGGCCGACAACTGGCACATGGTTTAGGATTGGACTCAGTCACCCAAACTCAGTGGTGCTGCTGCCCAAACCTCAGCAGTCTTGCTATTGTGGCAAGAGTCTCACGACATGTGCAATGCGAATATGTTTACTGGGTACAGTGGGATCCATTTTGTATAGCTCCTGGTTTAGCATGGCTCTAATTGGAAAGTGGATACAACCTTCAGAGACAGTGGAAGTGTATTGGCTGCATATCTAAAGCAGAGTTTGGAGACCCAGTCACTTGAGTGAGGCAGGAAGGCGACAAGCCTACCCTTCGAAATTCAGTGAGGACCTGTTACCAAGGTATTACTGATTACATTTTCCATTTGATGGATAGGAGGGAAGATGGGTGATTCAGTATATTCTGTTGTTAAAGACTGGTGTGTTTCTTGCAGAGCCTGCCCTTTTGTCTGTCCCTAATTGCTGCTGCAAGAAAGATAATGACAGCCAGATGCAGAGTACTCACACTACATTGTATCCATGTTTTGCATACTCCTGCTTGGAAACACAAACCTGCAAAATGACCCATCATCTTGCACAAAATCTGTGTATGCACTACAGCCAGAAAATGACACCTGAAAGGGAACCAACTCAAACCGGTTCCAGGACAAGACAGTGGATCTGCATCCGCAATTTATTCCAGTTATAAGCCGCTTCACTGATCAAGGAAGGGAGTACTCCTCAGAGTACTCAAAGTGCTTTTGTGAGACCAACCCAGGTGTCTGCATGACAACCAGTCTCCCAGAGGTAAGTGGACATCACCTTCAGACTGTACAGCTTACTAGAGAAGTTTAGGTTCTGATTAGTACCTAGAAGCCATCCTCCCTTTTCATAGCCTCATTAATGTTTTTTAATATTTTAAACCAAATGAGATTTTTGTCATAAAGCTTAATTTTATTCTGCTTTCTTTGCGGTGGTAACAATTTCACGGTTCCCCAAACATGTTGAGCTATAGCACCCTCGTTGTCACACTTACTGACTGCATAATTGGGGACTGTGTTTTTTCTTATAATGTGTTTTATTATTGTGAATATATATATATCCTATGTCAAAACAAATGTACATTGTTTCTTCCTCAAGTACAAGGTTACATTCACATTACCTTATGATCATGCCATTATTTGATAATCAGTTCTGGATTAAGAATAATGGCACTTCCTGACATGAGAGTGATACTGAGACACTGTGAAAGGACAGATACATTAAGAGATGGAGGAAGCTGCAAAGAGTGGAGTGGGTAGTGCGGAGAAAGTAAAGGCAAGGAGAAGTAGTGGGAGGATTGTGTCATGGCTACCCGTCCAGAGGGTCGCAGCCAAAGTTGGTGCAGTGGAACCATTGACCTGCTCAGATGAGTCACCATACCCTCCCACAAGTCGCCAAAGTACTCCATGCAGGAAAAGTGAGATGAGGAAAGGGTGGTGGAGTGTCTGTCTCTGCGACTGTGTTTGATTGTACCTATGTGGTACTTAAGACAGAGTTCTGCATGTCATGCAGCACAGAGCGGAGCAGAGACAGAGCCGAGGTGGACCAATATTGACTCAGAGCTCACAATGAGGTGCATTGGAGGCTTTAAGACTCATTGCAGACCCTGCCTTACCAGTTCTGGCACCATGGGGGAAGTGGCCTGACCTACTCTGGGTGAAAATCAGCATACTTCGAATTGGGATATATAACAGCCGTTGTTGACTAGACTGGTTTTGACTGGAGCCACCTAGCCTAAGGAAAAGGTGCAGGCTGCTCAGGAGCACTGACCACAGGCCAGTTGGCTGCCTTTGGGGCTTCTGGAGATCACACACTCAACCTGTGCCTGGCTCCAGTCTTTGGGTGGCCTCTCATTGCCTGTTGCTCAGCCCTTCTTGGTTTACATTGGTGCGGTCAGGAGTGTGAGTGTTGAGGATGGTAAGCTGCAGTGAGTACACACTGGTGGCAGTGGGTTGAGTTTCGTGCTGAGTGTGGAAGTTGTTGGCATAGTAACCAGTGCAGTTTGCACATGAGGGTACTTCTCCACCCTCCTGGTTATTTTTTGCTCCAGTAGCTATGCAGAGCTGCTACAAGTTACAAACCTACTCTAACGTAACAATCATAGTCCTCAAGTCGCCTAAGCTTCACTAATTTTCTACAAATTTCTTAACTATTTCAGTCAATTGTACCATCATGTATTGCATTGTTCCAAAGGGGGTGTCACGCCGGTTGCGATCTGTATACTGGATGCAGCAGGGGTGGAGCACTGCAGACATAAAGCCACCCTCGCCCAGGAGAAAGCTGCTCGGCGTTCTAGTGTTTGTGCCTGCAGTTACCTGCCGTCAGGTTCCCTTACCTTCCACTTCCGGGTCACAACATGTCACGTTCAGGAGTCTGCTATTCTGACACATGTGGAGATAAACCTATGGACAAAAGTGATAGATATAAGTACTTGTTCCTGAACGCTAAAGAAATAAGTACAAAGAACTGTTATCAAGGATTTATATATTTCTGTGGTATTGAGCCTTCTATTGCCATCCAGTGCAGAAAATGACGAGGTATGCTTAACTTTCACACAAGTATACAGGGTCTGTTGTGTTCTAAACTCCGGTTACCACATAACTCTTTACTCTCTATTATATTTCCTTACATTGCGTAATACTTTATTATACACAGCCGTATGCCTACATAACGGAAGCAGAAATTCAGGTGGTCTCTATGTCGGGCTTGGCCATCAAAGCCCCCCTCCCTAACCTCTGCAGTTTGAAGATGCTTTATCGAAAGTAGTGTACCACACAGTGCATTGATCATGCTCTAGACCGTCATTAACCGAAGACCCCAGCGGAAAGGACACATTGTGAATCAAGCAGAATTTACCTGCCTCTTACTTAGGGACCAGACCAAATGGGGTGCAGAACAGGGTCCTGGATGGGGGAGACTGGAAAGGGCTTGCGACCCTCCCTGCCCGCACCTCCTTCATGATTTTTTCTCTAGCAATCTCGGGTTGTCCCAACACTACCAATGGATTCTTGGGGAGGCCGGGGTTGGGGGAGTGCTGGAAGGGTTGTGGAACCTGTAATAGAATCCATAATACCACAGATGAGCATCCTGCCTGTTTTTAGACTTGCTGAGGAGGTGGGTGAGCAATGCAGTTGCATGGGAGATGTTGAGTGGGGCTAACAACTTTTTGGTGGACCCTGCTCCTTTGGCTTTCAATGCTTCTTAAAGCACCTGCTCTCTGGGTGATCCTGGGTCCCGCAAAAGGAGCAGAGGTGTTTGAGTTTGCAAGCGGCCCCAAGTTACATTCTTTTTTGTTATATTTCCAGCAGGTCCGTTTTTTTGTCCCCTGAACTTTTGTCAGACCGAAAGGACTGCAAGGGTTTTCTAAAGAAGGGGTCATGTTGAACTCTGAATAACAAATGTTGATTTCCCGTTGGTCCCTTGCAATCTATGACTGCTTTCATCTGCCTAAAATGAATGTCTATTGGAGGAAGGCGGAACCCGGAAATTTCAAAGCCGCACTATGATTTATTGACATGTATCTGAACAATTGGGGAGCCACCCCATGGGTACTTCTCAGATAACATCACTGAGTAAACAGAAAAACCAGTCACCCAATTCTTAAGGGACCACTCCACCTAAACCTTATTTGGCTTGTGCTCACCCTCTTCCCCTACCCTGGTCTTTCCTGGGACAACACCTACATTCATTAAGTCAAACACATCAATGTATTTTCCCTTATGGGTCTTTTATTTTGTCTCTGCCGGCACTTGCCATGCAATCGCCGAAGGTGGGGCCAAGGTAGGTGATGTCCAACCGAAAAGCATGGGACTGACCGTAAGTGAGGGCTGCACTGGGATGACTTCCGAAGGAGAGGGTGATGTCCCTGGCTGTGCCCAAACCAACACTGCAACGACTCCTTGCCCAACCATAGGAATTACCTGGTTAGTTAACTGCACTACCACTACCCCCAACCTGCACTGTAGAGACCACAGGGGGGGATAGCTGTGCTTAGGGCTGGAGGTGATATCTGCTGGGTAGCCGCCGTCCCGAGTGGTTGTGCTATTGCATGAGCTGATCCTGCCTGAGGGGAATCATCGCTCAGTGACATGGGGACGATTACCACGTTGAAACCGTGCCCACACTTGTGCTGAACATGGGACCAATGGGGACCTGGCTCTCAAGGCAGGGAGCAGGGGGCTGCCCTGCTGACTCACCCTCACCAGAGAGGGCGGACTGCGCGTTGGGCTTAGTACTCTGTGGTTCAGGAAGGGCGTCTCTGTAGCAAACTGGAAACTTTTTCTGCCATTTTGGTAGAGGAGCGGGCCGATGATGTTCCTCCTCTAGACCTTCCAACAACGTCTGGAGGGCCCAGTGGATGTCATGGCTCTTTCCCATCTTCCAAAGCTCACTGGGTGAGTAAAATGTCTCTTGTGTGAAAGCACGCACAAAAGTGGGAGTGTGCACCCCAACAGGGATGCAAATTCACGATCCTTGGTTTATTGAATGGTGACCCCCCCCCCCCACTGCAGACCATGGCCTATTTCCTTATTCCCCTGACAGAGACCCACACTCTTACCTGCACATCCAAAGTCAGAGTACTGCGAAATTCCTAAGGATTAGATTGTAGCCCACCAGCCCACTACGTAAAATAGAACAAGGACAGAAAATGTTAATATTGACCATAGCAGAAAGAAACAACCATCAACCTAGACATGGTCATTGCACCTTGAGAAGTCCCCCCACCCCGGGCCTGCTTGCCCTTTCACCGTCTTAGGACTTATACAAGTGACCCAATACTCAGGACTCCCCAGAGAGGAATCACAACAAAGCTCAAAGAACATGTCCACATATCAGGGTCAACAGATTAAAAACTAGGAGACTGGGGAGCTTCCCATGAGATTGTGTACATTATCATTTCCCCAATAAATTATGCTCTATGAAGACCTTGGAATGTTCTGGAGTAGGGCACAACAATTCAGATCATGTTGCCAAATGCCCAGTAGTTACTACAGTATAATTGTAGCATTCCAAAAGGCCATTCTGAATGTGTTTGCAAAATGGAGAAGTGCCCTTTATCTAGCATTTGACACATGATGGACGCTGCCCTGCAAGCCTTAAGCTTGTGCCTGACAAATACCGTGCTCTGCACTATCTGTCGTCTGCCTCTGTGGACAGACGCATGTGCACGTCATCGCAAAAAAAAAAAAAAAAAGCCCAGAACCTATGCTCTGACCGTGGTCACCCGGGACACTCACCCGCACAAGGAAACAACTGTAAAACGGATAATACGCTGTCAAATGTCATCACGTGCACTTTTACGTTAATCTCCATGAAAGAACTTGAAGCACTGTCCTAAAGAAGATGCTGAAACCAGAGGCACGCGGATGCACCAGTGAGCTATAGCTCTGTGGATATTCAGATAACGCAAACATGTTATATTTTAATCGCAGTACTTTCATCTATCATTGAAATAGCATTATTTTGGTTATCCACCTTCAGCAGGATGCCGGATTCGAAACGGTGACCTCCCGAGGCAGGCTCTGACCTGGGCTCACCGGGCAGCCCGCACCCCATACCCATAAAATGCGGCCCCCCACGCTTCTAGGGGAAAGTAGTTTTATTCCCTCTCTCAGCTAAAACACCATATATGCTTTGGAGAATGCAGGCACTGATCAAGCTGTGCAATTAATATGTGAAATAAAGGTAGGACTGCTTTATTAAGTTAGGCATATAACATCACCATAAAGGAAGCCGTATGCCAACCCGGCGACTCACCCACGCCACGAGGCTGCGTAGTTCAAGCATTTCACCACCAGAGCTGCGGCTGCCCGTAGATTCACCCACTCCGAGCAGCACGTCATAGCTAATAACCACAAGCAAAAAGAACAGATGATGCGCTGAATGCCGAACAATGCAAACATTCACCCCCAGTCAGAAAGATCTGGGTTTAGTCCATCTTTTTTTGCCCACTATGCCACCCCACTTTGGAACCAGCCATAAGCAAATCAGTAAAAGCAAAATGTTTATATTTGTGTATTATGTATTCAAAACTACTAAATAGTATGTATAGAATTATATTTTTAAAGAGTCAAAATAAATATTTTTATTTTAACATTAATTTCTATTGTGTTCCTGCCTCATTTATTTTCAAAGGAATGGTGCAGCAGTACCATTAGTTGGCCATGTGTGATTCTAGGCTTACTAAGGAGCTGAGCTGGAGTAGTTTCTACAGTTTTAGGTCCTTTTTGGCTATAGTAATGTTTGAAATGAAGTTTCATGATAAGGGATTGGCTTACTGCTTTGTGGGTGGTGCACTACCCTCCCTAAAAGCCTCATTAGCCTTCTCTAAGCAGCTCTTCAGCCGTCCCTAACACAAGTGCTTGAAATGGAAAAATTAAAGTGCAGGTACTCTGTACCAGAGTACCTGCTTGTTTCCGAGAAGTTCCGGTACTCTCCAATTAAAAGTATTTTGCTTTTCTTGAGATGTGCCGGTACTCTCCCTCTCAAAATAAAAAAGTGCCGGTACTCAGTACCAGACAGTACCGGCCCATTTAAAGCACTGCCTAACACCCTCCCACTTTGTAGTAAGTCAGACCCATTTTCCAGCCACTCCCCTCTGTCCTTCCCACATGCTCTACTAAATTGTAGGCCTACTTGTGTGGAGAGTTCTGAAGGTGGGGTGGAGATCTTCGGACATGAAACCAAGAAGAGGCAGGGACCCTTGCATGGGTGAGTGAACAGCATTTTGCAGCATGTGAATAACAGTATTGTAATACTACACAATGCAGTTTGTAAACAGGTCCCCAGTGTCTTCAATTGGCAATTGCTCTTTAGTAGTCATTAGTTCTCTATAATGGATTGTATAATTATTTTCTTTTTCTGAGCATCTCCTGGAGAAATATCTTAATGGGTATAAGACTTGAACATCCCTTTGAGACAATGCTACTCCAATAGCACATAAATATGCATCAGTCTTTATTACAAATGGAAACATCAATCCTGTGTAAACTGTTTGCAAAAGGAGATGAAGTTGAAGAAGAAAATGCCTGTACTCCTTCACATCAGAACAGATGTTAGCTCTACTCTACAATATCTAGCAAGTGGTCCTTTAGAGGGTATTACATAAATGCGTCTTTAGGGCCCAATTTAGATTTAATGGAGAGGATACTCTTTTGCCACATTCTTTGCCAATGCGAAGTTCCACCTGCCTCATTTAGAGTGAGGCAGAATATCAGTATGTAGACAGCAAAGGCTACTCCGTCTCTGCCGCCTAAATACACTTTTGACAGCTTGAAGGAGTCAGGGTTGTAGGAGGTTTGGTCATGTGTTTTCCCGTCTTATATACAGTGGGCAAACACATGGCCAGTTTTCACTGTCCTTTATCGACAGTGAAAACCGCTAAATGAGCCCCTTGCAATGGAAAAAAATTCCCATGGAGAGAGGGCAATTGTTTATGTAGAATTCAAAATAAAACTCTTGCTTTGGGATTTTCTTTTTGAAAAAATTAAGAAAAAAGTTGAAAGTTTGACGTTCAGATCTATCATGTCATCTGTCAAACTTTCAGTGCTCTACAGGAACCTTTTTGATGGTGGTTCCTGTAAATGCAGGAGATGTCCACTAATCCAAAAGACATCTCTAACTTTGGTGGATAGATACTCCCTAAGGGCAATGGAGCAGTTTACTCCATCACCCTGATGGAGTACATTTCCATCTGCCAGACTACAAGTCAGGCTCTATATTCTTAAATCTTTTCCAAGATTCAATCTCAAAGGTATATCTCTCTAAAGGCCTTTCTCTAAACTCCTCTCATTCCTGCTAGCGATCTATACAGTCTCCTCCATGTAGTATGTGCATGTCATTGAAGACAGATCTTTCTATCATTTCATCCCACTGTTTGTGGTGCTGCCACCTTTATACATATTTCAGTCTCCCTGTTTTATCATGCATGGTAAGGATAAAGGTTGTACTGTATCATTATACCCTTGTGTTAACTTCAGAATCTTGTGACAAAATCAGTCAAGATTCCATTAAAAGTCCTCACGAAGGATATACATGTGTGGGAATTATTACTGATTGGGTAGAACTTGTGATGCAGTCCTGCAGCAAACACTAAAATGCATTGATAGGAACCACTGTAAGGGCAGATCCTGCCAATGCCTTTATAAATGACCACCTGCTTGGCAGTCATTTATAATTTAGGTGGGTGGCCTCTCCACTAAGGGACAGAGTTATTGGCGAAGTGGCGGTTCTCCTGCCCTGACATAAATCTGGGCCCTAGTCTTTTTTTGAAACACATTAACAATATTTAGTTTACTACTGAGTGCCACGTTTTGGAAGAAAGAGCAGGACCATCAAGTAGTAAAAACATACTCTTGACTAAGAATGGATCATATAACTAAACTGCGTTCCTGGAAACATTACTAATGTGGAATATGCTGGCACCTGCAAAGAAAGAGTGTGACGTATTTTAGAATGTACCGGGTTATAATAAACTGAAAAGAAAACAAGAAATAGATCATCTAAGTTCAGGTTTGCATAGGCACAGGTTGTGAGAAGGTTAATGTTTCTTTAAGAAGAATGTATAAAATGCTTGCAAACTCCACACCAGATATCATTTTCAAAGAATTTCATGCTTAGGTTGAGAGTCTGCAGAGTGCCCTAAAGCAAAAGGTAAGTTGGAATCATACTTAATAATAATTGTTTTAATGGGGGGAAACAAATTTAACACTGAATTGTGAAAAAAGGATAGCCTTTCTCTCAGCCTAATTGCCAAAGTCTAACAATTTTAACTTAAGCAAATAAATTGAACCTGTCAACTGGTGTTTCTGTCAAATCTACCTGCCATAGATATTGACTGTGTCTCTGGTCAAAACAAGTTGAAATTTCAATAAATCTGAAACAAATGTTTTTTTAGTACAGTACATCTTTGGACTAATGATGTGGGACACATTTGTTTAGATTTGCCTTTGCTGTTCGGTACACCTTGCTATTTTCATCGGTTCAAACTACAAACAGTGTCATGTTTCTTGATTTCCATTCATTATACAGCTTCTCCTTGAAAGAAAATACATTTAATAGTTCCAAGAGAATTTACAATTATAGTATTACTGTTGTTATCAATCAAAATCCTATAAATTGCAGCTATGATGACTATGTGGGCACCTTCTCTTGGAAGTCCACGAAATACCCAATTTAGGGACAATTGGGCTGATGCTGAAAGACTTGTTAAAACTCTTTAAATCTACTGATAGTATGTTTCCTCCTACAATATACATGTTTTTCTGAATTTTAACATTCATAAAAAAATCCCTAGGAGTATGCATTGAACTTGTCCCAAATCAAGGAGTTACTTGCTGATAATTATGGTGTCAAAACAACTCCTAAGGATGCAAGGTGCAGAATCAAGCATGCCCAATTAGTGCATTCACAGATTGTACTTTATTTACTTTTTTCCTCATCTTGAAAATCTTTTTCCAGGTTGAGAAATCCCTTTGCCTACATCTCCAAAAATCTTTGATTGTTTTGCAATTCTTGACATCCACTTTATATCTTACTCCATCCTTCTAATGTAGGTATGAAAATATGTGTGAAAAATTCGGCTTATTTGTGAATATTCACAAACATATGGGTTTGTGAGTATTCAATACCTTAGTAATTGCCACCCCCTTCTTTTTGCTTGAGAAGACACGTACTCCCATTACCTTTAATATCTATAACTCAGACAGACAGCTCTTCCATATCTTAGTTTTCTCAGTGTTGGTATGCAAAGTATGACTCAAAACATCCATGTTTTATTAAATCTTTTTATGGGGGGAACATGGTACTAAGAATTTCAGGGATTATCACAAATCTGGGTTACAAAATGCAGGTATAGTTATATCAACATACATACAACCATAAATTGTCCTGTCATATCATTTATTCTTTGCAAATTAATAGTTAGGCTAGACATATTTCTCAGTGTTTTAGTTTTGTAAAAAGATTGTTTTTTTGAGCTTTCTTATTTGCGACTCACAAATAAATTATATTCCATTGCTGATGTCTAAATAGAAAGTACATAAATCCTCTCACCACAATAGTTGTACCACTAGAACAATGCTGAATATAACAGACAGACACTTAGACTATTTGGCAAAATAATACCTTTTAAAATGATGAGAGACCCTTGAAAACGTTGAGCTAAGGAGAAGCACCAAACTCTGCTGATCAGCACAGTCACAGACTTTTAACATTTACACCAACACTAACAATCCCTAGTAACCCCAATTATTTAAAAAAAGATTCACATTTTAGTAAATTTCATCAAGTAAAAGAAAAAACTACAAATAGGTTTTGTGTGATAATGAGCAACAACAAGCTAGTGAGAGATCTCACTATCAACAATCTTTTTGCTGGCAACGTCGTCTACATACTTTTTGAAATGCAACATCTTCAAGAACTGCATAGGTTGTGAATTTTTCTAGTAATATGTTATTCCTGATCTAATGGAGAGAGAAACAGTAGTTCACTTTTCACACATAGCACTGTAGCAATGGTAATAGTGGACATATCTGAAGAAGTAAAGATGACCTTCATGTTTTCAGCTCAATCGACCAACAAAGATGTTGTAGGAAGGGTTGGATCATCAAGAAAAGCAGAAAAGTAAGGGTGGTGTTATAAGACAATGGAATAAATTCATTTGAGAAACTGAACTTCAACTAGCAGCCACGATTCCTAAGGTTACTGGCTCCTACTATGATAAAGCAATTTATAGTCTGTAATGTGGTGATTTGGTTTTCCGTTAGCTATGATGTTATGATTTTATCTCTAAGCAGCTGATAAGGTGACCCAGGGTGTTAAGCACCCTCTGTCAATGTCTGTTGTGACATGCAGGCCACGTGTCAGTTTTGGCAATCCCAACTTCATCATATTTCCTTTTCCAAGGCCAGTAATTTGAGAACCAGCAAACCATGTAATAGTAACACATATTACCACTAGTGCTAGTGGCAAAAGTGCATTATGAAGGGCTACACAGTAAATACATTATTATCTTGGATGTTGTAACCCATGGAATGTAGCCAGGTCTCCAGCCCTTCTGGGGTCCTATCATTAAGGTGAGCAGACCTCTGCTGCTGGCTGTGCTGTGAATGCTCTTATTATGAGCTGCCTCTTGTGCTCTGTCCCTTCTGTGTGAGTTAGGGAAATGTGTTCTTGTGTGCTGATACCCTAAGGCAGCTATTGTTAATGCTTCTCCTCCAAGCTTCTCAAAGGAAAATGTTTTGAAGTTGTCCCCACCTACAAAACTTTACGGCAAAGATTGAGGGAGTGGAAGGGACAGGACTGAATGCAGGGGGTGGGGTTTAGGAGATAATTCCAGGGATACCTTTTCTGTAGCTCATAATCCACAATAAATGTGAGGTTTACAAAAAGGTAAATTCACCAAGCAAAAACAGAAAATGACCAAAATAATCTGCTCTACATGATGGGGTGTTGTGAGCCTCTTGCATTCCTGAGCCCCAATTGAACTGCACCTGTTGCACTTATGACAGCTCCTGTCCTAAGTAGCAAACTACCTCCTTAGCCTCCATCAACCCTTCCCCATCATGCCTGATCATGACTCTAATCTTGAAACAGGCTCAAGGTCTGTGTTTTGTTTTTGGTTTGAGAGTTTTATGTAGCCTGAACCGAGCCAGTGCTTTACATGAGAACCAGTTACAATATAAAAGGTCAGGTCATTTTTTATACACGTCAAGATTAATGGCCTCATTTAGAACTCAGGAGATGGATTACTCCATCACAATGGTGATGGATAACCCATCCACCAAAATCTAAATCCCATTATATTCTCTGAGATTTAGATTTTGGCGGATGGGGTACCCATCACCGTGTGATGAAGTAGCCTGTCCCCCGAGTCCTAAATTAGGCCGTAAGTGATTTGCCCAGAATCACAGGTTCCCCAGCTCTCACTTTTAGCAACTTTTTCCTTCTGCCAGAAAAAATGAGCTCCCTTGTTTTGGCTCTCCTCTTTGCAGCAAAGATGTCCATAACCCTAATGTAGCAAAGCAAATGAGCCCCCATACATTTTTCCAAAGGAAAGACAGTCATAATTGTGACGCATGGGCTCTCAGACCCCTGGATCACTATGCAGCTGCACCGGCTTCACTATTGAAAGCTACTGCTTTAAGAAGTGGGCTGCCTTTGCTGTCATTTATTCAAAACTTGGGCTCCCGTCTTGCCCCATCACCCTCCCTGCCATATCTCTGATGCCCAGACTAAGGTGTGCCTTTTGCTTCAATTTTGTCATTGCTCTGAGGTCGAAAACAACAATGGTACAACAAATGTGGAATGGGCCCTAATGCAAGCAAGAAAGGATAGTAAAAAGGCATAATTTAGGTTTAGTTGAGCCCTCATACAGGCTGTATGTTCTACTCACATATGTGAGCCATCACTCTTGCGCCTGAACCACAAAGTAGGCTTTCTGACCCCTTTGTGCAAAAATGGAAAAAGTCCAATATCTTGCACCCGGTTGCCTAAGCCCTGCTTGGTGCACAAAAAGCGTGCCGTGGGCCCTAATGCTAGCAAAGAAGCCCTCACTCCTATTTTTCATATTAAGTCAAAATTGGGGTGCAGTGACTACTTACACCTTTGGTCCCAGTGCCACATCTTGTACTGCACTAATGGTAGGGATGACCCTTAAAAAACACTTTTGTACAGTAAAACACAAGGAAGGACAGAAAACTAAAGAAGAAACACTCTTTCTCACTAGGGTACCTGCTACCTAAAAGAGATGTAAGTGTATTGAATTGGTTAAACTCCAAATATAAGGGCTGCTTCGGAGCCAGCATAAGCTTCGACTGATGGAGTCACGTGGTATCACACAGTGTCAAAGATTTATTCTTCTTGAAAGGTAATGACAGTGTGTTACAGGCTGAGTTCTGGAGTGTGCCCTTTTAATATACAGACATAAAAATGTTTCTATGTATCGTGTTATTACTTATTACTAAAATATACTAAAATATATCGATATAAGTAAAGACTTACATACTCACAATGTTTTTTTCATAGGCTGGGACCTCGAGGCAGCACACAAACACAAGTCATTATCACACATTGCACCAACCAGGAATCAACTCTGTGACTTTCTGGTCAAACATAGACATTAGCAGTGATACCATTAGCTAACTGAGGTTTCATAACGTAAAAAGAGTACATTTCCCACCTATTTGTTTAACTTGCATTTCGTTTTCATTTATTATGTATGCCTTATTTGTAACCTGTAGGTGACAAAAAAATAGAATAGTTGAAGAATATATTTTTTCAATTTAGCCACAACTTTAACCGTGCCACCGTACTCACTGACCCCCAAGACCATGGCACCCAGGATCACAGTTCATATATGTTTTTAATGCACTTAAACTGCTGCATGTAAACGAAGACAGCCTGGAACCTGCCAAAAAACAAGGTTGAGCTTTCAGGCCATCTACATTTACAAGTACTTGGAGACACATTTGCAGCCACCCCCAATGGAATTTAGCCACGCACCGCCAGGGTGAAGACTTCTGCCCTAACTGCTGTCTCCTTTATACAAAGGCACTATTTAATACTTTCCTAGTGCCTAAAGTTATGTAAGCAAGACAAACTTGACAGTTAGAAAAGCTTCTTCTAAAGTAATGGACAGATCTATTTTTCTTGTATAGGTATTGTTTCTAGCTTTTGGGCCCTGATTATTTGCAAGATGGCACATCTTAAGCTTTGTTTTAACATTGTTGTTTTTGTATTATATCTAGCAATAAATGTCTGTTGAGGCACTTTGCGCTGTAGGTTTGCAATCACTTCGATTCAAGTTTTCAAATGTGCGATTACAACATTAAACACCTATTCCCCTTAACATCTCCACTCCCTTGCCCTTTCATCCCCCTGAGGCCTTTGTTTTTCCAAAGCTCCTTTTCGTTGACATGCATGGGTATATGAATTGTAGAGGACGCATTTTGGCCGTAGCAAACAGCATTGACACCAGCAGCAAAGAGATCTACTCCATCGTAACAATTACCACATGCTGGCAGCCACCTCCAGCAACATCACCTACCAGGAACTAAGCACCGACCTCTCGAAGATTTTCAGCAATAAAATTGCCGCCCTATATGACAACTTTGACCCCCATCCTGACCCCATCAACCTCGCAGCCAGTCTACTAATTTTCACCAATCAAAGCACCTTGACCACATGGAACACCACAAGACCACCATACCTATGAAGTCCATCTACTCCAGGGCCTTACTGGAGCCATGTCCCCTTATGCCTTCAACAAAGGATTAACCACCATCAGTGAAGCCCTCACACCCACCCTCAATGCCTCCATAGAGACAGCCACTTTCCCTGAAGCCTACAAGCACTCAGCTGTCAATGCCCCACTGAAAAGCCAAGCTCACAAACTACTGGCTAATCTCCATCCTACTATACCCAGCCAAGATCCGGGAAAAGATAATTAGAGACACCTCCCAGGCCACTTTGTCAAACACCAGCTACTTGGCACCATGCAGTGAGGATTCAGACCCAACCACAGCACGGAGACAGTTTTCATTGCAGCAACAGATGACACCCGAAGAATATTAGACAGAGGATAAAGTGTGGCCCTGATCCAACTCGAACTCTTGGCAGCATTTGACACATTTTCCCACACCATTCTCATCAGAAGGCTACACAAGTCTGCCGCTCATGGTCCTGGCATCCTCTGGATCTGCTCATTTCTGACGAGAAGAACTCAGATAGTCAACCTAGCGCCTTACTCATCAAAACCCAGGAAACTTCAAGGCTTTTCACACAGCTGCACCTTCTACATCTACATGACCCCACTGGCTAATGTCATCCGTATCCACAAGGTCAACATCCTCGCCTGTGCTCATGTCATGAAGCTCATACTGCCTCTCGCTAACAAACCCACAAACACAAGGAACAAATTCACCACCAGCACATCCGAAGTGGCCACCTGGATGACGTCCAACTGTCTCAAGCTGAACACTTACAAGACAGAAGTGGTGATGTTTGGAAAGGATGCTTCACTATGGCATTCAACCTTGTGGTCTACAGACCTAGGAATCACTCCCACCCACTTCTCACTTGCCAGAAACCTCAGGATCATCATCAATAACAAGATAGGCATGTCCACCAAAGTCAACAAGTAGCTATGAAACAACACTAGAGAAACCATCACTACACATCATCAGCAGGCTGGACTATGAAAATTCCCTTACGCAGAAATCACCAAACTTCTCACAAAAAGATTGCAAAACTTTCAAAACAAAGGAGCCAGACCTGTCCTCAACTTCACATGCACAACCTATATGACACCTCAGGGAGCTACACTGGCTCCCGACACACAAGCACACTGTTCCTACTAGCACATACAGTATACCAGGCAATCACAGAAGCAAAATCTGGGATCAAGTCTTGTCTTAAATCAACTTCTAAAGCATGGTATGACCTCCCACATCACATCAAAGCTCTTCCTATCTCCTTGAATTCCACAAGAAGCTGAAGACATGGCTCTTTAAATAATACCTCTCCCTAACCACTCCCTACCCCAGGGTAAGTCTCATACACTTGCAAAGTGGCAGGACACCCACATGGGTGAAAGTGCGCTTTACAAATACACTTAACATAGCTTATCAGATCAATCCAGGAACCAGGGGTTAAATCTCAGCTTTCCCATTGAACAAAATTATGTGATCCACCGCACATTGCTTTACTTCAGTATGGATGATTTTTCTTGACCACCACGTTTAAAGCAAATTGAAGTAATTCAATTCAGGATCTGCTTTCTACAAAGACCTCACTCGTATATGGTTCAGATGAAATAATCATGCATCGTAACAATATGGGCTATAAAAACGTAATACATGAAAAACTGACTTCTTGTATAACTTTTGGAAACAATGTCAGGGCTTGGGGATATTCTTGAATGTTTCATGTTTAAAAAAAATATTACGTGCAATAAATACCAATCAATTTAGACATATAATCATATTTTTCAATGAGGCACACAGAATTGTTGACAAAATATTTGTTTTCACATTAGAGACTCTTTATCATACATTCTCATGACATTTGTTGCCTAATTTACATATTTTGAGGACTCTGCTCATGCTTTGGCTTCTACAGCCAAGCTATACTTCTGTATCCCTCCTAGGCTATCCGTGTCCCCTTCAGATATTTTGCATTTTCTATGCCCTTTTTGACATAACATCTCCAGAAGCTCTGTGATTTGAGACAGTCTAATGTAACATGTCAGCTCTTTGGCACCCCATTTCCTCTATTGTTGAACACTGTACGTCTAGCATGTGCAGTGATCTCAGGCCATAGGGAATTGTAGTTCCTTTTATTTCCTTAAAACTCTTCTATCTTGTTTGTTAAAGTCTTTTCCATTGCTCTAGGCAGTCTTCGCCAGTCTTTATATTTCTAACAGCCACCATAGTTTATCTATCCACCTATTTTGTGATGGTGCTATTGGCAGACCACATATCTCCAACATAGTTTGTTTCACTGTCATGTCTTGGTTGAAATTAGCTTTTGCTTCCTGCTATAGAAATGATTTATTGTTTATTACTTCTGGAACTTCTGACAATTGGGATCCCAAAATATCCTTGATGGCTTCTAAGATATCTTGCCAAAAAGGCTTCACCAGACCAGAGACTGAGAGTCAGAGAGCAAGTATCCCTCAATATGGTGTCCACCCAGGGTGCCCCATGGTACTGCCATTGGAACAATAATTTCAGCATTGTTCCCCTCCCTCCTGTTTGAGTCACAAGGTCATTTGTTCATATGAGGATGTCATTTCATTAGAGGCATAGCTTAGTCATTCGAGATTTGGTGTGTGTGAATCTCAAACTTTCCAACTAAACAAGGAATGGGCCCTAGGGTGAATGTGAAAGGTAACCAAGTTTCGGGGTGGACTGTTCCTATGAGGATCAGCATTGATTTGAAATAAGTGGTCTCTGGGGCCGATTTAGAGTTTGGGGGACAGGTGTTCTGTTGCAATGGTGACGGAGTCCACCAAGCTCAAGATCCATCTGCCTGCATTTAGGTTGGGCAGACTGCAAGTTGTGTATCCATGTGAAACTTCCTTTGACTGCCCAACTTATGTGTGATTGGAAATAAGCCATGTGGCCATCCACCCTACTTGGAGTGGACCGTCAGGTCTATATTTTTTTACTGTCCATTACCGCCAGGTATATAAAGCAGTAAAGACATGAAAAATGACCCACACACCATGGAAGAAAACTTGTGTAGGGCATCATTATTTTTTTTTTCAAAAACAAGCTCCAGCTTTTGAAGTTTATTTTTGAAAAACAAAAACTTTGGAAAAGTTTGACAGCCAGCTGTCATGTTTGACTGAGCCGTCTGTTAAACTTTTCCTACACTGAGTGGGAGCAGTTCTTTCCAATGTGTAGACATGTCTGCTGAGCTGTCAGATACCTCTAAAGTTGGTGGGCAGGGTAAAGGCATGAAGCCCTCTGCCATCCTGCCTGCCTTTTTTTCTGGGTGCTAAATCCTGAATCGGGCCCTTTGCCTAGAGTGGCACAGTGGGTGAAACACAATGGTTTGGAATTCTATAGTGAGGGATTGCCTTGGTTAGAATATTTGCAAGCATTTGTCCCATCACCTTTTAAGTGTTTAATAGAGAGTAGTAGGTCTGGAAACCTGAGGCTGGTGTTGCTTTCCAAGCCTACTACTGACAATATTTGTGCATTCTAAAAAGTAATACGTTTGTATTCATTCACAGAGTACTTTTATGTACACAAGTATGCTACTCTTTTGGTAACTCAGCCACTATTGAGCCTATTTAAATAGAACGGATGTAACACTGTGCAGCACGTAAAGTTGCTGTGTTGTATTGTGCCGCCTGAATGCAGCACACAAGCAAAGAGGAAACAACACGGAGAAATAAAGACATTTCTACTTTACATCAGCCTCAGGCAGGTGCACCATTTTGAGCAAACCTATGTCTGCAACTCTTGGTAAAAATGGGTTTGTGTCTAAATCCATAGGTCGATGCACTGGAACTCACAGGCACCACCCATGGAATGCCTACCTGAGAAAGGAAAGCAAGGGAGCGCAGTGCGCTGCATTGTGTTACTTTTTCTTACAAAGCCACACAAGTTGACATTTGCGTGACTTTGTAAATACCAAAGAGGATTTTGTGTTGTGTCTGCTCAAAAACCCTAACACAAAATCTTTGTAAATCTGGTCCTAAATATATTTTGTACCTGCTCCAAAAGATGAACATGTTAAAACCTCATGGAGAAAACCAGGTTGACAAGAAAAACAGACATAGACATATCAGGCACAACTTAGTGTCCCCAGACCCAACCACCAAGCCAAGAATGCATATATATCACACCCCAAGCACCCCCTTCAGCAAACCCCTGCATTTCATAGTTTTATGTCCAAAATGATGCGCAATTCTTTCTACCATGTTTTTGGAAAGAGGTACTTGCATGATGCCTGAGATTGCATGCTTCATACTATTGCATATGACAAGAGCTTTTTCAAAGGGGCAGTTCGCCTGTTGCTCTCTGCTTAATTCTGGGTATATGAAGCCAATGCCTTAGTTTTAAATATCAGGAGAAGTCTGTCTCCTAGAAACGGAATTCTGCCTTTAGTCATTTGAAGGACTTTACTTCTCCAAGGCCACTAACAGTGCGCCCAGTGTAATGTTTGCCCCTTCTATGACAATACAAAAAGATCACATTATAAAAGAAGATTGTCAACCAACATTCTTTTCTGGAATTGCAACACAAACATTTATATGTTATGTATTGTATAACACATCCTTGCAATAAATAGAAATAAGACAGGCCAAGCAAAAGGTAAAGAAAGGCATCTCGGCAACACCGTTCTGTAATTAAATGTTGCAGTCAAGAACAACCATTAGTGCAGCATTAAGGAGAACAACAGAATAAACCAAGTAACATCAAGTGGTCCCTATTAGCAATAGTCACACATGATAGAAGAGGAGGTTCGATAGAATTAAAATATTCATATTTGGGAGCCAGATTTATAGTGAGATGTCAGATGGTGACATATGGATTCAACAACCACGATGAATTATATGCCATGATGAGAAAAAAAGATTATTTGTGCCAAACAACATGTAAAGTGTATGTAAATGCCGTATAACAGGACAATTTTATTCTGATGAGAAGATATCATAGCATTGTCTAAAATTTACCAACACGTATTTCAATGCAATTATTCATTATTTCAATTTTAAAAAAATATATATCATAAAGGATTTATTTACCCGGAAAAAAAATAAGGAGAGAGGACAAACAACAAGGGGTGAAGTAGGACAGAGACACTAGGAGACCACTTGAGGAGGACCAACTTCTAAAGTGTATCTCTATAACGGTCTAGGAAAAAGCGCGAGAGAAAAAAACAATAAGTAATAAATCTAATTTTCTGACAACAGGCCATACAGAAATGGCAGATGACCAGCAACTCCAACCTCCTGTGTTCCAATACCCAGAACTGGCTAGGGCCAGTGCCTACGTGACCTTGTCGGCACAGCCATCATTTGGTGAGAGGGTTGACCCTGTGACAATGGAGCCCTGTTGCAAGATTGAACAACTATTTTCGTGTCACCCGTGAAAATGATGGGACTGTGAAGTGCTCATTGTTGTTACACTTTGGAGGTGAGGAAATGTATAATCTCTTAGAGAATCTCTCGGACAAAGTGACAGACCACAACTACAAGGCAGTGGTGCTGAACTCCCTTTTTGATCACCAACTAAACCCTGACTACAAGTGTTTCAAACTCCACTAATCTTGCAAGCATTGGTTTCCACACAAAGTTGAGTACACTCGTGAACACATACATCGACAACGACCAGACCAAACATGACAGGACCCAACTAATTCAAGGGTGCCGCTTCTAAACCCTACGGAGGTTAATCCTGCATTAGCTAGGCATCAAATTGAATGACAACCTCAATTTTATCGTAGTTGCATGAACTGTCATACCGCTGGGCTGAAGAGAAGGGGATGGCACTGTTGAATGCCTTCAGTCAGACCAGTGAAGGTCAAGGAATAGTGTGTCAACACCATCAAATGCCGACAAGCATGACCAACAGCACATAAACCAGGAGCTGTAGGGTCTAGGAAGTGCTGCAGCTGTGGGCTTGAGCCCCATGCACAAAAGGCCTGCTCAGGCCAAGGAAAGTAATGATCCAAGTGCAGCAAGACCAACCACTTTGCCTGTGTGTGCAGGAGCCCAGAAGGGGTTGGAAGCAGCAGTGCCAACGGGGAGTCACCCCGACCCTGGGGCAACTTTGAATAGATTATGACGCCGAAGGAGAAACTCACACAGGCAAATCACACTGGTGGAAGCGCTTAATGGACGGGTCAATGTGCAGTAAGACCGTCGTGCCTTTCAAGCACACCAGGCCATCAAACAGCTGCATGAGCGCTCATGCAGCTGTTTGATGGCCTGGTGTGCTTGAAAGGCACGACGGTCTTACTGCACATTGACCCGTCTATTAAGCCCATGAACCTGAGACATTGGTGGGTGACATTTCACCTATGGCCACTTGTTGAAGTGGAACTGCACAAATTGGAATCCCTGGAGGTGAACTCTGTGGGTGTCGCTGCTGGTCATTGACCCAAAAACAAAGCAGCCAGGGGCCATACCATAGATATGCGGCTACCAAAGAAGACCATATGTCTGGAAAGACATTTAACTTCGACGATGGATGACATCATCACCAACAAAAATGGGTCCCAGTGGTTTTCAAAACTGTATTTGAATGTTGGTTACTGGTACCAACAACCGAGTTAGACCCTTTGGGCCTGATTATGACCCTGGCGGACGGCGGAGGCCGTCCGCCAAGGTACCGCCGCTGAATGACCGCACCGGCCATTTAGACATTTCCTCTGGGCCGGCGGGCGCTCTCCAAAAGAGCGCCCGCCGGCCCAGAGGAAATGCCCCTGCAACGAGGACGCCGGCTCAGAATTGAGCCGGCGGAGTTGCAGGGGTGCGACGGGTGCAGTTGCACCCGTCGCGTATTTCAGTGTCTGCTTAGCAGACACTGAAATACTTTGCGGGGCCCTCTTATGGGGGCCCCTGCCGTGCCCATGCCATTGGCATGGGCACGGCAGGGGCCCCCAGGGGCCCCGCGGCACCCCCTACCGCCATCCTGTTCCTGGCGGGCGAACCGCCAGGAACAGGATGGCGGTAGGGGGTGTCAGAATCCCCCATGGCGGCGCAGCAAGCTGCGCCGCCATGGGGGATTCTAAGGGCAGCGGTAAACCGGCGGGAGACCGCCGGTTTGCCTCTTCTGACCGCGGCCGAACCGCCGCTGTCAGAATGCCCTGCGGGGCACCGCCGGCCTGTCGGCGGTGCTCACGCCGACCCTGGCCCCGGCGGTCTTGTACCGCCGGGGTCAGAATCACCCCCTTTGTGTCAGAACATTGCTACAATTTCTACCCACATGGGACTATGTTGATAGAGACACCTGAACTTTGGCATATCTTCAGTGGCAGAGGTGTTTCAAAATGTGATCAGAGAGATGTTGTGTGGAGTAGAGGGTGTCATCAACATTGGAAGTTACGTGCTGAGCTACTCTGGTACACTAGAGGAACAAAACAGTTGACAATGCACAAGAGGAAGTGCTCATTCTTAAACTCGTCCATGAGTTTTTGGATAGGTATTTTCAAAGGATGGTGTGCAAATGGCCTCAAAGAAAGATGAAGCCATACAAGACACCTCAATGTCACAAAATGCAATGGAGGTTAGGAGTTGCTTAAGGATGCCCATCTATTGGGGCTTTTGGTGACAAACCTGGCCACCACATCGAAACCTCTAAGGCTCCTGACGAGGACAGGTGTGGCCTGGTGCTAGAATGAGCAAGCAGAGGTAGCATTCCAGGAAGTGAGGAAAGCCCTACATGGCCTACTTCGATCCCTGGTGGAAACTGAGCTCATTGTGGATGCCAGCCTGGTTGGGCTGTGGGCCTTGCTCATGCAGGAACAGAGCCGAGGCACCTGGGTTACCCTTGCATACACCAACAGAGCGTTGATGGAAACAGAAATACGATGTGCACAGATTGAAAGAGAAGCTCTAGTCATCAGGTGGGGCTGACGCTAGTTCCACCTGTATCTTTGCAGGTGGGAGTTTCATGTCAAGCCTCCGGTACCCCTCTTTGCAGGTGCGTCAAGGGACCTCCTACATAGGATCGAGTAGTGGACTGTTCAGCTCCACCTGTATAACTTTGAGGTGGTGTACCATCATGGAGTGGGATGTCCTGCGATCCCCACATGACTGAGGGACCGGTCAAACCAGAGGACAAGTGGGCAGAGGAGTTTCAGGGGGTCAAATTCAAAGAGCTGCTGGAATGATTAGGAATCAAACACTGAACGTTCATGCCACTGTGGCTTCAAGCCAACAAGAAAGTAGAGCACCTCATGTGCACACTTAACAAAACGCTCAGAATTGGTGTTGCCCAAGGCAAGGACACTGATTGCTGTTTGCATCTGTTTCTGAGGGCATGACGGAACACGCCTCAAAGCACTACAACATAGTGGCCATGCACTGGCATTTACATAAGCTTGATGAAATGCTAAAAACAGCCACTAAAAGTATAATTTGGTTTGTTTTTATAGCATTTGTCCAGAAATTATGTAGGTTTTTTAAAACAATTTTTCTCCTAGTCTGCTTTTGCATGGCCCAATGTAACATTGTCCTGATGGGGCCTCAAAGTGTCAGGCCGAAATCCTTCATTCTTCGAGGGTTTCATTTTGAAAGATAGAACTGGATTTAATGGATTGACTCAATTTACGAAATAAGATTCAGGGTTTTAAATAAGTGAGATACTGGGACTATGCATTAACTACCCCAGGGTGTGTTTCTTGACAATTAAGATACATGGATACACCCCCTCCAAATGTTTGCAAAGGACTTTCTCATCGTAAGATTTTGTGTGATCACTGCACCTTATACACTTGCACTTTTTGCACAAACTAGGATTATTGTTCTTATATAATACAGTACAAATTGGGGTTTCTGACACATAAACCTACTAGATGTGGTCATAACATATCTGGCTATGGTCCTAAATTACTTTTTTCATAATGAGCTAAATCCACACCGAGGACACCCATTAGAAAATGTTATACATCGTTGATACAAAGGGATGTTTTAAATGTTTGACAATAATGATTTATACTTTATTGTGCTAAATTGCCTACAGGCTAAATCGGTGCCTAATATGTCAATAAAAACATTGCCGGTGCCCAAAGCCCTTCTCCTAAACATGCAGCTGCTGCAATTAAATGTGCGAATACGGAATACTGAGGCAGCGTTATCCTGAAGCCATCTGTGGCCTCTTCAATCCATTTAAAGCCACTCCCTGCACCTTCAGCTCACTCTTGCAGCTTTCTGCTTTCTCCCATAGTGACGCTTTTTAGCTTTTCTCTTCCTCCGTCTTTCCCATATGTGTCTTTTGCTCGCAGTAAATGCTTGAGGCAGAAAAATAAGTGCCAGCCCTCAAAAATAAGCGCTGGTGCTCTACCCCGGAAACAACAAGCACAGATTAAGCACTGGTAAAATCAATCCTGAAGGGAACTTTTTACATATATAGATTAGTTAGCCCAGGTTCCAGAGGTTAATCGAGTTGCTGGGTTGCCCCATACTTTCTGCAGTGTTTCTAGGGTCAGTGCAAATAGAAAGGGTGAAAGTGGGCATCCCTGCCTCGTGACCCACTAAATTGATACCCACTGGTAAAGAGTATTGTTGACCCGGATTCTGGCCATAGAGGATTAATATCCAGATGGAGCCCACCCCAAAACTCCTCCCTACAGCCCATTCCTCGCAGGTCATCTGCTACTCAGTCTTAGTTTACTGTGTCGAGCACCTTTTCAGTGCCCAGGGAGACCAGGACTGCTCTTCTCTCTTTTATTAAATGCCCAATAGGTGGAGTGCTTTATTTGTGGTGTTGCTAGTTTGCCTGCCATAGCGCAGTTCCGACTAGTTGGGGAGGATAAGGTTTTCAACTTCTGATTGTAAGTGAAGCACTGTAATTTTGTAGAATATTTTTCCATCTATGTTCTGTACCAGGACACTAATCAAGCACAATCATCACGCTGTCTGCCAGGTTTGAGGATAAACAATACGTGACAATGAGATTGTGGGGGTCCCCCTCTTCTTTTGGACAGTTTTTTTGATACACCCTGTGGAGGACTGCTAGTAGTGGACTGATAAAGATCTTGGAACTCATCCAGGACACGTGTTTTTTTTTTTATATCTGAATTATTTTTATTATAACTATAGAGTCGCAAGTACAGCCACGTATAATCAATGGGGAAACCGACTCATAACAACCATCCCCTACCACCTTCGCCACCCCTTAGTCCAGTCATGGCTTATCTCCCATCAATTAAAGGTGAACATGAGAGGTAAGCAGAAAACGTTTCTCACAGACCCTCTGTACTCTATTACTACGCCATAATTGTCTCTGGCAGTCACTGCCGTCCCCTTTCTCCGATCTCTGCCTGACTTCTCTATGGCTTCTCGACCCGTGGCTCCATTTTCTCAAGTACTCTGAGATATTTGTGACAAGTTAGTTTTTAAAATATTCCCGCTAAAATTTCTATGCAAGGAGCCCATACATCCCCAAACTGTTCCTTCTTCTGGCCCAGCACCATGTAGAGTTTTTCCACGTTCAGCAGCCCCCTTATCTTATGAAGCCAGTTCTGATGCTCTGAAGCATAACATGAGATCACCTGCATGGCTGTGCACAGTGTAAGTGTGACCGCCTTCCTCGTGGGAGATCGCAGTGGATATATTTGCTTGTTTGGGAAACCCAGTATGGTAAAAGCAGGGAACTGTGGGCTCTCAGTCTTAAACACCGAGAGCCTGATTCACAAAGTTAAACTTATACTTCAGTGTAAGGTAAAGATTTTTTCCAATTCACAAATACATTTTACGAGTAGTATCTTTACAAGTGCAGAAACTCAGCACTAGTGGCGGAGACTCACATATGAAAAGAAAAGTAGTTCTAAAGATTCATAAAATTCCATTGTGAATTGCAAAAAATTGTAAACTTACACTAAAGTGTAAATTTACCTTTTAAACTTACACTATGGTGTAAGTTTGCCTTTGTGAATCAGGTCCTGGGTTTGTCAGCTAACACATCCTGACAATATTGCTTTAACGTATGGCAATGTCAACTTAAGTGAAGCAACTTACCTGACTTTCCAGCAATCCCCGAACTTTAAATGGCTCCAGGCTTGTACTTGTGCTGGTGTCTAGTACCAATGTAGTCTGAGTTTTAACTGATCTTCTCTACCCATGTTGTTTCTGGCTGTCCCTTGTGGTCTATAACATATATGTGACTCATCTGAGTTCCTCCATTACTCCTCCCATTTCCTCTGTGCTGGGAATTTATCTACTTCTATCACATGTGAGAAACTTTCAGATGTGGGAAAACTGCCATCTATCATATTTTTTTCGGAAATGTTTTCAGGGGTTTAGTAGCATATGGTTTTAGAGATCCTTGTGTGATCCAGTGTCTAATCTGGAGGTCTCTCAAACTCTCTTCTTCCTGAATCCCATAGTCAGTCTTAATCTGGCAAAAAGAACAAAGATCCTTGTGATACAGAGGTCCCCAATTCTTTTGCATCTTGCCTTCTGTCATTCGATGTGTCTGTCTCCTCACGCAGCTATGGAGAAGTCTGAGTTGGTCACTGTTGCTCAGGTGACCGGAGAGGAATACAGGCCTCAAAGTCTATGTCTCCGAGGTAGCTAGAACCGCTTTCCAGATACGTGCCCTCTCTACTAACCAGCCTATGAAGCATCAGTGTTTGACAGCCTCTTTTCCGTTCCATTCTACAATGAAGTGGAGTTGGGCTGTATGATAGTAGTTGACTAGTTTGGGTATGCACAGTGTAACCCTTTCAAGTGGTAGCTAAGCATATTTCTTTGGCATTCAGGGCTTCTTCCTTTCTGAAAGGAAACTTTCATTTATCTTTTGCAGTTTGTTGATTGCATTTTTGGGAGGTGGTAAAGGAAAGGCATGCATGTCATACAATAGTCTCAGCTGGTGCTTTTTAGAATGGTAGCTCGAGGTAGGTTTTAGTAGGATTGCTTCCTTTAATTTATACCCTTTGATGGTTGATATCTTGAGTATGCGTGCCTCCTTTGGGAATATTTTCCTTGCTCTGGCATGGGGTGTCTCCTCAGCATGGAGATGTGCATAGACTTCTGGAAGCATTTGGCCTTGTTTCTTTCATTTCTATGTAGCTAACCACCTTCGTGTTTCACCTCTGCAAAGCGAGTTTTCACTTGGCGCAATCTGAGCAAATATGCTAGTAGTTTGCTGGGCTCCTTGCCTAGCTCATAGGACGTCTGATCTAGTTTGGCTAGTAGGATGGCCACCCCTTCAGTTTCTAGGATTCTGATTGGCCTCTGACTGTCCTAATCTCCCTCCCTTTGCGTGATTGTGTGCATTTGAGAGTTGTTTCCAGTTCCTGGAGCTCATCTTTAAGTTGAAATATCAGGGCGTTTCTCATCTTTTTTGGATGGGCCGTCTCAATTATAAAACTCCCTCTTCGGACGGCTTTCACCATAGGTGCAGAAGGTAAGGATGCGTAGAGTGGGGGAGGGGAAGGGGTAGGGTGCAGCACCACCAAAATAACCATTTTGTATTTCAAAAGGTGAAAGAGCAATAAAGATGTCTTTAAAGATTGTTTATATCTTATTTCATTAGCAATGCGCTCAAAGACGGATCACATGTCAGGCTATGTCTTCTGACAAATTGCTGCCTATTCTCGTAAAAGAGACATCGTCTTTAATTTTCATTCTCTGACTGCAAAGTAAGAGTTTTTTCCTAAGTGAACTCTGTGGCAATCTTGCTGGAGTACCAGGAGTGAGAAAGAAAAGTGTTGTAGGATGGCATTTTTTCTAACACGCAAAAAAAATGTAAATACCTATAAATGAACTGTAAAATTATTTCAAAATGTATCATCAGCAAAAAAGCACAATGAGGCACATTTTTAATTCTGAAGTGTAATTAAAAACAACGATGTTAATAGGATTATAAACCACTTGATACTTTATTTGGTATTTCGCAAACCATAAATATTCGCTGAAGTCCTCTTTCCACACATTATCATTTCTGCGCTATGTAGTTTTATCAGGTAACTGTCTTGCCACAAATTTAGTGCGCATTTCAATGGAAAATGTGCTCTCTGTAAATGACAGTGTCCTTCCACACCATGCTCTGGTGATAGATTTGCAAAAGGGAATTCCAAAATGCACCCCGGACAGGGGCGTAGGAGACACTAAATTTCTGGGGGGGACAGGGACAACCTTGAGGTGGGCCCCCCGCACAAAGTTTGCACCCAGAAGGGTTGCCGTGGTGGGGGTAGATGGGGAAGACGGTCGCTTCCAGTCGAGTCCTGTGTGGCCTGCAATTCCCTGTCTGCTGGGCCCTTTGCTGCCTGTTAGGCAGCGACAGGCTCTGTGATGCTGTTCGCCTGTGTGAAGTCCTAAGAGGCCTGTACTGCCTGCTGGGCGCAGTGCTTCCTGTCGATTCCTGTGCTGCCTGCCAGGCACTGTGCTGCCTGTTGGGAGCTTTCTTACTAGTCAGGCTGTATAAGTCTCTGGGTCTCCGCCTGCCTATGAAGGCCAGTAAGGCCTATGATTGCTGCTAGGTCCTTGTCTGACTGTCAAGTGGCAGTCTCTGTGCTGCCGCGTTCCTGTGAACTGCTGTGCTGTCTGATAGGGCCGTCCTTAGTGCTGGTGGCGCCCTGTGCGACATTGTTTGTTGGTGCCCCCCAGTGACCACCTCTGCCAAGGATTCCCTCACTACTATCCATCACCACTCTCTCTCAGATGCATTTCATTCGTTTTATAGCACCACTCATACCGGGAAATATCCCTTACAACGCAATCAATGCAATGCATTGACCATGCTGCCATTACCACAAATATGGGTCTAGCACACATGCCTTTACCACACATATCTTTACAACACATATGCGTGGTTACAGCATAGATAGCGGTCTAGCTGTCCGGGTGAAACAGGAAGAAGCAGAGGAGAGAGAGATAAGTAGGGCTGTGGCCGGGTTTAGAGTGGGAGGTTGGGGTCATTTTTAGGTCAGGGTAGGGTCGGGGTAGTTTTTAGGACAGGGTGGGGTAGGTTTTAGGGGTCAGGAGGAGTGCATGGAGTTCAAGTAGTTTTAGGACAGTGTGGGGTAGGTTTTAGGGTACAGGGTGGGGGTCATGTAGTATTTAGGACAGAGCGGGGTAGGTTTTAGGGTTCAGGGTGGGGGCAGGGGCATCAAGGTAGTTTTTAGAGCAGTTCAGGGTAGGTTTTAGGGTTCAGAGTGGGGGTCGGGGTAGTTTTTAGGACAGGGCAGGGTTACTTTTAGGGCTCAGGGCAGGGGGGTTTAGGGCTCAGGGCAGGGGCAGTTTTAAGTGCTTGGATGGGTGGAGTATGGTATCAGGTGTAAGGGGGCAGGGTAGAGAGAATTTACCACACATGTTCCTTTACCAAACATGCTTTTACAATGAAATTCGTTGTAAAGGCATGCGTAGTAAAGACACAGTCATTGTTGAGACCGCGATGTTAAGGCATGCACGATATACGCATGTGTTGTTCTATCATTCATCCCTCATACCAGTCTAGGGTGTCAAAGCACTTTACATCACACAGACATTACGCAGAGACAATCATCATATATGTGTAAATCAGTGTATATGAAATGTTACATAAGACAGAGGACTACAAGGTGTAGGTGTCACAGGTCATCCATACTGGTAGCAGGTATAGTTTCAGAGTGCTTTATCTGGAGAAGCGCAAACTCAGAATTTAAAACATAACACCATGGTTGGGGGCTCTCTTTAATAATAAGAACTGCACTCAAATCAACTTGTTTTGCAACATTAAGTTAATCAAAAAGTGGGGGGAAATCATGACGCTCTAATCTATACCTTGATGTTTGCATGCAGCTCTTTGATGAGTTCATTGCTCACTGTTCTATATTCAGTTTTCATTTATAAATTGCAGGGGACAAAAAAGGAGCTCTCTGATGTAGGAAGCTGGCCTTGTGTGTGGTGAGTACCTATGGTATTATCACCTTATACCAGGTCCAGGTATCACCTTATTAGTGAAGTGTAGGCAGTGTCTAGAAGCCAGGCTCTCTAGAGTTAGCTGTGGATGAGCAGCCAAGACTTATCTAGGACACATGCAAAGATCATGCAATACCACTGTAGTCACACAGCACTTACACACATGAAAGAAACACGTGTTACGAAAATAAAGGTTCCTTATTACAGTAACACAAACACTAAAACACTAGATAGGCAATACTCCAATAGGATGTAAGTAACACACTATTATATGTACAGCAGCAATCACAAATTGGCATAAAAAGCAATAGAAAAAGTGAAAAGCAATAGGCAATACTGAAGGCCTAGAGGGGACCAGACCATATACTAAGAAAGTGAAATGCGAAAGCCGGGTCCCCACCCAAGGAAGTGGAATTGGTAGAGGGGAGCTGGAGGAACTAGGAAACCCCAAAGGTAAGTACCAGAGTGCCCCCCAGCGACCAGGAGAAAAGAGGTAAGTTACAGTTTTTTCCCTGACCCACCAAAAGGACTTCAGAGAAGGATATTGCAAAACGCAGACAAGACTGCAAGAAACTAGAGGTGGATCCTGGAAGAGTAAGACCTGGAAAAGAAGGGCACCAAGTCCAGTTTACGTAGGATGGTCCGGTCGTGGCAGGAGCCACAACCCACCCATCTGTGGATGCAGGAGTTGGTCGACGGGGAGACAAAGATGGTCAGCAATGCAGCACGGGAGCAGATGAAGAGTTCCTAGGTGATGCAGTCGACGTCCCACGCCAGATGAAGAATTGCAGTCAGTCTGTGGTGTGGAAAACCCACCAACAAGCCTTGGCAAAAGCAAATGTCGCAGTAGGAGAAAAGTGGAGCTACCGGGGACCAACAAGGTCCAGGGGGACTCAACCCATGGAGGGGAGTCTCAGGTGACCATCAGCAAGGCAGAGAGTCTGGAGGAGGAGAGGCAGCCCCCACAGAAGACCTACAGGCAAGGAGCCCAGGAGCTGTAGAGAGGCCCACAGCACACCTGAAGAGAGATCCCACTTCACAGGCGAAGCACATTGAGGGCTGTGCTTCACAGAGAAGAGTGCCGGGGGTAGCTGCAAGAGATGCGGTGCATGGGGGTACTGTCCTGCATGGGAAGGCAAGGACCTACCTACTCCAAAGTTGGGCAGCTGGTAGGGAGGACCAAGGAGACCACTCCAGACTACCACCCCTGATGCAGGATCCACGCAGCTCAGGAGGAGAGGAGAGGAGATCCACGCAGCCGGTTGTTGTTGCAGTTGGTGCCTGCGGATGCAGATAAGTGACTCCTTCACTTCAAGGAATTTTCCTTCTTTCTTCTCATGCAGACTGAAGACTTGCTGCCCTCAGAGGAAGCACAGCTGGGCAAATGTTGCAGTTGCTGGAAGGAGTCGGAGAAACAATGTTGCGTGGCAAAGTCGTCGCTGGAGCTGCAGATTGTAGGTTCCTGTGAAGTCCAGTTGCGGTTCCAGTGGCCAGAAGTCAAAGTAAACGTTGCAGAGGAGTCCTGCTGGAATCTTGCACGTCAAATCTGAGGACCCACCCAAGAGGGAAACCCAAAATAGCCCAGAAAGGGGGATTGGTCACCTAGCCGGGTGACCACCTAGGAGGGGGCTGTGATGTCACCTCCCTGACCTGGCCACTCAGATTCTCACAGAGGCCTCTGCCAACCTTAGATTCAAGATGGAAGAATCAAGTGGCCACCTGGAGGAGCTCTGGGCACCACCCCTGGGGTGGTGATGGACAGGGGAGTGGTTACGCCATTTCCATTGTCCAGTTTCACGCCAGAGTAGGGGCTGAGGTCCCTGAACTGGTACAGACTGGTTTATGCAAGGAGGGCACCAAATGTGCCCTTCAGAGCATACTAGTAGCTTGGCGAGGCTACCCCTCCCAAGCCTTGTAATGGAGAGGGTGTTGCCTCTCTCTTCCAAAGGAAATCCTTTGTTCTGCCTTCCTGGGCATGAGCTGCTCAAGCAGCAGAAGGAGGGGTGAAATCTGTCTGAGGGGTGGCAGCAGCGTGAGCTGTTCGGACGACCCCATAAAGCTGGTAGGAGCAATGCTGGGGATCCTCTAAGGAGCCCCCAAAGTGCATGGAATCATACAATCAATACTGACAATAGTATTGGGGTATGATTCTGACATGTTTGTTACCAAACATGCCCAGGTTCGGATTTACCATTATGTAGCTGGACATAGGTAGTGACCTATGTCCAGTACAAGCGTAAAATGGCGTCCCCGCACTCACGAGGTCCAGGAAAATGGAGCTGGAGTTCGTGGGGGCACCTCTGCTCCTGCAGAGGTGCCCTCACACACAGGTACTTGCACCCTACCCTCTGGGCTATGAGGGCCTACCATAGGGGTGACTTACAGTGACCTGGTGCAGTGGCCTGAAGTGAAAGGGTGCAAGCACCTTTTCACGCAGGCTGCAATGGCAGGCCTGCAGACACAGTTTACATGGGCTCCTATGGGTGGCATAATACATAATAAATGCTGCAGCCCATGGGAACCCCTGATCCCCCAATGCCCTGGGTACCTGGGTACCATATACTAGGGACTTATAAGGGGCACCAGTATGCCAAGTGGGGTGTGTGTGTGGTCCAAGCAACCAAATTTAATGGGAGAGAGCACTGGGGTCCTGGTTAGCAGGATCCCAGTGAACACAGTCAAAACATACTGACAACAGGCAAAAAGTGGGGTAACCATGCCAAAAAGAGGGTACTTTTCTGCATCTGACAAAAGCAGAAACCCACTGACCTATTCACATTATATACACTTTGTGATCTGCATGTAGACGGCCTTTGTAGCAGGCATAGTAACCCTGTACGTTATGATGAGTCAAAACTTCCACTAGACAAAACTTCAGTCTCTCTCCAGAATGACCATTAATCACCGGAATTATCTTAAGATTTTTATTGTTGCCTGAAAACTGTTGGTGGCAAGGAACATCCAGCAGGTGCTTTTAAAGTCACAATATACTTGCAAACATAGCACCCCCATCCTAAGTCAGCACCCAGTGCGGCAGCACCGGTTGCATCGCCCTAGCTGCCTTACCTAGCCCTGTCCATCTCTTAGGCCATCTGGTTCTTCCTGGGACCCATGCTGTGTGCTGGTCTCTCTGCTGTCTATCCAGCAGTGTCAGGCTCTGTTCCACCATAGCCTGTGAAGTCCTGTAAAGCCTGTGAGCTGCCACAGTGCTGGCTTCGCATCCACAGGCCATTGGCAGGAAATGAGATTTACAGACAGCCCTTGCCCTTCAGAGCGGGCTTTCACAAATACCAGGAAGGCTGAGGGAGAGACAGAAATGTTGGGGGGGGGCAGGATGTCAACTTCGGGGACAATAATTAGCACTGGGGCAGGCAAGCTGGAGACAGAGGAGAGAAGAGAGTGAGAGAGAGGCGACAGAAAGGGGGGCCCTAACAAACACTGGCGCACAGGGTGCCACTAGCGCGCTAAAGCCTGCCCTGCTCATATCGAACAGTAACTCAACAATACTGTTTTTAGAAAGGGAGATACTCTGCAACACAGCACTGTATTTAAAAAGAAAGGGAGTTACTTAGCAATAGTTTATTTAATTACCCAAACCTCCTTACCTTCTCAAATCTTGCTGCTGTCTTCAGGGTTCGATCTTCAAGGGACAGGAAGGGTCGGGCTCAGGAGGGACTGGATGCACACAGCAATCAACAAAGGACCTCTCCTCCCCCTTTGTTCTCAGAAGTGCAAACTGCAGGCAGCTGTGGCGGCAAGGTGAGAAAGAATCCCTTGTGTGCTGCAGCACAACAAAAGGGCAGAGGGCGAGTGTCCTGGAGCCAGGTCACAGGTCAAGTGCAGGGCCATATAGGTAGCGCTTTCATGCGCTAATGGCCCTGCGAATTACAGGAGAAAGGAAAATTCTTCTGTCCCCTCGTCCCCCCCACCCTTGTCCCCCGTGTCCCCCCCACTCCAAAATCTGGGGGGGACATATCCCCCGCGTCCCCCACACTTCCTACGCCCATGACCCCGGACACATATTACACTCTTTTGGTTCTCATATTGAATGGTCATGGCTTATTTGCTACACTTGTCCTTTGTGTGACACTTGGATTTTTGACAATCCATGCGACTTCTGTGAGGTAACATTGATGGCAACACCCTCACTCAGAAAATTGTTACCGCACCACTGGCTTTCAGTGCCTCCCATAGTTTTGCAGCCTTGACCCCTCCCATTTCATTGAATGTGCTGTAGTCTGAAATGCTTATATTTATAATTTTATGACAACTGGGTCTTTTAATAGCGAATCCTGGAGTTACCAGTGTCCTCCTCACTGCTCTTGGTTAGTTCTAGGATGATCTAGCACACCAGTCATCCGTCTGTGATGTGATAGCGAGATGGGTCCCCGAGTCATGTCTTATAGATCGTGGAGCAAATGTCTGTCTTATGGGATGCAATGTATGCAAGCATAGCTCTTGTGTGTGGTTGAGTAATGAGGGAAGTCAGTTCCTAGTGAGTGTCTGGTTCTCCATGATCCACCAGGCCCAGCTCTTCTGTTGCGGAATTAGCTCTCTTTATTTTATCACCTTATGGAAAAGAATAGAAAAGGTTTTATCTAAACTCAGGATAATGTGAAATACTGTAAAATCAGTATCTTATTCTATATGTGTGTGTCAGGTGTATTATTTATTTTCATATTTTTGTATGGTGCCTAGAAGCTAGGTTAAGCCCTCTCTGTGAAATTAAGAAATACATTTAAAATCACAAATCAAGCATTGGACAGTTTTTCTGAACAAGCAATACCATTATACGTCTGCGCTTGAACTGAGTGATAGCTTTGCTGTCTGTAACTTTAGCATATATAATCCTGTATCCTGAGGGACAGCTCTGCTGCCAGGGTAATGCCCATGTATGATCGGAGCAATATTTTTGTTGTCACATATCTTTACCAGTAAGATATCTGTAGTCTGAAGGATACCCCTTGTAAGAGCTACCAAATGTGATGGACAGTTCTGTTGTCATGCATGGCTGGACTGGGCACAGGCAAGATTGAAGATTTCCTTGAGGGCTTTTACAATGAGTCATCTTACAATGTTGGTCGCATCTAATGATTCCAGACTATCACTGCCTGAAATACGGGACCATCCACATAAACTACAGACCTCTTTGCAGCAGTGCTGCCTGAATGACTGAATAAACTCTTACATCCAAATTGACTACTTAGGGAATCAACAGCCGTGGCCGCCGCATAACTCAAGGGGAGGGGCGGGGGGACGGATATGAGGTAAAAATAAAAAAACAAGCACTTACCTTGCCTCCGTTCCTGCCATCTTACTCCTCTTTTGGTGTGTTAGCATTCACTGCTGGGACACTAGCACACGCTCCCCAGCAATCCTGGTGCTGCTTTCATGCAAAATCTTGCATGAAAGCAGCACCAGGATTGGTCTCAGTTCCAGTGACTGCGCTCAGACACAAGACTGGGGTCTGTGCAGTTTCTCCAGCCTGGGTGTGTACACAGTAGGGCTGGAAAAACCTAAGTGTGCATATGTGTTTGGCCTGCCTGAGACGGCCGGTCAAACACAAATGTGGACATGTGCACTCTCCCCTCTTCCCCCCTCTAACCTCCCATAGCAAACGAGCCGCCCCTGAGAATCAACCCATCAGCACTGCACTGGACAGCACTTGGCCTACCAAGGTGCACAAAGTACTCCATAGTTATGATTCTGAGATTAGACTGATGACTGTAACCACCTTCAAGTGGCAAAATAACCATGGCCAGTAATAAAAACATTTTAAAAAAATACTTTGGTGTCTGATCACATGGTAAAGCCTTGAAAAAGACCTAGGCCTGCAAGCCACCACATACGATGAAACAAGTGGAACTCATCAAGTGGAACTTGCATTTATATGACTGATGCCTCACAAATATTAAACAAGCATTGGCAAAGCCAACAGGTCTTGCCTGTGCTAGAACTATTGGCTTTTCCAATGTCTTTTAGCCATGCTGTAGCGAAGCAGAGCTGGTTTGCAAGATGCGTAAAAGTTAAATTAAAAAAAGCCTTATGATGCCAGCAGATCTAACCTTGTCATAGCATTTTTTTTCTAATGGCAGGTGGGGGGTAGGTAACACGGACAACAGAATAATGAGATGGGAGTGGAAGAAGCAACACAGAAAAGAAGGATGTGAGTAGAAAGTTGCAACACAGACAATGAGAGTGGCGGGAGAGAGAAGAAACCACATTGGTAACTGGTAGTTAGGGCAAGATGGGAAATAATCACACAGACAATGGGGGTGGGGTTGTGAGTTGAAAGGAGCAATACACTTACAGTGGTGGGAGGTGAATAAGCAACAGAGAAGAAAGAATAAAAATAGTACCTCAATCACAGTACGATCAGCAGAAGGACAGCAATCAACTGAAGCAAACAGTACTTGATCCATGCTCCAGACGACAGAAGAGGAAACAAAGCCAGCCCACACTGACCAATTAGAAGGCAGCAAATAAGAGTTACAATTAAGTTAATGAATGGTAAGCAATGGGCAAGCTGCAAGCCCTTTGTTGTTCACAGTATCTCTTGCAAGTGAGAGAACAAGCGCAATCGCAGGCGAGACCTAAAAAAACACTACTGTGAATTTGAATTTCAGAATCTGCTTTTGCATGAATGTCTCTTTGTGTAGACTGTATAACCCACAAATTGCTTCATTAAATGTAATCCTGTAGTATATGAACCCCCCATCACTTTATCTGCCACGTCTTAACTAGTTGAGTGTCTATAGTCTGAGGGTTTCCCTATAAGATCTGCAGAGTCTGAGGGACAGGTCTCTTGCCAGGCAAGGCTGGACTGGGGCACATGTGAAATGGAAGATTTCTTTGAAAGCTTTTACAGTATTGACCTGTTTTCCAACTGCCAAAAATACCCCAAGGTGCTGTGGCAGACCCTGTGTTTCTGTGTTCCAAAGCAGTATTTAGATTTATCTTTTAATCATGTGCTTGATGAAGTAATTTACCAGAGCGTCAGATTTGCTTGCTGTTTGTAACATAGGGGTGTATCACTAATTTTGTCAGTGCGGATTAGTCCAATCTACTGTAGGATGCCTGGCTTTGTAACATATGCACAGCTACAATAGTTTTACTTTGTAAGCCTGACAAAGTTTTATAACCTGATGAATTATTAGACTTTAGTTTGAGACTTTAGTGTGAGAGATCTTTGTACACTGAGTGTCAAGTTTACTGTCTGAGTCATCTGTCTGTAAGAATCTAGTATCCGAGAACTGTGCCTAAAATATTTATCTCATGAAAGATAAGCCAGATCTGGAGATCTGCAGCCCAAATGTTAGCACTGAGGTCAGAGGCAGTGCTCCTAAGATCTGTCTAACTTCAGGGACTGTATAGTTATGTGAAGATATCCTGATCAGATGGAGAGTGAAGGCAATCCACTTCATTTGTACAGATATATTACGTATTATTGCAGGTATAGGAAAATAGTGTTGCTTTATTTTTAAGAGCCACTAGGAACAGGACAGTCTAAAACATCTCTTCACCTAGCGGAAGGGGGGGAGGTCATCTAATGCTTTCCCTTGACCCCAATGTCTCTGACATTTAGCTCCTATCTGACGCTGTCCAAAGTTTGTCCATTTCGCACAAAGCCAGGCTGAAAACAGCTCCAAGCCACTCAGATATTATTCCAATGAAGCATCAGTATCTTTGTATACAAGTCAGGTCACAGTTCAGCGGGCAAAAGGCCATAAGAACTACACAGTATTAGGTATTTTCTGGCAAATTTGACTCCTTCAAACACTTTGTCACCAAACCAGTCTCATAAAGGCATTGAACATCTTGGTGGGTTGGGGCAGTAATATATCTTTGAAAATACAAATACAAAATATCCATGAAGTCATCGAGTCCCAGCGCTTTGTTGCTATTGCACGTCTGTCCGCGTCCTGTGATATTAGATCTTTCAATGAAGCAATTGTTTCAAGAGGCAGTTGTGAAAGTGCATATTTTAGAGATAGGAGTCCTGTATTGTGACATTCAGCCTGGTATAGAGAGGAATAATCAATTAACACCGACTGTGTAGAAACAGCTGTCAAATAAGAAATGCCACACCTGGTCATCAAAATCGTTTCAGTGTGATTTTGTCCCTGTGGGACCCTAATCATGATTATCAAGCCAACTACCTATTTTCATCCTTATTATAAAACATCTTCCTCATGTCCAATACGTTATGGATCACATTCTTCATTAGTAAAGCTTCCGCTTAGCGAAGCTTCCAGTTCCCCTCTCGACTTATTTAATTCTCTACACATTTTTTTGGGAGACTTTGATTTTCGATGGCCTTCGAGCTTCAGTATTGTGGTATATTGTGAGTTTGGCAGATGAATAGATAGATAGAATGTTAGACTCAGTGCTGTGTTCTCTTTGACATCACATTAGAGTGTTGGGGATGGAAGCTCTGTAGTGATTCCTTTGGACGTCAGTTGATTTGAGGATAGCTGTCTCTGATGGTGTTCCTGATCTGTGGATGCGATACTCTAAATAAAGAACCCACTGAACTTACTCTGGATCTGTCTTCTCTACAATTTGGCGAGGAAGGTGACCCAGGAGTATCCCAACACATGAACTTTTTGATACTTCGCACTAGGATCTCTCTCTTAAAATATGTTTTTTTCCCTAAACCTAACAGTGCCATTCTTCAACCTAGTGCTACACATTTGATTTGACTGAGGTGAGCTTTTACTTTATTATTCTTTTTGCCGTTCTTTTTTATGTATTTTTGGCATTTTAAGTTGAATTTTTTTTTGAGCACGAGAGCCGCTATTCGGTGTTCTCATATTACGTGTCTCAAATTCCAACTGTACCTCGAGAGACGCCGCACGTAACGAATGTTTATTTTATCGTGCGTTGCGCTCCCGTGAGCGTATTTTCGAAAATTTAAGCAATAAAGGAAAATACTTAAAATTAAACAAGTGTACTTACCATCGGCACTGTAATCCTGAAGGATTTGGCATCGCTTTTTGAGTTCCGAGTCTACAAGATCAGTGAAAATTGGGAAGTTTATAGAAAACAGCCTAAAACTTTGAAGTTCACATAACGACGATAATTAACTACAAAAGTGAAATTGGTACATTTGTTGCATATGGAACTATGGAGTTGGATTTTGTGTTTACATAACAACGGTAACATGCTACAAAAGTGAAAGTTATTTTGATCTATATACTGAACTGTGACATTGCTATTCTCAAAGAAAAAAAAAAAAAAAACATTTTATTTTTTCCTTTTCTTCCTTTTTGTCTTTTCTTGCAAATAATTTAAAAGTTATACAAACACAGGATGCAGAATATCTCACCTCCACCGTTTTTTCTAACTGTACCAGGAGATCCACCAATTAAATGGTCAAAATGGAAAAATACTTTTCTTCATTATTCTAGAGTGTGTGGCACCAATTTGTCCAATGAAAGAAAAACTGCTTTACTTATGCACTGTTTAGGTTGTGATGGTCAGGACATTTTTGAGACTTTACCTGATCCAGGGGATGATGGAACAGATTTGAATGAATTTGAAATATGTTTGAAGAAATTGGATCTCCATTTTCTACCAAAAGTGAGCACCATTTTGGAGAGATACCATTTTGGTATGAGGGAACAAAAATCAGGAGAATCTGTAGAGGAATATATAACAGCTTTAAGAAAATTAGCTTCTGCATGTAAGTTTGGAAGCACAATTGATGAACGTATCAGAGACCAGTTCATGTTACGATGTTTAAGTGATAAAGTAAGACAGGAATTGTGGAGTAAAGATGACCCACCTTTACATGAAGTTATTTTGTTGGCGAAAAGTGTGGAACATACCTTAGCATGTGTTGAAGAATTAGAAAGAGGGAGAAATCTATCAATAAATAAGGTTACTGTAAGAAAAGAAAATATAAAAAAGGAAAGTGATGGTGACAAAGGGGAAGACAGAAACGCTCATGAACAATGGTTCAAATATAAAGATGCTAAAGACGCCAAGTGTTTCCGCTGCGGTAACTCTGGACATTACGCTTCCTATAAGAAATGTCCTGCCATTAATGTAACCTGTAGATTATGTAACAGGAAGGGTCATTTCGCTAAATGCTGTAAATCTTCAAAAAATACAGGATCTGTGAAAGTAGTTGAAGACTGTATCCTATCCGTCTCAACCGGGGTTCAAAAGAAAAATTACCCAAAAGATAAAGTGACCATTCTAGGAGTCAAAAGTGAAGTTTTATTTGACTCAGGCGCGTGGTTGACGTTAGTATCAAGTGCAATTTTCGATGAACACTTTAGTCATAAGGTTGAGTTGAAACATCCTGATGTCATACCTGGTGCCTACGGTGGTCAAAGCATAGATTTGAGAGGATATTTTGAATCGGAGATTACATTTAAAGCTAACACAATTTTTGGGAAAATTTATGTGCCTATCAAAGGTGACAGTGTTTTGAGCTGGCCGCATCAAAAGGACCTTAACATTATTTTGGATCCCAATTCTACAATGCCTGTTATGATAAAAGAGGAGTTCAATGCAAACTGTCAAAAGATTCCTATTGTTTCTATCGATGCTGCAGATGTTGAAAAACCTCCTGCTTTTGTTAAAGAGTTCAGTGAGATATTTAGTGACGAGCTGGGCTGTTTAAAAAATTATGTTCATCACATTAGAATCAAAGAGGGATCAGTTCCAGTTGTGGCAAAAGTGTAGCAAATACCCATCTCAATGAAAGATGATGTTCAGAAAGAAGTGAAAAGATTGTGTAATGAAGGCATCATTGAACCTGTAGAATCATCTGAGTGGGTTTCACCCATTGTAGTCGCACGCAAACCGACTGGAGAAATCAGATTGTGTGTAGATTTAAGAAATCTGAACAAGTGTATCGTCAGTGACCAATTTCCTCTTCCAAACATCACTGAAATGGTCACGTTACTACATGGGTCAAGGTTTTACAGCAAGTTAGATTTAACTTCGGCGTATCATCAAATCCTGCTCGATCAAGATTCTAGAGACTACACGACGTTTATCACTCCGTTTGGAACTTTTAGATACAAGAGGATGCCTTTTGGTTTGGTGTCTGCAGCTGCAGTATTTCAACGTGTTATGTACAATTTATTTGGATTGGAGCCGGGGGTGAAGTGTTTTCAAGATGACATTCTTATTCATGGACGAACTGAAGCTGAACATGAGATGAGAGTCAGGAAGGTTCTTACCATTTTAAGAGAAAATGGTTTAACTTTGAAGTTTAAGAAATGCTTTTTCTGTAGAACTGAAGTGGAGTATTTAGGACACAAGATAACGTCTAAAGGAGTGTATCCGAAGAAGAGCTTAGTGACGAACATTATAAACCTACGAAATCCTGAAAGAAAAGAAGAACTCTTGTCATTTCTAGGAATGGTGGAATTCCATGCCAAATTTTTACCAAATTTGGCCTCAAAGACAGTGCACATGCGGAAGTTACTTAAGAAGGGTTGTGAATTTAACTGGGATGAGGAATGCTAGAGTGAATTTGAGAGTATAAAAAGGGATCTATCTGGTGCTGAAAGTTTAAAGTCTTTTGATCCGGATAAACAAAGTGTAATTATGACAGATGCAAGCATGTGTGGTTTGGGTGCTGTTTTATTGCAAGCAACAGATGAGAAAGTCCTCAAACCGATAGTTTATTGTTCCAGAACGTTGCGGGGAGCGGAAATCAAATATTCTACAATAGAGAGAGAAGCATTAAGTGTGTTTTGGGCGGTTCACAAATTAAGGAATTTTCTATGGGGAAAACAGTTTTTGATCTTCACTGATCATAAACCGTTAGTAGAGGTTTTCAAGAGTAAGGGTTTGGATTCTATTTCTAGTAGAATCAGCAGGTGGATAGTTGGTTTACAAGATTTTGATTTTGATGTACGTTATGTTCCTGGCTATGTTAATAAGTTACCAGACTGTTTATCTAGACTCAGTACAGAAAATGAAAAGTGTGGGGAAAACGGTCAGGAAAGTGAAATAAGTGTCTGTAGTATAACAGAAGGTATTATAAGTCGAGAGGAATGGAAAAAAGCTGTTGTGGAGGATGAAGTATTACAATGTGTATGTAAAAGTATTTGTGAAGGATGGAGTGTGAGTGCCAAGCGTGAGAAGGAATTGGAAGGATTTGTTAAAATAAAGGATGAGTTATCCATAGATGATGGTGTGCTTTTGTGGGGTTCGAGATTAGTAGTTCCCTCTACTTTGAAAAAGAAAATAATTGATTTAGGCCATGAAGGGCATCAGGGAATGGGTAAAACCAAGGCTAGAATTCGTCTTAATTACTGGTGGCCAGGGATGGATCTTATGATTGAGAGGAAAATTAGAGATTGTTCTGATTGTTGCAGTAGTGACAAAGTATTCAAGACTAGAGTACCTCCCATGGGATTTAGAGTTGAGTCTCATAAGCCATGGGAAATTGTGGCCCTTGATGTGGTTGGACCCATTCAAATGAAGGGTGGAATTAACTATATTTTAGTTTTGGTTGATCAATTTTCTAGATGGGCCGAATTATGCATTAGTTGCAGTATGGAAACAAGAAAAATTATTGATTTTCTGAATGAAATTTTCAATCGTGAAGGTTATCCTACCGTAGTTGTGATGGATAATGGTCCTCAGTTTGTGTCAAGAGAAATGGAATCATATCTTAAAGAAAAAGGGATAAGACGCAATAAGTCTTCACTGTATCATCCTGAGGGTAATGGTATGGTCGAGAGATTTAACAGATGTGTTAAAGAATGCATACAATTAGAGGTTGCAGCTAACAGAAATTGGAAGGATGGTCTTAAATGTTTTCTACATGCGTATAGATTTACTCCTCACACTACCACAGGTAAAGTTCCCTTTGAATTGTTTAGAGGACGCAGAGCAAATACCTTATTAGCTCCAGGATGGGTATATTGGGGAAAGAATGAGAGTGTGATGTGGGATAACATGAGAGACAGGGATGAACATGAAAAGCAAAGTGTGCAGAAGAGGAAGGAATATTACGATAATAAGAAGAGTACGTGTGAAGTTGATGTTAGAGTAGGAGACAAAGTTTTAATTAAGCAACCTATGTGGCGCAAAAATGAAAGCAAATTTATGGGACCTTTCGAAGTCATAAAGTTGTTTAGAAATGCAGTAAAGATCAGAGATGGGAGAGTGTGGAATCTTAATCAGGTTGTGGTTGCAAAGAATAGTTCAGGAAGTTAATTGTTTCTATTCTAAGTTGTGCATTTATGATATTTTGACTTATCTTTACGTTTTTTTGTTTGTTTGTTTGTTTTATTTGTTTGTTTTCTTGTAAGAGGGAAGGTGTGTGGTATATTGTGAGTTTGGCAGATGAATAGATAGATAGAATGTTAGACTCAGTGCTGTGTTCTCTTTGACATCACGTTAGAGTGTTGGGGATGAAAGCTCTGTAGTGATTCCTTTGGACGTCAGTTGATTTGAGGATAGCTGTCTCTGATGGTGTTCCTGATCTGTGGATGGGATACTCTAAATAAAGAACCCACTGAACTTACTCTGGATCTGTCTTCTCTACAAGTATTTTTTCTAACGATCAAGCTTTTTCGTTTATACAAGGCTAAGGAAAGGCATTGTATTTGTTATATGTCCCTTCTCCTAATCACTTTAACTGCATCAATTCGTGTTCCATGATAAACCTTCTATAACATTTTCTGCAAAATAATTATTCAGCGCTTCCCTGAAATTACTACACAACATCAAATCATCAAAGGCAACCTCATTTCATCTTCCAAAGTATTGACCCCATTGAAGATCTCCGGATTGTCTAATATTATCAATACTGGAGCCTGGCTGATAGAACTCGAGCTTCAATCTGAGAAGGGAATCGAGAGCACAGAAGTGGATTTCACCAAGATTTGTAAAATGGCAGAATAGGGCTTATGAACATTGAAAAAAAGGTTTAGGGTCAGATGTGCTAAGTTTTTTTTTTAATTCCCAAGGGGTTTAATTTGCAAAAGCTGGCCATTTACGACTGTGTCCTGATCGGAAAAGGCAAAGGTCTAGAAGACAGAGGAGATTTGAACACATGGGGATTCACCAGAAAACATCTCAGACAACACCGGACTTGTGGCTCTAGCACCAAACCTTCACAATTACTTCTGTTTTTGAACTAACGTGCAAGTTCTTCGGACACTGGCAATACTCCCCTCTTGTTGGAAGGGACGTTTGTAATGAGGATCAGTGTTACCATGTCTTTCTTACATTTTTTGCTCACCATCTATGTTATTACTGTGGGGTTTCTGTGTTCTACACCTATATTAAAAGTTCGGAAATACTATTGAGTTGGGCTGGATTTATCCCTCTCATCTTGTTGAGATGGCTTCTTGTCACTTTCATTTGCTTACATTTTTCTTTCTCTCTGTTACGGTCTATTATGATGTGTTTTCATTGTTGATTTCTTGCACATTTCTGTTTTCTTTAGTTTTGTGTGGTGCAAACAGGTCCCTTCTACACGTTATGTTTTTAATGATTAGTGTAAGTGTGCTACTCTAGGTTGTATTCAGTCTGACGGACAGGAGGAACGCTTCTGCCTCTCTTGGGCCCCTTTTTGTTACCGGAACTATTGAGTACATCAAATATTGTGTATATGAACAGATGCAGACGGATGGGCCATTTGAAAAAAAATCTCTAAATCTTCAAGACCTCAAAATAATTAATTGTTAAACTGGTTGGATGCGAAGAAGGCTGACCTGGCACTCATTGAAGAAATGAATATGTTGTGTGCCTTTGGAACTGAAGATTACACACTGTCCAATTTTTCATTCTTCCTCACAAACTAAAATCAAAGGTGTGGGGACCTCAAATAAGACAGAAATCCCTTTTTAGCAGCATAAATCTGTTATGGATTGATGGGGCAGGTTGATAGAGGTAAAGACTAGATTGAGAAGGAGGCTTGGCTCGGACTCACATGGTTTGTGGGTAGTGATTGTGATGTTGCAATGGATCCAACCATAGATAAAAGTAAGCCCACCTTTCATACTGTGGCCCCATCCATGTTGTTGACCAATATAGTTATTGATTCAGATCTCAGTAATATCTGGAGAGCGCACCACCAGACCGAAAGGGAGTAAGCACCTGAAGTACTAAGCACAGCCTGCAAATACTAGTTATACATTACAACCAATATGTTTGGGACCAGTGCAGTATTTTTCAAACCAACCTATATAGTAATAGGTCGATTCACAAAATACCAAATCGTAGTGGGTCGCAAATCGACCTACCTCATGAATATTAATGAGTTAGGTTGCACATTGCTACCAACTAAAATTGTTTTGCTGACATCACAGGGATGGTATCTTGCTGGGGTCCATGGGACCACTGCCTACTCTTAAAACATCTTTTGTCAACATTCACAGAAGGGAAGTGACCCCTTAGGGACCCCTCCCATTTGTGAATAGGTTACCACTACCTTTATGTAGTCGTTATATATTAATGTTTTGTGACTGGCTTTCCTTTGCAAAACAATAATACATCCCATTCTGAATCAGTATTTGGAAAGGACGGCGTAAGCATGCCCCTACGAAATACAGATTCGGTATGTAACCGTGAACCAAAATTGCAAATCTGTAATGCATTATGGACTCATAACTAATCCAGTTGGTTCTGGGTCATCTAGAAGATTTGAAGATGTGCAAACTTGGCGGCCTCCTTCTCGGTAGTAATAGAATCCTGTTTGTCAGTGAGTCTGAAACTGAATTTAAAGGGGAATCCCCACCAATTCAGAGTTTGCTGCTCACACCAGTGTGCCATAACTTCCCACTAGGGACCTTCTCCTAATGAGGTAGGACTGGAAAAGTATTATAGCTTCATCCTGAAAACAAATAGGTTCCTTCTTGCATACTGCTGTTTACTCTTAAGTAATGGACCTGCATTAAAATGTGCAGAGCTTGGATGCTCTTCACTTGGTTTGCTGAGAAGACTATGTGGTCCCAATTCCAGGTTGCACGGCACTGGGGTGATTTTACAGCACTCCAGAAGTGCACATGTTTCAATATAGTAAACTCACTCCATTACTGTGTAAGTAAACCCCTATACAATGGAGAATTAACACGTGGGTCCAATGTTTCTTACCATAAAAGTTCATGGAATCCCCTATTCCATTCATTTACCACCTGTTCTGAGCAGCGAAAACTGTATGTGGGGTCTGGTGCACTGAAGGTGGGAGGTAATGGTGGAGGTGGCTAGGAGAGTGAGGGAGAGACTTTTTTTAGCAGGGGGAAGCATTGTACGTTTCCCGCTGTTAAAACAACAAGCAGCACGAGACTTCACTGCTGCTGAAGGAGAAGTCTCATCCAATGTTGCCAGTTATTTTTTTCTGGCCAGAAAAATTAATTGAGGTACTTCCACACCCAATAAATCTTGGTCCAGAAAAGTCTAGCCACTAATAATCAGGCGAGTGAAATTAACACTTGCAACCATGTTTTAATTTCATTCTGTTAGACCTGTAATTTGGCCCTGTGTGTTCTATCCAATTCTGTTGACAATCATCAGGTCTCTCCAACAGATTGAGAAACAAGCCCTGGGAATAACTGTTGAGGTCTAAAATGGTAACAGTTCTTCATGGACCTGTTTTTGCCATCTTCAGTTTTCTTCATTCCATGTTGACGACATTCAAGCACCTCACTCTTCTTGCCAGGCCCTCATCTTCAGGTATCTGTTTCATTGTGGTGATCTTGAAGAGATCAGTTCTATCATCTGCCTTCTGCACGAAGTGATGAAGTTTGGAAAGTTATTCCCCAAAATCATGCTGCAGTGCTGTCATGCGTTTTCTACATTCCATTATCAGGAACTGGATGTCCTCTTTCTTAGACAGTGCACTCAGATCCTCAGATGACATAGATTCATTGGGTAGGGCTTTTATGGCCTAAAGTAAGAAAGCAGCCCTCTTGGATAAGACGCTTGTTGGAGCTAATGTGTCTTTAACAGTTGAGCATTTTGTGCTTTTGTTGCATGCAACATACATTATCTACAAATTGGGATAATTGTGTATGCTAAGTCCAGTAGCGTTCACCTAACTGCCCCAGCTACAATCAAGCTGAAGCAGTACAGGTGAAGTGTAGCTCTCAGCAAGACCCAATAGGTCTGCCAAGCCTGTCAGCAGCATGATCTACTTCCCTCTGAGACCGATCTTACATTTGTCCCAAATGTTTATAGTGAGTGATGGAGCAGGGATTCTTAAATATCAAACGCAGAGCGTAATCATCATACAACCCCCACCGCTGGTCATATGGACCTTTTCTCGTTGACGTGGAGAGAGGTTTAGGAGCAAACATTTACATGCATTTCCATAAACAGTGGAGACCAATTGGATCCACAGAAAACACCAAGAAGATTTGAATAACTTAAAAAAGATTTATTAACAAATTTAGTTAAATCAAGGTCCTTCATTTGGTAAGTATTCTGTTATAAGCATCATTATTACAAGTTTAAATGGTTCAAAAGTCCACATTTCAGGATAAGGAAAATAGCACATTAACAAAAACTACATAAAAAATACAAAACATCCAAAAAGTGTGTTCCATAAAGGAAAGAAAATCCCTAATCTAGATCACATAGGTATAGGTCAGAAAAGGGCATTTAGATAAGCAAATAGGGTAAGTTGTTAGCTGCAGAAAACCTAATAAAGATCTCTGATGAGAGAATATGAATGCTTAGGCATAAAGGCCTTTGCACACAGGCTGTAGACATTAGCAAATGTGAGAAGGATCTTCTCAGTTCGAAGTCAGCAAGCATCTAAGAAACACACACTATTATTGTTCAAGAGGGCACTAGTTTGCAACAGTACAGCTTGATCTCACTCTTGGGAGCCAATCATATTACTCCAGACTCTGGGAGCAGGTGAACCCCCCTCTTTTTTAGGGTTACACAACGGTAAATGCATTGGTATATCCTTGAATTGTTACACTGGACACACTGCTGAGTACAGTCAGCACTTCCCACGAAGCGCTCTCTGACCCTGGCATCTTATTCTTCTTTCAATGAGAACCTCACTATCAGTCGTCTGATACATAACAATAAACTGTTCACTAGCTAGAAACAGGCAATCAAGAAAAACAGCATCTGCAATTGAAAAACACATAATTATACAAAGCAAACAAAAATGAAATGTTCAGGCCTCTCAGCCTTAAACGTGTAAAAGTCGACATTCAAGATGTCAATAGAAATGTGGCTAACTTAAGTTACGTAACAGGTTAACTCGGGTGCTGCTCATAACAGCCAAATGCAGTCACCTACTATAGATTATATGATTAAACTGCACACATTATTTATCAATGTAGATCACACTGTGCTCAACATGCCTTGATTATGCTAATAAAACATTATGCTCCCCCATGAGAAATGAACAAGCATCGCATTGGTGGGTGTACGGTACATATGTAGCCCCAATTGAACGCACTGCAGAGTCTCTTATAGCAGCATAAATGTGAGACATGCACAGCATTTGGGATGTTCATGAAACAACAACGTATTCCCAAGGGATGTAGTGGTATTGCAGAGCAACCAAAGGCTGTGGTGCCCCCTCAAAGCTCGGCTGGCTTTTCTTGTTGCTGTCAGGGTAAAATAGGGGTTGTGTGGAAGCAGGGTCAGGGCTCCGTGGGCTCCACAGGTTGCACAAAGCAGGCCTACCCCAACTCTATTATACCTTCCACTTCAGGATCCTGTGTTGACTCTCCTATAGCAGCTGCAGCATGCCAAGTATTTCCAGTGATGCTGGAACAATTTTCAGAATCGGAGGAGCTGCAATCAATGTTACATTACTGAAGACATAGAAGTTGTGAAAAATCCAAGCTTCACACAAAGAACAAGTGTAGAAAATGAGTCACACCCATTAAGCAGTAGAATACTAAGGGTGTGGTATGTAGCCATTGGTGTATTTTTTGGAGACTGTTGCCAATATATTACTAACACATGGTTTGGTAGTGTACTGTCATTTACAGACAGCACATTTTCCACTTAAAGAGCGACTACATTTGCACAGACATGCAGCTTTACTGATAAATCTATATAGGACACACACGAAATATAGTGTGTGGGTTACTAGCAAATATTTATCATTTGCACATCACCAATTAAAGTGTCTTGGTTTGTTTTGATAGTACTAAAAACTTTGTTTCATTACAGTTCAGAATTACAACCAAAAAAAATTACTTAATTTTTGCTTTCCTAGCTGCTGATAAAGTTTGAAATATTTGTAGAGTTTACCTACTGGTATTTGAATCATTAATACACGTAATATGCCTTTGTCCACTTCTTCTAGATTATAGAACAAAACTCTTACCCCAGTGCTTTAATCGTTTAGGAGTTAGATTTACCAGCCCTCGACATACAATTGCATGGAACTGATGCGCAGGTAATAACTAGACTTCCAAAATTTCTGGTCCTAGCAATAGCTTTTTGGGAAAACTCGACTAAAAACCTCCACGCGAACTATTCAGATAACAGTTGAACCCCATTACAATATCCTCAAACCATCAGTCCAGCACGGAATCGGTTTGCCTGAACACAGGCATCTTCAGGACCCTCTCCCGGTGCTGCTCTGCGTCTTACTGACAGTGTAGTCTCTTTTTTTAACCGTTTGTTGATCCCAAATTGACAAATTGATGCTTGAGAGGGCACAGTTTTAGGCGGGGCTTAGCAGAAGTGGATATTGCATATTGTTAAAGCAATTGTCAAAGTACTTGACATATTATTTGATCCATCCTGAAGAAATTGTTTATGAAATGAAATTGATTTTTATGATTGATGAACTACAACTAATGAGCTACCTTTACTTACCTAAATAGACCAAGTAAAACATGTGGTTTTAGTATGGGAATAAAGACTATATTGTGCATTTTTTTCTGTATTTGTATTGTACCGGTTTTATTACTAATATTTAAATTTTGTTGTGTGTTATGAAAAATAGATATCCTATATCATTTCCTTTCTCATTCCCTGTACATCAACAAGATTGTCACAGAGTTCACTTTACAATATCCTTTCATTTTGCAGTCAGAGGAAGAAAATTAACCATCAACCTCCCTGCTAACATAAAAGTCAGAAGACACAGACTGACATTTGACCGCTATCTTTGAACTACAGCAATGTGACAAGATGAAATCAAAATTATAATTAAAGGCATCTTAATTGCTCTTTCTCCTTCTGAACTTCAGCATCATTATTAGGGTGGTGCTGCAAACCTACTTCCAGCACCTACGAGTAGGCCAGCACATTTCCTGCTTGCGCATGATCAGTTCGCACTTTCTATACTGACCATAGTATTTACTGCAGTGATGTGGGGTGGTCCAAGCTTCTGCTGTGCCAGGGGGTAATTTCTCTCACCATTGTTCTACCCAAGGCATCACTGTTCACCACCTGCTTTGACACTTGGCCAATCAGTGCCTCCAAACCTTCAAATCACCAGGTTCCTCTTTGGGCTTCCGTTTCCTTCTGCAAGGATAAAAGCATCGTCCAGAAGGCCGTCACTTCCGTAATCACTACTAGGTAACAGGCTACCAGCTACATTGCAGTGCACACCTGCATTTGGCCAAAAGTATATGCTTTAAAACAAAATAGCATTGTTCCCTCCATCTGATTTGCCAAATTTCATAAACACGTAGAATATATTTTGTATTGGCCCAGAGCTGGCTTTAGCGGTGGTGGTGCCCTGTGCGACAGTCTTTTTTGGCACCCCTCCCCACCCCATGACCACCTCCTTGGATTCACTCACTACCACTCAGCAAATATGCCCCTCGTCTCTCCATTGCTCTCCTTTCATATACATTTGTTTTAAAGCTCTTGTAAAAGCTGGCTTTAACTTATCCACTCAGCTATCCACATAAAATGTAGTTCTGTTCATTGTAGCAGGCACATTAATCCTCTCTGCTACTTTAAGGCAAGTCATAAATGCGGCTAGACAAAACTCCTGCTCTCTCCCTAGCAGGAACATTAATCACAAGAGGTATCTTGACATTTTGTTTCCTGAAGGCTAGATGCACAAGGAACTTTTAAGCAGGTGCTTTTTGCCAAAGTCATTGCTAAACACAGCACCCCCCTGAGGTCAGCGCCCCCCAATTCAGGTCAGAACCTGGTGCGGCCGCACCGCTCGCACCGCCCTAAAGTCAGCCCTGTACTGGCCTTCAGCAGGCCCTGTCATCGGGGTTCAGCCAGGGTACGTCCAGTGGTGTAGCTTTGTTGGGACGATTGTAGGAGTGTGAGTCTCAGATTTTCCAACAAACACGTTGGCATTTCATGTTAAAATACATTACACAACAAGCAGGGCGAATGAGCGTCGCTTAAGGGGCAGTGGAAAGGGAGAGGAACAGGGACTAGTAGTGGTACTAATAAGTGAGAGAAAACACAATATTTTGTTAAAATAACCAAAATCTTGCAGACTTTCAAAACAGAGAGCGGGAGAGAGTGTGTATGTAAAATATCCTGGTGAAGTCTGACATACACCTCACCATACCCAACTGAAAGCAGCTGTACACAATTTATGAAAACATACATTTATTTCTTGGCTCATCGCTTAGGCCATTCCTCTTCTCTGCTTGAAAGTTGTCTAATGGTTTCTCAAAACAACTGCAGTGCTTCACTTGAGTTGATAGGCTTTTGGTGCTTTTTTATTTTCTCCTTTGTTTTCTTTTTGTGTATAAATGGCATTAAATTCTAGCTACTGCTGACCATGCAATGCAATTGGTTATGAACCTGATCAAGACAACGGTCCAATGCTTGGCTTAAAAACTTAGCTGAGACAGTATCTGGGTTGAGTGTGGAGATGAATGTTGGAGAATATTTTGCATTAGAGAAGAATCCTCTGATGATTCTGCTTCCAATAATTAGAGTGAAGGAGGGAATGTGGCAAGCCCAAGTACTTCATGAGATGAGTACGATGTGGCAGCCCCAAGCAGGAAGATACTTTGAGTTTCCTATATGCTTACAAGCATTGTGCATACTAGAGCAATGATGGAGGAAAAGGTTTCCTGGATTTCATTGAGGAAGAGCGCCCTGTATAAAGTTCTGAATCAGGGAGTAAACACAAAATGAAGAGAAAGTGACAACACCCTAAAAAATGAGCACTACTATAAAGCGAACAGCCATGTTTTCAGCAACTTCTGAACTAAGTTAGGTCAGAAGTTATGCGCAGTTTCAAACGGAGAGCATTCTAATGGGTAGCAGTCAAGACAGTATAGAAGCGTCCACCCTTACAAGCCCTCGTAATTCATCTGTGAAGGATGAGGCCTGGCTAGATGATCTAAGAGCTCTGGAGAGCTTATAGGAACACATTCTATTTCTAAGAGCCAAAGGATCAGTAGAGTAGACTGCCCAATGGACATGTCAAATAGTTCTCTTGCGTGCAGGCAGCCAATAAAGAGAAATCAAACTGGCTAATGTGGCGGTCCTAGCAGCAAGGTTGCAGATCATGTCCACTGCCATATGTTGGATGCTTTGCATGAGGATAAATAGATAGTTGGCTATCCCTACATACAGCTCATTCTCAAAGTCATGTCGAATAATGATGAATGCCTGTACTATAGTTGTGTTCCCGTGAGTTGGGATCCAATTAAAAATTCTGCAGAGTTAGTTTAAAATGCTGAAATAACTTCCACACACAACATTGACCTGGTCTTTCACAGAAAGGGAATCATCAGTCAGGAAGCTCAGTGTTAGAAATTGGGTCTCTAGTTGACAGAGGTATACACCCTTGTCCAAGTGGGGATCACAATCTAAGTCAGCACACAATCATTATAGTCCTGTGCCCACCCTCTGGTAGCTTGGCACTGAGCAGTCAGGCTTAACTTAGAGGCAATTTGTAAATTATTTGTGCAATAAATCATATAGTAACACAGTGAAAACACCACAAACATACACCACTGAGATTTAGGAAAAATAGATAATATTTATCTGAATAAAATAATGTAAAAACGACAAAGATCCAATAAACACAAGTTTAAATATCACTTTTAAGAGATTTACAAGAGTCTCAATCCTTAAAAATCAATAGTTGTTTCTTTATAACACACAGTACTTGGGATGCGTCAAAAATAACGACGTGCGGGGACCGCAGTGGAGGAGATGCGTGGAAAAATAAAGTGTTACATCAAATTTTCCGGCACGGCACAGACGTTGCGTTGTTTCTTTCCACGCTGCAAGGGGTTGCATCATTTTTCAGACGTTCAGTCTTGGTTCTTCACTGCAATGCGGGGATATTTTGACACCCAATGACGATGCTTTGAAAATCCTTGATGCGCTGGTAGAACAAGCAGGTGCTGCGTCGATCCTGTAGGCGATGCGTCAAATTTTCCATCACAAGGCAGGCACTGCGTTGAAGTTTCAGTTGGGAAGTTGGTGCTGCATCGTTCCGGTTGGCGGTGCAGTGATTTACCAGCCGCGTGACAGGTTTTGCGCCACTTTTTGCATGTGTTGTGACAATTTTCGATGCACAAGGATTTTTTTGAAGAGGTGAAGTCTTTGTTGGCCCTGAGACTTCAGAAACAGGAGGCAAGCTCAATCAAAGCCCTTGGAGAGCACTTTAGGAGGAATGTAGAGTACTTCCAGCAGAGTCAAAGGCCAGCAGGGCTTCAGGGCAACAAACAAGGCAGCAGTCCTTCTCAGCAAAGCAGTCTAGATGGGTCCTTTGGGTAGCCAGACAGTTCCTCTGACAGAGTGCAGGTGTAGGTCCAGAAGTGTCTGATTTGGTAGGGTCAGAGACCCAGTTTATATACACCCCAAATTGTATTTGAAGTGGGGGAAACTTCAAAGAGTGGTTTTGAAGTGCACAAATTCCCCTTTCAGCCCAGTCCTGTCTACCAGGATCCCTGTGGGGGACTATCAGTCCTTTGTGTGATGGCAGGCCACTGGACTTTGAAATGTAAGTGTGAGCCCCTCCACCCTTCCTGCCCAGGAAGACCAATTCAGTATGCAGATGAATGTAGATGTGACCGAGTGTCCTGTGTTTGTGGTTGTCTGGGTGGAATGCAGAAGGGGAGCTGTCAACCAGCGCAGACCAGGCGTGGATTGGTGACAGGCTGTAAGGCACGGATGGTAGTAAGTGCAGAGAAACGCCCACTTTCTAAAAGTGGCATTTCTAAAATAGTGTCCAACTTCATTAGTAAGCAGGATTTTCCATGACCATTCTGGCCATACTAAATATGATATGGCTACTCCTTCCAGATCAGAATCTGCCACTTAAAAATATGTGAAGGCAGTTCTAATGCTAATTTGTGAGAGGAGCAGGCCTCAAAGTAGTGGAAAATAAATTTATGAGTTTTTTACTACCAAAACATGTAAAGCACATAGGTACATGCCCTGCCTTTTACCTACATAGCACCCTGCCCTATGGGTTACCTAGGACCTAGCTTGGGGGTGACATATGCAGAAGAAAGGAAGTTTAAGGCTTGGCAAGCAGTTTTAAATGCCAAGTCGAAGTGACAGTGAAACTGCACACACAGGCCTTGTAATGGCAGGCCTGAGACATGGTTAAGGGGCTACTTATGTGGGTGTGACAATCAGTGCTGCAGGCCCACTAGTGCATTTAATTTACAAGCCCTGGGCACATGTAGTGCACTTTAATAGGGACTTATAAGTAAATTAAACATGCCAATTGAGTAGAAACCTATCTTACCCTGATTTTAGGGCGGCATCTCATGTACTTTAGCACTGGTTAGCAGTGGTAAAGTGTCCAGAGTCCTAAAGCCAGCAAAAAGTAGGCCAAAAAAAGAAGAGGGGGAAGGCAAAAAGTTTGGGATGACCCTTCAGTGAGGCCATTTTCCACCACTCAGGTTCTTGACTGCCTTTTTGGGCTTTGGGACAGAGCCCAAAGAAACTGGCCACCAAGTATTCCAAACACTATTGGCCTTCTCAAATAGATTGCATCCAGTCAGCTACTTCCATGAGACATCCCATGAGATTCCCTCTAGTACTGTGGTTTTTAAACTTTTGACTTCTGTGGACTCCCACTGATCAGTAATGGAAATAGGAGTCCTCCGCCTAAGTGTTTTCGATGGTTTAATCTGCAAACAAATATACAAAAAATACACAAAAAGTGCAGAAACAAGCATTCATCAAACAAATACACACATTATGAAATATTTTATTTAACTCACAAACAATTATAAAAAATAAACATTGTAATTTTAATGGGAAGGTTGGAGCTTCTCTAAAGTCAAGTGAGGCCTCTTCCCTTTCTATACTATATTCTGTTGCATGCACTTGCTGTGCTCTCATGCATCAATCTGAGAATATTAAGCTAATATTTAGCCTCCAGATTCAAATGTCTTCACATTTGCAGAACATTTTTAAAATTAAATTTTTACATTTTGCTTCTTTATTCATGTGCACTTTACAAGTCTGTTAATATTATTTAATTTGTTAAGTATTCACGGACCCCCTGAGTAGACTTCCCAGACCCCCCAGTGGTTCCTGGACCACAGGCTAAGAACCACTGCTCTAGTACGTTCACAGTTCTCATCAATGGAAAAAATTAATTGAGTATCATTCACATACAACATAATATCAAATCCCCATGCTTTAACAATTCCAGCCAGAAGAATCATATAGACATTGAAGACAATAAGACTCCGAGATGAACCCTGGGTGATGCCGCAGTTGACCGTCACGGTATTCGTCTTTAAAGGAGGTAGCTGAACTCACTGTGAATAATTACTCCAAAAAAGAGCAAAATCACTTAGAATGCAGTCCAATCTCATGTAGACTTTGTAACAGTAAACAATATGAGACTGTATCAAATGCAGCAGACAGGTCAAGAAAGATGAGAGAGAGCAGTAGATTTGTCCTAATCTCCCAGAAGCCTGATTTTATCCAACACTTCCAACAACATTGACTTAGTGTTGTTGGTTGCTTTAAATCCCCTTTCTGAGAATATGTTGAATATGTTGGGTATTGATTAATTTTTCCAGAATCTTAGCAAGGTGAGGAAATAGGGAACTAGGACATTAGTTCACCTTGTTTGCCAGATTAGCACTGTTTTTTTCAACAAAGGTAATGCCAAGGCATGGTTCCAATCAGAGGGCTACTCAGCTTGCCTAAGAGATCTATTGAAAAGCTCAGTTAAATATGGGCTGAGAGTAGAGGCAAGACGTGAAGGCCATCTACTCTGATGGCTAACCTGATTTAACTTTTGTCATTTCCTCTTCTATCGAAGTGGACATGGTCAAATGTGCCCCAGCTGAGAGTGGATGAGATAGTAGGGACTTCCATATTTGGACTGACCATCTCCGCACATGGCTGGTTGAGAACCCTGAGTAGATTTTCAAATGTTTTCCATAAAAAAAAGTTGCCAGATCCTCACAAATTGATACTATAGACGAGATCGCCTGGTCAGCCATGGCAGGGTGTGCCAGTTCTTTAACAATTTTAAATAGTTCCCTTTAGGAACAAATGTTTTCTTAAGTTTCCCTTGCAAAAACCTATTCAAAGGCTACAGAGTGGAATCAAATTAATCTTGAAAATTTGAAAACGTTTTTGGGTTTGACGCTCCTGACGAGCATTATACATAAGCCAAAAGTTCCAATGATCTCTGTATGATAAGGACTTACTTTTTGATTTTTTCAGAACGTCTTGGATTTTTTTTTAATCAACATTTTTATTGAGTTTATATAGCAACAATATGAAGCCCAACAGGTCGTAGAGGAGCTGCATAAACCAAGCATCGTGTCAGACAATAGCACAGAACATAGCAAAGTCTCTTGGTCGGAATGCACTTTTAAGGAATCAACACAGCGCGTTTGACAAATGTACATTACTCCATATCGGTATCGTCCCCTCCCCAGGTCCCCATCCATTTCCCCCTCACCTTATCATGTTTATGGCGACAGCCCCTCACTTCATACACAAGCTTTTCTTGGTGAGCACACCAGTCCACTCTCCTGCGCCACCTTTCTACCACTGGAGCTGTCTCTGACTTCCAGCCTGCAGCAATGTCCCTCTTGGCCACCAAGCAGGCAGTTCCGACGAATGCTCGGTCTGCTCTATTTGAACCGACTCCATCGAAGGACCCCCAAGAGGATGCGTACTGGGGCAACTTCCAGCTCCTCCTTCAAAACCCTAGCGATCTCGGACGTCACTGCCCGCCAATAGGATACAATATGTGGGCAGGTCCACACCATATGAAAGAAGTCTGCGTTCGGGCCTGCGCAGCGCGGACAGTCAGTCTAAGGCCAGAGGCCCATTCTATGGAGTCTCACAGGAGAGAGATAAGCCGCCTGGAGATAATAAGTTTGCACAACCCGGAGTCGGGAGGTCATGGTTATTGTCCGTGGGGCCATCAGAACGTCTCTCCAGTCGTCGTCATCCATTGGACCCACCCAGTGCTCCCATCACTCACAAAGCACATCTAAGGGCTGTGTTGTGTGTGTTGTCAATGTATGGTATATGCGCGACACTCCCCCTTTGCCCAAGTGACCTATCAGCGTCCTGGCCTCCACGGGGCTAAACTCAGGGAGGACCGTCCTGGCCTGAACGTGTACATGCAGTGCGTGACGAAGTTGCAGGTATTTGTGGAATTGGGAGGGGCAAGGGAGAACTGCTGCTGAAGCTCTTGGAATGACCACATATAAGTACCTGCCCAGACATCTCCAAGCAGTGATATGCCAATAAGGTCCCCTTTATGGAACCCCTTGAGTGCTGAGACATCCTTAAGCCACGTTCCCTGCCACAGCGGGGTCTGCTGCGTGAGACAACACCACCAACCTGTCTCCGTCTGAGCCGCCCTCCACCCCATCAGCACCACCCTCGTCACCTCCAGAAGATTGCGTGGCAATGGTTCGCTATATAGCAGCCCCATCAAACTAGGAAAGTCGAGTGTCAATAGTTCCAGCCGATATGCCGCGTCTGACCAGCCAGTCATTAATCACCAATAGCTGAATCACAAGTTAATAATGATAGAGGTTGGACATCCCCAGTCCACCCTCGTGCACGTCTCCCTGGCAAAAGCAAAAAGCCACGTGGGGGCGGGAATTGCACCATAGGAACTGTTGCGCTACAGTCTCTGCTTCTTTGAACCATTTCCTGGGGATGGGGTAGGGGTAATTCTGGAGCAGGTAGAAGTATTGGGGGAGCACCATCATTTTGTAAAGCGCTATCTGGCCCAAGACATTGAGAGGCAGAGACCGCCATCTCTGGAGGTCCTCCTTGACCCTCCGTGTCAGAGGTTCAACATTGAGGGACCACGCTAGTTCAGGCAACAGTGCAGTCTGGTATCGGAAGCTGTTACGTTGAATCGGAATGGTACTCTGCCTGTCGTAGCAGTCCCTGGCTGGGTGAAGTGGGATCAAGAGCGATTTACTGGGGTTAAGCATCTGGCCGGAAGCCTCTGCGAACAGCTCCAGCAGATGCATCACTCTAGGACCGCTACTTTCGTACTTTACAGCTTTATTTCGGTAAAACAATACCATAAAAGCATACTGACAAAATTCTTACATTTCTAGAAGGAACAAAGACACTTTTTAAAAGAAAAAAGACAAAGAAACACTAAAAACTGATCGAGACCAAAGCTCCCTCAGGGCCATACAATACAAATAGGCGAGTTATGGGTATAAATGTTATTAAAAAATCAACAATTAATCACTAAAACACTATAAAATATACAGTACACATCATCATGCAGATCGCCATATAAATATTATAAATTTTTATAAAATACCCCTAAAGTATAAGCCTTAATACAAAAAAACAGTTAAAATTGCTATCTTGCTAGTAGTATCATTAACTATAGACTAGCTAGGACCGCTACTAGCTGGGCTTGCTAGGAACAGAAGCACGTCATCCGCATACAGGGCGATACGATCCTCTCCTCCAGTAGGCCATGACCAGCCCTCAACCAAGGGGTCCTCCTTGATAAGCTTCGCCAGCAGCTCCATCGCCAAGGCGAACAGCAGCGTGGATAGGGAACATCCCTGGCGCGTGCCCCCACGGATAGGGAACCGGTTGGACACCACCCCGTTCACTTGCACCCGGGCCGTTGGATTGGAGTACAGGAGTCTTACTAGTGCTCGAAATCGTGGCCCGAGCCCGACTTCTAACAGCACTTGCTGAAGGTAGGTCCAGTCCACTGTATCAAAGGCCTTCTCGAAGTCCAGGAGGAGAAGTGCCAGTGGAGAGGTCAGCAGGTTCTGGTTTTGCCAGGGCCACATATAGTCGCCTGACACAGTGTCTGGTGCTCCTGGCCGGCATGAAGCTGCATTAACCTGGATGGATAAATGAGGGCAACACCTTTTTCAGCCTAGTAGCAAGGATGACAGATAGTATTTTCAGTTCGGTATTAAGCAGCGAGATGGGGCGGTAAGCCGCACAGCATTGTGAGGGGGGCTGGTCCTCGGGATCACCACTATAGTGGCCAGATCCACATCGGGGGGAGACACCCATTTCTTTCGGCCTCTTCGAACATGGTAAGCAGGTGGGGGTAAGGATATCACAAAACTTTTGGTAGAGCTCCGCCGGGAAACCGTCGGGCCCGGCGTCCTCCCAGCAGCCAGCCCCGAAATGGCTTCCTCAACCTCCTGCAGTCCCAGAGGCCCGTCAAGGTCTTGCTTTTCCTTTGTCGAAATCACTGGAAAGGACACCTCCTCCAGCAAGGGGGCCTCTCTCTCAACCTGAGACCTGGCCCGCTCCTCATACAGCTTCCTGTAGTAAGTGGGGAAGCTCTGCGCTATCTCGTATGGGGTCTGGGAGATGGCGCTGGAATCTTCGATGACCTCTGGCACAATTCTACTCGCCATTGGTCCAGTGACGAGCCAATGGAGGAGCTTGCCATTCTTGTGTCCCCACCCGTATACCCGGGCTACGGACGCACGCCACATGTGTTTAGCTGCCTCAATGGTAGTGTGTTGAATCTCTTCCCTAACTATGGTTAATTGCCACGCCGCTGATGGAGATATGGTATCGTTAAGCTGGCCCTCTAAGCGCACAGCTCTGGCCTCCAGGGCCAACACTTTCTGAAGACATGTACGTTCCTGCACCCGAAGGAGATGCTTAGCGTGCCCCCTGAGAGTGGCCTTGCATGCCACCCAGATCGTACCCGGGGATGATACAGACCCAAGATTAAAGGCAAAGTAGTCTGAAATGTGTTCCCCGAGAGCTTGGGTGTAGTCAGTGTCTTGCAAGTACCAGGCATTAAGCCGCCACATTGGGTATCTGGCCGTTTCTACATCGTCGAAACAGAGGAGTATTGGCGCGTGATCTGAAACCCCCTGAGGAAGGATCAAGGGCTGGCAGGAGGAAGAGATCTATTCTGGCGTGGGTATGGTGTGCTGCGGATGTGTGAGTGTATTGCCGTCGGTGGGGGTGCCAAGTCCGCCACACGTCACAGAGACCTAAGCTGTCAACCCATTTACACAGCCATATCTATCTCCGGGTGAAGAACAGAGTTAAAATCTCCCCCTATTATGGTTAGGCCCGAGGGGAGTCCAGCCACCACGTCTCTAAGCTGCGCGAGGAGCCGCCCCAGCACGCCCGAGGGGGCATAGGTACTAAGTATATTGATGGGTTGCCCCCGAGAAGTCCAGTGACCATCACGTATCGGCCCTGTGGATCAGATCGGTTGGCCGTCACCACCATGGGCAGGGAGCAGTGTAGCAAAACAGCTGTGCCTCTCGAGCCCTTAGTGAATCCTGCGTGATAAACTCTGCTGAGCATGGGGAACTTGGTACCCAGGAGGTGAGTCTGGGGCAAAACGACAGACAAAGGAGAACACTGCTGATCATTTAATTTTATCAAGGAGCCCGTTTACATTCCAGGAGAGGACTCAATTAGTCTATTCTAGTTTGTGCAGGGTGAAAATAGTACTGTGAGAAGTGTGCCTGTCTGGGTTTTCCTCCACCACCAACCTAGCAAGGGCAAGAAAACGCAATGCAAACCCCATAGGGAACAACTGTAGTCAACTGTACCCCCATGACTCCCCAACTGCCCCCCACCCCATACTTCTAGGCCAGAAGCATCAGTCGCCCTAAGCTGTGCCCACAGCGTGTCAACTGCAAGCTTGGAGTGGTGGACCCCTCCTTTAAATCTGAGTTCTGCAATCTGGCTCCCTGCCGCCCCGCACCCCGCACCCCGCACCAGAGAACATGTCCCCATCCCGGCCTCCCCGCACTATCACGCATCAGTGGGCCAGGTTCAGGGGAGCAGGGGGAGCTGGCTAAGACACTCTTTCTCTGAAGCCTTGTCCGGGCCCTCCTGGCTAGGGTCTCTTGGCATAATATCACCCCGAGGGGACCCGGGCTCAGTTGTCTCTCTGCCTCGGGAGTGCCGCCCCGGCCGCTCCACCTCCTCCTGCGGGAATGGGTGCACCTGCGCCCTTCCCGTGCTCCGGGGGGCCGCCGGGTTCTGACACCGGGCAGCCCTCTCCTGGTCGGGGGGGGCCTCAACGCATCACTCAATTCTCTTCCGTTAGCCAGTCCCATGCGGTCTCTGGCAAGTCAAAAAAGAAGGCCTCCCCGTCCATGAGGACCTTAAGGCGTGCTGGGAAGAGGAGCATATAAGTCAATTACAGCGCTCTAAGTTTTTGTTTCACTCCTTCGTATGAGCAGCGTCTAGCTTGCACTTCGCGAGTGTAGTCCGGAAAAATAAAGATCCTGTTATTGTCCCAGCGGAAGTCCAGTTGTGTTCTGGCCTCCCTCAGGATTACATCCCAATCCTTGAAGTTAAGGAGACGTGCAATCATCGGCCGCCGGGGTCCGCCCGGGGAGGCCGGGGCATCAGGGCCCTGTGCGCTCGTTCGATCGCAAACCTAGGGGAGAGTTTCTGAGCAGGGACCCATGACTTGATCTAGCCCTCCAGAAAATCTATTGCACCATTTTCCTCTGCGCCCTCCGGAAATCCCACGAAACGTAGGTTGTTACATCTGGAGCAGGTTTCCGCATCCTCTGTTCTATGGTGGAGTTCCCCGTGTGGGTCTGTAGCTGGGTGACTTTGGCCTTGAGATCCGCAAGTTCATCTTCTGCCTGGGAGACCCGGCCTTCCACCTCCGTGATGCGTCCCACTGCCGCTCGCAAGTCCTGTAGCAGCAGGCCCACATCTTCTCGCACCTCACCAACCTTGGTCTCAATCGCCAGTTGTGAAGACTGGATGGCTTGTAGGATCGTGGTGGCCCCTTCCGCTGTGGTGGTCTCTGACAAAGGTATGTCCACTGTTCACGATGCAGACTGCCTGGCAAACTGGTCGATACGTTGCTGTGACGCGGGTGGCTGCTTGCTGGCCCTATCTTTTCCCATGCCTGCTGCCAATCTGTGCCTAGATGAAAAGTCAGGCCCTGATTCTTGTTGCCACAGCCTCAGTGGGTCTCTTCAGCACAACTGCTTACCCCCATGAGTCCGCTCTCACCCCAGCCGGGGCTTCTCGTTCACCGTCGCTCCACCAGCAGATCCACACCTCTTGCACTGGGGGTGTTTGCTCCCTGCTTGGCTGCTTGTAACCCCCCAGTCTTCCTCCAGGGGTAGGGCAGACAGTTCTAGGCCACGCCGTCCCGGGGGGTCCACACACACCAGGTGCAGGCCCCACAAGGCACTCCCGGACCGTTTCTGTCACGGCAGGAGGGGCAGCCACTAATCTCTGGGCCACGCACGGCTTCGCTGTGTCACTCTGCCGATGCTCCGTGGGCCTGGCTCCACTTATGCCCGGGTCAGTGATCTCCCGTGTGCCTTCCACCAGCCGCCTGCACCCACACTGTCTCTGCCGTGCCTCCAGTCGGCAGGATGGACCGCTTGACTTGGCCCGCGGGCTCATTAGGAAGCATGGGCCCGCCCACTCCACGCACCGTAGGCCTCCTCTGCCGCCACACGCCCCAGGCCGCAGAACGGGCCTCAGGCTGCAGATGCCGGGGACTTCTCTCCGGGGTTGCCGCAGAATGCGGCTTGCTTCATCGACGGGGCCAGGAGCGCCCCTACCACTGCAGAGCGCCGCTGCTTACTGCTGCGCGGCGCCCCAACAGCTCCACGGGGATCCCGCCTTCTCCAGCCGGCCCCAAGCGCGTCACCGGCGCTGGCCTCACCCAGCCGACCTCCGCCGCCGACTCCGCCACGGCCCAAACGAAGGCGCCTCTCCCCCCACCGCTGCAGCGGGTCCTCACGCAGGTGGCGCTCAGGTAAGAAGGGCCGGCGGGGTGCAGGAACGGCGGGCCAGTATCAGGTGGATGACGGAGGGGTCCGGAGCACTCATAGAGTGCAACTGCCATCTTGACGCCCGTGGCCACGCCCCCCACGTCTTGCATTTTAATGACACTGCTGATAGGTCACCCCTATTGTGTTCGTCTGATAATGTTTTGTCGTAAATTGGACCACCTAATAGTGCAGTCTACAGAACTATATACTCCTGGCAAGAACGTAGTGGCTGATCTGGCATGGATGTTGTACAAAGCAGGGCTGTACAAACCAGGCTAGAGAGCTCAGAGTGTTACCAATGTGTACCTCCTTTGTAAAATCTTTACTGGATACACTTAAAATCATCCAGTGTACACTAGGAAAGCCTTGTAGTTTTTTTACCATCTGGTCGACCAGAATTTTTCACTGCTAGTGAGAACATGTCACGATTCACTACTTTTGAAAAAGGAGCACAATTTGTGTCTTTATAATTTCTACACTGCATTTTCACTTTTAGAGGAGTTGTTAACTATGGTAAATCCTGGATTTGGTACAATCAGGACCAACATGAAATGTTTTCCAATAGAACTTGTGTGGGAGAAACTTGCAAAAGGACTATATGCTGCTTTATTTTGCTAAGAACTGCTGGAAGTCAAGTCGCATGAAGGGATAGGCATCTTCTTACCACTATACCTGATGAAAACACACAACCAGTGTAATTTTACACTCAGGTTGCTAATTGTATTTTGGAGTACAAGCACATGAGATGGGCAACCATAGCAGCCAGACGCTTCAGATGTACAATTCTTCAGCACATAAATCCTATATTTGGAAGACAATGTGGGCAGCCTATTTGATGATATTGATTATATACAATGCATGTCTTGATTGCTCCCAATCAACAGCCGAAAAGAAGATGCTTTTTGTTGATTGTTGAGAGGAGCGACCCTTGACCCCAGGGTAGGTCGCTCCCCTGTCCTCACAGCGCCACCAGATCCAGATCCCCTGTTCTGCCTTCTCTTCTTGCCTGCTTCGCTGCCTGTGCCCCGAGTGTCTGTGTTGCCGTTTGTCTGCGTTCGCGCTCCCCTTTTTTCCTTCTGTATCCCCGAGTGCCTGTGCTGTGTGATCGCGCTCCCCCGGTTTCCTTCTGTATCCCCGAGTGCCTGCATCTTCTGAGTGCCGTCCCCCTTGCCCTCCCGCCGTCTCCCCCTCGTTTTTTCGCCTTTTCGGCACTTTGTCATTTTTCTAGGCCTCCTCGCCTTCGGAGCCTTTTTCCCGCTGCTTTTTTGCTGCTTTTTTCCCCCTACCCGCCCTCCTCCCGCCTCCCGGCTGACCCCGCCTCCCCGGCTACCCCTTAAATGGCGGCCGCGCGCAGCGGGCGCGCCGCTGGCGTGCCGAAGGCGTGCCTAAGGCAAGCCCGTCTGCGCCCGTCCGCGCCTGGACCGCGCACAGCGCCCGAACCCCTGGCCCCGCGCCCCCCGCCTGACCTACGACTCCGCCACCCTCGTCAACCTCAACCCCGGCCGCACTCTGGGCTGCTACCGCGCCCACCCCAAACGGACCCAAGGACCCTTCACCTGCAGCAACTGTCACTTCACCTGCCTACGGACCAACACCGCTCCCGTCAAGAACGACTCCCCCGGAAGCAATCTCCACTGCATCCTGGTCAACACCCGTTCCGTCCACAGGCACGCCATCGAACTGTGGAACCTCATCAACTCTACGAACCCGGACATCGCCTTCCTCACCGAGACCTGGATGAATCCCTCCTCGGCACCCGACATCGCCATAGCCATCCCCGACGGCTACAAAATCATCCGGAAAGACCGCACCAACCGCATCGGAGGAGGCATCGCCATCGCACACAAAAACTCCATCCGCATCTCAACCAACACCGACAACTCACTCCCCGACGCCGAACATCTCCACTTCACGATCCACAGCGACCCCAAGACCACCCTCAGAGGCACCCTCATGTACAGACCACCAGGACCCCGCACCAAATTCAGCGAAGACATCGCAGACTTCGTCAACCCTCACGCACTCCCGTCCACCGACTACATCCTCCTAGGAGACCTCAACTTTCACCTGGAGAACCTCACCGACAACAACACCACCGCCTTACTGGACAACCTCGCCAACCTGGGACTGAATCAGCTAGTCAACACCCCCACCCACTACGCCGGACACACGCTCGACCCCATCTTTGTCACGACTCACGTGCTGCTTGCGCCTGGAGTTTGCAGATCTTGAGGCGTGGATCTTGAGGGTTCGACTTTGTCCCAAAAAGGGGCGACTCTTTCTGGTAGCCACGGTGCTGTAGGCGAGGAAACGCCAAGGACAGACCGTGACCGTGAGAAAGTAGCGCCAGAGGGAAAAAACCCCTTCAGAAGAAGAGGAAAAAACCTCCCAGAAGATTCGCAGGGGATTCCTGGAACAAGAACAGAGGAACAGGAATCAAAGGAACTGACGTAACACAGAAATGGCGAAATCCAGAGCCAAGGGCTAGGAAATCAGGAGCGAGGACACTAACTGAAACAGAGAGTGTTGCAGCGCAAAGAGGGAAAGAAAAAACACCCTTAAATACCATAAAACAGGAAGTGACCCACAGGAAGAAAAAGGACACCATCTTGCATAGGGAAAAGTAGATAGAATAGACTGGAGCAGAAACCATAGAGAATAGGGAAGGAGGAATGCTGGGAAGACAGAGGTAACCTGGGAAGGGGAAAGACATAAAGGACAGAGGAGAAAACAGACCCAAAAAGAAAGAAAGACAGAAAAGAAGAAAGAGGAGTCCCCAGACAGGTAAGAGGGGTCAGGAGACCCCAACAAGACGGAGGGAGAGCGCAGCGCGAGGCCCCTAGTAAGTCCTGGGGCCTCGCAAGGTGCAAGAAAGGCTCGGGGCGCGCCGCGTCTTAGAGACGCGAAGCGCGGCCCGAGCCGAACGCGCGGCTTGTGCCGAACGCTCGGCTCGCGCCGCGCGGTGCGGCGCGACAGTAGGCCCCCCTCCCGAAGGCCCTGGTTTGAAAGGAAATAAACGGTGAAAGCGCTGAGTCAGAAGAGGAGCATGAACAGAAGATGCATCTTCCCAAGAACACTCACTGAGAGGATAACCCTTCCAATGAATCAGATACTGCAGACGGGTGTGAAAAAGACGAGAGTCACAAATCTCCTGAACCTCATATTCAGGAACATCATCCACTAAGACAGGAGGAGGACAGGAAAACTGACGGGAGTACGGATCTGGTACATAAGGTTTGAGTTGGGAGACATGGAAGACTGGATGAATCTTCCATGTGTGAGGCAAGTGAAGACGGACAGTGACGGGATTAAGCAACTGGAGAATACGGAAAGGCCCGTAATAGCGAGGTGTGAATTTGTTCTGAGAAAGACGTGAGGGTAAGAATTTAGAAGAAAGCCAAACTTTATCCTGTGGAAGGTAGTCCGGAGTTGCCCTACGTTTCTTGTCTGCTACTTTCTTCATATATCTCTTGGTGTGTAAGAGATTAGAACGAATCAGTCTATGGATTTGTAGAAGACGTTTGGAAAAATGAGTAATAGCGGGTAAGGGAGTGGGAGACAGAGAAGAAGTAGGAAAAGAGGTAGGATGAAAACCATAAGAACAGAAAAAAGGAGTGGTCTTGGAGGCACTATGGACTGAGTTATTATAAGAGAACTCAGCGATAGGGAGATAAGTGTTCCAGTTGCTTTGAGTTGAGTTGCAAAAACAACGAAGGTATTGTTCTAAGCCCTGGTTCAGACGCTCGGTCTGTCCATTGGTCTGGGGATGGAAGCCCGATGACAGAGCTCTATCGATGTTTAGTGTCTTACAAAAATACCTCCAGAACCGGGAAATGTACTGAGGACCTCTATCAGATATAAGAGTATGAGGGAGTCCATGAAGACGGAAGATATGTTCAATGAATATCTGGCTTAATTCTTGGGATGTAGGTAGTTTTTTCAAGGCAGTGAAGTGAGCCATCTTAGTAAAAGAGTCCACAGTGACCATGATTACTCGGTTTCCTGCTGAGAGTGGTAACGAACACATGAAATCGGTGGAGATGGTGTGCCATGGAGTTGGCGGAACCGGCAAGGGCTGTAGTAAACCCGCAGGCCTGGTTCGGGGAATCTTGACTTGAGCGCATGTGGGACAAGCCTGAACGTATGTTTCAATGTCTTTTTTCCAAGTAGGCCACCAGAAAAATCGGGATAACAGTTCTTGCGTGGCCTTGATGCCTCTATGACCAGCAACCGGTGAATCATGACACATTTGTAATGCCTTTTCTCTCACTCTGTTAGTGGGGATGAATAACAGATCGTGATAATAATAGTATCCTTGTCTCTTATGTAAAAGAGGCCTTAAGTCCTCTATTTCATCATCAGATAGATTGGGGTACTCCAGTTGTACCTCCTCCAGAAAAGACTGGGCTACCCCAATGATCTTACTAGGTTCCAGTAGGGGTTGAGCTGGGACAGGAGTACAATCTGGATAACGACGTGATAGAGCATCAGCCAGAATGTTTTGGGAGCCAGGAATATATGTAATGCAGAAATCATACTGGCTGAAGAAGAAGGCCCAACGAGCTTGACGACTATTTTGGCATACGAAATTTCGTAAACATTGTAAGTTTCGATGGTCTGTTCTCACTTCAAAAGGTTCCTTGGAACCCATCAGAAACTGCCTCCATTCAATACAAGCTGTTTTCAGAGCCAACAATTCTCTTTCCAATACTGAGTAATGTTGTTCTGCAATAGAGAGTATATGAGATAAATAGAAAACAGGATGTTCAAGACCATCGTCTTCTTGTTGTTGGAGTAGAACGGCACCAATGGCTTTTTCAGAAGCATCGGTGACGACAATAAATCGTTTGTTGGTATCTGGATGTCTTAAGATGGGAGCTTGTGTAAATGCCTTCTTTAATTCTTGAAAAGCTGTTTCAGCAGTTTTAGTCCAGACAAACCCTTTAATAAGATTTTCCTTCTTTAAAGTGTGAGTTATGTGGCTAGTTTGTTTAGCAAAGTCTGCGATGAATTGTCGATAGAAGTTCGCCAATCCTAGAAAGCATTGTGTTTCTTTAATGGAGGATGGAGAAGGCCAATCTAGGATAGCTTGCACCTTTTCTTGATCCATGGCTACTCCGGTGGTACTTAAATGATATCCTAGATATTTGACTTCTGTCTGGTCAAACTCACACTTTTCGGGTTTGCAAAACAGTTGATGTGCCCGGAGTCGTTGAAGAACTTGTTTAACATGGGAAGAATGGAGTTTGGGATTTCTGGAATAAATAAGAATATCATCAAGGTAGATTACAACTGTCTGATTCAGGAGATCCGAGAATACTGAGTCCATAAATCTCTGAAAAATTGCCGGGGCATTAGTAAGACCGAAAGGCATTACCCTGTATTCAAAATGACCAAATGGAGTCCTAAAGGCCGTTTTCCACTCATCTCCTTCTTTAATGCGTAAGAGGTGATAGGCTCCCCGTAGATCTAGTTTGGTAAACCGTTGAGCCCCTCTGACTGCCTCTAAAATGTCCCTTATGAGAGGCAAAGGATAACGATCTTTAATAGTTATTTTATTCAGGCCTCGAAAATCCAGGCAAGGGCGAAGGTCCTTTGTCTTCTTGGGTACGAAAAAGAGAGGAGCCCCAGCCGGAGAAGACGATGGAACAATAAGCCCACTTTGAATATTTTCATCCAAATACTCCTTTAGTACTTCCTTTTCAGTTTCCGTGAGGGAATACATCCTGCCAAAAGGAACGATAGTGCCAGGTTCCAAGGGAATAGCACAATCGTAATCTCGATGTGGAGGTAACACAGGTTTGGAAGGTTTTTGGAAGACATCTTGAAATTCCAAATAGTGTTCAGGAACTCCTTGGACTGTATTTATGGTCGAACCGGTGGTGCCCTCCGTGATAATTGACCTCTTAGGCGACCAATACTTGTCTGAAGCAAAACAGTGCTCGTGACAGAACTGTGAAGACAAGGAAACCGTCCGGGTAGCCCAGTTCACATATGGATTATGTCTGATGAACCACGGGATTCCAAGAATGATGGTATGGTTGGGGGAAGTTATAAGATCAAAGGAAATGTGTTCCTGATGGTTACTGATCTGTAGATTTAGCATCAGGGTAGTTGTATCTACTGGACCCGATGATATCAAAGATCCATCCACCGTGTGAACTTGTTCTGGAACCTCCTTAGGTTGTATAGGAACTTGTTGAGTGGTGGCCCACTTCTTATCCATATAAATGCCACTAGCTCCACAATCTAGTAGTGCCATAGTCTTCTCTAGACGGCCATCAGGTAATTGTAACATTACTGGTAAAGTGAACAAGGATGTGGTATTGTCGTTGAAAGAACTGATGGAAGGTATGGCTGCTAATCCCGTCCCCTCCCTTCTTACAGAGGACGGGAAGCGGCGTTTCCCGATGGCCTTGATGGACGTACTGGACAGGTACGCAGTATGTGGCCGGCAGATCCGCAGTATAAACACAACCCCTTCTTTCGTCTTTCTTCTCGTTCGCTAGGGGAGAGAGGGCCTCGAGTTGTATCCACCTGCATGGGTTCTCCTTCGGTGTCTCTGACAGGAGGGCGAGGTTCCTCAGAACGATGTGGAAAAACTCGTGAGGTGCTTGGTTGAAAAGACCCTCTGCTTTTTCTCTTCTCTGCTCTCCGTTCCTGAAGGCGATACTCGATGGAGAGGGCTTGATCCATCAGGCCACGAAGATCCTCCACTCTGGTGGAATGTACTAGTTCGTCTTTGATCTCTTCTTTGAGTCCTCTACGAAACAAAGTCACCAAAGTACGTTCCACCCAGGTGGTCTCTGCCGCTAGTTGACGAAAGCGTGTAATGTATTGAAGGACTTCTTGTGAACCTTGATGAATATCGCATAAGGCCTCTTCTGCTGAAGCCTCCAATCCCGGGCGACTAAACATCAGCTTGAAACGGTTCACAAAGGCAGAATAGTCCGACAATACCGGATCGTTAGATGATACCATCGGGGTTGCCCAGGCCAAGGCAGGACCAGATAGGGCACTGATGAGATAACCCACCTTTGTTCTGTCATGGGAGAATTGGGTGGGTCGGAAGGCAAAGTACACTGTCAAGGAGTCAAGGAACTCTCGCAGCTTGGTTGGTTCACCCGAAAAACGATGGGTAGAGGCGGAGAGCGTCGGGACATCACCACTACGGAAGGCCAAGGCCTGTCGCAACGCAGCATTCTCACTGCGTAGTTGCTGTAATTCTTGAGCTTGTTGCTGAATTGTAGTTAGCAGAGCTTGATCCGGATCCGCAGCAGCTACCACAGTGTCTTCCATGGTGTTAGAAGACGTCGGGATGGTTAGGCGCTGCAATCTGTCACGACTCACGTGCTGCTTGCGCCTGGAGTTTGCAGATCTTGAGGCGTGGATCTTGAGGGTTCGACTTTGTCCCAAAAAGGGGCGACTCTTTCTGGTAGCCACGGTGCTGTAGGCGAGGAAACGCCAAGGACAGACCGTGACCGTGAGAAAGTAGCGCCAGAGGGAAAAAACCCCTTCAGAAGAAGAGGAAAAAACCTCCCAGAAGATTCGCAGGGGATTCCTGGAACAAGAACAGAGGAACAGGAATCAAAGGAACTGACGTAACACAGAAATGGCGAAATCCAGAGCCAAGGGCTAGGAAATCAGGAGCGAGGACACTAACTGAAACAGAGAGTGTTGCAGCGCAAAGAGGGAAAGAAAAAACACCCTTAAATACCATAAAACAGGAAGTGACCCACAGGAAGAAAAAGGACACCATCTTGCATAGGGAAAAGTAGATAGAATAGACTGGAGCAGAAACCATAGAGAATAGGGAAGGAGGAATGCTGGGAAGACAGAGGTAACCTGGGAAGGGGAAAGACATAAAGGACAGAGGAGAAAACAGACCCAAAAAGAAAGAAAGACAGAAAAGAAGAAAGAGGAGTCCCCAGACAGGTAAGAGGGGTCAGGAGACCCCAACAAGACGGAGGGAGAGCGCAGCGCGAGGCCCCTAGTAAGTCCTGGGGCCTCGCAAGGTGCAAGAAAGGCTCGGGGCGCGCCGCGTCTTAGAGACGCGAAGCGCGGCCCGAGCCGAACGCGCGGCTTGTGCCGAACGCTCGGCTCGCGCCGCGCGGTGCGGCGCGACAATCTTCTCCTCCAGCAAACACATCACCTTCAGCCACACCACCGAACTCACCTGGTCGGACCACAGCTGCGTCCACTTCATCTTCAAGAAGACCACTGTGCACCACCACACTCAGCAACCACCAAGAAGACACTGGAATCATATCACCACGGATCAGCTCGCATCAACCCTCTCCCAGAACCGACCCACCAGCACCACCAACCCAAACGAAGCCGCCAACAACCTCACCAACTGGATCTCCGACTGCGCCAACCTCCTGGCCCCCCTGAAAACTCAAGCCAGCACCAACAACCACAAGAAAAACTCCTGGTTCACCCCCGACCTCAAGGACTCCAAGAAAGAATGCCGCGCCCGCGAGAAGACGTGGCGCCTCAACCAGACCGAAGAGAACATGTCAGCTCTCAAGGACGCCACCCGCCAACACCACCAACACCTCCGCGCCGCACGAAAAACAGCCTACCGGAACAGACTTGACAACAATGCCCACAACAGCAAGGAACTATTTGGCATCGTCAAAGAGCTCTCCAACCCGGACGCAGAAAACAACTCCATCCCTCCATCACAGGACCTCTGCGACTCCCTCGCGACCTTCTTCCACCACAAGATCACCGACATATACAACAGCTTCCCGACCACCGACGCGAACCCCCCCCCCGGAACCCGCTACCGACATCACCACCATCCTCACCTGGAGCCCAACCACCACCGAGGAGACCACCCGCATCATGAACTCGATCCACTCCGGATCCCCATCGGATCCCTGCCCGCACCACATCTACAACAAAGCCGACGACATCATCGCACCGCACCTCCGAGATGTCATCAACGCCTCCCTCACCACCGCCACCTTCCCGGAAAGCTGGAAACACGCAGAGCTCAACGCCCTCTTAAAGAAACCCACAGCAGACCCCACCAAACTCAAAAACTTCCGGCCCATCTCTCTCCTGCCGTTCCCCGCCAAAGTGATTGAGAAAATTGTCAACACTCAACTCACCAACGCCCTGGAAACCAACGACTCCCTCGACCCCACACAGTTCGGTTTCAGGACCAACCACAGCACCGAAACCGCCCTCATCGCAGCCACGGACGACATCAGAGCCCTGACCGACAAGGGTGAGACCGTGGCCCTCATACTCCTGGACCTCTCCGCAGCCTTCGACACGGTCTGCCACTGCACCCTGATACGACGCCTCAGCAACGCCGGCATCAGAGGCAAGGCCCTCGAATGGATCATCTCCTTCCTCTCCGGAAGGACTCAGAAAGTCCGCCTGCCCCCCTTCAGATCCACAGCCACGGAGATCATCTGCGGCGTACCTCAAGGATCCTCCCTCAGCCCCACTCTCTTCAACATTTACATGACCCCCCTGGCGAACATCGCACGCAAACACGGACTCGACCTAATATCATACGCCGACGACACCCAGCTCATCTTATCCCTCACAAACAACCCCACCTCAGCTAGGACCAGATTACATGAAGGAATGAAGGAAGTGGCGAACTGGATGACAGACAGCCGCCTGAAACTGAACGCCGACAAGACGGAGGTCCTCATCCTCGGCCCCACTCCCACCGCATGGGACGACTCCTGGTGGCCCCCCGCCCTAGGCAGCACTCCCCAACCCACCGACCATGCGCGCAACCTCGGCTTCATCCTGGACTCATCCCTCACCATGACCAGACAGGTGAACTCGGTGACCTCGGCATGCTTCAACACCCTACGCATGCTCCGCAAGATCTTCCGCTGGATCCCCACCGACACCAGGAAGACCGTCACCCACGCCCTCGTCACCAGTCGCTTGGACTACGGGAACACCCTGTATGCGGGCATCACCACCAAGCTGCTGAGGAAACTCCAACGGATCCAGAACGCTGCCGCAAGACTCATCCTGGACACCCCTCGCCACCACCACATCTCAGGACACCTGAAAAAACTCCATTTGCTCCCCGTCAACAAGAGGATCACCTTCCGACTCCTCACCCACGCACACAAAGCCCTTCACAACCTCGGACCCAAACTCATCAACAGCCGCGTCTCCTTCTACACTCCTCCGCGCACTCTACGATCCGCTGGACAGGCCCTGGCAGCCATACCCCGCATCCGCAAAGCCACCGCCGGAGGAAGATCCTTCTCTTTCCTGGCAGCAAAGACCTGGAACTCTCTGCCCAGCCACCTTCGCGCCATACCTGAACACCTCTCCTTCAGAAGGCAGCTCAAGACCTGGCTCTTCGAGCACTGACCCCCCCCCCCAGCGCCTTGAGACCCTTTATGGGTGAGTAGCGCGCTTTATAAATGCGAATGATTGATTGATTGATTGATTGATTTTGAGAAGATCATTATCAGCAGTCTCGTCTTAATTAAAGATTAATGATCTTATTCTTGCAACTGAAAAGAAGATGCAACATTACCGAAGGGGCTTAGTTTGTACCCAGCATGGATAGCGGAGAAAAGAGATGGTACTGCATCCCAAGTTTTGCAAATAGAGCCTTTTACCACTCCGTTTTACTTTGTGCCATCCAAACGAGAACCTTTCAGAGGCATCTCGAAAATAAGAGTCGTTTTCTACAGCTTATGGTTCTGAGTCACAGTCAACATATCTCTTGATGTTTTGTAGCATGTAATAACGTTCATATTAAGTTTGTAAATACTTACACTGAGGCTTAGTGGATTTGTTGTATTGATCTCTGGTTTGAGTGGCATTTGTAGAGCCAGTTCTGCATGTTTAACATTATGTTTTATTGGGGAATGGTGCCCGGTGGTGTATTTTATTTAGCAGATCACTGGTGGTCTGGCTCGGCGGGGATTGGCAGTGTGTTAGATGGGGGAGGAGTTCTCTTTCAGGTAGGTGACTGCGGTGGGAGCATGGCCGTTTTTATAGCGCACGTCTGCTGGTGTAATTATATAGTGAATGGGTGTGTCTTTGGTGGGTGAGTGTTTGAGTTTTAGGTGGGCAAGTGACAGCCTGGTGGCAGTATGAAGGATGTGTGAATGGCCAGTGGTGCTGTTGGTGTTTTGCTGTTGGGCTACTGCTTACAAAGTTGATTTCCCTCTACCAGACCAGCCATTTTCATTGCACTGATTTTTATTTTTATCTGCCAAATGGATTGTGCTGTGAGTGTAAATTATCTTCTTGCAAAATGTCTGCAGTCTAGGGTTAGTCTTTGATTTGCTGATGAAAAGCACCCCTAACTATTTTTTTGTTGGAAACGTGATTAGCAAAGGAGTTGAAGGAGTGCTGTAAACCATCCGAGTTTCTGGTCAATGGAAAAGTCCTACCATCCAGGATTCCTCCAGTTACCCAGTGATTACTGTATTCCTAAATCGTGGTCATGATGATTTGAAGGAAAATAAATAGCCTCAATATCCAATTGGGCTGGCTGCGTTATTTGGGCCTCTGACCTTCTAGTACCAGGGGAATAGTACAAACGAAGTAATTTCTAAAAACTAGACTCCCAAGTGAATCAAGGAAGCTGTGCTTGCATGGACTTTACAGAAGTCAATTAGACTTGAGTCACAAATTGTGCCTTTGCGACTAAATAAGCATATACAAAAAAAAAAGTACATGGAGAAAAAAGCAGTTACAAAGCGTATATGGTGGTGGATGGGGGGCACATACAAAAGGGGGCTGTAAGAGGAGGATGAGGGTGCAGGGCCTCCATTTGCAGCTGGCTCTCATGATCCCCAGTGTGAACATATGCGTGAGTCTCAGTCATTGTCGCCATCAGAGACATCAGTGTCCAGAGTTAACATATAATCACATGGTGGCTGCCACATGTCTTTAAGCATGGATGTGCGGGGCTGGAGTACAGGGTAGGTTTCGCTGGTGGTGTCACAATAAATCATGTGCTTCAGCCATTCATCTTTGGTGGGGGGGCTACTAACCCAATAAAGAGCTGTCAAACGCTTAGCCAGTAGTAGCGCAATGGCAGTGCATCACCCAGATCTGAGCAGAAGAGATTTGACATATCCCAGCAGGGCCAGCAGGGGGTAGGGCACAACAGTGAGCCCAGTCATTGATGAAATCAGAGCAAGGGTCTGGAGCCAGTATGTTTGAATAACAGAACAGGTCCATGTGAGGTGTATCAAGTCGACATAATCGGTTCCATGTTTTGGGCTTTTATGCAAGCTCATGGGATCAGTTTTCACTAGACCATGTACTGTGTTGTATGCATGATGCATAAACTTATACTGTAGCAGCTTATGCCTAAGATTAGAGGAGATGAGTTTCATTTGCGTGCAACATCCTGTCTGGTGCAGGGTGCCCTAAGTTGCGCTCCTATGCTGGCCGGGTCCTCTCAATGCCCACTGATTTCAAGGCTACGCAAGACTGACAGAGCTTGGAAACTAATCTAGACCCGTCGGTGGAGGTGATCATCAGTGTCAGTGTCGGCAAGTTATTAGGCTCTACCGGATATGAGGGTAATCTGTCTGGCAGTGTGTTACGCCGGCGTGAGAGTATGAAATGGTCCATATCTGTAGAGACTGCGGTAGCTGTAATTGCATTGTGTGTGATAACATGTCAATCTGGAAAAAGATCTCCCATTCTATATATGTTATGAGCCCATAAAGCACATTGTGCCACTTCTCCCTGGGTCAGAGGTATCCTAGGGTTATGGATTACTGGTATGGCTGGAGAATAAAGTAATAAAGCAACTCTTCCCCCAGATACCTGTGCAGCTTTGCTCATGCCCAGCTTGTAGTGGATAGTGTTTGAATATCTTTGGGATCTCTTGGGAGACCCAATGGCAAGACAGAGGAGAGTGGGGTTTTCCCTGCCTGGTAGTTGGGCATCTGGGTAGTACCACTACTATGAAAGGTGACATTGTGCTACCAAATAATACAATTATAAATCCGGTACGCTAAAGCAAGCCCTTTCACATGGAAGTGTCAAGACCTCCCACCAAATCCTGGGCCAGCGGCCCACCCGGATCAGGCAAAGCAGGAGGCTCTGCATGGTTGTGAAAAAGCTGTTAGTCAGAGGGATCGGTATGTTTATAAACAAATACAAGAAATGGGGGAAGATTACCTTTTTAGTAATGGCAATGCATCCAGCCATAGATATTGGTAGCTTAATCCAGCGTTCGGTCTGTATAGTAAGCTTGTCAACCGCTGGACCACAGTTCAGGTGGATCACCATTTCCTTTTGCCTATGGAGAATAATACCTAGGTACTTGGGGAAGTCATCACACTAGACGAGGAAGTAGTCTAACTCGCATTGCACCGTGGCATCATTGAGAGGAAAAAGCTCTGATTTATTCCAGTGTATGGAGAGTTCTGTGAGGTACACAAATCTAACAATTCCACAGATAATTGGAGTTAGGATGATGGTGTGGTCCCTGACAAACACTAAAATATTGTCTGTGTACATACAGAGCAAAAGTGGTTCATGCTACAACTGCAGAACTCGATGCAAATAGCGATCCTGCAGCTGTCTGACCCGGGGGGTCTAGAGCAATTATGAAAAGCAAGGGCAACAAGGGGCAGACCTGGCAATTCCCTCTAGTCACCAAGAATGGGTCTGTAGTGGAACCATTCACTCTCATTTGAGCCACCGGGTTGGTGTATAGGAGCATAATCAGATCTAAAAAAAGGCAAGGAAGTTCCAGTTTGATCAGTGGCACCTTCAAGAATGGTCATTCCAGCAAGTCAAAAGCCTTGCTGAGCTTTAAGTTAAGATTGGTTGATCTATGTGGAACAAGGGCCTGTTTGTATCGGTGATATGATTTGTTCCATCAAAAGTGCGAGTCCCATGGTGATCTCTTTGGCTAAAATCTCATTATCGATGTTAAGACATGAGAGGGACCTGTATGACATGCACAGATGTGGCCCCTTACCAGGCGTGACCAGTAAAGTTATCACAACCTCTCTAAGGGGGAGAGGGAGAGACCCAGCCTCAATTGACTCCACTTAGACCTCCAAGAGGTGGGGAGCTAGAGCATACTTGCAAGCCTTGTAGAAGGTACCTATAAGACCATCCAATCCCGGAGCTTTAGATCCATCTAATGCGTCTAACCGTCAACCAGACCATTGCTACCTCTGCTAGCTATTCAGAAATCACAACAGTGTCCTCTACAGTTCACACAGTATACAGCTGTTGGTAATACTGCATAAATTCTTTGGATATTCTGTCAACCGCAGTCTTTCCTTCAGCGGCAAGGAGTTTGGTCACATAGTTACTGTGTGGGTTAGGGCCCAATAGTCATGCCAATGTGCATCCCGGCCTCTCTCCTTTACCATACTTATGTGCTTGTACACATTTCCCAACGTGGGTCACCTCACACTCTGCAAGATCTCTAAAATTGTCTAAGAGGACTGATTGTCTGTGAAGATGAGTATCATGTCCCCGTCTCGCAGAATCATGGTCATTATTCAGTAGCTCTTGTTCTATGCAGTCTTAATCATTGCATATGCTTTTGAGTATTTCCATATACTTGGTGATCCATACGTCACAAATTAAAGCCTTGAAGGGCTCCCTAAAGGTAGCGTGCATGGTGACTGATCCCGTATTGAGTGTAAAGCATTCCGTTGTGGAGTCAGGCAATTTCAATGGGAAAGCCATGTCATATAAAGTGTTGTCAGGGAATCGCCACTGTCTCGCTAACATACCCTTGTATGGGATTTTTAAGATTATCTTCTCTGGAGGGTGATCTGATAAAGTGCAGGGGAAATGTTTTATACCTTGGGAAATTAACTAGTAGTTGATTCGGGTCCAAACACCATGGGGCACAGAACAGAACATGTAGTCCGCTGTGTTGGCATGGAGAGCCCGCCACACATCGATCAGGTGTCTACAGTAGCCTGGAATACACGCAAGGTGCAACATTTAACACTGACAGTCACACTGGTAGAGTCCACTAAAGGATTATATCAATCAATCAATCAATCAATCAATCATAAGATTTATAAAGCGCACTACGTACCCGTGAGGGTTTCAAGGCGCTGGGAGGGAGCAGGGGGTGCTGTTCACTGATCTAAGGGTTTGAGGAGTCTTCTGAATGCGAGGAGGTCTTGGGTTTGGTGTAGGTTGGTCGGGAGGGAGTTCCAGGTCTTGGCGGCGGGGTAGGAGAAGGATCTGCCGCCGGAGGTCTTTCGCTAGATGCGGGGGACGGTGGCCAGGGCGAGGTTCGTGGAGCGGAGCTGGCGGGCGGGGGTGTAGAAGTTGAGTCTGCTGTTAAGATAGGCAGGTCCGGTGTTGTGGAGGGCCTTGTGTGCGTGGATGAGTAGTTTAAAAGTGATCCTCTTGTCCACAGGGAGCCAGTGGAGGTCTCTCAGATGGTGGGAGATGTGGTTGTGGGCGGGTATGTTGAGGATCAGTCGGGCGGAGGCATTTTGGATGCGCTGGATGCGTTGTAGGTGTTTGGCAGGGATGCCTGTGTAGAGTGCGTTGCCGTAGTCTAGCTTGCTGCTGATGAGGGCTTGTGTCACGGTTCTTCTTGTTTCAGTCGGGATCCACTTGTAGATCCTGCGGAGCATGTGGAGGGTGTTGTAGCAGGAGGAGGAGACTGCGTTGAACTGTATGGCCATGGAGAGGGAGGAGTCAAGGATGAATCCTAGATTTCGTGCATGGTTGGTGGGAGTTGGAGGGGTTCCCAGTGCTGTCCTGGTGGACAGAGTTGCCCCTGGGGGGGAACGAGAGTCACACCCCAGGGCTGGAGTGGGCAACACCACTGTGTTGGCCCTGGTGGTACTATCTGCCCATTGGGATACATCTGTGAGCAAAGTAAAGTTAGGTGCTGCACAGATGGTATCTACAGATGTGGAGAAGGGTTCCCCATGGGTTAGCTTAGTTGGCCCTGAGAGTATGGACAGAGGGATCCAGCTGGAGTCAGGAAGGCGTAGAACTGGAACATGCCCCTGCTGTTGTGGGCCTGGGCCCTTGTTCTATCGCCCCAGTCAGGGAAGTACATCAAGGTATTGATTGTTCTCCCCTGGCTTTAGGCTGGTAGGGGGTCGTGTTGGACTTTTTTGCTTATGCAGGGTCATCCCCAATCTTTTTGCCTCCTGCCTCCTATTTTTTCTGACCTGTTGCTGTTGGCGTTTGAACTCAGTGCTCAAGTGCATATGCTCTCTGTGTAAAATTGTATGTAATTGGTTTATCCATGATTGGCATATTTGATTTACTAGTAAGTCCCTAGTAAAGTGCACTAGAGGTGCCAGGGTCTGAAAATCAAATGCTACTAGTGGGCCTGCAGCACTGGTTGTGCCACCCACATAAGTAGCTCTGTAATCATGTCTCAGACCTGCCATTGCAGTGTCTGTGTGTGCAGTTTTAACTGTAAATTCGACTTGGCAAGTGTACCCACTTGCCAGGCCTAAACCTTCCCTTTTCTTACATGTAAGGCACCCCTAAGGGAGGCCCTAGGTAGCCCCAAGGGCTGGGTGCAATGTATGGTTAAGGTAGGACATATAGTAATGTGTTTTATATGTCCTGACAGTGAAATATTGCTAAATTCGTTTTTCACTGTTGCCAGGCCTGTCCCTCTCATAGGTTAACATAAGGGCTACATTTAAATCTGATTAAAGTGTAGATTCCCTTTGGGAGCGGATGGACATGTGGAGTTTGGGGTCTCTGAGCTCACAATTTAAAAATACATCTTTTAGTAAAGTTGATTTTAAGATTGTGTGTTTGAAAATGGCACTTTTAGAAAGTGGGAATTGTCTTGCTTATACCATTTCTGTGACTCTGCCTGTTTGTGGATTCCCTGTCTGGGTCAGTTTGACAGTTGGGCTGGTTTCACCTCACACTAGACAGTGACACAAAGGGAGCTGAGGTGTAGCCTGCATATCCTGATGAGCCATCTTTGCTAGGAGGGAGGGAAGGAGTGGTCACTCACACCTGAAAGGGCTGTGCCTGCCCTCACACAATGCAGTCTCCAACCCCCTAGTGAGTGTCTGGGGCCTGGCTGGGGCAAGGCAGGCTTTCACATTCCAAAGAGACTTTACTTTGAAGTATGCCTACTTCAAAGGAGAAATTGGGTATAAAAAGGGCACCCAAAACCACAGACTTTAGAAACACTTCTGGAACCAAGAGGAACCTCTGCCTGGAGAAGAGCTGAATAGCTGAGGAAGAAGAGCTGCCCTGCCTGTGACTGTGCTTTGTTGAGCTATCCTGCAGTTGCTGCTTCTGTCAGAGTAAGAAGGCAAAGACTGGACTTTGTGTGCCTTCCATCTTGAGAAGAAATCTCCAAGGGCTTGATCTAGACCTTGCCTCCTGTTGTTTGAAGGCTTAGGGTCAGCAAAGACTTCTCTCTGCCAGCACCTGGAGTCTCTGGAGAGACTCCTACTCTGCCCTGTGGTGCCCATCCTGTTCCTGGGTCCCTGAAAGGAGAAGCTGGCAGCCTAAAGACAGGAAAGATTGACGCAAATCCTATCTGCGGCTGAGAAAAACGATGCGCCGCCGGCTCCGCAGCTGAGAAACGACACTCGCAGGAAACGCGACCGAAGAATCGACGCACGGAGCAGGAGAAACGATGCACAGCATCGCTGACGGAGGCTGGGAGATCACAACCTGCGCTGCGGGATTTTCGGATCATCGTACGACTGGATTTTCGACTCGCGTACCGCCGTACAAAGTTATTTTTGACACACACCTGCCCGTGCGGGGTTATTTTTGACGCGCACCACGTACATTTTCACTCTAGCAGCGCTAGTGTGTATTTAAAGCTACTTAAAGACTCTTTTTGATTTTTAATTGATAACTTGACTTGTGTATGGTGGATTTTTGTCGTTTTGGTCTTGTTTTGTTTAGATAAATATTTACTATTTTTCTAAACTTGTTTTGTGTCATTTTGTAGTGTTTTCATTAAGTTACTGTGTGTGTTGGTACAAATAATTTACACCTAGCACTCTGAAGTTAAGCCTACTGCTCTGTCAAGCTACCAAGGGGGTAAGCAGGGGTTAGCTGAGGGTGATTCTCTTTTACCCTGACCAGAGTGAGGGTCCTTGCTTGAACAGGGGTAACCTGACTGTCAACCAAAGACCCCATTTCTAACAATACCTGAGAATGAGAAAAAGTTGAGTAATGGTAAACCAATGTCAGATGGTTGCAGTTGAAACTCAAAGTGGACAATGCATAGGAGAAAAAACAGTAGAATCATTCTATATGCACAGTAACGGTACAGAAATGCACAAGTGGCATCGCGTATTCATGTGGGCTGTGGGATGTATCTTTGGCAGCAGCAGCAGTGGGAGAGGGGAGGGCCTGCCCTGCCCGGCGGGAGTGGCAAAAATCTACTCACAGACAAGCCGGGTACAGCATACTGTATTTGAGTCCCTTTTTCCACAAGGTGTTTTTGACAGCTGGAAATGTGTGCCTTGCTTCCTGGATAGCAGTTGTGAAGTCAGGGAACAGGGACAGGGCTGATCCCTGATATTGTAGGGGGACCCTCTCCCAGGCCAGTCACAGCGTTGTATCCCTGACCCTATAGTTTAGCAAACAAGCTATGATCAGGCGGGCGGTCATCCAGGCAGAAGGCGCAGGCCAATCAGTTTGTGGGCCCTCTTCACGACAAAGGTATCAGTGAAGTACTGCCTGCTTAAGAGCTAAGTAAATAGATGCTTGACAGAGATGTCAGGCAACCCATGTTTGTGGACTCTGCCACCCCCATAATCTGGAGAAAAATTCCGGTGACCCCTTGCTTTAAGATCTTTGTTCTTGGCCACCATTTTTTAAAGCAGTTTCTCCACCATTTCCAAACATTTCATAACAGTTGTGGCATCGTCCACCAATTCAGAAATGTGTCATTCCTGCAACATCCATCCTGACAGTATGTTGATCTGGACACTCATCCATGCAGTCAAGTGGATTTGTGAGGGTATAAAAGAGGGCGTCAGTGGATTAGAACCCAGGGTGTAATTCTGCCATTATAGCTGCAGTGTCATCCAGGGAGCTGTGTCCTCCGGTGAGGCCTCCTATGCGTCTGAAGCGAACCGCTGACGCCTCACATGTCTGAGCTGCTCGAAAAAGAGCTTTTTCTATTTTGAGTCACCGCACCACATGATGAAAGCAGGTGAAAGCAGTGGGCTGGAATACTACAGTCTAAGCAATGAGCAGAGCTTGTGAAGTTGTGGGAGGGAAGATATCCAGCAGTGGCCAGGGAGAGATAGACTGCAGCCCTGGTGCCAAGCATAGAATGAAGTACAAGTAGGCCATAAAATGGGGAGCTTGAGGCCCTGGAGGCCGTTGACTGCCCACGTGATAGTGGAATACCTCAATGAGGTATTATGGGTGATATTAAAGGGGGCCCCCTGAACTCCCTGTGTGCTATCTGTTCTTCACTGTATCACTGTAAAATGCCAGGAGAAAGGGGGCTCAGCGATGGTGTGCCCCAGATCTGTGCAGTATCTCCTCTTAGTGGGCCCTGAACTGTCGCAGCGTGACTCGATGGGTGGGGGAGTCACAAATGGAGTCCAATATCATGAGGGCGAGTGCCGCAACATTGCACCGACTCCTGCTCCCTGGAAGGCCCTCCAACAGCAAGTAAACCAGGTGCGGGAACAGTGCACTCCAAAACGCCATCCTGGGAAGTCCAAACGTGGGTGACAGTCCCATGCTCCACTGGGACCTGGGCCTGCGCATGCTCAGTGGCCCCAGCATGTCACAGCAGTAGTGTAAGGTGTCCTTCGGCATATCATCTCATGAAAGCATATTCATTGTGGCGGGCGGGAGACAGGACCAGCAAGACAGGATGGTGTCCAAGCAGGTCTCGATAGCCCCCATTCTCAGGCTCACTCATGGCCCCTGTCACTGCAGGGCCTCCAAGGACTGCACTGGGCCACAACAGCCCACTGACCCTGTCCTACCCCCTTCAATAAGGCATCCATCGGCGGGCAGTCGGGCCGTCCAGATGCATAGGCTGCTGTAATCTCACCGACATATCTGTAGCATGAGGATGGAGTCAGGTAGGTAGAAAAGACTGACTGTTTTGGGCGAATGGCTCCAGAGATTTACTGTCACATGGTCATCTTGGATGCTGGTGTAGCCACGCCCCTTTGTGACATTTTCTTAACCTGAATAACCTGCTACGTTGAACTACTTTTAGAAAAGACAATTACCTCCTTTTCTACATACAAAAGTTAGTATAATGGAAGCAAGATCATTCTTTGCCTCCTTATCTAAACACTTAAAAATATGCAAATTTGTGTTCTATTTTTCCCTAATGAAATATTTTCTATAATGAGTCCCAGTGTTTGTAAATGTGATTTTATTCTAAATAGAGACACATGCTAACTTTTTTGTGACTACACTTTATTGTAGATGGCTATTTTCACCATGCTGTTGTTCACCTGCTTACTAAGTAGTAGCACGGAGACTACTGATTCATTTTCTCCAGAAGATAAACAACACAAAGTTTGTCAAGCAGTAACAGGAGGGATTCCAGGTATACCAGGCTTACCTGGCAGTGCTGGGCCTGCAGGGAGGGATGGGAGAGATGGAGCACCCGGAGAGAAAGGAGAAAGAGGTATGTAAGATATTTTAAAAAGTGATCACTTTTTCATTGTGAAACAACTGGACACTCTACTTCACACCTAATAGTAACAATAAAGGCTGAAGTAATTACGTCTTCAACCATTTAATATACAGTGATGTGCTTATGCATAGATGCATAGATTACTCACAGTAATTCCGTTCCAAGTTACTTTTAGACGGACAGCTCCATCTTAACCCATTTAAAATTGGTGTCATCTTGGGACATGGACTCTGACACCCTTCTTTAATGTAAAAGGCCATTTATTAAGACAGGCTTGCTCAAAGATCATAACATGTAAAATACAAACAGAACTTTATAAGAACCTTTATTTTAACATTGTAATTCCCTTTCGTCCATTCGCGTTTCAAACCTCCACTTATCCTTCGCATCTCACCAACTCCACTTCTATTTCCACGCATCTCCCTTTTCCCTTTTACCCCCTGCCTGACTCTGACCTCCCCACCGTCTGTCATCCTTCCTCTGCTTCTTTCTCCGCCCCTGGAAGGGTGGACAAGCCTGCATCTGACTCTCCAGCCTCCCCCATCCACTGCCAATCAGCAAAACCCACTTGGCGTTTTGCTGCCCCACCAGCGAACCCACTGCAACTCATGTTTCACCCTTCATGTTCCCCGCCCAAAACTTTCTCCCCACAAATTTGTGAACAAAAAACTCAGCTCCATCAAATAATGTGCATTCCCCATATCGGAGAGATGCACACCATCACTCCTGAAAAGCACTTGCTCTTCCTTCTTCAAACCTTCGTGGCTCAAAACCTTAATGTCATGTTCTCCGCAAAAAACTTGCATGGCCCTGTTTAGCTTTCTCTTTGCTCTCTCAATTGCACCATGTTTCTGTGTCCCACGCCATATCCTTCATGGCACGAACTCTGTCCACACTAATCAAGTCCCATGCATGTTGCGCCTCATCAGGACCAGATCTCGCTGCATGTGTGGCAGTAGGGTGAGCCTTGAAAGATGTACCAAATAATTTTCCCCGAGGTGTATGATCAGCATGTCCGGAAATCCCCAAGTCGGCAACAATGAAGTGAGAAAAGGAAGCAGATTACTCCACCACATGCTGCTCTTTCCCCACCACAGCACTTCATGCCGGATACTCAGCAGTCCCAAAGATCGTCCGTAGATCTGTTTTTCCACATACTTGGCTGCCCAGTGCATGAAAGAATGTCCCCCAGCCACGTGACTGACTTCATATGTTCCGGGCCCCTTACACAACCTGAAACGAGAAACAAAATTAGCCTTGTTGCCACATGACCCCCTGCCTCCCGTTCACTGCCCTGCTAAAAACCACACTCTTCCCTCAACAAACTAGGTTCTGACATATCGTTCACAGCACTTTGAGCACCATCGTCCAATGCGCCTAATCTTATCCCAGCCCCACCCCAACCTGGCTGCCTCTGTCGCTGCCCCTATTCAAAAAGAGTGTGTACCAAAGTTACACGCCTGCCTTCCCAATCGCCTCAAAGCCATTCTCAAAACACACAGCAACATGTTTCATACAACTTCTCACTTTACCACAAACACAAGAGGGCCTTGGGGCACCAGACATTATCCTATATGAGCTATGTGCCCAAGCCCACTTCCTTCACTATCGGATCCATCCCACTCCATACCAGCTCAGGTGGCTATCGAGAAGGACCATGCCTTCCCTTAACCACTATTGACTGCACTATTCCTGCCATACAGGGAGACTAGAGAGGAAATTGACAGCGTTGAATGTGTGCATATGTCATGGGAGGGCTTGCATAGGTGGGCAGGTCGGCTCCTTTGCACTTCCTCCATCCCCCAGCTAACAACCCTGCATTTCCACCACTGCAAGACAATGGAGCTATCTCACATGAGACATTATTGTGTTTCCAGACCTCTACCGGCAGGGCCACTTCATCCCACCATTTGATGACATCCCACTTTCTTGGATACCCTACTACATTATCAGTTACGTGCCACGTGCCGGGCGGCACACAATACATTCCCTCCCTATTATTAGACGATTGCAGATGATTTCATGATACCCTGGGGTCCACCAAAGTATCATTTTCTTATATATTGGTGTTGGAGACACTTTCTTATGAAATGCAGACATATTTGATTATTATAATGTGGCTTTCTAATCATGTCACATGGTGATTGCTTGTTGTTTATTGAAAATTCAAATAAAAACTAATTACAAATTTACAGGCCCTTGGTATATGGCAGACCCCTCAACAAGGGACTTACATTTACATGAAATATGACAATCAGGTGTATTCCAAACACACCATGTTTACGGGAGTGAGCACATGCACTTTAGCACTGGTTAGCAGTGGTAAAATTCATAGAGCCCTAAGGACAACAGAGCTAAAATCCAGACATGATGGTGGCAAACAGGCAAAATGTTTGGGGGTAGACCACTCTAAGGCTACCAGGTCTAGCACTGCTGGTCCCCTTGCTTCATCTGGTCTCTCATATCCTGACCCTCTTAGTCTTTGTCACCCTGATTTGGGTTGCCCTATTTCTACTGGATCTGTTCATTATACTCTTAGTCCTATTATCGCACCCTCTAGTCCTGGCCTGTGTCAGAAGATTACCAATTGAATCAAACTTCCACAAGAGCAGATGCCTTTACCCAACTGCCTCCAACAGATGTGTGCTCAGACCTTGACTGATTATTTGAACCCTGCATCCGCTAGGGGGAAAGGGAAATGGGAATAGAAAAAGAGAGCCCGCCTCCAGATCCTGTTCCAGGTTGTGTTTCCCACTTGAAGATAGGATATTCAGCATGTGCTTCTGTGAACTAGCACCTTTCTTCTTTGGGGGATTTCTTTAAGGGAATGACCTGTAGTGGTGTGATACGAGCATAAATGAGTACAGTTCTATTGTGCATTCAACTGTTCAGTCATTCTTATTCACCCAATGCATTTGCTCTCCTAACCTGAATCTTTTGAGAGACTACCCTCTCTCTCTAAAAGAACAATGTTATCTCAGAATTTCCTTTTCTCCTGAAGTCATGGGATAGATCCAAGGTTCTCTGAAGAACAGTCCAAAAGTTCACAAATGTACAATTTACTATTGTCTTTTACAGAAACAGAAACCTCCTTCTCAAAGTTCGGATTTCTCTATCACAGTCTGTATCTATCTATCTATCTATCTATCTATCTATCTATCTATCTATCTATCTATCTATCTATCTATCTATCTATCTATCTATCTATCTATCTATCTATCTATCTATCTATCTATCTATCTATCTAGTTCCTTACTGCATTTGCTTGAAGTTCAGTTGAGCCAGAACGAATTCTCCTCAGAAAGCCGATAGCCAGTTGCTGGAAGAAGGAAAAAATTCAGCTTTTCCAAAAGGGAAAAAATCCCTAGTGTGCACACTGTACCAAGAAAAAAGGATTAACTACTCAATACTGAAAGAATTCTCAATGAAGCCAAGCACTACAGGAACACTGCTGATTCTCCTCAAGATGACAGCTGAAGTGCACGGCTCCCTGAGAGGAACAGCTGGAGGGAAGCTACAGCACAAGACTAAGGTTGACAGACTAGAGCACTGACCTCACAACGATCTGTGGCCACCATCTTGAGTGGCAATTAAACCTGAGAAGGCTAGTTCTCGGAACAGCCTCCGCAAGAGCCACTGGGAGTGAGGACGCCGCTCCAACCAACGTTGGTACAGAAAAAAGGGGAATCGCTTTTGCTGAGGGAAGAACCTTACAGCGCTGGCAATACTTTTCCTGACAGTACCCGTCTCCAAAGAACTCCCTCCTACAGAAGGTTTATTGGGGAAAGTGTGGTGAAATTGCTTTATCAAGCTTGAAGCATGCACATTTTCCTGGACCTTTCTTCTGGACCAAAACCTTTCCAATCCATGATGTAATATAATGTTCCTTTCTTAAATTTTGAATCTAAAATTCTATTCACTTCACATTCTAAATGTGAATCTACTTCGATTGGATCTGGAGGGGTGATTGTCCTAACATTAGGAGGGTTTCTCTTAAGTAGCCACACATGGAATACTGGATGAACCTTTATCAGAGGGGGCAAGGCGCTTTTGTCTGTTACTGGATTTACAATTTTCTTTATTTTAAAGGGTCCTACATATCTAGGCTGGAATTTTTTTGTTCCCTCTTAGATGTAAGTGTTGAGTGGATAGCCAGACCTTCTCACTCTTGCAATAACCCGGATTGCCTCTCCTCTTTTTGTCAGCATGCTTCTTGTAAGAGACCTTCACCTTGGTCACTTGGTCACATGTTCTCTAGCAGATTGGTCGGTCTTTTGAATTTTCTACCTGAATTCATTCACAGCTGGGACCCAGCCTCCTGACCTTCCTAAGATAATGTTTGGGTGCCTACCAGAGTTCAAATAGGAAGAAGAATAACCAGTGGAGGCATGAATAGCATTGTTGTACGCAAATTCTGCTGTCCAAATGAAATCTGGCCAATCATTATCTTGGTCCAAAAGATATAAGCGTAGGTACTGCTCTATCTCCTGGTCAACTCTTTCTGTCTGTCCATCTGGATGATAACTAGTAGAATAACGTGAGTCTACCCCAAGCTGTTTCATGGAGGCTCTCCAGAATTGGGAAACAAATTGGGGATCTCGATCTGAGATTAAAACCACTGGGATACCATGAGCTCTCAGTATGTGTTGTGAAAATAACTGTGCTAAATGAGAGGCTCTAGGAACTTTCTTCAGTGGGATGAAATGACTCATTTTAGGAAAGGTGTCCACAAAGACTATGATTGTGTCAAAGCCTTGACTTGAAGCTAAGACTACAATCAAGTCCATAGTAATGGTGTGCCAGGGATATGGTGCAATGGGAGAGGCTGAAGCTCACCTTCGGGAGCTAGTCGTGTTGTCTTTCCTCAAATGCATTTATCACAGTTTTGTACGTATTGTCTTAATTTGAGGGATCATGGCAAGCCACCAGAAATACCTCTTGATTAATTTGGTAGTCTTCAAAATTCCTTTATGGCCAGCTAAAGGATTATCATGACACACCTGTAGTGCTAGTTCTTGCAGCTCATGAGTCGGCAAATATCAGGCATTTTCAACATAAGGGAGATTTTCCAGAAGCTTTATTCCCTCTTTTTTGTTGGCACAATCCGAAATTTCGTGATCAGACATGGTTTCTCAAACCTTCCTTTTTATTTTGGAAAATTGTAAGGTACAAACAATCTTGCCTGCTGGAATAATTGGAATCTTTTCAGTTTCTCCGACTCCAGGTATATTATCCATTCTTGATAATGCATCTGCTTTACAATTGGCAGAACCAGGTTGATAGGTAATGCTAAAATTAAAATCTGCAAACTACAAGGACCATCTCGATTGCCTTGGAGTAGGTAAGTCTTAGTAGTCTTTAGAAACTGAAGTTTCTTATGATCGGTTAACACAGTGACTACATGACTAATAGATAATGCTGCCACTCCTGAAAGGCATCCTTCACGGCGAGTAGCTCTTTGTCAGCAACTGGATCATTTCTTTCAGGAGGAGTTAATTTCCTGGATCGAAATGCCACTGGGTGAAGTTAAGCAGTTTCCTTTTGCCTCTGAGACAAAACGCCACCAATCGCTTGGTCGGAAGCGTCTGCTTCCAAAACAAATGGCTCTTCAGGGTTACGATGGAGAAGGATTGAGAACTCAAAAGATTCTTCAGAATCAGTTGGCCAATGGAAGGGTACTCCTTTTCTCAAACGATTTGTAATGGGGACCACCTTTTTAGAAAATTATTTTATAAATCTGCCGTAGAAATTGGCAAAGGCAATAAAACTTTGCACTTCCTTCACCGTTTTAGGAGAAGGCCAATCCAGGTTTGTTTGAATTTTAGCAGGAACCTTGGAAACTCCATTTTCCGATAAGACAAATCAAGAATTCTACTTTCTTCACATGAAAGGCACATTTTTCCAACTTCACATACAGGTTATTTTCCAACAATTTCTTTAGAACTGCTCTCACATGATTGACATGGTCTCGCAAATTCTGGGAGAAGATTAAAATATTGTCAATGTAGACCACTGCAAATTGATCTAAAAACTTTCCCAGAACATTGTTCACAAAGTGCTGGAAAGTGGCCGGCACGTTACATAACCCATAAGGCATCACTTGGTATTTGTATAGACCAAAACGGGTGCGGAAGGCCATTTTCCATTCGTCTCCCTTAGCAACTTGAATTAAATGGTACGCTCCGCGAAGATCTAGTTTGGTGTAGATTTTTGCGTCTTTTACCTGATCCAGCAGTACTGAAATCAAGGGCAGGGGAAATTGATTCTTCACCGTAACTTGATTTAACACTCTATAATCGATACACGTTCTTAACTCTTCATTATTCTTCTTTGAGACAAAAAAAGGGGGTAAGAGACTGGGGATTGAGAGGAACAAATAAAACAGTTTGCCAATATTTTTTCCAAATACTCTTTAAGTAACTTGTTTTCCTTTTCAGTAAGGGCATAGATTCTACTCACTCAAGCTCGATCTTGCAATCATAAGATCTGTTGGGAGGCAGATTCACTGCTTCTGGTTTGTTGAACACGGCAGACAACTCTTTATATTCTGGGGGAATGACAACCCTTTCCAGAGCACAAACCACATTAGATTTAGTAGCTAAAACGTGAGTGGGAGATGGTGAACTACCTATCACTTGAGGACCATAACAATGCTTCCGACAGTGGTTTGAATTTAATTGGACAGTCCTCTTTTCCAAATTAATTTCAGGGTTGTGTTCCGTAAGCCATGGTAAGTCCAAGATCAGCTGACATTGAAGAGCATCTATGAGTTTGAAAGATACATTTTTTTGGTGTCCTAGATAGTCTTTCAGAACTATAGGTTCCATTTCAATCTGTGATTGGGCCTGAAGACAGGTTGTTCCATCACGGACGGGCTCTGCTACCTTTTTTTTGACAAACTGTATTCCCATTTTTGTGGCATACTGGATGTCGCAGACATTTCCTGTAGCTCCAGAGTCAATAATCACTGAAACCTCCTGCAGCTTCTTTTCTCTGAAAGTGAGATCAAAGGAGATTGTTAGCTGAGGGGAAGCAGACTGTAAGATATTTGCCAATAATTGGAATTCGGGGCCGGTTGGTGTTGTCAGTCGACCAAGGCTAGTCTCTTGGTAAAATGAATGTTTCCTTTCCTGAATTATCTTGTTTAGGCTTCTTTGGGCATTCTCTTACAAAATGCCCTGACAAACCACAATAGAGACATAGGCCCTCATTACAACCCTGGCGATTGGTGTGAAAGTTGCGGTAATACCACCAACATGCCGGCAGTAAATACTGCCCAATTAAGACCATGGCGGAAAGATCTCCGAAATACAGCCAATGTACCACACCGACCGCCAGGGCGGAAACAACAGCCACCATGGCGGTAGCCACCTACAGCCAAGTGGAAGTCAATGTTCCGCCCACCATATTAAGATCCTGCAAATCGCCACCTTTTCCAGGGCGGTAGCAACGACATCAAAAGCCTGGCAGAAACTGAGCTCAGAAGGGAAAGGACTCACCATTTGAGACACAGGGAACAACCACGCCGCCATGGAGCCCGAGCTGCATGTCTTCCAGAGGATTTTCTACGTGCTGCTCCACCACAAACACCAACGCCGGTGAAGACGACGACGGTGAGTACAGCCGCCTAGCACACAAGGGAGGGAGGGAGGAAAACGACAGTGACACACACATGCCCCACACCCCCAACACCATACACACAATCAGCTGCATTACTAAAATATTTTTACCCCATACCTCGGATAAATAATGCAAGGACAAAACAAATTTGAAAAAGGGAATGTAATGAGAGCAACACATCAAGATAATTAACTTAGGCAAAATAATAGATATATACATATGTACACAAAAGGGACACAGCCCAGTCCACAATGTACATAGTCCACATGGCCACAGGCCAAAGTCCAAGGCCACACATGGCACCTACATCAACATGGAGAGAACACTGCAGGGGCATCAGTTGGGAAATAGGCAGGCACCTCAGGGGGACGGGGGGAAGAGGGCACCTCAGCCGGCAGATGTAACAAGACCATTGGTTCTGGAGGGGGCAACATGCCCAGTGTTTGGTCCTAGGGAGTGCAAGGCCAGAGTCTCTCAGGTGGGTGACTTGCCCACTTGCTCTGGAGGGGGCAACATGCCCTGTGCTCGGTCCTGGGGAGTGCAAGGCCACAGTCTCTCAAGTGGGTGACTTGCCCACTTGCTCTGGAGGGGGCAACATGCCCTGTGCTTGGTCCTGGGGAGTGCAAGGCCACAGTCTCGATAGTGGGTGACTTGCCCACCGGTTCTAGAGGGTGCAACATGCCCTGTGCTTGGTCCTAGGGAGTGCAAGGCCACAGAATCTCAAGTGGGTGGTTTGCCCACTGTTCTGGAGGGGGCATCGTGCCCTGTACTCTTGATCCTGGGGAGTCTGGGTTAGGTGGGTGTCTTATCCACTGGTTCTGGAGGGGGCATCGTGCCCTGTGCTCTTGATCCTGGGGAGTCTGGGTTAGGTGGGTGTCTTACCCACTGGTTCTGGAGAGGGCATCGTGCCCTGTGCTCTTGATCCTGAGGAGTCTGGGTTAGATGGGTGTCTTACCCACTGGTTCTGGACAGAGCATTGTGCCCTGTGCTCTTGATCCTGGGGAGTCTGGGTTAGGTGGATGTCTTAACCCCTGCTTCTGGAGGGGGCATCGTGCCCTGTGCTCTTGATCCTGGAGAGTGCAAGGTAATAGTCTCTTAGTGGGTGTCATACCCACTGGATTTGCAGGGGGCAGACTGCACAGCAGTCCATGGAGGCAGGATTACATACAGTCCGCCGGTGGTGATGGCTGCTCACTGGAGGTGGTGGTGCTGCTGCTGGTGGGGGGAGGTTCCTGCTGATCCCCTGCAACCTCAGATGGCTGCTCACTGGAGGTGGTGGTGCTGCTGCAAGTGGGGTGAGGCTCCTGCCCATCCGCTGCAGCCTCAGACGGCGGCTCACTGGAAGTGGTGGTGCTGCTGCTGGTGGGGGGAGGGTCCTGTCCATCCCCTGCAACTTCGGATGGCTACACAACCATGGTGGTGGGAGCTCCGTCAAAGTTCCTGCCCCAGGCCCCTTGCTCTTCCTGGATGCTGGTGCTGGCTCCTTGCTCTTCCTGGAAGCTTGGCCAACCTCCTTTGTCTTCCTGCCAGCTGAGGCAGTCTCCTTTCCCTTCTTAGCAGCAGCGGGGGCAGGCTCCTTTGTCTTCCTGGCAGCAGCTGGGGCAGGCTCCTTTATCTTCCTGGCAGCAGCTGGGGCAGGCTCCTTTGTCTTCCTGGCAGCATCTTGGGCAGGCTCCTTTCCCTTGAGGCTGCCTGGTGCAGGCTCCTTTACCCTCAGGACATGTGCCCTGGATCCTTTTCCACCATGAGTGGGTGTGGTGATGACTGGGCCTGTCGACTGGTTGTCTGAGGTGCTTGGCTTCTTCCCACCCTGGCCAGACGTGCAGGACGGGGGGGAGGGGTAGGGAAAAAGTCAATGGTGGATAGGAACAGTTTCTTAGGGACACTGGGGCGGGAAGAGGGAGAAGGAATGGGAATGGAGGAAGAGGGAGTGGTTGTTGAAAGTGTCTGTCTGCTGATTTTGGGTGCAGGGCATGGGCTGGATGCTGTTGTAAGGTGGATGGCTGTTGGGTGTCTGAGTGCTTGTGTTTGTGTACCTTGGGGGGGGGACAGACACATTGGGAGAGGACGCAGGTGACGTGTGCATGGCTGTTGTGGAGGTGTTTGCCAGTGAGGTGTGTGTTCTGCTTGGTGTGGTGATGATGCTGGTAGTGAATGATGATGTAGTGCATGCAGGTGTGAGTGTAGATGGAACTGGAAGGGAGGTGGTGGAGGAGGAGGAGGTGGAGACAGTGGAAATAGTGATTGTTGGTGTATCTGCATCTGAATGGTGTTTGTGTGAGTGCCTGTGGGATGAAGTGTGGTGCGTGTGTTTGCCTGAACCACTCTTGTGTGTTGTCTTTTGTGCATGCTCGTCTGCCTGTGTGCTTGGTATAGGTTGGGGTTGAGGAGAATGGGATTGGGAAGAGGAAGTTGGAGGGTGGAAACAGGGACAATGGCAGCCATCAGAGAGGAGGCCAGAGCCTGTATCGATCTCTGTTGGGACGTCAATCCAGTGTGAATGCCCTCCGGGAATGCATTAGTCTGTTGCATCTGGGCTGCCAGCCCCTGGATGGCATTTACAATGGTTGACTGCCCTACAGAGATGGATCTCAGGAGGTCTCCTCACTCAGGGCATCAGGGCTCACTGGGGCAGGGCCTAAAGTGCCTGGGGCAAAGGAGATGCCCACCCTCCTTGGTGAGCGGGCACAGCCAACTCGATGAGGGGTTGATGGGAGGGCGGTGCTGGTACGGGGGTGGCAGATATACCTGTAGCTGTGGTGGTCACAGAGGTGTCCGCCACCACCAGGGACCTTCCATCGGAGGAGGTATCTCTGTCTGAACTGTCCCTTCCTGTCTCCACTGAGGTGCTCCCTTTGCCCTCTGTCCCACTGGTGCCCTCAGCATCGGTGGACTCTGCCTCCTGGGTCCAGTAGCATGCATCTCCCTCCGTCATCAGTGCCACTGCTCCTCCCCCCGGCTAATGCACATAAGTACAGGGTGACAAAACAATAAGGGGGGGAAGGGTCAAAGGATACACTTGGTCAATGGCAGTACCAACACCACAGTTTGCGTATACAGCACCTTCACACACAGGAAACATGCCTACGCACTATGTATTGCACTACCAATGATATTGCTAACCACCAAGACATGGGGAGGGGCACACACCGGCAAATGCAGCACACCTGGGACCCCGCAGCCCTGACCAGTAGTGGATGCCTAAGAGCTAGGTAGCAGGATTATCCCTTCAGAACCCTAGCCACAAGGGGAACTACGCTGCAATGCCAGGCCTGGCCTAGGGGCACCCACTGACACACATCACCCACATGGATACCACCCTACCATGCGTTAGTTGTAATGATGGGCACTGTACTCACCCCCTTGTTGCTGCTGTGATGCCCTCAAGCGCCCATTCAGCTCAGGATAGACCACCACCAGTATGTGGGCCATCGGGGGGGTCAGGGTTCGAAGGGCACCCCTTCCTCATTGGGAGGCCATCCCCAGCTGGGCCTCCGCCGTCTTCAGTGCCCAGCCCCATTTCCGACAGTGGGTGCTCTGCCTGCTGTAGACCCCCAGGGTCCGCACGTCCTTGGCGAGGGCACGCCATATACCCTTCTTCTGATGGGCACTGACCTGCAGAGGAAATACACACAGGAAACTAGAATTAGTCAAACACTCCTGCATGTTACACTTATGGCCCACCATACCCCTTCACATCACCATTTACTCACACATGGCCCTGCACACAACCAATATGCCGCCCAGAGGACATCCACCCACCCCCCTTACACAAGGCCTTCAAACACTCCATTCCATGTATTCATGCCACATGCATCGTGCCCGCAGTGTACTCACCTGTTGGCCTGGAGGCCCATACTGCAGCCCTTTCCCCGGTCACGCAGGCCATGGTAGGATCCAGACACAGCTCATAGTAGCACATGCAGTGTTGGTCCTCTCCTGTTGAAGATCAGATAGCAAGTAAGGGATGAGATAGAAAATTGCGTTCACGTCCACGGCGGTGCATACCGCCACAGTCGGCGTAGATCACCATTGCCCACTGTTAGCTATAGTGGCCAATGCTATCCAATGAGGAGTTGCACAGTGGTTTCCGACCGCCTCCCGCAACGGTGCACAATGTCAACGGAATTACCACACTTCAACCTGACCCTCCACACAGGACAGGCGGATGCCATTTCAGTGGGGGGGGCAGGCCCTGGACATTTGCTATGTCACTGGTGAAATTCGTACATATTGGACAATTCACACTTACCCATTACATGTTTACAGCATGCAAAGTTCTGTTGTAGCCCCATTGTTCAGTTTGTGACCGGCTCCTCACTCTTTTGCCCCATAGATTGCTACAGCTGCGGATGAATAGGAGATGGAGACACACCCTGGTGTACAGACCCCTGGTGGACTTGGCAACAATGGAGAACAGGCACATCATCCTCACCTATAGACTTGACAAGGCCACAATCACAGAGTTGTGTGTCCAATTGGAGCCTGACCTGATATCTGCTATTCATCACCCTACTGGGATCCCCCTCTTGTGCAAGTTCTATCAGTGCTCCATTTCCTGGCTACTGGTTCTTTCCAAGTGACAGTGGGATTGGCAGCAGGAATGTCACAACCAATGTTCTCAATAGTGATGACCAGAGTGTTTTCTGCCCTGATTAAACACATGTGCAGCTACATTGTATTTCCCCAGGTTGAAGATTTGGCCACAGTGAAGGCCAAGTTCTATGCAATGGGACATATCCCCAACATCATTGGGGCGATTGATGGAACACATATTGCATTTGTCCCCCCTTCAAAATGAACAGGTGTTCAAAAATTAAAAGAGTTTCCACTCTATGAATGTACAGATGGTGTGCTTGGTGGACCAATATATCTCCCACGTCAATGCTAAGTATCCTAGGTCGGTGCATGATGCCTTTGTCCTGAGGAATAGCAGCATCCCAAATGTAATGGTCCAACTACAGAGGCACAAGTTGTGGCTAATAGGTGAGCCCTGGTTCCCACCCAATATATGTTGGTGTATGGGTATGGTGTGGGCCATACGGGATAGTGTGTGGCTAAATGTTGTCCCTCAATATTTGCAGGTGACTCTGGTTACCCAAACCTATCATGGCTGCTGACCCCTGTGAGGAACGACAGGACAAGGGCAGAAGAACGTTATAATGAGGCCCATGCAGGAACCAGAAGGATAATAGAAAGGACCTTTGGCCTCCTGAAGGCCAGGTTCAGGTGTCTCCATCTAAAAGGTGGATTCACCCAAGAAAGTCTGCCAGATAATAGTGGCATGCTGCATGTTGCACAACCTTGCCCTGAGACGCCATTGTGCCTTTTCTGTAGGAGGAGGAGGCTGGAGATGCCCGTTTGGCAGCAGTGGACCCTGTGGACAGTAGGATGAGGAGGCAGAGGATAAGAATGAGGACAACAGAACATCAGTCATCAGACAGTACTTCCAATGACATACAGGTAAGACAGTGTTACTTCACATTTCAATGAAATATTTTGGAATTTCTGTGGCACTGGCATGCTGTTATTTCCCACTTCTATGCCCACTTACTGTAGCCTTTGGCAATTCATTTTACAGATGTTGGTGACCTCACATATGCTCCTGGTGTAATCACTGCAGCCAGCTACAGGCCATACACCTATGCTCATTTTCTGTACAGTTGAATTGAAATGTCTGTACCTGTTGAAATGAATACATACTTTAAAAATGTGACATACTCCAAAATTCTTTTTTCCAACAGGTGTTTATTGTAGTGCTAATTATGGAGGGGCAAGTGCAATGTGATGGGGTGATGATGGAGGAAAGTCCAGGGTATTGTTCCGGTCTATTTGTAGCACAGGTGCATTGTCCAAGGGGACATAGGAAGGGGAGCAATGGCAGTTCAAGGTGGACAGGGTGACAGAGTGGGACACAAGGGTGAAAATCAGGAGTCTAATTTCCTGGCGGGGGTCTTACCAAGTGTCTCTGGCTTCTGTCTGGATTGCAGGGAACGTTTGAGGGGTGGTTCACCTTCTGCAGGGGGAGGGGTGCTGGAGGCCTGTTGGTTCTGTGGCGGGGCCTCCTGGCCACTAGTGGCAGCGGAGATGAAAGGCTGTTCAGATATCTGGCTAGTGGCAGGGGCCTGCTGGTGTGACACTGCCTCCCTCATAGCCATGTCTGCCAGCACCCTTGCTATGGAGACCAGGGTGTTGTTAATGGCCTGCAAGTCTTCCCTGATCCCCTGGTACTGTCCCTCCTGCAGCCACCTGTTCTCCTGCACATTGTTCAGGATCTGGCCCATCGTGTCCTGGGAATGTTGATATGCTCCCAGGATCTGTGCAAGTGCCTCCTGGAGAGTCGGTTCCCTGGGCCTTTCCTCCCCCTGGTGCACAGCACTCCTCCCAGTTTCCATGTTGCCCTGTGCCTCTGTCCCCTGAACCGTGTGCCCACTGCTACTGACCCCAGGTCCCTAATTGTCTTGGGTATGAGGTGTGGCCTGGGGTCCTTGTAGCGATGGACACACTGCTAATTGACGTGTACTGGGGACAGAGGTGTGGGTATGCTGGGTGGGTGCTGTGGTGGTGTTTACTGATGGGGGAGGCTCTGTGGTGGTGTGTGACTGGGCCTGGGTAACCGGCTGTCCAGAGGTTCCTGATGGGCCAGATTGGTCATCCAGATCCTGAAGGCCAGAGTTGCTGTCATCACTGTGGGCCTCTTCTGTTGGGGGACTGGATATTGCTGGCACCTCCTCTCCGCTGACATTGGCTGGGGTACCTGTGGGGATGTAAATGCTGTGTTATCATTTCTGTGTCTGACATATTGTGCATCCGTGGCTTGCCCTCTTTGGTTGTATTTTCCCTGGCAGCTTTCACTTGTGTAAGTTGGTATATGGTGGGTTAGCTGATTCTCTCTAGTGTGCATGTTTTAGTGATAGGTGTCCATGCAGGTCTGTGAGTGGTGTCCATGCATTGGTATGGCATGCAGGGTTTGGCATTAGGATAAGTGAGATGTGATGGTGGGGTGTGTGGAAAGTGGTGGAGTGATGGGAGTGAGGGTGAGGGTGGGGATATGTGATGGCATGCAGGTAGGGGGGTGGTAGTAGTAGACAGTTGACTTTCCAGAGTCCATTCCTCCTCCTACTCCGGCCAGGCCCTCAGGATGCATGATTGCCAAGACTTGCCCCTCCCATGCTGTTAGTTGTGGGGGAGGATGTGGGGGTCCACCGTCAGTCTTCTGTACAGTGAGTTGGTGTCTTGCGGCAATGGAACGTACCTTCCCACGTTGGTCATTCCACCTCTTCCTGATGTCATCCCTAGATCTTGGGTGCTGTCCCACGGTGTTGACCCTGTCCACGATTCTCCGCCATAGCTCCATCTTCCTAGCTATCGATATCTGCTGCACCTGTGCTCCAAATAGCTGGGGCTCTACCCTGATAATTTCCTCCACCATAACTCTTAGCTCCTCCTCTGTGAATCGGGGGTGTGTTTGTGGTGCCATGGGTGTTGTGTGAGGTGTGTAGGTGAGGGTGTGTAGGGTGATGTGTTGGGGTGCGTGAGTGGTGTATAGGTGTATGTAGTGTGTGGCTCTGGTTTTGTCTGTGGTCTTGGTGTCTGTCTGTTGCCAATGATTTGTAGTTATAAAGGGTTGTGGGTGATGTGGGTGTGTGTTTTATAGTGATGTGGGTGTGTGGGTGTGGGTGTGGTGTGTGTATGGGTGTCAGGTGTGTCTTATTTAAATTGACCAATGTAGTGTTGTTTTGTATGTGTGTGTTTTTTTAGTGCAGCAGTATGTACTGCCAATGGTTTACGCCATTGAATTTCCACAGTGGTGATTTGTGGGTCATAATGTGGTGGGCGTTGTTCTGTTGGCGTAACGGTGTGGGTTTTGATACCGCTAGTTTATCACTGACCTTTGGTGTGGCGGAATTGTGTCTGTGGCTGAATAGTGACAGATTGGTGTATGTGTGTCATCATATGGTGAATGGATATCCACCGCAGCAGCGGTAAGTTGGAGGCAGTCAGCATGGCGGTAAGTGGGATTTACCGCCAATGTCATAATAAGGGCCATAGATTCTTAGATCTTTGTTTATTCTTTCCTCTTTTGACAGGGGACCTCTAACACTGCCAATTTGCATTGCCTCTTCCAAAGAGTGTATCTCAGAGGTCTTGGTACCTTCCACCTTACTCCTGTTGAAGTGTGGTTGGATAGGACGAAATTCTCTCTTGCGTTCAACTTTTCTTTCAAACAGATGCTGATCAATCTGTAAAAATAGATCAATTAATTTTGACACATCAGTAGGTCGATCTGGAATTTGAGCTAGCGCATCTTTTAGTTCTTCTAGTAAACCTCTGTAAAAAACCGCAGCCCTTTTGCTCTCGGGCAACCATTCTCCACAATTAAATTGTTGAATTGGGCCAGATAAAATATCAAATCCCTATTACCTTGTTTTAAGTCTAGCAATTCATTATCTGTGGCTTGGGAAATTGTTCTGCGCTCAAAAATTCGAAGGAATTTGGTTTTAAAAACTCCAAAATCATACAATATAGGATCATTTTGTGAAACCAAAGGCATTGACCATGAAGCCACATCGCCACTCAAATAAGACAAAAGGAACCCTGTTTTTGACTGATCCTCTCTAAAAAAATAACGGGTTGACAAAGGAAGTGTAAGGAGCACTGGGTTAAAAATATCTGCACCTTGAAAGGATCTCCACTAAAACGTTCAGGTGGGGCCAGGGGAATGATAGGGGAGATGGAATGAATGACTTGTGTGGATATTTCAGAGGTAGAGGTAGGGAAGTTTTTACCTGAAAGCCCACTAGTACCAGCGGAATTCCCAGAAGTGAATTTATTTAATCTGTCCATGAGCTGTTGGGTCTCAACATGCGATCTTTTTAATTCCTCTCTCAAGTTTTTATTTTCATCTAAGGGTTAACTGATTTTGCATTTCATCCATAAGTGCCGCCAAGGCATTCAAATCTAAACCTTCAGCCATTCTAGTCGGGTGGAAATAAGTATTTTAGGCATTGCAGTCTGTCAGAAGATTACCAATTGAATCAAACTTCCACAGGAGGAGATGCATTTTACCCAACTCCCTCCAACAGGTGTGTTTTCAGACCTTAACTGACTATCTGAACCCTGCATCCACTAGGGGGTTAAGGGGACTGGGTATAGAAAAAGAGAGACTGCCTCCAGATCCATTTCCTGCCTGTGTTTCCCACTTGAAGATAGGATACTGTGCATGTGCTTCTGTAAACTAGCACCTTTCTTCTTTTGGGAATTTCTTTAAGGGAAGGACCTGCAGTTGGGTGATAAGAGCATAAATGAGTACATTGATACTGTGCATTCAACTGTTCAGTCATTCTAATTCACCCAATACAATCACTCTCCTAACCTGAATCTTTTGAGAGACTAGGCTCTCTCACTAAAAGAACAATGTTATCTCAGAATCTTCTTTTCTCCTGAAGTCTGAGGATAAATCCAAGGTTCTCTGAAGAGCAATATATATTGGCAAGTCTGGAAATTATACAGAAGGATTCCTTAATGCATTTGCTTGAAGTTCAGTTGAGCCAGAACGAATTCTCCCTTAGAAAGCGGATAGCCAATTGCTGGAAGAAGGAAAAAATTCAGCTTTTCAAAAAGGGAAAAAAATCTCTGGTGTGCACAGCGTAGCAAGAAAAAAGGATTACCTACTCAATACTGAAATAATTCTCAATGAAGCCAAGCACCACAGGAACACTGCTGATTCTCCTCAAGACAACCATTGAAGTGCACGGCTCCCTGAGAGGAACAGCTGGAGGGAAGCTATAGCACAAGACTAAAGTAGAAACACTAGAGGGCTGACCTCACAATGATCTGCGGCCACCATCTTGAGTGGCATTAAACCTGAGTTCTAGAAACAGCCTCCAGAAGAGCCACCGGGAGTGAGGACGCAGCTGCAACCAACCTGGGTACAGAGAAAAGGAGCAATCAATTTTGCTGAGGGAAGAACCTTGCAATGCTGGCAACAGTGTTCCTGACAGTCTGCTTGATCTTGGTTCTCTTTGTTCAGTCCTTCTAAGCCTGGTCATTTTGGTTCTTCTCCTCCTAGCCATAAGTTTTCAATTCCCTTATTTTTACAGACTCTTTTTGGCCTTCTTACATCTGGCCTGCCTCATGCTGGTCCTGGTACCCCTGGTACCCAAGATGATTGCTCTAACCCACTTGGCTCTCTTTTGCCTTGTCCCACAGTTCCTAATCTTCATGGCCCTTCTCTCCTGGTCATGATCTTTTTAATTCATCTAGTCCTCCTTGCTCTGGTCCTATACGTGACCTTGGTCCTCTTTCCCCTGGTCTTCTTAGTCCCTGTCCTGCTTATCTGGGTCCCCTGGTCCTAGTGCTTATTGGCCTCCTGGCCCTGATCTTCATAGTCCTTTTCAGTCTGGTCCTGCAACTCCTGGCCCAGGTACTCCTGCCCCTTGTCCTCAAGGTCCTGCATTAACTTGTACTGGCCCACCACAGATCATTCTAGCTTTCATAATTCGGATGGTTCAAATCCTCTGTTTCATGCTAGTCATAGAACTTCCTGGCCCTGTACTTCCTGGCCCTGATCTGTCTGGCCATCATTCCCATGTACTCCTGCCTTTGGCCCTCTAGTCCATTTCACAGTCTCCTACATTTGGACATTTTCATCCTCACCCTTATTCTGGTCCCTCATTCCTTCTGGTCCTCCATTTCTGAAATAACTAATCCCTCTGGTTTGCCGATTCCCAATCCTTCTGGTCTGTCACCCTGGTTCATGCTGTCTTGAACTTAGGTCTAGTACCTTACCATAGTGCGCCCTGGCACTGAAGGGTTTATTTTTATCTATATGTGTTCCTTGTGAAAGGGTGGCATGCTGTAACTCATAGTGAAGACAGCCAATGCCTAGAATGGGCTGATACATTGGCTCTTAATGCTGGAGTGGGTGGAAGAAAAAACTAATAACACCGATCACAGACTAATGGATGAAACCTGACTGAAACTCCTAGAAGTATCTATGTTGTACACATAATATTAGTAAAATCAAAAGATCATGGTTAAAACAGACCCAAAAAATCAGTCAGTCTGACATTGGGTCCAATCCTTTTGCCTTTGAGAAAGAAAGAAAGAAACAGAGAGAGAAAGAAACAAACAAACAAACAGACTGTGAATGAAGGAAAGAAAAAGAGAATGAATAAGAGAAGAAAAGAGGGAAAGAAAGAATGAAGGAAAGAGAATGAAAGAACAAAGGAAAAAGAAGGAACAAAAGAGAGAAGAAAAAAGAGACTCAACGAGAGGAGAGAAGGAAAGAAAGAGAGAAGAAAATAAAGAAAGAAAAATAGAAGGAAATAATGAAAGGGAAAGAAAGAAGGAAAGAGAAAGGAGGAAGGAAAGAGAAAGAGATTAGGAAAGAAAGAAGGAATAAAAGAAAGGTTTTTAAATTCTATTTCCTAACTATAACGTCCCTGTAACCTTTGTTTTTTTAGCAAACCTACACTCACGCATGCGCACACACACACACACACACACACACACACACATATATATTAATTACAGGTTACAGGAGGCAAGATTAAGGGACTTTATCAATATTTTAGGTTTTGTACTGCCCCACTATCAACCCTAACTTTTTTTCAAGTTTAGCTTTTTTTTGGAAAATAGTATTGTGTTTATAGATGTGCATGGGTGTGTGCATGTGTATCTGATTCTACATGTGTGGTACTTTCATGATGTGTGCGTGGATGTTTATTGGTGGGTATATGTGATTGTCTGATCTTGTTTCTGCAAAGTGTTGGTTAGTGAGTATGTAGACTTCTGATGGTGGGTGTATTGGTGTCTGATGGCCAATGTCTAAACATTTGATGAGGCTTCTTTGGTGCCTGATGACTAGTGTGTGGATATATGTGAGTATCTGATGGTGGATGTGAGCAACTGATGAAGAGTACTATCGGCGTATAACAGTGATTGTATTGGCTTCAGAGGTTGGGGTTGAAATTTGATGGTGGGTGTGCGGCTGTTTGAGGGTCTGGTGGTGAGTATTTGAAGGTCTCTGCAAGCATTTGTAATCATATTTTTTATTGAAATATTTCCTTCTGTGACACCCGACACTTGTGGTGCATCCCTAGAATCGCCAAAGAAGGAGGTGGTGGCACATTCCCTTCTTTCAAAAGTGTCAGAGTAGTGAGCATCCCCTTCCCTGGCCAAGGGTGGGTGAGGTTATATTTCTTGTACCATCTCCTTTGCCTAATGGTAAGGATAACTGAGCTTTTCCCCTAGATGAAATTACAATACTTAACCTTGCCAAAGGGGGGGCGGATTGCACTTTATGGCCCACCTTACCTAACAGAGTGAGTTTGACTTTATTTCAGCCTCCCTGCATTGCCCAAGCACAGCTTGGGATTTGTTTGATAGGAAGGGTTATGCCAGTATGTGTTTATTAACATTGGGAAAGGTTAAAAAAAAATACCAGCCAAGCTTTGGCGCTGGTGCTTTTATCGAAATTAGAATTTTGGTATGAAAATGTGCTGCTTTTGCAGTAATTGCAGTTCCCTAGTTATGCATGCGACGGGGGTTGTTTATATTCCCCTCTGTAGTGCCCTAGATATGATCTTAATCGAGTAAGATTCAGCGGCGGCTGGCAGCTTTATGAGGGAGAGGGGTGGGCGGGAAGCACACACATACTCATTCTTTCACACACACACATGCACGCACATCCATTAACAACACTAATAACATACAAACGTGCATGCACACACCAAACATTAATTTTAAAAGATCACACACACACTCATTCTTTCACACACACAGGCACGCACATCCATTAACAACAATCATAACATTCAAACATGCACGCATGCACCAAACATTCATTTTAAAAGATCACACACACTCATTCTTTCACACACACACACACGCACCCACGCAGATCCATTAACAACACTCATAACATTCAAACATGCACACATGCACCAAACATTCATTTTAAAAGATCACACTCACACTCATTCTTTTACATACATGCATGCAGGCACGCACAACCATTAACAGCACTCATAACATTCAAACATGCACCCACACACCAAACATTCATTTTAAAAGATCACACACATACACACACACACACTTACCTTCAGCCTTGGAGGTTCCAGGAGGGTTGGGTCTGCTGCCAGTGTGACTTCTGACCCCACCACACTCTGTGACGAAGTGTCACTGATTGACACTCTCTCTGGGCGCTTCAGGGCTGAAACCTGAAGTGCCCAGGTCGAAGTCAATGGGTGACGCTTTCCTCGTCACCCAGGGGAGGGCCTTGAGGTACCTTTGCTGAGCTGAGAAGGTCACGCCCATAGGAGCCGTGACCTCCTCAGCCCAGCAAAGTTTTGCTCAGGCAGCCAGGAGTCTGCACAAATCGTGCATGTCTGCTCCTGGCTGCCTGACCTGAACATGAAGAGTGTCTGTCAGGCTTACCTTTGTTCAGCCTGACAGACACTCTTCGTGAGGGACAAAAGGTGAGGGTGTGTGGCCCCTCTGCCCTAAAGGACGGGCAGCGCGTGGTAAGATTATGGGGGTCATTTTGACCTCAGCGGTCTTTTTCCAAGACCGCCGAGGGACTGCCGTGCGGAAGACCGCCAGTGTTGGCGGTTCGCCGCTCGGCCTTTTATGGGGGTCATTACAACCCTGGCGGAAGGCGGAGAACCGGCGGTAAGACCGCCAACAGGCTGGCGGTCTTACTCTGTGGAATTATGACCATGGCGGTTACCGCCATGGTCATCCGCCGGTCCTCCGTTCCGCCCGCCAGGCTGTAGACTTGGGTTTCCAGCCCAGCGGCCGTCACTATACCGCCGGCGGTATTTGGACCCGGCTTACCGCCGTGGATTTCCAGCGGTTTGAACCGCCATGAAATCCATGGCGGTAAGCACTATCAGTGCCAGGGAATTCCTTCCCTGGCACTGATAGGGGTCTCCAACAACCCCCACCCCAACATCCCCCCCTCCCAACACTGGCGGTCTTCCGCACGGTGGTCCCACGGCGGTCTTGGAAAAAGACCGCTGAGGTCAAAATAACCCCCTATGACCGTTGGCAGCCCTCCGTCCTTTTACGGACTGAGAGCCGCCAACAGCCATACTGGCGGGAGGCGGGGAAGTGGAGGTTGCTCCACCTCCACGCCAACAGAACACCGCCCAGCGAATCACATCCTGTGATTCGCCTTGGCTGTGTTCTGTTGGCGGTGTGGTGTCGGCGGAGCTGCCCCCATGGCTCCCGTCCCCTCCTGGAGGATCGTCAGACCAGGTAAGTCGATCGTCCGTGAGGGGAGGGCGGGTGCTGTGTGTTGTGTGGGTGCATGGGGGTGTGCGTGTGTGTATGTAGAGGGGGTGTGTGAGTGCGTGTATGCCTGCGGGGGTGTTGTGTGTATGGGAATGAGTGCGTGTATGTCTGTGGGTATGTTTGTATGGATGTGTGCGTGTATGTTTGAATGTGAGTGTGCATGTATGACTGTGTGTGTGGATGTAGGCATGTATGTCGGCGTGTGTGCGTGTAAGTATGTAGGTGGTGCCTGCGTGCGTGTCGTGTGGGTATGGGTGAAGTGATGTTGGGGATCGGGGTGGGGAGGGGGGCCCTGCCACCTTTAGGGGGTGGCAGGGGTGGTGGGGGGGTAGGGGAGGGAGTTGGGGTGGGGTGGGGGTGGGGGAGACCCCTATCAGTGCCAGGGAAGGAATTCCCTGGCACTGATAGTGCTGACCGCCATGGATTTCATGGCGGTTCAAACCGCTGGAAATCCACGGTGGTAAGCCGGGTCCAAATACCGCCAGCGGTATAGTGACGGCCGGCGGGCTGGAGACCCAGGTCTCCAGCCCGGCGTTCAGCTCCGCCCTAGCGGGCGGAATGGAGAACCAGCGGATGACCATGGCGGTAACCGCCATGGTCATAATTCCACAGAGTAAGACCGCCAGCCTGTTGGCGGTCTTACCGCCGATTCTCCACCTTCCTCCAGGGTTGTAATGACCCCCTATATCTGTTAGGGAGTTTATTTTATGAAGAGTATTTTGCCACTGTTTATTATATTGAGGCTTGTGGACATCCACGCGCCACTGTTGGAATGTTGGGGAGGGATTTTGACAGTTAAGTGTGCGGGCCGGTAATTCATTCTGTGAGGCAAACTGGAGCAAATGTATTAAAAAGTCTTACTTCATCAGGATTCCTGACGTTTTAAGTTTTTAATTGGAGGGACGGGATCGCGTGTAAACTGTTATTACCAGGGCCGGCTTTAGGACTGGAAGCGCCCTGTACGACAGATTATTTTGGCGCCCCCACCCCATGACCTCCTCCTCGGTTTCACTCACTACCACCCGGCAAATGTGCCCACATCTCTCCATCGCTCCCCTTTCACATACATTCATGTGTTTTAAAGTACTTGTAAAGGCTGGCTTTACTAATCTACTCAGCTATCCACATATAATATAGGGGCAAATTTAAGAGCCTCTAGCCCCATTCTAATGCCAAATTAGCCTAATTATTTTATGCTAATGTGGCGTTAGAAGGCCAACAACGTCATGCCATATTTACAAAGTGGCGCAATGCATGCATTGCACCACTTTGTATCTCTTTGCATTACATTATGCCTGTGCCGGGCATAATGTATGCAAAGGTCGCATTAACGACGATCGGCAACTTTGAGGTATTCCGTTGGTCTTCATTCTTGAAAAGTATTTGACGATATACCTCAGCGCACTTTTAAACGAGCGAGTTCTATCTATCATATTTTATCACACACTTTCCTTGTTCCTTGAAGTAACGAAGGGAGTATGGTTTGTTTTTGTAAAATGTTACTACAGATCGGGAATAAGACGCTCGGATGTAGATCAAAAAAAGCGCGTTTCTCACATGCCGATTTCTCTGTTTGTCAAGCGGCTATGGGATAACATATTAGAAGATTAATAATGATTCATAGGCAGTCAGACTGTTGAGATGGTTTAAGACAATGTATTTGATGTCCATAGTTTATTGAAGGGACATGAATGAATAGCGAACTCAAATGGGGATTTGATCCTTAGAGAGCCATAAGAGAGGACATGAATTTATGCGGGTATAAGTATGATTTAGATAATGAGTGTATTTTGTGTTTTTTGAAGGAGAAAATGACTATTCAAGGAGTGATACATGAGATGTACCTCTTCATATTTATCATTTAACGAGTGAAAAGGTATGCTTATAAGTGTGGGATAAGAATTTGAGGGAAATATTGTTGTAGATGACTTTCGTGTAAGGGACTATTAAGGTGACTAATTGAGTTGATTTTTGATTGGATTTGTAGATTTGGTTCAATTTGAAATAATTTTGGAGAAAATTGTGATGACATAATTCAATTTGAAATAATGGGTAAGTATATATGGTGATGGTTTGCAGCAGAATGGGATCATGTTAAGTTGGATTGATTGATTCTATTAGGATTATTTTAGGGGTCCTTATCGAGTAGTCATGAAGAAGACCCGTTGAGGAGCTTTTGAATTGGCCCAAGAGCGAAAGGGGGTCTAAACCTCTACGACGATGCTCCAGCCTGAATTTGGTTACTGTATGTAGTGTGGATGAAGGACTAAAATGGAAATATTATGTCTTTTTGAATTGAATATTGGTTCAATGCAGAAGAAGATTAACCAACAGGCTGCTTTTTAGTATATGGTATATAGATGGTTGTGAGATTTATAATCTCTTGTTTCCTTTTCTGATCACGAGCACTTGATCTTTGCACTTTTTTCTGTCCTTCTACTTTAGGGTGCTTAGATAGGGACTTCCTTTGACGTAATTTTTATGTAAGATTGGATTTTATTCTTTGTATATATAATAATAAAGTAATTTCTCTAATTAAATATATACCCATGGTGTTTGTTATTGTGGAAAAATGTTTTTGTTACTAATGTGGTCTCCTATGGGGGCATTGTAATCTTTGTAACGCAGTTTCTAGTCTATGCGTCAGAAGGGTCCTCAACATTTGAGACGATGAAGATGTATTCAGCAACCGAGAGGTGCATTTATAAGACCTAATTTTTATGGTAAATCTTCTTAATGAATTAGATCATCAGGATCAACCAAAGTGCATGTTACTAAAAAATGAATTACCCATGGAAATTGTATTCATACATGGTCCCTGTAACTATAAATGCTAGAAAAGAGTATGAAAGAACTCCAAATAAACAAGCGCTGCAACTAAGCAAAATTACACCAGGAACGGATAGTGGTCACAAAATCCATCTAAAAGGAGTATTTGAAGGTGACATCAAATTAAAAGAATAATAAAAACAAAATATATGTGGTCATCCATGGTGTGAACATTTTAGGATAGCATGGGCAAAGACAGTTACTCATGAAGATTAATCCTTGCATAGCACCATAAGTATTCACTATTACACACAAACGACCTGAGGAAGTTCTGCTAGAATTTGATCCTGTATTCAAGGAAGAATTAGGGCATTTGAAAGGATTTGAACACATGAGAAAATTAAAAGACAATGCAGTTCCTGTGAAGCAAAAAGTACGAAATATCTTTCTATCCATAAGAGAAGATGTTAAAAATATCCAGGGTAAATCGGTAAAGAACGAAAAAATTTAACCAGTTGATGCATCATCTTGGCTTTCACCAATTGTCATCACATTGAAAAAATTGGGAGGGATCAGACTTTACATAGACGTGAGACAATCGAATCGGCAAATAATTGTTGAAACTCAACCATTGTCCAATATACACGTAGTGATGCAAAGGTGTTTCAACATTGGATTTCACTACAACATATCATCAGGTGTAACTGCATAAGAACTCATGGGACCTTATGTCATTCATAATAACCTCTATTGCATCATTCAGGTTTTGACGCATGCCATTTGGCCTTAGTTCAGCTTCAGCAGTGTTTCAGAAAATTGTTAACAAACTATTCGATGGAATGCAAAGGGTGAGAGCCTTCTAGGATGATGTCTTAATTTTCACTAAAGACAATGAAAGTCCAAAACATCTTGAAAGAAGTAACCCTTCGAAAGGACAAATGTTTATTCTTCGAAAAAGAAGTTACATACCTAGGCCATGTGATCAGCTCAGAAGGAATCAAACCAAATCCTAGTCTTGTATCTTCTATTGTGAATTCACCAAGTCCAGCTAACCAGGGGGAACTTAGATCTTTTCTTGAGTTATGTGAATTCTATTTAAAGTCCGTAAGAAATTACTCATAAATAGTGGAGCCTATGGGAAAATTGATGAGAAAAGAAACAGATTGTGTATGAAATGATGCATGTGAGAGAAGCTTGTCAACGGAAAAGGGAAATACAGAATGCACTGTCATTTAAATCGTTCAATAAATCTTTCTGTTCTCTTATAACTGTAGATGCAAGTTGAGTGGGTCTCAGTGCAGTGTTGAGTCAAGACTGACTTGCTTCACGCAGATTGAAGGACCCCAAACTATAGTCCTCAGTCAATAATTGAGAATTAACTTTCGGCTTGTGTGTGGGTGTCAGACTCCGCTGTTGGCGCGGTTTCAATCCCATGTTATCGGAGGATAAACTGTGTACTTGTTCCATTCTGTCTAAACACAAAGGGTTCTCCTCCCGCCCCCTTTGTGGCAAGGTTCATTGGCCAGGGGGAAGCACTAGGTGGTGGCTGACTTGCATTCACCCTTCACACATTGTATCTGGGACTACATATCCCAGCAACCCTCAAGGTTAGCCATTTTTAGGGTGTGGCTCTGCTATATAAACCAGCCACACCCAATCTCCAGTGCACACTATTCTGGAGCCTTCATCAAGCTGACTCAGTTTCCAGACTCTGCTAACGAGTGTTCCAACTCATTCACACGGTGAGCCCGTTCCATTAGGGTTTTCCCTAATGGTATTTGTGTCAGTTACCAGTTACCTGTTGCCTTGAATACAAAGTATCTAAATAGCTGCCACTTTGCTAAAGAATAACATTTGTTCTTGTTTATTGATTTTCCAAATAGCTGCCACTTTGTTAAAAAAATAACATTTGTTCTTGTTTATTGATTTTTCCAAAGAGCTGCTTTTGCTAAAGAATTTGTTCTTGTTTATTGATTTTTGGATTGCTTGTGCTATTTATTTAACACATGTTAAATAGAAAAAGAGAATTGACCTTGTAATAGTTTTTCCTTTGCAGCATCTCCTTTGTTCTTGTAATCACTAAAAAGAAAAAGAGTGGACTTCTATTTAGAACAATTTTCTTGTGATATTAACCCTTGATTTCCTGGTTTCTATTTTGGGACTTACTATTTCTCTTGAGTTTCTGAGTTTTCTAACATATGCTCTCTGGTATCTTATGGTGTTGGTTTGGAGTGCCAATTATTAGATTGTCAAGTGAGAATAGGGAGTTTAGTTTATTTAAAATGTTTGATGGAAAACATATTTACAATTTTATATTGTTTGATTTATAAATACTGTTATTGTTGTTCTATGGTAAGTCTAACAGTTTTTCCTTTTAGGTCTCCCTCCTGGCTGTTCCCATCCTAATTCCCTTCCCCCCGCCTGGCCGCTCCAATCATCAGTGCTATTACAGCATTCTGGAGGTGGGCCTCTAAATCATCAACGCACAGACTCCGAGGAATTGGGCCTTGACAATGGGCTGTTGTAAAATTTAAAAGTTTCCTTTGGGGTAAACATTTCCTCATTTGTACAGATCACAAACCTTTGTTGAGTATTTTGAGTAGGTGTAGTACAGATAAGGTATCCCCATTATAACAAAACTAGCATGCAAACTACATGAGTATGTCTTTGACATATAGGGGGTCATTCCTACCCTGGCGGTCCGAGACCGCCAGGGTAGGGGACGGAGGAAGCACCGCCAACAGGCTGGCGGTGCTTCTGGGGCTATTCTGACCGCGGCGGTAAAGCCGCGGTCAGAAAAGGGAAGCCGGCGGTTTCCTGCCGGCTTCCCGCTGCCCCTGTGAATCCTCCACGGCGCCCTTCCCGCCAGCCTGGTTCTGGCGGTTTTCATTGCCAGAACCTGGCTGGCGGGAATGGGTGTCGTGGGGCCCCTGGGGGCCCCTGCAGTGCCCATGCCACTGGCATGGGCACTGCAGGGGCCCCCTAACAGGGCCCCACATTGATTTTCAGTGTCTGCTTGGCAGACACTGAAAATCGCGACGGGTGCAACTGCTCCCGTCGCACACCAGCAACTCCGCCTGCTCCATTCGGAGCCAGCTTCCTCGTTGCTGGTGCTTTCCCGCTGGGCGGGCGGGCGGCCTTTTGGCGGTCGCCCGCCAGCCCAGCGGGAAAGACAGAATGACCGCCGCGGTCTTTTGACTGCGGTACGGTCTTCTGGCGGTTCCCGCCAGGCGGGCGGCGACTGCCGCCCGCCAAGGTAGGAATGACCGCCATAATATTTACCTGGTAAGTCAAATGTTGTTGCAGATTTCCTATCATTAATTCCATATAATAATGAAATGGATGATGAGGAATTGATTGAGATGGATGAAGATGTGGCTTATTTGTCTGAAGAGTTAAGTGACATGAGTGTAGTAAGCAAAACACAGTGGGTATCTGCACTTTGTGACAATACTGAATACAAAAAAAGTTTCTAAATTTATTGTCAAGGGGTGGCCAAAAGAAAAGCAATTGGATGAGAATGTAAGACCATATTGGAAGGTAAATGATGAATTAACAATAGTTGAATATATTGTTATAAGAAATGACAAATTGGTACCTCCTTTAGAGATTAGATCTCAACTCCTTAGGCTAGCTCATGAGGGACATACTGGGATGACAGGTACCAAGAAAAGATTAAGAGTGGAGTACTGGTGGCCTTTACTGGACTGCAAAGTTGAAGCATTTACAAAAGTGTGGACTGTGCAAAGAAGCGGACAAAACTATGCCAGTCCATGCATTCTCCTTAGCATCTTTACCCATTCCTGAAGCACCTTGGAAGAAAGTGGGAAATGATTTAATTGGACCTATGTATAAATTACCTCTAGAAATGCGATATGCAATTGTCTGCATTGATTATTACAGCAAGTGGAGTGAGTTGGAATTTATGGACAATCCTACTACTTTTAATGTTTTGAATTTCTTGAAAACTGTTTTTGCTAGAGAAGGTTTTCCAGACCAGATTGTAAGTGATAATAGTTCACAGTTTACACCACAAGACATGAGTGCATTTTTTAGGTCGAGCATTCAAGGCCTCTTGTATATACGTTAGTATATACTTCTATACTTCTTTGTGGGGTCTCTGCTTTTTCACTGGTTTGTTTCACTGTCCTGAAAAAATCCTTGCTTGCTAGTGGTCAATCCTTGTTCTTTGTCCCACCTTTTCCACAGTTGTACACTGCCCTGGAGCATGGCCCTAGTACTTGTACCCTTCCACTTGTGCCTATGTAGCATGTGACTTTGTTTCTTCCATTCCTTACTCTCCCTCGCGCATTTTCTGTTCTTGCCTTGCAAATGCTTGTTCCTTTTGTCTGTCTCTGCGAGCTCACGTTGGCGCTTTAAACCGGCCGCTTATGTCAACTGTTTTACTTTTTATTTTCAGTTTGTGTTGCAAGAAAACGCTAATAGCTCTAACTCGAGCGAACGCGAGACCCATTGCAGTTCAAATGCTTGTTTCCCTTTGGGTCTCTCCTTCGCTTATGCTCATGGTGGGTGTGGCTGATCGTGCGTTCATGCTTGTGTGTAGTGATCAATAGGGCTGTGAAGCCGGGGGCGTGCTTCACTCCTTTCTGAGCAGGGCTTGAAGCGCAGTGCTTGCAGTGCGCGGGTGCAGTGACACTGAGGGCTGCTCCTCACTCCCTTCTGAGCAAAGCTTGAAGCGCAGTGCGTGCAGTGGACGAGTGCAGTGGCACTAAGGGGCGCTCCTCACTTTCTTCTAGGCAGGGCTTGAAGCACAGTGCGTGCAGAGGTCGGCTGCAGTGGCACTGAGGGCCGCTCCTCACTTCCTTCTAAGCAGGGCTTGAAGTGCAGTGCGTGAAGTGGACGGGTGCAGTGGCACTGAGGGCTGCTCCTCACTCCCTTCTGAGCAAAGCTTGAAGCGCAGTGCGTGCAGTGCGTGCAGTGGACGAGTGCAGTGTCACTAAGGGGCGCTCCTCACTTTCTTCTAGGCAGGGCTTGAAGCACAGTGCGTGCAGAGGTCGGGTGCAGTGGCACTGAGGGCCGCTCAGGGCTTGAAGTGCAGTGCGTGAAGTGGACGGGTGCAGTGGCACTGAGGGCCACTCCTCACTTCCTTCTGAGAGGGGATTGAAGCAAAGTGCGCGCAGTGGATGGTTTCAGTGACATAGAGGCCGCTGCTCACTCCCTTCCGAGCAGGGCTTGGAGTGCAGTGCGTGCAGTGCGTGCTCTCTTCTGGACGCCAGCTCTAGGCTCAAGTTCTGCCTCAGCTCCCTGTATATAGGCAGCTGTCGGGTCCGCTCTCCTCCCCTGGGCTGCTGGGCAGGGAGGGGCTAGGCCAGGGAGTCTGCCCTTGGATTCACATAAACCCTTCAGCACTTCACACCCAATATAAGTGCATTACAGCCCTTCCACTCTCACTAACCGTCAGAATCACCGACTTTCTGCACCAAAACTTAAGCTTCACCACTGGTGAATCAGGAAATGAAACAATCGATGCCAGGCACACATTGAGCACTGCCAATTAGACGGGCACTGCCGTAACACACACAGCTGCCACTACTGACGTTACATTAGCTGATGTTGTGAGGGTACAAAGAACGGAAGCCCATGTTATGCCCCAGTCACTAGCATGTCCTCGAGCGCTGCCCCGCCACCCCCACACCAGCCCTTTTCTAAGCCCCAGAATGATGCGGCTTCTGTACAGCATTGCGCTTCGAGGGGGCCAGCCTAATTTATCAATAGAAGAATACCAAAAAAAGACAGCACTTCCAAGATACTTTTTCATAATGGGTTTATGTAATGTCATACATTGGCATGTTGATTTGTCTCCGCTGGTTAGTAGGGCCACGGGGTAGCTTGAATGACATAAAACTCTATAAATCACAATGGCACATAAACGTTATTTTGCTGCTATCTAAAGGTGATTAACATCCAATAGTTATGAGTTCCCCCCCAAAAAATCCATTGGGTTGGGAGTGCCAGTTACATATCAAGTTAGTTTTGCTTGTAGGCTGGTTGAAGGGGGCACAGTCCGTGACCATTCGTTGGAGTGTCTCTGAACGGCTCAGAGGACTGGGGAAACGTTAGTCAGTTACTAAAGTAATGCCTGTAAACGGCTGGCCAGATAGAGAAGTCAGTCACATGTAGACTGATGCATTTGAAAGACAGATGAGGCTTGGGTAGAGTCGGTCGCGTACCACACATTGACTTGAATGCCAGTAAAGCTGGAGCAGTGTCAGTGTCATGAGAGACTGTCTCTGGAAGAAGTGGTGGGTTTGGGTAGAGTCAGTCCCATGCAGGAGAGTGCTTATGAGGACGAGTCAGTCACTTGTCAGGCAAGTGCCTCTGTAATGTTGGAAGGATTGGGACAGCCAAAGTCACCTTGAAGATAAATTCTTCAAAAAGACTTTCGGGCTGGGGAAGAGTCAGTCACACACAGGACTGTACCTGGCCCATCACAGACACTTCCAAGTCCACCATGTTCTCAGAGACAGGGGCTTGGTTCTCGCACATCAGGCAGCGCCCTCAGTTCTAATCCAGTGCTATTTACAGGCACTAATCAATAGAGAAGAAGAGCCTCGACATTAGGCACACCCTTCGGAAATGAGAGGCGCTGTGGCACCTCCTGCTCGACCCAAAATTTCCTGTTCCTGTCTGCCTGTCCCTGCCACCCCTCCTGCATCGTTGCTTGTTTTCTTTGTGCCCTTGCTCTGAATTTTGGCAGTGGTGTGACTTTGAGCAAGGTGCAGTCCGCAGGTCTCCAGCAGTTGTAGTGCAATATGCAATCATAACACTGAGCCTGTCTCAGCCACCTTCCTCTTGCAGCCACCCATCTTCCATGCAGTGGGTGCTGAGAGCTCTTTTTTGTCTGGGCACAGGCACTGATAATTCTAGCTCATACATCACGTCATTGTTTTGCACATTTCATCTCAGGAGAAAAAAAGTTGCGACGTCTGGCATATTTCAAAATGAATTGAACGACAGGGGTTAAGATGACTTTGAAACAAAAATACATAAATATTCAGTAATCCACTTTACCTCCTATATAGACTGAGGGGGTCATTCCGACCCCGGCGGGCGGAAACCGCCCAAACACTGCACCACGGTCAAATGACCGCGGCAGTGATCACAACTTTCCCGCTGGGCCGGCGGGCGATCTCAAGCAGATCGCCCGCCGGCCCAGCGGGAAAGCCCCAGCAAAGATGAAGCCGGCTCCGAATGCTGGGGTGCGACGGGTGCAGTGGCACCCGTCGCGATTTTCAGTGTCTGCTTTGCACTCACTGAAAATCTTAATGGGGCCCTGTTAGGGGGCCCCTGCAGTGCCCATGCCAGTGGCATGGGCACTGCAGGGGCCCCCAGGGGCCCCACGACACCCGTTCCCGCCAGCCTCTTCCTGGCGGTGTAAACCGCCAGGAAGAGGCTGGCGGGAAGGGGGTCGGAATCCCCATGCAGCGCCGCCATGGAGGATTCCCTGGGGCAGGGGAAAACCTCCCCTTTTCTTACCGCGGCTTTACCGCCGCGGTCAGAATTGCCCCGGAAGCACCGCCAGCCTGTTGTCGGTGCTTCCTCTGCCCTCTGCCCTGGCGGTTACAAACCGCCAGGGTCAGAATGAGTGCCTGAGTGCCAGAGGTTCTTTTGCGGTTTGAATTACTTAGTTGCCCATCCATAACATGCCCCACCCATTAGAAACTGGTTTAGGAAGTCTCGCTTGTTACACATAACGTCGTATCATTAAAGAAACTATTCAATTGGCACTGAAGGGAAAAATTAACGTAAGAATAACTTTACACAATCTCTATGGGCGTATAACACAACACCACACACTACCACTGGTGTCACACCATTTGAATCGTTAAGAGAACATACACCCATAACTAAATTGACTTCAAGTATTGGATTAAAAAGCAATCTACTAACTGCTAAAATTCCATAAACCAAAAAGGACAGGTTGTATGAAACAGCAAGTACAAAACAATCCATGATGAAATAATATTATTACCGATGCAAAGGAGTAGCTAGATCCAGCATAGCTGTCGGTGATTTGATAAGGATCAAGTGTCCTACAGTCAGAACAGGTGGAGCTAAATTTAGTGAACCCTTGTGTGTGGTCAAGGAAACTGGGTCAGCCATTCTATTAGAAAATAGGGGATGGTGGAATGTGTCTCGTACAGTAAGTAATTATCCCAGGCTTCCTGTCGTTATTACACCCTCACATTTCTAATGGGCAGAAGGGGGTTTAAATTTATAATCTTCCCAGATGTTTGTGAGATCCAAAGAATGCCACTACCCACCCTACCTGATGCCTGATAGTGGGGGCGTAAGGGGCTTTCAGTCAGCTGGCCTTGCCTGTGCTCAGGAGATTGTTTTTTTAAACTTTTTAACACTCAACCTGCCTTACCAAAGAGTGGTGGAGGCGCATTAAGAGCATTTTGTCCCAGGTCTTGCCCAGGAGTATTGGTGGATATTTATTTATGTGAGTCCCCCTCCATGTCCAAGAGTGGAGGCCTTCCTTCTTTTATCCCCACCCCTGACATGCCTAACTGACAGCGAGGGGCATAAGGTGCCTTTTGTTCCCCATCTTCTCCAAATGTGTGAGGAATTTCTTTGCCCCTTTTTTGAGCTATTAGTGTTACAAAAAGGTGTTAGGAGGGCTTCAGATAGTTATTGTTTTATAGCTATCTTGTTGGTTGACTTATTGAATTTACAAATTATGCCAATTAAATTTAAGTATACAAAGATATATAATTAATTGACGAAAAGCTTTAATTTATGTTGTTGTGCCAATTTTAGATTTGCGAGGTTGCTTGAATTTGCAGATTAGGTGTGGCGCAAAAGATATTTGGAGGGAAATTTGAAGGCATGGAGAGCATTGTTTGATTACACAGCAAGAGAGTGCAGTCACCAGAGTTCTGGGAAATCCCTTCCATTTTAGAAATGTCTTTCATCGTATCTCAGTAGCTGTCTTCCATATGCTGCCCACCAGGTACATTGGGGATGGAGACGAATCGGCTTGATTGATCTTATAGCTAGCTTCCTTATGTACCCATGCAAGTCTAGAGAATACCTGTTTGCCCTGAGTGAGAACAAACACCCAGTCATTAACAACCTGTAGCTGGGCGGGCCAATAATATAGTACTGCAACCCCACCCTCACAGGGTCTCCTGGTTAGTGTTTGTAGCGCTATACGTGGGGTCTCCACATCCCATAGCAGGGACCAGGTTTCCACATCCACTACCTAGAAAAATTCCTCGAGCACTTCATACAATGCGTTCTGTAGTAGATATAGGAATTCATTTTGTACAGGGCGGACCTATCCATCAGGGATAGTGGAAGAGATCATAAGTCACCACGTCTCTCTTGTATTCATTGAGGATTCGCCCCAGGTTGTTTCATTGGAACTCCTGAGGGTCCAAGCTATCCTGGACCCCCAGGTATTGGAATCCCTCAGGGACCCACCACAGGGGGAATGGCCAATCATCAGGAGGACTCAAGCTGGTCCGCGGGAAAGCCATAGACTTATACCAATCGATGCAAACCTATGAGTACCTGCAAAAAGTATTTAAAATATCCAGGGCACTGAGGATGGACTTTAATGGGTCAGCTAGATACAGTAGCATATCATCTGTTTAGAGGGAGATAACATCCTCCCAATCCGGTCCCCAGCGCTGCCCCCACACCTGGGTGAATGTTTGGGCCCAGCAAGCCAGAGGCTCCAGGGCTAGGGCAAAATTCAAAGGGGAGTGGGCATCCCTCTTTTGTCCCTCTCCCCGAGGCAAACACTCCTGACAGGGATCCATTGACCTGCACAAGCCACTGGCCTGGTGCATAGGAGAAGTAACTTGAAGACAAACTCCCCCTTAAACCCCATTTTGCCTGGCACCTCAAGTAGGAACAGCCAATTAACCAAATCAAAGACCTTTTTGACTTCCAGACCCAGCAATACTGCAGGGTCTCCCAGTGTCCGCCTTCTCACCAACCATCGAACGACCTGCCACAAGTTGTGACAAGTAGATCATAGAGTCATAAATACCGATAGATAGAGAGCTACTAGTTTATGAATCACTGCATCAGGAAATTGACCACTAAACAGCCAAGTTTTTTACTTCAGTGTTTAGTTGGGTAATTGACCTGTGAGAGGCACAGTGGTCTGGTGGCTTTTCCTCCTTGTAGATATGGACAATAGTGGCCATCCTAAGATCCCGGGTTAGGCACCCTCTCCCTGCCTTTGTACAGCATTTTGCGTATCGAGTCAGACACTAATATCCCAACGCAGAAAAAAAATTCAGGGGAGAAATATTTGGCACAGGAGTTTTTGCTCCCATGAGCTGGTGTATGGCATCCCCTGTGCCACCGAGTGCTCTCAGTCCAGCACCAGGGAGGGCAGGTCCTACAAAAATCCCTGGTTGTCATCACTTCACATATCCAACCTTTGACTATATAGGTGTGCAAGATGAGCTGAAAATCCTTTGTAGAATTCCTCTGCAGACTGCACCAACACCTGTTCTCCATTCACTACCTGGTGAATCCAGTGTCTCCCCTCCTCTCGCCTACCCAACCATGGTGAAAATTGACCGTCTTTGTTGCCTACTTCGTATAATTTGGGTTATTTGGTCAAGAGTGAGCCTTCCCCAAATGTCCATACTCTTCCCTAGGGATGGAGAATCGGAGTAGGAGTTCAGAACAGGGTCGAAGAGTGTAGGCCCCTTCACATTTGGTCAGTTTAGCCTCCAATTGTGTTGTCTCCCTTAGCCTCTGTTGCCTGTTTCCTGTGATATGGAATGTCAGGCTCCCTCTTGCTACTGCTTTGTAGGCTTCCAAGGTCGCCATTTCTGATGGCTCAGACCCCACATTCTATCTGGAGTATGACTCTGCACTGGCTATCAACAGCCTTCTGGTGTTCTAGCTGTATAACTTCTATGGGATTAACTGTCATTCTGTTGGACCCCCTAGGAAATTGTCGCCCCAGACATGTATATTTTGGGGGGATGATCAGAAATCCCCCTTGGCAGGTAGGCAGTGTTACTGTACTGATCACCTTGTATTCAGGAGACCAGGAGATAACCCAGTCTTGGCATAAATCCAGCTCAACCAGCTGCATAAGAGTATTGTTGCTCCCTGTAGTGTGTCTCTTCATATGTCAAGCAGTCCCATTGCCTCTGCAAATGTATGCAGTAGTGTGTCATCTCCTGGATCCTGCTCACCCTGTGTGAGCCTGTCTAGCTTCCCGTTCATGGTGAGATTGAGATCCCCTCCATGATGGTAATGGCATGTCGGCCATGCACCAGTCATGTTCCCATCTTCTGGAGGATCTGCAATCGGAGTTCAGGTGAGAAGTACCATGAGGCAATGACCACATGTTCCCCTTTCTATCTCCTAGGAGTGCTGCATAACACCTCCGTGGGTCGGTCCAAGTCTCTAAAACCAGAAACAGAAGAGACCTCTTACTCAAAATGCCCACTTTCCTGGAAACTGTGTATCTACCTTTCCCCTTTAAGGTGCAGTTATTGGCCATAAAAAGAGTTTCCAGGAGTATACTGGATCATTATTATCTCCAGGTAATGTCTGAACAGCAAACGGGACACAGCACAAGGTAATGCAAGGGCAATACAACACTAAAGTCAGATTTACCAAGCCATGCAAAGCCACCTTGCATGGTCCTGCACTGCCTTGTGTTATTCTGCTCCCTGGAAGGTGTCCCCACAAATCCACCCATGGATTTTGGTGCATTCCCAGCTTTACCATGAGTCATTTTCAGGGGAGGCGTAACAAGGAGAAATATATTTATTTATCGTTGTAGTTTCCTCTTTCCACATGTACTGCATCCTGCAGCAAACGTAGAAAGAGGAAAAAGCTTCAGAGGATTGTGCCGGAAGGTGTCCTGCCTGCAACTCAGACACCCTCGCACCATGGCACAAGAGTGCAAGCTTTGGCAGCCAAAAGTGTGCCAGAGCAAGGAGAGGACAGGAATGCGTTTTATAATGTTAAAAACTGCATTTCGGGCCTCTCACTTTCACGCAACACAGCAAGGTGTCTTGATGTGCTGTGTTGTGTGAAATATTGATAAATATACCCCCATAATATCATAGGAACTTACCCTCAGTATGTTGTTACAATGGATATATACATCACATGGGTATGAACAGGCTTGAGCAGTCTGTAGCATAAAAGCTGCCCTTAAGTACAACCATACATAATGTTGGAATGTGAAGAAACTTTATTCCTGATACACCTCCTCTTGACACTGATGTCAAAGTTATTTTAGAGTCCAAACGCCTGTCATTTGCAGAGTCACAGGTTTTGCAACTGCAAAATGGGTTCTTAAATGTAATAAAACCATTTTGAGATTCCGTAACAGGTTGCCAAATTGCAATATGGGTTTAGAAAGTCATAACAGTTTGCTGTTTGGAAGGGGCATGTTTTCTATCTTCCAAATTGTGATACATTATGGTGTGTATCATGTTTTGTGATTGAAATCTGGTCACAAAATATTGAAATGCTACTGACTGCCAATCTGTGGTGGTAACATGTTTGCAAAAGGAAAGGGCTCTTTTCCCCCTGTGGATGTAAAAAACCATTAGGGAGTAGGCAGTGGCCCAGAGGATCACTGCAGGCCCTCAAACAAGCCTAAAAAAATAAACTTTCCTTTTTAAATGGCGGTCCATATCCTTTTAGGAAAACGGACTGCACTTAAAAAATGTCACAACCATCCACATGATGGCAACCGACCTCACTGAGTTACAATTGGCGAGCTACCTCATGAATATTGATGAGGTAGGTTGAATTGAGACAGTTGTACCTGGCCCTTTTTGCAGGGTCACCCAGAGCTTTTTGCCATTAGGACTCTACTCACACTTTCCCAGCGAACTACTGTCAAACTGCTTGTGCTCTCTCCTTCAAACATGATAATAGTGGACTTCACCTAATTGGCACATTTAATTTACTGGTAAGTACCTGGAATATGGTACTACCTGTACCCAGGACCTGTAAATGAAATGCTACTAGTAGGCATCATCAGTCTTTATGCGCATACTAAAGGTAGCACTGTAAAACATGTCTCAGGCCTGCCACCGCAGTCTATGTGCTGTATTCAACAGCCATTCCGACCTGGCAAAAAAACCTTTTGTCAGGCCTACACCTTCCTTTTTAATGCTTATAAGTCACAGCTAAGATACGTTAAGATACGCTCTAAAGGCTCACAGGGCAGAGTGTATTTTATTTAAAATGTAGGACATTTGTGGATAAGTTTTACATGTCCCAGCAGTGAAAAAAAAAACCTACAGCAATTTTTCACTGCTGTAAGACTTAGCACTCCCACAGACTATCACTGGGTTACCTAATTACATTTAATAATTGCTAACTTTGGATTGCCTGCAAATAGACATATGCTGTTTACACTCAAATTCATTGTAATTTAAAATCCTCTTTAATGATAAAGTCGGATTTTAGGTTACAATTGTGAAAATGCAATTTTTAACAAGTTGCCATTTTCTTGTCCCAATCAACTGTGCCTTTCAGCTACTGTCCTCGGTCACTTGACTGTAAATGGCTCTGCGTCAGCCTTTATGTATTACTTTCAGACAGTGACACAGTGGGGACTTAGATGTGGACAGGATGGGCCATCCTGACAGAATGACTTGGGAGGGGTTATACTAATCACCATTTGCACTCAGAAGGCCTTTGACTACAGCACACACAAAGGACCCTGACTCCAGACCTACCCTGCCTATTGTCACCCCAGACAGTTTACTGCCTTGACCAGGAGAAAGAAGAGACCTTTGCAGAACTAGTATTGAGGACAGGACAGGGAATTTCCTACACACAAAGGCTGGCCCCAGATATAAGTATTAGACCACCAGAGCCACTCATCAGAATGCTCCTGGACCTGTGAAAGATTCAGAAAAATGGGTTCCATGCTGTCAGAGGACTGCTCTGCTGCGTGAAGGACTGCCTTGCTGTGCTAGAAGGAAAATTGGACCTGCTTTACTAGGCTGCTCAGAGTGACTCCAGGGGTCAGTTTGCTGAAATGCTGTGTGAGCTAAGGGGACATCTCAAGCTTCAGAGACCTCCCTTCTGACCTGCTGCACCTGGACCTGCCTGGACCTGCAGGTCAACCTTCTTGAGGCCTGCTGCTGGCCAGTGATGGAGTGAGTCCTGATCCTCAAGAGATTCCCCCATATCCTAGCCATTTAGCTGGGATCAGTGGATGCTCCTCCTGCAAGAAAAGGAGAAAAACCTGAAGTTTTGTCTCTTTGCCATGACAGCCTGCAACAACTGCCAACATGAAGCTACAGCAATGACCATCTAAGACGCATGACTGGCTGTTCACGCTACAGAGACCACTATCCGCAACCCATAGCCTGCTTTTCGCGCTACTTCAATGACCGTCCACAACGCTCATCCTCCTTCTTCCGGTCTCCTCCAGTGTGAACAGAACTCTTCACGCTGGACTTGAGAAGGCAAGTTTTTTAGTGGGACTAACCTGGTCTCCATAGCCGACCCATGTTCCATAGCAGTTGGCCTGAACTTATGACTTCCCCTCGTGTCTGGCGCAACCCGATGATCGCGAGTGGCGCTTTGTGCTTTTAGGCTTCACTTTCACTTATAAATGTAAAAGTAAATATATTTGGTTCTACTTATTGGATTTGTGTTGCTCTGTTATAATTTTATTTATTTAAATTCACTCTTTTTTCTAAATTGGTTTGGAATTTTTCTTGTATTGTGTTGTTACTTTCAGTGGTGGCTGGTGACTGAAAGCAGTGGTGGGGCACAAATACAAGACGGAATTGCCTCACTACCCACGTATTTCCATTCACCTACTCACCCACTGCCTTTGGTTACCTACCCATTTACTCATCCACATTGTCATCCACTGCCATTCACACAACTCTTATACACAGACACCCACATTTTCTCAGCCACTCAGTCAAGCCCTGCAAACACATTCAAACAAACACACATTGCCTCACCCATCCAGTATCCAGCAGTTTCAGTGATAAAAGGTACACGTTTATTTGAGCTGCAGATTACATATTTAATATGACATATCACGTCATTAGTCTGCAGAAGAAATAAAACAAGCATAACTAGCCATGATAATTTACAGGAACCATTACTGCCTTTGAGAGACGAAATCACCTACAGAGGCAGTGAAAAGAGAGGAGAGCTGAGAGAACAGATTTTTTTCTTATTGTCTGTAAAAAAGATAGAGCTCCAACTTACTTGTGTGCAGGTTTGTCTTTGGCATATTTATGACTTGAGGTCTTCAGGTCACACTCCTGTCTCCCAGAGAGCCCTGGATGGAGTTATTTATTGTATTTATTCCATTTCTCTGCCACAGACTGCTTGTAATGCAGGAAAAGGGGATTTTCTTTGCACAATGCCACATTCTTTTAATAAAATGTGACCTCTGGTACGTAGACCCTTCTGATCACACCCCACCATTTGAGTAAATAGGAAAGGGTGGACAATAATATCGGAGTGACATGAAGTTTTCAGAAACCCGGGCTGAACAAAAAATGCTCCAGGCTGTTTACTATCAGGGTTTCTGGTGGCGGAGGAGATAACCCAGGGACGTCACTGCGTTCTGAGAAAACGTAAGGGCTTTGCGTGGGCAAGCCCTGTCAGCCCTATGGTGCAGCTTTCAGCCACATACTGACGCAGGCGCAGTGGGGCTTTTCAAAGTGCACAACTTTCACTCAGAAAATGTTGTGCAGAAAATGTTTTACTTTCATCATGTAATTAAATATATGCTTGACTAGAAATTACTGTTTGTGTGCTGCCTAAATATTTTACATTGACACATTGCTTGACTGCTTTTGTGCCAAGCTACCAGAGGGTTAATCACAGGTTTATTTAGAGAAACTTGTGGTTCACCCTGACAGGGACGGTGGCTGTTGCTTAAACAGGGGCCATCCTTCCACTTCAACCAACAACCCAATTTCGTACAGTCTTACAGAGACCTAACATGAGTTAGAAGTTTATGAATGAGCTGTTAATACATAGCTCAGTTCAAAAAATAATTTTCCAGTTTAAAAAAGCAAGGTTCAGTTTGCGACCATTTGTGCCGCTGGAAATTATGTACATGTTCAAAATGAGGTCTCTAGTTGGCAAAGGTGTGCACCCTGTCCAAGTAGGGACCACAACCCTAGTCAAGGTAAGTCAGATATACACCCTAAATTAACCTATGCTCACTGTCTGATAGCTTGGCAAATAACAGGCAGGCTTAACTTAAGAGGCAAAGTGGAAAGTATTTGTGCAACATTTATTTACAGTAACACAGTGAAAGACAGCACAAAAAGACTCCACACCATTTTATAAAATTAGAGAATATTTATCTGAATAAAACACTACCAAAAGGACAAAAATCCAATAAGTAGAATTTGAGATAAGAATGTTTAAAGATTAAATGTGAGAACAGTGCTAACAGTCACTAGCAGTCAAAAGGTTACTTGAGGTCATGAGGGACTGGTGCAAAGCCAAAGTTTAGGCCGAACACAATGGAGGGTAGGCCAGCCTTCCAACATAATTTACTCCAGGCAAGAAACAGAAGGGAGCAGGCAAACACAGCAAATTAAGTAGCAAAGTGGCAGTACCTCCTACAGCACACAGCAAGCAGTCGACCAACACAGCAATGCAGCTGCAGAATGGCAGACCCTCCTAGCAGCAGACCAGGCCTATTCCTGGCAGAATATCCCTGATTCCAGTAGAGTTCTGATCTGGTGGGGTTTGGGGTCAAGTGCTTATACCTAAATGTGCCTTTGAAGTGGGGGTGACCTCGGGGACTTTGAAGATCACAAGGTCCCTGCCCTTCGTTCCCTGCCTCCAGACACTCTACAGGGGTTTATACAGCCCTATTCCATTGTAAGTGAGGCATTTATTAGCTCGGCCCTATCAAACCAGTTAATAGCCCATTAAGTCATACCTAAACTCCCATTGTGTGTGACTGTCTACAGGGAGTGAAGAAAGCCCAGCTGCCACCAACCCCAGACGTATATTTAGAGACAGGCAGAGGCACAGAATGGTCAAAGTAAGAAAATGACAACTTTCTAAAAGTGGTATTTTCTGACTTACACTTCAAAATCTGACTTCACCATAAGTTGTGATTTAAAATTGTGAGTCCAGAGAAACCAACCTTCAAAATTCTATCCATCCCAATAATTGAAAGTTGCACTGAAAAGTTGCTTCAAGGTAACCCCGATGTTCACCTATGGTACAGATGGGCATTGCTGTAGTGAAAACAAATGTAATCGTTTTTCACTACCAAGACATGTTAAACCTAACATTACAAGTCCAATTTTTGAAATACACTGCACCCTGACCTTGGGGCTAACGACGGCCTACCTTAGGTGTGACTGTAATGAAAAAGAAGGTTTGGGCCTGGCAAGTGTGTACACTTGACCCGGTCAAAATGCCAGGTTAGAATTGCACACATCGGCTCTGAATTGGTGTGGGAGGCTGGCCTGGTTTGTAGTGGGTACCTATGGTACTTACACCTTATAGCAGTTCCAGTTATCCCTTATTAGTGAAGTGTAGGCAGTGTCTAGAAGCCAGGCTGTCTATAGGTACTGTGGATGAGCAGCCAAGGCTTGTCTAGGAGACATGCAAAGCTCATGCAATACCACTGTAGTCACACAGTACTCACACACATAAAAGAAAATACTGAGTGTTACAAAAATAAAGGTACTTCATTTTGGTGACACAAATACCAAAAATACCATAGAGACCATACTCCCTTAGGAGGTAAGTAATACACAAATTATATACACCACTATGCAGAAATAGGCCTAAACATAGTTAAGAAACAGTGCAATTAGTGAAGACGTGTTTACAGGGCTACTGTAGTGGGTGGCACAATCAGTGCTGCAGGCCTACTAGTAGCATTTAATTTACAGGCCCTGGGCACATTTAGTGTACTTTACTAGGGGCTTACATACAAATTAAATATGCTAATTGTGGGTAAGCCAATGTTACCACATTTTAAGGAAAATCCTAAAGCCAATAAAAACAAGGCCGGAAAATGAGGAAGAGGAAGGCAAAAAGTCGGGGGCATGCACAAAGGGCCATTTCCAACAGTACTTAAGAACTTTTAAGGGACATGCATGATGTACTGTTACTGAACTCTTAAGGAGCACAATACCTGACACACAAGTGGGTTAACCTAATTTCTTCTTACACATTGGAGTAGATGATGCGCGTACTGTGAAATCTTGCACTAATTGGCCCACAGTTCAGTAAGGTCAGTTATATCATAAACTGATGGCCAGCGTCTGTAAGTACCTGAACTTGGAGAACCTTTGATACAAAGTATAATTTAATCCTTCTATTCTCCCAAGGAAGGCTACACTTGGAGCCAGGCATAGAACGTTATCATTCTGATTGTTGGGCTGGAAAAGTCCTCCACATGGTAATGGACATGCACCCATGTCCTGACTTTACCGACTGTATTGATGGCTGGATCCCTAATACAAATTTTTGTTGTCATGGACTAGAATGGATCATGATTGTGCGCCATGACATAGGCCTATCTCTCAGTTTGATGTCTTGTTAGACTGAGAGGGCTACCCAAAGCGCTACACTTATACTGGTGGAAGGCTCCTGCCTTCATTAGTAGTTACTTGTTCTTTGGGTCTGTTCTGTGTAAATGGGGGTGTGTAGTATGTGAGTTTTCTCTCCCATCACTTAGTTCTGCATTTGACAAATTGGCCTAAGTGAGCAGTTCCGCTCACACCACACTATGATAGCCCAATTTTACCCACAACTTCGCAACATGATAGAAACCTGGATTAGCCTTTCTGGTTAAGTTCATCAAACGGAGGAAGCCAGAAAGTGTGGTGGGTCTTTTTAAATATCAGCAGGGTATTATAGCTTTGTGACAGAAGCCTGAAAAATAATTGTGCTCTCCATGGCAAACACACTTCAAAAAATATTGTTTACCTAAACTATGTGACCTGGAATATAGCACTTCACTTTAAAAGAACCTCGAAGTTTCTGGGACAACGAATGAGGATTTTTTTTTTTTAAACATCTAATTTTTTGTATAGAGACATGGTGTTCATAAACAATCGCAGCATTGGCGTGTAGGTCATGTAAATACATAATACATTATCCAAAGAGGGTAGGCTATTGCTTATAAATGAGGAAATAAGGAAACAAGGGAAAGGGGAGATAAATTAGGAAAACAAAAGATATCAAAACAAGGCATATATAGCGAAACTGGGAGATGCCAGACAACATTTTTGCATATTTCAAACACAGTGTGGGAGAATGCATGATAATGGCAAGAGGTTCGGAGAACGGAGCTGCTGTCTGCTTTTGTTTAATTATGAGTCCCGACTAAGTTTGGTCACTTTTACTAAGTCTCATCCCACTCAGACGTCAGTGTTCAACTATACCTGTTGCCACTCCAGTGATTAGGTTTTGTACCGGTTGAGTATGGGGGCCCTGTCACTTTTCTGACCCATGTTAGTAGTGATCGTCATTTCATGAGGTACGGTTGTCATTTTTAGCCTCAATGCGTACTACCAAAACGTCCCATATGTGACACCCGGAGCCTAATTGACCGCTTTCTGTCAACATGCTAGTCTCTTCTTTAGCCCATTGTAATACTGTCTGAAGCCACTGAGATAAAGACTGTGGACTAGGTGCTTTCCACTGCACAGTGATTTGTCGCTTAACGAGTGCAAATGCCAGATCTATGAATCTGTGGATGTATTTGTACTTCTTGGACCTGTGGCGCACCCCTAAGAGACAAGTTTCCAGGGTGGGCATCAATGTGTGTTCTATTAGTAGAGAGTTGGGTTGTGATGTTGTGCCATGTATCCAATAGAGGGGGACATTCCCAGACCATATGATAGAAGTTCACCTCGATCAGGCCGAATCTCGGGCACCTAGGGGTGGAGAAGGGGAACATGCACTTAATGCGCTTTGGAGATAAATATGCTTGATGTATGTAATTGAACTGAGTGTAACAATCCGAGGGTTGCAGGACACCAGCTTCACCAGCTCCAGTGCTTTGAACCATTGCGATAGTGGTAAAGGTTGCAGGACAGCTGCGTCCCCTCTAGCTCGGGCTGCCTTCATAGGCACACCAACCCCTGTCCTCAAGGCCCATATAGCAATGATGTGGCTCGTTTGCAGAGTATTGGCGATTGTGGGGGTTCCACACTGGCCACAACCAAAGCGTGCTACATCAAAAAGTGCCCTGGACCCAGATAGTAGTGTTCCATAATGTCAGCATATGACAGAATAGCTCTGTCTTGGAAGAGATCCCCAAGCGAAGTTACCCCCACCTCCTCCCAGGGAGCTAAGTCATGTGTCTTAAACAGTACCTGTCCACCCGATATCTGCGCCATGGGGATTATTGGGGAGAATGAATGGCCTCCATCGCTGCCCAAAACATGTCAGCTCCAGCACTTGAGAGCAGTCTTCATTAAGGTGGTTCCCTTAAATGATAAGTGTGTGACATCTGACAGCCAGGAGTAGGCAGGAGTAGGCAGATGTTGTGCCCAGTTGCGTGTATGTCAATTTCCTCTCTGCGTTGGCTAATGTGTCAAGTCAATGAGCGGGGTACTGTAATTGCACTGCGGCATAGTAGAGCTCAAAGTTAGGAGCTCCTAGACCCCCTTCCAGGAGCGGATGCTGTAATACGTGCAGTGCATCCGGACGTCGGCCCGTCCCCATATCAGTGAGAGCTGAGACTATTTAGCTCTCAAAAGAAATGCTTAGGAATGACTATTGGTAAGGCCATAAAGAAATATAACAGTCTCAGGAGTATTAGAATCTTGGCTATTGCCACCCTTTCCAATGGCGACAACCGTAGGGAGCTCCAAAAAGGAGGGGGGAGCTGCAGATTGAGCTTAATGTATGGCCTAAGTTCCCATCATGTAAGGCTTCACACGAGTAGTAAGTTTGTATTTAATTGAATCGTGACACCTTGGTAAGCAGTACACTGGGAGTGTGTCCCTAAGTGGCCCAGGAATCTGGGACAGAGAGAACAGACATGATTTAGACCATTTTACTTTCAGGCCCGAGAGCCGCCCAAAAGTGCCCAGGAGATGCATTTACGGGGGTATGGATACACCAGCGTCCATGAGGTAGATCAATGCATTGTCCGCATAGAACGATATTATATGAAAGGTATTTAACTCCTGAATACCCCAATGCTTAGCATGCTCTCTCAGGTGGCAGGCCAAGAGTTCAATTACCAGTGCAAATATCATTGGTGATAATAGGCAACCCTGCCTGATGCCCCTGGATATCAGGAAGCTCTCAGATATAAGAGGCCCTGTCCTCACTCTGGCAGTTGGTTTGGCATATAATATGAAGAGCCATTTGAGGCCAAATCCCATGTGGCTTAAAGTTGCAAATAAGAATTCCCAGTTTAGTGCATCAAACGCTTTTTCAATGTTTATAGAAACCGCAACCTGATTATATGCCAACAGTGGGGTGTTATGCAGGATGTGTAGGAACTGACTGATGTTCAGGAAAGTGCTGCACCCTGGTATAAATGCAGATTGGTCTTCATGAACTAATGATGTAACCAGGGGTAGAAGCCTGTTTGCAAGAATCTTGCCCAGTATTTTACAATCAATATTGCGGAGTGACAGCGGTCTGTAGGAGTGCACGTTTGTGGGGTCACGTCCTGGTTTAAGCAAGACTATAATCAATGCTTTCTGTTGTGAGCTTGTAAGTTCACCACATGACCATGCCTTTTCGTACACTTTCAGCAAGGGTTGAGTAAGGGCCGCCAAATACATGGCATAATATTCTACTGGTAAGCCATCAGCTCCAAGTGACTTGTTTCTAGCCAATTGAGAGATTGCATTACGTATTTCCTGAAGCAGAATGGGCTTATCTAGTTCCGCAATTTGCAGAGGGGATAACCGGGGCAGAGTGGCCTCATCCAAAAATGCAGCCAGTTGTATTGGGTCATTCGTGTGTAGTGACTGGTAATGGTACAAGAGTGATCGCGAAAAGTGGCATAATTAGAGTCTTGCGCAATGGCCAATGAGCCATCTCACAGTCAAATAGCACCTATGGGAGTGTGCTGCCAGTCATCTCTAACAAGCTGCGCCAATAATCTCCCTGACCGATCGCCCTCCATGTGTAATTTAAAAATGTGAAACTAATGATCATGTTTGCAGAGGCATATTTCAGCATCATGATTGGATTTACTGAGATCGCGGAGGCAGTTGGGTGCAGCCACGCGGTTAGCAACCTCAATCTCTAACGTACAGAGGTCCTGCTCTATGGAATTTAATTCAGCGTGCAATGTGTGCTTCACTCTCCACGTCGCAGAAAGGCAATGCCCTCTCACATCCCACTCATTCACCCGAAGTGCGACCCAGTGTTGTGCTCCCAATATTGTGTAAGGCATTTGGACAATTCCTCCCGATAAGGAGAATCTAAGAGGGTATCTAATTCAAGACGCCACGTGGGTATACATGGGTGTGGTTTGCCCTATTGCAGAGTGAGTAGTAAAGCACAATGATCGGAGAGGGTGCGGGATATATTCCAGATGTATAATTGTTTGTCCCAATTGTATGTTGCCTAACATCAAATCAATCCTGATATGAAGGTTGTGGATGGGGGAATAAAAGGAGTACTTTCTTGTGAATGGATGTCTAATGCACTATAGACCATGGATTCCTGTATCTTTGGCCCAGGTTTGTATGCTGTGAGGCAGATTGCTACTCGGTGCAGAGTGTACTGGGGTGAAAGAGCGATCGAGATCCACATCGAACACACAGTTAAAGTCCCCACCCCACAGACAAGGGGCCAGTGCATCCTGAAAAAGCGCAGGGGAGAGGGTGTTCAAGAAGTTCCTCTGTGTTCATTTGGGAGAGTAGAGATCCATGAATGCCAATGGTGATCCATCCAGGGTACCCTCCTGAACAATGAAGCGACCCCCAGTATCAATCCAGTGGTGATGTACTGTGTACGGAACACATAGCTCTAGCCATATTAGTACCCCTCTAACGAATGCCACTTTGTTTCAAGTTTCCAAACCTCACTATCCATCGGTGAGTCTCCTGAAAGGTGAAGAAATGCACCCAATGGCGTCTGAGGAATGTGTGAATGCAATATCTTTTAGATGGTGTCACCATCCTGTGCACATTCCATGTTAGTATAATGTAGCGCAAAAATAGAGGATTGGTGCTTTGACTTCTCTTTGTGCTGACTAATGTCTCATCTAAACTCCCCTAGTGGCAGAATTACATCTCCAAAATCCAACCAACCCCAGCTTGTGTGCGAAAACAAGTGCAACGTACATTGTAACTACAAACAATATCCCTCAAACGGGTGAAAGAGAGGTGCCCTTCGAAATACTCAGAATACACAACTTGTGTAAACTAAACAAAAATTAAGGGTTAGGACAGTAGATGCGGTAACCATTATTCATGGGGCATGTGTATAAATATATATATATATATATGTAGCAGGCTTTGACATTCCAGGGTGTGGTTAGCCCCAGCAATCATGACCCCATCCGAACCAGGTGTAGAAACAGTGATATTGTGTTTGGGCAAGGCCACTGGGCTATAAATAGAGCTGGGTTGGTTGGTGAGCTTATCAAAATGTGCCATCAAAGCACTAGGTATTATCCGGGAGGCATGGAGGTGCCAGAGCAGCCCGCATGGGGCTTGGGTTCCGGTGCAACGGGCACCTGTTCCCCCAGGAACCCATGTGATAGAATTGCCCAGTGGGAACCAACAGTTAGGTGGACATGGAAACACTATCTATGCGATGTTCAAGAGTTAGAGATCATCAGCCATATGCAGAGTTATGTCCAGACCATTAGTCATATCCGCAGATGCAGAGGCTCGTCTCTGTGTATCCCTTAACACTGCAAACGTATTTGCAGAGTATTGAGTGGTTTCCTGTAGTACTTTGGCTCTTTCTTCCGCTGCTTGAATTTTGGTAGGTTTGGACTGTGGATTGCCATTGATCACATTGGTGACGAGTTCGGGGGGGGGTCAACCACTCACCAGGGTCCACATTCCCAGATGAGGACTGAGGGATACCTTAGGCGTGCACCGACATCAATGCGTCCTCCGGCATGGGAAAAATGTTGACTCACCATCTACCACGCGGAGTCTGGTTGGAAACATCACAGCATATTCATAGTTCTGCTCTCATAGGTGTTGTTTGATCATTGTGTATGTGGCCCGCAGACGTTATACCTCCGCTGTAAAATCTGAGTTGTTTGGGTCCTCATACTTCCATGGACTTCCATGGACCGTGCGTTCTAAATCTTTGCAGGTCTCATTCGCAATAGTGAAGTAAGTGAGAAATTAATGGGCGATGAAGAGCTCCGTATCCGTGCCCTCCACTTTTTCAGGAAAGCCCATGAAGCGTACATTGTTCCGTTGAGATCAACCCTCTGCATCCTACGCCCTGCGATGTAGGACCACCACCTCCGCACTAAGCTACCTCATTTGCATTTCCAGTTCCTGAATTGTGGGCCTCATCGCAAACAGAGAAGACTCCGTGAACTTGACCCTTTCAGTCAGTTTGCAGTGGTCACTGCAGAGGAGGTTAACATCCTGGGAGACCGAGTCAATCTTGGCCTCTAATGAAGTTTTAGTGTCATGAATGGCCTGCAATATTTTCTCATATTGAGTGGAGTGCGTTTGAAGCATGGCTTCCAATTGATGCAGAGCCATCGAGGAGTCCGAAGGGATGGATGCCCTAGTAGAGTGTTCTGGTTGGTCTTGTGGCATGGATCTAGAAAATTTCGTTTTCATCATTTTGATATCCTGTGTTGTCATTCCGGAGTATATTCAGGGCAAGGAATAGAGCCTCCATGACAGCTAGTGGCTATATAAGTGTCGTGCAGGAGTTAAACAGCACCTAGGGACCCAATTAGTGCATAGATCTGCAAACCGGAAAGCCGGTCAAGTCTGAGAGCCCCATATTCCAAGTGGGGTCTGGTGAAGGCCTCTGTGGCCCAGTGCAGCAATTATCAGACAGGAGAACGTGTGTTACAAGTCCTTGCTTACACTTGCACATGGTCAGTGACATGCACCAGGGTAGCGCTGCACACCTCCAGCTGCACACCAAGCATTGGCCAGCAATGCAATGTCTTGTGTAGGGAGGGGTTTAATATATGCAACCATCCTTGAACATATACTGCTATGCAGCCATGTGTCACAGAGTCCTATCTGCCCCACCTCTGCACAACGGTCCCCACGCGTTAGTTTCAATTTACAGCCAATTACTTACGGCGGAGGTCTTGTTCTGTATAATTACTCTGCCGATCCTGCACTGGTTCTAGTCATTTCTGACCGTGAGCAGATCTTCATACAGGCCCTGGGCCACTTGCAAGGACCTACGGCACACATGGGCCAGCGGTTCTCTCTGTTGACTGCCCAGCAATCAGACCTTTATCTCCGTTGGGCCCTCAGATCCCTCAGCAACATGTGCAAATGCAGAGGTTCACTCCCCACATGCTCATCTCCTCCTCCACAGTCGTCCCCAACAACCAGGCTGTTGCCCGTTGCGGGCATATATGGCTCACCTTCGGCCCCCAGGGGAGGGTATTTCATCTGCAAAGGCCTCAGGAGAGAAGATTACAGGAATGAGTGGCTGTGGCTCACCTCGGTCCCACACCTCTCCAGTGTTCCACCCATGGCCCTCTCTGGAAGCTGGGCCGTCCTCCTCACAGGCCTCGTCGCTTGCCCCTCCGGAAATGCGAGTGGATTCTCGTCCTGATGGCTCCACATCTACCTGTTGGCGGAGCACTTGCAGTGTTCATCTGCAGGGAGCGGCAAATCGCAAGCCGCAGGCTCCCTCTCCACTACCTCGGCCACAGGGGACATACTGTGGCGTAGGGCACTCCTCCCCCCCGCGTAACAGCTGCCGATCGTCTCTGGCAGGAGCGGCTCAGCCAGATAACGAGAGGGCCAGTTGTTAATATGTGTCCCAGTGTCACATGTCATCCGAGGTCGGATAGGCAGGATAACACAGGATGAAGTTGGGGCTGGTGCCGGAGCTAATTCCAGAGCATCCACCACGGCCACCATCTTAGCCACACCCGAACAAATGAGGAGTTGTGCCTCAGTGAGGTCTCCTTTGAAGGGAATGGGCCTCATGGGGGAGGAGTATTCATAAAAAATTAATCTGTGGCATTATGCGCCCAGGAGTCTAGTACTTAATTTTAAGGGAATGTTTAGCCAGGAAGGAAGTTTTTCCAACTCTAATTGATTATGCATATGGATCCCACAGTGGTATATTTGTTCTTCCTTTATGTAAAGGGGTACCTTTTTAGGGTTCGCCTGCAAAGCGTTTGCGCTGTGCTTGAAAAATCTCTTGTAAAAAAAAAACAAATTAACAGGGGCTTATTTGCCTTTGCTTACCATTGGTTGGCTCTGACTTTACTCTAATTTCCTTGCTTCCTATTGGTCTGCTCCTCCTTCTCCTCGGGTCTCCTCCCCCTGCTTCCTCCTGGGCTTCAGTCTTCTGTCCCTGCCATGGAGCATGGATTCCTGTGGCCAGTGTCCTTCCACTGACCTCAAGGTCCTGACAGTACTTTTTCTCCAGCATGCTCTGTGCAGCACCTTTAGCCTGCAAAGAACACTGGAGGAGGTAAAGTTGTGGGTTCATGGACTTTTTCAGCCATGTTCCTGATAATTACAGGCATCAACTAGGCATGCCCAGGGCATTCTCTTGATTTGTACTTGTTCATTAGGAGCATTGCTTGTAAAACAGAGAAATATATCGATGGAGTATGTCGGCAGGGGAGAAAAGGCATGCCGAATAATAGTTAAAGCAGGAAAGCCCGCAAGCCTGTGTGCATTATGAGGGGTAGATTTATGGACAGGTGCTAGCCCTTAAAGTGTTTTTCCAAATCCCCTTTTACCTCCATAGGCTTCTAAAGCAGAAGTAAACAATTACCAGAAAAAACACACTTTGGCACTACAAATTAAGAAAATTCTTAAGCAGCACAGTCTCCTCAGTGCAACACGCAGTGCTTTTGTGAATGTCGGCTGCGCCTGCTTTATGGCTTTCTCCAAGCCTTTCAATAGGGAATTTTAGCATGCCACTCTAGCGGGTCTGAAATTTCAATCATTTTAACGTTGTGGTGTTACAGATGTGATTCAGGCACACATAAATCATGTGGAGGATTAATAAATGCCCTGACATTGAAGTAGTGGCAGACTGTAAAGCATAATAGGGAGCTTCCCTCCTTGGACATGTGGAGCCCATAAGCACAGCAGCAGTAAACCTTTAACCAATCCTAGTCCGCCTTCTATTTTTTCACCACAAGAGAAACAACCTGTAACAGGATCTGCCCCATGCTGTCTGCCGAATTGTCCCTTAAAGGGAAGCCCGGCCTTTAAACTGTGCCTTCACCTCCTCCTTATCAGCACAATATACTGAAGTCATGCAAGGCAGTAAACCACAGTCTCTAAGTAAAGTCATGAAAGATTTTTTCACATTGGTCGTATGGATCTTTCTAAATTGACAAGAAGCATTCAAAGGGAGTTGACATCAGTAATACATTTCAGCCAATGTGACTCCACAGTAGGGACCAGGAATCGTCAAATGAAGTTAACAAGACTTTATTTCAGGTTATTAATCCAGTTTGCATCCATTCAAAGCGTTTATTCAAGAGGTACTGCAATGCAGCTGGCAAGCTAAAATATCTCAATAAGTTCAGTTATAGCAGAATAAGATACCAAATAGTTACAGCCGCTGCATTACAAAAACTGAGAATAAGAAATAGATATTCCATAAAGAAACTTCTGTTATCTCTTGTAAACATAAAATAATTATAAGATCATCTAATCATGGCTCTAAATAGGGAATTAGGATGGTTCAAAATAGAGTCTCAATAATTTCATGAAGGTGCCAGCATAGCTAGGACTTCAGTAGAAGTCTTCAGGAAAAAGGAATAAGTGGTTAGCCTAAAGCTTCACAATTGTAAGAATAAAGGGAAGCAGAGAGGTTTGAACCTCTTGGAATATGTCTTAACTACTAACTGTGTGAACACTAGTTAAAACCAACCGAAACTTCAGCAGCATTCGTATATTTTCCCACACCACCAGGAAACAATCAATTCTTTACTTGCAATGTGCATTTGCAACATCACTTAGCTTTCCCATTCCACCAAAACTGAGACAGTTACTACAATTCTGAACATCTCCTTTTCCTGGTAGATAATGAATAGAAGGTTTCATCTGCGTGTTAGGTCTCCAGGCTCCTTGCCAAGTTTTCTCTTCTCAAGCCTCACTGTTTTTAAAGAAAGCCAGGGTAAGCAGCCACAGGTAAAGTTAACAATTCTTTTGATAAATGTGTACGAGCCATGCAATAAACATTACCTGAGACTGCATAGCAATTCTGTTGGGAGAATCAACTGGGTATTTTTAAAATGAAGTAGAACAAAATGGGGCAGATCATTACCACGAACATATGAGGAGTAATGCAGATTAAATTCCCTTTGTATTTAATGCAGTTTGCTTTACGTGATTCGAGTTCCTAGTGCCCTTCGATGAGCGATTGTTGTGTTCTTGATATGCCAACTCACTAATCTTCAGTGTTGCACAAAGATGATCAAAATAACATGATTGTGCGAGCTGAAATATAAATGTTGTTCTGAGTTCACTTTGATATCGCTCCCCCGTTCCTGGCTGTTGCACTCAGCGATGTAGCCCATATACTATAGCTTTGTCTAACCAGACACCTGTGATTTATTCAGTGCTGTCCGAAATGGCAGTAAAAGTATCTGTTAAGTTTAAATATAACATATTTTCTCAACTACAGCATTTGTGAGCAGGGATGTAACTTCAGGAGGTGTTTGGGGTGTTACACCTCCCCACCCGAATAAATGTGTTTTCTGGAAAATAGTTGGGTAGGGGTGTTTTCAGTAGGGTATGGTGAGGTGTCTGCTGGATTTCACCAAGACATTTGACATAAACACAGACAAAAAATGCACACACATTCTCTTCCTTTTTGCTTTGAAAGGTTTAAAAAATGTTGATTATTTTACAAAATATTGTGTTTTCTTTCACTTAGTACACCTACCGATCCGCATTCGTCTCCCTTTCCACTGACTCTTTAGCCCCTCTCATGTTCCCTGCTTCTTGTATAATGTTTTTTAACATTATATGCCAGCATGATTGTTGGAAAATCTGAAGCTCAACCCCCAACCCCCAATTTTACTGACCAAGCTACGCCCCGGATTGTGAGATTCTGTTTTTCTTCTCAATATGTTGCAGATTTATATATGTCCTGCATGCTGTGTTTAAAATGACTAATGCTTACTTCCAAATGGGTTTACAATTAGATGTTTGAGTGCCCTACAAAATCAGTTCCATTTAAAACATAGAGAAAAGGAAGGCATCTGTTGTCCACATTCCAACAAAGTACAGTTGTGTGCGTATTTTGTTAATACTTACACTATGTATTGTTTGCTATTGCACCAGTGCTTGTGCTGTGCTTTCAAAATCTGTTGTACAGAAAACACAATTCTTAAAAGAGGCTTAGAGCCCACCCATTACTTACCTTTACTTAGCATTGGTTGGCTCCCACATCACTCTTGTTTCCTTGCTTCCAATTGGCCAGCACCTCCTCTTCGCCTCTGTCTTCCTCCTGGGCGTCAGTCTTTGTCTCTGCCATGGAGCATGTACCAACTACTGCTGTCCACTGGCCTCAGGCTCCTGCAGGTATTCTTTTTTTTTTTTTTAAATGTAGACATGTACTCTTTTGAAGTGTATGGCTCTACAGTCCCTCTCCTTCACCCCTGCCCTCCCCAGCCTTATCTTTTTAACCTGCCCTCCTCCCACCTCCCACCTCCCATTCTTTTAAAAACCTACCCACTGCCACCCTTTATGAAGTTGAAGGTTGGCTGTAGAAGAATTTTGGCCAGGCCTTTCAAACAAACTCCATTTGTTTAACCCTCTGTTGTTATGGTGCATGGCTTTAGGCTGAAAGCAGCTGGGGTTAACAGCATGAAGGCTTCATAGACTGCGGCAAGGCCCTGGAGATTAAGGAAGAGGGCATTAAAAATTAAAAATGAAAGTAACAAAAGAGGGACTATCTGTAATTGCAACTATGCTTTCTGTAGTGCAATGCTGCAGGGAGCAAATATTTAGCATCCATAAAAGCGTAGAATCCTGTGATACATCCAAAACTATCCATGAAGATTTCCTCCCCACTTTGGGTTCAGAAACCACAAACGTGCTGGTGAGACACCATCACTACTATCACCAATTGAGGTCAACTAGATCTTTAGGCTTGGCGAAGAGTGTAGTAATCAGAATCATTCAATCACAAATCAATGGCATAATAAACCATAAACTATTCCAAGCACCATTGCCAATTTAACACTAAATCAGACTCCAAACTGAATAAAGTTTCAAAGCTTTATTATAATCCCAAAATCAATGTTACATATATGGTGCGCAAAACTAAATTATAAACATACATAAAACCATGGGCTGACTGAAACATCTGAAAAGATTTAACCTACCAAACATCAATAGTATTAAATTAGCAACAACACAATATGCACATTATTATTAACTTTCAAAGCAGATGACAGTGACATCAGTAAATAATCGAGTTACAATTTTTCACATTCAGATTTCAGGTTTCAGGGCTGGGCCAACCAAGTCACTCACATGAATTTAGACCTGTATTTGTGGGAACAGGCTAACAAATGCGGGCAAACGCAAAATAAAAGAGAGAAATAATAATTTGACAAATCATCTAACTAGGGCAACTCACTATAAAAATACACTGGTGTAATTATCTAACCGAAGAGGAAACAAGAAACCACATTTAGTTATACCTGTCCTCATGGGACAGCAGACACTAGTGCTTCATCAGGCAGAATTGTCACTGTCTTCCAATGTCAGTTGACAGCAGCATCAAGACAGTGCAGAACACGGGCTCTCAGTGGCACCATCAAATTTGCAACTATTCTGAATTTTCTCAGATAAAATGCATTGTCATTTCAATGATTTCACACAGTTGAAACAAAATATTACATCTAATAAATTACAGGATCATAATCTTCTCTCACGATACACTAAATGAACTAAATACAATTTTATGAGAATCATAAATTTCCTGTCTTGTTCAACAGATAGAACAAGCAATGCAATATTGTTAGTGACAAACATGTTCCTTGCCTTCAATACAATAGGACATTCAACTTCACATCAACACTCTAGAAATGAATGTAGGTCAGACAAGTGATTTTCCATTACTGCTGCAAAATGAATCTTTCAGACCTAATCAAACTAAAAAACCCTTAATACACATTAATACACTTATTAAAACCTATTGTGCACTTTACAATTCGAATTCAATGTGCAACGCTAATTATTATATTGCAAATATTATTTATGACATGTTAGAGCTGATTTAAACACGCATTTATTTTCTGCACCCATAGAATTTGCATTATTAAAATTTATTTAATTCAGTATAAGTACAATTAATTCATATTCATTTAATACTTTCATTTCTTAATCTTCATTTTAATAAGAACACTCTTTATGTTAACTCATTTTAGTACTTCATTTAATATGAATGCAAAATATCTCATGTTAAAACACAGTGCTTAATACAAGTGGCGGCCACATGGTCCATCATATTTCAAACGTGCACATTTTACAACTGGCTTTATTTTCACTGTGAGGCTTTTAAACGTAGGTTAATTAGTCACCATATGGTAACTTCTATGCCACTAATATTTTAATAAAATTTGATCTCCCTCAGCTGTCAAACACTTCCTTGAATTTGGGCTCAAATTTTTCCAATTATAGTAATCAGATGTTATTGCAAAGAGAAACTTCCTGGGAAAGCATTGTCAAGTATGAAATCCATTAGTGATCGCATCAAAATGTCCTACTTTTTACGAACATTTATGAACTATTTGATGAGTATCCTGGTTATCCCAAGGCTTAGTTTGTTTTTTCACCAATTATTTGAGACGTGGAACAACCAAGTGACCCACATATTCACTATGTTGTATTTTTATTTTAGGACCACGACAGTTTTCATGCACATTTCCACATATCTAGGAGCATTTTTAACATCCTAGCTCATAATACATTGCTTATAAACAACTTCCTTCCTGTCAATGTCTGTCTCTCGTTTAGTGACTCTTACCATACAATGTTCTTCTGGGAAGCCATTCCTCTGCATACTCAATATGGTTTCTAAAATTCACTTGTGACAGCTCAGAGCCCCAATGTATCTCATTTACAGTAGCTTGAACAAACCTAGTTAGAATCAAACACTTTGCATGCAATGATGTTTATTTCACTCTGATCACTCTTGATCTGCGCACAACAGAAACAATATGCCTCACTATATTCTTATGTGCCTACCCTAGCCACTTCTTTCTGTCGTCTACATGGAAACACCAAAGTACAGCGTGGTACTCCAAACAAGACATTTACACAGTTACACCCTACCCACGCTTGACCTTATTTGTTCATCCGCACCACTATGGTACTTTATCATCAAATGGCCACCCTAGTTATTTGGAAAGCATGCGGTTCTAGTGTGCATGTATTTTTGTCACTCTGTCTACAGGGTATTATTTCAGGTCCCAAGACTTCTCATATAAGCTTCCACAACCGAAACAAATATCTTTCTTTAATAAAGTAAAAGGTTGTGGATTTACCAAATATGTGATATAAATAAGCAATTTCAATAAGTGGAACTATTTGGATTAAAACACATGTCCACATGAGTAAATATTATACTTGGAGAATCTATAGTTACCCATTGGTTGACATCTAATCCATAATGTGAAACACCACAAAACATATGACATAAAAGATCTGACAGCAGACATGTCATGATGTTATAACTAACATTATTATTGAGACAACTATGGATAAAGTATGATTTCTTTGTTTGAGTGTGTTGTTTTTACTGATGCTGTTCTGCCAGATTTTTTTATGTATTTATTTAAGAGAAGTTTTGTGATGTCATAATCATTCCATTTGGTGCACTGTGTTGCTCTACTTTAAACTGAGAGGAAACAATGCCAAAGAATGCAGCACTCTTAGTCTGGGTAATACATGTATTAAGGTACTTCCCAGATATCAAATAAATAAAAGCATACAAAAATATGAACATGAGCATTTAACTTGAAGACAGAATGAAACACGTGTAGATGTCAAAATGCTCACAACCGTTAAACAATGGTAGACAGAAAATGTGCAATACTTCAACAGTGAATAGATGTAGTGAAAATATAAATACAGTCAAGCTAAATAATTAGGAATTAAAATGTATCACCATGGGAGTTGAATTCTTCATCCTTGCCAGCATCAACCCGGGGAACCCTGAATTGCTGAGGCAGGAGGTCTTCTCAACATGAGATTCTTTCCCTGAACTGTTCGTCCTTGCAAAGGCAAATTCCTTCTACCTCAGCACCCAGTTTCCCCGCCTTAAATACCTTAAACAAACTCAAGAGGAAGATTCTAGCAATCTGCCCTTACCTACGGTTATGACATTCAAGCGCTGGCTGTACTCTGTCTGCGCCGAAAACACGCAAAGGAACGGGCCCTGCCCCAATGTACATTCCACAGGAGGAGCTGTATTTTTCTTGAAGAAAACATTCTTGGACTGAGACACTCTTATCACATCTACCTTCCACATCCCCCATATTTTGTTCCAATACAATGTAACCCTGTTTTGGGGAGAAAAGCGCAAACACGTTCTGTATGGAAATCAAGCTCAGTAGGGAATAAAACATGTGCCGCCTCTGTAACGGCACCTGAAGCTAAGCACAAAATGGAGTCAGTCATCAAGATGGAGTCTGTGTTCAAATACACATAGCATTACTTGCACAAATTATGGTTTGCATGGCCGGTGTGTGATATACAAATTTCAAAGCTAATCATAACTGGAGCATTTCAAGTGTGTTTTGGTTTTAATTCATAGCCATAACTTCAATGTGTATGTTTTTTCAGTGTACTTTGGGGTTTTCTTGATTATATATGTCATGATTGAAGTAGAGGACTGCCCAGATTGTCCACCAGCCTCCCAATTTACTAATGCTCTCAAACTGTTTGTGCTGCAAGTGCTGGGGATGTACAATAAGAGGAAATGAGATAAACATGGTTAGTGAAAGCAGAGAAACCAGCAGTTGTCCAGCAGTTTGTGTATCTGCGGAACAGAGCGCATTCACCATCATCATATCTTATGGGCATCCTGGACGTGGTAAAACCTGGAAATTTGCTCCTAATGGTAGGGCTACATGAATAACTAGAGAGAGTTAAGCCGCAAGCAGTTAAGAGAAATTCCGGATAGGGACCTAGAAGTGCAAAAAAAAGGTCCACATGAAAGGAAGGGAGCCAGGTGAGCTGACTAGTCAATAACGGAAGAACCCACCAACTATAGATGTTGCCAGGTATACATTAGAAGGCAGCACCAGCTTATATACTGTCAGCATCCCTTTCAGCCCATGTGGGATGTGTCATCAACCTGAAAGTCAGTGACAGCCATCTTGATTTGAAAAATTGGACATTATGGAAATTGAGGTTACAGTGGCTATGTTGAATCAAGCTGAACTCTAACTATACACAAGGCAGAGCAAGAAATTGCAAAACATTCTCCATCGCTGTTTTGGTGAACATTTCCCCACCACCCAAAAAACTGCCAAGTAGGACCTCTAACACCCTGTGGCGAAGAAGGAGAAACAAACTATAACATTTTGCCAATCCTGGACTCCCCAGGAACCGATAAAAGGAACAACTCTTTCCGGTCTCTTACTGTACCAGACTCAGCAGCAGCGAGTTCAGTTTAGTATCCCAGTAACAGTGCATACCAAAATGATCTATAAAGCATAGATTCTTCCAAAATTTCTCCAAGCAAAGAGTTACCCTTTTTATATTGTCCTTTGAGTTTCTTTTAGAGGAGATATTTTTTCTGTGTCCACTATTAACATTTGCAGCCATTTCAATTGGAAAGTGTTTTTGACAGTTTTTACTTTTACTAGAAGATGTACTAATGTGTCACTTGTTTCCATATCCTGAGGAGAGCAGGCATTTACAATGTTCGCTGCACTAATATATTTGGGTTGGATTAAAAAGGCAAAAAAGAGTGTAGGTGGTTTGATAGAACATGAAGAGGACTTTATCTCTACGTTGTTTTTACAAGAAAGTGCTTTACTTTTTAATTTGATAAAACATGAAAGAATCATCAGCATCTCAGCATGAAGATCTTCATCCAGAAGAAGAAATATTCTTCAGTCCATCACCACACTCAACAATAATAACGTTGAAGTAAATTTAGCAGAGACAATTGAACTGAGTGTTTTGGCCCTTGACTTAAGGACATGGCGGCAATGAGCTTGGCACTCTTCTCTTGCACTGATCTCCCACTGATGACGCGCCTGATGAGCACCAAGGATGGCAGTAGCTAGTGTCATGGATACAAGCACTTTCAGTGTGTTTTCGGGTGGACAGGTGAGGTCAGGACCAAAACACTGTAAACGATGACATTAGTGACATAATATAGACTGGGATGCAAACTCAAATCTGTGCTCTCACTCAGGTTTTTTTAAACTGCTAATGTCGCATCATTCTGAATTTACAACAGATTGATGTGAAGTAAATGTGTGTTTGCTTTTGAACCGCAGTTGTAATGAGAATTTTGATTCTACAAGGAAACATGCATTGCTTATTTTTTCATGTAGCTTACAATGAATGTTGTTCTGTATTGTCGTGTGTCTTGGTTACGCCTCACCAAGATATTTGTTTTGCCTATAAACCTGTCAATATAAAGAACCCAATTCGTTCTTTTTAGAGTCGAGCCTGCAAGCGCTCTGGGCCCTGCTGTAATCTCTCTGTGGGCTTTTAACCACACCCATGTCACACCCATCAATTTTGTTGGTTCATGGGATTGGCTTTTAAAATTTGCTTGATTTCATTTGTGAAAAGCATGCATATGTCAAACATTTTCCGGTGTATAGCGCTCCTCGACAACACCGGTAAACTACTGAAAACATACGAGGTTCCATGTATTCCACGTAGCTTCTGGACAACATTTTCTTTTTATTTCCTATGCGGCGCGATCTCACTGGGCAGTAATTGAGCACTTTGCAGGACATCATTCCTGTTACATTGCATAACTGTCAATACATTTGCCTGCGAGTGAACTTCTGTTTCCCTTTCTGTGCTCCTTCATGCTCATGCTCATGGCATGGCACTTTAAATCGGCTCGCTTATGTAAAACTGTACTACTTTTCATTTTCAATTTATGTAGAAAGAAAAGTCTGGTAAGGACTTTACAACTCTAATAGCTCGAAGTCGAACAAATGTGAGACTTATTGCATTGCAAATGCTTGTTTTTATATGATGCAGTTTTGGAATCTTTACATAGTTACCACCTTAGACCCGAAGGAGGAAAATTGCAAAACATGGCCAGATAACAATTTTTTTCTTGAAACCAGAATGCAGTTTTCATTCTTTACCAATAACCGAATATTTAGCCTCATTATATATTCATGATGCAAGCAGATTAAAGTGGAAGGCAGTGCATAAAAGTTTGAGTGATTTTGAGTGTGCAAGCAGATGTGTGCCATCATTTAAATAGCGTGCATCCCACAGCAAATGTCAATGTGGTGCTAATAGTGGGTTCAGATAATCCCTCTTCAGCAAAGGAACAAAACGCATCAGGGGGTCTTCACATTTGGCAGAAGATGTATTTAAAGGTATCTTCTGCCTCTTATGTAACTATAGTATTAGTTTTACGCTGCTCTGTTGTTTTCCGTTGCGTACATCTGCACTAAAACAATAATCGCAAGAGTGTATTTCGGTAGATTCTACTGAACAGTATGTACTTCCGTCGGCTTTAGGCAGCCTTCTTGAAAGAATTTAAAAGTAAAAAACATATCAATAAGTAGGATGACAAAAACACGTGCCCAAAGACTGGCAACAATGGGCAAGATGTACAAATCAGTTCATTGTTCTGAAACGCACAGATTCCGAGTTTGCATCTGAAAACTGCTTATAGACATGTACTAAACCCAATCTAGGACCCAAGTAACTTTTTACTTACTCCCAAAGTCCCAAAATGGGATTTAGAAATGGGTAAGGAATCGCTAATTGGAAGAGGCCTCCCTTCGACATTCCTATCCTATGTATTAGGACCAAAATAGCCCCCTAAATTGGATTTGCAACCGACCTGTTCAATATTCATTAGATAGGTTAGATTCTAACACACTACAGTTTGAAATTATAAGAACCAACCCAATAGTACATAGGTCGGTTCTCAAAAATCTTTATTGGTGCGAATGTTTTTTTGCGACAAGTAAATAGTGCATCTGGCCCTATATGCTTTGCACATATGTCTCAGTATGTGTGCTGCTGGGTAAAAGACCTGTTTGTCAAAGGTACTTCTTTATCCCTAGTATATGTTGTGTTCAAACTATAATGGGGCCATTTTACTGCTGAAATTGCAGGTGTGTATGATGTATTTTGTGGTGTGTAGAAAACCTGAACTGATAATTACTTACTTACCTGTGCTCTTGAGCAAAGTCAGCAAATGAACTGACTTGCCCCTGCCATCAAAATGTCTAGTTATGAGATTATTGCGGGATGCCAGGTTACACAGTGTTATTTCATAGATTGGAATATCTGTTCAGTGGTTTTGATTGCTTGCCTTTCCTATTTCTAGGTATGACTGGAGAAAATGGCTCCACAGGATTTCCGGGAAAAGCTGGCCCCTCGGGACCTCAAGGACCTCCAGGACTTCCGGGATTAGATGGGCCTCCTGGACCTCCAGGAAACCAAGGAGTGCCTGGTTTACCGGGTCAACAACTAGTGGGACACTCTCCCAAACTCTATGCCTTTCACGTTGCACTGACGACAAAGAACCCACCCTCGAATAAACCCATTCAGTTTAAGAAAATACTTTACAATGATCAAAATGTTTATAACACGGAAACAGGAAAATTTGTAGCGCCTGTAAAAGGAATTTACTTTTTCACGTATCAATTGACGATATATAATACCGCAACGCAAGTGACACTGAATAAAAATAGTGTCATTCTGCAGTATACCTACAAGAGTTCACAGAGCAGTGTAACAGCCCAGTCCTCTGGTGCGGCCATTTTACAACTTGAGAAAGATGACAGCATTTGGTTAGAAGAAAGGCAAAGCCCGAGTGGCCTCTATGCTGACGATGATGACGACACAACTTTTTCTGGGTTCCTATTGCACACGCTCTGACATCTCTGTATTTTATTTTGTGCCGCGAGCGCACAAAGCAGCGCGTCATACACTTCTTGTAATCTATAAGTAGTATACCTAGAACCCATAGGTGTTTACATCGCAGCTGCAAACAATTTCGATATCTGCCAATTATGCTCCATTGCTTCTAAAAAGCTATCCTATCGTTTTCAAGCGATACTTTCCTGTGAGTTAGTACATAACTGTCATTGCCCCCCAGATAAAGTATGCTTAGACATCCATAAAAGTGCATACACACGTTTTTGTTATACTCGTTATCGCACATACTCATAAAAATTGATTTGCAGTAACATGGTGAACTTATGTACAACAAGGGTAAAACTGACAAGTGTCTCAAGAATATGCTTCACAGCACAATCCAAAAGGTCCATAGCTTTTCATTGCTACAATTAAAAATTGACGCCTAAATAATATCACTTTTTAAAACTAATTTTCCTCCACAGCAAATTCACAATGTATAAAACAAATTTGATTTATCCCAATACTTTGTTCCAGCATTCATATAACCATTATGTTTACAAAACATTGCCGTGCATTCTTTTAGTTTAAGACCTATTAACAATTCAGAAAATGTTGTAGGGCATATTGAGTAATGCATGTTCATCCATAGTGTATACGCCTATACTTCTATCTTGTTTGGCCAGCAATACGTAAACCTTCCCAACAAAATCTAAATCTTAAATTAGGCAATAGTCACCAAAAACCTAGATACCTGGAGGTAGATCAGTTTACTGTTTACCGTTTTTTTTTCTTTTATTAAAGTTGTATAGGGCCGAATGTGGACAAGAATTTTCACAAATTCCTGAACAGCCAGATAATGCAGTTTTCATATATTTTAGTCCTTCATTAATCATGGTCTCACTGAGTATATATTTTAATAAAGGCTTGTCAGGGTTCACCCTTTGGATGTGTGAGAAACTTCTGCTGCCCTCTGGTCAGGTTGGAGTCCTGGGTACTTGATCAGAGTATATAGCTCTTCCAATCATGCTCTACCTGTGCAGCCAGGCTATTGATTGGCTCATTCTGATTGGCAGAGATCATACACCAGAGTATTGTAAATAGTGAAATCCCAGGCACGAAACATGGTCATAACTAAAGTGCCAGTGCATAGAAGATCCAGTTAGAGGTAATAATCCACGTGGTATGCACCCGGAATATCCACCCCAGAATATCGATGGGACACAAAAGCAAGGACAAAATATATATTAAAACATACTGACAGGCAAGTCTAGATTTTCTATACCTAAATCCACATATATGTACCTATGCAGTACATATATCTTCAAGGTACATGGATGTGGAGTTAGGAATAGTAAAGCTATACTTCCAGATAAGCACCTACCTTTTGATATTTTCTCTTTCGATATTCTGTCGTCCATTTAATTTTACCATGATATTCTGGAGGTCGTAATTCAGTAGTACAATCAATCTACGTTCCTTGAGAACCATAAAAATCCTTTACACACGATGGGAGGTCCTTCAGGAAGCAGTCTCTCTTATTTGGATGTAGGTTTATACAGAGTCAGATCTCTTCATATGGGTTCCACAGATGTTTGCCACAAAAAAGGAATGGAACAGTAGATAATACGGAGAGAATTAAATTTTTTATGCCGTTCTGTAATAATTCCTTTTAGTAGAGGTAATGTCAGAGATTTCTAAAGATACATCTTTTATGCATTTTATAATATACAGTGTCAATAGTTAGGACTCTTGTCTGGAGAAAGGCTGGCAAGACTATCTGTTTATCTATTCAAGCCACACATATATATAGATTGCACTGGACTCATGGATTTCCAATAAACTAAATTGTTCACTGATTGGGCTGTATTTGTATATTGTAGGCACCGTCATTGTGCTGTATTGTTGTTTTATAGGCACCATCATTGTCACTGTACTAAAGATAGAATACACTACTACAATTATATTACTACTTGTTTGATTCTCCTTTGTTGCTTAACTAGGGCTCTGGTCTAAATCTACATGGTTTGGATTCCCAATCCACACATATATATATATAGATTGCACTGGATTCACTGATTCCCATTAAACTAAATTGTTCACTTATCGTGCTGTATTTTTAAATTGTAGATACCATCATTGTGATGTATTATATGCACCATCAATGTCACTGTACTAAAGATAGAATACACTACTACAGTTATATTACTACTCATTTGATTCTTCCTTGTTGCTTAACTAGGCCCCTGGCCTAAATCTACATGGTTTGGAGTCCCAGCCCACAGGCTATGGGGCACTGAGTTCAGTGCACCAACGATAAGTTGTGAATTCCAGGTTACTGTAAACCCAAACAACTCACTGAGCATACCTGCCAATGTTGGACTCTGTGCTTTCTGGGTTACTAACAGGACGCAGGGGTAATCCAAATGATCATTCAATAATTAGTCACACCCTCAAGAATCACCAGAAATGAAATATGCATTTCAACATTTTTGCACTTGGTCCTCTTTGCAAGGTCATCTCTAGACTTTTGCTTTCACCCTCCTGTTTTCTAAAACCATTTTTGTTGGCTTTTAGGACTCTGTGCATTATACAACTGCTAACTAGTGCTAAAATGCTTGTGCATCTCCCTTAAACAAGGTAAAGTAGGCTTACACCCGATTGGCATGTTTAATTTACATATAAGTTCCTAGTAAAGTGGTATACCATATACCCAGGGCCTGTAAATTAAATGCTACTAATGGGCCGGCAGCACCCAATTGCACTTTTAATTTACTTGTAAGTTTGCAATAAAAGGCACTACAAGCTATATGATACTACATTTAATTAGTGGGCCTGCAGCACCCAATTGACATGGTTAATTTAATTGGAAGTCCCCAGTAACGTGGTACTACATGTACCCAGGGCCTGTAAATTAAATGCTACTAGTGGGCCTGCAGCACTTATTGCGCCACCCACTTCAGGTCCCTTTTAAACATGTCGAAGGCCTGCCTCAGCAGCCTGTGCATGTAGTTTTAACTGCCAATTTGACTAGGCAAAATAAACCTTTTGCCGAGCCTAATCCTACCATTTTTATGCATATAAGTCACCCCTTAAGAAAATCCTAAAAATCCCTTGCAGCAGGGTGCAGTGTATTTAAAAGGTTACATGTCCTAGTAGTGAAAAACTCTAAGGTCCAGATGTACGTACCTTTTTTCTAGTCGCAAACAGCCTGATTCTGCAAATCGGGCTGTTTGCGACAAGAAAAAAGCATTTTGGTATGTACAGACCCTATTTTGCGATTCAGTAATCTATTTACCGAATAGCAAAATAGGATTGTGAGTCGCAATTTGGAGGGGGCGTTCCATTCCTAATTGCGAGTCGCAGTGCAATGTAGGATTGTTTTGTGACCGTGAATGCAGTCCAAAAACAATCGCGGTTAGCTCTAATTTCAAATTGGAGCATAACCCATTCGCAAATGGGAAGGGGTCTCCACGGGACCCTTTCCCCTTTGTGAATAGTAGCGAACATATTTTTCAGAGCAGGCAGTGATCCCATGGACCACTTTCTGCTCTGAAAAAATGAAAAGAAAACTTTTGATTTTTGTCTTTGAAATGCATCCTTAAGGAAAACAGGATGCATTAAAAAAAACTGCTTTATTTAAAAGCAGTCACAGACATGGTGGTCTGCTGTCCCCAGCAGGCCACCATCCCTGTGAGGGCGGCCATTCCCAATGGGGTCGCAAATTGTGACCTGCCTCATGAATATTTATGAGGTAGGTCATTTGCGACCCCTTTGGGAATCGTAAACAGTGTCATTGACTCTGTTGTACATCAGGTTTTGTGACTCGCAAATTACGAGTCGCTAAGACTCACAATTTGCGAGTCACAAAACCTAATATTTGTACATGTGGCCCTAAATTCCTTTTTCACTACTGCAAAGGCTAACACTCCTATAGGATAACATTGAGTTACCTGATTATATTTAATAAATGCTAACTTTTGATTGGAAACAGACAAGTTTGGACTCTAAAGAACTGACATTTAAATTTCTTCTTTAATAGTAAAGTCAGATTTTAATTCAGAATTCAGAAAATCACACTTTTAGAAGTTGGCATTTGCTTGTCCTAACCATTTGGTGCCTGCAACCTGTGTCCTGGGTCACATGACTGTGATAAAAATGGTAGTTGGTCTTTGTGCATTCCTTCTAGACAGTAAAGCAATGGAGAACAGGATGGGTCATTCTGCTAGGATGGAAGGGGCAGTGCTTTTCCCTGCCCCACTTACATTTCAAAGGGGCTGCCTCCAGTGCACTCACAGAGAACTTGAAAACAGTGTATTGTGACCTTAGATATTTTGCAGCCTTGGCAGGGGAAAGAGGAAGCTTACAGAAATAGATGTAAGGAAGAGCCTAGGAATTTCTACAAATTCAAAGGCTGGCACCTGGTATAAATACTGGACCCTCAGACCAATTATTCAGTTCACTTCTCAGAGGACTGCAATGCTGCTACCAGAGGACCGACCTGCTGCTTGGACCCTACCTTTTACCCTCAGAGGACTGCCCTGCTGCTTGAAGCCTGCCTTGATGGTTGACCCCAGGGCTATCAGAGTGACTTCAAGAGCTAGATGGCTGGCCTCCTGTTCTGAGCTACAGGGACAAAACAAGCTCTAACAACCTCACACCCACACCTGAACCCTGGCAAAAGTGAGTCTTGACACCCCAATTGGTCCCCAACCAGTCCTGTGCCCTTGGAATTGATGCTAATTGTACTAACCAGCCTAACCCTAAAACCTGGGACTTGGAAAATCTTTCACAAAAAAAGGCCTGAGAACCAGAGGGAGAACGGAACTTATCTACTCGCTGATCCACTAGAGGTGCATTGCCGGTCAACCTGACTTTGCAGTAGCTCCTCCTACATTCTTTTTCGCAACAGCAAATCCTGTTCAGTAGACTTTCCCAGAGAAGGTATCAGTGCTCATGAAGCCATCGTCAGCTACAGCTTTGTCCTGATGGAGATTTTCGAGTTGTGACAAAGCTACAAGGTCTGAACATTGACATCCTCACCACAACTTCATCCAGCTGCTCCCCAACGACTCTTCCTAGGACACAGTGGCTGCTTTAACCCAATGATCTTTTCCTTATCAAGAACCTTTCTCCAGAATTTATTTTAAGTCCAAAGGTAAATCAAGACCAGGCGAATCCAATCGTGGCTGAATTGTGCTTCATTGCGGTCAGCCTTAATATTTGACTTTGCCTTGGTCTCGCACAACCATATATCCGTGGTTGGTGCTTTGCTCTTTTTGGCACCATCATTCACTTTAATCTTTAAAAGTTCATAACTCTGGTTCTGCTGATTGGATTTTGGTGTCATTTTATCTATTAAATTTCACTCTATGTTTCTAAATTGGTGTGAATTATTTTGTGTTTCACTTTATTTCTGTTTCAGCGCTGCATAAATAAATAACACAGTGCCTCTAAGTTAAGCCTGTTTTTGTGCCAAGTTAGCAGAGGGTTAAGCGCAGGTTAAATTAGTGAATTTTGTGGTTCACCCTGACAAGGATTGTGTTTTTTTTCTTTAGCTGGGCTCACACCCCCTTCAACCAAAAATCGAATTTCTCACAAACATGTATTTTAAAAGTAAAATGAAAGAGGTCTCTGCATTAGAAGATATGACTTAATGACACCCTCTGCTTATGAATGCCATGTGTGAAATTTTGCAGTTTAGATTCTTTATGAAACCAGTTTGCCCACATATGTTGGTTTCTGTGAGGTGACCATGAACTCCAATCTCTTGCTAATTAATTTTTTTTTTATTCACTAGGATGTATTTTTGAGTTTATGCACTAGAAGGTATATACCAGGGTATCCATCTCAGTGAAGGTTAGATCATAGAGAGGTGTACTACAGGCATTATTTTTTTATAGATCCGATTGATAGAATATTTATAAGATAGTGCAGCTTCCAATCTTTGGCATAGTCTGTCAGTCCTTTTAAAGCATGACACATTACTTTATTTCCATTTTACCGAAATACAAGCATGATGATCAGTATCCACTTGCCAGCCATGTTGACTATGAATGGTATAAGTAATATTTTCACAAATGAAATATTTAGAATGTTTTTCAGCCCATTATGTATTTCTGACATTTGAGCTGGCCTCCTCAACACTGCCAACGTCCACCTAGCTGTGAGTAAAAGTTGTGCGATAAGTGCCCGCCTACAGAGGGTGATGAAAACGCCACAGAGAATGGGAGATTCAAAAATGCAACCTTGGATGGACAGAGCACTGAGTCGTCGGTCACCCTATTTTCTGTAGTAGAACTTTCAAAAATCTGCACAATTTTCACAGAGCCAGCGAATATGGAAATGGGAAACTGCTGCCTCACCTACAAACACGCATTTTAAACTTCGATCTCTTAAACTTCATGAATATGTCAGCAATCAGATGTCAATGGTAAAGCAGCATATATGCTTGTTCTCTTTCACAAACATATTTTAACAAGACCATTCTTCATATATTTCTCCACGTAGCATTGTTTAACTACACAGTGACCTCCCTAAGCCGAGTATTAACATATGTTAGGGTCAACTGGACCATGTGAAAGAATAACACCTTATAAAAAACTGCTGTGTTTTGTAATGAGCTTTACAAATGTAGTGCAGTCTGGTCCCTGTTCTCCAGGAAAGTAACATGATGTAATGGTCTTTGAAAGTTGAGTACAAGTTCTCCTATTCTCCAAATTACATTAATTATTACTCCACGCAAACGACTTCATTATATTTCCTTCGAACATATATATGTTAAATTTGCATCCTCTATTGCATCCTTTGGCGTGGGTATAGCACTTTATTTCTTTACAAGGACTTCATGCTTTTATTAGGTTTAGTTGTCATAGATGAGCACTGGGTGATTGTACCTGGGAAACAGACTGCAGGACTTTGTTTACTCTATTAGGAGTGGATACACTTAACACTAATAAACAGCATGAATGATTGTTGGCTCATTGAGTATAATTCACTGGCTTGTGGTGCCCAAGACAGGTCTGAGCAAGGAGAATAATTAAATAAGACACTAAGGGCCATATGTACGAACACTTTTTTCCCATAGACACAGAATGGTTAAAAACCTTTGCTACATCTGGCCCTAAGGCACTAAGAAAAAACTTGTATTTTATTGAAAGGTGAAACAGGGACGCTCCATTCACCCCGGGTTAACCACAAGACCAAATCGCAGTGCATACTTAAATACCAAATTGTATCATTACCCAAGGTGCTGAGGATATTCATTTATAGTGTGGGAATGCTGTTTAACTGAAGCAATGGAACTCAAAGAGTAACTTACCTTGTGATCATTCAATGGCAAGTACAACGCAAGGGGTCTTTGAGTGTCATGCGCAGACTTAGAAATGGTGGACTCCCCAACATGGGGCAGGGGCCAATGTCACCCCTATAGAAATAAAAATAGATAGTTCAGTTGTCCATTTTGTTTAAATTATTTCAGCATCCATAACTCAACTGGGTGGGTGATCTTAAAACTGGAAGCATTCATGGGTTGTTAAAGCATGGTTAACAAGACAGGGGTCAAATGATCCTTATATTTGGACAACTTTTGCACCCTCATAAGAGCTGAACTAATGTTGGTTTTCTAACATGGTACCCACCGATTGTGAGTATTATTTCCGAGCTTCTATCCCAACATTTCATCTTCAGATGGCAAAGCTAAGGAAGACATAGAGGGCGGGTAGTCCGCATTGAAAGAGTTCACACATGAGCAATCTTCCACTGTGGGTTAGTCCTCTAATAAATTAAAGGTGTCTGGGCAACAGGTCACCAGATGAGACTTCAGGAAAAAGGCAAAAACATTGCAGTGTGGCCAACAGTGCTATAGGCTCAAGCGTATCTCCAAGTCACGCATTTTAAATCTACCATTGAAGTATTACTCGGTTAGCAATGTGAATGCCTGTAGCATTATGTTTAAACCAATGATGGTTGCAGAGACAGTCTTGAAGTAAACACAGGTCACAAGGGAAGACAGGTAATTGAGTGGGGGCTGGGTCACTCACAGTCAGTGCCCCAAGAGGCATGGCAGAATAATAGGGCAATCCAAAGAACACCAGTGCAGAAAGCAAACATAACAAACCCCAAAGAGGGCTGCAAACCAGCACTCTGTTAGTCCTTATGAGAGGGTCGTGGGATGAACGCAATGGAGCTCTGTTATTCCTTTTAGACAGTTAAAAACATGAACAACTGGGGACTCCTCTATTGCTCTGTGCACGGCTCTGTGCACGGCTATTGGGTCTAGATATTGGGGCAAACCCCGAAATATTTCAACACCAGATGTTGCTTGTTCCTGGCGATTGATGGCTAATGTATCGGACCTTAGGTACCTTAGGTCATATCATCGCTGCCAGACCTGAAATCACCTGGGGGTTAACCTATTACATTGTTTATTAAATCTGTATACCATAATCTTCTTTCAACACGAATTTGGCGTAGTCTCGTTCATTCTTGTTGAAGGGTCATTGGTTCAATTAATGCATCAATCAACTGACTTGACTATGGAGAAATATCAGTGCTATGCAACTGACCACTTCCGTAGCAGGACAACAAGTTGGCACCTTAGAACCCCTGTTCCTGTACCATTTATTTGGGCTGGAGAATGTGCCACAGGGATGGCAAGTCCAGCCCTACTCTTTCTATTACATCACTTCTGTGGCAATCATCACCTCAGACCGATCAAGTTAACACAGTCACCTGCATCTGCTTCCATACCCTTAGAATGCTCTGGAAAGGTATTCAAGTGCCTACCCCCGGACACCCACAAAACCATCATGCAAGTCCTCATCACCAGCAGGCTCGTCATAGTAATACATAACATAACATAGCATACCATAGCATAGCATACCATAACATAACATAACATGAAAACATAGGGTATCTTGAACCCTGAGCCTGCAAGGCTCATCTACATTACGTATCCGTTAGGAAACCCACTGTACCACTAACATTTACATCTGTCTTGTGCAGTGAATGCTATGTTAATAATCTGTGTGTACATCAAATGCAATGCAAATGTTATGCTGTTGTAATGTTTATGGATCATCTTACAAAAATTGCAAGCAGAGTTACAGGGCCACCCAAAACATTTTGGTGGAGAAAGCAAACACAAAAAAGTCCAATAGGGTCTGCAATCCAATAGCCTTGGAATTCTTACTGCTGGCTCTGGGATTAAAACAATGGCTCCCCATTAGTCCATTTGGACAGATGCAAGTCTGAACAACTTGAGGTCACATGGTTCTCTGTTAGAGCTCTACATTTTCTTGGCTTTTGGGTCTAATGTTGGGGGAACCCTAACATATTCCAGCACAGGGTGATCTTTATTCTAGGTTGTTAGTTAATGAGGTGGTCAGTCAGATCAGCTCAAAGTTACTCCATTACCTTGTTTAACGAAACTGCAACATAACTGTCTTCCAATGTAAACTTGGTGCAGTGTCTTTCAATCTTGTTGTATGGTCTTTGATTAATTAAGTACCTATATCAGTTGTTTAACTTGACTATGGGATACTGCGCCAAGAACAAAGGCCACAAACGGGACTCCTAATAAATACCCTTAGACAGCAATGGTTCAGGAATAAATTTGGCTGTTGTTATTCTTGCTCTGGGTGTGGTATTGAGAGAGAAGATTAATAAAATGCCTATCGTGAGGAAGCATTTCAGCAAGCCAAGACAACATTTTCCTCCCCTCCTCCAAGTACACTTATTTGGTAGTTTCTGGCCAACCACTTAGCTGGGCCTGCAGCTGAGCCTAAGAGGCTGACAGCTCTCCACCAGTATTTACAAGCCCTCCTCCTAGGGCGACTCAGCCACAGTGTCAAGGCTAAGAGCAGAGAGGGCAAGAGTGATTGCCTGTTTGGGCCTAGAAGGACAAAACGTTAGAAATGCTGCCTGTTTCGCAATCTACAACTGCTGTCCAGCAAACAGCCACAAACACAGCCATGCACAAAAGCCCACAACAAACATCACTCTCTACCAACAAACAAATTCAATCCACTCACTCATCAAACACTACTCAGTTCTATAAGGCATTCTTAGATATCGCTCTATCCCTACATCCACACAATCCCACACAAACAACAACTTTGTACTACAACACAACCAACAACACAATTTGCATATATACCAATAAACCACAAAACATACACCCTCAAGCTCACAAACACCCACCCTCCCCAATCAAAATCCATTTACTACACTCTGCCGCCTCAATATTGTCCTTGCTATGACTCTGAGCCCTTTCTTCAACCCAGTAACACACCACATCACCACACAACCCTCCATGTCTTGCCACGCAAGATATATGGCAACACTCTTTCAACAGTCCCCTCCACCAGTAAAGATAAATCCTACTCCTACTTAACTTACAACCATCCCAACAAACCCCTGTTCACCAACTTTCATGCTACGCAGACTCTCCTCTCACACTCAATACTGCTTTCTCCTTTAACATACACAACTCTTCAGTCCTCATTCAAATTCTACACCTCAAATCATTACCAAAATACCAGATAATACTACCCCTCCAAAAAATCTTGTCAAAGCAAAGAAGCCACCTAGCTGCCCTTCTGATTCTTGTCCATATTCATCCTTCAAAAATATTATTTTCACAACTTCAGTGGCCATTTTAGTAAGAACACTCATCCATAACTCCCTAACAACTGGAATGTTCCCAGAAGCCTTAAAAAAGGCATACAAATGGCCATTATTGAAAAATATAACTTAGACCATTGTGAACCTGACAGCTACAGACCTATAGCAAACAGATAATTCCTGAACACTTAGAGAAAGAGCAGCTTCATCCAGATGTCACAATTCGTTGAAGATAATGCCCTACTTTCCAACTTCCAAATTGGATTCCGTCCAGGAAGAGGCACTGAATAAACCCTAATCCCAATCTGTGATAGCCTTAAAAACATATTAGACCAGTACAGCATTGGAAACATCACTTACAACGTGGTGAATGCAACAAAATGCATTTACCACAATGCATTTACAATGCACAAGTGTTTACCACGCATGGCTTTACCACGCATGCCTTTACAACAAATTTAATTGGAAAGGCATGAATGGTAAAGGTGTATGCGTGTTAAAGGTTTTAAAGGTAAGTGTTAAGTGGGTTGAGTGATATATAGTGTTTAGGGTGGGTAACAGTTATTGGTGGTAATTGCATTTTTAAGTTCTAGGGTGGGTATGGGTTTTGGGGTATTAAGGGCATTTTTAGGTTTAGGGTGGGTATGGGTTTTGGGGTGGCAAGAGCATTTTTAGGTTTTAGGGTGGGTATGGGTTTTGGGGTGGTAAGGGCCTTTTTAGGTTTTAGGGTGGGCATGTGTTTTGGGGTGGTAAGGATATTTTTAGGTTTTAGGGTGGGTATGGGTTTTGGGGTGGTAAGGGCATTTTTAGGTTTTAGGGTGGGTGTGGGTTTTGGGGTGGTAAGGGCATTTTTAGGTTTTAGGGTAGGTATGGGTTTTTGGGTCATAAGAGCATTTTTAGGTTTTAGGGAGGGTATGGGTTTTGAGGTGGTAAGGGCATTTTTAGGTTTTAGGGTGGGCATAGGATTGGGTTGGTAAGGGCATTTTTAGATTTTAGGGTCGGCATGGGTTTTGAGGTGGTAAGGGTATTTTTAGGTTTTAGGGTGGGATGGGTTTTGGGTTAGTAAGGGCATTTTTAGGTTTTAGGGTGGGAATGGGTTTTGGGGTGGTAAGGGTATTTGTACGTTTTAGAGTGGGTATGGGGTTTTGGGGTGGTAAGGGCATTTTTACATTTTAGGGTGTGTATGGCTTTTTGGGTGGTAAGGGCTTTTTTAGGTTTTAGGGTGGGTATGGTTTTTGGGTTGTAAGGGCATTTTTAGGTTTTTGGGTGGGTATGCATTTGGGGTGGCAAGGGCATTTTTAGGTTTTAGGGTGGGAATGGGTTTTGGGGTGGTAAGGTTAATTTTAGGTTTTAGGGTGGGTATGGGTTTTGGGGTGGTAAGAGCATTTTTAGGTTTTTGGGTGGTTATGGGGTTTGGGGTGGTAAGGGGTGTTTATGTTTTAGGGTGGGTATGGGTTTTGGGGTGGTAAGGGCATTTTTCGGTTTTAGGTTGGTTATGGGTTTGGGGGTTTTAAGGGCATATTTAGGTTTTAGGGTGGATATGGGATTTGGGGTGGTAAGGGTATTTTTAGGTTTTAGGGTGGGTATGGGTTTTGGGGTAGTAAGGGCATTTTTAGGTTTTAGGGTGGATATGGCTTTTTGGGTGGTAAAGGCATTTTTCCGTTTTAGGGTGGGTATGATTTTTGGGTTGTAAGGGCATTTTTAGGTTTTAGGGTTGGTATGGGTTTTGGGGTGGTAAGGCCATTTGTAGGTTTTAATGTGGGCATGGGTTTTGAGGTGGTAGTGTTATTTTTAGGTGTAAGGGTGGGTATGGGTTTTGGGATGGTAAGGGCATTTTTAGGTTTTAGGGTGGGTATGGGGTTTTGGGGTGGTAAGGGCATTTTTAGGTTTTAGGGTGGGTATGGGTTTTGTGGTGGTAAGAGCATTTTTAGGTTTTAGGGTGGGTATGGGATTTGGGGTGGTAAGGGGTGTTTGGGTTTTAGGGTGGGTATGGGGTTTGGGTGGTAAGGGGTGTTTAGGTTTAGGGTGGGTATGGGTTTTGGGGTGGTAAGGTAATTTTTAGGGTCTAGGGAAGGTAGGGTTTTTGGGTGGAAAGGTGTGCTTGTGTATATGTATGTATGTATGTATATATATATATATATATATATATATATATACACACACACACACACACACACACACACATATTTACCTCTAGTTTTTACCATGCATATGCCTTTACCAACTATGCCTTTTCTACAAAATTTTTGTGGTAAAAGCATATGCATTGTAAAAACATTTTGTGGTAAGTACATGGGTGGTAATGACCGTGCATTGCATTTACCACGCTGTAAAGGCATGCGTTGTATGTGCATCCATGGTTACATCATACATCCGTACGGCGTTGCTGTCCTTCTTCTCTTTGAACTTTCATCAGACTTTCACACAGTTGATCATGACACATTATTCCGAAGACATGAGGAAGCCAGAATTGAGCGCCCAGCTCTCACTTGGAGTACATTGTACCTACACAATAGAACAGATATTATCCATACCCCTCCATTCTCTTCCAAACCATAAAGCATTAAATCAGTAGCCCCTCATGGCTCATTCATCTAACCCTTGCTTTCAACCTCTACATGAAATCATTACTTGATCTGATCAATAGTTTTGACATCATCTGCTATAACTATGCAGATGACACACCTTCTTTATGATTTAAACTGATCAGACAGTGAATCACAGTACCCACCCTCGCTTCTTGTCCTTTGCTGAGAAAAAGAGTTGCGGTTGAAAATCCTTCAATCGCAGTCTTTTAACATATGCCTTAACACGATGTTTCCTCTGAATACAGGTGATATTTGTCCCTTGACCCATAAGAAATACAAGCTCTAAAGTTCCTATGTCGTCAGAATTATGGCCCCTCATGGTAAAAGTAATTATTCTAAGTATTGTTGAAGAACAAATCTAAACAATAACAAAACATCAGCAACATTTCCTTACTCTCCCATGTAAACTCATGTGGTTCTTACTTCTTGTAGTGATATTTGTATGTTGACCACTGACTTCATGTCGCACCACTTTGCACTTGGCTTAGCTGCCCACTGTCACATTAGTGGTCACTAGTTACTGATTCCATTTTGTTTTCAGCTTAGCCTTACTGCTTCACTGCCACATTAGAGGTGTCAGTAGTTTGCCATACAAACATGTTATGCAACGTGTTTTCTATTTCTGCAATTTCTCTTTCTCACCGAAGAACTAGGACGTATTATCACTGAAGAGCTAGGACATAATATGGAGGAGTTAGTCAGTCAGCACGATAAGGATGTACTAGACTCGTATTTATGGTACAGCAGGGAACGGTTTGACTTTGGAAGGGACGCCTTGCGAATTTGGCCAACTCCCAACGTGTTTCTTTCAAAGCTTACCTAAACTAGCCATTATTTTTGAATACTTATCAATGGGAGGGGTTTTCCAGAAAGCTTCTTCTCCGGTTCTTTAAAATATAAAAGATGACCCTCATCGACAGTGGCAGATTCAGACACCTCAAGTAGGATTCAGATGTTGAATGCCTGATATAGATTTCCCGTGAGGGCGGAGATCTCTCTTTCTCACAGTCGAACGGGGTCCACGGCTTGCTGGCATGGGAAAGATGAAGCACCTAACAGGCCCTACGGTGATGCATTTTTCTTAATTATTTGCTTCGCATTGTGTCTAAATATATTTATACAGATATCAATATCAGTGTTTGTATTCTTGCATGTATATATTTGCTGTTTAAAGATTCGTTATGTATGGTCTTACTTCATTGTTGCACATTTTAAAAGTACACTTTTTTCTATTCAAGCCTTCATTCACGAACCTTGCGAAAAGCTATAATAAATGTCTTCTTTAGATTAAGAAGTGCATTCCAGAGAATGTTTTTGATTCCTTTCAGTGTGTATATTTTGGCACAGTCAAAAGTAAAGCAAAACACTTTGGCATAGGTTAGCAAGGGAAGGATTTGTAGATTAAAAGTGTACATTTAAAAGTGAAAATATGTTTAGCAGGAAGACTAAAACATCTGCTTCTAAAAACGTGTGTGAAAAGAGTGTTTTTCAAATTCCAGGATGGGGCTGCGCACCTTATGATGAGTTAGCTAGTGAAATTTCACATTTGGCTGGTTTATCAGAAAGTTGGGACGAATGTTTGGTGAATCAGAACCAGCAGGTGTTTTAACTTGCTTAACCCCTTCGCTGCCAGGGCTTTTCCCCTCCTGTGCCGAGCCTTTTTTTGGCTATTTGGGACAGTTCGCGCTTAGGCCCGCATAACTTTTTCTCCACATAAGCTACCCATGCTAAATTTGTGTCCTTTTTTTCCAACATCCTAGGGATTCTAGAGGTATCCAGACTTTGTGAGTTCCCCTGAAGGAGACCAAGAAATTAGCCAAAATACAGCTAATTTTTTTTTTTTTTAATGGGAAAAAAGGGCTGCAGAAGAAGGCTTGTGGTTTTTTCCCTGTAAATGGCATCAACAAAGGGTTTTCAGTGGTAAAATCACCACCTTCCCAGCGTTTAGGAACAGGCAGACTTGAATTAGAAAACTAAATTTTTCAACACAAGTTTCACATTTTACTGGGACATATCCCATTTTTACAAATTTTTGTGCTTTCAGCCTCCTTCCAGTTAGTGACAGAAATGGGTGGGAAACCAATGCTGGATCCCAGAAAGCTAAACATTTCTGAAAAGTAGACAACATTCTGAATTCAGAAAGGGGTCATTTGTGTAGATCCTACAAGTGTTTCCTATAGAAAATAACAGCTGAAATAAAAGAATATTAAAATTGAGGTGAAAAAAACAGCCATTTTTCTCCACGTTTTACTCTGTAACTTTTTCCTGCGATGTCAGATTTATGAAAGCTATATACAGTTATGTCAGCTGGACTCTTCTGGTTGTGGAGATATATAGGGCTTGTAGGTTCATTAAGAACCCTAGGTACCCAGAGCCAATAAATGAGCTGCACCTTTCAATGGGTTTTCATTCTATACCGGGTATACAGCAATTCATTTGCTGAAATATAAAAAGTGAAAAATAGGTATCAAGAAACCCTTTGTATTTCCAAAATGGCCACAAGATAAGGTGTTGAGAAGCAGTGGTTATTTGCACATCTCTGAATTCCGGGGTGCCCATACTAGCATGTGAATTACAGGGGATTTCTCAAATAGACGTCTTTTTTACACACTGTCTTACATGTGGAAGGAAAAACTGTAGAAAAAGACAAGGGGCAATAACACTTGTTTTGTTATTCTGTGTTCCCCCAAGTCTCCCGATACAAATGGTATCTCACTTGTATGGGTAGGCCTAGCGCCTGCGACAGGAAATGCCCCAGAACACAATGTGGACACATCACATTTTCACAGAGAAAACAGAGCTGTTTTTTGCAAAGTGCCTAGCTGTGGATTTTGGCCTCTACGTCAGTCGGCACCTAGGGAAACCTAGCAAACCTGTGCAGTTTTGAAAACTAGACACCTAGGGGAATCCAAGATGGGGTGACTTGTGGGGCTCTGACCAGGTTCTGTTACCCAGAATCCTTTGCAAACCTCTAAATTTGGCTAAAAAACACTTTTTCGTCTCATTTCGGTGACAGAAAATTCTGGAATCAGAGAGGAGCCACAAATGTCCTTCCACCCAGCGTTCCCCCAAGTCTCCCGATAAAAATGGTACCTCACTTGTGGGGGTAGGCCTAGCGCCCGCGACAGGAAATGCCCCAACACACAACATGGACACATCACATTTTCACAAAGAAAACAGAGCTGTTTTTTGCAAAGTGCCTAGCTGTCGATTTTGACCTCTACGTCAGTCGGCACCTAGGGAAACCTAGCAAACCTGTGCAGTTTTGAAAACTAGACACCTAGGGGAATCCAAGATGGGGTGACTTGTGGGGCTCTGACCAGGTTCTGTTACCCAGAATCCTTTGCAAACCTCTAAATTTGGCTAAAAAACACTTTTTCGTCTCATTTCGGTGACAGAAAATTCTGGAATCAGAGAGGAGCCACAAATGTCCTTCCACCCAGCGTTCCCCCAAGTCTCCCGATAAAAAAGGTACCTCACATTTGTGGGTAGGCCTACTGCCCGCGAAAGAAAATGCTCCAAAACACTATCTGGACACATCGAAATTATCAAATATAAAATTACCTGTTTTTGGTCCTGGGCTAAGCAGCCATCTAAGGAAACCTACCAAACCCAGACATTTCTGAAAACTAGACACCCGAGGAAGTCCAGGGAGGTGTGACTTGCGTGGATCCCCCAATGTTTTCTTACCCAGAATCCTCAGCAAACCTCAAACTTAGCTAAAAAATCACATTTTTCCCACATTTCTGTGTGGGATCACCTCACTGGGACAAATTTCATACCACCCAATGTTCCCCTCAGCCTCCCGGTACAAATGTTACCTCATTTGTGTAGGTGGGCCAAGTGCTTGTAACAGGGAAGAGCCAAAAACATGTTGAAATTGAGGGCGAACCAAAGCGGGTCCAAAAGGGCAGTTTGAAAAAAAACATTTTTAGGCTGACAAGTGCAGCAGAACTTTTATCGGTATAGATGAGACAATGCTGGGTGGTAGGAATTTTGTGGATTCCTGCAGATTCCGGAAGGTTCCATCATAAAAACGTATGAAAAATGTGTGATTTCCAGCAAAATTGGAGGTTTGCAGGGCATTGTGGGTAAGAAAATGGTGCAAGGTGCACGTGAAACACACCACCCTAGAATCACCCAGATGTTTAGTTTTCAGATGTGTCTAGGTCTTGTGGATTTTTCTACATGGCAGCGTCCCAAAGTCCAAAAAGTGCAGCCCTCTCCATTCCAAGTGGGACAATTTTGAGAGTTAGCCAAGCTCTCATGGCCCAAATGTAAAACCAAACCCCAAAATAATCAAATGTCCTCTTGCTTGCTGTGGGATAAGATGTTTTAGAGTGCGGGAGGAGCTGAAAGACTGTTACCCCCTTCAGTAGGGGTGGGGGCATAACCAGGCCCATACTAGTTGGTAGCTGCGACCCCACTATATATATTTTTTTAATTCCCTGGCATCTAGTAGACTTTCTGCCCCCCAGGGTGTGGATCAGGGGTAATTGCCCCATCTGCCCACTGCTGGGCAGAACATCTTTGCCCCTATTTATTTGAGGTGGGGCTATGGCCATACCCCCACCCTCTTATTTTGGAAAAAAACTTCCCTGGTGGGCTTTCTGCCCCCCCTTGAAGGCAGATGGGCCTTCCAAAAATAGGCCAATCTGCCCCCCTTGTCCAGAAAAGGTATGTTTATGGCACTACTAACAGATGGTGCCAAAAAAGAACAGATTAATGGGATAGATACCAAAAGCTTGTGGGAAATGTACAATAAAAGAGGCTTAGATCGAAAGGAAAGCAGCAAAAAGATAAACAAGCAAGCTAACAAGCGTGAAAAGCGGAGCCAGTCACAGATATCAAGGGAAGGAAAGGAAAGGGAGAAAAATGCTTCCTCATGAGAGAGTGAGGAAAACCTGAACATTGACTGGTTAACTTTTGAGAACAGCGGCAGGGGCGAGCCTGCTCACAAATATGAAAGCATATATCCAGACCTCACTTGGGCAAAAGTTGACAGGTTTAAATCAGACTAGGAAACTGGATCCTTGCCTAAGGGGTCGCTCTCCTTCCGTGAATTCGCCATAAAAAAAACGTCCTGGTGTCTCGTGGTTTCTGCCCCCCCTTGGGGGCAGACTGGCCTCATAAAAATAGGCAGATCCTCCCCCAAGGGGGGCAGAAATGGCCTAAATATATTTTGCCCCCTAGGGGAGCGACCCTTGCATTTCTCTTCTGATTGCGCTGGAAGGTGAGCTTCCAGCGCGATGGGGAAGTGGCCTCACATGAGGTCATTGCATGAAGGCGTGCTGACGTCATCAGACATCACTGGGGGGGGCCAGGGGTGGAAAGGCTTCCCCTTGCATCCCTGCCTTTGGGGGGTGGGAGGGAAGCCCACAGAGGGAGCGTTTGCGCTCCCTCTGAGCTCTGTGCCAAGGACGTAATGGTTACGTGCTTGACACACAGGAGCACTGTGCCGGTGGATGTAACCATTAGGTCCGCAGCACAGAAGGGGTTAAGAAAAGTACTGGTTGAAGGGAATGATCTTTCAGTTCTTGGCAGATGGGGGTGGATACTTTTGTCTGCCTACAGAAAAATGTGTGACAAATGTAAACACTTAGAAAGGGTAAATGAACAACTGGAAAAGCAGCTTGCGGATTCAAAGAATAGTGTTACTATGTTGTCTTGCCAAAATAAATTATTGCAAGATAAGGCAGAGACGTATCAAACCATTGCAGAACGTACTGCAATCAAAATAGCTCAAAACAAATATTGTAAACGTAGAGGAGGGATAAATCAGAAAAAGGTCCATTTAGTCAATGCTAATGCTGGTTTGGATTGGTGCCCAGATTTGTCTTGGATGCATAGCGTTTGGACCAGCAGTGATACGTCAAACTCTAGTGAAGAGGAGAGTGAAAAAGGTGGGGAACAGGGGGAACCTACAGGAGCAGAATGTAGTGAGTGCACAGACATTATTTAGACGGAAATTGCAGGACACAGCACAAGATCCAGCAGGAGTTGCACTACATGCTTTAGATAATTACGCTCAAGAAGTAAATGACATTATGGATCACTTTAAATAGAGAACAGGGGAGTCCCTACTTGCATGGGTTGTGAGGTTGTTTGAAACTGGTGCTTCCAGTGTTATATTAGATGTTGGGGACTCTCACAAGTTGTGTTCTTTAAGTTCTGACCCCACTGATTCAGAGTGGCCTCCCAATGAGAAACTCTGGTTACTTCATGTGATGCAATGCAAAGAATTAAGGAGGATGCAGTGAAATCTACCATTTTCTTGGGCAATGCAGAACCAATTGTTAGATGGACTGTTGACTGTGCCAATAAGAAATAAAATAATTTGCCTTGCTTCACCTTGCTATAAGCAAGAAATTATGACTTTATTAATTAATCAGACAGGGCAGAATTTGAAAGATGTACTAGAAGCGGTCATAGAGTTTGGTGAATTAGGAATTTGGGATAAACCTGAGAGATCTTCAAGGTCTGAAGGTCGCCCAGATAACAACAAAGTGTCCAGAAAAGACATGTTTATGGCACTACTAAAAGATGGAGTCAAAAAAGAACAGATTAATGTGATAGATACCAAAAGCTTGCGGGAAATGTACCATAAAAGGGGCTTAGATCGAAAGGAAAGCAGCAAAAAGATAAACAAGCAAGCTAACAAGCGTGAAAAGCAGAGCCAGTCACAGATCTCAAGGGAAGGAAAGGAAAGGGAGAAAAATGTTTCCTCATGAGAGAGTGAGGAAAACCTGGACATTGACTGGTTAACTTTTGAGAACAGAGACGGGGGCGAGCCTGCTCACAAATATGAAAGCATATATCCAGACCTCACTTGGGCAAAAGTTGACAGGTTTAAATCAGACTAGGAAACTGGCTCCTTGAGATAACAGACTTCATGTTGATTTAGAAATACATTGGAAACACAAAAATGTGCACAAAGTTCGAGTCTTAGTTGACACTGGAGCAGAGGCCTCTTTGATTTATGGAAACCCTAAGAAGTTTAATGGACCGCATTACACCATCACAGGGTTGGGGGGAAGGCAGACCCCGCTGTACAAACCACAGTACAAATGAAAATAGGGAGAACAGCAAAAAGAGAATATACTGTGCTGATTGTGCCTTTTTTGGAATACATACTTGGAATTGACATTTTGAAAGGAATGACTTTGTATTTGGATGATGGTTGTTATCGGTTTGGAATAAGAAGATACATTTCAGTGGCTGCCATGAAAGTGGGTCATTTAAAAATTCCCCCAGTGAAGGTGCACCTTGTAACTAAATTAATTCATTTGAAACAGTACCGCATTCCTGGAAGGCATGATGAAATAAGTGAAACTATAAAAGACATGATTGAGGCTGGTGTAATAGCTCCAACTACTACTGAATGGAACAATCCCCTCTGGCCGGGTAAACGACCTGGTGGGCAGTACAGAACGACAGTTGATTACCGCGAGCTGAATAAACATACACCTCATTTGACAGTCATGGTTCCAGACACCATCACTTTGATTGAACGAATACAGAAACATACAGGGACATGGTATGTCACTATCAACATTGCCAATGTGTTTTTCTCTATATCCTTGGTGCCAGAATGTCAAGAGCAACTTTCTTTCTCCCACTGCGGAAGGCAATTTAAGATGTTATCTTTGCCAATGAGGTACATACATAGTCCCACTATCTGTCACCGGCTGGTGACAGAGCACCTAGATGAAGTATCTGTCATTCCAGGTGTGCAATTGACCCATTACATTGATGATCTGATAATTCAGGGAGAGACAGAATACCAGGTGCAGATTTAGTTGGAGAGAGTAGTGGAACTCTTGCAGTGTAAGGGGTGGATGATTAACACAGATAAGACACAAGGACCATCTCAAAATGTGAAGTTTCTAGGCATTCAGTGGAATCAGGGACACAGATAGGTGTTACCACAAGCAAAGCAAAAGATTTTCGAAATTGCCACACCCCGCATTAAGCAGGAGACACAGAAATGTATTGGATTGTTTGGTTTTTGGTGACAGCACATTCCACATTTGAGTCAGATCTTGGCCCCTCTGTAAAAAGTGACTAGGAAGAAACATGAGTTTGAACGGGGTGAAGAGCAGCAGCGTGCTTTTGATTTGGCAAAGGAAGCAATTCCACAGGCCTTAGACTTGTGGCCAGTACAGAAGGGAGACATTGAGTTATATGTAACTGTTCAAAAACAATATGCAAATTGGAGTATGTGGCAGAAACCAGGAAGGACGAGGGTGCCCCTGGGGTTCTGGACTAGAAAAATACCTGATTCTGGGGAGCGCTATACTCCTTTTGAAAAACAGCTTTTGGCCTGTTATTGGGCTCTAGTGGATACTGAGCAAATAACACAAGGTCATGAAGTAATTCTGAGACCTGAAATACCAATTATGCAGTGGGTGATGAGTTCACCTAAATCTCACTGTATAGGACATGCACAAGAGGCTAGCATCATACGCTGGTAATGGTACTTACAAGACAGGGCTCGAGTAGGACCGGCAGGCACTGCAGTCCTACATGAACACGTGTCACAAGCCCCTGTAGAGGATGCAGATAGGGTGCAGGAGGTACCACAGGTAAAAGAGTCAACGGTAAGATGGGGTGAACCATTTGAATCCTTGTATCCTGAGGATAGGAAACATGTATGGTTCACCGATGGTTCATCCAAATATGCGGGTACCAAAAGACATTGGAAAGCAGTGTCATACAATCCAGTTACCAAAAAGTTGCTGACCAGCACAGGAGAAGGAAAAAATAGCCAAAAAGCAGAGCTGTATGCTGTGTATCAGGCTCCAAAGAAAGAGCTTCCTGGGACTTGTCATATTTACACTGATTCTTGGTCCACTGCCAATAAGTTAGCCATTTGAATTCCCACATGGCATGCACATAACTGGTTTATCCACACAGAAGAGGTGTGGGACAAAGAGTTGTGGCAGGAAATTTGGGAAATGTTAGAACAGAGTAAAGTCACTGTCTATCATGTAGATGCTCATTGTCCCATTGACTCACTAGAACGCTGGTTCAATTCCCTTGCAGACGATAAAGCCAAAATTTCAGAGACAGAAGTGGCAATACTGGATTCTGACTTGGTGAGGATGGCTAAATGGGCGCACCAAAAATGTGGACACCTGGGAGATAAAGCCATTTACAAGTGGGAAGAGATTAGAGGGATGCACATTCCCCTAGACTTGATAAAAACTGTCATTTTGCAATGTTCGATTTGTCAGCACACACAACAGAGATCTGCCCCTCAAACAGTTAAAAGTCTATTGGGGAGAGGAAAGCTACCAGGACAGATATGGCAAATTGATTACATTGGACCACTACCGATTAGTCACAGGTGTCAATACGTCTACACCGTAGTGGACACTTATTCTGGGGACCTGATTGCTGTTCCTTGCAAATGTGCTACTCAGCACAATACTATCAGAACTCTGGACTTATTAATGTTATATTATGGAGTACCACTCCAGGTCCAGAGTGACACTGGGTCACACTTCAAAGGCAAATTGGTGCAGGACTACTGTTCTCAGCACAATATTGAGTGGATATATCATATTCCTTATTGTCCACAGGCCTCAGGACTGATTGAGAGAATGAATGGCTTACTGAAAGCTCAATTGCGAAAATTATCTGATGGAACTTTGAAAAACTGGAGAGAGCATTTAAATGAAACCCTCCAGATGCTGAGCAATAGACCATTAAGAAATGCTAAAACACCTCTGATGCGAACGTTAACTCCAGCTTTGCAAATACAACCACATGTGGCCACTGTTAGAAATGGGGTCTTTGGTTGACAGTCAGGTTACCCCCTGTTCAAGCAAGGACCCTCACTCTAGTCAGGGTAAAAGAGAATCACCCTCAGCTAACCCCTGCTTACCCCCTTGGTAGCTTGGCAGAGCAGTAGGCTTAACTTCAGAGTGCTAGGTGTAAAGTATTTGTACCAACACACACAGTAACTTAATGAAAACACTACAAAATGACACAACACCAGTTTAGAAAAATAGGAAATATGTATCTAAACAAAACAAGACCACAACGACAAAAATCCGACATACACAAGTCAAGCTATGAATTTTTAAAGATTAAACTCAAAAATAGCGCTTAGAAACACAAAATGCTTCGATGAGGTGTTAACATGGCGTCGTGACGGAGTCGTTCCCAACAAGCCGACACCAGCGGCGCCACACACGGAGTCGCGTAGACCCCCAAGTACAGTACCTTTGGTGAAGAGTGAAAACAAGTCGATGCGCGAAGTCGGGGATCGCGGCGTCTGTGCGAAACGTTGAATCCGCGCACTTTGAGCGACATCGGTCCTGACGTGGTACGGCGACTTCCACGGAGTCGTGGACTTCAGCAGGGCTGCAGCGGCGTCGGGCCAGCGAAGGTCGACGCGTTCCAGCAAAGATCAGGGAATCGGTTGCAGACGGCGTCACTGGATTCAGCAGCGGCATCGGTCTGAAGTCGTCCGAAGTCGATTTCCTTGGATTTCCATCAGCTTTCTCTTCAAGGGCCCAGGGACTGGATAGGGCACCACTTGTCAGAGCAGGAGTCTCTCCAGATACTCCAGGTGCTGGCAGAAAGAAGTCTTTGCTGTCCCCGAGACTTCAAACAACAGGAGGCAAGCTCTAAATCAAGCCCTTGGAGATTTCTTCACAAGATGGAAGGCACACAAAGTCCAGTCTTTGCCCTCTTACTCTGGCAGAATCAGCAACTGCAGGATAGCTGCACAAAGCACAGTCACAGGCAGGGCAGCACTTCTCCTCAGCTCTTCAGCTCTTCTCCAGGAAGAGGTTCCTCTTGATGTCCAAAAGTGATCTAAAGTCTGTGGTTTTGGGTGCCCTTCTTATACCCAATTTCTCCTTTGAAGTAGGCCTACTTCAAAGTAAAGTCTCTTTTGAATGTGAAATCCTGCCTTTCGCAGGCCAGGCCCCAGACACTCATCAGGGGGTCGGGTCGACATTGTGTGAGGCCAGGCACAGCCCTTTCAGGTGTAAGTGACCACTCCTCCTCTCCTTCCTAGCACAGATGGCTCATCAGGAAATGCAGACTACACCCCAGCTCCCTTTCTGTCACTGTCTAGTGTGAGGTGCAACCAGCCCAACTGTCAAACTGACCCAGACAGGGAATCCACAAACAGGCAGAGTCACAGAAATGGTATAAACAAGAAAATGCTCACTTTCTAAAAGTGGCATTTTCAAACACACAATCTTAAAATCAACTTTACTAAAAGATGTATTTTTAAATTGTGAGCTCAGAGACCCCAAGCTCCACATGTCCATCCGCTCCCAAAGGGAATCTACACGTTAATCAGATTTAAAGGTAGCCCCCATGTTAACCTATGAGAGGGACAGGCCTTGCAACAGTGAAAAACGAATTTAGCAATATAACAGGACATATGAAACACATTACTATATGTCCCACCTTAACCATACACTGCTCCCTGCCTTTGGGGCTACCTAGGGCCTACCTTAGGGGTGCCTTTCATGTAAGAAAATGGAAGGTTTAGGCCTGGCAAGTGGATACACTTGCCAAGTCAAATTTGCAGGTAAAACTGCACACACAGACACTGCAGTGGCAGGTCTGAGACATGATTACAGAGCTACTTATGTGGGTGGCACAACCAGTGATGCAGACCCACTAGTAGCATTTGATTTACAGTCCCTGGCACCTCTAGTGCACTTTCCTAGGGACTTATTAGTAAATCAAAAATGCCAATTATGGATAAACCAATTACATACAATTTACACAGAGAGCATATGCACTTTAGCACTGGTTAGCAGTGGTAAAGTGTTCAGAGTTCAAAAGCCAACAGCAACAGGTCTGAAGAAATAGGAGGCAGGAGGCAAAAAGATTGGGGATGACCCTGCATAAGCAAAAAAGTCCAACAGCCACCAATACCATCACATTCTGGGAACTAAAACCTAGAGCCTTAGCTCCTTACAGAGCCAAACCTGAATCTGCAGGTCTTGACTTACATGCTTTAAAAGCTTACAGACTGAAACCACGAGACATAGCACTGTGTGAAACAGGTGTTGGAGTACAGATTCCCCCAGAGCATTTTGGATTGATTGCTCCCATATCTGGGTTGGCCCTCAAAGGTATTCAGATTTTAGGGGGAGTGATTGATGCAGATTACCAAGGAGAAATCAAAGTTATTCTGTTAAATAGTGGAGAAGTTGATTTAGTCATTCAAATTGGAGACGGAATTGCCCAACTTGTCATAATTCCAGTTTATGGAGGATTGGTGAGGAAGGGGACTGCCCCAGCCCCTCTTACTGCACGTGGGGAGGGAGGTTTTGGTTCCACTGATAAAAACCCTGGTGCTAAAGTGTGGGTTGAATCCCCAAATGACCCTCCAGAACCTGCAGAAATTATCGAAAAGGGCCCCAATAATGTCCTGTTGATTATGAAACCAGGAAAGGAAAAATGGGAACATATTCCAGCTGATAAATGTTATTTGCGAGAATAATCATACTTGTTTCTTTTACAGATCATACTACAGTTTGGTTTTGCCGTGAGTGTTCCATGTGGTCTCCTTTTGGGCAGGTGTGTGTGGGGTTGGGAGAGACCTAACACCCCCAATCTCAACTTGATTGATCGACCACGTCGTGCAATACCTTTACTGCATCTTAATGACAATATTTGGATTAATTTGGCGCGGACCGTGCTCAACAGATCCGACTTTTGCATGGTCGCCATGAGAAGCACTGTGGATGTTTTGTCGACGTGTTTGATTGCCATACCAACACCAACAAGCATCTTGTTAGAAATTTTCAGTGCCACTAACCGGGATAAAGATGTGCAAGAACATGATGTTGAAACCCTCTTCAGTCCCTATGAGTATTGCAGGGACTGTCAGGAAACAATCGATGAAAAGTGGGACAATCTCACTCAGATAATTACCTACAACATTACTACCAGTGACGTGTGTTACTACATGTCCTGCAATTCTCATGACATTGGAAAATGCATTCAATTGCATTTAGAAAAGAAAACATCAACCTCTTGTGGGAACACAGAGTTTTGTGCTTTTACCGAATGGACAGACATTGCAAAACTATGTTGAATCATATGGTTTGTCGTCATCTAGTGACTGCTGCCAGTCACATTAAACATTTCAAGTGCCACTTGGCTAGCTGCTTTCGTTTGTAAACCTGACTTTTACTTACATTCCAGCTAACATAACAGGCGGGCCGTGTACTTTTCCGTGCCTGGGACTCATGATGTTTCCATCTAACTCTATACATAATCGTCATCCTAGAGACACTATGCAACTAGATGAAAATTGTGACTCAGATATTCAATTATTATCCCAATCAGAGTATCTCAGCTTAAGTCTTTCTATTGTAAGCGTGCCTGGTTTAGCTGTATACAATACTAGGGTGATAAATAAGCTGGCTTGTCTCATAGTTAAAAACATTAACCATACTTCTATTGCTTTATCTGAATTTTAATTAGATGTGCGTGGTACTAGAAAAGCTGCATTACAAAACAGGGTTGCCACAGACTATCTTTTGCTAAAACATAATCATGGTTGCAATGAGTTTGAAGGCATGTGTTGTTTCAATCTTTCTGACCACTCTAAATCTATCCAGGCCCACATTGATATACTACATACATTAGTAAAAGGGGTAAAGCAGGATATATATCAGGGAAGGTGGGACTGCTTGTTTCAATGGTTACCTGATTTTGGACAAGTACGCAAAGTTTTGGGTGGAATTTTCGTAGCATTAGTTCTTATTATATCATTATGTTGCTGTGTACAATGTATTTCTAATTTGCTTGGAATGTTTAGACCGAAAAAAGTTGATTTTAAACCTATAGGCCACACGACTCACTGGTCAAAGGGCAGAATGTACTGATATTTGTATGTTGACCACTTTGACCTTGGCTTAGCTGCCCACTGTCACATTAGTGGTCATCAGTTACAGATTTCATTTTGTTTTCAGCTTAGCCTTAGCTTTACTGCTTCACTGCCATGTTAGAGGTGTGAGTAGTTTTCTGTACAAACATGTTATGTAACGTGTTTTCTATTTCTGCGTGTTCTCTTTCTCACCGTAGAGCTAGGACATATCATCACCAAAGAGCTAGGACATAATATGGAGGAGTTAGTCAGTCAGCACGATAAGGATGTACTGGACTCATGTTTATGATACAGCTGGGAATGGTTCGAATTTGGGAGGGACGCCTTTGGGATTTGGGCAACTCCCAACGTGTTTCTTTCAAAGCTTACCTAAACTAGCCATTATTTCTTAATACTTCTCAATGGGAGGGGCTTTCCAGAAAGCTCCTTCTCCTGTTCTTTGAAATATAAAAGATGACCCTCATCGACAGTGGCAGATTCAGAGACCTCAATCAGGATTCAGACGTCAAATGCCTGATATAGATTTCCCGTGAGGGCGAAGATCTCTCTTTCTCGCAGTCGAATGGGGTCATCGGCTTGCTGGCATTATGAAGCACCTAACAGGCCCACGGTGATGCATTTTTATTAATTATTTGCTTTGCATTGTGTATAAATATATATATACATATATCAATATCAGTGTTTGTATTCTTGCATGTATATATTTGCTATTTATAGATTGAAGATTCTTTATATATGGTCTTACTTCATTATTGCACATTTTAAAAGTACACTTTTTGCTATTCAAGCGTTCCTTCATGAACCTTGTGAAAAGCTATAATAAATGTCTTCTTCAGATTAAGAAGTGCATTCCAGAGACTCTTTTTGACTCCTTTCAGTCTGTATATTTGGGCTCAGTCTAAAGTAATGCAAAACACTTCTCTTCAGACTTACCCTAGCTCACCTTTCCTTTCCTTCTCCCTCATCAATGAACAGTGACTGCCATGAACCTGAAACCTGCAGCAATGAAGACCAAACCACAACCATTGGATTGCAGATGTAATCTTTCGTTGTCTTTTGTTGTAATCCACACTCTGCTTCTGATCTTACATGTATTGTATTCTCTTTTGTCACTTTACCAGGTACCAAGGTATCACACCAGGTGTGCAGTAGTTGTGGGGGTTCGTGGATCCTGGTAGGAGCATTGTTGGTGAGTTCAGAGAGTCGTGGGATCCGAAGCTGTCTTACAAGTCTTTGATTTTCCGGTGAAGGAATGTGGCTAGTCTGTCGCAGAGATGGAGAGATGTTAGTGGTCTCGGCTTGTGGTCTGGCAGATTCTTTGATGATGTTGAAGACTTCTTTAATGTTGTGTGTGGTGGTGTTGATGCGGTCCTGCAGGGCATTTTTCCTGGTGGATCTGATGAGGCCATGGTGGGATCTTGTGGCGGATTTGAAGGTTGCAAGGTCTTCCGGGGATTTGCTGTTCCTCCACTTCTTCTCCAGCCTCCTGCAGGTGTGCTTTGATTCCTGGAGTGCGGGGGTGAACCAGCCTTGGTTTCTTGGAGGGGTGTTTTCCTGTGGTCATTTAGAGAGGAGCTAGGGTGTCGATGCAGCTGATGATCCATTTGTGGAGGTTGCATGCTAAGGTGATGGCATCTGTTGTATCGGGGCGGCGAGTTGCTGAGGGTGCTGACAAGTTGCTCCTCTGTGGTTTGGATCCATTTCCTGTGGGGGGGGTGCGTGTTGTGTAAGTGTGCTCTGTAGGTGTGAAATAGGAAGGAAATGGAGAAGTGGATGCAGTGATGGTCAGTTCAGTGTAGCAGGGTTGAGTCCTCGATGATGACATTGCTGCTGGCAGAGAAAATGGGGTCGAGAGTGTGTCCCCGTGGTGTGCGTTGGTGAGGTGACCAGTAGCTTGAGCCCGATTGTGTCCAGGTTCTCGAGTAGCGATAAGGTATTGTGGTCATTAAGATTGTTGAAGTGGAAGTTAAGGTCTCCAAGGAGTATGTAGTTGCTGGAGAGGAGTGTGTGGGGGGCTATGATGTTGATGATTGAGTCGCTGAATGCAGGGTGTGGTCCTGGTGGTCTGTAGATGAGGTTGCCGCGGGTGGTGGTCTTCAGGGTGGTGTGCACTTGGAAGTGGAGGTGCTCTATGAGGGGGGAGAATTCCTGTGTGTTGATCATTAGTCGGAGGGTGGTCTTATCTGCGATGGCTATGCCGCCTCCTGGTCTGGAGGGATGGTCCTGGTGGAGCAACTTGTAGTTGCTGGGGATGGAGGTGGCGATATCCAATCCGGATGTTGTGTTAGCCCATGTCTTGGTGAGGAAAGCGATGTCCTGGCAGGTGACGTCTATCAGGTCCCAAATCTCTACGGCATGCTGGTGGAGGGAACGGACGTTGAGGAGCATGCACTTGAGGTGGTCTCTAGGTGGTTCTGGCGGTGGGAGGTCTGGTGTTTGTCGTGCGGAGATGGTGAGGTGGCAATGGCGGCAGGAGGAAGGTATGTGGGTGTCCTTGGGAGAAGCATGGTGGCAGGTGCTCCAACATCCAGGGTTCAGTGCGTGGAGGGTCTGGCATCATAACCGTGGATGGTGCGAGATCCAGGGTATGTGGCGCTGGGCATGGTCGAAGGGCGGATGGGCACAGGCGGCCACCCTTAAGAAGGGGGGGAGGGATTGGTCAGCTGAGAGGTGGCAGGGAGGAAAGCACTAATAGGGCAGGAGCGGGGAAGCGCAGAAAAGCATGCAAACAGCAAAAAAGCAGAAAAGGATGAAAAGAGAAAAAGGCAGACAGACCTGACACAGAGACAGATGGCCACTAGGCCACCAGAGATGAGGTGCCTGTGGGTGGAGCCGGGCCTCAAACACAGAGCTGGCAGGCTCTGTCAGGAGAGACAGTGGCAGCAGCAGTGGCCACGCAGGAGGGAGCGACAGACGCTGGCCAAAAAAGGTCAGTGAAGTCGCCCTCTGTCGCATGTAGTCACATTCTGCTAGCATGATGATCTATGGTTGAGTATTCATTGACCTAAGGAAATAAGTAGTCCCCTAGAACCAGCCTATCAACAGAACATTCAATCACACACTCAATTACAACATAAATAATATTCTACAAAGGTGAGCTATCATACAGTACCACAACAATATAAGGCTCACAACTCTATAAAAAATATATACAATACTGTATAGTTTATCCAATGGTTAATAATCAGAGTTAAAAACATTGTTCTAAAACAATACTGTCAACCCACCCTTTGAAAATACCCAGTACATATACAACTAAAATCACAACCCCCACTTAATAAAAATATATGACTTCAAACCAGGAGACATATGCAGAAATATATTTTTTGCCACTGATCAGTACAGTTGTTTAGCACGTTATTGGAACAAAACTTTTTTTTCATCTACAACAACATGCTACAAAAGTAAGGTGTAGGTGTAGTCACTTAGAGTCAAGTAGGTTTGCAACAACCAAAGGTGGTATATCCTTCAGGACCCAGTAGGCCCAGTTCTCAGCTCACACACTCTGGCGTTAAGAAACCTGGCAGGGGTGTAGAGCGGTCCTGGCCTGGATTGGCAAAATTGGGCTGCATGCGTTCACACATGCAGTCCTGGCAGGCGTCGCCTCTCTCTCCTTAGCTGCGCATACCAGAGTCATGACGATCGGAGTTGCTTCGATTCCAGTCACACCCTGTAAGTCCTTTTTCTTCCTTGCTCAGGGATGGGGCAGTCTCCTTGCTCCGGATGAGCTCTGATGGCTTCTTCTCTTTTGGCGGGCCTCATCGGACACAAAAGCCCCAGTGTATTGGTCATAGCAGCAGTTTCGGGTCATGGGCAATGACCTGGGCCTCCAGCTTCAGCCAGCATTCCAAGCAGCCCCTCCTTGCACAGGTTTTGCTCTAACAAACCGCATTGTCAGGTCATGCTGGTCTCAGGCTGCCTTTCCATGGCCCCTCCTGGCGCACAGAGTTTTATCAACTTCCCGCACACGGGCGACGGCCCGATCAATGCAGCACAGTTCCTTGGCACACAGTGGCCCTTCCTGGCATATGGGGTCACCATGTTTGAACCACGCAGCACACGGGCAACGGCCTAATCAATACAGCACCTGTCCTTGGTGCGCGGGAGCCCTGCTTGGTATATGAGGCTGCCAAACTTCCACAACGTTGCACACGAGTGGCTGCCTGATTAATGTTGCACTGTTCTTGTTGCATGGAGGCTGCTCCTGGCAAACAGGGTTGCCAAACTTTGCAACGGGGCACACCATCAACAGCCCGATCAATGCAGCTCTGCTCCTCTCACCTTGCTCAGGAGCCCCACACATCTGGGCTCCCCTCTGGATCTCTCTTCCTTCAACACAGTCCTCTCTCTCAGGGGCACACCGCTCTTGGCGAGCAGGCAGGTACCAGAGCTCCAGACTTCAGGGCAGGTGGTCTTGGTTTCCCTGCGTGATGTCCCCTCACCCAGCTCGGAGAATAGTGGGCTGTGGCCCTAGTCCAGGTCACAGGCAGAAATCATGTCGAGCTTCCCCTCCTTATGCATCGTGGCTGGTTGCTCGGCAGATGACAAAGTGAGGGTTATCAGACTCCCTACTTATAGTTCTTTTCCAGACACAAAATGTGATTTAGAGTCTGGACCTTTGAAGTTTTATGTTGTGGTTTAGTTTCTTTGAAATAGACATATTCTTCCTCTTAAAGGATGTCGGTCACAGCAGGCAGGACTCTGAAGCTGATTAACCCACAACACAATTCATGGGAGTGACCAGAGTTCAAACCTGAATATCAGTCACAATAATATGTGCATCAAAGTTAATCCTTGGCTCTCAGCCCTTCCCTTTATGATTCTCTTATCAGCGCCATCTCCCTCTTCCTGAGACATGTCCAGGTCCCTTCCTTGTGACCTGTCACTGAATGAAAGAGCCCTTTGAAATGCACAGGGAAAGCCTGTCTCCCCCTCATCCAGAACTTGTCTCACCCATCTTACAGGAATGCAGCAATACGCAGTTCTGCCTGGGGAGGATTCCTCTACTCCCCATGTTTTCACCAGGGAGGCCTGGACTTCCAAAAATGGAACCCAAAATCCTCTATGTAATGAATGAGAGCAGACTCTTCTGAACTCAGTTCACTGTACAGCACTGCTGTCCTCATGCTTTATTCTACCACCAGCATATCCACATGTACGCATGAACTCAGTCTGTGCCCACTCTTCAGCACTACAGTCCCTCTGTACTGTACCAAAGTGTGTCACTTTAAGTACACATTGCCAGCACATGCATATTTAGCATGTGCTCACTGTACCATATTTCACCCTAGATGTAGTATATACCCTTACAAGCATAAATGCACTCAGGACATGTTTTCGTCATGCATGCACTTCCACATCAACATGATGTAGGTCAGGGGTGAGTTAAACACACAGTCATGAAACTTGGAAAAAGGTAGGTGAGCTTGAAGGCCACACTCCAGTGACACAGGGTAAAAAGAACCTGTTCACTACTACCAATCACTACACTATCCTTCCACCACTATGAGAGTAGCACTTTGGATACTCCTCTCGGTCTAACAAGACTGCAATCCATGAGACAGGCCTATGTGATGGATCAGACTCATGACCCATGTTTACCTATGACAAAAAATCAGCATTAGGGATCGAGACAAAAATACAGTTGGGCACTCAGGGCTGGGATACACATCTTTTATCATGCAGAGGACTTTTCTGTCCCAACAGATCCCTCTCCCAGATCACAACATACTGCACCAACTCCTAACATGGAGAGGTTGGATAGTCAGATCATTATAACCGGAGGGAAAATCCATCAGGAATCCCATGACTTAACTTGGCTTTGTACTCCACAACAAAGTCTAACCCTTGCAATGAAATAAACCATCTCAACACCTTGGGATTTTTCCCCTTCATCACCATCAACCATTTCAGAGGCTTATGGTCTGTTTGCACCACAAACTCAGTACCAAACTGAAGAGGATGGAATATAAGCAAGGCCCACACTATGGCAAAGTACTCCTCAATAATAATTTCCTACTAATAAAGGCTACTGGACGTTCTCTACCCTTCATATCCAGTTGAACTAACACTGCTCCAACTCCCTTGTCAGAGGCATCTGTCAGCACAATTAAAGTACCAGTGCAGTGCATAGTGCCTTTGTCAGTTCCTTAAAAGCCTTAGGACACTCTGCACTCCACATTACCTTCTTGGGCTGCTTTCTAGACATCAAAGCAATCAAAGGGGCAACTATACTTCCATAGTTTGTGTAGGAAAATGTCCCCAACTTTTTGCCTGATATTGATGTCAACTTTGACTGAGATTGTGCTGGGATCCTGCTAACCAGAACCCAGCACCAGTGTTCTTTCCCAAAACCTGTACCTTTGTGTCCACAATTGGCACACCCCTGGCACACAGTTAAGTCCCTTGTAAAAGGTACCCATGGTACCAAAGGGCCATGTGGCCAGGAAAGGTCCACAAGGGTTGTAGCATGTATTATGCCACTCTAGGGGACCCCTCACCAAGCACATGACCACTGCCTTTGCAGCTTGTGTGCGCTGGTGGGGAGAAAAAGGCAAAGTCGACATTGCACCACTCTCAGGGTGCCATGCCCACAAACCACCGCCTGTGGCATAGGTAAGTCATCCCTCTAGAAGGCCTTACAGTCCTAAGACAGGGTGCACTATACCACAGGTGAGGGCATAGCTGCAAGAGCAAGATGCCCCTACAGAGTCTCAGTCCATTCTTAGACATTGTAAATGCAGTGTAGCCACATTGAGTATATGGTCTGGGAGTTTGTCATTACAAACTCCACAGCTCCATAATGGCTTCACTGACTACTGGGAAGTTTGGTATCAAACTTCTCAGAAAAATAAACCCACACTGATGCCAGTGTGGGATTTATTGAAAAATGCACCCATATGGCATCTTAGAGATGCCCCCTGTTTGTTAGCCAAACTGCTAGTGCAGGACTAACCAGTCTGTGCCAGCCTGCCACTTTCAGACAAGTTTCTGACAACATGGGGTGAGAGCTTTGTGCACTCGGTGGCCAGAAACAAAGCCTGTCCTGGGTGGAGGTGCTTCACCACTCCGCCCTACAGGAACTGTAACACCTGTCAGTGAGCCTCAAAGGCTCAGGCCTCTTGTTACAGTGCCCCAGGGCCCTCCAGCTAGTGGAGTTGCCCACCCCCCCAGACAAAGTCCCACTTTTGGCGGTAAGTCCGTCGGGAAAATTAGGGAAAGCAGGAAGGCGTGACCACCCCTAAGGTGTCCAGAGCTGAGGTGACTCCCTCCCTGCAGAATCCTCCATCTTAGTTTGGAGGACAGGGACCAATAGAGTTATGTTTGTGTCCCCCTTCCCAAAGGGAGTAGACACATGAAGGGTGTAGCCACCCTAAGGGACAGTAGCCATTGGCTACTGCCCTCTGACCCCTGTAACGCCCCTCAATCCAGGATTTAAGGGAACCCCTGAACCCAATTCATCAGATTCCTGGTGACCTCACAAGAAGAAAGAAAAAGGACTGCTTAGCTGAAACCCCAGCAGAGAAGCATGAAGACGAAAACTGACTTGGTCCCAGCCCTACCGGTCTGTAGCCAGGCTTCAAAAGCCCTGTGTCAGAGTCACCAGATCCTCGGGGTCTGTGCACGTTCCCAACACGTCCACCACTGAACAGCTCCAAGACTCTGATAGATAAATCACAGAGACTGAGAGAGTTCAAGAGGGGAAGAGGGGATTTAGGAAGGGAACAGCTGGGAAGGAGACCTGTAGTAAGAAAAAGGTTAGAACACACAATATGAAAATTATATCTCCTGAAATCAATACTAGACTATGATTCTAAGCCTAGTCACTCTGAAAACATGAACAATCTAAGAGTTAAGTTTAAAATGACTAAGTTTCAAGATGTCCGGATACCTGTAGGGGAATCAAGATGAATTAAATGAAAACTTTCTTATTCAAGTACTTTCCTTTACATGAGAATCAGAAAAACATTCTGACTAAATTTTAAACCAGTCATATAAATCCTGTTTTGAGAATGTATACTAGGACCATACAATATTGCATCTAGAAACTCTGGCCTTCTGTGTACTCTTAAAATGTTTCAACACAAATTACGCATATTGCAGATATATATATATATATATATAGTAAACACCATAAAAGGATTGTGCACCATGAATAACACAATATGGATTCAGGAAACAAATCACATAACTTGTCAACTCGAATATTACATAATAAATATCTTAGAATAGTGGCATACAATAAACAACATGAAATAAACTCGAGGAGAGAATCGTGCGTCTTGCCGATTCGAGTGTCACCATGTAAAATACCAAGAAATGGTAGCACACAATGAATATCAAAGTCAAATCATCATTAATCGAATCGCGTGTCTTGCCGATTTGTAAAACACAATGTAAATGTCAATAAATAACAGCTCACAATAAATAACAAGATCAAAGTACAATGAAACGAATCGAGCTTCTTTTGCCGATTCTTAAGCCACCATGTAAATGTCAAGAAATGGTAGCGCGCAATGAACAACAAAGTTAAATCCTCATGAAACGAGTTGCGCGTCTTGCCAATTCGTAAAACATCATGTAAATGTCAAGAAATAGTAGCACGCAATGGACAACAACGTTTAAACACCATGAAACGAATTGCGCGTCTTGCCGATTCTTAAGCCACTATGCCAATGTCAAGAAATGGTAGCATGCAATGAATAACAGAGTCAAACCTTTATGAAACAAATCGCGCGTCTTGCCTATTTGTAAACTACCATATAAATGTCAAGAAATGGTAGCACGCAAGTAATCTGTTACTCATTTAAGAATTAAACCAAGTATATGAAAATTCTCAATAACGGTGTCGGGATGGTCCAACCACCATCTTACCGCCTGGAACAATGATCACCAATGCAGGATGAAGGGCAGAAGACTGGAAGATCCAAATAGGCCGCCGGGACAGGAGCTCAGGAAGAAGCTGCTGCTCTGCACTGGGACCTCTGAATAGTGAGCACTGGGAGTTGGGCTGGCTCTCTTTTATAGAGTCTTGGCCCAGCCCAGAACCACACCCAGGCATGTTGCAGGGAAAGTCTCTGGAAGGCCCTGGAAAGGGGCCACACCCTAACACACTCTGAAAACCTGCAGCAATACATTGCAAAGGAACAGTATTTGTAAGCATATTAAAAATAAGTTTTCAGGATTGAACTCTGCAATGCAAAAGGTTAAACCACAACATATCAGCACAATGCATAAATTACATTGTTTTGAGAGTGCTGAGTTTTTGCATTTTTGTCGCCAATAGAGCGCGTACTGCTCTGGTGTTGACACCCTGCAAAAGAAAGGAACGCACTCTGCAGGTCCAGCAACCTCTGCCAAGCCTCCAGAGGACTGCCTGCATCACGGAGGACCAAGAACTCTGGTGGACAGCGGCACTGCCCAAAAAGAAACTACTCCTAAGGACTCCAGAGCCTCCCCGCATCCACAAGACCTGACCACTCTGCACCCGACACCCACGGCCCATGTCTAGGTGGCCCAACTGACTAGAGAGGGTACCCAGGCACTTCCGAGCAAGTGCCCACCCTGGGTTGACCTCTTCTATCCTCCACGACGATGCCTGCAGCCTGAATCCAGAGGACCCCCCTGACCACGACAGCACCGGACAAAGATACTCATCGCCAAAAGGTACATTGCACCTGCAGCCCCCTGGCTTTGGGAAACCTGACCCCGGGTGCAGCAACGTTCAGCAAGTGGGCCTCCTACTTGTCCAGCCTGTAGTTTTCCGGAACCGACTCCCTGGACCCAGCCTGCAGCATCTAAGTGACCCCCGGGGTCCCCTCGAAGGAAGGCATTGGGAGCCCGACGCTGTGTTTGCACCCTGCACCTGGCCGCTCCCACGCTGCTGAGGGCGTGTGTTTGGTGCTGACCTGTGGCCCCCTGGTACTCCTCTAAACCCTCCAGGTCTGCCCTCCTAAGTAGCAGGTACTTACATGCAAGCAGATCTGATTCCAAGTGCCCCCAGTCTCCATAGGAGCCCATTTTAAATTTGCCTCATCTTTGACCTCTTTACCCGGCAGACCCCATGTTGCTGGTGGTAGGTGTTTGGGGTTAACTTGAACCCCAACCTGTGGACTTCCTAACCCCTGGAGACAGGAACTGTAAGTCTTGTATTTACCTGCAAATCCAACTAACTTCTCTTCCCCCTAGGAACTGTTTTTGAAAAATGCAGTGTCAACCTTTAAAACAGATTATTGGCATTTATGAAAAAACTGTACAACTTGCCAATTTTAATCAAAGTGGTATTGATACATATGTGAAATACTTATTTATTTATGTACTTATCTGCAACTTGAATCTTGTGGTTCTAGAAATAAATTAACAAAAGATATGCTTTCTATATAAAAACCATTGGTCTGGAGTTAGTCATTGAGTGTGTGCTTTTCTTATTGTCTGTGTGTGTACAACAAATGCTTTGCATTACCCTCTGATAAGCCTAACTGCTCGACCACACTACCACAAAAGAGAGCATTAGTATTATCTACTTTAGCCTCTGTTAAGCCTCTGGGGAACCCCTGGACTCTATGTACACTATGGTGGTCATTATGACAATAGCGGTCTATTCTGAAGACTGCCATGGTAAAGGCCACCAACAGACCGCTGCGAAGGCAGCAATCTGCCTGCCAGATTACGACACACAAACACAAAATCGACAGAAACCAGCTACAAACACAAGTCCGCCAGACCCAACAAAGGCGAAAAACTGTCGGACCCACCACCCTCACTGCTCCACCAGCAAATACACCACCTCCAAATAATGATCCACAAATCACCATAGCGGACATTCAACGGTGGTCAGCCATTGGTGGTGCACACCGCCGCGGTGGAATTGGGCACCCAGCACCGCTTCAAGCCAACATTGGCCATAACAAAAATCCCATACCTGACACATATAGACACACCCTACACACCCACCAACAGAATTATGAAACACCCCCTACATAATTCACAATCCTTTGCAAACACGAAATACTGCTACACCTTGCAGGCCTATCCCTTATACATCTGTCACACATCACACACCACACGCCCTACCACAACACCGAACACCCTCTGCACAACACACACAACACACAATAGACATGTCCCCACAAAAGCACCCCCGTTTCGCAGATGAGGAGTTGCGAGTGATGGTGGAGGAAATCGTCAGGGTAGAGCTATGTGGTGTTTGGTGCACAGATCCAGCAGATCTTTATTGCCAGGAAGATGGAGCTATGGCAGAGGATCGTGGACAGGGTGAACTCTGTGGGACAATATCCACGCACAAGGGATGACATCCGAAAGAGGTGGAATGCCCTACGGGGGAAGGTGCGTTCCATAGTATTAAAGCACCAGGTTGTGACCATGAGGACTGGCGGTGGGCCCCTACCTCCTCCCCCACAGTTGACAGCATGGGAGGAACAAGTCTTGGCAATCCTGCATCCTGAGGGCCTCACTGGAGTCACTTGAGGGCTGGACACTGGTAAGTCACCATTACTGACCTCCCCCCACCGATACCCGCATGGCATGTCACCCCTTCACCCCGACTCCCTACACCCCACTCCATCCAACACAGTGCACCACCCCAGTGACCACACTTAAATGTGTACCCCTGCATACCCTATCCACTGCATGCACATGCCTCCCAGCTCCGCGTGCACACCCACCAGTAAATGCATGGACAGCATGTAGAACTACCAATCCCACAATCCATCACCATACACTACCAAAGGTGGGAGGACAACACCAAACCCATAGGGAAAGGTAGAAATTCAGAAAATGTGACAGACAATGACCCTATCAAGTCACTTACATCCCAACAGGTGCCCCAGCCAATGACAGCGGCGTGCAGGGGCCACAGCAACGCAGTCCTCCACCAGAAGAAGCCCTCAGTTATGACCGCAACTCTGGATGTCCCGAGCTGGATGAACTCCCTGGCCCATCTGGGACCACAGGTCAGTCCGCTTCCACATCCCACAGTCAGTCCACCACAGGGCCCACCTCCTCCGACTCCAACACTACAGCAGCCACTCAATGTCCCCAGACCCCTGTCCCCAGGACATGCCAATCAATAGTGTGTCCACCTGTACACCCACCCGAGTCGACACCAGACAGGCAAGACGGTGAAGGTCCTGGTGTAGGTGGGAGTGTGCACACCATTCAGGGACACAGACACAGGGGGCCAGGGACAGTGGGAAGTCAGCTGTGCACCAAGAGAAGGCCAGGCCCAGGTAACGGACTGCCCAGAAGGCACTCACACATGTCCTGGGGGCATACCAGAAATCCCAGGACAAGATGGGCCAGGTAATTACCATCATGCAGGAGAACCAGCGGCTGCAGGGTGTACACCACCAGGAGGTCATGCAGAAGTTGCAGGGCCTAATGTCAACATGGCCTCCATTGTAGAGGTGCTGGGTGACATGGCCAACATCATGAGGGAGAACAGAGCACACCAGCGGCCCACTTCCTCTGGCCAATCCACTCACCAGCCATCAACTTCTGCTGCTGCTAGTGGTCAGGAGGACCTGCCGCAAGACCCACAGGCCACCAGCAACACTCCCTTGCAGAAGATGAACCACCCCACAAAAGTTCCCTGCAACCCAGACAGACACCAAAGTCTGGTGCCAAGACCAAGGCCACTGCCAGGAAATGAACCCCTCCACAATGTACCCCTTGTGTGCCACTGTGTCACCTTGGTCACTTTGGACTGCCATTGCTCCTCTTCCTATGGCCCCATGGACACTGAACCTGTGCTACAAACCAACTAGGCCACTACACTGAACTTTTCCTCAACTATCACCCCACTCTATTGCACTATCCCTTCATCATTGTCACTCCAATAAACACCCTTGAACACAACTGGAGTATTAGTGCTTTATCAGACAGAAATGTGCAATGTATTGAACTGTAATATCCTGTGCAAATGTCCTGTAGTGTGTAAATCCATCCAAAAAATAAATGTGTTTTAGCAGTCTATAGTCATCACATCAGTACACAGTTGTGACCACACCAACATCTGCAAAAAGGGAAAGCATAAGTGAGAGTCAATTGGAAAGTAAAGGTTGTGCTTGGCACAACACAGCAGGCACACAGCACTGAACTGAAATGGAGATCTGAACAGAAGTACAGTCTTACCTGAGTGTCATTGGAAGTACTGCTGTATTCTATGTGTCCTATTGTCCACATCCTACCCCGCCTCATCCTCATCACTGTCTTCAGTGTCCTCTGCTGCCACAGGTGCATTGTCTCCCCTCTCCTACTGCATGTAGGCCACATGGCGTGTGAGGGCCAAATTGTGCAGCATGCAGGAAGCCACCACTATCTGGCAGACCTTCTTAGGGGTGTAGCATAGGGACCCACCTGTTAAATGGAGGCACCTGAACCTGGCTTTCAGTAGCCCAAATGTGCATTCTACAACCCTCCTGGTACGGCCATGTCCCTCATTGCACCAATTTTCTGCTCCAGTACTCAGATTCCTAAAAGGGGTCAACAGCCAGGACAGGTTTGGGTAGCCGGAGTCACCTGGAAGAATTGAGGGACACACATTGCCCATTTACAATGACATAGAGTACAACTCCAGTTGTCATACACTGACATACATTGTGTGAAGTCTCAAGCTCACCTATTAGCCATACTCTGTGCCTCTGTAGTTGTGCCATTGCCTGTGGGATGCTGCTATTCTTCAATACACAGGCATCATGCACAGATCCAGGAACCTTGGCAGTGACGTGGAAGATGTATTGATCAGCAAGGCACACCATCTGGACATTTAGAGTGGTAACTCTTCCTATTCCTGTAGACCGGCTCATTTGCCCTGGGAGGGACTAAGGCAATATGGGTCCCGTCAATGGCCCGAATCACATGTGGTATGTGTCCCATGGTGTAGAATCCAGCCTTCACAGTGGGCAAATCTTCAACCTGGGGGAATGAGATGCAGCTGCTCATGTGTTTGAGCAAAGCAGCCAGAACCCTTCCAAGCACAATCAAAAACATTGGCTGTGATAGTTCTGCTGCCAAGCCCACTGTCACCTGAAATGAACCACTTGCCAGGAAGTGGAGCACTGAGAGTACCTGTACTACAGGGGTATTGCTGTAGTGCTACAGATAGCAGGATTAGATCAGGCTCCAATTGTGCACACAGCTCAGTGACTGTGGTCCTGTCCAGATGATAGGTGAGTATGATGTGGCGTTCCTCCAGTGTAGTCAAGTCCACAAGGGGTCTGTACAGGGGTGTTTGCCTCCTACTCCGCAGTGGTAGGTATCTAAGTAAACCAAACATGAGATGTGTGTGACTTCAGGAAGTATGGACACACAATATCACAGTACATAGAGCATGTATTGATGTAGCAGACTGGAATTGTACAGGTGTGTACAATCTATACCAATGACGCACATAGCTTAGTCCAACATGAGTACTAGCAGTAGGAAATGGAAACCGCCTGTCCTGAATGCAGGAACATGTGGAAATTACATCATTCCGCTGGCGTTTGGCGTCATGGCGGAAGGCGGTCTGCACTGCTGTGCAGCTCTTCATTGGCTAACATGGAGCTCTATGGAGTCTAGGAACCAATGATGATCAATGCAGGCGGTGACGGTGTGCACCGCTGCGGACGTGACCGCCATTTCCTCTGTGCCACTTCACTTGATTCCTGACTCTCTACGGCTGAACATCTCCACTGCGTGTGCTGCTGTGACCTGTGTCTGCAACCTGTGATTGTCCGTGCTACAGGAAAAAGGGCCCCAGCCTTCACATTGGAGGAGCTGGAGTAGCTTGTGGATGGGGTCCTACCCTTGTATGGGCAGCTGTATGGGCCTCCAGACCAACAGGTGAGTACATCATGGGTATGTTGGATGAGACATGGCTGCATGAAGATGTATGTGTGTGCTGGCAGTGTGTGGTTTGGGGGGGTTTGGTTACATTCAATATGTTTGCAGAGGTAGGGGTTATGTGTGTGCTTAATGTGGGGCATATGCAGAATGGTAGCTATCTGTGTAACAGAATGGATTGTTAAGTTCATGGTGTCCTTCTGTCTGTGTCTCCTCTGCAGGTCAGCGCCCATCAAAAGAAAGGGTTGTGGCATGCCATCGCCAAGGATGTGCAGACCCTGGGGGTCCATAGCCGGTGGAGCACCCACTGCAGGAAACTGTGGTAGGACCTGAGACGCTGGGCCCGAAAAACTGCAGAGACCCAGCTGGGGACGGCCTCCCAATGATGGAGGGGTGCCCTTCGGAGCCTCACCCCACTAATGACCCCTCATACTGGCGGTAGCCAATCCTTAGTTGGATGGATGCTTGAGGGCAGCACAGCAGCCACAAGTGGGTGAGTACAGAGTGTGTGGTATTTATTTTTTGTTGCCTGGCATGGGGTTTGTCTGCAAGGTTCTAGTCAGTGGGTACCCCAATATGCCATACCACTTTTCCAGTGTCGTCCTGCTTAGCTATGTAGGGTGGTATGTATATTTGGTATTGGTAAGTAGCCAGCATTCCATGGCAGACAGGGCTTAGTGATTCCCAGTGGGTGTGCAGATGGTAGTGTTTGGGTTCTTTACTGCTGTTGTACCCAGGTAATGGTTTATCATTCTGGTCCATACTGCACTGCGTTAGTACCAGTGAGTGAATGTGATGTGTATGCCATATGTGCTATTGTTGCTGTGATTGACCCTGTGTTCCCTTTATCTCTCCTTTTCTCATCCTGTCGTTGTGTGCATTAGCATCATCTGGCAAAGGAGCAGGGGCACCAGCGAGTGGGGGAGCTGCAACCCACAGGACCCAGGAGGCGGAAAGCACAGACGCCGAGGGGACCAGTGGATTGGAGGGCGAGGGGAGCACCACAGGGGAGACAGGAGCGACCACTCAGACTCTGATTCCTCCTCCGATGGAAGTGGTGGTGGCGGACCCCTCTGGGACCAGCCCAGCTGCAAGATCTTCCGCCACCTCCCAGTAGCCCCCTCCCCAGTTGCCCATGCCCGCTCACCCAGAAGAGTGGGTGTCTCCTTCACCTCCGGCACCTCAGGCCCTGCCCCAGTCAGCCCTGCTGCCCTCAGTGAGGAGGCTGTTGACCTCATGAGATCCATCCCTGTAGGGCAGTCAACCATAGTTAATTATCATCCAGGGGCTGGCATCCCAGATGCAGCAATGCAGTGCCTACCTGGAGGGCATTCACGGTGGCTTGGCTGCCCTACAGAGATTGTTTCAGGCTCTGGCCTCCTCTCTGATGGCAGCCACTGTCCCTGATTCTACTCCCCCCCAACTACCTGTTCTCAGTCCCAAAGCCCTCTCCCCCAACCCATCCCACACAATCTGACAAGCATGCACCCAAAACAAGACAGGACTCGCACACAGGCACCACACTTAACTCCACCAACACACACACAGCCAACACCCAGATGCACATACTACAACAGCCACTGCCTCCACTGTCTCCCCCTCCTCCTCCCTCACAGTCACATCCACACTTACACATGCATGCACTGCATCATCAGTCCCAGATCCTGCCATCTGTACAGCCTTTCCCTCAGTCACCACAACAGCAGACACGCAGACATGCAACCCACACACCACATGCGCAGTCAGCACCACCACCATCACAACCTCATGGAGCACCACCACAACATACATATACACGTCCTGTTTGTCCTCTCCCACCCTGTCTGCCCCCCAATTACACATAAACGCTCCCACTCAGACACCCAACAGCCATCCACCTCACACACGCAAACTGTCCATGCACCTGCACGCAAGTCCAGCACACCTACTCCTCCTACAACCACTCACTCTACCTCCCCTCCCAATCCTCCTCCAACAAACCTTCCCCCTTGGTCCTAAGAAGCTTTTCTTTTCCCACCTTGACCTCTCCCATTCCCCCCGTCCTGCCCGTAACAGTTAGATCCCTCCCCCCAGCCCAGTACTTCCACCTCCCATTCGTCTCCTGTTCCTCCCCCTAAGACTACACCTGCCAGTAGGAGGCAAAAGAAAGGCACTCCGGCCCCCGCACCAAGCCCACTCCTCTGCCCCCTAAACAAAAGGGCAAAGACCACTCCCTCCCAAACCCAAGGAACACCCTCCCAAGAAGAAACTCCCCCACCACCCCTACACCTACTGCCCCCTGATGTGCCTGCCTATTGACATCATGATGCCCCTGCCCAGTGGAGTGACTGGGCTGTCAGGATTCAAGTTGGGCCTTGGACGTTGCCCTGAGGCAATTTGTTGACTGTGTGGACTGGCCAATGGCCCTTGCTGTACATATGTATATTTTATTTATTTAAAATTGAGCTTGTTTTCCAACATCATTACACTGGTTGGACCAGAGGTATGTGTCCTAGCTTTCTTTGCTCCTGGGTTATGTTGCTGTTGATTTACTCTGCAGATTGTTCTGGGTGGTGGTATGTGTGTTTGGTGAGTGTTGTGCATGTGGGTGTGTCACTCTCCCCTCCCTCCCTTGTGTGCTAGGCGGCTGTACTCACCGTAGTTGTCTTCATCGGCGTTGGTGCTCCTGGACAGCCATTGAATGGTACAGCATTGGCAGGACTTCTAGTTCAGGTTCCATGGCGGCTGCGGTTTCCTCTGTGTCCCTGGAGGTGAGTGTCTCCTTTTATATGATGTGTTTCCGCCAGGCTTTTGGTGGTGGTGGTCCTGCCCCGGAAATCCTGGTGGTCTGCTAGGTCATAATGTGGTGGGCAGGTCGTTGTCTTCTGCCTGCCTGAAGCTGCCTACCGCTATGGTCAGTGGATGGACCGCACTGGCAGTTTTGGGTGGTACATTGGTTGTCTATGGGAGGGATCGCTGCCATGGTCATAATTTGGCGGTCTTCACCGCCAGCCTGGCGACGGTACTACCGCCATTGCCGGCGTGGCGGTCAGCTGTCCGCCAATGTCAGAATGAGGGCCTATATCTCATTTTGATATAGTATATACAGCGCCAGCTTACTACAGTTTGACACAAAGCTCCTGTAAGACCCAGTGAGTCCTAAAAAGGCCCTCATTTCAGTCTAGGTTCTATATATCTCCTACTCCATCACTGACTGAATTTTGGCATCCAATAGGCGAATCTTCCCATTCCACTCCTCATGCCCAAGGTAGACTACAGAGGACTGCCCTACTTGTATTGTATTGTATTGTAATAGTATTTATATAGCGCTGACTACCCCTGACGAGGCGTTGAAGCGCTTTTTGGTGAGTAGCACGCTACTCTGGAACCCAAAAGGAATTAGTGGTGGATTAGTATAGGGAAATATGAGTACAGATTTAGTATTAGTATGAGTTAATTTGAGACGCGGATATGTGTGTTTGTTAGTTGGATTGACTGGAGTAATGGAGGAGTGGAGGAGATGTTAATTGGGAGTTTATGGTAATAGGATTTAGGCTTGGAATGAGTAAAGGGGGGATGGAGGAGAGAAGAGTATGTGGAAAGGGTTAGGGAGATCATAGTAGCACGGTGAGATAAATGAGGGAGAATTTAGTAGGGTTATTTGGGAGATCATGGTAGTAAAGTGAGGTTTGGGTGAGTTAGATGTGGAAGACAGGGGGAAGAGCTTAGGCAGGGTTATTTAGGAGATGAAAGTAGTAGAATGGATTTGGGATATATATATATATATATATATATATGGAAAATGTCACTTACCCAGTGTATATCTGTTCGCGGCATGTTTCGCTGCAGATTCACATGCAGCGCACCACTCCGCCATCCAGTGCCGGGCCCGGAGTGCCACAAGCCGCCGCTCCACGAAGAAGTGCCCCCGAGCCACGGGACCGAGCTCGCACCTGGCTTCCTATTCGAGCACCTTTGTTTTATTCTACCCATCCACTCCATTAGTTTCCTTCTTCCTAGTCCCTTACCCCCTCCATGGATTGTAGTTTGGAGCTCTGGATCCTTGCTGCTGTGTATTTACTCATGAGGTTGCTGCTGGAAAGGTTCCTGGCATTTTTAAGGGTCATCAGCAGCCTGCTTCACTCGGAAATTCACATTTCGATTGCCTCATTAATGTTTCTACAAAACAATGGTACTATATCAATCTATTGTACCTTATTTACGTGAGAAGAGCTGCATTCCACTGATGTTACTTCCTGCACTGCCCTGGAGAGATACCTTATAATTACCAGAAAATCCTGTTTTTAGGGTCGAACCTGCGACGCATGCGCTTGCACATGCGTATCGCTTGCAAGACGCTGTAGTAGTTAGAAAAGGGCTCGGAGCCCCACCCATGTCACGTCAGTGTCTTTCATTGGTTCGTGGGCTTGCCTTGACACTTAGGGCCTGATTACAACTTTGGAGGAAGGTGTTAATCCGTCCCAAATGTGACGGATATACCACCAGCCGTATTACGAGTCCATTATATCCTATGGAACTCGTAATACGGCTGGTGGTATATCCGTAACATTTGGGACAGATTAATACCTCCTCCAAAGTTGTAATCAGGCCCTTAGTTGCCTTGATGGTCAGTTTTGCATTCTATATCCTAGTCAACACCTGTTTCTGGTGCCTCAGGTTGTCCTCCCATGAATTGCTGAATACTGCAATGTCATTTAAAAAGTCCACACAGAACTTTTCCAACTCTGCAAGAACATGGTTCACCAGGTGCTGCAAAGTGGCAGGAGTATTTTTCAACCCAAAGGGCATCACCTTGAACTGACGCACCACCTCTGGGGTAGAAAATGCAGTCTTCTCCTTTGCATTTGATGTCAAAGCGATCTACCAATAACCACTGGTCAGATTAAAGGTGATCAACTATTTTGCAGCAGCTAACCAATCCACAAGCTCATCAGCTCTGGGGGTTAGAGGGGCATCATGTTTGGTTATATCATTGAGAGCTTGCTGTTAGACCTGACAGCCTTAGGGTGGTCTTCCCCCCAACCTTTATGCCTGCCACCCTCCATTTTTGGCCCTAGTCTTTACTGGTTTTAGGACTCTGTGCACCAGTGCTAAAGTGCTTGTGTTCACTCCCGTAAATCATGGTAACATTGGCCTAACCCACACTGGCATATTTACTTTACTTATAAGTCCCTAATAAAGTGCACTACATGTACCCGGGCCTGTAAATTAAGTGCTAGTGGGCCAGCAGCACTCATTTTGCACCCACTCCAGTAGCCCACTAACCTTGGCTACGGCCTGCCATTGCAGACATTATGGGCCAGATTTACAAAGAATTGGCGCAGTGTGGTGCTGTGCCAAAATTGACAGCGCCGCGCCAGTTCTGAAACACAGAGGTGCGCCGTATTTACAAAAATACGGCGTACCACTATGTTTCCCCTAGCAATGGTGCTAAATTTAGCTACCAACGCCAACGCAGGCATCCTTGAACCAAAGTGCAAGGGTATCTGCATTGAAGGGAATGTATGTTTGTGTGCAGGAAGGTGTCCCTTCCTGCGCATAAACAATCTACAATGGCGATTTGGCACTTCTATGTTTGCTGCACAATGCAGCACACATAGAAGTAGAAAATCGTCATTATTGAGTGATTGTTTTTGTGCAGGAAGGCACACCTTCCTGCACATAAACAATCATTCATCGTGTTCTGCTCTTTCTATGAGTGCTGCAGAATGCAGCACAAATGGAAAAAGGAAAAACTAGGAGAAATAAAAGTATTTCTCCTCGTAGTGCCATGCTAACACCATGGTGGTGTTCGTTTTTGACACTGCCTCAGATTTAAGATTCCTTGTAAATCAGGGGCAGCATCAAAAGCAATGTGTGTTGCAGTGGAATGCCCACAGCAACACCCATTGCATGCCCCTATGTCGCAGAAAACTGCATTGGAAGGGCCCATATTTACAAGGTGCTGTTAAGCCAAAAAAAGTGTCTTAGCACCGCCTTGTAAAAATGACAATGCACAGCACCACTGGAGCATCAAAGAAAGTGACGCTCTGTTGGTGCTAGGGGCTTGTAAATATGCCTCTTTGTGTGCAGTTTTACTGCCACCTTGACTTGGCACTTAAAACCCTCTGCCAAGCCTCAAACTTCCCTTTTCTTACACGTCACCCCTAAAGTAGGTCCTAAGTAGCCCATATGGCATGGTGCTGTGTAAGTAGAAAGTAGGTCATGTATTTTTAAGTTTTGCATGTCCTGATAGTAAACAACTCCCCAATTCGTTTTTCACCACTGTGAAGCCTACCCTTCTCATAGGTTAACATTAGGAATTCCTTATTGCACTTTTAAGGTGTAATTCCTGATTGAGGAGTAGGTCTGTCATGTTTTATATCATTGGAATGGTAATGATAAATCCTCTTCACTGTTAAAGTTGGCTTTAACATTACTATTTTATAAATGCCACTTTTACAAAGTGTGCATTTCTCTGCTTTTACAGCTCTGCGTGTCTGCAACCTGTCTCTAATACACGTCTGGTGTGGGTGGCACCTCCACTTTGTGCATTACCTCCAGACAGCCACAAACACAGGGAGGTTAGGTGTGTCTGGGCACTCATCTGCATTCTGATGGCTCTTCCTGGGTAGGAAGGAAGGAGAGGGCTAACACTTACACCTGAATAGGCAGTGCCTGTCCCTACATAAAGGGCTGATTACCCCCTACTGAAGAAAGGACTTCTGTGCACTTCAAAGACCCTTCTTTGAAGTCTCTCCCACTTCAAAGGCACAACCAGGTATAGGTACTGGGTCTCGGACCCCACCAAATCAGTGCACTCCTAGACCTGTGAAGACCAGAAAGAAGGACTACTGTACTGCTTAAAGGACTGCTACGTTGCTGGATTCCTGCCTTACTGGACTCTTGCTAAGCCGCTCTGCTACCTGCTGTTCCCCTGTGTGGTTGGGAAAGTCTGGACCTGGATCACTTGACCTCAGAGTGACTCCAAGGACTTGCTGGCTTGCCTCCTGCTTTCTGAGGTCTCAGGAACACAAAAGACTTCCAACAATCCTGCTGCAGATTGTGGACTCTACCAAACTGTGAGACTTGCCCTGCCAATCAAAGGTGCTTAAATACTTGGCAGATGTCAGTGTATCTATGAGCTCATCTGCCCTGGGTATAGGGTGAGCATCAGTTTTTGTTACCTGGTTGAGACCTCTGTAATCTACACAAAACCTCATCTCCCTTTTTCTATCTTTTGAGTGAGGCTTTGGTACAAGCACCACAGGACTCGCCCATGGGCTTTCAGAAGGTTCAACCACTCCTAGATCAAGCATTTTCTGAACCTCTTGCTTTATGCAGTCCCTGACATGGTCAGGCTGCCTATAGATTTTACTTTTGACAGGCATGCTGTCTCCAGTATCAATTGTGTGTTCACACCAAGATGTGGTGCCTGGCACAGTTGAAAAGAGTTCAGAAAATTGTCCAAGGAGATTTATGCAGTTGTCTTTCTGTTCTGCAGTCAGGCAATCTGCTAAAACTACTGCCTCCACTAAAGCATCATCTTCAGTGGAGGAGAAGAGATCAGGGAGAGGGTCACTCTCTTCTTCCTGCCCTTCATCTGTTGCCATGAGCAGGGTGAGATCAGACCTGTCATAGTAGGGTTTTAGGCGGTTGACATGAATCACCCTAAGGGGACTCCTGGCAGTGCCCAGGTCAACCAAGTAGGTGACCTTGCCCTTTTTCTCAACAATGAGATGGGGTCCACTCCATTTGTCTTGGAGTGCTCTTGGGGCCACAGGCTCCAATACCCACACCTTCTGTCCTGGTTGGTACTGAATCAGAACAGCCTTCTGGTCATGCCATTGCTTCTGGAGCTCTTGGCTGGCCTGAAGGTTTTTACTGGCCATTTTCATGTACTCAGCCATTCTGGATCTTAGGCCAAGTACATAGTCCACTATGTCCTGTTTGGGAGCTTTTAAAGGTTGTTCCCAACCCTCCTTCACAAGTGTTAGTGGACCTCTTACAGGGTGTCCAAATAGGAGTTCAAAGGGGCTAAATCACACTCCTTTCTGGGGTACCTCCCTGTAAGCAAAAAGGAGGCAAGGTAACAGGACATCCCATCTCCTCCTTAGTTTTTCAGGGAGTCCCATTATCATTCCTTTGAGAGTTTTATTAAACCTCTCTACCAGTCCATTAGTCTGTGGATGATAAGGTGTGGTGAATTTGTAGGTTACACCACATTCCTTCCACATAGCCTTCAAGTATGCAGACCTAACGTTGCTACCCCTGTCTGATACAACCTCTTTTGGGAAACCCACCCTGGAAATGATTCCCAGGAGGGCTTTTGCCACTGCAGGTGCTGTGGTGGTCCTTAGAGGAATTGCTTCAGGATATCTGGTGGCATGGTCCACAACCACCAAGATAAACCTATTGCCTGAACCAGTAGGAGGGTCAAGGGGGCCAACTATGTCAACCCCTACCCTTTCAAAGGGAACCCCAACCCCAGGTAGTGGAATAAGGGGAGCCTTTGGTGTGCCACCAGTCTTGCCACTGGCTTGGGAGGTCACACAAGACTTACAAAATCTTTTGTGTCCTCTGACATCCTAGGCCAGTGAAACAGGGGGACAAGCCTTTCCCATGTTTTGATCTGGCCCAAATGCCCAGCCAAAGGAATGTCATGTGCCAGAGTTAGGAGGAACTCTCTGTACTGCAGGGGAATGACCAATCTCCTGGCTGCTCCAGGTTTTGAGTCCCTTGCCTCTGTGTACAAGAGGTTGTCCTCCCACTAAACTCTATGTGAGTCACTGACATCTCCATTTTGCTGCTTGACAGCTTGCTGTCTGAGACCCTCTAATGTGGGACAGGATTGCTGTGCCACACTCAGCTCTTCCCTGGCAGGCCCCCCTCCACCTAAAAGCTCAGCAGTGTCTGCTGCCAGCTCATCTGGTGAAGGTTCTGCACAGGGAGGAAATTCTTCTTCCTCAGAAGGAGAATCATCTATAGAGGGAGGGATAGTGGGTAGGGATTTACCCTTCCTACCCCTAGCTTTAGGGAGCACTTGGTCCATTGTTCCAGGATCCAAGTCACCCTGTCCTTTTTGCTTTTTGGCCTGAGCCCTTGTCAAAGCAAAAATATGCCCAGGAATGCCCAGCATTGCTGCATGAGCCTCCAACTCCACTTCTGCCCAAGCTGATGTCTCTAAATCATTTCCTAATAGACAGTCTACAGGTAAATATGAAGCAACCACAACTTTCTTTGGACCAGTAACCCCCCCCCCAGTTGAGATTCACAACAGCCATGGGGTGGCTAAGAGTGTTGTTATGAGCGTCTGTCACTTGGTACTGGTGACCAAGTAGGTGTTGTTGAGGGTGTACCAGTTTCTCTATTACCATGGTAACACTGGCACCTGTGTCCTGTAGGCATGAACCTCAACACCATTTATTAGGGGAAGTTGCTTGTACTTATCTATAGTAAGGGGACAAGCAACCAAGGTGGCCAAATCAATGGCACCTTCAGAGACTAACACAGCCTCTGTGGTCTCCCTAACAAGACGAACCCCAACTAAATTACCAAAAGTGAGCCCAGCTACTCCCTTGGATTGGCTATTAGTAGGTTTGCTCCCACCACCACTGCTATTACTAGGGGCACTAGAGTTTGCAGTAGGGGTTGTGGTAGTGGGAGGTTTGGTGTTTTTCTTTGGACAACTGGCATCAGTTGTCCAATGGCATTTGACTTTACACAAATAACACCAAGGCCTTTTAACTTGATTTGAAGAGGATTTGGACCCACCACCCCCACCAGAGGATTTTTGTGGGCCTGATGAAGACTCAGTTTTACTTTTGTCCCCACCCTTGTCAGAAGACTTTCCAGCCTTCTTCTTGCCATCCTTGTCCCCCCCTGTATGAACTTTTCTGTTCACTCTTGTTTTGACCCATTTGTCTGCCTTCTTTCCCAATTCTTGGGGAGAGGTCAGATCTGAGTCCACTAGATATTGGTGTAACAAGTCAGAGACACAGTTATTGGAAAGCAGAGAGAGCATAACCACTGAGGTTCTGGTTAGCAGAGCCTCAGTGAGACAGTTAGTCATCACACAGGGAACACATACAGGGCACATACTTATGAGCACTGGGCCCCTGCCTGGCAGGGTCCCAGTGACACACAGACTAAAACAACATATATAAAGTGAAATATGGGGGTAACATGCCAGGCAAGATGGTACTTTCCTACAGTGCCATCACAGTCCTTAGAAGTGGGTTTTTCCGGTTGATCCTGCAAAGAACCACTAACCGACCCTGTTACGCAGATTGGAACCAACGCATCCCCTTCGATGCTTCATTACCACACCACCCCTACTGTGAGGATTGAGGACACAGCATAAGCCCCGAAGACAGCATGCCGCTGTTGTGCGAATGGGAGCACAGCACTGCCGACTGCACAAGGCATCGTCCTCTCTGCGTGGCTTGGAATGGACGAGTCACCTTCATCCTCCAGATTGACGCCGATACATAGCTTCACTGCTTTCTTCAGCATGGTCCCCGAACTGACGCATCAACATAACTGCGCCAATTAGAATCAATGCATGCCAAGGATCAGGGCACTTTTGCTCAGTTGGCCCTCCATGGGTCTTGTAGACAGCCTGTATTTCTTTTCTTTTTTTTTTTTTTTTTTTATTGGAAGGAAACACATAACACATATATACTTATGTCATTCTACACTGAAGGCTTAAAAAAAAAAAAAAAAGAAGAAAGAAAATATTACCAAATTACATCATACGTACTACAAAACACAAAGCCTAGCCTCCCCTCGAACTCTATCTAAAAGTGATACCCATTGATTCATTCAAAAGGGAGTGGCCCGATCATTATGGGCCTGTATCCAAGCCTGAAACAGACCCCATATTATCTTCCCTTTCCTCCTGGCTTGTCTCCCCTTCCGTTCATACAGTGACATCTCCAAGTGATATACAGACAGCAACCTAGCCAGCCATTGTTGCCAGGACTGGGGTCGTAGGTCCAGCCATGCTGTTGATAAACAGATTCGAAACACCGCCATAGCTACAAAGATAAACGCTCTGTGAGGTCCAGCGATTTCGCCATCAGTCCCGAAGACCATAATCTCAGGCGTAAGGACAAGATCATAGCTCACTATCTCCTTCAACACAGATTGAATACCTTCCCTTGAGGCTTTCAACTCCCCACATGTAGCCATCATATGTATAATATCTGCACCATGCATCCCACATCTTGGACAGTTTGTTCCTGATACACATCCCCATTTGGCGAGATGGGCTGGTGTATGATACAGATCAAACAAGGTCTTGTAATGCTGTGCTTGTAGGGAAGATGATAATAGGATAGTATATCCCAATTCCAGTGATCTCACAAAATTATTACTACCATCCGCCAGCTTCTTACTCCACCTCTCCTTGTTCTTTTCTAGATCATCTGCTTCTTCTACCATTAAAGTAGGGTACATTGACCTAATAGTTATGCTGGGCTTAGCCAGAATATCATTCAACAGTTGATTACTTTTAAATCCCTGGACCCCCCCTGTTTTTTTCGCGAAAAAGTTCCTTATCTGTAGATATTTGAAAAAGTCCCTTTTCTGTAAACCATATTGCTCCTGAAGATCTCGAAACGTCTTGACCCCCGAGTTGTCGAAAAGGTTTCCTAGCCTGGTAATACCTGATGTACACCACTTTGCCATATATCTATCATGAAATATTTCAGGAAGTAATGGATTCTTCTCGATCATGGTATAATAGTTGTATCTACCAAATCCTTTCTTTTTACACCATAATCGCCAACACTTGTGAGCCGCTCCTAGGACTTTATATCTAGTTTTCTTATAATATCCCGGCTCATGGAATGTTACCAAACACCCATTGGCTGCAGCTCCTATCTGCAGCTCATATATATTGGGGCTATCTGCCTTTAAAGCGCCTTCTGTGTCAGATCCCAGTAGCAGACGCATATGCTGAAAGGCTGCTGCCATTTGATATAGTTTTACATTCGGCAGGGACCACCCACCCCTTTCACGGGGAAGAGACATAAATTTGCTCGATCTCCTACACTTGCCATACGCCCATATAAATCTCATAATTATTCTATCAATCTCTTTGAATTTTACGTTAGCAAAGTTCAATGGTATAGCACGAAATAGATACAACAACTTTGGGAGGAAGATCATCTTTATCATATTACATCGCCCTACAATGGTTAAATGTAGATTATTCCATCTGCATGTATCTTCTCTAAATTTGGCGAGTATAGGATCTATATTTAGATTTACCACTTCGTCTACTTTTGGTGTAATATTAATGCCTAAATATACTGCATGGTCCACCCTCCGTGGATCTTTAATATTTGTATATTGATTAGCCAACAGCTGTGTCTTAGCTCCATTTAACTGATACCCGGAAAACCTTCCGAATTTTTTCGTCACCACTTCAATCTCTCTCAGTGCTGAATCAGGAGAGGGTGTTAGTATGGCTATATCATCTGCATATGCTAAGACTTTGGTGTCCCATCCCTGCCTATGGATTGGTGGAATCTTGCTATTTTCTTCCAGTTGTCTCAGCAGAGGATCTATATACAAAGCAAACAGAAGAGGAGAGCAAGGGCACCCCTGCCTGGTGCCTCTCCTAATTAGTATAGTCTCAGATTGTCCTCCCATTAGTTGTATTTGCGCAATCGGGGATCTATATAAAGCCCTTACTGCTGTAATAAATTTCTTCCCTAGCCCATAATATTCCATAACATGCCATAAATACTTCCAATTCACCCGCTCAAATGCCTTCTCTGCATCCAAGAAAACAGCCGCCATAGGCTCTTTTGCTACTTCCGTAGAATCAAAGAGTGCTAGTACTCTCTGTATATGATTGGTTGTATCTCTTCCAGGGATAAACCCATGTTGCCGTGAAGAGACCAGCTTTTTAATCACCAATGCCAATCGAACTGCCAAGATCTTTGAATATATCTTGGCATCACTATTTATTAATGTGATCGGGCGATATGAGGCTGGATTTAACGGGGGTTTTCCCTTCTTATGAAATATAACTATATTAGCTAGATCCCAAGATGGGGGAATTTTCCCTCCATTTTGTACCTGAATATACAATTCCAACATAACCGGAAGCAGAGGTAGTTTGAAAACTTTATAAAATTCTAGAGGGATCAAATCAGGACCAGTAGCCTTCGCTGTGGGCAGATTGCTTATTGCTGTTTCTATTACTGAGACATCTATCTGTTCTCCCAGGCGTGCCTTATCTTCCTTATCTAGCTTTCCCAACTTAATGGGATAAAAGAATTCTAAAACATCTTCATCCGAATATACTGATGTTTCATCATAAAGTTCCTGATAATATCCATGGAACACCTTTCTGATCCCGCCCACTTCTGACGTTACCCGTCCTTGCCGATCTTTGATCTCCCTTATTACTCCTTCCGCTGTTTTCTGGGTTGCCCGGATCGCTAGTAGCCGTCCAACTTTTTCTCCAAACTCAAACCCTTGCGCGCGCTGCGTTAAATATTTCTCTGCTATTTTTTGGGCTATTACCTCATTTGCTGTTGCTTTTATTATGGCAACCTCTTCCTGTGCTTTCATTATATCTACTCCGGTTTCTATAGCTATAGCCAGCTGTCTTTCTGCAGACCGCAACTTCGCTTGAGACTCTATTATTTTCCCTTGAGCCTCCTTCTGTCTTTTAATACTAAAGCTTAATGTTTCACCACGAATACCAGCTTTCAGAGTATCCCAGACAATCTCTACTGGGGCTGAACCCTGATTAAACCCCAAAAATTCCGTTATCCACTTACTCATATGCTCACAATATTCTGGATTTTTTAAAAGTCCCCTTTCAAATGTCCATCTGCTGACTTTTGGTTCTAACCCATCCAATTCCACTTCAAGTACTAAAGGATTATGATCTGACACCATCCGTGAGTATAACTCGATCCTGGCTTGTTTTAAGAATACAGGGGAGATTAGAAAATAATCAAGCCGTGCTAATTTCACGTGTGGAGCCGAGTAATAAGTATATCCGGGATCGGGTTTGCGCAGCTTAACCCAAGCATCCACTAGCCCTAATTCTTGCTGAATAGCACCCATTGCCTTGTACACCCGAGGTTTACGCCCTTGATACTTCTCAGTTGTGGGTGCTAATAAATCCTGTAGTCCCTCCCACTAGCCATTAAAGTTAAAATCACCACAAATGATATAGGGAGGGGCCCATCCTGTAAGCTCAATAGCGAGGGTGTCAATTACAATCGGGTCATCCGTAACTACCCCATATATGGAACATAATGTAAAGCGATTATGGCCATATCTACATTCTACTATTACCCATCTTCCACCGGTATCGGCCTTTTGCCGAGTAAATTCTAGTTTACCAGTCTGGTCTAAAATCGCCACTCCTTTAGTTCTAGCTTCTTGTTTAGACCAGGCAATTGCCTTCAAACCAAGTGAGCCGAAGATCCTGGAATTTTTATATTCCACGTGAGTTTCCTGCAGGCAGAAAATATCTGCCTTAAAAGTTTTAAGTTCTTCGGCCACTCTCCTTCTTTTATGAGGATCGTTCAGACCACATATATTGATTGACACAATTCTGAGTCTAGCCATACCCCTTCCTTTTTGTAAATTCAAATCTTTTCTCTTTGCGAACCCTCAAGTTACCTATTCTAACTACACCATCTCTTGTGTTCCCTTTCCTTCCTTTTCTACTTCTTTGCCCCCTATCTCTCACCTCCATTGATCGTTTCCTTTCCATTTTCTCGCCCTGATTTATCCCTATCGCTCCTCCCCCAACCCCTCCTACTTTCCCCTTCCCATTCACACCCCCCCTTCCCTCCCCCAGGGCCAGTCGCCCCTTACCCCCTCCCTGGTCCCCTCCCTCCCCCCCTAATACTGGCCCCCCATTTTGTTGAGCAATCAGACCCCAAATGGCCTGAATGTTGGTGTTGTGCATGCATCGACCTACCCCACCCCCGGTGCCCCGAGTGCCTATATCTTCACGAGTTCTTCTATACTCTATATATTCACCCCCATTAAGTATTCTTTTGCCTTAATTTCTGATGTAAAGATTCTTACTTTTCCACTCATTACTGTTTTTAGCCTAGCGGGGGCCAACAAATAAGCCTCTCCTCCTTTCTCAAAGAACGGTTTAATAAGCTGCCGAAGCCGCCATCTCCGCTCAACTGTAGCATGACAGAAGTCGGGGCGGGTAAAGAAGGTAACCCCATTGCAGGAGCGTGGGGTATTGGGAGGAGTCTTATTGGCTACCTCTTGACGTACCAGATAGCTCCCGAAATATACCAAAATCGCTCTTGGGTATTTAGAGTCTGCCCGATGTCCCCCCTCCCGCCGGTTTATCGGGAACCTGTGAGCCCTCTGCACCTCATTGTCCCAATCCCGATTCCCCAGTTCTGGAAAGGCCCCACGCAAAAGAACAACCATATATGCCTGTATATTGTCCCCTTCTAGTCCTTCTGGTATACCCAGAAATCGTAGATTATTCCTTCTTTGTCTGTTTTCCAAATCTTCTATCTTCCACATCACGTCCGTCAGTTGTCCTTCTCGGGCAGTGTTCTGCTCTTTAAGAGTATCAATATCATCCTCGACTGCCACTATCCGATCTTCCATAGAGCATAGTTTGGCTTCAATTTCCATGCATGATTTCACTACCTTACGAACAGATCCTTGCAGCCGCTTTGTGGCGACCCTAGCCCGACGGCTTTCGATCCTAGTCTCCGTTTGTAGCTCTTTGATTGAACTATAAATTGACTGTAGGATCCCCGCCTCGGTGCCCATCGCGTGAGCATCACCAGTGTTACCAATACTCCCGGCTGCGGCTCCTGGATCGGTATTCTCTTTGATGGGGCTTTGGTTGCCACCGGTAAAGGTATCTGCCAGGCTTATCCCCGAATAGTCCCATCTTAAAGTCCTACCACTCATGGGTGCCGTAGTTTCTGAGCCCTCTTGTAAACCAGAACGTGATTTAACAGATTTCCGTTGACGAGCCTTACGTACTGTGTGTTCCCCACTTGGGGATTTGTTGCCCGTTTCAGAGGTCTCACTCTCATCAGTTTCACTGAAACTGCAGTCAGCGCTGCCAGGATCAGACTCCTCTGTCAGAGAGTAAAACTTGTCACTGCTTTCTCTGCCCCAGTCAGTTAATTGGGGATTTTTCCCCCCCATAATATTATCCCGTTTTTTAGGGCTGCCTAAGGGGTTAGTATAGTTGTTCTCCTCCACTGTATATCCTGATGGACTTCCAATTCTCCCCTCATTCTGAAGATCCAGCTGTTCGCCTTGCACCATTTGTTGGGTTTGCAGCTGTTCATTTCCGGGGGGACTGACCACTTTTCCGATTGCTTCCCGGCTGTTGTCTTGATTGCCTGATGGGCTTATTATGGGTTTATCACATTGATCTTGGTTTCCCATACTTGAGTCTAGAGGAGTTGATCCTATTCCCGGCCAGTTATGTTTCAGGGGGGGGGGTTGCATTTGCAGCAGAGGCATCTTGTACTCCACTGGCCAGAAAAGCCATTATAGTTGATTGATTTTTATCTTTCAATTTGTTTTCCAACAGGGAGATAGTGCTGTCGCTTATCTTAGCACTCATATTGGAGTCTTTCATCGATCCTGGGGCAGAAGTATTTTCCCCCCCGACTTTACCGGTTGTCGACATTAAGCGCTTATTTACTCCTGCTGACTCTCCTTTTCCCCTGCCAGAGCGTGCGCACTTAGCGCCTTCGCTTTTATTCCCCAGATACCTATTGACTTTGGGTGCCATATTTATTGTTATAGTCTGAGATAATAATCGAATAAGTCTTGTTATGCCCACCGCTGCCGACAATACCTCTGCTATTGTTTGTTTAATCACGCTCCTGAATGGCCGTGCAGGGGTAGACATATACCATAATATATTATTATGCGTGATCGGAAGCATTAACACTTCCTAGGGTTCTTCCTCTTCCTTCCCCTAAAAATAGAATCTTTCAACACTTTGCCAAATCATTTCTCGTCTATTTTCCTTCCACGTCCTTAATCGCTGTCATGTTATGACAAAAAAAAAAAAAAAGGCAGCTAAAACGGGTGCAGGTAAGCGCAGAGCCCTTAACAGTGGCTATTCCGGCGTGAGAAAGCGTGACTACTTAGTGTATAACAGACAATTGTCACTGAAACGCTGGTGTCCGGAGGGGATACAGTCAGCGCTGCTTGTAGCTATCTTAATGTATACTGCAGCTATAACAGCAGTCAGACACGGCGCGAGGCTCCAACAAACACAAGCTGTAGTCTTTGCATTTTGCGCCTTCACCTTATTGCAAAAAAACTAACCCCCTCGTGTTGTGTCTTCATTGTTGGGCCCGGCTGTTAGTTAGTAAAGTTTCAGCCCACGATCAGGCTTGAGCCGCCCTGCTCCGTAACGGCTCGTTAATTCGCGCTGTTACCTGCGAATGCCGTTGTTGAAAAACCACCGCCTCTGCCTCTGCCGCAACTCTCTCCTCCGTCCACGACAAAATCCCTTGGGACGCCGGAGGTTTGCCGGCAATTCTTCTCCGCTCCCGATCCTACCCGGCCGCAAACGCGGCACCAACTGCTGCGGCTTCGGGATCCCAAGTGGGCGGGGCAGGAAGCCTCGCAGTTACACGTCCACCATGTTGCCAGACAGCCTGTATTTCATTGAGGTCAGCGTGAGGTTTTGACTTCAGCCCGGTTTAGTGTGACTGGATTGCCCCGGTTGGTGCTTCCTGCTTCTAAGCACTACAGTTTCATTTATAATTTAAAAATTCATATCTCAACTTCCAGTTACTGGATTTTACTTGTTTTGTTCATTAAATTAAGCTCTATTTTTCTAACCTGATGTGGATTATTTTTGTGTGGTGTTTTCACTGTTGTACTGTTTGAAGTGTTGCACAAATACTTTACACATTGTCTCTTAAGTTAAGCCTGACTGCTCTGTGCCAAGCTACCAGAGGGTGAGCACAGGTTAACTTTTAGTGTGTATCTGACTTACCCTGGCTAGGGTTGTGGTTCCTGCTTGGACAGGGTGCATACCTCTGCCAACCAGAAACCCAATTTCTAACACTCCGTAGTCCACACAGAACCTCAAGTCAATAAACCTGTGCTTTGGTAAAAGAGCGACAGGACTAGACCAAGGACTACAAGATCACTCAATGACCCCAATGCCCAATGTTTTGGCAACCTTTTGCTTAATACATCCCTGAACCCGGTCAGACATTCTATACATCCTACCCTTCACTGGCAGACTGTTAGCTGTGTCTGTGTCATGCACACAGACAAGTATCATCCCTGGCTTCAGCAAGAAGAGGTTGGCAAAGCTTTCCAAAACCTCTCTATGCCCTCTCTGCTGCTCAGGCATTAATTTAAGATAACTGCACCCCTTCCACAGTACTATCCTTCATATCCCTATGCAACAAGTCAGGAAGAGGCTTCCTCTACTTCCACTGCCATAACCATGATATTCACTGTGTAGTTTCTGTGGAGGTAAGGCTTTAGCCTGTTCACATGGAACACCCTCTTGGGTTCCCTTGTGGCACCTGTGTCCACCAAGTAGTTTACCTCAGACGCTTTCTTAACTACTTTGTATGGCCCATATCATTTGTCCTCCAAAGCCCTGGGACAAACAGACTTCAGCCCCAACACCTCCTGCCCTTATTTAGTACCCAGTCAGTGAAGGTTTCTAGGTGTACCATTCCTCCATCAAGGCTTGACTAGCCTGAAGGATTTCATTTGCCTGATTCATGTATTGCGCCTTCAGCTTTCTGAGGCTGACCACATAGTCTACCACATTCTTCTGTGGGATTTCCTTCCCATCCTTCTCTAACTAAGGCAAGTGGACTCCTCATGGGGTGTTCTTACAGAAGTTCAAAGGGACTAAACCCTACTCCCTTCTGCAGAATCTCTTGGTAGGAAAATAAGAGGCATGGCAGGAGAAGATCCCACTTCCTCATGAGGTTCTCTGGTAGAGTTTCATTATGCTTTTCAGTGTTTTGTTAAACCACTTGACCAAACTATTGGTTTCTGGGTGGTATGCTGTGGAGATGTAGTATGTCACACCAGCTTGCTCCCACATCTCTCTCATGTAAGAGATGAAGTTGGTCCCCTGGTTGGCATTACCGTCCTTGGAAATCCAACCCTGGAAAAAATCCGTAGATGAATTCTTGCTATCACATTTGGAGTCATACTCCTCAGAGGTACAGCTTCAGGGTACCTGGTGGTGTGATCCACTACAGCCAAAGTATACTTGTTGCCTGACTCTGAGGAGGGTTCAAATGGACCCACAATGTCTATTCCCACCCTCTCAAGTGGAACACCTACAAATGTCAGAGGCACTAACTGTGTCTTTGTCTTCCCTCCTGTCTTATCACTCAGCTGGCAAGCTGGACAGGTTCTACAGAACTATTCCGTATCTCAGCGCATCCCTGACCTGTAGAACAGATGATCCAACGTATCCTGGGTTTTTCTAATCCCATAGTGTCCTGCTAAGAGCACTTTATGGGCTAGTGGCAACAGGACGTTCCTGTACACTAATAGAACCACTAGCCTCTTGATAGTACCTGGCTCAGGAGTTACCGGTTCACTATAAAGTAGAGCATCCTCCCAGCCAACATAGGTCCTGATTTCGAGTTTGGCAGAGGGGTTACTGCGTCACAAATGTGACGGATATCCCATCCGCAGTATTACAATTCCATAATAATTTATGGAGATCGTAATATTGCGGATGGGATATCCGTCACATTAGCGATGGAGTAACCCGTCAACCAACCTCTAAAACAGACCCATAGTGTTTCCTGACCACCCCTTTGCTTACCTGTTCTTGAGCTTCCTTCTGAAGTTCCTCAAGCGTAGGGCACTCTTCCTGTGCCTTCTGGAAATCTTTCAGATAGGCCCCCCAGCAGCTAACAACCCTTGTAGATCTGGAAGTGACCCAGACTTCAGCATATGGTCTGCTTCTGGAGTCTCATCCTCCTTTACTTTTGAAGTAGAAGTGATGACCTCCACGGCCACTGCCTTCCCAGAGTCTGTCCTTTCCTGCAAACCACCTTGCCCTAGTCCCTGCAAATCAGAGATGATCCCAGTCTTACCCTGAGACTGCAATGCATACAGTGCTCTGGTCAACACAGCTGACGTTGTCCAAGCCATAAAGACTTCTGGTCCAGGCATCAAGCCAGGCGTAATCACACCATTTCCCAAGAGACATCCAGTGCCTTGCTTTCCCGTACACCGACATAAACCATTGGCACTTTGCCATTAAGCTCAATCTCAAACTGGGAAAGTGGATACTCCATGCCCTCTCCACTGGCTACTAATCCTGTACCCTTAGTTCCAGGGAGTATCTCCTTAGGTTTAAGGTGCTTCCTTTTTACCATAATGCGGAAGGCTTCAGTATTCCTCAGGATTTCCTCCCATTGATACTAACTTCCTGCACAAATTCCAGCGTATTAGGATAGATGTGCTTCAGAGCATCTAGGTCCCTTTCCCAAATGCCCATAGGTACTATGTTGCGTGAAACCAGCCACTCTCAGGTACTTTTGCCTATGTGTAACAAGCTTGCTATCACAAGTCTGGCTATGTCAAGTTCCTTCTTTTGACAGTCTCTTTTGTAATGTCCCACCTTGTGGCACCTAAAATAAGCTGTGCTAAAAGGAATAAAACAAATTAAAACAAATAAATGAGCATATTATCTGGGAGAAAGGGCACAGGCTGCAAGCCTAAGCTAAATACTGTGCCAAGGCAAGGAGATAAAAATTGACCCACAACACTACACCCTCCTCCCTTTCACCCAGTATCTCAAACAGGACCCTAATAAAACTAGCAAGGACCTCTCTGTCCCTACTCCTGAGAATCCTCCACCCTCTGTCCCTACAGAGATCCTTCATCTGATCTATGGACATGGTGCTGAGGCCAATTCCCAACCCTGTGTTCTCCATTGCCTATGCATGTAGCCTTTATGTGTGAACAGAACAAAACTGGACTTATCGCAACTCTGCTGCAAATTGGAAACAGGCAATTCCACCTCTACATCTTTTGACTCCTTAGGCTTCCCACCGCTAGTCTGACAGAACCCTATTCAGAGGGCCATGGGGCACACTGGAGTTACTGGGTCCATCCGAGGTGGTTGAAGCCTTTTACCCCTGATGTCCCGGGTATACCCTACTAGGGATCTCGCCCCACTGGGTCTATCCCTCCTTCTGCACCTGACTCCCAGTTAAGTAGCATAGCACAAGCAGATAAGGCTCCCTCTGGGGGAAGTGTACATACACATCAGTGAACACAACTCATAACTCAATGTGCAAGCATTGCACACCCGGAGTGGTGTCTGCATTAGGGCTTTGGGGCCACGCCACTCCAATTTTGCGCCCTGTAAAATGTTTTCATGAACCTTACTTAAAATGGGCTGGTTACCTCATCTTTTATCTGTTCCGAGCATAATCGGAAAGTTTAGCCAACCATGTATGGGAATGTCTCCCTTAGGGCTTAGCATTTTACATCCCTTGATTATCATAGGAAAAGCTCTGCAGGAGTGATGACATCACGACAACAGTAAATTATGTCAGCAGAACTTTGAATTTTATTGAGTGAAAGCTGTAAAACATCTTATTTTTTTATTACTACATTTCTCTTGTCATTTACGTGAGATAATTCAATGCTACTCTGAAGAAGTGTGATCAAGCAAGCCACCTTCTGGAATATTGTATACAATGTTTATTGTATTAAACTACAATGAAATAATGCTTGTTGACATCAGCGCTCCAATAAATCATGACCTGCGGTAAAGTGCAGTGTTTCCATTGCATTTACACACCAAAGTGCATTTCAGTAAACATCACTTGTGTTCTTTGTGCCCCACCATTTTCATATTTCACCAGCCACCACTGGTGCACCCAATAAATCATTGTCCAGTCAATTACTTATTTTCTATGAAAGAAGTATTTTAATTCTAATTCTAACACATACAAAAATGAACGACATTCAAAAAGCAACAACACAGTTCCCCCCTTGAGTTAGGCACACTAGTAGTTGTTAAGCCATTCTTTGTCTACCCATTTCTTATGTAACGGATGTGCTGTCATTCCCCATTCACATGCAGCAACAACCAGGGTATGTAAACTACCAGACCCTGTTCATGGAGTATCCCCTCTTGGACTCAGTAAGATGTAGTCATTTAGAGTCAAGCAGTGATGCATCAACCAAAGGCGGCATATCCCCTGGAGACCAGTAGGCCCAGTTCTCAGTTTACCTGCTTCGGCGGTATGAAATCTGGCAGTAATGCAGTGCGTTCCTGGCTCATATCAGCAAAGGCAGGCTGCACATGTTCACTTGCGCAGCTCTTGGCAAGCGCCGGCTCTCCCCCCTGAGCCATGCTTACTAATGCTCTGATGATCAGAGTTGCTCCCGCTCCAGCCACATATGGTAGGTCCTTTTTCTTCCTTTAGCTGAGCTCCAATGGTATCTTCTCTGTCCTCGGGCCTCCTCAAACATACAACCCCTGCATCTTGGTCATCTTGGCTGTTTTGGGTTACGGCAACAACCCAGAATCTCCAGCCTCAGCACTCCCTCCACCAAATCTCACTGTTGGGTCACGATGCCCCATGACTCATCCTGGCGTCTGAGGTCACCCCAACTTCACACACAGTGGCCCCTCCTGGCATACGGGGTCGCCAAACCTTTACCACGTTGCACACAGGCGACTGCCTATTGATGCAACACTGCTCTTGTAGCATGGTGGCCACTCTTGGCATACCAGGTTGCTAACCTTTGCAACGTGGCACATGGGCAATAGCCCAATTGATGTGGCACTGCTCATCACTCAGGAGCCCCATACATCTGGAAACCGCTCTGAATCTCGCTTCCTCCAAAACACTCCTGCTCCAGACTCCAGGGCATGTGGCCTTGGTGTCTCTGGAGATGTCCCCTCACTCAGCAGGGAGACTAGCATGCTGGGACCCTAGCCCTGGTCACAGGTAGAAGTCATGCAGAGCTTCCCTGCCTCATGCAGCCTGGCTGGCTGCTCAGTAGATGGCAACCTATGGTGTCTCAGACTCCTCTACTTATAGTTCTTTTCCAGACACAAAAGGTGATGTAGGGTATGAACCTGAGGTTTGATGTTGGGATTCTACTTCTTTGAAATGGACATCTCTTCTCTTCATTCTTCCTCCTGTAGGATGTCTGTCACAGCAGGAAGGACTCCAAAGTTGATTAACCCACAACAAGATTCATGGGAGTGACCAGAGTGCACACCTGGATGTCAGTCACAATGATATGTGCATCAAAGATTAATCTTGGGCTCTTAGCCCTACCCTTTATGATTCTCTTATCAGGCCCATCTACCTTTTATGATATGTGTCCAGGATGCTTCCTTGTGATCTGTCACTCAATCAAAGAGCCCTTCAAAATGCACAGGGAGAGCCTCACTCCCACTCATCTGGTGCTTGTCCCATCCAGCTTACAGCAATGCAGCAATATACAATTCTGTCTGGAGGGTGTTCCTCTACTCCTCAAGTTTTCACCAGGCAGGCCTGGGATTCCCAAAATGGAACCGAAGGTCCGCCATGTAATATACAAGTGCGGGCACTTTTGCACTCAGTGCATTCACTGTCTAGCACTACTATTCTCATGCATTATGCTATCATCAGCATATCCACATATAACACATGGACTCAATCAGAGCACACTGTTTAGCACTACAGTGCCTCTGTACTGTACCAGAGTGTATAACTTTAAATCCACACTGCCAGTGCACACACATACACCTTATTCACACTATACCATACTTCACCCTACGTGTAGTGTATCCCCTTGAGAGCATAAATGCACTCATCACACGTTTACATCACACATGCACTTCCACATCAACCTGATGTAGGCCAGTGGTGAGTTAAACACACAGCAGTGGAACTTTTAAAAAGGTGGATGAGCCTGTAAGCCTAACCTCAGTGACACAGGTTTAAAAAGGACCTGTTACTGATCACTACAGGGTATGCTGCCACCATTGTGCTTGTGCTGTTTAACTCTAGGTGAAGGCAGTAGCCTTCCATCACTATGAGGGTAGCGCTTTGGGTGTCCCTCCTGGTCCAACAAGATTGCAATCCGTGAGATATGCCTATGTCATGCCACACACGCATGATCCACGTTTGACTATGACAAAACATCAGCATTAGGGATCCAGATAACAATGCAGTTGGGCACTCAGGGCAGGTGTACATGTCTCTCACCATGCAGAGGACATTTCCGTCCCAGCAAGGGTGAAGTTGATCCCTAGGCTGAGTGCATGTGACTTAATGTTAGTTGATGGCTGTATCTGTCCAGGTACATGTCATTGAGCCAGGTATGGAGTAGCTATTGGGTGTTATTGTGGTGAATAGAGGAAATTTCATCTTGGTGGGGGTGGATTTCAGGTTGGTACTATACATTTATGTCTAGAAAAGTTGCAGACAGTGTTCAAGGAATTGGTATCACAGGTGGAGGTGACTTTACCTAGGGATCTAGGGATATGTGTCATCAGCCTGTTGGTCTGTTTTGGTGTAATCTGGTGACAATTGATTTTATAAACTGCTTCATGAGCTGAAATTTGAATCCGAGCCCAGGTCAAGACTGGTTGTGAGAAGTGGACACCCCTTCATCCTGTTTTGGGATGGGGAACCAGTCCATAGTTATTGAATCTTGTTTTGAAAACTATTTGCTTCGTTTATTTGGGCTGAAGGTAGGGCAGTCTACTTCAGATGAGGAACAACTCCACCCTAGAGAATGAGAAGTGGCATTTGTAACTAAAATGTAAAAGGTTGATTTGCCACACGTGAGCCACAAACTAAACTACAAACACCCATGCCTTTTTTTAACACTGTTTATGGTGTGCCTTGACACCACACCTGTCACCAGACAATTATGTGAGCATCACTACAGGGGGACTTAGGCTCTGTCCACACGTTGGGAGCCAGGAGGACATGTTTGGATTGGAGAAGAAGTTGTGTACTTCCACAAAAAACTGCTTGCCCTCTAAGCAGCTCTGACCATTTTGTTTATTTATCCAGTGGCCTGAGCTTGAACTTTCAGGAGGGCACATATGGCACTATAGTGCTTCTGAAATGTCTTAGATAACTACATAATTTATGGTGTTTTCTATAGCAGCAGCACAGAGGAGGAAAACAGCCATTAACTACATGAATTTTTAGGAAAGTGCAACTGTCACCTGACCTTTTAATGACACCCATATTATTCTACAACTCTTTGCTTCCACACAAACGCATATACATTCCCATGCCATCTACTTGTAATGTTTCACATTCCCATACAACATTCATCTAAAGCCAGACATATTGGCACTGCCAATTCTTGTTCATACTTAGGGTGAAACTAAACTGTCCTTAGTAGAGATTTGATTTGCGGTCTACAAATAAAAACTTCAAAGAAAGAAGATCTGTGTGTGACCGGTAGTGTGAAATAATGTTTGCAGCCTATATAAAATGACCACGGTGGGCACATACACTAGGTGCAGGGCAGTGATAAGGCCAGTGCTAAGTGTTAGACTTCTGTACACAGCATGGCCAATGGCTATGCCTTGTGTCTACCGAACATGGAAGTTCCTAGCTGCACCGGACAATCTAGTTCCGGGTAAAGGACGTGTGCCAAAGCCGCACCCTGTGAACAGTGCCTGTAGTGCCTGCTTAGTGCCTACAGAGCATGACTAGAGTCCCTGCCCAGTAGGCAGGGAATGGCCCTTCCCATTAAGGAATGTTTTCAGTGATTTCCTTTGTTTTTTTTAATGCTATAACTTGAACCATGACCGCGATCTTTAAGGCACTCTTCAGGTCATGCTCTAGTCCAAGCACAATGCCAAGCGAAGATCACATCCTTTGCTCAATTTATGTACCCAATGAGCAGAGTGGCAGGGGTACAAGGCAGTGGACGTCAATCTGGATAATGCTTTGTGCTTTGTATGTACAGTGAATGGCCAGGGCACTGCCCCGAGGATATTGCAATTACAGGTTAAAGGATATCATACAAAAACTACAGAATTCACTGAAAAGATGTTCTTAACAGAATGCCTGGTTTGACTACTAAGATTATAAACTCACAGATTATATAAACCACTAAGAATTTCTATAAAATGCGGTACTTACCTAGAAGTTGTAGAATGTGCGAATGTGAGGTGTTTTTTTCACAAAAAAACTCAATTTTCATGAACATTATACAAAAGTATGCATATTATGTGAAATGTGTTTGCTCGGTATCTTGTGTGAAAATGTCATATGGAGTATACATCACGTAAAAAAAACATGAAAAATACCAGCAAGACTTGTAGACACAGAAAAAGTCTTTAGCAGCAATTTTAAAGGTCCCAGAAAACACTGTCTACTCAAACCATCTTTCTGTGGCACTAAGCTAAAACAATTGTGAGAATTTCACATAGAATTAAATTTGCCAGTTACACTTACGCAATCATGAAACTTCAAATGCATTGATATATGACGCCACACATGACGTCATATATAAATTCACTGGTGACATCATTTATTATAATATGTATAACATTACCGATGTTATCATAAATGTGCCATCCCATATGGTATTGCGTAGTGATCAAAGACTGCAGTACCACTGCTAGTTAATAGATGCCATTCAAAAGAAATGTTATTGATGTGATCCCATGTTTGTGTTTATAATTCATGAAGAATGTTTATTTTCGCTTCCTAAATGCTCTGTACACTTTATATTTTCTGGAATAAGTCATAAATCCCGATCTCTGGAAGGTTAGCGAGAGGCTACTGCATTCACAATAATGGCCAGGTTCCACTGATACTGTCATCCGTGTACTTGTAGGTCTGGCTGTAGACCGCATTAGCTGTGTACTAGATCAATTGTCAGTACTTTTCCAAAAGTGGCCGTTAGAGGAGTATTGATTTCTCACTGCATGCTATTGGCTGTTAGGTGTATCTTTCTACTTGAAGTGTTTTTCTTGCAATGCATAGGCAAGGACTATTTTAAATCCCCAAACGACAATGAATCCTCACACTTGTTGTCAAGTTTAGTAAACAATATTATCATTGCACATCACATGGCAAAACCACCATGCCATTATTAGGTTAGCAATGCACTCCCACCCAAACCTGGACCTAATATCATCACACTGCTGCTTCGTACTACAGCATTACCAGCACCATACTATCACATTAACAGTACTGCATGACTACCCAAAGAACCAAAGAAAACACCCCACCATTGCACTACCATCTTCCATCACTACCAAAATACCTCAGACCTGCACACTTTTACCCAGCACCCTGAGACTGCCACACACCACTACTGCACTAACCTCCCCATGCTTACACTATCAGCCACCTCTATCCCCCGATCATGCTCCAGTAAATACACTACTAACTCGCAGCATTGCACTGTTTTAGCACTGCAGTACAGCACTCACACTGTTGTGGATTCATTTTACACGTTTTTTGGGAACACATATATAAATTATCTTAGGCCTGTGGCCTGTGCCTTTCCACCTGCATACGTGCTCTGATTTCATTTATACATTTCATTCATTTTTAGCTTAGCCTGCTTTTCAGTGGGGATGTTGTATTTTTCTAATCAGCTGTGATTCTGCGAAAGTGTTGTTAGTATTTGTGTGCACAACGTTTCACCATGTACCTCTGTCCAAGACTGACAAGAACAGTACATGATAATCCAGCTAGCATTGTCACCACAAGAGTATGTAAACAGGCAGATGCCCACGTCAGGCCTATTTCACGGAAAAGAACTATGTTTTTTATAAAAACACTTTACAGGCCAAGAGAAACAGGTCATTTCAGCCAGGATATCCATCCATGCTGCATGCCATTTCACTACTGAACTCAGCCCTGTCTCTACCACCAGCAAAGGAGATGGCGGGCCTACCCCTATATTCCAGTTAAAGGGGTTGGGTGCTCCTCTCATAAACTAAGTACAGCCAGATTGGGCCATCACTGCTATGCTCTCGCTTAGGAGTTAGGGTTTTGGTAGAATTCACTGGTCACAACAATCCTAATCCTGCTATGTCTCATTGCCCTATTAATTGCAGCTCATATATTTTATTGTAGATTGCAGTCTTTTCAATAAATGTATTGAAAACCATCCTGCATTCTTTCTTTCACCTATGTGTGTTTATGAGACGTTTTGCTAATAAGAGAAATGAGTGAGATTTGTCGACCACGACTTTCCCTTGAGTGTCATGCATCAGGCTGCCACAAATCACTTTTGCTTTCTATGTTTGGGTGAGGTGCTGCTAGCTAGCCGAAGATGGTGTGGGATTGACTCAGTCACCCCACAAATGGTGGTATTGCTCCCCCGAATCCAGCAGTCTTGTTCCAATAACGAAAGTCCTATGATGACACCACTGAACCACTATTGTGTACATCCACACTCCTAAACACTTGTGGGGGCAAGGGAACTTGCTGTGCTGCACTGCATGAATGGAAGAGAACGGAAATGCTCAATGTTTTCAAAGATATGGAGCATTTCTGCTCACTCCTTGTGCTGTTGCACTATGTGCTGCCTAGCGCCTAGCGCCAACGCAGACACCCTTGCACAGTGCAAGTAGTGAGTGAGTAGTATTGTTCTATTACTGCAAAATACAGTTTGGGAATCATACCTCTGATGTGTGCACTACTTCCTCCCATACAAGCAACATCCCAGCAAAACTACACATCTAAGCATCACTCCCAACACTGCACTGTATAATCATCCCATAGGTGTAAAATGCAAACCCCAATATACAATTACCATTCCCAATCCAAATCTACAGCTTCATGAGTTCATCAATTGCCACCATACTACCAGAGTCCATTACTGCACTGTGACTGTTCTAAAGCACTTCCAACTAACAGAACCAAACTACCATCATCACACTGAAGAAGCCTGTTGCTGTGCTCCCTCCTCCCATGCCTACAACCCCCACAATGGCACTATCGCCAAAGTGTGGCATATGATCAACCGCACCCAAAAATTGCATCCAGCGCCACTGCAACACGCCCTTTACCACTGCATCACCATTACCCAGCATCAAATTACCCCCTACCATTGCCTCACAACAAAACATGACAACACACAATGGGGTAACAGAACAAAATCTACACAGTACGCCAACATAACACAACATACCAACAATAACAACACAATAACACAAATCCCAACCAAAACAACACATCACAAAAACTCTGCAAATGTGACAACAGAATACAATACAATGATAACTACAGAAAAAGACATCACAGTAACACCATAACAATAACACACAATCACAATAGGAGTGCAGCATACAGACGAAAATAACTTGACAACAGACAACATAACACAAGACTAAAAAAATACAGAACAACACATTGCAGTAGAAACACAACAATAACACCGCATAGAACTACTTTAGCAACAACAATAATAAGACAACAGTATAAAAATAGATAATTTGACAACAAAAAACAATACACTAACATATGACTACACAACATTATAACAGCAGTTAAACACACCAACAAAACACTTTAAACAACAAAACACACACTACTACAAGAACACAAAGGCAAACAATTACATAGCACAGGAGCTGCACAACTGCACAATAATACTAACACAACACAGCATGAGACAACATAATAATGAATCTGTTTTGAGCATGCGTGCTATGTTTTAGTGGTGTTTTTTTGTATTCTTATTGTGTTATGGGTGTGATTTGTTGTGTTATTTTAGAGTATTATTATTGTTATGTGAAATTGTGTTTGTTGTGTTCTGTTTTGGTGATATATGTTTGAAGTGTGTTGGGGCTTTAGTTGGGATTTTTTGGGGGATTTGTTTTTTTTGGAAGGCATAATAAATAAGGATCTCTTTTTATTGTCTTGGAAGTAAGGACATTGGCAATGTTTATGGATATGTTTAGTAAAAAAAAGTTTCATTGAGAATGGAGTACGCACAATGTGTGTTTTATTTTGGCTGTTAGACCTGACAGCCTTAGGGTGGTCTTGCCCCCAAATTTTTGCCTGCCTCTCTCCATTTTCTGATCTCGTTTTTGATGGCTTTATGACTCTGTGCACTTTACCACTGCTAACTAGTGCTAACGTGCTTGTGCTCTCTCCCTCAAATATTGGCAACATAGGGTTAACCTCCAATTGACATATTTATTTATTTATAAGTCCCTCGTAAAGTGCACTATGTGTACCCAGGGCATGTAAATACATTCCACTTGTGGGCCTGCAGCATTGGTTGTGCCACTCAATAAGTAGCCCTCTAACCATGTCTCAGGCCTGCCATTACAGAGGCTTTGTGCAGTTTTACACTGCCATGCCCACCTGGCAAAATTACCCTTTACCAGACCGAAGCCTTCCTTTTGTGTATATGTAGGTCACCCCTAAGTTAGGCCTTGGACACCCCAGAGGGCAGGATGCAATGTAGTTAAAAGGCAGGACTTGTACTTTTAAGTGTTACATGCCCTTGTAGTGAAAAACTCCCAAATTTGTTTTTCACAACAGCAAGGCCTATCTCTCCCATATGATAACATTGTGATTACCCTATGACATCATATAAGTGTAATTCACAATCTGGAAGAGATAAGTTTATCAAGTTTAGTGTCTCTGGTCTCACAATTTGAAATCACAACTTATGGTGAAGTCGGATTTTAAATTGCAGTTCTGAAAATGCCACTTTTAGAAAGTTGGCATTTTCTTGCTTTAGCCACTTGGTGCCTACTGCTTGTCTTCAATACACGTCTGGGGTGGGGTGATAGCTGGGCTTGTACATTCCCTCTAGAAAGCCACACATAAAGGGAGCTTAGGTGTGACTGATGGACCATCCATAGCTTGATGGGTAATCCTGGGCAGGACTGGAGGGAAGGGCTGACACTTACACCAGAATGGGCACCCACAAAGGGCTGCACCACCCACCTGTAGTGAGGGGGCAAGGCAGGGCAGGCAGAGTGGACCTTTCTTTGAAGCCTATGCCACTTCAAAGGCACAACTGGGTATAAGTACTGAACCTCTGACCCTACCAACTCAATACAATTCTGTACCTGAGGATACTGTGCCAAGAAGAAGGACTGTTGTGCTGCTGAAAGGACTGTCACTCTGCTGGAATATGCTGCACTGCTCTGCTCTGCTGACCTGCTGCCTTCTGCCCTCCTTGCCTGGTAGTGAGAAGGACTGGACCTACATCTCTCCAACCGAGAGTGATTCCAAGAGCTTGCTCGCCTCCTGTTGTCTGAAGTCTCAGGGACACAAAAGACTTCCAACTCACCTGCTACAGCACCTGGACTCTGCAAACTGTGAGTCTTGCCCTGCCAAGTGGTGCAAATTCAGTCCTGAGCCCCTGGAAGTGGGTATAAAGTGCTACTCCTGCAGAACCAGCGCATAGCCGCTGTTGTGAGGGACAGAACTGGCGCATCGCCCCCACTGTGTGGATCGGAAATAGTGCATCATCTATACTGTGGAGATCAACTCTGATGCGTTGCCACTGCTGCAAGGCCAGAACTGGTGCATCGTCTTTGGAACAGCCTCAACTCGGAGCCACCACATAGCTGCTGCTGCATAGTGACATTCGACACATCTCCTCCATTGCATGGGTCAAATCCAGTGCATTGCCTTCAGAACCACCGCACTTTGGTATTGCCGCTTCTTCATCACTGTGTGGAGAAAATTGACACATCTCCTCTGCTGTGGGGCTCGACACCAGCGCATCACCTCCTCTGCTCCCTGCATCAACGCAACCAGGATCAAGGCACTTTTGTTCAGCGGGCCTCACTGTGTCCTTGTAGTCGGCCCGTACTCCAAGGTGGTCGGCCTGAACTCTTGACTTTGTCCCAGTCTAGTGTAACCAGATGTCATATGTTGGAAATGCAATATCTGTAGATAGCAAATTCCCTTGCAAAAGAAAGTGAACAAATGAAAGGCTGTGTCAATGGCATGAAGCAAAGCAACAAGATCGGATGTTTCAAAAGAACATATGTATGTGTGAGTGTCCAACAGGTTGCCACTGTCCAAGCCTACCTAGACCTGAATATATGACAGACAATCAGAACACTACTTTGTCACTTTGCACATGCAGTGAGTGCACATAAAATAGAGGGGTCAAGAACATTTCACAATACCGATCACAGTAATTTACTGCCTGAATATGAAAGTCAGCATGTAGAAGTGTCCAAAGTATCAGGACATGGTCACCATTTGCAATGACACAGAGAACTGGAAGATGCATATATAAAACAATGTGTATATATAACACAGAATGTTCAATACTGTAAGAGATATGTATGAGTTAGTCAGTATACATAACATACATGGACCGGTATGTCTTTGTAACAATGTGCATAATTAATAGCAGTTGTATTTTTTTTTACTTTCAGCTGACCAAGGATATGGTTTGCAGCTATGGGTCATGACCCCATTTGTACATCCCCAGACAGAGCTAGAAAAACAGTTCAACTAGGGACTGATCAAGACAAGGAATGTGGTTGAACGGACATCTGGAGTACTGAAGTCTAGGTTCTGATGTCTGGACATGTCAGGGGGAAGATATAACCCCCCCATGGTGTGCAAAATTATACATGTGTACTGGTGTGTTTGACCCTCCACAATGTATGTGCAAGAACTAATGTCCAGTGGGACTCAGAGCCTGAAGAAACTGACCAAATGGAGGAGGATAACGGAGGAGATATCCACCACATAATGGCTGGTTGGCAGCAACACAACAACATGGTTGCCAATCTTTTTCCATGGAATTATGACATGATGGACAAATTGTCCGTAATTGTCTGAAATGTTCAACATTAGAATAAATGTTTGAACTAATTCATTTTGTTGTCTTTATGTTATAGTCAATGTAAACATTAAGTCACTCGCATCTTCTCAACTAGAAGTAGGCCTAAACATGTGTCAATCATGTTGCCAGAAGTGTTGAGCAACATGGGCACATGGCTCTAAATATTTAATCAACCAACTCAACAATGGAATTTGTCGCAGTGAACTGCATGTAAGGGACAGGCCAGGTTTGCCAAATATCCACATCTAAATAGTACATCTCTGTTCTCACATACTTGAACAGTGCAGTCCTGCACAACTAGCAGTCTTGCTGTGTTCTGCTGCAGCAAAGTGTGTTTAATATGGTACTCAGAGAGTGATGGAACACAAATCACCCAATATGTCTATACTTGAGACAAACCACTCATTGTAGCGTGTCTCACCAATGTGGTAACATGCAGAATGTCAGCACTTTGCAGAAGCAAATTTTGTTGCACATGTCATCACAGATCATGAGTGACAGTTGTCATGGACAAAGACCAAATATTGAGTGTACAAGTAAAAATAAATTTGTAAAGAAGGCATACATGCATGTGTGGGGGTCCTCAAAATACTACACATGTGAGTCTATTCCTGGCCATATTGCCATATATCCCACACCAGGCCACAGTTAACAAAATACAAATTTGACATGCACTGCGCAGCAATGCGATGAGACTCAAAGTCCTGTAACAAAACACTATGAACAGATGACCTTGCAATGTGAGACATTACCCAGAGAAGTAAGACAATGGAGATGCTTTTACAAACATCACACCACCTGAAGAATACAGAGATGGCAAAAGTGTGAAGTGTCCATGTCAAAAGTCACACAAAAATGTGTGTGTATATACAGTAACTCATTGAACATGGTGCAATGGAGGTTTTGGATATGACCTTACCTCTGCATGAGAACCCGTGCCCTGAGTGTACATGTGCATAGTTGAGGGGATCACAAATCATGTATCATCCCAAATGGGTAATAGCATTTGAGTGTGTGCCATTACAAAGGTCTGTGTCATGGACTGCATTCTTCATAGACCAGGAGGGGCACACAAAGACCTGCCCCCAGAGTAGATATACTGTTACTGCCTTTGACAGGAATAAAACAGAGCTAAAACTAAAGTGGGTTTGGCAGCATGATATTTATTGAATAGTAGCAGTGAACATGACCATGTGGCCCTAGTTCACTGCGGTAAGGCCTACTGGCTCACTCACCTATTCAAAGGGTCTGTTGCTGTGTGTTACACTCACCCCTGCCCAACATCATATTGATCAAAAAATGTGTACATGATAAAACCATGTGCACAATGCATGTGCCCGTGCAAGATACACACAACACATAGGTTCAAATGTGGAACAGTGTGCACAGGGTGAGTATGTGGGTGCTGGTAGACTGTATTCACCATCAGACACTTTAGCACAGTCCATAGGGAGTGTAGAACCAAACAGTGTGTGATGCCTAAGTGTGTGCACTGCAAAGCATGATGCTTGTGGTCGGCTAATACATGTGGATCATAGTACTGCTTTTCTAATGTAATGTCCTGTGACTGTAAACAGAGGGGCATATAATGATCATGGCCACACAGTGACTCACAGATAGTCACCCTACTGCACTGTTATGTGTGAAAGCAAACATATCTAAGAGAATACAAATCATTCCTGCCCTTTCCCTGCAGCAGTGCTGTTTTGGCTGCCTAGGGCCAACACAGGCACACTCACACCATGAAGCTAGGGTGCTTGTATCACATTCAGGAATGTATTTGTGCATGAAGGTGAGCCTTACTGCTAAGCAAAATATCCTGAGAGCCATATTCTGCCATCTTTGTGTGCTGCACAATGCAGCACACGTTGAAAGATGAAGTAACAAGAAGATTTAAGGGTCTATCTCCTTGCAATGCCACTCCTGGTGCATTCCCAGGTTTACCTGCTTTGGTAAGTCTGGGAATGTGTCTAAAACCATGAGATGTGACTGAATACCCACATGCAATGGTTATGAAGACTTTCTCTTGTGCAGAGTAAGGCAATGCAGTGATTTGCAATGCATTGTGTCACTAGAGATTAATGACACTTTTCAGGGCTACACAAGGTGGTCTTGTGTGGCTCAACAAATATCTGAATAGATTTGCATTGTCAATTTGCCATGGTACGGGTGCAGGTGCCACACATATTGGGTCATAGCAGTGAGTGCAGAAGTGTCTGCCACCACATTACATGGAGGACCTTGCCTAGCTTTGTGTGCTAAGACATGGCTGGCTGACAAACATATGTGCAATAGTGGAGTTACACCAGATGTATTAAGAAAGTCCAGTAAATCTGCAAGCTGGGTGGCACATACACTGTAGTATGAGTGAGCCAGCCTGTCGCTGTGCTTCCCTAAGTGTGTGTTGCATCCATGACACACCAGTGGAAGGATTCCTGACACATCACATGAATAAAGAGATTGGGCAGAACAGGGAATACAATAGGGTGGGCCTTAGGCCCCAAGAGCAATCTTCACATGCACATATAAATGTGGGGGACATCTAGGTGTGTACCCTGGTACCTGTTGTGATAACTGATGTGTGATCATGCTGTCATGATTCCTGCCTTGCTGTGCTGTCATGTTGCCTGCTATTCCCCTGCCTGGATAAAGAGGAATGCACATGCATTCCTTGAACCCAGGCTGACTCTACGGCCCATGTGCCTGCCCTACTATTATGAGGTGACATGAACATGAAAGACTTACAACCACCCAGATTCACCACCTGGACAATGCCCTCTGTCACACAGACCTGCCAAGTGGTGCCACCCCAGTCCACAGCTCTGCCAATTACCACACAACACAAGGAATACTAACCCATTTTGTACAAATCCCTGCATCACCGCAGGTATCTAAGTACATCTAATTCTACTACAAATCACGAAAGTCATTTTTATAATTAGTCTAAAATGTTGAAATGTCACACATAAATACGCTATGACCACTGAAATGTCACACATCAGCAAACTGAAAACTTGGCAGGTATAAGCCCAGGACCAATAGAGGTGGGCCCAAGGTGTATAATCCTGGATTTCACAGTCTCTATAGTTAATACCACAAATTAGGCCAGTTGTGTGGGTCAGACCTGTTGAACGGCACATTGAACTAGTTGCTCTATTTAGAAGCTGTGCATTGACACAAATACCTGGAACAGACTCCAGAAGTGCCACTGCGCAGTGCAGCCATCGCACATGGGCCATTTGACTAGCAATGCATCATAAAAAATGATTCATTTGTCAGAAATGGGTGGGATACACCTGGGAAATGATGCAATGGGTGTGCCAGATTGCATACTAGGTAGTGTTCAAGTTACTTTCACTTTCTCTAATAGTGTGTTAGTTTGTGCTTGGTGTTGGAGGTGTTTTGGAGAGTGGCTATGAATGATATTGTATTTTGGTCTTGGTGGTGTCTAATTTGTCCCTGTGTTGTGAGATTTATATGGCTTTTGTGTCTTTTAATATTGTAGTGTCTGAATATTTGTCTTTGTATTGTGTTTGTCTTTTTAGTTTTTTTTAAAATTAGGGTTAGATATAATGTTAATGGGAGTTCCTCTGGCCTTTTGTTTGTCAGTTAAGGATAGGAACATGTTGAGAAGGGGTAGGGGAAAGACTTTTTCGGAGGAAGAGTTGGGTGGACTCTTGCGGTTAATAATTGATTATCTGCCCAGGATGCTGGCCTCTGGGGTTAGGGTCAGCCAGAGGTACCCTCCCCCAAAGACCGCAAGGACAGGTGGGGAGAGGGTCCGGTTCTATGTTAAGTACTTTGGCCAGGATCAGACTGTCATCCAAATCAAATATCACTGGGCAGACATGGTTGCATGGGAGCAAGATCTTATGGACCTGCTTGGACTGGCGATTGGAAGCCCAGTAGGTATGCATGTATGTATCATCTGCATGTTGTAATGTAACTATAGCAGTCATGCCAAATGGTAACAATTTAGGGTCATTATTTGGTTTGTTGTATTTTGACAATGCAGCATGTAACAGCAAACATGTCCATTGCAATGATTAAATGTTAAGCTTTTAAACTAGCCTAAGAGATGTTTGTGTGCCTCAGAGTGCCTACATTAAGCCAGCATAAAGCAAACCAGTGGCAATAGCTGAGTTGCCATACCCTGGGACAAGGGGAGGATCAATAGTTTGTGGGTGGTATTATACAACAAAAATTAAAGGAGTTATGAGCATTCCCTTCTTTAACATACGAGATTGGCCAGGCAATGCTCCCAAAATGACAGTGCACCACCATTGCTGGATAAGGAGAAAATATATATGCAATTTCCATCAATGTTAAAACGTTCCATGTGTGATGCCTTGTGCTGTACACATACAGTTTAATAGGCTTCCAACAAATGTTAATGCACAGAAATGTGACTTACTAGAAAGGACAAACAAAACCTTTGTACAAAGCATGCATCCTTCTACAACTTGGAAATGTACAATGAAATTCTGGTATTCAGCACTATGTGCACCAGCGCCAATACAAAATATGATATAGGCTTAACGATGTCATAGACACTGTAAACCTGTCCTTTCACATCACAGCAATACCTTGTTCCGCTTAGGGCCAATGGTGTCACCCATGTGTCATGGTAGAATGGGGCCTGACACGATGCTGCCCAGCTTATTTATAAAAAAACAGATGCCTGAGGAATGCTTCTGGCATGTGATGAAAATATACCTCCAACATCAAGCAAAAGCAGCCCTGCAAGATGAATGGCTGCAACCCATTTTAATACAATGCATAAATATGTGTGCTTAGAGAGTTGTATATATCTGATATACTGGGATGACATAGTTATTAGCATTTAATTTTGACTGTGTGTGACTGCACTACTTACAATGAAATGTCCAAGACGTTGTCCTCTAGGTGTACTTCTCCCATATGCCCAGGGTGAGGTGGACAGCTTCAGAGACCCCCGTGCTACCAGTAAGTGTAATAAGTACATGTATATAGATTTTTTACATAAGTGTGTGATCTATATAATTGTAACACTGTGATGTCTTTTGGGAGCTATCATTCACCTACAAACAATTTTCAGTCAGTGTGCCAAACCAACAGAACACGGCCGCAGAATAATTTGTAATGAACTAGGAGACATATTACTGTGAATGATGGGTCACTGTAAGCAGGGCCACATTCTATAAACTTTTTAAAATCTGTGGTGAGATTAGCATATCTATAGTCTTGATGCTTTTAGCACAGAATCCATCATCTGGGGCATACTCTGCAAGTGTTTAACATAAACAAATGTGGTCATACTGGATACAGCACAAGGCTAACATATCTGGTTTCATCATAAGTAGCATCTAAGTCCCCTGAACTTGGTTCATTTTGTCTGGGCAGGTTTATGTTGCATTTGTGCGAAAGTGTGTATGACACAGGTGCTGATGATGTGCAGTAGTAATACACAGACACTGTTAACAATTGTGAAAAGAAAGGTATCACAAATTCATGGTAATATCAGTCAATATGACACATTTATTTTCTATGCAGCACACTATGCTCATCCATGTTGCATTCATATGAGCTCTCCTGCTACATAATTCCAGGGTGACTGACCATAAGTGTGCCAAGATAAACCTGGGGTGAAAGACTGAAAATGTTCGTACACACATAACTATCCCTGTATCTGTGTGTCAACTCTAAAGTATAATTCAGATCCTCCAAGATATCGCAATTTCGTGATTCACAAAATGCCCGCAAGATTTATGAAGTCCTGCTTTGGCCATAAAATTAAACTAACTTGCAGCGAAAAACGGAAGTTGCGAGCCTTTACTCCCGTCGTGCTGGTTTTGTTGCTCTCAGTTTAAAGCCAGCAGCGCTAGAAAAGGGCAGTGCTCATAACAGCTTGCAGACATTAATGGAGCTAGGCACAGTGTCAAAGGTAGAGCACGGACGGGGTAGAGCTGGGATTATAGTACCAGCAACAGCAGCACTTTGGGGAGATGAGCGGCCTCAAATAATTGAATCAGTCTAATTGGCATTGTGTTGCCAGCGGGACGAACGCTCTAGTCTACACATGGTTTGGCGTCTTCCTTCCAAACTCCTTCCGTGTACATACTTTATGTTCCCTTTCTTTTAGGAATACATGTTGCTGCACTGTGAAAATAGTTCAAATGCAGGAATTGATGTACTGGTGGCATACATTACACTGGGTAGCAACATTGTAGTCAACCTGCATCATGGTGCAAGGTTATAAACATTCAATGCCACAAACTTTTTGTCCAGATGAGTACTCCCACATGCATATGCACACGCTACTGAGATGCATTGTTTTATGTAAAATGTGTGTTGACAAATGTTGCCCTGGGAGAATGACTGTACAGAAATATGGATAAGTAAAAAGCAACATGTTTTTGAGACAAATATATACCAGAATGAATTAGTCAGATTACAGTCCATTTGCCTGAGCCTAAATTTGTGAAATGTACAAAAGTACTGTTTTGTAGGCGAAAAACCACTACCCCTAACCATGTTTTGCTTACCTGCCACTGATTAAGTAGTCAAAGTCTTCAATGCATACTTCCTTGTGTGACTCATGATGGGTGATGTAATGCAGAGACTAACTACCTTGATTGTCTTACCCTGTCAAGTTTGATGTGTGTAGATGACCACAATTATGCCCACTTGCATGATGCAAGTCCAAGACCTTAAGTTACAAATTTCATGCCATGTGTCCAATTTCAATTTCAAAACATCATCATGAGTGTGACTCATTGCTCTGAATGATATGGTTGTAATCACATTATGACTACAGTTCCATAGTGTGCATCTACACTCAGTGCACTTGACTCAGTTAGCCTTGCTCAAGTAGGAGATGTCTTAATACTCAATGTATAGTTTCCATATCTCCATATCATCATGTACAGTTAGTCTGAACAGACACATGATTGTATAACAACATCTGCATAGATTCCTACACATCATGTATATTTGCAAATTGTGCTAATTTTTTTAATTTCACCTCCATAGCCAACAGGACAGCTGACCAGGTGAAGACCTACAAAGCAAGAATGGAATGCTAATGCCACATTAGGCATGTCTCAAAGGCCTTCAGAAAATTTGTCAAACTTTATGAGAGGGCCAAGGCAACTGGGTCATGGAGAAGCCACATACTAGGGCCAAGAAGTGCATCCGGGGTCCCAAAGCCTGATATCACATAATGTGCAGCAGCAGCAAGCCCAACCCCAAGCAAGCCCAGACACATCTGCGGCCTAACAGCCACTACCTGCTCTGGCCAGATGCTAAGACGAAGGTGAGGCTCTGTGTTCTAATATTTTGTTCTCAGTGAACTCAAAAAATAACCAAGAAGAAGGACCAAATACAGAATGATCAGGCCAGCCTGAAAGAACAAATGAATAACATGCAAGATACAATAGTGCAGGATGCCCAATTTATGTAACTCTCTCCCTCTGTACATTACCCTTACCTTTTTTATTCTGATGTTTTTATATTCTGAAAATTAGAAATAGTGCTAGTTAGGGCTTGCAATAGGTATGTGGTAGGTAGGTGTTAGTTTTAAGATTTTTTAGTAGAGTTTTATAAATATGTTTTAACAGTTTTGTTTTAAGTTGGTGGGAGGCTGATGTTTAGTGTAAAAAATATAAAAACAAAAAGACCAAAACAAATATATATTTGTTTAGCGCTACATGTAGTTAGTATATCTTTAGGTGTAGTTGATGTTTGTATTGTACCACTCTATGTTTATTAAAGGGGGGTGTGGGGTTAATGTTTAACTTGTCATGCGTGTATGGTAGTTATGATAGTATAAGACAAGATAAATTTAGATAGTATAAGTTTAGGTAGTTTAACATTAGTGTAGGTATGTTAGGCTAGTGGTAGGCTCCCAACATGAAGCCCTTGCACTTTTTTTGTTATGTATAATTACGGGATTTGAATTTTCCTTGCTCCACCTTGTGGGCACAGGTATGATGCTAATTCATGATGAATATTGGCATGAGTATCTTCCTTTTACTGCTACAACTATGCAGATATATTTACAGGAGAATCATTATAGTGTGCCCATTGGTGTTATAATTTTAGGATGATGAAGTTGACACGTTCACTAAGTAACATTTATATAAGTATTAATGTGATTAGGAGCAGACTCTCAATGAGTGTCAGTCAAGCGACTGCCGCTTGATGTTACACACTAAGATTCTCTTGGGAGAGAAGACATTGCTCATTAGACCAAAGCAGAGGTTATAACTGGTGTAGGTGCATGCCCAAAGACAGCATGTGATTTTGAGTTTTGCTCACTCTACTTGTGATTCGAACAAGTCAGTTATAAATGTGCTCTTCCTCCATGGTATAGGTAGTCCTTTAAAAAAAAAATACAATTCAATTTTGAGGCTTTGTGCCGATTTGTGTACAATTGTTATTTTATGGAAGATGGATTGTCCTTCACAATCTTTATCAGGAGTCTCATTTTCCTGACCAACACCAACAGTTATAGAACAAGTAGATGACTAGACAGAGTCCATTTGAAGGCATGTCATGGGGCATGTAGAGGTGAGGAGAATTTCAGTGAGGAGGTACAAATTGCCAATATGGAAGGTATGAGTGTTTCAAAGTCCAAAAGTGGTTACAAACAACAGGTGCCCAAACAAAGAGTACTGTAGTGGGTGACAATAGAGGTGGCCTGATGTCAAACACAGGACCACTATGAAACTTGTCTGGAGGCACTGAAAAACTGGTGAAGTCCACATCTACATTCTCTGATGGATGTTGTGCCTCCCCTGTTTATGATGGAGTTTATATCGGAGGCATCTGAGACACACACACATCATGGGCCGAAGATGGGCTCCCCTGTCCCACCGGGCATCATCAGTTCCAGTAAGGCAACATGGAAATCCCTGACATGAGTATGGTTGCTTGCCAAAAAAGCAATAATGTTGCTATTGAGGTCACCCATTGTTGTTATGTAGGAGTCCAACTTGCGCCCCATGGATACCATGATGTTACGGATGGCCCCCAGCTGTGTGGCAACTTCAGTGGTGTCAGACGTAGAGGGCAGATGTTGTTCACTCTGCATCATGACACCAGCAATGTCACACAGGGACACATCAATCGAATGGAGATAAGTTTAGGCGTCTTTAATAGCCGTATTCAAACTCTTACTAGGACTCAGACAACTACAGACTCCTTCTAGGGTTTCCACTATGGTCTCCATCCCCTCCTGCACCTCATCAGGCTGGACTTCTACCACTTGCCGTTGAAATTCAACTTGGGAGTCCTCAACTGGGATTGCACAGCTAGATTGGGCCTGTTCTGTGGATGGCAGATCCTCTGGAGATCCTGCAACATTGTCCTTACTTGGTAAGACCAGAGGAGGAGATTCAATAGAGTCCAGGATTTGTCAGAAGGTGTCATCATCCATGTGTGGCAGGACAGTCCTTAACAGGTTGGTCATCAAGGAGAGGCTGCTCTACAGGAGGTGTTGTTTGTTTCTCTGAAAAGAGATAGGAATATGTCAGTATTGCTCAGTTATATATGTAAACCTAAGTATTTTTACTGACATTCATACTGTTTCTTTTCAGTTGTCAAATACACATGGATATGCAGCACATATGTTACAAGAAGTAGTTTAGGCCACGTTAGACTATTGTTACCTTACACATGGCAGATCCTTAACATTGTTCAGACTACCTCTGTATGGACAAGGGGTATCATTAGTTTACTGACACTAAACGCAGCGCAGCTTGGCAGCTTGCTGGCCTGTTCTTCATGAAAGAGGGAGTGCAGGTATTGGGCACCTTTTACATTGAATATAATTTTTGTGGTTAGTGCCTATTCTGATGTTACATTAGGTTCTTCACCCCACTTCTGAGACCATTGCACATTGTCACCAGGGTGCCAGCATTCCAATACCACAGCGCCCAAGTCATGTTATTTTGTTATGTTTCATAATTTATTTTGCACTCTGGCTTGCACACAGTAAACCACGAAAATCTGCCTTGCTGTACTGTTTTGCATGCAATCGTAACAAATTATGTGACATGGGGTCATATGTGCCACACATCCAGGTAACTTTACTCTTATAAATGGGGTCTCTAGCTGGCAGTGGTTTGTACCTTGTTCAAGTAAGGATCCATACTTTAGACAGGGCAAGGGAGCCACACAGCTAAGATATCCCCTGCTCACCCCCTAGGTAGCTTGGCTCAAGCATTCAGGCTTATCTCAGAGGCTATGCGTAAAGTATTTGTACACGCACACATAGTAACACAGTGAACACACCACAAACATACTCCACACCAGGTTGGAAAAATAGCCAATATTTATCTGAGTAAAACAAGACGAAAACAACTAAAATCCAACATACACAAGTAAAGATATCACTTTTTAAAGGTTTAAATATGTCTTAGTCCATAGGAATCAATGACTATATTTTTTAGCACAAAGTACCTGACATGTGTCAAAGACAATACAGGCTGCAGGGGAGTTGGGGCCCTGAAAAGGAAAGTGATGTGTCGCTTCCTTTCTAAGCAGGAGTGGTGATCAGGTGAGGCGATGCGTCAGTTCCTTACTGGCAGGGAAGGCGATGCATTGATTCTTTCCTTGCAGAAAAGGCAATGCGTTGATTTCCAGACATGCAGCCTCGGTTCCTTTCTGCGGTGCGGGTCAATGAGTAATTTAAGCCCATGCCAATGCATGGAAAATCCATATGCGTTGTGATGATGAAACCGCGGTGAAACAGGTGATGCGTCGATTCTGCATGCCTGCACCAATTTTTCAACTGCAAGACAGGCACTGTGCCGATTCCCCAGGTGTTTCATAGATTTTTCAGATGCAGCACATCGGTCTGTGGATTTTCTCCTTCAGGTCACCAGCTTAAGCTTCCAAGGGCCCAGGGACTGGAGTTGGCACCACTTGGCAAGTCAAGACTCTCAGCAGAAGAGCCCAGGCACTGGCAGATGAAGTCCATGATATCCCTGGGTCTTCTTACCATGAGGCAAGCTGAGTTCAAGCCCTCGTAGAATCTTAGAAAGCAGGATGTAGAAAGCAAAGCCCAGTCCTTTTACTCCTGGACAGAAGCAGCAAGCAGCAGGCCAGCACAGCAAAGCAACAGGCAGAGTGGCAGTCCCTCGTACAGCATCCATCTTTTTCCTGGCTGAATGCCCTCAGTCAAGAAGTGTTCGAACTATGTGGTGTCAGAGGTCCAGTACTTATACCCATTAATGTCTCTGAAGTAGGCAAACTTCAGAGAGAAGTCTTTGTCGTGTATAAGACCCTGCCTGTCCATGTCCTCGCCCCAGACACACTCCAGAGGATTGGAGACAAGCACAGCCTATTTCAGACGCAAGTGTTAGCTCTTCCCACCACTCTAGCTCAGGTAGACCCATCAGCCTGTTGATGGGTAATCAGGATATGCAGGGCACACCTCAGCTCCCTTTGTGGAACTGTCTAGAGTGAATGCACAAGCAGCCCAACTGTCATCCTGACCCAGACGTGTATTCAGCAGACCGGCAGAGGCACAGAATGGTTAAGTAAGAAAATGCCCATTTTCTAAAAGAGAACACACTTAGGGGCAAGGAACTGGGTACAGACAATGTCTCATTTAAAATTGCTCCTAGAGGAATTGTTTATATATAATTCGTGTACATAAGGTCCAGTCTTCAATTAATGAATAAGACAACTCCGTACTGTAAACAAATGTACAACAAATACAATGAATGTCCATTCCATAGACAACACTGTATTTAACCTCCCTAAATCACACAATTGTATCCCAACAGAAGATCCAGGCAGGGGTCAGAACCCTCCTCTTGACACAGTCCTGCACAATAATTGCTCAGTTTTCAGTCTCAGTTCAAACAATATCATGGTATTTCGATTCAGCTTGCCAAATGAGAAGGTAATGTCGACGTTTCAGTCTGCGGTGGCAGTCAGAGGTGTGTCAGACTATCATCAGGATTCAGTGTTGTAAAATAATACCTACACATAAGGAAAATTAATTATTAAACAGCACCTGCAATCTGACAAATCACACCATGTGTACCGCCTGTTGAACCCAAGAAAACACCACAAACACAGGTGTGGATACTAGTTTAAACCACCACCTACATGACAAAGAAAGTTCAAAAAGTACCTCAAAAACAGAAAATGTGCAAAACATAATACACTGTATCAGGCTCCCAACCAAAATAGCTACATTCCGCTACTTACAACACGTTGCAAAAATAGACTCCGTAGCAACACACAAGGGGGCTTCAACCTACAAGCCCAAGTAAACAAATCCACAATTATTAAAATATTGCCTCAATTGCAGCATATTCATACCTTCTAAATATGGGACCACTAGCGTCTGTCTCCATTCTCATCTGCTCAATCCATGCAAGTCAGTATCAAACATTGCTGGCCTTCCCGGCGTGTTTAAATAAGGGAGTGATGGGTCATGTGACCATTCCAGTGACTATGGCGGCCATCTTGAAATGGTAAAAATGACTAACTAATACCCAGAGTTTAGAGACAGTTGTAATTATGGTAAGTTTACTGTTGTGGACCTCAATAATTTAATAAATATAATATAATATCCATCTAGGCCATCCGCTCAGTCCACGTTAGTAAGATACACACGCTGCCGGTCTCCCTGATGCAGAGCATTCAAGTAGTAACATGTCACATGACCACTAAAATGACTGTGGCGGCCATCTTTAAGTGTAATAATGGTCCATTCAAATGCTCTATGACACTAAATCCACACTCACAACCCTGCTGTAGGTAGCCCCAGAGTCAAACTTATACACAGAACAGAAAGAAAAGATTGACCCAACCAATTATTCTCTGGGCATTATTAGCCAGCAACGACAACAACCAATACAACTTAATGTCAGAAATGGAAGTACAGATAAAGGGACTCACAACCCTCATATCATATATAAGAAATAAAAGCACACAATAGGTAATCATGAAAGGGCCCATACCCTATCTAGTGGAACTGCTAGATATTGATTCAGCATCTGCAATTGCAGGCACAGAACCATGAAACGAGGTTAAGATCCAGAACCCTCTATGTGGAATACATCACATTAACTGCTCCATTTAAGATAGTCCATCTACGACGTTTCCAGTATTTGCCATTCCACCAGTTGATTCAGACCCGTCTTCACTGCATCTGCAAGCCAAATCCATTGGTTCTCTTTAATGGTCAACAGGTGATCCCCATTTACACGTTTCTTCAAGGGTTTTATAACATCAAGTACAAACCAGTGCATCTCTTTGGGGGCATGTTTCATAAGATTGTAATGTTCAACCACAAGAGCATTCACAACATTACACTGTATTTGTGATTGATGTTGAATAATCCGTTTTCTGACCTCCTGAGTTGTTTAGAATATGGGTGTTGAATATGGGTGTTGAATACAATAAATAAAATGATTAGAACCACAGTTAGTGAAATGTTTGAGCTGCCAAGCTCTCTTATTTAGACAGCATGTTTTTACAATTCTGGTGGAAGCACATGCACTGCAGTTCCCACACGGGTAATATCTGACCCTTGGTGTTAGCCCCCAGATCTTACTCAATGTGTGTGGTTCTGGTTCAATGTAGGCTCTCACTAGACTGTCTTTCAAGTTTCTTCCCCTTTTGAAAGCAAATAATGGTTTCTCAAATGGAACGTCAAGATAGGCTAACAAATGCCAATTTTTGAAAATAATCTTTTTTAATTCCATTTGACTCTGAACCACAAGATGTAAGACAAGTCATACGAGAGTGAACAGCTTTCTCTTTGACCTGGAGTAAGGCTTGTCAGGAATCTTTTACCCAATCTATATGGATAGTCTCTCTTAATCAATTTAAACATTAAAGTCTTGGCTTCCAAAAATTTGTCGTCTTTCTTGGTGCAATTATGTTTAATCCTTAAGAATTGCCCAAGCGGTAAATTGTCCCTTAAATTCCTGGGATGATAGCTATTATATCTCAGTAGAGTATTTCTGGCAGTGGGTTTTGTATGTAGGCCTATTTATATATATATATATATATATATAGCTCACCCTCATCAACTGAAATTTTCAAATCTAAAATATTTATGAGATATGTATCATATTCAAGGGTAAATTTTAAATTTGTATTTTGATTATTAATCCTTTCATGAAACTGTAGTAAGTCACTTATTGGACCAGGCCAAACAAAGAAAATGTCCTCTATATAGTGGAGTTATTTTGTGATGTAACTTACATAAGGATTGCCCTTCTTATAGATGGTATGGCCACGTATAGATTCGCAAAATCAGGAGCAAAAATAGCTCCTATCGCTACTCCCTTTTTTTGTGAAAAGAACTCATAATTGAACAGGAAGTAAATGCGTTCCAGTGCAATCTGAGCACAGCCTGTGATAAAATCAGTGGGGACTCTATGAGGTCTGGTCTAGAGTCAAGAATGGTGGTAATTACCTCAAGTGCCTCACCTTGTGGAATACTGGAGTACAGGTTTTGTATATCCATCGTAACCAAGATGTCAACCTCAGGATTAAAAGGAGCCCCTTCTATTTGTGTAATAACAGACAGACTATCATTTGCGTATGAATTGTTTAGAGGTACAAACAGTTTGATGAAAAAATCAACATATTCTGCAAGTGACTATAAAACCGACTGGCAGTCAGCCATGGTGGGTCTTCCTGGTGGCTTCTTTATATCTTTATGGATTTTAGGTAAAACATAGACAGCTGGTATTGCAAAATCATCCTTATTAAGGTAGTCATATTCCATTTTACTTAACCACCCACCATGCAGACCCTTATTGGTCAGTTCAAGGATTTCACTTTTTATGGATGTGTCGGATCTTCCTTTTTTTTTTTTTTTTTTTTAATGTGAAGGATAATTTAGTTGTCTTAAAATGTACTGTTCATAATCTGTTCTATCTTGAATAATGATGCTTCCTCCTTTATCAGCAGGTTTGATAACTATATGTTTATTGCTGGGTAGGGAGGATAAAGCTTCATTTTGATCCCTAGTAAAGTTGGACTGCACATATTAGTGTTCCTTGAATACTTTCTCTACCTCAAACAGAACTGCATTCTCCTTTTAAATACACTGCACCCTGCCCATAGGGCTGCCTTGTGCCTACTTTAGGGGTGACTTACAGGTAATAGAAGGGAAGGTTTGGGCCTGGCAAGTAGGTGCACTTGACAAGTTGAAATGGCAGTTTATAACTGCACACAGACACTGCAGTGGCAGGCCTGAGACATATTTACAGGCCTCTCATGTAGGTGGCACAATCAGTGCTGCAGGTCCACTAGTAGCATTTGATTTACAGGCCCTGGGCACACACCATGCACTGTACTAGGGACTTACTAGTAAATCAAATATGCCAATCATGGAGAAAACAATCACCAATACATATAAGACAAAGAGCAGATACACTAGCACTGGTTAGCAGTGGTAAAGTGCCCAGAGTCCTAAAGCTAACAAAAACAGGCAAAAAATCGGAGAAAGAAGGCAAAAGGTTTGGGGCTAACCCTGCAAAAAGGGCCAGGTCCAACATCTACCCAGCAAGCAACCTTGCTTCACTGCAGGCATGGGTAAAGACACGTATGTATGATGCTTCAATTTTATTTTCCTTCAGTATTTTCCTAGCATGCGCATTTATCTCCAGAGTACAGAACGGTAGACACTGACCCCATCTCTGAATTGGATTACCAACATCCATATTGAAATGATCCAGCATCTCAAGCTCAGGCCATTGACTCAGGACCCAAGATACTCGTCTGCAGAGTCCCATTAATCCCTTTACTCAGCCACACTCAGGCAATAACCATTCAGACCCAGCCACTATACTTAATCTCACACACTGATGACACACATACCATACAATGACTCTTAGAAGACACAAAACCACCAACATGTTTAGCTTATGCTGTTGTTCAGCATGCCTACCTGTATGTGAGAGTAATGGGTCATACTGAACCTCAGTAGATGCTAGTGAGGATATTCTGCAAAATGCACCTACCCTGTTTGCCCATGCAATTTGGCCCACAAACCTCACCCTCCAACCATCCCAGACATGTGACCATCATCCTGGACACCTACATTACCCTTACAATTCACAAATCCCTGCTTCACATCAACCTGATTTTACATATGTTGCATAGTCAAACGTCTTGTCTTCTTTTTCCCTCCTGACACGTGTGACACCATCCCCCGGCCCTAATCACATGTAGACTGTAGTACACCAATTCCTTCTACCATAGCATCTCTGCACAGCTGCAACACAAGTGTTAAACTATCATACACAGCAGTGCCTGATTATTACTCACCCTAACTTGCGGCACACACATCACTACTATAGATACAATTATGTGACACCATTGAGAGAAAATGACAGTTTAATCTGCTCCATCATACCTACAAGGCACTACACAACCTGGGCCCCACTAGGTCACACACTATCTACGCTCCCAAAAAAACATGAACCTCTGCTGTGCATCACTTGCATTAACTTCCACTGCCAAACTCCATATGAGCACAACAGGGTGCAGGGTGGTCTCTTACATGGCAGCCAACACCTGTAATAACCTCATCCAGCACATCAGGACAGCTGGGTGCAAAATGGTTCAGTTCAATTGACTGTACACCTGGCTCTACATATCCTCATCCTTGGTGAGCCGGCACTCAGCACGCGAATACTCTCTTGGATGAGAAGTTAGCACTCTAGCAGAGCACAGTACTAAACAATCCATTCCACTTTTGTCTGTGTAGCTCCAAGGCAAGCACACTTGCTATATGGTGCAAGGAAGCCGGCATTGACACTCACAAATCTGCACAGTTTCCAATAGACATGCATGATGTGCTGCTCCAGTTGCAGTTTTTTGCTTTATATTAGGGGATTTATAATCTAAGTCTATCATGTTGTAGATAGGACCACAAGTCCCATGATTAATTGGACAACCTGGATTGTACCAACACATCACACATAGATGAGTGAAAGTTAGCAGAGCTGGTGATAACCATATGTGACAGGGCAATTATTTCAGATTTATGTAATGCATGAATTCATATGTGAGACATTCCTGCCCTTTCACATGAACACAGTGCAGCGCATCACAGCAAAATTACTTACTGTTTTGCATTACAAATCTCTTTAATATGGCCCATGGTCCCTGTAGTTGTTCCTGGTCCTCAACCGCAGCACTGTCCTGTCGGGCAACTCCTGCCACAAACTCTGTTAGGATGGGTGACACCACCTGCTCCTCCAATGGGTACAAGTCCTCCTGGAGATCATAGTCTGTCCTAGACATCTCTGTCTTAAGGTTCTTGACCAATTTCTCTTTGGTCCTGCGCTTATAGTCATGCCCCCTTTTTTTCAACTCCAGCACTGTCCTCCTCGTTTGCCCTACACTGTTGATTTTGTCCAGTATGGATTTCCAAATGGCTTTGATCTTCCCTACTGGCAATTTGGAGGCAACAAAGAGAAGGTATTTACTTTTTGTCACGTCAGCTATTAATATTTAGTCCTCCTCCTCGATTAAATTGGTCTTCCACTTTCTCCTCCTCTAGCCTGCCGTCTGGTCAACTTGGCTAGGGTTAGGATGGTTGCCCTCCTGACTTGTAGATGGTGCTCTTCCATTTTGTGCAGTTATTTTTAGTCTGCTATTCTGATTTCTGAAATGCGTTTTTTTTTTTTTACACTTCCTGCAATGCAACGCAATGCAACGCATTCCTAAGTGATGCAATGCTGACTTGCGGCACTTACAAGTGCTTTATGACACGCAAATCAGCTTTATGTCACGTAGGGGCCAGTTGCCTTACAACACATTGCGTCCGTTTTCAAAGAACATTTTTTGCACATCTTCAGAGCTTACGACATGGTGCGCTGTTCCATAAATTTGGCAGATCCATATCTCAAGAAAATGGTGTTATAGAGTGCAAGGTTTTTTTTGAGGTTACGCTGCTGCAATGCTGAGTTGCATCACTTCTCATAAATATGGCCCTTGATGTGAAAACTACTCTAGATGAAGCTGCCATATACTCATCCTTGAAAGCATCAAGAAGATGGACTAGTTGGATGTCACTTGAATTCAAAGGTCTTAGAAGTTGAATCATTAGAAGTATCTCCAAAATTCTTGATCTGACAAAATGAAGAACTGTGCGTTTATCTTCTGTTAAAATACTGGTTTTCTGTCCTATTTTCACAGATTACCTGCAAAGGCCTAGTGCTAACAGTAGCAATTACTCAAGTTCTCTTAAGGAGTGTGACTTCAAGAATTTGAATTCCATCATGACAGTGGTTAAAGTGTATTGGTTCTTGTTTTATAACTCACAATATCCCTAGACTATATTTTTGGGACCGTCATTACGTTCACTGGATGATTTGAAAAGGAACGTTTGTTACTAAAACCTGCAGTTACAATGGCTTTTTTTGTGATGCACCTTGTCATAGTTGTAGGCCTTTTTCTTGTTTGAGATGTTAAAACTGCTTTTTTACTTGAACAGGAACAAATCCGCCCTGTTATTGACTATCCTGACTGAACAGTTTTTAGTGAGTAAGCAGCACTTCAAGATATTATCGGTGCACATTTACTTCCCCTCTTCTCACTAATTCTTAGGCAGGTGGGATGAGCCATGTAGTCCTTGACTTTTTATATTTTAACGCGGATTTCTAATGCCTCAATTGACAAGGAATGATATTTTAAACATTTGCTTTCCAAGCCAGTGTTCTTCTACTCCACTGTATGGAGTTTTCTTGTCTTTCCTTTAGACTAATTACAGCAACTGTGGGATATGAGTTATTATACAGGAGGTTGTTTTCTGCCTTTGTTTCAACTGATTTCACTAATATTTTTTGTGCCATGCATTGTGGGTTAAGTATTGCTTCTATTACAGGGGACACAGCATTTAAGATATTGTTTAAGTCACTTACCAATTTCTCCTTTATTTTTATGATGGACTAAAGTACTCTCTGTAGTGCTTGGAGCATTTCAGAAACATTCACATACTTACCAGAAAGGTTCTGTTAGAAATGGAGTCTTTGTTTGGCAGTCAGGTTACCCCCTGTCCAAGCAAGGACCCTCACTTTAGTCAGGGCAAAGGAGAAACACACCTGGTTAACCCCCACTCACCCACTTGGTAGCTTGGCACAAGCAGGCAGGCTTAACCCAGAAGTAATGTGTAAAGTATTTGTAGCAACACACACTACAGTAATACAGTAAAACACTACAAAATGCCATGCCAGTTTAGAAAAATAGGCAATATTTATCTAAATTAAACAAGGCCAAAACAACAAAAATCCAACATACACAAGTTAAAATATGAACTTTCAAAAGAATATGAGTCTTACTCCCTAGAAAACAATTGAAACGATGATTCTGCACAAAGTACCTGGTTTGTGTCAAAGGTAAAGCCGCACGGGCGAGTGTGCATCGGAAAAGTCATTGATGCATCGATTCCTTCCTCGCAAGGGAGGCCATGCGCCGTTTCTTCTCTGGTCGGGTCAGCGATGTTTCGTTTTACTCCCTCGCAAGAAAGCGATGCATCAATTTCCAGACGGGGCACCTCAGATCCATGCAGAGTCAGGATGACTTTGATGGCCAGGGACAATGCTTTGAAAATCCAGTCACACACTGTGTTAGAAAACCACACTGTGTGGGGCTTGTGTCATTATCAGCAGCCACAAGCAGGTGTTGCGTGTCATTTCTCCAGCCGCAATGCGTCGATCTCCCAGCCCCGATGCAGGTGGAGCGTGGATTTCAGCCGCAAAACCGGTGGCGCGTCATTTGTCAGCCGCATTGCAGATGGTGCATCGAAAATATCCCCGCACGGTGTTCTGTCTGTGGATTTTCAGCTCTTGTTCTGCCAACTTCACCTTTCAAGTGCCCAGGGACTGGATAGGGCACCACTTAGCAGGGCAGGAGTCTCAGCAAAGAGTCCAGGTGCTGGCAGAGGAAGTCTTTCATGGCCCTGAGACTTCAAAACAGGGGGGAAGCTCAGTTCAAGCCCATGGAGATCCTTCACAAGCAGGAATATACCACAAAGTCCAGTCTTCGTCCCCTTTCACAGGCAGAAGCAGCAACTGCAGGATAGCCCAAGAAAGCACAGCCACAGGCAGGGCAGCACTTCTCCTCAGCTCTTCAGCACTTCTCCTTGGCAGAGGTTGCTCTTGAATCCAGAAGTGATCTAATTTCTAGGGTTTTTGGGTCCAATACGAATACCCCTTTCTGCCTTTGAAGTTGGTAAACTTCAAAGGGAAGTCTCTCTTGTTTGCAAGATCTTGCCTGGCCCAGGGGGTTGGAGACTACATTGTGGGATGGCAGGCACAGTCCATTCAGGTGTAAGTGACCATTCCTCCCTCCACTCTAGGTCAGATGGCCCATCAGGATATGCAGGCTACACCCCAGCTACCTTTGTCTCACTGTCTAGAGAGGATTCACAAACAGCCTGACTGTCAAACTGACCCAGACAGGGAATCCACAAACAATCAGAGTCACAGAATGGTTTAAGCAAGAAATTGCCTAATTTCTAAAAGTGGCATTTTCAAACTAACAATCTAAAACCCAACTTCACTAAAAGATGTATATTTAAATTGTGATTTTAGAGACCCCAAACTCCATATGTCTATCTGCTCTCAAAGGGAATCTGCACTTTAATAATATTTAAAGGCAACCCCCATGTTAACCTATGAGAGAGATAGGCCTTGCAAAAGCGAAAACAGAATTTAGCAGTACTTCACTGTTAGGACATGTAAACCACATCAGTACATGTCCCACCTTTAATATACACTGCACCCTGCCCATGGAGCTACCTACGGCATACCTTAGGGGTGCCTTACGTGTATAGAAAGGGAAGGTTTGGGCCTGGCAAGTGGATACACTTGCCAAGTCGAATTGGCAGTTTATAACCACACACACAGACACTGCAGTGGCAAGTCTAAGCCATGTTTACAGGGCTAAACATGTGGATGGCAGAACCAGTGCTGCAGGTCCACTAGTAGAATTTGATTTACAGGCCCTGGGCACCTCTAGTGCACTTTACTAGGGATGTACTAAGTAAATCAAATATGCCAATCATGGATAGCCAATTACACATACATTTTACACAGGATCATCTGTACTTTAGCACTGGTTATCAGCGGTAAAGTTGCCAGAGTATAAAAAACAGCAAAAACAGAGTCCAGCACACATCAACAACCTGGAAAATAGAGGCAAAAAGTTAGGGGAGACCACGTCAAGGATGCCAAGTCTAACAGGTGCTTTTCATTGTCAGGTTAAAAACCAGGGAAACAGAGTAAGTTGCCTTGATTTATACATTGGTGCTGGTAATTAGAAGTGCTATGATCAGGTGATTTTGTTTATAATACAATTGAATTGGCAGGACTTCAAAGAAACAGATGAAGAAATAGGTCTATAGTCCGGAAGTCTAAAATTCATCCTCAATCCCTGTTCCTTCACTCTCAAATTATAAGGCAGCAACAGACAACAGGTGTGAATGAAAAACCAAGTTAAGTGTGTCTGGGACAGACCAAGAGGAATCAGATGAAAACTTCAGTCATCGCCTTACCATTGAATGACTGTTTTTTTGTAATTCATATTAAGAAGCAATGAAATGCAGGTAGTAGCAAAGAACAAGACTAATGGGGCTGAAAGTAAATCAATTGAAAATCAGGAAGAGCCCCACTCTGTTCAAAACATTTCTTTTGAATTTAATAGCCATGTCCATTTTAGGTCCCAAACATCAAAGGAAAAGAACATTCAGGCAACCGTTTCTAACCTTCAGTTTTGAAAACTTCAAACTATGATAAAAACTCACGTCTCCCAGAAGGACTGCCTTTTCCTGCTTTCTTCTCCTCCTGGTACTTTTCCATCTTTCCCTTCTCTTCCACAGGACAAACAGGCAAGCACCACTTACCCACCTCCAGCCATCGTAAGCCTCCCTCCCAACAGTCGTAGCCTGTGCTGTGCCTCGGCGTGGTTCGCACGTTGGTTCTCCAGAAAGGTACCTTGCTTGGTGGCAGAAAAGAAGATGGCAGGGTTTAGACCACGAGCCTGAGCAGGGCAGGCGTTACCATGCCTGGGCTTCTCTCTCCATGGTGCAAGCCGCAGTGGCCCATGGTCAAAGAGCAATGCCAGTTCCAGTAACCCAGCAGCCCAACAACAACAATGTCCAACATCTCTGTAGAGTGTTATGGCATTGTAATCTTATGGGGAAGGATGAGGGGCTGAGAGAGCAGCTATTCCGTTAAAACACGCACTCCTGTGAATTGGTCTCGCTTAATTGGCTTATTGAATTGTGCTGTAAGGCAATAGTAGATAGTGCAAGAAATGCACCAGCGGTGAAGAAGTTACAAGTCATATGTGGATCCACATAAATGAGCACCATTGTGCTTTGACTGGACTGCAGTTTAAAAGCAATACACTGACACTTGCCAAGGAAAAGTCCAAATGCCACATAGAAAAAAATGTTTTTATATTAGCTAGGTCACTCCCTAAAGTGTGCATTGTGTCAGGAGGCAAACTGTGAATATATGCAAACCACAATCACTATTGAACCTGCAGTCTCCCCAAAACCTGGATGGCCAACCAAGAATTAAATACCGTGCTGAAACCCAGGGCTTTTCTGGAAATGGAAAAAACAAGATAAATTGGGTATAGGTTGGGTCCAGAGCAAGTCTGAAAGATAAATCCAAGCACTGAGAGAAAATAAACAAGAGATAAGAGTCTAATTGCAAGCTTTTAGGTTAAAATGCAACACAACTGGTAAAGAACATCAAATTCACCCTAAAATGCTGAGTTGGTGCTGTCGTCTGCATAGGAATTTACAAGGCTGCAAAGCAGGTCCAAGACTATAAAGAAAGAAAACAATAAGTCCATGGTAAAGGGAAATGAGGGAGCGGCAAAACAAGAAGGGGGCACAATACAGGGAGGCTATGTGCAAACTGGAAACTAAGATAAATTCACCAACTTGCAGTGTTGATTGGTAAAGAGTTATCTTCCCTGTGGCCTTTGATACCATCTCTGGCTAAAGTAACCTGGAAGTTAAAGTTTTCACAGAAAGTAAAGACATGCAAATATAGTAAAGGACAGAGTTCCTGTGTATGTTACACCACTGTGTTCGTTATGTTCAGCCTCCTTCTTTTCCAAAGTGGACACCATGCATGCAAAAGAGAGTGCTTTTCCCAAAATGCCTACTGCATACTGGATTTGCTGCCAGCAAGCACACAAAATTGGCAGAAGCCACTTTATCAACCCTCGATGAATCTTTCTTCCGTAAAGAGATCTCTATAGGTTAGTGGCATGTGTGGTCTAGTGCGACACTGTGACTGGGACTGATTTCTGACAATTATCCTAGAGGGCTGAGTGTTTATGGTATAACAATGTAGCAGACTACATATTGGAAATCGTAAACAATTATCAAAATCTCTTTTTACTGTGTAGACAAAACTGTTGCTTCAGTAATCAGCCTATTTTTAATAAAACCATGGTTTGATAGGAAAGAGCTGAAACTCCTAGTGCAATGATTAAAAGTTAATTTTCACTTAGTGTTGGACCTGACCCTTTCTATAGGGTCATCCCCAAACCTTTTGCCTTCCTCCTCCTATTTTTTCTGACCTCTTTTTGTTGATTCTAGGACTCTGAGCATTTTATCACTGCTGATCAGAGCTAAAGTGCATGTGCTCTCCGTTCTAAATGTGGTATGATTGGCTTACACCTAATTGGCGCAGTTAATTTACCTGTAAGTCCTTTGTACAGTGGTATCCCTATATCCAGGGCCTATAAATTAAAGGCCACTGGTGGGCACAGTGGCTACACTTTCTCGCTAATTTCAACTGGAGCCTGTTGTGGAAAGAACCGTGGGTGCTGGCCAGTCAATTAGAGCTATTCACAGATGCAGCCGGGGGGGAAGGCTTCGTGCAATGCTTGGCTCAGCATGGACTGCGGCAAGGTGGCCTAGCAGGTGGGAGAGCAAGGGCATGACGTGGAATATTACATTAATGAAGTTATTCCCCATTGTAGTGGCATTTATGCGCCTTTTACGGCACCTGGTGGACTGTTAGTTAAAAGGGAACATAGGAATCCGGGCGAGGCAAATAACAGGCTGTGAAAACAACATTGCTGATACCTTGTCTCGTTCCCAGTGGCAGAGGTTCAGAGAACTGGCACTGGAGGCGGAGAAAGAAATGACGCAGATACCTGGTTTTGGACCTAGCCCTTTCTACAGCGTAATTCCTCAAACTTTTTGCCTTTCCCTCCTAATCTTTTTCTGTCTCTTTTTGGCTGACGTTTTGACTCTGGGCACTTTATCACTGCTAATCAGTGCTAAAGTGCATGTGCTTTCCCTTGTAAACTTGGTATAATTGGCTTGTATCTTATTGGCACATTTAATTTAACTGTAAGTACCTTATACAGTGGTTTCCCTATACTCATGGCCTGTTAATTAAATGTTACTAGTGGGCCTGCAGCGCAGCTTGCGCCACCCACTGAAGTAGCCTTTCAAACCTGTCTCAGGCCTGCTACCGCAGGGCCTGCATGCGCAGTTTACTGCCAAAGGGACCTGGCATCTAACTTTACTTGCCAGGCCTGGAACTCCCCTTTTACTACATATATGCCACTCCTAAGGTAGACCTTAACTAGCACTATGGGCAGGGTGCTGTGTATGTAAAAAGTAGGACATGTGTCTGTATGTACTACATGTCCTGGTAGTGACAAACAGCCTATTTGGTTTCTCACTGCTGTGAGTGCTGCCTTTCTCATAGGATTGTGTTGGAAATGCTCTAACACATGTCTAACCTGTATTGTCTAATCTATGAAGGGTAGCGTAGGCATGTTTGGTATAGCTGCTGTAGGTGAATATTTTATTGCTATTATAGAAATGCCACTTTTAGAAAGTGGGCATTTCTCTGTGCTTATGACTCTGGTGTTTTGCAGCTTACCTCCAAGCCACGACTGAGGCATAGTGACAGCTGGGCTTTGTGCATACTTTTAAGACAGCCTGTACACAGGGAATGTGGAGGTGTCACAAGAGTCCATCTGCATATTGAATGGTCTTCCTGGGCTGGGAGAAGGAGAGGAGAGGCGAGGCATTTATAAAGGCTGTGCCCTGGCCTCACACAAAGGGCTCCATTACCCCCCACTGACATCTGGAACCAGTGCTGGAGGAGAAAGGGGACACTCCTGGAACTGGTTAGTACTGCTTGGAACCCTTTCTCCCCCTTCTGCGCAAAATGAGTATAAGTACGGGGGGTCTTCCCCCACATTTGTAGACACTAATGGACTACTGAACTGGGCACTGGATGCTGCTGTTAAGACTCGCCAGGAACCGCCTTGGGACTGCTGCTGCTGTGCAGTCCTGTGACCTGCTTGGCCACTGAGAGGGACTGCCACTGCTTCTTGACCCTTGTGCTGGCCTGCTTGCTTGGGCCCTGCAGCCCTGTGCCCCATTGCTGTCTCCAGGGGCTGTGTGGTGTGCCCCCTGTTCCCCTGCATTTCCCCTTCCTCGAGGCGCAGGAAGGGTGCCTGGACATATGTTTTTCTAGCACAAGGAGAGCACTGGAGGCACGGAAGCACTGTGTTCCCTCTGTGCTGGCCGATCAGGAGCGCTACCTAATGCTTTTCTAAAAGTGCCTGAAGAGCGCTGCATTTCACTGATTTCCTAAGCACAAGAAAAACCCTTGTCTTTATCTCCCTTGGCGCAGGGAGCACCTGTGTCCCCTGGTGTGTGGTTACCCCCCTCCCCTCTCTGACGTGGGAGAGGTCGCGAGAGCTGGGGAGCTAGCGCAGATGAGTGCATGCTATGTAGTGCCCCCTGGCCACTATCAGGCACCTCCTATGGTACAATGACTGCCGCGGCCCAGGCCGCACACTGAACACATCGCCAGGAGGTGAGGAAGCTGCTGGGATCTGGTGGTGGCTGCCCCGTGGACCCGCGGGCCCCCACTTTGCTGTGTAATAACTGCTGGGAGATTAGGAGAGATCTCCCCGCCCCTGTGGAAGGCGTGCTGTGCGAGAGGCAGCAGCCCTACCATATGGATACGGACGGCTTCAGAGCATATTCTTTTCTTGTCTTGGTGTTGGGGCATCTGAGTTGGCAACCCTCCCCCCCCCCATAACCACAGTACTGCATTTCTAGTGATAGGGACCCACATAAGGAGAGCAGGATCATTACCCTGTCCACTGGCAAAGCACCATATTACATGTAATAGGCACGAAGGTGCCTCTGAGCCCCTCTATGGATGTGGGGTTACCGTATTCCCTGTAGTAGGAGTACATTAGCTCCTTTGCTGGGGTGGGCATGCCTATGATTTGTATGATGGTGGAACATTGCCCTCTATATGCATTATGATTATGTCTGAGCATTCCTGATAAGGAGTTTTACTATGACGTGCTTTTTTTTGGTAATAAAGACAACCTGACTACTGCTTGTGTTGCAGCATAACCAGTAACCTATATGTTTGCCTGACTACTGCTTATTGTTGCAGAGTACTAGTAACCTGTGTGATGTTCTGACAGATGCTTGTGTAGCAGGGTATTACTGATACATGTTTTGTTTGGTCTAATGTTGTTTTACGCAATACAGTTTATTTTCATATAACTTGCTTTTGTGTTTCCTTTGTGGTGCATTTATTGTGCCATGTGTGTTGTGCAATCACTTTACACATTGCCTCTGGGATGAGCCTGACTTCTCGTGCCAAGCTACCAAGGGGGGGACAGCGGTTATCTTGGGTGTGTAACTCCCTTGTCCTGCCTAGAGTGCTGGGTTCTGCCTGGCTTAGGTGCATACCCTAGCCAGTCAGAAACCCCATTTCCAACATTGGTGATCAGAGGTGAGGATAGGACTTGCACAATACCATTGTGACTCATTGTTGCACCACAAATTGCACTTAGACCATTACATGGTTTCTCTCTCCTGATTTCTCTCATTGTTTTTTTCCTGTTTTCAGCTCTCACACCTGGGTATTTTGTTGTTGCACTTGTGTTTAGTGTACTTTGTCAAAATGGGGCTTATCTTTAACATAGAGGACCTGTTGTATTATACTCAGGAGAAATTGGGAGTTTTCTGTAGGGAGATCCCTACCATAGAGTGGGGACCTCGTGAGATCTGTATATTTTTTTTAAAGATTTGTAACACATGACCGGGGAGTGGGGAGTGTTCTTAAGGAGTACCCAGAGGGTCCTGACTGTAGGGAGGGTTCCCAATGGGAGGGCTCCCAGGCCTCATCCCTAGTGAGCACTGAAGAGATGGCCCAGAAAGGAGGGAATGACTGGGCGGGGACACCAGTTGAAAGGGAAGGCCCCATTGATAGGGAATCCCTTGCTGGGTCCAGTATTAACAGCAGTGTCACCTCCCATTCCTTGTCGCCTGATGAGCTCAGAGATAGGTGGGAAGAGAGGGACCTGAAGTTGCAGCTGGCGCGGCTGGCTGTGGAGGAGAGAAGGGCTGAGGTAAAGAAGACCTTAGTCCAGGAGAGGATGGCAGAGGCAGAGAGGGCCTTTGCCAGAGAGAGACTTGCTGCTGAGCACAGTCTGAAAGGTCTGGACTCACAGACACTGCCGGTGGAGTCCAGTGGTGGTAGCAATCTTGAGTGCAGTGGCAAGGACAATCCCCGCATGCCCACAGACTTGGTACCCGGGTCCCAAGCGGGGGAGGACATACGTCAGTGGTTGAGGGAATATGAGGAGGCTCTGGTAGCTCGCAGGATCCTTGCGAAGGATTGGGGGACTGGCCTCGGAAGCTATATTCCTGAGGAGGGGATGGATGCACTACTGACCCTGGAATGGAATGGAAAGACGGCAGACATCTGTGTGAGTGCCAGAGGGTCTGGTAAGGCATTTGGGGTGTTCCTGAGGGGAGTGGCCTAGGTATTTCCCAACAAGGTGAGGTGGGGAAGACTTGCAGTGTAGTAGGATGGGTAAAAGATCCCATGTCCAATCTCAGAGGAGAGGGATTGGGGGTGGGCTGAGTCCCAGGATGCCCAAGATGCAGTCCCAGAACCTGGAGGGTTCCATGAGGGAACGCCAAGAGGGGGGCCTAGCCTGTACCGTAGGGCCATCTGCTGAGAGGGACCCCATAATGTCAGGAGGATTTGGGCGGGTGGCTGTCATCAGCGCTCCGCCTGTCCTGGTGTCTGGTAGTACCACACCAGAGTGGAGGAGACAGGAGGTCAGACAAGGGGTTCTGAGGGGGTTGCAGTCCCCAGTGGTGAACCTGCAAGGTCAGGGGTCAGCTCTGAGTTCAGAGCCCCCTAGGAAGGACCCAAGTGATACAATTTCTGGTCTCAAGGAGATTCAGGCTCTGCCACGTGGGCAGGGGTCAGGAGACCGGTGCCAGACAGACTTTAGTGCAACCCCTAGGGAAGGTGTTTCCCTTGTGGTGGGGGTAGGCATACTCCCCGGGAAGTCCTCGCTTGCCAAGCAGTAGTCCAGTCTAAGGGTACAGACCCTAGGCTGGATGGTCAGGTTCAGGGGGTAAACTCTGACCTGATGGGGGGTGGTTGGCCCAATCACACCCCTGGTGTGACTTCTAGGGGTACTCTCCATGGTGGGGGGGGGGCAGAACTCCAGAAGTAGGGGCGGGGAGGGAGAAACTCACCCCGGTCCCCGGTTCGATCCAAGGGTGCAGACCCTCGGTTGGGAGGCCAGTTGCAGGGTGTTGCCCCTTTGCTGGCAGAAGAATTGTACAGGATGGCTGTTCCCAGTGCCCTGACAGTTCTGCATTTTGGTGGACCACTCCTAGGAGAAGGTGGCGGGACCCTAGAAGGAGGGGAAGGAGAGCCTCGCCCCTAACCCCTCTGCAGCTTATGGGTGCCGACCCTAGGCTGGAGCACCAGCGGTAGGATAGAACCCCTGAACTGGTAGGAAGTGGAGTGGAGAGAGGATGCCAGGCACCTGGGGGTACCGCACACCACTCTGAGAGGTTTCAGAGACCAGAGGCCCCTGGCTGGCCTGGGTCCTGGCTCTGGCAGCTAGGAGCCCCCATGGGTTAGCCTAGGCTGTCTGGGAAGCATTGACAGAGGGATCCAACTGGGATCAGATTGGCGTAGAACTGAAACGTGCCCCTGCAGTTCCAGGCCAGGGTCCATGTTCCATTGCCCCAACCAGGGAAAGCCATCAAGGATCTTTGAAGTGCGTGGAATTTCCTGACTCCCCTGCCCTGGCTCCAAGCTGGCTGCAATAACAGCATGGAGTTGATGAGTAATTTGTGTGAAGGCAGAGCACAACCTATTCAGTGGAGCTGTGCTCAGCTCTGCCACCCCCTTCCCATCCTGCCAACAGGTGCTCCATTCAGGCACATCTAAACCCCCTATTGTGTGAGTGCCTGGGAGGAATTCACAAAGTCTGTCAGTTACACTCAGTCATGTGACCTCAGACAGGCTGTAGGCACAAAGGGACTAAGGGCAGGAAATGCCAACTTTCTAAAGATGTCTTTTTTCACAATTGTAATTAAAAATCAACCTTACCATTGAAGAGTAGTTTTTGTCACAATTTCATAGGAACCAAGCATCAACTGGCTAACTGGCCCCAATCAAAAGTCAGCACTTATTAAATGTAATAAGGCAACTCAATGTATACCTATGGGATAGGTAGGACTCACAGAAGTGAAAAACAAATGTAAGTTTTTCCCTACTACATGTAAAACTTAAACGTACATGTCCAACTTTTTAATTACAAGGGTCCCTGCCATATAGGCTACCTAGGGCCTAATTTAGGGGTGATGTTTGCAACAAAAAGGGAGTTTGCGGCTTTACAAGGGAGTGATATTGCCAAGCCGATGTTAAAACTGCATTCAGGTTGCACTGGCAGGCCAGGGACATGTTTTAAGGTGCTACTTGAGTGTGTGGCAGAACAGGTGCTGCAGGCCCACTGGTAGTATTTAATTTACAGGCCAGCCCTGGGAATGTGGTATGCCACTCTAACAGGGACTTATAAGTAAATTAAGTATGCCAATCAGGTGTAAGCCAATTAAACCACGCCTAGAGGAGTGAGCACAAGCACTTTAGAATTGGTTAGCAGTGGTAACTAAGGGAAACAAAAATGATTTTCAGCACAAAAATGGAAGTAAGTAAGCAAAAAGTTTGGGGGGAAACCACCCTAATGCTGCCAGGTCTAACAGGAATTCTATTTTGTTGTCTTGAGCCTGAAAATGGTTGGTACTTGTCGAACTTAACATGCATATCACTCTCTCCTCTTCTCCTGTCTGAAGATTTGTAAATGTAGGGTACAGTGTGAGATCTGTTTTGCTTCAAATCTTTGGAAGCATTGCTTCAGAACATTATTTGTGAGCACCTCAATTTTGAGTAGCTATATATCTTCTTGGTCTCCCATGCTCCAGCTCATTACATATGGTCTGAAGAGATGAATGCCTCACACTGCTTAATACCACTACAACTCAGGCCTCTCAAGCCTATAGTGGGCCAGATCTTCAGCGGAGCCCACTTACCGCTCACTGTGCCTTCACCAGCTTGTGGAAGTGAGTCCAGAGCAGTTTACATCCAGCTGACTTTTCCCCAACAATTACACAGTATCCCTGAATCTTTTCTCAGATTTTGAAAACATGCTTATGTGGGTAAATAGGAAATTCACATTTCAAATCATCAGAATTTTGAATGATTGCTGCGCCTTTGTTTATGGAATACATGCTCTGTTGCCCTGGGTGACAACCAGAAGTGGGGAGAGGCCCCATCCCCTCACCTTTATACGTAAAGAGTGTCTGTCAGGCTGAGCAAAGGCCAGCCTGACAACCACACTTTTGTTCAGATCAGGCAGCCAGGGCCTATAGAGAAGCTAAATGTGCAGTCGCCTGCCTGAGATGAACTTTGCAGGGCTGAAGATGTCACAGCCTGGTGGGTGTGACCTCCTCAGCCTGGCAAAGCACCTCGAGGACCACCCGCTCATGAGGAGGGGGAGAGTCAATGATAGCCTCTGACCTGGACGCTTGAGCTTTAACCCCTATAATACCCACTGCCGGGTGTCTATCAGTGACACTGCATCACAGAGTGTGGTGGGGTAAGCAGACTCACTGACCCCATCCCACTCTATAACTAATATGGACTGCCTCTTTCTCTCATTGGCTAACCTAAGGTCAGGAGATGGCAGTCCCAATCCTTCTGGACCCACAAAAGCTTCCCTCTAAGAGACACTTCAGCAGTTAGTTTTTTTTTTTTTTTTAAGTTTTGGTGCCTGTGTGCATGTACGAATGTGACTGTATTTCTGAGTGTATGCTGTGAATGGGTGTGCGTGTGTGTGTGTTTGTGTGAGTGCATGAGTGTGAGTGATTGTGCATGTGTGGCATCCCCCTACCCACCTGATCTGCACTGCTGACTTGGATTACCTTAAGGATTTTTACAGTCATTTTTGAGACATTGATCTGTTAGGCACACAAATTGAGGGCCTCATAGGGTCTTGTTTCAAAGCCCTTTATTTATATACGCCTGCCGGGGCTGACACCCCGCAGGACTCAGCCTGTGCAAAGCACTGAAAACTCCTTTTTGCCACATTTACAGACTATGGGCCTGATTTTAACCTTGGCGGACGGCGGAGGCCGTCCGCCAAGGTTCCGCCGCCAAATGACCGCACCGCGGTCACAAGACCGCGGCGGCCATTCTAACATTTCCTCTGGGCCGGCGGGCGCTCTCCAAAAGAGCGCCCGCCGGCCCAGAGGAAATGCCCCTGCAACGAGGACGCCGGCTCAGAATTGAGCCGGCGTAGTTGCAGGGGTGCGACGGGTGCAGTTTGCACCTGTCGCGTATTTCAGTGTCTGCATGGCAGACACTGAAATACTTTGAGGGGCCCTCTTACGGGGGCCCCTGCCGTGCCCATGCCATTGGCATGGGCACGGCAGGGGCCCCCAGGGGCCCCGCGGCACCCCCTACCGCCATCCTGTTCATGGCGGGTTTCCCGCCATGAACAGGATGGCGGTAGGGGCTGTCAGAATCCTCATGGCGGCGGAGCGCGCTCCGCCGCCATGAAGGATTCCCCCGAGCAGCGGTAAGTCGGCGGGAGCCCGCCGACTTGCCGCTTCTGACCGCGGCTGAACCGCCGCGGTCAGAATGCTCGTGGGAGCACCGCCAGCCTGTTGGCGGTGCTGGCCGCCAGGGTCAGAATGACCCCCTATCTGTCTTCTGGGAAGATTATATGGCTAGCTACCTAGTTCAAAAGGACATTCATCACTTATATCAAGATAAGCCAAGAAGTTAGGTTAACCATACCATGTACCTCTATCACAGTTTCCTAGAATACGTAAAAAGGGCTTTTAATTGACATGTGAGCAAGGACCCGATATTCCTGGGCCTAAATACTGTTACTCATTCGGGTTTAAATACATTGTGATGCCTATTATTTGGTTCAGGTACACCAGCCAGAATCAGATGTTCTGGTCCTGAAGTGTCACAACCTCAAATAAGTATTAAGACTCTATGTGTTCTGCATTAATGTTAAATGCATTTATTCTTTGTTACGCAATGCATATATCCTGCTTCTTCTTTGAGCATGGCACTGCTATTTTTTTCTTCTAAATCTTGATGTCTTGTCTATGACAAAAAAGCAACAGAAACCCTGTGGTTACCTCTAACAGATAATCCAAAATAATTGCTAAACCAGTGAAACGTACACAATCTTCACAAATAAATGTCTCCTTCATTAACTTCCAGGGAATGTCAACCATCTATAAAACACAATGCCATTGAACTCCCTGAAATGCTTGTAAGATAAACCACATCATGATCCAGTTCACATAGCTTTTATGGTGCTTTTGGCAAAGTCACCCAACGCATGTCATTGATCCTTGCCTCTTTCTACTTTTACCATTGAATAGAGTCAGACTGGCCTACAAGGCAATCTGGCACTGCCAGACAGGCTAGACTGAAAGGTCAGTGTAGGGGACAGATTTTTGGCTGTTTGTGGCCGACTTGAATCTCTCTGTAGGCTTTTAACCACGTCCACTCTTGCTATTCATTCTTTGTTGTGCTTGTCTTAAATGCAGTTCTTAATTTGTGCTTGCTGTTTCCGGTGCTGAGCACCGGCACTTATTTTTGAGGGCCGGCGCCTATTCTTCTGCCTCAAACATTTGCTGCGAACAAAAGACAAATATGGGAAAGACAGAGGTAGAGAAAAACTAAAAAAGCGTCACAATGAGAGAAAGCAGAAAGCTGCAAGAGTGAGCTGAAGGGGCAGGGAGTGGCTTTAAGTGGTTTGAAGAGGCCTGAGATGGCTTCCGGATTACGCTGCCTCGGTATTCTGTGTTCCCACATTTAATTGCAGCAGCCGCGTGTGTAAGAGGAAGACTTTGAGCTCCGGCATGTTTTTATGCACAAATTAAGCAGTGCTTAAATGCTTCATTTTTATTGGTGCATTTTGTGAAATGTCCCTCCTTTGTGTGCCGAGTTCCCTTCCAGGCGATTTCACTAAGTGAACATTTTTGTTGGCCATCACACTACGTCACACTTCCTCCTGTTACAGGGTGTGAAGGCCCCTCCTCCGGTTTCCCTTTCATCCCAGCCGCGATCCTTTCTAGACATTCACGCAGGGAGCCATTAACTCTCGTTTCCTCATGTACTTCATTTTGTCGAGTTATTTTAGCAATTATAGCCTCTGGCACCCGAGTGGTAACTGCTTTGTTTTAAAGTATTTTTTCTGCTTTGGTTGCCATTCTTCGACAGGGACACATCTCAACACTGGGGATGCTTCTCCACGCATCGCGATTATTTGAGTTTGAACACTTGTTGCCAAGTTACACAGGCGCTCCCGATGTGTGCTGGCTTCTTGCAGCCTCAAAGGCAGTGCTTGAAATGGGAAAATAGAAGTGCAGGTACTCTGTAACAGAGTACCTGCTTATTTCTGAGAAGTGCTGGTACTCTCCAATTAAAAGTACTGCGTTTTTCTTGAGCAGTTTGGGTACTCTCCCTCTCAAAATAAAAAAGTGCCGGTACTCCGTGTCGGACAGTCCCGGCCCATTTAAAGCACTGAAGGTAAGCACAAAGTGGCTGCATTTACTCCACTGAATTTCCACATAGTTTCTTACAATGTTTTTGTTCAGGTAATCTCATGAAGACACATCAAATCGTTGGCGATTTATGGCCTTCTTTTTCAGTTAAGACGAACCATTCCTGGTCCATACAGTAAGTGTGACTGTGTTCCTCTTCATGGTGCTGGTTCCCGAATACACTTCCCATCCATTTGTCACTTCTGTAAATTCCCGTGACAAATGTTATGTTTTTCAAAATCCATTTCAGGCTCCTTTCAATTGCGTGGAGCTCAGTAAATCCTGCCTAACGCGTCTTCAGGGTGATGGTTCAGGAATAAACCTATTACCCATGTGGCATTTGTGTAATCATTATTTTCCCATGATTAAAGTCATGTTCTTCAATGTCTATTTCAGATCCCCTTTAATTACGCTCAGCGAGTACTGCATTTTTTAGCTACTCTGACAGGTTACTGTGCAATGGTGTCCCACACCTCCATTAATTGCCGATCCTCACTTAAAAGACATATTGCACTTGCTTGTTGTGAAATATATTTGTGCCGCGGGTGACCCCAACAAACAACACGTTTGAAAGGGGATTGACTGACTCCCATTAGTGATTATATATCTATATCTTTGTGTTCCTTTCTTTGATCTCTGTTATTCTTGGCTGGGAACTGCACAATGTCCTTGGTGCAGTCAGTCACGTCTTAGGGGTAAGGGGGCAGGGGTGGGGCTGCGTATGGCGGGGGAGACAAAAAAATAACAACAACAAAAACTTACGTTCCTCGCTGTGCCGCTCCTCTGAACCCATAGCAGGCACAGGCTCCCAGCCTACCCTGCGGCCTGTCCCAACACTGCATTCATGATGCTGGCAGCATGAAAGCAGCGTTGGGATTGGCTGGAGGGCCCTGGCTTGGCGCTCCGAGGCAGAGTGGGAGCCTGCTGTCTCCAACTCGGCAACACAGTGCCGGGTTGGAGACAGCCCAGTGCGCATGTGTGTTTGGCCGGCCCGAGACAGCCAGCCAAACATACCAGCACAGTGAGGGGAGTGATGTGCACTCCTCCTCTGTCTTTGTCACACCCCATGGCCCACCCCTTTTACAATAAAACAATAGTAAACATAGGCCCAGATTTAAGAGGGCCTAGCACCTCCTTGCACCACATTAGCGTCATTTTTTATGGCGAGCGCTCCGTCCCATTCTGTAATCTCTCTTTGGGCTTCCAACCACACCCATGTCATGTCAGTCACTTACATTGGTTCGTGGGCTTGCCTTTTAAAATCCGCTTGCTTTTATTTGTGAAAGGCATGCATACATCATGCCTTTTCTGGTAAACTACTAAAAACATACAAGGCTCGATGTTTTCAGCATGGTGTCTAGACTACTTTCTCTGTTTATTTTCCACGCAGCACGATCTCGCTGCATTTTACATCGTGCGATCGCGCTGCGTTTTTTTTCTTTACAACGCTAATAGCTCTAACTCGAGCAAATGCGAGACCCGTTGCATTGAAAATGCTTGTTTTTTTATGCTAATGTGGCCCAACGAGGCCAAAATCGCTGCACCATATTTACAATGTGGTGCAATGCATGCATTGCACGCACTTTGCAACCCCTTGTGCCACATTATACCTGTGGCAGGCATAATGTATGCAAAGGGGGTGTTCCCCCATTAGGGGGACCGCAAAAATGGCGCAGTGGAATCGAAGAGATTCCACTGTGTCATTTTTTTGCGGCTACTTTTAACGCCTGCACAGAGCAGGCTTTAAAAGAGGGCACACCTTTGCTTTCAATAAGCCCCTATGTACTGTGCAGGATTAGTGCTAAAATGTTTGCACTAATCCTACACAGTACATCAATAGCATGACAAATTTCCATAATATTGCCCCTACACTGCGCCATGATGCGCGGTATATTAAATATGCTGCATGCATGGTGGCGGTAGGGAGGCGCTAAGGGGCGCAAGAAAAGTGGTAGTGCATTGGAAGCAGCGCCACTTTTCCTAAATCAGGCCCATAGTTTATTATTGTTTTATTGTAAAAGGTTTGCAGCTGCTGCTACTGGTGGGGGGGGGGGGGGGGGGACGCTCCTATGAGTCAGATGAGCAGTATGAGCAATGTCAGTACAGACACTCATATATCCAAAATGTACTCCGTATACCGAACATCTCCTGTTTTTAACTTACTGTTCAGAATACCTGCATATTTACTTATTAATCAGCTTTGTTTTGTCAATGTACCTTTTACAGATCTAGGCAACAGTACACCATAGGATTCCTGTTCACTCATTGTAATCCAGTGACAGAAACTTGGTTGTCTGTAGTACATATGTATTTCCAGTAGCCTCAAGTGCTAGACTGGATGCTTGCCTGTAGTGTACTGTAGAAAGTCGGTCATCCAGGTGAAATAACTCATTGTTCATCACTGAAGTGAGATCATGTTGATAGTACATCGTCTTTGAGTGACACCCGCAAATTGTCTTAAATCTAATAAGGACTTCAGCGGTTAAACTGTATTTTGACAATAAAATTATTAGGAAGAATTAGCTACCCTTACCTTTTATTGTTATTAATAAAGTTTGTGAAAAACAATATGTAGTGTGGTAGTACGGTCTTGGGAGACATGTTTCTAACGAAACCAGGGGCCAGCGATAACAAAGAAAGTAAGCTTGCTCAGTTAACTGGCTCAGATTATTATTTGTATTATATGAGGGCGTGACATTTTAAGGCTGCACGGAGGGAGGCGTACATGATAATGTGACAATTTTGGTGGTTTATATTTAACTGAAAGGTAATACGTTAACGAAAGGTTTAGTCTTTCTGAGAAAAGTATTTAATGCACTGAAGAAACGGAGCCCTATGCAGGTTAATTTGAAAAACAGGAAGATTCGAGACGACAGTTTGCAGAGAACACCCTGTAGGAAAGGTGAGTGAGTGCCATATTATTGAAACAAAGCCATTCTGTCCAGGGCAACTTTCACAGTAAACCAAGTTAAAAGGGAAAACAATTCACTTTCTTTTAGGTAATTTATAAACTCTGATAATCTTAACGCTTTAGGATTGACCAATAGTTATCAATAGTTGGAAGTAAATTAAAGGAGCAAACGAAAGGAGGGAGTCAGATCTTTGAAATTAAGTGGCCATCGAAAAGCAGATTATAGAATATATTTAATGTGTTTATGCTAAATCAGGTGTTACATTCAGTTAATCTGAAAGACATTTCATAATTGGTCGGTGATTGCAGTGTTATCTGCGCGTTTTCATTTTTACATTTCTGCTCAGGATCGCCAGCTGTTTTCAGTGGTGCTAACCACAAGACTCACACCTCTGGAGTTGCATGACCTCCATTAATAAGACACTGCATATATCTAAACACTCTATAACTAATAAAAATGAGAACAATTCCTGATCTTCATTTCTCAAACGTTCTACCAATCCGATACTGAGAGTAAATTGCTTTGATCAATAAGGAATTATTAAAGACACAGAAATCTGTGAATTTTGCATTCCCTCCAATGATTTGCACACATTTCCAGCTTTTGACGGATTTACACAAATACCACGGTTATGATTAATAATGCCCCCAAATTGTAAATTCTCATGGGCATGCCTACTGCCCTATGGTCAATCTTGAAGCTTGCGAAGGATTGTCTTCAGGAATACAATTTGAAGAGTGGAAATAATATGAATTTGTAAACGTAGCTTGTTTTTCTTTTTTCCCTAGTTGTAAATATTTTTTCATGAGCAAAAAAATCCTTCTTCTAGATCCCAGGAAATATAGGGGTGGTTTGGTATTCTTATCAAAGACCTTGGTGCTATGTGTAGGTGTGCAAAGTTAAAACACATTGAGAATGTTTCAGGAATAACCACATTGTAAAAAAACGTTATTGGGATTCACTCCACTCCACCTTACTTGGGAACAACCAAGTGACAAACCCTAAACACTGAGGAGCATATTTATACTCCATTTACGCCGCATTTGCATAATTTTCTTTGACGCAAAATTGGAGCAAAACTAACTTCATATTTATAATTTCATGTTAGACCCGTCTAACGTCTAAATATTGGAGTTTGCAGCATTTTTTAGATGCGTGAACCAACCTTACGTCGGTGAGATGCAAGGTAGGCATTGCCATTGATAGAGCGTTCCGACCATATAATTTACCTGTATCTCGGACGCTCCTGGGTCGACGAATCTTTTGACCTAGTTGGGCTCTCCCCACCCGAGAGAAACTCAAGTTCAATCAAATCAAATAATCAATATTGAACATAGGCAGTTCCACGAACAACGTAACACTTAACAATTAATCCAGACATCATTTCGGCGAAACCGTGACCTTTCGGCCGCGAATAACCACACCAGTTTATGCTAAATTAGTGAATTTATTTCCCTATATTAACAAAGCTAGCACAATGTAAATGTGTCTCAACACCAAATGATAAATGTAAATGAACATTAATAACTGTCCATATCTACGGAAAAGATGCAATCTATGCAGCATTTGAATAATAATGCCTTCTATAATGGCAACGCAAACTACTAAAACAATAATCTGTAATGAACTAATTGCATACATTGATCAGCATAACAAGGTCTCAAATTGCATCGTGCATCGAATGAATCCTCATCTAACCTCAAATTAGCATCAGCATGTGGGACTTCATGCAAAACAATTTAGTAACATTAATTTGGAAAACTCCTAACTAGGGCACTAATCAAAATCAGCAGTTGGTTACCTAAAGAGGAAACACAATGCAATTGTACATTTATATCTTTTCATATTTACCAAATTCAATCAGCATTCAAGGAAGTCTTCGTCTCGCAGGTACCAGGATCGATCGACATTAGGGCGGGGCAAAGGGTAGGGTGGATGGGGCAATTGCCTCACGGCGGCAAGACTAAAGGACAACTACTTCATGCAAGGGGCAGATCAAAGTTAAAGTCTCTAGGGCAAGAATCTCTTTCTCTCGATTAGAGAAAGCATCAGCGTCTCATTCAAAGTGGCGTCGCAGCAAGGTGGGCCATAATATCTGCAATGTCTCGATGGGCAATGTTCAATAATGGCTCGCAATGGCTATAATGGCTGCTTCCTCTTTGTGCACCTGGGTTTTATAGACAACAGTTCAAATCCAGTAGGGTCTTCCATTGGAGGGTTCATAGGTTAGCTTCAAATTGTTCAATCAAAAACAACAGTTTACAAGCTTTTACTTAAGCATACATTATCCTTGGAGTCGGGTACGTAGGTTGCAACATTTTGTACCAATTAACTCACTCTCAGAGCTTCCATTGTCCGCACCTGCAGATTGACCTTGGAGTGAAGAGAAAAATGCCAGGCTGGCACGAAACTTTAAGATAGCATGTGAACGAGCCCACTGGAAAAGTACAGCTTCAAGCCGAAATACACGTTTATTAGCACATTGGAAAAATACGAGCATCTAAACCGTGAGACAAAGCAACTAGGCCGAAGCCTCTACTAAAGTTATGCTAAGCTAATACATTTTAAACAAGCAAATCATAGCACACGTTTACGATTATGTCGGATTAGTACATTTCTAATACATCACGTTATATAAAGCACGCTTATAAATGTTGGCAAACTACTCTGAGGGCACATTTTGTCCCCGTACAATCTTTGTTAATTCGGTTAAAGTCACACATGATTATTGCTACACTACGTTTATGCGTTAATAAATGTAAAACCTTCATTCCCGCGTCACCACCATCTAAAAAATGGTGCTAACCCCAAAGCCCCATATTTATCCCCCGTGCTAAAATGACTCGTGGGAGGAGGGGCTAAATAATGGTGAAAAGCTTGCTTTGCCCCATTATTTGATGCCTGGGTCAGACCAAGCATTACGGGACCTGTGGACCCATTTCTATGGTTGAACACCATGGAATGGGTCCACAGGTGCCCTCCTCAAGCCCCAGGAACACCCCCACCCACACTAGAGGGACACCGGAGAATGGGGGACCCCATCCCGGGTAGGTAGTGTAAGTACAGGTAAGTTTTTTTTTTTTTTAAAGTAAAGTGCGGTCGGGGGCCCAACTTGGGGCCCTTTGCATGGCACAAGCTGCAATGGCCATGCCCAGGGGACACTGGTCCCCTGTGCTGGCCTTGGCGGTGGTGGGCATAACTTCTGTCTTTTCTAAGACAGAAGTCAAGTGGTATGGATGTTTTTGCACCAGGAAATTATGCTAGGCTGGTTATAAGCATATTTTTTTGCCTCTAACCAGCCTAACCACATTTTTTAGTGCAAAGCCCCCTTCCTCCATACCGCCACCCGATCCAGCTAACGTCATTTCCCCAGACGCTAGCCCATCCTTTGCGCCGGCTTGCGGGAATCACGCAAGCTGGCGCTATACTTTTTGATGCAAAACTGCATTTGCGCAGTTTTGCGTCAAAAAGTATAAATATGGGCCTGAGTTGCAGGAAATCCATCATATGGTCAGATCAAAGCTTCCATTTCCTACACCAAATATCCACATATTCTGGTTGTGTGGATTGGAATCAGAAATACATACTTGCAGAATACTGATGATAATTTGTGAGCACCCAAGCGAACATTGATTGTTCATAAAGTATTGTTACTTTGCCCAATGAACCCTGGAAAGGTTTAGACAGCAAGTCTTTTCCATCTAAGTACCCAGGATCTAGAACAACATCCCTGTATCTATTAGTGCTCTAATGCAGCACCCTATGCTTGCCTTTGCCCATACGCAGCACACTGCTTTCTTTTGGCTAGGTTCCTGTTTTAGAAATACCTATACCAACACACATAAGAACTAAAAGATACCTTTGTTTTCTACTTTACTTTGTTTTCTAGTATTGCACTAGAATTATTCTATTTCCTATTCAGAAACCAAGTTACATGTGGATGAAAAACCCACAAGAGAAAGAAAGGAATAGATGTTTTGCATTATAAAATTGCCTGATATAATAGTTTCCATGATAACTGGAACAAACCGGAGAATATAATCTCTGCAACATTGAGGCTGTAGTTTTCCTACTATGAAAACTCCGCTGGCATGCATATGAACATTTTCATTTATGCACATAATCTCTTCACTTTGAACTATGAATTTGAAAATACAGCACATATTAGTTCCCTCTCCATGAGGAGTAACATTTCTGGTACAAAACAAGTGATAGGTTTGATACTTAGCAGTGTCAAGCAGCTGAAAAAAGCACACAGAAAGTGCATTTTTGTTATCATAATACATGTAATTTCCATGAAGATTATATTTGCATTTCACATGAAAATTGAATTCGAGGACGGATGTCACGTGCAAAAGCCACACGAAATTCTGATAGAAGCAGAGAAAGTCTCTTCTCCAGGGTTCTACAGTTCCTGCATAATATTTTCTACTGCAGACAAAACCTATAACAAATTGCAAGACCACAGAGTGGAAAACAAAATGCAGAATTATCATAATACAAAGTACACACATTTTGCATGATTTCGACTTTGTAATAAAGATTGTTCATGGGCTAGATGTATCCTGCCTGAGAGGGAGAAATAGATAGTCTGTGCTTTTTGACAAGTGGAAAGGTTAGTGTGATCGTAAAAGTATAAAAATATCAAAGGCACATGGCAACATGCATTGAAAGGTGACATGTCCTGTGAGAATTGCAGAACCTACATTTTTCCCAGGTATTTCCAGAACTGTGTTTTTTCACACTAACGCGTAGCTCTTTAACCCGATCTGGCAGTGAACAGTATTTTTTGGCAAACAGAGTAGCCTTTGCCAAACAGTGCTGTACGCTTGAGAAAGATAATTAGTCAACATAATGCTAAACATGGAATAATCGGCCAAATATGGTTATGTTGTATTACATTGTCTTTAAAATTCTGCAATCACAAATTAAACATTTACAAACATGCTGCACACAGTATATGCAAGCAAAGCAATGTGTATGGTTATTCATATATAAAAGCAAATACAAGTGGACTGCTTCCAGAAATGAGCACAGCTCAGTCAGTCAGTCAAAAATTTTATTTCGCTGCATTTCTGTAGCGTAAAAGTACATAAATATGTCACAATCAACAATAATAAAAAAAACTTCAAACATCCATCTAAGTAAACCATAAAACATAAAAAATAACAGCAATGTCATTAAACTCAGCTTGACTCAAAAGGCACACTGGGTGTGGTGACTTGTACAATTGGATATACTAATGTGCCTTAGCAATTTAACTTGTGTTCCATTCACAAAGGTCACATTCTGCTGTAGTGCAAAACAGGCTATTCGGTTACTTGCTAAGACTGGAAAACAGACAGCTCGGCTACAATTCCTAAAGCCAATGCTCTTCAAAACAGGTACCAGTGTTCGTGTATATTTACACCGGCCTCCCAAAATAAGGCCCATATTTATACTTTTTGACGCTAAACTGCGCTAACGCAGTTTAGCGTCAAAAAATTTAGCGCTGTCTAACGCCATTCTGAAGCGCCATGCGGGCGCCGTATTTATGGAATGGCGTTAGCCGGCGCTAGCAGACCGGCGCTGCCTGGTGTGCGTGGAAAAAAACCACGTAGACCAGGCAGCGCCGGCGTAGGGGGAAAATGGCGTTAGGGCGTCTTAAAATGGGGCAAGTCAGGTTGAGGCAAAAAAATCGCCTCAACCCGATTTGTGCCATTATTTTCGACGCCCAGACGCCATTTAAATGACTCCTGTCTTAGTAAAGACAGGAGTCATGCCCCCTTGCCCAATGGCTATGCCCAGGGGACTTATGTCCCCTGGGCATGGTCATTGGGCATAGTGGCATGTAGGGGGGCACAAATCAGGCCCCCCTATGCGACCAAAAAAAATTAAAAAATATAAAAAATTATACTTACCTGAACTTACCTGAATGTCCCTGGGGTGGGTCCCTCCATCCTTGGGTGTCCTCCTGGGGTGGGCAGGGGTGGCAGGGGGGGTCCCTGGGGGCAGGGGAGGGCACATGTGGGCTCATTTTGAGCCCACAGGCCCCTTAACGCCTACCCTGACCCAGGCGTTAAATAGTGGCGCAAATGCGGGGTTTTTTGACCCGCCAACTCCCGGGCGTGATTTTTGCCCGGGAGTATAAATACGACGCATTTGCGTCGCCGTCATTTTTTTAGACGGGAACGCCTTCCTTGCATCTCATTAACGCAAGGAAGGCGTTCACGCAAAAAAATGACGCTATTTGCCCATACTTTGGCGCTAGACGCGTCTAACGCCAAAGTATAAATATGGCGTTCGTTTTGTGCCGAATTCGGCGCAAACGGAGTATAAATACGGGCCTAAGTTTATAGACTGACAGATCGGGCAGCCAAAATGTACCTGCAGATAGGAAAGCGGGAGAACGTTAAACCAGCCCACCCAAAAACTTGCTATTCTCTTTGGATCACTTGATCTAACAGAGCTACTTAAGAGACTACCACAGGGTAGAAGAACCATGGAGTTCAGGGGCTGAAACTTTGGAACATTCTCAGACCTTAACAGTACACAGAAGTCTTTTAGCTGCAAACAACCTTTTCAAAAAGGCTTATAGCTAAGTCTTACTTCATCATGAAGTGGGATTGAAGAACTTTCGATCTAGGTTTACCCTTCGCGCCCAACTAATTTTAACCCTCATGCTTTTAGTACTATAACTTTCATGTATTTACTGTCTGTTCCCAGGCTCTGAAGCTGCCTTTGTGATGCAGCAATGTATTCCCATAAATAAATATAGTATTAATATTGAAAAGCGGAATTCAATAGCGCTGACCTAGACTCATATTTTGATTTGTCTGAACGTGGATGCATACCATCCCTGGGTACCTATCATCTATTTAATCAAAAGTTTTCCTAGATATTTCTCTGTATGTTTCCATGCTGCCAACAGGAATTATGTATTTTCATACACCAATAAGTTCTACTGTTTTCCTTTTTTCTGAAAATAGAAAACTTGAGCAAATCTCTTCATCACAATAGATAAGTCCTTAAAAATGACTGTATTATAAAGGAGAATGCTAAGAACATGAGGCAAAAATAATAGTTTTTTCCCGGGTGACAGAGCCTTCAGGGGCGTAGACCAGACTGCAGTCAGCTGCTCAGAATCAGAGCAGGCAGCTCCACAAAATGGCATAAGACAGCAGCCTTAGTGCACCACCTATTGAACGCCTCATTTTTTCTGTGTATGCCAAGCGCTAAAACTAGCAGAGAATGTAGCAACCCAAACCAATATCTTGCATGAGCAAAGCAGACCATGGAAGCACATCGCTTCCGACTCACTCACCCACCATTAGCGTCCCACACCCTCATCTCATCCGGTTGTGTCCTTCAGAAATAAATATTCCTAGTGCTTTTTAGCAGCTACTGGAAATAAATATTCACGCCAATCATTCTCAGTGTAGACCCCACCACACCAAACCCACTGGTTCATCCTTCTTAGACCATAACATCCCACCCTTCTATTTTATTGTTGTTCTAAAAAACGTCCAGATCTATGGAAAGTGGTATTGGTGAAATCAGCTTTAACAAGGGTACAACTGAGTTGGGCAACAGTGACATCTGTGATTTACAGTGCTATAATTACAAATACTTGCCTGGCTTAATGCGGAAGGAAGCAACGATTGGCATAGAATGGAAATCATTCACATGCTACTGAAAAGAGGAAAAAGCAGAGTACAGAGAGAGCACTAGTTGTGCAAAATGTTACATGCTCTGTGAAGTAAAACTTGACTCTTCAAAAAGTCCCTCATTTAATAAACTGCCCATCGTTTACACCAATATGTGCTGTTTCTAACAGAATGCAATTTGGAGTTTAGAAATAACCATCTAAAAAATTAGAGATGCCACGTAAGTGCGAAACCTGGGTTGATATAGTGAGTCACATTATATTTATTTTCATTAATTACAAAACAAGGATCGATGATGCTCACGTCTGCACTTACCATGTCCAAAGTCATCCACGGAGGTTGACACAGGTGACGAGTCGTTGTTTTTCTTCTGTACACAAAGTAAAGCCTTCTCGCCTTTGATCTGCCCATCTAAAACTCTCATCCTCTTTTTCAAAACAGTCTCTCAATAAAGATGCGACATAAAATTAAAACAAAAATAATCGAGGTTCCCAAACCTTACAACCCACAAGGGTAAAATTTAGTTTTCTTTTTTTAGATATTCTTGGTTCACTATCAGACTTTGTCCCTCCTCAATGCAGTCATAGGACAATCAAACATTATTAAAGGTTATCCAGGAAGGTGTAAATGCCCTGTCAGAGTTGTAGGATGACTGCACATCCTGCAACAAAGCTATGGAATTTCTCTAAAATGGTCACATGGCTCATACAATGTTAGCAAACATGAACAATTTGTGACCGCTACCAGATCTTGAACGTTATGGTGCAAAATGGAAGATAGCAATCCTTTGAAAACTGGATTATTTGTAATGCAAATCTTACTGTACACATTCCTAATGTTTGCTCACAACAAAAACCAACTGGCAATAGGAACTATCACGGAGCTCGACAAAGTGAAGCAAAGTGACCAGGAACATTAGCTGATCACCCATTTTAAGGTTAGGTCATGTCAGCTTCTTGAAATGTTTGTATATTGTAACTTTCGGGTCCAAGTGACCTAACATCAGGTCAGTGATCTAAATCTTGGGGGTTGGAGGGCTACAACCTCGGTAATTAAGGGGGGTGACCACAGTCTGACCAACAGGTACAACAGTGTGTGAGCCCAGGAGGAGTCTACTGAGCTCCCCTCAATTCTTGCAGTTGGTTCTGGGTTTCTGATAAGGGGTAGAAAGGTCTAATAGGCACAGTGTCCACGTCTTTGAACTGCTGTGAGCTTACAGGCAGTCAACGGTAGGGCAGGCATGTAGACTTTTTTATAGCACTGAGCTAATGGGCAGCACTCTATGGGGGTCATTCTGACCGCCAGGGCAAGAATGACAGAAGCACCGCCAACAGGCTGGCGGTGCTTCAATCCCCATTCTGACCGCGGCGGTAAAGCCGCTGTCGCCCCGCCGGGGCCGGCGGTTTTCCGCCGTTTTTGCCCCGGCTGGGAGAATCCGCCAGGGCAGCGCTGCAATTTGCAGCGCTGCCCTGGGGATTCTGACCCCCTTACCGCCAGCCTGTTTCTGGCGGTTTTCACCGCCAGGAAGAGGCTGGCAGTAAGGCGTGTCCTGGAGCCCCTGGGGGCCCCTGCACTGCCCATGCCGTTGGCATGGGCAGTGCAGGGGCCCCCTAACAGGGCCCCGGACAGCTTTTCACTGTCTGCCTAGCAGACAGTGAAAAGCGTGATGGGTGCAACTGCACCCGTCGCACGGCCGCAACACCGCCGGCTCCATTCGGAGCCGGCTCCTGTGTTGCGGCCTCATTCCCGCAGGCCCAGCGGGAATGTCAGAATGGGGGCCGCGGAATTTTGGACGCATGGCGGCCAAATGGCGGTTTCTGCCTGGCGGGCGGCGGTAGCCGGCCGCCAAGGTTGGAATGACCCCCTATGTCACGTTTGGTCCACCCAGGCCTTCTTTCATTGATCTTTGCAAGGTAGAGTAGCTCCATCTTGCATGGAAAAGTCATGGCCGCTGGGCAGCAGTCCTCTGCCAAGCAATCAGTTAGTTCTCTCAGATCATAAACACAACCTACCAGATGGACTGTCCTTGTTTATCTCTGTGGGTGCAGCCATCCCACCTTACGATCACAACACAAACATACAGGTGGTTCACCACGTGCAACATACAGTGTGCGCACGTGCCTTATCATTATTGAAAAACCCAGGCACATAATGCTCACTTAAAACACACAAATGAGCCCCATTTGCCTCACGTCACTGGACTTAACATAGAATGGGACGCCAGTAGGCATCATCTTTTTGCAGCTACTGCACCCCAAAATACTGCTAACACCATACATGATCTGAGACAAGAGGGTGAAAGGGAACTAGCACCTCCACACAGCACTGTGGGGAGCTATACAGGGTTTTTCTGCTGTTTGGGGAGTCCTTTTGGATCAGGGACTCTGCAACCTGTTTTTAAAGAAACAAATAGAAAAATCACAGGGCAAAAGGAAAATATTAGAAATGGTACAGGTACACAAACGACGGGGGCTTTCATCCAGACACTATGGCCCTCATTACAACCCTGGCGGTTGGTGTTAAAGCAGCAGTAATACCGCCAACAGGCCAGCGGTTAAAAAATGGGATCACAACCATGGTGGAAACCGCCAACACAGACAGCCACTTTAACACTCCGACCGCCACAGCGGTAGCAACAAACACCGCAGCGGTAACCGCCAACAGACAGGCGGAAGTCAATGTACTGCCCACCCCATCACAACCCACCAATCCGCCAGCTTTTCCGGGGCAGTACCAACGCCATCAAAAGCACGGCAGAAACAGGACTTGGAAGGGAAACCACTCACCGCTCAACACAAACGAAGAACCAGAACACCATGAAGCACGAGTTACAGGTCCTGCCCATGCTGGTCTACCTCCTCATCTACCAGGGATACCAAAGGCGGCTGCGACGACCACGGTGAGTACTGCACCTAGTACACAGGGGAGGGGGAGGAAAAAGAGAGTGACACATACATGCAACACGCCACACCACCACCCTCACTCCCACCCTCACCCACAACACCATACACACAAACACATGCAACAACATAACATTTACACCCTGTAACCCCCTGGAAGAATGCAAGGACAAAATGAAGTGAGTCAAATCAGTGAATAATATAAATAGGCAGATATACGTAACAAATAGAAAAACAGTATTTACAAAAATATACAATATGTACATAAGGCCGTACATTGTCCTTCCCAAATGTCCGTGGGCCACTGGGCCAAAAATCATGGGCCAAGCCCACACTTGACTCAAGCATCAATACGGAGAGAACACTGCAAGGGCATCAGGTCGAAAACACACAGGCACCTCAGGGGGACGGCGAAGGTGGGGGTGGGGGGGACCTCAGCCGGAAGATGGGACAATGCCACTGCTCCTGGAGGGGGTTCCATGCCCACAGCAATGTCCTGGGGAGTGCAAAGCCACGGTCTCTCAAGTGGGTGGTTTGTCCACTGCTTGGTACTGGGGATTGCAAAGCCACAGTCTCTCAAGTGGGTGGGTAGCCCACTGCTTGGTCCTGGGGAGTGCAAAGCCAGTCTCTCTAGTGGGTGATTTGCCCACTGCTTGGTCCTGGGGAGTGCAATGCCACAGTCTCTCTAGTGGCTGGTTTGCCCACTGCTTGGTCCTGGGAAGTGCAAAGCCACAGTCTCTCTAGTGCAGTGGTCTTCAAACTTTTTAATACCGCGCCCCCCCAGTTGAAAAATAAGTCATTGGGCCCCCCTCAGAATTTTTCACAATTATTTTAGAAAGATGGCAATGTTTAAATAGGCATAAACCTATTTAAACGTAGCAGTTAAGTACTGTTACCTTTTTAAAACTGCAATAACATGCTTCTGCTTAAAACAAAGGCATGTTATCTGTATAATATTTCTTTTGGCCAGAGTTTGGCGCTCCCCCCCGGGATCACTTGAGGCCCCCGAAGGGGGGCCCGCCCCCCAGTTTGAAGACCTCTGCTCTAGTGGGTGTTTTGCCCACTGCTTGGTCCTGGGAAGTGCAAAGCCACAGTCTCTCTAGTGGATGGCTTCTACACTGGTTCTGGAGGGGGCCTTGTGCCCATTGTGCTTCATCATACCAAGGAGGGGGTGAGTGGATGCATATCTCCACTGGTTCTGGAGGGGGCCTTGTGCCCAGTGAAGCAGCACTTGGGATGTTGCAGTTCACATTCCCTCACCTGGGTGTCTGAGGCACGAGATTTGCAGAGACCAGGTTGCATGATAGTCCATGGAGGCAGGGCTAGCCTCCATCCTGTGGCGGCTGAGGCTGCAAACTGGTGGTAGTGCCGGTGCTGGTGGGGGTGCTGCCAGTGGTGGTGGGAGGCTCCAGCCCGTCTCCTGCAGCCGTGGACGGCTTCCCACTGGGGCTGCTGCTGCTGGTAGTGGTCCTACTGTCAGCGGTGCAGGTGACGGTGCTTGCGGCGGTGCTTGCGGTGGGGCTGCTGGCGGTGCTGGCCGTGGTGCAGGTGCCGGTGATGCCAGTGGTGGAGATAGGCTCCAGCCCTTCTCCTGCAGCCTCGGACGGCTGCCCACTGGGGATGCTGCTGCTGACAGTAGTGATGCTAGCAGCGGTGCAGGTGGCGATGCTTGCGGCGGGGCTGCTGGCGGTGCTGCCTGCGGTGCAGGTGGCGGGGCTGGCGGTTGTGCTGGTGGGCAACAGGTGCTCATCTGCAGCCTCCGACGGCTGAAGTGCCTTGCCTTGGGTTTTCTGCCCCTTCATCACCTTGGCAGATACTGTTGTGACCTTCGCTCTGGCAGCTGGAGTTTTGGAGGAGGCCTTGCTGGGTGGGTCGTGCTCCTTGCCCTTGCTGCATGTTGTCCCCTTCTTCACCTTGGCAGGTGGCTTAATGGTTTTGTCCTTTGCAGGGGTTGGTGGCACACTGTCTGGGCTGACGGTTGCCCCCTTTGAGCCTCTGTGAGTTGCATGTACCACAGCGGATGCCGACTTGGTGGCTGAGGTGCTGTCCTGAATCTGGACACCCTGGCCCGAGGGGAAGGACGGGGGGAAGGGGTAGGGAAGAAGTCAATGTTTGCCAGGAAAAGCTTTTTAGACACAATGGGGCGGGAAGAGGGAGAGGGTTTGGGAATGGTTGTAGGAGGTGTCTGTCTGCTGAGTTTGGGTGAAGGTGCATGGGCTGGATGCTGTTGTGAGGTGGATGGCTGTTGGGTGGGTGGGTGCTTGTATTTGTGTACTTTGGGAGGAGGGGTTACAGACACACTGGGAGAGGACACAGGGGATGTGTGCATGGATGTGGGGGTGGTGACTGCCAGTGAGGGGTGAGTAGTGATGGGCGTGCTGGTGATGGAGGTAGTGGATGAGGATGTAGGACATACAGGTGTGAGTGGAGACGCTACTGGGAGGGAGGTGGGCGAGGAGGAGGAGGGGGACACAGTGGAGGCAGTGGATGTTGGTGTATCTGCATGGGGATGGTGCTTGTGTGAGTGCCTGTGGGATGATGTGTGGTGCTTGTGTTTGCCTGAGCCACTTCTGTGTGTTGATTTGGGTGAATGCTGGTCTGAAGGTGTGCCTGGGATAGGCTGGGGTTGAGGGGATTGGGACTGGGCAGAGGAAGTTGGAGGGGGGAGGCTAGAGACAGGGACAATGGGTGCCATCAGTGCGGAGGCCAGAGCCTGAAATGCTCTCTGTTGGGCCGCCACGCCAGAGGGGCTGCTGGGAGGGCGGCGCTGGTGGGGGGGGGCTGGCGGCTGTACCTGTTGTTGGGGTGGGCACAGAGGTGTCCGCCACCGCCAGGGAGCTTCCATCGGAGGACGAGTTGCTGTCTGTGGTCCCCCCTCCTGTCCCCAGCGTGGTGCTCCCCTCACCCTCCATCCCTCTGGTACCCTCACCCTCAGTGGATTCGGCCTCCAGGCCCATGTGAGATGCAGCTCCCTCCGTCGCCGGTGCCTCTGCTCCTCCGCCAGATGATGCTAATACACACAAGGACAGGGTGACAAAACAAAAAGGTGGGGGAGAGACAGAGGATACACTTGGTCAATGCCAGCAACACCACTACCGTTGGGGTACACAACACACAGGGAGCAGCCCTATGCACTAGGCCATGCCCAACCATTTACTAAGATAGTCACCAGCCCATGGGGTACAATGCCTAACGCCATTAGCTGCACACCTGAAACCCACAGGGCCTTGCCCAGTAGTAGATGCCAACCAACACTATTGGGGTAAGAGTGCTTCAGAGCCTGCCCAACAAGGGATCTACCCTGCCATCTTCGCCCTGTCCTAGGGGCACCCATAGCCCACATCCCCCACCCAGGAACCTCTTAACACGCGCAATGTCAGGATTCTGAATCTGTACTCACCCCTTTGTGGCTGCTGTGATGCCTTCAAGCGCCCATCCAACTCCGGATAGGCCACCGCCAGGATGCGGATTATCAGGGGGTCATGGAGCGACGGGCACCCCTTCCTCAGTGGGAGGCCAGCCCCACTGGGCCTCCGCCATCTTCTTTGCCCAGCGGCGCAGGTCCTCTCACCTCTTGCGGCAGTGGGTGCTCCGCCTGTAAAAGACCCCAAGGGTCCGCACCTCCTTGGCGATGGCACGCCAAATACCCTTTTTTCTGGTGGGCGCTGTTCTGCATGGAAAAGATAGCAGAAAAGGGAATTTGTCAACCGTCCGGACTGTCACATTCATGGCCCACCATATCCCTCCCATCCCCTGACGCACATACATTGACGACCTTACATGCAACACTCTGGTCAGGACGCCGCTGCCCCCCCCCCACATTTGGCTTACATACACAGCACTCCATACATTCATGGCCCACGCATCATGCTCACAGTTTACTCACCTGTTTGTCTGGAGGACCATAGAGTAACATGTACTGGGGTAGGACCCCATGCACCTGTTTTTCCAACTCCTCCGCAGTGAAGTCAGGGGCCCTTTCCCCAGACACATGAGCCAATGTCGCTTCCAGACACAGGTCACACCAGCACTTGCAGCGTAGGTCCTCTCCTATTGAAAGTCAGGTAGCAAGTGAGTGAAGAGATATAAAATGGCGGTGACGTCCTCAGCGGTGCGTACCGTCACCGCCGGCGTACATCGCCATTGGCTCCGGGAACCCATAGGGCCCAATGATAACCAATGCGAAGTTGCGCTGCGGTCTTCAACCGCCTACCGCGAGGGCGCACAACGCCAGCGGAATTACCTCATTTCCACTTGTCCCTCCTCACAGGTCAGGCAGCCGCCATTTTAGGGGGGCACAGGGCATGGCATCTAACTGCGTCACAGCAGACACTGGCACAGCAACTGATTGTCGGATTTACATCTTGTTTCTGTAAAGTATACAAATCATCATTAGTGCAATAGATGTGGGAATATGACCCTCTGCTCACCGGTTTCTTCCATAGGCTTCAACTGCTGAGGCTGAATATGAGATGGTGGCATCCTCCCATCTACAGACCCCTGGTGGACCTTGCGACAATGGAGCACAGACACATTATCATAACCTACAGACTTGATCTTGTCACACTCCAAGCACTGTGTGCCCAATTGGAGCCAGACCTGATGTCAGCTATCCGCCAGCCCACAGGTATCCCCCCTCTAGTGCAGGTCCTGTCAGTGCTTCGTTTCCTTGCTAGTGGTTCCTTCCAAACAACAGTGGCCACGGCATCAGGGATGTCGCAGCCAATGTTCTCCAACATGTTGACCAGAGTGTTGTCAGCCCTGCTGAAATACATGCGCAGCTACATCGTGTTCCCCCAGGTGGAGGATTTGGCCACAGTGAAAGCTGACTTTTATGCCCTGGGACATATCCCCAACATCATTGGTGCCATTGATGGTACACATGTGGCATTTGTCCCCACCCCCCGGAGAAATGAACAAGTTTTCAGGAATAGAAAAAGCTATCACCCAATGAATGTGCAGATGGTGTGTTTGGCGGACCAGTACATCTCCCATGTGAATGCTAAATATCCTGGCTCTGTGCATGACACCTTTATCTTGAGGAATAGCAGCATCTCATATGTGATGGGCCAACTCCAGAGGCACCTGGTGTGGCTAATAGGTGAGCCCAAGGTCCCCACACACTATGAGTAGGTGTATGGGTATGGGGTTGTCCCTAAGGGTTAGTGTGTGTCTAACAGTTGTCCCTCAATATATTCAGGTGCCTCTGGTTACCCCAACCTCTCATGGCTACTGACCCCAGTGAGGAATGCCAGGACAAGGGCAGAGGAACGTTACAATGAGGCACATGGGCGTACAAGGAGGATATTGAAAGGACCTTCGGCCTCCTTAAGGCCAGGTTCTGGTGCCTCCATCTGACAGGTGGCTCCCTGTACTATTCACCCAAGAAGGTGTGCCAGATCATCGTTGCATGTTGCATGTTTCACAACCTGGCCTTGAGACGTCAGGTGCCTTTTCTGCAGGAGAGTGTGCCTGGAGATGGTCTTGTGGCAGTGGTGGAGCCTGTGGACAGTGAGGAAGAGGAGGCAGAGGAAGAAGATGTTGACAACAGAAGCAATATAATTCAGCAGTACTTCCAGTGACACACAGGTAAGACACTGTAAGTTCACTTTACATTTCAGTTTTCTATTGGACATTGTACATGGCAGCCTCTTTCCCTATGTCTATGGCCACTGACTATACACTTTGGCATCTCTATTTTCAGATCTCTGTGCCCCACTCTGGCTCCAGCTATGTGGACTGCTGCCCATCAAAGGTCATTCCAAAGAATATTTCACTGTACATTTGAGTTGCAATGCTTTGATAATGTTGTACTAATACATGTGTGAATCATTTTACAGACTCCAGATTAGTATTTGTTCCAAGGGTGTTTATTTAAGTGCGCATAAGTAGAGGGGGATTTGCAATGGGCTGGGCTGATGGTGGAGGAAAGTCCATGGTAGAGTCCAGTATCACAGGTGCATTGTCCAATGGGGCATAGGAAGGGGAGTACTGGCAGTTCAAGGTGGACACGGTGACAGAGTGGGACAGAAGGGTGACAATCAGGAGAGTCTTATTTCCTGGCGAGGTCTTGGCAATGTTCTCTGGCTTCTGCCTGGATCTCAGGGGCCATTTGTGGGGTGGTTCTCCTTCTGCAGGGGTGCTGGTGGTCTGTTGTTCCTGTGGCAGAGCCTGCTGTCCACTAGTGCCGGCGGAGGTGAAAGGCTGTTCATTGGTTTGGCTAGTGTCAGGCGCCCGTTGTTTGTGCCACTGCCTCCCTCATGGTCTTGCCCATGTCAGCCAGCACCCCTGCAATGGTGACCAGGATGGTGTAGATGTTTTTTAGGTCATTCCTGATCCCCAGGTACTGTCTCTCCTGCAGCCGCTGGGTCTCCTGCAACTTGGTCAATATCTGGCCCATCGTCTCCTGGGAATGGTGGTCTGATCCCAGGATGTTGGAGAGTGCCTCGTGGAGAGTGGGTTCCCTGGGCCAGTCCTCCCCTTGTCGCACAGCAGTCCTCCTATCTTCCCTGTTGTTCTGTGCCTCTGTCCCATGAACCGTGTGTCTACTGCAACTGACCCTAGGACCCTGATTGTCCTGGGTTTGTGGGGTTGCCTGGGGTCCCTGTAGTGGTGGACACACTGCTGATTGACGTGTCCTGGGGACAGTGGCATGGGCCCGCTGGGTGGGTGCTGTGATGGTGTTTCCTGAGGGGGGAGGCTCTGTGGTAGATTGGGACTGTGGCAGGGGAACCGACTGTCTAGAGGTCCCGGATGGGCTAGGTTGGTCATCCTGATCCAGGCGTGTAGAGCTGCTGTTGTCAAAGTGGGCCTCTTCGGGGGGGGACTGGATGCAGCTGGCACCTCCTCTCCAGTGATGTTGAGTATGGGTCCTGTGGGGATGCAAACGCAGGGTTATTGTATCTGCGTGTGCCATCTTGTGCATGGTGTGTGTTTCCCTGTATGATTGTGATTTCTCTGTCAGCGTGGCCTTGTGTGAGTGGTGATTTTGTGGGCTGGGTGAGTCTCTCTACTGGGCATGCTGTGGTGATGGGTGTCCATGCAGGTCTGTGTTTGGGGTCCATGCATTGGTGTTACATGCAGGGCTTGGTATTGGGATGGGTGGGTTGTGATGGTGGGGTATGTGTGAGGTGGTGGAGTGATGGGGGTGAGGGTAGGAGTTTGTGATGGCATACAGGTAGGGTGGGGGGATAAAGTAGTAAAGATTTGACTTACCAGTGTCCAGTTCTCCTGCTACTCCTGCGAGGCCCTCAGGATGCGTTATTGCCAAGGCTTGCTCCTCCCATGTTGTTAGTTGTGGGGGAGGAGGTGAGGGTCCACCGCCAGTCCTCTGTACTGCTATCTGGTGTCTTGCAACCACGGAATGCACCTTCCCCCATAGGTCGTTCCACCTCTTCCTGATGTCATCCCTTGTTCTGGGGTGCTGTCCCACGGCATTAACCCTGTCCACAATTCTCTGCCATAGCTCCATTTTCCTAGTAATGGACATTTGCTGCACCTGTGATCCAAATAGCTGTGGCTCTAACCGGATGATTTCCTCCACCATGACCCTTAGCTCCTCCTCTGAAAACCTGGGTTGTCTTTGGGGTGCCATGGATGTGGTGTGAGTGATATGTGTGAGGATGTGTGGGGTGATGTGTTAGGGTGTATGCTGTGATGTGCGTGGATGGTGTATGGGTGATGATGTTCTGTGGCTCAGATTGAGTGTGTGCTCCTGGCTTGTGTCTCTCTGTGTTAACAATCTTGTTTTTCATTGAAAGGGTTGTGGGTAATGTGGGTGTGTGTTTTATAGTGGTGTAAGTGTGTGGGTGTGGTGTGTGTATATGTGTCAGGTGTGTGTAGTTTGAATTGTCCAATGTGGTGGTGTTTTGTAAATGTGTGTGTATTTTGTGCGCAGCGGTGTGTACCGCCAATGGTTTACCGCGGTTGAAAGACAGCTGCAGTGATTCGTGGGTCGTGATACTGTGGGTGTATTCCTGTTGGCGTAACGGTGTGGGTTTTGCTATCACCAGTTTATCACTGACCTTTTGGCTGGTGGACTTGTGTGGGTGTCTGTATAGTGACGGAATTCTCTGTGTGGGTCATAATAACCGTAGCGGAATACAGCTGCGGGCACGGTATGTTGGCGACCGTCAGCACGGCGGTAGGCGGCATTTACCGCCACAGTTGTAATGAGGGCCTATGTCACATTTTGGGAATGTTGCTCAACTAAAGGTTTCCACCTCACCAGAGTCCAGGTTCTAGAGAGGTCAATAAATGGTCATCAACCCATCGATGATCACCTGATCTACAGGGAGATATGTCTTTTTATAAAAGAATGTACACTGAAATACCTATTGCAATTTGTACTCCAATTAATCCATGTATGCCCAGTAACAGTATCTTAAGAATACATTGTTCTGTGAGCTTCATCTTTGAATTTACCAGACCACATAACCTGTCAGTGTGTTCATGACCAGACAAAACAGCAGTGATTATAATGGGCAGCTATGCCTGGTGCCACGTTCAACCCACTACTGGGACGATCTCACACTTCTCATGTGGACCCACACAAACGGGTTTTTTACCTTAGGCAAATCCGAACAGACAAATGAAGTCCAAACTTCCTGCTCATTGCACTGCATACAAGTATTCTCTTCCAAAGATATCAAAACCCTTCTCCTTGCCAAGGTGGATCTACTATTATAAATGAATGCCTGTGCAGATTCCCACAATTAGGAGAAAAAAGATGCCTGTGTTTAGAGAACGTTTGCCACACAGAATTCAACCACTCTGGGGTGCACTAAGAATTTTAACACTCTCATCACTGTGGTGTCCAGGAGCTTCCCAATGATCTCACAGCTCAGGTTTAACATGTATGGTCATGGTAGGAGGATCTGTCCGTTTCAGTTTGAAGATTTATTCTACAATGGCTTCTGCTTACCAGTGGAAGGGAGTTTCTCATCATGCCTTCAGCTGATGCAGAGTTACACACATCAAGTAGATGCTGTGAAAGCACCCTCTGGGTGCATCATAGAAACCTACACGGAGCCCATCTGGGCCAAGAATCTTGCCTCCACCATTATATTAATGGGTGCCCTAACTTCAGATGTAGTGATCTGTACTTCTAGTAACCCCCATAGTTCTAGAAAGAGACTAGGGAGGCAAACAGTTATCAAAACATTGACAAGCTCTTCCCTATGCCGGGTGGGATGTTTCCAATACAGAACGGAGTACTGCTTCACACAAATTGCATTCATTTCAGTCTGGATGTGAGTCAGCATTCCATTATTGCTCCTCATCATTATCACATCTGACCTTCATGAGTCTGCACACATGAAATATATATGCAACTTTCCTGCCATATCTTCTCCGCATTTTGTCAGTTTATGAACTGAATTTGTGGCATCTCACCCTTTTCTACAATGGTGTTCTAAAGCCAAGTCTCTGAGAACTACTCTCCTAGCACCGCTGCTCTAATATAAGCTCTACTGAGTACACAAACTAGCCATTCCCTTTGTCATTGTCATAGCCCTTGATCACATCCCCTAATATCCACTAAAAGGACACATTGCTGACACTTGCAAGCACCGTGATGGAAATGGAAAGCATGAAGTATGGTCGGTCTCATTCACTTATGGCCAGACAGAATTTTGCACAAAAAATCAGAATTAATCATCAGATAGCACTTAACACCAATAGGCATATTGTGCTATAAGCACGGAAGGTCACAAACAGTTCAACAGAACAGATGCATCTGCAGTACTTGCCTCAGTGGAAACAGTTGCATTGTAAATCATGACTGATTTGGCAGACTATTCAATAATTAATTCATTGCGTAAAATGGACCTTGCCCCTGACCGTTCCCATTCTATTTGTGCTGGAACCATCAATTCTTCTCCACTGAACCACAACTCTAGGATATGGGTGAGTGAAATTGATTTTTTTTCTCGTGTTAGCAGAAATGTCTTGCGACAATGACACACATCAGTTTGAGTGGCATGCTCACATTCCCCAAAGGGATGTTTACACAGAGTCCTGAATTTATTTCAGTGAATGATCAAATTGGGACAGTAAGAATACAGTGCCAGATGGCCTAACCTTTGTTATAGTCATAAATGGTTCGATTCAGTGTTTGTAACTATCAAAATTCTTTTTTCTATATACTAATTCCATTTTAGGATTTTCATACTTCTAAAATGGGATTCTGAATTGATACTGACTGGTATCAGAAGGGGCATGCTGGTGGCATCCCTCCTTCCAAATACTGAATTAGCACGGTATCTGTAAATATTTTGTGACTGAAATCTTGTTGCAAAACACTGAGAATTTACAAGCACCTCGTAGGAGTAGGTAAGACATTTGTAAAAGGGAAAGTGTCCCTTTGCAACCCCTTTCCCTTTGTGAATGTAAAAAAACTGTTTGTTCAAGAGTAGGCTGTTGTCCAGGGGAGCAAGGCTAACTCAAACAATTTTACAAAGAAAAATATTTTTTTTAACAGTCTCATTTCTTTGAATGAAAACTGATGGCATTTAAACGAACCTGCTTCACTTAAAAGCAATCACAGACATGGGAGTCTGCTGGCCCCTGCAGGACACCATCCATGGCCTCTAATCTTTTGCCTTTTGCCACCAACCTACTTAATATTCTTGAGGTACTTTGGATTGAGAACCATTGCGATTTGGATTTTTAAGAACTGGCCTATTGCTATATAAATTCGTTTTTATACATCTCCACTGGTTGCAATTTGCTCCCATTATTTTGAGACCAGATATTTGTGCATCTGACGCTCAGGTTTATCATTGCTGTGAAACAATTCTTTATTGAAACTTTGCTTGTAATGATTAGTTTCCTCTTAACCTTGTTAATTTCAAACAAAATAGTTACAACAATTATTACAACATTTATAATAATATATTATAACATAGGTTGCATCTTCCTCTAAAAGTCCAGGTCACTTTTTGTAAACATAAATGACTCTGGTTGAATGAAGAAAACATATAACATAATACAAACAGGATTTCTCAGGGGATGAGGTCTAGTTCTCACCTAAAAGTTATCTATTTCCACCAGTGGAGAGATTAAGGAGAATTCTAGCTATGGCATCTAAGGAGAGCTCTGGGTAGAGGCCCTTGTGAGCCGTTTGTATGGTTAGTGTTGGAGACTTAAGACTGTAGGTTTCTGCAATAACTCTTTAATGGACAGCCCTGTAGAGACCCAGTATCCATTCCAATACCAATCCCAGCCCTTGGCAATCTTGTTGTTCTTACTACACTTTTGGCTATTTTGAGCTTGCAGGATTGTCTAAATGTTCAAATCAAGTGTGCATTTGGTACATATTTGGCCCAGATCATGGCTAATAAGGGGGTCTTACATGCGAGGAATCATGGCAAGGGTTTCTGCTGGCTCCCCCTTATCAACTGGTCATGGATGAGTGGAATCTCCAGTCTAGTAGCTAAGAATTCAGAATGGTTCACAGGGTAAGAGTAGAGGAGGTTCAGGGGGAAGGAATACAGGGGAGGATTCAATCTGTGTGTTGCTCATCATCATGTGGAAAGGGGGGCCTGATTTGGAGAAACACTTCTAGTTGATCCTGTAAATTATAAATTAATTTGTCATAGGAGTTAGCAATTTTAGTTAACCATTCATTGTGCATTGCGATATAGGGGCATCACCGGTGTCTTGGTATATACACTTTGGCTGTGGTCCGTGTTGTCACCAGCCAAATTGTTTGATGGTTTTTGGGATTTCTTGATGTTTAGTCATGTCCTATTGCTAGCCTATTCGTGGGCTTGCTTGGAAGTATAAGTTCTTTGGTTCTGCTTAACGTCCCCCACATTCTTCAATACATAACAATTGTTCTGTGTGACTAATTTAATCAGAGCTATATGCCAATCAGTCTAGAATCTCTGTGATTACTTGGAGTAAATTACAGTATTCAATTTAATTGGAAATGAACTCTTAATTCTAAATGGATGCTCCAGAATGTGATCAACAAGCGAACAATGCTGGACTTTTAAATCAATTTCATCATATGTATATTAGTTTCAGTTTCCAACATATATCATGGTTCAATATATTAAGGTGTGAGAAAGTGAATCAAATGTGCACTCGATGGAGTGCTCACATATAAATACACAAATACAGACCAGACATTCTTATGATATAGTGTACATTTACCAATAGTATCATCAGAATAGTAACTGCCTGGGGTAGCCTGTCCAGAGTCCCTCCCTTATTCCAAACAAAGTTATTAAACCATATGGGAAAATTTGTCGACGTGTTGATCCCAAATTATTTATGAGGTCTCCTCAGGACGCCTTAGCCTACCACTCACACCTTACACCTCCGTGTGGTCACCTATTCCTTCCTAGTAACCAATCTAGTTACAGTCTCGAATTGAACAGCTATCCTCTAAGGTAGCCTGTGAGGCTCCAATTCCATCTGTGTTATGCCTCAATCCCATTAGCCATCAAACTAATATTATAGTACGAGTCAATTGTGTATTGGAAACCTTCAACTTCTGGTTTCAGCCTGATGCCTCGGGGCAAGAATTACATCTCCACGCCGGCCCTCTTAGTGTCTGCGTCTACAAATTCTTGACAAATATGAGCCTATTCTTAGGCAGGAACGGAGTATTTGTAGTATATCGCAAATGGTCTGGTTTGATTACTAACATGAGAAGTTGCTTGCTGCCTTAGAGGTTTGGCTGGCATCCAATTTGAGTATTAGGCTATTTTAAAGTAGTTAAAATTCCATCTTGCCTTTCTAAAGCCTGACTTGTGGGATTCTAAGTGTTCAGATAATTTCTGCTTTGTGTGTTGCTGTTGAAACACTGCTTGTCATGCTTCTCTCAGTGACACCTTCAGGGATTTAGAGACCCTGTTGATACTGAGGGCCAGGCGCTATTCCCATTGCTTTTGACGCTGCCCCAGATTTATGAGAAATTGTAATTCTGTGACAGAGCAAAAAACTAACACCATCCCAAGGGTGGCGTTAGCATGCCGCAGCGAGGAGTAATATTTTTGTTCCTCATTGTTTTTACTTTTTCTATGTGTGCTGTATCCTGCAGCACACATAGAAGGAGCAAAAGGCCACAAATGATTGTTTCTGTGCAGGAAGGTTGCCCTTCCTGCACATAAACAATCATTCAAAAATGATGATTTGGTACTTCTATGTGTGCCAAATCGCTGTTGTAGATTGTTTATGTCAGGAAGGGACAACTTCCAGCACATAAACAATCACACCCCTCAACGCAAATACCCTTGCACTATGGTGCAAGGATGCCTGCGTTGGCTCTGGCAACTAAATTTAGTGCTGGCGCAGGAGGAAACAGAGGGGTGTGCCATATTTTTGTAAATACGGCACATCCCTGTGTTTCAAAAGTGGCACAGCGTGGCTGTGCAACTTTTGTCGCAGCACGTGCTGCACCACTTTTTTGTAAATTTGGGCCTGAGTGTCTTATTAAGGCCTGAAAATATTTGTCAGTTATTGCCCCATATCAGTAATTATCGTGGTATTGGGAGAAAGGGGTAATTCTGTGGGGGGATAAGGAAGTGTATGCCTTAAGGAGTGGGTACTCGGGTTTTATTTCCACATTTGGTCTGATCCCATACACCTTTCCTCTTGTATACGTTTTGGTAAGTTGAAGCTTATTCAGTTGCCAAGCATAAGTTGACGCTTATTCAGTTGTCAAGCATTCCCTATTGAAAACATTGATGAATGTTGTTAATCATTGTCTGATAAGAGGGCATACCTTTAGATATGGAAAAAACATTTTAGTGTTACCTGTGCAATTTTGAAACAACACTTCAAGTTTTTGTCATCATAGATATTAAACGACATGGGTGACAAACATGACCCATGTGGAACACCTTATAGAACATGGAGAGCTGATTACATGGCTACTCCAATCTTAACCTATGCTGCTGATCTTTCAAGAGTGATACAAACCACCTGCCAAGAACCTCTGACACCCCCACCACCTCAGGCATCCCCCAAAACAGGGTGCTGTGCTCCAAAGTTTTGAAGGCAAAGGATGGGTCTAATAGCAATACATTTGCTGGATCCCTTCTGTCGATGATCTGGAAAAGCATGTCCTGCATATCTAGGAAGGTGCCTAATATGGCTTGGTTTGGATAAGATGTGATTTCTTTCGAGACGAGTCTTCAACTATGGCTTTCTCCAATAACTGTAATATGAAGGATCTATTGATAATGTGGCTAACGTTTCTGTGTTCTCTTGGTACAAAAATGCTTTTTCATTTTTCATGATTACTTGAAGCTTTCTGCAATACAACCAGATCAGAAAGAATAGTTTATAATATGAACTTGGGATGGGGCTAAAACTTCACTGGAGATATTTTCTACAATGCTGGACAAGTGGTCCTCTCAAAAATGGGTAGAGGTAATCTCTAATTGCCTCCATTGTAATCTGTGAAAGAAGAACCTAACTTCCTCTTCACCCATCTTCTCCAGTGCCACATTTTCAAAATATTTTCTATTTTTGGTAATCGTTTGTCAAACATTAAAGATGTTATTATCCAAGAAATTATGCATCTCTTGGCACAATTCTGTCATGGATGGCATTGCCTCCTCTATGCAACCAAGATGACAATAGTATGAATAGTGCCAAAAGCTCTTTTTTGCTGCCTTTTTCCCCCAAAACGTTTTGCCTGGCTAACTGAAAGGCTTTTTTATATGGAAAATGGAGTTTATCCCAATTTTGCCTTAACTGTTTTTTCTGCCAGACTATTTTGGCTTGTTGTACTTTGGCTTTTCTAATATTCAGCTTCTTGGAAACTCCCCATTGCCCAAATGATGGTTTACAAAAAATTGAATAACCTCAAGTTAAGCAGACAATTATCCATCAATACCCCACTTGTTTGGACCCCTACTCCTGGGCTGAGGTTCACCATTGAGTAACCACTTGATCAGCGAAGGTCAGACAATCTCATTTAAAGCCATTTCGGGGAGTACCAGAAGGAAAGTCATCATCAGCAGCAGAGTCATACGACTTTCAATATGAGTTTTTGGGATAAGAATGTGTTTCACTGTGGCAGATTGGGTTTTTTCTTTAAACCTGAATGATAACCATAAAAATACTATTACAGGTCTATCTGCTATGGTGGATGCTATTTGTGCCTTTATGAACAGAAACTATGCTGTAGTGAACCCTTCTAAGACAGATTGTGTCCATCTATATCAAAGCAATTCTTTCAGAATCATCCTTATAAGCCAGATTCAAAGTTGAACGCTCCTCTCCTGTTTCTGTGGTGAGAGATCTCTGATTGGTTCTAAATACAAAGCTGAACATGGACAACCAATCAGAAAACATTACTAAGATCTTTTCTTATCAGATTCGCACACAAGGATGTACTTTTTCTTTCCTGCACTTTAATCACAGGATTATGGTAGCTAATGTATTTGTACAATTGTTTATTCACTATGACAATTTGGACTATGGTTCTCGTACTAAGTCTGCGATCATAGTTTCCAAAGAGTGCAATACTTATTAGTCAGGGTGGGATGTCTTAACCTGAAAATGTTTGATTCTGAATACCTGTGCCAGTGTCACTGGCTTCCAGTGGATAAACGCATCCACTGGAAAGTTTGCCTGCATGATGTATAGAATCTGTCATGACCTTGCTCCCAAATTTCCCACTAAAACGTTCATAAAGTATAGTCCTTCACAGACTCATACGTCTGAACATAAAACCACCTTCAATATTTCTCACACCAGATATTCTAAATGGGGCTTGATATCCTTTCATTTCGATTGTGCCTGTCTTTTGAATTGTAGTTCTCTGGTGATATGTCTTTACTCCTCTGTTAAAGTTCAGGAAACCCCTAAAAACCTTGCTATCCCCCTAGTGAATCAACTAATTGTATCTCTGTCCTTTGTCAGCTGTTCCCTGTTTAGTCCAAAATACTTCATCACTGTTAAAAATGGGGTCTCTAGTTGGCAGTGGTTTGTACCCTGTCCAAGTAGGGACCCTCACTCTAGTCAGGGTAAGGAGTCCACACAGCTAAGATAACTCCAGCTCACCCCTTGGTAGCTTGGCACAAGCAGTCAGGCTTATCTCAGAGGCAATGTGTAAAGTATTTGTACACACACACACACACACACACAGTACCACAGTAAAAACACCACAAAAATACTCCACAACAGTTTAGAAAATTAGCCAATATTTATCTGAATAACACAAAACCAAAATGGCAAAAATCAAACATGCACAAACAAGGATATGAATTTTTAAAGATTAAGGTGGTCATTATGATTCTGGCGGTGTTGGACCACCCTTCTGGCGGTGGAGGTGCGACCACCGACAGGGTGGCGGTCCGAACTGCTGTAATATGAGACAGGTAGAAAAATGTGAGCAGAGCAGCCTCTTCACCACTGCTACCGTCAGAGTGGGAGAGCCGCCGCCGACGGCGGGCCATCTTCAGGCAGGCGGAAAGGCCCTTCCCGCCCACCGTAATACGAAACACCACCCTGCCAAGATTTCCAGGGCGGAACCACCGCCACACAAAGCCTGGCGGAAGTGAGCCAAACATAAGGAAACACTCACCGTGGGGACACAGATGATGCCGAGGCCGACATGGAGCGTGAACTGGAAGTCTTCCCAGTGCTGATCTTTGCGACATTCCTCCACGACCGTGACCGCTGACGAAGACGACAACGGTGAGTACAGCCGCCTAGCACACAAGGAAGGGAAGGGGACATTACACACCCGCACACCACATGCATCCCCCACACACACCACCAGGCCCACACACATGCACACAGACACCTTTACACACACACACACACCCTCACCACCAACACCCTCCCAAACTAGGTACACAATCTGTACAGGTAAAGACTTATCTGACACATGCACAGCAAAAAAAATGCGGAGCACATACCTGTGTGCACCACCCTCCCACATTAAAACGCAGGACTAGGGAAGAACATTGCAACAACATGTCTGTTGGCCAGATATATTAAATCAGAAACTGGAGGCAGAAAAATAAGTGCAGACAAGGCCATGGGCCAGTCCACTCAAATTGGCCCGTTGGGCTCACAAGGCCCCCACTTGACTCCTACCACAACCATGGCCTTCACAGGGAAGGGGCATTAATGGAGCAGGCAGGCACCTCAGGGAGCAGGGGTAGGAGGTGGTGGGGTGGGGAGTCAGGATTGGGAGGGGTCTTCCCTGGCTTAGGTTTCGGAGTGGGTAGGGTGTTGTCCTTGCCCTGGGAAGGAGTGTGGGTGGGCATGGACCAGGGGGTAGGAGTGGGATCAGCCTCCTACATGTCCTTTTCCTCCCTGGGAAAGGGGCACAGGACTGTGGAGGGATGAATGGGGAGGATACTGATGAGGAAGGAGTGGATTTTGTGAGGGCAAGGCAGCATTTAGCAACAAGACGGGGCGGGCCAGTGGGTTAAAAAAGGTTGACACAGGAAAGGAAAAGCTTCTCAGGTGCATATGCAGGGGTTTTGGAGACAGGTTTGGGAGTGGAGGTAGAGGGAGTGGAAGTATGTGGTGTAGGCATGCTGTCAGTTGATGCACATGTGTGCTTCATCTGCTCATGTCTGGTGGATGGCTGTTGCATGGATGTGTGGGTACGTTTGCGTGTACTGGGAGGAGGGGCAGAAACAGTGGGAGCAGACTGGCAGCTAGTGTAGATGGATGTTGTGCGTGTTTCTGCAGGTCTGGTGAGTGGGCTGCAAGTAACTCTGAAAGTTGTTGTGGTGACTGCGGGTGTGGTGTCTGGGGTGCATGAGTGGATGTCAGCAGTTGTGGTGACTATGAGAATGGTGGCTGGACCAGTGACTGAGGGTGCAGAGAATGTGGGTGTGCATTGTGAGGTGACAGACAGGGAGGAGGGGTGGTTGACACAATGGGGGAAGTGACTGTTGTGGTGTGTGCAATTGGATGTTGGGTGTGTGCATGCTTGTGGTGGGACGTGTAGTGCCTGTGTTCCTCTTTGACTTTCTTGTGCGTTGGCTTGGGTGCAGGCCTGTCTGTTTGTGTGCTTGGGATGGGTGAAGGGAGTGGGGTACTGGAAGGGGCAGAGGAGGTGGGAGGGGGACGGATGAACCAGGGACACTGGCTGCTGTCAAAGAGGAGGCCAGAGCCTAAAATGATCTCTGTAGGCCAGACCTGGCACCATGAATGCCTTCTAAGTATGCATTGCTGCATCTGGGATGCCAGCCCCTGGATGACATTCACAATGGATGTCTGCCCTACAGAGATGGTTCTCAGGAGGTCAATAGCCTCCTCATTGAGGAAAGCAGGACTGACTAGGGCATGGGGAGAGGTGTCTGCGGCAATGGAGGCGCCCACCCTCCTGGGTGAACGGACACAGGCAACTTGAGGGGTAGCTACTGGGAGGGCGGTGCTGGTACGGGGTGGTGGAAGATCTTGTATGTCCAGTGTTTCCAGCAGAGTCCGCCACCACCAGAGAGCTGCCATCGGAGGAGCTGTCAGAGTCACTACCTGCAGTGGTAGTTGCCTCCTCCGTGGTGCTCCCCTTGCCCTCTATCCCACTGGTCCCCACGGCGTCGGTGGTCTTTGCCTCCAGGGTCTCGTGGGCAGCAACATCCCCACTCGCCCGTGCCTCTGCTCCTTCGCCAGATGATGCTAATGCACACATGAACACAAGAACACAAAGGGGGAGTAGGAAAAAAGAAGGATGCAGGCTGTCAATACCTGCTTGAATGGCATGTTGGCACAAATGCACTCCCACCCGTCCCAGACACTATCCCTCAACATCACCCACTACATCAAGGTAAGTACCTCTGAGTGGTGCTCTAGCTCCCACAATACACTGCCCTACCTACACTACACTGCCCAACTACATCGCCATCCATTCTGTACATTTGCAAATAGGTTGAGTTTGAACAAGGGAGAGGGATGCTGTCCCACCACAATGTGTCCAGTCTCAGAAGACATACATCAAACCCACTAGGCCTCCCTTGGGACCTGTGACATGGCAAAATACCCATCCCTTATAAGCAGAATTAACAATCCCAATAAAGGAAAGGGGGACGCCTGCATGGACATACCTTAGTACCACCCAGCCACTACGTGCCAACCACCCTTTTGCACCCAGCTATACTTCACAATAAGCAATGTTAACAGTGGTGGTATTCACCCCCTTGTGGCTACTATGTTGCCTTCAAGCGCCCATCCAACTCAGGATTGGCCACCGCCAGAATGCGGGCCATTAGCGGGGTCATGGTCCGACGGGCACCCCTTCCTCGTTGGGAGGCCATCCCCAGCTGGGCCTCTGCAGTCTTCCATGCCCAGCGTCTCAGGTTCTCCCACCGCATCCTGCAGTGGGTGCTTCGCCGGCTGTATACCCCCAGGGTCCGAACTTCTTTGGCGATGGCTTACCAGTATCCCTTCTTCTGATGGGCGCTAACCTGCATGTAACACACAGAGGAAAAAGAAGCTGTGAGTCGGTTGCTCCATTAACACATGGGACACAACAACACCTGCAAATTTTCCATTCAGACTTACTGTCATCCATGAGCTTACACACGTACGCCCTGGCACACTGCACCTACCCATGCCCACATTTTCCAGTCAATCGCACAATCCTCCCATGAATTGGCACACATTCCTAGGACGCATGAATACCACTCACCTGGTCGCCCATACAGCTTTGCGTACAAGGGTAGGACCCTGTCCACCAGCTTCACCAACTCCAGCGATGTGAAGGCTGGGGCCCATTCCCCTGTAGCCCCTGACATTTCCAGGACCAGAGCAGGACACAGCAGCACACACAGTGGAGCAGTGGTCATCTTGAGGTGCAGGAGTCAAGTGGCATAGGCAACCTAAAATGTTGGTGTAGACCGCAGCGGTGTGCACCATCGGCGCCGACGGTAATCTTCATTGGCCCCTGTTACCCATAGACAACAATGTTATCCAATGAGCATACGCACCATGGTGAACACCGCCTACCGCCATGACGACATAGGGCAGCAGTATGATGTCACTTCCTACTTTCCACAACCTGTATGACTGGAGACTGCCATTTTATGTACAAAACATTTACCAAACAGGATAGGGGCACTGTATATGGTGCCATTTTGTCTACCGTGTGGTTGCAAGTATGCCTACACTGTTGAGTGTCCCATCTACAGGAATCACGACACATTGCCCATTCAGGGTTAGATCCAGCTTCAGGACTGTTACTGTGTAGTGTGTGTGGAATACACATGGAATGGATGTGAGAGGTGAATGTAGAGTAATCAGTCCTACACAACATCTATCAAACTTTTTCCCCACACAGCTTCCGACCCAGGTGGAGAGGGAGGGCTCCATCTGTCTACAGACCCCTGGTTGATATGGCTACCATGGAGGAGTGCTACATCATACTCACTTATCGCCTGAACCGTAACTCAATCTGTGAGCTGGGTGACCAATTGGAGCCTGAACTCAAGCCTGCAATTAGAAACCCATTTGCCATCCCTCCAACATTGCAGGTACTATCAGTCCTACATTTCTTAGCAACTGGGTCATTTCAGGTGACAGTGAGCATGGCATCCGGTGTGTCACAGCCAATGTTCAGCAACATCCTTACGAAATTCCTGTGTGGAATCATACAACACATGCAGAGCTACATCCAGTTTCCCCAAAGCCATGATCTCACTACTGTGAAATCAGATTTTTATGCCAGTGCCAACATACCATATGTGATTGGTGCCATAGATGGCACCCACATACCCATAATCACCCCCCAAGCCAATGAACAGGTGTATAGGAATCGAAAAAAACTACCACTCACTGAATGTACAGTTGGTCTGTCTTGCAGATCAGTATATCTCACAGGTGGCTAAACAAATCTCTGGATCTGTCCATGATGTCTTCATACTGAGGAACAGCAGTGTGCCACAAATGATGACACTACTACGTAGGAGAGAGCTTGGCTAATAGGTGGGTGTGTATAACACAGATCTGCCATCATACATGACTGTCACCTTGTTAGATTTGCAGCAAAGTGTGTTTTTAACTAACTTTTAGCCCGCTTCCCAGGTGATTCAGGATATCCAAACATGCAGTGGCTCCTGACATCTGTGAGAAATCCCAGGACAGATGCAGAACACCGGTATAATGATACCCGTGCTCACACAAGAAGGGTGATTGAGTGGACCACTGGGCTCCTGAAGGCCAGATTCCGCTGCCTGCACATGTCTGGTGGATCACTGTACTATGCCCCTGACAAGGTGTGCCAGATTGTAGTGGTCTGCTGCATGCTCCATAATTTGGCTCTGAGGAAACATGCTCTACTAATGGAAGAGGGGGATGCTGCACTGCCACACGTGGCATCTCAGGGGATGGATGACAGTGACGGAGAACATGAGGAGGTTGAAGTTGGCTCAAGGAGCCAACTAATACAGCTCTACTTCCAAGGAATCTCAGGTACATGTTGCAGTATTATGTTAGCTAAATTGTGCTGGATATCAGTGGCAGATAGTGACTGAACCTCCACAGTGCTGTGTCGATAGGAGTATGTGTATGTGTGGATGTCGGGGAATCCACTTTTAGCCATCTGCAGAGTATTAAACAGAGGGCTCAGAGTAGTTTTATACATCATCATCACCTGCATGACACTGTGGTGGCTTTATTCTCCACATACCTCTGACAGGGCTGGTGTCTGGAGCTCATCAGGATATTCTTAATGGATGTGACACGTGGTGGTGCAAGGGCTGACAGTTGTCCTGGTAGGTTGGCATTCTTGGACACTATGGTGAGTGATGTAATGTTCTGTTTTCATCTGCCACTCTACATACACATCCATGTAAATATGTGTTTTTACAAAGGTATATGTGCTACCTTTAATCTAGTTCCATATGCTGTAATGGAGGGGGGGAGAATGTCTGGCAGCAAATGTGGCAAAAGTCGTATTGGTACAGTGCAGTTAAAAGTGTGTTGCATTTCCCTTGCTGACAGATGCTGCTATGGTGTCCTACCCCTGACATATGGGTACATCATGGATGTTGATGGGATGAGTTTAACACTGCTGGAGTGTACACTGTCACATACTTACCCTCCACCTCTCTGTACAATGTGTTCCTGCAAGATGTGTGTACTTAGGTTCATGTTTGATGATGTCACTTACATGTAAATCTGAAACATTGGTATGAAATAAAAACAATCTTTTGGTGTGATGAGGTACTGTTTATTGATGTTGTGCATTACAATAATGATGGGAATGTGGAAGAGACTGGGCACATGGTGAACAAAATACTCTGTTACATTCCACAAGCTGTTGGTAGCACAGGGGCAGAATAGATGAGGCCAATGTGAAATGGGAAAATGGCAGTGGATAGTCAACAAGTCTTGGTCTTGGCTACTGAGTCACTGGTTTGTCTGGGTCTCTGGCCACGTTTGCAAGGGAGTTCCTGGGCTATAGGGGTAGTTGTGCGGGTGTCCTGTGAGTCCTCTGGTAGGGCCATTATTCCACTGGCTGCTGCAGATGTTGATGGCTGGGCTGTGTCCTGGGTAGTAGAAGGGCCCTGCTGGTGGATAGTGGACTCTGGCAAGATGTAAGGCAACCTCTGCAGCACCCCTGCAATAGAGGCCATGGTAGAATTGAGTTGTTTCCATTGCTCCATGGCCTCCTGGTGGTGTGACACCTGCAGCCTCTGGTTGTCCTGCAACGTGGCCAGGATCTGGTCCATCCTGTCCTGGGAATGGTGGTATGCCCCCAGGACCTCTGATATGGCCTCATGGGCAGCCGCATCCCTCCTTGCCCCATCCCCTGTGCCACTGACACCCTCCTACTGGGTCTAGCCCCCTGGGCCTGTGTCCCCATCACAGGTGGGCAAGTCTCACTTGCACTGGGGCATTCATCGTCCTGCCTGGTGATGGGTGGTGACTCCAATCTTTGTACAGGTGGGCAGACAGTTCATGGCCTGGAGACACTGGTGTGGGGTCGTTGGGCCACTGGTGATGGTGGCGGCTCAGTGGTGGTGGTGTCAGTGGTGTCCTGGGTGGGGCTTCTGGAGACTGACTACCCAGGGATGTGGGATGGGCCAGTGAACTCCTCTTGGTCCAGTCATGATGTTGCACTCTCCTCACTGGGACCTTCTTCTTCTTCTTTTGGTGGGGGATTTGCACTTCTTGCCATCTCAGGCTGGGTGTCATGGGATGTGGTAACTGTGTGTCACATCAATGAGTATTTAGTTTCCTGCAATGTGTAATGACTTGTGGCTGGTGGGTGATGGGGCAGTGGCAGTGCGGTACGGGATTTGGCATTGACAGTAGTGTCCAGGGGTATTTTTGTAGTTTTCTATGTGTTTGTTTTGTAGTTTTTGCCATTGTCGTATTTCTATTCGTTTTTCCGACCCCTATGCTGGCATTGCCATTTCCCTTGAAGCACTAGCCACCTGTTTGCTGTGCTTCCATTCCCAATCACTTGCATGCAGGTGCACATCAGGATAGGTGTGATGAATTTTTGGATTAAGGCATTGGTGGTGCATTGTGGGGGATGTGGTGCAGCATACATTACATGCAGGGGTTGGTTTTCGTGCTCACAGGGCGGTGTCGTGAGTTGGATGGGGTGGTGTGGGCATGCAGGGATTCTGGGTACAGTTGAATTTGGGATGCTGGATGAGCATGGGATAGGGTGTTTAGTGTTAGTGATAGGGGTAGGGTGAGACATGCATTACAGTGAGTCCAGTGAGGCCCTCCGAGGTGCAGGATAGCCAAGACCTTCTCCGTAGGGGGTGCAATGGTGTGTGATGTGCATGGTGTTGTAAGGGTGAGTTGGTGGGGGTGGTGTGGTGTGTGTGTGTGTGTGTACGTGAGGGTCCTGGTTGGGGGTGTGTGTTGGTGTATAGTTTGTGTTGTCTAGTGTTGTGTGAATTGTGTAACAGGTTTGTAGAGTGCGTGCATCGTATTCGTGGCAATATCTATGGGGCAATTGGCGTTGCAAAGGACTGTGGAATGTATGTGTATGTGTTTTATAGTGCTGTGTGGGTGTGTGTGGTGTCTGTATATGTGTCACAGGTGTGCGGCTTTTGAATAACCCAATGCATGGTCTTGTTCTTGGTGGGTGCCATCACTATCTGCGGCGGTCTGTACCACCAATGGTGATCCGCTGTTGAATGACCGTGGGGCTGATTTGTGGATCATATTATGGCGGGCGGGCTTTTTGTTGGTGTGGCGGTGATGGGTTTCTGAGTCCTGCCTTTCTGCCATCGTTGGCCCTGGCGGTGTGTGAAATGTAAGAAATTTTTGGCGTTTTCCCTTTTTGTACTCATAATACGGCGGAATTCATTCCGCCGACACTGCCGGTCTTTTTGAGGCCACAAGCACAGCGGTCGGCAGTCTTTACCACAAAACTCATAATGAGGGACTAAATCTCAGTAAGGTGCAGAAACACAATAGCTCCAACTGGGGCTATCATGACGTCTTGCTGGTGTAATTCCCAACAGTCTGACGCCACTTGCAAGGAGGGCTGGCCGGTCGCACAGACCCCAGGTACAGTACCTTTGGAAAACCAGGAAACAAAGACATTGCACAAAGTCAGGGAGGTGACGCGTCACTGGAGCCAGTGCGACGTAGATTCCTTACTGCTACTGGGAGGTGAGGCGTCAGTTCCTTACTGTGAGGCAGGGAAGGTGAGGCGTTGGTTCATTTAGTTGCAGGGGAGGTGATGTGGCATCAGTGGCAAGGTGTCAGTTCCTTACGATCCGCTGAGGTTGATAAATTCAGCAGGTCAAGACACGAGGCGTCAACTTCGTGGTGTCACAATCACACCACAGACACAGGCGCTGCGGCAGAGTCGGAGTTGGGTGTCCCGGACGTCGGTGACACGGGACTCGGAACTCACGCTGTGATTGGACTCCGGAGGTGCGGCAGCGGTGTCAGGCCTGCAACATCAGTCATGGTCATTGCACTCTGCAGGGACCATGACTCCAGTGCAGGCCGCAGTGTGGAGTTGGACAGTGACACCTGTTCCGAAGTTGCTCTGGAGTCAATGTACTGGGTTCCTTCTTGGTTACACCAGAACTCACTTCCAAGAGCCCAGGAAATGGATTTGGCATTTTGAGTAAATTTGCAAATAATTTTCAAAGGCGTCTGCTATGTTAAGTTCAATTTGCAGTCGTTTACAATCTTCTTGACCCTGATAAGTCACTCTATTCGCCAGCATACACCGTTCATGCGCTGCAGCCCTCCGGTAAAATATGTTTTGCAAATTATTTGCACATTTACGGCTTGATCTTGTCCCTTTCATTCACAACAGCGCACATGTGCTAACTTATGGTTATTGTTTTCGATTTCAAGTTTTTGCCCTTCCCTCTGTAAACCTTGAACGTGGCTATCTTTGTGTCACACCTAGGACAGGACAATTTCCCTGAAATAGCCCTGAAAAAGTCCAAGGAGTGGAAGGAACACATGTCAACTGAATCATCTCTATTTCATCTCATGTCTGACTGAAGTTACTGCATCAGAACAACTATTTTGTTGTCATGTACACCAAGAGGAATAAAATACACCACAATATCAGTAATTGGATGTTTGTGACTACTAAAGGAACACTTTTCCATTGCAGACTCTCTAAAAATAAGGACTATATTGTGCCATGATAGGGCTAAGAATTCTATATAATCTGAGTGCCCCCTTCTGAATTTCATGTAGTAGTTCCTGAATTTCATGTTTAGTTTCGCTGCACAGAACAGTTGGGTGATAATTCCACACATGTGACCACCCCACACAGTGAGAATGCTACACTCTAGTCTTAGGCTTCACTTTTGGAGTATGCAGTAGGTTTCCTGTGGAGAGGGTTAGGGTCCTGTCTGGTTGAAAGTGGGTGATCCTCTGGAAGCAGTAAATGGAGAAGTCACTCATGAGGGCTTTATGGAGGGGACATGAAACCTTAAACTTAATGCCAGCTGTCACAGGCAACGAGTGCAGTGAACTACTTGCCACGGACACATGGTCCCTTTTCCAGGCAAAAGACCAGGGGTATGGTTGTGTTCTGAGCGATCTAGAGTTTCTGCATGAGTCTTTGTGGAAACGCTGAAGACAACTGATATAAATATTGTAGGTGGAAGTTCATTAATGTCCCAACCATATAGTGATATATGTTGGGATTGGTAAGAGGAAGGATGGGGTTTAGTAATTACAAATGAGAAAAAACAACACTTCACAACAACAGCTTTAATCTGAGGGAGTAACTTTAGAGTTAGATCAAAGAGAACTTCTGAATTGTTTACTTGATTGTGAACTAGTGTCTTGGATCTGAAGAAGGCGAGCAGAGACAAACCCAAATGATGTCTCTGTTGGTTCCAATTAGGAGTGGTTAATTATTTCACTTTTGCTCAGGAATTAAAGATGGTTTCTCTCCATCCATATATTACTGCTTTGGTGATATTGATCCAAGGCTATGAGATGATGTTCTTTGACTGTTGGGCATACTTCCAGTTGCGTGTCCATTAACATATGAATGTCATTTAATCTGATCTTTTGAAATAGGCAAGAGTCTGAGTGTCAGTCTACTGCGACGCATGGAGGGTATCTGCACTCTATGGAAACTCTGTGGCAACTCTCAGACAAAATAGGTATGTAAGAAGGCTCAGTGTTAACTGAGAACAGCTGGGTGCACTGGTAATGAAACAAAATCCCCACTTAGTTGAAGAATTGACATGGGTAAACAAGATATTCTTGGTAGAACTAGGAGAGCATCTGCGAAGTCAAAAAACAGTAAGGTAATAATTAAATGAATGTCTAGTGAGAGTCAGTGAAGCTCCAAGCACAGGAATATTAAATTGATTAGGCCAAGTGTGTAGTAAGCCTCCGGAAGACAAGGTGAACCTAGTTAAATAGGGAATGGTGAATTAGCTAAAACAGTGACTCTGAAAAGTTCCTCTCTGTATAAGCGAAAGAGTTCCCAGTGACTCAAAGGTTGCTAAAGTATGGTCCAAAGAAAATAGCTAAGATCCAAATAAACCAATTGAAGAATTACATTGTGCATGAATCCAAAGAGCTCTCCCATACAGGGTCAAAAAACAATTCCACAACACTTTCACAAAGGCCTCAGCAACAGCAGCAGCTTTGGAAACAAAGTATCTGAACTAACACATTGAAAATGTGACTCTTAAAGTGTTGCTCATGTGATTGAACCAAAGATCAGGAGCGAGTTAGGAAATGTAGTGCAACTTAACACAACCATCTCATACTGCTCTTTAATGCATTGAATGAGGTGCACCTTTTCCCACTGGAAACAGCTGAGGAAAACAAGGGTCTCTGTGCTTATCTTCTTGGATCATTTGTTGTTTCCACACTGGCTATCCATTCTCTTGGAAGAATAAAAAATGTTCGCCCACAAAACAGTGTGTTTATAAAGGGCACACAAATAATTTTTTTGCAGTTTTTATATAGTGAGAACTTGACTCGGGCATATTGGAGTGCCTTACATGAACCAGGTACATGGGGTGCAGGCATGCACCCAAAGGGGCATGAAAGAGTCAAAGCAAAAACACTGCAAAGGCCAAGACTAAGAACTGATGCCCAGGAAGGGTATATAATAGGTAGAAAGGATGTTGTACCCGCACCCCGAGGTGAGGAGTGAAGGTGGCGGTGTGAGGGTGCCAGGAACAAACTGCGAGCATTAGATGGCCAATAAGAGCCCAGGACGATTTTTAAAATAACTACTCAGGCGGGTTTGAGGGTTCAAATGAAGCTGCTGCAACCAGACCCCCGGGTGGGCTGGGCAGCACGTCAAATGAAGACCCATGCAATCACACCAAATGAGCAAGTAATAAAAGCAGATAATGTAGTGATGGCGAGGCAGTGAAAGGAGATAAGCATAGGGATGATGGAAAGGCCACACCTGTCACAGCGAGGCGACACACCAGGTGCTTACCTTGGGATGCTATGACAGGGTAAGACAGTCAGAGAGAGGTACATGAATCACAGCACTTGCAGCCCAGGTCCGCCACAAGGTAGGACACAATGAATTGTCAAAAGTAGCAATGGCCGTTACTCTTCTGGACTGTTGGTGGTGTATTCTGGCAACGGAGACAGAGTAGTCTCCACCGTCAACATACTGAAGGTTTGCCCAATTCTAAATGAGGTGAGTGGACCTTCTTTTTGGTGGAGAGGGTACTCAGTCGCTGTTGTGATGGAGTGCCCTCTACCACAAACTATAAACCAGGCCCTTTATTTTTACCAGGATTATTGTTTAATTTTGTATTTGGAAATGAGAAAAAATACTGCAAAGTAACATGTTCCATTTTCCACTATGCCATGTTTTGCAGAATGGATCACAAAGTTTACTAATCTGCTTTAATTCTTAACTCTTACTGTAGATGCACTGAGCATATTTATCTGAGCAGAACAACTTTTTGTTACAGATGGCTTTTTTGACCACACTATTCTTTGTCTGCTTACTGAGTGGCAGCCTGCAGACTACTGATTCTCAAGCTTCAGAGGATAAACACAAATACTGCCAGGCAGGAACACCAGGCTTACCGGGTATCCCCGGCACCCATGGACCTATCGGGAGGGATGGAAAAGATGGTGCACCTGGACAGAAAGGAGAAAAAGGAGAAAAAGGTATGTAATATATTTCATTCAACAATCAGAGGAATCTTTTGAGACCAAGAGGTCAAACAGCAGTTTGCTCTTTCTTAACTATATATGACTTTAATAATTTAATTTACAGAGATTTGCTAATGCATACTCAAAACATGAATAATCATAATCATGCATTGTCTTTGGTTTTTTATAACAGCCCTTACTACCAAGTCATATGTTCATACCTCTGGGTAGATACACTCTCTCAACCTTATTAAACTTCGAGTGTATACATTGTTCTCTTCTACCCACACTACATTTTGGGGGATATATCAGTGGACTTAGTTGTCTTCCCTTCCTGTAAAGCACTTAGCGATAGGTGCATGTCAGGCATTGTGATGATGGTGGAAGCAATCTGGTGTAACAATAATTAATAGTAAAATAACATATGCATTACCTACTAGTCTTTCTATTTTATCACATTCATTTGAAAGCACTAAAATCAACAAAGCAAGGGTACAATAAGTCTGAAAAAGGACCATGCTATCACTGAAGGTACAATTATATATCTCAGATCTACAGTTTCATGATCTTACAGATACATCTAGAAAAGGTAAAAGAAATATTAGCAGATAGCGACAAACAGCAGTGCTAGTGCCTTTAGCTGAGAATTCTTCAGCCCACTCATTGATCGAAGCTGAACACTGAGCGGTAAAGCAAATTTCACCAATTCAGAACTGTCCTTTTCCTTGATGTGCAGCAATGTCTTCAATGCTGTGCAGCCATGATCTTGTACCATACCCCCCTTGACAGTGAATGCAATAATTCATTACTCTGTTGTCATAGCACAGGAGGACAACATACCCTTTACCTGCTCACTGAAAGCAAACACTACCTGTGTTTCTATTTCCAGTTCTTTACATTAGGATTAAATGCAAGTATTCTACAGAGTTCTTAGAAAACAATATCTTCATGAGCTTATTGAATGGAAGGTACATCTTCCTTCTGTTCAGAACCATGAACTGCTACCACTTAAACCACACACGTTTCTTATGAAGGTTGCTATTCTTGAGAGTGAAGATTTCACCTCTTTGGTAAAGAACAGTAAATCTTGTGGATCCTCCAATTGCATCATACAGTTATGGTTGCTTAAAAACCTGTTACTTAACTATGCACACTTGACATCTATCTTGAAAGCTTCATTGGTTTTAGGCATTGTTCCTGTATAATTTAAACAGGCTTATCATATATCTCAGTTGAAAAAAATCCTCACTAGATACAGACAATCCATCAAATTATAGGCCAATTTCTCAACTTCCCCACTTGGCTAAATTTCCTAGCTATCCAAGCATGTGGACTCTTCTGCTTCAAATGCGTGCAAGGGTTCAGCCGGGGTGCAGTACTGAAACATTGGTATTTGCTGTCTTGGATGAGGTGCGTCAATATGCTGATAATGATATTCCAACAGCCCTGATCCATTCGGATTGCCTTGTAGCATCTGACACTGGGGACTCCCAGGTCCTGTCTAATAGATTGGAAGTCCTTGGTGTGTAGAACTGTACTCTTGTCTGATTTAGAGACGTATTAACAAACATATTTCAACAGGTATCTCTTTCTCCATTAATATTGTCTGCCAGATCTTTGGGGTGCAGTGTTTGTCGGGGCTTACTCTTTAACCCTCTGCTTTTCAATCTTTATATGATCCCTTAGGCACACCTCATTCAATATTTCAGCTTCTCTATGTTTGTGTATTCTGATGACGCAAACATTATCCTTACAATTTCGGGTATTGAAACAGAGTGCTCCATTAACTTACACACTCCCTGGAGAAGGTTCAGAATTTAATGTTTTTCAGTAAACAGAAGTTGGACGGGCATCAGCCCGAGTCACTGTACTTTACACATCTCACCCTTAGTAGGAGCTTTATTGTTTGACAACTTAAATGATAAACTCATGCCTATCATCTTTGTCAAAGATCTTGGTATACATTTAACACAACACTTTCTTTATTGACTTAGACAATAGACCCTGTAGTGAGAGCCTACGTGTTTCCACTTTGGACTCTGAAACAGATTTTCTGCTTATTATCTTTCTCTCACAAAATACAAATGCTTTTCTGAATTTACTAGCAGATACCCTACACAAACTGTCCCTCAAGCAGAATTCAGCTACTAGGATGTAGCTGGGATGAAAAAATGCTGATCATGTTTCATCTGCTCTTATCTGCTTGAATTGGATGCCTGCCCAGAAGAGAGAATGATTTTGACAAACCCCACTACCATGTTGGTTCTCGTTGCACAAAGACAGTCACATGGGCTAGAGTCTTTCCTCCTCTTAGCACCAAAGTTCAGAAACTCCCCAGTCTTCAGAGGAACTTTTTTGGTGGCAGCTCTCACAAAGTGTAATTTGCATCTGCTATTCTTATGCCTAGAACTTTCTCTTTTGAAATTCAGGTAATCCTTAAAGGCCTGCCGTATGGATAATTGACCTGGCATTGGTGAGTGCTTACTGTTTTGCTAGTGATGGAGCATTTACCTGTTATGCTCTTAAATGAGGTCAGCAACCCTGAAATCCTGCAAAGGGTTGAACTAGAGATGGGGAAACAAATCCATTCAACATTGTCAATTTTTAAACAATGTAACCATATTGGCCACACACTGAAAACAAATGTCGGAAATACAGTTGAAGAGATTTATTACTAGTTAATACTCAGGTTAATGTAGACAATTCTCAAAAATATACTGTAAAGATACAGAATAACAACGAGACAGCCATAATGCTGGAAGAACTGTAGGCATTCTGACATTAGGCTACACATAATACCAACAGCAAAATCTGATGCTGAGAAAACAAATGCTGATTTAATCTATTGCACATTAGTGCAATTTAGAAACATCTAACTAAACAAGCTACGGGCCATCCGAAATCTCCTAAAGAAACCTAAGGAATGAACAAAAATCATTTGGAAAATTGTCATTTGGGGCAAAAAGTAAATGGCCCATGAAGGTAAACAGCAGGCAAAAAGTGTAGGTGTGAGCATATCAGAACCTTGGTCAGGAGTCTTCTCAGAGAATCAAGTGTAAGCCAAAGTTACACTCAGCAAGCATTTGAGAATGGGGAAAGCTAGAGGTCTGTACATCTCCAAGTCCAAGGGAATCTGCTCCTTACGTAGTTAGGATTGGTCTGTTTAATCAATAAGGGAAAACGTCCTAGTTAAAACAGCAGTTCGATAAGATAACACTTCCTCTGAACAGGAAAGTTCCAGTACCATCTTCTCACGTCTCTCGGGTACTTTGCAACAAGTTAATTCCTTCCCAAGACCATCCTGAGAAGGTAAATGTCCTTGTTCTCCTGTACGACTTTGCAACATGATTGAATAGAGGCAGTCATGTTTTCTTTCAGTCTGTCGGTGTTCTTATCTAAGGTTACTTTTTCAGGCTGTCTGTGAATAAGACAATAGCATCTCTAGTTCCAAACTACCATTTCTCTGAACAAATACCTTAAAGAAATGACATGTTAACAAAAATGAAAAATAGTTTCTCACTTTTAGGAAAATTGTGATTGAGGCCTAGTACAGATAACATAAAGAAATACATGCATAATACATACAATTAATGTTATATTAAACTGTGCATATCAATATTTCAACAAAAAAATCAATTATACTTTGTCAGTTTTATGCTGCATGTTACAGTAAAATGGAAAACAAAAAAAACTGTCAACACATGTAAATGAATATGATGGAGAACTACATTTCTTCAACGTTAATCAATAATTTCGGTATATATGTTAAATCAATCCCAATTAGTGTAAGGATCAATATGCAATGTTAATATATGATTACATTTCTATTAATAAAGTCATACCACATAGTTTTGTTCATCTATCACTATAGTGAATGCAATGCTTTATGCATGTCAAGAGCAGCACTTTGCATTTAATACTACATTAGTTCATACATCTAGTTCAATAATATGACCACATATAGGTCATGATTATGACATCAGGGACGATAGCAATCTACGCTATTACAATGCCCCCTTTAATGGCAAATCAAGCCATCACAGCAATTTGTAATCTGATGTTGTCAATGAGACAGATCAAAATCTCAGAGATCGACCTAGGAAAGGTCTTCTCGACCCCTTTAACTGCTTAATGTCATTGTAATACAATGTTCTTCTATCTTCAAGTTCTACTTTCTTTTCTCTTTTTCACCCCTCCTCATCTTAAATCTGCTGTATCCCTTGTAAAGTACAAATAGCACCAACACACATAGAGTAATTACCAACGAAGATCTCAAGATTCTTCCAACAATTCCACTTCCCAAGTTTCCAAACCATTTTCCAATAGCTTGATATCCACTACCCATAGCTTCACAGGCACCTGTCATTTCTAGCTCTTTTAAGTCTCCTTTCAGGTCAGTAATGTTCTTAATATACTTCCTCAGCTCCTTACTGTTACCAGGGATATAAGTGCAACATTGTTGAACTTTTAGCCCCTTGCAGACTCCGCCCTCCTTCATGAGAAGGATGTCTAATGCAAATCTGTTTTGCAAAGCCATTGATCTGTTAGCAATCATCTCCGTATCTACTACCAGGAAACCTCCTGCAGTGTCAGTACTTGTCAGTAGTTAACTTATCTACTACTGTTCTTATCTTAAGATCATTCAAAATCACTCCTACTGATGGAATCAACACTCCAAAGATGTCTCCTACAACCTCTGAAGGACTAACATCTCTCCTAGTTCTGGTGTGTATCTTCATTTCCCACACAGGATCATCTAAATGTCCCACATGATAAATCTTTGAAAAAAATATCCCTGAATAACATGTACTATACCATCCTTCAGGCAATCTAAAATAAGCACAGTTTCCATAAATGAAAGACACTACAGGTATAGTGGTATCCTGTCCAGCTAACATAAAGGTCCAATTGCTCTTGAACTGAAAAATGTCTTCATTCACTCGTTCCTAAAAATTTTGTGTCTGTCTTTGATTTGTTTTTTTATACACAACGGGGCATAATTACAAACCCCTAGCACCTGCCAGCGTTACATTAGCATCATTTGTTTTAAGCAAATGTGGCATTAGGAAGGCTTTTATGCCGCTCCGTATTTGCAAAGTGGTGCAATGCTCGCATTGTGCCACTTTGCACCCCTTGCACCACATTATGCCTGCGCAGGCAAAATGTGGGCATGGGGGGTGCTCCAGCACTAGGAAGCCCACAAAAATGGCGCAGTGAAATATACTTGATTTCACTGCACCATTTTTGGTGTCATTTTTAATGCCTGCTCATATCAGGCATTAAAATGATGCACCCATATAACCTATGGGCCTCCTTGTACTTTGATGCACTAGCGCCAAAATTTTTGACTCTAGTGCAGCACAATGCCACAAAAACATAAAAAATTGTGACTGTATTGCGCTAACGACCGCCATGGTGCACCTTATTGTAAATATGGCACACCCATGGTGTCATTAGGTGGGGCAGGGGCAACAAAAGAAATCTGGTGCATCAGCACTGATGCACCAGTTTCCTGTAAATATGCCCCATAGTTTCCCTACTTGTTGCAAACCTAGGGTCAAAGCAGCTTGATTGCCTGCGGCCAATTTGTCAGTTTCCTCTTGCTCTCAACCTCAAAACTCCTATACCCTTCTGCACATTTGTCATCATTCTCCTCCTTCTGCCTTCTGCTTGCCCCTAAAACTCCTTTTCTACTCTGGTCAAAATACAGGTTAAATTATTTCTCTAGTCGTTAACTGTACCAAATGTCAAGATAGATTCAAAGAATCCTCCTACTGTGTCTTTGTTCTTTGTTTTGGAGATGTTGCTCAAATGTTTCTTGATGGGGACAACTGAAACAAACTAAATCATATTTAGAATAATAATATTGGAAATATCTTTGCCCATAGATGTGAGTCAACAATAAACTACATGAAATACCATATGTCAAGGGCAGACTATGATATGTTATTCCCTTGCTAGCTGAGGCAGGCAATTGCATGCACACGTAGCGATTCTTTGCACCCATGGTGTCAATTTACTCATAAATCAATTTATAATACACATTTGATGAAAGATCTCCGCTAGAAGTATCTACATGTAATGGCTTCTCATGTATCCACTGTTTTCTATCACTAGCTGGTGGTGCACTAGTTGACCTAATGTTCCCTACTTTAAAATGTGTAGCCAAAGTCAACCCTATAAGTAATGAGATCATTACTATAAATGAAATAGCTGAAACACCCGCACACATGTATTTGCAACTACTACGTTTGTGTCTAGGCTCCATGGCTTGTCTTGATTCAGACCGCTTAATAAAATGCAGCAGCAGCAACAGCAATTGTCTCTTTCAATCTTTTCATTTGAGCAAAGCAAAAGCAAACTCTGTCCTTTCAAAGGTTTATGGCAATGTCCTCTTGAGACTACTCCGTGTTGTTCTAAACCTACAAATTATAATTTTTCATAAATGTGCAGTTAAAAATCACAAATAACTATTTCCAGACTATAATTTCTCGGTCCATCAAGGGCAGTGCAATTTCAAATATCAGTTCAGGCACAAGAATCAGTTCAAAAACGTACAGCTGAATTTGTACTGTTAAGACAAAAGATTTCAAATTCTATCTCCCAGAAATTTTCTGCAAAATATGTCCATTCGGGTGCAGTGAACCTACGGACTACTGGCCTTCCATCATCACCGTCACTTTGGTCATACTCTGCAGTCCCCATGGAATAGTTTGTGGAATTTGCACCTCAGGGACAGTCTGCTCTTTTGGCTACTGGTCTCCAGGCACAACTCTATTTACTACAGCACAATTTCAGGATCTGAGCTTTGTGTAGTCAACATTTCTTGTCTTGACCCTTCTGTACCAACATCAGCTGTTGACTCACTCAAACCCTCCCAGACCGTACATGTGTTGTTTCAGTCACTTGTTCATCCCCAACAGCTTGACTAACCTGCTCCCTCCATCTCACTATAACTAGCCCTTCAGGGACAGGTGCGGTTTTATCAAGGGGGCCCAGAACGTTGCAAGTATGTGCCTTATAGATCCAATTTGGTAGATCTTCACCCTTCACAGCTGTCGTGGTTACAAGAATGATCTGGCAAGGCCCCTTCCACTTATGCTCCAAGCACGGCTTCTGAACGTGTTTCTTGACCATCACCTAGTCACATAGGCACAGGACATGACACCTGTGGCTGTATTGTGGCTTCTTCAAATTGATGAGACATAGAACAAACCCCATCAGCCAGTCCGCTGCAGTAATCAAGTACCAAGTTATCTGTCATGTTCACAAATGCATCTGCAGGCACAACTGGCAATGTCATGGCATTGCCAATGAGGAGAGAGTCCTGTCTTTCTGTCTGAAGTACAGTGTGACTCATAAACACAAGAAGCAGTGCATCTGGCTATTTCAAAGAAGTAGAAGCACATACTTTAGCCAGTCTGGGGTCCAAAATGCCATTGGCTTGCTCCACGAGCTCCGAAGCCTCAGGTCTGTAACTGTAACATAGTCTCTGCTCAACTTGCAATGTTGCACACAGTAACTTCAGGACCTCACTGTTAAAATGTGTCCTTCGGTGTGAATCAAAAGAAGATGGGAACTATCATTGCTCCTGGTCGGGTAATTTTCAACCCAATGGGAGAAAATGCATACAATGACCAAGACATATCTCAGTCCATTGCACACTGCAAGCTCTATGACATCTAGCTGTGTCCTATTGAAAGGACTAATGGAACTGCCTATGTGGCTCATGGTTACTGCAGTTCGTTTTCATACATTCACCTACTGACGTGTCACACCTGTGACGCAAAGTTTCTGCCATCAATCTGAACCTAAGGTTAAAACATATCTGACGGAAAAGACGCACCACGACATCATGTCCTGCATGAGCTGGACCAAGGGAATGTTTCGCTATATGGAACTCTTTGGCATCACAGCTCCTCCATCATTTGAAACCCAAACATCATCATCATCATCTTGTTTAACACATTCTGCTCTAATCCAACTCTGTGGTTCCTCTTCTTTCAATTCGTCCTGCAACCTTTTCACTTCCTTCCATGTATCTTCAGCAGTTAACAAGAGATTGTAATTTGTCTCATCAGAACCCACATTCATACATTCACCATTAAATGCACAGGTGTTCAAAGCACAGTATCCTGCCACTTCATCAGTGTAATTGTTACCAACAGAGACATAATCATTCCCTTTGTGGTGAGCAGGTCACTTGGCAACCGCAATCTGAGTTGGCAATTGCAATGCATTCAATAAATCATAGACTTTGTCTCCATTCCTGATCAGAGTTCCAAAAGACATCATGAAACCTCTCTGGGACCACAGCTGTCCAAAGTTATGAATGACACCAAAGCCATATATACTAGCAGTGAAAATTGTCACTTTCAACTGGTCTGAAACACAGCATGCGCTTGTAAGAGCCATTAATTCAGCTACTTGGGCAGAAAAGGCTATGATCACTTCTGAGACAGTACAGACTGCATAGGCAGCTCTCAGATTTCCTTCATGGTCACTCAAAAAGGAGCCATCAAAAAACATCACATAATCAGATTCATCAAGTGGGGTCTCTTGCATATCAGATCTTGGCTTGGTGCACCATTCATTGACATCTAGAGTCGTGCTCAATTTCATCATCATCATCAGTCACAGGTAAATGAAGTAGACTTGCTGGATTCAAAGTAGTACATCGACGTAAAGTAACATTAAGAGCAGTCAAGATAGTCTATTCACACCTCGTAAGCTGCTATTTGCTAAGTGCTGTGTCTTTATGCTGGTTAGAAAAGTCTTAACAGAGTTGGGTACAAAAACATTCTGGGGATGACCCATAACAGTGCTTTCACACTGAACAATATTGACATCTAAGGCTGCAAGTGACTTGAGACAGCCAGGCAATGCCAAAACCACTGGGTCAAGTATGCCGGGAAAATATGCGACCAGTCTGTGCGTGTTTCTGTGTATCTGAGTAAGCACTGAGAGCGCGCATCCCTCCCTCTCAATCAGGCATTGCCAGAGTCTGGGCACAACAGAGATTTTCTCTCAGCTCTGTGAAGGCACGCATGCAGTCGTCATCCAATGGTATCGGATCAGACACATCCTACTGTGTAAGCCTCTGTAAAGACTTGTCCAAAAGGGAAAAGTTTGGAATCCACTGACGACAGTAGCCAACCATTCCCAAGAAACATCCTGACTTCTTTTGAGTTGTCGGGGGGTAATTTTCAGAACTGCTGAGATTCTCTCTTGTGACACCTTCCATGCACCTTTCTCAACGTGATGTCCAAGGAATAAGACCTCTTACTTACAGTACTGCAATTTGGTCGGGGAAACTTTACATCTATTCTCAGCTAAGTGGTCCAACCCAGCAATTGTGTCATAGCTGCAAGCATCCTGAGTATTTGATGCCACTAAAAGGCCATCAATATACTGGATCAAGACTCAATAAAAGGGCATCTCTAAGGACTCCAAGTTATTCTTCTTCAGAATCTGGTTGAATATGGAAAGACTCTCCATATACACTTATGGGACTCTGCACCATGCCAAAACATGACTGCTGACCCAAAATGCAAAGAGAAACTGGCTCCTGTCATACAAATGTATGGAGAAAAATGCTTGGCACAGGTAAATCACAATAAACTACTCACCTTCACATGGGATCTGAAACAAAATCACTGCTAGATTTGGTACCATGGGACAACAAAGAATCAAAATTTCATTGATCTTTCTAAGGTCCTGGACAATGCAGTACTTTCCACTGGGCTTCCACAGTCCCATAACGGGAGAGTTACATGGACTCCCCATTATCCCTTTTAATATCCCTTGCTTGATAATAAAATCAATCACTGGGGTAATTCCTGAAATCGTTTCTGGAGTCAAATTGTATTGCTGTTATTGGTATAGGTTCAACACCTTTGATGAGACCTATATATTTACCTGAAAAGCCCAGCCGTTAGATAACACTGTGTATTTCAGATCTGTGGGTAAATCGTCACAAGTTAACATGGGATAAAATGTGACATTCGAGGTTTAATTATTATTGTGAAAACTAACCCTTCTTCATGAGTCTGAATCTCTATGCCTTTTGGAGTGCAACAGATGGAACAATTGAGCTTAAATAACAAGTCTCAACCAAGCAGACTCACAGGACTCAAATTACACAACACAAATTGGTACACATCTTCTAAGGATCCTATCTTTACGGGTGCAGCTGCTGTAACAGGCCTTGTGAACTGTTTGTTTGCAACACCTACAACTTGGATTCACTTTCCCAAGAGGGGCAGGCTGGGAACCTCTGCTGTTCTCATAGTAGAGCGCATAGCACCAATGTCGACCAAAAATGACATGTGATATCCATTCACATTACCATCAATGTATGGACCACTCTGGTCTACCTCTAAGGATGCACCAAGCATGTATTCCTCCTCCCCCGTGCACCATCATTGTGGCAAATCTGGAAAATACTCATCATCCATCGAGAGCACAGGGTACTGATTCACAAAGGGATTGGATTTGGCATTTGGAACTTGATTTAAATTGGGTCTCTGGACATTTGCCCTTGGCTGGGGAATCAGTGCTTGTGGAACTTGCATTGGTTGTCTCTAGGGTACATCTGAATTTAGCATTCTTGGTTTCTGCACTTACTGGGTCTGCATCTATCTACCTCCCTGTGTTTGCACAAAACCATCATTCTGCAAAGAATGTCCCTACTAATGGTACTGTAGACGACATCTCACAACCAGATCCTCTTACACAGCAGACAAAAACAACAACAACCAAGTGTCTTAAACACTTGTATAACTATCCCGGGATCTTAGGCCACATCGGATCCATTAACCAACTCAACTTTTTAGAAGTAAGCATCACATTCACACAACAACTTCAAATCTCTGCCAAACACTTCACAATCAACTCACTTTACTGCAATCTTAAGCATAAGCAATGTGAAATGCAACCCTGATAATACTCACACATCTGCTGTATAGGAATGACCCTGGAACTCCATTAATCCTCTGAACAAACCATGGGCTCAAAGTTTTGAGCTGGGATTGGGCAAAGCCTTCATGGGGCACTCTAAATTCCCTATCTCTGTCTCCCTGAGGACAAAACCATCCTCTGCTACCAGCTCTGAGGGAGCATTTACCTGTTATGTTCTTAAATAAGGTGGACAACCTAAAAGTCCTGCAAAGGGTTGAACTTGAGGTAGGGAAACAAATCCATTCAACATCAGCAACGGTTTAAACAGTGTAACCAATCTGGCCAAACACTGAAAACCCAAGTCAGAAATACAGTTAAAGGGTTTTATTACAAGTTAGCACTCAGGTTAATGTAGACAAATTCTCATAAACATATTGTAAAGATACAGAATAACAATGGCACAGCCATAACGGCGGAAGAACTGTAGGCGTGCTAACATAAGACAAACTAATAATTCAGTTACCGCTACACAGAATATCAACAGCAAATTTGATGCTCAGAAAACAAATGCTAGTGCAAACTATTACACAATAGTGCAATTTAGAATCATCTTACTAAATAAGGTAAGGGCACTCTGAAATCTCCTAAAGAAACCTAAAAATGCATTTGTCTTACATTTAAAGGAAACAGAGTCTAAGAATGGAAAACATATGAAGGACAAAAATAATTTGGAAAAATGTCATTAAGGGCAAAAAGTAAATGACCAATGAAGGTAAAAAGCGGGCAAAAAGTGAAGGTGTCAGCATATCAGAAACTCGGTCAAGAGTGTTCTAAGTGCAAGCCAAAGTTACACTCGGCAAGCATTTGGGAATAGGGAAAGCTAGAGGTCTGTACCTCTACAAGTACAAAGGGGATCTACTCCTATGGTGGTCAGGATAGGTCTGTCTAATCCAATAAGAGATAGTGGTAGTAACAACAGCAGTTTAATTAGGTAACACCTCCTCTCAACAGGAAAGTTCCAGTTCCATCTTCTCAAGAGTGCTTTACAGCAAGTTCATTCCTTCCCAAGACCATTCTGGAAAGGTAAACGCCCTTGGTCTCCTATACGACTTTGCAGCACGGTTGAATAGAAGCAATCACATTTTCTTTCAGTCTCTCTGAGTACCTTTCCAAGGCTATTTTTTCAGGCTTTTTATGAATAAGACAACAACATCCCTATTTCCAAACTAACATTTCTCTGCCCAAATACTTAAAAGAAATTACACTTTAGCAAGAATGAAAAACAGTTCTCACATTTAGGAAAATTATGATTCAGGCCCGGTACTGTTAAATAAGAGAAATGCACTCCTGGCACATTCGATTAATGTTATACTATACTGTGCATATCAATGTTTCAACATAAAATGGCAATTATACTTTGTCATTTTTAAACTCCATGTTACAGTAAAATGCAAAATGAAATAAATTGTCAACACATATAAGTGAATATAATGGAGAACTACATTTCTTCAATGTTAATCAATAATTTCAGCATACATTTTAAGAAATCTATTATCGTTTCAGGATGGGTCAATCCCAATTAGCGTAAAGAACAATATGCAAAGTTAATATTATGATTACAATTCACTTTCATGATTACATTTCTATTAATAAAGTCATACAACATAGTTTTCTTCGTCTATCACCACAGTGAATGTTGTGTATCAAGAGCAACACTTTACATTCAATACTACATTAGTTAATTAATTTAGTTAGATAATATGGTCAGACATAGGTCATGATTGTGATGTCATGGAGGATAGCAATCTACGTTATTCCATTAGCTTTGGAGTAATGTTTCAGCACCAAGGGCCACATGTAGGAAAGTCCGAGATTGCGACTCAGAAATTGCGAGTCTGTCCGAGTCGCAATCTCAGATGCAGAACGGTGTCTCAGACACCGTCTGCGACTCGCTATGGGGTCGCAAAGACCCACCTCATCAATATTCATGAGGTGGGTCGCATTTTGCGACCCCATAGCTGAGAAAATGTACATAAACTTAATCATACACCATAGCTGCTAGGCATCTGTTTATCTTTATTATGTTGCCATGTGCTCGACAAACCTCCTGAACTTTGATGATTGACCTTGTGTTCACAGCCTTGGGCTGCAAACTGCTTATCGCTGTAATTTACTTGTTCTAACCGTAGTTCCGAGAATGTTTGTGCTTAATCAGTTACTGCCAGAATAGGTTCGTACAGGTCGTTGCCACCTCCTGCCAACTGCATGTGTACCTTCTCCCACCACACGTGTATCCCTGAAATATTCTGAAGGCCGCAGAGGACCTTGTATACGCTAGGGGTGGAGTTGTCCTCTGACTAAGCAGTTTTGTGTGTATATAAGGTTGGGTGCCCCAGAGTGAAGGGGCAGCCTCCGTAGGATAGTCACTTCACTGTCCTGGGACTCTGTATTAGCTCGAGCTATAATCCATGTAATAAACTCTTTATTCCTCCTGTTGGTGACTCCGCTTGATTTGTGTACTCTCTGCTATACGGACCCTGAGGACTAGGGTGTCCCTCCACCGCTGGGCAGGAGACCCCGGGTGGGGATTCTATCTTTCCTGGTTCCTCAGTTGGTGCCCGAACAGGGACCCGAGTCAGGCATCCAGGGGACCGACCAGGTGACGGAGGACTCACGATTGGACTTCCAAGGGAGGCTCCCTACACCAGATTCTGAGCTTCGTTCTCTGTCGTGGACCTGCGGATCTCCACTGTGTGTCTTCCAGCCGGCTCGACTTCTCCTGGCGCTGTCTGAATTCGGGTCTATGTTTTCCATGAACTACTGGAGTCCCCAACTGTCGGACTATAACAGAAGTGTCAGGTAAGGACGGGAGTTGAAAGATTCCTGCCTGAAAATAGGTCTGTGAGTATTGTACCGTTTCTATCGCTCTTTGCAAAGATCAACATCAGTGGTAAGACTGACCTCAGTTGTCATTTAAGTATATAGGAAGCAAAGGGCATATTTGCCACTCATTTGGTGTATTCAAACCACTATTGTAAGATTTTTTTTTTTTTTAAATACTGGAATAATGCCAGCGTTCAGTTGTTTTAGGAAATTGTGTTGTTGTCTTTGCAGTACGGACTCCCGCCTGGAGGAAACATGCCCGCTCCTCCGGCCGGGACTCCGAATCATGATATATATGTTAAATATGGCATAGGTCCGATTATCTGGTCTGATATATGGAGAAAAAGAACCAAAGGTAGTTCTGATTTACAATGGCCTATTCATGGGACATTTGATAAAGATAAATTAGACTATTTACAGGAACGTTTGTTTGTGACAAAACGTAGACCAGGGATGTTTGATTCACTACGGACTTGGCAGAAAGAAGCAGACCAAAGACGTAGGAAGGCAGAGAAAGAATTACAGAGACATAAGACCAGGACGGTGACTGAAAAGGGATATGACTCTGATGTAGCTGAACATCAACAGAAAATTTTTGAACATGACCGAAGGCTTCACTTACAAACTGATAAGTGTTACCCTTCTAGGACAGTAGTGGATAAGCCACAAGAGGAAGACCCCCTTTTAAACGATATGTTAGATTAACCCCCGTTATATACTCCACCAATATGTCCTACACTACATCCTCAACCTGCACCAGGTGACCCTATTGTGCCACCCCCTGTTGGATCTCAGGCGAGTGCTCCGCCACCCACCACCACCCCTCCTGTCACCAGACCTATAGAGGATACACCCCGCCCGACTGTACACACCCCTCGACTGGCCCCCGTTTGGCCCACCCCTGACTCCTGTTTAGACACCACACATACCCCCGTCCCATGACTCTGCGAAAGCACACCCTCCGCGGACACTTGTTCTCTAATTCTCAAGAGGAAGATGTCATTGAAGAAATGACACGGAGGTGGATGACTAATTGGAATGACTATGGGGTCAGGGACATTGTCCACACTATGAAACAATGGGATAGTTTAGTTCAGTTACATGCAGCTACCCTTATGTGTAACATTATAATACAAGAATATGAGGATGATGGTTCCTCAGCTCCTGCGGGACTGGTGGACCTCCGAAAACGCCCCTCTACTGGACTGCCGTTTGGTTCTGGTCTACATGATTATGTTGTTACTCTTCTCGTATATAGGGACCGCCTGTGGACATGTAGCCCTTCTATAAGGGCATCCATGTTTCCCATGAGAGAGGTTCCTCCGGTTTGGCGAGAGCCGGTGATGGATAATGCTGGCCAAGTTATTACCGCAGGGCATTTTCAACAAATGTGGGTACACACCCCATGGAAAAGATCTGAAACATGTACCCTAAAAGCCACCTTACCTGACCCCCGTAAGAATCCTGCAGGATATTATAAAGAACTGCAACAAATTCTTGAATCCTGTACTATGACGTTGTCCGATATTGACATGTTATTGGCAGCAGTAGTCCCGCAGGAAGTATGGTCAAAAGTACGGAGGCACGACCATGCTGAACTAGGGGGCACGTGGGACCAATTGCAAGCAGCAGAAAGGGACAGGGTTGGGGGAGCGAAACCAGACCCACTTATATTGGCTCTCCCACTGCGTATTTTGGATTTAATGAAGACCATACTTGCACTACACAGGATAAATTGGGATAAATTGGCCGCCTGTAAACAGAAAAAGGACGAGGGTGTTTCAGACTTTTATACAAGGTTTGAGGGTGTCTTTTCTGATTACAGCGGCCAAGACATGACTACTGAAGGGGGGATAAGACTCTGAGTTGACAAATTTGTGGACAATTTATTACCAGACATAAAGGGAAAATTGAAATTGTGTGAAAGTACGTGGCCAGTCTCTACTGCCACTGGAATACTGACAATGGCCCAATATTATGAGAACAGGGAGATAGAAGAACAAAACGAAGGAGTTGAAAACAAAGGTGTTATTTCAGCAGGCCTACTCTCAGCCCCGTCAACAGCAGTCCAGATCAAGGTCTCAAGGACCTCCCAATGACAGAAGGCAGTCCCAACGCCCTCCCCGTTCTTCCCTCTCCTACAATCAGTGCGCCTATTGCAAGCAGGAGGGCCACTGGAAGAATGACTGCCCCAATAAGAACAACTCCACAGGCCGCTCCATGCCCCCACCGCAACAGGACAACAGACCACGTGGTAGGTCTGGTCCTGCAGACAGACCCTGCCAGCAGGCCCCTTCACGGTCCCATAGTACCCCCCGCCCGAATTATTTTGATGCTTCATCCCAGCATCAATATTTTAATGACGACTATGAAGCGTATGAAGGTCCGGGGTCCTCCTTTGACTAGGACAGCCGTCGACAGAGGGGGGGTGTGACCAGTTTCTATTCCTGTTAGGCAGAATGGCCCTCACGTTGAGGTACAATTAGACGGTACTTCACATGATTTTTTGGTAGATACTGGGGCCACCAAACGTTCTGTTAAACAGGAAGAGGTCCAAGGGGTCCCTCTGTCTGGCAATGTTAACGTCTCTAAGGGTTTTTCTGGTGTTCCGGTGGCTAACCCCGTCTCCCAGCCGCTGCATGTTGCTATAGGTCCTTACACCATTAGCTCCCCTCTCATTCTTACTTCGGCCTGTAGTGAGAATTTATTGGGTTTGGACCTAGTAAAGAAATTGTACGCCACCATTTATTGCTCTCCGGATGGAGTTCATGTCACTTTAGGTCCAAATATTTCCCCGTCACAACTTTTGTCAAAACCACTTCCACCCGAGCTTCGAGATTTGCCAGACATTTTATGGGCCACACATAAGGATGATGTTGGATGTCTGGACATACCACCGTATGTCATACGCTTGAAAGCCAATGCCAAATTACCTCGTCTTCCCCAATACAAATTATCCCAACACATTGAACAACAACTCAAAAATATTGTGACCCAGTTGATTGATTTGGGTGTCATTGAAGAAACGCGTGGTAATGATTGTAACAGTCCTGTTCATAAAAAATTATCTGATGGCACCGCGTCTCCAGGACTCCGATTTGTTATTGATTTACGGGCGGTCAATCAGATTGTAATACCCCAGTTCCCTGTTGTTCCTGACATTACGACATTATTAACAATGATACCTGCCTCCGCTACTTGGTTCTCTGTTATCGATCTTAAGAATGCATTCTTTAGCATTCCCATTCATCCAGATAGCAGGCACATCTTTGGGTTTTCACTGGGTGGTCGCAGTTTCCGGTTCTGTCGCGCTCCACAAGGCTATACTGAACACCTAGCATTTTTAGCCAAGCCCTCAAGGGTCAATTGGATACCCTTGTTTTTCCTTGCTCCTCGATGCTGGTTCAATATGTGGATGACCTTTTAATAGCATCCACTTCAGAACAAAATTGTAAAACAGATACTGTAGCCTTATTGAAACATCTTGCACACCATCACCATAAGGTCTCCCTCTCCAAATTGCAATATTGTAGACAGGAGGTTATATACCTAGGACATCTCCTGTCTAATACAAGCTATACGAGACATACCGGTTCCAAGGACACAGAGAGAGGTTAGGGCCTTTATAGGTATTACCTCTTTCTGTCGTCAATGGATTCCTAATTATTATCTTTTGATAAAACCGTTTTTGCATCTCACCCACAAAGATTGTCCTGAAACAATTGAATGGAATGACGATTTTCAGTTTGGTTTTGATGAATTGAAAAATACACTCTGCACAGCACCTGTACTGGGTACGCCTGATTATCGTAAAGATTTTCAGTTATATGTGAGCGAGAGAAATGGATGTTCACTATCAGTGTTAACCCAAGAGCATGGCGGCAAACAACGCCCCTGTGCTTATTTTTCGGCCCTACTGGATCCAGTGGCCCGTGCACTCCCGAGCTGTCTACGGGCAGTAGCCACTGCAGCGGTCGCAGTGCGCCAGTCGGCCAGGATAGTCATGGATTCACCCCTCACCCTGTTGGTCCCACACACTGTTGACGCACTATTAAACAAAACAAAAACACAGCATCTTACTAATGCACGATTAACTACTTATGAACTGACACTTTTAGCTAGTCATATAACATTTAAAAGGTGCAACACGCTCAGTCCTGCCACTTTATTGGCAATTTCTGAAAAAACAGAAGATTCTTATGATGACATACATGACTGCATTCTCCGGACGGAGGATGAAACAAAAGGGAGAGTGGACTTACAGGACACTCCACTGAAAGACCCTGATGGCATATTATATGTAGTTGGCTCATGCATCAGGCTACCCAATGGCACTACCTCTGCAGCCTATGCAGTTACAACAGCTACCACTGTAGTTGAAACAGCTAGAATACCACATAACTCTGCTCAGGCCGCAGAATTAATAGCTCTAACACAAGCCTGTGAGTTAAGTAAAGGACTTAATGTGAACGTTTACACGGAAGGTCAGTATGCATTTGGCGTAGCTCACAATTTTGGTCGCTTGTGGGCAGAACGAGGATTCCTCACATGGGACACGTATTCAACATGGGACCCTTATAACTAACTTACTTTCTGCCCTGGCATTGCCCAAAACAGTGGCTATCATGAAGTGTAGTGCACACAAAAAGGTGACAGATGAAACTGGACGGGGCAACGCCCTAGCCGATCAGACAGCAAAAGATACAGCGTATGCAAAGACAGGACACATGTATGTGGTAGATAGTACAGAGAAGGTTTGTCCCCATGAAATATTTGGGAACATGGTAGAGAGTGTCAGGAAGATACAGGATGAGGCAACTGAACAGGAGAGAAAGGAATGGGAAGAAGGGAAGGCCAAGTTAGATGAAAATATGCTGTGCTGGACAGATCTGTCACAGAGGGAAAGATGGATGTTACCCGATGCATTCGTTCTGCCAGTAGTGACTATTGCCCATGGTCCTGCACACGTTAGTGCGAAAAGCATCTGTAATTTGCTTGATCCGGTTTGGTCTAATAAAAATATCAGAAGAGTAGCTGACCAACTGGTTCAATCCTGCATGATTTGTTTACAACATAACATAGGGAAGGGTGCCTCAGTCCCCGCTGGGCATTTTTCACCACCAACGTATCCCTTTGAAGTACTACAAATGGATTATATTGAGATGGAAAGGTGTAACAACTTGAAATATGTCCTAGTTGTGGTCTGTATGTTTAGTAAGTGGGTAGAAGCTTACCCTACTAAAGATAATACTGCCCTTACTACCGCAAAGGTACTTCTGAAGGAATTCTTCCCACAGTTTGGGGTCCCAAGGTATGTCTGGTCAGATAATGGGAGTCATTTTGTAGGGCAGGTGATGAAAAGGGTGTGTGAAGGGTTGGGCCTCCGCCAGAATTTCCATGCAGCTAACCACCCCCAGTCAGCAGGACTAGTTGAAAAATATAATGGCACACTTAAATTGAAGATGTCAAAGATATGCGCAGAACGCGGTATACGGTGGCCGGACGCGTTGCCCCTGGCTTTAATGTCTGTGAGGATGACGCCTCACTCTAGATCAGGGTTGTCACCCCATGAGATAGGGATGGGAAGGCCATCAACTGTCTGGGGGGTCCCTCGACCTCACAAGTACTCAGAACTAGAACATCCTGTTTTGATGGACTATTTAAATGAACTCACTAATTCTTTGCGTTCTATTCACCAACAGGTGCGTGAAGTACTCCCATCTGTATCCACTGATCCAGGTCACAAGATACTACCTGGCGACTGGGTTCTCACAAAGAATTTCCAGCGGAAAAAGAGTCTCGAACCTCGATGGAAAGGTCCGCGACAGGTCTTTCTTGCTACTCGAACAGCAGTTAAAGTCGAGGGAGCTAAGAATTGGATACATGCATCCCACTGTAAGAAAGTACCCCTACTCGTACCCTCTGATGAAATAAAAAGTGGTGACCACCCGACGACTGAGGACCATTTCAGCAACACTACGCGGAGTGATAAAAAACAGAACAACACTGTGCTGCAGGAGGTTCCCTCAGATTTAGGTTACACTGAACAATTGTTTCCTGACCATACCATACCACAGTCCACAAGATATGATTTCTACCCACGAAAATAAGAAAATGAACAATGAACTGATTGCTTGTCCCCTGTACTAAGTCTGACGATAGCTGCAGGGCCGTGATTTTGTCTGTCGGGGCGGACCAGAGTGTGTCAATAGGACTGCTGGTATCACCCCACAGTGAAGCAACCACCAGTCACAGGCAGCACTTAGGTCAGACCAACTGCTAGTGGGACAAGAAATAAAGAGAAATGGGTGTTATACAAGAAGACAAGAGGAAAAAGAAGAAAATAAGTAATTTAAAAAGACTATTAGCCCACATATCGCTTGTCTCACCATAACAATACTATTGTTGGTACTTCTGTCTTGCATTGGGTGGGTAATACATGATTCTGATTCAGAGGTCTCACCAACTACGCCACCGCCTTCAGAACACAGCCATGTTTCCTTACCACCCCATGAGGAAGGACGACGTAAGGAATATGAAAACAATACCTTCATATCTATGTTACATCAACATCAGCTGGCTGTAAATAGAACAAATTGTTGGATATGTGGCTTGCTACCGAGTTCCATGCAAAGAAGGTTGCCATATATTTCATTCCCTTTTTCTTTTGATGGCTCCTGCAGAGCCTGGTATGAACTATCAGCCATTTGGGCTACCTCAATGGATGCTACTAATTCCGAACTATTGGTCACCGACCTATACCGGTTATGCTGGCCCACTGGAACGAGAGTTTATGGAACAAAGGAAGAAAAGTCAGAATATGCTGACCGACGAAATAGGTCTACTGACATATATTTTTTATCCTTTAATACCACACCCCGGATTGGCCGAAGATTTTTTGTAACACAGGTCAAGGCTCCACTTTGTTTTCAGAAAAGTGGTAATAGAAGTGTAGGTGCCAGTAACTGTAATGCTACGGTAATATTGAATGGAATTAATTGGCCTACCATGATACCATCACGAAACTCGTATTTTGTTTGTGGTAATAATGCCTACACCTCCTTGGTACCCACCTGGACCGGCACGTGTTACATTGCTTGGTTACTACCACCAACTTACACAGCTGGCCCTCAACACCACAGGACTCGGAGAGGGGTAATATCTGCAGAAGATACCTCAGCACAAGAAGCACTGGACTACTTTAAAGGAGTCCTACCATTTTGGGGCCCTATGATGAACAGTAGGGATATCAGACATCTCACACGAGTCGTGGAAGCAACAATAAATGAAACAGCAGGAGCTCTGAGTAACATCACTGAAGAGCTCGCTGCTGACCGCCTTGTTACTCTTCAAAATAGAATGGTTCTTGACATCATCTTGGCGGACCGTGGTGGAGTTTGTACTTTGATCGGATCGAGCTGCTGCGTTTATATACCAGACAATGCCCCTTCAGTGTATAAAGCTATTCAAAGGTTGCATACAATAGCTTCCACAATACACCAAGACGAAGGAACATGGTCCTTGACCGACTGGTTTTGGGGTTTGATTTCCCAATGGGGCTGGAAGATACTAATATTCCTTTTTGTGCTCGCTGCTGTATTCCTCACCTGTTGTCTTTGTGTACAGTGCCTACCTGCTTTGTGCGGTTGCTGTATGGCATCCCTTGCCCCCTGGCCTGTTCGCCCTCCTCAACACAAGGCTATGCTGTCCCTTGAGCAGGAGATAAAAGACCTTATGTCCATTAACATAGACACTGAATGACGTTCAAACTTGCCTCACAATGGCAAAAGGAGGGATTGAGAAACTGTACATAAACTTAATCATACACCATAGCTGCTAGGCATCTGTTTATTTTTATTATGTTGCCATGTGCTCGACAAACCTCCTGAACTTTGATGATTGACCTTGTGTTCACAGCCTTGGGCTGCAATCTGCTTATCGCTGTAATTTACTTGTTCTAACCGTAGTTCCGAGAATGTTTGTGCTTAATCAGTAACTGCCAGAACAGGTTTGTACAGGTCGTTGCCACCTCCTGCCAGCTGCATCTGTACCTTCTCCCACCACACGTGTATACCTGAAATATTCTGAAGGCCGCAGAGGACCTTGAATACGCTAGGGGTGGAGTTGTCCTCTGACTAAGCAGTTTTGTGTGTATATAAGGTTGGGTGCCCCAGAGTGAAGGGGCAGCCTCCGTAGGATAGTCACTTGACTGTCCTGGGACTCTGTATTAGCTCGAGCTATAATCCATGGAATAAACTTCTCTTTATTCCTCCTGTTGGTGACTCCGCTTGATTTGTGTACTCTCTGCTATACGGACCCTGAGGACTAGGGTGTCCCTCCACCGCTGGGAAGGAGACCCCGGGTGGGGATTCTATCTTTCCTGGTTCATCAATAGCGAGTCCCTGCACTCACAGGGATCGTGGCCTGCTGAAGTCAGCAGACCCCCATGTCTGTGACTGCTTTTTAAATAAAGCAGGTTTTTTTTTTCATTTTGCAGCCCATTTTCCTTAAAGGAAAACGAGTTGCAAAATGAAAAAACTTCCGAAACCATTTGGTTTTGTTTTTTCAGATTAGGCAGTGGTCCATCCATAGGACCACTGCCTGCTCTGAAAAAATATTTTTGTCGACATTCACAAAGGGGAAGGGGTCCCATGGGGACCCCTTCCCTTTTGCGAATGAGTTACCACCAGTGTGACACTGGTGGTAACTGCGACTTGCTTTGCGACCGCATTCGCGGTCACAAAGCAATTCTGAATTGCGATGCGAGTCGCAAATAGGAAGGGAACACCCCTTCCTATTTGCGAGTCACATTCACAACCGACTCGCAATTTGTGAATGTGCATCGTGTTAGGCCGTTTGCATGGCGCAAACTGCGATTTTCGCAGTGTGCACCATGCAAACGGCTACCTACATCTGGCCCCAAGTTACTCACTGGTGAAGGTAGCACTTTATAAAACTGTATAAATAAATTATATAGCTAGTGACTGAAATATTGCTCAGCTATATATAGAGACTCGTATACAAAGGGGATTAGGAAAAAAAAGCCACTCCCCCACTCTCTCCTGTTTCCTACCAAAAATAGAATGAATTATGTGGCATCCAGTCCTGCTTTTCCCCTGCGCATCTGGTCACACAAACACCACAGCTTCTCATATTTGTGTGCTATATATCCATGGCTGACACCACCTGCTGCACAGTGAGCACTCCAACATAACTTGGTCAAACCAGCTTCCGAAAATAGTTTAAGACATGAGAAATAAATCGATAGCCAAAGAAGCAAACAGAAATGCTTGAAGACTGACAACTGAATCAATGTACATGTTACACTCAAACCTACTGCATCGTTTGTCGAGGTACATTTTAAACCCTAGTGTGTGTTGTGTTCCCCCTATAAGGGGACCAGTTTAGTTAGTTCTGTTATTGCTGGTTCGTAAGCTCGATATATGTTCTGATTTATGAAGCAGAGACTCTACTTGAAATAAAGTTATGTCCATATCTCTGTGCACTTCGCCGAAGTAAAATACAAATCACCCCACCCATCCCCAACAAAATGTCTAGTTATTATAATATTTTCAAAAGACAGTTAGACAGTATAATTGTTTGGATGACCTACGCAATGATTTTGAACCCTATTCTTTCCTATTTCTAGGTCTTATAGGAGAAAATGGCTCCACAGGTTCTCCTGGAAAAGCTGGCCCCTCGGGACCTCAAGGGCTTCCAGGACATCCAGGATTAGTTGGGGTTCCTGGATTTTCAGGAGTCCCAGGAACACCTGGGTTACCAGGTGAGCCAGTGGGGCGAGATGCTGAACTCTATGCCTTCCACGTTGCACTGACGACAAAGGCTCCTCCCTCGAATAAACCCATTCAGTTTTAATTTTTTTTTTACAATGATCAACATGTTTACAACACGGACACGGGAAAATTTGTAGCGCCTGTAAATGGAATTTACTTTCTCACGTACCAGCTGACTGTGTTTAGTACTAGCACGCACATTAAATTGAATAAAAATGGCGTCGTTCTACAGTATACTTCTAAATCTTTTGCCGGCAGTACAACGCAAGCATCAGGTGCCGCCATTTTAAAACTTGCCAAAGGTGACAGTATTTGGTTAGAAGACACAGTAAACCCAAGTGGCCTATATGCTGATAATAACGACGACACAACTTTTACTGGGTTCTTGTTGCACATGCTGTGACATTTTTATATTTTATTTAATACTGCAGGTACATAAAGATTCTGCATTACACACTTCATGTATATAAGAAGTGTACAAAGTGTAGTTATTTGCATTGCAGCTGTTGATATCTACCTCAGTGCACTAACAAGCCTCATAATGGACTATTTGGCTTTGAAACAGCACTATCTTGGTACATTTTAGGTTTCACTACAAACAGCTTTAGCTCTCTGACAAGACCTATTGTCACTGCACATTCTTACTTGCCACCCAGGATCACCGTTATCCACCCTATCACTTTGCTCACTGCCCTTCCGGTGTCATGCTATGCACCCTTTTACTCTGCAGTGGCTGCTGTTGGCATTATGACCCATCCCCTTCTCTTCTGCTCAGTGTCATGCCCCAGCAGTTAAGAGCATCGATTTGTTTCAATGACTGCTCCTTGGGACGCCTCCTCCCCATTTCATGCCAATATTTTGACCTGTGTCAGTACTATAATGAGCTCAATAATATAGCCAAGCGGTTGGACACTTTGCTCAGACACTTTTGCTAGGCTGCATGTGAGAGTCCTCTTATGTTTTGCCGGGCTTAGCCCAGGGGCGGTGAAACTAGGGGTGTGGCAGATGCTGTACCTCTCCCACACCTGAAGGCAGCTGAGAAAGAGAATGGAAAATAGAAAGAATTTTCAATAATTTTTCATTCCAGGCAGCATTAGCTGTTTCTTCTAATTCAGTCAATGTCTACAAATATTAGCAAGCATTTGTAATGCAATGGGTCTTGCATTTGCTCGAGTTAGAGCTATTAGCGTTGTAAATTTCTAACTGGACTTTTCTTGCCACATAATTTGAAAATGAAAAGTAAAACAGTTGACATAAGCAAGCCGAAAAGCGTCAAAGCGTCATGGCCGTCATGAGCATGAGCGCAAAGGAGAGACACAAAAGGAAAAAGAAGTTCGCTCGCAATCAAACATATTGGCAAACGTACAATTATCCATGTAACAGGGTGGATGTCCAAGGCAGTAACAAAACTGCCCCAAAGAGGGACAAACGTAAAGCATTTACCAATGATAACAAAGTATTTTCGATAGGCGAGCCCATGAACGAGTGATAGTGATGGGCGTGCGGTGGGCGCAGCTTTTCAGCTGCCATCACTTTACTCAGCTTTTAAAACTTCTCTTGCATGCAACATATTCACAATAGCAGTTGCAGCTAACCTCCTGTGGCAGTGCGTGCATACAATCTTTGCTCACTAATTCACAGCTATAGAGACTCAGGCCCTCATTCTAACTGTGGCGGGCGGCGGTTGCCGGCCGCCAGGCGGGAAGCGCCATTTGGCCGCCACGCGGCCAAAATACCGCTTCCCGCATTCTGACATTCCCGCTGAGCCGTCGGGCGCTAAGCAAGTTAGCGCCCGCCGGCCCAGCGGGAATGAGGGCCGCAACACAGGAGCCGGCTCCGAATGGAGCCGGCGGTGTTACGGCGGTGCGACGGGTGCAGTTGCACCCGTCGCTCTTTTCACTGTCTGCTAAGCAGACAGTGAAAAGCCGCCCTGGGCCCTGTTAGGGGACCCCTGCACTGCCCATGCCAGGGGCCCCAGGACACCTGTTCCCGCCAGCCTCTTCCTGGCGGTGAAAACCGCCAGAAACAGGCTGGCGGGAAGGGGGTCAGAATCCCCAAGGCAGCGCTGCTTGCAGCGCTGCCCTGGCGGATTCGCCCAGCCGGGGGTAAACCGGCGGGAAACCGCCAGCCCCGGTTTTCTGACCGCGGCTTTACCGCCGCGGTCAGAATGGGCTAGGAAGCACCGCCTGCCTGTTGGCGGTGCTTCCGTCATTCGCGGCCTTGGCGGTCTTTGACCGCCAGCGTCGGAATGACCCCCTCAGTTTCAAAGTGCTCTAATAGCAGATACTAGAATAAATTTACTGAAGCAGAACACATCCTATTTACCTTATCAACCTCAGAAGGATGAAAAGCTGAATATGCTCTGCAGATACCTGACCCTTTGATCCACCTTCAAAGCAATGAGATGAAGTTGAAAAACGTACGTTTGTGGGCATTCACAAACTCCAGTCTGACCTCTCCCACCCTTGAATTGGTGCCAAGTTACTCTAGCCTTGGGCCGCAGTAACTTCCCTTGTAGGGTTGGAAGGAGAACGATCACTCCCAAATTTGGTGGGGAGTTTAGGGAAGGGCTTTCTCCATAGGGAAAAATGTTTTCCTTGAGGAGAAAAAAAAATACAAAAAATGTGCATTTGCTAAGCTGGGGATGTGACCATGTGGGAAATGTCACATGACGTTTCCATTAGCACGACCGGAAACCTGAGTCTGGTGCAACTTTCCAAGCATACGACTGGAAATCTTTGTGAATTGAAAAAAAACTTTGAAATATAGTATTAGCACGTTATGCTGACTTTAAATGTAAATGGTTAGGCATGTATCGCTATCTGTTTTTCTATCCATTGATAATCATACATAAATGCAAATTGCATTGAACTGAATGATTTCCAATAAACTAAATTATAGATAGACTGTCACATACTATATTTTGATGACTTCCATTTCTGCCATTGTCAATGCACCTAAAACTACAATACACTCGTACCATTTAACAGTGATTCATTTGTCTCTCCCTAATCTAGCTTTGGAACATTTACTGTATAGTGCCCTTCATGTTGTCAGCTTCACCTAAGACTATAGCAACTCTCAAAGGAAAGATATTGTTTTGTTAAAAGAGAAACAGATATAATGATGAACTATGAATTTTGATTGATTTTAATAAAACAAATTGATAAATACAATGTGTACCTTTTCCTGTTTATTCTGCAGCTGTTTAGTAAATACTCAAAACCAGCCTATATAGGTCTGAGCATCCTAAAGTCGTCTAATGTAAGGGTTCAGTGACTACCGATTTTCAGTCCTGCAATGAATTATGAAAGTCAGTCAGCCAGTGCTTAATTTGTAAATAAAAACGTGCCGGTGCCCACAGATCTCCTCTGAAAAGAATGGGGGTCGGGAGGTGAAGCTGGACATTAGAGAGGCCCACGGTGAACGCCTCATGGTGTCGGAAACCAGAAGGCAGGGCCAGTGAGCCCTCGAAAAAGCCCGCAAAGGGCTTATTGCAGATTGGTGGTAGGTTTTGAATGCATCAATCGAAAACAGGTGCAGGCTGAGACCCAAAGTTTAAGAGGGGTCCAGCCCACGAAAGAATCGTTGAGGATTCTGAACATCGCTGCGTGGACACGACGAGAGACACGCCGCCGGAGTGTCCCCACAGCAATAGGAGGATGTGCGGTGAGCGGTGCAGAAAGAGGCATTCTGGGCGGCTCACTGCAGTGACTGCAAGGAAGAGCGCTCCCCCCCGGCAAGGAGAAGCAGCAGGAGGGGTACGAGCATGCCAACAAAGAAAAAACACAGTCGGCGCCAAGTGGGGCCTTGGGAAACAGAAGCAGCCAACTTCTCTTCATGCTGGAAATAGTGGCCCGGCGTGAGCGCTGCAGCTCTCCAGACTGTGCCTGGGACCCGGAGGAGCAGGTGTCAAAGCAGTGTGAAAGAAGCTTGGTGACATTGGAAAAAAAAAACAGGAAGCCCAGGAGATCGCCGACCAGGGTGGAACGAAGCACACGCGGTGAGTCAGAGCGAACGCTAGAAGTGAGGGCTCTACTCCAAGCGCGTCCATAAACATTCTCACAGTGAAGCGCTCGGGGGAGTGAGATACAGGGGAGACACCTGAGGCTTAATAGTTAATGGCATAGATTCTCATGTTGAGAGTTGAGGGTTCTACTCCAGGTCTGTCTGTAGACTTTTTCACTGTTGATTGGCCAAAAAAGAGGGGAGGATGGGAGTGCTAACAAACAGCAATAAACAGCCTCTGCAAGGAGCCAAGCAGCACAAAGGGTGAAAAGTAGATGCAGTAAAACAAAGAGGTCCAGGGAAGCGTGCAGGAGCGAGTCACCAGAGGATTGCACGGCCCTCTTGGCGGGGGACAGCAGGTGAGCGGGTATTCGTAAGGGCCATCGGGGGAAGCAGGATTGCAATGTCCGCTACACAGGGCAGAGCACGGGGTAGCCTTGTGGCAGATGGCAGCACAGGAGAAGGCGCGTGCCACCAGGCAGAGTGCGCAAGGGCTGGGCAGGAATCTGACAAGAAGAAAGATAGTGACAAAGAAGCGGGGCAAGGACAGAGAAAGAAAAGGAAGATCCCACCAAGGTTTGGGCCAAGGGGCCAGGCCAAGCAGTGGATCAAAGTAAACCAGCAACCTCCTTCACCTTTGCCTGGAGAGCCGCCAAGAATGGCAAGGGAGACAGGTCTAGCTGGCTTCATACCATTGGCAGTCAAGGAGAGTATTTGGAGAAAGAAATGTATTTACATTTTTTCACTCCTGGAGGTGTGCAAAGCAGGGCTTGATTTGTCAATACAGGATAAAAAGGAGGAATTAAAAAAGGAAAGGTGTAGGCCCAGAGTGGAGAAAACCAATGAGAATTAGCTCAGGGCATTTAGGATACTAGCCAGTGTATATAATGAGAAATTCCCAGAGAGTGCAGTAGCACTATATTTACACGAACAGCGAGTACTTGCGGCCCAGCAATTATATCAGGGTGAGGCATGGCTGCGTTATGATGAGGGTTTTAGGGAGAAGGTGCAAGTATGGCAGACAATCGAATGGGACCAACAAGCTGGTGAAGGGTACACAAACCATATTGTAGCTGCCAGGGAAAGGGTGGCCAATCGGGAATTCATTTTTCATCCACAATGGGGAAAAAGGTGATTTGAGGCGGGCCAACAAACTGCTGGAAATATGACAAAGACAAGTGTAAGTTGGAGTAGGCTTGTAAATTTAGGCATTGCTGCAGCAATTGCAGGGGAGCCCACCCTTTACTGGAATGCAAGAAACAAAGAGGGGGAGGTGATCATAAGGATGCCAGGAAACAACCAAACAGCCAACAGTGAGGAAGGCAATAAAAGGATAGTGGCCTCGCCCCCCAGCCACGTACCCCTATTTCGGTCAGCAGGCTGCTGTAATTGTTGAAAGAATACCCAAAGGCAAAAGACAAACAATTGTTAGTGGAAGGTTTTAGTACAGGTTTTATTATACCCTCACAGGCCCCCCCTAAGATGCGTGTGTGTAGAAACTTGAAGTCAGTCAGGTACAAGGGTGCAGCAGCACAACAAAAGATAGACAAGGAGGTCTTATTGTGCAGAGTAGCAGGCCCATTCAGGGACCCCTCCTAAAACATCTTATAGTTTCCCCACTGGGCCTAGTGTAAAGAAAGGCACAAGAAAAATTCAGGCTGATACACCATCTATCATATCCACCAGGCGAATCAGTGAACGATGGGCTGGAACAGGGCAAGTGTTCTGTTGCTTACGCAATGGTGGATGACGTAGGTGACCTAATCAGAGCAGCAGGCAGAGGAGCATTGTTGGCAAAGGCAGGTATTGAGTCCACATTCCACCTTTTGCCAGTACACCCTGAAAGCTATCATGTGCTGGGGCGTAAGCTGAATGACCAGTTCTACTATGACAAATGTGTCCCCAATGGGGTGCGCCATCTCTTGATCTTATTTTGAGGACTTCAGCAGTTTCTTGGAGTAGGGCTAAGGGTAAGACAGACTGTGAATCCTTACTGCAATCCTTTGGCGAGTTAACAGAGGAGCTGGGTGTGCCACTTGCTAAGGAGAAAACTGAAGGGCCAGTGATGACTTTAGTGCTCTTGGGTATAGAGCTTGACACAGTGGAAGGAGTGTGCTGGCTCCCTCAAGCAAAATTGGAAGAAATGAAAGGGTGGATTAAGATGCTCAGCAAAGCAAAAAAGCAGCTCTGGGGGGAATTCAACAGCTATTGGGTAGGCTGAATTTTGCCACCACTGTGATCCCGGCAGGCAGGCCATTCGCCAGGCATTTAGCGTGGCTAACAAGGGGGCTAATGAAAAAACCTGATAGGACAGACTGACCAGAGGGGGGAAGGAGGACCTGGTACATTGGCTAAAAGTTCTTGTTAAATTCAATGGGAGCCTGTTGTGGAGAGAACAGTGGGTGCAGGCCAGTCAATTAGAGCTATTCACAGATGCAATCGGGGGGGGGAGGCTTCAGTGCAATGCTTGGCGCAGCATGGTCTGCGGCACGATGGTCTAGCCGGCGGGAGACCAAGGGCAGGAATATTACGTTACTGAAGTTGTTCCCATTGTAGTGCCATTTACAATTTGAGGTGCAGGTTAAGCTAACAAGCAGGTCACGCTGTGGTTCGATACCCATGCAATAGTGCAGGCTATAAATTCAGGCACAGAACCCACCAGTGATGCACCTTTTAAGGCAGGTGGTGGGGTGCTAGTTAAAAGAGATCATAGGAATCAGGGCAAGGCAAATACCAGGCTGTGAAAACAACATTGCTGACACCTTGACTCATACTCAATGGCAGACATTCAGAGAACTGGCACAGAAGGTAGACAAAGAAATGACGCAGATACCTGGCCACTTGTGGAAATTGGTGGACCCAAGTTGTCAACATTAGTGGTTCACGCCCTAGCCCCAAAAACCAACGCAAGATATCGTAAGTGCTGGGAGACATTCAGTGGGGCAACAGGGGCAAAGGGGCCAAGTGCTTTAACGACACAGGATGTGCAAAACTTCATTGCAAAGGCATTTGTGAATGGCCAGAGCAGGGGCTGGACGCAGACTCTTTTGAGCGCAGTAGCCTTTTACGCTAAGCTGGTGGGAAAAGAAGACCCCACTAGTACTTTTCTGTGCAGGGTGGCCATGAAAGTTTGGAGCATGTTACAGCCCAAATAACAAGACAAGAGGTGCCCAATCGAGTTTGATATTTTAAAGCCGCTATTAGAAAAACTTGCTGCGGTGTGTGTGGATGAGCACAAGCATCTGTTATTTAAGGCATCCTTTAGTTTGCCCTTCTTTGGGGCACTTAGAGTGGATGAGCTAACAGCACCAGCAAGAGCAAAAGCTAGGGGGGGGCATGCCTGAAAGGCAGGGATGTAACGTTGGGGCAGGATTGAGTGGTGATACACCTGAGAAGGTAAAAAACTGACCAGTTGGGCAAAGGTAAAAGGTCATGATTAAATTGCCTTGAGAATAGCAGTTTTTTCCCAGTATGTTTGTTGAGGGCATATGCAGGCAAGGGGCCCCAACCAGACAAGCCATTATTCCGGCATAAAGATGGTTCCTACTTAAGCAGGTTCCAATTTATTGTGGTCATGAGAATGACACTGGGGAGAATTGGCCTCAACTCCAGCAGCCATGGCTCTCACTCCTTCAGAAGAGGTGCTGCAACCACTGCAGCAGCCCATGGTCTTGACGAAAAGCATCAAGCGCATAGAGCACTGGAAATTGAGGGCTTTTAAGATGTATGTAAGGCCTTTCAGCTCCTAATCCTGCTTCTCTTTCGACTGGCCCAGGTGGGGAATGCCATGCAGCATGGATTGTGGGCCACTCATTCATGTCCGGAGCACAAAAGTGGGCAGATGTGCAGAATGCTTATCAGGGCTTATTATTGCATAAGACAAGGGTGGTTTGGCTAGGCCAGCCAGGTATGAGGTGGGAGCAGCTGTTGCCACTTATAAAAAGGGCAATCAACACAGAAAGATGGCCTTTTTTAACTGGTAATTTAGTGTGCTTATTAATGTCATAATATGCAATTTGATCTGCAATTCTTCAACATAGAAAACACCATGATAATAACTGGCAAACAATGACATACTATGGGATTGATATGGTCACAACCTCAGTAAGGGAAGGAGGGAGAGTTCTCAAATTACACCAACTAAAATAGAAATACATCATGAAACTGGGGACAAAGGTGCCTTTTGAATTGAACAATGATGAGGAGATGTATATACATTTATAACCAACAGTGATGCTGCGGAACACTGGGAGTGAGCCCGTACATTTAGGAAGTGGTGAAAGTTGTAATATGAAAGTGTGATATACAAAACAGGTGGAAGGACACAGTAATATAGAACAGGGAAGATGATAAATTAGCCTTGGAAAGATGGGTAAACTACTGTCAAACATTGTAAGTAGTAAGAATGCAGTGAAATTAAGAGTATTAAACCAAACAGGATACAAATAAGGAAGGGTTACCACTAAATGTTGAAGCAAATTGGTATATTGTAGTACTCGGTCAGTAATCACAAATAACAGATGGGAACTCCCTCATCAGAAGACTGACAGTGAAACGTGAAAAAATTTCAGTATTTTAAAAAGTTGCAAATTTGAGCTATTGATTATGAACTACGTACATGAAATTATTGCTGCCCTTTCAAAGTAAAAGCACTCAAATCATTTTATGACATGACTTAAGTTTAAATTAGGGAGGCTGTAAAAATATAAAGATGTGTTTTTAAATGAGTAGATAACTGCATGGGGTAATGCGGTTTATATGACAAACTACAGCACCTCAAATGCCTTTATTATGAGCAACATGGAGTAGTTGTATATAGATTGTTTGAAAGAAGGGTTAAAAGGACTAACGTACTGTCATCAAGACCTGTTGGTTGAAATGCATCAGTGGATGCTGTCTTAGAGCAATAAAATTACAACTTTATGACTTTCCTAGAGTGTGGTGAGTCTGTTTTGGAGTATATATATATATATATATATATATATATAGACCTCTATCTATCTATCTATCTATCTATCTATCTATCTATCTATCTATCTATCTATCTATCTATCTATCTATCTATCTATCTATCTATCTATCTCTCTCTCTCTCTCTCTATATATATATATATATATATATATATCAAAACAAAACCCTTTCATGGTTAGAGTGATGCATAATGTATGCAAAAAAAAAGAGAGAACTCTGGGTAGTTCCCAAGTTTAGGTGGAGAGCTGCAGTTTCAGCAGTTCCATGTGTGTGTGAGCAATGCCGACTCCCACAGGAGGCGGGGAGCCCACTGGGACTGTGGGGGCCTTGAGGCCCCCGTTGTCCCATCAAAGAGTGGTGGGTACCCTGGGTGCGTTCAGGGCACCCACAAGGACATGACTGTGCCCCTGGGGATGGGGTCTCCTTTGCCAGAAACGGCCTAGGTAGGGGGACCATGTGGCATCCCTCTCATTTCAATTATTAAAAGATGGCCTGGGAGAGGTGGTGGTTCCTGGGGAGTCCGCGTGACCCCTCTAACTATTTTGAATTTATTATCCTGGGGGAGGTGGTGGTCTCTGGAGGGGTCTGCACGGTCCCCCTTAGATTTACTTAATGCAGCCCCAGGGAGGTGGTGGCCCCGGGGGGGAGTCAACGTGCCCCCCCTAACAAATTACATAATGTAGTCCTGGGGCCTGGGGGAATCCGTGTGACCCCCACATATATTTATTTAATGTTGTCCTGGGTAGGTGGCGGTCTCTGGCATCTGGGGGTGGGGGAATCAGCCCAGCCTCCCACCATTTTTTGTTAAGTATCCCCGAGGAGGTGGTAGCCCCTGGGGCCCAAGGTGGACCATGCGGCCCCCCCATACATTTATTTAATGTTGCCCAGGAGAAATGATGGTCCCCAGGGTCTGGGGGGTCTGCACAGCCCCTGTAAAAAATGTTGTTATAGAACCCCAGGGCGGTTGTGGTTCCCTGGACCTGGCGGGCCTGTGTGACCCCTAACTACTTTTTAATTTGCTGGCCAGGTGAAGGTGTTGCATGGCATGGGGTTGGGTTGACATAGGGGGTTGGCCATAGGGACTGGCTGCACTTTGCATGGGCAGTGCAGGGGCCCCAGTGCAGAGCCCCGTCGTGCAGGTCACTGCCCGATTTTCGGGCAGTGATCTGCGCGACGGGTGCAACTTCACCTGCCGCACAGAGGCATTGACAGCAGCTCCATGTGGTTTCCACCCGCCGGCTCACAGAAATGTTCATTATCTGGCTGGCTGGGTTCCGGGGTCGCTGGCGGTCAGTGTTTTGACCGCCAGCATGAACACGGCAGTTGTTTCCGCCATGTTCAGAATGACCACCATAGTAATTAAAATTTCTTTATGTTAAAAAAACATAGAAATTCACTGAAAAACCCAAAGGTTACAGGAACGTTATAGTTAGGTTCTGAATTTGCTCGCACAAAAAGTAGAAATTCAGCAGTTAGAGTTATTTCAAGTAACTATACTTCACGCCCTAAGGTAACTATAACTCGTGCCCTCACCATGCACTGCTAATTGCCTCAGATATTGCAGCACTCATGACACAACCTTTATAGCTTTGTAAAGGGAATATTATCAATGAAACATTAGCAGTGAAATTCTTGAAGAGAAAACTGTGCATGGCAGGGGCCATGAGTTATAGTTATTTTAAGGCACGAGTACCCTTTCCACCAAACTCTTAATCAGGCTTTTAGCCTTTGTCTTAGAAAAGTGAGAAATCACTAGGAACTGGAAGGGTCTGAGGGGTCCCCGGGTGGCGGTCTGGAGACTACAGCTCGAGAGATGGGCAGGTCATGAGAGGATAATCTGGCTCCAGGATGCCAGGTGCAGGCAAGGATCCCTAGACACAGCCAGAGCTTGGGAGACCTTAGTAGATTCTTTAACACACCCCAACCTCTCAATGCCGGAGAAAAAGCTTGGTACCCCCTAGAATTGTTGCCATTTCTTAAGACTAACCCTCCATAGGAAAATAATGGAAGCAAAATATACACAGGCCGAACTCCACAGAGGCTCAAAATCAAAACCACACAGAGGTGTGCAGCTGCTCACATAAGAGAACCACCCTTTCATCCAATTATAAGAATTGTCAGAGCTCAGGGCACATCCAAGGGGAGACGAGGGAACAGGAAGGTTATTGTTCATGACTGTTTCTCTTGCTGATGGTGTGTCTTTAACATTCGATATGAAAAGAAATGACATAGTGTGACTTAACACCAAACTGTACCTTACTATCAAATGCCAATAAAATGTGTTTAAAAAAACAAGTGTGCTTTTAGATTTTGTTGAAACTGTATTCCCACAATGCTTGCCATACCACCCAATTTTGGGATTTTGGGAAATTTTATTATTCAATTGAGGAGAGTCCCAAAATAAGTTAATTCATATTACACCTTTTTTGTCTGGATATATAAAATTGATCTGTGAACTAAATGTTGTTAATTTCTCCTGGATTTGGCCTAAAAGGAGAGTAATTTTATTATTTTTCTACCTCTCATATATTCACTCTAACTGAGAGATCTGCCCACCTTATTTCATTTTCACTAGGAGTATCTGGTAAGTGTGAGTGGGTAAGATGGGAGGCCGGGATGTGTGGTGACTTCTCTTCTGTGAGACACATGAGTGAGATTATTCAAAAATTGGGATGTTCAGTAGCAGATGTATTATGGACTGCTGAAGGTTCACCCATCTGCCACCATCTTGCCTTAGCGCCCATCGAAGTTTTTGAATTATTCATTTTGTATGTATTATCCTTAGGTTTGAAAAAAAGAGTTGCTCTTCAAGATCCAGCAACAGGTGGCTGTGTTTAACCGCTAAAACTGAGAACAATTACTTCCCCTGGTCCACTGCTTCCAAAATCATCACTTCACCTTATTCGATGCACATGTTTAAATTCTAACCTCCTCTTTTCTCAGACTACTGAGATCACATTAATGCTCTCTTGACAACTAGTTCCTCAACCTCTACTCTTCGTATGCAAGTAATCAGTCCTGCACTAGACCTCTACTTTGCCACCAGCACATGCTCAACCTTCAACTTGCCTTTTCAGAAAGCAAGCAGTTAGCCTTAGCACCTACCCGAACCCAAGGACCTTAATAATATACTCATCATTACTAGAGTGATTGATTGCCTTCACTGTCTTACATAGGAAAGACTGTTTCTGTGTTTGCAAGCCCCCATTCAAATAAAAAAAAAACTTAATTGAGTCATTCTTCCTCAATTTCCATGTGTTTGATCATTTTCCCTTCTATTCCAACACTCATGGAGAAGCCTTCTATTTCACCTGAACTCCGCAAACACACTGAGCGCCATCACTAAACATCTAAATAGGTGCTTCCTCTAAATTAAAGTAGACCTCATCATCACCACCACCACTGACTGTGGGCAACTCAATTACTCCTAGGACTGGAATCGACAGTGATCCATGTGCCCACAGATACGTTTTTATATGCTGTCTGCACAGCAATTAATTATATTTGATTTGCAGCATTCCCGGTTAAGATACTCAACAAATAAACTAGATATATATTAAAATATGATTGTGAGATATTCATTAGTGTCTAGAGGTCAGTTTGGATCAGTTATGCAAACAGATTAAATGAAGTAATTTTTCAGAATATAGTGATTAAGACTGAAACCTGCAAAGTATGTGCAATTCATAGGCATGTATTTATGAAGAGCTTACTTTTTTGTTATGTTCCTGATTGGATCATTCACAGTCACTTGTCAATACATATTTTCCTGCACATCATCAGCAAAAAGATCACAAGCTCTTTTGAATGTCCATTCCACCACTTCAGTATTAAAAGTCCTTGTCATAAAATTGTGAGAAATGTTAAAATCTCAAGCAAATGTTCAAGACATACTCAAAAAAGTTCCAAAATCTGCTGGGTATTTCTTACAATGGTATCAAAAAGCAGTCACATGACCAACCCCTTCACCTACCACGCCCACCCAGGCCCCAATTGTGCTGTGTACTTATAGAAAGTCATCTTCTGTTCTCAGGTTGTCACAGGCGTACAATCAAAGAGACTCAGTTCACATGGCTGTATCGACTGTAGGCAGCAAGAAAAAAAATAGTCTCATCAAACCACGGTATATACACAGCTTACATGTTTAGTGCTCAGGAGAGTTAAATGGATGTGCAATCTGTAATTGCTACCTTGATGTGTATTCCTTCAAAATGGTACACCCAGCGAAAACTATCTTTCTGTGCGTCCCATTCCCTATTTTATTTGTGGGACAACCACTTGTCTCACATGTAGGACATTCATGAAACATCCACCCATGCAAAGAGGTGGGGTAGTGGCTTCCCAGTGAGGATTTATGTTGCTCTGAGCTATTACCAATCCTATATCTAAGCAAGACCCACATAGTGATTTGTATTAATATCTGGAAATATGTGAAGGAGAATAAACTTTGGAGTGGATAGGATCAAAAACTAGGGCCAGACCCAAAGTCATGAGATCCCCTTTCCAGAAGACGTGGATAAAAGTACACTCCCAAATGATGAGGAGAAAAATAGCTGTTGCATGGTAACAATGTGAAGGTGTTGGGGAAGAGTCCCATCACGTTTTGTAAGGGTGAATATGTGTGTAATACACTGTGTGGCAGTACCTGAACTGAATAATGGAAAATTAGGTATGTCTACATCACATGGAGCTATGAGGACATCCTCCAATCCTCGTCCGACAGTTCACCAATGTCCACCTCCCACTGCTCCTGCAGAGAGGAAAATGATTCAGAGGAGATAATCACCATGGATTGTTAAAGGAGAGACTGCTTTTTCTCCCCCAGTGCTCCCATCATGATCTTGGTCTCAAGTGGGTTGAAGTGTGCAATGTCCATGAAATATCTAAGCTAAAGGGTGATAGCATTGCGCACATTAATATAACATGCAAAAAATGGGATTTATAACGGGTGATTTTCTTTTGCAGATTCAAAAATGAATGATGAAAAGACTTGGAAAATATGTCCATAGACTAGGAAATGATGAGTTTCTATTCAGTAATGCCCTGAAGGGAGTCTACTTGGTGCATTCTGGAGAGTGAAGTGGGGAAAGATGAGATGGGGCTCCTTTAGGAATTCAATTAAGCATTTTGCAGCGAAGAGCTGCTTTTTAGTCTCCCTGAAGCACTGCAATATTAGTACATGGTAGGGGTGAAGGGTGGCATTGCAGTCTCTGTTGTTCCTGGTTAAAATGGGCCACTCTGTGAGACAAGCCTTTTTTTCTTTCCCATGATCACTATTTAGTGTGGCTGATGACAGCCAGGTGGAGAAAGCTCACCACTCCTAGTGCCTTTGCTGTGGGTGCTGCAGGCTGGAGATTATCCTGCTGTGTGGATCAATACTCTATATGAGAGCTGTGTATGGAGAACAGCCAGGAGAGGACATTTGAAAGAGAACAACCCCAAACTGGTTGTGAAAGTGCAGATAGTGGATCCACATCTCCTGTCTGCTTTGATTGCATAACCTACTTGTTGTTCCAGTTCTTTATGATCAAGCAACAGAGTGCTTCATAGTGTATTAAGAGGACTGCTGTGCAACAGATTTACTGTCTGCCTGACAGTTCCCTTCACAGAGGTGAGAGGACATCACATGAATTTTCTCCATGTTGCAAGTGCCAATTACCTGTACTGAAGTGTCTAGGAGCCAGCCTACCTGCTGAGTAAGAAGCCTGCCATTGCTACAAGAGAAGTAACTGTCTCTGATGTGGGTATGGAGAAGCAAATATGACTGAAAAGCAATCTGGGCGCACTGGTGTCAGTAAGCCCTAGACTCTCCAGTGTAATGATTCCTTTAGGATATAGTGGAGAGGTGGAGTGACCTAAGCCACTGAGCTTGTGAAACCAGAGCATGGTCCAAATCTACAGGGGCTGCACTGAGTCACAGCATGACTTAGAGCTACTGTGCAACTTGAGATCTCAGTGTCCACCATTCAACCAGCAAGGCTTGTGGGAGGCCACACCAGCTGTTCGAGCCCAGCTGCGTGGACCTACACTGATCTACATCCAAACAGCTAGAACCTGCTGCACCGAGCAACTGCTGTACTAGTTGTGAGAAAATCCAGCACTTCTCTAAGCAGCAGTCCCTAACTAAAGCTATATCTCCCTGATGCAACCACTGAGGAGGTCAAGAGGAAATACAGGCTCACACACAGTCCCAAAGAGGGCGCGAGTGACCATCGGAGGACCATCCCATTTAAAGACGATGCGCTAGCCAGGGCAGGACTGGGAACCCAAAGCAGCCCTGGCAATTTTATCTGACCAGTCCCCGCACAGAAGCTGGAGGCGAGAGTGAGTGGATTATGCTGGATTGCTGCTTTTGTTACTGGAGGCCGACATTGCAGCACCATTGTAAAACCGGCCCACAGTAACAAAAGCGGCCCCCACCCCAGCTGCCTGGGAAAATGCCCGCTACAGCCATTCCGGCCCTGGTGCTAACACAAGAGCACAGGGGCAATCTACACCTGAGACTGTACAAAAGTGGACTACAGGTAGAGGGGTTTGAAACACTTCTCAAGCAGCAATCACAATTATTTTCATGGTGAAGTCACAAGCACACCCTAAATTAACCTCTGCTCAACCCTTGTGTAGCTTGACACAGAGCAGTCAGGATTAACTCAGTGGCAATGTGTAAAGTATTTATGCAACACTTCAAGCAGTAACACAGGAAAAACACACCACAAAATGATTCCACAACAGAGTTACAAAAATTGTGCATTTTTTATAATTAAAACAATATCAAATCACAAAAGTCCAATCAGTAGCACTGTAGATATGTAGGTTTAAAAATGTTAGTAAATATAGTGCCAAGAGGCACAAAACTCCAACTGTGGATATCTGGTTGTGTCGGACCGGGACAGTCACAAGTTCAGGCCAACTACAATTGTGTGTGGGCTGGCCAAAGAGACCTAGTTTAGCCACTGAATAAAGTACCTTAAATCATGGTTTCCAGAGCATTATGAGGATCTGTGTCAAAGATGCATTGTGCAGCCTAAGCGATGTGTTGGTTTCGAGGAGCGGCGGGGCTACAGTGTGCAGTCCTGTGCCATCATTGAGGATCCAGCCGATGAAGGCTTTCAATGTGAAGTCTGGCGATGAGGATGCATTGTGTAGTCAGGATGATGTGTTGGTTCCGAGAAACTGTGAGGCTGTGATGCAGAGTCCAGCATCGTCGTCAAGGATGCTGTCTATCAGAGATGCGAGGGTCTGTGCCGAGGATCCATCGCACAGCAGCAATTCCAATGAACAGATAGGCTGCGATGCAACGGTTCTGATCCAAGCAGCAGCATTCTGCTTGGGGTGGCGCCGTGCAGCAGAGGTGATATATCCATTCCACAGGATCCACAGAGGTTGGCAGAGCACTTTAGGCCCACTTTCAAGGATTTGATGATGGGGTGGCACTACTTGGCAGGGCAGATTCACAGATGTAGAGTCCAGTTGCTGGGTTCAAGGTTTTTGGAGCCTTCTATCCCTGAGGCTCTCGTTAGCAGGTCAGCCAACTAGCTCTTGGAATCACTTTGGGATCCTGGGTTCAGCAGATGCAGGTCCAGTCCTTCTGACCCAGTCATGAGGGCAGCAGGTCAACACAGCAGAGTGGCTGTCCTTTCAGTAGAACAGCAGTCCTTCTTTCTGGCAGAGTATCCAAAGGTCCAGAAGTTTCTTCAAGAGGTGGTGTTTGTGGTCCAATATTTATACTTGATGCTCTTCTTCTGGTAGGTGGTAAAAGCTTTTAGAAAATCCATTTGAAGTCACCAGACAACCTGCCTTTCCTTTTCTCGCTCCAGACTAACTACAGGGGGTATGCAGTCCTTTGTATGGAGGAAGTACACAGCCTATTCAAGTTTAAGTAGGGCTGGGCCCACTTTGCCCTCTCATCCTGCCAGTAATGGCTCATCCAGGCATAACTACGTTCTTTATTGTGTGCGGCTGGCTAGGAGGAATACATAAAGCCCAACTGTGAGGTACACTCAGTCATGTGACCCAGGAAGAGGTTACAGGCACTAAATGGCTAAGCAGGAAAATGCCAACTTTCTAAAAGTGGTATTTTCAAAACTAATTTAAAATCCGACTTTACCATAAGGGAGTATATTTTATTACAATTCCAAAAACACCAAACATGAGCTGTTCACCTGTTCCTATTTGGAAATTACAGCTTATTAAATATAATAGGGTAACCCCAATGTTATCTTATGGGAGAGGTGGGCATGAACATCAATTTACCAAAATACTAGGAGTAGCGGAAGTGGCATCACACACCCTTTGACCTTCAATTTCAAACTCACATTCATTCCTACACATAAACACACACATACTCTCTCTCACATAGACACACACTAACCTGCAAGCACACACACATCATACACTTAAGAACACTTTTTTTACTTACCTCAGCTGTCTGGGAAGGCTATATTTCAGCTAGTTGTACTCCATTTTTTTTATTACACTAACGGTGAAAAATTAAACTTTTTTCACTATTAATGTAATAGAACATTGAGAGAAAGCAGAATGGAACCCTGACTGAAGTCCATAAGGATGAGCTACCACTGTGTACTTGGCACTGATTTTGTCACCTCTGAAGTCAGGGGTCACAAATACAATGCCAAGGGTTGCAAAGGGCAAGGCATATGTTGCAACTGTGACTCCCTGGTGACCCCTAAATTACATCCATGGAGGTAGGCTTTGCAGCAGTGAAAAACAAATGTAAGTGTTTTTCACTACCAGGACATATAGAACTTAAATGACATCCTACTTTCAAATACACTGCATCCTGCTCTCTGGGCTGTCCAGAGCGTACCCTAGAGGTGACTATGTATTAAAAAGGAAGCTTTAGACCTGGCAAAAGGTTTAGGCCTGGCAAAAGATTGAATTTGCCAGGTCGTAATGGCAGATTAAAACTACTAACACAGGCCGCAATGGCAGTCCGAGGCATTTTTTAAGGTCTACTTAAGTAAGTGGCTTAATCAGTGATGCAGGCCCACCAGTAGCATTAAATTTACAGGCCCTGCGCACGTGTAGTTCCACTTTACTAGGGACTTACAAGTAAATTAAATATGCCAAATGGGTATAAGTCAATGTTATCATGTTTAAGAAGTGAGCACATGGACTTTAGCACTGGCTAGCAGTGGTAAAGTGTGCAGAGTCCTAAGACCAGCAAAAAAAACAAGATCAGCAACAAAATGAAGGAGGAACGGAAAAAGTGTGGGAGAGGACCACCAGAAGGCTGACAGGTCTAACACGGTCCCTGGCAGGTAGCTACTTGGAAAAGAGGCGAGAAGACACGCCAAATTAGTCTAGCGCTAGGACACTAAATTGTATTTTGTACATTGCCAAATGAGTAATATTTAGTTTAAATGTGCATTAAAGTACTTTTACTCTTGAAAGTCAAGCACTATGCTGGACAATCATTTGAGCTCGTCTACCCTCAAACTACCTTCCTGGGAAGCCAGTGACTGCTCACCATCACTACAGGTGAAAGTTCAGTGCTGAAGTAGCTATCCTTGGTGCAGTTTGTAGAGCAGTAGTAGGACAGACTGTGGGAAATTAAAGTCAAACAACCTGATTCCCCACGGTTGTGGCTCAGTAAACTCCTGTTTGTTTCATGGCCCCACAACAGGGTCTGGCACAAGTCTTCTGTTAATTAACCAGTGAAGGCTACTTAGAGCTCAGAGAAGTGGAGGCTTTGCCATAAATGAGTAGAGCTCCCACAGATTGGGGTTTCTCCCAAGGTGTGGGAGCCCTGGGTCGGAAAAGTACCTGACACAATGGCAGAAGACTCCGTCACCATCAGGAAAATGTCTCTTTTGCTTTTTCAGAACAACACTCTGCTTTAGTTTTTACCTTTTTGTGACAAGCAAAAGAGAATGCCAAGTGTTCAGCATCTACATTGGTGCCCACTCAGCATTCAGCTCTAAAGAAAGCGCACTTACCACACCAGAAGACCAACTTTTTCACAGAGATCCCTACCAAGATGGCATGATCTCTAAATACAGGGGTGGGGGTGTCCTGGACTAGAGGATCGAAAGCCACTGTCTACCAGGCGGTCTGGCAGGCCACCCCTCAAACACCAAATGACCACACCGGCCTGTCTAAACCTTGTAAAGTTCATAGAAAGAATCATAAATCAATTCCAGGTTTGGTTCATCATGTCTAGCTGTAAGTGCATAAATATATTAACGTTTTAAAGCATAAACTTTTGTAACCAACTTAGTTAGGCTATTAAATGGAAGCTCTCACTTCCTAGCTATACGAGGTTATCATCTTGGGACGTAGCGTGCTTTTTCAAAATTGATATGTTGTATAAGCTTGTTTCGATGAAGACACCCCTCACCTTAACTATTTGGAGAGACTTTTGTCTGATTTTTCTGCGATCACTGCTGTGTATTAGTTAATAAGTACATTTTGGAGACTCAATTCAAACACAGAGTGCTGACGTTTTCCTTGATATGGTACATACATTCTCCCTTTTCCCTTGGTGCTACACTTAACACTGGTGAAATAACTGTAACTGTGGTCTTAGCAAATAATAAACGGAGATAGATGATTTGACCAAGATTGCGCACATTGTTAGGATGTGTAATCTGGGGAAGGGCAGATCTATGGTGTAGATGAAATGCCTTGATACAACAAGTTAAAGAGATAATCCCCCTGGCCAACATTTTTAAAGTCACGTGTTTTATGGCTTTATCAGTTTGGACAGTCAGTGAGCAGCATAGCAACATTGGAGGACATGGGAATTTTGTGGGCCGCTTTTTTTTGTTGTAATAATTCGTGCAACGGTTCAAGCATGTAAAAATGTTCAGTTAATGTTAGTGTGCCATAGAACAATTGTACTGCAATACTGAATTACAATTATTCTCTGACATAGTAACATAATATTATAGAGTCAAACTGAAAAGGCACGACCAACTTTGCTGGCTTTCTTAAAGTTTAAAATACAAAATTGACTCAAGAAACTAAAAAGTCAAAAATAATTTTGTCTAAAAAAATAACCAACCCTTTGTATTTGAAAAAATTAATAAGATGCATCCATATTAAATATAAAGTTGGATATCTGAAAAAAAACCTATAGAGGAAAGACCATAATAACTCACCCAACAATATAACATTAGTACAAAGTACAAGAGACCAGTAATGGGAAACTGCAATCGTGAGCTCTAGCAACAGTCCAAAATGATGAAGAAACAACACAAAGTTAAAGACCCTGAAAAAAATGGTAGAAAAGTAAAAATAAAAAAGAATTCCACGCCATAGAAATCAATGTTCCAAAATATATTTTATTACATATAAAATAAAAAATAAAAAATTATACCAATAATTCCCATGTTTAGAAAATGTGCAAAATGAATACTCATTTATTAAAAATACCGATCCAAATATTTAACCAATTTTTCAATACCTTTTACAGGGAAACATCACTTACAAAGCAGTCAATACAACCCTATGCACTTACCACGCTGCCATTATCACGAATATGCGTCTAACATGCATGCCTTTACCACGCATGCCTTTACCATACATATGTGTGGTGACGGCAGAGAGAGCGGTCTAGCTGTCCAGATGGAACAGGAAGGAGCAAAGAGCAGAGGAGAGAGAGTTAAGTGAGGCTAGGGAAGAGTTTGGGGGGGATGGGTTTGGGGTAGTTTCTAGGACAGGACAAGGTTTGGGTAGTTTTTAGGACAGGGAGACGTAGGTTTTAGGGTCCAGGGTGGGGGTCGGGGCGGGTAGTATTTAGGACAGTGCAGGGTAGGTTTTAGGGAACAGGCTGGGTCGTGGGGGTCGGTTAGTTTTTAGGACAGTGCAGTGTATGTTTTAGGGTACAGGGCAGGGGAGGCAGGTTGGGTAGTTTTTAGAACAGGACAGGGTAGGTTTTAGGGTTCAGCGTGGGGGCTAGGGGTCAGGGTAGTTTTTAGGACTGTGCAGTGTAGGATTTAGGGTAAAGGGCGGGGGGGGGTTGGGTAGTTTTTAGGACAGGGCAGAGTAGGTTTTAGGGTTCAGGGCAGGGGCAGTGGGCCAAGGTAGGTTTTAGGACAGGTCAGGGTAGGTTTTAGGGTTTGGGGCGGGATGGGGGTCAGGTAGTTTTTAGGACAGGTTGGGGTAGGTTTTAGGTTACAGGGCGGGGGTGGAGGGGTCAGGGTAGTTTTTAGGACAGTGAGGGGTAGATTGTAGGGTTCAGGGTGGGGGGTTGGATTCGTTTTTAGGACAGTGCAGGGTAGGTTTTCGGGTACAGGGCGGGGGTCAGGTAGTTTTTTGGACAGGGTGGGGTAGGTTTTAGGGATCAGGGTGGGGTCAGGGGTGTGGGGGTAGGTTTTAGGACAGGACGAGGTAGGTTTTAGGGTTCAGGTTGGGGTGGGGGATCTAATCGTTTTTAGGGCGTGGTAGGTTTTAGGGTTCAGGGCAGGGAGTCGGGGTAGTTTTTAGGACAGTGCGGGTAGGTTTTGGGATACAGGGCAGGGAGGAGAGTCAGGTAGTTTTTAGGACAGGACAGAGTAGGTTTTAGGGTTTAGGGCAGGGAGGCGGGCTAGTTTCTAGGACAGAGCGGGGTAGGTTTTAGGGTTCAGGGCAGGGGGTCAGGTAGTTTTGAGGACAGGGTGAGTAGGTTTTAGGGTTCACGGTGGGGGTCTGGGTCATTTTTAGGACAGGGTGGGGTAGGTTTTAGGGTTCTGGGCAGGGACTGCGGGTCGTGGTAGTGTTTTAGGATAGGCCAGGGTAGGTTTTAGGGTTTAGGGTGGGGCATGGGGCAGGTAGTTTTTAGGGTGGAGAATAGTATCAGGTGTAAGAGGGCAGAGTGGGGGAGAATTTACCATGCATGTTCCTTTCCCAAACATGCTTTTACAATGAAATTTGTTGTAAAGGTATGCATGGTAGAGACACGGTTGTTGTTGAGACTGCATTGTTAAGGCATATGTGATATACGCATGCGTTGTTCCATCATACATCCCCTTTTTAAAGAATTTTTAAATTTAATTTATGTAAAGAATGTACTAATGCATTTTCTTGTTTCAAAACCTGGAATTTGGTAAAAGGCATGGCTAGCAACAAGAAAATGTACTAGATCTATTTACCGATTTAGTAATATTTTACCAAATTGATAAATGCATTTAGGAAATGATAAGGAATCACTATTTGAAGCAGTGTTTAAGGCGTCCTTTTCAAATAATTATTCCTTATGGAATATACTAACATTTTGAGGCCGAAATACAATCGCAAAACATAAATATTTTATTGGCAGCTCAAAGGAGGTATTATCCTGTTTGTAAAGATTCAAAAAAATTGATTTTAGGTGTAGACCTTGGTCCTTGGAACCACAGCGTACACTTAAAAAATAGTTTAACAAACGTTTTTCTTTTTTGTTAAACGTATTAATATTTATGAGGTAGGTAGAATTGCAACCAACTGCAGTTTGGTATTTTGTGAACTGACCTATTAGTACATAGGTTGGTTTGCAAATTAAAGCTGGATTTGCTATTAGTCAGTGCGGAAATTGTGACCACGTTTAGCGAGTCCAGTGTATGTACATTTGGCCCCATGTGTTTGTTAAAATTGCATATGAAATGTTTCAAAAAATGATATAGCTACTTATAAAAATGTATTTACACAACAAATATGTCATGGATAGTCGCAATTATTCACAGTAAAAAAATGTTTTTTCATGGAAAGAAAAAACCCCAAAAAGCTTGTAATTATTGAAAAATAATGCAGATAAAATGGTATACATTAAAACAGAAAATATATGCAACACTCCAAACTAAACCAAATTACAGAAGCGCTGGATTTTAGGTGAGGAATCGTTACTATTTTCTGTACAAAATTACCTACACTGTAAAAGTGTTGGCTTTGAGGGGCTGGATTTACCATTCCCACTCAAGAGCTAAGCACTCTGTGGAAGAGGTTGGACTTTGGAGGGGTAGTGCAGATGTACTATTCCCACTCCAGACTTAACTACATTGAGGAAAGTGTTGAACTTTGGTGGGCTTGGGTTTACTATTCCAACTCCAAACTTCACCACATTTGGGACAGTACTGGACATTGTTATGAGTGGGAAAGAGTCAAATTTACTATTCCCACTTCAAACTTGACCACATTGCGAAACGTGTTGGAATGGGTGTAGGGACAAATTGACTACCCCCAGTTAAAGCAGAACCACACTGGGGAAAGTGTTCGACTTTAGATGGGGAAAATTATTATTCCTACTCCAAAGAAGATAATAAGGAAAATGCTCTACTTTTAAATTTAAAAGTGTACAAATTCCAAATAAATTATAATTTACATTACACAAACAGGATACCAAAAAATAAAAACAAACAGTTATTTACAAGAAATAGTAGCTATAATAATTATAAAAATCCAAACTAAAAATTAGGTTTAAAATGAGCATTTGTTGACATTTCAAATTAAATGACATAAATTTAAAATCCTGACGTAAAAAAATTACATCTTCATTTAAAACCAATAAAAATCACAATCTCGAATTTACTCCCCATTCTATTCCACTATAAACCCAACATCCCAAGCCTAAAATTATCATATAAAAACATCTATTTACAAACAAATACAATATATTAAAACAAAAAAATACCTAAAATACAAATTCAAAAAATTAGAAGTTACAATGATTAAAAACTCATTTTAAACAACACTATTAAAAATATTTTCAAAAATGATAATCTTATGTGTGATTTTCTGAGCCACAATATTTTTTACCTCATGTTATTTGAGACATAACATTTGTATTTCACATATTGTTTCACAAATATCTTGTTGGAACACTCTTGAACTATCACTGGAAGATTATGGGGAAGAACATTGATGAAAGGCAACCCACATGTTTGGGGCAAATCAATAAGCCAGACTAGGAAGTGCTGTTAGACAATGGCTTATAAATAAGTATCTCCGCAGAAAGGTATAGGAATGTGCCTGTCAAGGAAAAACCCCACTACAGCCTCTTTGTGCCAGGCACTTACGGTCAGCACATAATCAAGATGGAGGATGTATTTAAGGCAGAATTAATCTTTGAGTCAGGCATTCAACTGTCAAGATGTATGTGGTAGACATGGGTGAACATTTTTGGATGATCAGGGCAAATGATTCTTTGTATGACAATTAATGCTTGCAAGGCACCATTTGTATTCAGTGTCATCGAGAATATGCAGAATTAGCAGAACATCAAAAAAGTTTTAAGAATGAACTGGGATTCCAGCATCAAATAGTATAGAAAGATGGATTATAACATTTTAATCAAAAAGTACATAATATTTCATTTCAATGAGGAAGCATTTAAAGCAAGTCTTGAACAATTGGCAAGCTGATGGTAACATTGAACGTATTACTTCATGCCAGTAGTTATCACTTGTGGTCGTCACGAAAAAGAAAACTATGATTATACTTACTCCTAGTGAATGGCCACTTCGTGATAGAGAACAAAATCTTGGCACTTATTAACAAGATAGTGGCGATCCTTGGAGACAGCAAGGTGATCACTGTTCTCGGGTACGCAGCCTCATACCACCAGATAGGCTTGCATAAAGACTAAATAATTCATACTTTTAGCATTGCAAATTTGCCGCAAGCCCTCTGACCTGAACTCTGCCTCAGCAGTCTTCCAGAAGATAATGAAACAACTCTTTGAATGCATGGAAGATATATGTGCATTTTAGGGTGACGTCCTAATCTATTCAACAAATGAAAGCAAACACAAAGGGCCCTATTGCGAGTTTAACGGACGGGAAAGCCAGTCCAGCACACTTCCAACGGGGCCGGCCACCGCCTCCCTGCTGGAATTATTACGAGTTTCCTGCTATGTCAGTGGGCGGAAACCTCAGTTTCTGCTGGCCAGCCTAGTGGAAAGCAGGCTACAGCATTGTCTCCGGCTCGTAATCGAGCCGGCAGCAATGCTGTAGCCCACAGGGTGCACCAGCACCCTTGCAATGTTCACTCATTGCAATGGTGCTGGGCTGGGGGGCCCCCTGCACTTGTTCTCCACCACCATTTTCATGGCAGTATAACCACCATGAAAAGGTTCGCGGAGAACAAGGTTGTAATCAGCAGGGAAACTCTGCATGAAGTGTTGCCCTGGGGGATTACAATCTCCGCCACTTCCAGGTCGCCGGGATCATGCATCCTGGAGGTCTGACCACCAGGGTTGTAATGTCCTGACCACCACCATGAATGTGGCAGACTGTAGACTGCCACACTCGTAATGAGGCCCAAAGTATTGCAAATAATTCACTATAATGGACTCACTCTCAGAAATGAGAAATTAAAGTTCATGGAAGCAAGTGTGGAACACCTGGGGCATGTCAAAAGCGCTGAAGGGGTTCCACCTAAGTCATCTGTGATTCCTCTAATCACAGAGGCACCTAGATCACACATTAAGGAGGAGATTATGACAAATGGAGCTTCGAAAAGGTGTCTCCTTGCATCATGAAATTGGCATCTAAATTGCACAACTATGTGCTCACGTTAGAGTATATACTCAGAAAGTCAAATGTCACTGCTGACTTCTTGTCATGTTCGACTTGTGATCCAATGGCTTGTGAAAGTGAATGGGAAACTGAGGATGAGGAGGTGTCCTTAGCATATTTGTAGGGGTAACCAGTTGGAGAGAATGCTGTGAACCGCAGGCAATGTCTAGAAACTATTTGACATGATTCTCAGTATGGTGGGTTATTGGAGCTCATACTTTTGGATGCCATTGACAGGCCTCTACGTAAAGCACCCTTAAAGTACCCATGGCAAGCTGGATTAATCAACCATTTGATCAAAGAGATGATAAAGCTACCACCTAAAAGTGACCATTGTACTGAGGACACACTTATGAGTATTCTGTACTAGACACCATTGTGATACTGGTAAAACACATTTTGACATCCTACAGGGCATGGGAGCAGTCACTAAATTAAATTCTAAAATCAGGAGAATGACATATTGAGCCCTGTGCATAAATTGAGAGAGATGGTGCTCTATATCCTCAGCCAAAACAAAATATGAAGTTTCACAACCACAGGCGGAAAGCTGTGCTCAATGATAAAATTAGGGTGGACAATTTTGTGAGAATCAAACATCTACATACAGGGCAAGGGAGGTTTAAGATCAACAAACCTTTACAAGTAATCAAGTGAATGGATCAGCAGTGTTGTGGGAGAACCGCAAATGGTGAAATGGTGCTCTGGCTAAGCTTATTTCACTTCTGAGAGCCCTACACGCCCTTAGATCAGAATGGGTGAACAATTCAAAGGTGTATGGTGCTGTTTTTGGCTCCATCTTGTGTGATAAGGTTTGCTCCAGTACTGTAGGAGACAGTGTTAAGGTTAATTTGTGTGTTGGTTCTGGCCTTGCAAAGTTTGTGAACAATGGCTTGCTGTAGTGCCAGGGTATAATCTTGTCAGATTACATGGCCCTACTGTCACAAAGTTGGAGTTCCAGGTAGGTTCATGGATTGTTTGATGCACTAGCTCTTCCATAAGAAGGGAGGGGATATACCATCTTGTGTTATTCATATTGTTATGGTAATACTACAAATAATTGTGAATCATCAGATACTATCTGATGTACCTTCAAAGTCTACTTTTACCCTCTCTATCCTTCTCTCTGTGTGGGTGTAAATATACTTCCTCATGTAGTGTTAAAGAATGCTAAGGTTAAAATGCGGGCAGAAGGAGTGGGTGGTGGTTAAGAGTAGAATAGATTCTGCGAGGGATCAGAGGCTGGTGACAATCATTCAACCTTCAGTGGGTACTCACGTGCCTCAGTGCATCATTTTACACATCATATAATCAACTTGGCTTTTACTTTTATATAGTGTGACTTACATCTGGTCTGACATCTTCAATGTAAACATTGCTGGGGGTGTCACAGGTGGTTGATGGCACCCAAAACAACTACGATATCACTTTTTTCTGTTGGTGTGTCTGGAACTTGCAATCTGACTACGTTAGCTCTAATTGTGTGACATGTTAGATTGAGTAGGTGTCAATACTTGAAATGCTTTCATGGAAAATGTTATCTAAATTGTGTTTTTTCTGGTAATTAAAAAGAAATCAAATGCTCATTAATTCATCATTTAAACACTATGCTATTGTCACCCCAATACATTTGAACATTAGTGGCAAATGCAGATTTGATGTGCGTTTGTGGTAGTGCAATTAGTGGTCACTGTATTTAAGTATACTGTTGCCAAATGAGTGTATGCTTAGGGTGATATGTGATAGTTGCCACACTATCATTGAATGGCTCATTGCCAGTGTCATCATTGGATATTTTGTTTTACAAGTTGTATCCATCATACTAACTTCTGTTCCCCATCTGGGACAGAATTCACAGAATACCCAGAACACCTTGTCTAGGTCTTTGGAGCATGTGGATTAGAATGTTGCAACTTTTACCTGTGCTTCTTAACTACGGTTTCACATAAGGTGACACAGTTGCTCCTCTGACATCTCTCACTATTTTAACTGTGTATTTGAATAGACATTGACTTTGGTTACGTCGTACTTGTGAGTGCTATAAACATGCAACCACTTTCAGCCAAGCATATACACTTTTTAGTATTATGCTGACTTTTAATTGGTCAGGACTCTTCATTTTAACTTACGAGACTTTGTCCAACCCCTGGCATTTACATAACACCCATAAGATTCATGGGCGATGTATTCTCCATTTGCAAAATTGCTTCTGACAACAGTGATACTCCTAGAGACAATGGGGGTCATTCCGACCCTGGTGGTCCATGACCGCCAGGGCTGGGGACCGCGGAAGCACCGCCAACAGACTGGCGGTGCTTCCTGGGCCATTCTGACCGCGGCGGTAAAGCCGTGGTCAGAAAAGGGGAACCGGCGGTTTCCCGCCGGTTTACCCCTGGCCCAGGGATCATGGGGATTCCGACCCCCTTCCCGCCAGCCTGTTTCTGGCGGTTTTCACCGCCAGAACCAGGATGGTGGGAACGGGTGTTGTGGGGCCCCTGGGGGCCCCTGCACTGCCCATGCCACTGCCCTAACATGGCCCCACAAAGATTTTCAGTCACTGAAAATCACGACGGGTGCCACTGCACCCGTCGCACCCCTGCAAATCCGCCGGCTCCATTCGGAGCCGGCTTCCTCTTTGCAGGGGCTTTCCCGCTGGGCCGGCGGGCGATCTTTTGGAGATCGCCCGCCGGCCCAGCGGGAAAGTTAGAATGACCGCCGCGGTCATTTGACCGCGGTGCGGTCTTTTGGCGGTTTCCGCCCGGTGGGCGGCACCCGCCACCCGCCGGGGTCGGAATGACCCCCAATATTTTCTGTTATTTGTCCAGACATGTTGCCAGTGTCCATGAGGGCATGGAGTCCAGTGCTCACCCTAGCTGATCTTTGCTTGGATGTGGGCTTGCTTAAACTGGCCATTGGGTGAGCTTTCATAAGGATATTGAGTGACATTTTTTTGTGTGGTTCCTCAATCAGCTTTCAATATATATTTGTTTGCCTTTGAACTCACTCCACTCATAGCACCCCAGTACCCTAGGAATGTGCACTGTCTGCAAAGTAGACAGTGCGCATTCTGATGGTGCTGGGCAGAGGGGCCCCTGCACTGCCCATTCCCATGCCCATGGGCATGGATGGTGCAGGGCCCACCTGTGGCTCCCAGCACTGGCCTACCACTAGCCTTTCCATGGTGGGGTCTCTATCATGGAAAGGCTGGTGGGAGGGGGGTTGTGATCAGCAAAGCGGCACTACGTTCTGTGCCGACGTGGATGAGTTCAGCCGTCAGGAACCATGTTCCCGGCGCTCCCCTGGTGGTCCAACTGACAGGGTTGTGATGTGGCAGTCGGACTGCCTGAAGGGTGCCGGTCTGACCATCACTGCAAGTCTGGCGGTCCTTGTACTGCCAGACTCATAATGACCCCCTTGGTCTTTTTTTTGGAAGTTTAAAATCTCTAGTAGGATTTGGCTGGACGCTATAGCTGATGAGGGCTCCACAAGGTTGGATACCCCTTCTGTGAAGGACTGCTGAAAGGATCTGCTGTTGTGGAGAAGGACCTAGTGGGAGCTTTAAGCAGCAGAGCAGTCCTTCCTTCCAGGTGCAACAAATCAATATTCTGAAGTACACAGCAAGCCACATCAGCAAGGAGTCTGTTAATAGCCCTTTTGCAGGTCCAGAAAGTGAACTGAAGAATGGGCCCGAAGGTCCTATTTTTATACCTGGCGCCCTCTTTAAAGTGGGAGACGTTTCTAAAGAATTTCCTTTTAAGTGCTTGAAGTTTCCTGCCTCGCCTGCCCTGGTTCCAAGCGGGCTGCATGAACAATGAAGTGGTGACAAGTCCCAAAGCACAGCCAATTCAGTTGCAATTGGGGCTGTGCCCAGCTCAGACCCCCATTCTCCCAGTGATGGGCCATCTAGGCACATTTCCCTCTACTGTGTGGCTATCCGGGAAGAATAAACCAATTCCAACTACCAACTACACCCAGTCATGAAAGCCAGGAACCGGCTACAGGAACCAAAGAGCTAGAACAGGAACATGCCAACTTTCTAAAAATTGCATTTTCAAAATTGTGACTTAAAATACAACTTTACTGTTAAATAGGGTTTTGAAATTAAAATTTCTCAGACACCAAACATGACATGTTTACCTGTTCCTAGTCAAAGGTTAACACTTATTAAATATAATAAGACAACCAAATGTTATTCTATGGGAGAGGTAGGCTTCACAGTAGTGAAAAAGAATGTAGGAGATTTTCACTACTAGGACATGTAAAACTTTAACATACATATGCTACCTTTTAATTACAATGCATACTGCCATTTGGGCTACCTAGGGTATACCTTAGGGGTGACATATGCAATTAAAGCGAGTTTGAGGCCTGGCAAGGGGGTTATTTTGCCAAGTCGAATCAGCAGTTTAAAGCTGCATTGAGGCTGCAATGGCAGCTCTGGGACATGCTTTAAGGAGCTGCTTAAATGAATGGCACAATGGGTGCTGCATGCCAACAATAGCATTTAATTAACAGACCCTGGGTATATGGAATACCACTTTACTAGCAACGTATGCTTAAATATGCCAATCAGGTGTGTAAGCTAATTGTACCATGTTTTAGGGAGTGAACACAAGCACGTTAGCAGTGGCAGTGGTAAAGTGCACAGAGTCCCAATGCCAACAAAAACAAATTCAGAAAAATAGGAGGGTAAAGGCAAACAAGTTTAGAGAAATCCACCTTAAGCCTGACAGGTCTAAGAGTAAGTATTGTTTGTTCATAGGCATTATCTGCTGTTGTGTCTGAGATTTGTTCTCTTGCTGTATGTGTCCCCGTCCCTTTCATTTTGTACATCAGCAACGTGCAAATTGTATTGTTCATAATGATCAGCAAATGGTTGTCATAGCAGGGCCATCTTGCTTCTGTTGTACTAAGTATGGATGTAGCCTGAAAATGTAAATGTGTTTTCTTCTTTGCTGGTGTCGTGCACTGGCAACCATGCATCTGCCAGTACAGAGGTCACTCTAAACCAGAATGAATTGCTGGTGTCTTTGCTGCAAGCCATCTGCCAGTCTCTGGCAACTCGTCTGTCATATGAGGTGCATTTGAATGGAAGACCTGGCACTCAAACCACAGTGATTCTCTCACCAAAGTGGTGTAGTATGTGTAGTCTGGATGTTACACAGTGGTGGCAGACAGGTCATTAACAATATTTGGTGGGTCATCCACATCAGAAAGACTTTCAGTGACTCCCTAAAAAAATATCCAAAGACCTTTTTTAAGCAGAGTAGCTACTTTTACTAATTGGCTATCTATAACATTGAGATGATATATCTTTTTGTCTGTGTTGTGATGTGTTGGAAGTTTGATACTATGATAATTATAATGCAGATGGAAGACATCAGCTGGGACCAAATGGTGTGTTATGGTGTTTAAATAAATGGAAACAGTGGCGGCCCCAGTGGTCATTACCTGTCAACAATCCCCTTCTAAGAATGAAAATATTACGTTTTATAAAAGCGCTGATGGCCAGTCCTTGGAATTTAACCACGGAGCCCTTTCCTATATTGCACCAGTTTCGAAGCTCTAACATTGTAGCAGATAGGGGGACAAACTCAGAGAGAGGAGATGATTTTCACGAGATAAACCATTTGTTCAGGTTGTGGAACCATGACAGCAATGTAGAGCTGCCCTGTAATGTCCCCACTATACCACTTTATAGAATATCAATATGGACGAGTGAACATTGAAAGCTAACCATCCAATCCTTCAGTAGCCTCTCTGGATCTTAAGAGTTTCCTCAATTGCATGTCCTGGACTCCTCTGGATCTTCCACTAAGATTTACTTTCGTGAAGGAGTGATTATGGATTTGTTGAATTGGCTGCATGCTCCTGGAAAATACCCAGAAGGAAGCCAGCTTTCGAAGGCAACCAGGAACTTTGCCCCACTATTCTTTGTGTATGATGCAGAATCTATTAAGTGTTATTCTATATTGCACTGGAATCAGTGGGGTGCTTTCAATGATGGCTTCATGTGGTTTATCTTGGTCAATGAAAGTTGCTTCCCTTGACAATTGCATTACCTTGACAAATTACATTGAAGTCAAAATCAAAATGACCCCCAGGTTTCTGATCTGCTGCGTGTGGGTTGACTTGAAGCCCACACTAGTAGCCATTCAAAGGTCAACCCTTCCATTCAGACATACATGCATATAGTTATAAAGCATCTGAAAACATTACCTGGCTGTTAGCTTAGCCTGTGTCATGAGTGTTGTATTTTTTGAAAAATCACAGGATGCTTAGGTTGGATCTAGAATTTTGAAGAAGTTCAAGGCAGTTGACATTAGCTGATCTTCTCATCAGATTGACAATTTGTCTGCTGCAAATACAAGAATATATCTTCTTCTTCTCAAATTATCTGTGTTTCCAGTGTCTCCTTTAAATTGACAAGGCGCAGGAGTAAGGGAGAGAACCAAACTGTGCTGTACTGGTCATACAAAAGCAACTGGTAACGATAATGTTAAATGTTTTCTAAAGTTTGCGGTTATCCGGAGGTGTCCTGGTGCTAAGTCTGCTGCAGAGTGCCACCCAAAGAGAAATCAAATGGAGAAAAGCCAGGTTTTTACTTCTTCCTGGAAAGGCAGGAGTTTGGGCATGGATCTGATATAGTGGGTGAGGAGTTTCCAGCTTTTTGCTGTATTGAAAACAAAGCTCCTACCTCCCCACGTGGCCCATTCAAATTTTGGAATAACCCACGCTTTAGATCCCGAGAAGCGTAGGCTCCGGTTTGGTTGATGCCATTTGAATGTATGCCTGAGCTAGTCTGGACCACTGTGATGCAATGCTTTATAAGCTTACATAGTGCCTTAAACTGAATTTGTAGAAGAGGTAACTGCACTAACCTGGTCTCCAAAGGATTGTTTATTGTCCACTACAATGTCTAGGTTTTTGGCCGTATTCACCAGTATGGGCATAGTTCCCAGGTCCTCTGGCCACTACTGTGGCATCCAGAAGGAGGGCAGGTTCCTGAATTGAATCACCTCTGTCTTCTCAGAATTGAGTTTAAGACAGTTTTTATCCATCCAATAACTAACTTCCAACATGCAGTCATTGAACCTACATCGTGTGCTCTTGTTGTTATTTGTCATGGCTACTACAACTTGTGTGTTGTCGGCATAAGATGTTGAAGAAAAGCCAAATGACCTAATCAGGGTGGCCAAGTCAGAGACATAAACGTTAAACAATGTCGGACTTAGAGTGGACCCCTGAGGGACCCCACACTGTAGCGAAAAAGATTCTGACACAAAACGACCCAGAGCCACCATTTTGCTCTCGATCTGAGATAAAAGATCAAAGAAGGGCCAGAGCAGTCTCGCCAATTCCGATCGCTCTGATTCAGTCAACCAGCAGTTCATGGTGGACGGTTTCAAATGCTGCTGATAGGTCAAGTAGGACGAGGGCCGCATTTCCCCCTTCATCCAAGGCAGCTTGTTTCTCTTCCGTTGCTTTGACGAGAGCAGTATCATTGCTATGTCCACTGCAAAAGCAATTGGGTGGAATCTAATATGTGATTAATTTCAATAAAGTGTGAAAGCTGCTGATTCATTGCTTGTCTTCTCTCTAGGGAAAGGCTTCTCTTTGTTCATCACAATTAGAAATAAGATGTCATTCCAGTAAGCTATTCACACAGATATTGTAGTGAGCCCTAACGATTTTTTAGAGGCGTTTGGAGTATTGGCGTGGCAAAGTATACGGTTATTGGGAGTCGATGAGTGTGTGCCGGGAAAGATGCATGGGCATTGTCTGTAATAGGAAAGGCTGAGGGAAGTACTCTCCCATCTGTTCAATGCGAGGCTGCTTGAGCAAAGTCATCACGCATCTATTGACTGTGGAACTTGAGACAAGCATCAGGCAAGCACAAGAGAAGTGCTACTTTAACTTCTACTTGTGGAGAAGCAGACCAGTGCGAACAAGGAGTTCTTGGATCTACTGGTTTCGGAGAAGTAAACCAGTCTGAGCGCACTCAGTTTGTGGGCCACTGTTGACAACCCGCCAGGTTCCATGCTCGCTTGCTACTCATTAATACAAACAATGTCAGATGATACACAGAAGTAGCATCTTTGAAATATTTCAGCTGTGTTTTTGTGCTTTTGTAATCTTTATTCATGCCCTTGTTTCACATAGTGAAGACTTTACAAGGGGAACCAATATAGGATTGTACAGGAACTCTAGAACTGTTCTCAAGGTTAGGGAAGGTTAGCTGAATTCTTATTGATTTTAATTTCCTTTATGTGTATCATTATTTCACTACTGATTCCTCAGTTGATTTTGCCGTATATTTTTGAGATATCCTAAGAAAATAGATGGCCAGCATAGCGACTTCCCTTCTTTTCTCCAAACTGCAGGGGAACCTCCTGTGGACTTTTAGCTATGGTATCCCATCTTTCTTGCTTATGTTGAAGTCCTAGTTGGGAAAGATTGCCCATCGTGATGGAATCTTTTGTTTCGTAAACATTCATTAGGAGGTGTGGTACTTATGGAATTAAAAAATCTACCACCACTTGAAAATCCAGGGAACATTGATGTATTTGAATAAGCTATAAGGGAATTAACACTGAGGCGGTCATTACAACCCTGGCGGTCGGTGTTAAAGCGGCGGTAAGACCGCCAACAGGCCGGCGTAAAAATATTTGCAATTACGACCGAGGCGGAAACCACCAACAAAGACAGCCACTTTAACACTCCGACCGCCACGGCGGTACAAACAAACAGCGTGGCGGTCACCGCCAACAGACAGGCGGAAGACAATGTACCGCCCACACTATTATGACAGGCCAATCCGCCACCTTTTCCGGGGCGGATTCACCGCGGATAAAAACACGGCAGAAACAGGAATCCTGAAGGAAAAACGCTCACCTCTACACACCCCACGAAGAACCAGGACGCCATGGATTGGGAACTCCAAATTCTCCCTGCGATAGTCTTCCTGCTCCTCTACCAGGAGCACGAACGCCGGCGGCGAAGACCACTGTGAGTACTGCACCTACGACACAGGGGAGGGGGGAGGGAAAAAACAGGAACACACACATGCAACAACCCCACCCTCACCCACTACAACACACACACTAATGCATATCAATACATCACAGTTACACCCCACAAACCCCCCGGAAGAATGCAAAGACAATAGAAAATGAGTGTAATATATTCAAAGCAAGTAGGCAGAAATATATATATATACACCATGTACATAATAAAAACCAAGCATAGTAGTCCAGGTAGTGCACTAAGAAGTCCGTGGAACACTGGGACCACACGGTATGGGCGAGGCCCACACAAGATCCCCGACCATGACGGAGAGAACAGTGCAGGGGCATCAGAGAGCAACTAAACAGGCACCTCAGGGGGAGGGAAAGGGGGGGCACCTCAGCCGCTTGAGTGCACGACGCCAAATCCACGAGGGAGCCACATGACCACTGCCATATCCTGGGGAGTGCAAAGCGACAGTCTCTCAAGTCTCTACAGTGGGTGGGTTGCCCACTGCCATATCCTGGGGAGTGCAAAACCACAGTCTCTCAACTCTCTACAGTGGGTGGGTTGCCCACTGCCATATCCTGGGAGTGCAAAGCCACAGTCTCTCAAGTCTCTACAGTGGGTGGGTTGCCCACTGCTTTATCCTGGGGAGTGCAAAGCCACAGTCTCTCAAGTCTCTACAGTGGGTCGGTTGCCCACTGCCATATCCTGGACAGTGCAAAGCCACAGTCTCACAAGTGGATGACAGTCTCCACTGGCTCTGAAGGGTGCCTTGTGCCCGGAGTGCTTCATCCTGCTAAGGACAGAGGTAGTGGATGGATCTCTCCACTGGTTCTGGAGGGGGCATGGTGCCCAGAGTGCTTCATCCTGCTAAGGACAGAGGTAGTGGATGGATCCCTCCACTGGTTCTGGAGGGGGCCTTGTGCCCAGAGTGCTTCATCCTGCTAAGGACAGAGGTAGTGGATGGATCTCTCCACTGGTTCTGGAAGGGGCATGGTGCCCAGAGTGCTTCATCCTGCTAAGGACAGAGGTAGTGGATGACAGTCTCCACTGGGTCTGGACGGGGCATGGTGCCCAGAGTGCTTCATCCTGCTAAGGACAGAGGTAGTGGATGGATCACTCCACTGGTTCTAGAGGGGGGCTTGTGCACAGAGTGCTTCATCCTGCTAAGGACAGAGGTAGTGGATGGATCTCTCCACTGGTTCTGGAGGGGGCATGGTGCCCAGAGTGCTTCATCCTGCTAAGGACAGAGGTAGTGGATGACAGTCTCCACTGGTTCTGTAGGGGGCATGGTGCCCAGAGTGCTTCATCCTGCTAAGGACAGAGGTAGTGGATGGATCTCTCCACTGGTTCTGGAGGGGGCATTGTGTCCAGAGTGCTTCATTGACCCCGTGACGGACTCAGTTGCGTCAGTGCCCCTGCCGCTCATGGGCTAGCGGTGCTTGAGATGGCGGTGCCCTGTTCAGCGGTGCTTGAGATGGCGGTGCCCTGTTCATCGCTGCTTGAGGCGGCGGTGCCCTGTTCAGCGGTGCTTGAGGCGGCGGTGCCCTGTTCAGCGGTGCATGAGAGGTGGTCTCCATTGCAGGGTCTCTGCTGCTGGCTGTCCTTCATGGCCCAGCGGGGCTTTTGCTGGCGGTCCTTCTTGGACCAGCGGGGCTTTTGCTGGCGGTGGCCTCCTGGGCAGCTGGGCTGGTGCTGGCAGTGGCCTCCTGGGCAGCTGGGCTGGTGCTGGCCTCCTGGGCAGCGGGGATGATGGCGGTCTTCTCTGCTGTGCCGCTCTTCCCAGACTTGCCGGGTTTCTTGTGGCCCTTCCCCACCTTGGAAGGTGTCACAGCTGACTCCACACTACCACCGGGACCCCTGTGGGCAGCTTTGGTGGCTGGAGTCTTCCCCCTCACCCGCCGGGCACTGGCCAACTTCTGATGCTTCACAGGTGGGGGACTTTCTGTGCTGTGGCTCCGTGCCACACTGGCTGCCCTGGTGTCCGGTGCACTCCAGATTCCGGTGACTACAGGCACCACTGGTCCCGGAGATGTTATGGCTGAGGTGCTAGTTCGGGACCTATGAGACGGACGGGGTGGAGGAGGTGTGGGAAAGAGGTCAAGGTTGGACAGGAAAAGTTTTTTGGACACACTGGGACGGGTAGCTGGAGGGGGTTTGGAAGTGAAGGAAGAGGTTGTGGTTGTAGGAGGTGTTCGTTTGGTGACTTTGGGTGAAGGTGCGTGCGCTGGAGGCTGTTGTGAGTTGGATGACTGTTGGGTGGGTGTGTGCCTGCGTTTGTGTATCTTGGGAGGGGGTGTCACAGACACACTGGGAGAGGACACTGGGGACGTGTGAATGGTAGTGGGGGTGGTGACTGCAGGTGAGCGGGGTGTGGTGGTGGGTGTGCTGGAGAGGGACGTAGTGGCTGTAGATGTAGCGCATGCAGGTGTGAGTGTAGACGAGACTGGGAGGGAGGAGGGAGACGAGGAGGAGGAGGACACAGTGGAGGCAGTGGATGTTGTTGTGTCTGCATGTGTGTGATGCTTGCGTGAGTGCCTGTGGGATGTGTGGTGCTTATGTTTGCCTGAGCTTCCCTTGGGTGTTGAGGTGTGTGCATGTTGGTGTGTAGGTGTGCTTGGCATAGGCTGAGGTACAGGGGAGTGGGTCGGACTGGAGGAAGTTGAAGGGGGGAGGCTAGAGACGGGGACAATGGCTGCCATCAGTGCTGAGGCCAGAGTCTGAAAAGCTTGCTGAAGGGCCGCTTGACCAGAATGAATGCCCTCCAGGAATGCATTGGTTTGTTGCAACTGTCTCTCTACACCCTGGATGGCATTCAAAATGGTAGACTGCCCAACAGTGAGGGACCTGAGGAGGTCAATGGCCTCCTCACTGAGCGCAGCAGGGGTGACTGGGACAGGGCCTGGGGTGCCTGGGGCGAAGGTGATGCCCACCCTCCTGGGTGAGCAGGCACTAGGCAAAGGCTGAGGGGCTGCTGGGGGGGCATGCTGGTAGGAGGGGTGGTGGCTGTACCTGTAGATGCGGGGGCACAGATGGTTGCCGCCACCACAAGGGAGCTCCCATCAGAGGACAAGTCCATGTCGCTGGTGTCAGCTCCGGTACCCGCCGTGGAGCTCCCCTCCGTCCCACTGGTGAATTCAGACTCCGTAGTGTTGCCCTCCAGGGCCATGTGGGATGCAGCTCCCTCATGCTCCGGTGCCACTGCTCCTCCGCCTGATGATGCTAATGCACACAAGAACAGGGAGACCACAAAAAGGGGGGGAAAGACAGAAGAAAGACATGTTGAGTGCATGCATTACCGCTACTGTTGGCGGACATGACAGACACAGAAGCCCCCTCCACTACGCCGCGCTCTTGGGCTCCACTGTTCAATTCCTGGGAAATGGCCTACAAGGCTATGGACGACATCTGCACACATAGATGACACAGGGGCATGACTAGGTGTACTTGGCACTCTACAGAGGGGGGCTGGGGTGCCACATGGCCTGTCTTACGGAGGGGCCTTGCCTACGGAACTTGCCCTGGCCTAGGGAAACCACAGCCCACCTCCCCCACCCAGAGACCTCCACTGCGCACTAAGTCAGCAGAATGAGAGTGTACTCACCCCCTTGTGGCTGCTGTGACGCCCTCAAGCGCCCATCCAACTCCGGGTATGCCACCGCCAGGATCCTGAACATCAGGGGGGCTCATGGTCGCGACGGGCACCCCTCCCACGTTGGGAGGCCATCCCCAGCTGAGCCTCCGCCGTCTTCTTGCTCCAGCGGCGAATGTCCTCCCATCTTTTCCGGCAGTGAGTGCTCTGTCTGTGGTAGACCCCCAGGGTCCGGACGTCCTTGGCGATGGCACGCCAAATATCTTTTTTCTGGTGGGCGCTGACCTACATGAAATGTACAGGGGAAAATGAGAAGTTATTACCAACTACACCGTCAAAGTGATTGGCCCCCATCCCTACCCTTGCCATGTGGCACATGCATTCACCGTCTTTCATGTACGCAGCACTCTCCCCCCTTCCTTATTACATCCAGCCCTCTCCACACAGGCCTAGCCCATACTACATGCTCCCTGTGTACTTACCTGTTTGTCTGGAGGACCGTAGAGTAGCGTGTACTGGGGGAGGACCCCATCCACGAGCGTCTCCAACTCCTCCGATGTGAAGGCAGGGGCCCTTTCCCCAGACACTCGAGCCATTGTCCCTTCCAGACCGAGGCCACAGCAGCACTTGCAGTGTAGGTCCTCTCCTGTCGAAGATCAGGTATTGAGTGATTGAACAGATAGAAAATGGCTGTCACGTCCGCGGTGGTGCGTTCCGTCACCGCAGGCGTACATCGTCATTGGCTCCTGGGACCCATAGGGTACAATGTTAACCAATGCAGCATTGCGACGCGGTCTTCGACCGCCTACCGCGATGGTGTACAACGCCAGCGCAGTTGCCTCACATCCCATTGTCCCACTTTACAGGTCAGGCAGCCGCCATTTCAGGGGCCCACATGGCTTCATTTCCAACTGCGTCACACATACCTAGGCCTAGACTCAACACACATACAGGCCACCTTTTGTGTATGATTGGTGTTCTGGGTAAACTGTGAGTACGTACCCCTGAGTTGTTTGACTCTTTGCTCGCTGTTGTCCTTCATAGGCACCGTCCGCTGGGACATGTGAAGAGATGGCGCCATCCTCCGGTGTACCGACCGCTGGTGGACCTGTTGACAATGGAGAAGCGACATTTGATTATCACATACAGGCTTGACCGTGCCACAATCCAGGAACTGTGTACCCAGTTGGAGCCAGACCTGATGTCAGCAATCCGCCATCCCACAGGAATCCCCCCTCAAGTGCAGGTGCTGTCAGTGCTCCATTTCCTTGCAAGTGGGTCTTTTCAAACAACAGTGGCCATAGCATCAGGGATGTCCCAGCCTATGTTTTCCAATGTGTTGTCCAGAGTGTTGTCTGCCCTTCTGAAACACATGCGGAGCTACATCGTTTTCCCTCAGGTGGAGGATTTGCCTACAGTGAAAGGTGATTTCTATGCCCTGGGACACATCCCCAACATCATAGGTGCCATTGATGGGACCCATGTGGCTTTGGTCACCCCCCCACAGGAGTGAAAAGGTGTACAGAAACCGGAAGAGTTATCATTCTATGAATGTACAGATAGTATGTTTGGCAGACCAGTACATCTCCCATGTGAATGCCAAGTTCCCTGGCTCAGTGCATGATGCCTACATCCTGCGGAATAGCAGCATCCCTTATGTGATGGGTCAACTCCAGAGGCACCGTGTGTGGCTATTAGGTGAGCACTTGGAGGCAAGTCAGTGGGAATGGTTGTCTGGGTCTGGGGATATCCCTCCAGGTTAGTGCGTGTCTAACAGTTGTCCCTCACCGTTTGCAGGTGACTCTGGTTGCCCCAACCTGTCATGGCTACTGACCCCAGTGAGGAATCCCAGGACAAGGGCAGAGGAACGCTACAATGAGGCCCATGGGCGAACTAGGAGGGTGATCGAGCGGACCTTCGGCCTCCTGAAGGCCAGGTTCTGGTGCCTCCATATGACAGGTGGATCCCTATTCTACTCACCAAAGAAGGTGTGCCAGATCATCGTGGCCTGCTGTATGCTTCATAACTTGGCTTTTCGACGACAGGTGCCTTTTCTGCAGGAGGATGGTCCAGATGGCAGTGTTGTTGCAGCTATGGAGCCTGTGGACAGTGAAGAGGAGGAAGCAGAGGAAGAAGACATGAACAACAGGGACTCAGTGATCCAGCAATATTTCCAGTGAGACACAGGTAAGAGTACAGACCTGCCTACTACATGTACTTTAACACTACTACCTCTCTACTGTGTGTTGTTTTCACCCAGTGTATGGTCACTGAGTTGTCACTTTCCCTTACGATTTCACAGATGTGGGTCCCACTGTGTGACATCTGCTTAGATTCCTCACGGACTAGAGCTGTGTGACATAGGTATGTTGACATTATAATCGAACAAGCATTTTGTCACTGTAATTGCTAATACACTATTTCGAAATCACAGACAGACTGCAGATTGTTTTGTGCTTTAAGTGTGTTTATTTAAATGCTCAATATTGGAAGGGGGAGTGAAATGATGAGGGTTGATGGCGAAGGAATGTCCATGGCAGAGTCCAGTCTATTAGTCTCACAGGTGCATTGCCCAAATGGGCATAGGAAGTGGAGCTGGGGCAGTTAAAGTATGGACAGGGTGACAAAGTGGGACAGTAGGATGACAATCAGGGTGGTCTCATTTCTTGGCGGGGGTCTTGGCCTCGTGCTCTGTCTTTGTCCTGGATCTCAGGGACCATTTGCGGAGTGGTTCTCACTCTGCAGGGGTTGGGGTGCTTGTGTGGTGGTCCTGTGGCGGTGCCTTCTGTCCACTAGCGCCGGCGGAGGTGGTGGGCAGTTCATCGTCCATGCTAGTGTCAGGGGCCCCTTGTAGTGCCACAGTGTCCCTCCTGGTGTTGAGTACTTCCTTCAGCACCCCTACGATGGTGCCCAGGGTAGAGCTGATGGTTCTGAGTTCCTCCCTGAAACCCATATACTGTTCCTCCTGCAGGCGCTGGGTCTCCTGAAACTTGGCCAGTACCGTTGCCATCGTCTCCTGGGAGTGGTGGTATGCTCCCATGATGGAGGAGAGGGCCTCCTGGAGAGTGGGTTCCCTTGGCCTGTCCGCCCCCTGTCGCACAGCAGCCCTCCCAGTTCCCCTGTGTTCCTGTGCCTCCGTCCCCTGGACCGTGTGCCCACTACCACTGCCCCCAGGTCCCTGTTATTGTTGGGGTATCCTGGGTTCCCTGTAGTGGTGGACACACTGCTGCTTGACGTGTCCTCGGGACGGAGGTATGGGCCCGCTGGGTGGGTGCTGTGCTGGTGTTTCCAGAGGGGGGAAGGTCTGTGGTGGCCTGTGCCAGTGTGAGGGGAACTGACTGTCCCGAGGTCCCCGATGAGCTGAGCTGGTCATTCTAGATCCAGTTGGACAGAGGTGCTGTCATCACTGTGGGCCTCTTCTGTTGGTGGTGTGGACATGTGTGGACCCTCCTGTGCGGTGACGTTGGGTAGGGATCCTGCAGGGTTATAAAAGTATGGTTATTACATCTGTGTGTGTCATGGTGTGCAATGGGTGAATGGGTGGGTGACCGTGTACCCCAGTGCTTGCATTCCTGTGTGGGACCTTGTGTGAGGATGGTTTAGGGGGTTGTATGGGTATGTGCAGTGGGCATGCTTTAGTGATGGGTGTCCATGTTTTGTTGTTGCATGCAGGGCTTGGTGTTGGGATGGGTGGGTTGTGATAGTGGAACATATGTGAGGATTTGGGGTGCTGGGGTGAGGGTGGGGGTATGTGGTGGCATGCAGGTAGGGTGGGGGATGAAATAATTAAGATTTGTCTTACCAGAGTCCATTCCTCCACCTACTCCTGCGAGGCCCTCAGGATGCAGTATCGCCAAGACCTGCTCCTCCCATGTTGTTAGTTGTGGGTGAGGAGGTGGGAGTCCGCCGCCAGTCCGCTGAACCGCCAGGTGGTGTCTTGAGACCACGGAACGCACCTTCCCCCGAAGGTCGTTCCACCTCTTCCTGATGTCTTCCCGATTTCTTGGGTGCTGTCCCACTGCGTTGACCCTGTCCACTATTCTTCGCCATAGCTCCATCTTCCTTGCTATGGAGGTGTGCTGCACCTGTGATCCGAATAGCTGTGGCTCTACCCAGATGATTTCCTCCACCATGACCCTGAGCTCCTCCTCTGAGAACCTGGGGTGTCTTTGCCGTGCCATGGGGTGGTGTAGGTGATGTGTGGGGTGGAGTATGTGGTGTTAAGTGTGCTGATATGTAGTGGTGTGTTGTGTGAGGTGCGTGGAAGTTCTGTGGGTGATGGTGTTGTGTGCCTGTGGATGCTGTTGTTCTTGCTGTTGCTATCTCTCTCTGGCCTTCTTTCAGAATTTTTGGTCGTGGTGGTTTGTGGGTGATGTGGGTGTGTGTTTTATCTTGTAATGGGTGTGTGGGAGTGGTGTGTGTATGTGTATCAGGTGTGTGTATTTGAAATTGTCCAATGTGGCTGTGTTTTATAAGAGTGTGTGTATTTTGAGCGCAGCGGTGTGTACCGCCAATGGAATACCGCGGTTGAAAGACCGCTGCGTGGATTCGTGTGTCGTGTGGGCGTATTTCTGTTGGTGTGACGGTGGAGGTTTTGTTTTTGCCAGTTTATCACTGACCTTTGGTGTGGCGGACTTGTATGGGAGTCTGAATTTTGGCTGATTCCGAAATGTGGGTCATAATAGCTGTGGCGGAATTCCGCGGGCGCGGCGGTGTGTGGGCGGTCTTCTGCACGGCGGTAAGCGGCTTTTACCGCTAGGGTTGTAATGACCACCTAAGGGCCTAATTTAGAGTTTGGTGGAGAGGTTACTATGTCACAAACATGATGGATATCCTGTCTGCCGTATTACAAGTTCTATAGGCTACAATGGAACTGTAATGTGGGAAACAGCATTGCCCCCTCTGCCAAACTCTAAATCAGGCCGTAAGATATGGAAAAAAAGGGGGGAATACAGTTATGGATAGATATAAGTTCTGTGCTATAGCAAAGAGGGAAGATAAAGCCATCAAAGACTTTGTACCTGCACTGCAAACATTAGCCATATCATGTGAGGTTTATTTAATAACAGACAACTATGTTCTAAGAGACCAACTAATGAGGAAGACTAAAAACAAGAAAGTACAGGAAAGATTTTTGGAAAGCACAGAACTGACTTTGAGTGCTGCAGTAAATATTGCTAAAGGAACAGAAACGTTTGTTGAAAAGATTAGAATCATAATGGTGCGAACATAAGCACCTGCAAGAAAGTGGAGACTGTAAAAAAAACTCAATACTATTACAAGTCAGTTGGGTAATAAAGTGAAGAAGGAGAGTGATAACAGGAAATTTGAAAGGAAAAACACAATCTGTTTAGATGCAGCAGCAGTTACCATATATGAAACTTCAATGAGTGTCCTGCAGTAGATAACATTTGTAATTGATGTAAACAAAATTGATATTTTGGGAGACTAAGTAGATCTAACGTGCATCAATGAAGATGGAGATGACACAGATGACTTCAATCCTAATGTGGTGTTGTGTGTGGGTGACAGTAAACTTAAGGAATTCACAAAATGTGTGGTGGCAATAGATGGAGAAGAGATAAGAATAACGTTGGGTTCATGCACCTGTTTTAGTATAAAAAATAAGGCAAGGATGAAGATGAAGGTGTGATGGGAAAGAGTTTATGATTCTCTTGATGTGGGTACTGGAGGTTACACTGGGCATTAAATTGATTTACTTGGATATTCCTGGGCAGAAATAGATTTTTTTCTGGCAGAAAGACTAAAAAGAAAATCCATATCACAGAGAATGGTGTTACCACTTTAGAATGGCCACACCAGCAAGAGTTAGATATTCAATTCGACCCTAAAGCTTTCCCACCTGTCGATGCTGTAATTGATGGCAATGTTGACAAACAGTATGAATCTATGCTAAATCGCACACTTCATAATGTGTTTCATAATGAACTGGGAAAATTCAAACCATTCAAGCACAACATTATTTTAAAAGAAAATGCATTCCAATTTGTTACAGGTTTTTAATATTTGTTTATTTTCGTTTATGAAGAGCTTTATTGGGTCTTGCAAAATACACAATGGGCCTGATTACAACTTTGGAGGACGTTGTTAATCCATCCCAAATGTGACGGATATACCACCTACTGTATTACGAGTTCCATAGGATATAATGGACTCGTAATACGGTAGGTGGTATATCCGTCACATTTGAGACGGATTAACACCGTTCTCCAAAGTTGTAATCAGGCCCAATATGTACAAAGTACTCACTTAAGAAAAAACATAAGAAAAAACAGTGACAGGGTGCAAGTGGACACAGCGGACATGCAAGGGAGCAACCTCACATAGAGCAGGTAAAGGAACCCCCCCCCAACAATGAGCAAACATGAGCAGGCAATGCTCCTCAAAAACAAGTGAACATTACCCAACGCCTACGGATACCCAAATATAAAAGTGAGGAAAGGAAATAGAATAGTGGAGGGAGTGGAGCAACAGTGATGTAAAAGAGCAAAATGGATGCTGGGAAGAATAGAGATCCAGAAAAGGGAGAAGGAGGAAAGAGAGAGTAAGGAGAATGGAGGAAGTGGAGAAAAGGAGGGAAGGCAGCCAGGAACCATAAGATTGGCAGGCAGAGCACAACATACAAAGGATGCACAACCAGGAGTGGCCAAGGCCGCGGAGAGCCACCACATCAGCTGGTTAGCGATGTTAGGATATTGCACTGTGTCATGGAGAAGAATCCATTAAGGCAAGACAGGACCCCGATCTTGCCTGGCACCTTAGTCCAATATGAAGCCATCAGGTAGCATTCCCAGAGCAGGTGCGCAATGTCACTATCCTCAGAGTTGACTCACCAGAAGGAGATGGAGGGGAGCAGGAGAGACCGACACAAATAAAAAGGCATCCAGTGCCAGCAGTGGAGAATTTTGAAGTAACTGAATTTCAACCTGAATTCCTTGAAAGGGAAATCATGAGTGTTTAATGTTTTTTGTACTGCTCTATTTGTGATTGTTGGTGTAGACTAGCCACGCCTAACATGAGAACTGTTTGAGGCTGTCCACTTTACATCAGACCTCCTGTAATAAAGCAAATATATTCTTTTTTATCTTGTTCTCCAAGCAAATTCGTGAGAGGAGCATATATTTTCCCTCTCCCCCTTTAGAAGGTGTCTCATAGGATACCAAAACCTGTGTTGGAGCCCTTTTTCCGAAAGAGTTCTGCGGTCCTTCTACTGTAGGCATCAGTCACAATCAATCAAGGCTCACCATCTGGAGTACAAAAGAGCGGTAGATTCTCTGCCTAATAGTTGGTGTCTATGAGGTATATAGGATGAAAGGAACAGTGGAGGAATCATTCAGGGCATCATTTAGTGAGTCGGCGTAGGTCCATATAACACTTGGATGGTGATTCTAGCCCTAGGAACACAAGTTAGAGGACACCAATAGATTTTGGCATGAATATACATACTATCATTCTGGAGGCTTTGGTCTGTAAGTATAGGGAAGAGGGAATACTAAGAGAGCCTTTTTTTTAGTATGGTGATTTGGAATGTAACAAAAGCTTGAAATGACAATAGAAACAGAATGAGGCCCTTATTACGGCTTCAGCCGTCTTTTTGTAAGACCGCCGAAGCCGCTGCACCCAACAGACCGCCAGTGCTGGCAGTCTGCTGACTGCCATATTAGGAGTCATTGGAGGAATTCTGTGCATTTATACTGTAGGCGGAAGTCTGACTCTGAAGAGGGGGTTGCATCGCCAGCACCGCCACGGCAGCAACACTCTGACTGCCGTATTACAAGCCGTAATACGGCTTGACAGAGTCTTGTTGGTGTGGTGGTGCTGGCAGTGCAAAACTGCTATGACCCATACCTCCCGGACAACCTCCTCGATGGAGAAGGTAAGTGATCATCTGAAAGGAGGGGGGTGTCTGTGCTTGTGAGTGCATGTGTGAGTGCGTGTGTGGTAGTGTGAATGCAGGGGTTGGGGGTGGGGTGTCTGCATGTGTGAGTGCGGGTATGCCGAGGGGGGTGTAATGTGAGTGCGAGTATGCGGTGGGAGGGGGTTGTGAATGCATGCATGTATGAGACTGAATGTGAATGTGTGCTTGTGTGCGCGTGAATGGGGGTGTGTGTGCGTTTGCATGGGTGCGCCTGAGTGCGTGTAAGTGCGTGAATGCGGGTTTCAGTTTGCATGTTTCAGTGTATCTCCAAGTGAATGGGGGTGTATGTAGCGAGTGTGTGGGTGAGTGGGGTGCGTGTTTGTAAGAATGTGGACGTGTGTGGGTCCATGTATGCATGTATGTGGACATGTGGGAGTGCGTGTGCCAGTGACAACAATGGGGGATTCTTGTCGCCTGGTGCGTTACCGCCAGAGTTTTCGTGGCAGGGTGACTGCCACTGAAAAGCCTGGCGGTCTGCAGCCTTGTAATCCGGCCAGCAGGCTGAGGCCTGCCACCGGGCTGGAGGTGATCACTGCCGGCTTCATCGGTGCGACTGCACCAGCGGGCCAGGTGGCATTGTGAAGGTTTGGCTTCTGACAAACCCCACAACTTAAAAAGTGGCAGTCTTTACCGCTGGGACCCTGGTGGTAAGACCGCCGCAGTGAGGCTGGCGATCTGATGACCGCCAGCCTCATAATGAGGGACTTTAGATAAAGGTTAGTTACTTCCTAGATGGATGTTTCTGGTGATGATGCACTGTTAATATGTGGTAATATTTTAAGATCCTGTGGATTTATGCAATCTGGTAACATTACTTCTAAGGTTCTTCAATAGGTATGAAACAAAAGTACTTGTGTATATATTTCTAAACCACATATAATATGGCAGAGTACTTTTTTTTAATTAAGTTCAAACTTCGTATATTGATGTTAAAAGAAGGACACTGAAAAAGAGGTCCTGAAGTAGGTGGTTATGAATTAGTGAGGCCACCGAAACGTGTGTTGACCATATGCAGCCTCCCTTGGTCAAGACACATTGATGGAAAAAGGAAATTGGGTCTCCTCTCTGTGCCTTCATGAAGACCTCCTGGGAGTAGAGCATAGTGTATGACGTATTTGGTAGTGAGTGACTGATATGACTGATATGAATGGATATGAATGGATGATTGATTGGGGGTTTGTGGCTTTGTTTTAACGTTTTTGTTCAGAGACTGTTAAAGTTGTTTCCATGGCACATTACACTTTCACTGACTACCGGGATACATATGAAGCACTTATATTGAATGTATATACTAATAGTTTATTTATTATGTTATAAACTTTGTATGATTATTTAATAACTAGCGGGGCTGCAGCGGCGTCGGGCCTGCAAAGGTCCTCGCGTTCCAGCAAAGATCACGTAGTCGGTTGCAGGCTCACCGGATTCAGCAGCGGCGTCGGTCCGAGGTAGTCCGAAGTCAGTTTCCTTGGATTTCCACCAGCTTTCCTTTCAAGGGCCCAGGGACTGGATAGGGAACAACTTTTCAGAGCAGCAGTCTCTCCAGAGACTCCAGGTACTGGCAGAGAGAAGTATTTTCTGTCCCTAAGACTTCAAACAACAGGAGGCAAGCTCTAAATCAAGCCCTTGGAGATTTCTTCACAAGCTGGAAGGCACACAAAGTCCAGTCTTTGCCCTCTTACTCTGGCAGAAGCAGCAACTGCAGGATAGCTCCACACAGCACAGTCACAGGCAGGGCAGCACTTCTCCTCAGCTCTTCAGCTCTTCTCCAGGCAGAGGTTCCTCTTGATGTCCAGAAGTGATCTAAAGCCTGTGGTTTTGGGTGCCCTTCTTATACCCAATTTCTCCTTTGAAGTAGGCCTACTTCAAAGTAAAGTCTCTTTTGAATGCGAAATCCTGCCTTGCCCAGGCAGGCCCCAGACACTCACCAGGGGGTCGGAGACTGCATTGTATGAGGACAGGCACAGCCCTTTCAGGTGTAAGTGACCACTCCTCCCCTCCCTCCTAGCACAGATGGCTCATCAGGAAATGCAGACTACACCCCAGCTCCTTTTGTGTCACTGTCTAGTGTGAGGTGCAGCCAGCCCAACTGTCAAACTGACCCAGACAGGGAATCCACAAACAGGCAGAGTCACAGAAATGGTATAAGCAAGAAAATGCTCACTTTCTAAAAGTGGCATTTTCAAACGCACAATCTTAAAATCAACTTTACTAAAAGATGTATTTTTAAATTGTGAGCTCAGAGACCCCAAACTCCACATGTCCATCCGCTTCCAAAACGAATCTACACTTTAATCAGATTTAAAGGTAGCCCCCATGTTAACCTATGAGAGGGACAGGCCTTGCAACAGTGAAAAACAAATTTAGCAATATTTCACTGTCAGGACATATAAAACACATTACTATTTGTCCTACCTTAACCATACACTGCACCCTGCCCTTGGGGCTACGTAGGGCCTACCTTAGGGGTGCCTTACATGTAAGAAAAGGGAAGGTTTAGGCCTGGCAAGTGGGTACACTTGCCAAATGGAATTTAAAGTTAAAACTGCACACACAGACACTGCAGTGGCAGGTCTGAGACATGATTACAGAGCTACTAGTGTGGGTGGCACAACCAGTGCTGAAGGCCCACTAGTAGCATTTGATTTACAGGCCCTGGCACCTCTAGTGCACTTTACTAGGGACTTATTAGTAAACCAAATATGCCAATCATGGATAAGCCAATTACATACACATTTTGTAAAGGAGCACTTACACTTTAGCCCTGGTTAACAGCTGTAAAGTGCCCAGAGTAACAAAAACAGCAAAATCAGAGTCCAGCACACATCAACAACCCGGGGAACAGACAAAAAGTTAAGGGAGACCACGCCAAGGATGAAAAGTCTAACATTGACATAACATTTCTAGTTCTTGTTGCCATTTATTGCATAATTGCATTGCACTTGAAAGTTGAAGTATGGTCCATGAAATGTATTTCTTGAAGCCAACAACCTTTCCTAAGGTTGAGGTAACTTTGTAGCAGTTTACACAATAGTTACATTGTTAATAAAGTTGCTGGCATTAGCTTATTATGCAGTTGTTGAAGAATCACCACTTCAAACCATTCCAAACAGGAATTCCCATATTACAACTACTACAGTAAATGTGGTGAATTAATTCTGCATCAAAAATTACTGATAAGCTGGGTACCTTTAACGTCAGGATTAAGAGTTTAGGAGGGGATTACAAGTAATTCCATGTCGATCCTCTATGTGTTGTATTCTATTATATGTATCGTCATTACATTCCAGCCAAGCTCTGGAATGTGATAACAAGTTATAGAATGATGAGTGGGGAGCAGAGAGTGGTGACCATTTTCTTGGCTGACTGTAGCTGGGGTCTGTTACATGAATAAGATTCCTGCTTCACCCCACTTGCCGTGGCAAGTCATTGCAGAGCAGCTATGAGTAGAACCGCACCCACACTGCAGATCACAGGATTCAACTTGTGAGTGTACAGTTCATCATATTCATGGTATTTTTTTAATTCTAGGCAGCTGATTTTGTTTTACAATCGAACTGTAAGTAGAGCGTGTGAGCAGGTGCTCTTCAGGGGTGGCTCCTTCACAATGGCGAAGGAGTGTCACCCCACTGGCTAAAAGCCAGAAGCTGAAGAATAAAACAATATTATACAATTGTTTTATTTTTCAGCTGCTGGTTGAGCCAGCATGTGCAGGGAGGGGCGAGGCTGGGCCATGGGTAGTGGGATGAAAAGGAATGGAGTGAGTGCACATGCCAGTTTGGCCGGCCGTTTTAGGCCAGCCAAACTGACATGTGCACTTAGGCTTCTCCAACCCGGCTGTGTTGCACAGCCGGATTGGAGAAACTGCACAGACTCCAGTGTACTAGTGTAACATGAGAGCAGTGCCAGGATTGTGTGGGGAGCCTGTGCTGGTGTCCCATGGACTGCTGGCACACCATCACCATCGGGAGAGGAGTGAGGCAGCTGGCAACATCAGGAACAAGTACGTTTTTTAAATGATTATTTTATTTCCCCTCGTGACCGCTTCCCTCTAGCACACCCTTCCTCTTGAGATCTGTGGTGGCTGCTGCTCTAATAGAATTGGTGTGATTTAAATCAATATACAGGGAGTGCAGAATTATTAGGCAAGTTGTATTTTTGAGGATTAATTTTATTATTGAACAACAACCATGTTCTCAATGAACCCAAAAAACTCATTAATATCAAAGCTGAATATTTTTGGAAGTAGTTTTTAGTTTGTTTTTAGTTTTAGCTATGTTAGGGGGATATCTGTGTGTGCAGGTGACTATTACTGTGCATAATTATTAGGCAACTTAACAACAACAAAATATATACCCATTTCAATTATTTATTATTACCAGTGAAACCAATATAACATCTCAACATTCACAAATATACATTTCTGACATTCAAAAACAAAACAAAAACAAATCAGTGACCAATATAGCCACCTTTCTTTGCAAGGACACTCAAAAGCCTGCCATCCATGGATTCTGTCAGTGTTTTGATCTGTTCACCATCAACATTGCGTGCAGCAGCAACCACAGCCTCCCAGACACTGTTCAGAGAGGTGTACTGTTTTCCCTCCTTGTAAATCTCACATTTGATGATGGACCACAGGTTCTCAATGGGGTTCAGATCAGGTGAACAAGGAGGCCATGTCATTAGATTTCCTTCTTTTATACCCTTTTTTGCCAGCCACGCTGTGGAGTACTTGGACGCGTGTGATGGAGCATTGTCCTGCATGAAAATCATGTTTTTCTTGAAGGATGCAGACTTCTTCCTGTACCACTGCTTGAAGAAGGTGTCTTCCAGGAACTGGCAGTAGGACTGGGAGTTGAGCTTGACTCCATCCTCAACCCGAAAAGGCCCCACAAGCTCATCTTTGATGATACCAGCCCAAACCAGTACTCCACCTCCACCTTGTTGGCGTCTGAGTCGGACTGGAGCTCTCTGCCCTTTACCAATCCAGCCACGGGCCCATCCATCTGGCCCATCAAGACTCACTCTCATTTCATCAGTCCATAAAACCTTAGAAAAATCAGTCTTGAGATATTTCTTGGCCCAGTCTTGACGTTTCAGCTTGTGTGTCTTGTTCAGTGGTGGTCGTCTTTCAGCCTTTCTTACCTTGGCCATGTCTCTGAGTATTGCACACCTTGTGCTTTTGGGCACTCCAGTGATGTTGCAGCTCTGAAATATGGCCAAACTGGTGGCAAGTGGCATCGTGGCAGCTGCACGCTTGACTTTTCTCAGTTCATGGGCAGTTATTTTGCACCTTGGTTTTTCCACACGCTTCTTGCGACCCTGTTGACTATTTTGAATGAAACGCTTGATTGTTCGATGATCACGCTTCAGAAGCTTTGCAATTTTAAGAGTGCTGCATCCCTCTGCAAGATATCTCACTATTTTTGACTTTTCTGAGCCTGTCAAGTCCTTCTTTTGACCCATTTTGCCAAAGGAAAGGAAGTTGCCTAATAATTATGCACACCTGATATAGGGTGTTGATGTCATTAGACCACACCCCTTCTCATTACAGAGATGCACATCACCTAATATGCTTAATTGGTAGTAGGCTTTCGAGCCTATACAGCTTGGAGTAAGACAACATGCATAAAGAGGATGATGTGGTCAAAATACTCATTTGCCTAATAATTCTGCACTCCCTGTAGACCTCAGCCATCCTGTGCAGTAATGGTTACTGTGTGCCCTCAGCACTGTGCGCGATAATCGCAAATTCAAATTTTACAAGCTTACCATCACACGCACAGCTTTACAGCACAGAAGGAACATTTTAGGGGTTTTTTGGCACCTTTTTGCGAGTACTTTCTAATCCATTGGATATTGATATTTGTCTGAACATGTGTGCCTAAACTTTCACACCTCCCCAAGCCTTCTTATCAGCACCAGGTGAACCTATTATTAGGTAGCCTCAATGGAAGATGCATTTCCTCAATTATATTTCTACAATTGAGGAAAACCTAGGAGAGGAATTACAGGCTTCAAGGAAGAAAACGATTCTTTTACACACTTTAGAGACTTTAAGAATTTATGAACAGGGGGCGTGGCCTGGCGGTTGCCAAGATGGCTGCTCACTAAGCGGGCTCCAGCAAGCTCACAGCATAAACCCCAACATCCGATGATAATCCGTACACATCCAGCAACAGGAGTTCTTCTTAAAACCCTGGGTGCCCGCTGAGCCTGAGGAGGATCGCACTGAGAGGTGTGCGGCTCTCCTGGGACAGCGGAGGAGTGTGGGAGAAGCCTGGAATAATGGCACCATAGAAAGGGAGGGGCAGGAGGGACAGCGGGGCTTCCCTGGTCCCTGTGAGACTGTAACGGGACTGAACTTGGAGGCAGCAGCCCTGCTGGAGGCGGACGAGGAGGAGCAAGTGGGTGGCCCGTGCTGAGGGCTGTCAGAGGCTTGAAAGCAAGGTTTGGGCAGGCCGTGGGCAGCATGTGAAGAGGTGAAGACCGTGCGGCCTGCCTACTCGTAGGGTCCAGGTGAGGGAGTGCCTCAGAGTTCTTGGGGAGGCACGTCTTGTCCGGAGAGGAGCGGGCGACCCAAGTAAGGAGGAAGTGGCCGGGATTCGACCAGGGGGCCAGTGTTGTCGGAGGGCCCGGGTCTTGACATTTGGTGAGATGGTGGAGAGCGGGGAAGTTGTGGTGTGGCGGTTCTGACTGTAGCGCCCCACCCCTCATAGACTGTTGCTGTCTGCCCCCTTTGTTTCCTCTGGGGCTCTATATGACTACACCCTGCGGTGCCGGGCATACTGGACGGTGCTCCGGGGGGAATTAGAGCAGCGACTGTGGCAAAATGATGCTCCACCGGCGCTGACCTGACAGCCAGCAGGGCTGAAATTTGAGGAGGCCAGGAGGTGGCTGACGTGCCCTATCTGCCCTGGTCACCCAACTCTCAGTGCTGCACTGCACCCGGGGCACTCGATGGGGCATGAGGCACCTCCCCTTATCTCTGGATATCACCTGAACAGCGAGACCTAAGCGAGATGATGAAACCTAAAGGGACAGGCCCGATCCAATCCAATGAAATGGACAAATATGCCATGAGCAAGCAATCAGTGGTGATGGCGGTTGGGGAGATGGAGGAGCCCGGGGTGTCGGAGCCATCGCTGGGCGCCATCATGGTGGCGATTTAAGGCCTGAAAACCTCCCTGGAGCCCAAACTGGACGCGGTAACCATTGATTAACCTGCTGCGGCCTATCTACAGAAGATGCCCGAGAAAGTTACTTCGGCGAAATCGCATATATCCACCTGCTGCAGTCCACTTCCAAGAAGGTGGTGGAGCAGGTCCAGTGCCTCATTCATCAGCAGGAACTGATGGCTGCAAGACTCGAGGACCAGAAGGGTAGGGCGAGAAGGAATAATCTCCAAGTGCTTGGGGTCGCGGAGGGGGCCGGAGGGGCCTAGTGCAAGTCTTTTTCTGGAAGACGTGGTAGTTAATACCCTCGGAGATGTACAGGGGTCAGATGGGGGAGGGAGGCCAGGGGATTGTCTATGCCCAGAATTGTTAGATACAGTTGTGGTAACTGCAATAGAATGTCCTGACACAACTCTGAGGTGAAGGTCATGACATGGAATGTCAATGGCCTTGGTAACAAGATCAAACACACTATAGTCCTACGGTACATCCGTAGACACTCACCAGACTTTGTCCTGCTGCAAGAAACCCATCTAAAGGGCAACAGCTATGGGACATTCAACCAAATGGGATATGCCCTCGTAGAACACTCTGGCCATACACCAACTCCAAGGGTACTGAAATTTTGGTTAGGTCAGTAGTCCCCTACACTCCGGGTACAACATGAACAGACCCACTCAGTAGATTTGTGGCACAGACAGGTACTTTCGAAGGCCGGACAATAAACCTCTGCTCCATATATGTGCCCCCAAAGCTCCATGCGGACACCTTTCAGGCACTTGCCGTGGTCTTGCTTGTGGTTCCTATAGGAATGCTGGTATTGGGTGGGGATATGAACGATGCATTGGACCCGGAAGGGGACAGGCTTTCCGGAACCAGAGGGGGAAATGAGGTGGGCCCACTCAAGATGTTTGAGGACACAATAGGACTAGTAGACTTGTGGCATGAGCATCAACCGATGGATACACAATATACCTATTTCTCACATGCACACAAAAGCTATTCCTGTCTGGACTACATATTCACTCAGTATACACAGACGGGACAGTTTCATGGGGCAGACCATTTGATGCGGGACATATTGGATTATGCCCCCGTGGTAGTCCCACTGACGGTTCCTGGAGTAGGGAAGATGCTGCCTCACAGGATAGACCCCTAGTACTTCAAAGATAGATCCTTCCAAGACAAGATGCGGGAACGGACGACCCAATGCTTCTGAGAAAATGAAGAAACAGTTGCCTTGCAAAGCCTTCTGTGGGAAGCTTTTATGGCAGTCTTGCGTGGCAATGCAGCGGCCTTGATAGGAGGCATAAGGAAAGAGCGCATCCTGCAATGCACTGAACTAGAAAAAGAAATAGCCGCTTTGGGAGCTGAAGCACTGAGTGAGGGGCAGTCTAGCCCAGATCAGAGTCATAGGCTTCAGCTGCGACAACAGGAGCTTCGAGACCTAGCGGAAAATAAGGCCAGGTTGTGTGCATTGGCTACTCAGCGCCGCCTCTATGTCGTTGGCGACAAGGCGAACAAACTTATAGCCTGGCTAGAAAGAAGGGATAGGGGGAGGAACTGGTTCATAACACAGAGACGCAGAGGGGGGACGCACACTACTGGGGAAGCCATAGCAGACGCTTTTGCCACATACTACGAACAGCTATACAAGTACCTGTCCATTCACATAGAGGAGGAATGTGTGGATCTTCTGAGAGATATCTCCTCCAGGTTCTCTCTGGGGATGACAGGGCTGACCTAGAACAGAAAATGACTGAGGAGGAGTTGGGAATGCAATCAGGGAACTCCATAGTGGAAAGGCGACTAGCCCCAACGGATCGCCCATTGAACTATATAAATGTTTGGCTCAGGACGTGGCAAAGCACATGTTAAATATGTTCAGGAAAGCCAGGAAGATGGGGATTCTACCAGTGGACCAAATTGAGGTGATACTAAAAAGGATAAGAGACCAGAAACTTGTAGATAATACCAGCCCAATTCCCTCCTAAATGTGGGGGCCAAGGTATTGGCGAAGGTCTTGGCCAATAGACTTAAAAAAGTTCTCATGACTGTGATCCACCCAGAACAATCCGGGTTCATGCCACACAGAGGTACGAGGCATGCATATGATAGAACACCTGGCCACAAGGACGTGGTTTTGATGTCATTGGATGCACTTATGGCATTTGATAGTATTGATTGGTCATACCTTTTCACTGCTCTCGTCTGGATGGGATTCGGCCCCTTTTTGTACCTTGATTAAGCTCCTGTACCAGGCTCCGAGGGCAAGAGTGTGGGTAAATGGCATGATTGTCCATTCCTTTGCCCTACAGAAGGGAACAAGGCAGGGCTGCCCCCTCTACCCAATGCTTTGTGCCCTGGCACTGTAGCCGCTGGCGGCCTGGTTATGACAGGACGCTCTGGTGAAGGGGATTATAGGAGGGGGGTGGGAGAGTGAATTTCTCTCTATGCAGACAACATTTTACTGTATGCCACCAGACCCCGCACCACGGTAGTTAGGTTACTTCACATCTTCCAGATCTTTGGACCCTATTCAGGATTTGAAATCAACTGGGGTAAGTTCCTTGTCTTCCCCCTTTCAGAGAAAACTCCAGCACTTCCCACATGCTGCATGGCCCCGGTGGCAAGTGGGGGATTTTAATATTTGGGTCTACATATAACACTCTCCTTAGATGGATTTATGGGGCAGAATCTGCTCCCTCAGTTGGAGCATCTCCGTAGGGATGTGGCACACTGGTGGGGACTCCCGGTCTCATTAATGGGGAGGGAAGTTATTTTTAAGATGATAGCAGTCCCACGCCTTTTTTATATCTTATAGAAACACTCCATATCGGATGCCAGATGAGCTGTTCAAGAAAATTAATAGCGAGTTGAAAAGCCTCATGTGAGATGGGGGTAGTTCTTGCATTTCTTTATCTAAGCTCCAACTCCTCTATTACTGGGCAGCACAATTATGCACAATATATGACTGGGTTTTTGCGGACTGGGATGACCCGGCATTTCGAGTAGACAGGGAGGCAATGGGAGAATACATCACTCATCTATGGTGCTTTGTGAGAGGGCCAGCTACCACCACACACCCAGTCAGTGGTACGGCTGTGGAGGGAGGCAAGCAAATTTCTTGGCTGGGCAGACAGACTGACGTGCTGGACACCTATCTGGAGCAGCAGACTACTGCATGAGGTTAGGAAATTACAAGAATTCAGGCACTGGGGGCTAATCGGCATATATCATTTGGGGGACATCTGGAGAGTGGGGTCGCGCAACTGTTTTTAGACTTGGCGAAGGAGTATGCATGGGCAAGTCAGAAAGTTTTCGCTACCTGCAACTGAGACACTCATCGCAATGCCATATCCCTGAGGAGGAGCAACTTCCTGAGTCTGAGTTAGAGGATAGGCTCTTATCAGAACCCATAATGACTAAGGCCATCTCCTTGATCTACAAGAAGATACTCAATAACTCTCCTGACTCCCTTCAGGCCCTCTGGGTAGCCTGACAGGGTAACATTGGGCTGATCGAGGATGACAATTGGATTGAGGCGATTCAGAGTCCCAGGGAGATTGTAATAAGGGTCCATTTCTGGTTAATACAACTCAGAATCCTACACAGGGCATACTACTCTAGGTCACTGCTGCAGCGACTGGGGAGGTGTGCATCTGACTGATGCACCAGGGGATGTTACATGGTGGGATCCTTTTTTCACATCTTCTGGGAATGCCCAATGATACAGCAAAACAAACTGGAGGGAGATAAAACAAATTATGTCCAAGGCGGGGTGCAATTGGGTCACCAGGGATCCCTGACTGGTAGCGATATCTGGACTGATGCCAGCGGGCAGTGTAGGTTATCTACCAGTGTCGGAGCTGCCCGAAGAAATGTGAGAAAATATGGTCACATTGGTCGACATACAGAGACTCAGAATGATAACTAGGGGTGTGGGGGGGGCTTGGGGGATAGGGGGGAAGAGGACTGTCACACTGACTGGGCTATAATTTGGCGTGTTCCATGTGAAACTGTCATATTTGATGAGGTTGTTATGTTACTTGGCTGTAATGACTACATTTTGCACTGTCTGAACCAAACATTGTATGCTGAGCAATAGTTTCAATAAATAGATTTATAAAAGAAAAAAAGAAAATATGAACAGATGGAAAAGAAACAGAGACCTCAAAGTGAAAGTGGTATGCTTTTAGACACCATGGAAGATTTTGACAATTGCTTCACGCTATCTGTTTGAATCATTTCAATGTATTTCAATGCAAGAAAGAACAAGAGTCCATTGTGGATTACATAGCTGAACCTAAAAAGCCTGCAGTATCTTCTAAGTTTGGGAGTCTACTTAACACAACACTGATTCTAATGGTCAGGAAAATTATGGGCGAAACAAACAGAAAGGGAGCTTGTCAAGATCCTAAAAACAGGAAGTTAGTTCACTGTTTAATCAGAAGGGTGGTTATAGATGTGAAAACAAATAACATTTGGCTAAGGATAAATGTTTTCCGACATTGTAACAAAAAATTCAAATTCCACAGTCAAATTTATTGCCAATTACTTTGATTTTGTATCAGAAAATGCTGATGAAAGTGATTCACAGTGTGTGTTGAGCTTAGCGTGAGATGCCTTAGGGATGGAAAGCTCTAGTGGGTCTAAAAAAATATGTTTATTTACACTGGATGGGGTATCAGTTGACATTCCAACAGAATTAGACTCTGTTTATAAATAAGTCTGTGTCGATAAAGAAGTGCATCAATACTTTAGGAGAATAGTTAGAGACAGATATACGACCATATTTTTTGCGACTCGCAATTTGCAACTCACTTGCCAGTCACAAATTGCAAGTTGCAAAACCAAATGCACAAGTGTCAATGGCACTTTTTGCGATTCCTAATGGGTTTGCAAATGACCTACCTCATTAATATGCATGACTTGGGATTGGCTGCACTCACAGGAATGGTGGGCTGCTGGGGACAGCAGACCACCATGCCTGTGACTGCTTTTAAATGAAGCAGTTTTTTTTTAAAATGCAGCCCATTTTCCTTAAAGAAAAACGGGATGCATTTCAAACCAAAAAATTATTTTATTTTTTTCATTTTTTTAGAGCAGGTAGGTGTCCGCTCTGAAAAAATATTTTCGCATCCATTCACTAAGGAGAAGGGGTCCTGAATGGGTTACCACTAAGTTTAAATTGGTGGGAACTGCGATTGTTATGCAACCGCAATTACGGTTGCAAAGCAATCATACATCCCCCTGCGACTTGCAATTAGGAAGGGACGCCCTTGAGCCCCTTCCTAATTGCGAGTCGCAAATCCCTATTTTGTGAGTCGGTAATTGCGACTGACTCACAAACTAGGGATGCTACATCTTAGCAGCCCATTTTGCAGTCGCAAACAGCGATTTTTGCTGTCTGCGACCGCGTTAGACCATCGTACTTCAGGCCCTTACTTCCTATGGCTGTGCACTCTGAGGAACCAATACCTAGGGTGGGGTAGTGAGTTGTAAAGTTTGCATTCAGAGGTAGAGAGTCTGAGGGGAAACTTTGTGTTGCTGAAAAAGGACTGTCGGTTTTGGGTTGGCTGGATCAGAGGAATCTTGGAATCATGTTTAATCCCAATAGTCTCAAACAAATGTAGTTGTTAAATGGTGACGATATTTTTCTCAACGGATGTGCAGAGAATTTCTCAATGTTTTTTTCTGGGAAAGTGGGTGAACTATAAAGGTTACAAAGTAAAACAATTTTAAAGGAAAATTATACCCCAGACTCTCACAAATTTAGGAATATTCTGTTTTGCATCAGGAATAAAGTTAAGGATGCCCTAGAAAGTTTGACAAAAGAGGGTGTGATTCAGAGTATTGAAGCCAGTGAGTGGTTAGCCCCCTTGGTCAAAGCGAGACATGCCAGTGTATTGATTTGCATGATCTGAATAAGAACATTATTGTTGAAAAAATTCTGCTGCATAAAATTAGTGAGATGTTAGCATTAACTAAGGGTGTCACAGGATTTACATCACTACATCTCACTTTGGCCTACCATCAAGATGTAGGTAGAAAGCAAATTGCGAGTTGCAAATTGTGAGTCCTTCCGACTCGCAATTTGCAACTCGCAATTTGCTATGCAGAAAGGTGTCTCAGACACCTTCTGCGACTCGCTATGGGGTCGCAAAGACCCACCTCATTAATATTAATGAGGTGGGTCGCAGTTAGCGAGTCTAGGCACTCACGGGGATGGTGGTCTGCTGGAGACAGCAGACCACCATGTCCGTGACTGCTTTTAAAGAAAGCAGTTTTTTTTTCTATCTGCAGCCCATTTTCCTTAAAGGAAAACGAGCTGCACATAGGAAAAAATACCGAAACCTTTTGTTTCGTTTTTTTTCAGAGCAGGCAGTGGTCCATAGGACCACTGCCTGCTCTGAAAAACTAATTTTGTGATCATTCCTATGGGGACCCCTTCCCGTTTGCAAATGAGTTACCATCCACTTCAAGTGGATGGTAACTGCAAGTTGATTTGCGACCGTGAAAAACTTACATCGCGGTGCAAGTCGCAAATAGGAAGGGAACACCCCTTCCTATTTGCGAGTCGGAAACACATTTTGCGAGTCGGTTCCGACTCGCAAAATGTGTTTCTGCATTGCGTGCGGGCAATGACAAAGATCTTACAACTGAATTAAAGAAATATACATTTGCACTAAATTCAGTTACATATTTGGGGCATGAAATTTCTGAGCATGGGGTTTTACCAAAAAAAGAGGTTCTAGAGTCTATGAAGAATGCAGCAGCCCCAACATCCAATGACGACGTAAGATCCTTTGAGTCTAGTGAAATTTTATTCGGAATTTGTCACGTTTTTTCTGCTAAGATGTTTGAAATCAGACTACTGTTAAAGCTTTTATGCACATTTGAGTGGAACAGCAGGCATCAAAGATGTTTTGATCAGATCAGGGGTGAAATTTCAGATGCTGTTCTCTTACATGGTTTAAATAGTTGTGCAAACACTGTCCTTGCTAGTGATGCCAGTGGGGAAAGGCTTAGGTTCGTTTTGTCACATATTGCTGGGAATGCTTGTGAAGTTACCATATCTTGTGCTGCACGTTCACTTTCTCCAGCAGAAGAGATGTTTTACAAAATTAAAAGGGATATGCTAGCATGTGTGTGGGGAATTGATAAGTTCAGGCAAGATGTCTGAGGGTCAGAGTTGTTGATCCATACCGATCATAAACCGTTAATAAATATTCTTATAACTGAGGGAAAAAGCAACACTTCTCCTTTCCAGATTATCACTGAGGTTGCTAGATGACAACTATAGAGTTCAATATTTACCAGGGGTGAAAACAAGGTGACTGATTAAATGAGTTGAGCAACGTTGCAAAATATTAAAGAGAAGAATGTTCAGTAGAGTGATATGTGTCTTGCTGTCATGGAGGATGTGGATACTAGAAGGTTTTTGAGAGAATATTGATTAGCTGAATATGAGTCTGACATTATGTTGAGTGAGGTTAAAGGATATTTGGAAAATGGTTGGCCAGACAAGAAGATGATAAAAGCAACAGACCATTTTGGGAGATCAAGGATGAGTTGTCATGGAAAGATGATGGATTCCTATTAAGAGGGGTTAGGGTGATTTCACCGTTGTCTCTTAGGAACAAGATTCTTGAAACATATCATGAGGGGAATTTAGGATTCATTAAGTGCAAGAAGAGAGTTAGATTACTGGTGGCCACGTGTAGGACGATAAGTGGGACGATTTGTACATGAGTGTGTTGACTGCATTGATGCTGATGAGAGTTTAGTCACTGTTAGACTGCATTTGTCTCCTTTATCTTCTACTGGTGGACCTTGGGAAATGTTAGCAGTTACATTTTAGAGCCTATACAAGACAGCATTGCGTTAGTCAATATGTGGTTGTGTTATAAGATTTGTTTTCAAAATGGCCTGATGTAAATATTATGAAAAGAGCTGATTTGTCTGCAGTTATAGGGTTTATGGTTGAAGTGTTCTTCAGTGAGTTCTCACTGATAATGGTCCTCTGTTGGTGTGAAGTGTGTTTAAAGATTTTTTGTCAAGGCACAGCATTGAATGGAAACATACTTCAGTTTATCACCCTCGGGTAATGGTGCAGTGGAACACTATAATAGAGTTTGGATTGGTAATATACAGATAGTAGTTAAGGGTTGCAAAAATTAGAAGTTGGAACTTAAAAAACTGTTGTGGGCTTATCATACAACCCCGGATGTGATAGGGTTTTCTCCTTTTATAATTTTTAAAGAGATCCATTTACTGAAGATAGTAAAGCATGCTTGAAGCAATAGAGCCAGTACATCATTTTAATGGAGGTTGTTAAAGAGAACATAAATAAGTCCACATCTGGTTACAAAAAGTACTGTGATGTGGAACACGGTATAAAAGAGATGAAGCTGTGTTTTGGGGACTTTGTCAAAGTAAGGGATCCAAAGAAAAGAGAAAAAGGTTGCACCAATTTGTGGGTCCTTTTGAAGAACTAGAGTTGTTTAATAAGTTTACAAAATTGAGTGATGGGAAGGTATGGCAGTTTAGAAGAATTGCTTAGTGTCAGAAGTGTAGGGATTAAAAAGACTGTAAGGAGTACAAGTGACAGATAGCATAGACCATGGTTGATGGATGTGGATGGAGAGAAGTTTGTGATGCCGGAAGATGAAGTTGTGGAAACGGATTGCAGGTCCACCTGTGGAAAGGAAAACATTGCTTGTTACACAAGAGGTGGTCATCCTGTATATATGCCACAGAAATGAAAGAATTACATGGGTGGGTAATCCTATTTTGAATTATTCACATTTTTACATTTCTATTTTTTAATATAATTGGTTCTTTTGTCAGTTATTATATAACTTTTGAACCATCAATCATTATGGTCGTTCTTTATATAAAAACATATGTGTTTTTATTGCTTTTACACATAACAAGTGCCTTTACACATCAAGATACAGCACCAAGAATTGGCCGGCAGAGTCAGTCTAAATACTCAACACATGAATGCACAGTGGCACATTCAAGAAACAAGAGAAAAGAGAAAAAGAAAGGAATGTACAATATCATGTGAACGACTGTTCCCTCGTATACCTGAGGGAGAAAAATGTGTGCAGTTGTAGCCAGACAGCTAATCAACCAATGAAGAAGAACCCAGCCTAGCACATCCCATTGCCCTGCATTATCTCTCTCCCGTTCCCAACAGGAATATACATCCTATCACTTTCAGAGGGGCACCCATACTAAAAAAGGGTGAAAATACTCAAGACATCCCGTCTAGCCATCTGTAGTTTGTTCAACCTGACTAAGCATATCTTTCAATTGAGTCAGGTAGTCATCCCACTGTTCCATGAGATTGCACCTCTCCTCCAGTCCTTGTGCATCAGCCCGTCCCAAGAGCTTCCAGTGAACCACGTCTCTCTGCCATGCAATAATCGGGGGAGCAGTCACTGCCTTCCAGGACATGGCAATGCAGCGTTTTGCAAGCATGAGTGCCAGAACCCAGAAGCCCGTTTTTTACTTTCATTGTTTTTGTTACTACTCCTACATTCAGAATGCAATGAGTGGGATCTCGCGGTAGGATAGAGTTTGTAATAGTAGAGATACAGGAGGTCACCGTTTGCCGGTAATCCGTAATTACTGGGCACAGCCACAACATAAGGATAACCTCCACAACAACCTGTTGACATCATGGGCATAGCGCTCTAGCGCCTGGGTACATTTTACCTATCCTGTCCAGCAAGAGATATATATGATGCAGATAGAAGAATTGAGTAAAGAGGAATAGGGCATTCCGGGTAATCATTTTGATGAACCCCAAACACCTTTGCCGGGTAGTGTATGTTAGATCCGCCGACAATTTGTTCTCCCCCCATCCCTTAAGGTCTGAGAAGCAGGCATTGGAGGGGTCCCGACTCAGAGATCTATAAGTGTCGGATATTGCCTGTCTCAAGCCCTCTAAAGTCAACTTCAGCTTCAATGGACCAACCACTTGTGATAGATCTCCTCAGACCCCACGTTCTTCCTGCTACCCCACAGAGGGCCCAGTATAACAGAAATTGTCTTGGGTCCAGATCGCCCCCTTCCATCAGATCCTCAAAAGTGTATAACCTACCTTTTATTACTATGTCTCCCCACTTCGTGTATCCCGCTGCAGTCCAAGCATATATTGAGTGAATCAATGGCAGATTCCTACATGGTGGTGGAGCCCATAATGGTAGGCTAGGTGCATATGGTACTACTCTCTGTCCACATTGTGTATATTTCTGCCCGCACCAATCTGCTAACTTCACTAGAAAAAAGTGGCCTCCACTTGGCAGAGGCATCATTGTGTGGAGGGAGAGGGGAGTTGGGTGTTTTGGTTTGGAGGGGGGTCCTTAGGTTTGGAGAGGGGTCTTTTGGTTTGGGGGGGTTAGGTTTTGACTTGGATTCTGAGGGAGGGGGCTTGGGTTTGGGTTTGGGAGGGGTAACCTTGGACTTTGTGGGGGTAGAAGTCATAGGTGAGGGTGGGGCATGGCTTCTACCAGGGGGACTATGGGAGGACTGGGAGGTGGAAGGCAGGGGATTAGGGAGGGAAACAGGGCGTTTGGGGGACATGGACTGGATCAGTGGATGGGAAAAGGGAAACTTTTTTAGGGGCACAAGGTTGGTCATGGGATACACGTTTGGGAGTGGAGGGAGAGGCAGTGGTTGTCAAGTGTGTATGGTGAGGTGCCTGGAGTGCAGGTGCGAGCATGGATGCTATGTGTGTGCTGTGTGACTGTTGGGTGGGTGAGTGTGGGTGTTTGGGTGTAGGGTAAGGAGGGGGAAGAGATGCAGGGAGATGGCAGGGTGGATGTGTGAATGTATGTTGTGGTGGTGTCTGCAGGTAGGGTGGATGTGCTGCAAGTGGGGGTGTTGACAGTTGTGCTGAGTGCGCATATGGTGTATGGGATGCATGTATGGGGGTCTGCTATTGTGGTGACAGTGGGAATCAGGGCACTTGTGGCAGGATCTGGGAGTGATGATGAGGTGACTGCAAGTATGAGTGGTGTAGTGTCTATGAGGGTGCAGGTGGTGGGGGAGTCAGTGTAGGGAGTGGATGTTGTTGTGTCTGCAAGTGTCTGTTGTGTGTGTGCATGGCGGTGGGGGCATTTGTGGTGCTCGTGTTTGTCCATGCAAACCGTGTCTGTTGATATGGATGCATGTTGGTAGGAGAGTGTGCCTAGGATGGGTGAGGGGAGAGGGCTGTGAGATTGGGAACAGATAGTTGGAGGGGGGACGGAAGAAGAAGGGACACCGGCTGCAGTCAGTGAGGAGGCCAGAGCCTTAAAGGATCTCTGCAGGGCAGCCCGGGCAATGTGAATGCCTTCTCGGTAGGCAGTGGACTGCTGCATCGGTGTAGGCCAGTCCCTGGATGGCATTCACGATGGTTGACTGCCCCACAGAGATGGACCTCAGGAGGTCAATAGCCTCCTCACTGAGGGCAGAAGGGCTGACTGGGGCAGGGGCAGAGGTGCCTGCGGCTAAGGAGATGCCCACCCTCCTGGGTGAGCGGACATGGGCAACTGGTTGGGGAGCAACATGGAACGTAAGGGATGATAAGGGGGGCAGTGGACAAAGATGTTGCTGGGATGGTCCCAGATGGGTCCGCCACCACCAGGAAGCGTCCACCAGAGGAGGAATTAGAAGATGTTGTAGTCGATCCTGTCTCCCCTGTGGAACTCCCCTCGTCCTCCGTCCCACTGGTCCCCTCGGCTCCACTGGTATCAGCCTCCTGGGTCCCGTGGGCTGCAGCTTTCCCACTAGCCGTGCCCCTTCTCCTTCACCTGATGATGCTGATGCACACAAAGACAGAGGAGGAGAGGGAAGGAAAGTGGGAGAGGTAGAAAGGGTCCAATGGGTCAATACCTACACATCATACACACAGAGTAACAACATAATTATCTGCAGCTGTGCCATGGCAGGCCATTTCCACACCTATAGATGCTACAACAGTAGGACACCATGGGGGACAGTACAGCAATGCAGATGTTCACTGCTGATGATGGTACAATAGCAGTTATGTACTTGATGAGGGTCATAATAGTCACACTTGCACAGTACTTGGCACATTCTCATGGTCGTCTACGGAGAAATGTCTGGGCCCACTATGCCTATCTACACATATAGAACATGGCAGCTGATTGAGGACACAGTGGTAGGCTGATACTGATGGCAATGCCCTGACACCTCAGGTGTACTGATGCTGATGGCAGGTGCTGGCCTCCCAAACTTTGTTGAGGATGACCACACAAATCCCACATTGGAAGGATTTCCCCTCATAAGTCACTGTCTGCAGGGTATGGGCACACATCTCTGATACCAAACGTGCCAGGGTGGCTCATACCCATAGTTGACGTGCATCTACCAATGACCTATGCTACATCTACCCACTAGTAGTCAACCTAAACCCATACGAGCATTATAATATAGAGGTGTGAGTGTGTACTTAACCTCTTGTGGGTGCTGTGCTGCCCTAAAGCGCCCATCCACCTCAGGGTAGGCCATCACCAAAATGCGGACCATTAGGGGGGGGTCAGGGTCTGACAGGCACCCCTCCCTCATTGGGAGGATGTCCCCAGCTAGGCCTCTGCGGTCTTACGTGCCCAGCGTCTGTGGTCCTCCCACCGCTTCCTGCAGTGGGTGCTCCGCCAGGCATGGGCCCTCAGGGTCCGCACTCGCTTGGCGATGGCACACCAAAACCCATTTTTTGTGATGGGCACTGACCTGCATGGGTTACAGAAAGAGAAGGAGAAAGTCACGTAGAGTGGCATCACAGGAACAGCTGTGGACATCACACATCAGACACATCGCATGGCCACACTCACATGTCTTCACGCCACTAACGCTCAGACTCCTCACCGATCTCCATGCATCTACTCTGTCTGCCTCGTCCCAACGCCTTTCATTCTCACACACATCACTATCAGACAGGACAGTGACATAAGAATCACCTGCTGCTCTGGTGCCCAATACAACTGTCCATACACGGGTAGGACCCTGTTCACAAGCTTTTTCCAGCTCTTCCTGGGTGAAGGCTGGGGCCCTATCTCATGCAGGACTTGCCAGCTTGGCTTCCAGAGTCAGAACACAGCAGAACGCAGTAGAGGTCTTGCTTGCATGAGTGTCAGGAGTCAAGTGAGCTATGCCACAGTAAATGGCAGTCACTCCCGCCGCGTACAAGACCGCCACTGCCGGCGGTGATCACCAGTGGCCCCAGTCTCCCATAGGCAACATTGTTTTCCAATGAAGAGTTGCACTGCGGTTGAGGTCGCTTACTGCCGTGATGACTAATGCCGGCGGAATTAGGTCACTTCCAACTGTCCTGTGCATGCAGGACAGGCGGCTGCCATTTTACATGTGAATAGTGATTAGTAGATGACTTTTAAGTGTGTCATGGGTGAAATATTGTGACTTCTGCATAGATTGACTATGTCCACACATTCGATACATCTACTTCTGACTACTCCTCTCTCCTATTCCCAGATATGTTGCAATGGTAAGGATGAGACATGCTCCTGTGTACCCGCCCCTAGTCGACCTTGGTACCCTGGAAGAGAGACCTGTCATACAGACGTATCGACTGAACCGTCAGACCATCATGGAGCTGGTGACCCAGTTGAAGCCGGATCTGATGCCTACCATACGTCATCCCTATGCCATCCCTGCCACAGTACAGGTATTGTCAGTACTCCGCCACTTTGCCTCAGGGTCCTTCCAGGTGACATTGAGTTTCGCAGCAGGAATGTCACAGCCAATGTTCAGTAATGTGCTGAACGATGTACTGTGTACTCTGCTCAAACATCTGCCCTGCTACATCAGGTTCCCCCACATGCAGATTTTGCCACTGTCAAATCTGCCTTCTACAATTTTGCACATGTCCCTCATGTGATAGGGGCAGAAACATCCTGAACAACTAGGTCTAAACCACTACTTGCCTAAACCACTACTGCTAAACAACTAAAAAGTTTCTACAACTAAGTACTGAACAACTACTGTCTAAACAACAATTGTGCCTGAATAACAATTACCTGAACAACTAATTTTATAATTTTAAGGTAAGGTTTTCTTTTTGGTTTTTATGGTTTATTAGTTGTTTATAATATATATATATATATATATATATATATATATATATATATATATATATATATACATATATATATATATATATATATATATATATATATATATATATATTAGTTGTTCAGGCAATTGTTATTCAGGCACAATTGTTGTTTAGACAGTAGTTGTTCAGTACTTGTAGATACTTTTTAGTTGTAGCACTAGTGGTTTAGGCTATAGTTGTTTAGGACCTAGTTGTTCTGTCACATATTCGATAGGGGCCATAGATGGCACCCACATTGCCTTGGTTCCAACCAGGAGAAACGAACAAGGGTTGAGAAACCGGAAAAACTTTCATTCCATTAATGTCCAGGTAGTGTGTCTCACTGACCAATATATCTCCCAGGTTATGGCCAAGTTCCCTGGTTCTGTGCATGACTCTTTCATTCTGCGGAATAGCAACATCCCACACATGATGGCAAGACTGCAGGGGGACCAGGCCTGGCTCATCGATATGTAACCAATAGTATGTCTGACCCTGTAATCTCACCTCTCTTCCCAACCTGTCCTGTGTCCCTACCGGTATTGACATGGGGCCTACCTCTGTGCACACAGGTGACTCTGGCTACCCTAACCCTCCCTGGCTACTGACACCTGTGAGACATCTGACTACACATGGTGAAAAACGTTTAAATGAGGCCAATGGCAGAAGACCTTTGGCCTTCTGAAGGCCAGATTCCAGTGTCTACACGTCTCCAGAGGTGCCCTACTCTACAAACCACTGAAAGTGTGCCACATCGTTGTTGCATGCTGCATGCTACACAATCTGGCCCTGAGACGTCACATCCCATTGCTGGATGAAGCGGAGGTGGCAGCTGGACCAATGGCTGATGAAGGGGACATAGTGAGTGATAAGGAGGAAAATTATAAGGATGCAGCTGACTCTAGAGCAGAGTTGGTTCAACAATACTTCCAATGAGATACAGGCATGTGTCAACTGTTTTGTATGTGCCCTGTACACCTGTCTGCCTTGTGACATTGATGCTTCTGGTGCCTGTTGTCATTGTAGGTGCTGGATGCAGCTCTCCCTCTGGGTGGGTTGGGGGGGGGCATATTGCCCATCAGGGGAGGTGTAACAGATCAAATGTCAGTGCTATTGTCTCTCTGCTGTTGTTTTGCTTTACTCATGCATTTTTTTACCCATGTTCTATGCTTCCTTTACTTCTATGACAATTGCTATGGTTGTGCCTAACATATTGCTGTCATCTGTATTGCTACTTGTACTCACAGCCCACAATGGGAGGATGTGCAACCTAACTACAGTATAGCTGACTGTGGAACATGCCTTTAGTTTAGTTTAGTCAGCTGTGATTGTAGGACCACTAGGTATGTCTGTCTAGGGAATTTGGAATTGACACGGGCATATGGTGTGAGATTCCACTTGCCAAATCACACTCGGGAGGTCAACATTATACTGCATGTGTGTTGGGTGGGCAACATTGACACCTATTGTGACAGTTGTCTCTCTCTTGTTCTATCTGCAGAGCATTCTTGTGGTGCAACTCTGGTTCCTGCCTTGGCTGTTGGCTCCCTTGACACATGTATCCAGCACATGTCTGCTCTACAATCTGCTTTGCACTGTATTGCTCCCCCTACAGTCAATCTGACAGACTTTGCAGGACAATGGGTTGACTGTCATGACATGTTATACAACAGTATATCTTGCTTATTATGATCAAAACGTGTAGGCAGTAGCTGTGCTCAGTGGTGTTTATTGTGTAGTACAAGTCCAATGCGTGATGAGTGGGGTCATGGTGGGTGAAATCATCACAGTTATTGGCCCAGCTGTTGGTAGTCCAGCTGCAGTATCGAAGGGGCCATGGGAAAATGGAGAGATGACAGTGTACAGTCAACAGGGTGGCTCAGTGGCACACAAGGGAGAATGTTCAGGAGAGAGTCACGTCCTGGAAGTGGTTTTGGTCTTGGCATCAGTTCCTGCAGGATGTCTGGTTGGTCCTCCTCACTTCTGTGGTGGTTTTTCAGCTATAGGGGGAGGGGTGCTGGTGGTCTGCGGGCCCTCTGACAGGGCCTCCATTCCACTAGCTGCAGCAGAAGTAGAAGGCTTTGTTGGGATGTGGCTAGTGGAAGGGGCCTGCTGGTGGGTGGAGGACTCACGCAGGATGGTGGTAAATTCCTTCTGCACCTCTGCAATGGAGGCTATGGTAGCACTGAGGATCTGCCACTGCTGCATGGCCTCCTGGTGGTGTTCCCCCTGTAGCCTCAGGTTCTCCTGCACAGACTTGAGGATCTGGCCCATCTTCTTCTGGGATTGGTGGTATGCTCCCTGGACATGGGAGATGGCCTCCTGGCTAGTTGTTACCCTTGGATGCCCCATCCCTTTGGCCACAGGTGCCCTCCAACTGCCCCTGTGCCTGTGACCATGGCACAGTGTGCCCACTCCCAGTTGCACCGGGACCTTCATCATCTTGGGTATGTGGCCCTGACTCTGGTCCCTGTACTGTGGAGCACACATCTGATTGACCTGTGCTAGAGAGTTGGCTGAAGTGTAGTGGCCACATGGTTGGGGGAGTCCGCTGTGTCCAGGGTGGGGCTGGTGGTGGTGGAAAGACCAGTCGGATCAGATGGGCCTGGCAAGTCGTCACTATCCAGACATCTACTGCGGCCTTCATCCTGGGAGAGCTGTCTGTCTCTGGCATCCGCAGCCAGGTGGCAGTGGCAGCGTGACCTCTGTATGGAAAGGGAGACAGTCACATTGTGGGGATGTAGTTGTTGGTATCATCATTTGATGCATGGTGTAGCTCGACTTGCTTCCCAGTTATGGCAATGACAGGTGCAGCACTGCAGACATTGTTCATCGGTGTTGGAATGTGCCATTGTGGCTTGTGGATTGGGGGTAGCATTGCTGTCATTGCCATGTGTTGGGACGCAATTGATGCATCCAGTTGGTGTGGCATGTGTTATTGTTTTCTGTGCAGGTGTTCCACTGTGAAGTGGGACTGTGATCTTTTGATGTGTAGGGAATGATGCATTGTGGGAGTTGTGGTGCTTGGCATTGTGATTGGCCTCTGTGAATTAGGGAGGGACTGTGTGGGGATAGTGGCAGTAGGGTGGTGTGGCATTCAGGGGAGAGGCGTGGGGTGATTCGGGGAGTACAGACGTATGAGATGGGGTGGTTTGGAGTGTGATAGATGGTGGGGACCATGTTGGGCAGGAGTGGTTGGTGCCTGAGGAGTGTTGTTGACTTACCAGAGTCAAGCCCTCCAATGAATCTAGTCAGGCCCTCAGGATGCATGATGTCCAAGACCTTCTCCTCCCACAATGTTAACTCTGGTGGAGGAGGTGGGGGCCCACCGCCAGTCTGTAGCATGGAAATTTGGTGTCTCGATGTCATGGAACGCACCTTCCCCCGTAGGTCGTTCCACCTGTTCCTGATGTCCTCCCTTATGTGTGGATGGGTGCCCTCTGAGTTGACCCTGTCAACGATCCTCTACCAAAACTCAGTTTTCCTGGCCATCGATGTCTGCTGTACCTGGACTGCAAACAGTTGTGGCTCTACCCTGACGATTTAATCAACCATGACCCTCAACTAATTGTCAGTGAAACTTGGGAGCTTTGAGTGTGACATGTTGTGGGTGTTGGGGTGTGTTGTGTGTGTGTATGGTGCAGTGTAGGGTGGTTGGTAACGTAGGAGTGTTTGGCTGTGAGTGCAGTTAGGTTGTGGTGTATGTGTGTATTTGTGATATGTGGCTAGTGTTATTGGTGCAGCTGTGTGGTGTTTGGTGGCTGTGCAGTGTATATGTGCCTATGATGTGATGGTGCTGTTTCTATTCTTTCTTCGTGCTCTTCTGTGTGTTTGTCTGTGGCTTTTGTCGCAAAGGATTGTGGGTTGTGTGGGGAGTGTTCTATAGTGCATTGAGCAGGTGTGTGTGGTGTGTGTATGTGTATCCCACTGCCAATGGTTTACTGCCATTGAAGGACCGCTGTACTGATTTGTGGGTTGTAATATGGAGGGTGGTATGTTGTCAGCGTGGTGGTGCTGGTGGTGGGACCGCCTCTCTCCCATCCTCGGCCGGCCTGGCGGTGTCGAATTTGTGTCTGTTTTCTGGCGACCTTCAGTCTGTGACTTGTATTACGGCGGTCGGGATACCGCCAACACTGGCAGTCTTTTGGCGACCACCACCACGGCGGTCTTCATGTAAGACTGCCAAAGTCGTAATAAGGGCATATATCATGATGGTCTGCAACCCAACACCACATGCAAATGCTCGTCCCCACAGCAGGCAAGCTAGCAGTTCCATGTCCAGGGCAAACAATAGGGGAGACAGGAGGCAACTCTGTCTGGAACCATGTTTGATGGGAAAACTGTCTGAAATACCAGGGCCATGGGGAAATCTTAAACAATCTGTATCCACCTGCGAAAACACAGGCCGAGTCCCAGCTTTTGCAACCGCCCTGTAGGTAGGCCCATCCCAGGTATCAAATTCCTTGTCAATGTCTAATGAGGCTACCCAACATTGAGTGTCTTTTCGGAGGGCCCAATCCCTAATACTAAATAACTGCTGATATTCAGGAAAGTGTTTCTGCCCAGGATAAGCCTGTTCTGGTCTGGGTGAATCACTGTGTTTGCCATCTGGGTCAGCCTATTTGCTAGGCCTTTACCCAACAGACTGTAGTCAAATTTGATTAAAAAGAGTGGGTGATAGGAGGCAACTTTAAGTGGATCCTATTTGGGTTTTGGAGGCATCATAATCAGGGCTACCCACATGCTATCCAAGAGTCTACCTTGCTCTTTGGCCCTTTCTTATAATTCCAAACTGTTTGGCTAAAAGGGACTTGGTATGTGGTGTATAACTCTATAGGTAGGCCATTGGCACCTAGCGTCTTGCCTCTGGTCATTGGCTTAGTAGCCAATGAGATCTCCTCAATAGTCAGGGGGACGTCTAAATCATGCATCAGCAGTAGATTGAGAAGGGGTGTCTAAAGAGATCACAGAAGGGTGAGGACTGCCTCTTGGCTAACGCCTGGCAGGTCTCGGTATGACACTCTGTAATAAGCTTCGAACTTTTGTTAATAGCGAACTGAGAGTTCAGTATGAGGCCTGCATTCAGCCAGGTGGCTCCGATAGGGGTACATGGATGTTCAGACTTCAGCAACCAAGCCAAGAGGCCACTGGCCTTGCCTCCCAAGTCATGTTGTCACTCGGTATATTCTTTGAAATCAAAGGTGGCTAGACATCTGGACACTTCCCTACATTAAGACCTAACATTCTCCAGTTCTTGATATGTAACTGGAGTGGATGCGAGTCTCTCCCCACCATCCTCAATCTACCCTCTAGAGCCAACATCTCTGTCTGAAGGTCCTGTTTTATACCAAAATGTGCGGTCATACACACACCACTCGCCACTACTTTGAATGTGTTCCATTCAACCATTCCGCCAATAGCAGAGTCCTCATTCTTTGTGAAATAGTTGTCAATTTGTTCCCCTATGTGTGTCTGGAACAACATGTCTGCCAATGCCTGTGGTTTTAGGCTCCATGTGGGAATCACCGGCACGGCCTCCTCCATTGGAAAGTCACCATCAAGGGGCAATGGTCAAATAGAGTTCTACCCAGATACTCTGCTTGCTTGCATTTGTTCACTAATGCTCAACTGCTGTATACCAGATCAATCCTTGTGTGGAGAGCATGTATGACCTAGAAATGGGAGTATTCTCGCTGGTGTGAATGTAATGTGTACCAAACATGTAATGCCCAATTGAGAACCTGCTGCTGTAGCTGTTTGGTGGTGTTATGTACAGGAGAAGCGGATCTGTCCAGCCCTAGAACTGGAACATAATTAAAGTCTCCACAGCATAGCATTGGGGACTGTGCTGAGCGGAGAAGACCCAGTGACAGAGAGGCTAAAAAGAGGGCCTAGCCTACATTAGGAGCCTATAGCGCTGCTAAGGTGAGAGGTTCATCATCGAGTATGCCTTCCATAATAACATTGGCCTCTGGGTCAACGTAGGTATGCTCAGGAACAAACAGGACCCGGGGGGCACCCATAGAAAGACCCCCCAGCATAGGCAGAGTAAGTGGTGCCCAGTAGTAAGCCCCGCCAGCGCTTTTATAATTTAGGGAGTTCCCCGCCGTTAAATGTGTCTCCTGAAGGCGGGCAAACTTAATTTTATGTTGTTTCCAATAAGAATGTATCCTGCAACGTTTGCTACAGGTACCCATGCCCCTCCCATTCCACGTTATTATGTTATATTCACGTGTGGCTATGTGCAGCATTTGTGGTGTGAGGCCCCTTTCGGGGTCTGTGTGTCAGGGAGGTGGTGCAGCAGCAGCAGCGAGGCCAAGGCATGAAAGAAAAGAACCAACCAAAAAAACATCAGAAATAATCCACAACAAACCCAGAACCCAGGCCGCACCTTTAATGGATGACAGGCAAGCAATGCAATCAGTGATTTGGCAACTAGTAAAAAGTCTTCTCGATCGCGGGGGTTGGGGAGGGGGAGGGGTACTCGACCAAGATTGCCACGACTCAGTGCTACAACCTGTTGATAACACAGTAAAATAGCAGCCCCCTCCACACCCACACCCACACCCACATTATGGTTCGGGCTCCAACCCTATCCTTATGGTGGTTCCTAATATATTGTAAAGTTATGAATTTTAATTTAGAATTGTAAGTTGTAATTGATTAACATGATATTGTATGGGGTAACATTGCCAACGTTTTTCTTTACTATACTATTTATTGTAGGTATGCTATGAATTAGTTTAGTCTTGTTTGCATTTTTTTGGTTAAGGGGGAGATTTGTTGTATTACATTGTATGCATCATCATCACATTGCAGCCAAGCTCTGGAATGTGATTATGAGTTATAGAATGACAAATGGGGAAGCAGAGAGTGGTGACCATTTTCCTGGCTGACCATTCCTGGGTTCTCTCACATGAATAAAGTTCATGCTCCACTTCCATCTGCAGGTCTTGACACTATGGCATGGAGAATACCTGTTTCAGCACCACTTTCCATATGTTATCCCATATTTCCAGGCCTTTTCACAAGTTACTCTAGGTTTTTCCTGGAGAATCTGTTACTGATATTGTCTGCAGCTATACACATAAAAGTGCTGGTGATAATGGAACCAAGAATGGATAGAACTAAACACAGCACGCATTCCACCAGCAGCTCAAGATATACGGTCCTGGGGCTGTTGCAGGCGGAGGTACTACACAGCGGCCCATATTTATACTTTTTGAGTTAGTTTTGCGTCGAATTTGCGTCGAAAAAAACGACGCAAATTCGGCGCAAACGGAATATAAATATGCCCCAGCATCTCTTGAAATACCAGGTGGACAGAATCTTCTCCTTATGCCAAAAAATGAGTAAAGGCGCCACTTCTAAAGTGGGTGTAAATGCGAATGTAAGGACCAACCTACTACACTGGCTAGGGCGCTGTGGTATTGGTTAGAGTTTATTCTTTGGCACACGCAAACTTTGCAGCAATGTCTGAAGATTGGAGAAATGTTCCCAGTCAATGTGCATGGTTAATTGTAGACTCGTAGAAATGTAAAGAATACTCTAATGGCAATATCAGGAGGAAAAAGGCCATCGAGAGAGCATTACTGAGGAGGATCTAACAGGTGTGTTATTTCAAAGAAATGAAGAGACTAGCCTCGTATCTTAGCAACAAGTCCTGAACTATGTCTTTATGATGATAGAGCATTATGATGAGGCCCTAACACCATAAAGGAAAACTAACACATGTAAATGAAGAAACAATACTGCTATTGAAACTCGGCGTCTGGCTTTCAAACACTACAAAATACGGTCAAATGCACTCGACATATGGACTCTATGGGATCGAGCTTTACAAGCCTTTAGGTGGCAAGTGCTTTTGAATGCACTTGTAATAGCTCTAACAATTCCAAGAAGAATTCAGGTAAGCTGCACAAATGGTTTTATGCTGTGTCTGTACAGTTTGTGAGTAAATCGCGTTTAATGTGGTTTTGATTAATTATTCTGAAGATAATATAAAAAACCTACATTATCGGTTCACACCTAATACAGTAAAGATGGAAACATGGGCTGCTCCTGGCGTCTAAACGTTCCTCAACCCTGTCTTGTAAGTATTTATGGATGAAGTAGTAAAATGTGAGTATGGTGATCCTTCTACTACACTGTGCAAGGGATTTCTGTAACCCCCAGCTTGTCCCTGTATAAAATTGGTCGAACAGAATGCATGGAAAATATGTGACATAATTCAGAGGTGACCTGCAACTTCTGATTTCAGGGTCTATGTGGCATTGACATACACTGTTCTTACTTACAGATCAGCCCCCCAGTGTCCCTCAGTGAAGGCATTCCTCCCCTCGCATACCATTCTGAGGGAATCTTTGGCTGTGTTGAAATGTCATGGATCTTATACACATCACTGTTGTTATTACTATTATCGTTACTATCATTATTACTACTATTACTATTATTATAAGAATGGGCCTTCAGTGAGGCTTGTGCTTAAGACTACCCAGCCCTGCTCTTCACATTAGTAACAGTAGGTTTACAACTGAGACATGGTCCAAGTAATTGATTCACCTGCCTGACAGCTGGGCAGGTGGAGGAGAGAGAAACTTCAAAGATTGTGGCAAGCCAATTAATAAATCTTTAGTAGAATAAGCAGTTTGAGAGTAGTGCCACTCGCTGCCTAAGCATGTTGCAATGGGGAACGAATGTTGTGCTATCACTGATAAATGTGGCTGGTGGAAAGCCTGCAGGGCAACTTGCCCCTCAAGGGTTGTATCATAGATAAACAGCAGGGTTAAAAGGCTGGGTATGACAGTCACTAGTGCATTTCAGGATGGAGTTGGACTAGTTTGGAGGCTTGGTCACCAGGACCTAATTGTTTTCTCAGAAGAAGCATTGATTTGGAATTTTGAATAAGGGCTTGATTCCCAATATTTTCTACCTTCATTAGATGTTATTTACTTCTGAAATTCAGGAGTACTTTAAGAGTAAATAACAGAAAATCACAGTAACTTACAGAGAATTATTTGTGTACTCCGCAATAGGAGAAAACTGACACCCTAATCAGGCCAGCAATAGTCTTATAATTAGAAAGCTTGATATGTTGGTGGTATTGTGTGGTATGAACTGTGCAATACCCTATGCACCTTCTTCATAGAAAAAGTCCAGAAATTCAGAAAGCCATACTTGTCTCCAACAATATTACCTCCCCTTCAAGAAGCTGTTTGACCCAAACTGCTATGGCTTATCACATCTTCATCAATAAGGTAACAAGGGACCTCACTGACCCAAAAATAAACATCCACCTGCATCTCTATGATAATTTAAAATTGAATAAAAACATCTTTAATTTCAAACGGGATCTCGAAAAATGGCGTTTCATTAACCAATATGGCTTCCGCCCAAACTAAGAATAGTGCCTGGGGTAACATACTAGAATCAGTGGTCTTTGGCTACCTAAAAATTATGATTCTTCCAGATTTCTCAGCCGACTTAGGCAACGTGGACATTTTGCTCCTCCACTTCAAAGCAGTAGCTAAGGTTGTGGATCACTATCTAAAACAGATTCAATCAATCCTATCTGGCTGCTGCCAAAAGTAATGCTATGTGATCTGTCCTCTCTCTTACAGAATCCCCCAAAGCTAGCCCTCTTCCTCATCCTGTGTGGAATATACGTAAAACCATGTATAGTTTTACTCAGATGGCACCCCATCCTCTTCCAGTCATATATATAGAAATGTTTCTCCTTTCAACTGGTTATTCTCTGGAGTGTTAAAGGGCCTAGTGTCAACCGATGGATTAATTGTCAAAGTAACCTAACTAGAAACAGTTTGAAAATCAAGATACCTATCCTACTTTCTACCCATCTCTGTAACAAATGAACGTCCCGGGCCCACCCTGCCCCACACATACATAATAGTCTGCATCAAGATCAAAATAGGCGAACAGAGCAGCATATGGTTTGCGAACTTTCCCTTCTGTATTCCACAAGTCAGACAAAAAAGTTCCAGGAATAAACCCTGAAATCTGAAATTTTGTGACCAGTTCAGTATTTCGTGGTGGTTGCTGGCCACCGAGCCACCATGAAATGCAGAATCGTTTAAAAAAAATGCTCGAGCATCAGCGAAACTGCGAAATTAGCACATAAATGTCAGTATGTAAATGTCAGTGTTTGCTATGTAAATAAAAGTAGACATGTATATCAGTGATTCTCAGGTTGTTCACTTGTAAATATTTATCATATGCATGAACGGTTCTCTAACTCTGTGTGTAACCATACACATGTGTGATCCATAACTGTGTGGAAAGAGACACTGCCAATACACTCCAGTAATATTGTATAGCTTCATTGAACAATACTTCATTTTTGCTCCGCTATTCACCAAAGAAAGTCACAAAAAAACGAAGATATAAAATTAGTATCCAAAATATTCTATGTAAATTACCATTGGAGTTCGTCAGTGCAGACAGGTTTTAATCACAGTATATGCTAAACATTTCCATTCACAACTTTGTAGCAGGCTAAAGACCATCTGAAGGCACAAAATTGGTCCTCGTTCCAAAATGACATTTAATATACTTAATTGCAAAGGCAAACAAAATAATAGCAAGATCTTTTTTGCATTATAGACATCATGTTGTCCAAGTTTAATATATATAAAGGAACCTGTTATAAAGAGGTACTTGTTTGGTGTATGCCCTCCTACTCCGCCCTTATAAGCAAGAACCAAATCTATGCATCTGTTTTTTTTCAGAAGCGGGAATATTTTTATAGAATCATACGTAAAATATGTTTTGATGTCCCTGTCTCAAAAACAATCTTAGCTTAAATGCAGAAGATCTTAGCAGTCTTTATTACTATATTCTGACCCAAAGTGTGGTTGAAATAGGATATATTTTGGACAACAATTTTCATGGTGGTCTATAGGGTTTCTTAAATGATCTCCTTATCCCCCTAGAAGGAGCAATGTGATACACATTTACAATAATGTAGTTCAGATAAATATAAATAAATTAGATTATCCCATAAAACAATAATCAGATGTCCCATCCTAGGCCATTGACTAACCCTCTCATCAAAGTTAAAAGTCCTCGAATGGCAATACTTATCTTGTTAGAGAGCATCTTGAAAGCAGTAATGGTTGAATGATGATGGACACTCAATATCTAATTCTAGAATGTATCTTTGTTAACTTTGTTTGTTCTAGAGTTTTTAGCATTACTGTATTGCTGCATATGAGTGACATTAAAGAAGCCAATGCTTAAGATTGGCCTTACCATAAATTTACCCCAAAGCACAGTGGAGCCATAAAATTACCCCTCACATTCATACCCCTTGCCCATTCAAGATATGAACTTTGGACTGAGGAAAGCATTCCTGGCCAATGAAAGGGCTTCTGTTTTAATGCATTTTCAAATCCGACACATGTTGTTAATTTGCCATTATTTCCAATTTTGTGAAATGTAAAAAAAACTACAGTTAAATAGTAACCTTTATGGATACATAGTGTATGTTTTTATTGCTCGGAAATTATGCTACTGTTTTTGTTTGTATGATAGAGGTTTCCGGATAGTAATTATTCGTGTTCTTTGTAAATAAAAAGGTTAACAAATAGACAAATATCATCTCTGACATATGGAGTTTCTGCCACTCAAGAAAGTAGGAATATGTATAGGATTGGGACAGAAAAGTGGTTTCTCCATTATCCTTGCAGGGCAGTTATATGGTTTCATATTGTCTTTCACTGGCGTAGTCGTGTAGTTCTGTGGCTGTTTCGAATTGTGTATTCGTTTTCATATTTTCTGAGCCTGATGATGTTGAAAACAACACAAAAGGATGATGGACGGAGTGCTGTAACTTTTCAAACACTCACCCCCCAGTCACTGGGATGGCATGGTGAGCAAAATAACGATGGATTTAACCCAGATCTGTGACTGGGGTGAGAGTTTGAATAGCTTCAGCACTCCATCCATTATCTTGTTGTGTTGCTATGTTCACCCTAAGTGGGAAGGATATGCCCAGACGTGGGTCCCTTGCTCACTATGCCACTTTATAAGGGGAGAGACACGTGTCAGTTGTCTCTTTGAAATCATTAAAAGGAATTTGGATGAACCATATGACTACCACTAATGTTTTGAATGTTCTTGTACATTTTAATTGATGTAAATGCCTTAACGCATCATCTAAGAGTGATCCAAATATTCAACTTTGGGTGGTTTCACCTATTCTTTCACATTTTTCTATGTCGCCACTTGTTCGTTGATTGAGTGCCTCACAAAATTTCTACACCTGTGCAAAACATTGTTTGTAAAATTATATTGACAAACTCGTAATTTCGATTTGTCTCCCTGATAAATTGCTATGAAAAATATCCGGTAGGTACCTGGACCAAAGTCTTTAAGTTATTCCCCATTTAAATGTGCAAACTCATACTTGATGTTATTTACTGCATTAGATAAATAACAATCCCCAGGGTATTAGTATTTATTTGGATGTGATAAATAACACACGAATACAGAGGCACGCGTAATTGATGCATTAGAGCTACTATCTTATTCTTATCCTGGAGCCTTTAGGCTGTTTTGACGCTAATGCTTGTACCTAGACTTTCAGTACCGTGGGAGTAAAACAATGCACCAAAAGTTTAGTAGGACACCACAATATTTAGAAACCCCTAAATTGTACCTCATGCAGTTCTCCAACAAGAAATAAATGTTTGAAACATCAGTTTAGCAGAGTATCAAAAATAAGTAACTGTGAAATCTCAATAACTGAGATCATGAAAAAGGTAAAGGGTTTTATTACAAACATCACAAAATCAAGAGGTATAGAAATAATTGCCTTGAAAGCTCAAAGTGCAAACGTAATGCATAATAATCACAAATCAGGAATTATTTAAAGGGGGAAATGAGCAGCAAAATCAAGAAATAATCAGACAGATTCTCTAATAGCATCTAGAAAAGCTCAAAAATCTTCTGGCTTATCCTCAAAACCAAGGCATTCTTTTACACAAATCATGCATAAAAAAGTTAGCTAAAAGTACTGATTAAGTATCATCCCATGCGGCAGCTCTTCAGCTCTTTGGTGAATCAAGGTAATTAATTGCCAGTAGTTGTATACATTAGCACTATTCCCTTTTTAAGGAAACATCCTGCTTTTCCGTGTCACTGTAATCTTGAGATGTTTAGAACACAAAATGCAACATTTAACAAAGTCAATTTATGAATGTGCAAGACTTGGCTAGACTACAGAAACACAGCAGAAAAACCTTGACTGTTGTGATCAATCTAGTACACTATAAGGTTCATTAATATGTCTTTATATTCATGACTGAAAAACCTTACATCATTTGTTTTTGCTTTCATGGAGCCTGTGTGGAGAGAAGATGCACAGGAAAACCTAATGGGAGAGGGTGAATGAAGGATTAAAAAACAGAGACAGCATCAGCATCCATTTTTCTCCAACATGGACTTTTCATCAAAATATGGCATACCTTAATTACATCAACAATCACACTTCTGAACCTCATAATACACCTATTTAAATTGTATACATATTAAATAATTATTAATATTCATTATTATTTGTCACCCAAAATTACGAACTTTAAAAAAATACTCTAACAGTACTCGAGTGAGACTCATAAATTTTTTTGTTTTTAAATAATAATTAGAGACTACTGTGAGGAAATCTGGTTTAGCACATTAAGGCATGATTTGTAGTGGTTCTCCCAATTCGCTCCACATGTAAGGAGTTTTTAAATATTCTGTTTATCTTAGAGGTACCCTAGATGCTAAATTGCTATTCACTGTATTCCATATATGTGTGTGGAAATCCATATCTGACTCATAAGAGTTTAGAGAGTTGACACCTGTATGTTCATGGTGTCTTTTCTTCATACACCCGATATTAATACTCTAATGCTGCTAGGTGATATATTTTCAGTAGGATAGAATATGTGGTCAGGAAAACTGAAGGCGGTGAGGTGCAGTTACCATTCTTGACTCTGCTATGTACGTTTTGTAGAGCTAATGAAGATCCATGTCACATGCAGAAGCTTACTTTAATGTGTTAAGGACAGTGTTCTCAACTGTTTGTGTGTGTATGTGGGAATGTCAGCAACACAAAAGAATTATGGACGGAGTGCCGAATCTTTTCAACCACTCACCCCCAGTCACAGATCTGGGTTTAAGCCATCATTCTTTTGCTCACCATGCCCCCCGGTTTGGACCCAGCCATATGCAAATTATTCTTGACCCTGTTCCCCAGGTGAACAGTCCAGCCCGAACTGCCAGGCCAAGTTCTCCCTGGACTCGAGACAAGCATCCTGGGACCAGCTTCAGGGTATCACCCTTCATCAGCCAGGCTAGCTTGAATCTAGTGGCACAGTAAGCAAGGAACCCATGTCTCATCATCCTTTTGTGTTGTTAAAGTTGCCCTAAGTGAGATGGGGATGCCCAGATGTGGGTCCCGTGCTCACTCTGCCACTGGATTTAGGCTAGCCTGGGTGATGGAGGGTGATAGCCTGAAACCACCCCCTGGGCGTTATCTACATGCAGATATTTCTCATCTAACCTAAATTTCTCTATTGCTGTTAATGCAGTAGTAGTCTCTAAAGCTGAAGTATGGTTGGCTCTACTCTTGTCACGAACTGTCATACCCACAATCAATATCACACACAATATCACGCATTGCCAAACCAATACTCATGTATTTACAGCCCTTGTTCTTCCTACCCTGCTGGCTAATGTTACTCATGATCTGTAAAGAATAAGAAAGCAGAAGAGAAAATTTAGAAACTATGCAGCAAAATCAAAAATAAAAATCTTCTTTCAGCAATTATTTACACCTCTCAGTCTCACTTCCAGGATCCTTTGCCAAAAATCTGCTTAGCAGCTGGTCAAATCAGGTTATTTTGTCAAAATCAGGTTATCAAAGTCTTTTATGGTTACTTTCAACAGTCTCTTTCCTCTTTGCACTTTCTCAAACTTGTCTCAACAGTTCAGTTCATCGATTTTCTTCAAGTGCCAAAATATTGACCTGGAATGTCTCGATCAAAACAAAAAGACAAAAACTCTTTTTGCCATTCAATTGTTGTTGCATAAGCCCATTCAGGACCTGCGTACCTTCGACTTGCTGCTCTCTTTCTTTTCAACTTTCGATCTCCATTCAATTCTCTTTCACTTAAATCTTCTCTCCTTATTGTATCTACTTCTTCTTCAATTGTTGTCACAACAACTGCTTCTTTTCTCTTTGCTTGTGATTCCGGTCACTTATCTCCTTTTAGGGGACCTTTGGTCAATGTTCTTTTCAGTGTTGAACTTGAAACTTCTTCTTGCTTTGCAGGATTTTCTCTTGAAGGACCTGGAACTGGTTCGGGAGGAGTCAGATCACATTGTCTTTGATTCGCCTCAACTCCTTCCCCTTCAGGGTCTGGCAATTGCTCTGTTTGTCTCTCAAATTCGTCTGCTTCTGGGAAAGCCCTCCTCTGACTGGGCTCTCCTACTTTCTCAATTGAGATTGGCTCACTATCACCCTCCTGTAGGTCTTCTCCTTCATCTCTCACAGGAGTGACTGAACCGTCCTCAACTTGCTCGATCCAGTCTCTGCTTGTCTTTCTTCTCCTTCCGGTTCTGAGGCTTGTCTTGTTGTAGTTGTTGGTACTCTCAACAACTCATCTTCAATGTCCAAAGGACATGCCACCTTTTTCATGTGGCTGGCATGGATCAAGATTGGAACTCCAGCGCACTTCACAGCTGTGGTAGTAACCAGAACTACCTGGAACGGGCCTTTCCAACGAGGCTCCAAACACATCTTCCGCACATGTTTCCAGAACACAACCCAGTCACCGGCTCTCAAGTTGTGCCCTGGGTCATAGATGGGTGGTAGTGTGGTGGCTTCCACCTGCTGAGAGAAAGTGTGAACCACATCAGCCAAATCTTTGCAGTAGTCCAACACTATATCATCTGTAATGCTTACAAGCGCATGTGCAGGAACCGCTAGCAACCTTATTGCTCTGCCCATGAGGATCTTGTGCGGTGACAATCCTTTCTTCCTGTTGGGTGTGTTTCTCATTGTTATCAGAGTTAAAGGCAGTGCTTCAGGCCATTTCAGATTTGCAGACGCACACATCTTCGCCACTCTTAATTTTAAAGTACCATTCATCTGTTCAATGTTCCACTAGTCATGATGCTTCAGGGCGGTAACTACAATGCAACTTCTGGTCAATGTTCAATGCTGCACACAGTAACTTAGGGCCAGATGCAGCAAAGTTTTGCGAGTCGCAAATGGCCCGAATCGCTATTTGCGACTGTGCAAAATCGGAAATGGGATGCAAAAACCCCATTTCCGACTTGCAAAAAGCGATGCGAGCCGTTAGCGACTCGCAAAATGTGCGACCCCATTTTGCGACCCGCAAATAGCAAGTCGCTATTTGCGAGTCGCAAACCTTATGCAATTGCAACTCGCAAATTGCGACTACTCGCAAAAAGCCGAGTTTGCACTTGCAATTTACCACTAACTCAGAGCAGGTGGTAACCATAACCAAAGTATAAAAGGAGACCCAGAAGGCATCTGGATTACTCAAAATGGCAGAGATATACCTGATAGCAGTGAGGAGGAGAGTCCACGCCGCCCAGCAGAGAAGGAGGAGGGGCCACAGACAGGAGAAGATATATAGAACAAGGCAGACTCTTTTTCAACAAACTTAGGAAGAGATCTATGACAAATACCGCCTTAGCAGCGCAGCCATACTAGAATTAATTGATTTACTAAAACCACAGCTAGAACACCAGACTCTGCCCGGCTGCGCCATCCCTACGCATGTGCAAGTGCTATGCTCACTGCACCTCTTGGCCTCAGGGAGCTATCAGGGGGTCATTGCTGTGGCAGGTGGGGTATCTCAAAGTGCAGTGTCAAGGTTCCTCAGGGTCTTCCTAGATGCCTTAGTCACACACATGTCTCACTTCATATACCTACCAAGGAATGAGGCAGAAATAAACAGCACCAAGCTGGACTTTTACCGGATTGCCAACTTTCCCCATGTCATAGGATGTGTAGATGGGACACATATTCAAATATGCCCCCCTGCAAACCTGGAACATCTTTTCCGCAACAGAAAGTGTACCCACTCACTGAATATACAGGTTGTTTGTGACGCCCATTATGTCATCACTGACATTGTAGCTAAGTTTCCAGGCAGTACCCATGACTCCTACATTTTTAGGCACAGTCGGATACACCAACGCCTGGAACGTGGGGAGTTTGGAGACGGATACCTCCTAGGTAGAGCTGCATACACCTTGCAGACATACAGACAGGTCACTGTGCACACCATCCAGGACTTTCTAACAGTGTAATGTTTGTGGCCAACAGGTGACAGTGCATATGCTCTACGGCCATGGATTATGACTCAGTTTTTAACACCCAGCAATGAATGTGAGAGGCGATACAACAATGCACATAAGAGGACCAGGAACCTTATCGAACGCACCTTTGGATTACTGAAAGCAAGATTCAGATGCCTCCACCGCAGTGGAGGTGCCCTCCAGTATACCCCCATTACAGCATTCAAAATTGTGGTCGCATGCGCCATCCTTCACAATATAGCCACCCGACGTGGGCTACCTCTCACCCCTGCAGACCCAGATCCTGAGGATGAAGAGCAAGAGCAACCACATCGCCATCATGGGGATCGAAGTATAGCTAATCAAGGCAGACTGAGACGGGAACACATCGCAAGCCAATACTTTGGAAGGTACGTGTCAACTCCAACCATACTCACCTATTGACCAAAAACTCCATTTGTTAAGTGGAACCAAAAAACTATTTAATTTGTGCAGAAATACAACTATTTACAAATAATAACTGTTCATGGTCATCTAAATGCAAACCATGCATGGGGCACATTGATGTCATGTGCCACATCAACAGGGACAGGGTAATGTCTATGTCCTTTGGTGGCCCCTGCCAGCCTGGCTGGTCCCTGGTGCTTCTGCAGTGCTCTGCCTGGTACTGGTACTCCGGAGCACCCTAGTGTCAGTGGCATAGACACTGCTCACTGTAGAGCCCTCCTCGCTGTCCTAGGGTGTTTCCCCTGTGCCCCTGGACAGATGCCGTGCCTCCATTAAGTCTATCACGTGTGTGATACGGCCCAGGCCCCTAGCCACATCTCCAGAAAAATGGCCCATTTCGACCTGGAGGCCAACTGTCCTCCTCGACAGGCCAGTGGTGTTCACAGCCAGTCTGCCGATTGATACGGCCATCCTATCTAGTCTTTGTAGGAGCTGACGGTCCCTGCGCCGCCCACCCTCGGCCTGTGCCAGTAGTCCTGCCGCCAGATCCCTCATGGACAGGGCTAGGTCCCCAGTGTTTGTGGCAATAATGTCAATTCTGGAATTCAGATGCTGCATGCTGGCCTCTTTATTTCTGACAAAGCGGTGCCGCACACCACTAATCCGCCCTAATATGTTGTTTTGCAGGCGCTGACCACGCAGCAGCTGTGCCTCACTGTTGCTGGTAGGTTGACGGCCGGACGCAGCCTGCAGCCCTGATCTCCTGTACCTGCGTCGCCTGTGCAGCGGTGGCTGCCCTGTGTGCTCAACTGTATCACTCCTGCCTGTTGCTGGCGCAGCCTCCTGGAACACAGTTGCAGCAGGTGTGGACATAACAGGGATGGTGTTGGCCGTGCAGGTGGGAGTGCTGGCGGCTCCTGAGCTGTCCTCATGGGGCTGGCTTCTGTGGGTTGTGGTGGTGTCTTGAGGGAGACCTGTGGGACATGGGGAACAGACTGTCAGTGTCTACTATCTGTTGCACACTTCCTAATAAACAATTGCCTATGAACGGCCTACTTGACTACATTTCCCATAATGCATCATTCTGGTGTTTGCTACCCTGAAATGGAGCTATCTTGGTTGAGCATGCCCCTGTGTACATGGTGGGTGGGGGTATGGCATTGATAGGGGTACAGGCATGTCACATGGTACTCACCGGTTGATGTGGTGGGCTCTGAGGTGTCCAGGTCTCCAAATCCTGACACTGGCTCCTGCTCCAGGGTCTCCTCCACCCTTTCTTCCAGGGGTGTGGGTGGTGGTACTGAAGATGGTCCCCCTCCTGTGCCTCTCATCTCCCGGAGCCTTTCAGCCACCCTCTCCTTGGTCCGGGAGCGGAGGTCATATCACCGTTTTTTAATTTCTTCAACACTCCTGTGGCTCACCCCCAGGGAGTTGATTTTTTCCTGGATCTCCTGCCACAGTTGTCTTTTGGTGGCTTCTGGCACATTGAGGGATGCCTTTCCAAATAATTCATCATAGTGCTGACAGCATTCATCTGTCAGCACCTCCAGCTCCTTCTCTGAGAATTTAAGTTTTCTTTTTCTAGGAGTTCCTTCCATTGCAGCTGCTGTTTCTCCTGTGTGCAGTTCAGCAGTTAAAAAGGGTGTGGTCCTCCCTCCTCCCAGGTGTATTTGTAAACTTCCTGGCTGTGATGTCATCATCATGTGCCAGGAAGTGTTTCCAGAGTGTTCTGGAGTGGTTTCTGGAGTGTTCTGCAGCACCTATAAGCAATTTACATGCAACTCGCAATTTGCGACACCCACTCGCAAATTGCGAGTTCGTTTTTTGCACGGTCGCAAAAAGCGACCTCGCAAACAGCGGACTCGCTCTCTGAGTTGCGACTCTGGATGCGAGTCTCTATTTGAACACTTACATTGTACCTGCTTTTCCATTAGCGACTCGCAATTTGCGAGTCGCACCTACTCGCAAATTGCGAGTCGCTAAATTTTTGTTTCCTACATCTGGCCCTTAATTACTTCATTGTTGAAGTGACTTCCCCTATCTGATTCTCAAGAGATCGGAAATCCAAAACGTGGTATCAGTTCCCTAAGCAATACTTTTGCTACTGTGAGGCTGTCATTTCATCGTGTAGGGTATGCTTCAATCCAGTGACTAAAGATGCAAATAATCACCAATACATATCTCAAACCTCCACACACTGACATCTCAATAAAATCCATTTGCATCCTGCTGAATGGACCTCCTGTTCTTCTAATGTGGCTCAAATTAACCACTGTCCCCTTTCCCGCATTCATTTGCTGGCAAATGATGCAACAATGGCAAACTGCTTCAGCAACTTATCTAAACCTTGGGTTAAAACAATTATGCTTAAACAGGCAAATAATGACATCCCTCCCAACATATGCTTGACCATGATAATACCTAGCCATTTGAGACAACAGACTATTAGGCAAAACCAGTTGACCCTCTTCTGAAACCCACAATTCATCTTGTCGCTGTACACACTCAATTTTGCCCCATGAACGTTTTTCCTCCCTGTCAACATTATTCTGCAGTGTTTTCAATTCTTCCAGTGTATCCATTACATGCAATGCAAAACTTGAACATGTTTCATCTTCTTCAGGTAACAATTCCCACTTATCTTTGAACAATATACAGTTCAATGCGCAAAACCTTGCGACTTGATACGCATATCCATTTCCCATTGATACCAAATCTTGCGATTTCAGATGTGCACTGCATTTCACCACAGCAATCTCTTTGGGCCTTTGGATAGCATATAATCATTCTTTAATTCGCTCATCATTTTTCACTGGTGAGCCAGAAGAGGTCATGAAACCTCTTTGTAACCACAATTGGCCAAAGTCATGGACTATTCCAAATCCATACTGGACATCCATATAGATGGTAACTTTAAGCTGAGCAGAAACTTGCCACACTCTAGTAAGGGCTACCAGTTCCGCTACTTGTGCAGAGTATACTCCTCGAGATGCTTCCAGGATACCAGAAATTGTGCACATGGCATATCCTGCTCTCAGTGTTCCTGTACTGTCTCTTAGACAAGAACCATCAACAAAGATAATTTGTTCATTTTCTTCCAATCGGGTATCTCTATTGTCAGGTCTTGGTTTTGTGCACAAATCAGTTACTTCAAGACAATCATGCTAAATGTCTTCCACCTTTTCAATTTCAACTTTTTCATTTGGGAGTAAAGTTGCTGGGTTAAGCACTGTACCTCTTTTCAAAGATACATTTGGTGACCCTAGAATACTCATCTCATATCTTGCACCTGTTAGGTACTGGGTCTTGGTCTTTGTAAGTAGTATTTCAATAGAATGAGGGACCATGATAGTTAACAGGTGTCCCATCACAATGCCTTCACCCTGTGTGAGGCACCGTCCTACCGCTGCAACTGCACGCAGACAACCTGGTAAGGCTGCTGCAACTGGGTCCAAAGTATCTGAAAAATATGCTACTGGGGCTTTACACCGCCAAGGACCTGTGTCAAGACAGACAAAGAACAATCATCACGCTCATGACAAAACAATGTGAAAGACTTTGTGTAGTCAGGCATACCCAAAGCCGGAGCTTTGCACAGACTCTCTCTCAATTCAGAAAACACTTTCATGCAAGCCTGTTCTAACACTAGGGGATCGGTGACCTCTTTATGGGTCAGCTTCTGTAAAGGCTTGGAAATTACTGAAAAATGTGGAATCCATTGATGACAATAGCCTACCATCCCTAAAAACATCCTCACATCTCTCTGTGTAGTTAGGGGACTCATCTGCAATATGGTTGTGACCCTTTCACTGGATATTTTCCTTGATCCCTTCTGAATCTGGTGACCTAAGCATTTTACTTCTTTCTGATAGTATGCAATTTCAGTGGAGACACTTTGTGACCATTCTTTCCCAAATGGTTCAGTAAGGCAATCGTGTCCTATTTGTACTCATCTCTTGTTCTAGATGCAATCAATGTCATCAATGTACTGTACCAGGGTCGACTGGAAAGGCAATTCTAACAACTCCAAATTATTTTTCAAGATCTAATTTATATGGAAGGTGACTCTGAAAACCCTTGAAGAATTAGACACCAACAGTAAACTCAGTCTAAAAATGTGAAACAAAAGAGAAATTGACTATCCTCATGAAGAAGCACAGAAAAGAAGGCTTGTGACAAGTCTATGACAGTGAAACATTCAGCATCACATGGAATCTGAAACATTATCACAGCTGTATTTGGTACCACAGGGCAGCATTTGATCACAATGTAATTTATTTTTCTCAAATCCTGGACAATTCGAGCTTTCCCACAGGGCTTTTTCAATCCCAATATCAGTGAATTACATGATCTGCTCCACACTTCTTTCAAAACCCCTTAGTTTACAAATTCTGCAATTATTTGGGCAACCTTTATAAGGACATCCTGTGGCATGTCGTACTGGGGAATCTGAGGAAAAATTGCATTCAGCTTTACAGGAACCTTCACTGGCTCAACTCCCTTTATCAGACCTATTGCTTTTCCTGTCAGATCCCACACTTTCTCTTTAACTGTTCCCTGTAAATCAGGAGGAAGCTCTTTCACTGTGAACACTGGAAAGAAATCAATCAGGGGTATTCCTCATTCGTGGTCTCACATTCTTTCTCTGGAGTTGTGTCATCTTCATCATCACTATTCATCTGAATCTCGATTCCATCATTTGAACAAGTAATTGAGCTCCTTGTTTTATACAGCAAGTCTCTTCCCAGTAGGGATACTAGACTTGTATCACAGACTACAAATTTGTGCAGTCCTTGAAAGTTGCCACTTTTAACCTGAACTGGTTCTGTAATTGGGTTGGTCAAATACTGATTCGCTACTCCTACAATCTGGGCTGTCTTTCCTGAAAGGGGCAAATTCTGAACTTCTGCACTTCTCACTGTAGAGAGTGTAGCTCCTGTATCAGCCAAGAATGAAACTCTGTGACCTGTGAGTTTTCCTTTCACATAGGGAACTTTCTGATCTATTTCTTAGGAAGCTGCAAGCACACATTCTTCTTCATCCGAACTCTCGCTCACCCATTCTTCGTTTATTCCAATCTCACTGTGTAATGGGAATTGATTTACTGTGTTATTACTTTTATTGGACCTCTGACCTGTGACCTGTTGAGGAAGCATCACCTGCTGCTGCTCCATTGGGGCCTGAGGTATTTGAATTTTGTGCACAAATCAGTTACTTCAAGACAATGTCTAGGTACCATTTGAACCTGCTGTTGCATTGGCTGCTACTGTGTCATCTGTACACATGGTATTTGCACCTTTTGCATGGTTTTAAAACCTTGCATTTGATTCACATTATTCTGAAAATTTGGATTATGACTTCTCATTCTCAGTCCTCTTACATTTTGGAATGAGTTGATGTCACTTGTTTGCTGAATGGCACCTTCCTGCACCAACATCGGACTCTCCCACTTCCAATGTCCGATCGTTGCGTTACAAAGCAACATTTTTTTTATTCCTTGCACATCATTTTGAACCACTAGAGTGCCCAAGTCTGGACCACGGTTTACATTACCTTTGCAACTTCTACCTCCCATCTGATTTTGAAATACCACATTTCCCTGCTGCTGTTGTGGAAAATTTCCCTGCATCCCTGTTTGTGCAGCTTTAATCTGCATCGCCATCACCTTTTCTTTCAGCTTTCTCTGCTTCAACTCAATCTCGTCACTACAGTACTTTGCGAACTGCAACACCTCATCAAACGCCTTTGCTTGCCAGCAAATCAAATTACTCTTAATCATCTGGCTAATTTCAGGTCTCAGTCCTTCCACAAATCTGAACACAAAATGAACTTTGTCTTTCGGCTCAATTGTCTCTGTACCACTGTAATGCTTATACGCCTGCAACAATCTCTCATAATATGCATGTATTGACTTCTTTGCTTCCTGAGCTGTCCTGTCTATTCTCTGCCAGTCAATGTTTTTGGGTGAAATTCTCGTCTTCAGGAACTCAATCATCTTGTAGTAATATTTCATTACCTCAGGAGACGGTGCACCTGTAACCTGATCGCTCTCTGGTTCTTTTGTCGGCCAATCTATACTCCTCTTACACTCCATCCATAGATCAGCTGGAACTACTATCTCTGATAGAGTGTTCAAGTCATCCCAAAGGCATTTTGCAAGTTTCACTAACCTGTCTGTCTGCTGATACCATTCTACTGGCTTCTCTCTCAATCTAGGATTGTCATTTGTAAAGGACAGAATGTCACTTCTGCTCCAAGGAACATGACAAAATTCCCTTCCGGAATCTCATTGGTAACATTTTCACAGGATCCTGACTTTGCTGTACATTTGCCTTAAACGCAGCAGAATCCCTCTTCCTTTTATCTCTCTTCTTTACCCATTTGCCTTCCCATCTATCTATTGCTCACCAGGTCTGGGCACTTTGAAGTAGTCCCCTAAGGTGTGCCTTCATTCCGGCAGATCTATTGTGTTCAAAATCTTTGGTCTCAAAATCTAACCTGTAACTCCTTTTCAAATGTTTTGTTTTCTCTATTTCTATGCCGTACTTCTCTGCCAGGTCCGCTAGCTTTTGATGCACATTGCTCACTTCCCGCGTAATTTTTGGGCACAGATATCTCAACCCTGCTTCTATGTAGGACTCTAACCTGTTCATACCTGTAGTTCCTTCAATGAGCTGTTCCGCTTCCATCCCTAGTCTTGTGGTGTAATTCAAGTATTCCTCTCCCTTAGGAGCACTCTGTGGGGTATTCAGCTTGTCTACCCATTCAGTCAGTTGCTGGGCAGTCAAACCCTGCAACAATATGTTGCTAGCCTGGGTGGGTAGTGCCTGTTGTACTATTGTATTTGGGGTCTGTGGTGTCAATAATTTCAGGCTCTGACAAACATTCGACCCTATGACAGTATCCAAAGGAAGTCCGAATGGGCTAAGGTCTAACAGAGATCTTGATCCATCAAAGGTCTGTCGCACAGGAGAGACTACTCGAATATTATCATTAAGTCCTCCCCTTATTGGATTCTGACATAGGACTCCCTGTCCACCTGCTCTGTGATTCTCCTGTGCAAATAAGGGTACAATTGGGGCAATAGTAACAGGTACAGACACAGCATCTGGGCTTGGTCTGACATTCGGGTTCTGTGGGAGTGTAATTCCTGCATTCTGGTTTATCAGTACAGACATATCTGACTGTGTCCCTTTAAGCAAAGTGTACTTCGGAATTGTCTGTGACAGCACTTGAGGCAGGAAAAGTGGAGTAGGATCTGTCTGAACCAACATCGGTCTCGGGAAAGCCTGTCCTGTTGGCACTATTAGGTTTGTGGCAGTTTCCACAATGGGCACATCAGGGTAAATTCTCTGGACATTCGGCTGTGTCACCTGATTTGGACTACTGGAGTAGTAGGTGCATTAAGACTGGTCTGCATTGGGCTCTGTGTCGGGCTAGGATTAACCTGCACTGGACATGTGGTCACATTGACCTGTGTCGGAGCTGAAGGATTTACACTAGTGCTCGGACCACCCTCTTGGGCTGCATAGAGTGGAGGACGATTTCACAATAACTGTAAAATAAACTCATCATCGTCTGACTCGTCCTCATATGTCAATGGTCCCTTAGACTCCTTTGGTCTCCGCTCCCTACTCTCAGAAGGGCTCCTGTTTGTTTTCCTTTCTTCTGTCACGCTGTCCTGTGTAATCACAGGAAACAACTTAATCCCCTGTAAAGTCTTGGTTCTCTCAAACCTCTGATCACTGTCCCATCTAGCCTCTGCTAGTGTCTTTTCTGCCTTTCTCATTCTTCTCTCAAATTTCTGTTGCTGTTGCTGTCTGGCTACTAACTCCCAGATCGCCAATGCCTCGAACTGTGCTGGTCTTGGAGGGGGTTTCAGATCATACAGCACCCTACTCAGATTCTCTAAAATCCTCAAATTAAATGTTCTGTTGATAGGAAACGCTAAGCTCCCATCATTCTCTGTCACTTTGCACCATTGCTTTAGCCAAAGAGATGGCGCTGTGCCCTTTTCTTCTATTACAATGTAAGCTGGTGTGCCTTCTGGCGGTGCAATATCCCCTATACTCGTTGTAATGTACGTATCTCCCCTTAAAAGCACTCTTTAAAGCATTGAACAATTTCAATCAATCAATCAGGGATGTGTAAAGTGCACTACTCACCCGTGAGGGTCTCAAGGTGCTGAGGAGGGGAGGGGGGCAGAGGTGGGGGCGGGGAGATGCTGCTACTGCTCGAACAGCTAGGTCTTGAGAAGTTTCCTGAAGGTAAGGAGGTCTTTGTTCTGACAAAGGTGGGTGGGAAGAGTGTTGCACGTTTTGGCGGAGAGGTGCGAGAATGATATACCGCTGGCTGTAGTTCTGCAGATGCGTGGGACGGTTGCAAGGACAAAGTCGGTGGAGCGGAGATGCCGGGCCGGGGTGTAGAAGGAGACTCGTCTGTTGAGGTATTCTGGTCCGGTGTTGTTCAGTGCTTTGTGAGCGTGGGTGACGAGTTTGAAGGTGATTCTCTTGTTGACTGGGAGCCAGTGCAGGTTTTTCAGGTGGTCTGTAATGTGGCAGTGGCGGGCGATGTCAAGGATGAGGCGTGTGGAGGCCTTCTGGATGCGTTGCAGCCTCTTCTGGAGTTTGGCCGTGGTTCCTGCGTAGAGGGCATTGCCGTAGTCCAGTTTGCTGCTTACGAGGGCTTGGTGACTGTTCTTCTGGTTTCAGTTGGTATCCATTTGTAGATCTTTCGGAGCATGCGGAAGGTGTTGAAGCAGGAGGAGGAGATGGCGTTGACTTGCTGGGTCATAGATAGTGAGGGGTCCAAGATGAATCCTAGGTTTCGTGCGTGGTTGGTGGGAGTTGGAGCAGTTCCGAGAGTGGCAGGCCACCAGGAGTCATCCCATGCGGAGGGGGAGGAGCTGAAGATGAGGACTCCGTCTTGTCAGAATTGAGTTTGAGGCAGCTGCTCTTCATACATTCGACGATGGCCTTCATTCCTTCATGGAGGTAGGTCTTGGCGGAGTCCTTGGTGAGGGAGAGGATCAGCTAGGTGTCGTCGGCGCATGAGATTATGTTGAGGTTGTGAGATTGGGCGATGTTAGCGAGCGGGGCAATGTAGATGTTGAAGAGGGTCGGGCTGAGGGACGAACCCTGAGGTATGCTTTAGATGATTTCAGGTGGCCTCCGAGCGGAATGGGGGAGGCGGACTCTGTGGGTTCTGCCGGTGAGAAAGGAGGTGACCCAGACCAGGGCTCTGTTGTGGATTCCAGCGTTGCTGAGGCGTGAACATAGGGTGTGGTGGCAGACTGTGTCGAACGTGGCTGAGAGGTCCAGGAGGATGAGGGCCACAGTTTTGCCGCTGTCCAGTATGGTTCTGATCTAGTCGGTGGAGGCGATGAGGGCAGTTTCGGTGATGTGGTTGCTGCAGAATCCAGATTGGGAAGGGTCCAGGGTGTGGTTCTCCTCTAGGAAACGGGTTAGTTGTCTGTTGACCGCCTTCTGGATGACTTTTACTGGGAATGGGAGCAGGGAGATAGGCCGGAAGTTCTTGAGGTCCTTTGGGTCCGCCTTGGGTTTTTTGAGGAGGGCGTTGATCTCAGCGTGTTTCATTTCATTTCTGCGACCTTTATTTTATTCTAAATCACATCAGGAAGTGACTTTTAATCCCAGAATTCTCTTTACCCACCTTCTCAACCAGTTGTGCTTCACGGACGGATGCCAATTCGTGCGCGACCCTTCTCACTAACCAACCTATCCTAGCACGGCTCCAATGACGTCACACTCACACGTATTGCGGCTGACAAAGTCTTGCGGCTTGTCTTCCCAAACTCAGATTCACACGTAACTAATGCAATATATTGCGAGCACTAAACAAAATCAAAACCCAATTTGTCCGTTTACTACAGGTAAGGTAACACAATCGCTTCTGAAACTTTATGGATTTTTCCCTGACAGCTCTCAGCAGTTACACCTTCTTTCTCAGATTCCCTGATTCGCAAGCAAAATTCAACCCGCAAATTTCACTCTGAACTGATCAGTGGTGCACACAGGACTCGGCAGATCTCAGTCTAAAAATTATTTCACTCACGTCTACTCACACTCTGACTTGTCGACCACGCCCGATCTACCCATTAAACCAGACATAATACAACAAAAACCAAGGTGGTCATTACAACATTGGCGGTAAAAGCTGCTTACTGCCGTGCAGAAGACCCCCAATACACCGCTGCGGCCGCGGAAATCCGCCACAGCTATTATGACCCACAGCTCGGAATCCGCTGAAATTCAGAAACCCACACAAGTCCGCCACACCAAAGGTCAGTGATAAACTGGCGAAAACAAAACCTCCACTGTCACGCCAACAGAAACACGCCCAGGCTATCACGACCCACGAATCCACGCAGCGGTCTTTCAACCGCGGTATTCCATCAGCGGTACACACCGCTGCGCTCAAAATACACACACATCTCCAAAACACCGCCACATTGGACAATTCGAATTACACACACCTGAAACACATACACACACCACTCCCACACACCCAACACAATATAAAACACACACCCACATCACCCACAAACCCCTATGACAAAAAAATCTGAAAGAAGGCCAGAGAGAGAGAGCACAGAATAGACAACCCCACCACACAGAGGCACACAACACCATCACCCACACAACATCCACGCACAAAACACCACACACCACTACACATCACCACACTCATCACCACATACACCACCCCACACATCACCTACACCACCCCATGGCACACCAAAGACACCCCATGTTTTCCGAGGAGGAGCTCAGGGTCATGGTGGAGGAAATCGTACGGATAGAACCACAGCTATTTGGATCACAGGTGCAGCACACCTCCATAGCTAGGAAGATGGAGCTAAGGCGAAGAAAGTCGACAGGGTCAACGCAGTGGGACAGCACCCAAGAAATCGGGACGACATCAGGAAGAGGTGGAACGACCTATGGGGGAAGGTGCGTTCCATGGTCTTCAGGCACAACATCGCGGTACAGCGGACTGGCGGCGGACCCCCACCTCCTCCCCCACAACTAACAACATGGGAGGAGCAGGTCTTGACCATTATGCATCAGGAGGGCCTCGGAGGAGTCGGTGGAGGAATGGACACTGGTAAGTCAAATCTTAACTATCATATACCCCACCCTACCTGCATGCTATCACACATCCCCACCCTCACCCCCTCCCCTATCACTCCAACTCCTCACTAATGTACTAATAACACAAACCACCCATCCCAACACCAAGCCCTGCATGACACAACAAAGCATGGAGACCCCTCACTAAAGCATGCCCACTGCACATACCCATAACACCCCCCCAACCATCATCACACAAGGCCCCACACAGGAATGCTAGCACTGGGGTACACGCTCACCCACCCATTGCACACCATTACACAAACACATGCAATAATCATGCTTTTACACCCCTGCAGGACCACTACCTAACGTCACCAGACAGGAGGGTCCAGACATCTCTACCCCACCCACAGAAGAGGCCCACAGTGAAGACAGCAGCTCTGGCCAACTGGATCCAGATGACCAGCCCAGACCATTGTGGGCCTCGGGACAGTCGGTTACCCTCACACAGGCACAGGCCAACACAGACCTTCCACCCTCTGGAAACACCAGCACAGCACCCACCCAGCGGGCCCATACCTCTGTACCCAGGACACGTCAATCAGCTGTGTGTCCACCACTACAGGGAACCCAGGATAACCCACCACCCCAACAACAACAGGGACCTGGGGACAGTGGTAGTGGGCACACGATCCAGGGGACGGAGGCCCAGGAACACAGGAGAACTGGGAGGGCTGCCGTGCGACAGGGGGTGGACTGGCCAAGGGAACCCACTTTCCACGAGGCCCTCTCCTCCATCATGGGAGCACACCACCACTCCCAGGAGACGATGGCTACGGTCCTGGCCAAGTTTCAGGAGACCCAGCGCCTGCAGGAGGAACAGTATTTGGGCTTCAGGGAGGAACTCAGAACCATCAGCTCCGCCCTGGGCACCATCGTAGGGGTGCTGAAGGACATACAGAACACCATGAGGGACACTGTGGCACTCCAAGGGGCCCCTGACACTAGCATGGACGATGAACTGCCGACCACCTCCGCCGGCGCTAGTGGACAGGACGCTCCGCCACAGGACCACCACACCAGCACCCCACCCCATGCAGACGGAGAACCACCCCGCAAGCGGTCCCTGAGATCCAGGAACAGGATAGAGCACGATGGCAAGACCCCGCCAAGAAATAAGACCACCCTGATTGTCATCCCACTGTCCCACTTTGTAACCCTGTCCATATTGGAACTGCCCCAGCTCCACTTCCTATGCCCATATGGGCAATGCACCTGTGAGACTAATAGACTGGACTCTGCCATGGACATTCCTCCACCATCAGCCCTCACCAGTTTACCACCCCCTCCAATAATTAGCACTTCAATAAACACCCTTGAACCACAAAACAATGTGGAGTCAGTCTGTGATTTAGAAAATGTGTATTAGCTATGACAGTGACAACATCCGTTCACAATAGTAATGTCAACATACTTATGTCACACATCACAAGTCCATGAAGGATGCAAGCAGATGACACACGTTGGTAACCACACCTGTGATTTCCTAATGGAAATGTACAACTCAGTTACCAAGTACTGGTTGAAATTGACAGACAGGATAGAGGTAGCAGTGTGAAAGTACTTGTAGTAGTCAAGTAGTGTTCTCACCTGTGTGTCACTGGAAATATTGCTGTATGACTGAGTCCCTGTTGTCAATGTCTTCTTCCTCTGCTTCCTCCTCATCACTGTCCACAGGCTCCACAGCTGTCACAAACCGTCATCTGGACCATCCTCCTGCAGAAAAGGCACCTGGTGTCGCAAAGCAAGATTGTGAAGCATACAGCAGGCGATGATGATCTGGCACACCTTCCTTGGTGAGTAGAATAGGGAACCACCTGTCATATGGAGGCACCTGAACCTGGCCTTCAGGAGGCCGAAGGTGTGTTCGATCACCCTCCTAGTCCGCCCATGGGCCTCATTGTAGCGTTCCTCTGCCCTTGTCTTGGGATTCCTCACTGGGGTCAATAGCCATGACAGGTTGGGGTAACCAGAGTCCCCTAATAGCCACACCCGGTGCCTCTGGAGTTGACCCATCACATAAGGGATACTGCTATTCCGCAGGATGTAGGTGTCATGTACTGAGCCAGGGAACATCGCATTTACCTGGGAGATGTACTCGTCTGCCAAACATACCATCTGTACATTCATGGAATGATAACTCTTACGGTTCCTGTACACCTGTTCACTCCTGTGGGGGGGACCAGAGCTACATGGGTCCCATCAATGGCACCTATGATGTTAGGGATATGTCCAAGGGCATAGAAGTCACCTTTAACAGTAGTCAAATCCTCCACCTGAGGGAAAACGATGTAGCTCCTCATGTGTTTCAGCAGGGCAGACAACACTCTGGACAACACGTTGGAAAACATAGGCTGGGACATCCCTGATGCCATGGCCACTGTTGTTTGAAATGACCCACTTGCAAGGAAATGGAGCACTGATAGCACCTGCACTTGAGGGGGGATCCCTGTGGGATGGCGGATTGCTGACATCAGGTCTGGCTCCAACTGGTTACACAGTTCCTGGATTGTGGCACGGTCAAACCTGTAGGTGATGATTAAATGTCGTTCCTCCATTGTCAACAGGTCCACCAGCGGTCGGTACACCGGAGGATTCCGCCATCTCCTCACATCTCCCAGCTGACGCTGCCTAGGAAGGACAAAAGCGACCACACAGTCAAGCAACTCAGAGGTATGTACCCACAGCTACACAGAACACGAAACATAATCCAAATGGTTGTCTGTAAGAGTGTTGAGTCCATGCCTAGGTATGTGTGACGCAGTTGAAAATGAAGCCATGTGGGCCCCTGAAATGGCGGCTGCCTGACCTCTAAACTGGGACAATTGGATGTGAGATAACTGCGCTGGCGTTGTACACCGTCGCGGTAGGCGGTCGAAGACCGCTGCGCAATGCTGCATTGGTTAACATTGGACCCTATGGGTCCCAGGAGCCAATGACGAAGTGCGCCGGCAGTGATGATACGCACCACCATGGACGTGACCGCCATTTTCTATCTGTTGAATCACTCAATACCTGATCTTCTACAGGAGAGGACCTATACTGCAAGTGCTGCTGTGACCTCGGTCTGGAAGAGACAATGGCAGGTGCGTCTGGGGAAAGGGCGCCTGCCTTCACTGCACAGGAGTTGGAGAAGCTCGTGGACGGGGGTCCTCCCCCAGTATACGCTACTCTACGGTCCTCCAGACCAACAGGTGAGTACATAGGGTGCAAGTTGTATGGGCTATGCCTGGGTGGAGAAGGCTGGTTGTAAGAAGGAAGGGGGCAGTGTTATGCGAGCATGAAGGACTGTGAATGCATGTGCCACATGGCAAGGGCAGGGATGTGGGCCACTCACTTCGACGGTGCAGTTGGTAATGACTACTCTTCTTCCCCTGTACATGTCATGTAGGTCAGCGCCCACCAGAAGAAGGATATTTGGCATGCCATCGACAAGGACGTCCGGACCCTGGGGGTCCACCAGAGACGGAGCACCCACTGCCGTAAAAGATGGGAGGACATTTGCCGCTGGAGCAAGAAGACGGCGGAGGCTCAGCTGGGGATGGCCTCCCAACGTGGGAGGGGTGCCCATCGCACCATGACCCCCCTGATGTTCCGGATCCTGGCGGTGGCCTACTCTGAGTTGGATGGGCGCTTGAGGGCATCACAGCAGACACAAGGGGGTGAGTACACTCTCATTCAGCTGACTTTGCGCGTCAGTGGAGGGGTCTGGTTGTGGAAGGAGGGCTGTGGGTTTCCCTAGGCCAGCGTGAGTTCCGTAGGCTAGGCCCCTCCGTAATGCAGGCCATGTGGCACTCCACCCCACCTCTGTAGAGTGCCAAGTACAGGTATACATGCCCCTGTGTCATCTATGTGTGCAGATGTCCACCATAGCCATGTAGGCCATATCCCAAGAACTGCATCTGTAGAGCCCAACAGTGCGGCATAGTGCAGGGGGCTGCTGTGCCTGTATTGTCCGCCAACGGTAGCGGTAAGCCATGCACTCATGTCTTTCTTCTGTCGTCCTCCCCCCCTTTTTGTGCTCTCCCTGTTCTTTTGTGCATCAGCATCATCAGGCGGAGGTACAGTGGCACCGGAGCACGAGGGGGCTGCATCCCACATGGCCATGGAGGCCCACACCACGGACTCAGAATACACCAGTGGGACGGAGGGCGAGGGGAGCTTCACGGCGGTCACCGGATCAGCAACCAGCGACACGGACTCGTCCTCCGATGGGAGCTCCCTTGTGGTGGCGGCAACATCTGTGCCCCCCACTTCTACAGGTACAGCCGCCACCCCCCCTACCAGCACCGCCCTCCCAGCAGCCCCTCAGCCTTCGCCCCGTGCCCACTCACCCAGGAGGGTGGGCATCACCTTCGCCCCAGGCACCTCAGCCCCTGCCCCTGTCACCTCTGCTGCCCTCAGTGAGGAGGCCATTGACCTCCTCAGGTCACTCACTGTTGGGCAGTCTACCATTGTGAATGCCATCCAGGGTGTAGAAAGGAAGTTGGAACACACTAATGCATTCCTGGAGGGCATTCATTCTGGTCAGGCTGCCCATCATCGAACCCTGCAATCTCTGGCCTCAGCACTGATGGCAGCCATTGTCCCTGTCTCTAGCCTCCCCCCTCCAAGTTCCTCCACCCAGACCCAATCCCCTGTACCTCTGCCTATCCCAAACACACCATCAGACCACCCTGCACACACGTCAACACACAAGGGAAGCTCAAGCAAACATAGGCACCACACATCCCACAGGCACTCACACAAGCATCACCCACATACAGACACAGCAACATCCACTGCCTCCACTGTGTCCCCCTCCTCGTCGTTTCCCTCCTCCCTTCCTGTGTCCTCTACACTCTCACCTGCATGCACCACCACTACAGCCACTAGGACACGCACCAGCACACCCACCACCACACCCCGCTCACCTGCACTCACCACCCCCACTACCATTTACATGTCACCTGTGTCCTCTCCCAGTGTGTCCGTGACGCCCCCTCCCAAAGTACACAAACACGGGCACACACACACCCAACATCCATCCACCTCACGACAGCCTCCAGAACATGCACCGGCACCCAAATCATCAAAAGTTACACCTCCTACAACCGCCTCCTCTTCCTCCACTCCCAGACCCCCTCCAATAACCCGTCCCAGTGTTCGTCAGAAACTTTTCCTGAGCAACGTTGACCTCTTTCCCACCACCACCCCCCCCTCCAATTCATAGGTCCCGTACTAGCACCTCAGCCAAAAAATCTCCGGTACCAGTGGTGCCTGTTAGAGGTATGTGCAGTGCACCGGGCACCAGGGCAGCCAGTGTGACACGGAGCCAAAGCACAGCCAGTCCCCCCCCTGTGAAGCACCAGAAGTTGGACAGTGCCCGACGGGATAGGGGGAAGACTCCAGCCGGCAAAGCCGCTCACAGGGGTCCCGGGGGCAGTGTCGACTCAGCTGTGACTCCTCCCAAGGTGGGGAAGGGGCAGAAGAAAGCGCCAAAGTCTGGGAAGAGCAGCACGGCGGAGAAGGCCGCCATCATTCCCGCTGCCCAGGAGGCCTCCGCCAGCCCGATCGTCACTGGTCAGGAGACCACCGCCAGAGTCAGTGCCCAGGAGGGCAGTCCCATCGTCACTGGTCAGGAGACCACCGCCAGAGTCAGTGCCCAGGAGGGCCCCGGCAGCCACAGCCCCGCTGGGCAATGAGGGACCGCCTTGGCAAACACCGCTGCACAGGTCAGAGACAGCAAAGTCAAGCACCGCTGAACAGGGCAAGCACCGCTGAACAGGGCAAAGACCGCCATGGCAAGCACCGCTGAACAGGTCAGAAACTGCAAAGTCAAGCACCGCTGAACAGGGCAAAGACCGCCATGGCAAGCACCGCTGAACAGGTCAGAGACAGCAAAGTCAAGCACCGCTGAACAGGGCAAGCACCGTTGAACAGGGCAAAGACCGCCATGGCAAGCACCGCTGAACAGGTCAGAAACTGCAAAGTCAAGCACCGCTGAACAGGGCAAGCACTGCTGAACAGGGCAAAGACCGCCATGGCAAGCACCGCTGAACAGGACAAGCACCGCTGAACAGGGCAAGCACCGCCAACTCAAGCACTGGTAGCCCATGTGCGGCAGGGGCAGTGACGGAACTGGGACCGTCACGGGGAGAGTGATGCACTCTGGGCACCAGTCCCCCTCCAGAACCAGTGGAGAACAGCATCCACTACCTCTGTCCTTCACAGGATGAAGCACTCTGGGCACCTGTCCCCCTCCAGAACCAGTGGAGAGATCCATCCACTACCTCTGTCCTTAGCAGGATGAAGCACTCTGGGCACCTGTCCCCCTCCAGAACCAGTGGAGACTGTCATCCACTTGAGAGACTGTGGCTTTGCACTCCCCAGGATACAGCAGTGGGCAAACCACCCACTATAGAGACTTGTGAGACTGTGGCTTTGCACTCCCCAGGATACAGCAGTGGGCAAACCACCCACTATAGAGACTTGTGAGACGGTGGCTTTGCACTCCCCAGGATACAGCAGTGGGCAAACCACACACTATAGAGACTTGTGAGACTGTGGCTTTGCACTCCCCAGGATACAGCAGTGGGCAAACCACCCACTATAGAGACTTGTGAGACTGTGGCTTTGCACTCCCCGGGATACAGCAGTGGGCAAACCACCAACTATAGAGACTTGTGAGACTGTGGCTTTGCACTCCCCAGGATACAGCAGTGGGCAAACCACCCTCTATAGATACTTGTGAGACTGTGGCTTTGCACTCCCCAGGATACAGCAGTGGGCAAACCACCCACTATAGAGACTTGTGAGACTGTGGCTTTGCACTCCCCAGGATGGTACAGTGGGCAACCCACCCACTTGTGAGACTTGAGAGACTGTGGCTTTGTACTCCCCAGGATACATCAATGGGCATGGAGCCCCCTCGTGGATCTGGCGTGGTGCTGTCATCCGGCTGAGGTGCCCCCCCTTCCATTCCCCCTGAGGTGCCTGTTGTATTTCGATCTGATGCCCCAGCAGTGTTCTCTCCGTTTTGCTCAGGTATCGTGTGTGGGCCTCGCCCATGCATTTTGAGGCTGTTATTTCTCTCTGACAATTTCTGGGGCCAAATACTCTACCACCTATCTCTGGACTGTTTTAAGAAGAGCAACCATACACTGGACACCTATGATGGGCTCTTAAGGAGACAAACCATGTACTGGTCACCTATGATGGGCTCTTAAGAAGTCACACCATGGACGGGGCACCTATGATGGGCTCTTCAGGAGACAAACCATGTACCGGGCACCTATGATGGGCTCGTAAGGAGACAAACCATCAATCTCTGCTACCATGTCTTTTAGTGTGTTGGACCTTAATAAGTAAACTTACAAGGAGACACGAATAGGTCGATGTACCTTTTGACTCAAGGTTTTCCCACCATATATCCCATACATGCAGATCAATAACAATCAATAACATTAGCAATCAATAGGAGTCAGTAATTGTCACACACCATGACCTTGTAGTCGCGAATAACCACACTTTTATGTAAAAGTTAAAATAGTTATTTCCCTACATTAACAATGCTAATCTCAAGTAAGTCCTTCTCAAAATCAAATGATAAACATACAGAACCAAAACACTGGTTGACCAAAGCGGCAAAAGAATCGCAATCTAATCAAAGCTTGAGCCACTACACATTCTAAGGTTACAGTACAAATTAATAACAAGAATAATAACATGCATTTAGATTCAGCAAAGGAAAGACATCAAATGTTATTCCATATATTGAACTTCTTTATTGAGGACTCTAATTAACATCAGATTAGAATAGCATGTTTGGGCTTCATGGTAAAAAAAATTGTCAACACAAATTTGGAAAACATCTAACTGTGACTCTATCAAAATTAGCAGCTGATACTTAGAAACAGCATCAGTATCATAGTCAATATACCTATCCTCAGTTTGGATCAGCAAGCGTTGACAGTCTTTGTCCTCAGAACATCAGTTCGGTCAGCTAGTCATCACGATTCAGCATCAAAGTTCAGAAAAGGCAAAGTTTCTCTAAGCAGTAAAGTTGAGCACGTCTCTTCTCAAGACGGTCAAGAACATATTGGACTAAACTCTCTAGAAGAATAGGGAGAATTGTCTCTCTCCCCCTGGTGCAGTCCGGCTAAGTTAGATTTCCTAAAACTACTTCTCAACTCCCTATTGGCCAGGGGATCGCATGTTTACATTTAATCCAATGAAACTAAAACTTCAAATCTACAATTCTTCTAGTACATGGTTCACATGTTGATGATTGGCTCCTGTTCTTCCGTTATCATCATTGTGCTCATCAGGTAACAATATTGTGCAGCTTGTACTCCAGTCAGTATGGTCATTGTCCTCACCTGGAAAAGTCAGTCTCACACACATTACACTAAACAATGTTGGATTAGCTTGTACATCATCTCCTAGCAAGCAGTTTTCATTAGCAAGACTTTCAGCTATGAGCATTTGGTCAGCACAGAGGAAAATCACAATTTAATTCTCTAATCATCCATTTTACAAGTCGGTTAAGAAATGAGGCCGTGCAACTAGGCCAAGACCTCGCTAAGTTAAAGGCTTACGATTAATGAAGCTAATACATAATGCACAACCCTTAATATGACATATTACTACATTAATCAAACATAAGTTCAACATTTCATATTAATAAGCCATTAATAAGTACACTTTGTGAACACTGATGGCCACTCTAGTGGGTGCACCTTCAAATGTGTGCATTTTCCCTACGTTATTAAATTTTTTACGCAAGTCCAACACTCAAACTACCTGAATATTTATTGTTAAAATCAGCGTTAACATAAGGTCAGTTTTATTCAAACTCTCACAAAGAGGATGATGAAATAAATATTTTGGTGGCCAGGGAGAGACTGAGAGGTATGCAATTGAATTGAGAGATGTGTTGAATGTAAGGAGAACCAGAAAAGATAGTAGATTGAAGGTGGTCAAGTGGAAGGCTATGACATGCTGGAAGAAGCTTGGGATAGAATTTGTTCAGACTTTATATGTCCAATGAAATTGTATGGTCGTGTGAAAGTTTTGTGGTAGTCTTAGCAAATGTGTTCTCTAGGTTCCTTGAGCTTGAGCTTGTTCAAAATGTTATGACCAAGACTACTATTGACACACTGAAGAACTTTTTAATGAGAGAAGGTTACCCAAATATTTCAATGACAAACAACAGTACTCAGTTAACGTCCTCATCCAAACTTTTTGTAAAACATGCTGATGAAAAGTGCCATTTAATAGGTAGCAGAAACAAGCAAAATATTAGACATACTGTCCAATAAATGTTCTGGGTGTCTTCAATATTTGGAACTCACCTGCAGAAGAAACATCTTTCAAGAATGAGAGAAAGTGTTCCTATAACCAAGTTACTTTGTCACTGGATGTGAGCTACTGAGGGTTGGAATAAACTTTAGTATGAGGACAGTAGGAAAAGGGATGGATTTTCCATCATTTCAGAACCTCTGGGGTGAAAAGAGTACAAAGGAAGAGTTTTGTGCTGTAGAATGATCAAATGTGGAACAGGAGGAGAGTTGGCTTGTTCAAAAAGCATAGTGAAAGAAGAATTGTTTAGAAGTGACTTCTCCCTTATAAAGATGCAGGTATTTTTTTGTTTACAAATGACGAGGAATTTTGTGGGGACGCAAAAGAGAAGGGCAGTGCTCAAGTTGGTGCTGAAAGAGTTAAAAGGATAGAAAGGGCTTGAGAAGGGCTTTCAAGAATGCATAATGGGGTAGAAAGGTAAGTTTCTACCTAAAAACGTGGAGGGTTACAATTAACATCTTATAAAGATGATGGTATTTTTGTATTTACAAATGATGAGGAATTGTGTGGGGAGCAAAGGAGAAGGGGAGTGCTCAAGGTTGTGGTGAAAGTGTGATAAGGAAAGATCGATCTGGGGCTCAAGAGAAGAGGGAGAGATTTTAAAAATGCAGAATGGGATTGAGACAAAGGTTTCTACCTAATATGTGCAGGGTTAAAATGTTATTTATGTTATGGAGCATATTTTATTAGATATTTCCATAAGTATCTTTAAATGGCTCCAGGAGTTCAGGTGGAATTGAGAGTTGCATGTTTAAATTTTATAAATCACATTTAGAAATGCTATATGGTTCCTAATCTAGGCTGGGAAGAGGAGTTTCTTAGAATCTATTCACTATTGACTTTTTGTGATTAGGTCCTGTTGGACTTTTTTTTCGTTTTGCAGGGTCATCCACAATCTTTTTGCCTCCTGCCTCCTATTTTTTCTGACCTGTTGTGTTGGCTTTAGGACTCCTTTAAAGTGTATATGCTCTCTGTGTAAATTGTATTTTTGATTGGCCTTCCATGAGTGGCATATTTGATTTACTGGTAAGTCCCTAGCAAAGTGCACTAGAGGTGCCCAGGGCCTGTACATCAAATGCTACTAGTGGGCCTGCAGCACTGGCTGTGCCACCCACATTATTAGCCCTGTAAACATGGCTCAGACCTGCCACTGCAGTTTGTGTGCAGTTTTAAACTGCCAATTCGACTTGGAAACTGTACCTACTTGCCAGGCTTAAACCTTCCCTTTTCTTACATGTAAGACACCCCTAAGGTAGGCCCTATGTAGCCCACTGGGCAGGGTGCAGTTTATGTTTAAGGTGGGACTAATACCAATGTGTTTTGTATGTCCTGACAGCAAAATACTGCCAAATTCAGTTTTCACTGTTGCAAGGCCTATCCCTCTCATAGCTTAACATGGGGGCTGCCTTTAAATATGATTAATGCGTAGATTCCCTTTGGGAGCAGATAGACATATGGAGTTTGGGATCTCTGAGCTCACAATTAAAAAATACATCTTTTAATGAAATTGGTTTTGAGAATGTGTGTTTGAAAATGCCACTTTTAGAAAGTAGGCGTTTTTTTGCTTAAACCATTCTGTGACTCTGCCTGTTTGTGGAGTCCTTGTCTGGGTCAGTTTGACAGTTGGGCTGTTTGTACATCTCTCTAGACACTGACACAAAGGGAGCTGGGGAGTAGCCTGCATGTCCTGATGAGCCATCTCTGCTGTGAGGGAGGGGAGGAGTGAGTCACTTACACCTGAAAGGGCTGTGTCTGCCCTCACACAATGCAGTCTCCAACCCCCTGTGTGTGTCCGGGGGCCTGGCATGGGCAAGGCAGGATCTCACAAACAAGAGAGACTTTCCTTTGAATTAGGCCTACTTCAATGGCGGAAAGGGGTATAGGATGTAGGTGTCACTATGTGTGTTGGTACAAATACTTTACACCTTGGGTATAAGAAGAACACCCAAAACCCCAGAAAATTAGATTACTTCTGGAACCAAGAGGAGCCTCTGCCAAGGAGAAGAGCTGGAGAAGCTGGAGGAGGAGTACTGCCCCTTTGCCTGTGACTGTACTTTGCCGGGTTGGCCTGCAGTAGCTGTTTCTACCTGAGAGAGGACAAAGACTGACTTTTTTGTGACTTCCCACTGGTGAAGAATCTCCAAGGGCTTGAAACTGAGCTTGCCTCCTGTTGTTGAAGTCTCAAGGACAACAAAGACTTCTCTTTGCCAGCACGTGGGCTTTCTGCTGAAAGTCTTGCCTGCCCAGTGGTGCCATAGACTGTCTCTGGGCTCTTGAAAGGTGCAGCTGGTGGAAAAGGACAGAAATCCACGCAAAGACCGCCGTGCGGGGAAAGGTTCGATGCACCACCTGCTTCACGGCTGAAAAACAATGCGCTGCCGGCCTCGTGGCTAAAATCGACGCTCCGCCTGGAGAACAGCGTGCAACACCTGCAGTGGCTGCTCTTAACGACGCAAGCCCCCACGCAGCGAGGTTTCTGGACACCATGCAACCGGATTTTGACGCAACATCGCTGGGTGTGGAAAATCAACGCAAAGCCTGCCCGCACCTGAGGTGCCCGCCGGGATCGACGCATCACTTTCTTGCGGGAGAGAAAAAATGACACAAGCTGACCCTACCGGAGGAGGAACGACGCATGCTCTCGCTTGCGAATGAGAAACCGAAGCATCGCTGGCCTTTTCCCATGCACACTCGCTCTTGTGGCTGTATTTTGACGCTCCCCAGGTACTTTTATACGCTAAAGACGTTTGCACTGTTTTCTAAAGGTTTTAAGACTCTTTTGCTTTTTTAAGTTCATAACTTGACTTGTTTATGTTCGATTTTTGTCATTTTGGTCATGTTTTGTTTAGATAAATATTATCTATGCTTCTAAACCTGATTGTGTCATTTTGTAGTGTTTTCACTGAGTTACTATGTGTGTTGGTACAAATACTTTACACCTTGCTTCTGAAGTTAAGCCTGCCTGCTCATGCCAAGCTACCAAGTGGGTGAGCGGGGTGAACCAAGGGTGATTCTCCTTTACCCTGACTACAGTGAGGGTCCCTGCTTGGACAGGGGGTAACCTGACTGCCAACCAAAGACCCTATTTCTAACAGGTCCATTATTTTGCCAAGAAACCTAGACCTTAAATGGAAAGAATGATAGACGCTCTGGAAATTGTGCAAGCAGTGTATATGGTTTTCATTATCATACTGATTTGAACTGCTGATTAGATTTATTCAAATGCTGTGTCTATAAGTGCAAGTTTTTTTTGTCACTTTTTCATTTAAGATTTGTTGTTATAATTTGAATTAACTTTTCAATTCTTCTCTCCTAGTGATCTGTTATCTGAAACATTTTTGATGGCGTTTTCTATCTTGTTCTGGCAGGACGAGAAGTGATGTATGTCTCAAGGATTTTTTAATTAGACTTCTAAATATTGCTTTATCGTAAATTCTTTACTTCCACACCTACACTCTAATTTACTGTATTGAGACCATACAAACTCCTGAATTGGTAACTCAGATTGTGCCAGCAATGGAAGTGGACTTTCTTGGAGACTCTAATTGAATTATTCCAGTGTTTTTGTAACATCGCACTCTATATTCGTTTGACAAGACAGGAGTTCTCTACACCTTGGGAAAGTTTTAGATGTTGGTCGCTGGCCAAAGTATTCCTGACACATGTCTGATAGTGCTGGCTTCTCGTTTTCATTGATATCCACATAGTGCTTAAGGCGTTAGCAGGACATAGTTACCTATGGTCATACTAGCAAGAGGAAAAGAGATGTCACCTTGTATGCTAAGGGTCAGTGTTGATTGAATACAGACATTGATGATAAATGATGCAAGTTATTATTTGGTTCTGTTGTTGATGAATTTATGCAAAATGTAAAGTAGATCAGATCCATGATAGGAACCATTTGAAGGCCTTTGGGGATGTCTGAGTTACGATTTGATTGTGTTACCCCTTGACCCAAGTTTGGCAACTGCACTAGAAGATCAATACAATCAAGAATTGTAGGCTGGGTAAACATACAGTGCACATAAACCAAGTGTTACATGTTTTCTTACAATATAATAAACCAATTGACAGCAAACTATATAGTTTAGAGCTAAAATGCAGGTGTCCCAGGACAGAGGAAATGTCACCATAAACTGCTCAAGGAAAACAATGTCCATGAAATATATATGCGACCGCGAACACTCCAAAGAAAAAAGTTCCAAGATTAAATGAAGAGTCTTCTTGATATTTAACTCACAGGAGTTCAAACATCTCATCCTTGATACATAACACTGGCCAACACGTCTCATCGCTGGTCAGATTTTTCCAATTAGCTATATGTATTCTTTACGTCTTCACACCAGGGACGACAATTCACCAAAATGCCAGGGGTAGCGGAAGCGACATCACACGCCATGTCATCTTTACTTTCAATCACATAAACACATTCATACACATACACACACATTCTCTCATACACACACTATGTTTTACATAAGCACACTCTCACCCACAGGCATGTACGCACTATACATTTAAATGTGTTTTTTACTTACCTCAGCTACCAAAAAGGGTCATATTCCAGCTAACTGCACTCCATTTTATATTACATTGATAGTGGATAATATGCTATTCCTCACTATTAATGTAATACATAAAAACACTGGACCCAAGGAAGTGGAGCCCCAAGCAACGTCCATAAGGAGGAGCTGCCCCTGTGTTCCTTGCACTGATTTTGCCACCTCTGAGGTAGTGGCAGAGGTCGCAAGGTGCAAACAGGGTGTCGCACTGCGACCCCTCACAACCCCTAAATGACATCCATGCTCTGCACTTGTGGCTGAGACTGCACATAAAAAGATAGGACTGCCCATTTTTTTATGTGCAGAGTGTCCGTCACTGCAGTTGGAAAGATACTTCTAGCAAAAAACATTTGTAATAGTAAAAACTCACAAACATACACAAAAGTAAATAGATTCACCATAACTTTCAACTAAATAGTTAACCCGTTTAGCGTGGGCGTCGGCACCCTACCTCCCTGGTGCGGGTCATGACCAGTGGCCAACACCAGGGAGGGGGTCAGAAAATCCTCGGGTGCGTTGCATCCGAGGATTTTATTTTTTTAAACCCCCGGAGACACGGAAGATCTTCTGTGTCTCCCCCCGCCCACCCGCTCCTTTGTGACATCAGCGTGCCGTGAGGCATGCTGACGTCACAGTTTTGTTTTCCACATTTGGCCGCTTCCTGCTCCGATGGGGAAAATGACCCCAAACGGCATTCCCTATGTTCAGGAAGGCCTTGTTTGAAAGGGGAGACTCTCCCCTTTCACACAAGGCCTTCCTAAACGGCTTTCCTAGCCTCCGATCGCAGCACAGCTTCGATGGAGGGCCAGGAAACACCACTAGACAGCAGGGATTTCACTTGGGGGGGTCGCCCCCCTCGGAAAACGGTTTACCCCCGCCCGGCATATTTTTTAAAATAAAGGTAGGTGTCCCCGGGGAGGGGGGGGCGCGATCGCTCTCGATTGCGCTCCCCCCCCCCAGGGGCAATTTTCTTTTCTTAAATAAAGAAATTGACAGGGGGTCGCCCGTGGGCATGTCGTACCCCTGTGGGGGCAATCATTTTTTTACTATTTGTAGGGTTTGCCTGGGGGCCATTTTGGCCCCCTAGGAAACCATCCAACTACTAAAAAAATATATAGATCTATATGTAGATCTATGTAGATAGATATATCTATCTACATATATAGATATTTCTATATAGATAGAGATAGATCTATATATATATATCTATATATATATATATATATAGATATATATATATAGATATATCTATCTACATAGCTAGACAGAGATAGAGATAGATCTATAAATATATATATATATAGATCACTTTTGTCAATGCATGTGTGGTTTCCCTGGGGTGAAACCCCGAAATCGGTCCCAGGATGCTTGTTTCCAGTTCAGGGAAGACCTGGCCTGGCAGTTCGGGCTGGACTGTTCCCATGGGGAACAGGGTCAAGACTGATTTGCATATGGCTGGGTCCAAACTGGAATGGCATGGGCAGCAAAAAAACGATGGATTAAGTGTTTGCATTGTCAGCACTCCGTCCATCATCCTTTTGTGTTGCTAATATTGCTTTAAAACATCTGACACTGCAGGAAAAAGTTACAGAGTAAAACGTGAAGAAAAATGGCTGTTTTTTTCAGCTCAATTTCAATATTTTTTTTATTTCAGCTGTTATTTTGTGCAGGAACACCTTGTAGGATCTACACAAATGACCCCTTGCTGAATTCAGAATTTTGTGTACTTTTAAGAAATATTTAGATTTCCGGGATCCAGCATTGGTTTGACACCTATTTCTGTCACTAACTGGAAGGAGCCTGAAAGCACCAAAAATAGTCAAAATGGGGCATGTCCCAGTAAAATGCCAAAATTGTGTTGAAAAATGTGGTTTTCTGATTCAAGTCTGCCTGTTCCTGAAAGCTGGGAAGATGGTGATTTTAGCACTGCAAACCCTTTGTTGATGCAATTTTCAGGGGAAAAAACACAAGCCTTCTTTGACAGCCCTTTTTCCCATTTTTCTGAAGAAAACAAAATTTTATATATATTTTGGCAAATTTCTTGGTGTCCTCCAGGGGAACCCACACACTCTGGGTACCTTTAGAATCCCTAGGATGTTGGAAAAAAAGGACGCAAACTTGGTGTGGATAGCTTATGTGAACAGAACGTTATGAAGGCCTAAGCGCAAACTACCCCAAATAGCCAAAAAAGGGCTCAGCACTGGGGCAAAAGGCCCAGCAGCTGAGAGGTTAAATATTTTTTACAGTAAAAGAAATGTTCTTTATAAACAACCATATACACCAGCACAGTGAGTGTTGGTGAGAAACGTGCTCGGTGCTCCCTTGTCAGTGATACACACGTGACTGTGGTGTGTGCCGTGCACAAATTCAAGTTTTTTCTGCGGCTCCCTAAAGCAGCTTTACTGGCCTTTCACCAGCTGCCAACTGCCATCTTATCTTGAACATCAATAGTTCCAAAGTTCAGCAAAATAAAAAAACAAATCAAATAAAACGAATACACAAATACAGCTCCCAAACAAGCCACCCACTACTGAAAAGGCGATTCTACCCAACATGACCGTAAACACATGTAAAATATATGTGCATACTCCTGCATGCAGTACTAACTCTAGACTATTATGACATCACCATCCTATAATTTACTCACAAACTGCTTAGGCATAAACGAAACAGTGGGAAAGTGGCAATAGTGAATGAGTGTGTGTATCTAAAAGCAAGACCAGTACGGTCCACTAAAAACTCTGCAAACAATGTGAATAGAACCCCTGGTTAAAGTCTGCGTTTCGAATCGTTGAAATAACGAGATCCCCATCAGCACTCTTGACATGAAGCGGCCCCCGGAATAACCTTGAGTAAACAGAGGGCATATAGGTTAGTTATTGTACCGTACACTTATAGTTACAGTTAAGCCTTTATAGAAACTGAAAAATAGAAAAATACAGTAACATGCAACCTAAGAGAATGCCTAATGGACGCAGTGGTAATTGTAGGCTATACTGGGTTGAAGACTCACCTCTGGAAACAGTGCTGAGTGAAACGTGACTATATCTGAAGAAGACGTGGTTGTGTGGCTTCCAGAAAAACTAAAATAATTTACCTCCTCTCAAGTCAGAGGTAGCGTATGTAAAACAGGGTAAAATGAACAAGAATGTGTCCAGGTAACTGAACGGCTGTGGGCGTGGCCCGTGAAACCATGCGCCATTGTTAAAGATGCCCTCTCTTCAAGGGAGTATCCAAATGAGGCGCAATGGATCCCATGTCTTGGCAGGGCAAGGTGTAAAGATTGGTTGCCACTTGCATAAACACACTCCTGCCATGCGAGCCAGTCAGAGGCCAGTTAGAGGCATGCCCCGATACAAGTCTGGGCGAAGAGCGATGGCAGTAAAGACCCAGCAGGGCAAACTATGAGCCAGTTGAACAGTTTCACCGAAAGTGGCGTGTGTGGGGGGATCCTCCACTCTGGCAATCATTTAGAAGAAGCATTGGCAAAGCCAATAGGTCTCGCCTATGCAAAAGCTATTGGCTTTGCCAATGTGTTTTAGTCATGTTGCTTACCAGCCTGACTGCTATTCAGCATGGCTTAAAGTTAGTGGGATAGAGGAGAGTTGCGTGTAGTGTCGCAAACACTAGAGTACAGTGTCAGAGAGTAGAGTGCATTGGAGTGTCATAGTGTAGAGTCAGGTGGAGCAACATAGTGTGGAGTCGCGTAGAGTGGCATAGATTAGAGTGGGCTAGTGTAGAGTGCACTGGCATAGTGTTGCAGAGTATGGTGGCATAGAGTGCAGTGACACTGAGTGCAGTACATTGAATTTAGTGCTGCACAATGTAGTGTAGAATGTAGTGTCATAGGTTAGAGTGGTGCATAATAGAGTGGAGTGGTGTAAGAGTGGATTGGTGCAGAGTGGAGCAGTGCAAAGTGGAATGGCACAGAGTAAAGTGGCACAGAGTACAACGGCACAGACTACAGTGGCGCAGAGTAGAGTGCAGTGGCTTAGAGTGGAGCAGGGTAGAGTGGCATGGTGTAGAGTAGTGTACAGTGGTGCAGAGTGGAGTGGTGTTGAGTTGAGTGATGCACAGGGCAGTGGAGCACAGTAGAGTTGAGTGGCATAGAGTGTAGGGACATAGAGTGCAGGGTAGATTTGAGTGGCATAGAGTGTAGTGGTGTAGAGTGGTGCAGAGTAGGATAGAGTGCTGTAGAGTTGAGTATAGTGCCATAGAGTGCAATGGCATCAAATGCAGTGGCATAGAGTGGAGTAGTGCAGAGTAGACTGGCGTAGAGTTCAGTGGCAGAGAGTGCAATGTTAAGAGTTGAGTGTCAGAGCGGAGTGGTGCAGAGTGGATTAGAATGGTGTAGAGAGCAGTAGCATAGATTACAGTGATCCAGAGCAGAGAGCAGGGGCATAGAATGCAGTGGCATAGAGTACAGCTGTGTAGAGTGCATTGCTGTAGAGTGCAGTGATTAAGAGTAGAGTGGCATAAAGTGTAGTGGTGTACAGTAGAGTGTTTCAGAGTAGAGTGAAGTGGCATGCAGTGGAGTGGTGTAAGGTAAAGTGCAGTGGCATAGAGTGACACAGGGTGTAATGGTGTAGAGTAAAGTGGTGTAGAGTGCAATCGCATTGAGTGCAGTGGTGCAGAGTTTTAGAGTGGTGTACAGTGGATTGGCGAAGAGTGTAGTGACATATAGTTGAGCGTATACAAAGTAAAGTTCATTGGCATAGAGTGCAGTGGCGTAGATTGCAATGTTACAGAGTGGCATAGACTAAAGTGGTGTAGAGTGGAGTAGTACAGAGCAGATTGGTGTGACCTAGATTGGAGTGGTGTATAGTGCAGTGGCATAGAGGGCTCTGGTGTAGAGTGCAGTGGCATAGAGTACAGGTGAGAGGCATAGCGTAAAGTGGAGAAGAGTGCAGTGGCACAGAGTGGAGTAGTGCAGTAGCATGGAGTGGTGTAAGGTGGAGCAGTGCGGAGTAGAGTGCAGTGGTGTGGAGTGGTGCAGAGTAGAGTGGAGTGGCATAGAGAGGAGTATTCGTGGTGTGGTAACACACTGTCATTAACCTCTTCTGTGCCTTGGACGAGATGATCTCGTCCAAGGCTACAGTTCCCCTGTGCCTTGGACGAGATCATCTCGTCCATGGCACAGGGGAACTTGGGGGCGCGCTAGCGCGCCCCCCGTGCACCCCCCTCCCCCCCCCCAAGTCGGGGATGGAAGGGGAAGACCTTCCCCTTCCACCCCCGACCCCCCCCCACCCCCCCTGTGACGTCAGCGCGCGCGCGCGCGCTGATGTGTCACAGGGGCCTCCCTCGTCGCGCTGGAAGCTCTGCTTCCAGCGCGATTGAAAAAGAAATGCAAAAGCATTTCTTTTTCAATCACTTGGGAGGCCCGGAGGGGCTTCAAAGGGAAGGAAAAGTATTTCCTTCCCTTTGAAGTCCCTCCGAGGGTTTCAAAAGCCGGATTGCTTGCAATCCGGTTTTTGAAACCCCACTAGACACCAGGGATTTTTTTTTTTTTGGTAGAAATTGACAAAAGGGAGCGACCCCTTGGGCAAGGGTCGCTCCCAGGGGGGGCATTTTTTTGAAAAGGCCTTTTCTGCCCCCCCTGGGGGCAGATCGGCCTTATTAGGCCGATCTGCCCCCAGGGGGGGCAGAAACCTCTAGGCACCAGGGACCTCTTTTTTTTTTTTTTTTTTTTTTTTTTTCATTTTTTTTTTATTGAGGTGGGGAGCGACCCCTTAGGCAAGGGTCGTTCCCCTTGGGGGAAAATTATATTTTGGCCATTTCTGCCCCCCTTGGGGGCAGATTGGCCTATTTTGATGAGGCCAATCTGCCCCCAAGGGGGGTAGAAACCACTAGACACCAGGGATTTTTTTTTTTTTTTATGGTTATTGACAAAAGGGAGCGACCCCTTGGGCAAGGGTCGCTCCCAGGGGGGCATATTTTCGGGAAGGCCTTTTCTGCCCCCCCTGGGGGCAGATCGGCCTACTATTAGGCCGATCTGCCCCTAGGGGGGGCAGAAACCTCTAGGCACCAGGGACCATTTTTTTTTTTTTTTTTCATTTTTTTTTTTTTGGTGGGGAGTGACCCCTTAGGCAAGGGTCGCTCCCCTTGGGGGAAAATTATATTTTGCCCATTTCTGCCCCCCTTGGGGGCAGATTGGCCTATTTTGATGAGGCCAATCTGCCCCCAAGGGGGGTAGAAACCACTAGACACCAGGGAGTTTTTTCTTTGCGTGAATTTCACGCAAAGGGAGCGACCACTTAGGCAAGGGTCGCTCCCTGGGGGGGAGGGGAATTTATTTTAGGCCATTTCTGCCCCCCCTGGGGGCAGATCGGCCTATTATTAGGCCGATCTGCCCCCAGGGGGGGAAGAAACCTCTAGGCGCCAGGGCAAATTTTTTTTGTGTGTTTTTTTTTTTGGTTCTTTTTTTTTTTTTAGAGATGGGGAGCGACCCATCAGGCAAGGGTCGCACCCCTGGGGGGGCAAATTATATTTAGACCATTTCTGCCCCCCTGGGGGCAGATTGGCCAATTTTAGGTCAATCTGCCCCCAAGGGGGCAGAAACCACTAGGCACCGGGGATTTGTTTTTTGGCGCCAATCTCACGCAGGGGGAGCGACCCCGTAGGCAAGGGTCGCTCCCGGGGGGGGGGGGTGGGGGTTGGGGGGGCAAATTTATTTTAGGCCATTTCTGCCCCCCCGGGGGACAGATCGGCCTATTATTAGGCCGAACTGCCCCCGGGGGGGGGGGGGGCAGAACACTCTAGGCGCCAGGGCAATTTTTTTTTTTGTGTTTTTTTTTTTTGTTGTTTCTTTTTTTAGAGATGGGGAGCGACCCATCAGGCAAGGGTCGCTCCCCTGGGGGGGCAAATTGTATTTAGACCATTTCTGCCCCCCTGGGGGCAGATTGGCCAATTTTAGGTCAATCTGCCCCCAAGGGGGCAGAAATCACTAGGCACCGGGGATTTGTTTTTTGGCGCCAATGTCACGCAGGGGGAGCGACCCCGTAGGCAAGGGTCGCTCCCGGGGGGGGTGGGGGTTGGGGGTTGGGGGGGCAAATTTATTTTAGGCCATTTCTGCCCCCCCGGGGGACAGATCGGCCTATTATTAGGCCGAACTGCCCCGGGGGGGGGGGGAGCAGAACACTCTAGGCACCAGGGCAATTTTTTTTTTGTGTTTTTTTTTTTTTGTTGTTTCTTTTTTTAGAGATGGGGAGCGACCCATCAGGCAAGGGTCGCTCCCCTGGGGGGGCAAATTGTATTTAGACCATTTCTGCCCCCCTGGGGGCAGATTGGCCAATTTTAGGTCAATCTGCCCCCAAGGGGGCAGAAACCACTAGGCACCGGGGATTTGTTTTTTGGCGCCAATGTCACGCAGGGGGAGCGACCCTGTAGGCAAGGGTCGCTCCCGGGGGGGGGGTGGGGGTTGGGAGGGCAAATTTATTTTAGGCCATTTCTGCCCCCCCGGGGGACAGATCGGCCTATTATTAGGCCGAACTGCCCCCGGGGGGGGGGGCAGAACACTCTAGGCACCAGGGCAATTTTTTTTTTGCTTTTTTTTTTTTTGTTGTTTCTTTTTTTAGAGATGGGGAGCGACCCATCAGGCAAGGGTCGCTCCCCTGGGGGGGCAAATTGTATTTAGACCATTTCTGCCCCCCTGGGGGCAGATTGGCCAATTGTAGGTCAATCTGCCCCCAAGGGGGCAGAAACCACTAGGCACCGGGGATTTGTTTTTTGGCACCAATGTCACGCAGGGGGAGCGACCCCGTAGGCAAGGGTCGCTCCCGGGGGGGGGATGGGGGTTGGGGGGGCAAATTTATTTTAGGCCATTTCTGCCCCCCCGGGGGACAGATCGGCCTATTATTAGGCCGAACTGCCCCCGGGGGGGGGGGGGGGGCAGAACACTCTAGGCACCAGGGCAATTTTTTTTTTTGTGTTTTTTTTTTTTTGTTGTTTCTTTTTTTAGAGATGGGGAGCGACCCATCAGGCAAGGGTCGCTCCCCTGGGGGGGCAAATTGTATTTAGACCATTTCTGCCCCCCTGGGGGCAGATTGGCCAATTTTAGGTCAATCTGCCCCCAAGGGGGCAGAAACCACTAGGCACCGGGGATTTGTTTTTTGGCGCCAATGTCACGCAGGGGCAGTGACCCCGTAGGCAAGGGTCGCTCCCGGGGGGGGGGATGGGGGTTGGGGGGGCAAATTTATTTTAGGCCATTTCTGCCCCCCCGGGGGACAGATCGGCCTATTATTAGGCCGAACTGCCCCCGGGGGGGGGGGGGGGGCGAACACTCTAGGCACCAGGGCAATTTTTTTTTTGTGTTTTTTTTTTTTTTTTGTTTCTTTTTTTAGAGATGGGGAGCGACCCATCAGGCAAGGGTCGCTCCCCTGGGGGGGCAAATTGTATTTAGACCATTTCTGCCCCCCTGGGGGCAGATTGGCCAATTTTAGGTCAATCTGCCCCCAAGGGGGCAGAAACCACTAGGCACCGGGGATTTGTTTTTTGGCGCCAATGTCACGCAGGGGGAGCGACCCTGTAGGCAAGGGTCGCTCCCGGGGGGGGGGGGGTGGGGGGGGCAAATTTATTTTAGGCCATTTCTGCCCCCCCGGGGGACAGATCGGCCTATTATTAGGCCGAACTGCCCCCGGGGGGGGGGGGGGGCAGAACACTCTAGGCACCAGGGCAATTTTTTTTTTGTGTTTTTTTTTTTTGTTGTTTCTTTTTTTAGAGATGGGGAGCGACCCATCAGGCAAGGGTCGCTCCCCTGGGGGGGCAAATTGTATTTAGACCATTTCTGCCCCCCTGGGGGCAGATTGGCCAATTTTAGGTCAATCTGCCCCCAAGGGGGCAGAAACCACTAGGCACCGGGGATTTGTTTTTTGGCGCCAATGTCACGCAGGGGGAGCGACCCCGTAGGCAAGGGTCGCTCCCGGGGGGGGGGATGGGGGTTGGGGGGGCAAATTTATTTTAGGACATTTCTGCCCCCCCGGGGGACAGATCGGCCTATTATTAGGCCGAACTGCCCCCGGGGGGGGGGGGGGGCAGAACACTCTAGGCACCAGGGCAAATTTTTTTTTTGTGTTTTTTTTTTTTTGTTGTTTCTTTTTTTAGAGATGGGGAGCGACCCATCAGGCAAGGGTCGCTCCCCTGGGGGGGCAAATTGTATTTAGACCATTTCTGCCCCCCTGGGGGCAGATTTGTCAATTTTAGGTCAATCTGCCCCCAAGGGGACAGAAACCACTAGGCACCGGGGATTTGTTTTTTGGCGCCAATGTCACGCAGGGGGAGCGACCCCGTAGGCAAGGGTCGCTCCCGGGGGGGGGGTGGGTGTTGGGGGGGCAAATTTATTTTAGGACATTTCTGCCCCCCCGGGGGGCAGATCGGCCTATTATTAGGCCGATCTGCCCCCCGGGGGGGGGGGGCAGAAACCTCTAGGCGCCAGGGGAATTTTTCATTTTTTTCTTTTTTTTTTTCTTTGTTTTTTTTTTTTAGAGATGGGGAGCGACCCATCAGGCAAAAGTCGCTCCCCTGAGGGACAAATTGTATTTAGGCCATTTCTGCCCCCCTTGGGGGCAGATTGGCTGATTTTAGGTCAACCTGCCCCCAAGGGGGCAGAAACCACTAGGCACCGGGGATTTGTTTTTTGGTGCCAATGTCACGCAGGGGGAGCGACCCCGTAGGCAAGGGTCGCTCCCGACGGGGGAGGGTGGGGGTTGGGGGGGCAAATTTATTTTAGGGCATTTCTGCCCCCCCCCCCCCCCGGGGCCGGCTGAGCTACAGGCCAAACACCACAGGTAGGCACCTTGCAAAAAACACCTCTGTTTTCTGTGAAAAATATGTTGTGTCCACGTTGTGTTTTGGGCCATTTCCTTTTGTGGGCGCTAGGCCTACCCACAGAAGTGATGTACCATTTTTATCGAGAGACTTAGGGGAACGCTGGGTGGAAGGAAATTTGTGGCTCCTCTCAGATTCCAGAACTTTCTGTCACCGAAATGAGAGGAAAAAGTGTTTTTTGGGCCAAATTTTGATGTTTGCAAAGGATTCTGGGTAACATAACCTGGTCAGAGCCCCGCAAGTCACCCCATCTTGGATTCCCCTGGGTTTCTAGTTTTCAAAAATGCACTGGTTTGCTAGGTTTCCTCAGGTGTCGGCTGAGCTACAGGCCAAAATCCACAGGTAGGCACTGCTTTTTATAAAAAAAATGTGATGTGTCCACGTTGTGTTTTGGGCCCTTTCCTTTCGTGGGCGCTAGTCCTACCCACACAAGTGAGGTATCATTTTTATCGGGAGACTTGGGGGAACGCTGGGTAGAAGGAAATTTGTGGCTCCTCTCAGATTCCAGAACTTTCTGCCACAGAAATGTGAGTAACATGTGTATTTTTAGCCAAATTTTGAGGTTTGCAAAGGATTCTGGGTAACAGAACCTGGTCCGAGCCCCGCAAGTCACCCCTCCTTGGATTCCCCTAGGTCTCTAGTTTTCAGAAATGCACAGGTTTGGTAGGTTTCCCTAGGTGCCGGCTGAGCTAGAGGCCAAAATCTACAGGTAGGCACTTCGCAAAAAACACCTCTGTTTTTTTCCAAAATTTAGGATGTGTCCACGTTGCGCTTTGGGGTGTTTCCTGTCGCCGGCGCTAGGCCTACCCACGCAAGTGAGGTATCATTTTTATCGGGAGACGTGGGGGAACGCTGGGTGGAAGGAAATTTGTGGCTCCTCTCAGATTCCAGAACTTTCTGCCACAGAAATGTGAGGAACATGTGTTTTTTTAGCCAAATTTTGAGGTTTGCAAAGGATTCTGGGTAACAGAACCTGGTCCGAGCCACACAAGTCACCCCTCCTTGGATTCCCCTAGGTCTCTAGTTTTCAGAAATGCACAGGTTTGGTAGGTTTCCCTAGGTGCCGGCTGAGCTAGAGGCCAAAATCTACAGGTAGTCACTTTGCTAAAAACAGCTCTGTTTTCTGTGATATGTCCACGTTGTGTTTTGGGGCATATCCTGTCGTGGGCGCTAGGCCTACCCACACAAGTGAGGTATCATTTTTATCGGGAGACGTGGGGGAACGCTGGGTGGAAGGAAATTTGTGGCTCCTCTCAGATTCCAGAACTTTCTGCCACAGAAATGTGAGGAACATGTGTTTTTTTAGCCAAATTTTGAGATTTGCAAAGGATTCTGGGTAACAGAACCTGGTCCGAGCCCCGCAAGTCACCCCTCCTTGGATTCCCCTAGGTCTCTAGTTTTCAGAAATGCACAGGTTTGGTAGGTTTCCCTAGGTGGCGGCTGAGCTAGAGGCCAAAATCTACAGGTAGTCACTTTGCTAAAAACAGCTCTGTTTTCTGTGATATGTCCACGTTGTGTTTTGGGGCATATCCTGTCGCGGGCGCTAGGCCTACCCACACAAGTGAGGTATCATTTTTATCGGGAGACATGGGGGAACGCTGGGTGGAAGGAAATTTGTGGCTCCTCTCAGATTCCAGAACTTTCTGCCACAGAAATGTGAGGAACATGTGTTTTTTTAGCCAAATTTTGAGGTTTGCAAAGGATTCTGGGTAACAGAACCTGGTCCGAGCCCCGCAAGTCACCCCTCCTTGGATTCCCCTAGGTCTCTAGTTTTCAGAAATGCACAGGTTTGGTAGGTTTCCCTAGGTGGCGGCTGAGCTAGAGGCCAAAATCTACAGGTAGTCACTTTGCTAAAAACAGCTCTGTTTTCTGTGATATGTCCACGTTGTGTTTTGGGGCATATCCTGTCGCGGGCGCTAGGCCTACCCACACAAGTGAGGTATCATTTTTATCGGGAGACGTGGGGGAACGCTGGGTGGAAGGAAATTTGTGGCTCCTCTCAGATTCCAGAACTTTCTGCCACAGAAATGTGAGGAACATGTGTTTTTTTAGCCAAATTTTGAGATTTGCAAAGGATTCTGGGTAACAGAACCTGGTCCGAGCCCCGCAAGTCACCCCTCCTTGGATTCCCCTAGGTCTCTAGTTTTCAGAAATGCACAGGTTTGGTAGGTTTCCCTAGGTGGCGGCTGAGCTAGAGGCCAAAATCTACAGTTAGTCACTTTGCTAAAAACAGCTCTGTTTTCTGTGATATGTCCACGTTGTGTTTTGGGGCATATCCTGTCGCGGGCGCTAGGCCTACCCACACAAGTGAGGTATCATTTTTATCGGGAGACGTGGGGGAACCCTGGGTGGAAGGAAATTTGTGGCTCCTCTCAGATTCCAGAACTTTCTGCCACAGAAATGTGAGGAACATGTGTTTTTTTAGCCAAATTTTGAGGTTTGCAAAGGATTCTGGGTAACAGAACCTGGTCCGAGCCCCGCAAGTCACCCCTCCTTGGATTCCCCTAGGTCTCTAGTTTTCAGAAATGCACAGGTTTGGTAGGTTTCCCTAGGTGGCGGCTGAGCTAGAGGCCAAAATCTACAGGTAGTCACTTTGCTAAAAACAGCTCTGTTTTCTGTGATATGTCCACGTTGTGTTTTGGGGCATATCCTGTCGCGGGCGCTAGGCCTACCCACACAAGTGAGGTATCATTTTTATCGGGAGACGTGGGGGAACGCTGGGTGGAAGGAAATTTGTGGCTCCTCTCAGATTCCAGAACTTTCTGCCACAGAAATGTGAGGAACATGTGTTTTTTTAGCCAAATTTTGAGATTTGCAAAGGATTCTGGGTAACAGAACCTGGTCCGAGCCCCGCAAGTCACCCCTCCTTGGATTCCCCTAGGTCTCTAGTTTTCAGAAATGCACAGGTTTGGTAGGTTTCCCTAGGTGGCGGCTGAGCTAGAGGCCAAAATCTACAGTTAGTCACTTTGCTAAAAACAGCTCTGTTTTCTGTGATATGTCCACGTTGTGTTTTGGGGCATATCCTGTCGCGGGCGCTAGGCCTACCCACACAAGTGAGGTATCATTTTTATCGGGAGACGTGGGGGAACCCTGGGTGGAAGGAAATTTGTGGCTCCTCTCAGATTCCAGAACTTTCTGCCACAGAAATGTGAGGAACATGTGTTTTTTTAGCCAAATTTTGAGGTTTGCAAAGGATTCTGGGTAACAGAACCTGGTCCGAGCCCCGCAAGTCACCCCTCCTTGGATTCCCCTAGGTCTCTAGTTTTCAGAAATGCACAGGTTTGGTAGGTTCCCCTAGGTGGCGGCTGAGCTAGAGGCCAAAATCTACAGGTAGTCACTTTGCTAAAAACAGCTCTGTTTTCTGTGATATGTCCACGTTGTGTTTTGGGGCATATCCTGTCGCGGGCGCTTTGGCCTACCCACACAAGTGAGGTATCATTTTTATCGGGAGACGTGGGGGAACGCTGGGTGGAAGGAAATTTGTGGCTCCTCTCAGATTCCAGAACTTTCTGCCACAGAAATGTGAGGAACATGTGTTTTTTTAGCCAAATTTTGAGGTTTGCAAAGGATTCTGGGTAACAGAACCTGGTCCGAGCCCCACAAGTCACCCCTCCTTGGATTCCCCTAGGTCTCTAGTTTTCAGAAATGCACAGGTTTGGTAGGTTTCCCTAGGTGGCGGCTGAGCTAGAGGCCAAAATCTACAGGTAGTCACTTTGCTAAAAACAGCTCTGTTTTCTGTGATATGTCCACGTTGTGTTTTGGGGCATATCCTGTCGCGGGCGCTAGGCCTACCCACACAAGTGAGGTATCATTTTTATCGGGAGACGTGGGGGAACGCTGGGTGGAAGGAAATTTGTGGCTCCTCTCAGATTCCAGAACTTTCTGCCACAGAAATGTGAGGAACATGTGTTTTTTTAGCCAAATTTTGAGGTTTGCAATGGATTCTGGGTAACAGAACCTGGTCCGAGCCACACAAGTCACCCCTCCTTGGATTCCCCTAGGTCTCTAGTTTTCAGAAATGCACAGGTTTGGTAGGTTTCCCTAGGTGACGGGTGAGCTAGAGGCCAAAATCTACAGGTAGTCACTTTGCTAAAAACAGCTCTGTTTTCTGTGATGTGTCCACGTTGTGTTTTGGGGCATATCCTGTTGCGGGTGCTAGGCCTACCCACACAAGTGAGGTATCATTTTTATCGGGAGACGTGGGGGAACGCTGGGTGGAAGGAAATTTGTGGCTCCTCTCAGATTCCAGAACTTTCTGCCACAGAAATGTGAGGAACATGTGTTTTTTTAGCCAAATTTTGAGGTTTGCAAAGGATTCTGGGTAACAGAACCTGGTCCGAGCCACACAAGTCACCCCTCCTTGGATTCCCCTAGGTCTCTAGTTTTCAGAAATGCACAGGTTTGGTAGGTTTCCCTAGGTGGCGGCTGAGCTAGAGGCCAAAATCTACAGGTAGTCACTTTGCTAAAAACAGCTCTGTTTTCTGTGATGTGTCCACGTTGTGTTTTGGGGCATATCCTGTCGCGGGTGCTAGGCCTACCCACACAAGTGAGGTACCATTTTTATCGGGAGACTTGGGGGAACATAGATTAGCAAAACAAGTACTATTGCCCCTTGTCTTTCTCTACATTTTTTCCTTCCAAATATAGGAGTGTGTGTAAAAAAGACATCTATTTGAGAAATTCCCTGTAATTCACGTGCTACTATGGTCACCCCGGAATTCAGAGATGTGCAAATAACCACTGCTCCTCAACACCTTATCTTGGGCCCTTTTTGGAAATGCAAAGGTTTTCTTGATAGCAATTTTTTACTCCTTATATTTCAGCAAATGAATTGCTGTATACCCGGTATAGAATGAAAACGCACTGCAGGGTGCAGCTCATTTATTGGCTCTGGGTTCCTCGGGTTCTTGATGAACCTACAAACCCTATATATCCCCGCAACCAGAGGAGTCCAGCAGACGTAACGGTATATTGCTTTCGATAATCTGACATTGCAGGGAAAAGTTACAGAGTAAAACGTAGAGAAAAATTGATGGTTTTTTCACCTCAATTTCAATATTTTTCTTTTTCAGCTGTTATTTTCTGTAGGAAACCCTTGTAGGATCTACACAAATGACCCCTTGCTGAATTCAGAATTTTGTCTACTTTTCAGAAATGTTTAGGTTTCTGGGATCCAGCATTGGTTTCATGACCATTCCTGTCACTGACTGGAAGGAGACTGAAAGCACAAAAAATTGCACAAATGGGGTATGCCCCAGTAAAATGCCAAAATTGTGTTGAAAAATTGGGTTTTCGGATTCAAGTCTGCCTGTTCCTGAAAGCTGGGAAGCTGCTGAGTTTAGCACCGCAGACCCTTTGTTGATGCCATTTTCAGGGGAAAAACCACAAGCCTTCTTCTGCAGCCCCTTTTTCCAATTTTTTTGAAAAAAACGAAATTTTCACTGTATTTTGGCCAATTTCTTGGCCTCCTTCAGGGGAACCCACAAAGTCTGGGTACCTTTAGAATCCCTAGGATGTTGGAAAAAAAGGACGCAAATTTGGCTTGGTTAGCTTATGTGGACAAAAAGTTATGAGGGCCTAAGCGCGAACTGCCCCAAATAGGCAAAAAAGGGCCTGGCACAGGAGGGGGAAAAGGCCTGGCAGCGAAGGGGTTAAAGAGAACACATTTTCAACTGAAATGACCATTACTTTGCATAGACAAACAGTCAGGCTTACGCTGAATGTTTGAATGCATTATACCAGAAAGTAGGGTATATGCGAGAGGCCTAAAAGGAAGGCAGTGGAATGGGAGAGGAATGCAGACTGGTAGGCGTACGAAGAGAGCAAACATGTTTTGTTAAATAGGTAATTAGTTATAAGGGGATTCCCTGTACTAATGAGTGTAGCTCAGACAGGGAATAGACCAATGTAGGAAAAACTACAATGAGAGCTACTCAACTGCGCATGAAGATACTATGATCTTCACAGACAACAATAAAGTTGAGGATAATATTGACTAAATATAACAAGCTGATTGTATACACATGATATTGGACTGCTATGTTCTTGTTATTAATTACAGATAAAATAGTCCCATTATGTGGTTTTATAAACGTTTTTTATTTTTATTATTGTCATTAAATACTGATATAATCATACAAAGTTTATTTTTAGTTATGTACATCATTTAAAAAAAGGAAGACAAAAATACCTGGATCAGACATACCACACACATACTCTAGACACAGTGAATAAAAGATGAAATCTTATAGACTAGTGAAACATAACATATATACAGTTGATCCTGATATCACAGTGAGGCTAAAACAATGTTTAGTGATAACAATACATTAACATACATGCTTCTAATACATTATTGATAATCTAATACATAAGAGCAAAGGATAGTGCTAACGTGGTTCTATCTGAATGGTACCATAGGGACCGAAAGGCCTACGCGCGTTTCGGTGTTTCGTGATGTAATAAGTCACCTTCTTCAGGGCCGTTCCCAGTGGTACTGTTCAATAATGATATAGTCTTAGCAGCCAAATCTTCTGATACAATCAATTTTGGATTTCTAATATGTTCCTTGATAGTGTAGTCATGGATTCTAATAAAGAAAATTATATGGTAATTTGTATGAATGATAGTGCTAGCATATTAGGAGTCACCTGTCTATATTTTTAAATATATATTGATCAGAGGTGACATTTTATCATCCCAAGATAAGTATCCAAAAAGTCCGAATGTGCTTTACATGGTGGAATTAGTAGTAGAGTATGGAATATAAAGTGCTGCATGCTGCAGACATTTAGTTAGAAGACATGAATTGGCAAAAGTTTTAGTGGGTGATAATAGTACATCATGGGCATTGCTTACAAAGCCAGTGATTAGTGAATCATTGCTATATAGTGCCTTCCTTTATGTTACCAGCATTCTTTAATTCCCCTTGGTGGATACATGCATCATGATGTGTGTTAAATAATGCAGATAGTAAGTTCTCATGCAAAGAAATCTTACTTGAAAGATCTCTTCTAACTTTTTTTCATAATGGGGGTAATCCCAGCTGTCTTTATCTCTTTATAGGACGGATGTCAATTGATAGACCGGGAGATAGGCTAAATAAATGACAGGAGCCACAAAATAGATAGATATATCAGTGGTTATTGAGACAAAAATGTCCATGGTGTAACTAAATAAATGTTCCTGATGTTAGCAAATGCCAGAATTCACCTGTACATCTGCTGTTAGCTGCCGTTGGAATTAGATCCTTGTATTTGATTGTTGGAGATCTTTAGAATTGTAACAATATAAAGGATGAATCCAGGATATGTTTATCTAAATATAGTGAACAGAACTATCATTAGTGAAAAAAATGGACAGGGAGTAAAATAGAATATTCACTATGTGCTATAGACCACATGGATCTAGCGGTTATGTTTTTCAATAAAGCAAAATGGATACAACATAACTAGAAAACGAAAAAGTATATATTAAGAGAACGTACCGATAGTGACGCTCAATTGTTTCCCTTCTGCTGCTAAGATCAACCGCCGCAGCGTGTGAGCGTTTATGTACAGCTGCCAGATGGAGTTCTTCGAATCACTAGACCGCAGATGTATAGGATAGTTAGGCGGTCTAGTGCGGGCGCCATATTGAAGGTATGCCAGCGGTGTGACTGTACGTTTGACACGTTTTAAATAGATATATTGTACACTGTCGAGTGTAGATATAGTAAAACTTATAATGCAGAGTTGACAGATTCTTGTTATTTCTAATACTTCCTTAGAATCTACAATCGAGACGCTACTGTGGCATAATAGCTAACGGGGTATATGTGTGTGTTAATACAAGACGGGACCTGGTAGAGACGTCTTCTAATCCATGATGTCTGCTACTGGCTTGAATGTTAACTGGGAAAAACAGGACAAGCGATAAAGGGTGGATAAAAAAATATATATAGATATAGTAATGACAAGAGTATGAATATAAGGGGAAGTGGAGATAAAGGTAAAAATGATAATGAATAATAGACATAAAAATAACAGTGGAGATGGGAGCAAAATGAAGAATAAATAAATAAACGCACCAATGGGCAAAAATAAACTGGCAAAAATTCTAAACAATTCTTTTTATTAGAAGTACTAATTCTGGGACAATATATGAATATTGACAGATACAGATTTAACTTATATAATAGCATTTTCCCAAGGGATATATTAATTCAATCCCTTTTCGTAGCTGTCTAATGTAAATATCCAGAAAACTTCTCTCTTTTTCCGAATTTTCTGATCATCTATTTGTCCGGAATTTTTTATTTTTTCTAGGACAGTCCAGGAAAGATCTTCAATTCTGTGTCCATGTTTTTTCCAGTGTGTAACCAATGGGGCACTCTCTCTGTCGTTGCGAATATTGGAGATATGCTCCAGTATTCTAGTTTTAACTTCCCTCCCTGTTTCTCCTACATATGGAAGAGGGCATGGACACCTGATTAGATAAATGCAATTAGCTGTTTTGCAATTAGTCATATCCGATAATTGAAAATTGGTACATTTCCATGAAAAAACATTGCCCACGATGGCTCTAGGGCAAGCTTTACAGTTACCACATCTGTGGTTACCTGTAATCGGTTGATTACCATGGATGGACTTCTGACAAAAGATCTCCCTTTTGGGTAAACTAGCTCTAACTAGTTTATTCGAGATATTTTGATTTTTCCTGAATGAGAGGAGAGGACGTTCTAATGATGTTTGGTTAGAATTACTGTTAAGGATATGCCAATTGGCAAGAATTATTTTCCTAATCTTTTCATTTAGGTTTGAGTGTTGGATAATTAGTCAATGTTTTGTTAAATAACCAATATTTTTGAGGACTTTAAAAACAGAGAGGGCAAGATTGTGTGTGCGTTTTTTATCTGTGTGTATATAAAAATACCTGGTGAAATCCGACAGACATCTCACCCTACCTGATTGAAACCACCTGCACCCAGCTATTTAGCAGAAAATACATTTAGTAGCGTGGTGTAACACTCCAAACACCCCCATTCCCCCACTAAGCTATGCCCCTGACTAATAGAGCTATCCAGTGCACAGACAAAAATGTGTGGAAATTCCATCACCTATTTTAATGATTTGTTTTGATCATATTAAAGTATCAGTTTCGAATATGCTTCAGAAGTAACAAAAAATATGCTTCATTTGAGTGTTTGTAATTCTGATATATTCTGAAATACTTACACAGTTCACTTAAATGTTGTTGTGGGCTAGAAAAAATCTCTTTCCTACCCCCAGTATCCAGCAACACTGTCACATAAGTCCTCTCACTTTGAAGTCAGAGAAAGAAAAGTTCATAAGTGCCGGTGGAGCAGGGCCTGACATTTGACCTCAGCAAATGTGATGAGATAAGAACAATATTTAAAGGCCTGTTATCAGAAAGTGAGATTGTGATAAAATACAGAAAACACAATTTAGGGACAAACTGAACCTGGAGAGCCTATAGCAAATGAAGTCATCAAATTGAAAGCCAGAATGTGTGAATTACAAATCAAAAAGCTAATGGTAATCAACGAGTGGAATGAATTCCTAGGTCAACTTTCTGAAAGTCTCCAGCTGTGCTGTATGGTAGGCTGTGACCTGGAAAGGTGGTACTGGCTTAATGGCATGACCCAAGGACTTAGAAATAGGGCAGGGAATGGAGGCGGCTACCATGTTGGGAAGAGTTGTGGACTTAAGACAAGGAACAGGGAGTGACCATGATGATTAGAAAGAGCCTAAATATAGGAATGGTGAAAAGTGAGCTGGGGAAGGGACGTCCAGGAGGGGAAAGTAAATAATGAGAAAATAGCTAATCAATGAGAGGAAAAGCAATAGAGAAATTACAGAATAAGACAGTGGAAGCCAGAAACACAAATACATTAGTACATTTCACAAAATATGTGTACTAATAAACCTAGATTCTTAATTACAATACATAAGCTTACTTTTCAAAAACCAGTGAACATAAACAAGACAAAATGGTTTGCCCCTCTGGCTTTTACAATTAATTTGTGTGCCCACATCTTGGAGTCAACACGTACCATACTATGGTAGAATAGCACAGTATGACACATATAAGGAAAGCATATCTCTTATAATCATGCAAGAGTTGTGAATATTAACCACCGTTGATAGTCTTTACACTAAGGGGCTGGTCAGAAAAGGGAAGTCCACGAATATCCTTTTAAGCAGCCCAGCACAGTTATTCAGACGCCCACTGATTAGGCCAGGCATAAAAACGGACATCCCCCATTGCAATATTATCTGCAAAAGGAACAGATCATATCTCAGTTGCAGACGTGTTTGTCTTCCAGCAGTTCGAGTTTGTCAGATTTGTATAGCCCATTTAACTCTGTGATGTAATTTAGTGATGGCAGACAGCCCCCCATCCTCTCTCCTACTTTGGAGAACAGACCTGCATATTTATAGATCATCACACCTTCTGCAGGAAGTTGTTTGAGTAAAATAGTTCTGCCGGTGCTGTGGAAGCACTTAAGGCAAAACTGAAATGCCAACCGCTACCATGTCTTGACGGCTGGAGATTATTTTTGCAAAACCATATATCAATGGCCCTGATGCAGAAGGACTGCCCTAAGCAGAGTGGGATTTCTGGCACACTGACAGCGGTGTCTTTGTGATGCACGGGCCTCCACCAAGAGCCGGGAGGGCCTACACTGGCTCACGGTGGCCCACCACTCAGCAGGGCGCAACAACCATGGGTATGGGAGGCAGGAAACTTGTCCAGTTATAGCAGAGTTATTGTTCTCCCAAACTCGAACCCCTCAGTTTCAAGAAAGCTGCTATAGTAACATCAAGTGGAAATAGCAACACTATATTGTTAATTGTCTGAAGTTGGGAACAGATGTCACAACTAAGCCTTAACTCAATACAAAGATCTGAAAAGGGCCAAAAAGGGTGAGTCAAAACAAAAGTGTAATTTAAAACGGTGCTTTATCTACCAGAGATCAGTGTGGACATCTGTTTTAACAAAAAGAAAATGACTGTTCAGGGACCGAAAATGGCAACCCGTAAGGGTTTTACTGAGACATGATTCATTCTGGACACTGCTCGCCCTGCTGTCCAGCATCAAAGAGCCGCCATTAAAATCCGCTTTGCGGACGAGCAAATCAACGGGAATACTAACGATAACACACCGAGCATACATTTACACTTGGGCAGTAACGCTCCTAATTTACTGTAGTGCCTGTCAGACATATAGCGATTATCAGGACAAATGTTTTAATACCCATACAAGACTTAAAGGAATCCTGAACATTACAATAATTAGAGTTAACATAACACCCAGTTACATGAAAGTCACAGTCTTACATTTACAATGCCATGAAGCCTTCCCTAGGCTAATCCCCTCTTCCTGTTTTGAAGAGACTTTTTGATCTGACATAAATCGCAACACTAAATCACTCATTTAACCAATCCTGTAAAAGATCTGAGACAATTACATCATATATTGAATTCATTCTGATATGCTAGTTAAAGAGAGATATTGTTCTCCCTTACCAGACTTATCTAAGCCTCGGGTCCCTTTGTGGACATTATCTGTTTTAAACACCTCATCCCTCCAACGATTCTGCTCCTTCCCTCGGGGTGATCGCACTATTATTAAGGACATTAGAGTTCGGACAATCTTTGGCCGGAGTGGAGGGAGCTTACACCTGAAAAACTGCAGGGATTCTCGGTTAGGTACTGCATCTCTTTCAAAAGATGCCTGGTATTCAAAAGCGCACACCTTCAAAACTTGAAGTATGTAATTTGTGAAATAAAGCACCAAGGGCAGATGTAACAAGAAGGCTTTTTGCGAGTCGGAAATAGCGATTTTTAAGAAATCGCTATTTCTGATTCGCAAAGTGCAATGTATCACATTTGCGATTCGGTAATAGCGATTTCTTAAAAATCGGAAATGCTATTACCGAATCGCAAATTGCGATGCCGGCCCCATTCGCATCTATGGGCCTGTAGGCCCATATTTGCGAATGTTTTGCATTTCCAAAATTGCGATTTCTTAATTGGAAATCGCAATTTTGGAAATGCAAAACCCCAGGGTGCTGGGGCCATAAGGCCCCCTCTGCTGCACCCCAAAAAGGTTTTTTAGGACATGTAAGGTGCACACATGCCAAAAGGGCATGTGTGCTTTACATGTACATTTTAAAAATGCATTTTAAATGCATTTTAAAAATTTGCACTTGGTTACCACCAAGTTTAACTTCGTGGTAAATAGCAATTCCTTAATGCCCAATTCGCATTAAGGAATTGCTTCTTACATGTGCTTAGAAATGGTAAATAAGGATTCCTTATTTGCGATTTCTTATTTAGAGAGTCGCGATTTGCGACTCTCTAAACAGGGTCGCAATTTTAAGGAATCGCTATTTTAGCGATTCCTTAAAATTGCTTTCAGAATGCCTTTAATACATTCTGAAATGGCTTTTTGCATTCGCAAACGGGCATTCACACTGTTTGCAAATGCAAAAAGCTTTGATACATCTGGCCCCAAGTGCCTTTTAGCGACCTTTGCAGAAAATCCTAGGAAAAAGTACTGGTCACGCACAATCTTTGCTTTTGTGGGGACTATTCCTTCTCAGTAGTGGGGCCACAGACTTCAATATTGCATTTTAGGAAAAAGCTGAAGACTATCTTGTTTTAGTAGCCATTTGGTAAACCTCTTGGGTTTGTGGGAGCTATGCAATATACCACTCAATGTTCACTAAAATCCACACTATATGACAGAAGGAAGTATTTTTGCAAACTGGCGCTTCAAAAATATATTAACGGTGAGCTACCCAGGATGTGATGCAGAGTTAATGCCCCCCACCCCAAGAATGCTCTTGCTTGGGGATACAGAGTGCCCCAATGACCCCACTACAGAGTATAATCACAGATTGCACCCGCATGTGGTGACATCCCTGACCGCGAAGGTATGGAGTGCTCTTGAAGGGAAAATACAAGTACAACTGGAGCTGCACTGTGACAGTCTTCAATTCTCACTGCACCCCAGGTCCTAATGATGGCACTGTTGACCTACACAAGGATGGGAGCGGTGTCAGCACATCTACCCGTCACGGGAGCTTCACAGGCCCAGTTCAAGTAATGTGGAGCAATTGCATAGAAACATACGGGCATATTTAAGAGCCCCTAGCGTCATTTTAACATCATATTAGAGTCATATTTTTGTGCTAGTGTGGCGTTAGAAGGCCAAAAACGCTGAGCCATATTTACAAAGTGGAGCAATGCATGCATTGTGCCACTCTGTAACCCTTTCTGCTACATTATGCCTGCGCCAGGCATAATATATTCAAAGGGTGCGTTCCTTCATTATGGGGCCTGAAAAATGCTGCAAGGAAATCAAAGAGATTTACTTGCACCATTTTTTCTGCACTATTAAAAGCCTGCTCAGAGCAGGCATTAAAAGGAGTCTTCTATTGGTTACAATGGGCCTCTGGGTGCTTTGTAGGATTAGCGTCAGAATTTTTGATGGTAATCCTGCAAAGCGCCGAACTAATGTAAAAAATACTGATGCTAGTCCCCTAACTACCTCCATGTTGTGCCGTATTTTAAATATGGCGCATGCAAGGTGGCGTTAGGGGGTGCTAAGGGGTGCAGGAAAAGTGGTGCTGCATTTTTCTTAAATATGCCCCATAGAGTTGAAGATGATCCCTCCATGCTGTTTGTTGCACACCTGCTAAATTATCTAGTTAACATGTGAATGTGCCCTGTTGACATTGGATTTTTAGACATATTTTATATACCTGGGGGCATATTTACACAAGGCGTGCATCGCCACAGCCTCCCTTTTTTTGACACTACGGCGGCACAAGCCTTTCAACCATATCTATGAGACCACTCAAAGCCACTTTGCATGACTTTTCATGGCCTCGTAGATATGGAGTAGACAAAGCAGCACAAGTCCCTGCGTTGCCCTACTCTGCACCAGGGAGGCATTCCATGGGCATTGGAGTCGGTTTTGCCATAGAACTCCCATAGATTTTGACACTGCCCCAAATTTACTTAATTACTTAAAACTGGGGCAGTGCCAAAACCTTAAGCCTCCCCAGAGCAGGTGTAACGAGTAGAAATATTTTCATTTCTCTTAATTTTTTTCTTTTTTCATGTTTGCAGCACAGATAGAAAGAGGATAATGCCTCTTGGGATTGTTTTTGTGCAGGAAGGAGTACCTTCCTGCACAAAAACAATCCTGTATGCAGCACAGGCACCCTTGCTCCATTGTGCAAGTCAATTGTGCGCCAGCGCAGGGGGAAAGGACAGGAATTCACTGTATTTCATAAATACGGTGCATCACTGCCCTTTAACATTGACGTAGGGCAGTGCAGCAAGAAGACCTGCATCACTGTCCTTCACCAGTTCCTCATAAATATGCCCCTGGTCTGCGCTGTATAAACTAAGAGAGCGTGTGCACCAGTCCAAGTTGGGGTTGTGCTCGGCATTTCATAAAAACAGCCTGTGGTCTTTAATGCCGGCACAAACCATGAATTTTTAATGCTTTTCTCTGATTTGCCTGAGGTCATCAACAGATGTAGAAAAGGACCTACATTTTTTCAATTGTCTACATATTCTGTTTCAGTGTCAGTGCTATTCATAGCCCTTATTTGTGCTTTTTATATTTATATATTTAGTGGCTCAAAAACATAGAGGTGTGTTAATTGAAATTTCATTTGAGCTGGATGGAATTTTAGAGTGAGGGCGAAGTGAGACGCATTGCAAAGGAATGATTAAAGTGGTAGGTGGGGCATGGTGAAGAGATCCATGCACACAGCAGGACAGTGTAGCAGTAGGGCGTAAACAGCATAGTAAATTCTACTAATTTAACTTAAAATTATAGTTTTTGTGTTGAAACAAACTTTGTGACAGACTTTCACTCTCACTCCATGAAAACAGTTGCACATAGCAACATTGGGAATTGATTGGCACTCCTGACCTATAAAACCTGCTGAATCAGACACCATCCGAGAAGGGAAGGGGATCCACAAACTAAAATATATGCAGCACATAAACAGCTCATCCACACCAGATACCTTTACAAAGATTCCACATTATAATGTATGCTAATGGTTCCCATGTCACCTCCTCTCCAAATAGGATCTGCATACATACTTTCTTTAATCCCTAAACACCAAGCCATCTGGAGAAAACTTTCCTTCGTGAAATGATCTGGAGCAGCACATACACCACCATTGCTTTCTAAAAGACACCTCCCCATATGCACCCAAGATTCTTTCCTGCCTCAAAAAGCAATAATTAGATTCAGAACATCTCTACAACTACCCATCAGTAACCATATTCCTAGACAAAGCAGTACATCCTAATGCACGTAATTGAGAAGATCAAATCCAGAACACTCCTACCAGACAACTAATCTAGCTTTCAGCATAACTGCACAAAAGAGGTAGTGACCATTCAAGAATTCAATGTTGCGTTTCAAAGTATAGACAATTGTGATCCCTGCCTTCTCATTGTTGCCTTCTGCACTGTTGATCACCAAACCCTGTTGAACACCATAACACTCTTCATGGGGTTCGAAGGCTTTATCCAATCATAACCATATAAGAAGAACTGAAACTAACAAGCATTAATGAGCTTATCCCTGATACTTGTCATCTGTGGTGTCCCCTTGGTTCTGTCCTTTTGTTGCCCTATTCAACCTATACATAAAGGACCTTATTTACAGGTTTTTTCTGCAGGGCAGCACAGCAAGTCACTTTTGTGCGCTGCCTAGCGCCGGAAGAAAAGGGCAGAAATGCGCAGTATTAGTGAAATATGGCGTATTCCTGTCCTGCCTGCGATGGCACATAAATTGGTGCCTAGTGCAAACTCAGGCATCCTGCACCATTGAAAACAGCAGGAAATTCAATAGGGTGTGTCAGCTCTAGGAGACCTACATGCCTGATTCTTTTCCAAGAATCATTTCATTACCAATCAGGCAGTCAAAGGTGTCACCCACCTCCCCTTGCCACCAGTCTCCATTCCCTAGAGGGACTAATGAATATTTGAGCAAGAGCATCACCAGCAAGCAAGCAGAAAATACTTAAAGGTGCAGAACAGATGTCTCGTCTTTGTCAACAAAGCACAGAGGATGAGAATCTACAATCCAGTGCTATCTAACAAGCACTTTCATCAACTTCAAGAAAAATGTCAAGGAAACATCCACTCAAACAATACCTCACTCGTGTAAATGTTCAACATCTTTCTATTGGACAGTGTTACCCTGCCTCATTCACCAATTTCACCCTTACTTACACTTTATCACCAAACCCGCCTTACTCCAAGATTACCTCTACTGTCCTGCTAACCTCTCACTCTCCCCACTTCCTTATGTGGTTTGACCTCTTTAACTCATCATCTCCCTTTACCTTGAATCCACATATTGTACCTTGTTTGGTTTGTAGCTCCATTCACACGATTTACTCTATTTACTATTTACATACAACCATGCATATAAATAGATCCCATCCCTACTCCTGGACACCCAAATCTGTCTGATATACATTGAGTGAACAGTGATATTAACTCCACGTTGGAGAAACAGACAGTAGTTCTACCACAATAGTCTTAGTTCAGGCTTAATTCCATCTTGTGCTGTCAACAATTTGCAGCTGCCTTTTCTGATTATTAGGATAATTTCTGCTCACACAAATCACTGACATTATGGCAGTCACTTCAAAATGAATATCTTATGATGCTAATTAACTTACTACTTTTTGGAACTTGCCTTCTTCTGGAATTAGCCAAGGTATTTTGATTTTTCTAAAATGAAATATATATTTATTTATTTAAAACCCCAAAGGTTACAGGGACATTATGGTTAGATAATAGAATAAAAAACCTTAGAAATTCACTGAAAAAAACAAAGGTTACAGGGACAGTTTAGTTAGGTCACATTACACTTGTATAAAACCAGTGAAAATCAGCAGTTATAGTTACCTGAGCTAACTATAACTTGCGCCCCCACAATGCACGGCTTATGACCTCACATATAACATCACTCATGACATGGTCAGTGACATCACTGATGACATCTCAAATGACATCACTGATGACATCAACCAGTGAGTGTGAGTGTTTTCTTAACATTTATGAGGGTTAAGCATACATACCAAGCTACTACAAAAGTTAAAATAGTATACTTTCTATACTATTAATGAGTGATAGTATTGCTAACATAAATTATGTGAGTGGAGGTGTGACTGTGTGTATCCATGTGTGAGGGGTGTCTGATTGCCTGTATGGGTGTGTGAGTGCCTGCATGGGTGTATAATAGGTATGTGAGTAGCTGCGTGGGTCAGTGAGTGACTGTGTGAGTGACTATATTACTGAGTAGGTGGGTGTGTCAGTGGCTGCATGGGTAAGTGAATGGCTGTGTGAGTGGTTGTATGGGTGGGTGTCTAAGTGACTGTATGGGTGTGTGAGTGGGTGTCAGAATGACTGTATGAGTGGATGGCTGGCTGTGTAAGTGGCTGTATGGGTGAGTGAGAGGCTGTTTGAGTGTCTGTTTAGTTAAGAGAATTGGTGTGTGAGTGGCTGTATTGTAGAGTAAGTGCCTGTGTGAATGGATGTATGGGTGAGCGAGTGCTTGATTGGATATGTGAATGGGTAAGTAAGTGGTTGTGTGGGTGTGTGAGTGAGTGTGTGAGTGCTGGTATGGATGAGTGGCTATGTTGAGAGGCTGTATGGGTGAGTGAGTGGGTTTGTGAGTTGCTGTACAGGTGAATAGGTAGGTGTGTAGGTAGATTTATGGCTGAGTGTGTGGCTTTGTGAGTGGCTGTGAGAGTGAGTGGGTGTGTGAGTGGTTCTATGGATGAGTGAATGGTTGTGTGAGTACTTATATGGGTCTGTGAATGGGTATATGAGTGGTTGTGTATGTGCGTGAGTGGGTTTATGAGAGGTTGTATAGGGGTGTGAGTAGGTGCGTGAGTGCTTCTGTGAATAATGTTATCAGTGGTCATTTGAGATGTCATCAGTGATGTCACTGACAGTGCCTTTGTTTTTACAGTGAATTTCTAAGGTTTTTAAAAAATGTTGTTACCTAACAAAATGTCCCTGTAGCTTTTGTTTTTTTAAGTGAATTTCTAAGTTTAAAAAAAATGTTATTTCCTAACTGTAACAACTAACTTTTGACAGTGAGTGTGTGATTGCATAAGTGTCTCAGTAGGTCTGTGAGTGGGTGTGATAGTGTTGAGTGAGTCTGTCAGTGGGTGTGTAAGTGCCTCAGAAGGTCTGTGAGTGGGTGCATGTGTCTCTCAGTGGGTCTGTCAGTGAGTGCATGAGTGTCTAAGTGGGCCTGTGAGTGGGTGCATGAGTGCCTGAGAGAGTGTTTGAGTGAGTGTGTGAATGTCTGAGTGGGTCTGTGAAACGGGTGTGTGAGTGTCTAAGTGGGTCTTTGAGTGGGTGTGTGAGTGTCTGAGTGGGTCTGTGAGTAAGTACATGAGTCTCTAAGTAGGTCTGTGAGTAGGTGACGAGTGCCTGAGTAAGTGTCTGAGTACATCAGTGAGTGGGTGTGTGAGTGCCTGTGTGGGTGTGTCAGTAGCGGCGTGAGTGACTCAGCCACAAAGGAACCACATCTGCCCGTTTATCCAATAAGAGTCCAGTTTCGCGCAAAATGTCTACCCAACTAAAATACTTTCTACTGGTTATTTAGTACATGCGACCTCATTGGGTAAACGTCCAGTGTGTATTCTACACTACAGTTGCAGAATGGACCACGAGCAAGTGTCTCCAGCGACCTTGTGTATGTTTAGCAATGTGATTGTTCCTCCTGCGTCTTTCTCCAGAATTCTGCGATAAAATTCATCCTCCTATAGAGAGGCCAACAAGACTATAGAGATGTAAATCTCCACCTAACTAAAACTAGGGTCCTTCCACTTAGCTCTATGACATAAGTGCTTCTTTGTTTTGTTGAAATGTCCTCATATTCCTCAGCATCAAGAATGCACCATCAAAATCAGTATCAGTGGGAAACGCACTTGGAGGCGTCTTAGTAAGCTGTACATCATCCTGGCAAAAGGCGATAAGACATATGCATACTATTAAGGAGGGCAGAAAAGCATGCCCGATTATGAGAAGGGGAGGGTGGCTACATGACTGGTGCAGTGTCTTGTGCACCAGGCATAATGCTTTGAAGTTGATCCGTTTCCTGACTGGACGCCAGTGTAAGATGCTCAGACTTTCCCTTACCGTGTGGCTCTTCGTTAGCCCTAGAGCTAAGAGAGCCACCCCATTTTGAATCAGTTGGAGCTTTTTGAGGGAATGTTTAGCAGCATTGAAATATAGGCCATTACAAGAATCCGGGCGCGAGGTAATGAGCGCCAGAACTACAGGAGCCTTGAGCTCCCCTGGAATGACCTGAAAAATCTTTCTCAGGATCTTGAGTATCCAGCGACAGGTACTCACTATCCTGCTGACCTGCTGCCCAAAGGTCAGTTCCTAATCAAAAAACATTCCTAAGTTCTTCCCTTTCTTCACAGGAATAGAGGACCGCAAGCCTCCGACCACCAACTACGGCTCTAAATAGAGCTACTGGACCCAAAAAACAGAATCTCCATTTTATTATCATTCATCTTGAGCCAATTTTGCTTCATCCAGCTTCAAATCTCCATCATGCAAGAGTTAAATCTCAAGGCCACCTCTGTCCAATCCTAACCAACTGTCACGATAATCTGTCTGTCATCCCCATATGATGCTACCTGAAAGCCCCATGCCTTTATCAGCCGTGCCATCGGAGTAACATAAAGGTTAAACAGAGTCAAACTGAGAGACGTACCTTATGGCACCCCAAAAGGCAATTGAAATGGACAGGCTCTGAAATCTCTGGAACTTACAATACTCATCCTATTCCTATTGAAGGATTCCAGCAGTTGAAGAGCCCTGCCCTTCAGTCCTGTTTGCCGCAGCTTTTACACCAATAAAGATGGAGCAGGTCTAGCATTACAAGAATAACTGCACCACCCTGATCCACCTGACACCTGATATAATCAGAGGCTGATAATAAAGCGGACTCCATACTATGGCTGTTCCTAAAACCATGCTCTGAAGGATCTAGGAGGTCATTCTCAGCAAGAAAGAGGACTCGTTCTTTATTCATATGTTTCACTAGTATTGTAGCTTGGGCTGGTGATGAGGAGATGAGTTGGAGATTCTTCAAATCATTTGCATCTCCGCTCGGCTTTTTCTTGAGAGGGCGAATAATGGCTTCCTTTCAACTGTAAGGATATTCCCCTGTAACTATCACCTGCTCATAGATTTTCTAAAAATGCCTCTGCTATTAACTCAGGGGCCATCTGCCACATTCTTACTGGGCATGGATCCCGAGGAGAACCCTATCTAGTCTGTATGAGCAGGGAGATAATTCTCTCTCACGTAAGAGATGAGAAACTATCTAGTGTGTTTCTATTAAATTGCTCATTATGCCTTTCCTCTAGGATCTCATCACTATGGGGGGTTGTTTATATCCAGCAAGTCTCTAAAAATATTAAGAATTTTATCCCTAAAATAGAAGGCTGCTTTATCATAAAACTCCTGTGAGTTCTCCAAATCCTGTTGGGATGGAGGAGATGTTAACTCCTTAACTGTCTTAAACAGTTCACAGTGTATATTTATTGCTGTCCTGATTTTCTCAGAGAAAAAGGCACTCTTCGCTTCCTTAATGGCAATCTATTTTTTCAACAGATCTTTATGTTTCAATTTGTCTTCCAAACTGGGGTCCAGTCTCCACCTCTGCTTTTGCCGATGACACTGTCTTGATGCTTTTTCAGTTCTTCTGTGTGGAGCTTTTGCTTCTCCCCTTCTTTGTTACCCTATTGGGTGCTAGCTCATCAGGTATGGAATGAACCCAATTATTAAAACTAGCTGCAGGAGAGGTCCTCATATCTCCCAGCCTACAAAGCGTTTAGGCCACCCTACAGTCTAATTCACTGCTTGAGATGCTGCCCCATCTTCTAGTCATACTGGTACCACCGGCAACTGGTGCTTTCACGGTATTTCCAGAAATATAGAGTATTACCGTAAAAAAACAGCTAAGTGGGACACAGCTCCCAACACTCACTGGATCACCATTAGTAAAAATACCATATAGTGTATGACCCGCAATCTGCGTGTCTGCTTCAATTCTTTGAGAAAACCCCAAGTTAAACATTAAATCCAGGAAGACCTTTATATCTTTCTCATTCACTGCTTCAATGTGTGCATTAAAATCCCCCAAACATAGTACTATCAGGGCCTATTATTTGGTGCTAGTGTTCAGGGAACTGAGATTTAGAGTCTGCCAGATGATACACCAATAGTCCAGCAGAAGATGCACACTTTTCTGATATAGTCTAAAGCAACCTACCTCACAGCCCTCCCTGGCTATCGCGCCCCTCGCTTCTAAAGTGCAACCTAACTCTTGACGAAATACAATCACCAACCAACCCCACCTCTATCTATCCTGACAATTGCATACCCTTCAGGAACTGCAGTCACCAGGTCAGAGCCTAATCTTCCTTCGCCCAAGTTTCAGTTACAAAGAGACAGTCCAAGCTGTTGTCCTCTATAAAATCATTAATCTCCATGCTGTGTTTAGGGATGAAGCAAGTATTAAGCAAGGCAGATTTAAATATTTGTGTTTCCACACATGCTCTTGGAATAGCAGTTTCTAGTGCCATTGTTAAGCCCCCCTCCTGTACCTGACCCTTCCACTCATTTTGCCAGTGACAAGCAGGACAGCAAAAACTCTCCATGTGCATAGAGCCCCACTTTTCACAGTCCCCCCTGGATATGTAACTCCAGAATCTGTTACCTAAGCGTGGAGCACATGTTACTTTTAAAAACACCAGCAAACTCCCTGGGTCTCGTGACATCCTGGCGTGGACGGGCACAGATGGGCTTGCCTTAGGCACGTCTTCGCCGCACCAGCGGTGCATCCGCGCAGCAGTGCTTCTTAAATGCCCATGTGGTCAGATGACCACAGCAACTAGAGTGCAGACTCCCCGTAAACTGTGGCGCTTCCAAGATGGCGCCCACCCCAATAAAAAGTAACCGAGCTCTGACAGGCTCACTTAGGTGCAAAGAAATGTGGACCCATCCAATACAAGATGCAGTTAAAACAAACAAACAAACCATACAATATAAAAATATTGCCCCCAAAATGATTCCTCTTAAAATAGTGGAGCCACTAGCCGAGTGCTTTTGAACTCACCAAACTGGACTTTGTGCATTGGCATGCTTATAAAATGCAACCAAAACAACCAGCACGAGGACTCCCCATATACTGTGGTGCGTCCAAGATGGCCACCACCCCAATAAAAAGTAATCGGGCTTTGACAGGCCCACGTAGGTGCAAAAAAATGCTGACCCCCTCCGGGCCAAGAAGCAGTTAAATCGAACAAACCATAAAATATAAAACTAATGCCCCCAAAATGATTCCCCTTAAAATAGCAGAGCCGCCAGCCGGGTGCTTTCAAACTCACCAAACTGGACTCTGCTCATCGGCAGGCTTATGAAATGCCCCATGGTGTTCTGACCACAACAAATAGTGTGTGGATTCCCCGTACACTGTGGCGCTTCCAAGTTGGTTGTCACCCCAATAAAAAGTAACCAGGCTCTGACAAGCCCACTTAGGTGCAAAAAAATGCGGTCCCCTCCGGGCCAAGATGCAATTAAATCAATGAAACCATAAAATATAAAAATAATGCCCCAAAAAAGATTCCCCTTAAAATAGCAGAGCCACCAGCCGGGTGCTTTCCAAGTCACCATCTTTTTCCCGGCCTGCATATCTACAGGCATGGAAAGAGATGAAACCTCTGCTTGCAGATGGCGAGAGCACTTTGACAGCCTTCACCCGCTGGAAGCAGAGCTGTCAAAGCTTTTGCCACATCAGAGCAAATACCTGTGTCCTGGGGGTGGGCACCCTGGGCCATAGGAGGTACCGGCTCTGGGGGCGGAGTGGTCCTCAGGGCCATTTATGGCTCCAGGAGGGAGGCCGCAAGGTCCCCCTCATTCTGTTTTCATGGGCCGGCCTCAGAGAGGTGGTGGACCCGAGGTCATATATGGCCCAGGAGGGGTGCTGAGCGACCCCCTCCCTCGCTCTTTGAAAATAGTATTGGCCCCCGTGAGGTCGTGGTCGCCGGGACCCGGGTGGTCCATGTGACCCCCCCTATTTTTTTTAATGTTGGCCCTGGGAAGGTAGTGGTCCCTGAGGTGGAGGGGGTTTCCAGGTGGCCTCCGCTATGTATTTTTTACAGTGTGGCTCCGGGGAGAGGGTGTTCCCTGGGGAGTCGGCGAGGAACCCTGAGCATAATGAACAAGACCCCCAGGGAGGTAGTGGTCCCTGGAGCATAAAAATGCCTATGGAAGGGGGCCTTGTACACCCCCTCATTTAATTTAATAAAGGAGAAATGCCTCCGGGACTTGGCCCACCTGGGGGCTTAGTGAAAAACAAAGTGCGGGAGAACGTGCTTGTTTATGTTTTTCATTTTTTGCAGTGAATTTCCGAATTTCGCGAATTAGCTGCAGCCATTTAAAAAATATATATATATTTTTTTGCCCTGCTTGGGTCCCTCTGGAACCCTAAGAATGAGGCTTGGGGGTCAGGGTATTACTACCCCACCCCCTTTTCTTTTTTTTTCAAGTTTCTTTGTGGGGCTCGTCTGAAGCTGAGTCCAAAGATGGCTGGCAACATTTCCTGGTTGATGTGTTGGCATCCAATCAGAGCTCTGCATTTTCCTGCACAAGCTCTTTATTCTTCGCAAAGTCGTTGAGGAGGAACCGTGGATCTAGATATACAAATTTGGACTTCCTTACAGTTTTCAATAACTACTCAACTGATTTACACCACATAATAAAAAGCCCACTCTGCTGAACAAAATCTAGTTTTCTGCTAAATTTGGTGTAATTCCATCCAGAGGTTCGGGCTGCAGTTGTGTTCAAAACTCCTATGGGAATTAATGTGGGAAACCCTTTTTCTCGGCCCCCGCTTGATGGATCACCCCGAAACTTTCCATGGGCAACAAGAATTACCGACAAGCTTTTTTGGGTAAAATGTTCTGAAGATCCGTCAAACAGCACCAAAGATATAGGCAAGTCAAAAAATGCTTTTCTATGGATCATGGCCCTAACTCCCTAACTATACCTACCTTCTGACGACTGCTAGTAGGTAGGTACGTACGTATGTGTGTGTGTATATATATATATATATATATATATATATATATATATATATATATATATATATATTTACAAATGTATATATATATGTATGTATATATATATATATATATATATATATATATATATATATATATATATATATACATACATATATATACACACTTGCTTTCAGTGAGCCGTCGTCATCAGTTCACTGCAGCATACAACATGGGTAATCCCACTATAGCCATTGGCTAACTTCAAATGAGTAACAGCATTCTACTTTTTCACAAGGGGGCATACACACAAAGTATGCGAGTGATTATTATGGCAATGTGTACTTTTTTAAGAATGAAAAACTATCTGGTAGATCCCCACAAAGTCAAGTTTTTTGCAAAAGACTTGACTAAACAAAACGAGAATTGACAAAGTCCAAATACTGCCAGCCAAACCAGACCTTTTGGCAGCTCAAAGTATTCCTCGCACTCAGCTCAGTTATTCATTTATGTTGTTCCCATGCTTTTCCAGTAGGTTTTTTTCTTAACTACTGGCCTGGCACCTTGCATTCACAATAGACAAGAGGATGGATTTCACTATAAAAGCAGAACAAAACTGCATGCGAAGTAAAGTAACAACCGCTCACATCCAGTTCGCTTTCATTGATCCCATGATTCTCCGATAGGGGTTTTGCCAGTACAAAATACCGTTTACGCGACTTGGCGTATTGGCGTAATTTCATTAATTTCACAAATAATTGTAATGTGAAATGTCAGAAAATACTTGAGAATATAACAAAAGCAACATTTTACCTATCCTATCCTTTCTTTTCTGAAACTTTTACAGGGAGATTTGCTTGTCCTGCATCAGGGCTTTTCAGCGTTTCTGGTGGTTTTCCTGTCATATAGCTTCCTATTACCTTAACCCACATTCTGCCTTTGCTTTAGCGTAATGACAGCACTTGAACCATACCTCACCTCAACCTCTGGTCAACCGCTTCTCAAACTATCCTAAATCCCTCGTTGCTTCACTTCTCCTCACCACATCTCCCCCTCCTCACAATCTCATGTGCCTCTCACCTCCTCAAGCCACTTATGTCACATTCCCCTTTCCTGCAATTCCCTGTTCCATCTTTGCCTCTTCTGGTACTTTTCAACTCACCTGCCACCTATATCTGCTTTACAAGGTCAAGACTGGCGCCCCAATTCTTCTAATCTTGACAGCTGCATTTATCCCTCTTCCTGCATGACATTCAATAAGCATTACTTACACTGAACGTTTTCTTATCTACTTCTCTTTTGTGTTCATATTTTATTAGCTTTTCCATATTGAGCATAGTAGACACCTCTCGGACTGGGTTTTGACACCTGTCAGTTTAATACCCAGCTGACACCGGCCAACTCTTTGTAATCAGCCCTACCAGCTTGGGTCTGCAGTCACAATGTATAACTAGTTACATGTATATAACCAGTATGTAACCAGAGGTTGAAGAGGGTTTTGGTAAAAAATAACTGTCACAGGATGGTTAATTCCGACAGATGCTATGCCTCAGCTTAAGTGGTAGGGAGGTAATCTCTTAGGCTGTGGAGCCAGGAGGGACACACAGTTAAACAAAAAAGGTCTTCTTGCCAGGCTGCCAGCTGCCTGAATGGAATGTAAATAAGTGCAGTTAGTTAATCTGCAGAAGTAAAGGCTGCTTGGAAACGTATTGGTTTTAATCTGATGGAGTTACCTGAAGCTTCATGATGACAAAGGTAAATACTTTTTAGGAAGTATTGAAAGGGTGCTACCAGCCACCCTATGGACTTTCTAGATATAACGTTTGCACTGGGTACAGCATGCATTTTATTTAAAACTGCGGGTCTGACTCACAAAGGTAAAGTTAGGCTTTTTGTCTAAGTTTAGAACAAAAGTCTAACTCTACTACTTTTCGGTATTCACAAAGGTAAGTTACGAATAGTACCTTTACGTCTGCACTCGGGGCAGAATTTCCACACTCAGGGCGTAGATCCACCAGCGATTTCGCCCAAAGTGTGGAGATTCCAGGTTGGTCCAAGTTTACCTTTGTGAATCGCGCACTAAGTTTTTCTGACCCACAGTTTGAGATTCACTATTTCACTTGCCATTATTATTTGCCTAGTGGGCCATTAAGAGCAAATGGCACAATCTTCTTTCTTTGGTGGCCTGGCACATCCAAATTCTACCATTCGCACCACCTGCAGCATTTGGGAGCCTGTGTGCACCCACTCAGCCTTTGCATTTGTGCTGCACACAGGGATGCTGAAAGCATGCACACAGTGGAAAGATGAAAACAAAGTAGTTAGCACCCTCCTCAGTGGACTGCTATTTACACCCCGCTCGCAGGCGAATGCTAATGCCTGCTGGGCATTCTCATTAGCATTACCCCAGAGTGAATGTGCTGCTAAAGTGCTTTTTTGTGTGACACATTTCTGCTGCCTCCTCCTGTAAGAAAAAACCGCTACCTCCTTAAACTTTTTTTTCCCAGAAGTGTCCTACTGAAGACCCTCTGAATATGAGAACACTGGCATTACCTCGTTTTCCTTCATACGCGCCCCTTGGTGTTTATACATAATTGTTTTAGAACTGTTTATAAATTGTTTATGAATTTTTTCCCCCATCAGTACACATATTGAATATCTTGCCTGCTAAACCTTTCAACTAGCAAAGTGCTCTTTAGACTGTTCAATTTAAAATACCTTGTGGGGAACTTGTGTATGTTTAAATGTGCAAAATCATAAATGATGAGCTGTAAAAATGAAATACACAGCATATATTTTAATATGTTGCACATTTTTTCTTGCACGTGGGGCACATATGGGAAAACGATTTTGTTAGACCACTTTGTACACACACTAAACTTTACAATATTAATAGGCAGGCTCCAATGTGTAGATTATTGATTTGATATGAAAAATAGCCATTAATATTTGTAAACAGAAATGTATTAATTGAAAAAGTTTTACTACATAAACATTTATTTTCTTCTATTATTGAATATTATAGATATACATCAAGTTATGCTGTCATTTTCCACTTTTTATAAGCAATACGTGAGCTATGCCTGTGCTGGTAAAACTGTCATAAAGCCACAAATACACAGTACTTCCAGGTTACATTTTAAAACACTTCTAAATATTCCAGAGGTTTTAGAGCCTAAAATGAATAAATAAGTAGCTAAGGAAGTTGTTGCATTAATGGGTGTGTATATGAGGGATAGGTAAGAGATTACCTTTTTGATTGAGGAGGGTGAAAAATCCTTCTCAAGCAACAACTACAATCCTTCTAAGAGTGAACAAGAAACGTCATTAAATAACCTGTGTACACCAGTGGTCAGGCTTAACTTAGAGGCAATTTGTAAAGGATTTATGAAGCACACAAAGCGGAATAAAGTGAAGACCAACACAAGAAAAACCTCACACCAATTTAGAAAAATAGAATACATTTCAATAAGTAGTTTGACACCAAAATGGTTAAACTTTGATCAGCAGAACCAGAGAAATGCAATTTCAGAGATTTAGGTAAGTATAGAGCCTAAAAGTACAAACACCGCTCATGGTTATCTGGTTGTACTAGACCAGGAGAAAGTCACAAGTTCAGACCAACCACGATGGAGCACACGCCATATACAGGGACGAGATTAGTCTTGCTGAAAATGCTACATTCTCAAAAGTTCAACGCCAAGAGTCCAATTACTGGTGGAGGAGACGACGAGGAGTAGGGAGAGCATCATTGATGGTTGTCACCGTAGCGTGAAGAATAGGCTTGCCGTCGCGGCCTGCCGTCGCTTTACCATGAGGATCTGGCCAGGTGTTGTGGATAGTCTTTGCTGGAGCTTTGCATTGGTGGTCACCACAGTCTGTCAATTCTGTAGCGTGAAGTGCAGATCTCATTTTGCCGGTCGTCGTTGAAGCACAAAGAGTCAAATTCAATGGAACTTTGCATTAACAATTGGCACCAGTAGCAAGTGGTCGGCACAAACAGGCCTGTTCGCTGTCACGAACAGCCCAAAAATGCAGGAATTTTGCCTTTTCTTCAGCTGAATGCACTCTGTCAGCCAAGGGTCCAGGATCTGGGGAAGCACCTCTTGGGGATCAGAGGAGAGGCCAGCAGGGCTCAGGCAGGTCCAGTTGTAGGTCCTTGTGTAGCAGGCCTGCTGTGCAGTTGCAGGGAGGCCTCTGTAGCTTATTGTGTCCCTGTAGCTCAGAACAGGGGGTCAGCCAACTGACCCTTAGAGTCACTCAGGTTAGCCTGGGATGAAAGGAGTACGTCCAGTCTTCCTTCTCACAGAGGAAGGCAGACCTCAAGCAGGGAAGTCCTCCTTCTCTTATATCCACAGGAACAGGAGAGTACTCAAGAGGTGGTCTGAGGGTCTAATATTTATACCTAGTGGTAGCCGTTGAAGTGGAGAAATGTCTAGACTGCCCAGCACATCTGGTCCTGTAATTTCCTTCCTTCAGCTATCCAGGCTCCAAGAGGCCTGGTATAATAATAGGCAGGTGTAAAGTTCTTTGCAAGTGGGCTGGAGGCAGCCCCTTTGAAATGTAAGTGGGGCAAGGAACAGCTCCACCCTCCCATCCCAGTAGGATGGCCCATACTTCCAGGACCTAGTGCCCCTTTGTCTTGCTGTCTGGGAGGAATAAACAAAGGCCATCTGCCAACTACACTTAGTCATGTGACCCAGGATGTAGGCACCAAATGGTTAGGAAACGAAAATGTCAACTTTCTAAAAGTGGCATTTTCAGAAATGTGGCTTCAAGTCTGACTTTACCATTAAAGACAGTTAGAGATTACAGTTTATTTGAGTGTAAACATGATGTTCATACCTGCTCCAATTCAACAGTTATCACTTATTCAATGTAATAAGGTAACCCAATGTTATCCTGTGGGAGAAGTACGTGTTACAGTAGTGAAAAACAAATTTAGGAGTTTTTCGCTATTGCGGCAGGTAAAATTTTAAAGTGCATGTTCAACTTTTCAAATACACTGCACCATTCCATATTGGCTGTTTCGGTCCTCTGGGTGACATATATAATTTCATAAGCAAGATTTGGGCCTGGTTTATGTTGCGAGGTCAAAATGCCAGTTTAAAACTGCACTGCAGGCTGCAGTGGCAGGCCTGAGATATGTTTTAAAAGGCTACTCTAGTGGGTGGCATTCTGAGTGCTACATGCCCACTAGTAGCATTTTATTGGCAGGCTGTGAGTACAAGTAGTACCACTGTAAATTAATTGTGCCAACTGGGTTTAAGCCAATTTTACCATGTTTAAAGGAAAGAGCACAAGCACTTTTGCTATGGTTAGCACTGGTAAAGTGAACAGTCATAAAAGTCAACAAAAATGGGCTCAGAAAATAGGAAGAATGAGGCAAACTGACTGGGGTGACCCTGCAGAGAGCACCAAGTACAACAGGATGCAACAACAGCATAAGTTGAAAGAAAATGTGTGCTTGTTTAAATGCTTATTAGCAAAACAGTAGCATATTGTGGCTGGTATGGAAAACGTGCAAGTCCTATGAACTAGTGTTGTACTTTCACTCAGCTAGCACAATTCCTTATTGTAACAATAAGTATACAGTTTTAAGGGATGATGGGTTTGAATTGCAATGGGAAACATCTTTCACACACCTCTGGCATCTTTGTCCATTAGAATTGTATGAGAAGAGTAGCTTATTTTTGGTACATGCCTGTTCAGGAACAATTTTCTACAGTCTGTTTACTTTGGAGTAGGAATGAAAAGAGCCACCTCTGAGAACCTCTGTCATTTATGGTACTCTGGGCCATATTTATACTTTTTGACACAAAACTGCGCTAACGCAGTTTTGCGTCAAAAAAATTAGCGCCGGCTAACGCCATTCTGAAGCGCCATGCGGGCGCCGTATTTAATCAATGAGGTTAGCCGGCGTTAGCCGCCGGCGCTGCCTGGTGTGCGTGGAAAAAAACGACGTACACCAGGCAGCGCCGGCGTAGGGGGATATGGAGCTTGGGCGCCAAAAAATGGGGCAAGTCAGGCTGAGGCAAATTTTTTGCCTCAACCCGATTTGCGCCATTTTTTACGACTCCCAACCCCCATAGAAATGACTCCTGTCTTAGCAAAGACAGGAGCATGCCCCTTTGCCCAATGGCCATGCCCAGGGGACTTCTGTCCCCTGGGCATGGTCATTGGGCATAGTGGCATGTAGGGGGGCACAAATCAGGCCCCCCTATGCCACAAAAAAAAAAAAAAAAAAATGACTTACCTGAACTTACCTTAATGTCCCTGGGATGGGTCCCTCCAGCCTTGGGTGTCCTCCTGGGGTGGGCAAGGGTGACAGGGGGTGTCCCTGGGGGCATGGGAGGGCACCTCTGGGCTCCTTCAGAGCCCACAGGTCCCTTAACGCATGCCTTTTCCAGGTGCTAAAAAACGGCGCAAAAGTGGCCGTACGTCATTTTTTTTGACCCGCCCACTCCCGGGCGTGAATTTTGCCCGGGAGTGTAAATACGGCGCACATGCCTCGGAGTCAATTTTTTAGACGGGAACGCCTACCTTGCATCTCATTAACGCAAAGTAGGTGTCCACGCTAAAAAATGACGCAAACTCCATGGACTTTGGCGCTAGACGCGTCTAACGCCAAAGTATAAATATGGAGTTAGTTTTGCGTCAAAATTGCGTCAAAAAAACCGACCCAATTCCGGCGCAAACAGAGTATAAATATGCCCCTCTGTGTCTATATATATTTCATTCCTAACAAGTCGGGAATTTTGTGTTTATTATCCGGAAGGATTAACTTGTTAGGGTTGACTGCAACACTTCCGAGCTCTAGATTTTATAGATATAGGCCCTCACTATGACATTGGCGGTCGGAGGAGGCCGCTGAACCTTGCCGGCCCTATTATGGCTTCCCCCACTGGGCCTTAACATTGCAGCAGGCTCCTAATGGAGCGGGCGGCAATGTGGCGGTGCAGTGGGTGCACTCCACTGCCCGTAATTCGGGCAGTGGAATGCGCGATGGGACTGTACATGGGGGCCCCTGCACTGCCCATGTCAAGCGCATGGGCAGTGCAGGTGCCCCCAGGGGCCCTCCGAGGCACCCATATCACCAGCTTTTCCATGGCAGAGTTTACTGCCATGGACAGGCTGGCAGATGGGGACTCGTAATCCCCAGAGCAGCGCTGCTTGCATCGCTTCACTGGTGGATTACAACCGCCAGGACCACCAGGCTGCAGGCTGGCGACAGACTGGCGGTGTTGGTGGTTGGACTGTGGCGGCTCCACCACGGTCATAATGTCACAGCACTTGGCATGGGCAGTGTAGGAGCCCCCGTGCACAGCCCCATCGCGCATTTCACTGCCCGAATTACGGGCAGTGGATTGAGTGATGGGTGCTGCGACACCCGCTGCACTGCCACATTTCCGCCGGCTCCATTAGGAGCCGGCTGCAATGTTAAGGCCCTGTTCCCCGCTGGGCTGGCATAGGTCCAGCGGGGAAGTCATAATAGTGGGCAGCGGGGTTCGGGCTACACAGGCGTCCTGATGGCGGGATGGCAATTGAGTGCCAATATGTTGTAAGAGTCTAGGATTCTCACTTCTTGTTTGAAATAATTCTTCAACTCAAGAAATATGATCGGTAGGGACCATAGTTTCACTAAGCATAGTTTCTGAAGAATATAAGGTTGCCACATTTCTAAATGGAAGGGGGAAATTCATTAACACTTTGTGCTTTACTTGTGTCACAAAAGGGATGCAAATACAGCCCAATATTTTGCATTGGAATTTACTTTGCAAAACCTTTTGTGTGGAAAGTAGCCCAAAGTAACGCAAAGTAGGATGTCCCTCGCAGCCACCCATGAGCTTTGACACAAATGCCTTTCTACTAACATTGGTTAATAGGTATTGGCATTAAAAATGTACACCTACTCAAGGCAGGTGCAATGTTAGAGAACTATTTTCTTTTCTCAACACTTTTCTAAATTTGCATGTATGCTGTACTGTACAGCACACATACAAAGTTTTAAAAGAGTTAAACCATGCCAAAGCATAGAATTTTTTACTACAAGGGTCCCCTTCCAGTACTAAACCTAAGCTTAACATCACCCCGACACACACACGCACACACCCTTGCACTCTTGTGTAAAGGTGTTTACATTGGTGCAAGGCAGCCTAAAGTGTGCCAGCACAGAGGATGATAAAACAGCACTAGATCTCATTATTTGTGCCAATGTTCTGCATTCTCACTTTCACCTATTAACTTTGGTTGCTGTGTTGCGTTGCCTTGAACTCTTTGTATTGTTGCCCCATAATCTTCTTTTACTACATACTAACATTTAATGCCTATTGGAAGTATTTATAGTTTTACGGTAGCGGTTTCCTTTTGTTCTTAAAGGTGGGGCTTCAAATACGAGGGCGTTTTTCAGGGAGCAATATAATTTTCAATGCCTGCTGATGGTGATTGCTCCCAGAACATGCACAGAACACATAGAATGATGCCCCTATTACTACACTGACTATATTGTGCAGTAGAGCAAAACATCTGACCAATGCTATTGATCTTTGTGGGTTGATAAACTGTAAATTGGTCAAGCAACATGAATAATTGTTGAGTTAAGTGGAGAGAACACATGCATTCAAATCTTTAATTAATCTCAAGCCCTGATCATATTTTTTGCTTTTCTCCTACACTTTGTTTAGTTTCCCATATTCAATCACATCACTTGGCATTCGTAGAGTAAAATCTCCATAATTATATAATTAGACAGGATGGCTGTTTCCATTTATTGATCACTTTGTTCACAGAGAAGAGGTAAATTTTCACATCTCACATTTGTACCTCCTCTGTATTGTGCATTAATTCAAAGCAGAATACCTGAATGACAAAAGTGCATGTTCAAGCTAACAACATTAAATTCTCAATATTTGGTTGGAGGCTGCCTCTCCAAGAAACTTTTACCCTTTTACGAAACAAGGGTTTATAAAGAATACGATCAATACAAATTTACAATGTCACCCAATGACACATATCAATCTTTGGATCTTCCACTTCCAAAATGTGATTTTTAAAAACGTAAACCAACTTCTACAAAGAATTCCATTGACATGACTCATCAAACACTTAGGAGGCAAATTTTTGGTGAATCAACTGATGTAGTGTGTAAAATAGTAAAGTTTAGTTTGAAATGTATTAGTAAACACAGTATGTATTATGGTCAATGTGTAATATTTACATTTGCATTTTCCAGGTGGAAATCACATAACGTATTTAATGACCAGCTTCCATTAGTGCTCACTGAAGGCACTGCCATTTCTTAGATGGATACATAGAAACTGCCGTATCTGAAGTAAGATTCATATCACTTGATAGACAGCAAGCATTTCACATTGCAAACAAGGGATTCTGAGGGTTAAAGGCCTTTTATGCATCATGTTACCGTCCATCATTAAGACCGCCAAAAAAGACACCCTGCATTCACCAGAGCGGAATTACAGTTGCACCTTAATCTCTACCTCAGGACGATTGGGCAAATGGGATCCCTTGCCCCCGATCAACAGACAGCCAAGATACATGGTTGCCAGAAGATCTGAAATTGTAGTTACCGAAAACAAAACAAGGATTCAGGATGGAAACAAATCTGATGATCAACACAAAATCAGATTGCCTCATTCCTCCTTCCTGAAGAAGATGCCTGTCCACTTCCATGACATGCACAATCTGGCCACCAACAATTGGCAGGCTTCAGGTAAAATAAGAAGAGCCACCAAAAAAGATTTATGTCCTAGAAGACACATACCAAAATCTTCCCAAAACATCAGTTCAAAGAATGACCTTTCAATAGGCCTTTGTGGAGAAATACAGTATGACACTCCGTGTTATCATCTTCCACAACAAACACCAGTGTCAAGAGAAGTACCAAAGACAATCAGAATCACTTCACCGGATCCCTTGTACCATGACAGTCCACACTGCTCCTCAGAAGAAAGTGAATGTCAGGAGTCACTTATGTACTCCTCACCCTATCCAGGACCGCCACCCAATACCCGGGATGAAGACAGAGAAAGACCCATATGCTGTGGAATGATGGCTTAATCTTTTGAATCCTATATTTGTTATTGATTTGTCAATTATTTTTATAAGTGGAAACCTTAAAGTATAAAATTAAGTTGCATTGCATTATATTTTCATAATAATAAACATTTATAGCGCACATTATTGGAACATGTGGACACATTTAATTAGCTTGTGAGGCTTGCCGAGGTGGAGTTGTGTTTTTCAAAAGAGCAGGATGTAGAAAGGTGCATGAAGCCAAACAGGGTAAATACATACAGGTATCACTTAAAAATTTGTAAAACACACGTTTTGTCCATAAAATAATCAAGAGAAATGTAAACATTAATTAATGCTGGAAGGAACAGAATTTCTGAGATCTGTTCTACAATTACGTCCACCACTTCAATTAACTTTAGAGTGATGGTAAATTATTAAATGGCAGGTTGAGTGAAAGTTATTAGAGAGAAAGAAGGTCTTATACTGGCTGCACCAGCTGAAAAGCATGCACAATTTAAACATTGTTCTTAAACGAGGAGTTAACCTGGATTAAATTAGGTTACAAGTCAGGTGTCATGTCAACCCACCACATCCCTGAACTCAGGTAATCCAACAAACTATCCATCTATCACTATACAATTATCACGTTGCGGTTTTAAATAGTGTGAGGTCCACCCGAAGTTACTGAAGCACTTTACGGGGGCATGGGTTACATTACACAAGGTTACTTTCGTTTTCAGGCGCTCGCAAATTAGTGTTGCTTCCACAATCGCAGGGTGTTGAGCTAATGCCGAGATTCGAACCTGGTACCCCAACTTCAACCACACCAGCTCTGGCCCCAAGACCGCATGCTCTTGCCGCTTCTGGAAATTGTTGATGCACCCTGTGTTCGCCAAGAGATTATCCATTGCAAAGGACTAACAAAAAATGAGCTCTAAATGTAGCTAGATGTTTGGATCAACACATTTTTGTTATGCTTTTTATACAAACTACTAATCTTTTCTTCTTTTAGGATCACCGCACTGATAATAACCTAACCCTCAGCTAGAGATTATAAACACCCTTTCGAAATCTCAACATATCGACATTTAAATATTAATGCATTTATTTATATGAAAAGTCACGTGAAGCATATTTATTTAAACCCTTTTTTTTTTTTTTTTTTAAATATGTTTATTGAATTTTAAATGTTTACACACTTAGAATTACAAAGTTACAATGTTGCACCGCCCCACCTGTACTTCCGGTTGGGGACATTCATGACAGGATTCTCTTTATTAACATAAACAATGCTCGTACATCTACATTGACACACTGAAATCCCACCACCTTAAATATAGCAGCTCTGGGTCTATTCTTACTGTGATTTGTCCTATTTGTTACCACGCAACTTGGGTAAGCGTATTTATTGGCGCTAGTGGGTCTATCTCTGATAATACTTGTTGATTATGATGCGGGGGAGTCGGAGGGGGGACCCGTGTATGTTTTGGGACTTGTGTGTGGCTCAGTGGTGCACTTTATTTGCCTGAGACTGGTACATGTATACATTCCTCTGCGGGCCCCTGTTGTTGCTTGTGTTGGTTTCACTGGTGGGGAGGGTGGGGGTGTTTCCTCTTTGCCTTGTCTTGTGTTCCAGGTTTGGATACTTGTTCTGGCGTAGTTCTGTGCCTACCCAGCTTCTCTGTCTATGTCATGGCGGTCTTTCATAATTTTTAGCAGCTAGCCGGGTGATTAATGTTTCCCAGGTTCCCTCCCCTGTGTGATTTTGTCCCGCACGTGCAAGTTTACTAAGTACCAGGACCTCCGTCCTGGACCAGCACAGCAGTGAGGAGCGCCAGGCCTTCAGGTCAGGTTCCCCGGGGGCCTTCCAGTTCAAAGCTATCAGTCGTTTGTATAACACAAATGCAAGGTCTGCAAACTTATGTAGGTGTCGGTGTTTCTTTTCTCTGGCTCTCAGCCCTAGTAAACAGGATTTGGGGTCTGCTGCTAATGTCAGACCTGTTATTTCCGCTACCACTTCTGTCAAGCCCCTCCATTCCCTGAGTGTGTTGGCGCATTCCCACACCATGTGATAGAAATGCGCTCCTGAGGCGCCACACCGCGGGCAATTCGTTGTCGACCCAGGAAACATGCGACTGATCCTGGCTGGGGATAAGTAAGTTTGATGTGCATAGTTGAATTGTATATAGCGAAACCTGAAGTTTCTGGACACCGCCCTTACGTGATTAAGGGCTTTCAGCCACTCCTCTTGCGTTATCTGGTCGGTGAGAACTGCGTTCCACCTATCCCTTGGCCTCGCCTGAATAAATTCGGAGGGCTTGTTCAGAGTTTTGTACGTATTCAATACTATTTTTGTTTGACTATCGAAGTTCAGCATGTGATGTAGTGTAGGGGAGCACTCAGGTTCCGCTTCCCCCATATCCCACGTTCTTTGGATCAGGTGGGTGATTGCGTGGTATGACAGGAATTGTCCGGGGTTCACTGCCGTTAGTTCCTGGATAGCCCTAAATGTCATCAGTTTCCCGTCTTCAAAGCAATCCCCAACCGTCGCAATACCGGCCTCTGTCCAAGTCTTAAGTGCATGTGAGCCCACCGTTTCCACGCAGCCTGGGAGCAATTCTAATGTTAGGAGTGGTGAGTATGGGAGTGTTTTATGGTCTTTTTGTATGTATTTTTGCCAGCATAATTGCGCTACCTCTGTAAGCGGATTGCCAGGGGTCCTCTTAGTCCTGCTCATTAACCATGTGGTGAGCAGGGACCCCTCCAGCCTCGCTAGGAGCCACTTGGACTCCGCTTGTGCTGGCCTGTGCAACCAGTTCAATATCCATTGTAGTTGTGCAGCTGCATAATACAGTTCGAAGTTAGGGGCGCCCAGTCCGCCCGCCGCTAGCGGGCACTGTAGGGTGGCGAGTGCAACCCTTGCCCTGCCTCCTTCCCACACTAGTTGCAGTAACACTGTTTTCAGACCTTTAAAAAAACTCCTGGGGATCCAGATGGGTAGCGCCGCGAAGTAGTATAGTTACCTAGGCAGCAGCAGCATGTTTGCCACCGCCACCCTGCCCAGGGGTGACAGTGGGAGTTTAGTCCAGAAACTTAGTGACCCCCTCATGAAGTTCCCGTCTCTGAGGTCTTCTTTTTTGTGGTATATATGTACCCCCAAGTATTTGAATGTGTCAAAGCACCATTTCAAACGGCCGGTCGTGGCATTCTCTTGTCTTGCCGGGCACCATTTGGTTAGCGGAAATATGCATGATTTGTCCCAGTTTACCACCAACCCAGAGAGGTCCCCATACTCAGTCAGCAGAGACATCACCCGCGGGATCGTCTCAGACCCTTTTCGCAGATATATTAACGCATCATCTGCGTACAGCGATATGCCATGATACAGACCGCTCCTGTCTACCCCCCAGTTCCTCTGTGCAGCCCGAATGCGGATGGCCAGCGGCTCCATTGCCATGGCGAACAGTAGGGGGGACAGTGGGCAACCCTGTCTTGTGCCCCTTGTGATTGGGAAACTATCTGATATAACCCCGCCTGTTTTCACCCTGGCGTGTGGTTTGGTGTACAGTTTCTGCACCCACTGTATGAACTTCGGCCCTATTCCCATGCATTGCATTGTGGCGAATAGGAAGTCCCACTCCAGAGTGTCAAATGCCTTCTCAATGTCTAGTGATAGTACCACCTCATCATGGGCCTCTGGAGGGGTATCCCCCATTACTCCCAGGAGTCTACGGATATTTAAGGAAGTGTTGCGCTTTGGGATAAAGCCATTTTGGTCTTCATGTATCACTGTATGCATTAGCGGGGCGAGCCTATTGGCGAGAATCTTGCCTAAGATTTTGCAGTCTAGGTTCAGGAGTGATAGTGGTCTGTAGGATTTAGCATCGGTGGGGTCTCGGCCTTCTTTAGGGAGGACCACCACCATAGCCTCTCTCATTGTGGGTGGCAGTGTTTTGCTGACCCATGCCTCTTCAAACACCTTCATCAAGTGTGTCTTCAGGTGCAGCAAGCAACTGGAATAGTATTCTATGGGGAGTCCATCTGTACCTGGGGCTTTATTCCTGGGCATCTGCATCACTGCCCTGTCAATTTCCTCCATAGTGAATGGGGCATCTAATTGCTGCCTGTCTGCTAGCGATATTTGTGTCATTGGGGAGTCTTCCAGAAAGGATCTCAGTTGCTGGGGAGTGCACGTAGTTCGTTTGGTATATAACTTAGTATAGTACTCCCTGAAAACCCCATTGATTTTGTCCTGCGTAGTGAGCATTTTACCTGCGTTCCCTTTTATAGACCCGATCGGGGAATGTTGCCGATTCTCACGAAGAAGCCACGCTAGCATCCTGCCTGCCCTGTCTCCCTCCGCGTGTAGTCGCATTAAGCGATACTTGTGATCGTGTTTTCGTAGGCGGTCGTCTGCTTCGTTGTATTTTGTGCGAGCCTCTTTCAGTGTTGAGTAAGGAATCGCTTTGTTTGCCACCGCTTTTTCCAAATCCCCCATTTCCTTTTCTAGTTTATTTATTTCCGAATGCAGCGTGCGCCTGACTCCCCAGCTAGTTGAGATACAGTACCCTCTTACTACGACCTTGTGTGCCTCCAATTCTAGTGCTCTGGATGTGGTTGAGTCCTTGTTTATTTCCCAGTATTGTTTCACCGCAGCATTTAATCCCTCTCTGAACGCTTGGTCCTGCAGGGACTCCCTTTGCATCCGCCAGGTAGGGATCTGCGAGCGTCTCCTGCCCCAGTTCAGCGTTATTCGTAGTGGGGAGTGGTCGGATAATGTTTTAGCCAAATATTCTGCCTTATCTGTCAGGGCGCAGATATCCCTGGTCCCCCATATAGTGTCTATTCTTGTGTGTACCTTATGTGGTATTGAATAAAATGAATATTCTCTCCGTTGGGGGTGTTTCATGCGCCATAAATCAAATATTCTCATTTCCGTCGCCCATCCAAGCAGGGGGCTTCTGGCTGTTCTATTTGGGTTTGTTTTGGAGGCATTGACGGACCTATCTAGTTCTGTGCTTGGGATGCTGTTAAAATCGCCTCCCCATATGGCTGGGGGTTCGGGGTTCTCCAATAGAGCTGGGGTGAGCGTGTCTAGGAATTCGGCTGTGGCACTGTTAGGGCCATAAACTCCAACTATTGTCAACTGTCTGCCATCCAGGGCCCCCTCTAGTGCCACATGTCTGCCACCTTTGTCAATCGTCTGGTGTGTTATGATAAAGGGGACTCCCCTTGCTATCCAGATCAGCACTCCCCTGGCGTATGCCGAGAAAGTTGTGCCCACCAGTTGTCCGCCCCATCTCCCGCGCAGTGCGCAGAGGTCTGCTTCCAAGCAGTGTGTCTCCTGCAGAATGGCTATATGTGCGCCCTGTCTTCTGAGGCGATCGTGAACCCTGTTTCTTTTACTTATAGCCCCCAGCCCTCTTACATTCCACATGATTATATCATATTGGTGCGTGGGTGGGTTTGCTCTTAGTGCCATTTTACATTTTGTGTGATTGCCTCCCATCCCACCAACCCACATGTGTCCCCCCGGGTCCCCTCCTGTCCGTTCACTTTTGCCCAGCTTCGTGTCTGTGCTAACAATATTCCCTGTGTCCTGAATTGACCTTTTGAAAGCAGTTTAACTACTGACCCTGCTGCACACCCTCCACTCACACTCATTTTAAAACTTTTAACTAATAACAAATTACTAATCTCACATACAAACAACAAACTTGGTGTCCATTCGAACTCCCATGGGGCGCCCATATAAGCAACCAGATGTGGCCAGCTCAGATGGCCCACACCCTTCCGCAGCCATCGGCTGCCTGTACTGCTGGGACCCGCTGGGTCCCCCCCCCCAAAGGGGCCCCACCCTGGCACCACCTCCGGCCGCTGCGGCCAAACAATACCGTCTATGACACCGTTGGGGCCGTTCAGGGCCCACGGCAGCATTAATCGATACGTGTAGAGGCGCGGATTCAGTACGGGCACCTCGACCAGGTTGTCGCCCCGCACCGCCGGGGGGGGGGGGAAGAGGAGGGGGGGTGAGAGAGAGACGGGGCGGACGAGGGTGGCCAAAGAGAAAAAAGCAAGGGCGGAGCAGAGGGGGGGGGGGAGAAAAAAGAGAGAGAAGAAGAAGAAGAGCTGGAGGCTGGCTATGTTTACAGTTCGTCCGCCGTTCGGGGGGTGAGCTTCGGTCCCACTGGCGATTCCGTGAGGCCGGATGTCGAGCTGAGCGAGTCAGAGTCCGGGCCATCCGCCGTTATCTACCCTAAAGGCCTCGAAAGTGTTCTGTGTGTGTAGTGGGGTGGCCTTCAAGACTTTTGCCCGTTCTTCCGCCGCCTGCTCTTCTGTGGGCTGGCCTCTCGGTCTCCTTTTGGAGCGCTTTCGCTGTGGGGCAGTCAGCCATTCCTCTCCTTCCTCCGTTCCGGACTGGGGTCGCGCCAGGCCCTTCGCATGCAGCCACGTCCAGGCATCCTCAGGGGATGTAAAGATATGAATACGCTCATCCGTTGCGACTCTTAATTTAGCAGGGAATAGTAGTGCATATTTAATATTATGCTCTCGAAGGCGTTGTTTGACCCTCATGAATGAACTGCGCTGCTTTTGTACTTCCTGTGTGAAGTCTGGGTAAGCGTTTATTTCAGAGTCTTCGTATCTGAATGGACCTTTGCTGCGAAATTGTTGCAAAATTAAGTCGCGGTCTGTGTAATTTAAAAATCTTGCTATCAGGGGTCTCGGCGGCTGGCCCGGAGCCGGAGGTCTCCCCGGTATCCTGTGCGCTCTTTCTACCGAGAAGAATTTCGTCGGAGAGCCATTCAGCACTTCCTTAATCAACCATTGCTCCAGGGTTATTTCTGTGCTCTGTTCAGCTAATTTTTCAGGAAAGCCTATGAAGCGCACATTGTTTCTCCGTGATCTGTCTTCCGCCTCTTCGGCTCGGCGCCAGAGAGTTTTTACCTCTGCATCCAGTCGCTGTATCTGTTTTTGATTGTCCAAGACCGAAGGGTTGATCTCCTTTATCTCCGCCGACCACACCCTTTCCGCTAGGTTACGGTGATCGACTCTTAGCAAGTTTAGATCTTGTGACACTGAATCAATCCTGGTCTCCAAAGAAGCTTTAGTGTCCATAATTGCTTGCAGTACTTTCTCAAACTGGGTGGAGTGGGATTGCAGAGTAGATTCCAGAGCCTGCAAGGTTGGGGCCAACTGTTGTTCGCCTGTTGGTTGCCCTTGTGTGTGCCGGTCCTGGTTTTTCGTGGATTTGTTTCTAGTAGCCATAATTTGTGGTTGGCGGGCGGCTCACCGCGAGCGGAGCCGGATGTTTTAATGCAGGGCTCCGGCGTGGCCCTTGATTTCAGCTGGGCGATCCTCCCTCTGTGGTTCCGCACGCAGAGTCTCCTTTGCTCTACCGACGCGGGGTCACAGGTGGCCGCTCCTCCAGATGATTCACCTTCTCCCCACGCTCGCTGCACGCATAAGACAGGGGGGGGACCCCGTCCTTTCCCCCCCGGATATTAGGCCCCGCCTGCTCCCCTTCTGTTGGGCACTGCGGGATAGCGTGATGCTCTAGCCTTTTATTGGGTGCCCTGCTACTCCTCCGATTAAACGCTGCTATTTGCTCCTAGGGGGCTGAGCGTTCCGTACTCCATTGGGTCCTGGTCTGTCGTCTGTTGGTATCTCGCCGGTGTGACCCCTCTGTTCCACTCAGGGGGAGGCCCGTTTCGCTCCCCCTCCCCCAGGCTCCGCGCTCCAGGCCCCCGCCCCCAATGTGATCAGGAAGCGGGGGGATTAGGAGGGACGCAATGAATCAATTCAGTCAACGCTGGGAGGGGGAGGGGGGGCGACGGCAACCCCCCTCAATTCAATGCCAGACTCGTCTCACGGGGCACACCTCGCCTCCTGCAGGCTATCTTCGCCCGCGTCCCCCAACTCCACCCAGTCGGGGGGGGTCCACAGGCCGGTGGTTCAAGCTGCAGCCTCTCCCAAGGTCTCCCCTCCTCACCTCAGCCGTCCCGCCGCAGCACCCACCGGACCCAGGTAGCCAGCCGGGCGTCTACCTCTCCGCCACCGATCCTTCTATTGTGGGGGAGGGGCGGCCCTCGCGAAGGTCGGCGTGTGCTTCTATACACCCGTGTGGGGGGGGGCATCACCCCCTCAGTCCCCCCACACTGAGCAATGTTTTGGCTGGGGGGGCCCTCCGCCCCAGCGCTTGCAGCCTCCCGGCGCTCCAGTCCTCCGCCGGGAGCGCCGCACGGCCACCCGTCCGTCCCGGCCCAGATCGGCACTCCGTCCCGGCGAGGAGAGGGGGCCGTCCCGGAGCCCCGGGGGGGGGGCGCCGGATGCCCGAGGCGTCGTCCTCCTCGATCACGCCCTGCTCGGAGACCCGAGGGGGGGGCCCACAGGATGTTTTTACGGGGCACGGGCCGGAGCTTCGAGACTACGCTCCCGTCCCGTCCGCCATCTTGGCTCCGCCTCCATTTAAACCCTTTGTATAGAGATGTACCCATGTCAGCGGGAGCACTGGTGGCAATTGTGAAGACTACACGAAAGTTATGCTGTCAATACCGAGATATTTAGGATAAATATATATATATAGGTATTTAAATGGGTTTCCCAAATTACATTTATTTAAAAGGGAGACTTTGGAGTTTCTCTACCTAATGTTCAGACTTAGGCTAGAAAATTAACAAAGTAAAGCAATGCGTCCTCCCAAAAGTCAGTAAAACTGCTACAACGCATATCTCCATCTGCATAGCCTATTGGTATATTTGAAAACAGCAACTTTTAATCAAGTATATTCATCTGAGAATTTGCAGGCCGCTATTTTGTGTGTCCAAAAATCCATATAATTATATTAAATATGAATGTTATATTCTGTGCATTTCATACATGTTCGATCCCAAAACGTACGTGCGCATTATATGACTAGAATGAACAAAACACTCACTATAGCAAAAACTGAGAAACGAACTAACAAATATTTTGGATTAATTTCATAGTTCACATTGAAGATATTATAGAATTGTGCAAGAAATCAGAGGAACCACTGAACAGTCTTATATAACATTGGCAATACCTTATTGTCTGGTTTGTAAATGGAAGTGTGCCTTGAGCCACTTGCGAGTTGAGGCTCTTATCATAATGCTTGCACTATATCACTCAACCTTGCACTCATGTATCCATTCATCTACCCACTGACTCTTCCATCCACCCACTTACCCTTTCATGATAAATAACACACACACAAACTCAACAGGCTTGTGAAGGATACATTAAAAGAGTAAAAGTAAGAAAAAAATTACAGCATGAATGTCGCAGGCACATGCTTGCAGTAAATCACAGAACTGGGCATAACTGCAAGTAGTCGTCTTGCACTGGAATTACATTTAGAGTATTGTTGTTTTCAATGCAGATACGTGCTGTATAATTGTCAAAGGGAAAAGGAAAAGGATTAAACAAAGAACACAGGAACAAAACTGTTCCCTGCCGCGGAACACCGATAGTCAAACTTCTGGGGTCAAACTTGTGGATTGGAGAGTTCTCCGTCTTCAGCTCCACGTCTTAGGGAATGGGAGCTCCGCTGCTGACAGTGTCATGAATAGCGGAACCCAGTGTCACCACTAGTGGAGGACGCAGCATCTCCCCTACAGGGTGGGCGTAATACTATTAATACTTGATGTAACAGCGTGTAAACTCTAATGGCTCAGTGGTTACTGTCCCTGTCCTATACACTTTCATGGCGTTGTAGTTGCCGCAGCAGTGCCGCCCTTTCTTTGTGGCTCTCGGTCTCCATAGGCTACGCAGTTTCCCTTTCCTCGAGTGCAGCAATCGTCGTCTCATTGTCCCAGTGGGGTCCAATGCTTGCTCTGAAGTTTGGCCCTCGGAGAAAGGAGGCATGTTCATCAGGTTTTGAGTCTCTGCCAAGGTATGGACGCTCTGCATTTCCTCGTTCCACACTAATTGGATGCAGAAGGGGTGTCCTCATCTATATAGGATTCCTTTCTCATGGAGGAAGTTTGTCAATGGCCTGAGGGCCCGGCGGCGCTGCAACGTCATTGTGGAGAGGTCTTGACAGAGCCCTATTTGAAGCCCTCAAAGTCTATGGTGGACTTACCTCTAACAGCAGCCAGGATTATTTATTTTTGTTTATAATAGCACAGGCAGGTTAGAATATGCTGTGGCTGGGCCGGGGAGTGAGCAGGCTGCTCTCCCCTGTGGATGCGTTCTAGCCTTATGCTTTGTTCTTTGAGTTCTGGGGCTACATGGTGGAAAAGACGGGTTGCAAACTCCTCCAAGCTCCCAGGTACCGCCTGCAAAGGCACCCCTTTAGTTCAGATATTAGAGCACGGAGATCTATTCTCCAAATCTTCCAGTTGATATTGCATTGCCAAGTTCGTGCCCTGCAAGTCAAGTAGCTCTCGGCGGTGCACTTCCAATTCCACCTCAAGAGATTTGTGAGTTTGTTCCAGTGAGTCCACTCTTTGGTCTAAGTCACCAATGTTCCTCCTCAGGTCCTTCAACTCTGTTGCTATTTCTTGTTTAAGTGTGGCAAAGTCCTCTCTGAGGACTCCAAACAGTTGCTCCAAAAAGGCTTGTGTGACATGTGCGGCCTCTTCCCCTGGTTTTGTCACCTCATCTGTGCCTCCCGTGGCAGTTGGGTCGTCCTTATGTGGTTCTGCTTTCTTCATCGGAGTTTTAGCAAATAAGTCTTTAAGAAGGCCATCTTTTCTCGTACCACGATGGGACGCCATCACAGTGTTAGGGAAGTCCACGTGCCAACAGGAGAGATAGAAGGAAAGTAACGTATTTTACACTCGGACGGTCGCCCCCTCAACGACCCACAGTCTGTGGCCCCTCTGTCTAATGTTCTCCATGTCAGTGGCCATTAGACAATGCAGCCGTTACCACTGCAATTACCACTGCAGCTTACTTTGGTCCAGGAGTTGGGGACGTCTACCACTTTGCCTCTGTTCCACTGTAGGAGAGTTGGGAGCCCTCCGTTTCTGCCCGCTATCTCATGCAGCTTCTTGAGTCGGTAGCTCTGGTCCATGGAGCAGTGAGTTTTAACTCTCCATCCCAGCTGATAAAGCTCGGTCCAGTACCAGCAGGCCCTCAACTGGCGAAAGTGCTCATCCTCTACTCCAGGTAAAGTAGCTGTCACTCTCTCACGCCACTCCAACTGGAGTCACCTTCCTCCCTCTTCAGGCCCCCCGGTCACCTACTCTGCACACCATCACTTTTGCCAGGTAGGCCGAGGGGCCGCCGATGCTCCGCAGGCAACATCACCATTGGCCCCAGTTCACTCTGCGTCCTGTGTGCTGGTCAGAGGCGCCTCGCTGATCCGCCGTGGGCCTACACCTCCAGGTCTTTCTCGGCAGCTCCCCAGGTGTCACCAGTAACAGGTCCAGTTGTCCCCTTTGCTCCTTGCTCACTGGCTGCCCGGTCGGTCAACCATGGGCTGCCTGCCTTCAGTTCCGCTGGATGCTCCGCTCCGCGTACCATCGCTAGTGTCCTCCGTTATCGCAGCCACCTTGTGATTTCCGGAAGGCCGCCCAGTGAGCTCTGGTCAGCCGCTACGGGCCCTCCGTCCCCAGGCCCATCACGGCCGCCATCTTGGGAGCGGCGCGTCCATCTCTCAGAAGGCGTCAGCTTCGCGCCTGCTTCAGCTGCGGATTACGGGGTTCTCCTGGGCGAGATCAGGTAGCGGGGAGATTACCCCATCGATTCCCAGCCCAGGGAAGTGTCTGCCGCGTCTGGGTCTGCTCCAAGTCCGTTCATGGGCAGCGGAGCTCCTGTAGGTTGCTCCTACGTAGGTGCCATCTTGACCACACCCCCTTGGCCGTCAGGTTTTTAAGCCAAATAATGGTCATCTCAGAGTAGGAAAATAATGATAAACTATGCATATACCATTCAAAGATGGTCGCTCAATAAACTTTGCAGTCAGTGAATCATTGTTGTTCCAAACGCAGATGGTTGGCATACTCAATCTAAAGGTGGCAGCCATCTTGGAAGGGTAAAACAATGACACAAATATGGATAAAGCATTCCAAGATGGCTGCTGGCTTAGAAGCAGTAGCCAGGAGCAATGCAAATGAAATGAGCAACAAGCGAGCAGTCCAGTAGCACAGTCTGGAAGAGCTGTTAAAGGCTCTAAATAACACAAAATAGAATAAGGAGAAGGAAATAAATGAAAGGGGATCTATGAAAGGTGAAAATGGAAAACTAAAAGACATTCCCACCAGCCAGGCACTGAAGCACACTTATATTTAGACATATGTGCACATTTGGTTTGGCTAAATAGCATCATGTATTTGTATGTATTAATATGCACGTATTTTTGCATTAATTTGATTACCAAAGCCTGTAAGGCCATGCTAATGGGAACTACTAAGGATTCTTCAAACAACAGCAAAAAGGGGGGGGCTAAACAAATCACGGGAGATTCGGAAACAAAGTCCTGGTCCTGTGTATACTGCTCCCGACAAACGTATAAATCAAAAAGATATACACAGTTCCATTGCAAAAGTATGTATCTATAAATCACAGGTCTCTGGGAGTCAAAATATTTGAAGCAAGAGCCCTCACTCACCATTTGGTGACATGCTTCATCATAGGGCTATGCTCCTCGTCAGGCATGCACTGCAATGCCTGATGGGTCCCATGGGGGGGGTTCTTTGTTGGAGATCTTTTGCAAATGATAACTAGCCTGTCAAAAAGAGTACTGGTCTAGGATTGGTATGAAAAAGAAAAGCAGTTAAAAATGACTAGAGGTAAAACGTAATTTATTAAGATGTCTGACCTCTGACATGATTAAAAAACAGAAGTTGGGGAGAAAATAGAACAATGTCTAAACTCCTCCAAAAAACAACAAATTTTTGTAGTAGTCACTAAGGGCCAGATGTAGGTAGCCTTTTGCGCCTCGCAAACGTTGAAAAACGCCGTTTGCGAGGTGCAAAAGGCCTCACGCAATGCAGAAACACATTTTGCGAGTCAGTACCGACTCGCAAAATGTGCTTTTGACTCGCAAATAGGAAGGGGTGTGCCCTTCCTATTTGCGATTCACACCTGCGATGTAGAGTTGATTTGTGACCGCTTTTGCGGTCACAAATCAACTCGCAGTTACCATCCACTTGAAGTGGATGGTAACTCATTCGCAAACGGGAAGGGGTCCCCATGGGACTCCTTCCCCTTTGTGAATGCAAAAAAAAAAAAAAAAATCTCAGTAGGCAGTGGTCCTATGGACCACTGCCTACTCTGAAAAAAACCGAAACAAAAAGGTTTCGGTATTTTTTCTATTTGCAGCTCGTTTTCCATAAGGAAAAAAGAGAAAAAAAAAAAACTGCTTTATTGAAAAGCAGTCACGGACATGGTGGTCTGCTGTCTCCAATATTTATGAGGTGGGTCTTTGCGACCCCATAGGGAGTCGCAGAAGGTGTCTGAGACACCTTTCTGCATTTGGTTTTGCGAGTTGCAATTTGCGAGTCGCTGTGACTCGCAAATTGCAACTCGCAAAATCATACTTACCTACATCTGGCCCTAAGTCTCTCAATTTAGAGTATAGTGAAAGTAGACACAGGATCCCCTGTGCTACACATAAATCTTGGTCAACATGTTTCTCGCTAGTTATTCAAAAATGATCTAGTGCGATTCTTCAGGACCGAAAACGCCTACCCAATCCTTAAATAATTGGTAGCCCGTAATAGGGAATAAATATTAACAGGAACCTGGAATATAGGACAAAAGACATAAGTTATAGATATATACCAAACATTCACGATGTGCATAGTGTCAACAGTTAGAAACCTCACACTCGTGAGAACTCCCTTCAGTGAAGTGCACGGAAAACTAGTGTCAAGAAATACGAAAAGGCAAATCTGCCACGGTGCTTACCCTCCATATTTTAGAGGATGGGCCCCATCGTGAAAAGCACCAAGCTTACGTGGTCCGATAAGTTCTAAGTATGTATAGAAGTAGAAAGAAGAATAAAATAAATAACCATAATGTTAATTGTCAATTCTGTTATGATCAAAGAACTGAAAGTCATGCGTCTATGCAGCATAAGAGATACAAACTAATTTGTCTCTTTAAGGAATATATAGACACCACAAGTTAGAAGATACCAGCCAAATGTAGAAATAAGATGTCTAAAACTCAACAGAAGAAGAAATACATATGTATATGTCCATAAGAATAGTAGTTGTGGCTATCTACACTAATGCTCGATACAATGTTCTACAGACAAGAGTGCCTCAGACTTCTTAGTGATGACACACATTATGAACGCATATCTACCAACCCCACTCTTCGTTTGCAACACACGATTCGTGGGATGATAACTGAAACAGAGTCAGCTGGTTGGATCACTCAACATGAAGCAGAGTTTTTGGATACAAAGAACCCCAGGGTACCCTATTTTTACTGTCTCCCTAAAATTCACAAGGACACACATCCACCTGGTCACCCTATTGTGTCAGGGATAGGATCTCTGTTGGAGCCCCTTTCCAAATTCTGTGACTTCTTTTTCCAACCAATTGTTCAGAAGACCTCAACCTTCTTAAAAGACAGAAAAGACACTTTGATCCTACTAGAAGATATCAACAATATGGGTACCACTGACATGGTGATATGCCTTGATGTAGAGGCATTATACACCAATATACCACAGGAGGCAACTCTTACTGCAGTGGAAGATATACTCCAGTCTATCACGTGGACCCACAACACCCCTATCAGTTTTATTATGCAGTGTGCCAGTTTGGCTCTCAAAGAAAACTTTTTCCAATTCGAAGAGCATCTTTATCATCAAATACAAGGTACCTCCATGGGCAGTACCTTCGCTCTGAGTCTTGCCTGTCTGTACATGTACACCTTTCAACAACGCCATATACTTACTCCAACGCAACCCTTCTTTTCCAAAATTAGTTTGTGGCGACGCTACATAGATGATATCCCGGTGATTTGGAAAGGTGATGCAGAACACAAGCAAAAGCTTTCACCAACTCGGTTAACACTTTAGACGTCCATCTGCGCTTTAGCGCTAATACTTCGAACAAGGAGGTATCCTTCCTTGACTTACGAATCATACTTAAAGATGGTTTCCTACACTCCTCTCTGTTCCACAAACCCACAGATAGGAACAGCCTTTTACTTTACAAAAGGAACCACCCAAAAAGCCTTGAAAAGTAACCTCCCCTTTGGACAATTCTTTAGAATTAGACGTAATTGCTCAGAGACAGCTGATTTTCACGCAGAGGCGGAGACTTTGTGTTGCAAACTAAAAGAATGCAAATATCCCATCACCAGTATCAGACGGGCCAAGAAAAGAGCCAGAAACATCCCTAGAGAGACTCTTCTAACTAACACTACACGTGATCAACAATCTAGACTTGCCTGCGTGACTACGTTTACTCCTTTAAGTAACCAGATCCAGAAAATCGTGCAGAGACACTGGCTAATTCTTAACAGTGCTGTGAATCCCTGGAACGCCCTTTATTTGCTTTTAAGAAAACACAGAACATTAGAGACCTAGTGGTTCACACCAGACCGGCACCACAAAGGTATTCCAATTCCACAAGCACTAGGCAATGGTTGGAGGTTAGAGGTCATCACCCTTGTGGAGGGTGTAATTTCTGCCCTCTTACTGCTAGTACGCAGGAACTGGACCTGGGTGAGCCCAAGAAATGGCAATTAAGATCTCACACCAACTGCCGTCCAAAAAACTGTATATATATGATTATCTGCCCGTGTGATTTGAGATATATAGGCATGACTACAAGAATGGCTAAGGTACGAATAAATGAACATCGTAGCACTATTAGGTCCTCTACGAAATTGACTAATCACTATATTGAAAAACATCACACCCCCAGTGACCTTAGATGGGTTATTCTGGAAACTATTAAGGACAATAGAGACTGTGCCAACAGGCTATTTGAGAAGGAACAACGTTGGGTTTACAGATTGAAAACACACTTGATTGGGCTCAACGATGAGATTCCGTGGACCAATTTTATCCACAGATAGATATATACACTCCCTGGGGTATTGTTTCTATTTATTTAGGTATCTCCCCTCTGGTTTTTTCTCCTATAAGTATATATTTCGCCTGACTAGGGTACTCTTGAGTAGCAACCACTGTGTTTTTACACTGCTTCAATGTTAAAAAATATCACCAGTCTATTGACTGTTCCAGATGAATATGTCTTCTGGGTTTCTATTTGAGCCCTCCTGGCTTTATAGAATACCTTTTTCTTGATAATCTCACAAAATTTGTTGTTCCTCCTGAGTGTTTATGTTTTTCTTCTTTCGTTTTTTTTCTTCTTTCTTTTTTCTTTTAGGCCTTTTTTGCGAGAGTCCTTCCTCGCTTTCAGTACTTTCCCTGTATAACACTGCCTCTATTATTTTGTCCTTTCTTAATGTTTACCAAAGGAACATCTCTTTTTTGTAAGTCTCTTTTGCTGCCATTTCCTCCTTCATAAGGCCCCACCCTCAACCGTACCCCCATTGTACCGGGAGCATTGAGGAAATGTAGGTGGTGCCGTTATCCGTGGAAATCCCACAAGTAAGTGCCTATACACCCTTTGTGTGTCTTTCCTTGGTTACCTTTCTCTTTTTGTGAGCCTTTTTACCGATTTTTTAAGCTCACGCCATTGCCGTCCCTCCTCTCGGACCCGGCTGGGTTTCGAGCGTGCTACGCGCTCACTCAGGACCGCGTTTCACGGTTTTGACCGCTTTAGACGCATGCCGACCTAGCTGTACATGTTTAGCCCAGGGCGGCACTTTGGTTTGAATATTATTTCGTTTCCCCTTTCCGAATTCACAGCACTTGGCCGGAATATTAGTTTTTGACACATCTTTTGCCGCTACGGGGGCAGTCAGCCTCGCAGCATGAACGCGTATTCATTTTTTTCTAATATATGTATGTGAATATGGAGTTTTCGATTGACTTGAATCCTAGTTCATGACACTTCTTTTGCCGCTACGGAGGCAGTCAGCCTCACGGCGCGAACGCGTGTTCACTTTTTTAGGTGTGGGTATAAGAAATTTTGGATTTTCTGGTTGACAGTGCATGAGCATGTTGAAATTTAACTGCATGTTCCTTCTTGGATTTTTTTCTCTGTTAGACCTTGAGCTGTACATCTTTCAGTGTTTGTACGTCCATACTGCATTAGTGTAGATGGGCATGACTACTATTCTTAAGGACATATACATAAGTATTTCTTGTTCTGTTGAGTTTTAGACATCTTATTTCTACATTTGGCTGGTATCTTCTAACTTGTGGTGTCTATATATTCCTTAAAGAGACAAATTAGTTTGTATCTATTATGCTGCATAGACGCATGACTTTCAGTTCTTTGATCACAACAGAATTGACAATTAACATTATGGTTATTTATTTTATTCTTTTTTCTACTTCTATACATACTTAGAACTTATCGGACGACGTAAGCTTGGTGCTTTCGCAGATGGGGCCCACCCTCTAAAATATGGAGGGTAAGCACCGTGGCATATTTGCCTTTTCGTATTTCTTGACACTAGCTTTCCGTGCACTTCACTGAAGGGAGTTCTCACGAGTGTGCGGTTGCTAACTGTTGACACTATGCATATTGTGAATGTTTGGTATATATCTATAACTTATGTCTTTTGTCCTATATTCCAGCTTCCTGTTAATTATTTATTCCCTACTACGGGCTACCAATTATTTAAGGATTGGGTAGGGGTTTCGGTCCTGAAGAATCGCACTAGATAATTTTTGACTAACTAGCGAGAAACATGTTGACCAAGATGTATTTGTAGCACAGGGGATCCTGTGTCTACTTTCACTATACTCCAAATTGAGAGACTTAGGGGGTCATTCTGACCCTGGCGGTAAAATCCGCCAGGGCCAACGACCGCGGGAGCACCGCCAACAGGCTGGCGGTGCTCCCATGGTACAGCCGCGGTCAGAAACGGAAAACCGGCGGTGTACCGCCGGTTTCCCGCTGCCCTGGGGAATCCTCCATGGCGGCGCAGCTTGCTGCACCGCCATGGGGATTCCCACCCCCATAACGCCATCCTGTTCCTGGCGGTTTTGGCCGCCGGGAACAGAATGGCAGTATGGGGTGTCGTAGGGGCCCCCGTAACAGGGCCCCACAAAGATTTTCAGTGTCTGCCATGCAGACACTGAAAATCGCGACGGTGCAACTGCACCCGTCGCACCCCTTCCACTCCGCCGGCTCCATTCGGAGCCGGCATCCTCATGGAAGGGTGTTTCCCGCTGGGCTGGCGGGCGGCCTTCTGGCGGTCGCCCGCCAGCCCAGCGGGAAACCCAGAATACCCGCGGCGGTCTTTTGACCGCGCAGCGGTATTCTGGCGGTCCCAGCCAGGCTGGCGGCTTCCGCCGCCGGCCGGGGTCAGAATGACCCCCTTAGTGACTACTACAAACATTTTTTGTTTTTTTGGGTAGTTTAGACATTGTTCTATTTTCTCCCCAACTTCTGTTTTTTAATCATGTCAGAGGTCAGACATCTTCATAAAATAAGTTTTACCTCTAGTCATTTTTAACTGCTTTTCTTTTTCATACCAATCCTAGACCAGTACTCTTTTTGACAGGCTAGTTATCATTTGCAAAAGATCTCCGGCAAAGAACCCCCTGTGGGGCCCATCAGGCGTTGCAGTGCCGGCCTGACGAGGAGCATAGCCCTATGATGAAGCATTTCACCGAATGGTGAGTGAGGGCTCTTGCTTCAAATATTTTGACTCCCAGAGACCTGTGATTTATAGATACATACTTTTGCAATGGAACTGTGTATATCTTTTTGATTTATACAGCTACTAAGGATTATCAGAATGACAATTGTCGAACCTCAGGGTTTCTAAGGTCAGGTAACCAACATGCAACCCTAGCCTACTATGGTTATCTACGAAATTACTTGTGACAAAAGGCTTGTCTATAGGCTGTAATACAGAGGCCCGTTGCTCTAACATATGATTTTATGAAAAAAAATAAGTTAGGCCTACTCCCTTTGTTTTAACATTTCGTAATAAGCTGATCAGTTCTGAGACATCTAGCAAAATATTTTCAAAGAACCAATTTGGCATATAACCTTTCTCATTAGCGTGAAGCACAATCAAATCAGGTGTACTGTAGAGTATATAACCGTTCTTAGATGGCAACCATCAGGCACGCAGTCATAAAAATTCAGATATATAAAAAACAACATACCACTCCTCCTGGAAGGGTTAAATAAAGATTATCAAAATGCAAATATTCCCACCCCAGGGTTTTTCAGAGGGGTAGCCAACACAACAATCCTTTCCTACTAGGATGATCTGTGAGATTTAGGTAACAAGATGCATTTCTAAGCTAGACAACAGCGTAATACCAATCCACTGTTAAAGACCTTTAATATATGCTTTTCATAATAAATTAGTTGTGACTATAGTCTTTGTCATAGCCTTTATAATAAACAGATCAAACTTACGACATCTGACACACGTTTTCTGCATGAACCTGTAAGGTTTATGGCCAGCGTCATTGGCTTGTCACTATTACCACTACAGCTCTACTATATTAAGCAGAGGCTTTCCCACAAGGCTGCCATCTGGCACACCAACATGAACTACAAATATGTACAAAATGGCAGTTGGTAAAACAATATACAACCCTTTCTAAGGGACCTGACAATGTTTTCACAGTACAAACCTTCCATCTCAGAATTTGTCACAGACGGTAACCAACACCAGCACTCTTGCCTACTACAGTCATCTATAAAATTCCATGTAAACTTGTTTCCAGGTTTTAACACAGTGTAATAATAATGCATCCTTAAAGATCCGATGGCTTTAACCTATGGTTTTCATATTAAGTAAATCAGGCCTGCTATCCTTGTAGTAACTTTTCAGAATAAACAGATTAAAAATGTGGTATCTGATATTAGGTTTCCCAATGAACCAATCAGGTCTGTAGCATTTATCACTGACTTGTCAACATAACTAAATCAGAACAAGTACAATTAACCCATGCTTTCACATGAGACAATCTTCAAAAAGTCAGTCCTAAAGTTATAGTATGTACAAAATGTACAGTTGGCAAAACAATATACAATCCCTGTAAATAGGGCCTATTATGGTAATCTGTGAGGTTCCACTTAACAAAATATCTGTCTATATGCATTAACCAATGACCATTAAATGGCTATTGGCTGCAACATATGCTTTTCAGAGTAAATAATAAAGGCTTAATATGTCCAACATAATGTTTTATAATAAGGAGGCCTATGGCATCTTACATAACCTTTCCTCGTGAACCAATAAGGTCTGTATCATTTATCATTGGCTTTTCGTCACAAGCAGTACATGTCTACTACACAAGCTTTCCCACAAGACAACAATAATGCATACAATGTACAAAGTTAAATTATATACAAGATTATAATTGGCTAAACACTATCTAACCCACCAAGGAGGGTCTAACACGTACTTTCACAGTCGAAATTGCTTACACCCAGGAGTTGTCAGAGTAGCCAACAATAGAACCTTTGACCTATGTGATAATTTGGGAAATATGTTGTAAGAAAATACTTATGTACAGGCTTTAATAGAAAGTCATAACAAATTTACACTTAAATGGCTATTGGCTTTATATATTTTTACAATAAATTACTTTGACCTACTGCCTTTGTTGTAACTTTTTATAGTTAAAAGATAAAGCCTGAAGCCTGAGCTTGCCCACTAAATAACTCAATCCTATGATATTGAGCAAACATTCCTATATTGCAAAATCTGCAATACCACTACTCATTTTTAAAAGACAGCACACAATATCTACTGAGCTAATTACTTACTCAAGGTAATCAATATGTGAGTGGAGCCAAAAAAGGTCTCAGTAGTGTTTTGTAAAGCTCTTTTTCTGTTGCTTTTGTAAGGTTAGATGACAGCTGCATTAACAAGCCAGACCTAAACAGCATTGGTAGGCAGAAAAATGAAGAATTACACTTTACATACATTTGGGTATGAACTAGACTGATTCCAAACTCAAATGTAAGTCAATCCATCTTTATTTCGCATTCTGCCATAAAAGCATTGAAAACACATTTGCACTAACAATACAAAGAATGCAGACTATTTTCCAGTTAAAATATTTATTATCTTAAAAACACGAAATAAATAATTTTAAAAAGTTCACTTTTGCCTCAACCATAAACAATGTCCTTTGACTCCTTCTACATGATATTTTGAACATAATATAGGTGTTTTCACTAACATGCAGATATAGCTTACTGTTTTAAAAACAATACATTAAAGGGTTACCAGCTCATAACATTTTCTAATTTGTGACTCTCTTCAAATAAAAGTTAAGACTGCATGACAAATCTCTAGCTGAGGATAGGTTTTGTAAAATCTCCATTGCAGTAAATTGCTGCCTTATCCCTGACAGGCAAAGTAATGGAGCCAGGAAAGAGATTCTTGGACCATGATATAAAGGGCAAATGACTAGTGCTCTGTTTAGTAACATTGTTGCAATGACATGGGGTGATTCACAGAGCTAGGCCCATTGAATTGGGAAGGCAACTTTGAAATGTATCAGGTTCAGCCTAAAATACGTTAAATAAGAACGGTAAGTGGGGTTCTCTATCCATAGCACATAAGTTTCAGCATGTATGGGCGATGATGATTGTACATAAAGCTCGAAGGTTTTCACATTCAATGCTCTCTCTAATCTCTTTTTCAGGCATATCTCCGTAAATTGATGCTTCACAATCTCCTTGGCATCTGCTCCTAAATTTAGGCGTAGGAGCATTTTGTTTTAAACCCAGTTTCTGAAAAGATGGTTTTAAATGCTTCAGCCACGGTATTCTATTTGCATTTTCTAATGATAATCTGTCACACATTCTCTCACCAAACCCACCTCTGGATTCTGTCAGCATTTAATACATACAAGGAAAGGGGCTACTTGAAGCTGGTCCCCAATGAATGGCTGGCCTAACTCCTCACGACAGACAAAGGGCCTGATTACGACCTTGGTGGATGGGATACTCCGTCACAAACATGAAAGATATCCCATCCGCTGTATTACAAATTCCATTATATCGTATGGAACTTGTAAAATGGCGGGCTCGCTATCCATCACGTTTGCGATTGAGTATCCCATCCACTAAGGTCGCAATCAGGCCACTATTTGGCAGTATTTTAGGAACAGTGGAGTGCCTCAGATTTTTGATAACCCCACAGCCCTGCCCCATATAGGACATCCGAAGTGCATTTTGTCTTGTACAATGCTATCATCTCCGCTAATTGGGTATATTTCACAATCCGTGCAAAGTGGAAAATGGCTTCCAAGTTTCTTCCCATTTGTTGTGATTTCATTAAAATATGTGACTTCCACATTTGGGAAGAACTAAAAATCATCCCTCTTAGACCTGGCATCCTTGACGTGGTCTCCCCTATGCCTCTGCTTCCCATGTTTTGACTGTGTCCCCATGGGCAGGGTTCAGTGTATGTTAAAGGTGGGACATGTACTGATGTGTATTACATACAGTAACAGTGAAACACTGCCAAATTCATTTTTCACTGTTGTAAGGCCTATCTCACTCATAGGTTAACATAGGGGATGCCTTTAAATATCTTTATAGTGCAGTTTGCCTTTGAGAGCAGATAGAAATGTTAAGTTTTGAGTCTCTGAAATCACAATTTAAAAATGCAACTTTTGGTAATGTTGATTTTTAGATTGTCAGTTTGAAAATGCCACTTTTAGAAAGTGGGCATTTTATTGCATAAACCATTCTGTGACTCTGCCTGCTTGTGTATTCCCTGTCTGGGTCGCACTGACAGTTGGGCGATTTGTGAGTCCCATCTAGACAGTGACACAAAGGGAGCTGGGGTGTAACCTGCATATCCTCATGAGCCATCTGGGCTAGAGTGGGGGCAGGAGTGGTCACTTACACGTGAAAGACCTGCCCTCTCACAATGCAGTCTCCAACCCCCATGGTGTGAGTCTGGAGCCAGGCAAGGCAGGATCTTGTGAACAACAGACACTTTCCGAAGTTGGACAACTTCAAAGGCAGAAAGAGGTATAAGTATTGGACCCAAAACCCCAGACTTTTAGATCACTTCTGGATTCAAGAGGAACCTCTGCCAAGGAGAAGAGCTGAGGAGGTGTGCTGCCCCTGCCTGTGCCTGTGCTTTGTTGGGCCATCCTGCAGTTACTGCTTCTGCCTGTGAAATGGGACAAAGTCTGGACTTTGTAGTATCATCCTGCTTGAGAAGTATCCCCGAGGGCTTTAACTGAGCTTGTCTCCTATTTTTAAGTCTTAGGGCCATCAAATACTTCCTCTGCCAGCACCTGGACTCTCTGCTGAGACTCCTGCCCTGCCAAGTGATGCCCCATCCAGTCCCTGGGCCCTTGAAAGGTGAATCTTGTAGAAAAAGGATGAAAATTCACACACAGGGAGCTGTGTGAGGAAACTTTTGATACTTCACCTGCAACGCTGCTGTAACGGCGACACGCCACCCGCTTCTGGGCTGAAATCGATGAACCATCTGCATCGTGGCTGGGAAATCATCGCCTCATCTGCATTGCAGTTGGCGAAACGATGCAACACACGCTTGCAGCTGCTGAACACGACGCAAACCCCACACAGCGTGGTTTTCCAACACTGTGTGACCAGATTTCTCATGCATCAACTTTGGGCGTCAAAGTCATTGTGAATCTGCATGGATCCGAGGTGCCCTGTCTGGAAATCAATGCATCGCTCTCTTGTGGGCGAAAGAAATGATAAAGCGCCTACCCGACTGGAGAAAAAAATTACACACAATCTCCCTTGCGATTAAGGAATCAACCCAACGTAGCCAGATCAACCAGGGGTCTGTAGACAGATGGAGCCCTCCCTCTCCACATTGGTCAAAAGCTTTGTGGAAAAAAGGTAGATACATGTTGTGTATGAATAACTACTCTCCATTCACCTCTCACATCCATTGCATGTGCAATCCACCCACATTACACAGTATCATATACGAAGCAGGATCAAACCCAGAATGCGCAATGTGTTGTGATTGATGTGGAAGGGACATTTTACAGGGTAGGCATATTTGCAACCATGATATGGGTTTAGGCATTTGTTATGTCACCTGTAGGTCCCTGACGGAAGATGAGATGGTGCCATATACACTGCCCCTGTCCTGTTTGGGTACACGTTTTGTTCATAAAATGGCAGCCTCTAGTCAAACAGGTAGTGGAGAGTAGGAAGGGACAGCATACCACTGGCGTGTGTCATAATGGCGGTAGGTGGTGTACACCGCCGTGCAACTGTTCATTGGTTAAATGTCTATGGGAAACAGGGGGCAATCAATATCACAGCCAGTGCTGACGGTGAACACTGCCGCAGTCTACACCTCCATTTTGGGTTACCTATGCCACTTGAGTCCTGCACCTGGACATGGCCACTAGACCACTGTGTGTGTTGCTGTGTCCTGACTCTGGTCCTGGAAATGGTGTGGGATACAGGGGTCGGGCCACGGCCTTCACATCGTAGGAGTTGGAGAAGCTGGAGGACAGGGTCCTACCCCTGTACGCAAAGTTGTATGGGCGAACAGAGGACCAGGTGAGTGGTATTTATGCGTCCTAGGAATGTGTGCCAAAGCATCAGATTGTTGTGCACATGGCTGTAGAATGTGGGCATGGATAGGTGCAGTGTGCCAGGGCATATCTGTGTTGGCTCATAGATGACAGTCATTTTGCATGGTACATTTGCATGTGCTGTTGTATCCCATGTGTTAATGGTGCGTCTCCACTCACAGCTACATTTTCGTCTGTGTGTTACATGCAGGTTAGCGCCCATCAGAAGAAGGGAGTACCATCACTTTTCAGATTGCTTTTTGTAAAGTTTAGCTGGGTGCAAAAGGGTGGTTGGCAAGTAGTGGCTCGGTCGAACATAGGTTGTGTCCACGCAGGTGTCCCCCTCGCCGTCAGTGGGATTGTGAAGTCTCCTTGGAAGGGGTGGGTATTTTGCCCTGTAACAGGTCCCATGGGTGGGCTAGTGGGTCTAATGTATGTCCTCTGAGACTAGACATATTGTGGTGGAACAGCATTCCTCTCCGTTGGGCCAAATCTACCTATTTGGAGATGTAGTGAATGGATGGTGAAGTAGTTGGCCAATTAAGAGTAGATAGGTAAGTGTAGTGTGGGAGCTAGACCACCAATCAGAGGTACCTACCTTGATGTAGTGGGTGATGTTGAGGGATAGTGTCTGGGATGGGTGGGAGTGCATTTGTGCCAACATGCCGTTCAATCAGGTATTGACAGGCTACTTCCTTTTTTTTAAAACCCCCCCTCCCTGTGTTCTTGTGTCCTTATGTACATTAGCATCATCTGACGAAGGAGCAGAGGCACCGGCGAGTGGGGATTCTGCTGCCCACGGGACCCAGGAGGCTGGGACCACCAACATCGAGGGGGCCATTGGGATGGAGGGCGAGGGGAGCACCATGGGGGAGGCAACTACCACTGCAGGTAGTGACTTTGATGGCAGCTCCCTGGTGGTGGCGGACCCTTCTGGGACCACTGGATCTACAACATCTTCTGCCACCCCCGTACCAGCACCACCCTCCCAGTAGCTACCCTCTGAGTTGCCCATGCCCGCTCACCCAGGATGGTGGGCGTCTCCTTCGCCGCAGGCACCACTGCCCCTGCCCCAGTCAGTCCTGCTGCCCTCAATGAGGAGGCTATTGACCTCCTGAGAACCATCTCTGTAGGGCAGACAACCATTGTGAATGCCATCCAGGGGCTGTCATCCCAGATGCAGCAATACAATGCCTACTTGGAAGGCATTCACTCTGCTTTATCTGGCCCACAGAGATCTTTTCAGGCTCTGGCCTCCTCTTTGATGGAAGCCAGTGTCCCTGGTTCTTCCGTCCTCCTTCCCACCTCCTCTGCCCCTTCCAGCACCCCACTCCCTTCACCCATCCCAAGCACACATACAGACAAGCATGCACCCAAGACAACACACAAGAAACAAAAAGAGGAACACAGGCACCACACATCCCACCACAAGCAGGCACACACCCAACATCCAAGTGTACACACAACAACATCCACTTCCCCCACTGTTTCGCACACCTCCTCCTCCCTGTCTGCCACTTCACCATGCACACCCACATGCTCTGCATCCTCAGTCACTGCTCCTGCCCCCATTCTCACAGATACCACAACTGCTGACATCCACTCATGCACCCCAGAACCACACCCGACTTGCCACAACAACTTTCACAGACACTTGCTGCACACTCACCAGACCTGTAGACACCCACACAACATCCATCTACACTAGCTGCCTGTCTTCTCCCACTATTTCTGCCCCTCCTCCCAGTAAATGCAAACACACCCACTCATCCACGTAACAGCCATCCACCAAACATCAGCAGACAAAGCATGCACCTGCATCCACTGACAGCACGCCTAAACCACATACTTCCACTCCCTCAACCTCCACTCCCAAACCTGTCTACAGAACCACCCCATCTGCACCTAAGAAGCTTTTCCTTTCCCATGTCGATCTTTTTGAGCCCACTGGCCCACCCCGTCTTGTACCTAAACACTCCTTTGGCCTCCCCAAATCCACTGCTTCCTCGTCAGAATCCTCCCCTGTCCTACCTTCACAGTCCTGTGCCCCAGGAAGGAAAAGAACATGTAGGAGGCCTGATCCCTCTCCCACCCCCTGGTCTAAGTCCACTCCCACTCCTTCCCAGGACAAGCCCAAAACCCAAACCACTTCGAAACCTAAGCCAAAGTACCCCCCTTCCAAGCCTGAGTCCCCACCCTCGCCACCCCTGCTCCCTGAGGTGCCTACCTGTCCCATTAATGCCCCTTCCCTGTGGAGGCCACAGTTGTGGTAGGAGTCAAGTGGGGGCTTTGTGGGCCCAATGGGACAATCTGAAAAGACTCGTCCATGGCCTTCTCTTTACATATTTTTCTGCTTCCAGTTTCTGTTTTAATATATCTAGCCAACAGGCATGTTAGTGCAATGTTCTTCCGTAGTCCTGCATTTTATTGTGGGAGGGTCGTGTACAAAGGTATGTGATTCATTGTTTTTTTCTGTGCATGTGTCAGGTAAGTGTCTTCCTGTTCAAAATGTGTACCTAGTTTGGGGGGGGGTTGCGCTGGGGTGTTGGTGGTGAGGGTGTGGGTGTATAAGGCTGTTGGTGTGCATGTGTGTGGGCGTGGTGGTATGTGTGTGGGATGCGTGTGGCATGTGGGTGTGTAATTGTCCCCTTCCCTCCCTTGCGTGCTAGGCGGCTGTACTCACCGTTGTCGTCTTCGTCTGCGGTCACGATCCTAGAGGAATATCACAAGGAGTAGCACTGGGAAGATTTCCAGTTCACACTCCATGTCGGCGTCATCTGTGTCCCTGCTGTGAGTGTTTCCTTATGTACGGCTCCCTTCTGCTAGGCTTTGTGTGGCAGTGGTTCTGCCCTGGAAATTGTGGCAGTGTGGTGTGTCATAATACGGCGGGAAGGGCCTTTCCACTGGCCTGAAGATGGCCACCGCCATCGGCGGCAGCTCTCCCGCTCTGGCGGTAGCAGCAGTGAAGTGGCTGATCTGCTCACATTTTCTCACCGGAGGCATAATATGGCAGTCCCACCCTGTCGGCAGTCGCAGCCTCCGCCGACGGCGGGCGGTCCAACACTGCCAACCCCATAATGACCACCTAAGTCTGAAGTAGCAAGGCTAAATAAAATTCCTCTTGGCTGCAAATTGCTTTCGGGAGGTTGAAAAACTCCTGAGAAGTGAGCAACCCACTCAGTTTCCAGAATTAGTGCTTCCACCATGAGGGTATTATGGTTGGCAAAAAAAGTGTGGTTGATTACCTCCCAGAATTTAGTGGTGTCCCTTAGTGAGGTGGCAGCTGATAAATCCTCCCAGGCTTTGGTTCTAATTTCCCTTTTGCTTTCTTCCAGTATATTCTTATATTCATGTCTAGCATCTTTAATATCTGCCACGTAATGGGGGAAAATTTGAGAGTGGACTTTAGTTGTTTGTGAGCCGCCGTGCATGCAGCATTAAACCATTGATGTAGAGGGCCCTTCAGGGTTGGCCTGCGAGAAGTTAAACCCTCTGCTATTGACTCACATATAGGCTCATATTCTAGTAGAACAGATGTGTGGATTGGGCTTAAGCCAGACAAGCCACATTAAACTCATTGTTTTCTTTGATTATTTTTTTGCTAAACCTTACAGGATCAATATTTCCCCATTTAACTCTCAATCCTTTATTCTTTGTAAGCACTTGTTTACAGCCTTTCTATCTGGTGTTCCTCCTGTCATGAAAATTTAAGAAAATGCTCAGTAGGTTATGATCTCTGAGGTAAATGGGAATAATTTTATTATCCAGAATGAGAGACAAGAAAGATGTAGGTATTAATATAAAATCTCTAGTACTCCCAGCGTCACTATCCCTAAACATAGGTATGGTTTGAAACATGATTGGTATAACCTCATTTGTAAATATTAAATCATACTTTAGTATAAGTGTGTATTGGAGCATCCCCTAATACAGAGTGTTTGAAATGTGCCCTGTTGAAGCCATGTTGTAGAGGAATACTGCACACATGACTGTCTTCCAAGGGACATTTTCTGATGATAAAATCCCCAACCCATATCAAAACAACTTCTTGCTCAAATGTGAATAAAAACTATTCAGAAATTCATCGATGTCCTCATTTGCTTTACGCACCTATTGGTTGAAAATATTGTTATAAACATTTATCAGCAAAGTATCATATTCCGCTGTTAATGATATCAGAGCGACCAGGAACTGTGGAGTGGTTCATTTAAGTGTGACATTGGCCTTTGTGAGTTTAACGAATATAAGAGCACCCCGTGCCCTTCCTGCTAGTGAAGGAACTGCTAGATTGAATAGAGAATAAAAAATTTCCTTATAAAAAGGGTCGATCATCCATGTATCCGGAATACAGACGATATAAAGGAGGCAACAAAGCTTAACCAGTCTGCATTTTTTATCTTTGAGCGGGAGGCTGCAATGTTCCACAATGCCTCAACCAGCACTTTCTGATCCACTTTGAAATTTTCTGTGGATTGATAGATACATTTTGCCTTCCAGGGCATGTGCTATATCCCTCCCTGAAAATTGCTTCTGCTACATGAGTGCATATGTGTTGCCCCTGGATAGGTAATACAGGGACCTCCTCTGATGCCACACAGCCATATTTCTAATTCGGGGGAATGGTCGCACAACTTGTGCAGCTGCTGGACATGTCTGCGTTAACCCTAAAAACATCATCAAAAGTTGCATGGTCACTCTTCCTTGTAAGATGTCAGTCATTGTCATCCAGGGTGGAGACGACCATTGATCTGTTTCCAGTTAGAGGTTAAAGCCCACATTTGGCCTGCTGCTACCAAAAGGAAGTTTTTGATCACAGTTTTCTTTGAAGTGCACGGGGTTACTTTTTTGTAGAAAAATCTCAACAGCAGAATCTTAATGGAACTTGATCTTATCATGCCAACTCAGGCCTGCGCCAGAATCTTCCCTACTGTCCCAGGATTTTAAAAGTTTATACTTACAAGATCCTGTTCCAAAAAAGATGAAGAATCCAGGGGAGTCCTAATTAATAGAAGCAAGAGTCCTCACACACCCTATTGGGTGTCATGCTTCATCATCGGACGGCTCCTTGTCAGACCGGCGCTGCAATGTCTGACGGGCTCCCCCCGAAGAGGGGCTCTTTGCCGGGGATCTTTTCTCGATGATGCCACAGAACCCAAATATGGGTCCGAAGGGAAAAGGAGAGATCGATAGAAGATAAAATTGGCTCAGAACCCTCACTGAGTATTTATTTATTCATTGATGTTAGGTAATGGCCAAGATTAAAAGTAATACGGGAGTGAGATAGAGATAATGCTCAAACACTCACTAGAAGATTCAATAAGGCGTAGAGGAAGTCAGTAATTACCAGACATTCCTCAACATGAGGTTGACATGTTTCGCGTCTCTTTTGGTCCAAAGGGATCCTATGACGCTTCTTCAGGACCTAGAATATCATTACACTACTCCAATGAAAAAAAGAAAAAAGAAAAATTAGACTCCTGCACTCTGTTATTCACAGACAAGACGTCAACAGTCACTTACACGAGTTCACTTTAACCCGGACTTGCTGTTCCTATTAGTCACCCTAGAGATATGAAGAAAAAAGATTAACACTGCATAACTTCTTAATCAACATTTCATCGTCATAATGATTGCCCAATCAAATCGACCAAGCAAAAATAAAAATAAAAGTGGCAAACTGTGCAACACAAAGGTGGTAAAGTGGATGGCAGCAACCCATGCTAGATAAGTACAGGAGAGCTTACCATCCCAAATCGAGAACGGTCTTCACGAGATCACGCAGGCTAGTCGCCAGGTCTACAACGACTCTGGTCATAAAATGAACAAAGACAAAAGAAAAACTAGCACCTTTGTTATCATATAATTAAGAACTTGATTCATATTGAAGCAGAGAGTGTTTAAAATCTGAAAAAAACCATCTGATCAATTACATTTCAACTTTAGAAAACACACTACTGCAGTCATTAATACTGATAAAGATCATAACACAAATCCAGTCATTCAATAGTCATAACTCGATGTGTATGAAGATAGTTAAAAAGTAGAAGTCCTTACTTATACCCAGTAAGTGCTAAGTAGTAACGTTAGGGGGATGCACTGTTCTGAAAAATGCACTAAAAACACCAAAATCATGTCTCAAGACTCTGTTAATCCATAAGTCACGGAAGAGATAATGTGGTCTGATAGTAAAGGGAGGAGCCCGGTTCGTGATCCGAATCCTGGGCATCTCCCATGTAAACTTACGAATAACCAGACGCAAACCACAGATCCGGAGCTTCCCGAGTGCTTACGTCTCCTGGGTGACTCTACCTATTATGCTCAGATTGATCATGATCCCACAGCCAGATTACAAATTGAGATCCGAGGGATGATAGAGGAAGCCTGTGGGAATTCCTGGATATCACAGAAAGAAGCAGAATTTCTGGATACTGTGAATCCCTGTACTCCGTACTTCTACTGTCTCGTGAAGATTCACAAAGGCAGGACACCACCTCCAGGTCGTCCCATAGTCTCAGGGATTGGATCTGTCCTTGAACCCTTATCTACATTTTGTGATTACTTTCTACGGCCTCTTGTACAACAATCTATGACTTACTTGAGGGACACAAAAGATGTCCTCAACCTCATTGAATCTATTAACTCTACAGTTTATGTACATGCTCTCATCACCCTTGATGTTGAGGCACTGTATACTAACATTCCGCAGGAAGCTACACTAAAGGTAGTTGAGACATCCCTTCTGTCTGCAAGATTGGATTCAGCAACCCCGGTTCATTTTATAATGCATTGTGCTAGCCTAGCCATGACAAAAAACTTTTTTCAATTTGAAGACAAGCTATTCCTTCAGATTCGAGGCACCTCAATGGGTAGTACCTTTGCCCCAAGTCTGGCCTGTATGTATATGTACGATTTTGAAAAATGCTTTATTTTGCCAGATTCCAACCCTTTTTTTGATAACATTAAACTATGGCGTCGGTATATAGACGACATTTTGGTCATCTGGCATGGGCCTATCTCAGAAGTAGATAATTTCACTACTTGGGTGAATGGTTTGGACCCCTTTTTGAATTTTACATCGACAGTTTTTATACCACCAAGATTCAATTATTAGATTTGGTGATCAGTATTGAGGAAGGTAAACTACAGACTTGTACTTATCAAAAAACTACAGACCGTAACAGCTTATTACTGTATGACAGCCACCACCCCAAAGCACTCAGAGACAATTTACCGTATGGGCAGTTCTTGCGCTTACGACGAAATTGCAGCAATTTACATTCATTTGACACCCAAGCTGCTGACCTTCAGATCAAATTGCATGACCGTCACTATCCAAACAGAGTGATAAATACGGCTTACAAACGAGCTAAGTATAATGATAGGGACTCATTATTACAGCTGACCCCTAAATCTTCTGAAACTAAATTGACCTGAGAATCTACATTTACGCCATTATCAAATACTTTCAAGAAAATAATTAACAAAAGATGGGCTGTTCTTTGTAGTGGAGGTGAGAGCATCTCAAAACCACTCTTTGCTTTCAAAAGGACCACCAACATTAAAGATATGTTGGTCCACACTCGACCGAGATCTCTCATTACCTCGACCAGACAAAGGTCCCTGTGGGATCTTCCCCAGTTAAGGGCCATTTTCCGTGTGGAAACTGTAACGTGTGTTCACTCACTAAACGGATAGAGATCCTTGATTTAGAACCTATACTGACATGGCGATTGATGAAACATGCCAATTGCAATACTCGCAATTGCATTTATTTGATTACCTGCCCGTGCAATTTGCGGTAGGTAGGGATGACTACAAGAGCAGTCAAAATTAGGATAAATGAACACTGCAGCAACATTCGATGTGGATGTGCCACAACCAAACTTAGCATCCATTTTATAGAAGCTAATCATACTTCAGATGACATGTGGTGGGGTGTATTACAGACTTGTGTACAGAAAGAGACCCGTCCACTCTTTGAACTTGAACAGCGCTGGGTGTATAGACTTAACACTCATCTTCAAGGGTTAAATGATGACATTCCATGGTTTAACCTTTCCCTTTAAACACTCGTATTGTAGTGTGGTCGGGTACATGTATCCTTTGCGCGTTTGCTTCAGGCGTTAGGCCTTTGTGCACTTTGCCCTGGGTGTATTTTATTCCTTTGCTTGCAGCATTGAGCCCTTGTGCACTTTGCTCTAAATGCATTTTATTCAGCTTTGTACTGTTATTTTTCGAATAGCCAGTTCTACGGTCTTGTTTTATTTTTGATATCACACTGTTTAGCCTACTTTGGCACTGGAGTTTCAATAACACATTCTTGTTCACTCTGTGCTTCAGTCAAGGATACAGTCTGGTACATTGCCGATAGACGTGGTAGGAGTTTAGTCTTTGGTATTCTTGCGTTAGGACATTTTGTGATCACACTGACATGTTAGTTATAAAAACACTTCCTTGTCCTAATACACGCAAGAGGGAGATTCCGACCAGGGAACCACAACTAGACGCTGACTGCCTCATTGCAGATGCTGAACCAGATCACAGGCCTTTGCTCAGGTATGAGGGTTGATGGCTTCCCGGGGAATCTGAAAGGCAAGTTAATAGCTTAACATGCTGTGCTCGAAATATAACCTACTGAGAGAGAATAGAATCTATTAACACCATGATAGCGTTGTTTTTATGTTTCACTCTCATAGTGACTATTTCAATCCTACTGTGTTGTATGGTTCTGGTTATTGCGGCTCACGCTTTATTATCTAAAATGCAGTCGTTTTATTAAAAACAATCTATAAAACTTAAACTGCCTTTGTCATTTGTATATGAGATCATACTGTAAATGAGAGAGCTGTGTGGGACCTGAGTGACCACGACTTCCCTGAGAAGTTCCCAAGATGTCATGCCCTCGGCTGCCCAATCACCCCTTCCCTACGGGAGAGATGAGGCACTGCTAGTTAGCCGGAGCAAAACCGGATTTAGAGTGGCAGAGGTCCTTCCAAGTGGGTCAGACTCAGTACCCCACACTAAGAACGACCCTGCTACTTAGAAATCCAGTAGTCTCATTTAGGATAATGAGAGCCCGCGCGACATGGCGCCGCCAACGATTGGTCTGGCTCTAATTTTCGGGTCCGGCTGACTCTCTCGGTCTCATATATATATTGACTCCTCGGTTCCGTTAACGGAGACGTCCGTGGTACTGAGGATTTCCGCCACCACAGTATAGGTAGATCCTATTATTTTGTGGTTGGTTGTTCAAGCTTGAACTCTGAAAGGAAAACCCCGATATTGGTGTGCCTTCTCTGAACTAGTGCTGTTTACATAATGGCGAATTCCCAAGTAGTGAACATCGCACTTAATATGTGACACCCGCTCACAGGACATCTGATAGCACATGGTCTGACGAACCAGGGGGGTCCGGTCACGTTTGTGGTGGACGCCCATGCAGCTTATAGAACAGAGCTTTTTTATTCTTGGGTTGTATTTCCGGCAGTTGATGGGGCATCACACACTGTCATGAATAGACTGTTGCAAATGCCCCTGGACAATACAGGGCATATGCATACTTAGAGATACCTTTATCTTATCAAGAACACCATAATTGGCTTGATGATGCCCTCCCACACACCATAGGACAAGTTAGGTTAGGTCCACTAAGTAATGATGGTCCTACCTGGCCTTTATTGGCTACATATACACCACATCCGGCGGTTGCTTAATTGGCAGTGGCTGAAGTTCGTTGTTATATAAAGACTTAACGGCTACATATAGACAATTAGTTCAATTTGTAATGCAGACACTAAATACAAACGCAGCGCGTGCTGCTCCGGCGCAACCACATGCAGTGGTTCCGGGTATCAATCCGGCCACTGTGCACTCAGTTATTGGTAAAGTGCCGGCGAAACGGGAGGAAACTCCATTTTGGCTGGCGCAAAAAATTAATACGCTGGAAGCAGTATTTCCCCATACGGGACCTCAGGATAAACATAGAATATTAACGATGTGTTTTCCGTTTGGTATGGTTCCTACTGTGGACCGTTGTAATACATGGGGCACGGTGTTTGCCGCGCTCTACACTACAGCACACGGTACACCGACATTGGCTAATTTACCGGAAGTGCTTAAACAAATTCAAGATGAATATGGGGCTGCCCCGGCCTTAGATCTAGGGATGCAACTGATTGGCAATTTTGCCACGGTTTCTTCCATCATACTGAGTAATCTGAAAGGGGAGGCAGTGGCACTGGCGGTGCGTATGCATCTTCGAGACGTCCCGCAACTAGATCAGGAGCGGGAGCTGCCGAGAATAATAGCAGAACCATATTTGAGTATCGGTCGTGATAACCTAGGGGCTCGGCCGCAAAAACCTCAGTTTCAGGGTAAAAATAGTAAGGATACTACTAAACAACAGCAACCTGAGGGTACTAAAAAGCGCTGGGAGAAAAAACAACAAACACCTAAAAAAGAAAGGGGAGAATCTCCGCAACCGGGGACCCCGCAGAGTAGGTATAATCTCAGAAATAGGGATAGTTTGAAGACGCCTGATAGATATCAATATACTGATACACGCCAATCTCGTTCCTTTCAGGACTCATCGTAAAAGAGAAATGAGAGACGTGGGTGGTCAGAGCGGAGAACGGAGTACGTGCAAACCGAGACAGGAATCACAACGCTCATCTGAGGTTTCTGTCAAAAAAGAAGAGAAACCGACCCAACAAAAGCAGCAGTTTAAGAAAAAGAAAGTGGCAGCAGTCTCAGTTAGACATGCCACACAAGAAGAGAGTTCTCTTGAAGAACAAGATATGGGCGTTAGCACTGTTAGACAGCGCGGCAGAGGTCACAATAGTTCGCCGGAATCTTCTAGAGCATCTGGAGGTGACAGCAACTGATGACTTCATACAAGTCGAAACAGCAGATATGTGTGTCTCTGATCCCGATAGGGTATATACAGTAACTTTACAATTAGAAGGGGACATTGAGCGTACAATAAACCACATCTTTTGGGATCGTGTAGTAAAATTGTATGACATTCTGCTGGCTGAACAAGATTGGCCCCCAGACTTTGTTCGCGACTGTACAGTTGGGGAGGAGGTTATTACACCTTCATTCTCACCGCTTGTTCCGGGAGAACTCGCAGAGTCCTATAGCATTAAATGGGCTCTGGCACAAGCACCCGCCTTATATAGAAATCATGTGGGGTGGGATAGGGATTCACCTTATCATGTAATTCCAGTAAAGGGCGAGCCTCAGCTGCAACCGCAATATCCTATAAAATTTGAAGCAAGGGCATCGGTAAGGAAAATACTTACACAGTTGGAGTACCAGGGAGTTATTGAATCCTGTGTCTCACCGAAGAATAATCCCTTATTTCCTGTAGCTAAACCGGACCATTCTTATAGGATAGTGGTGGATTACAGACATTTAAATGGGCATACACGCACATATGCAATACAAAATTCACACAGCGCAGCGCTCATGAATAATATTGTGCGTAAGAAATACAAAACGACTTTAGATATCTCGAATGGTTTCTTCTGCCAGAATATAGCACCCGAAAGTAGGGATTTGACTAGCTATAGTGCGTTTGGCTCTCAGAAAAAAAAAAATTGTTTGCCTCAGGGGTATAAGAATAGCCCAGGACTGTTCTCGGCTCGTGTGACTGAAATTCTGCACGAGTTGGACCCTGAAGCTTTGTCATATGTCAATGATATATATCTGACAGATGACGAGTTACACAACATTTAAGGTGGGTGGCCTGCATTGTTGTGGGATTTGCCGAAATAGGCTACAAATTCAATTTAAAAAAATCAAAAATTGCCTTCCTCAGCGTCATTTTCCTGGGATATGAGCTGTTGAATGAGGGCAAGAGCTTAGCGCCACACTTTTTGGAAACATTTGCACAGTTGCAACCTCCTAATACGATTCGCAAACTCCAGTCGTTATTGGGATTTCTAAATTTTGGCAGAACTTACATTCCTGATTATGCTACACGTATAAAGCCATTATACGAGATGATTCGCCCAAATTTTTAGAGTAGATTTTGGACGATTGAGCATACACATATTCTTCGAGATTTGCAAACTGATCTCTTAGCGGGAAAGCATTTACACACACGGGACAATAAGACACATCTGGTCATCAGGGTTATAGCTGGGGCCGTTGGGTTTACATATGTCACCTTTAATGAGGGTGAGACAGTCCCGATAGCATACAAGTCCCACTTGTATTCTGCTGCAGAACAACGTTTTGCACAGACTGAGAAAATTCTCACTGCTGTACAGATGGCTGTGATTAAAGAACGACCTCTTGCCCAGGGGCAACGCATCATTGTCGTTTCCCCGATTCCAGCCTGTTACAAAAGCGAGTGTTCCTAATTCGAAAGCTTTACACCCGCAATGGATTCAATGGGCAACGTCTTTGACAGCCACTGATGTAGATTACATATTTGACCCTAAACTGCAGACTCAAGAATTTCTTCAGTATGAAATGGAGTACCCAGTTCCCGCTGGCACATTGCCTATTGATCAATATCAGGTGGTCATGTACACCGATGGCTCTGCGCAACCAGCGGTTGGGACTAAACAACAGTATTCTGATGCATGTGCGGTGGTGAGCGGCCATATGGAGGGGGAGAAGTTCTGCCCCCAACATACTTATACACAGACCTTGGGAGACTGTACGGCACAGTTGGCTGAGTTGAAAGCTCTGTTGTTAGCCTTGGAACATGCGAATCCGGCAATATTCACACTGTTGGTTTGTGATTCCTATTACTGTGTTCAGTCTTTCAGTGAATATTTACATTACTGGAGGTTGAATGGGTTCAGAGATTCCAAGGGTAACACCATAAAACACAGATTGCTGTGGGGGAAGGTTGCGAATCTGAAGGAAATGCTTCCTAAAGTCCATGTTGTGCATACACTTGGACACCAGCGCGTTGGAATACACGTTGCTGGGAATACTTTGGCTGATGAAGCCGCGAAGTCGGCAGTGGCAGTTGCCACTGTGGCCGCAGTAACTTGTTCGAGTTCCAAACCAGACACAGAGATTTTGGCTGCCATAAAGGCTACGGCTGATGGCACGCCATATCCTAATGGATTCCCTTCTAAATATGATTACTGCATGGGTGGTATGCTGAATGTTGTAATTAAAATCCCAGGCATTGGTGTACGTGAGATGCCCAATAAAATTGAGAGACCTCGATTAATTACTGCAGCACATGAGGGGGCGGCATCTGCACATGCAGGTGTGGCTGCCACAATTTCACTCTTACAGGCTCGTTATTGGTGGCCTGGTCTCTATAAGGAGACAAAGCAGTATGTCCTTTGTTGTGACATATATCAACAGATCAAAGTTTCCACGGCTAGACGCCCGCAGCAGACGCCCCTTCTGATATCGAATAAACCTTTACAGTTTGTGTACTTGGATCATTGTGGTCCGCTGACACCAGATAGTGCATACAAATATATATTGGTAGCTGTAGATTCGTGCTCCAGATTTGTGTGGGTCTGGCCACAGCGCTCGGCTGACGCTCGAACTGTTATTAAAGATTTGCCCATCTTTGTCGATACATATGCAGTTGCGGCTTTTCATTCTGACCAGGGCCCTGCTTTTGGCTCTAAGGCATTCAGGGACACCATGGCTTCGTTGGGGGTCCAGCTCCAGTTCTCGTCTCCATTTCATCCCGAGGGAAATTCTGTCGTGGAGCATTTAAATCGTGATTTAAAGCAATCCTTAACGGCTAGAGTTATAGGTACGGGTCGTAGTTGGCTAGCCCACCTGTATGGAGTACAGAGAGCACTGAATAACTTGCCTAGAAGGTCCCTGGGGGGTCGTACTTCATATGAGTGCCTGTTTGGAACACGAATGTTTGTTCCAGATCTAGATGGTCCTGGTGTGGAGGCGGCAGAGACGCCCTTTGACATAAATGATCGTGTCACTGTTTTGCAGGATTTACAACAATTCCGTGAAGATAACTCTTCTGCCAATGCTGCCTCCACAGGAATTACGGATGAACCAGTAACGCCTACTGGTAGGATTCCCAGAGTTGGGGATCTTGTGCGTGAAAAGGTCGCAGTGAAAAAAGAATTTGGCCCTTTGTATCGAGCGCCAGTCCCTGTACTGGGGATACACGGCACCAGAACTGTGATTTTGCCGCCGCTGCAAGGGGCCAAAGGTAATTGCTTTGTATCAATCGACAATGTCAAGTTACAACATGTGGCCGATTCTGCACAGCAGACCAAGAGGAACGCCCAGTAGTTCCCGAATCCCTCTCACTACTGGGAAAGATGTTCCGCTGCAGGTGATTTGCACCAACACTGTTTCCTCTCTGAGCTTGGGGAGGGTGGAGGATGATCTTGCGATTGTTCCACTAACAATGAATAATTTGGATTCTTTTGATTAAGTAGCTGTGACTACTGATGTTGCTGATGGTGTTATCTACAGTGTACCACGACGAGAGACACAATCTGCTCCTTTGTTTACGGTTGCACCTTTTGCGAGAACTGCCTCCTGTTGCTTTAATAACAATGATGATACCGAGTCGGATTCTTCGTCCTCTTCAACACCAGCCCTGGGTCCACGTAAGCTGATGTATTGGCTCAAAAATACCTATTTTGTTTTTCCTTGGAACTATCTGTGGCTTTTCATGACTGTGATGGCTTTTTTGCTATGGCTGGGGTTTGTAGTTACCTTTTTTCTGGTGATACATGGTCATTTTCTTCCTGAACGATCTGAGATTGAGCAGGTGGAGAAGGTGTTGAAACCGCATTTTTCATCCCATCTGGTTTGAAGAGACTTGTCCTTGGTGACCATTTCTGCCGTACCGATTCCAGATGGGATTGTGTGGGATAGAGTAATGTTTGATATATATGGTCCCACGGAGATAATTCAAATACCGTATGTTCTCAAATTATCAATGAATGATATAGTAATACCAGGCATTGTATCTGATGATTGGGATGTGAAGACAGTTGATTCTATGTTGACAGAATTGCAGTATTATACTTTCTATGAAAATGAAGATGCTTACCAGTTTAGAGATAATTATGGTGACATGTTTTGTTACAATTATTATGGACACCACTTTATTCATAAGGCTAGTAGCCCTAAATCGATATTTGAGTATATGCAATGGGAACATTGCCCAACTCCTCCACGGGGGAGTTCTAAAACTTATTATGATAGATTTGCATATTTTTCTGGGCATCTTCAGCAGAGTGCTAAGTCTTACTATTTTAAGGTTACTCCGCATGCTAATAAGCAGATGTTATTGACTGATACTAAATTATTGTATTCCAATTTGTTTGTATCCAAACTTTCGGTTGAGGGGTATGAATACTGGTCCAAAACTGTTGATTTGAAAAGTGTTTGGGGAACGAAAAATTGGCAAATGCGGGGTAGGGACACATTGTTTAGGGCATGTATTATTCCTGTCCAAATGATTTTCTTGAATGACACTGTACAACAGACTAGCTGTTTGGGCTTAGCTACAATCAGAGAAATGAATTTGTCTAGCATACCTGTCCCTTCCAAAATGAAGAATTGGCAGCAATATATTAATGCCACGTTTAGTGAGCTTACGGACTGGGTTCAGAATGGTACGCTTAACACTTCATTGACATGTCCAGGCGGGTGGTTATTGTGGCCCATAGACACTAATGGGTGTCATCAGCGTTTTGTCACCTCTTCGGGGGGGTTCAGGACTAGTAGGGCTGACCCTCGCTACATATCACCAGAACATGCTGATATCATTACTACATATAGCGCGGGGAAACTTTGTCAACAATGGTTAAAGTCATCCATGCTGGATGCAGTTAAGACACATCTGACGTTACTGTCTAATAATACTGACTTGCAAGATTTTTTGTCAGGTCCAGGAGTGCCCCAGAAAAAACGTTTTCTGTATGAAGTGTACAATGAGATATGGAAACTTTCACAACAGGAGGCAGCGGCCCGGTTGAGGCAGATAGATCAAGAGAATTTGAAACAAGCATTATCTGTTGTGGATAATGGAATGCATACCCTGTCTGACCGTGTATATACGATTGATAATATTGTTGCCTCTGCTATAGACATTATTAGATCAGATATGTCTTCTTAATATCATGGGCAGAGTCAAACGCAGTCCATTATGCAGTTGGGTTGGACTCTACAGACATTATAGGCAGGTCGTGTTCCGTGGCAGCACATCCGAGCCAGGGAGATATTTTTCTCCTTTAATTTGACACGTCAACAACAGCTAATGGCTAAAAAGGAAGTGACTTATGTTATGTTAAATATTGAAAAGTTGGAGAAGTTGCCTTTTACTGTGGCTGAGATTCCATCAGCTGAGTGGTTGATACACGGGGTTATAAATTTGTCTATTTCCACTCTGCAATTCACTTCTTGTTTGAAGCATATTCTGGTGGGCAGATTTGAGAAATTGGGAGACAGTTACATACATGAGGTGTGGGAGATTCCCTTTTTATACAGATGTCTTAATGAAATGAGGGAGGTTTTTCTTAGCGGTAGTGAATGCAAAACTTCTGTCAGCCATTCGATGGTTTGTAAGCAGCTGTCTTTGCATGGGGCGTGTAATGCCTCGGTTGTGAACTTGGCTTGCTATCTACAGGGAGTTCCAGTCCCCGTGATTAAAAACACTTTCCAGGTGCTTTCAAACGGCAGCTACGTTCTTCTTAACAGTGAAGCCTGTTGTGGCATGCGTGCCGGAATAGTTTACGTGGTCGTTGTCACCAAGGCCGTTACGTGCTGCGGGAATGTGTTGTTTCCCCCCACTCAATTTAGGGAGGTAGCGGACATCTGGCCTCACATTGCTACTACCAAGGTGAATTTCGACAAGTTGAGTCGACTGAAGGCTCTATTGTTTCAAAAGCATGTGGCCCTTACATCTGCACGCGAGACCTACGCACTTCAGGTGGCGAGGTCATCGGCAGAAATACAGTCCCTTTTAAATACTAACTTTCTGAGCCACTTTGGTGAACTCGTGGGACGTATATTTAATGCGTCCAGCACCGCTGGGATTGCACATTTTTTCAAAGCCGTTGGTGTTGGGTTTGCTCATGCCTTCTCTTCCATATTCAGTTTGATACCTTCGGCTATACATTCTATTTTCGGAAGCATCTTTGGGGGATTTCCGATCACTTTGGCTTTATTGGCTGGTGTTTTGCTGTTGCTGTTTTTCTTCCGCAATAGCCGTCCCGCCGTGACAAGGTCCAATATGGGCGCTCCCATCAGCGCTGCTGTGTCGTGAGCGCATGATGCAGCATTTTGGAGCAACACTCCTGGGACATTTGGAGTGTGACTGGTCTCTGTCATTCCGACCAGTTTTGGATTGTGTGCAACCCGTGTTTCGGTGCCTCTGGTGCTCGTTTGAACATGCGATGGCTCTCTGTCTCTCACTGCATCGCCCCCCAGTGGTTGATGCTAATCTGTTGATGTTCCCAATTAGGGCTCATTCCCAGACATGTGCACTGCGGTTGCGTTTGCTTTGTGAGGTACTTTACGAGATTCCCTTCCTGGAGGAAGATGGTATTGTCTCGTTCATAGGCCCTACACAGGATGCCGCCTTGGATGGTTCTGGGGCTTCGGAACACACCTGCTCCATGATAGTATTTGGCGTGGATTTTCCGATGTTGACATCTGCCGAAGTGGAGGATATCCTGCTTTCCGTGGCTTCCTTTTGAAATTGGGTTTTCTTCTAAATTGACATTCTAATGATTCGGTTTTACTGTCACATGCTTAAAAATTAAAATATGGATCTGTGCTTTGCTGTCCTCTGGACTTGTCGAAATATATATTGTGTGTATTTTTATATCTGGGGCATAATATTAGTGTTTGATTAGAACCACTTACTACCGACAAGGGGAGGGTGTAGTGTGGTCGGGTATATGTATCCTTTGCGCGTTTGCTTCAGGCGTTAGGCCTTTGTGCACTTTGCCCTGGGTGTATTTTATTCCTTTGCTTGCAGCATTGAGCCCTTGTGCACTTTGCTCTAAATGCATTTGATTCACCTTCGTACTGTTATTTTTTGAAAAGCCAGTTCTACGGTCTTGTTTTATTTTTGATATCACACTGTTTAGCCTACTTCGGCAATGGAGTTTCAATAACACATTCTTGTTCACTCTGTGCTTCAGTCAAGGATACAGTCTGGTACATTGCCGATAGACGTGGTAGGAGTTTAGTCTTTGGTATTCTTGCGTTAGGACATTTTTTGATCACACTGACATGTTAGTTATAAAAACACTTCCTTGTCCTAATACACGCAAGAGGGAGATTCCGACCAGGGAACCACAACTAGACGCTGACTCCCTCATTGCAGATGCTGAACCAGATCACAGGCCTTTGCTCAGGTATGAGGGTTGATGGCTTCCCGGGGAATCTGAAAGGCAAGTTAATAGCTTAACATGCTGTGCTCGAAATATAACCTACTGAGAGAGAATAGAACCTATAAAGACCATGATAGCGTTGTTTTTATGTTTCACTCTCATAGTGACTATTTCAATCCTACTGTGTTGTATGGTTCTGGTTATTGCGGCTCACGCTTTATTATCTAAAATGCAGTCGTTTTATTAAAAACAATCTATAAAACTTAAACTGCCTTTGTCATTTGTATATGAGATCATACTGTAAATGAGAGAGCTGTTTGGGACCTGAGTGACCACGACTTCCCTGAGAAGTTCCCAAGATGTCATGCGCTCGTCTGCCCAATCATCCCTTCCCCACGGGAGAGATGAGGCACTACTAGTTAGCCGGAGCAAAACCGGATTTAGAGTGGCAGAGGTCCTTCCAAGTGGGTCAGACTCAGTCCCCCACACTAAGAACAACCCTGCTACTTAGAAATCCAGTAGTCTCATTTAGGATAATGAGAGCCCGCGCAACAGTATGGCCTAATAGTTACCCACAACTAATGACTTCTTATTGATTGACCAGGAACGATGTTGTAGTCTATAACGTAGACATTAGGATTACCATAAGAGTCGAATGACAGCACATCGTCATGTTGGTTCACCAACCGTTATAATATTTTGGATGACTCATATACCCAAAACCACAAATTACCCTGTTTTTCAACGCCCCTATTCTCATTTTGATTTATCGGGTGATTATTGACTTATAAATTACCTTTGATCTAACACGAGCTTAAGATGGCTGCCATATTCCATGTTGCAGCAATGGATTCTGAGTTTCCTTCCTTTATTTCTATTATGACACGCTACGGCTCTAATTTGCCGTGCATGTTTAAGTTGCCTAACAACGGTAACAGAAAAATGCTGTTTGCGTGCTGTATACTCGCGCTATTTATATCCCCTGACGAGCAGCTCCCAGTACGTTCGGGACGCAGCCAGGGGTAGGTGACACACGCTACAACGGTTGACTTGAATGTGAGTGCCATAGGTCTGTTTCAGTCCGCTTGTTTTCATTGTTATTTACGAGCGTGGCACGGATCCGAAGCTCAGGATCTGTGGTTTGCGTCTGGTTATTAGTAAGTTTACATGGGAGATGCCCAGGATTCGGATCACAAACCGGGCTCCCCCTTTTACTATCAGACCCCATTATCTCTTCCGTGACTTACGGATTAACAGAGTTTTGAGACATGATTTTGGTGTTTTTAGTGCATTTTTCAGAACAGTGCATCCCCCTAACGTTACTACTTATCACTTACTGGGTATAAGTAAGGACTTCTCCTTTTTAACTATCTTCATACACATCGAGTTATGACTATTGAATGACTGGATTTGTGTTATGATCTTTATCAGTATTAATGACTGCAGTAGTGTGTTTTCTAAAGTTTAAATGTAATTGATCAGATGGTTTTTTTCAGATTTTAAACACTCTCTGCTTCCATATGAATCAAGTTCTTAATTATATGATAACAGAGGTGCTAGTTTTTCTTTTGTCTTTGTTCATTTTATGACCAGAGTCGTTGTAGACCTGGCTACTAGCCTGCGTGATCCCATGAAGCCCGTTCTCGATTTGGGATGGTAAGCTCTCCTGTACTTATCTAGCATGGGTTGCTACCATCCACTTTACCACCTTTGTGTTGCACAGTTTGCCACTTTTATTTTTATTTTTGCTTGGTCGATTTGATTGGGCAATCATTATGACGATGAAATGTTGATGAAGAAGTTACGCAGTGTTAATCTTTTTTCTTCATATCTCTTGGGTGACTAATAGGAACAGCAAGTCCGGGTTAATGTGAACTCGTGTAAGTGACTGTTGACGTCTTGACTGTGAATAACAGAGTGCAGGAGTCAAATTTTTGTTTTTCGTTTTTTTCATTGGAGAAGTGTAATGATATTCTAGGTCCTGAAGAAGCATCATAGGATCCCTTTGGACCAAAAGAGACGCAAAACATGTCAACCTCATTTTGAGGAATGTCTGGTAATTACTGACTTCCTCTACGCCTTATTGAATCTTCTAGTGAGTGTTTGAGCATTATCTCTATCTCACTCCTGTATTACTTTTAATCTTGGCCATTACCTAACATCAATGAATAAATAACTACTCAGTGAGGGTTCTGAGCCAATTTTATCTTCTATCGATCTCTCCTTTTCCCTTCGGACCCATATTTGGGTTCTGTGGCATCATCGAAAAAAGATCTCTGGCAAAGAGCCCCCCTTCGGGGGGAGCCCATCAGACATTGCAGCGCCGGTCTGACGAGGAGCCATCGATGATGAAGCATGACACCCAATAGGGTGTGTGAGGACTCTTGCTCCTATTAATTAGGACTCCCTTGGATTCTTCATCTTTTTTGGAACAGTGTATTGTATTATATAACTATACTCATTGGAGGGTATACACTGGACCATTAAGCCTCCAATTCCCCTATTCTTTGAAGTATACTTACAAGATCACCTGGATATTGTCTTTCCAGAGGCACAATACCCCCATACAGCGAACAAAAATGATCTTATTGTGAAGGTCCCACCGGCTGCTCACGTTATTGTTCAACCAGTAAATCGCCTTGTTTTTCAGAGCCAACGTTGGCTCCAGTGAGCCGGCTGACGGATAGGGCACATTGGCCAGGACAACTACATATGGACTGGCCGTAGGACGGAGATTAGTCACTGGCTAGTGGGCTGATTTCGTTGATTTATTATATCGATTTGGCTTGGGTTGTGCCAAAGGTATCTGTTGCCTGATCCCCTTTGCTGGAAGGATAGTGGCTGCCCCAGAAGTGATATCACCTGTTTGGCTATCAATGCCTTCTCTTTCTGCACCTTCCTTGGAGCTAAGGACTGAGCTCTCATTAGATGGTTGGGGGAGGGGTAACTCCAAATGCTACAGATGTCTGTGCCAGCAAATGGTCATCCAATCTGGCCTTGCTGGATTTTATCAATGAATTGAAACTGGCCTCAATATCAGCAAGCCGTTCATACACTGGGCTTAATTCATGGTCCAATAACTCACTAAGACGCCCACTTCTAATGCCCCACAGATCCGGGAGCAGTAGTGATGGGGGGCATTGCGTGTTGTATTTGTGGCATTTGTGCCTGTTTTAGACTGCTGGGCTTAGGTTTCTGTGTCTTTTTCCTCAGCTTCACTGCTGGTTCGGAATCGGGCAAGCAGTTAGCGGCTTCAGACCTTCTGTTTGGGGACACCGCTTGCCCTGGGACATCTCCATCCTCAAAAAGCTTGCTGGCCCCTGCAGACGGAGTTTTCACAATGGGGGGTGAACAGGGGATCCCTTGGTATGCGCATTTTCTAGTGAGATGGGGCTAGGTGGTGAGGAGAGCTTTCAGGCACTTACCTTTTTGTAGGAGTGAAATGGACATGAAGTAAATTACCTGCATCTCTGTGGGCTAAGCAGTCCAAGTAAATGATGATCAGGCCTGACCTACTGGGATGAAAGGACGATAGCTGATGGATACCAGACTGCTACTCAGTGACATCCGGGATGTCTTGCCTTCTCTCAGCTTCTACAAGATAAGTAACATGATTTAGTACCTAATAATTAATAATCTGCATGACTACTGGGATGAAATTGATTCATGGATTTACCTAATATCCCTTCCTCCCTTTTGACAGGTGTCTGTGAAGTGACCTGGTTTCTGATAGCTGCATCTATAATCACAAGAAATTACAATGTTAATTCCCCTGGTGAACATGCATGGATATATACATAAAGGTAAGTATTGTTCTAGCTTCTCTAACACATACACAAATATGTTTCGCAATTGTAGATAAATATTGCTTCTGTCTATTTTCAAATTAAACAAATACTTCTTATTCAATGTTCATGAAGAGCCAACATAACAAGTGAAACAACAGAAACGTCTGTGTGATAACCTTAATAGCCAGGTTCCATGAAGCAGAGTTTAAATTCCAATATATATATAGCCATGATTTCCTTATTCTTAACCAGAATTTCCAACAGTATGACTGTTCTAAACTTTTTCTTTTTATATTTTAGGAAGTTCCAGAAGCTAGGACATCAAGTGCTGTGTCAACAAGATTCAATCAGATAAGTATCAATAGATTTACTAGAACATTAAGCACATTTACTGCCTTGAGGAGCATGTTGGCTTTTTCAACGTTAATTGTCTCCTGTTGTTTGCAGAGCACGGCAGACGTGAACAAGGAATCAACAGGCCTGTCCGACATCAAGACAACCAGGACAGAGGCATACAGGGAGGTGGATGCAGAAACGGGAGCAGGATGTGGACAGCAGGTAAGGGACCATGTAGAATAGACAACACAGGACGCGAAATATCAGGTAAGCGGAAAGAAGACAAACGAATTCTGGAACGGTAAGCACTCATTCAGGGTGCAGGGCGCAATCTAAAAAGGCTACGCACTCCATCCATTAAAGGGACCAGGCAGTCGGATCGCTGCACACGTGTTGTGCTCCACAATACACCCCCTAAGGTCCTCCTCACAGTTTTGGCTTATCTTGATGTCGACAATGAAAAATATGTCAAAGGCAAGGGGCGTGTACGTGACATGTAGGTTACCAAGGTCTTCTGGACCATAACCTTTCCAGTGAATCAAATAGAACAGTCTATGGAGTATTCGATTAAAGTCCAAAGTTGCCTCTACTTCAAATTTGGGTTCATGATCCACAACAACAGCTGGTTTTTTGGGGGGGGAAAGCATGGTTCCTGGAGTGACAGGTTTCAGTAGAGACACATGAAACACCAGGTACTTGTAACTGTCTAAATCTAGTTTCATGGCAACATAGTTGAATTTCTTGATGATGGGGCAATGTCCGATTTAACGTGGTTGGAACTTTCGAGGGCCTTTCAAATTGAGGTGTTGTGTGGATAGCTGTACTTGATCTCCAAACTGATAGTCAGTGCTTGCTCTTTGATGTTTATTGTTGTTACGTTTATAGTCAAGTTTTGCTTGCTCTAAATTATCTTGTGCCGTTTGATGAAAAGCCTTAATTTGATCTACATAGTGTTGTACTGCAGATACCTCTGCTACAGGGTAGATGAGGATAACAGAAAATGAGGGTGCAGACCCTAATTATATAACGTTATTATAGTCATACTCTGCTGCCCAAAGACAGCTATCCCAATGAGCAGCATTTCTAAACACCTGACCTCTTTTATATTGTTCTAAGCATTGATTCACCTTTTCTGTTTGACCATCTGTTTGTGGGTGATAGCATGTGGCTAGTTGCACCTCTATTTAGTAGACTCAAAATAAGGTTTCTTCAAAGCCTTAAGTTGAACTGTGAAACCCTATCGGACACTATTACTGATGACAAACCATGCAGGTGTGCTAAAGATTGTAAAAATGTGTCTGCAAGGACCTTTGAGGTTGGTAAACCTGCAATGCAATAAAGTGGGCCATTTGGGAAAACATATCTACAGTAACCATGACTGCAGTGTGGCTAAGTTCTGCCTGGTGTAACTCTGTTATGAAGTCCAGGTAGATGGTATGCCATGGGTATGGAGGAATAGGGAGTGGATGTAATAATCCAGTAGGTGCTTGATGAATGTCTTTACCCTGGGCACACACAGTACATCTCTGTACAAACTGTTCTGTGTCAGACACAAGAGTAGACCACCAGAAATGGTGCCAAACTAACTCTATGGTCTTCTTTTTACCTGGATGGCCTGCTAATAATGGAGTATGGCACCATTGTAGCGCTGTTGTTGCAAAGCCGGTGTGGGAACAACCATACCATCTCATATATACAACAGACATTGAGGGTCATTCTGACCCTGGCGGCCGGTGGCCGCCAGGGCCACCGACCACGGGAGCACCGCCAACAGGCTGGCGGTGCTCCAACGAGCATTCTGACCGCGGCGGTTCAGCCGCGGTCAGAAGCGGAAAGTCAGCGGTCTCCCCGCTGACTTTCCGCTGCTCGTGTGAATCCTCCATGGCTGCGGAGCGCGCTCCGCAGCCATGAGGATTCTGACCCCCCCCTACCGCCATCCTGTTCATGGCGGGAAAGCCGCCATGAACAGGATGGCGGTAGGGGGGGTCGCGGGGCCCCTGGGGGCCCCTGCCGTGCCCATGCCAATGGCATGGGCACGGCAGGGGCCCCCGTAAGAGGGCCCCGCAAAGTATTTCAGTGTCTGCCTTGCAGACACTGAAATACGCGACGGGTGCCACTGCACCCGTCGCACCTTCCCACTCCGCCGGCTCGATTACGAGCCGGCATCCTCGTGGGAAGGTCGTTTTCCCCTGGGCTGGCGGGCGGTTTTTCAGCAACCGCCCGCCAGCCCAGGGGAAAACTTGTAATACCCGCCGCGGTCTTTTGACCGCGGCGCGGTATTTTGGAGGGCGGCATCCTGGCGGGCGGCCTCCGCCGCCCGCCAGGGTCATAATGAGGCCCATTATTCCTTAACTTGTTACCGTGTTTACAAATTATCTCTTCTGCTTCTTTGGTTTGTTGTGCTGTAGTTAATGCCTTCAGAAAGGAACTCTCAGACATAATTGTCCCTAAAATACGTTCTTGGGGTATAATTGAGGGATAGTCTGGTTTAACTTCTTTGCCATCATACCCCAGGAGTGATAATGCATTGTCTTTCTCATGCTGTCTACCTGATTGAAAATGAATTACAAAATCATAATTATTAAAGAACTTGGTTTATCGGAGTTGTCTCAGAGACAGGGCTTCTGCGGATTGAAAAAAATGTGAGATTCCTATGGTCTATGATCACGATAGCGGTATGTTAAGCACCCTTCAGATATTAATAGCTAAGAGTTCCTTGTTGACTACAGAATAATTTACTTCAACTGAACTACGTTTACATGAAAAGTACGCAACAGGGTGTAATAGACCTGTCTCCTTATTTCTCTGTGACAAAACCCCCCTACTACTGCATGAGATGCATCTGCTTCCATAATGAAAGGTTGTGAAGTATGTCGGTATTGTAAAATAGGAGCATTAACAAAAGCCTTTTTTAGATGTTGAAAGGCCAGTTAGTCAATGAAAAACCACCCCTTTTTTCAATAGGTGTGTTATTGGGGCTACTATGGTGGGAAAGTGGTCTATGAACTGCTGATAAAAATTGGTGAATCCTAGAAAACGTTACACTTCTTTAACAGATTTTGGAGACTTCCATTATAAGATGGCAGTAATCTTTTGTAGGTCCATATTGACTCCTAATGATATAGACTAGAAAGGAAACAGCAGGAGCATGAAACTCAAATGTTTCTATTTTTACTAAAAAGTTATCATCTTGCAATTGTGGTAAAATGACTCTTACATGGTTCTTATGTTCATTCATGGAGGGGAAATATATCAGCATGTCATCAAGATAAGCAACTACACATGCATCCAAAAAATCTCTTAGTACTTCATTAATGAAAAATTGAAAGTCAGCAGGTGCATTGCACAGGTCAAATGGCATTACTAGTTATTCAAATAAGCTGGATTTAGTGTAAATAGCTGTTTTCCATTCATCTCCCTCCCTTACATGCACCAGATGATAGGCACCTCTTAGGTCTAACTCAGTGAATATCTGAGCATCCTTCACCTGATCGAATAGGCTGGAAGTAGGAGGCAATGGATAGCGGTTCTTAATGATGACCTCAATGAGTGCCATATAGTCAATACAAGAGCACAACTCACCCCCTTTTTTATATAAAGAACAAAGGAGATGAGGCTGGAGAGCGAGATGGCCTAATAAATTCTGTGCTCAACATTTCATCTAAATTTTCCATAAGATGGATGTTTTCTTTCTCGGTCAATGCATCGATTCTAATACAGGGTATATGCTCCCTAGGGACCAGATCGATTTGGCAGCCATAAGGGCGATGCGGTGGAAGTATGGTTGCCTTTTGTTTACCAAAGACATCTGCTAGATCTTGATAGCAAGAAGGAATCTGGAGGCTGATTGCTTCTGGAGACAATCCTGCAATATTTTCAGGATTAGGACTTGACCACATATACTGTAGAAACAATTTGTTTTGCAATATGTGGAAGGAAAGGTTACAGTATGATTATTCCAATCCATGTAGGGGTTGTGAGTTTCTAGCCATGGTATCCCCCCAAAAAAGCCTGGAACTGTGGAGACTGAATCGAGTCGAACTTAGGCCCTCATTCTGACCCTGGCGGTCGGCGGAGAGACGGCGGTCGGACCGCGAACAGACCGGCGGTATTAAAAATGGCATTCTGACCGCGGCGGTCCCCGCCGCGACCGACCGCTACTTCTCCACTCCGACCGCCACGGCGGTCATGACCGCGGGGCTGGAGTTTGCGCACTCCGGCCCGGCGGTCGTCCCAAGACCGCCAAGGGTATTATGACCCTGCCTACCGCCGCGGTTTCTTGCGGGCGGGAACCGCCGTGCGAACCATGGCGGTAAGCACTATCGGGGCCAGGGAATTCCTTCCCTGGCACTGATAGGGGTCTCCCCCACCCCCCACTACCCACCCGAGTCCTCCCCCCTGCCACCCCCCAGAGGTGGTACGAACCCCCTCCCCACCCCCACCCCGACATGCACATACATGTACCCCGACATGCACACACCCCCAACATGCACATATACACACCCCCTACACACACATACACAACGGGGACACATACCCGCACACATACATGCCGACATGCGCACCTGCCGAACAGCACACATTACCCATAGACACAGCAGCACCCCCCGCCCGCATACACGCACTCACACACCCCCTCTACACACTCACACGCACACCCCCATGCACGCCCACATCACACAACACCCCCCCACCCCCTCCCCTCACGGACGATCAACTTACCTTGTGCGTTGGTCCTCCGGGAGGCGACGGGAGCCATAGGGACGTGACCGCCAACAGAAGACCGCCAACAGAAGACCGCCACACAGAAATGTGGGTCGTAATTCTGTGGGCGGTGTTCTGCTGGCGTGGCGGTGGAGGTTGACCAGTCTCCACTTTCCCGCCGACCGCCAGTGTGGCTGCTGGCGGTTTTCCGGCGGAACGCTCCCAGCGGTCAGAATGCGCACAGCGGCACACCGCCGCGGTCGGCGGTCTTCACCGCGGCGGTAACTCAGCGGTCTTGCGAAAAGACCGCCAAGGTCAGAATGAGGGCCTTAATCTTTTCCCTGTGAGTGCCCTGTATGTTAAGCCACATAGTGATACTGGAACAAGTAATGGGACCTGACTACAGAGCGCTACCCTCAATCGTTTTAGCTTCGTCAATCTGGTCTTACAGCTCACTCAGATTCTGATACAATGAAGCAAGTGACTGGTCCATAAAGTTCCCAGAAGCCCCAGCGTCGACTAGTAGTTGAAAATCCCCCAAGCCCCCGTCCAAGCTAAGTAGGCTGTCACAAAAAGGTGCTGATATTATTGTATACAAGATGTTTAGGCTAAGATCTCTGAGGCTAGATTGTGTAGTACATTCGAAACGGTTTCGAACACCCTAGTTTCCTGGTTCTCCACCTTTTTGGGGGGTTTTACAGTACAGTCACATAAAAAATTTCCCTTATTACTGCAAAACAAACAGAGTTTTAAAACATTGGGTCTTTGTCATTCATCGTCGCTTAACAGTCCCCTAAGGCTCCCTATCTGCATGGGTCCAGGATCATCTCTTTTCTCTGAGTCTGACTTCTTTTCCTTGTAAATCACCATCTTAGTCTCTGATCTACCTTTATCTTGAAAACGTTCTGCCAATCGATGATCTAATTTAACCACCAAATCTATTGATTCTGCACAATTCTCTGAAGGATCGACCACTTGGACTAGGAGATCCTTTAATTCATCTTGTAGTCCCTTTTAGAATAAGGAACTCCTTTTATTCTCTGGACAACCTGATTCTGCTACCAATCTATTGGATGTGGTTATATAGGTCAATAAATCCTTGTTCCCTTGTCTCAGATTGAGTAATTCGGTATCCATGGATTGAATAAATGTATGGTGGTCAAACAACTTTTTAAATTCTGCTTTCAAGGTGGAATAATTGAACAATAATGGGTCACCTCTTTCAACTAGTGGTATCGACCATGTTGCAGCTGTGCCCCCCAAGTAAGATAATATAAAAGACATCTTTGATTGATCATTTGGAAAACAAGCAGGTTTGCACATAAAATGCAATTGGCACTCATTAATAAAGGCTGCGAATTTCGTGGAATCTCCAGAAAAATGCTCAGAAGGGGCCAGGGGAATAGTGGATGGGGTAGTAACGTGTATTACGGGGGTTCCAACTCCCCGACTAGTTCCAGCTACAGAAAACTGCACAGGATTTCCATCTGATGATTTCCCTTCTTGACCTATACCTTGTACGCTCGGATTTGCGTTTACTATGCCCTGTGAGGTGTCCACCCTCAGCACTAATTTCTGAGTCTCCTTTTGTAGGTTGCCAATCATGTGGGCTAGATCAGCCAAGATGATATCTCGTGTCTCCATTTCACTCAGCCAAAAATGTCAACATAGGGTTGTCATTCTGTCAGGCTCTTTACCTTTAGCATGAGTGAAATAGACACAAGGTAAATTCCCTGCTTCCCTGTGAGCCAAGCAGACCATGTAAATGATGATCGGGCCTAACCTACTGGGGCGGAGGGATGATAGCTGATGGACACCAGATTGCTACTCGATGACTTCTGAGTTGCCTTGTCTTCTCTCAACTTCTACAAAGAAAGTAACAAGATTTAGTACCTAATAATTAATAATGTGAATAACTACTGGAATGCAATTGATAAGTGGCTTAGCCTAATATCACTTCCTCCCTTTTGACAGATTTCTGTGAAATGACCCAACTGCTGATACCTGCATCTATAACCATCATGTTGTCCCTTATAGAATAATGAACTCCTTTTACCCTGATTCTGCTACAGATCTAATGATCGTGGTTATATAGGTCAACAAATCCTTATTCCCTTGTCTCAGATTGATTAATTCGGTATCCGCGGATTGAACAAACGTATGGCGCCTAATGAACATGCATGTATATATACATAAAATTAAGTATTGGTCTAGTTTCTCTAACACATACCCAAATATGTTTTCTAAGTGTTTAGAAATACTGCTTCCCTGTATTTTCAAATTAAACAAAAACGTTCTATTTAATGTTCATGAAGAGCCAACATAACAAAATAAACATTCCTTGTAAGAACTTTAATATCCAGGTTCCATGAAGCAGAATTTAAATTTCAATAAATGTCTAGCCATAATTACCTTGTTCATGACTAGAATTTTCAACAGTATGACTGTTCTAAGCTTTTTCTTGTTATATTTTAGGAAGTTCCAGGAGCTAGAACATCATATCATAAGTGCCTTGTCAACAGGATTCCATCAGATAAATATCAGCAAATTTACAATTGTGATAAACGCGTTACCACCTTGAAGAGCACGATGGCTTTTCCAACGTTGTTTGTCTCTTGTTGTTTGCAGGGCATGCTGGATGCGAACAAGGAATCAACAGGCTCGATGTCATAACAGCCAGGACAGAGGTCTGCACGGACGTGGGCACGGAAACGGGAGCAGGATGCGGACAGCAGGCGATGGACTTGCAGAAACGTGTAGAACGGATGAGGCAGGATGCAAAACAGCAGGTAAGCGGAAATTAGGTGAATGAATTCAGGGACGACGAGAAGTCGTTCAGGGTGCAGTGTGCAGCCTAAAAGGTTACAGCTCCACCCATTAAAGGGACTGGGCAGTTTGAATACCAAGCATGCATTGCACCCAACAAAAACGTTGACAAAGAAAAGTCCTCGGCTGTAAGACAAAGTTTTCGTTCCTCCAGTTTTATTTAATTTGATATTACATCAATGGCCCACACCAGGAAGCTATCAATAGCTGTGCGTAGTTGAGCATGGGTGCTAGTAGGATAATCTATAACAACCACAGAAGTGACTTTCCTTTTCCCCATTTCGCCCACAATAGGTCCCCAAAGAAAGTGAAAAACAAAACACAGTGCCTTGGTCATTTAATTAGGGTAGAACGTGCCCAGAGGTAGGGATCTGTTGGAGTGTAGTTTTTATAATCAACATTAACATGAAAAGTTTGCAAAATAATGTATAACGAAACTGCAGAGAAAATATATAAATGCACTACTAATGTACACGTTTGAAATGTGCCCACGGGGAGTGGCCATCAATGTATACGATGATTAATGAACCTGACTAATAATGAATAAATAATGTACTAATGTATGTTTTTGTAATAGCTTTATGAATTATGTATTAAGGTTTTGCTAAATTAATTACTAGGCCTTAGTTAGCAAGAGTCTGGGCCTAGCTGCCTGGTCTCATATTAACTGTGTTTTTCCTAACGTGCAATGTGCTGCCTACCTGAAGGACATGGAACTGTACTTTTCCAGAAGCTGGAGATGTGTGTAACCGTAGTTAATTCTTTCTCATGAGACCCGACTTGCTCAAGGAGACATTCTTGTTGAATGCAACAGTGTAATTCGCAACAGGTACAAGGTCGCTTAAACTGGTAAAGACAATGGAGCTACTGACTGAAGCAACGCGTGTACGTTTTCTTAACTCCCATTTTACCCGTTGAAGATGTAAATCACAGGAGCCAATGAACTGCATGAGAACTGTCTTAGGTGAAAATTCTAGTAAGGTGATTGACAAATTATTGGACAGAGATAATGGTGCACCAAATATTGACCAATGAAAATTGGAGACTTGTCTGGCAAATTCAATTTAACGACGTGTCACAAGGAGAAATCAGCCATTGCGTGCCTTTTATCCTGCCATTCTTACTCAGCCATTACTTAGCCATTACGTGTCTTTTTACTGAGCCATTAGAGGGGCACTCTTAGTGTTACTCTGATGTTCTGACTTAGTCCTTGCTATTGATACTTTAAACCATCCTCACTTTGTCTTGCCCGATATTTACTCCTCCTCCTTATGAGGGAAGAACTTTTGCCCTATTTGCAGAGACTTTGCTGTTCTGTGTTGGCTGATGGCGAGTCCACTGCTGTCCTGAGGATGAAGACTAACTCTGTATGTTGACCCATTACGGAGGGTAACTATATGATAACGAAATTGTAATTGTCTGTTTGCCTTTCTTTCTAGGTACCAACTGCTCGTTTGACAGAGACCATAGTTAGATGTTTTCTAAATTTGTGTTGCTAAATTGTTTTTGCATGAAGCCCAACATGCTGATGCTAATCAGAGGTTAGTTAAGGAGTTCACTAAAATTGGGTGCAAATAGACAAATCACTGAATCTTTGCTTTGTTGAACACTGTATTAACGATACTCTGCTAAGTTTGATTCATGTTGACGTCGTGCTTTGTTCTAGTGTTCATGATATTCGCTTTGCTTAAGTCCTATTCAAGTTGCCATATTATTACATTGATGATGTGTTTTCTGGTATTGACACTAATAAACTTGCTAGTAGAGTGTAACAAATAGGGAAATAAATATCTTAATTCTTATTAAAGTTGTGTGGTTATTCATGACTGAGAGGTCATGGTGCGTTGAGTTCTTATTAAATGTTACTAATTAATTGGATTGATTAGTTATTGCCATTATTGATTAGCTTATTGATTAATAATATGAGATGTTTATGAGCTATCTCGTCTTGAGGAGTCTCCAATCAGGGTCAAAAGATTCATTGACCTAAAACGAGTCCCTATTCAGGTAGATTGATTAAGATTGGGACGCGTTATCAGTTCAAAGTACCAAGAAGGAGGGCCGGCCCTGTCTTCAACCAGGGGAGCTCAAGGGCCTGTCCTGAGCTGCGGGACTTTTTGGCACTTTTTGAAGTGCAGTAGCCTCCTTCTCACACAAGGCCACACATTTCAGCCACATAAGTCGGGGGGACGTAGTCCCACCCCAGACTGCACCACAGCCAAGCAAGGAAGCAGGCAGGACAACCGCTTTGCAAACGGCAGTGCCGTGGAACTTATTGACGCTTTATGAAGTGCCGTAGCCTTCTTCTCGCCCTGGGCCCCGCCTTTCAGCCACTGAATGCTGGGGGTTGTAGTCCCGCCCCAGATTGCATCACAGTCAAGCAAGGAAGCGGTCAGGGAAACCTCTCTGCAAACTTAAGTGAATAAATACTGTGGAAAACTTGCCAGTTCCACAGACTCTCACTAGAGAGCCTCTGCTCACAGGTTGAGCGGAATTACTTAATGTTAATTCCACTTCGCTTGATTTTAAATAATATAAAGACTCAAGTTTTTCAGCTGGTAAAACCTGCTAGATAAATACATGAGAGTTTGGTTGTCTTTTTTTTTTCTCTGATAGAAAATACTTTCCCCTTCTACACCTCATCCCACATCCCTCCTTTTCCCTCACCCCTTTCACCGACCTGTACAAATATTTGCCACAAGCTCAGACCACATTGCTAATGTAAGAGGTATACACCTCTTGGAATAGTGAATAGTGAATGTCATATGGTTTACAAACAGAAAATGAGTCCCCACACAGTAATTCCAATTCCATCTGGTTTTACTCATAATTGCACAGAATGGTACTTGTGCATGGGCCAACCAGAGAGTGACATGGTTGAGGAGCAGGTAGCAAGAACACAAACAACGCAGACCCAGGCCCTCTTCACCACGAAAGACCAGGAGCCGTAGAAGAACCTGGATACCTGTGGGTCAGGGTAATTTGCTTTTCTTGTAGTCCTCTTCTGCTACTGTACCCCTACTCGTCAGCTGAACCACCAATTTCCAGTTCTGCGCTCCTAGCATAGCCTCATCATGTAGCCTTACCATTAGCTTTCCCAGACTGACAGCCCCATCTTACAACCCTCGCTGTCCCCTTCTCCTCCACTGGGCCTGCTATTCACACTTCTGCGTGATTGGCATGCACCCATCAAACTTCCTCAGTGTCTCCGCCGCCAAACTACCATCTTCACCTCTGGCTGGCACTGCCCTTAGGTACACCAACCACACTCCATCTTCTTGGCTTTGGGTGGCTATAGCTGTGCAGAGAAGGAAAGGCATCAGTCACAATCCCATTTCCTATAGCACCAGACATGATGAGCATACACAACACATCAGCGGTTCCTCTTCTGTAGGCTCACTGCCCTGCTCCTCCTCACAGTGGCTCCTGTTTGCACCAAGCCTAGATTCACTAGTCACAGTCCCACTTTCTGGTTGTGAGTGGATTCAGCTGAGCAGAGGCAGCACTACTGGTTGCATAGGGTTTCCCAATCCGTGTGGCACAGCACCCTAGTGTGCCCTCAAAACTAGCCTGGGGCGCCACGCAGCAAGCACGCACTTTTGGAACCACTGTGAGCTCTTGGAGCTCAATGAAAGAAATAAAAAAAAGCTAACCTGTAGATAAAACTTTCGCTCAAAAAGGAAATGTCTGAAGCACAGGCAGCTTTAACTTTACTTAAGATACATGCTGTAACAGGAAGCGTTTACAAACAATCCTACTGAGTGAAATATGCAGAGCCAGCGCCAAGTCCATGCTCACGAAACTCCTCACTTCAGAAGTCATTATGGTTATCGTCTGTTTCTTTTCCAAAGAAGGCAAGTGGAGCCGCTGGTTAATTTGACTATAAAATTCATGTCTGTAATGTGTACCATGCATGGCAATATTTGAGAAGTGATAAGATGGAAGTTTAGAAAAAATCCAGGGAAGGTGTTGTCTCTGTTGGGCTTGTATTGAAGAGGAGAATCTTTTTAGCCCTTTTCAGATTGCTGACGTTAATGCCAGAATTCCAAAGAAAATAAATGGTTATATTGGCTGCATACGCTCAGAGGGTGTGTCCTATTTGTTGCTAAGGATTGGCAGGGATATGCATTTGATTTCATTCTGTGATATTGTCGCGTGGGCTCTCATTATTCTAAATGAGACTACTGGATTTCTAGGTAGCAGGATCGATAACGGTGTGGGGGACTGAGTCTGACCCACGTGTAAAGAACTCTGTCACCCTAAATCCGGTTTTTGCTCCGGCTAACTAGCAGTGCCTCATTTCTCCCAGGTGGAAGGAATGATTTGGCAGCCGAGCGCATGACATCTTTGGAACTTCTCAGGGAAGTCGTGGTTACTCAGATCCAAACCAACTCTCTTATTTCCAATATGATCTCATATACAAATGACAAAGACAGTATAAGTTTTATATAATGTTTTAATAAAACGACTGTATTTTAGATATTAAGGCGTGAGCCGCAATAACCAGAACGATACAACACAGTAGGATTGTGATAGTTACCAGGAGGGTAAAACATAAAAACAAAGCTATCATATTGTCAAACAGTTTCTACTCTCCCTCTGCTTCTTCTATCTAGAGCACAGCATGTTAAGCTTCTAGCTTGCCTATTAGAATCACTATGGGGATATCAGCCCTCATACCTGAGCAAAGACCTGTGATCTTGGTTCAGCATCTGCAACGAGGCAGTCAGCGTCAAGTTGTGGTTCCCTGGTCGGAATCTCCCTCTTGCGTGTACTGGGACAAGGAAGTAATTTTATAACTTACATGTCAGCGTGATCACAAAATGTCCCTACGCAGGAATGCCCAGTCTAAACTCTTACCACGTCTATCGGCAATGTACCAGACTGTATCCTTGACTGAAGCACAGAGTAAATATGTTATGGAGAACTCCAGTGCTGAAGTAGGCAAAACAGTGTGATATGAATAAAAAACAACACCGTAGAACTGGCTATTTGAAAAATAACAGTACGAAGCCTAATAAAAAGCATGTAGAGCAAAGTGCACAAAAGCTCTAAGCTATTAGCAAATGAATAAAATATATTCAGGGCAAAATGCACAAAGGCCTAAAGCCTGAAGCTAAAGCGCAATGAATACGTAAAACTAACCACACTACACCCTCCCCTTGTCGGTAGCAAGTGGTTCCAATAACATAAAAGGATGCCCTAAATATAAACAATATCTAAAACAAATATTTCGACAAGGAGAGAAGACAACAAAGTCATAAATTTAGGTAACATGTGAGCATAACCAAATTCAATATAGTGTCAATTTTGTAAAATCCAATCATCAGACAGAAGCAATAGAACGTAGGAGTTCCTCCACTTCGATATATGTCAATATCGGAAGATCCACGCCACAAAGTACCATGGAGCAGGTGTGATCCAAAGCCCCAAAACCATTCAGGGCGGCACCCCGTGCAGGGCCTATGAAAGAGACATTACCATCTTCCTCCAGGAAGGGAATCTCATAAACTGCCTCACGAAGCAAGCGCATCCGTAGTGCACAAGTCTGGGAATGAGCCCTAATCAGTAACATCAACAGATCAGCATCGACCAGTGGAGGGCGCTGCAATGAGAGACAGATAGCCAGTGCATGTTCAAACGAGCACCAAAGGCATCGAAACACGGGTTGCACACAATCCAAAACCGGTCTGAATGACAGAGACCAGTCGCACTCCAAATGTCCCAGGAGTGTCGCTCCAAAATGCTGCATCATGCGTTCACGACACAGCTGCGCTGATGGGAGCAGCAGTACAGGATCTCGTCGTGACGGGACAGCCATTGCTAAAAAATAGCAATAACAGCAAGACTCCAGCCAATAAAGCCAAAGTAATCGGGAAACCCCCAAAAATGCTTCCGAAAATAGAATGTATAGCCGAAGGTATCAAACCGAATATGGAAGAGAAGGTATGAGCAAAACCAACACCAACGACTTTGAAAAAATGTGCAATACCAGCAGTGCTGGATGCATTAAATATACGTCCCACAAGTTCACCAAAGTGATTCGGAAAGTTAGTATTCAAAAGGGACTGTATCTCCGCCGATGACCTTGCCACCTGAAGTGCGTAGGTCTCGCTAGCAGATGTAAGGGCCACATGCTTTTGAAACAATAAAGCTTTTAGCCGACTCAACTTGTCGAAATCAACCTTGGAAGTAGCAATATGAGGCCAGATGTCTGCTACCTCCCTAAATTGAGTGGGGGGAAACAACACATTCCCGCAGCACGTAACGGCCTTGTTGACAACGACGATGTAAACTATTCCGGCACGCATGCCACAGCAGCGTTCGCTGTTAAGAACAATGTAACTGCCGTTAGAAAGCACCTGGAAAGTGTTTTTAATAACCGGGACTGGAACTCCCTTCAGATAACAAGCTAAGTTAGCAATCAAAGCGTTACACGCCCCGTGCAAGGACAGCTGTTTACAAACCATTGAATGGCTGACAGAAGCTTCGCATTCGCTGCCGCTAAGAAAAACCTCCTTCAAACCATTAACACATCTGTACTGAAAGGGAAGGTCCCACACCTCGTGTATGTAACTGTCTCCCAATAGTTCATATCTACCCACCGGAATGTGCTTCAAACACGAAGTAAATTGCAAAGTAGAGATAGGTAAATTAATAACCCCATGGATCAACCATTCAGCTGACGGAATCTCAGCTACCGTGAAAGGCAGTTTCTCTAATTTTTCAATATTTAACATAACATATGTCGCTTCCTTTTTAGCCATCAGTTGTTGCTGACGAGTCAAATTAAAAGAGATAAAGATCTCTCTGGCACGAACGTGCTGCCATGGAACGCGACCCGCCTTCAAGGTCTGAAGAGGCCAACCCAGCTGCATGATGGACCGCGTCTGACTCTGCCCATGATATAAAGAAGACATGTCCGATTTAATAATGTCAATAGCAGAGGACACAATGCTGTCAATCGTGTAAACACGTTCAGAAAGGGTATGCATGCCATTATCAACAACAGACAAAGTCTGCATCAGATTTGCTTAATCAATCTGCCTCAACCGGGCTACAGCCTCTTGTTGTGAAAGCTTCCAAATCTCATTATAAACCTCGTATAAGAACCTTTTCTTCCGTGGTACTCTGGGACCTGACAAAAAATCTTGTAAATCAGTATTATTAGACAGTAACATGAGATGTGACTTAACTGCATCCAGCGTGGAGGACTTCAACCATTGCTGACAAAGCTTCCCCACACTGTATGTAGTTATAATATCAGCATGTTCTGGTGAAACGTAACGAGGGTCTGCCCTACTAGTCCTGAACCCCCCTGAAGAGGTAACAAAACGTTGATGACACATATTAGTGTCTACAGGCCATAATAACCACCCGCCTGGATGTAACGATGAAGTGTTAAGTGTACCATTCTGGACCCAATGTGTAAAGTCACTGAAAGTAGCATTCACATAGTGCTGCCAATTTGATAATTTAGAAGGGACAGGTATACTAGGCAAAGTTAATTCCTTAATCGTCGCTAAGCCCAAACAGCTAGTCTGTTGTACTGTGTCATTGAGGAAAATCATCTGTACAGGGATAATACATGCTCTAAACAACGTGTCCCTGCCTCGCATTTGCCAATTTTTCGTACCCCAAACACTTTTCAAGTCAACAGTTTTGAACCAGTATTCATATCCCTCGACCGACAGTTTAGATACAAACAAATTAGAATACAGTAATTTAGTATCGGTCAATAACATTTGCTTATTAGAATATGGTGTAACTTTAAAATAGTAGGACCTAGCATTACGTGGATCATGCCCAGTAAAATATGCAAATTTGTCATAATACGTTTTTGAACTCCCTTGTGGAGGAGTCGAGCAATGTTCCCATTACACATAATTAAACATGGACTTAGGGCTACTAGCTTTATGAATAAAGTGGTGTCCATAATAGTTGTAACAAAACATGTCACCATGATTATCTCTAAACTGGTAAGCATCTTCATCGTCATAAACAGTATAATATTGCAAATCCGTTAGCATAGAATCTACTGTCTTCACATCCCAATCATCAGAAACAATGCCAGGTATAACAATATCATTCATTGATAATTTGAGGACATACGGTATTTGAATCAATTCAGTGGGACCATATATATCAAACATTACTTTATCCCACACAATTCCATCCGGAACTGGTATAGCAGAAATGTTCACTGTGGACAAGTCTCTTCGAACCATATGAGACGAAAAATGTGGTTTCAACACAGTCTCCACGTGCTCAATGTCAGATCGATCAGGAAGAAAATGACCATGTATTATCAGAAAAAAAGTAACCACAAATCCCAACCATAATAATATAGTCATCACGGCCAAAAATAGCCAAAAATAGTTCCAAGGAAAAACAAAATATGTTCGTTTAAGCCATCCCAGCAGCCGTCGTGGACCGTGGACAGAAGACATCGAAGACGAGGAGCCGGACCCATCATTATCAGCGTGGTTGAAGCAGCCAGAAGCAGTTCTAGCAAAAGGTGCAACTCTGAACGAAGAAGCAGACGGAGGCTCCCGCCGTGGCACGCTATAAACCACATGTTCAGAAACATCAGTAGAACGTACAGCAATTTGATCACAAGATTCCATATTAATCGCCGTCGGTGGAACGATCGCAAGATCATCATCCACCCTCCCCTAGCTCGGAGAGGAAACAGTGTCGGTGAAAATCACCTGCAGCGGGACTTCTTCCCCAGTAGTGAGAGGGATTCCGGAACTACTGGGTGTCCCTCTTGGTCTGCTGTGCAGAATCGGCCACATGTTGCAACTTGACATTATCAATGGAAACAAAGCGATTTCCTTTGGCCCCTCGCAGCGGCGAAAAATCACAGTTCTTGTGCCGCTTACCCCCAACACAGGGACAGGTTCTCGATAAGAAGGACCAAATTCTTTTTTCACTGCGACCTTTTCACGCACTAGATCCCCAATCCTGGGTATCCAACCAGTAGGTGTTACTGGCTCATCCTTAATTCCTGAGGAGGCAGCATTGGCAGAAGAGTTATCTTCACGGAATTGTTGTAAATCCTGCAAAACAGTGACACGATCATTTATGTCAAAGGGCGTATCTGCCGCCTCCACACCAGGACCATCTAGATCAGGAACATACATTCGTGTTCCAAACAGGCACTCATATGAAGTACGACCCCCCAGTGACCTTCTAGGCAAGTTATTAAGTGCTCTCTGTACTCCATATAGGTGGGCTAGCCAACCAAGACCCGTACCTATAACTCTGGCCGTTAAGGACTGCTTTAAATCACGATTTAAACGCTCCACGACAGAATTTCCCTCGGGATGAAATGGAGACGAGAATTGGAGTTGGACCCCCAACGAAGCCATGGTGTCCCTGAATGCCTTAGAGGCAAAAGCAGGGCCCTGGTCCGAATGAAAAGCCGCAACTGCAAATATATCGACAAAGATGCGCAAATCTTTAATAACAGTGCGAGCGTCAGCCGAGCGTTGTGGCCATACCCATACAAATCTGGAGCACGAATCTACAGCAACCAATATATATTTGTATGCACTATCTGGTGTCAGCGGACCACAATGATCCAAGTACACACACTGTAATGGTTTGTTTGAAATCAGAAGGGGCGTCTGCTGCGGGCGTCTAGCCGACGATGTCTTAATTTGTTGACAAATGTCACAACAAAGGACATACTGTTTCGTCTCTTTATAGAGACCAGGCCACCAGTAACGAGCCTGTAAAAGTGAAATTGTGGCAGCCACCCCAGCATGTGCAGAAGCCACCCCCTCATGTGCTGCAGAAATCAATCGAGGTCTCTCAATTTTATTGGGAATTTCACGTACACCAATGCCTGGAATTGTAACAGTAGCATTTAGCGCACCATTCAAGCAGTAACTATATTTTGAAGGAAATCCTTTAGGAAAAGGCGTGCCAGCAGCAGTAGCTTTTATGGCAGCCGATATTTCTGTGTCTGGTTTGGAACTCGAACGAGTCACTGCGGCCACAGTGGCGACAGCCACTGCCGATTTCGCGGCTTCATCAGCCAAAGTATTCCCAGCAACGTGTATTCCAACGCGCTGGTGTCCAAGTGTATGCACAACATGGACTTTAGGAAGCGTATCCTTCAGATCCGCAACCTTACCCCACAAAATTTTATGCTTAATGGTGTTGCCTTTAGAATCTCTGAACCCATTCATCTTCCAATAGTGTAAATATTCGTTGAAAGACTGCACACAGTAGTAGGAGTCACAGACCAGCAAGGTTAAAAGTGCCGGATCCGCGTGCTCCAACGCTAACAATAGAGCTTTGAGCTCAGCCAGCTGTGCCGTGCAATCTCCCAAGGTTTTAGTATAAGTATGTCGGGGGCAGAACACTTCCCCCTCCATAGTGCCGCTCACCACCGCACATGCAGCAGAATACTGTTGTTTAGTCCCAACCGCCGGTTGCGCAGAGCCATCGGTATACATGACCACTTCATATTGGTCAATAGGCAATGTACCAGCAGGAACAGGGTATTCTATTTCGTATTGAAGAAATTCTTGAGTCTGCAGTTTAGGGTCAAATACATAATCTACATCAGTGGCTGTCAAAGACGTAGCCCATTGTATCCATCGCGGGTGTAGAGCCTTCGAATTAGGAACATTCGCTTTGGTAACAGCCTCTAAGGCCGGAACCGGGGAAACGACAACAATGCGTTGACCCTGGGCCAACGGTCTTTCTTTAATAACAGCCATCTGTACTGCAGTGAGAATTTTCTCAGTTTGTGCAAAACGTTGCTCTGCAGCAGAATACAAGTGAGATTTGTATGCAATCGGGACAGTCTCCCCTTCATTAAAGGTGACATAAGTAAACCCAACAGCCCCAGGTATTACCCTGATCACTAAATGTGTCTTATTGTCCCGAGTGTGTAAGTGTTTAACTGCTAAAAGATCACTCTGTAATTCTCGCAGTATGTGTGTATGTTCAATCGTCCAAAGTTTACTCGAAAAATTTGGGCGAATCAACTCGTATAATGGTTTTATACGCGTTGCATATTCAGGAATGTAAGTTCTGCCAAAATTCAGAAACCCCAACAATGACTGGAGCTTCCGAACCGTATTAGGAGGCTGCAATAAAGCACATTTCTCCAAAAAATGTGGCGCTAAGCTCTTGCCCTCACTCGACAACTCATATCCCAGGAAAATGACGCTGAGGAAAGCAATCTTTGATTTCTTAAAATTGAACTTATAGCCAATATCAGCAAATCCCACAACAATGCGCGATACACGCCTTAGATGTTGCAGAATCTCATCATCTGTCAGATATATGTCATCAACATATGATAACGCTTCAGGGTCGAACTCATGCAGCATTTCAGTTACACGAGCCGAAAACAGTCCTGGGCTATTCTTATACCCCTGAGGCAAACGACAAAAAATTTTCTCAGAGCCAAACGCACTGAAACAGGTATATTCCCGACTCTCGGGCGCTATATTCTGGCAGAAAAATCCATTCGAGATATCTAATGTTGTTTTGTATTTCTTACGCACTATATTATTCATAAGCGCTGCGCTATGTGAATTCTGTATTGCATATGTGCGTGTATGACTATTCAAATGTCGGTAATCCACCACTATCCTATATGAATGGTCCGGTTTAGCAACCGGAAACAAGGGATTATTCATCGGCGAGACACAGGGCTCAATTACACCCTGATACTCCAATTGTGTAAGAATTTTCCTAACCGATGCCCTAGCTTCAAATTTGATAGGATATTGCGGTTGTGGCTGAGGTTCGCCCTTTATCGGTATTACATGATAAGGTGAATGTCTGTCCCACCCCACGTTATTTCTATACAAGGCGGGAGCCTGTGCTAGAGCCCATGATTTACTATAGGACTCCGCAAGTTCTTTCGGAACAAGTGGTGAGAAGGAAGGTGTAATAACCTCCTCCCCAACTGGAGAGTCGCGAACAAAGTCAGGTGGCCAATCTTGTTCGGCCAACAGAACATCATATGATTTTACCACATGGTCCCAAAAAATGGCGTTTATAACACGGTCAATGTCCCCTTCCAATCGCATAGTTACTTCATATACTCTATCAGGATCAGAGACTCGCATATCCGCCGTTTCTACTTGTATGAAGTCATCAGTTGCTTTCACCTCCAGATGCTCTAGAAGACTCCGGCGAACTATTGTGACCTCTGCCGCGCTGTCTAACAGTGCTAACGCCCATGTCTTGTTCGTCAAGAGAACTCTCTTCTTGAGCGGCATGTCTAACTGAGACAGCTGCCACTTTCTTCTTTTTGAATTGCTGTTTCTGTTACAGCGGTTTCTCTTCTTGTTTAATAGAAACCTCTGCTGAGCGTTGTGAATCCTGTCTCGGTTTCACGTACTCCGTCCTCCGCTCTGACCGCCCACCTCTCTCACTTCTCTTTTCCGAGGAGTCCTGAAAGGAACGAGATTGGCGTGTATCAGTATATTGATATCTATCAGGCGTCTTCAAAGTATCCCTATTCCTGAGATTATACTTATTCTGTGGGGTCTCCGTTTGCGGAGACTGCCCATCATCCTTCTTAGGTGTTTGCTGTTTCTTTTCCCAGCGCTTTTTCGAACCCTCAGGTTGTTGCTGTTTAGCATTATCTTTATTATTTTTACCCTGTAACTGGGGTTTTTGTGGTCTAGCCCCTAGGCTATCACGACCAATACTAGAATATGTTTCCGCTATTATTCTCGGAAGCTCCCGCTCCTGTTGAAGCAGCGGAACATCCTGAAGACGCATACGCACTGCTAGTGCTACTGCCTCTCCTTTGAGATTACTCAAAATAATAGAAGAAACTGTGGCAAAATTGCCCAGCAACTGCATGCCCAAATCCAAGGCAGGGGCAGCCCCATATTCTTCCTGAATCTGCTTAAGTACGTCCGGTAAATTAGCTAATGTTGGTGTACCGTGTGCCGTAGTGTAGAGCGCGGCAAACACCGTGCCCCAGGTATTATAAAGGTCCACCGGAGGAACCATCCCGTACAGCAAACACATCGTCAAAATTCTATGTTTATCCTGAGGTCCCGTATGGGGAAATACTGCTTCCAGCGTATTAATTTTTTGCGCCAGCCAAAACGGAGTCTCCTCTCGTTTAGCCGGTGCTTTACCCATAACTGAGTGTACAGTGGCCGGATTAAGACCCGGAACCACCGCCTGTGGGTGCGCTGGAGCAGCACGCGCTGCATTCGTATTTAATGTCTGCATCACAAACTGAACTAATCGTCTATATGTAGCCGTTAATTCTGTATATAAACGACGAACTTCAACCACTGCCAATTGAGCAACCGCAGGATGTGGTGTATATGGAGCCAATAAAGGCCAGGTAGGACCATCATTACTCAGTGGACCTAACCTTACTTGTGCTATTGTGTGTGGGAGGGCGCCATCAAGCCAATTATGGTGTTCTTGATAAGATAGAGGTATTTCTAAATAAGCGTAAGCCCTGTATTGTCCAGGGGCATTCGCAACTGTGTATTCGTGAAAAGTATTTGTTCCCCCATCCACTGCTGGAAAAGCGACCCAAGAATAAAAAAGTTCCGTTCTATAGGCTGCATGGGCGTCCACCACAAAAGTGACCGGACCCCCCTGGACTGTCAGTCCATGTGTCAATAGATGTCCCGTGAGCGGATGTCGCATATTAATTGCTATGTTCACTACATTAGGATTCGCCATTTTATAAAAAAACAGCCGCAGGGCAGAGAAGGCACACCAATATCGGGGTTTTTTCCTTTCAAAGTTCAAGCTTGAACAACCGACCACTAAGCAATAGGAAGCACCTATGCCGTGGCGGCGGAAACCCTCAGCCCCACGGACGTCTCCGTATACGGAACCGAGGAGTCAAAATATATATGAGACCAAGAGAGTCAGTCGGACCTAATCATTAGAGCCAGACCAAACGTTGGCGGCGCCATGTCGCGTGGGCTCTCATTATTCTAAATGAGACTACTGGATTTCTAGGTAGCAGGATCGATAACGGTGTGGGGGACTGAGTCTGACCCACGTGTAAAGAACTCTGTCACCCTAAATCCGGTTTTTGCTCCGGCTAACTAGCAGTGCCTCATTTCTCCCATGTGGAAGGAATGATTTGGCAGCCGAGCGCATGACATCTTTGGAACTTCTCAGGGAAGTCGTGGTTACTCAGATCCAAACCAACTCTCTTATTTCCAATATGATCTCATATACAAATGACAAAGACAGTATAAGTTTTATATAATGTTTTAATAAAACGACTGTATTTTAGATATTAAGGCGTGAGCCGCAATAACCAGAACGATACAACACAGTAGGATTGTGATAGTTACCAGGAGAGTAAAACATAAAAACAAAGCTATCATATTGTCAAACAGTTTCTACTCTCCCTCTGCTTGTTCTATCTAGAGCACAGCATGTTAAGCTTCTAGCTTGCCTATTAGAATCACTATGGGGATATCAGCCCTCATACCTGAGCAAAGACCTGTGATCTTGGTTCAGCATCTGCAACGAGGCAGTCAGCGTCAAGTTGTGGTTCCCTGGTCGGAATCTCCCTCTTGCGTGTACTGGGACAAGGAAGTAATTTTATAACTAACATGTCAGCGTGATCACAAAATGTCCCTACGCAGGAATGCCCAGTCTAAACTCTTACCACGTCTATCGGCAAAGTACCAGACTGTATCCTTGACTGAAGCACAGAGTAAATATGTTATGGAGAACTCCAGTGCTGAAGTAGGCAAAACAGTGTGATATGAATAAAAAACAACACCGTAGAACTGGCTATTTGAAAAATAACAGTACGAAGCCTAATAAAAAGCATGTAGAGCAAAGTGCACAAAAGCTCTAAGCTATTAGCAAATGAATAAAATATATTCAGGGCAAAATGCACAAAGGCCTAAAGCCTGAAGCTAAAGCGCAATGAATACGTAAAACTAACCACACTACAATATGCACAGTATAATGCAACCTGTTGCTATTGAAGAAGATGCTTTCATGTTGAAAACATGTGGGGTAAGGCTTCAAGGCCTGAAGTACAAAGTAGAGGAGATAAAGTGAATATTGCTGATAATGTAAGTATTTGATTACAGCATCAGTGCTGTGACACGATAAATGTTACACAAGGCGAAGGGGGTATTTGGCATTTACTTGTTTTGTGGTTGGCCTTCCTACATATCATGGTAAATAAGTAACATTGGCTGCAAAATATTTAATTAGCTGTTGTATTGGAATCTAATGTGATGAAAGTGACAGTGACTCTGAGTGGTTGGGTTTTCTGAGGATATTGCCCAGTGACAGGATATGAGGAGCTTGGGGAGGAGTGAAAATGAAATATTTAAAGGGTGAACAGGTCTAAAACCACCCCTCTGGAAAGGCAGGCTGTTAGACTTGGCATCATTGGCATGGTCACCCCTAACTTTTTGCCTCTACTTCCCAGGTTGTTTCTGTGTGCTGGACTCTGTTTTTACTGTTTTGTTTGCTCTGGACACATTACCACTGCTGACCCGTGTTAAAGTTTAAGTGTTCCCTGTATAACTTATATGTGTACATTGGCTTATCCATGATTGGCATACTTGATTTACTAGTACATCCCTAGTAAAGTGCACTAGAAGTGCCCAGGGCCTGTAAATCAAATGCTACTAGTGGGCCTGCAGCACTGGTTGTGCCACCCACGTTAATAGCCCTGTAAACATGGCTCAGACCTGCCACTGCAGTGTTTGTGAGTGCAATTTTAAACTGCCAATTCGACTTGGGAAGTGTACCCACTTGCCAGCTCTAAACCTCCCCTTTTTATACATGTAAGGCACCCCTAAGGTAGGCCCTAGGTAGTCCCATGGGCAGGGTGCAGTGAATGCTAAAGGTGGGACATGTACTTATGTGTTTTATATGACCTGACAGTGAAATACTGCCAAATTCGTTTTTCACTGCTGCAAGGCCGATTTCTCTCATAGGTTAACATTGGGGCTGCCTCTAAATATGATTAAGGCGCAGATTCCCTTTTGGAGCAGATAGACATATGGAGTTTGGGTTCTCTGAACACACAATTTAAAAATACATCTTTTAGTGGAGTTGATTTTTAAATTGTGTGTTTGAAAATTCCACTTTTGGAAAGTAGGCATTTTCTTGCTTAAACCATTCTGTGACTCTGCTTGTTTGTGGATTCCCTGTGCGAGTCAGTTTGACAGTTGGGCTGTCTGCACCTCTTCTTTAGACAGTGACACAAAGGGAACTTGGGGGTAGCCTGCATATCCTGATGGGCCATCTGGGCTGAGAGGAGGGGAGGAGTGGTCACTTACACCTGAAAGGACTGTGCGGGCCCTCACACAATGCAGTCTCCAACCCCCTGGTGTGTGTCTAGGGCCTAGCTGGGCACGGCAGTATCTTGAAAACAACAGAGACTTCTCTATGAAGTAGGCCTACTTCAAAGGCAGAAACTGGTATAAGAAGACCACCCAAAACCCCTGAAAATCAGATTACTTCTGGAACCAAGAGGAACCTCTGCCAAAGAAGAGCTGGATGAGGAGTAGCTACTTACCTGAGAGAGGACAAAGGCTGACGTTTATGTGACCTCCCACTGGTGAAGAATCTCCAAGGGCTTAAACTGAGCTTGCCTCCAGTTATTGAGGTCTCAGAGTGAACAAAGACTTCTCCCTGCCAGCATTTGTGCTTTCTGCTGAGAGTCCTGCCTGCCAAGTGGTGCCCTAACCTGTCTCTGGGCTCTTGAAAGGTGCAGCTGAATTCCACGCAAAGGCTGCTGTGCAGGGAAACTTTAGACGCAGCACCCGCATCGTGGCTGATAAAAGCAACACTCCAACTGCATCACAGCTGGGAGCTCGACGCAACTCGGCTGGAGAAACGATGCGCAACACACACAGCAGCTGTTGTTATTGACGCAAGCTTCCATGCAGCGCGGTTTCTTGACACAATGTGACCGGATTTCAACGCAACATTGCTGGGTGTGAAAAATCAACGCATAGCCTGCCCGGACCCGAGGTGCCGTATGGATCAACGCATCACTCTCTTGCGGGAGGGAAGAAACAACACACACCGACCCGTGCAGCTTTATTTTGATGCTACCCAACTACTTTTGTGTGCTAACAACGTTCTCACTGTTTTCTAAGGATTTAGGAGCCAGATGTATGAAACATTTTTGCAATCGCAAACGGGCCAACGGGCTGTTTGTGATCACAAACATGCATTTTGTTATGTAACAAGTCCCATTTGCTATTCGGTAACTTGTTACCGAATCGCAAATTGGATTTCTGACTACATACCAATTCGGTATTAGGAAGGGGCTTGTCAAGGTCATCCCTTCCTAATACCGAATTGCAGAGGTATGTATGATTGTTTTGTGACCGTGAATGCGGTTGCAAAACAATCACAGATACCACCAATTTCAAATTGGTGGTAACCCATCTGCAAAGAGGAAGGGGTCCCCAAGGGACCTCTTCCCCTTTATGAATGCATGCAAAAACATTTTTTAAGAGTAGGCAGTGCTCCCACTTTTAATTTTTAAACACATCCTGCTTTCCTTTGTGGAAAACGTGCTGTATTTAAAAGAAAAAAGATTGCTTTATTGAAAAGCAATCACAGACATGGTGGTCTGCTGAGCCCAGCAGGCCACCATCCCTGTGATTGTAGCCATTCGCAATGGCTCGCAAATTGCGACCTACCTCATGAATATTAATGAGGTAGATCCATTTGCGAGCCCTTGCGTATCGCAGTATGAAACTCCTGGAGTTTCATACATTACAATAGCGATTGCTTAATTGTGATTTGCTAAAAATCGCAATTAGGTAACCGCTATTGTGAAGAATGATACTTCTGGCCCCAAGATTCTTATTCTTTTAAAGTTCATAACTTGACTTGTGTATGTCGGATGTTTATCGTTTTGGTCTTGTTTTGTTTAGATAAATATTACCTATTATTTTAAACCTGTGTTGTGTCATTTTGTAGTATTTTCACTGGATTACTGAGGGTCCTTGCTTGGTCAGGGGGTATCTTGACTGCCAACCAAAATCCACATTTCTAACACAGGCTCACTAACCTCACTCAACAAAATGTGTGTAAACTTCCTCCCCTGATTCCAGCATCTGCTACACAAAACAGTTTACCAGCAGCCACAACACGTAGCACCCATGCATATAACTTTTAAAATGAAGTAGTGTTAGGGGTGATCTAGAATCACAAATTCTTTAGCAGGTCACTTCTCTGAGAACACTGTGTCCCTTCAATGAGTCATTGACATTCCATGGGGCTCCACAGTGGATAGGGTAGAATCACATCTAGGATTTTAATACCTTTATAAGCTTCATCGCAACAGCATCAGGAAACCAATTTATACTGGTTATAGCGGATCATGCAACCAAGTATCCTGAGGCAATTCCCCTGACAACTACTACTGCCCCTGCAGTAGCTAGGGCCCTCATTGGTATCCTTAACAGGGTGGGCTTTCCAAAAGAGGTACAAACTTCATGTCTGGCTACCTGAAACACATGTGAGCTGAATGTGGTGTGAATTATAAGTTCACTTCTCCATATCACCCTTAAACCAATGGCCTTTGTTGAAAGGTTCAACAAGACATTGAAAGGTTTGATTGGTGGTCTCCCTGAAAAACTCAGAAGGAGATGGGATGCCTTACTTTCATGCCTGCTTTTTGTCTACAGGGAGGTGCCACAGAAGGGAGTAGGTTTTCCCCCTTTAAACTTCTGTTTGGGCATCCTGTAAGAGGACCACTTTGTCTTGTGAAGGAGGGATGGGAGAGACCTCTCAGAGAACCTAAACAGGATATTATGGCCTGTGTGCTTGGCCTTTGCTCTTGCATGGCTGAGTACATGGAAAAAGCTTCTAAAAACCTTGAGGCCAGCCAAGAGCTTCAGAAGCTCTGGTTGACCGAAAGGCTGCACTAGTGGAGTTTTGGAGCCTTTGGCTCCTAGGTTTCTCTAGGACAAATGGAGTGGATCCTACCCTATCCTGGAAAGAAAAGGGGAAGTCACCTACTTGGTAGACTTTGGTTCTTGCAAGAACCCCAACAGGGTCATCCATGTCAATCGCCTTAGACCCTATCACAACAGAGCTGAGATTACCATGCTTATGGTCACTGTTGAGAGACAGGTAGCTGAGAGTGAACCTCTCCCTGATCTTCTCTCCAGCAACCCCAAAGATGGCTCAATTAAAGGAGTGGTCTTTTCAGACACCCTCACTGACCAACAGCAGACTGACTGCAAGCAAGTCTTACATCGGTATGCTGAGCTCTTCTCCTTGACCCCTGGTTAGACTACCTGTTGTACATGATGAGGACACTGGGGACAGCTTACCTTTCAGAAATAGATTTTACAGACAGTCTGATCATGTCTAGGAGATCATCAAAGCTGAAGTAAGTAAGATGCTGGAATTGGAGTCATTGAGCACACTGAGAGCCCCTGGGGCCCAGTTGTCTTAGTCCCCGAGCCTCATTCCCAGGAAGGAAATAAATAAATTAAGTATTGTGTGGACTATAGGAGCCTCAATGTTGTGACCAAAACAGATGCACACCCCTTTCTTAGGGCTAATGAACTGATTGGCAGGTTAGGGGCAGCCAAACATCTCAGTACTGTTGATCTAACATCAGGGTACTGGCAGATAGGTCTGACCCCTGGAGCAAAATAACATCAGAATTCTCCACTCCTGATGGGCATTATCAGTTTACTGTAATGCCTTTTGGATTAAAGAATGTTCCTGCCACCTTCCAGAGGTTGGTGAACAAAGTTCTGATTGGGCTGGATTACTTTAATGCAACATATCTTGATGATATTGCTGTCTTTAGCTGCATCTGGCAGGATCACCTGATCCATCTGGGGAAGATCCTGGAGGCACTGAAATGTGTAGGCCTCGCTATCAAGGCAAGCAAGTGCCACATAAGGCAGGGCATAGTTGTATACTTGGAGCACCTTGTAGGAGGAGGCCAAGTTCAACCCCTAAAACCCAAGTTCCAGATAATTCTGGACTGGGTAGCTCCAATCAACCAGGTTCAAGTCAGGGCATCCCTAGACTTGACTGGGTACTAAAGGAGGTCAGGAGCTATAGCACCATTGTGCCCCCCTTCACAGAGCCTACCTCCAAGAAGATGCCCAAGAAAGTTAAATGGTCATTGAACTGTCAAAAGGCCTTTGACACCGTTAAAGAAGCAATGTGGACAGCACCCATTCTGAAAGCTCCAGGTTACTCAAATCAGTTTGTTGTGCAGACAGATGCCTCTAAACATGGGATAGGAGTGGTCCTATCCCAAATCAGACTTTGAGAGTTATTTTGCGTGCTGTTTTGAAGCTGTGTGGTGGGAGAATTTTTTTTTTTTTTACGGACTAGGTGGTCTCACACACTATATAGTGTCTTGCTTCATCATATGACCACCTAGCCCCATCCGGGTAGGACAGTACCACCTGGACTAACTCAACCTCATCGGTAGAAGAACTAGGAGGGAGTGCAAAAATTAGAATTATCTGGATAAGCGCGGGATCCAGTTTTGCTATGAGAGATATAAAAACACCTCGTCGATCACCTGTGTAATAGTACACCTTTATTAGTTGTGACTGCTGGTGAGATTAAGAAGAACTGATGGGACACCTATCAGCGAGTAATGACTCAAAGGGTCACCTATCTATTAATTATTGGCCGACATGTTTCTGCCCACTGCTACGAGCCAAAGCAGGTCTAGGGGTATTCCTCAGGGCCTTGGATCCCTCAAAATCATGCACTACAGATGCAGAAAGAAAGGCTACCTCAGTAAGAGGAGCTCTGATGCTAATAATAAAGAGAGGGCCTACCTGTGGGAAACTAAACCACAGAGGCCCTAATCCTGTGGGGCAAATGACCCCATGTCAATGGAGGGGGAGTGTCCCCTTATAGTCACACTTCAAAGGAGGTGCTTGCTTAGCATCTACTCCGTTCCCCTCCCCGACAGCTTGTCACAAGGTGTTTTTATATTTCTCATAGCAAAACTGGATCCCACGCTTATCCAGATAACTCTAATTTTTGCACTCCCTCCGAGTTCTTTTAACGGTGAGGTTGAGTTAGTCCAGGTGGTACTGTCCTACCCGGATGGGGCTAGCTGGTCATATGATGAAGCAAGACACTATATAGTGTGTGAGACCACCTAGTCCGTAAAGGAAATTCCCCCCACCACACAGCTTCAAAACAGCACACAAAATAACTCTCAAAGTCTGAGAGAGAAGGGTCCTAGGTAAATTTGGTACCAGTGGTTCCCACAGCAACATAACCCCATACTTCTTGTGTATATGGATCTGCCCCTGGAGAGACAGTATGGGAGTTTGGGCTTTCTTTTATTTTCTCCCCGACTCTCTGCTCGTGTTATGATGGTCTCCTGAGCCCAGCAGGCCACCATCCCCTTGACTGTAGCCATTCGAAATGGCTTGCAAATTGCGACCTACCTCATGAATATTAATGAGGTAGGTCCAATTGCGAGCCCTTGCGAATCGCAGTATGAAACTCCTGGAGTTTCATACATTCCAATAGCGATTACTTAATTGCAATTCGCTAAAAATCACAACTAGGTAAACGCTATTGTGAAGAATGATACATCTGGCCCCAAGTCTGTTAATTGTCTCTGGCAATTAGATACAGAAGGGAGCATGCTTTCTGCAAAAACAATATAGGCCAAATTACTTACATCGCACTGGTGCCAGTGAAGTTTTGCAATCATGTCCTGGCGCTCTGATCACTCCACACAGGGAAAATACCACCGGATGTGCTTCCCCGGCTGCCATTAATACAGGTACAGTTGCATTAACAAAGGTACAGCTGTTCCCAGCTCCCACCGAGACATGGTTCCTTTCAGCACTTCCTCAGAAGCATCACCGTATCACTGCGCGACAATGCCTCCCCTGTGTCCAGCACCAGATGGCCAAGAAGGAGGAGCCAAGAAGAATATTACAACGAGACCTGAAAACGATTCGTCTTCGTCCGAATCAGGAAAAAACAAGCACACGGTGGGCACGCCTGATCCATAGTGGCGTGTAGTACGGCAGATGGAGCCAGCATGTTTGGCTAGGGTCTGGATTTTTCTGCCTCATCAAGGGATTCATCTCATGAGTAATGGCTGGGTCGTGGGACACGGACGTAATGCACGGGTACGTGAAACACCATCACGTGCGGGCAGTACTTACAATCCCGTCTTTCAACCACCCTGTGCCTCTCAAGCAGTACGACTTCGTAAACATTTTGACACTTTACATCTGCATAAAATCGGGCTTTGTTTACATAAAGAACATAATATACAAACTGCTTAAAGTAATCGTATTTTGCCACCGTTGTCATGTATGTTCATCAGAACCATTTAAAAAACCCGTACATTGCAATAAATACATATTACAAAAAGAACATAATAAAACATAGTATAACATGATGATCTGTTCAAAATGAATAATGAGCAAAACCCTGCACTTAAGACTCGAGGTTACTCTCCCGCCATGTTCATTGCTGTGAACTGTGTATGTACACAGCAAGTACGCTAAACAGTGGAATGCACCCTAGTAAAGGTTGTGGGGTGCACACAGAAGAACTGAAACCTTTTTATGAGATAATTGGGAAGAATTTACCAAAGTTAGGAAAAGATTTTCTCGTTGCTTAGTGACCAGATGGTTTTATGATGAAGTAAGATTCTTATGATGAAAGATGATTGTGATGCGTCCGAAAAGAACATTCTCAAAAGCAGAGAAAAGAAGAGGCTCCAGTTGAAATGTAGTTGTTTTCTTTGAGTTACTAGAAAAAATGCCCTGCCTGATCTAACATATTTGTGGAATATAATTTCAAGACGAAGAAGAACCCTAAGAGAGAGTGCTATATCACTCAGCTCTCTGTTTTGAAATATTTGACACAGAATTCAGGTGAGAAGCTTGGACGTGTTTATTATGGATGCCACTTGTAGATGAAGTGGAAACCTAGTTAGTCTGTTAAGATTTCCAGCAGAAAATGATATGAAGCTGAATATTACTGTGTTATTGTCAAAAATGGGGGAACAGATTTGGGGTTATTAATCGTGCTATAGCAGGGGCGTAGGAGACAATACATTTCTGGGGGGACAGGGACAGCCTTGGGAATTTTCAATGAACCCTATATAAATCGCTTGTTGCTTGCGAACTGCAGGCTCCGATAAATATACACAATCATAAATATTGGAAGTGAAATAGGGAGAAAGAAAGGCATGTTTTCACAGTCTGAAAGTATTGTTTATTGTTATTTACATTCACAAAGTAATCAGCTCAAATGTGAAAATAATATGTTGATTAACCTTGCATCTTCATGCACCAAGCAAAGAAAGGTAGGAGGGTAAAAAGGAAGAACATACCCTTTGCGCCCCACACCCATCATGCCCTTCGCTTCATGCCAATTTGAACCGCACTGGAGATATCAAAAGAGATTAGGTACAACAGTTGTAATCTGTGCTCAGAAGCCATAGTTCTAATAACACTTCTACTCCTGTGTGTGATCTTGGGAAGCTCAGCTCCACATCAGTCATAACTAGAAGCATTTCAACTAAAGAAGCTCTTGGAGTTACAGACTATATGAACATGGATTCTTTAATCTCTGCAGTCACTAATTTCTTCAGAATCGGCTGTTTGTGATGCACCAAGTCACTGCGTATAAAGAAAAGGCATTCACTGATTATAAAGAAAAGACATCAGAAAATGACTATGATAGGGTTATTACAGTCGAGTTCTGACATTACAATGCCTTCTGCCAGAGCTAGCAGCCAAGGAGAAGGGCAGATCAGGTCACAGAGCATAATTAATGCAGCTGTGTAGAGCAAACAATTGAATGTTGCTTTTCTTTCTTCTGCTCTACTTTAATAGCTTGGAATGACAGAAGCTATTCACTAAGGGTTTAAGTAGTTTGTGGGAAAGTTGGTGATGTGACCATGTATTATATGGAGTAAAATATCCCCTGCGTACATAAGGATATTGCAAATCACCTTGAAGTTCATACCTTATAAACAAGCATTGGCAAAGCCAATAGGTCTCGCCTATGCAAGTTCTATTGCCTTTGCCAATGTGTTTTAGCCATGCTGTACATTAGTAAGACTACTATTCAGCATGGCTCAAAGTTAATGGCATAAAGGAGAATGATGTGTCATCGACTGGTGTGGCGTAGTGAGTAAGTAGAGTGTCCTAGAATGAAGCAGTAAACTAACTTTAAAGGAACAGGGGCCCCTTGAATAAAATGCAACACCACTCCCATAAACAATGATATTAAAGTAGTATGCAAATAGAATGTTTCATGCATTTATTCAATCAAAATATAAAAGATCAAATGTAGTGGGAAAACATCAACAGGGGAAATCGAGAAAGACTGGTATTCGGGCATTACACAAGTTATCTGGATGACCCAATGTCACCAATTACAAGAAAAATGTAAAAAGTAACCTATATAGTACAGTAGTTTGGAGGAGGCTGGCCTGGTTTATAGTGGGTACCTTTGGTACTTACACCTTATACCAGGTCCAGTTATCCCTTATTAGTGAAATGTTGGCAGTTTCTAGAAGCCAGGCTCTCTAGGGGTAACTGTAGCCAAGGCTTATCTAGGAGACATGCAAAGCTCTTGCAATACCACTGTAGTCACACAGTACTCACACACATGAAAGAAAATACTCAGTGTTACAAAAATAAAGATACTTTATTGTAGTGACACAAATGCCAAAAATACCATAGAGACTATACTCCCTTAGGAGGTAAGTAATACACCAATTATATACACTAGTATGCAGCAATAGCAATAAAAACAGAAAACAGTGCAATTAGTGAAAATCACAATGGTTAGAAATGGGCCTAGGGGAAACACAAACCACATACTAAGAAAGTGGAATGCGAATGTCGGTTTCCCACCTAGGCAAGTGTGGTGTGTAGAGGGGCGCTGGGAGTATTAGAAAACACCAAAGGTACGTAATAGAACCCACCTCCGAGCCTAGGAAAGCAGGAGTAAATCACAGTAACTTTCCTAGAACACACAAGAACACGAGAAAGAAAATAATGCAAGAACCAGAAGAGACTTCAAGACACAAAGGGTGGATTCCTGTACCTAAAGACCTGTGGAAGAATGGGACTAAGTCCAAGAAGCACAGAAGAGTCCAGGGAGGACAATAGCCCCTGCACTTGAATCAATGTGCAAAAGAAGAACCACTGGTGAAGAACAACAGTCTGTACTGCACCCAAGAAGATGAATGCCGAGTGCTGGTTGGTGCAGATGATATCCCACACCGGATGGATGATTGCAGTCTGGTTTGCGTCGCTGGATTCTGCCAATAAGCCTTGGCACACGCAAAGCTCACGGTTAGCGGAAAATGGCACTGCTCGGGACCAGGAGGGACCTGGTGGACTCTACCCAGGAGGGTGAGTCAGAGGGGGCTCTCAGCAACTCAGAGAGCCCACAGAAGACCAGGCAGCGCACACAGAAGTCCCCCAGCACGGCGACAAAGGAGTTGCAAAAGGAGGCCCACACAGCACAAAAACAAAGGATCCCACGCCGCCAGAGAACCACTCAGGAAGCTGTGCATCGCAGGAAGGAGTGCTGGGGGCCAGAGCTACAATGTGCACAAAGACTTTCGTAAAAGGATGCCAACAAGCCTTGGCACCTGAAAAACACGTGGTGCACAGGGGTACTGTCTTGCGTGGGAAGGCAAGCTCTTACCTCCAACAAAGTTGGACAGTAGGACGTCAGGACCATCAGGACCACTTCAGTCCACCACCCGTGATCCAGGATCCATGCAACTTGTCAGGAGAGGGGACCCACGCAGATGGTCGTCGTTGCAGAGAGGTGCCTGCTGAAGCAGGGGAGTGACTCCTTCACTCCAAGGGAGATTCCTTCATTCTTCTGGTGCAGGCTGAAGACAGGCTGTCCTCTGAGGATGCACGACTGGGAAACAGTTGCATTTGCTGGCAAGAGCTGAAGATACAATGTTGCAGAAGTTGTCTTTGCTTCTTTGTTGCAGTTTGTCGAGTTCCTGGAGGGTCCAGATGCAATTTCTTCAGTGAGAAGGTGAAGTAAAGGATGCAGAAGATTCCTGCTGGAGTCTTGCAATCCGAATCTGAAGAACCTCCCAAAGGAGAGACCCTAAATAGCCCTGAAAGGGGGATTGGTCAGCTAAACAGGTAAGCACCTATCAGGGGACGACTCTGACACGACCTGCTGGCACTGGCTACTCAGATGCTCCCAGAGTTCGCTGCCAACTTGGAATCCAAGATGGCAAAACCCGGGGACCCTCTGGAGGAGCTCTGAGCACCACACCTGGGGTGGTGATGGACAGGGGAGTGGTCACTCCCATTTCCTTTGTCCAGTTTCATGCCAGAGCAGGGACTTGGGGGTACCTGAACCAGTGTAGACTGGATTATGCGAGGAGGGCATCAAATGTGCCCTTCAAAGCATTTCCAGTGGCCTGAGGAAGGAAGCTACCCCTCCCAAGCCTGTAACACTTATTTCCAAAAAGAGAAGGTGTAACGCCCCTCTCCCAAAGGAAATCCTTTGTTCTGCCTTTCTGGGATTGAGCTTCTCAAGCAACAGGAGGGCAGAAACTTGTCTGAGAGGTTGCAGCAGCCGGGGCTGCCTGGAAAACCTCAGAAGGCTGGAATGGCAATACTAGGGGTCCTCTAAGGAGCCCCCAGAGTGCATGAAATCATACAACGAATGCTTGCAAAAGCCTTGATATATGATTCCAACATGTTTGATACCTAATATACCTATGTTTGGAGTTACCATTATGTAGCTGGACATAGGTAGTGACCTATTTACAGTACACTTGTAAAATGGCATCCCTGCACTCACGAAGTCTGGCAAAAATGGTCCTCGAGGTCGTGGGGCACCTCTGCTAGTGCAGCGGTGCCCTCACACACAGGTGCTCTGCACCCTGCCCTTCGGTGTAAATGCAACAGAAAACATAATATCAGGTTAACTAAAACGTTATCGTTCTAAACTTGTAATGGCCACACCTGTCTACGACGGATTGCCACGTCTGCCTCGAGCTGGGCCTAATCTGGCAAACTGCTGGGCATCGAGAGTCCGATTCTCAAAACAAATTGCATGTGTATGTTCCAATTACACACACAAATAGAGTTTTTTCTAGTGCAAGAACACGTTTGCTATTCTCAAATATTGGTTTCCCGCATTTAAAATTATTTACTCACACACATATTTTATAGCATCAAACCTGGAAGCAGCGCCGGGGTGGACGGGTAGTGGGCATGGACAGAAATGCCCTGCAAGTTTGTAAACATCCAAAAACTGCATAAGTTGACCTTAGATCGCTTCTGGTATGGGAACATTTTCAAAATGACATTATGTTAACGGTAGGAGTAAATCGTTTCAGCGTGGGAAGAGGATTGAGCATCCCCAAAATTGGTGGGTTTTCTTTTTCCACAGGAGAAAAAAATGAATATTTTAGGCAGTGTATTTGAAATTCTACAGTTTTATTTGGTATGTGAAAAGTTCACGCATGTAGCAATTCAAAAATGAAATGCAAAAGCATTTTTTTCAGAGATGCACTTGGAAACATGAGACTGTTCCAGCTTTCAGAGCGTTACATGGAAAACGTTTGTGGATTTCAAAAAGTTGAAACTCTGCACCCATGCAATGTTGGAAACCTTTAGATGAAGATTTCTGACTTTTATTGAAAATCACGCAAAGGAGTCCTGGCCAGTAGGTGGTAGGCTGACTATGCCTGCATGACTGCCACCCACTACACTTACACAACTTCTCCACTAAACATCCCACCTCCGTCAGTTGTTTATTCATCATCATACATGGTGAGTGTCACGTATTTTATTTGAGGGCAGCAAGAGACCGTGGTCAGTCAACTGTAGCGTGTGCTTTATGTGTCCTGTTAGTCAGTGACTGAAATAGGTGGCAATATTTTCCAACATTTATGCACTCTGAATTCTAATGCAGATTTGAAACGTTTTCTCCAGTGTCTTTGGGCGTGGAAATGAATTATCCATGAGCGCAGCCACGCATTCGATGCATAATTGCAGGCAGTTTTTAATGTACATTTTTGAAGAATGTAAGGTATTTGACATTGTCTAGCCCTCTGCTTGTGTAGATGCCCGGTAGTTCATTCATTTGCAAACTTCTGCACTCTCCCCAAAGTGAGTGGGTTTGTGGTCTCACTTAACAGAACAGTAACCAATACCTTGACATCTAGCTAAAGGGGGCTTGCGGTTTGCCTCTTGCGCACAACTGGATACCTTTATAGTTTATTTCAATCCCCTGCTCCTGCTTTCCTCCCTGTTCTTGTGTTTGTTATCCATCTTAGAGCATTTAGGTTTCAACCGCTGTTTGATTGGTAGAATGTGTCATTCCAATGCTGATGGCGGAACTATTTTTCTTTTTGGAGGTTTCTGTTTAATTTGAGCTTTAGCACTCACTGGAAGTGCATGCAGCCTTCCTTTCATTGTCTTTCTTTGTCTGTCTCTGCATTTCTCTTTTGCCCCACAGCCTCCTGGGTGTAACGAAAGATCACGGTCCGAATGAGGACGAAATCTCATTATCACAGCTAGCCTCTTGCAATGCGTCCTCTCCAGCCGTCTGCCTCTAGGTCCCCACTGCGCATCCCACCCCTAGATTCCCTTACATATGAATGCTCTACCTTGGATCTGTTCCACTCACTCCACGCATCACGAAACAGGAACTAACACACACCGCCTCAACCCTTAATATATAGATGAAACTCTGCAAAACACATGAATACTAAAGCAGCAACACAACATCTAATCTAGCATGTAATCCTTGTATCGAATCAGCAATCAAACCTTCCTAATCATGCAATATCTCATGGTTCCATTAACACTTCTACTGTGAGCACTTCCACTCGCGCGCACATTGCTCTGACTACCATTTCCACCCCTCACATTCAAGTATACATTTGCTCTTCCTAAATTCCACATTCAACCATTCTGCACTCTCACCACCATTCTCCTACCATAACCTCAACCACTCTTCGGGGATCCGACTACAATATACAACTTATTTGTACAATACTGGGATTTCTGATCCTTACACAACCCCACACTAAAACAATCGCACCTTCCTTCCTGTTTCCCGTAGCCTGTCCCAATTTTTTTCTGATATTTCTTTATTCTTTTTCACATTTCAGCATTTTCATTGAATTTTGCTTTAGTGTCTTGTCTGTGCAATAACCACCAATACCCACTGTGGAATAACTTAGTCATTGGTCTTCAACTTCTCAACACCTCAAAAGGTGATTTACTTTTTAAAGTCTTAAGCATCATGCTCTACAATAGTAGAGTAACCTATAACGTTTTCCTCTAACATAATCCTGATTTGACTGCCAACTGTATAGATGCTTTTACCCCTCTATTGTATCGCTTCAGTGAACTAATGACTTCAGGATAATGCAAAGCCACCTTCATGTGCAATATTATACTTAAATTGAAAACCGGTGCACTTATTTGTGAAGGTATGTGCACACTATTGTCTGATACAAGCTCCTCCGTAATTCCTTCTCTGCAAAACATATCCTCCAAGAATTCAATGATCATTCCAGTTGTTACACTTCCTACCATTCGCACTTCTGGCCACATAAAGTAATAATCAATTAATACAAGTTCATATGATTCCTTTTGGGACAATGTAGAAAATGGTCCCATAAAATCCATTCCAACCTTCCTTCATGGCCTCACCGGTAACTCAGCTGGTAACTCAGCCATACACACAGGATTGGATAATGCCTAGCTTCATTTATCACTACAACCACACACCTTACACTCCCTCACCCACTTATCAATTTTGGCATCTGTGGACACCAAAGTACTCTCTTACTTTTCTTTTAGTGCATGACTTGCCACAATGCCCCTTATGTGCCAATGTCACAATCTTCTGTAACACCCGGCAAATTGACACAGCCTTATGCGCTTTGAGCACTACGTTACCCTTCAATAGTAACTCCTCCTTCATCTTACAACATGCTATGCAATCTTCCTGCAATTCCCTTTCCAATGGCTGCACAGCCTTAAACAAATCCTTTACCACGGACATGTTTTGTTATCCCTTATGGCTTCCTGTCATTCCGTTTCACATATAAAACCACCTTGAATTACACTCCTTGAATGTAGCAGCTACATCACATTCCTCATCATTCATATGAATCTTCTCACTACACAAACGTAATGGTAAAATGGATAATCCATCCACCTTTCCATTCCACTTTACCTGTACATATAGTAGCTCACAATGATATACTAGCAATTTCAATGTCAATCGGTCCAACCTAGGTGTCAACCTTCTACTGCAACCCATAGCTAGCAAGTTTACTAATGGTTTATGATCAGTCGTTAACACTTTGTTCCCCAAACATAGGTGTGGAAACACTCCACTGCTCAGCAACAAGCCAACTCATGCTCAATTACAGAGTCATTCTTTTCTGCATCACGCAACACATGAGAAACGTAGACTATGATTCATTCAGATCCTGGTATAATTTTGTGCCAGCACAGCAACCAATCCATATCCACTAGTATACCGCAACACACACCTCTTCTCACTTATGAATGGTCTTAAACATGGAGCTTTCAGTCTTTTGCTGTATGCTTGCTGAATATCTATCATTTTCTCTTCCACTTGTTCTTTACATTTTTTTGTACCAATCTGCACAGCACCTCTACCTTAATGGGCTAATTCTCATTAAATTAAAATTAGAAATCTGTCAAACTGAATCGTGATATCAATTGCTCCTTGTTTACAGTGGATGGAGCTTTCATAATGGCATTCACATGGTCATTCTTAGGCACTATTCCATAGTGGGTGATTTTGTGATCCAAATACTTTACTTCTTCTTGAACAAATTTGCACTTTCCCCGTTTAACAGTCAAGATAGAGTTTTGTAAAATACCAATCATTCTCTTGAAATTGTCATCATGTTCCTGGACATTCTTGCCAAAATATCATCCTGAAATACCATGGCTTCTTTAACATCCTACAGTGAAGAGTTCATTACTCTCCGGAAGGCACTAAAACAATCACTAGCCTAACCAGCATCTACTTCCATTGATACACTCCTTCCACTTTAATGAATGCTGTGCTGTGCACTGAGCCTTCATCTTAATCAATCTGATGTTATACACTTGCTAAATCAATAAATGAGAATATGGATGACTCATCCACTGAAAATAACAATTCCTGAAGATTGGGTAAGGCAAAACAATCAATCCATGTAGCTTCATTTAGGCACCATAAGTCCACACATAGCCTCAGTTCTCTTCAAGGGAACCACTGCTGGCACGGTCCATTCTGATGATTCAATGGGTACTATTATGTCCCTTGGACATCAATAACCAAGCATCCCACAACCTTACTCCTGTATGACAATGCCAAAGTTCTCCTTTTTGTTTCATCTGTTTAGAACCCTCACACAATATTGTTTAGTGTTTGAACCCCTTCAATTTCTTAATCTCTTCCTTAAAAACTTCTCAAAATTCTTTCTCAATTGTTTCATGTTTTACCTCATTCTGTTCACTAGCAGCATGCACTGGGAGATTTGTCCTAGGGTCAGACCTCATACCCGATTCTCCTTGACGAGCCCGGCCTAAAATAGATTCACCCTTGACAGAAACAAAAATTTACCCATGGACCTTCTTCCCTCAATATTTGTACTGCACCAAAAATAACCTCTCAAATCGACTTTATGACCAGAATAATTGCCAGGACACACAGAATTAGGTTCCAATGCCCTCCCACTTCAATGTTTTTCAAATTCATTCATGCTTAAGATGTGTACCAAACACATTGGCCTACCATGACCATTATCGGAATACAATCCATCAAGGCTTCTGTAGTATTCATTAGAGAATGAGCAGAGAATCTTTAGGAGTAGAATAGAACAGTGTGATGTCATGTAGAAGGCTGGAGGCAGAAAAGCTGGCAGTTGGACGTTGTCTGGATGGGACCTCTGATACTGGAATAAAGCTCATATTGGATTACATTTCGGCATCTTTATTTCATCTTGGAGTAATCAACTTTACTACAGCTTCATACTTAGGCAACTCCTTACCAGAATCACTTTGTCCCAATCTTTTCACAAATAGGACAACACAGTTAATCTCAACTTAACTGTCCTTCCAATCTTTGCTTTTCTACATCACACAAGTCACAACTTTGGACTCTTCTATGTACACCGTGCAGAATGTCCTTTTATCTTACATCGACTACATAGTTTATCTCCAGCTAGACAGTGTTTGGCATTCACCATATGCAAAAAGCTTTCTCATGGGTATGACTATTTGTTATCCCTTTATTCATTACAGCATTCTCACTTTTTCTATAATTCTTCTTAAGTGTAGTTTTTATTGCCACATTAACATTTACATTCACTTGCACCTTACCAATTTTCTACACACGCTTTTCCCATAATTCAATAGTTCTTTCAGCATTGATCACTACTTTATGGTTGTGGTATCTGCAAGCCCATGAACTAATCTGAACCTTCTTTGATTTGGCTTTCATTAATATTTGCACCCATAATAATTGTTCATATATAATATGCTTTAAATCATAAGACAGTACCAGAGCTCTCAATGTGGCCACATACTGATCTATATCCTTGCCCTCCCTCTGATTTCTAGAGTACAATTTAAATCTTTCTAATACTATATTCATTTTTTTGACATATATTTTTGCAACTATTTAATAGCTATCTGGTACACAGTTAAGTATGTCACATTCTCCAATAGTAACACATTTTTTAACTCTTCCAACCCCCACTGTCCGGAGTGACAACTTTAATAGGGACAGTTGTCTTTGAGGTGAGCACTTCCCATCCTCCAACACTTCTACATACGCCTTGAATAAATCTATCCACATATCCCATTCAATGGGAGATTCTCCTAATCCAGCTGAAATGATGGTGGAGCTGGTACATTAGAAATAATAAAGGCAACAGAATGATAATATCCTTGATAATATGAATAAATGTGCAATAAAATGAAGTGTAATGTTGACCTTAACATCAGCAAACCTTCATGTTTTAAACTCGAATGACTGTTGTAAAGTAGTGTCTCAGACCTATGTAGGCTCTTTTTTCTAAATAGTCCTGAAGAATATTGTGAACCCTTCTGGCTAGAAATGTGTGCCCATGGGCATGTGCTTTATTCTGCCAATATTTTTCTGTTACTAGGTGCAATTTACTCCTAATTTACTTAATTTCAAGGATTAAGTTGCACCTCGTCATTGTGATTTTGGCTAGTGCTTGTTTCTTTGGGCAGAGATAGGATGAAACATGAATGAGAAAATAGGAATGAGCTGTTGCTGTGTGCAGAGGCTCATCTGCAGTAGTCCTTGCTTGGAGATGGAATGATAAATCTATTTGTTGTTAAATAAATAACAATTTGACTCTTACTTAAAGAAGGCCGAAAATGTCTGACATTTTTTAAAACATTGGTATCAAAATTACCTCAAAAATGTCACCATCACAATTTAAGAAAATGTGCTAAAAGTTCAGCAGTGCCACTGTGGAAATAGCATAATTTGTGATGGTGAAAATTACTATGAAATTAAAACACTCATGGAGAATAAAATGAATGCAGAGCTAAGAAATGGGGAGAAAAAAGCAGTAAAATTATCTCAAATAACGATGACACAATTTCAAGAGCTATTTTACGCAAATTTTAGCACTTAACATTTACACAGAAAATGTACATCACCTGAATTATTATCTACTCTATTTGACTTAGAGGTCATTGTGGTCAAGTAGATCAGATGCTAATTCAACTTCAGCACTATAAATGTGACTAAAATTGGACACACATTAGTCATCATTGATAATGCTTCAGTAAACATTTTTAGCAGGTTATACCAATATGCTTGCCAAAGCAAAGGGTCAGGAATGAGCTATGCAACAATAAATGCCACATATCAACAGGAGCAGGATTCGTAAAGATGGCTGTTGGAAGCAGAAGGTTTAGATGTATAACCCTATATAGCATAAATGTAACAATTATACCTGCAGCATCTATATTTGAAATAGACAGTGGAAAAATTGATGCCTTGCTTGGATGGCCACATCAGGAAGAGATTGGCATTACGTTGGATAATACCAGAAATCCTCTTGTGTACAGTGTGAGTGAAGAAAATATTCTAACACAGAATGACAATGTGGAACTGGAAGCAAAGTTTTAAAATGTTTTCAGTGGAAACTGGGAAAGTTTGTGGGTTTCAAGCATCAATAATATTGAAACAGAATACAGTACTGGTTAGTCACTGTACAAAATGTACATTTAATATATAGAGCCAAACGTAAGGATTTATTATAGGAGTTATGTATGAAAGACGTAGTATCCACCAATAGAGTTCTCTGATTGCTTTTTTCCCTGTTGTGATAGCTGGTGGATTTTGTATTGATTTGAGAAGTTTAAATGAAATATTTGGATAGATAGCCACCCTGAATATGTATCTTTTTTTAAGGAGTGACAGTGTTATCTATATTAGAGTTAGTAATTGCATGTCACCAGAAAAAGGGTGTAAAAGGAATTATTTAGTGATAAAAAAAGGAACTTTTGTTTGGCATGTTGTTGGGCAGTACAACACTTTTGTTTGGGGAACAGAATTTGTGAGTATAACTGATCATAAACCACTTGTAAATGTACTATCATATGTAGGAGGAGGGATGCTGAGAGAAACTGGCAAGATTACAAGCCAAATACAAGCACTTTCATTCATTATTGAGAATGTCTGTGGCATTTGCAATGTTTAGGCTGATTGTATGTCGAGATTGCCTAAAAATGACAGGACTGATGAATCAGCAAAGGAGTCGGTGTAAAGTGGCTTTCATGAGCATGGATGCTGAATATTATTTTGCGTTTAAGAAGAGCTGCGGATTTTCAGAATCTATATGGAAGTTTGAAGATTCTAAAGATAAGTATAACAAGCTCCAAACATAGAGTTTGGCCAAATTTTTGATGGCTCTGTTTTGATACTGGGGTGAATAGAACAGTATGTAATTGTAAAGCTTGTTCTGCAAGAAATAGGTCTGTTAAACTTTGCAGAGTTTGGACAATAGCATTTCACAAGGATCACTATATCGATATTATCAGACATTTTTGGTATTTTAGGGCAGAAAGAATCTGTGGCTATAGTGTTAATAGATTATTATTCAAAATGACCACTAGTGAAAATTGTCAGCAACATAGATACTGATACTGTAATTAAGTTGCTTGGAAATGTTTTCTATAGAGAAGGGATTCCTCAGGAGAATGTTTCAGATAACATAGTGCAGTTTGTTCCAAATAAATGTAAGGAACTTTTAAGGAAGTTGAATATTGTACTTAAAAGTGTTGCATTATTTCATCTGGAGTGAAATGGGAAAGTTGAATGTATATGTTTGATAGTAAAATCTAAACCATGTTGGCCCAAGGTACTTCAGAACACTGTTCTAGGATGGAGAACATCTCCACACGGAGTAGTAGGAAAAATGCCATTTGAGGGTGTGGACTTAAGCAGAGCTATTGTGTATAGAAGTAAAGGAGAACAGCAGGGCAATAAGGACTTTGTGGAGAATACTAGATTGTTTTATTTTGATTATAAGGAGAAAGGGGACAATGTATTTATGGTAGATAATTGTTTAGAGAATATTGATCACAACATTGGGTTAGAAGAGGAGTAAGGTACTGAGGAAGGGTGTCTGAAAGTCCTGCTGAGACAATCGCAGCAACAACTAAGGTATTCAGCAAGATACTGGGGAATTAAAAGCAAAGAGTTTCAGGAGATGCTTATTATTAAGTAAATATGATGATTATGTCACTCAAAACACTGTAACGTGCCCACATCTTCTGCCTAGGCCTCGACCCTCAACATCTCTACACTGGTTTCCCTCTGTAAGCAATCCATACTTAAACTCCCATGCCACTTGCACAGAACTATCCATGCTGCAGGTCCTCATTACTTTTGTAACAGAATATCCTTTAGCAGACCGATTAGAATCTGTAGATCCTCCACTTTAGCTTTGGCCCATACCCCTTGGTTATGTCTTTCCAGATCAAGTGGCTAGTTCCTTTTCATATCTTGAGGCCCGCTATTGGATATTGTCTGGATATACGTTCCACAACTAACTTCATCATGTTTAGGAAATTGCTCAAAACATGCCTTTTTTATCCATCCCCTTTCCTTTGTGTTCTAGGCTTTGGGATATCTGTGTCTGTGTCTTCTTTTAGGAGCCTTAGCACCTGGACACCCACTTTGGGGGTAAGTCGGGCCCTATATAAAACTTTATAACATAACATAACATGAAATAACATAACAGTGTAATGTAACGTAGTTTAACATAACATAACATAACATAAAGCATAACATAACATGCATTATTAGCTTTTAGGTAGGCTCTTTTATCTTGATTTTATGTATCTTGCTTTTATTTTGGTTATCTTGTGTTTTTAGTAAAGCAGGACAAGGCTAGGTATTGGTGGTAGTTTTTCTTACCTGTTAAGGGGAAAGGTGTGTGGTAGTACTTGTATGTTTGGAATGTGGTTGTGCATGAGTGTACATTGTGACATGGAGCAGTGTGTTTCTGGAATGGGAACGAGTGACTTTTGAGGACAGTTGCTTGAGGAGGTGGGAAGAGAGTGGTGCAGCTTGGTTGCCTCCTTAAACTGTACTTGCACCCTGGAAGCTGCAAATAAAACATTATTCGAACTAAGCATGCAGGCTGGTTGTGTTTGTAACAATATGAAAACCCCAAATACATATACTTATTATGAAACCCATGTTCCACCATCAACCCATACACAATTGCTGCATTTATCAACATACAGAGCAGTCTACATACATGTTGCAATGACATTTATATGCCTTTAACAGACTGCCACATTCTCACAGTTGACTTTGGATACCATTTATATCCATGGCTATTGACCCCCACGAGTTCTATCAATACAACAGAAGGGAAGATACAATAATGGCCACATACACACTAGAAACACCATTGTTTGACCTTTTGAAGTCAATATTCTTCTGTTTGAATATCATTATTGTAGCACATATATTTTCTTCTAGAAAACATGTACTGTACTCTGTTCTTCTGTTGTATCATGCACAATGTTACCAACAGAAGAGGACGACTAATGGTATGACAGTGATTATGTGTTTAACATTTCACCAGGAAAAACTGTAATGGCATGAGAACTTTTGACACAGGTTGATGCCACATTTCATTTTTTCATTACTGTTATTGATTTTCAAAACTGCTCCACTCAAACACCACTGAGATAAAGCAAAACAACCCTAAGCTGTAGTTGTAAGGAGAATTCGTACATTTAGTCCACCAATAGCTTGAAATATTACATGGATTGTGCAGTATTTACAGTTTGTCAGTCAGTGCATTTATTCAACTTGCTATTATCTGCAGGCAGTGAAATGAAAGTGATTCATCATTAATCAGAAATCAATAAATCTACAATAGAGTGAACTTACCATCCAGAATTATTTAGACATTTCACAGTGACAAACTGTCAAAAGGGCAGGCAAATATATTTAATATAATGTTGCAGGAGCCTGATTTACAAAGAAAGAACTATGTTTGGAAATAGTACACCCTTAGATGTACATCTATGACTGTGCAACTATTCCAAATATACACTTGTTACAGCGATTTGCTCGGTGCAAAGTTTGGTGTAAATTCTGGTTCAGAAAGTGCTCTTCAATGAATCCTTAGTTCTGCCTGAGGCTGACATCAAAATTCTATACATTTTTATAATGTAAAGCACATTTGGCTCCACAAGGAATACAAAAAGTGGTTAGGTTTTACAACCTTAAAGGTTTATTAAAGGATCAGCAAAGTTACAAACTCAAACTATCAAATTAGTTGTCATCAATAATCAATACATGAATGCAAAACTCAATGTATAGTTCAGTGCAATACAAAGTCATAAAGCAAAGACAAAGTATTTAAAACTTCTCTCACAAGAATGTTAGATAAATTGATTCTCCCATAAAGAGAATACCCTACTTTGCTAAGGCAGAGAAATGTTTTGCTAAGAAGTCTGGGAAAATGTTCTGTCGTAAAGGCAAGAGAAAGGGCATTGTTCCTAAAGGCACCGGAAAGGGCACCTGACTGAGGATCAGGCAAAGAAGCTTCAGGATACAAGGGAAAAAGCATCTGAATATGTGTCTACATTGTATTAGTTTAAATCACACAATTGTTAATACTTGATACGCCTACACATGATTCCCAGACGAAGGAACAATCAGGTTAAGGCACAAACTGACAGCTAAATGAATCATTTTCTCAAATTATAGCACAATGAAACTTTGCTAAACTTACTTCAAACTTACTGGTATCTGTAGCATAATGATATACATTTGGTCCAAGCAGTAATTTGCAAGTACTCAATAATGCATTCTACAATGACTATGTAAAGAAAACATTTCACATGGGAACAGAAAACAAAAGATATATATCATATGGGATTACAGGTTCTGTTTCTTCTGAAATAAAGAAAGAGGCAAGGCATGGAACAAGATGGTAAAGAGATGTTAACCATTTTAAATTGAGGCTTACATTAACTTTTCAATGGTTAATCTAAATGTGAAACATACACTATCAGTACATGTGCATGTTATGCTAATGTTGTTATTGATGCAAAACATTTAATTATGGAACCTCTCTATCACACTATTAGAAAAATCGAGATATTGAAATATGTCTACATGCAGATGTATGCCTCTACAGAATGTTGAGGTAAACACATAGGCCCTCATTACAACCCTGACGGTCAAGGACCGCAGGGCTGTTTCGTCGGAAGCACCGCCAACAGGCTGTCACACCGCCGGGACCAGCGGTTTCCCACCACTTTGGTCCCGGCAGTTTCCTGCCACTTTGGTCCCGGCAGTTGTAATCCACCTGGGCAGCGCTGCTTGCAGCGCTGCCCAGGGGATTACGAGTCCCCCTCCTACCAGCCTTTTCATGGTGGTCTGAACCACCATGAAAAGGCTGGTGGAAAGGGGAGTCGTGGGGCCCCTGAGGCATGCCCTCTGGCATGGGCAGTGCAGGGGCCCCCTGCCACGGCCCCATGGAGCTTTTCACTGCCTGCATAGCAGACAGTGAAAATCGCGACGGGTGCAACTGCACCCGTCGCACCGCCACAACACCGCCGGCTCCATTTGAAGCCGGCTTCCGTGTTGCGGCCGACAACCCCGCTGGGCCGGCGGGCGGAAACTAGAATCTCGAAATGGCCACCGCGGGAGTGCGGTCGCATTGGCGCCCGCGGGGTGGATACAACTTGGCGCATGAGGGCCATAATGTTACTACATGGCACAATGTATTTGTAGATTGGTGTTAAGAGCAGGAGGAGGATTTTTTCTCCTCAACAGGATTCAATATGTTGTGGAATAGGGGCCATTGATCTCTTTCACCAACTACCTGGGACATCAAATCAACTCCTGAGTAACCATAGCCATCTAATAGAGTGCTAGAACTACCTCATGCAGGACACACTGGAGGTGCACTGGCAAGATCGCCAAATAATGAGGGAGAATTAGGTAGCAAAACGGTGCAACTTATTTAGGACCCAGCCAATAAACCATCAGCCGTTCTAGCCTCTGTACATTTTGTGTACTATAGCTACTTGCAGGACCCATAAACGCTGCCCATTAGCATGCTTCCAATGATGAAGATGATTCCAGTGCCTACCGCGGTAATGTACTGAGTACTCTGGGACATGGATAAATCCCTCATGGACATGAATACCGAGCCCCACCACCTCGAACACATGACACTGAGTATACATACATTCACTACTCTCTCACAGACACCATCTCTTCTTGTATATGCTTGTTTCCCCAACCTGTAACTATGTATACTTGGCTACTTACACTTCCTGTCAAAATAAATGTTTAGAGCACATACCTATATTCTGTCCTTCAACTCACGTGCAGTGATGAGACTACATATAACGATGTGCAGTGTTGTGTCCTATGACATGTTGAAGTGTTATCTAGGGCCTGTAATATTTCCTTAAGCGTTACTGTGAGCACATATGAAACACAAGACACTCTGCTGGTTAATGGCCACGAGGCAGGCTCCCCTGGCCTTTTTATAAACACAGGTTACGTCACTGGTTATACCTATTTACGAGCCACACTGTAGGGGAGGCTCACTCAACCTCCCTCCATTAGTGGGCGTCATGGGCTGGCCCATGATGAACACAACATTCCTTCTTTACTCAAAATAAACATAGAACATATAAAATGAAATAACAACACTAAACACTCATTCCCACCAGATAATACGTGGAAGAAAAAGTACCCAGGTAATCAGTCTGCTACAAATCCTTTCAACCGAGTTGACCTTGGTGGACGAGGACGTAAGTGGTAGCGCTCCAACCCTTGCCTAGGAGGTAGCGAGCCAACCGCTAGAGGATCCTGATTAGAACTTTGGATAACTTCCGAACCCTGCATACCTGCACACCCTCGACCAGCCCGCAGAGATTCGTCAACTACCATCCCAGGGCTCGGGAGCAGAAAACGGCGGTCCCAAAAGTCCACACTTCCTTCATCACCATCATCAACCAAACTAGTCTGTGGGAAGATCTGGTCCGTTTCCATTCCACCACTAGCCATGCAGAATGCCTTGAAAAATTAAATGTTCCTTGTGATGGTTTCCTGATTCCTCTTTGCAGTTATCATGGTACCCTTTATGGCACTCACCACCCATGGGTCCTTTTCAAACTGCAGCAAAAACTTGCTCCCACTTTTTCTGTTGCGTACAAGGACATGGTCCCCAATACGAATGTTCTGCTTCTTTGCTCTCCGCTTTTTCTGCATCTTGTCATTCTTTTCAACCCTCTTGGACAGTGCCTTCCATACTTGCTCATGAAGGTCAGAGGATTCTGGAACATAAGGAATAGTGTCTTGAACTTTCCGATTCATGCACAGTGAGCTAGGTGTTTCTCCAGTGGTGCCATGAGGAGTGAAACGGTAGTCCCTCAAAAATACATACACCGCACTGTCCACATTGTGACAACCAGCGACTCCAATCCGCAACACTTTGTTGAGAGTTCTCATCAAGTGTTCCATTTCTCCATTATAAAAACAACAAGTGATGGACGGAATGCTGAACATTGTCAAACATTCACCCCCAGTCACCATCGTTTTTTTGCTGCCCATGCCATTCCAGTTTAGACCCAGCCATATGCAAATCAGTCTTGACCCTGTTCCCCATGGGAACAGTCCAGCCCGAACTGCTAGACCAGGTCTTCCCTGGACTGGAAACAGGCATCCTGGGACCGGTTTCGGGGTATCACCCCTCATCAGCCAGGCTAGCTTGAATCCAGTGGCATGGGAAGCACGGGACCCACGTCTGGGCATACCCTTCCCACTTAGGGCGACAAATGCAAAAACAACAAGTGATGGACGGAATGCTGAACATTGTCAAACATTCACCCCCAGTCACAGATCTGGGTTTAATCCATCGTTTTTTTGCTGCCCATGTCATTTCAGTTTAGACCCAGCCATATGCAAATCAGTCTTGACCCTGTTCCCCATGGGAACAGTCCAGCCCGAACTGCTAGGCCAGGTCTTCCCTGGACTGGAAACAAGCAACCTGGGACCGGTTTCGGGGTATCACCCCTCATCAGCCAGGCTAGCTTGAATCCAGTGGCATGGGAAGCACGGGACCCACGTCTGGGCATACCCTTCCCACTTAGGGCGACAAATGCAAAAACAACAAGTGATGGACGGAATGCTGAACATTGTCAAACATTCACCCCCAGTCACAGATCTGGGTTTAATCCATCGTTTTTTTGCTGCCCATGCCATTCCAGTTTAGACCCAGCCATATGCAAATCAGTCTTGACCATGTTCCCCATGGGAACAGTCCAGCCCGAACTGCTAGGCCAGGTCTTCCCTGGCTGATGAGGGGTGAAACTCCAAAACCGGTCCCAGGATGCTTGTTTCCGGTCCAGTGAGGACCTGGCTTGGCAGTTCGGTCTGGACTGTTCCCATGTGGAACAGGGTCAAGACTGATTTGCATATGGCTGGGTCCAAACTGGGGTGGCATGGTGAGCAAAAGAACAATGGATTAAACCCAGATCAATGACTGGGGGTGAGTGTTTGACAATGTTCAGCATTCCGTCCATCACTTGTTGTTTTTGCTTTGTCACCCTAAGTGGGAAGGGTATGCCCAGACGTGGGTCCCGTGCTCACTGTGCCACTGGATTCAAGCTAGCCTGGTTGATGAGGGGTGAAACGCCGAAACCGGTCTCAGGATGCTTGTTTCCGGTCCGGTGAGGACCTGGCTTGGCAGTTCGGTCTGGACTGTTCCCATGTGGAACAGGGTCAAGACTGATTTGCATATGGCTGGGTCCAAACTGGGGTGGCATGGTGAGCAAAAGAACGATGGATTAAACCCAGATCTATGACTGGGGGTGAGTGTTTGACAATGTTCAGCATTCCGTCCATCACTTGTTGTTTTTGCTTTGTCACCCTAAGTGGGAAGGGTATGCCCAGACGTGGGTCCTGTGCTCAATGTGCCACTGGATTCAAGCTAGCCTGGCTGATGAGGGGTGAAACTCCGAAACCGGTCCCAGGATGCTTGTTTCCGGTCCAGTGAGGACCTGGCTTGGCAGTTCGGTCTGGATTGTTCCCATGTGGAACAGGGTCAAGACTGATTTGCATATGGCTGGGTCCAAACTGGGGTGGCATGGTGAGCAAAAGAACGATGGATTAAACCCAGATCTATGACTGGGGGTGAGTGTTTGACAATGTTCAGCATTCCGTCCATCACTTGTTGTTTTTGCTTTGTCACCCTAAGTGGGAAGGGTATGCCCAGACGTGGGTCCCGTGCTCACTGTGCCACTGGATTCAAGCTAGCCTGGCTGATGAGGGGTGAAACTACGAAACCGGTCCCAGGATGCTTGTTTCCGGTCCAGTGAGGACCTGGCTTGGCAGTTCGGTCTGGACTGTTCCCATGTGGAACAGGGTCAAGACTGATTTGCATATGGCTGGGTCCAAACTGGGGTGGCATGGTGAGCAAAAGAACGATGGATTAAACCCAGATCTATGACTGGGGGTGAGTGTTTGACAATGTTCAGCATTCCGTCCATCACTTGTTGTTTGTTTTTGCTTTGTCACCCTAAGTGGGAAGGGTATGCCCAGACGTGGGTCCCGTGCTCACTGTGCCACTGGATTCAAGCTAGCCTGGCTGATGAGGGGTGAAACTCCGAAACCGGTCCCAGGGTGCTTGTTTCCAGTCCAGTGAGGACCTGGCTTGGCAGTTCGGTCTGGACTGTTCCCATGTGGAACAGGGTCAAGACTGATTTGCATATGGCTGGGTCCAAACTGGGGTGGCATGGTGAGTAAAAGAACGATGGATTAAACCCAGATCTATGACTGGGGGTGAGTGTTTGACAATGTTCAGCATTCCGTCCATCACTTGTTGTTTTTGCTTTGTCACCCTAAGTGGGAAGGGTATGCCCAGACGTGGGTCCCGTGCTCACTGTGCCACTGGATTCAAGCTAGCCTGGCTGATGAGTTGTTTCCGGTCCAGTGAGGACCTGGCTTGGCAGTTCGGTCTGGACTGTTCCCATGTGGAACAGGGTCAAGACTGATTTGCATATGGTTGGGTCCAAACTGGGGTGGCATGGTGAGCAAAAGAACGATGGATTAAACCCAGATCTATGACTGGGGGTGAGTGTTTGACAATGTTCAGCATTCCGTCCATCACTTGTTGTTTTTGTTTTGTCACCCTAAGTGGGAAGGGTATGCCCAGACGTGGGTCCCGTGCTCACTGTGCCACTGGATTCAAGCTAGCCTGGCTGATGAGGGGTGAAACTCCGAACCCAGTCCCAGGATGCTTGTTTCCGGTCCAGTGAGGACCTGGCTTGGCAGTTCGGTCTGGACTGTTCCCATGTGGAACAGGGTCAAGACTGATTTGCATATGGCTGGGTCCAAACTGGGGTGGCATGGTGAGCAAAAGAACGATGGATTAAACCCAGATCTATGACTGGGGGTGAGTGTTTGACAATGTTCAGCATTCCGTCCATCACTTGTTGTTTTTGCTTTGTCACCCTAAGTGGGAAGGGTATGCCCAGACGTGGGTCCCGTGCTCACTGTGCCACTGGATTCAAGCTAGCCTGGCTGATGAGGGGTGAAACTCCGAAACCGGTCCAGGATGCTTGTTTCCGGTCCAGTGAGGACCTGGCTTGGCAGTTCGGTCTGGACTGTTCCCATGTGGAACAGGGTCAAGACTGATTTGCATATGGCTGGGTCCAAACTGGGGTGGCATGGTGAGCAAAAGAACGATGGATTAAACCCAGATCTATGACTGGGAGTGAGTGTTTGACAATGTTCAGCATAAGCTAACCTGGCTGATGAGGGGTGAAACTCCGAAACCGGTCCCAGGATGCTTGTTTCCGGTCCAGTGAGGACCTGGCTTGGCAGTTCGGTCTGGACTGTTCCCATGTGGAACAGGGTCAAGACTGATTTGCATATGGCTGGGTCCAACCTGGGGTGGCATGGTGAGCAAAAGAACGATGGATTAAACCCAGATCTATGACTGGGGGTGAGTGTTTGACAATATTCAGCATTCCGTCCATCACTTGTTGTTTTTCCATTAGCCTGAGGCCACCGAGGAGAGATTTTTTTTATGGAGAACTATTGCAGAGCAGGAAACATTGTATGTGCCAAGCCGGCATGAGGCGCAAAACCAATAGTAAACAAAATAGGCCCCACCTGGCATGTCAACTCTCTTACTTAAAAACACTCTGTACATCTTCACATCTCCGAATCTGCTGGGGTTGTAAACAATCTCCCTTTGTTGAAATAATCTAGCATTGCCCCCCCAAAAAAAAAACACCAGACTATCCAAAACCCTGTCATCCTTGCTAGATAGTCATGTGTTACTCCTCTGCAACTCCCCAATCCAACACATTCCCGACCCACAAGACCTCACTGGGGATCTGGGCCCCCATCCAGCCTGTAGCAATTCTTCACTTAGCAAGCAGTTGTACTAGTTGCAGGAGCTTATAGGACCCCTGGGTTTCGCCACCATACCCAAGAGACAAGGACCAGGTGTCATAGGGAGAGCAATTGGCACTGCTTCCTTGATGCGGGGCACCACTACTGTCCAAAAGTCCCGCACCCCGCACACTGTCACACCCGGTGTAGGAACATGGCGCTTTCCACCCCACAGCGTGCACACCCCAGTGCCGTACCAGATCTATAAGGTTGAAAGCTGGGCTGGTGTTATATATGTGTGATGCAAATAATTAAAGTAAAGTAATTTAAATCGGTTATTACAGGACACCGTCTTTACCAGACTACAGGCATGAGTCCAATTTGAATCTTTAATGACTTCCATCAGGTCGATTTCCCATGCTGCCTCTGCTTTGTATACAATATTCACCAGATCTACTTGAACTGCGTTGTAGAACAGGGATATAAGATGTCTACCCTCCCCCCCCATAGAATCAGCCACCCCACTTGTGATGGTGGCAACTCCACTGGGTACGTACACGAGATTTCCTTCGCGGTTTTCTCTAATTTAGGGAACTGTACAAAAATGACCCCCCCTCCCAAGTCAAAAGTGTCTTGAGCCTCCCAAAAAGAGAGGAAGACCTTCCCTGGGTGTAAATCTAGAGCCACGAGACATCCACCCTCTCTCCACCTCTCCATGGACATATCAAGGTCAATAGATTGGAAGGGTTCCAGGTCCCATAAACATAATTCCTTGTCAAATGGGGCACTGCGTATCACCTTTTGCACCACTGAACCGATATCTGTGCAGTATGGCGGACCAGATAAGGTACCTGGATGTTCGTACTCCCCTCCATAATTAAGATGCATGGCAATACATTGCGGGGCATATTTATACTCCGTTTGCGCCAAATTAGCGTCGTTTTTTTCGACGCAAATTCGGCGCAAAACTAACGCCATATTTATACTTTGGCGTTAGACGCGTCTAGCGCCAAAGTATGGGCAAATAGCGTCATTTTTTTGCGTGAACGCCTTCCTTGCGTTAATGAGATGCAAGGAAAGCGTTACAGTCTAAAAAAATGACGGCGACGCAAATGCGTCGTATTTATACTCCCGGGCAAAAATCACGCCCTGGAGTGGTCGGGTCAAAAAACCCCGCATTTGCGCCACTTTTTAACGCCTGGGTCAGGGTAGGCGTTAAGGGGCCTGTGGGCTCAAAATGAGCCCGCAGGTGCCCTCCCCTGCCCCCAGGGACCCCCCCTGCCACCCTTGCCCACCCCAGGAGGACACCCAAGGATGGAGGGACCCATCCCAGGGACATTCAGGTAAGTTCAGGTAAGTATAATTTTTTTTTTGTTTTTTTTTTTTGGGTGGCATAGGGGGGCCTTATTTGTGCCCCCCTACATGCCACTATGCCCAATGACCATGCCCAGGGGACATAAGTCCCCTGGGCATGGCCATTGGGCAAGGGGGCATGACTCCTGTCTTCACTAAGACAGGAGTCATGTAAATGGCGTCTGGGCGTCGTTTAAAATGGCGCAAATCGGGTTAAGACGATTTTTTAGCGTCAACCTGACTTGCGCCATTTTTAAGACGCCCTAACGCCATTTTTCCCTACGCCGGCGCTGCCTGGTGTACGTGTTTTTTTTCCACGCACACCAGGCAGCGCCGGTCTGCTTGCGCCGGCTAACGCCATTCAATAAATACGGCGCCCGCATGGCGCTTCAGAATGGCGTTAGCGCAGTTTAGCGTCAAAAAGTATAAATACGGGCCTGCATCCCTTTGTAAATATGGCGCTAGGATTTTAGTCTCTTTGGGCTACATTAGCGTAACAAAATATGATGCTAATGCGACACATGGTGGCGCTAGGGGCTTATAAATATGCCCCTTTGTCTCGAGCAGGAAGGTACCCAGGGTAAAATATTCAACTCTTCAATTAGAGATCGCACGATGTGGGCTGACCCTTCCCCATGTACAGACATATTACGAGGCGGCCTTTTTAGATGCCTTGCCAAGAACATTGGATAAAAGGTTGAACCTTTCTTCTTGATAAAATGATGCAGGAATCAGCAACGTGTTTGCCAATTTGTATTAAGACGGCAAAGTTCCCTAAAAAAGCTAAATACAATGTGCTTCAGGACCTCAGGGTGTGATTCTTAGCCTTATATATACCTAACCATATTCCACTAGTATATACGTATCTTACATTACAGGAGCCCCGTTATTTAGGGATGGTGATACCCCGTATTCAGATCAGATTTTGGAACACCTGTGAATTCACGGCGCTTGGGCACTTTTTTCTCCGTGGTAAATGTATTACATGGCAAGAACTTTATGCCTGCTGCGCGATCGTTGTGCTTTATTTTAGGTTTTCAGCACATTATTCATGTTTTGATGCAGCATTGCCAGGAACCTAGCCAAGATCCCCATCCTGCCATACGTTAGCTTTTGAGGTCCAAGCTACTGGTGATTGGAAACTGCCATAGGATACTACATAACCAGGGGGTACTGCAGCATGTGACAAGTTTTTTTGAAAAAATTTGGTTGACAACACAATGCCGTATTTCTGAGGACGACTGGCAGATTATTTCGATCACGGGATATAAGGCATTGAGTGGCACATTTTAAGAGGATGTCTTTTTTTATCTCGATGGATGGGTACACCAGCAATTCTTCAAAGAATGTTTCCATTGACTGAGGATCGCTGTTTACGATGCGTACAACAGGGGACAGTGGCCTGGCCCAATACTATTTATACCTGTTGCTTGTTGGGCCAGGCTTGGGAACAGCTATTCATCGCTCTTAGGGAGATATTTATAGAGCCCTAGCGCCACCTTGTGCCACTTTAGCTTCATTGCTTTCTACATTAATGTGACCCAACAAGGCCAAAATCCCCGCGCCTTATTTACAGGGTGGTCCAGTGCATGCATTGGGCCACCCTGTAGCTCCTTGAGCTCCATTATACATGCGCCAGGTGTAATGTATGCAAAAGGGGCGTTCCTCCTTTAGGGTAGCCAGAAAAATGGTGTAAGGAATTCTATGAGATTTCCACAAGCCATTTTTTATGGCACTTCTAACACATGCTCAAGAGCAGGCGTTAAAAGGGGCCTTCCATTCTTTAGAATGGGGCCCTATGTGCTCTGCAGGAGTAGCACCAATATTTTGGCACTACTCCTGTAGAGTACATCCATAGCGTCGTGAATAATGATGCTATTGCCCCTACCCTGCGCCATGGTGCGCCGTATATTAAATACGGCGCACACATGGTGGCGGTAATGGGGGTGCAAAGGGGTGCAGGGAAAGTCGCGCTGCACTCGGTGCAGTGCCACGTTCCATAAATCTGCCCCTTATTCTTGTTTTCCAGATTATCCAGAAGCTTCTTTGGTACTTTACCGGCTTAGTAAGCAGAGCATGCAATCCAGCATTGATAAATGGGGACAGATGTTTCTATCAGTAGTGTTTTCAATAGCTCGTTCATTGATCTTGCAAAAGTAGAGAACATGTAGAGTTCCAACATCCCAAGATTGGTTTAATACAATGCTTAGAACAAAGAAGTTTGAGGCGGCATCTGCATCAGTCCAACCTGTTACAACTGGATGGCTCTGCTTATCCCAGAATTCTGAATGGGTTTAGGGGGCACCTTTGAGGTTTTCAGCTCAACTACAAGGTTCTCAACATGGGTAGGGAGCCATGGCATGATTGCATGTTATCATCTCATCTAACGGTACTGCAGTACCCTATTGCTTTTATTTTGTTGGGGTTTAGATACCATGTTTTAATGTAGTTTTAACTCTACAATAAAAACAAGGGGGCAGAGAGCCATAATTTGATTGCATGATTGCATGATTGCGCTTTACAATCTTGTCTTATGTCACAGAAACATTTTTATACTGCCATATTGGTCTAATGGTGTATAATTGCTTTTATGATGTGTAATGGGGATCAATGAAATAATCTTTTAGTTTTACATACTAATGACTTCCTGGGGCACAATGGCACTTTATGTAGGGGTTCAAAACCAGGTGGGGATACCCCTGAGGCTGTAACTTAACTATAACTTTCCAAACAGGGCTAAGGACCCACGGCATGGTTGCACAATTGCACTTAATTATCTTGTTTCATGGTACTGTAGCATTGTATTGCTGCTATCTTGTGCTTATTGTGTATATTTGGGATTAATGGAACAATGTTTTAATTCTAATTTTAACATCATTAATTTTACACATTAGGGACTGGGTGCCGGGCCACTTTATCGAGTTTATCTTCTCTGTATAAAACTGGATTTTCTAATGGATTTTTGCTACTTCCAGCTGATTGACTGTCCCTCCAACTTCGAGGGTCCATGTTCCCGACTGGTTATTCTTATAGATTCTTATATGAATTGGCGATGAGAAGGCTTGAAGTGATATTTTGCTTCATTTTTATAGTGTACTTTATGTCATTCGTATTCTATTAACTTGAGTTGTTAATATAATGCTGGTCGATTCTGCTCAATAAAAAATATATATAAAAAAAAGTAACCCCTGCATCATGTAGTAGAAGTGTTGGTCATCAGTGTTGGGGCCGTAGGTGTTAAAGATAATAATATCCCTGCCATCCAGTGTGCCCTGTAAAAGTATATATTGAGCCTCCACATCTGCTTCACTATACACGTGCCAAAGCGGCACCCGGGGGCTATCCAGATCGCCACCCCCCTTGCATAGGAAGAGTATGAGGCATAACAAAGTTGACCCCTCCATTTCTTTGCTAGCTTCTGAACCTCTGACCCCATCAAGTGTGTTTCCTGTAAACAAGCAATTTGGACCCCAGGTCGGGTCGCTGGAGGTACGAGTATACTCCATAGCATTTTGTGTAATCCTACAGTCCTCTGACATTCCATGTGAGGATATGGATATTGTAAGCCATAAGAATTTGTGCCCCACCTCTGGTTCCAGCCCTTGCCTCCTGTGGGACGAGGTATCCAGTGTCTCAAACCCCCAGTAGTATCACTAACCTCTACACCTGCACATGCACTGCAATGTCAAACAGTATCTCGTAAACTTCAGATAATGGAAAAAACAGTAACCGACCCTGCCCCAGATAAACAGCTACAGAGCAACAAAGCATGCTGCCCATTCATATGTATCATAGCTGCCCGGACCTGCACCCACCACCTCAAACCGTGGCCTATCACTAAATGTCGAGAGGGCTCCACACCACCCCACATCATTCACATAATTGTGCAAATAATAGCCCGGCAAACAAACTTAGTAGTATTAACCAATGACATTGAAAAAAGACCAACCCCTACCAAGTATCAGGATCTGCCAAGGTTGCATCCAGCACCTGAAATGGCTCAGCCTCCACCAGTTCAGACACCCCAGTCAAGGGAACCAGCACCATAGTTCCATCTTGTTGCACCACAATATGTTCAGTGCCTCAGTCCTCAGGATTTCGAACTCCAGTGACCGCGGGTCCTCTTTGTGACCTCCAGTTGGGGTTGCCCAACCCCCTCTCAGGGCGGGTGTCCAGATCTCCATGATCCCCTTTTGTCTCTAGGGATCTTGTCCCACATCTCTAGCCATCTCCACATGCCCTCCGAAGAGCAAAAAAGTGAAACTTGCCCTTGAAGATCACCCATAATTTGGCCGGGTAGAGCAACATGTATCTAAGGCCCATGGTGCGCAGGTTGCTCTTGACTGCCAAAAAGTTCTTAGGACTGCCCTGCACCTTGTGTAGTCTGCATAAATACAGATCTTATAATTCTCAAAGCAAGCGTTATTGGTTTCTCTGGCCACATTTATGATACAGTCCCTATCCTTGAAATTAAGGATACGCACTATGATGGCCCGCGGTGGCACCTCCGGCTGAGCCAGTGCCAGCAGCACCCTTGCACCCTTTCAGTGGCAAAGAATGGCGACAATCCAGTGGGCTGTAGCGGTTCTTTAATCCAGTGTTCCACAAAGCTCACTGTCACCATTTCCCCTATCCACTTGGGAAACCCCAACAAGCGTGCATTGTCGCAGCAGAACTCCCCTCCGCATCCTCTGCCCTGGCCTTCAATTGCACAGTTTTAGAGGTGATGGTGGCCATCTGTTGCCTTAGCGTAGCAACCTTTGATTATAGCTCCACAATTATCCCTTCTGTAATACGGACCTTATCTGATACCTTCCACAGATCAGCACAGGGGAGGTACACCACAAGGGCCATTATCTTAATCTTGCCCTCCAACACCATCCGAGAGCCCTGAGTAGCTGCCAGGAGCTCTGCACATTAGGGATCCTCCTCCGAGACAACCACAGCCATACCATATCTTCCTTGACGTCGACATACCCAAGGTGCTTTTTCTGCAGGTCAAGGGTGGTCCCTGTATCTAATCACCGATCCATCGCATTCAGTCTGACTTTTCAGATTTGACCCAGTCCAGCGTGACCAGATAGCCTTGCTAGGAGCTGTATGCTTTTAAGAACTATGAATGAATTAATCAATCAGTAATTTGTTAAGCACGCTACTCACCCAGAAGGGTCTCAAGGCGCTAGGTGGGGTGGGGTGTGCTACTGCTCTAAGAGCCAGGTCTTTTGGCGCTTCCTGAAGGTCAGGAGGTCCTGGGTCATACGTAGGTTGGCGGGAGGGAGCTCCAGGTTTTGGCGGCAAGGTGGGAGAAGGATCTGCTGCCGTTGTGGTACTGTGTATGCGGGGGACCGTTGCAAGGGTGAATTAATGATGTTTTTATTGCAAAAGTACTTAAAATCATTGCAAATGCACCAGTATACAAACAAATTACATTAAAATGTCAATAAGTAGAAGTAAGCAAAATTATAAAATCAATTGTGACGCTAGAGCCACATCTTCCTTCTAGCAGCTCTTACATATAAAGGGGGTCATTCTGACCTCGGCGGTAAAAGGCTCTTACCGCCGGTCAGAAGTCCGCCATTCTACCGCCGCGGCCGCGGTAAACCGCCAAGGTCATTCTGATCCACAACTGCCAAGCCGCCAAAATCCCGACATCCACGGAAGGCCGCCTCATCAGCGGGCAGCGATAAACTGGAGATGACCAAACCTCCACCGCCACGCCAACACAAACACGCCCATGCCATTACGACCCACTAATCCATGCAGCGGTCATTCAACCGCGGTATTCCATTGGCGGTACACACCGCCGCGGTCAAAATACACACCCAGCTCCAAAACACAGCCACATTGGACAATTTGAAATACACACACCTGATACACATACAAACACCACCCCCACACATCCAAGCAACTATAAAACACACACCCACATCACCCACAAACACCCACTAGTTGGAAATCGGAGAGAAGGCGATAGAGAGAGAGAGAGAGCGAGCACAGCAATCGAAAACCCCAACACACACAGGAACCCAACATCATCAGCCACGCCACATCTACGCACACATCACCACACACCACCACTCACATCACCACAAACACCACCCCACACCTCATCCACACCACCCCATGGCACCCCAAAGACACCCCAGGTTTTCCGACCAAGAACTCAGGGTCATGGTGGAGGAAATTATAAGGGTAGAGCCCCAGCTCTTCGGCACACAGGTGCAACACACCACAATAGCCAGGAAGGCGGAGCTATGGCAGAGGATCGTCGACAGGGTCAACGCTGTGGGACAGCATCCCAGAAACCGGGAAGACATCCGAAAGCGCTGGAACGACCTACGGGGGAAGGTACGGTCGATGGTCTCACGACACAACATCGCTGTACAGAAGACTGGCGGCGGACCACCACCCACTCCTCCCGAATTCACAGCATGGGAGCAAGAGGTCTTGAACATCCTGCATCCTGCGGGCCTCGCTGGAGTAGACGGAGGAATGGACTCTGGTAAGTCTAGTCTCAACTACTCCCCCCCCCCAACCACCAGCATGCCAACCCACACCCCCACCCTCACTCCCAACCCCCCAGCACACATCCTCCCTGCCAATGTCTCACCAGCACAACCCACCCAACCCAAAACCAAACCCTGAATGCCAACACAAACCATGGACACCCATCACCTATGCATGACCACTGCACATACCCATCCCCCCCACAAACCACCCTCACAACTCCTGCCACAAGGGAATGCCAGCACTGGGGGACAAGGGCACCCACAAATCACACGCCATGGAACACACAGAAGCAATAACCATACTCTTTCACCCCTGCAGGGCCCGAACGCCAACACACCGGCCAGGAGGGTCCAGATATGTCCATCCCACCCCCAGAACAGGCCCCCAGTGAGGACAGCAGCTCTGTCGACCTAGAACCTGATGACCAGCCCGGACCATCGGGGACCTCTGGACAGTCGGTTCCCCACACACAGACACAGGCCACAGCAGACCTAACCCCCTCTGGGAATATCAGCACAGCTCCCACCCAGCGGGCCCATGCCTCTGTCTCCAGGACAGGTCAATCAGCGGTGTGTCCGCCACTACAGGGCACCCAGGCTAACCCAACACCCCAACAACAACAGGGACCTGGGGGCAGTGGTAGTGGGCACACCGTCCAGGGGACAGAGGCCCGGGGAAACAGGGCAACTGGGAGGGCTGCAGTGCGACAGGGGGGGGAGGACAGGCCCAGGGAACCGACTCTCCAAGAGGCCCTCACCACCATCATGGGAGCATACCACCGCTCCCAGGAGACGATGGCGACGGTACTGGCCAGATTCCAGGAGATCCAGGCACAGCAGGAGGAACGGTACATGGGGTACAGAGAGGAGCTCAGGAACATCGTCCTGGCCCTGAACCTAATAGTCACCACATTGCGGGACCATGTGGCACCCCAAAGGGCCCCTGTCACCAGCCCGGACCAGGAACAGCCTACCACCTCCGCCGGCGCTAGTGGTCAGGAGGCCCCCACACAACGACGGGCCACCAGAACCCCACCTCCTGCTGAAGATCAACCACCCCGCAAGAGGAGCCTGATATCACAAAGGAAGACAGAGTAGGATGCCAAGACCCCCGCCAGCATAAGATCCCCCGGATGTCATTCCACTGTCCCACATTGTCACCCTGTCCAACCTTGAACTGCCCCTGCTCCATCCTTCCACAGGCATATGGACAATGCACCTGTGCGACCGAGAACTGGACTCTGCCATGGACATCACTCCACCCCCACCCATCACCGTTTTACTATCATTGACCTATATGTAGCACTTTAAATAAATCACTAATTGCACTTAAAACACTCAGGAGTCTGCTTGTATTCTTAACAAATGTATTACACATAACGGTTCAAAAATGTTCAGTTACATTGTGATGACAACATACCAATGTCAATGTGCTTTACTCCATGGGCGAACAAACCAGAAGTCACGCAGTGGGTCATACAGCTCTGAAAAGGGAAGGGAAAGTCACAATTCAGTTGAAAGGAACTGGGGGGAAACACAGAAAGTAGAGATGCAGGATGCCAGAGGTAAATGTAAAATGGCGTGGGGGATTCTTACCTGGGTGCTACTGAAAATACTGTTGTATGACTGTGTCCCTGTTGTCCGTATCGTCCCCGTCGTCTTCCTCTTCTTCACTCTCCACAGGCTCCACAGCTGCAACAACACCACCATCCGGACCATCCTCCTGCAGAAAAGGCACCTGGCGTCGCAATGCAAGATTGTGAAGCATACAGCAGGCCACGATGATCTGGCACACCTTCTTGGGTGAGTACATTAGGGATCCCCCTGTCATATGCAGGCACCTAAACCTGGCCTTCAGGAGGCCGAAGGTCCTTTCTATGATCCTCCTAGATCGCCCATGGGCCTCATTGTACCGTTCCTCTGCCCTGGTCCGGGGATTCCTCACTGGGGGCAGTAGCCACGGCAGGTTGGGGTAACCAGAGTCACCTATTAGCCACACACGGTGTCTCTGTAGCTGTTCCATCACATAGGGGATGCTGCTATTTCGCATAACATACGCGTCATGCACTGACCCAGGGAACTTGGCATTTACATGGGAGATGTACTGGTCAGCCAAACAGACCACCTGGACATTCATCGAATGGTAACTTTTCCTGTTTCTGTACACCTGCTCATCGTCTTTTGGGGGTACTAAGGCCACATGGGTCCCATCAATGGCACCAATGATGTTGGGGATATGTCCAAGGGCATAGAAGTCACCCTTCACAGTGGCCAAATCACCCTCCTCAGGGAAAATAATGTAGCTCCGCATGTATTTCGCCAGGGCAGACAACACTCTGGACAAAATCTTGGAAAACATAGGCTGAGACATCCCTGATGACATGGCCACTGTTGTCTGAAAAGACCCACTTGCCAAAAAATGGAGGACTGACAGAACCTGCACCAGAGGGGGAATTCCTGTGGGTTGGCGGATGGGGGACAGCAGTGCTGGCTCCAGCTGGGCACACAGTTCATGTATAGTGGCTCGGTCAAGTCGGTATCGAAGTATTATATGACGTTCCTCCATTGTCGACAGGTCCACCAGCGGTCGGTACACGGGAGGATTCATCCTTCTCCTCGCAAGTCCCAGCGGACGGTGCCTAGGAAGGACAACATGGAGTACAGAGTCAAGCAACCCACAGGTACGTAACTACAGCTTGCACAGTACACGATTCTCAATGCATTGAATGGCTTGTATGAGTGGCAATGCAAGGCCTAGGCCTGTGTGACGCAGTAGAAATTAAGCCATGTGGGCCCTTGAAATGGCGGCTGCCTGACCTGAGAAGTGTGACAGTGGGATGTGAGGTCAATGCGCTGGCGTGACATACCGTGGCGGTAGGCGGTCGAAGACCGCGGCGCCAAGCCGCATTGGTTAACATCGAACCCTATGGGTTTCACGAGCCAATGACTAGGCGCGCCGGCGGTCGCGGAACGCACCACCGCGGTACGCACCGCCGCGGGCGTGACCGCCATTTTTTATCTGGTTAATCACTCGAGACCTGATCATCCACAGGAGAGGACCTATACTGCAAGTGCTGCTGTGACCTCGGTCTGGGAGATACAATGGCTGCTGCAACTGGGGAAAGGGCCCCTGCCTTCACTACAGAAGAGTTGGAGAAACTTGTCGATGGGGTCCTGCCCCAGTATGCGCGACTCTACGGTCCTCCAGACCAACAGGTTAGTACACTGTGTGCACGTTGAATGGGCTATGTCTGGGTTGTGTATGTTGGATGTAAGATGGTGGGGTGGGGAGACAATGACGAGTGCAAGGCACGACAGATGAGAGCATGCGCCACATGGCAAGCTTGGGGAGGGGGGGCCAATCGCATCTATCATGCGGAAAATTGATGATATTTCAATTTCCACCCTGTACATGTCAAATAGGTCAGTGCCCATCAGAAAGTCGACATTTGGCGTGCCATCGCCAAGGAAGTCCGGAACCTGGGGGTCCACAACAGACGGGGCACCCACTGCCGCAAGAGGTGGGAGGACATCCGCCGCGGGACCATGAAGACCGCGGAGTCACTGCTGGGGATGGCCTCCCAACCTAGGAGGGGTGCCAGTCGTACCCTGACCCCCCTGATGTCCCGGATCCTGGCGGTGGCCTACCCCGATTTGGATGGGCGCGTGAGGACATCACAGAAGACACAAGGGGGTGAGTAGCAGCACATTCAGCTATCATTACGCGCAGTGGAGGTGCCTGGGTGGGGGAAGAGGGCTGTGGGTGACATTAGGCCAGGGCGCTTTCCGTAGTGTAGTCCTCTCCTTTAGCCATGTCCCTGTGCCCCCGCCCCCCACCTCTGTAGGGTGACAAGTACAGCTATCCATGGTCCTGCATCACCCATGTGCGCGTTTGTTGTCCCTAGACCTGTTGGCCTAGTCACAAGTACTGAGTAGTGTACCCCGATTGCGCGGCTTAGTGCATGAGGCTCCTGTGTCTGTTCTCTCCGCCAACGGTGTTGACAATGCATGCACTCAACCTGTTTTTATGTCTCCCCCCACCCTTTTTCTTTATCTTCTTGTGCATGTGTGCATTAGCATCATCAGGTGGAGGAGAATTGGCACCGGAGCACGAGGGAGCTGCAACTCACAAGGCCCCGGTGGGCCATGGCACAGACACCGAGGCCACCAGTGATACGGAGGGCGAGGGGAGCTTCACAACGGGGAGCCGTGGTGACACCAGCGACACCGACACGTCCTCGGATGGGAGCTCCCTAGCGGTGGCGGCAACATCCGTGCCCCCCGCCTCTACAGGTACAGCCACCACCCAGCGCACCAGCTCCGCCCTCCCAGCAGCCCCTCCGCCTTCGCTCCGTGCCCGCTCGCCCAAGAAGGCGGGCGTCTCCTTCGCCCCAGGCACCTCAGGCCCTGCCCCTGTTACCCCTGCTGCCCTCAGTGAGGAGGTCATTGACCTCCTACAGACCATCATTGTTGGGCAGTCTACCCTTTTGAATGCCATCCAGGGGGTAGAGAGGGAGGTGCATCGTAGCAATGCATACCTGGAGGGCATTCATTTGGGTCAGGCTGCCCATCAACGATCTTTCAATGCTCTGGCCTCAGCACTGATGGCAGCCATTGTCCCTGTTTCCAGCCTCCCTCTTCTAACTGCCTCCAGCCTGTCTCTGTCTCCTGTTCCTCTGCCTATCCCACCCACACCATCAGACCAGCCTGCACACACCTCAACACCCATGGGCAGCTCATCCAGACATAAGCACCACAGATCACACAAACATTCACCCAAGCAACACCCAGATGCAGACATGCCAACAGCCACTACCACCTCTGTGTCCCCCACCTCCTCGTCTCCCTCCTCCCTCCCTGTGACGTCTCTACTCACACCTGCATGCACACCACCAACAGCCAGTACTTCCACCACCAGCACACCCTCCAGTCCAGTCCGCACACGTGCAGTCACCACCCCCACTGCCATTTACACGTCCCCTGTGTCCTCTCCCACTGTGTCTGTCACCCCCTCTTCCAAGTCACACAAACGCAGGCAGCCACCCACCCAACAGCCAACCACCTCACGACAGCCTCCAGCCCATGCACCTTCACCCAAGGACAGCACACCTGACTCTCCTACAACCACCTCCTCTTCCTCCACTCCCATAACCACTACACCTACCCTTTACCCTGGTCCTAAAAAACTTTACCTCTCCAATCTTGACCTCTTTCCCTCACCTGACCCCCCCCCCCTCCATCTGCTAAGAGTCCCAAGAGCGCCTCAGCCACCACCAGCCCGGCTTCAAGGGTCACCGTGGTGCATGGATTTTGGAGTCCCCCCTTTGCCAGCAGTGATACATCGGTCAGCAGCAAGGGGACAGCCAGCCCCCCCCCTGGAAAGAGGACCCGTAAAGTAAGGGGTCGCAGCGGGACGACTGACACGGCTGCCCCCAAGGACCAAAGTTCTGCCACTTCACCTGCCACAACATCCAGGGGAGGCAAGGCCCAGAGAGCCACATCGAAGGGGGGCAAGGGCAGCAGGGCGGAGAAGTCAGCCAGCAGGAGCGCGGACCAGGAGGGCCCCACAAGCCCCATCCCGGGTGTGAGGGAGGACACCCAAGGGCCCAGGACACCGTCACCGAAGGGTCCAGCAACTGCACGGTCGGAGGGCGACTGAGCAGGGAGTCGTGGCCAGGTCTGACTCCCTTGACTTACAGAACAAGCACCGTTGAACAGGGCCCCGCCGTCCAGAAAGGCACCGCTGAACAGGGCCCCGCCGTCCAGAAAGGCACCGCTAAACAGGGCCCCGCCGTCTCAAGCACCGCTCCGCTGGGCCCTTCATCTTAAGCACCGCTCCGCTGGTCCCTTCCTGTCAGGCACCGCTCCGCTGGGCCACGCCGTCTCAAGCACAGCTCCGCTGGGCCCTTCATCTCAAGCACCACTCCGCTGGGCCCCGCCGTCTCAACCACCGCTCCGCTGGGCCCTTCATCTCAAGCACCGCTCCGCTGGGCCCTTCATCTCAAGCACCGCTCCGCTGGGCCCTGCCGTCTCAAGCACCGCTCCGCTGGGCCCCGCCGTCTCAAGCACCGCTCCGCTGGGCCCTTCATCTCAAGCACCGCTCCGCTGGGCCCTTCCTGTCAGGCACCGCTCTGCTGGGCCCCGCCGTCTCAAGCACTGCTCTGCTGGGCCCTTCATCTCAAGCACCGCTCCGCTGGGCCCTTCATCTCAAGCACCGCTCCGCTGGGCCCCGCCGTCTCAAGCACCGCTCCGCTGGGTCCCGCCGTCTCAAGCACCACTCCGCTGGGCCCTTCATCTCAAGCACCGCTCCGCTGGGCCCTTCATCTCAAGCACCGCTCCGCTGGGCCCTTCATCTCAAGCACCGCTCCGCTGGGCCCCGCCATCTCAAGCACCGCTCCGCTGGGCCCCGCCGTCTCAAGCACCGCTCCGCTGGGCCCTTCATCTCAAGCACCGCTCCGCTGGGCCCCGCCGTCTCAAGCACCGCTCCGCTGGGCCCTTCCTGTCAAGCACCGCTCCGCTGGGCCCCGCCGTCTCAAGCACCGCTCCGCTGGGCCCTTCCTGTCAAGCACCGCTCTGCTGGGCCCCGCCGTCTCAAGCACCGCTCGGCTGGGCCCTTCATCTCAAGCACCGCTCCGCTGGGCCCTTCATCTCAAGCACCGCTCCGCTGGGCCCCGCCGTCTCAAGCACTGCTCCGCTGGGCCCCGCCGTCTCAAGCACTGCTCCGCTGGGCCCTTCATCTCAAGCACCGCTCCGCTGGGCCCTTCATCTCAAGCACCGCTCTGCTGGGCCCTTCATCTCAAGCACCGCTCTGCTGGGCCCTTCATCTCAAGCACCGCTCCGCTGGGCCCCGCCGTCTCAAGCACCGCTCCGCTGGGCCCTTCCTGTCAAGCACCGCTCCGCTGGGCCCCGCCGTCTCAAGCACTGCTCCGCTGGGCCCTTCATCTCAAGCACCGCTCCGCTGGGCCCTTCATCTCAAGCACCGCTCCGCTGGGCCCCGCCGTCTCAAGCACCGCTCCGCTGGGCCCTTCATCTCAAGCACCGCTCCGCTGGGCCCTTCATCTCAAGCACCGCTCCGCTGGGCCCTTCATCTCAAGCACCGCTCCGCTGGGCCCTTCATCTCAAGCACCGCTCCGCTGGGCCCCGCCGTCTCAAGCACCGCTCCGCTGGGCCCTTCCTGTCAAGCACCGCTCCGCTGGGCCCCACCGTCTCAAGCACCGCTCCGCTGGGCCCTTCATCTCAAGCACTGCTCCGCTGGGCACTTCATCTCAAGCACCGCTCCGCTGGGCCCCGCCGTCTCAAGCACCGCTCCGCTGGGCCCTTCATCTCAAGCACCGCTCCGCTGGGCCCTTCATCTCAAGCACCGGTGGCCCAATGACAGTGCCGTTTCTGTGTCGTGCTACTGTTCACGCTGCCCACCCTGCCTCCTCCATTGCCTGTGGAGACTGTTATCCACTTGATAGACTGTGGCTTTGCACTCCCCAGGATATGACAGTGGGCAATCCACCCACTGTAGAGACTTGAGAGACTGTGGCTTTGCACTCCCCAGGATATGACAGTGGGCAATCCACCCACTGTAGAGACTTGAGAGACTGTGGCTTTGCACTCCCCAGGATTGAACAGTGGGCATGGTGGCCCCTTCTTGGATCTGGCGTTGTGGACTCATGTGGCTGTGGTGCCCCCCCTTCCCTTCCCCCTGAGGTGCCTGTAGTTTTATCATCTGATGCCCCTGCAGTGTTCTCTCCAACGGACTCAGGTCTCCTGTGTGGGCTTTGCCCATGTGTTGATACACTTTGGCCCACGGACAGTTGAAATTTCAGTGACTGTGCTGGACTTATTGCCTCTATTTATCGGTTACGCAATGTTTACACTTGGATTTTTTTGATTCATTTTCCTATTTTACCATGACTTCAATGAACCTATTTTATACATAAATTTATTTTCGCAGTTTAATTTTATCTTTTCATTATTCCGGGGGGTTTGGGTGGGGTCACTTTGACTTGGTGCTCTGCATTGGTGGGTAGATAGTTGGGGGGTGGGTGTGATGCGTATGTGTGTGCCCGTAACCCTTCCTCCTCCCCCACTCCCCTGTGTCGTAGGTGCGGTACTCACCGTTGTCGTCTGCGCCGGAGTTCGTACTCGTGGTAGATGAGCAGGTAGACGAGAGCAGGTAGGATGTTCAATTCGGGCTCCATGCTGTCCTCCGTCCTCGTGGAGTGTATAGAGGTGAGCGTTTTCCCGTTCGTAGTCTGTTTCCGCCGTGTTTTTATCGGCGGTGCTCCCGCCCCGGAAAAGGTGGCGGATTGGTGAGTTGTGATAGGGTGGGCGGTACATTGTCTGCCGCCTGCCTGTTGGCGGTGACCGCCGCGCTGTTTGTCTGTCCCGCCGTGGCGGTCGGAGTGTTAAAGTGGCGGGCTGTGTTGGCGGTTCCCGCCAGGGTCAGAATTCCATTTTTTGGACCGCCAGCCTGTTGGCTGGTTGGCCGCCGCTTTATCACCGACCGCCAGGGTCAGAATGACCCCCAAAGTGCTTGTGCATTTGAGCATAAGGATGCTCTCTCATCATTGTAAAACATGATCACAAGAGTCCACCCCTTCCTTCTAATAACTGTTACATGTAAAGTGCTTGTGCATTTGGGCATATGGGGGCCATATTGTCACTATAGAACACAGTCACAGAAGTCCGCCCCTTCCTTCTAATAACTCTTAAATGTAAGGTCATTGTGCATTTGGGCATAGGGGGAGTCTATCATCACTATCAATCATGGTCACAATAATCTCTGTGGATAATTGCAAGTTTGCACAGTATTTGCTCAATTAGTGTTATTTGGCTGGCTTGGTACTCTCTTGCTTTTAAGCAGTACAATTCAGATTATTTTTTAAAATGTCATATCACAAGTTCTACTTGTTAGATTTTTGTAGATTTCATCTTATTTTGATCATTAAATTAAATTCCAATTTTCTAACCAGGTGTGGTATCTTTGTGTGTGGTGTATTCAATGTTTTACTGTTTGAAGTGTTGCACAAACGCTAAATACAATGACTCTTAAATTAAGCCTGACTGCCCTCTGCCAAGTCACCTAGGGGGTGAGCAGAGTTTAATTTAGAGTGTGTGCAACTTACCCTGACTAGGATTGTGGTTCATGTTTGGACAGGGTGCACACCTCGGCCAACTAGAAACCCAGTTTCTAACACAGCCTTATAAACATGTCTTCGGTCTTCCATTGCGGCCCGTGTGCGCAGTTTTAAACTTTCATTTCGACCTGGCAGAATAAACCTCTCACAGGTCAAAATGTTCCTTTTTAATACATGTAAGTCACCCCTAGGGTATTGCATGGACAGACCAGAGGGCAGGGTGCAATGTATTTAAAAAGCTGGACTTGTATTTTTAAGTTTTACATGTCCTCGAAGTAAAAAAAAACCTTACATTTGTTTTTCACTCCTGCAAGACCTGTCTCTCTCATAGGATAACACTGGAGTTAAATTATTACATTTTGGAAACTGTAACTTCCAAATGGGAACAGGTACAAGTTCATTTTTGGTGTCTTTGGAATTGTAATGCAAAATCCTCTCTTATGATAAAGTTGGATCCTAAATTACAATTTTGAAAATGCGACACTCAGAAAGATTGCATTTTCCTGCCTTAGCCTTTTAGTGCCTGCAGCCTGTTTCTGGGTCACATGATTGGGTGTAGCTGACAGTTGGTCTTTGTGTATTCCTCAAAGACAGCCATACACAATAGACAGCTTAGGATTGCCTGGAAGGACCATCACTGGCAGGATGGGGGTGGAGCTGGGCACAGCCCTACTTACACTTCCATAGGCTGTGTCCTGCCTCCACATAGGACTGCATACCCCATGTAGTTAGTCTGGAGCCAGAGCAGGGGAGGCAGGATATCTCTGCACTTCAAATGGAAAAATCTGGAAGCTTCTCCCACTTCAAAGGAGACACCTAGTATAAATACAGGACCTTAGACACAACTCTTCAGTACACTTCTGGCACTATGGACTCTGCTAGGAATAAAGACAGCTGTGCTGTTGAAAGGACTGCCGCTCCGATGGGCTGCTGCTCAGAAGGACAGTTGCCCTGCTGTGCTGACCTGCTGCTATCTTGCATGGATCAGAAGGACTGGAACTGTATCTGTTGAGCTCAGGACTCCCGAGTGCCTCCAAGGGCTAATTGGATGACCACCTGACTAGAGCCTCAGGGACAGAAGGCTCCAGCTGAACCCAGTACCTGGAGTCTGTGAGTTCTACCCTGCCAAGTGGTGTCACCCAAGTCCTGGACCCTTGCAAGTGGACCTGAAGGTGCTCTGCCATTCCATCTGTGGATCCAGTACAACTGATGTATGGCGTAACCCAGAGCAAAACTGACTATTCATCTCTGCTGCAAGGATTCTCCCAGAAAAAGGACTCCTCATCGACTTTGTAGCCCACATCAGAACCACTGCTGTGTGAGACCTCCAAGATGCAGGCCCTTGCATCACAAATCATCAACGGCAGCCTTGATGATGATGATGCAGCTTCTCATTTTGCAGCCGTCACAGCTCCTTGGCTGTGTGACGCATCACATCGCAACGTATCCGTGTGACGGACTTCACATCGCAAGCCGTCATCAACAGGATCCTGGATGATGACACTGGAACTTGCATTGCAGCTTGGCAGCTCCTTGGAACCAACATATCCTTCGCCTAATCGACAAATCGTAGATGCAGGACCTCTCAAAGCTGTGTAACCAGGATTTAAGATGCTCTTGTTCAGTGGGCCTAACTGGGTTCCTGTAGCTGGCCTGCGCTCCACTGTTGTGGGCCTGAACTTGTGACTTTGTCCCGGCTTGGGGTTGGGGGCGACCAGGTATCTACAGTTGATGCTTTCTGATTTTGCCATTATTTACTGATATCTTATCATCAGTTCTATTGATTGGATTTTTGTTATTTTAGTTGTGATATATTTATTACTATCTACTCTTTTTTTCTAACTTGATGTGGGGTCCTTTTAGCGTAGTGTTCTGAATTTATTGCTATTTAAAGTGTTGCCCAAATACTTTACACATTTCCCCCAAGTTAAGCATGACTGTTCTGTGCCATGCTACCAGGTGGCTAAACACTGTATAATTTGAGATTTGCTTGTGACTTCACCCTGACAAAGATTGTGTTTTCTGTTTGAGTAGGGTTTTACCCTCCCTTCAACCAGTAACCACATTTCTTACAAGAATGATGGAATAAACCTACACCTTTAGAACCATTCCCTTTTCTACCCTTTTTTCCTCTCTAAAAGCGATTTGTGGATGGAGTTCAGAGTGAATGTTTTCTCCTATGTGAATCTGTTACCACCCAAACTTGGGGGTCAGTAACTGATCAGTGGTTTGTAAATAGAATTACGGTTGCAAATCATTGATAGATGTATTACCGATAAGCAATTTGGGAGGAATGCCCAAAACTTGCTTTTGTCAAGTTGCAAATCAGTGTGAATTTGTTTAACCAATTTAGCAAATCAGAAAGACTTTTTTGAAAAGTGGTTTTGCAACCATAAACCTTGTAATTTAGAGATTCGTAGGGTTTGCCACTACAAATTCACATAGTACATCGGGTGCGACTAACCCCTATAGCCACCCAACCCCGCACTGCACACAACCTTCAGGTATGTGCAGCAGGTGCTTGTCCGCAGGGCCTGGCCTGTACGGCCAACCCCTTTAACAACCCAACCCCTTGCTACACACAGCCTTCAGCTGTGGGTAGTTGGGGTTGGTCACAGGGCATGGTCTAAGGCCAACCCCTATGGCAAACCCATATAGCCACCCAACGCCATTCAATGTGGTGGTTCTCCACAGGGCCTGGGCAACCCCTATTGTCACCAACCCTGCACTGCGCACAGCCTTCAGCCGTGCACAGTGGGGCTTGGCTGCAGGTCCTGGTTTGAGGCCAAGTCCTGTGGCCAACCCCAGTAGCCAACCCTTATAGTGGCCAGGCCCTGAGGCCAACCCATGTCACCACCCAAAGCCCACGCTGCACATGGCCTTTGACCTTGACCAGCGGGGTTGGCCGAAGGGCCTGGCCACAGGTCAGGCCTTATGGCCAACCCATATAACCATCGAACCCCTGTGCTGCCTTCAGCTGTGTGCAGCGGGGGATGGTCACATGGCCAGGCCCTATGGCAAACCCCTATGGCCACCCAATGCTGTGCACAATGGGGCTTGGGCAACCCCTATCACCACCCACCCCAGTGGTGCCACAAGGCCTTTGGCCGTGCACAGCAGGGTTTGGCCACAAGGTCTGGTCTGCAGCTAGGTCCTGTGGCCAATACCTATAGCCAACAGCTATAGCAGCCAGGTCCTTTGGCCAACCCCTATAGCCACCCAACCTCGTGCTGCACACAGCTATTAGCCAAGTGCAGCAGGGGTTAACTGCAGGGCATGGCCTCAGGCCTGGCCCTGCAGCCAACCCCCATTGCCACTCAGCCCTATTAGTTAAAAGCCCCAGGGAGGTGGCGGTGCCTGGGGCTGCAGGGGGATTTCGGCCCCCGGGGACCACACCCCTAGGACCTGGCCTCACCTTTTAAATTTTTTTTATATTTGGGGGGGAGGTCACGCGGCCCTCTTACGGTTGATTTCAGCCCCAGGGACCCCATCTCCTGGGACCCCGGCTCACTTTATTTTTATATATCTTGGGGTGGGGGTCTGCATGCCCCCTCGCTGGTTTCATCCCTGGGGACCCCATACCCCAGGCCCAGCCCAACCTTTTTATTTTTATTTTATATTTGGGGCAGGCCAAGCCCTATGGCCAACCCTTATAACCACTGCATGGTTCCAGGCGGCTCCCCACCTCCTGAGGGAACCAGCATTGCTTTTGCAGACAGGGAGCTGCTAAAGATGCAGCTCCCTGTCAGCAAAAGCAATGTTTTCTGGGCTGGCAGGTAAACAGAAACAACCTCAGTTCTGAGCAGAATGGAGTGTTTACTCTAACTTGACTGCAGCTGTCAGCATGTGATTTAGATTTGTGGATGGTGGTTTTGGCAACTCCTTTTTTCTACCCATTAGATTCCAAAGATCATTTCCAACCCTTTAGTGCCCTTGAAGGACTCAGAGAAAACAATGCCCATTTTTTTCATTTCTTTCTCACAATGTCACTGTTTCAGTTTTTCAAGGCCCCTGTTACTTTCCAAAGCTTGCTTCTGTCTTAACTGGAAACCTCAATGGCACTATCGGGGGCCCAAGTACTTGCATACAATTTCATTGCGATTATAGATTACACTTCCAACCCTATTGTAAATGATTTTGGCTTCTTGGTGTGGCCAAAGGTGTAAAGCCCTTTCTGTCCATATGAGGTGGACCTCCTCTTATCTTAAGCCTGTTGTTGACATAGGTAAATGCCTACTTCCTTCAATGGTCATTTGAACCCAGTATGCTCCTTGGAACTGATGTTTTCACTGCTTCTACATAGCCAGGATCTAGTACAACTACTTTGGCAACAGTGGTACTATTTTTGAAATGTTAGTTTAATTTGACCTCTTATTCTTTTCTGATGCCATGGTTTTCCATGTGATCTTACAGGGTCAGAGTTGAGAGCCATCAACCTACGGCTAGAGAAGACAAGGTAAACTTCCATTGACTATTCTTCTCTCCCTTAGCTCCCTTTTGTCCAGTCCCCTGGTATAGATTGCTGGATGGCATAATTATATATGTCAATAGCAGAGTCTTATGCAGATGTAAAAAGATCCCTTCTTGGGCTCACCATTCACCTTCTAGAAAGTGAAAAACTGTGGCTACTGAATGAAGTGTTACCAAAGTAAATATGCTGCTAATGCAAGTGACTGAGTGAGTATACAGGGTTAATTAGGTTACCTTTTCAGAAGCAACTTTTTCCAGGTACTTTCAGTATTCAAATGGCCTTTCTGGTGCTGCACTAGTGATGCACCCTCTGAGCCATCTTAATGTGAACATGCTGCACTGCTTCCACAATGGACTGCAGGGTGAGGCCATTAGGATTCATTTACAGGAATATATAGGAGCTAGTGGGTCCTCACGGTCCATGGTCACAGTTAAGAGCCAGTGCCAATACCAGCAAAGTTCACTTCTGGGGACTGGTAATAAATCAGCAGTGCTGGGCTATGCTATTGGTGTGATATCTAAATTCCGCTACTGCAAAGGAGTATCTCAGTTCTGGAAAGGTGCAGCTTCTGATCATTCCCTCTTTTGAAAAAAAAAACTATTGGGAAAGCAGTCTTTCTCTGTATAGGCATGAGAACTCCGGAACACTCTCAAAGAAAATTTTAATAATCAGCAACCGCCTTTTTTTAGAAGGGCTTTGAACACCTGGTTGTGTCCTGAAACATAACACCAACTGGCTAGATCCCACAGTAACCACTGGTCTGTGTATGCAATTTGCAATGCAATCCCTCACAGCCCTTTCCCAACAGTACTGCACTGTGATATGACTGCCACTTCTAAATAGAGCCATCGTCCAATCTTCATGATTAGGACCTAGACATGTCTCCAGTAGGGAATACCATAACATCACCCTTGCAAGCATGTAGAAAAAAAAGAATAGCTAACTAATGTTCATGAGGATAGTGCCTTTGAACAGAAGGTGCTATACAAATGCTGATTCAAGAGAATATGATGCTCTCTGATGGCTTAACATTGCCTCCAGAGTGCTGCTGCTCATGGCCCAGCCCTTTAGAGACTCACAGTAGTAGCAAAGATTTCATATAGGCATGCAAAGACTGAAGGAAAGCAATGGTGGGCACTTTAAAACATTGGGGTTGTGGGGCTTTATACATAAAAAGGTACACATTAATGAGAGACCTTGGATGTTGCAGAAAATATCAAACTGGGCCAGTGAGTGAACTGTTGCAGCTAGCTGACAGGTGAGTGCTTAGCAATGCTAGTTGGACTCACAGGCAGGCAATTCTGGCAGGTCGGGTAGGGCAGGAGAATGGGTGCTTTGTGCATCCATTGTAACTGTTACCACTGGCGCAATATGGTGGTCATAGCTGCCACCCTGGTGGACAAATGATTTGGAGGGCACAATAATTGGCCACTAGGTAAAAATAATAATCAAAATGTTTAAAGCAATAACAATGATTGCCTTTCACTCACTTTGGTATTCATATGTAGTACAATCCTACTAAAAGTAGAAAGAAAGCCCAAAAAATAAACTAGACTGCATATGTAAAGTTTCAGGTTTACTACATGTACAACTGAAAGACATGTTTGTGATCACATGATTATGTAAACTAATAAATACATTAGAAATATATTAGATGAAGGAAAAAAACACATTTATTATGTGATAGTCACTTTGTAGTTATAGTTAGTATTCCCAAAGATAGGAAGTCGTCGGATCTTACCCCTCTAATAACTTTCAACCTGTTTGGTGAATCACCACAAATCCTTCCAGACCTATAGCATTTTCTACGTTTTGAGATAATGTAGAACATTTTGGTGAATCATTACAGGGGGAAAGATAAAAGTGAGTGCCAAAACACTTTTTTCCACCAAGGCATTTTCCATACCCAATTGTATTTGAAGTAGAGCGAAAACAGCTGGATGGATGTACATGAATGTTGGCAACATTACACATTATGGTGCAGAGATTATGCTTTTTGGGTACTGCAGCTAAGTATTTTTTAAGTTATAAGGTATTCAAATTTAACAACATCTGTCACTGCAGTACTTTCATGAAATTTCCATAAATTTGGTGAAACTACCACGGTACATGGCCGTAAACTTATTTAAAAATAAATTAAGAAATATAAATACATTTCCCTACCTATTACTACTTTAATATGTCACTCCAGTGTATGGCACTTCACTTGATGCCACTTCATACTACGCTATTCAATTGGACCCCACTCCAATGCATGGCACTCCACTGTATGCAATTACACTCTACCCCACGGCACTGCACACCACTCCAGTCTACACCACTCAATTATATGGCACTCCACTGTATGCTACTCCACTACAAACTATTACACTCTACCCCACTGGTTTGTATGCCACTCCAGTCTACACCACTTCACTCTATGTCACTGCACTGTACGCTACTCCACCATATGCTATTTCAGTCTATGCCACTCTGCTGTACACCACTCCACTCTCTGCTACTTGACTGTATGCCACTTGACCATACGCTACTCCAGTCTATGCCACTCCAGTGTACACCACTCCATTCTAAGCCACTCCATTCTATGCTAGTCCATTGGACACCACTCCACTGTATCCTATTTCACTCTACCCCACGCCACTTTACACTACTCAGCTCTACGCTATCTTGCCCTATGCTATTCCACTCAATGCTATTCTACTCTGTGCCACGCCACTGTCTTCCACTCTACACTCTACACTATTCCACTATACGCCACTCCATTTTATACTATTACACTGTAGGTAACTTCAGTCTTTGACCATCTACTGTACAGTATTCTGCTCTAGCCCACTCCACTGTATTCCACTGCACTATATGCTATTACACTTTATCCCACCCCACAATACACCACTCCAGTGTAAACCACTTCACTAGACACTACTCTTCTGTATGTTACTACACTATACACTATTCACTTTACACCACTCCACTGTATGCTACTACACTATGCGTTATTACATTCTACACCACTCCACTGTACGACATTATACGTTATTACATTTTACACCACTCCACTGTACGCCACTCCAGTCTACACTGCTTCATTCTATGCTATTTTACGTTATGCTGCTTCACTGTACACTACTCCACTCTACGCCACTCGAGTTTACTCTCTTCCACTCTATATAACTCCACTCTACAAAACTCTACTACACTGTATGCCACTCTTCTAGACTCTACTCCACTCTATCCCTGTACACTCCACTGTCCAAATTTGCACTCAACTTTATGCCCATACAACCTATTGTACAACACTCTACTTCACTTCATGACAGTTTCCAACACTGTACAACACAGCACTCCACTCCTCAACTCTATGGTTTGCCACTTCAATGTATGCCACCTCACTTTACACTAATTCACTGTACCACACTCCACTCTATGCCACTCCTCTGTACACCACTCCACTTTATGCTATTCCACTCTATGCCCCTCCACTCTTTTACACTCAATGTACAGTATTCCACTGTACGCTATTCCGCTTTATGGAAATCTACTCTATGTCACTTCAGTGTACGCCACTCTTATCTATGCGACTCCATTGTATGGCACTATACTCCGCTCTATATAACTCTATTCTATAGAAATCTACCAAACTCCATGGCATTCTACAACATTCTACACCACTCTATCCCCATACACTACACTCTCCAACTCTATACTCCACTCTATGCCCATACAATCCAGTGTACAACATTATATTCCACGAAACAGCACTTTTCTATGTGACACGACACTCCACTCTACTGCACAATACCCTATTCCAGTTTATAACAGTTTACTTCCTACTCTACACCAGTACACTCCACTCCATGCCCCTCTACTCTATGACACACCAGTGCACTGTATTGTACTTTACTCCACACTATTACACCACTCCACTCCACTGTACGAAATGCTACCTCACGCTACGCTACTATCCAACAATCCACTCTATGCAGCTCCACTGTTTCACATACTAATGTACTCAGTGCAACTCCACTCTAAAACACTCTACCACACTGTATGCCACTCTCCAACTCTTTCCTCCTGTCTATATCCCTTCACTCCGTTGTTCAACACTGTAATATCCTGTATGTCACTGTACAACAATCTACTCCACCCTATCTAGTCCACTATACAACACTGTACGCAACTCTTTGTATGCAACTGCACCTCACTTTACTCTTCTGTGACACAGTACTCACTCTACTCCACTATCCACCACTTCACTCTATGCCTCTCAATGCCATTGTGCTCTATACCACTGTATGCCAATCCACTGTACCACACTCTACAACACTGTACTGTACACCACTTCACTCTTCAAAAATCAACTAGATTGTATGCCATTCTACTCTACTGTAGTCTACATCACTTTCAATACTGTACAACACCCTATTACACTCTACTGTACAATACAGTACATCAACCTATGACACTTTACTTGACTGGATGCTATGCCACTCCACCCTGCTGCACTCCATGCTACTGCAGTGTACAACACACCACACCACTCTATGTCAATTTACTCCACTCTCCACTACCCCACTCCAGTGTACTCCGTTCCACTATACTCCACTCTACTACACTTTATCCCACTGTACTATACTCCACTCTATGCAGCTGATCAGTCCAATGCTCTACTTACTGTATGTAACTCCACTCTCCAATACTGTTCTACACTCTATACCACTCTGACACTGTACTCCACTCTATGCCCATCTACTCTATGCCACTGTACTACACTGTATTACACTTGACGACACAATTTCTCTCTACGATATGCCACTCCACTATATGGCACAGCACTCCACTCTACAACACTCTTCTCCACTGTACCTTATGACACTCCACTCGACAATACTCCACTCCATGACTCTCTACTTCATCCTTCTCCACTCTAAAACACTCTACTCCACTCTATGACAGTCTACAAAACCCTACTCTACAGTTTGACAAGCCTTTCCTCTGTACAACTTGCAGCTCCAGTCTACGATACTTGACTCCACTGTATGGGACACCATGACACTACACTATATAACACTTTACTACACTGTATGATATGCTACTACACTCTACTCAACTTCACTCAATTGCAGCCTATAATACTCCAGTCTATAACAATAGACTTTACAACACTCTAACCCATTGTACTCTACCGCACTCCACATAACAACTCTACACTTGTGATTCTGGACACTAGAATTTGAAACACATTTGTATTAAAACATTTTTACAAAATTGAAATTCAATGAAAAAAACAAAGTTGAAGGCTTATTTATAGTTAGGGAAAAATTATTTTCCATGTGCAAACCAAATTTAAACTACACAAACTTCAAAAATTCTAAAGTTATAGTTATAACTTTCATTTACAAGTTATCCACCTCCTTCAAATTATTATATGTAGTGGACCTTGTTACATACTCTTTCAGCTCACTAACCAGACATCACTAACTATAACTCACCACTCTACCAAGTACTGTGTTCTCACAAATAATGATACTCCACTGTTCAGCGCTAGACTGTACAAGATTCTCCGCCACTCTACTGCACGACACTGTACTCAGCAACACTGAACTATATGACACTCTACTCCACTGAACTCCACTCTATGCCACTACACTCTACAACACTGCTACACTCTATGCCACTCTACGACACTTTACTAAATGACACTGTACTCCACCACATCTATTATATGACACTCCACTGTACAGCACTCAGTTCTACTGTTCAGCACGACGCTACACTGTGCAACACTCCATTCCACTCTATGATACTCCACTCCACAATATGTCAAACCTTACTACTCCACTGTATAACACTTTACTCCTCTGTAAGCATAGCCACTCTACTCAAATCCACTCTATTCCACTCTACAATACTCCACTCTATGATACTAGACTTTTCAACTCTCTCCTTCACCGTAGTGTACTACACTCCACTTTATGATACTTCAATTAATGACACTCCGCACTGCGATTTGAAACACATTTTTATTAAAAAACTGAAAACCATTAATATACTATGAAAAACAAAGGTTAAGGATAATTTATAGTCAGAAAGACCTTATGTGTTCTTTCTATACAATCCCAACTTAAAATACAGAAACATTAACAATTGTAAAGTTAGAATTATAACTTCAATTAATAATTTAAGCACCACCTTCAAATTACTCTGTCATGCACCTCCGAACACAGTCTTGTCACCTCACGCACCACACTGTGTTAAATATAATTAGTGCATTTTCCATGCACTGTTTATACCCTTGCATACTACATCATTTATAACATGTGAAATCATAGCATTCACAAAAAAACTTCTTAAATGACATTATTTGTCAAAATGCAGAGCATGGTAGAGAGGCAAATTATAGTTACTGTTGTCTGGTCAGTGAGCTTAAAAGAGAGTATAACAAGGTCCACGCTTTATAATAAATTGAAGGTGATGGAAAAATTGTAAATAAAAGTTAGAATTATAATTTTAGAATTTTTTTACGTTTGTGTAGTTTAAACTTGATTTGCATCGGAAAAACAAGTAATACTAACTTACTAACTACAACTAAAGTTTTACCTCTATTTTTTCATTGATATACATATATATATATATATATATATATATATACATATATATATATATATATATGTATGTATACATATTACCTACTGGTGGTTGCCAGTAGGTAGTTATAGTTAGGACCTAGTTTCCTAGGAAAAGCATTTTTTGACTTGCTATCTTTGGCACTGTTTGACAAACCTTCATAACAATTTCCAAAACAAGTGTCCTACAGGGTCTTGTTGCGCATGGAAAGATCCGTCTTGCGGGCGCTGAGAAAAAAGTGGGGAGGGGGCAAAAAAAGTGTGTTTCCCATGTTAAATCCCATAGGGTCCTTAGACACGACTACAGCACGAACTGCTAAACAAAATTAAACCAAATTTGGCAGGAAGCTAGATCTTAGTGCACAGATCATACTTTTTGTGATTTGGTGTAAATCAGTTCAGTAGTTTTAGAGATATTGAAAGTTTAAAAAAATAGATATCTAGGGATGCGGAGGATCTGCGAATCCCGGAGATCTCATGCTGAGATCTAATTGTGGGAGGCCACATGGTCCCCTGGGCCCCGTGGACCACCACCTCAACAGGGTTATTTGAAAATATGGTTAGGGGGGCTGCGTGGCCCCCCTGGTGCCTAGGGACTACCACCTCCCCGGGGCTAAATTTTGAACATATATGGGGGGTGCACTGACCACCCCCCAGGGCCCTCGGACCACCACCTCCACAGGGCTACATAAAACATATGTTGGGGGGGCACGCAAACCCCCCAACCCTGGAGACCACCACATGGCTGGGCATATATACATTTTTAAAGTCATCAAAGTCATGGAGGGCCCTCTCCCCCACTTGGGCCATATACGGGATTGGGGACTACTACTTCCCTGGGACCGGCCCATGCAGCAAAAAGGAGGGGGGCCCTCCTGGAGCAATATATGGCCCTTGGGACCGCCATCAGCCAGGGCTGGCTCTGGCAACCAGCTGAGGTGTCCACCCTCAGGAGGTAGCTGTTTGCTTGGCAGGAGCTGTGACAGCAGTGGGGTAGACCACACAAGGCTGAAGGCTGTGCATGGCATGGGGTCAGTGTGGGTATAGGTTGTTGGCCGCAGGGCCAACCCTCCCCCCTCCCAGTTGCATGGTTGAATGCTGTGCGGGCGGTGGCTGGATTAATTTAAAATTACTTTATGCTGAAAAAAAACATAGAAATTCACTTAAAAAAACAAAGGTTACAGGGACATTATAGTTAGGCTCACATTGTAAACATATAAAACCATAGAAATTCAGGTGTTATAGTTAGAGTTAGTTCAAGTAACTATGAATTGTGCCCTTAGGTGTGCGTGTGTGTGTGTATGGATATATATATATATATATATATATATATATATATATATATATATATATATATATATATATATATATATATATATAAATACATATATATATCCACTTAGAAAAAACAAAGGTTACAGGGAGGTTATAGTTAGGTTCACATTTTAAACTTACCAAACCATAGAAATTCACCAGTTAGAGTTAGAGCTATCTCAAGTAACTATACCTCGTGCCCTAGGGTAACTATAACTCGTGCCCTCGCCATGCACAGTTATCTGATCAATAATTTTACTGCAGATGTTACATTGACATCATCAATGATATAATCAAAGATGTCATGAGTGTTGTAATTTGTATGATAGTTAGCAGTGCATGGCAAGGGTGCAAGTTATAGTTAGCTTAGGGCACGAGTCTGAATGGGTCTGTGAGTGAGTGTGTTAGTGTCTGAGTAGATGCCTAAGGGTCTGAAATGGTTGTGAGTGGGTGCACAAGTGCCTGAGTGGGTCTGTGAATGGGTGCATAATGGTGTAAGTGTAAAACAGAAATTGAGAGAAAGAGAAATAGAATGAGAGGGAGAGAGAGAGACACTCCGTTTTTTAGGCTTTGGTGAATGATATACTTAGAATGAACTATGTCTTGACAAATGGAAAATTAAAATGTATTTGTCAATTAAAAGGAGTGAGATAATCTTTCATTATGAACCTTAAACTTTTTTCAAGATTGAAAACAAATTAAAGTAGGGAAATGACCACAGACACACCTGAACTAGAACCCCCCAACTTTCACTGTGAGGGTCTGTCACCCTAACCATTATTTCACAGTTGAGTCCTTGCTTTCTTAAATCATTGCATGGAGAGACCACTGCAATTACTCTCTCTCTCTCTGTTCCATTCCATAATGGGATGGAAAAGAGAGAGCGAGGGAGTGACAGGACCACAGGGGCACCCTGTAGGCCCCGTGGTCCTAGCTGGCTCCCCACGTCCTATGGGAACCGACATTGCTCCCCCAAGCAGGGAGCTGCTTTTGATAGCAGTTTATTGCTTGCAGGAGAAATGTTTTCATCTGTCTTCCCAGCGTGCATATTTGCGTGGAGGGAAGACAGTTGAAAACTCTTGCAGAAAGTGGACTTTGTTTGCTTTTGTTTGGTGGGAGCTGTAAGCTCTGGATCCCCCTCACTTTTTTATTGCCTCCCCGGGGAGTAGCAGTCCCCGGGCCTGCGGGAAGGTTGAGTGGCCCCCTGCATATTACTTTAAAGCCCCAGGGAGGTGGTGATCCCCAGAGCTGCGGGGGCAGCACGGACCCCCGCATCAAATTAGTATAAAGCCCAGGGGAGGTGGTGGTCCCCAGGGCAGGAGGGGGCCAGGTGGCCCCCGACTCACATACTTTCAGTTGTCCAAGGGAGGTAGCGGTCCCTGGCCAGTGGAGGGGCCAGCTGTCCCCCTGCATTAAAATAAGAATGCCCCTAAGACCTGGTCCACCCGGGGGCTTCATAATTATCAAGGGCACTTAGTTTTGTTTTAGTTTTCACCAGATCTGCCAAAATTGCGGTGAAATTAAAAAAAAAATCCTTTTTAGCTCTAGGAGCTAAGGAGTCAGGATGACTCTACCCTGGCCCCTTATGTTTTTGGGTTTTTTTACACTTTTTTCCTGGGACTGAGCTGAAGCCGAATCCCATCATGGCTACCAACACTTTGTTGTAAAAGTGTTGACAGCCAATCAGATCTCAGCACGAGATTGGGAGGGTTCATGAAGCCTTTGCATCCCTACATATACAAATTTGGATTTTCTTTAATCTCTCTCAGACTACTGAACAGATTTACACCAAATAACAAAAAGGACTCTTTCTGGACCAAGAGCTATCTTTCTGCCAGATTTGGTGTAATTCCGTCCAATGGTTTGGACGCTATGACTGTTCGAAATCCCTACAGAAACATGCATGGAGAAAACACATTTTTGGACCCTCCCTTTTCTCTTCCCTCGTTTGACAGATAACCTCAAAATTTCCAGAGAGCAGCTGAAGTGGGCGTACATTTTTTAGGGAAACTTTCGTGAAGATTCGGCAACCAACACCTAAGATGTAGGCAAGTCAAAAAACGCTTTTTATATAGAAACTATGTCCTAACTATAACTACCATGTGGCGACCCCCACTAGATTTTATATATATATATATATATATATATATATATTTATATGCGTTTAGGGGTTTAGACTTAACCACACGCTGGCACTGACAGCTAGAGCGCACCGTTAATTCGACCGAATTGCTTCAAGATTGATTATGGGATAATGTGGTAACGCCCGTTATCGGTGATGATATTCTGAAAGGAATGCATTGGTGAGGAGATACTAATCCCCGGCGAAATAATGGAAGGCAACTTCCAATGCGCCTTGCACTATCGTCTGTTTTGAATAATTATCCAGGATACCGATACAGACTTGGAATTAAATTCAGTTAAGGTCCGGAGGTATTGGTGGAACTTTTATTGTCACTACGAAAAGCAAATATTGATTGGGAATGTGGTAAGTGAATCCTCCTGTTTAGTGGGAGTTGGACTGGCATAAACCTAAAAGCACGAATAAGCACCATTGTTAACATCAAAATAAAAACTTTACTAAAAGTAGCACTGTGTTTGATGAAAACAAATAATTTACCAACTGGAGTGTGAAATGAATCGTGCTAGCTGCTTTTGAACTAATGACTCCCACAGATGTTGGCAATTGCACCACAACTCCCATAATACCTCTGTGTTAATAAAAGGGAGGCTAAGAGTAACAACGTGTGTATGCAGAATAAAACCACCTGAGGAAGACGGAATATGAAACGTGTTGTGGTGTCTGTTGTTTCATCGAGTTTGCTGAGTGAGGAGGTCATTTGACAATTAAATGAAACTTGCTAAAGGAAACCACAAGTGAAGCGTTTCTTTTTTGATTATATATATATATATATATATATATATATATATATATATATATATATATATATATATATATATATATATATATATATATATATATATACACAGACAGATATTCGAATGGGTTGCTTTCAATATATGTTTAACTGTGTTCTACCTCCCTGTTTTTCCCTCACTGGTCACTGCGGCGTACTCCGCAGTCTTTTATGTTCTAACTTAATGTAGGTTAACATTTGTTTTCTACAAATTAAGAAATTCGCTACAGAAAGTAGGTATGTTTATTAAATTGATATTCGTTTAGAAACTATGAGTGCACAGGTCCTCCCCTCTCTTTCATTGAGGGATGTATAGATTACTATTTATCGCTATGCATCATAAGTAAGCATGTACCAAAATATCAAATAAGAGGTTAATTCTCTCTGATTATATAAATGTACAAATAAATGAACACATAAATGTACAAATAGATCAGATGTGAAAACATGCGAGCAGGTTATGCATCTATGTGCCTCAAGTAATCGAAGATAGGAAAAGAAAAGAAAAAATGCAAAATAGTATTTGTTGGCATTCCTGAATAGCGAAATGCAAGCTGAATAAACTATTTTGCCTTGATGCTGGCTTGTACAAGAAAATCACACTGTGCCCAGCCCCTCATTCAGAAATCAAGAATTAAACACTTTTTCTCTATATTAATTTTGGCTATATTCTATTTTAATGTGTTTCTTAAGATCCCTTAGTCATGTGTGTCACCCTACTTTGGGACAGGACTGTAACTGTGTGAGTGCAGTGGAATAACTGTTTTAATCCGTCTGCACTGAGAAGGGCAGTTTCCATTTCGCTGGGATTTCTCTGAGCGGTTTAACCTGAAAACAAAAACCTATTCTTCTTTGTGGAAACAACATTCACGCTGTGTGTGATATTGTTGAGCATCACTGATTTTCTTCTATATGCCATTTAATCTAGCTTTAAACCTTTGTATATATTTAAGGCAAAAACGAAATATGTAAAATGTATAACATGATCTGTTTTTACACTTTGTTTCTGCAGGCAACAACAATAGAGTATAATAAATTAATTCCTAGCAACTATCGTCAGTAAAACATTGCGTGCAGGAGGAAACAGTACAAAAATAAGGAGGAAAAGGCAGTAGTGTGCAGGTATTAAAACTGATGCACCAGTACACAAACTACTGTACCGAATTTGCTTTGGTGGATTCATAGAATTTACTTATTTTGAGAAGAGAAATTTGACATTTATCACAAAGAGAGCTAAAAAAAACAAGAGTCACAAAGGGGGCATCAGAGGGAATTGTATATCATGTTCCCCTCTGTGTCGGTACCAGTCAAAAAGCAGGATTTGTTCCCATCTCAGTTGTATTACAGATACCCACTGATCTACGACTCTGCCGTCTTGGACAAATGGAATCGCTTTCCTGATATCAATGTGCAGAAAAGTACACGCATCATTAACAGCAAGCAGCCCAAAGGAGGACTTTCAGGAACCAAAACAGACACTAGAGGTGCAAAGACAAGCACCAACAAAAGTAAGCCCAAAATGATTCAAAACCTCTGTGAGAAGAAGGTGGTCCATAACCCACCAGGCAAATGGTGTTCACCTCCTATCAAGAAGCAAACCTCAGGCAAAGTGACCAGTCATACGAGGATGAAAGGCTCCAGTGAGAACCATGATGTTGTAAGGTCTTCCCGGCCCAGCCTACATATAGGGTCACCCGGGGCTGCTCCATCTAAGGGGTATCCAAGAGAAACCAAGTCAGAGCCTTCGCTTCATGCTCCCCGCAACACACCAACACAGTCTGTTTGCAGTGAGGAAGTGCTGAAGATCTTCAAGTTCATAGCTCCCTTTTACTTCTACAGGGAAACAAGGCGCTGCTCCTCAGCGCAGAATGAGTACTGGGGCCCTTCTGTTCACACTCCATCCCCACCCTGCCCTCTCTTTCCTCCTCCTCCTCCTCCTAACACCCCAGGTGGAGACTAAGAATGATCCACCTGATAATCACGTGTGACCATCATCTTTATTTCATTCATATTGTTTCCACGGTAGACTTCAAAAACTGAGATGAGGTTTGTTTTGTACTTTATTTTTACTACATTAAATACTTTCAATAAAATATGTGCTTAGTATGTAATGTGTAATATTGATAATATAATTGTTGGATGGATAACAAAAAAGATCATTGCCCCAGTAGAAATATAGAATTGTTCAGAATCTGTGATCTGGCATGCCCACATGAATGTGTGTGATGGCAAAATGAAGCGATTGTATAAGAACTGTAGTTTTCAGATATGAATGGATATCTGGGGTACATATTGCACATGCACCAGAAGTTATCATTTAAGAAAATACCTACTACCATAGAAAGAAACATTTGCATTTCAGGTGTAAATTGATTCAAAATACAATATATATTTATTTTCATTGAACTCACTTACAGATCGATTAATTCCATACCTCTAAGGACTCATGCACGTGGCCCTAGTATAAACAACTCCAATAAATGTATTGTGATCACAGATCCATTCTTCTGAGAAGTACTTTTATAAAATCAGTTTTTATTCAAACTTTCAATAGATTCTAAATAAAAGCTTTCATAAAATTTTCTAACAGAAAATGCTACCAAAATATTGTGGACGGAATATACAAAATATCGGGAACAAAATCTTGAGTATAGTTATATGTCTTTGAAAGAATATCACTAGTGTAATAATAAAAGGGCAATCATTCCCTTTTCAAAATAATTTTAGAAGTTGAGTACCCGTTCACCATGTCTTTTTCCCAAGGACATTTAAAAGGTTATGAACAGAAAAAAACAATGACCTATAAATTTATACTTCCACCCAGTACAGCACAGGGTCATAGATAATATGTATCATCATAAGGTATATTTTAATACTTAGGCCCTGATTTGGAGTTTGGCAGACGATGACGGATATCCTGTCTGCCGAAATATAAATCCCATCATCACTGTTCTTGGACCTGTCCATAAAATGTGTGGCAAGTCCTCTGCCCCTCTAACATAACCGCTGTGTGTTTCATGCTTCAAAGAGACAACTGCCAAATTAATTTATTTTGGGAAACTTTATCTGCACTATTTTCTGAGCTAGTACATCTCTCCTTTCTTGAGGAATACGCAATCTTCCAAGGCACACGAGCAAATTAAATACATCGCATATCTAAAGAGACCATTTCATCTGGTCTCTCCCTTACCCTGAGCCTCTTCTTTCTGAGGTTACTGCAAACCTGGAGGTAACTATAACTCGTGTCCCCGCCCTGCACAGTTATCTGATCAATAATTTTACTACAGATGTTAAGTGACATTATCAATGATGTTATAAAAGATGTCATGAGTGCTGTAATTTGTGCGGTAAGCAGCAGTGCATGGCGAGGACGCAAATTATTTTTACCTTAGGGCACGAATCATAGTTATGTGAGATAAGGCTAACTATAACAGGTGAATTTGTATGATTTAGTACGTTTGAAATGTAAGCTTAACTTTATCGCCCTTGTAACCTTTATTTTTTCAGTGAATTTCTATGTTTTTTTAAATTCTATTTCCTAACTATAACATTCCTGTAACCTTTGTTTTTTTCAGTGAATTTCTATGTTTTTTTAACCTATAGCAATTTTCATAACTATACATTAATTCAACCACCACCGCGCACCACCGCGTGGCCTTTGGCAGTGCACAACGGTGGTTGGTCACAGGGTCTGTAAGCACCCAACCTTGCACGGCCTTTGCCTGTGTGTGGCAGGGGTTGGCAGCAAGACCCTGCATCCAATGTCCCTAACCACCCAACCCTACTCTATACATGGCCCTTTGGCCGTGCATGGCAGGAGTTGGCCGCAGCCTGTCTCTCTGGGTGGGAGAATAGGTGTAAAAGGGTGTATCTGGGGATAAGAAGGGCTGGAAGAGTCTCTGTCTGGGTGTGAGAGTGCATGCATCAGTGTCTAAGTGGGTGCATCTTTACAGGTCTTTGAGTGGGTGCATTAGCGTGTCAATGGATCTGTGAGTGGGTGTGTGAGAGTCTGAGTGTGTCTGTGAGTGGGTGCGTGAGTGTCTTAGTGGGTCTGCGAGTGGGTGTTTGAGGGTCTGAGTGGGGCTGTGAGTTGGTGCATGAGGGTCTGAGTGGATCTGTGATTGGGTGTGGAAGGTCTGAGTGAGTGTGTGAGTGGGAGAAAGAGCATAAAAGAGAGAGAGAGTGAGAGGGAGACATCTTCACTGCAACTTCCACTTAAAGCTAACCGACGATGATGCTCCCTCCTTGAACACCTCTTGCAGCCTTGCAATGCTGAACTTTACCTTCTCAGACATTTTCTATGTTCTAAGTCCGAAGGTAAGTGCTGAATGGGCCCGACCCACTTCTTGTATCCGAGCTGTGCTCGATCGCGGTCAGCCTCAACTTTTGACTTTGACCTTGTCTTCCGCGATTAGATGTCTGCGGTTGGTGCTTTGGTCTTTAGGCCCTATTTTGAACCTTAAACTGCTTTTTGTGCCAAGTTACCCAGGGTTAAGCACAGGTTAATTTTTAGTGACTTTTTGTAGTTCACCCTGCAAGGAATTGTGGCTGTTGATTGACCCTAGTCAACTAACAACCCAATTTCTCACAATTTGTGAATGCTTTGTTCAAGCAAAGAATGCATGCAATAATTATGCTTATATAAAGCCTCTGATTACTAGGTTGTACTTAACATGTGGTTGAGTACTTTGTTGGTTGTTGGTGCTCACAAACAGTTGAAACCCCATTTTGCAGTTTCCTTTGAGCGCAATAAGGTGATAATTTCTTGCATGTTGAGCTTGTCCACTCCTATCCCTTTGAAGATGTATCCAACATAATACTGGTTGTTATTGGGAAGCACTAGAAAGTTGGAAGGAGTGGAAGTTGTGCCCCAGGGTTTCATGTTGGTGAATTCAAAGTAAAGGGGATAAAATCCTTACTATTCTATTATGTGGAAAGGTTAGGTCCACGAAGCCCTTCTAGTGAGTTTTCTAAGATTGTTTCATAAACAATTGAATTCTCCCTTTCCTAAGAAATCCTGAAATTTGACATCAGAGAAAGGGAAATGAGATGGAGTTTTGAGGAGAGTGTAATATCAGGGTGCTGCAAAGACACATTAACAGTAAAATTAAGATGACCCCCACCTTCATACTAAGAAGATTATGACCCTTGACGTGATATAACTTGTGACACCTGGCTGAGGAAAATGCATGTGTGGAGGTCCATAAAGTAGTGATTTCACTACTGTCAGTGATACATAAAAAATGAATCAAAATGTAGTGTGAGGTTAGGCATTATTTTACGGGAACTGTACAACTGAAACATGAAACAAGAACAAAGTCTATTTTTGTGGAATTTGTATTCATCAATTTATTGAAAAGAAAAAAGAAGAAAACCAGTGAAAGTAGTGTCATCATCCTGGTCTGCAAACAATCCACTGAAAGCCTCTCCCCCAGATGTCTGCATCCACACCTCATCACCAACCTGTAGTTGGAGCACTGCTCCACCTGACGCCTGGTCCTCAGAGCCTTGATATTTGTCCACAGTGTGGATAATTTTAACCCCATTTTTAACCAGAGCTACCCTTACATTTCTTGAATAAACAGTGATGTGATAGGTGAAATAATATATCCCGGCAAACTCACAGGTAAACTTTCCTGTTTCTTGACTGTAGTGACTTTGTCCATTATAAATCACTTTGTCAAACTTGATTGGAACGTTGGCAGGTGGCAGCTTAGTAGCAATTGTGAGACCAACTGTGAAGGCACTTTTCGGTACCATGGCGATGTCGCCTGTGTTACCCTTTTCTCCAGTATCTCCTTTAGTGCCTTTTTCACCCTGCAATCCAAGTGCACCCTTTGGTCCGATATCTCCTGTATCACCCTTCAGACCTTGAATGCCGGTTGGACCCACAGGACCAGGCAGCCCAATTGCACCTGTGTAACCTATTTCACCCTTTGCTCCTTCAGGGCCACGATCACCTACGTCACCTTTCATCCCTTTACGGCCTTGGAGTCCTAGCTCTCCCTTTTGACCCTTGTGTCCCACAGGTCCAGGGATCCCTTGAGGGCCAAGTTTCCCTGGAAATCCTCGTAGTCCTTGTTCTCCTTTATTGCCTTTTTCTTCAACCTTGCCATCAGTCCCTAAATACAAAGAAATTACATATATTTAAATCAGATCCTTAGATAATTTTTCATAGGACAATATTATTTCTCAGCCTTTCCCCAACACTTCTCCTTTGAAACTCGCAAGATTTGTGTACCTGGAGCATAACACAAACATCCAACTACCTAGGAAGAATGATAAACACAAAGGGGGTTAATTCTTAAGGTTTTGTGTTGGGTTCAAAGGATTGCATCAAACTACTCACCATCATAAAAGCTCACAGGTGTAGCACAAAATAACACAGTGGAGCCTAAGAGCCCTCACAACCCTTAGTAAGTAACCCCAGCCCTCCCAGGATAGTAGGAAAAGTTGCAACTTTCCCTGTGCAACTCACTTTTTGTGGTGTTATGCAGCATGCCTGCCTGCTCAGATATCTGTTGTATCCTTTAAAGCCTTTTCAATTTGCTTCCATTGCTAGCATGTATACTTAACAGTGATGCAGTCAAAATGTCTTGATAGTGCCAGCAATGGTCCAAACCTTATCAACCTGTGCCTGGGCAGGGCAAATCTGTCAGAATCTCCCATTCCTATGGGTGTTCTCAAATGGATCTGTCCTCAACCACCCACAAGCAAAGGGGGATTTGAGTGATTCCCACCCCCTCAAGTTTTCTTTTTGCAGTGCCACATTAAATAGGTATATATCAGCATATCAAGGTCACAGGTAACCTACAGAAATATCAACTACAGAATATCGACTAGGTAAGTCTATATAGGTGTGTACAGATTTACTATTTATATACATATTTATATACAAATCTTCAAGGCATAGATGTGGCTTTAGCATTGTATATCTACAAGGTACATAAACATAGATTTAAGCTTAGTACTGTTGTGCTGGACCTACTCCAGGTCTGAGATAGAGTATATTTATGACTTTTTTGGGTCCGTTTTGGCCGTAGTAACTATAAAAATGCAGCTTGTGAGTAGCAATGGGCCTACTGTTTTGTAGGTGGGTGTATGCCTCTCCCTCAACCCCTCCTTAAGCCTCCCTAAACCTCTTCTTACCCCTCCCATTTTGTAACAAGATTTCTCTATCTTCCACCCACTCATCCTGTCCCTCCCACATTTACAACTAAGTGTGCCGAGATCACTCTCCACATAAAGACAGGAGCGGTGGAGGTAAAGACCTCCACATGCGTAGGTTGGTATATGGTATTTAATAGTTCATGAGTAGTACTATTGTAGTACTACTAAACATATTACAAAATGCAGTTTATGAATAGGCCCACTATCTCACATTTAGTTCCACTGTAAATCATGTAATGATCAGACAAATTTCACTTCTCTTTGAGAGCAAGGCTCAAACTAACATTTTCATCATGTCCATCAACATCACCTACAGACACTTAAATGTTGCGTTCTCAGTCAACAAAAGCTACAAATGGACTAGAAGCATCTTCAATGTACATATTGCACAATCTTCTCAATGACCAATCAGCCTTATATAACTTCACCAGTTTTTAAGACAACTCTCTGTCCCGTGCACAGTTTTCAGCATTGAGTTTCTGGCATCCCTTGTTCCATGTTTACTTATCTGCTTCAAAATCGTCTTGGCCACAATCTACTAAGATCTCCAGTATGCAGTCTGAAGCTGCCAACATAAGTAATGTCATGTGTGACACTTACAGCCAGTCTCTTACATACAGGAGATCTATATCCATACTTGTAATGGACAAATTTAAATCACAAATCTTGAAAGGTAAACAAGTGCTGCTTAAAAATACACATCGACTGGATGCTTCACATCTGAGACGCGGCAGCTTGGCAGCAACAGCAGTCTGGTGTACCATAGTTAATAAAGTCACTCAAATTCGTCAGTTCAAATCACATTATGTTTGTTTCCACAATTAAGGGACAAATCAAGCCACTGGTTGTTTTCAGATCAAGGTTTCTAAACATACATTAGTACATTCATTGAAATGCACAGTGCTGTAGCTATCACTAGAAATGCAAATAATGTGGCACTCGTGCTCATGGCTGCCAGGGGCCCAATGAATAACAATCTTGGATGTTTTATTACCCAACAGGGAACAGGGGGAGTCCATTTCCTTTTTTGCACCGATGAACATATACCTGATATGAAGAGTTACCATTCTACTATATCAACAATCAGTGTAGAAAGAGAAGTATTAGGCTTGTTCGTGATCTTAGGATGCTCCAGGTTTACCTTGTTGTGCTCAGCTTCAGTGGTCCCTTCCTGAGTTCGCTCAAGACTTTCTTCAATTCTTTCACCAGGATGGACGCCTCTCAATCCCATCTGATAGAAGATTGCTGTTTTATACCTCTACCATTCTTTCGGTAAAAACGTATTTTTCGCATTTAGAGGTCATTTAGAAGTGAGCACAAATGGGTCATCTATCAAAATTTGGCGAATGAACCGTCCTCCCACTTTCCGGTTCAAGCATCTTATTAAGAGCTGGGTTTCAGTCTCCAGAGTCTCGAAGAACTCTGCCACTAGAAACCCTTTACGGCAATTCAACCCCCGCCATTCCCCCAGAGAGCCTGGCTTACTGAAGGTGTGGCTTTCATCACTATTTTTAACTGTTCATGACTGCCATGACGTGCTTGGAGACTGCAAACAGGAAACAAGCATTGGCCTAGTCAATCGGTCTCGGCAATGGAAGTGCCTCATTTTACAAAACAGCAACTGCTGTACGCACAGCATTTTGAAAAAAGATACCCGAGTTTCTTTCTGAAGTGCTTCTCAAGTGTATAGTTATGAAGAAATAATATGACTAATTATGTCCTGTTAAGAGACATGCTATTGCTTCAAACGCCATTGTTTTGTGAATAGAAAGTGAACTGAAAAACAGGAGCGGTCGTGAAAAACGATTCTAAAATGCAGACAGTTAACTTGGAATTTCTCAGAAGTTAATGCATGCTGTTCAGACAGCACGCAGGTTTGCGGGATGCACAAGTGCAGCGCCTTCTAGGACAGTAAGGGGCATATTTACATGGCCCTTGCACTGCCTTAACGCCTCCATAGCGTAATTTTTTTTACGGTAAGGCATGTAATGCCTGCTCAAGGCAGGCGTTAAAATGACGCACCCATTAAAATGAATGGGCCTCCCTGTGCTTTGCTGCACCAGCATCACACTAGAGCAACAAAAGTGCCACAACCGGGCCAAAAATTCTGACGCTGTTGTGGTAATGACAGCCATAGTGTGCCGTATTGTAAATGCAGCGTAACCATGGTGTTAATAGGTGGGGCAAGGGCGACACAAGAGAAGTGGTGCATCAGGACCGATGCACAACTTTCTCATAAATATGCCCCTAAGTGCCGTCACTATAATTAATGAGAAAAGTTTGCATGTATTTCGATGCAGAATTTTGTTTTAGCTCTGATCAGAATGCAATTTAGTTAACACATATTATTGAACATAAAAGTTGTATTTATTTGCTCATAGTGCCATGTTGTCTGTCTGTCCTATGATTAATCAGTGCTGTCAATAATGTCCTTCTGTGGCCATCAGTCGATGGAAAATTATGGCCCTACTTCTAAAGATGTGGGCTATCCCAGTTTTTGGTTCTCAAAATCTGGTGACCCTAGGAGAGACCTAACAATAATTAACTTGCTTTCATATAGCATCTACTGACAGTCTTGGAGTTCCTTATTGTTAAAGTAGTGTTTGTCACTATAAATGATAGCAATAGTACTAACTTTAGAGATGACAATGATAAAAAAGCTCCTAGGAGAACGTATCTGTGATTCAGGGATCACAGAAAGATCTATAGATTATACATTAACTACATAGGAAAAGAGAGCTTAAATGGGCATTTAACATTATCAGCAGCATGGTATGGCTTGCATAAGGTTTCAAAACAGAGCCCTGTTAGACTGGCTTCAAGTGGACTGATACAGAAACGCCTTTACCCCCAGAACTGTAGTGGGGCTATCTGGCTGCCGAGATTGCATAACTTTTGTCCCTCATTGATTAGCAGCACTCGTAACATAGTTTACGGGTGCTTAAGCAGGGATGGCTCCTTTATAATGGCGAAAGGGCGTCAACCCCTTTGCTTGAAAAATAAAACAATATTTCTTTATCGTTTTATCTTTCAGCTGCTGGCTCAGCCAACAGCATGTGAAGGTATGGACGGATTGGGCCACAGGAGGTGGAATGGGGGAGGAGGAGAGAGTGCACCTAAATGCACGTCTGTTTGGCCAGCCATCTTAGTCCAGCCAAACACACATGCACACTTAGGTTCCGCCAAACCTGCTGTATTGAACAGCCGGGCTGGAGAAACTACACAGTCCCCAGGGCAGTGTGTGAGTGGCAATCCAAGCCGCTCAGACCAATCCTGATGCTGCTTTCATATTAGGTTTAGCATGAAAGCAACACCAGGATTGCTGGGGAGCCTGTGCTGGTGTCCCAGTGAATGTTGGGACACCAGAAGAAGAGGAGCATGGCGGCAGGAGGAGGCAGCGATGGCAAAAGGTAAGTTTTTTTAAATTATTTTTTTTATTTCCCCCAGTCCCTCCCCCCGTCCGTCTCTCCCCTTGAGATTTGCGGCGGCTGCCGCTGTGCTTATGTGTCATCTTTTTCCAGATAAAAGCCGCCTTAATTTGTTGTCTGAAATGAGGCACACTGCTACAGGAGGTCACATATTTTCTTCACACACTATGAGCTTAAAAGGAATTAACAATACCCTCTGTAATAAATACTGAGCAGTGTACAACATTGTGGGACAAGTTAACTGCGGATTTTAAAAGGTGAAGCGGCAATTTGTTTCCCACAGGTTGTAGTAATCATCATTGCAGAAGGATGCCTTTCGCTTGGGGGGAAAGCGTAGTTTGCATACCACTTCAAGTGAACCACTATATGCGAGGCTGCCTGCTCCCGACCTTGCTCCAAGGTATGCTGTTCATCTACCACTCCTCCCCCACAAGATCTAATATCCAAGTCCACAGAAAAAGGAAGGCATGCAAGCTCCTACTTGGCCGACCCTTTGATTGTGCGTTTCCGTGATTAGAAGAGGCCTGTGCTGTCACACGCCGCAAGCTGTTTAAAGCACCAGAGAACCGTGCACACCACGTGAAACATCATCCACCACACACAGTTAACCACAGAAGACGATACATGTTCCATTAGGGGCAGGCTACAGCTCTACCCATTAGTTACCAATGGTAGGATGGAGCTCAAAGAAAGCTAAAGTAGGGTGGAACTCGCTGAAACAAAGCAACAGGAATTCTTTGGGTGTTGAAACTCCACTGAAGGTGGTGTTGGTACCAGGGAAAATTTAGAAAGGGTGGGACACCTCAGGCACCAGAGAGAACGGCGACATTAAAACCCACTAGAAAAGGTAAACGAATTCAAGGATAGCAAGAGCACTGGTGAAAAACCCTCTTAACAAAATGAAAAAGGAGTGGCTGCAGTGGTTGTTTAGGAGTAGTTGGACGGTGCACCCGGAGAGGGCTAAACCCCAGAAAAGGCATGACATATGGATGCCCTCGCCAAATGGGAAGAACGCAAAATGGAGTGGCAATGCTGCCAGCAAATAGCAAGCCTATCGGTGGGCTTAAGCCCACGATGTAGCCACAGCATGTCTCAGTTAGAGAAAGCACATGTGCGCTGTCTAGAGCCGAGACCTAAAAAGGGCCAATGCCCAGCACATGCAGGGCTAAAACTCCCAGAGAATCAGGAACATTTTTGTTTTGCTTTGAGGAAGTAAAACTCTATTTTAGGGGGTTATTTTTTGGGAAACAAAATCATTATGAATAGATTGGAGGCTAGGCTGGCATTGACATTTTTGCTGTATGAGTTCCTGGCATGTTATAAGGAACACTTTGTGAAACAATCTTTCGCCAATGGACAGAGTAAAGTGTAAAAGGCCATTTATTAGGACAGGATTGCATATCACTGAAACATATTAACATTACTATAATAACATTAAACAACAGCTTAAATGTAACTCCCCTTTTTTGGCTGAGTTGAGTAAGTAAGAGGCTGGCTTCACCTCTCCTGATTCCTATAACTCCCCCTGAACCCCACCCTTTCCCACCAAACCCCACGTTCCTGTCCTTGGCCTCCCCTGTTACATAAAGAATTCCAGGGAAAGACTGGGCTGTGTCCTTCACTTCCTCTAGAACCCTTCATCATGAAACAATCATATGCCAATACACAGAGTAAAGTGTAAAAGGCCATTTATCAATGGCAGCTCCTCTACAATGTCAGAGGAGCATTGCCACAGTGACTCAGAGCCAGCAGCTGAAAAATAAAATATTTTATTACCATTTTATTTTTCAGCGGCTGGCTGGGCCAGCGTGTGCAGGGAGGAGCGGGGCTGGGCCATGGGAGGGGGAAGAGGAGTGGAGTATAGTCACTGGACTGCACTTAAAAGTGTGCATGCCCGTTTGGCCGGCTGTCTTAGGCCAGCCAAACAGACATAAGCAGTTAGGTTTCTCCAACCCAGCTGTGTTGCACAGCCAGGTTGGAGCAACAGCACAGACTCCCATTCACTGTCTGAGTCGCAAACCAAGCCACTCAGGTCAATCCTGGACCTGTTCTTGTGCAAGGTATAGCATGAGAGCAGCACAAGGATTGCATGGGCAGCCTGTGTTGGTTCCCAGGGACTGCTGAGACACCATCAGGAGCAGGAAAGAAGAGGAGCTAGGCGGCCGGCAGCGTCGGCAGCAAGACAGGTAAGTTTTATTTTTTATTATTTCCCTAGTGCCCCATTCTCCCCTTCTCCCCACACTTTAGATTTGCAGCAGCTGCCACTGCCATTTTTAGGACAGGATTGCATATCATTAAAGCATATTAACATTATTATAATAACATTAGACAACAGCTTAAATGTAGCCCTGCTTTTTCAACCCATCTTTTTCCCTTTTACACAAAGCTTTCACTCCTGCACACCATCTTGTTTACACTCTTCCTTTAGACCTTTCATTCTATCATCCTTTCCATTCCCAATCTCTTTCTCACTTCCTTTCCCTAAACATCCTCCAATGAAGTCTCATTAATCTGTACCAAACATCTCTCACTTCATTCATCCTTCACCTGTGCTATCTTCCTTCCCCACTGAGGGGTGGATCCACCTGCATCTAACTCTCCACCCTCCAAATTCTACCACTCAGAAAAAACCCTGAGGGCAACACTGCAACACAATTGTTCACCTGCCACTGCACCAAATCTTCTCATGCCACAGTGTGCCCAACAAATCTCATATTTCCAGCATGTAGTAAGCATTGCCCAGGTTAGATCGATGCACTCTGTCTGAACGAAACAAGCCCGGCTTATCCTCCTGGATACCATTGTGTGCCACCACCTTGATGTCCCTGACCAAACAAAAAACCCACATTGCCCTGTTGAACTTTCACCTGTCCTTGTCTCTGGCTGCATGTTTAATGGCCCTCCTTCATTTCAGCCGCAGCACAGATTCCATCCATACCAAACAAGTCCCTGCCAACTTCTGTTTCAGCAACAGTAAGTCCCTTTGCGTGCATTATAGTAAAGTTAAGTCAGATAAGTGTACTAGATCATTCTCTCCTAGGTGTATTAACAGCAGCAAGTCTAGGCATCCCCACTTAGCCACCAGTGTCGTCAACCACAGCAAAAGATTGCCCAATCTCATCCCACTCTTCCCCACCAAAACACTACATGCCTGCTGCTTGTCAATCCCAGGTTCCGTCCATGCAGCTGCCATTGTGCATACTTAGCAGCCCAGTGAATGAAAGAATGACCTATCATTTAGGTCACTGCCTTATGTCTCCTCTGACCATCCACACACCCTATGGAGAAAAAAGGGGGGAGATGGGAGAATAGCAATAGCTGTAAACTCCTATGTGTCACTCTCCTCCAAGCGTCCTCATCCAGCAAAGATCACTTTCATTTCCTCACATACCTCTCGCAACACCTCGACCTCCAACTACCGATCCTGCGAATCTGAGCCCCATCCATTCCCAATCAAGCAGCTGCAGTTGCTGCCTCAATCCTGAAGGAATGAGCCCCAAAATTGGCTGGATCTTGCCCTATCCTCTTCAAGGTCAGTAACTGAGATGCAATAACCCTTGCTCTAACTTCATGGCATAAAATGTCCTTGTGCCTGCACCCTGGCCAACTTATGAATCTGCTCCAATCTCTCACTAGAAACTTGTCATAACAACCACTCTCCTGCAACCATACCCATTTGCCTCTGCCAGCCTGATCCGTCTTGGATTTCCTCAACTAGATCCACACTTGTCTCTGCTCCAAATGTATCTCTTCACGTTGTACCCCCAGCTTCATGCCCTCTCCCCAACAATTCAGACACCTTAAATGTACCACAAAACCTCCAAACCATGCACAACCTGAACAAAGCATCCTCAAAATTGTCATTGCAACACTTGAGCAAGTGTGCGACAATCCCCACTAGCAATTCAAATGTGATTGCTTCCCTTAGCTCCTTCCTTTGCATGCCCCAAATCCTGCCCCAACCTTTCAGAACCCTCCACAAAATGTCGTCCTTAGCAGGATCAAACCCCCAAAACAATCTACCATAAAAAGACACACCTGCCAACTTGCACACTATTGTCGCAGGTGACAAACCTTTACCAACTAGAAACATAACAAAACATAACACTCAACCTTTCCTGTCACTCTGATCCTGACTCCGCAGCCTACCCAATGCCCTTCAAAGTTCTCAAATTCATTCCAGGCCAGGCGATAACTCCTCCTGGTAGACTTTGCTAAAGACAGCTCCACCAGCCCAATGACTCTCATATACCCCATGCCCAAATTTCTGCAGGAACAGGCGTCTTGACCTTCCCTGCTTCTGGTTCCAGGCTGTGGTATTGATGCCTCTATGAATGAGATAAGGAATCAGCTATGGAGTTGTTCACCCCAGGAACATGCTTAGCCTTAAAACTATGTTGAACTGTAAGCATAAGAGCATGAAACAATGCAACAGACGGAGAACCCTCAAATACTCACCCTCTGCCTATTCACCAGCTCTAACACAGTCATCTTGTTCACATTAAACATCACTGTCCTGTTCGCCAACTCACCACCCCAGAAATCCAATGCCACCAAAAGGGGAAAAACTCCAGAAAAGCTATGCTCCTGCCCTGCTGAACCCATTGCAGAAGCCACTGCTTCCCACACCATCTCCTGTCCCAGAAAAGGCCAAATCACAAGGGCCCTGCTTCATCAGAAAACATTAGACTGTTTCCTCCTCCCAAAACAACATTGACCCTCCATTGAAGTCATCCAAAAAAAGAGCACAATACCACCATATCTGCTCTCACTACCATGGAAATCCTCACCCTGGGATGTGTTAAAACCGCTCCAGACATTGCCATACCCAACCTTCTGCAAAAAATCTGTCCTCCCCGCACCATTCTACATGCAAAATTCAGGAAACCCAGTAGTTGATATACTTTCCTCAACTCAAGCCATCGTTCGCCAATCAGCTCCACCAAAAACCTCTGAATATCCTGAACCTTCAACCCTGGCAGTCACACTACTATTTTCACTGTGTCAAGTTCGATATCCAGGAATGTCAATACTATGCTAGGGCCTTCTGTCTTCTCTGGCACCAAAGGAACACCCATCTCTCCTGCCATAGCCTCAAGTTGCCTAAGAGCCCTATAGCCCTCCCCTGATCCTTCTTTTCCAACAAAAAGGAAATCATCCAATTAGTGTGACACCATTCGTTTTCCACTACATTTCATGAAGACCCATTGTAGAAAAGTACTGAATGTTTCAAACAAAGCACAAGAAATTGCACATCCCATGGGCAAAACTCTGTCCACATAGATGGCTCCCACAAATTGCATGCCCAGCAGCGGAAAGTCTTCTGGATGTATTAGCAGCAGCCGAAAAGCTGACTTAATGTGACACTTCACCAATTCTGCTCCACAACCACAGCCCCTGATCAACCTGATTGTGTCATCAACTGAGGCATACACAATCTTGGTGTCTTCATCCACAATAAAATCATTCACAGAAGCACCTTAGGCCCATGACATATGGTGAATCAGTCTGAATTCATCCTCTGCCTTTTTGGGCACCACTCCCAGTGGGGATATAATCAGATTCTCCAGAGGCCAGGCATAGATAGGGCCCGCAATCCTGCCCTATGCAAGCTCTTTCTCTAGCTTGTAGCATGGCTGCCACTACCTCTGGTGCAGACTTGGATGACTGCAAATTGTCAGCCCATCTCAGTCCCCTGGGGCCCTGACTGCCAACTCGAAAACCCTCCTGAAAGCTCCATTCCAACCTCAACGCTGACTGTTTGTCTGGGTATTGCGACAGCTATGGCAATAGGATCTGGAGCTTAATTGGTGTATGAGCCCTTTGCACCAGAATAGACCTGTTGCCTCCTCCCTTTAGATTTCCTCCATTGCTCTGAGGGGCTGGCCAGCGTGAAGCACTGGTTGACCAGATGCTTCCCATCACATTTTGAACAGTCATGCTTACATTTACAGTGCTGTCTAGAGCAGAATCACTTGTTGAACTTCCAGCAGGCCCCTGCATTGTTACCTGCCAGTCTAGACACAGTACCCACCCCTTGTTGACCAGGACAGGGGTGAAAGGGCTTATACATGATTGAAAGGCCACTCGCTGTATGGGTAGAGGCTGTGGATTGCATGAATGACATCCACTGCATTCAGAGTTCTGAGTCAACATCACCCCAATGTTTTTCTGGGCTCAAACTTACCCTGGCCCTAAACTCCCCATCATAACTGGGCCATGCATAACCCCCGAAATGCATTTATTCTTTCCTCATAATGTCCATGTATTTAAATAATGCAATGTCTCTCACCGCATATTTCTCACAGTATATGCTAGCATAAATCAGAAGTGCTGAAGTCCAGTTCTCCATGGTAATGGGAACCCGTGGGCGCCACGCTAGCTCCCACTCCTCCTCTTTGGACCCATCTTTAGCTTCAATATCCCTATGTAAAAAGTTTGAAATCATCCACATATTCATGCTTCCAGATACAGTTCTTTGTGTTATCCGATACATGAGACTCAAGTGACATTGCCAGGCCCATACAGGGCAGCCGTTTACTATGCCCCCTACTGTTCTTGTTATCTTCCACCTCTACATCTTTCTCAGTGTCCATCTGGACATCCGTGACCCTTTACCACTAGATGGGTCACTATCTTTCTTACCTCCTTTCGCAAATTCCTTCTTTGCGCCAGCATCCTCAATCACCACTTCCCCTACTCCCACCAATGTATGCTTTTTTGGTAACCCCACCACTCTGTGCATCTCACACAGACCACCATTCTTTCTTACTTGACAGTGCTGGTCCAGGGTCTGGTTTGTCTCTGAATTGTCTATTTCAATCCTCCTTCCTATGACCTGTATTGCCTCCATTGCCCGCTCTTGACTTCTGAAAAACACCAACTGCCATCTCTGTTGCTGCCCTTCTCCTGACATCCCACGCCACAGGCATGCACACCTCCCCCTCATCATGCAGTTCACCTTTTTCCCATCCGTCACTGTCTTCATCATAATCCAGCTCCAATTCATCTCACTCTGTGTGCTCATCATGCATGACCCACTCTGAACTTTCGCCCCTGTGTGCCATAGACACACACGTCCTCCATCTTGGATGATTTATCTCGGACATTGTGATGTTGCTCCCTCATTGTAGGGAGGGCTGCCATAGACACCCCTATGTCTTCAGACCAACGTCTAGGGGCCGTCATGCGTGTCACTTGCTGGCCTTGTCACACTTACTGCCCGCTGGCTGCTCCAGCCAGGTGGATCGACAGCACACTGTACCCTCAAGTCGCATGAGCTCCTGCTTGAGCATGAATCCACAAATCCTCATCTGGTACCCATATCCAACATCCCCCACTAGTGTGAGGACCTGACCTTGTCCCCCACCTCTACTGTAGCTGCCTCACCTTTCACTCCCCCCACTTGAGATCTGTGTCCCATATTCACCATCCTGTCTTCACACAGGCGTTGCCAATGCTGTTCTGTTTCTTCGATGACTCTCCTTTGTTCTTTAATCCATGCCTCAAGGTCAATGTGCTGCCATTTACTACTATCCGGGCCTGCCCCCAGCACCTAAGGCCTGTGCAGTGGTTCATTAGCCAAATAGTTAGGCTCCAGCCTGTCTGCACCATCAGAAAGTCCAACATGGTGCCTAGATCCCCCCTCCTCTCCCTGTGTGCTTGAGTCTTGGCCTTATGCGTACCGTTAGCCAAGCCTTTTCCTTGCAGGCCAGCACTTGTTTCTGGCATTACTAAATGCCCGCCAGTTGCTGCCTTCTTTGTTAAATCTATGGGTTCCTCCACTATCAGGGGCCTACTGTCATTCGGGCCCCCTCAGCTTCTCTGCCTGTCACCACTATTCAATTTTCTGGCCCCTGTCTCTTTCATGACAGGCAAACCGCAGACGTGACCTGTCCGACAGGTGCATAAAGGCTCTAACGCCTACCAACTGGCTTCTTTGTTCCCTTTGCTGCCGTCGATAAGCTCTAGCTCCTTTACTCTAGGTGGGAACAGGCCGCTATCATGGCAGCGACACTGCATGGCGCAGCGCGTGTCAGCCCACACATCCCTATACAGGCCTCCTCCAAGATGCCAGGCCTTAAGAGGTCAGCGCAGCCCACTACTCCCAGCATGAGCAAGGTATTTCGCACAGCCTCAGCCTGTGCTTCTGCCATAAATACTGCCTCTTTGCTGCTCACATTGTGCACTGCAATAAATAGGCCGCAGCCTGTGACAAACTTTATACCCCAACCCCGGTGGTGCTGTTTCGAGTCAGGAACCTCTCCCCTTGAATCCAGCTCCTGCCCACCAAGCCCACCTATCCTGCGATTGCCTCCCCTGTTGCACTATATATCCCAGGGAAATATTGGGCTGGGCCCTTCACTTCCCCTGGGTCCCTTCATTGGCAAAAAATCCTTGCCAGATTGACAGGAAACTCTAAATTTGGGAGACAGATAGCCACAAGAGTGACTAAAGCTTCTGGGTGTCCACACCCCCAGCACCTGTCAAACTTTATATGAGCACCCTAGTCTCTAAATCACAACCTCTAGTTTATGGATGGATAAATAGATTGAAGTAATTTCTTCGAACAGCTCTTGTGCCATGTGTACTGGGAAGACTCATATATACCAAAGTATTACCCTGAGAATCTTACTCTCTTACAATTTGTAAAGTTATTTTAAACAGTTTACCTACCAGATTAGTTTGCAGCAAGTGTGCATTGTTACACATTTTTTCACAATCCACGATAGCTAAATAATCAAGAACTTCGCAGGACAGAGTGGCTACCAATAACCGCTTCATTTCATGATTGTCAAAAATGTATTATAAATTATTCACAACCAATACAATCAATGCACCAAACACAACCAAACATAGATATTTCACATCACATATAACTACTAAAAATGGTTAGAGCATTGTTGTACTCTCAAAAGCATCTAATAATAGAAATGATGCCCTAATCTATTTATATGTGGAACAATCAATGACGAAATGTTGGCATTTCGGCCCACTTTACAAATTTTGTTGGAAAAAATATGCAATCTCATTGCCACTTAGGTAAAGTAATCTTCCTGCTGATAAGTGTTGATTATCTAGGGCCAATTTATTATGATGGAGTGAACATGTTTTAAATCAGTCTATTTTTGAGCTCTTAGAGAGTTTCTTAAGATATCCAAATGGGGCAAAGCAAACATGCTATCCAGGAAACACTAACTCAGTGTCAACACACTCTTCAGTAGTTAAACACCATTTGGAAAATTACAGTGCAACTCCTATATCTTCAGTATAAACAACTTCACATGAAAGAACAGATGCTACTGATACTCTGACCTCTAAACTAGCTGCCCCTTCAATACCCCATTGTATGGTTTTAACACACCTAATTTAGAAGTCTTAAGAAATTCAAAAGAAGGGGTTAAGTTATTACTGCTTCTTGATTATGTTTCCAATTTTCATGACAGGTGCGAATGGCAGTAGGTAATGAAAAACGTGTGCAATGAGCTGCCTCTTCCAGCTAAGCTTCCTTCTGAACTTTCCTTTAAACATCATTTGTTACTGCAAGTCTCCATCTCCTGTACAGTGAAACATAAATAGCAATAGTCTTATTGTGAGAGAAGTATTGTTCCCATAGCTTTGGATCTCTCATTCATCTGAACTCTGACTTTGGCGTAACTGGGAATCACAATGTAGAGACCAACATGGAGTGGCTGACGCATCTAGTTTATAAAAGCAGTCTTCTTGGGTGCCTTTAAGTAAGTCATGCAATTACCTTACGCATTCTAGGCCTATGGGGTTACTTTGTCACAATATTCTTTCTGAAAGTTATGCAAAGTTTTTTGGGTTCACATAAAATGGCTCAGATTCAGAAGAAACTGAGTGCTTGGGAAGAAGTACAGCATTTCTCAAATTAGGTAACTTGGATTTGAAGGTCATCTTGGCATCTACCTTCACATAACTGCCATGAAACTTTCACATGTTGAAAGCTATTATTATTGAATGCTTCTGGACTTCTGGTCAACTAGACACTTGAAGGTTGAAAAAGGAAAAGAGGTGAAAATAGAATGTGAGAACCGAAAGCTATAATGCATACAGACTCTGCCCCCTAGTCTGACTTCCCCTTTTTCACCATTCCCATTCTCCCTTTAGTATTAGATATATCTATCAGAATCCTTGCACTCCTTAGTACTACTCTATACAAGATGCATAGCGACCCATAGGCATCCCAGCGCTGGTTGAGTGATACTATGATACTGACCACAACTGTTACTCAGTATGGGGTTAGTTATTGAATAGCCAGGTCTTGAGAAGTTTTCAGAAGACCAGACCATTGTAAGTTGTTTAAAAGGCCGGGGGAGGGGATTCCAGATTTTGGCAATATTAAAGCTGAAGGACCATCCACCACTTCCAGCTCTTTTAATAGTGGAACAGCGGCTAAGTGGGCTTTGATGTATCTTAGGACCCTGGGGACGTAGAGGGAAACGAGCTAGTGAGAGATGGAATGTCGTTGCATATTAAGAGCTCTGTGTACAGTGCACAAAGCTTTGAATTTGATTCTTTGGACAATCAGGAGCCAGTAGAGGTCTGCCAGACCTTGTCTAGTTGAAGAATTCTGAGAGTCCCTAGCAAAGTATTTGCTACAGCATTTTGCATGACCTATAATTTTCGCATGACTGCCATGGGTGCATTCCCAGGGTGGAAGAGGATCAATGCCTGGACTACCAGCCTCCTTGTTGTCTGGGGGAGCAGCTGAAATAATTTTTGTTTAACATGTGAAGGATTCCAAAACAGATGGCTGAAAGTTTGGTAGCCTGGGTTTCCTTCAAAAGAGTTTTATCCAACCATAACCCCAAAGATTTTATAACCGTTTTGGGGGCTGGCCTAGGTGTTCCGGCCAACTCAGAGCCCATTGTGGGTTTGGGTTGTTCCCTAGGATCATCAGTTCAGTCTTGGTTCCATTCAGCTTAAGGCACAACTTGTTCATCCAGGTGGCTACGAGCTTCAGACAAGGTCCCAGGGTGGTGGCTGCAGGGTCCATGTATGGGGCGCACAAGAATACTAACTGGGTGTCATCTGTGTGAGAAACTATGGAGATCCTGAAAAGTGTGACAGTGTCCGCGAGTGGTTGCATATATAGATTAAAAAACATGGGACTCAGGGATGATCCCTGCGGGATTCCACAGCTGAGAGAGGTTATGTCAGAAAAGCAGGATTTGCTGAATACCTGGGAGGATCTGTCCTTCAGGAAGGAGCTGTGCCAGTCCAGGCCTTTTCCTTATGCTCCGACCATATGGATCCTTTGTGCAGCACACCACCTTGCAATGTCCATATCACCTGAGTCCATATCACCTTAAAATAAATATTGTGTCTCCTTAGGCACATTAGGAACTTCAGGCACAACCATATTCAGCACCCTACTCGCCTCTACCCCACCTTCTTATCTTCCTTCACTCCTGAAGCCACAGGTGATATGGACAGTGCAAGGTGGTGTGCTGCACAACATAAGGCAGATTAACAAAAGCATTAATGAGTACGGGAAGAACCACAGGAGTACCCTTTTACATACTTTCATAAAACCTTGTAAATTGGCCCCGAAAAATCTGCCTCTCTGTTATTAAAAATGCACAGGGCATATGACCAGATGTACGTAGCTTTTTTTTTCTTGTCGCAAACAGCCCGATTTGCTACAAGAAAAAAGCATTTTGCTATGTACAAACCCTATTTTGTGATTCGGTAATCTCAGCACAACACTGCTGAGTACAACCATGTTCTCCACCCGCCTTTTCATGATGGTTCAACAGCCATGAAAAAGCTGGTAGACAACAAGTGCAGGGGGCCACAGGGTGCCCATGCACTGCCCATGCCAGTGACCTTTGGCATGGGCAGTGCAGAGGTCCCTCTGCCCAGCACCCTTGAAATGCTGTGCTCGTACACCCTACGTGCTGCAGCATTGCCACCAACTTAATTATGAGCCGGTAGCAATGCTGCCACACCTTTCTCACTGAGCTTAAGCCCAGTGGGAAAGTTGTGATAGGGCCGGTGGTAGGGTGACCACCTCTCCGTAAATTTCACAGACTGCCCGTAATTTCGCCCTGCTGTCCTTTGTCCGTGATGGAAGGTTTAATGGACGGCATTTGTCCGTAATTTTAGCCTTTCACCAAAAGGACAACGGACGGTAGGGCGAAATTACGGGCACTTTCCCCAGCTGGATTGAAAGGCAGGGAGTTTCCTGTGCTCGGAGGGAGGGGAGTGGCAGACAGATAAGAAAAGGCCTTCTTGCCAGGGTGTCTCCTTCCCTAAAGAAATGAAAATGTGTGCAACTGGTAAATCTGCAAATGCAAAGGGGCTTGAAAACCTGCATTGACTTTAATAAAAGGAGTCACTTGAAGCTTTCTGATGGTAAAGGTATTTTCATTTAGAGAGGTACTGTAATGGTGTTCCAAGGTGAGCTGTGGAGTATGTGGTTTTAATGGAGTTTTATAAAAAAAAATTAGTACTAGGTATAAACTGTATATTATTCAAATCTGTATTTCAGAAGCACTTTTTTTTATTTAACAGAAATGTATTTGCGCATTTTGTAGCAGCCCACATTATGATGTAATTGTATTTATAAAGCGCTTACTACCCCTGAAGCGGTGTCAAATGCATGTTTACAGTAAGGACTTACACATTTACAGTTCTTTCAGGGACCTCTGTACCTCATAGTACTAACAAACATTGGCAAAGCCAAAAGTTCTAGTCTACGCATGTTATACACTAGAGTGGTTGCTGTTCATGGATAAAAGTTAGTGGCATAGTAGTGTGGAGTGGAGTAGAGTGGCATAGGAGCAGTGGCACAGTGGTGCAGAGTGAGTGCAGTGGGGTACAGTGAAGTTGTTTAGAGTGCATTGGCGTAGAATGCAGTGGTTTAGAGGGCATTGGCATGGAGTGGTGTGGGGCAGAGTAGAGTGGCATTGAGTGTTGTGGAATAGAGTGGCATACAAGAGAGTGGCAGAGAGTGCAGTAGTGTAAAGTGGTGCAGTGGTATAGAGTGCAGAGTAGACTCATGTGGCGGAGAGTGCAGTGGCATAAAGTGGATAAGTGTAGAGTGTTGTGGTGCAGAGTATAGTACTGTAGAGTGCAGTTGCGTACAATGGGGTGATGCAGAGTAGAGTGGCATAGAGTGCAGTGGCATAGGATGCAGTAGTACAGAGTAGATTGGTGTGCAGTACAGTGGTGGAGAATGCAATGCAGAGTAGAGTGTCAGTGCACTGATGTAGTGTGGAGTACAGAGGTGCAGAGAAGAGGGCAGTGGCATACAGTGCAGTTGTTTAGAGTCCATTGGTACAGAGTGCAGTGGCATGGGGTAGAGTAGCATAGAGTGCAGTGGAGTAGAGTAGCATACAATAGAGTGGCAGAGAGTGCAGTAATGCAGAGTGGTGCAGTGTCATAAAGTGACATAGATTGAATTGACCATTATATTTGCACAGACATACAGTTTTTCAAATCAAACTATACTGTACACAGAAGATGATGTGTGGAAATTACATCACCTAATGCAATGATTTGTTTTAATCATACAAAAGGTATTTGTTTCCAGCACAGTTCAGAATTAACAAAAATGTGCTTCATTTGTACTCCTAATTCTGATATATTCTGAAGTTTATTTAAATTTTGTCATGTGATAGAAAAAAAATATTTCCTAACCCCAGTATCCAGCAAGATTGTCGCATAAATCCTCTCACTTTGAAGTCAGAGAAAGAAAAGTAAACACTGAGTTCCCACTGAAGACAAAGCCTGACATTGGACTTTATTCGTTGAATGCACAGCCAATGTGATGAGATAAGAGCAAGATTTACAGGCCTGTTTACAGAAAGGGAGCACTCGGAAGGAAACTGTAAATAAGGTTTAGGGAAGGGACGAACTCAAGCTGCATAGCCTAAATCAAATAAAGCCAGCAAATTGAAAGCAACAAAATGTGAGTTACAAACCACAAGGCCAATGGCAAGCAATGGGTGGAATGCATTCCCAAGGAAGCTCTATGAATGTACTTAAAGTGACAGCTGTAGGATAATTTGTGGGGAAAGTCCAGTATTTTAATCCAGTCTGTATCTTGCAGAGGTTTAGCCACATCAATCACCCAGGTAGTATGACGCGAAGACCTGGAGTGGTTTCCACATCGCAGGAAAGGTCTGTACACCTGTTCTATCAGTTTGCCACCAGTTCCTATGTTGTAGAGCTTCTGGTACACCTCTTCTAGGGTTAGTGCTAGTTGGCAGACATGAAATAGGGGATTTAATGATTGTCTAAGGTGGTTGTAAGTAAGGAGTTGACCGGGTTGAAGATGGTAGTCTGCCACAAGGGTTTGGAAATTTAGTAACTCGCAGTCCAGAAACAAATCCACCAATTTTAAGACACCTGCAGCATGCCACTGATGGAGTTGCTCTGAGCACAGCCGTCCTGTGCGAGTGGGAAGGCTTAGCAAAGATAGTGCAGGAGCACAGGGTTTCTTCATGTCAGTGAGTTTACAGGTTCTAGCAAGGCAAGAGAAAGCTGTGCATGATAACCCCGGATGGTGATCCGTAGAATGGTCAGTAGGAAACAATGAGCAGTGCATTAAGCCTTCCTTAAAAGTTTTTACTGGTAAACCCCATCTCATGCAGGCAGAAAGCCAGAGAGCCACCCACTGGACCTGTGTAGCTGAAATAATAGCATTCTAAGTCCAGAAGACTTAATCCAGCTGCAGTCACAGGTAGCTTTACATTGGAAAGAGCTACCTGACGGCGCCGCAGCGACCAAATCAGATGTGTGGCATGTCTGAGGAAGGATTGAAGGACGAGCAAGAGAAGGTTTGCAAAATTATACTATCGTCGGGGTACCAAACCATCTTCACTAGTGCCACATGGCCCACTACAGAAAGCAGAAAAGAAGACCAAAAAGCAAACTGGGTGACGCTCTGTCGAGATTTCCATCCTGCAAATCAGTGGGAGAATGGTAGATATTAAACACTAGGTATCAAAAGGTAACTGGTTCCCAGTTCAATCTGAGATCTAATTGTACATAAAGGGGGAAACAGTGCCATATGTTAAACAAACACTAATTGCATTTTAAAATGTTTACTTTTTGTTTGTGCAATTTACATCCCAAATATTTTGAAGATGCTATATGTATTTGACACTTAGGGATGACTCAGATCACTAGTTTGGCTTTTGATCAATTTCAAAACCATTTAAAGACATGGACAAAGCAGGCAATTGCCTTGCACAAACTTGCAAGGGGTCTGGCCCCTGTTCACCCTTCACAAGCACGAACACCGGACCATTGCACCAGAAGAGTTTGCCAAGGTGGATGAGTGTTGCTTGTTCAACCACTTGAGAGTGCCTCTTCTTTTTCTCTTCTGTGTGCAGAGACAACTCCCCAGGTACCCAATACCTTCCGATAGTCTTGGTGGACCCATCTTGTCTGATTTTAGGAATTGTCCCACCTTGTTCTTCTCTTCCTAATTTACCCAGTTCTTAGCAACACTTTAAATCACTTGCCGTGGATCTCCCATTTGATCTCAATTTCATCCTCCTCTTTTATTATCTTTGATTGGTAGTCTGGGCTCCCAGTTCTGAGATAAATGTCCCAGACTTACACTCTAGTGCTGTGAGACTACAGACAAGTTGTGGGTACCTCACATCCTGACATTAGGTGTGAGACTGTCGCCCACACCATCTGCCCTGCCTCTTAAATTTTTTTTTAGGTTGAATGTCCATGGGCGGTTGGGGTGAGCCAGATATTTTTGTTCAATTTGTTTAAACTAGCATAAGGTTAATTACCTTAATGTTTCCCAAACTGTTTGCCAGGGGTTTTAAAATGTTCAGAAACATAATCAAAAATTTGCTGTTTCTTTCTCTTCAAGAAAGCTTGGGTAGATTTGGGTAGGGGTGACAGCCTTGACACAGTGCTGAAGGGCATTAATTTACTACTAAACAAGGATGTAATGTGACACCTAAATGTAGCATACCATGAGGCAATCACAAAAAGACCACAGTGAATAAATAGCACTATGTTAATAAAAGAGTAAATAAATGCACTGATAACATAGTGAGGCATGGCCTCTCTTGGGTGTGTCTGTAAAACTGATGTTTGTTCTTGAAATTTTGTCCTGAATTTTGACCCTTTGTCCTGAATTTTTGCCCTGAATTTTGACCCTCTGTCCTGATTTTTTTACAGTCCTGTCCAGAATTTGCCTCAGTGCCAGGTGGTCACCCTAGCCGGTGGGGAGACCGCCAAATCGACGGTGGTCTGGTTTTCCAACCACCAAACTCGTAAACAGGCCCTTAGACTTTTGGAAACTGGCGTTTTGATTTTTTTCTCACCGGATTGTCCTCTTTCTCCTTTGTTACCATCTTTTCCTGGGATCCCAGGAGGTCCTGCTTCACCTAAGTAAAGAAAGAAGCATAGTCACTTTTAAATCCCATCAATAAAACATACACTGACAATAAGGCAAAGACTAAATCTAAACAAGTATTTTTTCTTTTATAGTTTATAAGCGTATGGATCCATTTGTGTTTGGGACAAAAAGATAACGAAATACAGAGGCACATGTATTAGTACCCATGGATTCTGGAACAGGGATCAGGGATGTATGGGCAATTTGAAAGGACAACATAACCAACAGGACCAACTGGGCAATACCAACACAGAGAGAAAGAAGAGCAGGTGGATAACAAGAAAGTAGACTATTGAGTACCAGGACACCTTGTTAGAGGGACTGTGAGGCAGTAAGAGGCTGGCACTTGGAGCGTTGTATGTCAGAATATTGAGCACAAAATTATTGTGCAAAAAATATTGTAGCCTGAACATCAACTAACAAAATGTTGTCACAGTAAGGAAAAATTTACTGGCTCTGATTTAGTTTGGTGGATGGGATTTCCCGTACACCAGAGGGACCCCACAAGAACCCCATAGGATATAATACACTTCTAATGGCAGATGGGATACATGCCACGTTCGTGACAGGGTGTCCCGTCTGCCAAATTCTAAATCAGGCCCTTGCTATTCTTAGCTCAGCATGTACGTACAATTAATTTATCTATATCTCTATATGGAGTAAGGTGTGATAAAATTATATTTATCGATCTATACATAGTTTTATACTATCTTTGTGGTTCATATTCTGGCTCAGATTTTTTTTTAAGTGCTTTATTCATAACTCCGTTTTCTATTATTATACCCACTTGGAAACACCAGGACAGGTGAACATTGGGACTGGGATACACTATCACAGACTCGAGCCGAGGAAACCAGCACATCAAAACATGAACACTGCAATACGAAAACACAGGCACTGGGACAGGAAGAAATAGGCACTGGTACTCAGGAAGACACTAAGAGGGTCATTCTGACCCTGGCGGCCGGTGGCCGCCAGGGCCACCGACCACGGGAGCACCGCCGACAGGCTGGCGGTGCTCCAATGAGCATTCTGACCGCGGCGGTTCAGCCGCGGTCAGAAGCGGAAAGTCAGCGGTCTCCCGCTGACTTTCCGCTGCTCATTGGAATCCTCCATGGCTGCGGAGCGCGCTCCGCAGCCATGAGGATTCTGACCCCCCCTACCGCCATCCAGTTCATGGCGGGAAAGCCGCCATGAACAGGATGGCGGTAGGGGGGGTCGCGGGGCCCCTGGGGGCCCCTGCCGTGCCCATGCCAATGGCATGGGCACGGCAGGGGCCCCCGTAAGAGGGCCCCAAAATGTATTTCACTGTCTGCCTTGCAGACAGTGAAATACGCGACGGGTGCAGTAGCACCCGTCGCACCTTCCCACTCCGCCGGCTCGATTACGAGCCGGCATCCTCGTGGGAAGGTCGTTTTCCCCTGGGCTGGCGGGCGGTTTAACTGGAACCGCCCGCCAGCCCAGGGGAAAACTCGTAATACCCGCCGCGGTCTTTTGACCGCGGCGCGGTAATTTGGAGGGCGGGATCCTGGCGGGCGGCCTCCGCCGCCCGCCAGGGTCATAATGAGGCCCTAAGGCCCTAATTACAACCCGGGCGGTCAAAGACTGCCAGGGCTGTTTTGGAGTTTGCACCGCCAACAGGCTGGCGGTGCAAACTCGCGTAATATGACCGTAGCGGAAGCGCCGCGGTCCAACCGCCGGAACCGGCGGTTTACCGCCATGTTGGTCCTGGCTGAGCAGCGCTGCCCAGGGGATTATGAGTCCCCCTCCCGCCAGCCTTTTCATGGCGGTAGGAACTGCCATGAAAAGGCTGGCGGAAAGGGGAGTCGCGGGCCCCTGGGGGCCCCTGCACTGCCCATGCCTTTGGCGTGGGCAATGCAGGGGCCCCCTGCCACAGCCCCATGGAGCATTTCACTGTCTGCATAGCAGACAGTGAAAAGCGCAACAGGTGCAACTGCACCCTTCACACCGCCGCAACACCGCAGGTTCCATTTGGAACCGGCTCCCGTGTTGCGGCCGACATCCCTGCTGGGCCGGCGGGTGGAAACTCGGTTGCGGCCCGCCGGCCCAGAGGGGATGTTGTGATGGCCACTGCGTAAGTGAGGCCGCATTGGCGGCCGCGCAGCGGTTACAACTTGGCGGGAAGTTGTAATGAGGACCAAACACTGGAACAGGAAGGCATGGAAACTGGGATAAGGAGGTGGGCAGTAGAACAGGGAAAGGCGGGCAGAGGGGCCGGGAAACAGAAAAACTGGTGGTACTGAGAAGGAGAAGCAAGAGTGAGGGGACATAGAAGGGTCAGTGCCTAATTTGTGTCCGTGTTTTCTATTGCTCTACGCCAGCACTTATTTCTAAACACCAGCAGCTATCAAGGGGTAAGACCACCTGGTGGCACTGTGAATCTTTTTTTCTGCTGAATTGATAAGTGCAGAGTTTATTGAAAACTGATAAATCTAGCATGTAGTCAATGCCGGTACTGGCATTCAGCAACAGTGGCAAGGCTGGTAGTTAGTGGTGCCAGCTGGAGTAGATTCCTATGAAGTGCCTTGGGCCCTGGCACTTAATCATTTTACAAATTAAGCTCTAAGGAGAGTAACCCTTCACAAGGGAGGAACACAAAATAAGGCCTCTTGGACAGGGAGGAAGTGGACAGGGAAACAGGCACAGAAAGGGGGGAAAGCATTTCACCACATTGCGTTGTACGAAGTAAATCTCACATTCATCCAAAATCGAGCCCTTCAAGCACCGGAGAGTGCTGCAGGCCACACCCGTTAGAGAAGTACATTGTTAAAATACCAAGTAAGATTTCATGTTATTTGTGGCACTAACATCACAAGGCCAATCAACTGATGGCACATTGCCTTCATGTGACAATAAGGCGGGTTGTCGCGAGCAGTCTGCTTGTTTATGGCTATTTGATACCCTGTGCTCACTTACGATATCAGGACAGCTGCCATATTTAATAGACCAAAAAACATAATGTAACTTATCAAGCAAAATGTATGATTGCTATCACACATTATAATGAATGTTCACCAGGGGCCAGATGTAGCAAACGTTTGCGACTCGCAAACGGGCAGAATCGCAATTTGCGACAGTGCAAAATCGGAAATGGGATGCAAAAAGCCCATTTCCGACTCGCAAAAAGCGATGGGACCCGTTTGCGAGTCGCATCTGTTGCGACCCCATTGTGCGACCCGCAAATTGCGAGTCGCAATTTGCGAGTCGCAACCCATATGCAATTGCAACTCGCAAATTGAGACTAGTCGCAAAAAGCCCAGTTTGCATGTCCCATTTACCACTAACTCAGAGCAGGTGGTAACCATTACCAAAGTATAAAAGGAGACCCAGAAGCCATCTGGGTTACTCAAGATGGCGGAGATATACCTGATAGCAGTGAGGAGGAGAGTCTACGCAGCCCAGCAGATGAGGAGGAGGGGCCACAGACAGGAGAAGATATATAGAACAAGGCAGACCCTTTTCCAGCAAACTGAAGAGGAGATCTATGATAAATACCGCCTTAGCAGCGCAGCCATCCTAGAATTAATAGATTTACTAAAACCACAGCTAGAACACAAGACTCTGCGTGGCTGCGCCATCCCTACGCATGTGCAAGTACTATGCGCACTGCACCTCTTGGCCTCAGGGAGCTATCAGGGGTCATTGCCGTGGCAGGTGGGGTATCCCAAAGTGCAGTGTCAAGGTTCCTCAGGGCATTCCTAGATGCCTTAGTCACGCACAGGTCTCACTTCATATACTTACCAAGGAATGAGGCAGAAATTAACAGCACCAAGCTGGACTTTTACCGCATTGCCCACTTTACCCATGTCATTGGATGTGTAGATGGGACACACATTCAAATATGCCCCCCTGTTAATCTGGAACACATTTTCCGCAACAGAAAGTGTACCCACTCACTCAACATACAGGTTGTTTGTGATGCCCATTACGTCATCACGGACATTGTAGCTAAGTTTCCAGGCATTACCCATGACTCATACATTTTTAGGCATAGTGGGATACATCAACGCCTGGAACGTGGGGAATTTGGAGACGGATACCTCCTAGGTAGAGCCACAGACACTTGCAGACATACACACAGGTCACTGTGCACGACTATCTGTACTTCCTAACAGTGTACTTTTGTGCCCAACAGGTGACAGTGCATATGCTCTAAGGCCTTGGATCATTACTCCGTTTTTAACACCAAGAAATGAATCTGAGAGGCAATACAACAGTGCGCATAAGAGGACCAGGAACCTGATCAAGCGCACCTTCGGACACCTGAAGGCAAGATTCAGATGCCTTGCTAGCAGTGGAGGCGCCCTCCAATACACCCCCATTACCGCATTCAAAATTGTGGTTGCATGCGCCATCCTCCACAACATAGCCACCCGACGTGGGCTACCTCTCACCCCTGCAGACCCAGATCCTGATGATGAAGAGCAAGAACAACCACATCGCCATCATGGGGATAGGAGTCTAGCTAATCAAGGCAGACTGAGACGGGACCACATTGCAACGCAATATTTTGGACGGTACGTGTAAACTCCCACCATACTCACCCATTAACCAAACACTCCTTTTGTTAAGTGGAAGAAAAATAACTGTTTTAATAATGTAAGGAATGAACTATATACAAGATGAAATTGTCCATGGGCAGGGAAATGCCAACCAGTCATGTGGCACATTAACGCCATGTGCCACATTTATTTCTCCTGGCTGTTCTCTAAGATCTCCTGCCCCTCCTGCCAGCCTGGCTGGTCCCTGCTGCGTCCATGGTGCTCTGCCTACCACTCCTTAGCACCCTACTGTCAGTGGCAGATACACTGCTCACTGTGGAGCCCTCCTCACTGTCTTGGGGTGTTTCCCCGGTGGCCCTCGACATCTCCCGTGTCTCCATTAGTTCTATTATGTGTGTGAGACGTCCCAGGCCCCTGGCAACATCCCCAGCAAAATGGCCCATCTCTATTTGCAGGCCAACTGTCCTCCTCGACAGGCCTGTTGTGTTGATGGCTAGCCTGCCGATCGATGTGGCCATCCTGTCCAGTCTTAGCATTATCTGGCAATCTCTGCGCCGCCCAGCCTCTGCCTGGCCCAGCAGTCCGCCCGCCAGTTCCCTGATGGCAAAGGCAATGTCCCCAGTGTTCTGGCACATCAGGTCCATGCGTCTGTTGAGGTGCTGCATGCTTGCATGGTTGTTTCTTACAAAGCGGTGCAGCACCCCACTAATCCTGCCCAATATTCTGTTCTGCAGGCGCTGACCCCGCAGCAGATGTGCCTCACTGCTGGTTGGAGGAAGTATCCGGGATCCAGATGCTTTTGCCCTGCGACGCCTGCGCAGTGGTGGCTGCCCTGGGCTCCCACATGTATCCTCCCTGGCTGTTGCTGGGGCAGCTCCTGGCGTTGTTGTTGCAGCAGGCGTTACCACTGCAGGAATGCTGCTGTCTCTGCAGGTGGGGGTGCTGGAGGGTCCTGGGGTGTCCTCCTGGGCCTGGGTGCTTGGGGTGTTGGGGGTGTCTTGCTGGAGACCTGTGGGACATGGGGAACACACTGTCAGTGTCTAGTATCTATTGCACAATTCATAATAAACATTTGCCTATGAACTGCCTATTTGACTACATTTCCCATAATGCATCATTCTGGCTTTTTCTACCCTGAAATGGAGCTAATTTGGTTGTGCATGCACCTGTGTACATGGTGGGTGGGGTATTACATTGATAGGGGTACAGGCTTATCACCGGTTGATGTGCTGGGCTCTGAGGTGTCCAGGTCCCCAAATCCACACACTGCCTCCGGCTCAAATGTTTCCTCAATCCTTTCTTCAAGGGGTGTGGGTGGTGGCACAGATGATGGTCCCCCTCCAGTGCCTCTCATCTCCCGGAGCCTTTCTGCCACCCTCTCCTTGGTCCGGGAGCGGAGGTCATACCACCTCTTCCTTATGTCCTCAATTGTCCTGTGGCTCACACCCAGGGAATTAATTTTTTCTTGCATTTCCTGCCAGATTTTCTTTTTGGTGGCCTCAGGAACAGTGAGGGCTGCTCTCCCAAAGAGCTCATCATGGTGCTGACAACATTCCTCGGTCAGCACCTCAAGCTCCCTCTCAGAAAATTTGATTTTCCTTTTTCGTGGGGTTCCCTCCATGGCTGCTGCTGCTTGTTCAGTGTGAAGACTGGCAGTTATAAAAGGGTGTGGTCCAGCCTCCTCCCAGGTGTATTTGTTAACTTCCTGGCTGTGATGTCATCATCATGTGCCAGGAAGTGTTTCCAGAGTGTTCTGGTGTGCTTTCTGGAGTGTTCTGCTGCACCTGCAAGCAATTTTGAAGGTACTCGCAATTTGCGACACCCACTCGCTAATTGCGAGTTTGTTTTTTGCACACTCGCAAACAGCGACCTCGCAATCTGCGGACTCGCACACAGCGTTGCGAGTCCGGCTGCGAGTCGCTAAATCGGACCGGTTTATTTCCTGGCATACCAAATTGCGACTCGCAAAATGCGAGTCGCAATTTTTATTTTTGCTACATCTGGCCCCAGATTTCTTAAAACTTTTTAACGTAATATGTCATTTGCCATCGTTCGAAGTTCGTTAGTTTCCAAGAATTTTAATTGCATCACACTGTAAAGTCAAAACCTGGAAAGAAAGTGTCTGTGAAAGGAGAAATATTCTGCCAGGTGACAATGGGTCGCTGACAAACTTGAGAGAGGGCTGGCAAAGGCATGTTTCAATGACTTCTATTAGAGTGGAATGTTAATCTGAGTTTTTCCTCAGAGTCCTTACGTTTTACCTGTGAGTGTTCCATAATGGAAGTTTCCATATGCCTAATCTTCGCTTAGGGCTTGATTTTGAGAAGAAATTCATAGATAAATGTTTGCACCAGGGCTAAATGGCTGCCTGGGTTACGATGGCAAATGTAGCTCTATGGTTTGGCCTTAATTGCATTTTTAAAGAGCCATAGGCTCAGGTAAGGGGAAGTGACAAGCCCTAGGGCATGTGTGCACTTCACATGTGTACAAATAAATTTTGGGGTGCCTTAAAGGGGGCCTTAGGCCCTCTGCACCCCTGGTTTTGCGTTTCCTAATTTGTGATTCCCTAATAAGGAAGGCCCATAGGAATAATGGAGTTGCATTTCTTAATAGCGATTGCGACTCTGTGGGAATTGGTATTAGGGAATCACTATTTTCTAACATACCATTTTGCTTTTCTTAAACAGCGATTTCTTAAAATTCACTATTTAAGAAATGCAAAACAGTACTTTGACACATCTGGCCCCAGATGTACTAAAAGGCAATTTTGCATTTCCTATATAACGACTTCATAGAAATCGCTATTTAGGAAATGCAAACTGCTATGCATCAAGACACCAATTTCCTAACAGTGATTCCTACAAAGCAGGAATCGCTATTAGAAAATCACAAATAAGAAATCCCGTGCCATTTGTGACAATGGGCAGGTTATGCATTTCCCAAATAGTGATTTCCTATTAAGAAATTGCTATTTGGGAAATGCAGAACCAAGGATGACTATGGGTAAAAAGCCCTCCTGAAATGCACCCCACAAATAGTAGTGCACATATAGAGCACTCAAATGCCCAAGGGGCATGTGTGTGATGTATTGCACTTTAAAAAAACATTTTGGGGTGCTTTTTTTTAGATTGCATATGGTTACCATAAACTTGAAGTTGACGTTAATTGCATTTCCTAAATGCTCAATTCGCATTTAGGAAATGTTTTGTACGTCTGGATAGGAATCGCAAATAGGTAATCCCTATTTGAGATTTCCTATTCAGAGGATCGCAAATTGTGATTTCCACTCGGTAGAAATCGCGATGGGGCTTCGTACATCTGAAAAGCCCATTTTGCATTTCTTAACGGCTCAAAATAGTGATTCAGACCGTTAAGAAATGCAAAATGGCTTTGTACATCTGTCCCTAAGTGTTTTTCCTTCTCTTGTACTCAGTAAGTATCTGATACAGAAACATAAGTGCTGATCACATTGGGTCAGGTTGCCAAGGGGGGCGATCAGCCATCATCCGATAGACCTGCGGCTGAGGCCAGTTGTTGGCCCATTTTTAAGGTGGACTAAGCTAACCAGTCTAACCTGCAAGGCCAAAACGTGAAAAATTGTTGTTACACATATACTGAGCCTGGTCTGAGCTACATTAAGTCAGGCAGGCTCTGTCAGAGGCAGAATGACAATGGGCTGCTCAGGCTGTCACAGCAGGAGGTGTGTCTGTCCCTGGCTCCTTCCAGGTGTGACCGAAGCCTCAAGGAGCTGCTGTTGGGAAGCCATTAGCGCTTGCTTTGCAGAGGACTGGGGCAGGGAAGTGGACTGGATGGTTGGGGTGGTGGGGGTTGGTGAGGGGCAGGGAGGGAACTCCTTAGCTTATTTGTGCCCCATTCTGCCTTCCATTGAACAGGCAGGGATAAATGAGTCTCTTCTTTTGTCCTTTGCATGCCAGATATCGATTACTGCAGTCAACAAGCAGAGGATGTGGCCTTAGACGACTTTGAAATTGTGATACCAGTCCCAGCGTCAGCACAGCATCCTGTGATTCTGGGCAAATCACTTAATCTGCCGTGCCTCAGAAAATTAATAAGAAAAAAAATGATATTGTATAATATAATCCGGGGCTTGTGTGAAGCTCACAACATGAGCATAAATCATGTGCTAAAACCTTTATTTAAACAGAATCCTTTGTTATTTAATTATATGTTATGCATCGCTTCCAAATAATCCTCTTGTCATTAGAACAAAAAACAAATTAGATTATTTTACACCCAGGTATCATGGTTTCACGTCACACATCATATACAATGAACAATGGCAAGTACATTTCAAAACAATTAACAACTAATCAACGTAATAAACACGAGATGTGGAGTATACTACACTTTTCTCCCCTCATATGTATTTTAATGTGTCAAGTGAATACTTAAAACAATAACAAACATTTAACTTGTGCATATATGCATTGATTTGCTGTATTAACAAATTGCAGAATCTTAAATCACAAAGTGTCGGGTAACATCACAATGTATGCTCTTTATAATTTACAGTATTGGTGCTACTCCTTCTACATTTATATAGTCTTGGACCCCTAAACTCTAACAAGCATGTGCACGTAGCCTGCAGCTAGATCCACATGCACCCCTAACTTTGCCAGTGCACTTCAGAGCTGACATGCATTACACTTCTGCGTAAACAGTTCTTCCACTCTACGTCATCCCTCACCAGAACATGTCCTGGGTACACCCAGCTGTGTCAGTATACATCAACATAAACGTACACATTCCCAGTGTTCAACCAGCTCTGCCTTTGCAACTTAACATTGATATAGATGTACAACATGCACACATAGATCAGCCAATGGGTCTCAACCCTGTGCACAGAGCCCCATGTGCACACAAGGGTCTATTGCTGCACCTCAAACGTGACCTGCAAGTACCCACAGCTCTACCAGTTCGCCTCAGCCAAAACCTGTTCGCACCCTATGTGCACTTACCTCTGTCAGAGTACCCCACTCGTAACCTGTACATCTTGCTCTACCAGTGCATCCCATCCTTAGCCTTCAGGTACAGTGATCACACACAACTTTACCAGTGCACCTCATTGAACAAGTGCATTTCAAATGTAGAAACAGATTAACCATTGCCACTCAGACTTATAAACACAGCACTGGCCTTGCATCAAGGCCGGACTGGCGGTAACGAACATCAACCATTTCCCCAGGAGGCTGGAAGGGTTGGGGGGGCACTGATGTCACTGGAAGGCAGGGTTTGTAGCAGTGCATCAGTTTAAAAGAACTGAAGAGTTCCTTATACTGTACATTCAACAGTTTTCAGGCAACAATATAAATGCCTAGATAACTCTGGTGATTTATGTACCTGCTGGGGAGATATGGAGTTTTGTCTAGTGGCACTTTTGACTCATGTAAGGTAGCACAGAGGGTTAATTTGCCTGGTGCAACAAATGTGTACTATGCAGATTAAAGAACAGTGTTTTATGTGCAATGCTCAGTGGGATACTGCTTTTGTCACAAAAAGCATTTTGCTCCTGTGCAGTTCACAAGTTACAATAGTAATTTAGCACACTGAGCTATGAACTGACATCAAAGAGATGTATGCAAACTGCATGGTACAGGGTAGAACGTTATGTTTTTCCCCAGTATTGATTATCCTAATTTTGATCAAAATGGATTGTTTTGGTAGAAATAAATTATTAGTAATGTCAACCTGAACCACTGTGTTGCGTTCTGAATCCTGGTTTCATGCTTCCCCAGGCCAAGCACTCTTACAAAATGCCTACCAGTATGGATGGCATGTGAATCCTACACCTTGTAGACCCTTTGTCTTATGTAACATTTTCTATACACTGATTTACACACATATGATTAATTGTGTTTGTATGTGTGTGTGATGTAAAGTGCACCAAACACCCTACGCTGGTCAGAGAGGTGCTATAAAATAAATGAAATACACATGAGAAAGGGACTATGGAGAGATGAGAGCCACTGTTAGAAGGTGATGATGTAGGAATCATTGAAGAGCCCCAATAAAGATTAATGTATCCTAGTGCACTGTAAGGTAATCATGTACTATGCTTTAAAAACATGCAATCAAATGTATAATGAAAAATGTGTTGTAGAATGCACTGTTTTTGCCATTTGTTCCTACATTTTCCTAGGGGGGGGAACCTCCCAAGCCTTATTGCAGTAATCAGGCTTTCTCACTATACACCCTATGGGGGATGGTCTGACAAACGGAACCCTGGGGAACTAAGAATGAGCAGTAAAGACAGAAAACTGACATTCAGCAGGGGCCTCAAGGTATTATATTTGAGCAGCAGTCTTGAGGACTTAAATTGAGCATGGCCTTTGCAGGGTACCTTGTGTGTGACTGGGAGCCCTTGGCTCTTGGAGTTGAGCAGCAGCTTGAAGTTCTTGTGGTGAGTGGGTGCCTCAGGGCCTTGGGGTGACCAGAGCACAAGTGGAGCTCAGGATAAATAGAAGACTGATGCCATATGGCACTTAATGGTCCAGAGTGAGCAAGAAATGCAAGGGCTACGGACGTAGAGAGCTATGAGGGGCCCTTAGGGTAAGAAGAATTCAAAGAGCACCTGAGAGAGCAGTAACCTCTGTGGACCTCTCTGTGGGCAAGAGCTTCACAGATCTGAGTTTCAGTAAGAGCCTAATTGGACCCACCAGTGGAAATGAGCTTAGGGCTTCTAATGGTAACTGGGATCTTTGGGAACTAAGTGATGATGAGCTAGAGCCTTGAGGCGTTAGTCACAAATACTCTAAAGGGACTCTTAATGCTGTCTTAGTATATGCAGAGGCCTCTAGTCCCTGAGGGTACAGAGAACTCTCAATACCTAGGAGTGAGTATGATCTTCTGGAGACCTTCTGGTCACAAGGAAGTAAGGATCCTTAAGGATGAAAAGAAACCTTAGAGTCTGATGGCAAACAGGTCATTCAGTGATCAATTGAGAATGTGCTACAAGACCTAAAGTTGAGATGTAAATTCAGGGACCTCAGGGTGAGAACAAGATTTATAGTCCTGAAGATGAGCGCTACAAAACCTGTTGGTGTGCTGTAGTGGAATAATTTTGTGTCCAGTCTTGACAAAAGTGATGGGCCTTATTGTAGGAAAGTACCATCTTGCCTGGCATGTTACCCCCATTTTTCACTGTATATATGTTGTTTTAGTTGTATGTGTCACTGGGACCCTGTTCACCAGGGCCCCAGTGCTCATAAGTGTGCCTGAATGTGTTACCTGTGTAGTGACTAACTGTCTCACTGAGGCTCTGCTAATCAGAACCTCAGTGGTTATGCTCTCTCATTTCTTTCTAAATTGTCACTAACAGGCTAGTGACCAATTTTACCAATTTACATTGGCTTACTGGAACACCCTTATAATTCCCTAGTATATGGTACTGTGGTACCCAGGGTATTGGGGTTCCAGGAGATCCCTATTGGCTGCAGCATTTCTTTTGCCACCCATAGGGAGCTCTGACAATTCTTACATAGGCCTGCCACTGCAGCCTGAGTGAAATAACGTCCACGTTATTTCACAGCCATTTTACACTGCACTTAAGTAACTTATAAGTCACCTATATGTCTAACCTTTACCTGGTAAAGGTTAGGTGCAAAGTTACTTAGTGTGAGGGCACCCTGGCACTAGCCAAGGTGCCCCCACATTGTTCAGAGCCAATTCCCTGAACTTTGTGAGTGCGGGGACACCATTACACGCGTGCACTACATATAGGTCAATACCTATATGTAGCTTCACAATGGTAACTCCGAATATGGCCATGTAACATGTCTAAGATCATGGAATTGCCCCCTCTATGCCATCCTGGCATTGTTGGCACAATTCGATGACCCCAGTGGTCTGTAGCACAGACCCTGGCACTGCCAAACTACCTTTCCTGGGGTTTCACTGCAGCTGCTGCTGCTGCCAACCCCTCAGACAGGTTTCTGCCCTCCTGGGGTCAAGCCAGGCTTGTCCCAGGATGGCAGAACAAAGGACTTCCTCTGAGAGAGGGTGTTACACCCTCTCCCTTTGGAAAATGGTGTGAAGGCAGGGGAGGGGTAACCTCCCCCAGCCTCTGGAAATGCTTTCTTGGGCACAGATGTGCCCAATTCTGCATAAGCCAGTCTACACCGGTTCAGGGACCCCTTAGCCCCTGCTCTGGCGCGAAACTGGACAAAGGAAAGGGGAGTGACCACTCCCCTGATCTGCACCTCCCATGGGAGGTGTCCAGAACTCCTCCAGTGTGCTCCAGACCTCTGCCATCTTGGAAACAGAGGTGCTGCTGGCACACTGGACTGCTCTGAGTGGCCAGTGCCACCAGGTGACGTCAGAGACTCCTTGTGATAGGCTCCTTCAGGTGTTGCTAGCCTATCCTCTCTCCTAAGTAGCCAAACCCTCTTTTCTGGCTATTTAGGGTCTCTGTCTCTGGGGAAACTTTAGATAACGAATGCAAGAGCTCAGCCGAGTTCCTCTGCATCTCTCTCTTCACCTTCTGATAAGGAATCGACTGCTGACCGCGCTGGAAGCCTGCAAAACTGCAACAAAGTAGCTAAGACGACTACTGCAACTCTGTAACGCTAATCCTGCCGCCTTCTCGACTGTTTTCCTGTTTGTGCATGCTGTGGGGGTAGTCTGCCTCCTCTCTGCACCAGAAGCTCCGAAGAAATCTCCCGTGGGTCGACGGAATCTTCCCCCTGCAACCGCAGGCACCAAAAAGCTGCATTACCGGTCCCTTGGGTCTCCTCTCAGCACGACGAGCGAGGTCCCTCGAATCCAGCAACTCTGTCAAAGTGACTCCCACAGTCCAGTGACTCTTCAGTCCAAGTTTGGTGGAGGTAAGTCCTTGCCTCACCTCGCTGGGCTGCATTGCTGGGAACCGCGACTTTTGCAGCTATTCCGGCCCCTGTGCACTTCCGGCGGAAATCCTTCGTGCACAGCCAAGCCTGGGTCCACGGCACTCTAACCTGCATTGCACGACTTTCTAAGTTGGTCTCCGGCGACGTGGGACTCCTTTGTGTAACTTCGGGTGAGCACCGTTTCACGCATCCTCGTAGTGCCTGTTTCTGGCACTTCTCCGGGTGCTACCTGCTGCTGAGAGGGCTCCTTGTCTTGTTCGACGTCCCCTCTCTCTACCGGTCCAATTTGCGACCTCCTGGTCCCTCCAAGGCCACAGCAGCGTCCAAAAACGCTAACCGCACGATTTGCAGCTAGCAAGGCTTGTTGGCGTTCTTTCGGCGGGAAAACACTTCTGCACAACTCTCCACGGCGAGAGAGATCCGTCCACCAAAGGGGAAGTCTCTAGCCCTTTCCTTCCTGCAGAAACCGCAGCTTCTTCTCTCCAGTAGAAGCTTCTTTGCACCCACAGCTGGCATTTCCTGGGCATATGCCCATCTCCGACTTGCTTGTGACTTTTGGACTTGGTCCCCTTGTTCCACAGGTACCCTAGATTGGAAATCCACAGTTGTTGCATTGTTGGTTTGTGTCTTTCCTGCATTATTCCTCTATCACGACTTCTTTGTCTCTTGGGGAACTTTAGTGCACTTTGCACTCACTTTTCAGGGTCTTGGGGAGGGTTATTTTTCTAACTCTCACTATTTTCTAATAGTCCCAGCGACCCTCTACAAGGTCACATAGGTTTGGGGTCCATTCGTGGTTCGCATTCCACTTTTGGAGTATATGGTTTGTGTTGCCCCTATCCCTATGTTTCCCCATTGCATCCTATTGTAACTATACATTGTTTGCACTGTTTTCTAAGACTATACTGCATATTTTTGCTATTGTGTATATATATCTTGTGTATATTTCCTATCCTCTCACTGAGGGTACACTCTAAGATACTTTGGCATATTGTCATAAAAATAAAGTACCTTTATTTTTAGTATAACTGTGTATTGTGTTTTCTTATGATATTGTGCATATGACACTAAGTGGTACTGTAGTAGCTTCACACGTCTCCTAGTTCAGCCTAAGCTGCTCTGCTAAGCTACCATTATCTATCAGCCTAAGCTGCTAGACACCCTATACACTAATAAGGGATAACTGGGCCTGGTGCAAGGTGCAAGTACCCCTTGGTACTCACTACAAGCCAGTCCAGCCTCCTACATTGGTTGTGCAGTGGTGGGATAAGTGCTTTGAGACTACTTACCACTCTTGTCATTGTACTTTTCATAAGAGAAAAATATACAAAACAAGGTCAGTGTATATACACATAGCCAAAAAGTTTTGCATTTCCTCTTTTCACTCTATTCTAAAGTGCTGAAAAGTACTTCTAAACTTTCAAAAAGTTCTTAAAAGTTTAAAAAGTTTTTTTCTGTCTTTCTAAAAAGTTCTGAAAACTTTTTTCTCTTTTTCTATCACTTTAACTCTCTCTAAAAATGTCTGGCACAGGCCAAAATGTTGACCTGTCTAAGATTGCATATGATCACCTTAGCTGGAAAGGAGCAAGGAGTATCTGCATAGAGAGAGGTTTGAGTGTAGGGAAGAATCCTTCCTTGGAACTATTACTTAATATGCTTAGAGAACAAGATAAGGCTAAAAGTGCCCCATCTGTTGAAAAAGTAGCTAATGGTTCTCAATCTGATCCAGGGACTCCCCCAGGAAAAGGTTCAGGAAAGAAACTTCTTAGCCTGCCCATTACTAGACAGTCTAGCATAGTTGGTACTGAGGTGGAGTCACATCATCCAGATGATGTGCTCTCACATTACACTGTCAGCCAAGCTGTTAGGGTGGCTTCTGTAAGGGACAGGTCTCCTTCTGTTCATTCCCATCATATCTCTGTATCTAGGAATGTCCCTCCCACCAACCCTGATGACAGAATGTTAGAGAGGGAACTCAATAAGTTGAGGGTGGAACAAACCAGACTGAAGCTTAAAAGGCAACAGCTGGATTTGGATAGACAGTCTTTTGAACTAGAGAAGGAAAGACAGAAGTTGGGTTTAGAAACCCATGGTGGCAGCAGCAGTATTCCCCATAGTCATCCTGCAAAAGAGCATGATTCCAGGAATCTGCACAAGATAGTTCCCCCTTATAAGGAGGGGGATGACATTAACAAGTGGTTTGCTGCACTTGAGAGGGCCTGTGTTGTACAGGATGTCCCTCAAAGGCAGTGGGCTGCTATCCTATGGCTATCATTTAGTGGAAAAGGTAGGGATAGGCTCCTTACTGTGAACTAAAATGATGCTAATAATTTCCAAGTTCTTAAGAATGCACTCCTGGATGGTTATGGCTTAACCACTGAACAGTACAGGATAAAGTTCAGAGAGACCAAAAAGGAGTCTTCACAAGACTGGGTTGATTTCATTGACCATTCAGTGAAGGCCTTGGAGGGGTGGTTACATGGCAGTAAAGTTACTGATTATGACAGCCTGTATAACTTGATCCTGAGAGAGCATATTCTTAATAATTGTGTGTCTGATTTGTTGCACCAGTACTTGGTGGACTCTGATCTGACCTCTCCCCAAGAATTGGGAAAGAAGGCAGACAAATGGGTCAGAACAAGAGTGAACAAAAAAGTTCATACAGGGGGTGACAAAGATGGCAACAAAAAGAACGATGGTAAGTCTTCTGACAAGGGTGGGGACAAATCTAAAAATGAGTCTTCATCAGGCCCACAAAAACACTCTGGTGGGGGTGGTGGGCCCAAATCCTCTTTTAATCAGAACAAGGAAAAGAAACCATGGTGCTATTTATGTAAAATAAAAGGCCATTGGACAACAGATCCCAGTTGTCCAAAGAAAGGCACCAGTGCTCCTACCACTACAACCCCTACTGCTACCCCTAGTGTCCCTACTAATAGCAGTGGTGGTGGGAGCAAACCTACTAATAGCCAATCCAAGGGAGTAGCTGGGCTCACTATTGGTAACTTAGTTGGGGTTGGCCTTGTTAGGGAGGCCACAGAGGCTGTGTTAGTCTCTGAGGGGGCTATTGATTTAGCCACCTTAGTTGCTTGTCCCCTTAATATGGATAAGTACAAGCAGCTACCCCTAATAAATGGTGTTGAGGTTCAGGCCTACAGGGACACTGGTGCCAGTGTGACTATGGTCATAGAGAAACTGGTCCACCCTGAACAACACCTACTTGGTCACCAGTACCAAGTAACCGATGCTCACAACAACACACTTAGCCACCCCATGGCTGTTGTTAATCTCAACTGGGGGGGGGTTACTGGTCCAAAGAAAGTTGTGGTAGCTTCAGATTTACCTGTAGACTGTCTATTAGGGAATGATTTGGAGACATCAGCTTGGTCAGATGTGGAGTTGGAGGCCCATGCAGCAATGCTGGGCATCCCAGGGCATATTTTTGCTTTGACAAGGGCTCAGGCCAAAAAGCAAAAAGGACAGGGAAGCTTGGATCCTGGAACAATGGACCAAGTGCTCCCTAAAGCTAGGGCTAGTAGAAGCAAACCACTTCCTACTATCCCTCCCTCTACAGTGGATTCAACTTCTGAGGAAGAAGAATTCCCTCCCTGTGCAGCACCTACACCAGAGGAGCTGGAAGCAGACACTGCTGAGCTTTTGGGTGAAGGGGGGCCTGCCAGAGAGGAGCTGAGTGTGGCACAGCAAACCTGTCCCACATTAGAGGGTCTCAGACAGCAAGCTGTCAAACAGGCTAATGGGGATGTCAGTGACTCTCACAGAGTTTACTGGGAGGACAACCTCTTGTACACTGAGCATAGGGATCCTAAACCTGGAGCTGCCAGGAGATTAGTGATTCCTCAGGAGTACAGAAAGTTCCTCCTAACCCTGGCACATGACATTCCCCTAGCTGGGCATCTAGGACAAATGAAAACTTGGGACAGGCTTGTTCCCCTGTTTCATTGGCCTAGAATGTCTGAGGACACAAAGGAATTTTGTAAGTCCTGTGAAACCTGTCAAGCCAGTGGCAAGACAGGTGGCACCCCAAAGGCACCCCTTATTCCACTGCCTGTGGTTGGGGTTCCCTTTGAAAGGGTAGGGGTTGACATAGTTGGCCCCCTTGACCCTCCTACTGCTTCAGGCAATAGATTTATCTTGGTGGTAGTGGACCATGCCACAAGATATCCTGAAGCTATTCCTTTAAGGACCACTACAGCTCCTGCAGTGGCAAAGGCCCTCCTGGGAATATTTTCCAGGGTGGGCTTCCCAAAGGAAGTAGTATCAGACAGGGGAAGCAATTTCATGTCTGCATACCTAAAGGCCATGTGGAAGGAGTGTGGTGTAACGTACAAGTTCACAACACCCTATCATCCACAAACAAATGGACTGGTGGAGAGATTTAATAAAACTCTCAAAGGCATGATTATGGGTCTCCCTGAAAAACTCCGCAGGAGATGGGATATCCTTCTACCATGCCTCCTTTTTGCCTACAGGGAGGTACCCCAGAAAGGAGTGGGCTTCAGCCCCTTTGAACTTCTTTTTGGACACCCTGTTAGGGGTCCACTCACACTTGTAAAGGAGGGTTGGGAACAACCTTTAAAAGCTCCTAAGCAGGATATTGTGGATTATGTACTTGGCCTCAGATCAAGAATGGCTGAGTACATGAAAAAGGCCAGTAAAAACCTTCAGGCCAGCCAAGAGCTCCAGAAGCAATGGCATGATCAGAAGACTGTTTTGGTTCAGTACCAACCAGGGCAGAAAGTGTGGGTCTTGGAGCCTGTGGCCCCAAGAGCACTCCAAGATAAATGGAGTGGTCCACACACAATTGTTGAGAAAAAGGGTGAAGTCACCTATTTAGTTGACTTAGGCACTGCAAGGAGTCCCCTTAGGGTACTCCATGTAAACCGCCTGAAACCCTACTATGACAGGGCTGATCTCACCCTGCTCATGGCAACAGATGAGGGACAGGAAGAAGACAGTGATCCTCTACCTGATCTCTTCTCTTCCACAGAACAAGATGCTCTGGTGGAAGGTGTAGTTTTGGCTGATTGTCTTACTGCTGAGCAGAAAGACAATTGCATAAACCTCCTAGATCAATTCTCTGAACTCTTCTCTACTGTGCCAGGTACCACTTCTTGGTGTGAGCACACTATAGATACTGGAGACAGTTTACCTGTCAAAAGTAAGATCTATAGGCAGCCTGACCATGTCAGGGACTGCATAAAGCAAGAGGTCCAGAAAATGTTAGAACTAGGAGTGGTTGAGCACTCTGACAGTCCATGGGCTTCTCCTGTGGTACTGGTACCAAAACCCCATTCCAAAGATGGAAAGAAGGAAATGCGGTTTTGTGTAGACTATAGAGGTCTCAACTTAGTAACCAAAACTGATGCTCACCCTATACCCAGGGCAGATGAGCTCATAGATACACTGGCATCTGCCAAGTATCTAAGCACTTTTGATTTGACTGCAGGGTATTGGCAGATCAAATTGTCAGAAGATGCTAAACCTAAGACTGCATTTTCAACCATTGGAGGACATTACCAGTTTACTGTAATGCCTTTTGGTTTGAAAAATGCACCTGCCACTTTTCATAGGTTGGTGAACACAGTCCTGCAAGGGCTGGAAGCTTTCAGTGCAGCATATTTGGACGATATAGCTGTCTTTAGCTCCAGCTGGGATGATCACCTGGTCCACCTATGGAAAGTTTTAGAGGCCCTGCAAAAGGCAGGCCTCACTATCAAGGCTTCAAAGTGCCAGATAGGGCAGGGTAAGGTGGTTTATCTGGGACACCTTGTTGGTGGGGAACAGATTGCACCACTACAGGGGAAAATCCAAACAATCATTGATTGGATTCCCCCTACCACTCAGACTCAGGTGAGAGCCTTCCTAGGCCTCACTGGGTATTACAGGAGGTTCATTAAGAACTATGGCTCCATTGCAGCCCCTCTTAATGACCTCACATCCAAGAAAATGCCTAAAAAGGTATTATGGACAGCAAACTGTCAGAAAGCTTTTGAGGAGCTGAAGCAGCCCATGTGCTCTGCACCTGTCCTGAAAAGCCCTTGTTACTCTAAAAAATTCTATGTCCAAACTGATGCATCTGAATTAGGAGTAGGGGCAGTCCTATCACAACTTAATTCTGAGGGCCAGGATCAACCTGTTGCTTTTATTAGTAGGAGGTTGACCCCTAGAGAAAAGCGTTGGTCTGCCATTGAGAGGGAGGCCTTTGCTGTGGTCTGGGCTCTGAAGAAGTTGAGGCCATACCTGTTTGGCACTCACTTCATTGTTCAGACAGACCACAAACCTCTACTTTGGCTAAAACGAATGAAAGGTGAAAATCCTAAATTGTTGAGGTGGTCCATATCCCTACAGGGAATGGACTATACAGTGGAACATAGACCTGGGAGTAGCCACTCCAATGCAGATGGACTCTCCAGATATTTCCACTTAGACAATGAAGACTCATCAGGTCATGGCTAGTCTTATTGTCCTTCGTTTGGGGGGGGGGGGGGTTGTGTAGGAAAGTACCATCTTGCCTGGCATGTTACCCCCATTTTTCACTGTATATATGTTGTTTTAGTTGTATGTGTCACTGGGACCCTGTTCACCAGGGCCCCAGTGCTCATAAGTGTGCCTGAATGTGTTACCTGTGTAGTGACTAACTGTCTCACTGAGGCTCTGCTAATCAGAACCTCAGTGGTTATGCTCTCTCATTTCTTTCTAAATTGTCACTAACAGGCTAGTGACCAATTTTACCAATTTACATTGGCTTACTGGAACACCCTTATAATTCCCTAGTATATGGTACTGAGGTACCCAGGGTATTGGGGTTCCAGGAGATCCCTATGGGCTGCAGCATTTCTTTTGCCACCCATAGGGAGCTCTGACAATTCTTACACAGGCCTGCCACTGCAGCCTGAGTGAAATAACGCCCACGTTATTTCACAGCCATTTTACACTGCACTTAAGTAACTTATAAGTCACCTATATGTCTAACCTTTACCTGGTAAAGGTTAGGTGCAAAGTTACTTAGTGTGAGGGCACCCTGGCACTAGCCAAGGTGCCCCCACATTGTTCAGAGCCAATTCCCTGAACTTTGTGAGTGCGGGGACACCATTACACGCGTGCACTACATATAGGTCAATACCTATATGTAGCTTCACAATGGTAACTCCGAATATGGCCATGTAACATGTCTAAGATCATGGAATTGCCCCCTCTATGCCATCCTGGCATTGTTGGCACAATTCGATGACCCCAGTGGTCTGTAGCACAGACCCTGGCACTGCCAAACTACCTTTCCTGGGGTTTCACTGCAGCTGCTGCTGCTGCCAACCCCTCAGACAGGTTTCTGCCCTCCTGGGGTCAAGCCAGGCTTGTCCCAGGATGGCAGAACAAAGGACTTCCTCTGAGAGAGGGTGTTACACCCTCTCCCTTTGGAAAATGGTGTGAAGGCAGGGGAGGGGTAACCTCCCCCAGCCTCTGGAAATGCTTTCTTGGGCACAGATGTGCCCAATTCTGCATAAGCCAGTCTACACCGGTTCAGGGACCCCTTAGCCCCTGCTCTGGCGCGAAACTGGACAAAGGAAAGGGGAGTGACCACTCCCCTGACCTGCACCTCCCATGGGAGGTGTCCAGAGCTCCTCCAGTGTGCTCCAGACCTCTGCCATCTTGGAAACAGAGGTGCTGCTGGCACACTGGACTGCTCTGAGTGGCCAGTGCCACCAGGTGACGTCAGAGACTCCTTGTGATAGGCTCCTTCAGGTGTTGCTAGCCTATCCTCTCTCCTAAGTAGCCAAACCCTCTTTTCTGGCTATTTAGGGTCTCTGTCTCTGGGGAAACTTTAGATAACGAATGCAAGAGCTCAGCCGAGTTCCTCTGCATCTCTCTCTTCACCTTCTGATAAGGAATCGACTGCTGACCGCGCTGGAAGCCTGCAAAACTGCAACAAAGTAGCTAAGACGACTACTGCAACTCTGTAACGCTGATCCTGCCGCCTTCTCGACTGTTTTCCTGTTTGTGCATGCTGTGGGGGTAGTCTGCCTCCTCTCTGCACCAGAAGCTCCGAAGAAATCTCCCGTGGGTCGACGGAATCTTCCCCCTGCAACCGCAGGCACCAAAAAGCTGCATTACCGGTCCCTTGGGTCTCCTCTCTGCACGACGAGCGAGGTCCCTCGAATCCAGCAACTCTGTCCAAGTGACTCCCACAGTCCAGTGACTCTTCAGTCCAAGTTTGGTGGAGGTAAGTCCTTGCCTCACCTCGCTGGGCTGCATTGCTGGGAACCGCGACTTTTGCAGCTACTCCGGCTCCTGTGCACTTCCGGCGGAAATCCTTCGTGCACAGCCAAGCCTGGGTCCACGGCACTCTAACCTGCATTGCACGACTTTCTAAGTTGGTCTCCGGCGACGTGGGACTCCTTTGTGTAACTTCGGGTGAGCACCGTTTCACGCATCCTCGTAGTGCCTGTTTCTGGCACTTCTCCGGGTGCTACCTGCTGCTGAGAGGGCTCCTTGTCTTGCTCGACGTCCCTTCTCTCTCCTGGTCCAATTTGCGACCTTCTGGTCTCTCCAGGGCCACAGCAGCGTCCAAAAACACTAACTGCACGATTTGCAGCTAGCAAGGCTTGTTGGTGTTCTTTCGGCGGGAAAACACTTCTGCACGACTCTCCACGGCGAGCGGGATCCGTCCACCAAAGGGGAAGTCTCTAGCCCTTTTCGTTCTTGCAGAAATCGCAGCTTCTTCTCTCCAGTAGAAGCTTCTTTGCACCCACAGCTGGCATTTCCTGGGCATATGCCCATCTCCGACTTGCTTGTGACTTTTGGACTTGGTCCCCTTGTTCCACAGGTACCCTAGATTGGAAATCCACAGTTGTTGCATTGTTGGTTTGTGTCTTTCCTGCATTATTCCTCTATCACAACTTCTTTGTCTCTTGGGGAACTTTAGTGCACTTTGCACTCACTTTTCAGGGTCTTGGGGAGGGTTATTTTTCTAACTCTCACTATTTTCTAATAGTCCCAGCGACCCTCTACAAGGTCACATAGGTTTGGGGTCCATTCGTGGTTCGCATTCCACTTTTGGAGTATATGGTTTGTGTTGCCCCTATCCCTATGTTTCCCCATTGCATCCTATTGTAACTATACATTGTTTGCACTGTTTTCTAAGACTATACTGCATATTTTTGCTATTGTGTATATATATCTTGTGTATATTTCCTATCCTCTCACTGAGGGTACACTCTAAGATACTTTGGCATATTGTCATAAAAATAAAGTACCTTTATTTTTAGTATAACTGTGTATTGTGTTTTCTTATGATATTGTGCATATGACACTAAGTGGTACTGTAGTAGCTTCACACGTCTCCTAGTTCAGCCTAAGCTGCTCTGCTAAGCTACCATTATCTATCAGCCTAAGCTGCTAGACACCCTATACACTAATAAGGGATAACTGGGCCTGGTGCAAGGTGCAAGTACCCCTTGGTACTCACTACAAGCCAGTCCAGCCTCCTACACTTATAAACTTTAAAATACTTTTATTAGCACAAATGTTTGCCAACATTAACTCAATGATCCTAACCAAGCAGCGTTTTGTGAAAGGTTGATCTTTGAATGTGGGACAGTTTTTTGGGCTGCACGGGCATGTTTGTGGTCCCAATCCAACGTTGGTGCTGGTCCCCCAAAATTAGTGCTAGGGCCCTCCAACTAAGATGGGATAGGTGCTGGCAGAATGTCCCATCCTGCCAGAATGGCTGTTCCCTCCAGCATACACACAAAGGTACCTAATGATTGTATTTATCCCAGACTACTTGAAGCCTTGGCAGGGAAAGGTAAGAACTTTTCCAGAACGAGATGTGGGGGTAGTTTTGTGATTCCCCCACTTCAAAGGCTAGCACCAGGTAAAAATATTGGACATCCTCAGATCACTTAGGGGCCTGTGGAAGACTTAGGAAAAGGACTGCCATCCTGCTCTGCTGCCCTGCTGCTAAAATGACTGGCCTGCTGCCTGAGGAAGGAACCAGCAAGGTGACTCCAAAGGCTTGCTGGCTGGCCTCCTGTGTGAGCTACAAGGATATAATAAGCTCCAGAGATCTGTCCTGTATCTGCTCAGCTGACCAGACCTGCAACTGGACCTGACTGAACCCTGCTGGCCTTTGCTAAAGTGAGTTCCTGATCCCTAAGAAGTGCCTCCTTCGGGTGTCATTGGAGTGCCCTTTTCCGTAAAGAAGAGTGAAATTCTGAAGGTTTAGGCCCCTCATGACCAAGACGTGATGACTCCCAGCGTAAAGCTCTGGTGAACCTGACTCCATGCTACAGCGAACACCCAGCAAAGAAAGATCTGCACTTCATGCAACAGCAACAACAGCAACAACAGCTTACAGTAACCACCAACCTGAACCTCCGGCAGCGATCATCCGCAATGCCCAGCTGGGTCTTCATGCTACAGAGATGGCCATCCACAATGTCTGGCCTGCTCTTGGTGTAACAGCAGTGATCATCCGCAATGCTCCCCCTGCTCTGCGCAGCCTCCTTCACCGACAACGGTACTTCATGATGGACTTTGAGAAGGTTATGTTTTCAGCAGAACCAACCTAGTCCCTGTACACGGCCCGCACTCCATCGCAGTTGGCCTGACCTTGTGACTTTACCCTGGTCTAGCAGGACCAGATGTGGCCTAGTGGCACTTTGTGCTGTTGGGCGCTAGTCATATTTAAAAAAATTGAAACTGCATATCTCTGGTTCTACTGATTAGATTTTTGTTGTTCTGGTATCATTCTATTTATTAAAATGTCCTCGATTTGTCTGAATTGGGGAGGGATTTTAGTTCTGTTGTGTTGTCACGTTATTTGTGTTTGTGTGATGCATATATACTTCACACATTTCCTCTAAGTTAAGTCTAACAGCTTTTGTGCCAACCTACGAGAGTGTTAAGCAGAGGTTGATTTAGTGACTTTTGTGGTTCACCCTCATAAGAACTGTAGTTGTTGCTTGAATAGGGTTTCATCCCACTAAATCAAAAACCCATTTTCTTACATAGTACATGTGCAAGATATTGCATTCATGTGTAACCAAAATGTACTGGTCTGATCTCCAGTAATGACTCCTCCAGGTCATCTGCCTTTTCATTTTCCCACAGGTTGATGTGTAACTCACATTTCTGTTTATGGTAGTCTGAGTTTTTCATGTAAGAGATTTTAGTGCTTTATGAGCTCAAATAGAAAATCATTTTTTGGGCCCTGGAGGGTATATATTTACTTAACAAAGGAGTGGGTTACTATTAATTACTATTAATGGAGACCAGTAAGAAACTATCTTCCACTGACTAAGGTTTTAGGTACTTGATATTAATTTTGAAAATGCCTGAGATGTTGTTACATGCAAATAGAGTCTGATCTGATATGACTGTCTCTGTTGTAGGTTTGATGGTCATAATAAGTCATTGAAAAATAGTGTAGACTATTGATCTTGACAGAGTTGGTATAGGATAACCTCGAAGTGTAGCTATGGGGTAGCAGCTATGGGTTAACAATCAGTGCAGAAGGAAAATGTGGTTTCAAGATCTGATTAGATGTAAAATGTTAGTCTTAATAAGGCTTCACATTTTGTTGACATCACACTTAAATGCAAAATCATCCTTGGTTCAAAACCAATGATTGTGGAAACTTTGAAAAGTATTCAGGGGGTCAAATAACATTTACATGCAAAATTGCATTTAGGTGCAAAAGCACCCTAATGTGAAGAACCACCAAAATTTGATTATAGTTTCACATTTAGGTGCAAAATCACTGTTGGCCGATCATCAGCTGAAGTGTGCAAACGTATTAAGAAGCACACATCCATTTAGAAGCAAAAAGCACATTTAGGTGTGTAGGAAAGCCATCCTTTTTGCCCTGATAAACCCCATTTTTTGGACTGATGCTGGTGGTTACTGACTCTGAAAATGCCCTGGACTCTGCCAATGAAACAGGGCCAGTGCTCTATTCTATAAAAGGTATATGCTAATTGGTCTAATTCTAATTGGCATACACAACCTAACTGTATGTTCTTAGTATATTGGAGGGCATGTAGGTTTACAGAAATCAGTGGACTTAATGCATTTAAAGTGCACTGCTGTGGTGTCTGATGCCTTGTTAAAGCCAGGCCTGCCTTGCAGGCTGATTTTCAAATCAAATTGTGTTCAAATGGTTCAAGGGTGCCTGCACTGGTGCCACACAGCAGTATGATGTCCCTCCTGGCAGAGAGCAGGAATACGCTGTGTAATGGTAAATACGGCACATTCCTGCCATCTCCCTTTCATGCAGCGCAGCAAGGTGACTTGCTGAGTTGGGTTGCATAAATATTTGATAAATCTGGATATGTCTAAAGGTAAACTTTTGAGCGGGACCTATCCCTCAGGCTATCTGACCTATGCTCCATCGTGGTCAGCCTAAAACATTGTCTTTGCCCTAGTTGAGCATGACCATATAGCTGTTAGTGGTGCTTTTTGCTTTTTGGCAATAGAATGTACAATTTCATACTTGGCCCTCATTACAACCCTGGTGGTAAATCCAACATACCGTGACGGCGGCAGAATTCTGCTACGGGTATTATGATCCACACAGAGATACCGCCACAATGCAGACACCCACACAAGTCCGCCACACCAAAGGTCAGTGATAAACTGGAGATAGCAAAACCCACACCGTCACGCCAACAGGAAAAAGCCCACAGTATCACGACCCACGAATCAACGCGGGGGTCTTCAACCGCGGTAACCCATTGGCGTACATACCGCTGCACTCAAAATACACACACAGTTACAAAACTACACCACATTGGACAATTCAAAATGCACACACTTGACACACACACACCATACCCTCACACTCAGACCACTATACAACACACACCCACAACCCTTTTAACAAACAAATTAGAACAAGCAGAGAGAGAAAAGCAAAGAGCACACCATCACCCAGAGGCACAGAACACCATCACCCATACACCATCCACACACATCACATAATACATCACAATACAGCACCCCACACATATCACTCACACCACATAATGGCACCTCAACTGTCCACCACAACAGGGACCCCAAGCAACCCCACAAACACAGGACGATCAGGGACCTGGGGTCAGTGGCAGTGGGCACACGTTTCAGGGGACAGAGGCACAGGACGACAGGGAAGCTGGGAGGACTGCTGTGCGACAGGGGGAGGACAGGCCCAGGAAACCCACTCTCCACGTGGCACTCTCCAACATCATGGGAGCATACCACCATTCCCAGGAGACCATGGGCACGGTACTAGCCAAGTTTCAGGAGACCCAAAGGCTGCAGGAGGGACACTACATGGGGATCAGGGGTGACCTCACCAAAATCTACACCATCCTGGTCACCATAGCAGGGGTGCTGGCTGATATGGACAAGACCATGAGGGAGGCAGTGGCTCAACAAAGCGCCCCTCACACTAGCCAAACCGATGAACAGCCTTCCACCTCCACCAGCGCTAGTGGACAAGAGGCCCCGCCATAGGACCAACAGGCCACCAGCACCCCACCCCCTGCAGAAGGAGAACCACCCTGCAAACATTCCCTGCAATCCAGGCAGAAGACAGAGAACATTGCCAAGACCCCCACCAGGTAATAAGACTCTCCTGATTGTCACCCTTCTGTCCCACTCTTTTACCCTGTCCACCTTGAACTGCCATTGCTACCCTTCCTATGCCCCATTGGACAATGCACCTGTGATAACAAGAGACTGGACTCTACCATGGACCTTCCTCCACCATCACCCCAGCCCCTTGTGCATACCCCTATACCCATTAGCACCTAAATAAACACCCTTTAATCAAATCTGGAGTCAGTCTGATGATTCACAAAAGTATTACTACAACATTAGCAAAAATTGCAAGGTATATGTTCATTTACTCATACCAATGTATGACAGTTGTTGGGCAGCAGTGCACATAGCAGAAGTCAGAATGGGGTACACAGATTTGAAAAAAGGAAATCCAAAGGGAGCAGTCAGTGGCCATAGACAGAGTTTAAGAGGCTGCCATGTACAATGTCCTAAAGTTAACTGATATGTGAAGATGAGTTACAGTCTCTTACCTGTGTGTCACTTGAACTACTGCAGGATGATGTTTGTTCTGTTGTCAACATCTTCTTCCTCTGCCTCCTCTTCCTCACTGTCCACAGGCTCCACCGCTGCCACAAGACCATCACCAGGCTCATCCTCCAGCAGAAAAGGCACCTGGCATCTCAATGCCAGATTGTGCAGAATACAACATACAGCATGCAACGATGATCTGGCACGCCTTCTTCGATGAGTAGTACAGGGAGCCACCTGTCAGATGGAGGCACCGGAATCTGGCCTTCAGGAGACCAAAAGTCCTCTCAATAATATGCCTAGTTCACCCATGTGCCTCATTGTAACGTTCCTCTGCCCTTCTCCTGGCATTCCCCACTGGGGTCAGTAGCAATGAGAGGTTGGGGTAACCAGAGTCACATGCAAATTTGGAGGGATACCTGTTAGACACACACTAACCCTTAGGGACTACCCCATACCCAGACACCTACTCATACTGTGTGGGGACCTTGGGCTGACGTATAAGCCACACCCGGTGCGTCTGTAGTTTGGCCATCACATAAGGGATGCTGCTATTCCTCAAGATATAGGCGTCATGCACAGAGCCAGGATACTTGGCATTCACATGGGGGAGGTACTGGTCCGCCAAACACCATTTGCACATTCATCGAATGGTAGCTTTTTCTATTTCTGTACACTTGCTAATTTCTGCGGGGGGAACAAATGCCACATGTGTCCCATCAATGGCACCAATGATGTTGGAGATATGTCCCAGGGCATAGAAGTCAGCTTTCACTGTCGCCAAATCCTCCACCTGGGGGAACACGATGTAGCTGCGCATGTGTTTCAGCAGGGCAGACAACACCCTGCTCAACACATTTGAGAACATTGGCTGAGACATCCCAGATGCCATGGCCACTGTAGTTTGGAAGGAGCCACTTGCCAGGAAATGGAGCACTGACAGGACCTGCACAAGAGGGGGTTTACCTGTGGGCTGGCGGATAGCTGACATCAGGTCTGGCTCCAATTGGGCACACAGTTCTTGGATTGTGGCACTATCAAGCCTGTATGTGATTATGATGTGTCTGTCTTCCATTGTCGACAGGTCCACCAGGGGTCTGTACACCGGAGGATACCGTCATCTCATATGCTGCCTCAGCAGGTGTAGCCTATGGAGGAGAACGGTGAGCAGAAGGTCATATACCACATAGATAGCACAACTGTGTCTGAACTAATGTTACAGAATCCGTGTGTGAAATCCTGAGTCCGTATATGTGCCAATATGTGCTGTGACGCAGTTAGGTGACATGCCATGTGCTCCCCTGAAATGGTGGCTGCCTGACTTGTGAGGAGGGACAAGGGGAAATGAGGTAACTGTACTGGCGTTGTGCAGTGTCGCGGTAGGCGGTCAAAGACCGCCATGCAACTCCGCATTGGTTATCATTGGGCCCTATGGGTCCTAGGAGCCAATGGAGATATACCTGACCATCAACAGGAGAGGACCTACACTGCAAGTGCTGCTGTGACCTGAGTCTTTAAGCGACAATGGCTACAGTGTCTGGGGAAAGGGCCCCTGCCTTCACAGCGGAGGAGTTGGACAAACTGGTGGATGGGGTCCTCCCCCAGTACACGCTACTCTACGGTCCTCCAGACAAACAGGTGAGTACACTGTGAGCATGTTGCGTGGGCAATGCCTGTTTGGAGTGGTGTGCATGTAAGCCACATGTTGGGGGGTGTCCTGAGTGCTGCATGTAAGGTGGTCAGTGTATGTGCGTCAGGGCATGGGTGGAAACTGGTGGGCAATGAGTATGACGGTCCAGACGGGTGAGTAGTTAAAGTTTTTCGCTCTGTTTACCCTCTAGGTTAGCACCCACCAGAAGAAGGGTATTTGGCGTGCCATCGCCAAGGAGGTGCGGACTCTGGGGGTCTATCAAAGACGGAGCACCCACTGCCACAAGAGATGGGAGGACCTGTGCCGCTGGAGCAAGAAGACGGCGGAGGCCCAGCTGGCCCCTGAAGTTACGCATCCTGGCGGTGGCCTATCCGGATTTGAATGGGCGCCTGAGGACATTACAGCAGCCACAAGGGGGTGAGTACAGTTTCAGAAAGCTGACTCTGCGCAGTTTAGGAACTAGCTGGGTGGGGGTGTGGGCTGTGGGTGCCCATTAGGCCAGGGCGATCATGCCAGGGTAGGTCCCTTGTTTGCAGGCTCTGAAGCACCCCTACCCCAATGGTACAATTGGGCAGCTCCTGTGGGTGTCAGGTGTGCATGTGCTGGCGTTAGGCATTGTACCCCATGGGCTGGTGACTACCATAGTGACTGATTGGGCAAGGCCTAGTGCATAGGGCAGCTCAGTGTGTGTTGTGTCCGACCAACTGTAGTGGTTTTGCTGGCATTGACCATGTGTGTCCTCTGTCTCTCCCCTTCTTGTTTTGTCACCCTATCCTTCTGTGCATTAGCATCATCTGGCAGAGGAGCTGAGGCACCGGCGACCGAGGGAACTGCATCCCACATGGCCCCTGAGGGTGAAGGCACCAGTAGGACGAAGGGTGAGGGAGCTCCATGACGGGGACAGGAGGGGATACCAGCGTGGGGGCCCAACAGAGAGCATTTCAGGCTCTGGCCTCAGCACTGATGGCAACCATTGTCCCTGTGTCCAGACTCCCCCCTCCATCTTCCACTACCCAGACCCAATCCCCTCTACCTCAGCCTATCCCAAGCACACCTTCAGACCAGCATGCACACACACATCAACACACAAAAGTGGCTCAGGAAAACATAAGCACCACACATCATCACACAGGCACTCACACAAGCACCATACCCATCCTCCACTGTGCCCCCCCTCCATGTCCACAACCTCCCTCCCAGTCTCGTCTACACTCACACATGCATGCACTACATCATCAGCCACTGCCGGCACGCCCATCACGACACACCGCACACGAGCAATCACCACCCCCACAACCATTCACACATCCCCTGTGTCCTCTCCCAGTGTGTCTGTGAGCCCTCCTCCCAAAGTACACAAACGCAGGCACACACCCACTCAACAGCCCCCACCTCACAATAGCCTCCAGCCCATGCACCTTCACCCAATCTCAGCAGACGTACACCTCCTACAACCACTACCTCTTCCTCCACTCCCACACCTCCTCCATCTTCCCGTCCTAGTGTGTCTAAAAAACTTTTCCTAGCTAACATTGACCTCTTCCCTACTCCTCCCCCGTCTTTCCCCTAGGGACAGGATGTCTAGATCCCAGCCCAGCACCTCAGCCACCAAATCTGCATCTGCTGTGGTCCCGCCAAGTCTAGGTGGATCAAAGGGGGAACCCGTCAGAGCTGCCAGTGTGCCACCTACAGATGTGAAGGACCACCCGATTCCGCCACCTGCCAAGGTCAAGAAGGGGCCGACATCCAGCAGGGCAAAGTCGCACCACCCACACAGCAAGGCCTCATCCAAACACAAAGAGGACAGTGCCAAGGTCCCAGAAGCGACTGCCAAAGTGGGGAAGGGACACAAGACAAAGGGCAAGTCACCTCAGGGCACAATGCCTCCTGATGAGGGGCTGGTGACCACCATTTCCTCAGAGATGCCAGCGACCTGTACCACGGTCACCACCGCCGCAACGACCACCACCTGCACCGCCACCTACACCGCCACCTGCACCGCCACCTGCACCGCCGCTGCCACAATGTCAGTCTGCAGCATCCTCTACAAGGATCAGCCATCTGAGGCTGCCCGAGACGGTCTGGTGTCTCCCTCCACCACTACAGACACCTGCACCACGGGCAGCATCGGCAGGATCTCTGCCGCAGCCACCGCCACCTGCACCACCATCTGCACCGCCACATGCCCAGCCGGTGCCACTATATCAGATGTCAGCAGCATCCCCAGTGGGCAGCCGTCCAAGGCTGCAGGTGACGTCCTGGACCCTGGACATGCCACTTGAGGCACCACCACCAGCACTGGCACTACCAGCAGTTTGCAACATAAGTCGCTGCAGGATGGAGAATGCCTCTGCCTCCATGGAGTATCATGCTACCTGTTCCATGTACATCTCGTGGCTCAGACACCCAGGACAGAGGATGTTAACTGTACACCCCAGGTGCAGCATCACTAGGCACAAAGCCCCCTCCAGAACCAGTGGAGAAAGACATCCACTCTCCCTGTCCTTGGCAGGAGGAAGCACTCTGGGCACAAAGTCCCCCCCAGAACCAGTGGAGAAAGGCATCCACTCCCCCTATCCTTGGCAGGATGAAGCACTCTGGGCACAAAGCCCCCTCCAGTACCAGTGGAGAAATGCATCCATTCCCCCTATCCTTGGCAGGATGAAGCACTCTGGGCACAAAGCCCCCTCCAGAACCAGTGGAGAAAGGTATCCACTAGAGAGACTGTGGCTTTGAACTCCCCAGGACCAAGCAGTGGGCAAACCACCCACTAGAGAGACTGTGGCTTTGCACTCCCCAAGACCAAGCAGTGGGCAAACCACCCACTTGAGAGACTTGAGAGACTGTGGCTTTGCACTCCCCAGGACCAGGCAGTGGGCATGGAGCCCCCTCGAGGGAAAGTGGCGTTGTACCATCTTCCGGCTGAGGTGCCCCCCTCCCCTTCCCCCTGAAGTGCCTGTATTTTTTCGACCTGATGCCCCTGCAGTGTTCTCTCCGTTTTGAGGCAGGTGTCATGTGTGGGCTTTGCCCATGATGCTGTTCGGGACCACTGGTCCACGGACATTTAAAAGGGACAGTGTACGGCCTTGTGTATATAATGTAATATTTTGTATGTACTGTTTATTTAAAAATCTGCTATATCTGAATGTTCCAACATAACACTGGTTAGACTAATTTCCTTTTGTCCTTGCGTTCTTCCAGGGGGTGACGGGGTGTATCAGTAATGTTGCTGGATGTGTTAGTGTGTATGTTGTTGTGGGTGAGGGTGGGGAGTGGGGGTGTTGCATGCTTCATGTGTGTGTCACTCTTTTTTCCCTTCCCCCTCCTCTGTGTGCTAGGTGCAGTACTCACCTTTGTCGCCGCCGCCGCCTTCTTTCTACTTCCTGGTGTATGAGAAGATACACCAACATGGGGAGGATCTGCAATTTGGGCTCCATGGCGTCCTGGTTCTTCGTGGAGTGTCGAAAGGTGAGTGGTTCCCCTTCGATGTACTGTTTCCGCCATGGTTTTCATGTCGTTGGTATCGCCCCAGAAAAGCTGTTGGATTGGCATCTCATAATAGGGTGGGCGGTACATTGTCTTCCGCCTGTCTGTTGGCGGTGACTGCTGCGGTGTTTGTTGCTACCGCCGTGGCGGTCAGAGTGTTAATGTGGCTGTCTATGTTGGCGGTTTCTGCCGTGGTCGTAATCCCATTTTTTACCGCCGGCCTGTTGGCGGTGTTACCGCCGCTTTAACACCTACCGCCAGGGTTGTACTGAGGGCCTTAATGTTTTAAAAAAATCATATCTCCAGTACCCAACACTGGAGTTTTGTCATTGTGGCGTCATCTTAAAGATAAACCTATTTTCAATTTTTTATAAATTGGTGATGGACTTTTTATTGTGTTGTGTCTTTTACGTATTTACTGTTTTGATGATATTAAATGCTTTACACATGCGTATCTCCTAAGCTAAGCCTGACTTCTCGTTTGCCAAGTTACCAAGTGTGGCGCAATGATTATTTTACTGAGACTTGACAGGACCTGTTTAGTGGTTGTGGTATTATTATTAGTTGAAGGTGAATACCCCCACCTATTAATAGGTCACTTTCCTACAATGTTGTGCTGCAGCGGGATCCAGAACTTGCATTTGATAACACCGTTCAGTATATAAGTGGGGCAATTAAAAATCTTCTATATTGACCTAGTGCAAGCATTGTTTTGGATTTTTAATTTGAGCTAATATTGATTGATTCACTTTTTGTTTATTTAAATTAGTCTGACCTCAATTTTTTGTGACCAAAATTAAGGGATACCATTGAGCTTGACTTGGCTAGCCTAGCCATTCTTTAAATTGCAAAACTTAGGGACCTATGTAGGGCTAGGGGATTGCTAGCACTCTCCAATTCCAGGAAGGCAGTGCTGCTAATGGCCCTTATAACCTGGGTGGAAGCACAGCTACAAGATCAGTACTTTACCACACAGGAGGCTCCAGAGATAGAAGGACAGGGGGAGGAAGACCACTAGATCTCAGTGACGAGGAAGTTGAACACTTCACCCCACACAGACACACACACACACACACACAGCAACCAGGGCCTTGTCTAGAGCTAATGGGGGAAGAGGATCCACCAGAGGTGAGTCAGACCTGTCCCTCAGAAAAGAGAGCTTGAGACACTGCTGGCTTATATAGCTTTAGAAGCAGAGAAGTTGGACCTGGCCAAGACAAAGTGGTCCCGGGAGGAGACGAGGACTACCAGAGGTGGTTAGGCCTAACGCTACTCAAGTGAATTGCTCCTACGTACCAGAATGGGATAAACAAAGGGCTGACAGGTTTTCAGAAGGCCTTCACATTGAGGAAGGTTAGTTCTCAGTACTGGGGTCCACCCCTGTGGGAGTCGATCCCGGAAGAGGAGAGAGATAGGTTCTTGACCTTAGAGGGAGAGGAGGCTGAATCATATCCCCACATGAAGGAAAGTGTGATCAGTTTAGTCTAACCCATGAGCAATACATGATGAAGTTTAGGAATACCCAGAAAGTTAGTACCCAATCCTGGGTTGACTTGTAGACATATCTGTCAAGGCACTAGAGGGCTTGATACAGGGTAACAAGGTAAGTACCAATGAGGGGCTGTACACTTTGATCATGAAAGAACACATATCAACCAATTGCCTCACAGAGAGGTTACACCTGTATATGGTTGACTTTAAGCTTTCTAGTCCAAGGAAACTGGGTGAGATAGCTGATGAGTGGGTTCACACCAGGGTGACCCAGAGGAAACAAGGAGGTGATCAGAAGAAAGGAGGACAGGTACCCTCTCAGGGGAAAGCCCTACGTAACCAAGAGAAAAAGACAAAAAAGTCCTCAAATAGACCCCCAAACACAAGCCTAAGTAGGGAGTTCCCAAAACCAATTCACTTTCAAGGAGAAAGGGTATCATGGAAGACATTTTGGCCCTACAATAACAGGGTTGTGCTTTGACTGCTTGAAGCCAGGACACAAAAGGGGAGCTACAGTTTGCGCAGAGGAGCCCCCTACCGGTGGGCAGTCGAAGGGGATTGCTAGTGTAGGTGTGGGGGTGGAAGTTTGTCCAGAGATGGGGAAAAAGGTATGCAGAGCTGACCTTAGTTTTCATGAGTGGAGTGGACCTTGCAGCCCTGGCCGCCTAACCTCCAGGCATGGAGAAGTACAAGCAAAAACCTAAGATCAATATGACTGAGGTTGAGCCTCTGAGGGATACAGGAGTCAGTGTGACCATGGTGTTGGACAAACTGCTTTCCCCAGAGCAGATCCTACCTGGTGTATTGTATCAAGTCACTCATGCAGACAACAGAGCCAAGCTACATCTCATGGGAATAGTGAGCTTGGAATGGGGAAGTATGATTGGGCCTAAGAAGGTAGTGTATCCTGCCCTTGCATTGGATTGTCTACTGGGGAATGATCTTGCAACTTCTGAGCGGACAGGGGTGGAAAGGCAGGTCCATGCAGAGATGCTGGACCTCCTTGGGTGGGTTTGTGCTGTGATGAGGATGTAGGCTGCACGTCAGGGAAGTAATGGACACTTGGAACCTGGAACAATAGGATGAGCTTCCAAGAGTAAAAGAAAGGGCAAAGGGTCTGGTGAAAATGCCTAAACAGCTCAAGATGTCCAGGAAGAATCCAATCCCCGGGGGGAAGGATGAAGCCTCAGAAGGAGGGATTCCACCTCTGCAAAATCGTCAGAATTGCACAGAGCAGTTAGGCCCTCCAGAGAGGAGGTGTGTAGGAACAAAGGGATTGTCCCACTCTTGAGGGCCTGAGGCAAACTGCCTCCAGGCATAAGAAGGGTGATAGTGGTGTCCACAGAGTCTATTGGGAGGATGGAGTCCTCTACACTTAGATCAGAATACAGAGAGTCCCCTCTTCACATTGGCTCATGGCCTTAGCTGAATATTTGGGACAGACTAAGTCCTGGAACAGGCTGGTCAACCATTTCTATTGGCCTATAATGCCTGGCAAGGTTAAGGTGTTTTGTAGCTCCTGTGTCACCCGTCAAGCCACTGGCAAGACAGGGGCCAAGCCAAAGGATCCCTTGATACCCATGCCACTGGTTGGGACTGCCTTTAAGATGGTGGGGATTGACATTGTTGATCCACTAGACCCACCAACTACCTCTGGAAACAAGCATATCTTGATGGTAGAGTACATGCCTCCAGGTGACAAGAAACAATACCCCTCAAGCCGGTCACTGCTACCACGTGGCCAGAGACCTACTTGGCATCTTCACCAGGGTGGGCTTCACAAAGTAGGTTGTCTCAGACAGGGGCACTACCTTTCTGTCTGCCTATTTGAAGACGATGAGGGATGAATGTGATATTACCTATAAGTTCTCTACCCTATATCATCCCCAGACAAATGGTGGAAATTTTCAGTAAGACCCTGAATGACATGATCGTGAGCTTATCTGGCAAGCTCAGGAGGAGCTGAGATGTTCTCTCTCATGCCGCTGTTTGCTGCTTGCTTTAACATAAAACTGTGTCCAAATGCGACTTTGGAATTAAAAGCACTTCCAAAGTCAAAAACTACCTTTTTATTACTTATAGGTCACCCCTAAGGTCTGCCCTGGGTGCCTCAAGGGCAAGGGAAAACAATCCAAATTAACTTTTCCCTATTGTAGGACTGCTAGCTCTATAGGGTTACATGGTAAGGCTTTATTAAACTTAATAACATATAACTGTGATTGGAGCTATTTAGACATATCATTCAACTATCACATAATGGTTACATTAAACCAAGCAACCTGCTACGGTTGGATTTTACCTAAAGCAGGCCTACAGCAGCCTTTTCTGACTTGTCATCCTTTGATAGCCTGAGCTAGCCTGCTCCTTGAGTAGGTGTGAAGAAGCCTGGGGCTCCCACAATACAACCATTTAGTGGTAGAAGATCTTCTTCCTGGAGAATCCAGAGAAAGGAAGTGGGTTGGGTAGATAAGCTGAACCTCAAAGGCAGGTGCCTCTACAGAAAACAGACGTCACAGGTCCCAGACCAACCCATTTCCTTGATCTCTAGCCAGATGGGAGCCCCTAATTAAATTAGGAGAGGGACTGGAAGGGGAGTGTAGTCATTTGTTAGCTGCACTATTGGATTAGGTTACAGAGACACACACACCAAGGATAGATTTTCTCAATTTTGATTTTTGAGAGATAGTGCATCCTGGGCCAAAGATATGCTGCACTTTGCAGGAAGTGGTCATAGCAGAGGGAGGTAGCTTCACCTCTGTTGCTTAGGGGGTCTTCCCTCCTACCAGCCCAGAATGGAGGTTAAGTATAGAAGAGCTGTGGGAGCACCTCAGATCACTGCTGGGACAACAGAAGAAAAAGGACTTCCATTCTGGAACCCAGGACTGCACCATAGAAGGCCTGTACTCTGAAAGACTGCATCTGCTGTACTCCCACAACTTCACCAAGAAAGGACTTGCATGACTCAAAGAGAAATGAGTGGACTCCCTGTTCAGCAACAGGTACAACAGAGCTGAAATGAGTCACCTGCAAAGCCAAAGAGAAGAACACCCCAGTTGACCACTGGCAATTGGAATTCGTCTGGACTGTGCATGTGCATTGTGGGAAATTGAGTCTTAGACCCCAAGAGACAATTAGAGTCTGTGAACCCTTGGCCTGAGCTAGTGGACATTTACTTTCCCCCAAAGGAACTCAGAAGCATCAAGGATTCAAAGTATGGAAACTTTCTGCAAGGTTTTGCAGAAAAGCTCCAAAAGGATACCGGCTCGACATTGACAGTCAAGCTGCTGCCATCAACTCCCGAATCGGCCTGACTGTGCTGGTTTGTCCCACTGAAAGCTCCGGAGCTCCTTGCCGTCAACACTGAGGGCAAAGACTCTCAGAGGCTCACCAAGGCATCACACTACAGCAGGCTGCTGTTGTTGAATTGAACTCTGGATCCGAGGAATCAGAGGACCCTCCAAGAAAAAGACTAAGGGCCTGATTACGACCTTGGCGGAGGGGATTACTCAATCACAAACATGATGGATATCCTACCCGCTGTATTACAAGTTTACATCCTATGGAACTTGTAATGCAGCGGACGAGGTGTCGTAATCCCCTCCGCCAAGGTCGTAATTAGGCCTTAAGTGCCTGATGTAGAGCTTGGCAGTTGGGGTTACTCTGTCACAAACCGGACGGATATACTGTCTGCCATATTACCATTCCATTTCAGCCTATGCAAGTTGTAATAGAGCGGACAGGATGGCTGTCACATTTGTGATGGAGTAATCCGTCCATGAAAGTCTAAATCAGGCCCTAAATTTGAAGGTAAACTTTTGACTGGGACCCAGCCCTCAGCCTGTCTTACTTGCGCTCCATCATAGTCAGCATAAAACACGGACTTTGTCCTGGGCCAGCACTTCCAGATAACTGTGAGTGGTGCTTTATGCTTTTTGGCACTAGAGTGCACGATTTTTTATTTAATCTTTAAAAATTAATGTCTCCTGTTACCTACAGTATTGATTTGCCAATTTAGTGTAATTTCAAAGATACAACTGTTCTCTATTTTTATAAATTGGTGTTGGATTTTTATTGTGTTGTGTCTTTTACTTATTTGCTGTTTAGGTGAGGTTAAATGCTTAAAACCAGCCTTTCTATTAAGTTAAGTCTGACAGCTAGTTTGCCAAGCTACCAAGGGGTGAGCAAGGATTAACTAAGCGAACCTTGAATGGACCTATTTAGTAATTGTGGTATTATTACTATTTAAGGGTGAATATCCCAACCTATTAATTACCCACTTTCCTACGAGGTGCAGTTATGTTTAGGTGCAAAGATCACCCTAGGTGCAGCATCAGTAAGAGCATGGAGATAAATGCAGGTGCAAAAACACAAGTAGAATCTAAAGTCACACTTAAGTGTACAAAAGCATCTGGGTGCAAATTCACCATTGATTCAAAGTCACCAGGAAGGTCACATCACAGTGAGGTGCAAAATCACTTACAACGAGAGAATGTGTTAGTAAGCTATCACATTAAGGGGGTTATTCCAATTTTGGAGTAGGTGGTAATCCGTCCCAAATGTGACGGATTTACCACCAGCCGTATTACGAGTTCCATAGGATATAATGGACTCGTAATACGGCTGGTGGTATATCCGTCACTTTACCGTCACTTTTGGGACGGATTACCACTTCCTCCAAAGTTGGAATAACCCCCTAAGTGCTAAAGGTGTGTACCAATATGAAATCACATTTGGTTGACTGTACAATGAAGTGCAAAATCTTCCTGGGTGCAACTCAACATGTGGAAAATGTTTGGTAGAATAAATTCTATTTGTGTGCAAATTCACCTTTGGTGCACGATCAGCAGGAGTGTATTAACACTTTTAAGAGCATACATCACAAAATTTAAGAACAAAACCCATTTAAATGCCAAATTAAATTTTGGAGCAAAACCTTCATTAGTGCAAGAACTGGTGGGTGTAAACACTTTAGGAACACAAATCCCACATAGGAGTAAATACGCATTTATGTGCAAAATCAACAGAAATGGGAAAACACACCAGACTAAAAAATAAACACATTTAGATACAAAATACACGTAAGTGCAAAATCGCCTATAGGTGCAAATTTGTACTTGGTGCAACAATAGTAGGATTGTGGAGATACTTTTAAATGCAATGCAAAAGTTACACGATCTGGAGGAATAAATTGGAGACTTATTGTACCTCATTCAGTGAGCTGACCTCACACTGTTACAATGATATTCTATTCTATCTGCATCAGGTCTGCAGTGAGAAATTACACTCTGTTAACAACACAATGGTCCATGGGTTTCAAACGACAGATTTTGGACTTGATTAGTGTTCCCAACATTCTGCCAAAGCCATTACCTTGGAAGAGTTAGGAACAATCTTTATGCATAAGCAGTAAGAGAATTACTGGAAGAGGGTGGCATCACAGCCACCATGTGATGATAAGACACCACAGGGCCTATTTAAAAGCCTCATGCACCACCCTGTGCCATATTAGCGTTATTTTTTGTATTTTTGTATGCTGTTGTGGCACAATGAGGCCAAAATCCTAGCGCCATATTTACAAAGTGGTGCAATGTATACATTGCGCCACTTTGTAGCACTTTGCACTACACTATGCCGGCGCCCAGCATAATGTATGCAAAGGTGGCATTAGGCCGATAAGAGGGGTGAAAAAATGGCGCAGGGAAGTCTAAAAGATTTTCTTGCATCATTTTGTATGGCACTTTCTAATGCCTGCTCAGAGCAGGCATTAACAGGGGTCTTCCATTATTTATAATGGGCCTCTATGTACTCTGCAGGAGTAGCACTAATATTTTGGCACTACTCCTGCAGAGTACATCAATAGCGTCATGAAAAATTACGCTACTGCCCCCTACCCTGCGCCATGGTGCGCCGTATGAAATACGGCGCAACTATGGTGGCAGTAGGGGGCGCTAAGGGACGCAAGTAAAGTGGTGCAGCACTCGGTGCAGTGCCACTTTCCATATATCTGCCCCCCAACTTTTCTATGCATAGCTTTGTCATTGCCACTCTCAATGAGATAATTTCCAACCCTACAAAGGCTTAATGTATAATGTTGCCTTACATGGTTCATGACATAGTGTAGAATTTCAAATCCAGGAGCAGCGATGATCTAATTTAATCTGTTCTGGCTGCTGTAGTCATGTTCTGTTTCCATTGAACTAATTTTACTAACACACTCCAAATAAATGATTTGTACGTGAAACGTTCAGCGCTGGAGACAGTGTCTGTAGTGACCTGGAATTAGTTGGTCACACTGGTCACAACAACCCTCAAATAAATATGAAAATACAGAGGAAACTAAATTGCATACCAATGCAATACTGATAAATAACAAGGCACCCTAGTAACCCATCACAAGACTGGAATATTACAAGAGTCAGAAAATATACTTTAATTATTATACATTTTACATTCAGTTGAAGAAGCAAGACACAGATCAACCGGAAAAGAGACCCACAAATGTAAGCTGTAAAATATTAAAGGCCAGGGTTGTAGTTTGAGCTTCCTCTGGCAGCAAAGATTTTTTAGATGTAGAGAACCCTTATTGCCAGAGCTTTAATGTTTGTAGCTAAGATATGAAGAGTGATCCTAGTAGAAATGTATTAGTCTCAGTGCTTAATTTGTAAATTAAAAGGTGCCGGTGCCCAAAGCCCTCCTATTAAACACGCGGCTGCTGCAATTAAATGTGTGAACACGGAATACTGAGCCAGCATAATCCTGGAGCCATCTCGGGCCTCTTCAATCCATATAAAGCCACTCCCTGCCCTTCAGCTCAATCTTACAGCTTTCTGCTGTCTCTCTTTGTGACGCCTTTTCGTTTTTCCCTTCATTCGTCTTTCCCATATGTGTCTTTTGCTCGCAGCAAATGCTTCAGGCAGAAGAATAAGCCCGGCCCTCAAAAATAAGTGCCGGTGCCAGAAACAACCTGCACAAATTAAGCACTGATTAGTCTGTGTCGTATGTAATAGATCGTCCAAGCATGACATAAATCTAAGACATTTGAGGTTGAAAGAGTTGTATCGCAATGGGTGTAGTCAATTGTAGCAGACCAGAGACGCTAAGTTATATTCCTTCAAAAACATTGATGGAAGCATCAATATACCAGAGCAACTTCTGGCCTATAAATGTCTATCTGCTGTCTCAATTGAGATAACTGTACCTGCATCTCCTTTGTCACCCCTTAGTCCGTCGCGTCCATCCCGTCCAGGTGAGCCATTGTGGCCAGGTGTTCCAGACACCCCAGGATGCCCCTGCATGCAATTGTCCTGCCTCTGAAGGACCACCGGACTCGCAAGAATCACCAGCAGTAGCAGCAATGCTGCACATGCATGCATCCTTCAAGCAGCTTGTCAAGGGGCTGTGGGACACAAAAAAAAATGTTTAAATGCAGACTTAGCTCGCTCTACTATACCGTTAAAGCAGAGATACTGCAGACTTAGAACATTTCAAAACTTTGGTGACAGTATAGTTTTCCAAAACTTAAGTGTTAAAATTTAATTTAATTTTTGGCAACAATGAAATGCGAATAACTTTCAAACATAAAATCGGGACAAAATAAAAGTGGGAAATGTAGAATAATAAACATTGCCTGTGGCGAGTCGAAGGACATATAAGGTATTAAAAAAGTGCAAGGGGAGAGAAGATAGGATCGCATCCGTCATCAAGCAAGACATTCCTGAAAACTGAGAGAAACCCCTGTTGACTCAACTACAGAAGTTGCGGGTCGCAGCATGAACTGTCACTGGTACAAACTGATGAAAACATTGTTCACACATCTTGCACGATGGCAGTAGTGGTGACGCACGGTCCCCTTTGTCTACTTTCCCTTAATGAAACCTTAACCTGTAACGCGCCTAACCAGTACTTACATGTTTGCAGATGTTATTTTATACTTAGATGCACCAGAGTCACTTTGTTTTCATTTAAAAAAAAATCTTCTAGCCTACTATGCTAAGGTCATAATTGCTACAATTTACTAATTAGGGGCCAGATGTATCAAAGCATTTTGCATTCGCAAACTGTGCGAATGCCCGTTTGCAAGATGGCAGTTCAGAATGTATGAAATACATTCTGAACGCAATTTTAAGGAATCGCTAAAATAGCGATTTCTTAAAATTGCTACCCTGTTTAGAGAGTCGCAAATTGCGACTCTCTAAATTAGAAATCACAATAAGGATTCCTTATTTGCGATTTCTTACCACATGTATGAAGCAATTCCTAAATGCGATTTTGGCATTTAGGAATCGCTAATTACCACCAAGTTGAACTTGGTGGTAACTATGTGCAAAATTTTAAAATGCACTTAAAATGCATTTTTAAATTGTACATCTAAAGCACACATGCCCTTTTGGCATGTGTGCACCTCACATGTCCCCCAAAAATGTTTTGGGGTGCAGCAGAGGGGGCCTTAGCCCCCCAGCACCCTGGGGTTTTGCATTTCCAAAATTGCGATTTTTGGTTTTGGAAATGCAAAAAATTCGCAGATATGGGCCAGCAGGCCCATATCTGCGAATAGGGCCAGTATCGCAATTTGCGATCCGGCAATAGCATTTGCGATTTTTAAGAAATCGCTATTACCGAATCGCAAATGTGATACATGGCACTTTGCGAGTCGGAAATAGCGATTTCTTAAAAATCATTATTTCCGAATCGCAAATGGCCGTGATGATACATCTGGCCCTAGACCTTGTTTCTCAGCACCTGCAGGGGATGAGAGGCAAAGGAGGTGAATACACCTTTGTGCGATATCGTGAAGGCCGATATGAGGGAAGAGGTTGTCTCTGTATTATTCCTGAGAACACTGTTTTTTGATTGCTTCCTTGTTAGAAATGGGGTCTTTGGTTGGCAGTCAGGTTACCCCCTGTCCAAGCAAGGACCCTCACTCTAGTCAGGGTAAGTCACACACAATCTAAATTATCCTGTGCCCACCCTCTGGTAGCTTGGCACTGAGCAGTCAGGCTTAACTTAGAAGGCAATGTGCAATAAATCATACAATAACACAACATAGCACCACAAAAATACACAACACAGTGTTTTGAAAAATATATAATACTTATCTGAATAAATGCCGGTCAAAATGATTAAAGTTGAAATAAGCAAATGTATGGATATTGCAGAAAGTGATATCAAGTGTCTTTAGAGTTCAAACATTACTGTAAAAGCAATAAAAAGTGCCTCTTGCAGGGCAAAGTTCCTGGTTCGCATTGAAAAATCCTCGCAAGTGACCGCAGAGGAGGCGATGCATGAAAAACGGTGAGTGTGCGTCGGTTTCGCCCCTTCGCACACGGACTTGTGTCGTTATTTTCCACGCGGGGGAAGATGTTTCATCGATTTCCAGCACGTGGACTTGGATCCTCTTCGGGTTGCAGGGTTTTCAGACGCCCCGGGGACGATGCGTGGAATCCTGGGCTTGTGAAGCAAAGTCCCAGCGGCTGCGTCAATTCCGGTAGGCGATGCGTGGAATTTTCTTCTGCACGGCAGGTGCTGTGTTGATTCCGTCAGGCGGCATCATTCTTAGTCGGCTTGCGTCGATCCAGTAGGGCTGTGTGTTGAAGTTCCGGTCGCGTCACTGGCACTGCGTCGATCTTCTGTTGCGAAGTTGGGCTGCGTCGTTCCGAACTCGGGGTGCGGTGAAATTTTCACCGCAAGCAGGTTGTGCGTCGTTTTTGGCAGTCGGTGCGTCGAATTTTCGCCGCACTGGGATTTCAGCTGCAGGAGAGAAGTCTTTTTGGTCTTGAGACTTCAGGGAACAGGAGGCAAGCTCTACCCAAGCCCTTGGAGAGCACTTCTGCAGCAAAGCAAGAGAGCAGCAAGACAGCAGGGCAACAGCAAGGCAGCAGTCCTCTTCAGAAAGCAGTCAGGTGAGTTCTTTAGGCAGCCAGGCAGTTCTTCTTGTCAGGGTGCAGGTTCTGGTTCAGGTTTCTTCTCTAGGAAGTGTCTGAGTGAATGCACAAGGAGCTGTCAACTAATCTCAGCCAGACGTGGATTGTAAGGCACAGAAAGATTTAAGGGCAGAGAAATGCTCACTTTCTAAAAGTGGCATTTCTAAAATAGTAATATTAAATCCAACATCACCAGTCAGCAGGATTTTCTATTACCATTCTGGCCATACTAAATATGGCCTTCCTACTCCTTTCAGATCAGCAGCTACCACTTCAAACAATGTAGGAGGGCAGCCCCAATGTTAGCCTATGAAGGGAGCAGGCCTCACAGTAGTGTAAAAACGAATTTAGGGGTCTTACACTACCAGGACATGTAAACTACACAGGTACATGTCCTGCCTTTTACCTACACAGCACCCCGTTCTAGGGATTACCTAGGGCACACCTTAGGGGTGACTTATATGTAGAAAAAGGGTAGTTTTAGGCTTGGCAAATACTTTTAAATGCCAATCAATCAATCAATCAATGAATCACTGCATTTGTAAAGCGCGCTACATACCCGCGAGGGTCTCAAGGCGCTGGGGAGGGGGGGTGCTACTGGTCGAAGAGCCAGGTCTTGAGGAGTCTTCTGAAGGCCAGCAGGTCCTGGGTCTGTCGTAGGATGGTGGGGAGAGTGTTCCAGGTCTTGGCGGTGAGGTAGGAGAAGGATCTGCCGCCGGCGGTGGTTTTTCAGCTGCGGGGGACTGTGGCGAGGGCGAGATTGGCTGAGCGGAGGCTTCGGGTGGGGGTGTGGAAGCTGAGTCGGTTGTTGAGGTAGGTGGGTCCGGTGTTGTGCAGTGCTTTGTGTGCATGGATCAGGAGCTTGAAGGTGATCCTTTTGTTGATGGGGAGCCAGTGCAGGCCTCTGAGGTGGAGTGTGATGTGGCTGCGGCTGGGGACATCGAGGATGAGTCAGGCCGAGGCGTTCTGGATGCGTTGGAGTCGTCTCAGGAGCTTGTTTGTAGTTCCTGAGTAGAGGGCGTTCCCGTAGTCGAGTCTGTTGGTGATGAGGGCCTGGGTAACAGTTTTTCTCGTGTCGAGGGGGATCCATTTGAAGATCCTGCGGAGCATACAGAGGGTGTTGAAGCAGGACGCGGAGACGGTGTTGACATGCCTGGTCATGGAGAGAGTGGAGTCGAGGATGACCCCCAGGTTGCGTGCGTGGTCCGTGGGTTTCGGGGCTGTGCATAGTGACGTGGGCCACCAAGAGTCGTCCCAGGCTGATGGGGTGGGTCCGAGAATGAGGACCTCCGTCTTGTCTGAGTTCAGCTTCAGTCTGCTGTCCTTCATCCAGTCGGCTACGGCCTTCATTCCTCGGTGGAGGTTAGCTTTGGCGGTGTGGGGATCTTCGGTGAGGGATATGATCAGCTGGGTGTCGTCGGCGTAGGAGATGATGTTGAGGTTGTGTTGTAGTGTGACGTGGGCGAGGGAGGTCATGTAGATATTGAACAGTGTCGGGCTTAGGGAGGATCCCTGTGGGACGCTGCAGATGATCTCTGTGGTTTTGGAGCGGAAGGGTGGGAGGCGGACGCTCTGGGTTCTGCCGGAGAGGAAGGATTTGGTCCAGGCCAGGGCCTTCTCTTGGATAATGGCAAGTCGAATTTGCAGTGAAACTGCAAACACAGGTTTTGCTAGGGCAGGCCTGAGACAAGGTTAAGGGGCTACTTAAGTGGGTGGCACAATCAGTGCTGCAGGCCCACTAGTAGCATTTAATCTACAGGACCTGGGCACATATAGTACACTCTACTAGGGACTTATAAGTAAATTAAATAGTCCAATTTGGTATGATCCAAGGTTACCATGTTTAAAGGGAGAGAGCATATGCACTTTAGCACTGGTTAGCAGTGGTAAAGTGCGCAGAGACTAAAAACCAGCAAAAACAGTGTCCAAAAAGTGGACGGAGGCAGGCAAAAAGTTAGGGGTGACAACCCTAAGGCTGTCAGGTCTAACACTCCTACTCAGTGGGGGCCTGTAGAGTGTATCACTTGGATGAAATTTCATATTTTAACTGTGTAAAGTTGGTTTAGTTAGTCAAAACATGCCTCTGTTCTCTTTTACAGGCAGACACCTCTCTTCTTCTCTCTAGACCCAATGCCACTCATTTCCCTGCTCATAAAGTTACTCTTGAGAGCAAGCACATTCCTTCTCATGCTAATCGATCCTTCATTTGATTTTCCTTTCAATGCTATTTCCTGACACCTGCTGCTTTTTAATTCCTTGACTTACATCTAGACTTCTCTTAGCATTTGGGTGTTTTCCTGTATGGGAACGGGATTTTACTTTATTTTGCACAAGCTGCCTTTAAAAAGATTTACCTGAATTTGTTGAATTGAATTGCCTGGATTTTCATACATGCTACATTGAGGTGACTATTAGTTTATGCTTTATTGATTTGATCTGAGATTGTAATCTATTTATCGGCTAATAAACCTTCATGGTTCACATTGTTGTTACTATGGGGCAAATTCTGCTTCACTGTCATTCAGATTTTATTGACTTTGTGATTTCAGCCACAGTTCATGAAAAAGGTCAATCCTAGTGGACATAGCAGAGTTTAGAGCTTGCACCAAGTATGTGCAGTGAAAATACCATCCTTGTTTATCCCCCTGTCAAGATGATAGTAGAGGATGGTTCTCACTGAGGCGAGGTTGTCAGAATTTGCCACAAAATATGTCTAAACCTGACCCATACTCATTTGTGTCCTTAAGGATTCCATGGGCCAGTTTGGAGACTTGGTGGTTTTCCAGCATTGCTGAGCAGCTGCAGAATTCTAGGAGCATGAGTATAGTAGGGTTAAGCATCTTTGATTGTGTTGTAAAGCATTGTGGTGTTTGTGGGTTTTGATGAGTTAGTGAACTACACAGTGTGATGCTCTTTTTGAGTCTAAGAGGGCACTGCATTGTTCTGAGAACTGTGTTGTTGCCTTATATCTATAGCTTGTGTTTATGAAGAGAAACACACTTGCTGCAAGAGTTGAAGTTTTGGTAATTGGACTCATTGACATAGAAATTGAGCATATTATGTTGTAGCTTATCTGCTAAGATTTGTAGTGTCAGACTGTGAAGGACTATTGGCTACACATTGAGGTAGCGACTTATTAACTTCTTTTGAAAGGGTGTACTAATTGAGTTTGGTGTTTGGTTAATCCTTTTGCACAGAGGACTAGCATTGGGCAGGGTGACTTCCCACGGGTCAAGATTGTACTTTGTATGTGTGATAGCACAAGACGGATGCTATTTGCCGATTCCCATAGAGGGATTGCGTACTTTGAACTTTCTTTTGTGGAACAGATAAGAGTTATTGTTTTACTTTTGGGTTTTCATGATTTGTTATTTGTGAAGTTGACTCACTATTGAGTGAGAGCAGCTGTGAGGTGCTGTGAGTTGCATCATAAGGTGCCACAGTGGTATAGATTGGTCGGTGTGTGTGCCATGTTGTCAATGGTTGTTATGTCAGGGAGTGCCACACTGTGAGTGGACAGTTTTGTGGTGTCCTGCTGAAACTGGATGTCAGTGTTGCTGTTTGTAGATCTGTGATGTGCTGAGAATGTCTGGTTATTTCGAATTCATATTCATTGAATTTTATACTGTGTCAAATATAGAGAATTTTTTTTATTTTTCAAGAAATTAAGGACTTTATTTAGAGATGATGTGAGAATACTTGTCTTTGAAGGTGAGGAGTTCCTTTCCAAGGGCACGCCTGCTCATTGCATGACAACCAATATTAGTTTACACATGTGTAATTAACTTAAAAATGGAGTAAAATCACTGTGAATTGAGTGTCATTGCAGTTTGCTCCTCATGGCACTCTCAACCTGAGAATAATTGAGAATTTGAGGCAGTTGCTATACCCAGTTCAGCCCAATATTAATCCTTGAATGCACAAGACTATGCAGCACATGAGAACAAGAAGGAAAAACATCGGAATAAAGCCAAGAGTATAGTTACGAGTTGGATGGAAGCGAAGTGACATGTCAAAGAGCAGGCATAGAGGAAAGATGATTGAGGGAGTTAAGATGTACCCGGTCTTAACTAGTGGAAAGACTGGGAAAAAAGGGGAGTGAGTCTGATGTTCAAAATGATGAAGGGCTTGATAATGACTCCAGTGATAACCTTTTGAATGTTTTATTGGCTTCCCGACCAGCTTCATACAAGATAGTTCAACAAGCTGGGGAGATCAACTATCTATGGGACTCCCGTCACCCACAAATGCAAGTGCTGGCGCACCTGTCTATTACATCCTCCTTCATTGGGGTATACTTTGGCTAATTTCACCTCCACAATCGACAAACGATCTACTCCCAAATCCAGGATTCCACTGCAGCTTCATAGAGAATGCCCTCAAGTCCACTTCCAGATCCCCAGATATTGCTACCAATTCCTTTACCACGTCCAACAACATCTCAGGATAATGCGATTGTTGTTGTAATACCTGTCACACTGACAATTACCACTACCACTGTTGTGAAGAAAAAAAAATGAAGGTCCAGATCTAAATGTAAAGAAATGCACTTGTTCTAGATAGTAATTTTATGAGTAGGAAATAAGAAGCACGGGGTCTCAAGATCGAGATCAGAGGAGTCTACCTGCAAAGGTGTACAGAGGCAAGTTCTAACAAACTAAATCAGCCGTACACAGTTAAAATAGTAAATTTCACCTGAGTGATACATTCTACAGGTTCCCACCAAGTCGGGAAGAATCATAAACTAGTAGAACTAGAATTCTATTATATACTTATTTTGGGACGTATATCAACCATTTAGCAGACAGATTTAAACTTAGGATCTTATTAAGAATGCCACAGGCTGACTGAAAAACAGATAGTGTTATGAAGCACAGACCTGGCCAACCTAGACTCCACCGGTCAGCCCAAATTGAAATGTCTGTCCCATGAGCTGCATCGGAGAGATGAAGAGCAGCAACAAATCTACCTTGCCAAAGCTGCAGGGTGGATCTGTAGTCATTGTCATTAAGGGCCTGATTTAAGTTTCAGTGGATGAGTTATTCTGTCACAACAGTGGCAGATGTCCCGTCCAATGAAATCTAAATCCCGATATTTCCTATGGAATATATATTTCGGGGGACGCGATATCTGCCACCGCTGTGAAGGAGTCACCCATCCGCCGAAATCTAAATCAGGCCCTTCATGTTTTTCCAAATACAGGTAAAGCTTTGGTCAATTTTTTAAAAACATCATAAACTAAACTCCTCCATGATCTTGGAGTTGTCTTACAGTGCATGGGGGAAATTAAAGGACTTGTTGGACATGGCATTAGGTAGGCTGACCTAAGTAGGACACCTCTTTTAGTGTAATTTCCAAAGGCACCTAGTGCGCCAAGGGGGTGTTCCCTTTAAAAGGTTTTTTGGGGTCTGACACTCCCCCCAATAAATGTATTCTTGGCTTTGTTAGTTGGGTGTGGGGGCCCGAGGTCAGGTCTGCTATGTCTGTATTGGTTTTTCTCTTCATCCTAATTCACTAGGATATTTTATCATGTTCCTTTTGTGATCAGGAACTTAAAATTGTGTCCAGTTCACCACAAATGTACAAGCTCTGCTCCCATATGAGTATTCCTTGAATGGATGCAAATTTACTACTTTTTGAAATTTTTAGATATTGGCATTTGGCAGTAGTAGGCTTGAAAAGCTGTGCTAGTCTAAGGTTTCCAAGCACACTACTGGCAAGCAAACACCCAAAATTTGATGGGATGAATACTGCAAATAATGTTAGCACCTACAATTGCTCATCTGTAGCTCATTGTTTTTGACTCACTGTGACACTCTAGACAGAGGACCTGATTTAGGGGTTGGCGGATGGAGGAAAAGCAGACGGTGTGGTGAAGAAGTTTATGTCAGCCACCTTGTCTTTACTCAGCCTGCCAAATTTAGAGATATACCTTGGTAGGAACCACAGACATGGTGGTTCCTGTCAATGTAGAAAACATCTGACAGACAGCTCATCAAACCGGACAACCAACTGTCAAACTTTTCCAAAGTTTCTTATTTTTCAAAAAGAAACTCCTAAAGTGAGAGTTTTTTAAAAAAAAGAAGAAACAAATCATCCCAACACCAGGATATAGCTGGTGGTGATGAACAGTTAAAAAAAGCCAACTGACTGTCTATTCTAAATATAGGAGATGGTCAGATAGCTTACCGCTCAGGGCCCTTACTCCAGTGGACAAAGTTTTACATCCACGGAGTCAGTTTTACACAGTCAGTGTAAAACTTGTGGCCTGTCTGACTCAAAACCAGGCAGACAGACCTTGAGTTTAGCAGACAGGGTACTCTGTTGCTGTTGCGATAGAGTACCCTCTCTGCCAAACTCTAAATCAGCCTCATAAGTTCACTGCAGATCTGTACTGACATTGCTCCTGATGATGTGGAAGTATGAAATGAATAAAAAACAAAAGCAGTGAGAATCTAACACCTCTAAATCATAAAGCTGTGAGGAAACCAGTACCAAACTGGACTCTCTTAAATTTCAGAAGTTGCATGTGGGTTTTATAGATGATAGCAATGTTTCACAAATAATACACAGCCAATGAGGCATTGCCTAGTGTAGATACTTTCCAAATGTTTATCCAATCACTAAACAGTGTACAGCGAAGGCCTATAAATGGGCATCCAAATTAAGCAAATTTGAGTGAAGCATAGCAACAGCTTATCATGTACACTTGTAACTTCATCATTTTTCAAGGCCTTGCAATTACAATGAAAGGACAGAAGATCAGAAACACATCATCAACTTTAGCACATTCTGCAGGCTTTTCTATTGAGTGTCACAAAAAGGATCCTAAAATAAAATTAAAATAGATCATGTATTCCATTGCCAAAATAAATGTTTCTTCTTTATTATTGTCAACCTCACTTCATCTACGACTTGTCCTTGTGTCCCCGACCATGGGACCTAGCAGATAACATTCATTTCTACACACTGACCTATAGGTTGCTTTGGATGGCACAGGAAGGCAGCAATAGCAGAGAAACATTGGGGCACTACTGTCACCATTATACAAAGGAGAACCAGTATTCCCAGGTCAACTAGTACTGCCTTCAATATCCATGTACCCCAACCACCAAGCAAAGAGGCTAAGGAATTCCACAGCCCTTCTTCCGGGATGTTGTGTGCTTCTCTTACTATATCTTGCATCCGACATATGGCACAGCAAATATTTCCACTATTATCAGAAATGCACGTACAACAATTTTGCATGCCTGTCTAACATTCCCCCCCTTCTTTGGCCAGGATGATATTTAGGGTAATTCTGTTTTAAGTTACAACACTTCTTATGGCTAACATCTCATCTGTAATGTTTCCCAATGCCACAGTAGTCTTTTCTGACAGATCTTCTATTAGTTTAGCAAATTTGTTTATCTGATAGCTATTATGGGCAATTCCTAAAGGCAGTACCATCCCCCCAAATCTGGTGAGCACCAGTAGCGTAACAAAACTTGAGCTGGCTGCCCTGCAAAGTACATGTAGGGCCCCCTCTGATCCCACTCAGGAGCTCTCATGCCAGGGTATTGAGTTGAGGAGGTCCGCAGGAGCTCAGGGCCCCCTGCACCACGTGGTTTGCAGAGGCCTTTGTTACACCACTGGTCAGCATCTTGTCAACCCAAGCAGTTACTCTTTTTACCTTATTCTTATCTCTGGTAATTGCTTCACATTAAACATTTAGAGCATGACAAAGGACAGATAACAACTACCATACCATCCCTGTGGTAGATAAAAATAGGCTCGCTGTCTGCAAATGAAAAATATTCCCTTTCTCCCTATTACCTTAGGGGAAGTCATTTCCGTCCAACCATACTTAGTGCTAGAGGCTGGCAAACCAATGTACTCATGGCAGGTGCTATTGCCTAGAAACAGATGATTAATGATGTGATTGTTGCCTCCTTGAGTTGCCAGTCTGATGATTGGTTTGTTACAGACACATAAGGGCAATTATCAATATATTTCAGCTCACATGCTACAACTATGCAGATAACACACAAATACTCCTTAAACTGGAATGCCCCAAATACACTGGCAACTCAACAATCTTCAGTTGCCTCAGAGCCATTGATCAGAGGATGACATGCAGCCATCGCAAACGGAGTGCTTCCAAAACTGATATGCTCACATGTGGCAAATGGAAAAATTATGAGCCACTCTGCCCTGGGCCTGATGATCTGAGACCAGCTCCTAAAGTATCTAAGGAAGTTAGAAACTTTGGAATTACCATGGTCTCCAAGTTAACAATGAATGCACAAGTAGACAAATTAGCAAGATCAAGCTCTATCACCATGAAAACTATGCAATGCATCTTGCCGCACCTCGGATTTCCACACAAGGTCCAGGCTGCATCTTTCAAGCACTGTCAAACTGATTGACACCAATGGCTGCTACCATGGATCATCTCAATCTACTATGAAAAGGTTACAACGGATTCAGAAATCTGCTGCCAGACTACTCCTATATGTAGAGCCACAAGCCCACATCTTCCCTTCCTTAAGGGCCCTACATTGGTTACCGGTTGCCAGAAGATCCACGTTCAAGCTGCTTTGTATCATCCACAAAGCAATACATAGAACAGGACTGCTTTTCATCAGGAATAAAAGTACCAAATACATTCAGCAAAGGAACCTCCGCTCAGGATTGTGACCTCGCTTGAAAATCCCACCGTACCAGAAAAAGACAATAGGTGGTACATCTTTCTCTGTTCAAGGGGCCAAACTCTGGAATTCACTACCCCCAAATATAAGATCCATGGATAACTATCTTATCTTCAGGAAACTACTCAAACGTTGGCTCCTTACTACATAACCACCATACTCAAGCAGCAATGGACTGCATATTCCTCTGTATGCAAACATTTATAATTTGATTAATTGTATATATCTAGATATGTGTATTTCTTTGTACAAATATGTATAATAACTATTTCTTTCTTTAAAAATATACATACTTTTTAGGCCTGCTTTGCAAATGTATATATTACTGATGATTAAAAGTATATATATGTACATATATACCACCTAGTGGCAGTCGCTGCGAGGTAGTAATAGTTTGGACCATGTTTCCATAGAAAAAACATTTTTTGACTTTGCTATATCTTTGACAGTGTTTGACGAATCTTCACAACATTTTCTACAAAACAGTGCCCCGGTTATTCTTGTTGTGCATGGAAAGTTTTGGGGTGATCCATCAATCGGGGGCCGAGAAAAAGGGGGGGGGGGGTCAAAAAAGTTATGTTTCCCATGTTAATTCGCGTAGGACCTTTAGACATGATTACAGCCTAACCACTGGACTAAATGACATGAAATTTGACATAAAGCTAGCTTTCAATATGCAGAATATGCTTTCGCTAACTTGGTGTAAATAAGTTCAGTAGTTTAGGAGATAATAATTCAATCACATATTTTTGTAGACAGAAAACTTGTCACCCTGGGTGGGGGGGAGGTATAGGGAGGGATAGGCATGTGCTGGGGGGGGTTGAGCAAGCCTTTGCTAGCCGGTGGTTGAAAAGCTATGTATTTAGTTGTCTTCTGAAGTCTTCCAGAGAAGGAGAGGTGTGCAGGTGAAGAGGGAGGCCGTTCAAGGACTTGGTTGCGAGGTGGGAGAAGGAGCGGCCACTGAGTCATTGTCTTTAGCTGTCTTCTGAAGCCTTCTAGAGAGGGAGAGGTATGCAGGTGAAGAGGGAGTTCAGTCCAGGACTTGGTGGCAAGGTGGGAGAAGGAGCGGCCACTGAGTCATTCCCAACAGATGCAGGGCACGTAGGCCAGGGTGAGGTTGGCTGAGTGGCGTTCTCGTGGGTCAGTAGAATGTGATGAGTTTATTGCTATAGGCACGTTCAATGTCATGGAGGGATTTGTAGGCATGTGTGAGGAGCTTAAAGTGGCATCTTTGCTGGACAGAGAGCCAGTAGAGGACCCTGAGGTGGGTAGAGATGCTGGTTCTTCTGGAGAGGTCGAAGATGAGTCTTGCTGCTGGTTCTGGATGGTCTGGAGGCAGTTAAGGAGCTGTTTTGTGGTTCTGCCATAGAGGGTGTTGTTGTAGTCGAGGCTGCTGGAGATGAGGGCCTGGGTGACTGACTTCCTGGTCGCGATGGGGCTCCTTCAGAAGATCTTGCGGAGCATGTGGAAAATGTGGAAGCATGAAGAGGAGATGACATTGATCTGTTGTTTCATGGTGAGTTGGGTGTCCAGGATAATGCTGAGATTGTGTGCGTGCATGCATTGTTGCGTGGTTGGTAGGTGTGGGAGGGGGGCAGGAGCAGCGGGCCACCATGTGTCGTCCCAGGGGGAGGGCTTGTTCCGGAAGTTGAGGATTTTGGTTGTGTCAGAATTTAGTTTGAGGCAGTTGGTCCTCACCCAGCTGGTGTTTTCTGTCATGTTATTTTGGAAGTTCCTTTGTGTGGTGGAGGCGTCACCGGGGAGGGTTAGGATGAGCTGGGTGTCATCAGCTTAGGATATGATGTTCAAGCTGTGGGTGCGTGCGAGGTCAGCCAGTGGAGTCATGTAGGTGTTGAAGAGGATGGGGCTGAGGGAGGAGCCCTGGGGAATGCCGCAGATGATGTCTTTGGGTGCGGAGGCCAAGGGAGGGAGTCTATGCGTACGGCCAGAGAGGAAGGATACAATCCAGCAGAGTGCGTTGTCTTGGACGGCAATTTTGTGGAGTCTGGTGAAAAGGGTGTGGTGGGAGACAGTATCAAAGGGTGCAGATAGGTTAAGGAGGACGAAGTCTGCTGTTCCTCCTAGGTCGAGGAGGTGTTTGATATTGTGGGTTGCTGCGATCAGGGCAATCTCAGTACTGTAGTTGGGCCAGAAAAGGATTGGGATAGGTCAAGCAGGCTGTTGGCTTTGAGGAAATCCGTGAGCTGGTGATTGGAGGCTTTTTCTAAGACTTTGGTGGGGAAAGGGAGGAGAGAGACAGGGCAGTAGTTCTTGAGCTCGTTAGGGTCAGCTGAGGGTTTCGTCAAAAGGGGCTTGACCTTGGCGTGCTTCCAGATGTCGGGGACAGTCACTGTGGAGATGGAGGAGTTGAGGATTGCTGTGAGGGAGGCTCTGATTAGTTCTCTTCCTAGGTTGTAGAAGCGGTGAGGGCACGTGTTAGTAGGGGATCAAGAGTGGATGGAGGTCATAATGGCGATAGGTGTCTTCGGTGAAGAGCTGCTTCGATTTGGAAATGCGGTGAAGCTGGGGAGGTGTGCGTAGGGGTGCAGGGCTGGTCGAGGTTGGTGGGCTGGGGGGCTGAAGTTGCTGTAGATGTCGGCAATCTTGTGGTGAAAAAAGTCGAAGAGCTTGTTGCAAAAGGTTTTGGGGGGTGTGGTGGCAAGACCATGTACACTCACCTGAATTCCAGGTTTCGCTGGAGCGAAGAGAATAAAACCCTCACCCCTTCATATCTGAAATGAACAGGGAACGAGTGAATAGCCTCTGGGGGGAAAGGGATAGGGAACAGGGATTTGGTAAGGGAAGAGAAAAAAGACACTTGTTCACGAAGGTCATTGTTGTTCTAAGAAAGTTGCCACAGGGCTTGGTGCAGAAATTCTAAGACCAAAAACAAATTAAAAACAAAAGATCTACAAATATCACAGAGTCTTTCAGCAAAATAACAATAATTATTAACATTCGATTGGGCAATCACCTAGTCTTTCAGCAGTCACAATAATTATTAGCGCTCGATTGCTCAACTATTAAGCACGCTTTTGTAACTCATAACAAAATCGTTATAAAATCAAACTTATAAATTTTTCTTTTGTTATTTGTTTTCACACAATAGACTTGCTCCAAAACAATCCGAATAAACGCTTAAGTTTGCATAGATATCGGGCGATGTTTTCAGGAGTTCACAACACTTAACTTTAATGCTGCTTTTTAAAATACTTCTCAAGCTGTCTTTGGAAAATAGTCTTGTATCACAGGTTTCTCAGCCTCGACGAATGTCTTTCATAATGCACCAAAAGGTCACTAACCTCAAGAAGGCTGAAAACAGGGAGACAAGAGGGGAATTACTCACGAACCAACTTCTCCGGGAATGTTTAAATTATTTGAGGAAGATGGAATACTGCTTGTAAAGTCTCCAGCCTCTGCAAAAGTAATCCGCTCCAGAGAGGGAAGCTCCAATGAAGCCTCACACTGAAAAGCCGACTCCTGAAAAAATCACGGAACTCCAGCTGAACTGGGAACACCTGCGAGTGAAGGAAGACTTGAAGCCAAGCACAGGAAACACCTTGGCAGTTCTATTTATAGACTGGTGATGAGTCATCAGACACATGCTGGTGATGAGTCATCAATCACTTCTGATGATTCATATGAAGGAATTCTGATGATGAGTCATCAGACACATGCTGGTGATGAGTCATCAAACACTTCTGAAGATTCATATGAAGGAATTCAATGTCTCCATAAACCACTTGGCACACAGTTCACAAATGGAACAACACTTGCTTTTATCAATAAAAATAAACATGCAATGTAGTGTTCCTCACAGGTTACAGGGAAGTGCTGTGCTGTGAACACATTCATGATATGTTTCATTGTTCTTCATACATGTTGATTTATTTTGTGAGGGTGCAGCAAGAAGCGTGTGTGTGCGAATCTTAGGTGGATAGTGTTCTGTGTGACAGATGGGCAGGAGAATTCTCTGGTGATAGTGAATAATTCTTTAACCTGGTTTGTGCTGGTCTCGATGCAGGCCTTTAGCACTTCTTTCTTGGTCTCCCTGATATGATGGTGGTAAATGTTGAAGGCGATCCTGATAGAGTCAAGGTTGGTGGGGGTCTTGTTGCTGCATCAGTGTTGTTCTAGTTTCCTGCAGTAGTGTTTGAGGCTTAGGAGTTCTGGGGTAAACCACCTGGTCTGCTTGGTGGGTTTTTGTTTGATTGGTGGTTCACTTCAGGAGGGCTATGGTTTTGGCTGTTGAGGAGATCCAGTTAGTGAAGTTTTGGATGTGGTATTCAAGTGTGTCTGAGGTGATGGGTCTTGCTTCTTTGAGGGCAGAGATCCGGGTTGTTTCCGTGATTCTGCTCCAGTTGTGGTGAGGGAGGATCAGTGGTCTTGTTGGGGCTTCCGGGCGTCCCTCAAAGGTGAAGTGCACAATGTGGTGGTCAATCTATGTTACCTTGGTGGTGTGGGAGAACTTAGGCCCTGATTTAGGAAACGTTGCTCTGTTCCCATTGCAGTGCCACTTTTCTTGCGTCCCTTAGAGACCCCCAAATGCCACCATGTGCGCGCAGTGATTTTGGCCTAGTTGGGCCACATTAGCATAAAACAATTAAACTAATGTATCTCCACTCGCTGACAAAATAGTCCTTACTAGACTCTTCCCTCCTCTACCCCTCCTGGCTCACCCCAAATCTGTTTACTAAAATGATCTCCCAAACAACCCTTCTAAATTCTCCCTCATGTATCTCTCCTTTGACTCATCCCAAACCTCATTTTACTACTATGATCGCCCTAATCCCTTTCTACTGACTCTTCCCTCATTCATCTCTCTTTTACTCATCCCAAACCTCATCTTACTACTGTAATCCACCAATCAACATTTTATGGATTCTTCCCTCTTCTAGCCCTCTATTATTCAATTCAGTCCAACAGACTCACATGTCCTCCACTCAAATGAACTCATACCTCCCTATGCAAATACTAATATTATACTCATATTTCCCTGTACTAATCCACCACTAATCCTCTTGGGTTCCCAAGTAGTGTGCTACTCACTGAAAAGTGCTTTGATGCCTTATCAAGGATAGTAAGCGCTATATAAATACAATTACAATAAGTGGCCCATCACCCATTGTTCTATTTCTAAATAAAGCAGTATTGTCTTCCTACCCTCTATTTTTAAAGTATTATTTCCAAACCCAAACCTGATATTCCTATCATAGTAAGCAATGAGTTGCATTTCTTTTGTTTTAAAATTATGAATGGCACAAATACTCTGTTATCTTAATCTCTAGTAAGGGGCCAGATTCTTGATAAGGGAGGGATAAAACCCAGTACTATACAACATTTTCTATATGAAGGCACCCCTTCATATATGTCAGTGGTGCTACACTATTAGTCAGGTCAGCCTGAGTATTAGTTGGTAGGTGTGTGCAAACAACATTCTGAAACATTTAGTACAGAAACATAACTTGCCATGAAATTGACTTAATAATGTTCTTCTTATATGAGCTTTAGTTTAGACAATCCTCAGCTGGATTTGCAGTAGCAGATTCTGTGGTCTTCATAGGTGAATTGTTGAAAGTTCCTTTGCTTTCCCTCAGTGTCTGGAGCAAAACTGTTACTGCTATCGCTGGCACCAAGGTGCTGGAGACGGCCAGAATCCAAGGCCATTTTCTGATATTCTTCCTTGTAGTGTCAGCCATTAGGCACGGAGAAGTCACTAGTATGTCACTGACCCTTACTGCGGTCTTTCTGAACCGGTGATTACAGTCAAGGAGGATTCCTAGACCTTAGGTTACAGACTATTATTGCTGTTTAAAGGAGTAGGTGTCTCCTATTTAGCATGCTCAATCTGCTGTGATAACGGCTGCCTTCTTGGTATGGGAACCGTCAGTCCAAGAGGTCAGACCTGCACACTTTACAGCTGTCTATGATGTCAACTAAATCTGGTAAGGCCCTTTCCAGCGAGATTGAAGGCAATGACGTCTGGCGTGGACCTTTACATGGGCTTAGCTGCTGAGTTGCAGACAGTGTTCATCAGTTATCAATGGATCTGGGAGAACTCGCAACACCTGTCAGTGAAGACAACGCAATGTCTCTGTTAGCCATTTGCAATATTGCAGTACCAAGTCATCAGTTTTAGCTAGTGGGGCAGTAGACATTAGTGCCAGTGGTAGCGTATCGATACAGGACAATCCAGTGGATGTACATATTTTTCCTATTTTGTTTTTAAGCACCCATTCTTCTGTTACACAGTGCCTTCTGCTGGAGGGTGAGAGGCACAGTGAAGTTTCAACATTATTTCCACTCCTTTGCGTATCCCTTTTATCACTCAGGAAACAAAGGTTGGGCAATTGTCCAAGCTTAATTGTTTCAGGACACCAAAGCGTGGTATTAGTTCTTTCAAGAGGCCACAGTGCATCATTTGTTAGATAGGCCTCAGTCCATTTGCTAAACATCTAGACAATGACCAATACATACTTTTATTCATTACAAGGGGTAATTTCAATAAAATAAAAATGTGGTTCTTGGGATGTAGCAAAATGTCCGGATTCAGTTAATGTAGTCTTGCCAACATTATATTGTGCACACACTGTATAGCTTTTACACAATCTTTCAGCTTCCTGACGACATTGTGAATGATACCAACATTGAGAATACATCCTGATCATTCCATCCATCCCCACATGGAAGGGTCCATGGAATAATTGTGCCATTAATGAAAGAAGAGACTTAGGCAGACATATCTTCCCATTGGGACCTACCGATATGCCCTCCTCTATTTGCACTTGCCTACTTTGGGACCATAACTGAAATTCCTCACTTGTGACATCTTTGTGAATGGTCTGTAGGCCAAAATAAACATTGGCAGGTGAAGTGCCTCTGTCTAAATGCAATGAAGTCTGAAATTGCATGTTAAAAGTACAGTTTGACAATGCTATTTCTTTGGTATGCTGTAAACGAAGCCATTACCTATGGAGATGCAACCCTTTTTAGCAGTGTGTTCTGCACCTTTTATTATTTCTATTTTAAATGGCAATAACAGAGCCTACAGAACATTACAAATTAGGTGGGCATGATGTATTTGCTGACTAGGAGATGTAAGGAAACTCCTCATGGCCCATAGCTGGCCAAAATCATGGACAACCCCAAATGAATGCTGGCTATTAGTGTAAATGTTAACTTTCCTCGTAGTAACAATGCAGCAAGCTCTTGTTAGGGCTATCAATTACACTGCCTAGGCACTTCTTACATGCTGCCTGGGCACTTCTTACAACTAACAGCCACTTGACCTTCTATAAGGTGTGCGGTGCAAACAGCATTGAAAGCTTGCAAAGTGCCCCAAAGATCCCTTAATCAGCAACCATCCACAAAGAGATCACCTTCTGCAATGGGCAGTGGAATGACTTGCAAACCAGGCATTTCTTTTGTGTGGCAATTAATAGCTAATCAGGAATCATGGAAACATCATCATTCAATAATTCAGCATCAATAGGTAGTAGTGGATTCAGGATGACAGATTGCTTGATCTATATATGTGGTTACCAATGCCAATTTGTACTTTATACGGTGAGGATTTGTCAAATGCTGCCTGGTAGTGGTAGTTACAAAACCTGTACCACATGTGGAACATGCAAAAATAAATGATGTGCTAGCACAAAGTTCTCTGATTGTTCAATGACTGCCACTGAGGCAATGGATCAAACATAAGGCGACAAGCCAGCAGCAACTGGGTCTAGCTTTGCAGATTAATATGCAACTGGGGGGAGATAGTGAGAAACAAGCTTCTGTGTTAAAACAACCAAGGGACAACCTTTTTTTTCATGGCAGAGTAAGTGAAAGTCCTTAATATAACCATGTGAACCCAAAGCTGGTGCCCTACACAGTTCCTTTTTTAAGGTAATAAAAGCACTTTCACATTCTGGAAGCCAAAGAACTGGGTCATTCACATGCTTATGACTCAAGGCTTGGATATTACATGTTATCAAATAAAAGTTGGGAATTCAATGATGACAATAGCCTGCCATTCCAAGAAAGGTCCTGACATCTTTGTGTGTCTTTGGACAGGGAAATTACAAAGTGGCAAATATCCATTCAGGCATCAGTTACCCAATCCCTTCAGATAACATATGACCCAAGTAAGTCACAGTAGGGGAACAGCATTGTAACTTCTTTGGAGACACCATAGAACTCTTTCCAGCCAAATGATAGATGAGGGAAATCAAGTCAGTTTTATGTGCCTCCCTAATGGGGAATGATAGGAGCAAAACTTCTATTTATTATATTAAGGTCAATCCACCAGACAGTGTGAGAGATTCTAAGTGTCCCTTTAAAGCTTGGCTGAAAATGGAGGGACGTTCTATATACCTTTGGGCCAGACGAGTACAAGTGTTTCTTTTATTGCACGTTTGAAAGGGAAACAAGTATTGGCTGTCAGGGTGCAGTGGTATAGTGAAAAAGGCAGAGCTTAAATGGAAAACAGTGAAGTATTTCGCATTGATGGGGAAATTAGTCAATATAGTGGCTAGATTGGGTACAACACTGAGTGAAGGAACGAAATATGTTCACTGCTCTTAAATTATGAATGAAACAAAAGATTGAGGCCCCTTCTGGGTTCTTGGATGCCTTTTTTACATGAAGAATTGGTGTATCATAGAGGCTATCATGTATTTCTTTCACTATTTCCTGCTGCACAAGATCTCCAATAACTGGTATAATGCCTAGCTTACCTTCCCTTGAATTTTTGTACTGAGGTATCCTAGGTAGTTGTGCACCAGGGCGGACCTTTAATTGTACCACAGGGAAGTCAAAGACTCACCCTACATCATTGGTGTGTCGGGTCCTTGCATGTGAGGGGATACAGCTTTGCAGTTCAATGATTACTGGAGACATGGCACATTCTTGAAACGTCTGTAATAGTATGCCCTTAGTTTTGCTAAGTCTACAGATTATAGTACATTGCAGCTTACACAATAAGTCTCTGCCTAGTAAATTTATAGGGAAAGTAGGACTTAAAAGAAACCAATGTTGTTTAGTCAGAGGACCTATTGCTGTCTCAAGAGATTTGGTCAGGGCTTCTGTTACTAATTCACCTGTTAGACTGACTGCTGATATAGCAGCTCCTGAAAGGGGGAATTGGGCATGCCAGATGCCTTTAACATAGATATTATAGGTCCAGTATCAACAGTAAAGAAATGTCTTGACCAGGGGCGGCCCCCCTGCTATGGGGAGCAGCATCGCCCCCGTCAGCAGTAGCAGCGGAAAAACATTGACAAGAAAACAATAATAAACTATGTTTATTATTGTTTTCTTGTAAAAGAAGCGGGCCATGGGGCTTTGACTAAACACAAAGGAGGAGTGTACAGCAGTCCCCCTCAGTTCACATACATGTTTGGCCGGCCATCTCGGACTGGCCAAACACACATGCGCACTGGACTCTCTCCAACCTAGCAATGCAGGCACTGCATCGCTGGGTTGGAGACAACACGCAGAGACTTTCACTCTGCCTCGGAGCACACTGGCTAGGTGCTCTGTCCAATCCTTACGCTGCTTTCACGCTGCCAGCAGAATGAAAGCAGCATTAGGATTGGACGCAGGGTAGGCTGGGTGTCTGTTCCTGCAGTTGAGGACGGAGGAGTGGATTTGCACAGCGTGGCGTGGCAATAAAGGTACGTTTTTTTTAAATTATAATATTTTCGTTTTTTCTCCCCCAACCACATGCCGTGCTGCCCTGCCCTTTTTCCCTCCTGGGAGCCACCACTGGTCTTGATTCAGTATCTTCCCAGTCACATTTGAGCCCTTCTGGCCTATCTGAATTGCAAGAGCTATGACGCAGTAATTACCTTTTGGGCAGCCCTAAAAAGTCTCATGGGGTGGAGATTATGGGGGTAGGGTACTGTCCATCATTTGCGTCAGAGTCTAAAGACCACTGATTCGCTTGGTGTGCTGGTGGCTGCTGTACTGGTGGCTGGAGTGGAGAGGGGAGCAAGACTTGCAGACTAGGCATGGGAGGTGGTACATAAGTATCAAGAGCGTTATGAGGATAGGGAGCATTCACAGACTCTGAGGCCCGTATTTACACTTTTTTTTGAGCCACATTTGCGCCATTTTTTTACGCAAAAGCAGTGCAAGCGTACAAAATACAATTATATTTTGTACGTTTACGCCTCTTTTACATCAAAAAATGGCGCAAATGCAGCACATAAAAAGTATAAATACGGGCATGATTGTCTTTGCGGCGCTCCTTTGTATTTTGTAACAACGGGCAAACATTTAGCCACTGACTGAACTTGTTACAGTAGTGACAGTTATTGCTTTGCCGGCCATCTAGCCCCATTCGTCCTCCTCTGCCTCTACCTCGACCCCAACCTCTGCCTCTACCAGACGCTTCTCTAGCTCTATTTCCTGCCTAATTTCTGGTGCCACTCTTGGTAGTATTCTGTGCGCCACGCCATCAGCTGCTCCTTCCCTTTTTTAATTTCCCTTATTGTTCTTCTAACCGTCTATCTCGATAATAAGCACAATATTTGGTGGTAACGAATATTTTTTCCAACGGTTCTTGTTGTCAGGAAACAAAAGACGTTTGCAGATGTGTTCTAATATTAGAGTGGAGACTGTGCACAACAGTAGTGACAAGGGCAGGCAGACCCTCGCCCCTGCCAGCATGCCCCTTTTGTGTTCATATATCTGTAATAAGCATTCATAATAAGTATGCACCGTCCGTCTTTAGTTTGGGTAGGGTTTATTATTTTTTACCAATCCAACCTGTCTTCAGGAACTTTCATTTTTAAATATTTTATAACCTCTTTAAAATTAACTTTTACCTCTGGTCCTGTCCCCTTGTTAGTCCTCCGTGGCTCTTTTGCTAGCCAGTTAATCTCTTTTCACTGTGTTTCCACAGATCTTTGGTATTATAGTAGGAAACGATACATCTAATTCTTTCCAGAGCAGCCCTCCCATTACAGTTATATGGGGTAATTCAGAATACCATTTGTGGAATTCTTCAAAGTAACTGTGAAAATTTCTTAGTAAAAGATAAAACTTTGGCTCACGACCAGAGAACACGGACTTAGGCCGAATATTTGCTGTCGGCAGAGGGCACTTCGCGTGAGGGCAGCAAAAGATTTGAATAAGTTATTTGTAACAGCCCTCTTGTCTCTGGAGCATTGAAGCTGGCCATAACGTGTTTCCATTTCCTTCATAATCCTATGGCTTTTTCCAGAACCAATAATATTTTAGTGGAGTTCCGTGCTTCAGTTTCAGCTGGGGTGAGATTTTATGCAGATGGGTACAATGGGGGCAAGTTAATGCCCCGGCCACCAGAGAATGTATAATTAGTTTAAGCACTGCCTATCTTGGGGGCCGTGTCAAAAAGATTGTTTTAGCTAGCAACAACAACTCTCTATAGTGATCCAGGGAGTATTTATTAAATAGTTGTGATAAATACAGTTGACCAGACAATACTTACTTTTGTCATTACATAAATGATCAAAATCTTTTAACTCCAACATTAGACCTTTTGTTCTCCCTGAGAGTGGCAAATTCGGTACTTCAATGCTCTTAACAGTTGAACGTGTGGCTCCTGTGTCAACCAAGAATGAGACACGATGACCCATTACTCTTCCCTCCACGTACGGACCCTTTTGATCAACTTCCAAGGATGCTGCAAGCACACAATCTCCTTCCTCTCCTGAACTATCACTCTCCCATACATTGTTTATTCCACTCTCACTGTGTAATGGGAACTGTTGTACGGTGCCATTTGTATTCATTACCTGACCCGAGACCTGTGGAGGAACCATCACTTGCTGCTGACTCATTGGTGCCAAAGGTATTTGCATTTGCTGATTAGGTACCATGGGTAACTGCTGTTGCATTGGCTGCATTTGCGTCATCTGCATACGGGGCATCTGCATCTGCTGCGGCTGCATAGGTTGTAATCCCTGCAACTGATTTACGGTCTGAAAATTTGGGTTTGGACCTCTCATTTTCGGTCCCCTCATTGTCTGAAATGCATTGACATCATTGTTTTGCTGACCAACACCTGCACCTTCCTGCACCACCATTGGGCACTCGCGTTTCCAATGTCCGACAATTCCGCACACGTGACACGGCATCACCTTCTTCATTGCCTGCACACCATTCACAACAGTGTTCAAATCCGGACCATTATTCACAAAACCTCCTCTGCCTCTGCCTCTCGCCTGTGGCTGAAACGCCATATTTCCCTGCAACTGCGGCTGCGGTTGCGGTACCTGTTGTTGGAACCCTTGCAACCCTTGCAGACCTTGCAAACCTGTCTGAGCTGCTTTAAGCTGCATCATCATCACTTTCTCTTTCAACTTTTTCTGTTTCACTTCAATTTCGTCGCTACAGTATTTCGCATAATTCAATACTTCATCGATAGGTTTCGACTGCCAACAAATCAAATGCGACTTTATCATCTGACTTATCTCTGGTCTCAGCCCTTCCACAAATCTAAACACAAAATGAAGCATGTCCTTCACCTCTATTGTTTCCGTGCCACTGTAGTTCTTGAACGCCTTCAACAACCTCTCATAGTAACTATGAATCGACTCTTTAGCTTCTTGGGCAGTTCGATCAATCTTCTGCCAATCCACATTTTTCGCGGCAACCTTCGTCTTCAAATGCTCAATCACCTTATAGTACAAGCTCATCACCATAGGTGATGGTGCACCCGTATCCCTGTCTCTTTCTGGTTCACTTGTCGGCCAACCTACAGCTCTTTTGCAATCCTCCCACAAATCTGCCAGAACCACAATCTCAAAGAGAGTGTTCAGGTCTTCCCAGAGACATTTTGCAAGCTTCACAAACCTGTCAGTCTGTTGATACCATTCAATCGGTTTCTCTCTCAGTTTGGGAAAATCATCCGTAAAAGACTGAATGTCGCTTCTATGCCATGGTACATGTATTAGTTTTCCCCCTGCTGTCTCCCTCATTGGTAACATGGTTACTGCATCACTACTCTGTGGTCTTTTCTCGTTTAGCTCTGGGACACTGTCTTTCCTCTTTTCCTTTCTCTTTACCCATCTGCTTTCCCATTTGTCTAAGCACCTCCATACTTGTGCACTCTGCAACAATTCTCTAAGGTGCGCCTTCATGCCTGCTGACCTCATATGTTCAAAGTCTGTGGTCCCAAAATCCAACCTGTAGCTCCTGCTCAAGTGTTTTGTCTTGTCTATGTCAACCCCGTTTTTGTCAGCTATTTCCTGCAAGCTTTTATGTACTTTGTTCACTTCTCTCGTAATCCTGGGACATAGATACCTCAGCTCTTCTTCCGAGTAGGATTCTAACCTATTCACACCCATAGTCCCTTCCACCAATTCTTGCGCTTCCATGTTTAACCTGACCCCATTCAGATAATCTTCTCCCTTCCCACTGGCTGAACTTTGTGTGGAATTCAGACTGTTGAACCACTGTGACAGCTGTTGCGCATTCAGCCCCATCAGTGTAGCATTCACATCGACTGCCATTGATGGTTGCGGCAACTTTTCAGTGTTCGATGTTAGAGGTATTATCAGTGGGGGGCTCGACCTCACCAGCGTTGACTGAGCACATATGGGACTAAACTTCATCAAGGACCCAGATCCGGTTGGCTGAGCCGCTATCGGAGTTATCCCTGGAGTGTTTTCTATGCACCTCCTTTCTGTCCCACTCTGCAGCATTGATCCCTGACCGCTCATTCCTAAGTTAGGCTGACTGTACAAAGGTACCGGTGGACCTACAGTAATGGGTAGCGATATCGCGTCTGGGTTCTGTCCATTTCCCATGTTCTGAGACATGTTCATTCCCACACTATGGGTCATCATTGCCGGCATGCCCATCTGACTCCCCGTCATTTGAGCATGTGCGTTTCCCCCCTGCATCTGCTTTTGAGGCATCAAAAACTGGGTTGATTCAGCTTGTGCCATTGTTGGGTTGTGACCATTCTGTCCTCCTATTGCGGCTGAATCTATAATCATTCCCGTACTATTGTCACTGCTGTAGTACCTTGGGGCCTGCGGCTGATAATTTTCTGCTGGTTTCAACATGGGCACATCTGGATATATTCTCCTAACCTGCGGTATCTGCGGGGTGAACAGTAAACTCGGGTCCTTAGACCCCGATGATGCTCCTGAACTCTGAGTTTCACTGTTCTGTACCGGTGCCGGAGGGGCAGAACTGGTACTTGGACCTTGTCCACTCTCTGCATAAGGTGGTGGACGGTCGTTCAGCAATTGCATGATTAACTCCTCATCCTCTAACTCCTCTTCTCTTCTCAACTTTTCCTCGTCCTCTCTATCCTTGGAACACCTCCTGTTTGTCTTACAGGTAGCTTTCTTACCTGTCTCCTCTTCTTCCTTAGTAATCGCTGGAAACAATTTTATCCCCTGCAATACATCTGACCTCCACACCTTCTGTGCATTATCCCACCTAGCGTCCGCTAGTGTCTTTTCTACCTTCCTTATCCTAGTCTCGAACTTATTTTGCTGCTGCTGTCTAGCCATTAGTTCCCAAATCGCTAAAGCCTCAAACTGTGCTGGCCTTGGAGGTACCTTCATGTCATACATCGCGAATCTCAAATTCTCTAGGATCCTTATATTGAATGTCCCATGTATCGGGAACGCTACGCTCCCATGTTTCTCTGTCAGCTTGTGCCATTGCTTTAGCCAAAGACACGGAGCTACCCCCTTCTCTTCCATTACAATGTAAGCTGGTGTGCCTTCGGGCGGCGTTTCCTCTCCTACGCTCGCTTTAATGTATGTCTCCCCCTTCATCGCACTCCTTAATGCTTTAAAAAATTTCATTTTCTCGTCTTTTATTTCACAAAGTTTATAATCAATAGGTGACTTTAATTCCCGGAATACTCTTCGCTTGCCTTTCCCCTTCCAATCGAGCCCCACGGACTGCGTCCAATCCGTGCGCGACCCTTCTCTACAACCAACCTATCCCAGCGCGGCTCCTAGTGACGTCACACTCACACACACTGCGGCTGACAAAGCCTCGCGGCTAGTCCTCCTTCACTCAGCTCCTCTCGTAACAACTTCAAGCATGTATCGCGAGCTACCAAAAATATAAAACAGATCTGTCGGTTTACTACAGGAGGGGTAACACAATCGCTTCAGGACCTTAGGGATTTTTCACTAGCCTCGGCAGTTATTCCATCTTTCTCGGTCCCCACGTTCGCAAGCAAATCTGACCCGCAGACTCTGCTCTAAACTTGTCAATGATCTATTCTAGTGCACTTAGAATTTTGTCAAAGCCCGAAGTCGAAGTTTTCTCTCACTCCCTTAACACACGTACCGACTTGTTGACCACGCCCGATCAACCTACTAAACCGACCAGACCACAACATAAAACAACATACTCCGGAGTCTCTTGACCTCGCAGGGCCCGTCTCAACAACAACAACCACGTGGACCTTTTTATGCACGAAGCGCCACATGCACATGAAGTTCGACGACTTCCCTACTCTCACACTCGGAGTCGCACCTCCACTATTTCTATGAAGTTCGACGACTTCCCTACTTCTACACTCGGAGTCGCACCTCCGCTATTCTTTTAAAAAAGAAAATCCTCGCAACCTTTTCACACAATCTGCGGCAATAAGCTGTGCAAGCGCGAAACCCTAACTTCTCTCATACCGTCACTAGTACCACCAACGCCGATTCCACACCTCCATTCTCTTCATTCGCAAGCTCCGAGATCCCGGGAAAGTCGCGGTGGACTTAGCCCATCATCATTCTGTCAATCTGTTTCATCCAAGAAAAATCTAATTCAACTTCTCGAGTGGGGTCTCAAAGGGCGTAACCGTTAATTCAACACCATGTACCTTAAGAGTACGGGGTCCCAAAAGGCTAAACCGTCCTCTGCTACCATCTACTGATAGAGCGTTCCGTACTAGTAATTTACCTATACTTTGGACGCTCTTTAGGCTGATGAATCTTTTGGCTAAGTGGGACCCTCTCTACCCTTAATCAGTCAATTTGATCAAATCAATAATCAATAACGAACATAAGCAATACCCTGATCAACATAACACTTAACAATTAATCCAGAATACATTTCGGCGAACCCTGACCTTTCAGTCAGGAATAACCACACCAGTTTATTCAAAGTTAGTGAATTTATTTCCCTATATTAACAAAGCTAGCACAATATAGATGTGTCTCAACACCAAATGATAAACATAAATGAACATTAATAGCTGTCCATAACGGCGAAACAGGTGCAATCTATGCAACATTTGAATAACAAGGCATTCGATAATAGCAATGCAAATCACTAGAACTATAATCTGTAATGAGCTAATTGCATACATTTAGTCAGCATAACAAGATCTCAAATTGCATCGTGCGACAAAAGGAATTCTCATCTAACCTCAAATTAGCATCGGCATGTGGGACTTCATGCAAAAACAATTTAGCAACATTAATTTAGAAAACTCCTAACTAGGGCTCTTATCAAAATCAGCAGTTGGTTACCTAAAAGAAACACAATGCAATTGTACAATTTCCTTTCATATTTACCAATTTCAATCAGCATTCAAGGAAGTCTTCGTCTCACAGGTACCGTTTCTCGATCAGCATGGGACGGGGCAAAGGGGCAGGGGTGGACGGGGCAGTTGCCTCACGGCGGCAAGATAAACTACTACTTCATGCAAAGGGACAAATCAAAGTTAAAGTCTCTAGGGTAAGAATCATTTAAGTCTCTTTCTCTCGATTAGAGAAAGCATCAAGTCTCTCAAAATGGCGTCGCAGCAAAGTGGGCCATAATAGCTGCAATGTCCTGCAAAATGGCGGGTATGGGCGATGTCCAATAATGGCTGCTTTCCTCTCGTGCACCTGGTTTAAATAGACAACAGTTCAAATCCAGTAGGGTCTTCCATTGGAGGGTTCATAGGTTAGCTTCAAATTGTCTAATCAAAAACAACAGTTCTCAAGCTTTTACTTAAGCATACATTATCCTTGGAGACGGGTACGCAAGTTGCAACATTTTATACCAATTAACTCATTTTCAGAGCTTCCATTGTCCGCACCTGCAGATTGACCTTGGAGTAAAGAGAAAAATGCCGGGCTGGCACGAAACCTTAAGATAAGCATGTGAACGATCTCAGTGGAAAAGTACAGCTTCAAGCAGAAATACACGTTTAATAGCACATTGGAAAAATACGAGCATTTAAACCGTGAGACCAGGCAACTAGGCCGAAGCCTGCACTAAAGTAATGCTAAGCTAAAATATTTCAAACAAGCAAATCATAGCACACGTTTACGATTATGTCGGATTAGTGCAATTCTAATACATCACGTTATATAAAGCACGCTTATAAATGTTGGCAAACTACTCTGAGGGCACATTTTGTCGCCGTACAATCTTTATTAGTTCGGTTAAAGTCACACATGATTATTTCACACTACGTTTATGCGCTAATAAATGTAAAACCTTCATTTCAGCTTCATCAATCCCTCCTCTGATGACTACTTGTCATCACACTAAATCATGCCCACAAATGTTATTCCATTAAAATTCTGTCAGTTCTCTTTTCCTTTTAATTCCCCTTGTTTTCGCTTTGTATTCTTCTGCCATTCTTTTCATCATTTTCTCTTCCTTCCTTCTTCTAATTCTTTCCATTATCATTATTATTCCTCTTTTTATTCCCCAAATTCCAAAAATGCAAATCAATACTATTAATATTCCTTGTATTATTTTTAGTAATATTCCATTCCAAATTCTCCCAATCCAATTTCCCACTGAAGCAAGTCCTTGTCCAACCTTCTCCCACACTCCTGGTTCTTTCAATTCCTTCAAATCTGCACTCTCTTTTGTTAGATTAGCAAGCATAGTTTTAATTTTCACACTGTTATCTGGAATATACGTGCAACAGTGTCGTGCACCAAGCATTTTGCAAACGCCGCCATCCTTTGCTAAAAGAATGTCTAAGGCAAGCCTATTTTGAAGAGTCATAGCTCTTTCCGCTGCAAGTTCAGCATCTATCAGGATTATAGCACCTGAAAACTTTGTCAACATGTTATCCACTATAGTAGACAACTTTCTTATTTTGATGGAATTCAGCACAACTCCCAATGAAGGAATCATGGCTCCAAATATATCTCCTACCACAGCAGCTGCGGTCTCTCTTTTCTGGATACGATGGGATCCAGATGTCTTTGGAATCATCGATAAGTCATCCAGTTGATAAACCTTTGGGAACACTATACCCAAATAACATCTCCCCCACCATCCCTTTGGAAGACGATAATAGGCATTATACCCACAAATGTAATATACACCTGGAATGACAGGGTCAAGTCCGTTCATCATGAATGTCCATTTGGCCTTAAAGATAAACGTATGTTTACACTCACTCGCTCCTACGAAAATGTTATCATAATAAGATTCACCTCGATATATACAAAATTTCCCTACATGCCAAGCATCTAAAGCTCTTCTCCCTTGTGTCTTTATTGCGGCAAAATCATAATTATCTACTGAAGTCCTCTTATGTAGCTCTTTTTCTAATTTCGCATTCATTTGTGCCCTTCTATCATCTGTGCGATCTAAAAAGCTTATTTCTACTGCAGAGAGCGAGCAGGTAAGGTTTTCCCTATGAGCGTGAGCCGTTTCAAAAGGTTGCATTGGCTCGAAAAATTCCCTCATTATTTTAGCATCCCAATCTTTAGCAATCTGGCTTAGCTGCGCTATTATAGGAACGTATGCAAAGGTAACATCATAATTCGAGTAAAAATACTGTATGTTAGTCTGACCATAAAACCTAGACATTACTATACTACATGTAATCCCGTATGTAAGAGGCATGTGGTGATAAGTCACCCCTTCCTTTACTGATGTCGGTATCTGTGTACACACATAACAATCTTTCGCATCCATAGTCTCAACATATTCTGTTAGCAAGCGATAGAAAACATTATACGAAAGTTCTTTCTTATCATGCAAGTGTCTCTCATCTAATTCTAGTCTTTTCAATGCGGTTAGTTCAGTGACAGTAACAGGAGCAAAAGTAGAAGCATCAATTTTCTCATTCTCACCCTTACCATGCATTCCAAGCACAATTGCCATTATTATTAGTACACATGCAATTACCAAGCCTACACACACATATTTACAATATTTCTTTCTACTGTTTTGCGTCATGATCTGTATAGAATCAGAGAGCTAGAAGCACCTATAAAAACTATTTAGCAATTCAGTTACAAAGCTGAACGAGCGCAATGTTCACAAGGTCTTCTTCAAGAGGCCAGTCACTTATCGGTTAGCAGCATTTGTCTCAATTCGGTAATAACTCAGTTCTCTATCAGTTCAGCAAGTGTCTCATCCGGTTTAGCAATGTCTCAGCTGGTTGTTTGTATCACGTTAGATTGTAGCAAGCAATATCATCTATTACCCTTTCAATCGACAGAGTCCATAAAACTTTTCTTTTCTATTGGTATCTCTTCTTCTTCGTTCTCGAGGCTTAGAGATACAAATTCGTCAGTCCAATCGTCATTGACTGCATATGCCCATTCTGGACCGGAATATCTCCTGTTTGGTATCCTTTTCCTTTTCAATTTCGCTTCTCTTTTCGATTCTGCCTCACTGGTACTTTCCTCTTTGGCCAAGTCTTTTCCTTCACTTGAGGATGGTACCACAACAGTCACTTCCTTTCTTTTCTATTTCACTTTTGGCCTTTCTCCGTCGTTCAAACTTTCTTTAGTCCTTTGTTTTATTGGTGATATACTTATTCTCCTCTTTGCACCGTGTCCATTTGATGGACCTGCGATCTTTTCTGTGGAAGCTTGAACTGTTTCGTTCTGTTCTACCTTGTCCCCTCCTTCTGGGGAATCAATCACGTTTTCTTTTTCTTTTTCTGTATCGTCTGCTTCTGGGAAAGCCCTCCTCTGATCAGGCTCTCCTGCTTTTTCACCTTTTTCGAGCCCTTCGTCACCGTTACTTTCGTCAGGCTCTTTATCACTTTCAGCTGCTTCAGGTTCTTTGTCACCTTCAGCTGCTTCAGGCTCTTTGCTACCCTCAGCTGCTTCAGGTTCTTTGTCACCTTCAGCTGCTTCGTCGCTGTCTGAGGTTTCTCCTTGGTCTTCCCCAAGTGAGTTGGCTTCGTCCTCAGAGAATATCTCTCTCTCTCCCGTTCCTGCCTGTTCGCTTTCAGTTTGGTTTTGCTCTGTCTCAGCGTTCAACACTGTTTTATCAGGCACTGGTAGTTTCAGCGCTTCAACTTCCTCATCTGTGGGACACAACACTTTCTTTGTGTGACTGGCGTGAATCCAGTTGGGAACCCCCGCACACTTCACAGCGGTAGTTGTTGTCAGAATCACTTGGAAAGGGCCTTTCCAACGGGGTTCCAGACACGACTTCCTCACGTGCTTCTTTACCACGACCCAGTCCCCTGCTTTCAGTGCGTGTCCTGGACCTTGGATCGGTGGCAAGGTGGTTGCTTCCACCTGGTGAGAGAAAGAGCGAACCACGTCAGCCAGACCCTTGCAGTAGTCTAACACCATATCATCTGTAATATTCAAAAGCGCGTTTGCGGGAACTGCAGGAAGTCTCATAGCCCTGCCCATGAGAATTTCGTGCGGAGACAATCCAGTCTTTCTATCAGGGGTGTTTCTCATTGACATTAGCACCAAGGGCAATGCGTCAGGCCATTTCAAATTTGTCGATGCACATATTTTCGCCATTCTTGATTTCAGTGTACCATTCATCTGCTCCACCAGTCCTGATGCTTCAGGGCGATAGCTACAATGCAGTTTTTGCTCAATGTTCAGCGCTGCGCAAAGTAACTTTATCACCTCGTTATTGAAGTGACTTCCCCTATCTGATTCTAAAGAGATCGGGAATCCGAAACGTGGTATCAACTCTCTCAACAATAGCTTTGCAACTGTAAGGCTGTCATTTCTACGTGTGGGGTATGCCTCAATCCAGTGACTAAAAATGCACACAATCACCAACACATACTTTAGACCTCCATGCACAGGCATCTCAATGAAGTCCATCTGCATTCTACTAAATGGGCCACTGGCTCTGCCAATGTGGCTCGCGTTCACAACTGTTCCCTTTCCTGGGTTCATCTGCTGGCAAGTGACGCATCGATGGCAAACTGCTTCTGCAGCTTGACGGAATCTGGGGTTAAACCAATCAGTTTTGAACAATCGTATCATGGCATCTCTCCCTAGGTGAGCCTGTCCATGATAGAACCGCGCAAGCTGTGATAAGAGACTATTTGGCAAAACAAATTTTCCCTCATTTGAAACCCATAACTCATCTGGTCTTTTTATACATTGTGATTTAATCCAGGAATCTCTTTCGTCCTCCCTGACGTTATTCTGTAATGTTTTTAGTTCATCTATTGTATCTGCGACTTTCAAGGCAAATGCTTCAGCTGGTTCGAGTTCTGGTTCACTTATCGAATTCCATTCATCCCTGAGTAATATACAATTCAAGGCACAAAATCTTGCGACTTGATCCGCATATGCATTTCCCAGAGAAACATAGTCCTGTCCTTTTGTATGAGCACTACACTTTACCACTGCAACTTCGGCTGGCATTTGAATGGCGTGTAACAATTCCCTTATTCTCTCCCCGTTTTTCACTGGGGATCCTGAAGAAGTCAGGAAACCTCTCTGTGACCATAGTTGTCCAAAATCATGCACAATCCCAAACCCGTACTGACTATCGGTGTAAATGGTGACTTTCATCAATGCAGACAGTTGACATGCTCTTGTAAGGGCTACAAGTTCTGCTACTTGTGCAGAATAGACTCCTTGAAGCCAGGCCGCTTCCAAGACACCTGTTACAGTACATACAGCATATCCTGCTTTCAAAATTCCCATCCCATCTCTTAGACATGAACCATCAACGAAAACAATTTGGTCATTTTCATCAAGCTTAGTATCCTTAATGTCAGGTCGAGGTTTGGTGCAAAATTCAGTCACCTGAAGGCAGTCATGCTCGATGTCTTCAGCGTCCTCAATTTCAGCATTTTCACCGGGAAGCAAGGATGCTGGATTCAGCGTAGTGCACCTTTTCAGCTGCACATTCGGTGAGCCCAGAATTATCGTTTCATACCTTGTGAGTCTTGCTCCAGTCATGTGTTGCGTTCGGGAGCGGGTCAAAAGTATCTCAACTGAGTGAGGGACCATGACTGTTACTGGGTGTCCCATCACTATTCCTTCACTCTGAGTGAGGCTGATACCAACTGCTGCTACGGCGCGCAAACACCCTGGAAGTGCTGCTGCGACCGGATCCAAGGTAGCTGAAAAATACGCTACTGGTCTGTTTATGCCACCATGGGCTTGAGTCAAGACAGACAAAGAACATGCATCACGTTCATGACAAAACAATGTGAAAGGCTTTGTGTAATCAGGCATACCTAAAGCTGGAGCCCTGCACATGCATTCTTTAAATTCAACAAAAGCATCCATCTCATCTCCTTTCAGCTCAATTTGATCCAAGGCATCCTTCTGGGTCAGCTTCAGTAAGGACTTTGCTAGAGTTGAGAAGTTGGGAATCCACTGACGACAGTAGCCCACCATTCCCAAAAACTTCCTCACCTCCCTCCTTGTCTTTGGTGGACTCATTTGAAGTACACTCGTTATTCTTTCCTTCATTATCCTCCGTGACCCTTTCTCTATCTGGTGACCCAAGTATTTCACTTTCTTCTGACAGAACTGTAATTTGGAAGGAGACACCTTGTGTCCATTCCTTCCCAAATGGTTCAACAGAGCAATGGTATCGGCTGTGCAGCCACTTTCTGTCTTAGATGCGATCAGTAAGTCATCGATGTACTGTACTAGGGTTGACTCGAACGGCAATTCTAATGCTTCCAAGTCTTTCTTTAGAATCTGATTGAATATTGACGGTGACTCAGAAAACCCTTGAGGAATTCGACACCAACTGTACACTCTGTCTAAGAATTTGAAACAAAAGAGAAATTGGCTGTCCTCATGAAGAGGCACCGAGAAGAACGCTTGTGACAAATCGATGACTGAGAACCACTCAGCATCGCAAGGGACTTGAAACATTATCACAGCTGGATTCGGTACTACAGGGCAGCATTTGACTATGATGTCATTTATTTTCCTCAAGTCCTGCACGAGTCGGACCTTTCCACTCGGCTTTATTAGTCCCATGATTGGTGAATTACATGGACTGCTTAACACTTCTTTCAGTACTCCCTGTTTTACAAATTCGTCAATGAGTTGGGCAACTTTCATGAGGGTGTCTTGTGTCATGTGGTATTGTGGGGTCTGGGGAAAGGTTGCATTTTGCTTTACAGTCACTTTCACTGGTTCCACTCCTTTCATCAATCCCACCTCTTTCCCTGTCATGTCCCACACTTCCTTTCCGACTGTTTCCCGTAATTCAGCTGGAATATCTTCTTCAGTTATCATCGGGAACAGACAAATCAGAGGATAATCTTCATCGACCGTTTCCATCTCATCCCCCTCTGCACTGTCCTCTTCCTCCCCATCACTGCTCGTCTGTATTTTTATTCCCTCGTTCGAACACATAATCGAACAACCCAATTTGCACAATAGGTCTCTCCCTAGCAGTGCTATCGGGCTTGAGTCACATACCACAAATTGGTGTAACCCTTGATAGTTACCAATGCTGACTGGTACCGGATCTGTAATTGGGTTTGTCAGGTGCCTGTTTGCTACTCCCACCACTTGAACTGTTCTCCCTGAGAGTGGCAAATTCGGTACTTCAATGCTCTTAACAGTTGAACGTGTGGCTCCTGTGTCAACCAAGAATGAGACACGATGACCCATTACTCTTCCCTCCACGTACGGACCCTTTTGCTCAACTTCCAAGGATGCTGCAAGCACACAATCTCCTTCCTCTCCTGAACTATCACTCTCCCATACATTGTTTATTCCACTCTCACTGTGTAATGGGAACTGTTGTACGGTGCCATTTGTATTCATTACCTGACCCGAGACCTGTGGAGGAACCATCACTTGCTGCTGACTCATTGGTGCCAAAGGTATTTGCATTTGCTGATTAGGTACCATGGGTAACTGCTGTTGCATTGGCTGCATTTGCGTCATCTGCATACGGGGCATCTGCATCTGCTGCGGCTGCATAGGTTGTAATCCCTGCAACTGATTTACGGTCTGAAAATTTGGGTTTGGACCTCTCATTTTCGGTCCCCTCATTGTCTGAAATGCATTGACATCATTGTTTTGCTGACCAACACCTGCACCTTCCTGCACCACCATCGGGCACTCGCGTTTCCAATGTCCGACAATTCCGCACACGTGACACGGCATCACCTTCTTCATTGCCTGCACACCATTCACAACAGTGTTCAAATCCGGACCATAATTCACAAAACCTCCTCTGCCTCTGCCTCTCGCCTGTGGCTGAAACGCCATATTTCCCTGCAACTGCGGCTGCGGTTGCGGTACCTGTTGTTGGAACCCTTGCAACCCTTGCAGACCTTGCAAACCTGTCTGAGCTGCTTTAAGCTGCATCATCATCACTTTCTCTTTCAACTTTTTCTGTTTCACTTCAATTTCGTCGCTACAGTATTTCGCATAATTCAATACTTCATCGATAGGTTTCGACTGCCAACAAATCAAATGCGACTTTATCATCTGACTTATCTCTGGTCTCAGCCCTTCCACAAATCTAAACACAAAATGAAGCATGTCCTTCGCCTCTATTGTTTCCGTGCCACTGTAGTTCTTGAACGCCTTCAACAACCTCTCATAGTAACTATGAATCGACTCTTTAGCTTCTTGGGCAGTTCGATCAATCTTCTGCCAATCCACATTTTTCGCAGCAACCTTCGTCTTCAAATGCTCAATCACCTTATAGTACAAGCTCATCACCATAGGTGATGGTGCACCCGTATCCCTGTCTCTTTCTGGTTCACTTGTCGGCCAACCTACAGCTCTTTTGCAATCCTCCCACAAATCTGCCGGAACCACAATCTCAAAGAGAGTGTTCAGGTCTTCCCAGAGACATTTTGCAAGCTTCACAAACCTGTCAGTCTGTTGATACCATTCAATCGGTTTCTCTCTCAGTTTGGGAAAATCATCCGTAAAAGACTGAATGTCGCTTCTGTGCCATGGTACATGTATTAATTTTCCCCCTGCTGTCTCCCTCATTGGTAACATGGTTACTGCATCACTACTCTGTGGTCTTTTCTCGTTGAGCTCTGGGACACTGTCTTTCCTCTTTTCCTTTCTCTTTACCCATCTGCTTTCCCATTTGTCTAAGCACCTCCACACTTGTGCACTCTGCAGCAATTCTCTAAGGTGCGCCTTCATGCCTGCTGACCTCATATGTTCAAAGTCTGTGGTCCCAAAATCCAACCTGTAGCTCCTGCTCAAGTATTTCGTCTTGTCTATGTCAACCCCGTTTTTGTCAGCTATTTCTTGCAAGCTTCTATGTACCTTGTTCACTTCTCTCGTAATCCTGGGACATAGATATCTCAGCTCTTCTTCTGAGTAGGACTCTAACCTATTCACACCCATAGTCCCTTCCACCAATTCTTGTGCTTCCATGTTCAACCTGACCCTATTCAGATAGTCTTCTCCCTTCCCACTGGCTGAGCTTTGTGTGGAATTCAGACTGTTGAACCACTGTGTCAGCTGTTGCGCATTCAACCCCATCAGTGTAGCATTCACATCGACTGCCATTGATGGTTGCAGCAACTTTTCAGTATTCGATGACAGCGGTATCACCAGTGGGGGACTCGACCTCACCAGTGTTGACTGAGCACATATGGGACTAAACTCCATCAAGGACCCAGATCCAGTTGGCTGAGCCGCTATCGGAGTTATCCCTGGAGTGTTTTCTATGCACCTCCTTTCTGTCCCATTCTGCAGCATTGATCCCTGGCCGCTCATACCCAAATTAGGCTGACTGTACAAAGGTACCGGTGGACCTACAGTAATGGGTAGTGATATCGCATCTGGGTTCTGTCCATTCCCCATGTTCCGGGACATATTCATTCCCACACTATGGGTCATCATTGCCGGCATGCCCATCTGACTCCCCGTCATCTGAGCATGTGCGGTTCCCCCTTGCATCTGCTTTTGAGGCATCAAAAACTGGGTTGATTCGGCTTGTGCCAATGTCGGGTTGTGACCATTCTGTACTCCCATTACGGTTGGATCTAAAATCATTCCTGTACTGTTGTCACTGCTGTAGTACCTTGGGACCTGCGGCTGATAATTTTCTGCTGGTTTCAACATGGGCACATCTGGATATATTCTCCTAACCTGCGGTATCTGCGGGGTGAACAGTAAACTCGGGTCCTTAGATCCCGATGATGCTCCTGAGCTCTGAGTTTCACTGTTCTGTACCGGAGGGGCAGAACTGGTACTTGGACCTTGTCCACTCTCTCGAACACATAATCGAACAACCCAATTTGCACAATAGGTCTCTCCCTAGCAGTGCTATCGGGCTTGAGTCACATACCACAAATTGGTGTAACCCTTGATAGTTACCAATGCTGACTGGTACCGGATCTGTAATTGGGTTTGTCAGGTGCCTGTTTGCTACTCCCACCACTTGAACTGTTCTCCCTGAGAGTGGCAAATTTGGTACTTCAATGCTCTTAACAGTTGAACGTGTGGCTCCTGTGTCAACCAAGAATGAGACACGATGACCCATTACTATTCCCTCCACGTACGGACCCTTTTGATCAACTTCCAAGGATGCTGCAAGCACACAATCTCCTTCCTCTCCTGAACTATCACTCTCCCATACATTGTTTATTCCACTCTCACTGTGTAATGGGAACTGTTGTACGGTGCCATTTGTATTCATTACCTGACCCGAGACCTGTGGAGGAACCATCACTTGCTGCTGACTCATTGGTGCCAAAGGTATTTGCATTTGCTGATTAGGTACCATGGGTAACTGCTGTTGCATTGGCTGCATTTGCGTCATCTGCATACGGGGCATCTGCATCTGCTGCGGCTGCATAGGTTATAATCCCTGCAACTGATTTACGGTCTGAAAATTTGGGTTTGGACCTCTCATTTTCGGTCCCCTCATTGTCTGAAATGCATTGACATCATTGTTTTGCTGACCAACACCTGCACCTTCCTGCACCACCATCGGGCACTCGCGTTTCCAATGTCCGACAATTCCGCACACGTGACACGGCATCACCTTCTTCATTGCCTGCACACCATTCACAACAGTGTTCAAATCCGGACCATAATTCACAAAACCTCCTCTGCCTCTGCCTCTCGCCTGTGGCTGAAACGCCATATTTCCCTGCAACTGCGGCTGCGGTTGCGGTACCTGTTGTTGGAACCCTTGCAACCCTTGCAGACCTTGCAAACCTGTCTGAGCTGCTTTAAGCTGCATCATCATCACTTTCTCTTTCAACTTTTTCTGTTTCACTTCAATTTCGTCGCTACAGTATTTCGCATAATTCAATACTTCATCGATAGGTTTCGACTGCCAACAAATCAAATGCGACTTTATCATCTGACTTATCTCTGGTCTCAGCCCTTCCACAAATCTAAACACAAAATGAAGCATGTCCTTCGCCTCTATTGTTTCCGTGCCACTGTAGTTCTTGAACGCCTTCAACAACCTCTCATAGTAACTATGAATCGACTCTTTAGCTTCTTGGGCAGTTCGATCAATCTTCTGCCAATCCACATTTTTCGCGGCAACCTTCGTCTTCAAATGCTCAATCACCTTATAGTACAAGCTCATCACCATAGGTGATGGTGCACCCGTATCCCTGTCTCTTTCTGGTTCACTTGTCGGCCAACCTACAGCTCTTTTGCAATCCTCCCACAAATCTGCCGGAACCACAATCTCAAAGAGAGTGTTCAGGTCTTCCCAGAGACATTTTGCAAGCTTCACAAACCTGTCAGTCTGTTGATACCATTCAATTGGTTTCTCTCTCAGTTTGGGAAAATCATCCGTAAAAGACTGAATGTCGCTTCTATGCCATGGTACATGTATTAGTTTTCCCCCTGCTGTCTCCCTCATTGGTAACATGGTTACTGCATCACTACTCTGTGGTCTTTTCTCGTTTAGCTCTGGGACACTGTCTTTCCTCTTTTCCTTTCTCTTTACCCATCTGCTTTCCCATTTGTCTAAGCACCTCCATACTTGTGCACTCTGCAACAATTCTCTAAGGTGCGCCTTCATGCCTGCTGACCTCATATGTTCAAAGTCTGTGGTCCCAAAATCCAACCTGTAGCTCCTGCTCAAGTATTTCGTCTTGTCTATGTCAACCCCGTTTTTGTCAGCTATTTCTTGCAAGCTTCTATGTACCTTGTTCACTTCTCTCGTAATCCTGGGACATAGATATCTCAGCTCTTCTTCTGAGTAGGACTCTAACCTATTCACACCCATAGTCCCTTCCACCAATTCTTGTGCTTCCATGTTCAACCTGACCCTATTCAGATAGTCTTCTCCCTTCCCACTGGCTGAGCTTTGTGTGGAATTCAGACTGTTGAACCACTGTGTCAGCTGTTGTGCATTCAACCCCATCAGTGTAGCATTCACATCGACTGCCATTGATGGTTGCAGCAACTTTTCAGTATTCGATGACAGCGGTATCACCAGTGGGGGACTCGACCTCACCAGTGTTGACTGAGCACATATGGGACTAAACTCCATCAAGGACCCAGATCCAGTTGGCTGAGCCGCTATCGGAGTTATCCCTGGAGTGTTTTCTATGCACCTCCTTTCTGTCCCATTCTGCAGCATTGATCCCTGGCCGCTCATACCCAAATTAGGCTGACTGTACAAAGGTACCGGTGGACCTACAGTAATGGGTAGTGATATCGCATCTGGGTTCTGTCCATTCCCCATGTTCCGGGACATATTCATTCCCACACTATGGGTCATCATTGCCGGCATGCCCATCTGACTCCCCGTCATCTGAGCATGTGCGGTTCCCCCTTGCATCTGCTTTTGAGGCATCAAAAACTGGGTTGATTCGGCTTGTGCCAATGTCGGGTTGTGACCATTCTGTACTCCCATTACGGTTGGATCTAAAATCATTCCTGTACTGTTGTCACTGCTGTAGTACCTTGGGACCTGCGGCTGATAATTTTCTGCTGGTTTCAACATGGGCACATCTGGATATATTCTCCTAACCTGCGGTATCTGCGGGGTGAACAGTAAACTCGGGTCCTTAGATCCCGATGATGCTCCTGAGCTCTGAGTTTCACTGTTCTGTACCGGAGGGGCAGAACTGGTACTTGGACCTTGTCCACTCTCTCGAACACATAATCGAACAACCCAATTTGCACAATAGGTCTCTCCCTAGCAGTGCTATCGGGCTTGAGTCACATACCACAAATTGGTGTAACCCTTGATAGTTACCAATGCTGACTGGTACCGGATCTGTAATTGGGTTTGTCAGGTGCCTGTTTGCTACTCCCACCACTTGAACTGTTCTCCCTGAGAGTGGCAAATTCGGTACTTCAATGCTCTTAACAGTTGAACGTGTGGCTCCTGTGTCAACCAAGAATGAGACACGATGACCCATTACTCTTCCCTCCACGTACGGACCCTTTTGATCAACTTCCAAGGATGCTGCAAGCACACAATCTCCTTCCTCTCCTGAACTATCACTCTCCCATACATTGTTTATTCCACTCTCACTGTGTAATGGGAACTGTTGTACGGTGCCATTTGTATTCATCACCTGACCCGAGACCTGTGGAGGAACCATCACTTGCTGCTGACTCATTGGTGCCAAAGGTATTTGCATTTGCTGATTAGGTACCATGGGTAACTGCTGTTGCATTGGCTGCATTTGCGTCATCTGCATACGGGGCATCTGCATCTGCTGCGGCTGCATAGGTTATAATCCCTGCAACTGATTTACGGTCTGAAAATTTGGGTTTGGACCTCTCATTTTCGGTCCCCTCATTGTCTGAAATGCATTGACATCATTGTTTTGCTGACCAACACCTGCACCTTCCTGCACCACCATCGGGCACTCGCGTTTCCAATGTCCGACAATTCCGCACACGTGACACGGCATCACCTTCTTCATTGCCTGCACACCTTTCACAACAGTGTTCAAATCCGGACCATAATTCACAAAACCTCCTCTGCCTCTGCCTCTCGCCTGTGGCTGAAACGCCATATTTCCCTGCAACTGCGGCTGCGGTTGCGGTACCTGTTGTTGGAACCCTTGCAACCCTTGCAGACCTTGCAAACCTGTCTGAGCTGCTTTAAGCTGCATCATCATCACTTTCTCTTTCAACTTTTTCTGTTTCACTTCAATTTCGTCGCTACAGTATTTCGCATAATTCAATACTTCATCGATAGGTTTCGACTGCCAACAAATCAAATGCGACTTTATCATCTGACTTATCTCTGGTCTCAGCCCTTCCACAAATCTAAACACAAAATGAAGCATGTCCTTCGCCTCTATTGTTTCCGTGCCACTGTAGTTCTTGAACGCCTTCAACAACCTCTCATAGTAACTATGAATCGACTCTTTAGCTTCTTGGGCAGTTCGATCAATCTTCTGCCAATCCACATTTTTCGCGGCAACCTTCGTCTTCAAATGCTCAATCACCTTATAGTACAAGCTCATCACCATAGGTGATGGTGCACCCGTATCCCTGTCTCTTTCTGGTTCACTTGTCGGCCAACCTACAGCTCTTTTGCAATCCTCCCACAAATCTGCCGGAACCACAATCTCAAAGAGAGTGTTCAGGTCTTCCCAGAGACATTTTGCAAGCTTCACAAACCTGTCAGTCTGTTGATACCATTCAATTGGTTTCTCTCTCAGTTTGGGAAAATCATCCGTAAAAGACTGAATGTCGCTTCTATGCCATGGTACATGTATTAGTTTTCCCCCTGCTGTCTCCCTCATTGGTAACATGGTTACTGCATCACTACTCTGTGGTCTTTTCTCGTTTAGCTCTGGGACACTGTCTTTCCTCTTTTCCTTTCTCTTTACCCATCTGCTTTCCCATTTGTCTAAGCACCTCCATACTTGTGCACTCTGCAACAATTCTCTAAGGTGCGCCTTCATGCCTGCTGACCTCATATGTTCAAAGTCTGTGGTCCCAAAATCCAACCTGTAGCTCCTGCTCAAGTGTTTTGTCTTGTCTATGTCAACCCCGTTTTTGTCAGCTATTTCCTGCAAGCTTTTATGTACTTTGTTCACTTCTCTCGTAATCCTGGGACATAGATACCTCAGCTCTTCTTCCGAGTAGGATTCTAACCTATTCACACCCATAGTCCCTTCCACCAATTCTTGCGCTTCCATGTTTAACCTGACCCCATTCAGATAATCTTCTCCCTTCCCACTGGCTGAACTTTGTGTGGAATTCAGACTGTTGAACCACTGTGACAGCTGTTGCGCATTCAGCCCCATCAGTGTAGCATTCACATCGACTGCCATTGATGGTTGCGGCAACTTTTCAGTGTTCGATGTTAGAGGTATTATCAGTGGGGGGCTCGACATCACCAGCGTTGACTGAGCACATATGGGACTAAACTTCATCAAGGACCCAGATCCGGTTGGCTGAGCCGCTATCGGAGTTATCCCTGGAGTGTTTTCTATGCACCTCCTTTCTGTCCCACTCTGCAGCATTGATCCCTGACCGCTCATTCCTAAGTTAGGCTGACTGTACAAAGGTACCGGTGGACCTACAGTAATGGGTAGCGATATCGCGTCTGGGTTCTGTCCATTTCCCATGTTCTGAGACATGTTCATTCCCACACTATGGGTCATCATTGCCGGCATGCCCATCTGACTCCCCGTCATTTGAGCATGTGCGTTTCCCCCCTGCATCTGCTTTTGAGGCATCAAAAACTGGGTTGATTCAGCTTGTGCCATTGTTGGGTTGTGACCATTCTGTCCTCCTATTGCGGCTGAATCTATAATCATTCCCGTACTATTGTCACTGCTGTAGTACCTTGGGGCCTGCGGCTGATAATTTTCTGCTGGTTTCAACATGGGCACATCTGGATATATTCTCCTAACCTGCGGTATCTGCGGGGTGAACAGTAAACTCGGGTCCTTAGACCCCGATGATGCTCCTGAACTCTGAGTTTCACTGTTCTGTACCGGTGCCGGAGGGGCAGAACTGGTACTTGGACCTTGTCCACTCTCTGCATAAGGTGGTGGACGGTCGTTCAGCAATTGCATGATTAACTCCTCATCCTCTAACTCCTCTTCTCTTCTCAACTTTTCCTCGTCCTCTCTATCCTTGGAACACCTCCTGTTTGTCTTACAGGTAGCTTTCTTACCTGTCTCCTCTTCTTCCTTAGTAATCGCTGGAAACAATTTTATCCCCTGCAATACATCTGACCTCCACACCTTCTGTGCATTATCCCACCTAGCGTCCGCTAGTGTCTTTTCTACCTTCCTTATCCTAGTCTCGAACTTATTTTGCTGCTGCTGTCTAGCCATTAGTTCCCAAATCGCTAAAGCCTCAAACTGTGCTGGCCTTGGAGGTACCTTCATGTCATACATCGCGAATCTCAAATTCTCTAGGATCCTTATATTGAATGTCCCATGTATCGGGAACGCTACGCTCCCATGTTTCTCTGTCAGCTTGTGCCATTGCTTTAGCCAAAGACACGGAGCTACCCCCTTCTCTTCCATTACAATGTAAGCTGGTGTGCCTTCGGGCGGCGTTTCCTCTCCTACGCTCGCTTTAATGTATGTCTCCCCCTTCATCGCACTCCTTAATGCTTTAAAAAATTTCATTTTCTCGTCTTTTATTTCACAAAGTTTATAATCAATAGGTGACTTTAATTCCCGGAATACTCTTCGCTTGCCTTTCCCCTTCCAATCGAGCCCCACGGACTGCGTCCAATCCGTGCGCGACCCTTCTCTACAACCAACCTATCCCAGCGCGGCTCCTAGTGACGTCACACTCACACACACTGCGGCTGACAAAGCCTCGCGGCTAGTCCTCCTTCACTCAGCTCCTCTCGTAACAACTTCTGGCATGTATCGCGAGCTACCAAAAATATAAAACAGATCTGTCGGTTTACTACAGGAGGGGTAACACAATCGCTTCAGGACCTTAGGGATTTTTCACTAGCCTCGGCAGTTATTCCATCTTTCTCGGTCCCCACGTTCGCAAGCAAATCTGACCCGCAGACTCTGCTCTCAACTTGTCAATGATCTATTCTAGTGCACTTAGAATTTTGTCAAAGCCCGAAGTCGAAGTTTTCTCTCACTCCCTTAACACACGTACCGACTTGTTGACCACGCCCGATCAACCTACTAAACCGACCAGACCACAACATAAAACAACATACTCCGGAGTCTCTTGACCTCGCAGGGCCCGTCTCAACAACAACAACCACGTGGACCTTTTTATGCACGAAGCGCCACATGCACATGAAGTTCGACGACTTCCCTACTCTCACACTCGGAGTCGCACCTCCACTATTTCTATGAAGTTCGACGACTTCCCTACTTCTACACTCGGAGTCGCACCTCCGCTATTCTTTTAAAAAAGAAAATCCTCGCAACCTTTTCACACAATCTGCGGCAATAAGCTGTGCAAGCGCGAAACCCTAACTTCTCTCATACCGTCACTAGTACCACCAACGCCGATTCCACACCTCCATTCTCTTCATTCGCAAGCTCCGAGATCCCGGGAAAGTCGCGGTGGACTTAGCCCATCATCATTCTGTCAATCTGTTTCATCCAAGAAAAATCTAATTCAACTTCTCGAGTGGGGTCTCAAAGGGCGTAACCGTTAATTCAACACCATGTACCTTAAGAGTACGGGGTCCCAAAAGGCTAAACCGTCCTCTGCTACCATCTACTGATAGAGCGTTCCGTACTAGTAATTTACCTATACTTTGGACGCTCTTTAGGCTGATGAATCTTTTGGCTAAGTGGGACCCTCTCTACCCTTAATCAGTCAATTTGATCAAATCAATAATCAATAACGAACATAAGCAATACCCTGATCAACATAACACTTAACAATTAATCCAGAATACATTTCGGCGAACCCTGACCTTTCAGTCAGGAATAACCACACCAGTTTATTCAAAGTTAGTGAATTTATTTCCCTATATTAACAAAGCTAGCACAATATAGATGTGTCTCAACACCAAATGATAAACATAAATGAACATTAATAGCTGTCCATAACGGCGAAACAGGTGCAATCTATGCAACATTTGAATAACAAGGCATTCGATAATAGCAATGCAAATCACTAGAACTATAATCTGTAATGAGCTAATTGCATACATTTAGTCAGCATAACAAGATCTCAAATTGCATCGTGCGACAAAAGGAATTCTCATCTAACCTCAAATTAGCATCGGCATGTGGGACTTCATGCAAAAACAATTTAGCAACATTAATTTAGAAAACTCCTAACTAGGGCTCTTATCAAAATCAGCAGTTGGTTACCTAAAAGAAACACAATGCAATTGTACAATTTCCTTTCATATTTACCAATTTCAATCAGCATTCAAGGAAGTCTTCGTCTCACAGGTACCGTTTCTCGATCAGCATGGGACGGGGCAAAGGGGCAGGGGTGGACGGGGCAGTTGCCTCACGGCGGCAAGATAAACTACTACTTCATGCAAAGGGACAAATCAAAGTTAAAGTCTCTAGGGTAAGAATCATTTAAGTCTCTTTCTCTCGATTAGAGAAAGCATCAAGTCTCTCAAAATGGCGTCGCAGCAAAGTGGGCCATAATAGCTGCAATGTCCTGCAAAATGGCGGGTATGGGCGATGTCCAATAATGGCTGCTTTCCTCTCGTGCACCTGGTTTAAATAGACAACAGTTCAAATCCAGTAGGGTCTTCCATTGGAGGGTTCATAGGTTAGCTTCAAATTGTCTAATCAAAAACAACAGTTCTCAAGCTTTTACTTAAGCATACATTATCCTTGGAGACGGGTACGCAAGTTGCAACATTTTATACCAATTAACTCATTTTCAGAGCTTCCATTGTCCGCACCTGCAGATTGACCTTGGAGTAAAGAGAAAAATGCCGGGCTGGCACGAAACCTTAAGATAAGCATGTGAACGATCTCAGTGGAAAAGTACAGCTTCAAGCAGAAATACACGTTTAATAGCACATTGGAAAAATACGAGCATTTAAACCGTGAGACCAGGCAACTAGGCCGAAGCCTGCACTAAAGTAATGCTAAGCTAAAATATTTCAAACAAGCAAATCATAGCACACGTTTACGATTATGTCGGATTAGTGCAATTCTAATACATCACGTTATATAAAGCACGCTTATAAATGTTGGCAAACTACTCTGAGGGCACATTTTGTCGCCGTACAATCTTTATTAGTTCGGTTAAAGTCACACATGATTATTTCACACTACGTTTATGCGCTAATAAATGTAAAACCTTCATTTCAGCTTCATCAATCCCTCCTCTGATGACTACTTGTCATCACACTAAATCATGCCCACAAACGTTATTCCATTAAAATTCTGTCAGTTCTCTTTTCCTTTTAATTCCCCTTGTTTTCGCTTTGTATTCTTCTGCCATTCTTTTCATCATTTTCTCTTCCTTCCTTCTTCTAATTCTTTCCATTATCATTATTATTCCTCTTTTTATTCCCCAAATTCCAAAAATGCAAATCAATACTATTAATATTCCTTGTATTATTTTTAGTAATATTCCATTCCAAATTCTCCCAATCCAATTTCCCACTGAAGCAAGTCCTTGTCCAACCTTCTCCCACACTCCTGGTTCTTTCAATTCCTTCAAATCTGCACTCTCTTTTGTTAGATTAGCAAGCATAGTTTTAATTTTCACACTGTTATCTGGAATATACGTGCAACAGTGTCGTGCACCAAGCATTTTGCAAACGCCGCCATCCTTTGCTAAAAGAATGTCTAAGGCAAGCCTATTTTGAAGAGTCATAGCTCTTTCCGCTGCAAGTTCAGCATCTATCAGGATTATAGCACCTGAAAACTTTGTCAACATGTTATCCACTATAGTAGACAACTTTCTTATTTTGATGGAATTCAGCACAACTCCCAATGAAGGAATCATGGCTCCAAATATATCTCCTACCACAGCAGCTGCGGTCTCTCTTTTCTGGATACGATGGGATCCAGATGTCTTTGGAATCATCGATAAGTCATCCAGTTGATAAACCTTTGGGAACACTATACCCAAATAACATCTCCCCCACCATCCCTTTGGAAGACGATAATAGGCATTATACCCACAAATGTAATATACACCTGGAATGACAGGGTCAAGTCCGTTCATCATGAATGTCCATTTGGCCTTAAAGATAAACGTATGTTTACACTCACTCGCTCCTACGAAAATGTTATCATAATAAGATTCACCTCGATATATACAAAATTTCCCTACATGCCAAGCATCTAAAGCTATTCTCCCTTGTGTCTTTATTGCGGCAAAATCATAATTATCTACTGAAGTCCTCTTATGTAGCTCTTTTTCTAATTTCGCATTCATTTGTGCCCTTCTATCATCTGTGCGATCTAAAAAGCTTATTTCTACTGCAGAGAGCGAGCAGGTAAGGTTTTCCCTATGAGCGTGAGCCGTTTCAAAAGGTTGCATTGGCTCGAAAAATTCCCTCATTATTTTAGCATCCCAATCTTTAGCAATCTGGCTTAGCTGCGCTATTATAGGAACGTATGCAAAGGTAACATCATAATTCGAGTAAAAATACTGTATGTTAGTCTGACCATAAAACCTAGACATTACTATACTACATGTAATCCCGTATGTAAGAGGCATGTGGTGATAAGTCACCCCTTCCTTTACTGATGTCGGTATCTGTGTACACACATAACAATCTTTCGCATCCATAGTCTCAACATATTCTGTTAGCAAGCGATAGAAAACATTATACGAAAGTTCTTTCTTATCATGCAAGTGTCTCTCATCTAATTCTAGTCTTTTCAATGCGGTTAGTTCAGTGACAGTAACAGGAGCAAAAGTAGAAGCATCAATTTTCTCATTCTCACCCTTACCATGCATTCCAAGCACAATTGCCATTATTATTAGTACACATGCAATTACCAAGCCTACACACACATATTTACAATATTTCTTTCTACTGTTTTGCGTCATGATCTGTATAGAATCAGAGAGCTAGAAGCACCTATAAAAACTATTTAGCAATTCAGTTACAAAGCTGAACGAGCGCAATGTTCACAAGGTCTTCTTCAAGAGGCCAGTCACTTATCGGTTAGCAGCATTTGTCTCAATTCGGTAATAACTCAGTTCTCTATCAGTTCAGCAAGTGTCTCATCCGGTTTAGCAATGTCTCAGCTGGTTGTTTGTATCACGTTAGATTGTAGCAAGCAATATCATCTATTACCCTTTCAATCGACAGAGTCCATAAAACTTTTCTTTTCTATTGGTATCTCTTCTTCTTCGTTCTCGAGGCTTAGAGATACAAATTCGTCAGTCCAATCGTCATTGACTGCATATGCCCATTCTGGACCGGAATATCTCCTGTTTGGTATCCTTTTCCTTTTCAATTTCGCTTCTCTTTTCGATTCTGCCTCACTGGTACTTTCCTCTTTGGCCAAGTCTTTTCCTTCACTTGAGGATGGTACCACAACAGTCACTTCCTTTCTTTTCTATTTCACTTTTGGCCTTTCTCCGTCGTTCAAACTTTCTTTAGTCCTTTGTTTTATTGGTGATATACTTATTCTCCTCTTTGCACCGTGTCCATTTGATGGACCTGCGATCTTTTCTGTGGAAGCTTGAACTGTTTCGTTCTGTTCTACCTTGTCCCCTCCTTCTGGGGAATCAATCACGTTTTCTTTTTCTTTTTCTGTATCGTCTGCTTCTGGGAAAGCCCTCCTCTGATCAGGCTCTCCTGCTTTTTCACCTTTTTCGAGCCCTTCGTCACCGTTACTTTCGTCAGGCTCTTTATCACTTTCAGCTGCTTCAGGTTCTTTGTCACCTTCAGCTGCTTCAGGCTCTTTGCTACCCTCAGCTGCTTCAGGTTCTTTGTCACCTTCAGCTGCTTCGTCGCTGTCTGAGGTTTCTCCTTGGTCTTCCCCAAGTGAGTTGGCTTCGTCCTCAGAGAATATCTCTCTCTCTCCCGTTCCTGCCTGTTCGCTTTCAGTTTGGTTTTGCTCTGTCTCAGCGTTCAACACTGTTTTATCAGGCACTGGTAGTTTCAGCGCTTCAACTTCCTCATCTGTGGGACACAACACTTTCTTTGTGTGACTGGCGTGAATCCAGTTGGGAACCCCCGCACACTTCACAGCGGTAGTTGTCGTCAGAATCACTTGGAAAGGGCCTTTCCAACGGGGTTCCAGACACGACTTCCTCACGTGCTTCTTTACCACGACCCAGTCCCCTGCTTTCAGTGCGTGTCCTGGACCTTGGATCGGTGGCAAGGTGGTTGCTTCCACCTGGTGAGAGAAAGAGCGAACCACGTCAGCCAGACCCTTGCAGTAGTCTAACACCATATCATCTGTAATATTCAAAAGCGCGTTTGCGGGAACTGCAGGAAGTCTCATAGCCCTGCCCATGAGAATTTCGTGCGGAGACAATCCAGTCTTTCTATCAGGGGTGTTTCTCATTGACATTAGCACCAAGGGCAATGCGTCAGGCCATTTCAAATTTGTCGATGCACATATTTTCGCCATTCTTGATTTCAGTGTACCATTCATCTGCTCCACCAGTCCTGATGCTTCAGGGCGATAGCTACAATGCAGTTTTTGCTCAATGTTCAGCGCTGCGCAAAGTAACTTTATCACCTCGTTATTGAAGTGACTTCCCCTATCTGATTCTAAAGAGATCGGGAATCCGAAACGTGGTATCAACTCTCTCAACAATAGCTTTGCAACTGTAAGGCTGTCATTTCTACGTGTGGGGTATGCCTCAATCCAGTGACTAAAAATGCACACAATCACCAACACATACTTTAGACCTCCATGCACAGGCATCTCAATGAAGTCCATCTGCATTCTACTAAATGGGCCACTGGCTCTGCCAATGTGGCTCGCGTTCACAACTGTTCCCTTTCCTGGGTTCATCTGCTGGCAAGTGACGCATCGATGGCAAACTGCTTCTGCAGCTTGACGGAATCTGGGGTTAAACCAATCAGTTTTGAACAATCGTATCATGGCATCTCTCCCTAGGTGAGCCTGTCCATGATAGAACCGCGCAAGCTGTGATAAGAGACTATTTGGCAAAACAAATTTTCCCTCATTTGAAACCCATAACTCATCTGGTCTTTTTATACATTGTGATTTAATCCAGGAATCTCTTTCGTCCTCCCTGACGTTATTCTGTAATGTTTTTAGTTCATCTATTGTATCTGCGACTTTCAAGGCAAATGCTTCAGCTGGTTCGAGTTCTGGTTCACTTATCGAATTCCATTCATCCCTGAGTAATATACAATTCAAGGCACAAAATCTTGCGACTTGATCCGCATATGCATTTCCCAGAGAAACATAGTCCTGTCCTTTTGTATGAGCACTACACTTTACCACTGCAACTTCGGCTGGCATTTGAATGGCGTGTAACAATTCCCTTATTCTCTCCCCGTTTTTCACTGGGGATCCTGAAGAAGTCAGGAAACCTCTCTGTGACCATAGTTGTCCAAAATCATGCACAATCCCAAACCCGTACTGACTATCGGTGTAAATGGTGACTTTCATCAATGCAGACAGTTGACATGCTCTTGTAAGGGCTACAAGTTCTGCTACTTGTGCAGAATAGACTCCTTGAAGCCAGGCCGCTTCCAAGACACCTGTTACAGTACATACAGCATATCCTGCTTTCAAAATTCCCATCCCATCTCTTAGACATGAACCATCAACGAAAACAATTTGGTCATTTTCATCAAGCTTAGTATCCTTAATGTCAGGTCGAGGTTTGGTGCAAAATTCAGTCACCTGAAGGCAGTCATGCTCGATGTCTTCAGCGTCCTCAATTTCAGCATTTTCACCGGGAAGCAAGGTTGCTGGATTCAGCGTAGTGCACCTTTTCAGCTGCACATTCGGTGAGCCCAGAATTATCGTTTCATACCTTGTGAGTCTTGCTCCAGTCATGTGTTGCGTTCGGGAGCGGGTCAAAAGTATCTCAACTGAGTGAGGGACCATGACTGTTACTGGGTGTCCCATCACTATTCCTTCACTCTGAGTGAGGCTGATACCAACTGCTGCTACGGCGCGCAAACACCCTGGAAGTGCTGCTGCGACCGGATCCAAGGTAGCTGAAAAATACGCTACTGGTCTGTTTATGCCACCATGGGCTTGAGTCAAGACAGACAAAGAACATGCATCACGTTCATGACAAAACAATGTGAAAGGCTTTGTGTAATCAGGCATACCTAAAGCTGGAGCCCTGCACATGCATTCTTTAAATTCAACAAAAGCATCCATCTCATCTCCTTTCAGCTCAATTTGATCCAAGGCATCCTTCTGGGTCAGCTTCAGTAAGGACTTTGCTAGAGTTGAGAAGTTGGGAATCCACTGACGACAGTAGCCCACCATTCCCAAAAACTTCCTCACCTCCCTCCTTGTCTTTGGTGGACTCATTTGAAGTACACTCGTTATTCTTTCCTTCATTATCCTCCGTGACCCTTTCTCTATCTGGTGACCCAAGTATTTCACTTTCTTCTGACAGAACTGTAATTTGGAAGGAGACACCTTGTGTCCATTCCTTCCCAAATGGTTCAACAGAGCAATGGTATCGGCTGTGCAGCCACTTTCTGTCTTAGATGCGATCAGTAAGTCATCGATGTACTGTACTAGGGTTGACTCGAACGGCAATTCTAATGCTTCCAAGTCTTTCTTTAGAATCTGATTGAATATTGACGGTGACTCAGAAAACCCTTGAGGAATTCGACACCAACTGTACACTCTGTCTAAGAATTTGAAACAAAAGAGAAATTGGCTGTCCTCATGAAGAGGCACCGAGAAGAACGCTTGTGACAAATCGATGACTGAGAACCACTCAGCATCGCAAGGGACTTGAAACATTATCACAGCTGGATTCGGTACTACAGGGCAGCATTTGACTATGATGTCATTTATTTTCCTCAAGTCCTGCACGAGTCGGACCTTTCCACTCGGCTTTATTAGTCCCATGATTGGTGAATTACATGGACTGCTTAACACTTCTTTCAGTACTCCCTGTTTTACAAATTCGTCAATGAGTTGGGCAACTTTCATGAGGGTGTCTTGTGCCATGTGGTATTGTGGGGTCTGGGGAAAGGTTGCATTGGGCTTTACAGTCACTTTCACTGGTTCCACTCCTTTCATCAATCCCACCTCTTTCCCTGTCATGTCCCACACTTCCTTTCCGACTGTTTCCCGTAATTCAGCTGGAATATCTTCTTCAGTTATCATCGGGAACAGACAAATCAGAGGATAATCTTCATCGACCGTTTCCATCTCATCCCCCTCTGCACTGTCCTCTTCCTCCCCATCACTGCTCGTCTGTATTTTTATTCCCTCGTTCGAACACATAATCGAACAACCCAATTTGCACAATAGGTCTCTCCCTAGCAGTGCTATCGGGCTTGAGTCACATACCACAAATTGGTGTAACCCTTGATAGTTACCAATGCTGACTGGTACCGGATCTGTAATTGGGTTTGTCAGGTGCCTGTTTGCTACTCCCACCACTTGAACTGTTCTCCCTGAGAGTGGCAAATTCGGTACTTCAATGCTCTTAACAGTTGAACGTGTGGCTCCTGTGTCAACCAAGAATGAGACACGATGACCCATTACTCTTCCCTCCACGTACGGACCCTTTTGATCAACTTCCAAGGATGCTGCAAGCACACAATCTCCTTCCTCTCCTGAACTATCACTCTCCCATACATTGTTTATTCCACTCTCACTGTGTAATGGGAACTGTTGTACGGTGCCATTTGTATTCATTACCTGACCCGAGACCTGTGGAGGAACCATCACTTGCTGCTGACTCATTGGTGCCAAAGGTATTTGCATTTGCTGATTAGGTACCATGGGTAACTGCTGTTGCATTGGCTGCATTTGCGTCATCTGCATACGGGGCATCTGCATCTGCTGCGGCTGCATAGGTTGTAATCCCTGCAACTGATTTACGGTCTGAAAATTTGGGTTTGGACCTCTCATTTTCGGTCCCCTCATTGTCTGAAATGCATTGACATCATTGTTTTGCTGACCAACACCTGCACCTTCCTGCACCACCATCGGGCACTCGCGTTTCCAATGTCCGACAATTCCGCACACGTGACACGGCATCACCTTCTTCATTGCCTGCACACCATTCACAACAGTGTTCAAATCCGGACCATAATTCACAAAACCTCCTCTGCCTCTGCCTCTCGCCTGTGGCTGAAACGCCATATTTCCCTGCAACTGCGGCTGCGGTTGCGGTACCTGTTGTTGGAACCCTTGCAACCCTTGCAGACCTTGCAAACCTGTCTGAGCTGCTTTAAGCTGCATCATCATCACTTTCTCTTTCAACTTTTTCTGTTTCACTTCAATTTCGTCGCTACAGTATTTCGCATAATTCAATACTTCATCGATAGGTTTCGACTGCCAACAAATCAAATGCGACTTTATCATCTGACTTATCTCTGGTCTCAGCCCTTCCACAAATCTAAACACAAAATGAAGCATGTCCTTCGCCTCTATTGTTTCCGTGCCACTGTAGTTCTTGAACGCCTTCAACAACCTCTCATAGTAACTATGAATCGACTCTTTAGCTTCTTGGGCAGTTCGATCAATCTTCTGCCAATCCACATTTTTCGCGGCAACCTTCGTCTTCAAATGCTCAATCACCTTATAGTACAAGCTCATCACCATAGGTGATGGTGCACCCGTATCCCTGTCTCTTTCTGGTTCACTTGTCGGCCAACCTACAGCTCTTTTGCAATCCTCCCACAAATCTGCCGGAACCACAATCTCAAAGAGAGTGTTCAGGTCTTCCCAGAGACATTTTGCAAGCTTCACAAACCTGTCAGTCTGTTGATACCATTCAATCGGTTTCTCTCTCAGTTTGGGAAAATCATCCGTAAAAGACTGAATGTCGCTTCTGTGCCATGGTACATGTATTAATTTTCCCCCTGCTGTCTCCCTCATTGGTAACATGGTTACTGCATCACTACTCTGTGGTCTTTTCTCGTTGAGCTCTGGGACACTGTCTTTCCTCTTTTCCTTTCTCTTTACCCATCTGCTTTCCCATTTGTCTAAGCACCTCCACACTTGTGCACTCTGCAGCAATTCTCTAAGGTGCGCCTTCATGCCTGCTGACCTCATGTGTTCAAAATCTGTGGTCCCGAAATCCAACCTGTAGCTCCTGCTCAAGTATTTCGTCTTGTCTATGTCAACCCCGTTTTTGTCAGCTATTTCTTGCAAGCTTCTATGTACCTTGTTCACTTCTCTCGTAATCCTGGGACATAGATATCTCAGCTCTTCTTCTGAGTAGGACTCTAACCTATTCACACCCATAGTCCCTTCCACCAATTCTTGTGCTTCCATGTTCAACCTGACCCTATTCAGATAGTCTTCTCCCTTCCCACTGGCTGAGCTTTGTGTGGAATTCAGACTGTTGAACCACTGTGTCAGCTGTTGCGCATTCAACCCCATCAGTGTAGCATTCACATCGACTGCCATTGATGGTTGCAGCAACTTTTCAGTATTCGATGACAGCGGTATCACCAGTGGGGGACTCGACCTCACCAGTGTTGACTGAGCACATATGGGACTAAACTCCATCAAGGACCCAGATCCAGTTGGCTGAGCCGCTATCGGAGTTATCCCTGGAGTGTTTTCTATGCACCTCCTTTCTGTCCCATTCTGCAGCATTGATCCCTGGCCGCTCATACCCAAATTAGGCTGACTGTACAAAGGTACCGGTGGACCTACAGTAATGGGTAGTGATATCGCATCTGGGTTCTGTCCATTCCCCATGTTCCGGGACATATTCATTCCCACACTATGGGTCATCATTGCCGGCATGCCCATCTGACTCCCCGTCATCTGAGCATGTGCGGTTCCCCCTTGCATCTGCTTTTGAGGCATCAAAAACTGGGTTGATTCGGCTTGTGCCAATGTCGGGTTGTGACCATTCTGTACTCCCATTACGGTTGGATCTAAAATCATTCCTGTACTGTTGTCACTGCTGTAGTACCTTGGGACCTGCGGCTGATAATTTTCTGCTGGTTTCAACATGGGCACATCTGGATATATTCTCCTAACCTGCGGTATCTGCGGGGTGAACAGTAAACTCGGGTCCTTAGATCCCGATGATGCTCCTGAGCTCTGAGTTTCACTGTTCTGTACCGGAGGGGCAGAACTGGTACTTGGACCTTGTCCACTCTCTCGAACACATAATCGAACAACCCAATTTGCACAATAGGTCTCTCCCTAGCAGTGCTATCGGGCTTGAGTCACATACCACAAATTGGTGTAACCCTTGATAGTTACCAATGCTGACTGGTACCGGATCTGTAATTGGGTTTGTCAGGTGCCTGTTTGCTACTCCCACCACTTGAACTGTTCTCCCTGAGAGTGGCAAATTCGGTACTTCAATGCTCTTAACAGTTGAACGTGTGGCTCCTGTGTCAACCAAGAATGAGACACGATGACCCATTACTCTTCCCTCCACGTACGGACCCTTTTGATCAACTTCCAAGGATGCTGCAAGCACACAATCTCCTTCCTCTCCTGAACTATCACTCTCCCATACATTGTTTATTCCACTCTCACTGTGTAATGGGAACTGTTGTACGGTGCCATTTGTATTCATCACCTGACCCGAGACCTGTGGAGGAACCATCACTTGCTGCTGACTCATTGGTGCCAAAGGTATTTGCATTTGCTGATTAGGTACCATGGGTAACTGCTGTTGCATTGGCTGCATTTGCGTCATCTGCATACGGGGCATCTGCATCTGCTGCGGCTGCATAGGTTATAATCCCTGCAACTGATTTACGGTCTGAAAATTTGGGTTTGGACCTCTCATTTTCGGTCCCCTCATTGTCTGAAATGCATTGACATCATTGTTTTGCTGACCAACACCTGCACCTTCCTGCACCACCATCGGGCACTCGCGTTTCCAATGTCCGACAATTCCGCACACGTGACACGGCATCACCTTCTTCATTGCCTGCACACCATTCACAACAGTGTTCAAATCCGGACCATAATTCACAAAACCTCCTCTGCCTCTGCCTCTCGCCTGTGGCTGAAACGCCATATTTCCCTGCAACTGCGGCTGCGGTTGCGGTACCTGTTGTTGGAACCCTTGCAACCCTTGCAGACCTTGCAAACCTGTCTGAGCTGCTTTAAGCTGCATCATCATCACTTTCTCTTTCAACTTTTTCTGTTTCACTTCAATTTCGTCGCTACAGTATTTCGCATAATTCAATACTTCATCGATAGGTTTCGACTGCCAACAAATCAAATGCGACTTTATCATCTGACTTATCTCTGGTCTCAGCCCTTCCACAAATCTAAACACAAAATGAAGCATGTCCTTCGCCTCTATTGTTTCCGTGCCACTGTAGTTCTTGAACGCCTTCAACAACCTCTCATAGTAACTATGAATCGACTCTTTAGCTTCTTGGGCAGTTCGATCAATCTTCTGCCAATCCACATTTTTCGCGGCAACCTTCGTCTTCAAATGCTCAATCACCTTATAGTACAAGCTCATCACCATAGGTGATGGTGCACCCGTATCCCTGTCTCTTTCTGGTTCACTTGTCGGCCAACCTACAGCTCTTTTGCAATCCTCCCACAAATCTGCCGGAACCACAATCTCAAAGAGAGTGTTCAGGTCTTCCCAGAGACATTTTGCAAGCTTCACAAACCTGTCAGTCTGTTGATACCATTCAATTGGTTTCTCTCTCAGTTTGGGAAAATCATCCGTAAAAGACTGAATGTCGCTTCTATGCCATGGTACATGTATTAGTTTTCCCCCTGCTGTCTCCCTCATTGGTAACATGGTTACTGCATCACTACTCTGTGGTCTTTTCTCATTTAGCTCTGGGACACTGTCTTTCCTCTTTTCCTTTCTCTTTACCCATCTGCTTTCCCATTTGTCTAAGCACCTCCATACTTGTGCACTCTGCAACAATTCTCTAAGGTGCGCCTTCATGCCTGCTGACCTCATATGTTCAAAGTCTGTGGTCCCAAAATCCAACCTGTAGCTCCTGCTCAAGTGTTTTGTCTTGTCTATGTCAACCCCGTTTTTGTCAGCTATTTCCTGCAAGCTTTTATGTACTTTGTTCACTTCTCTCGTAATCCTGGGACATAGATACCTCAGCTCTTCTTCCGAGTAGGATTCTAACCTATTCACACCCATAGTCCCTTCCACCAATTCTTGCGCTTCCATGTTTAACCTGACCCTATTCAGATAATCTTCTCCCTTCCCACTGGCTGAACTTTGTGTGGAATTCAGACTGTTGAACCACTGTGACAGCTGTTGCGCATTCAGCCCCATCAGTGTAGCATTCACATCGACTGCCATTGATGGTTGCGGCAACTTTTCAGTGTTCGATGTTAGAGGTATTATAAGTGGGGGGCTCGACCTCACCAGCGTTGACTGAGCACATATGGGACTAAACTCCATCAAGGACCCAGATCCGGTTGGCTGAGCCGCTATCGGAGTTATCCCTGGAGTGTTTTCTATGCAGCTCCTTTCTGTCCCACTCTGCAGCATTGATCCCTGACCGCTCATTCCTAAGTTAGGCTGACTGTACAAAGGTACCGGTGGACCTACAGTAATGGGTAGCGATATCGCGTCTGGGTTCTGTCCATTTCCCATGTTCTGAGACATGTTCATTCCCACACTATGGGTCATCATTGCCGGCATGCCCATCTGACTCCCCGTCATTTGAGCATGTGCGTTTCCCCCCTGCATCTGCTTTTGAGGCATCAAAAACTGGGTTGATTCAGCTTGTGCCATTGTTGGGTTGTGACCATTCTGTCCTCCTATTGCGGCTGAATCTATAATCATTCCCGTACTATTGTCACTGCTGTAGTACCTTGGGGCCTGCGGCTGATAATTTTCTGTTGGTTTCAACATGGGCACATCTGGATATATTCTCCTAACCTGCGGTATCTGCGGGGTGAACAGTAAACTCGGGTCCTTAGACCCCGATGATGCTCCTGAACTCTGAGTTTCACTGTTCTGTACCGGTGCCGGAGGGGCAGAACTGGTACTTGGACCTTGTCCACTCTCTGCATAAGGTGGTGGACGGTCGTTCAGCAATTGCATGATTAACTCCTCATCCTCTAACTCCTCTTCTCTTCTCAACTTTTCCTCGTCCTCTCTATCCTTGGAACACCTCCTGTTTGTCTTACAGGTAGCTTTCTTACCTGTCTCCTCTTCTTCCTTAGTAATCGCTGGAAACAATTTTATCCCCTGCAATACATCTGACCTCCACACCTTCTGTGCATTATCCCACCTAGCGTCCGCTAGTGTCTTTTCTACCTTCCTTATCCTAGTCTCAAACTTATTTTGCTGCTGCTGTCTAGCCATTAGTTCCCAAATCGCTAAAGCCTCAAACTGTGCTGGCCTTGGAGGTACCTTCATGTCATACATCGCGAATCTCAAATTCTCTAGGATCCTTATATTGAATGTCCCATGTATCGGGAACGCTACGCTCCCATGTTTCTCTGTCAGCTTGTGCCATTGCTTTAGCCAAAGACACGGAGCTACCCCCTTCTCTTCCATTACAATGTAAGCTGGTGTGCCTTCGGGCGGCGTTTCCTCTCCTACGCTCGCTTTAATGTATGTCTCCCCTTCATCGCACTCCTTAATGCTTTAAAAAATTTCATTTTCTCGTCTTTTATTTCACAAAGTTTATAATCAATAGGTGACTTTAATTCCCGGAATACTCTTCGCTTGCCTTTCCCCTTCCAATCGAGCCCCACGGACTGCGTCGAATCCGTGCGCGACCCTTCTCTACAACCAACCTATCCCAGCGCGGCTCCTAGTGACGTCACACTCACACACACTGCGGCTGACAAAGCCTCGCGGCTAGTCCTCCTTCACTCAGCTCCTCTCGTAACAACTTCAAGCATGTATCGCGAGCTACCAAAAATATAAAACAGATCTGTCGGTTTACTACAGGAGGGGTAACACAATCGCTTCAGGACCTTAGGGATTTTTCACTAGCCTCGGCAGTTATTCCATCTTTCTCGGTCCCCACGTTCGCAAGCAAATCTGACCCGCAGACTCTGCTCTCAACTTGTCAATGATCTATTCTAGTGCACTTAGAATTTTGTCAAAGCCCGAAGTCGAAGTTTTCTCTCACTCCCTTAACACACGTACCGACTTGTTGACCACGCCCGATCAACCTACTAAACCGACCAGACCACAACATAAAACAACATACTCCGGAGTCTCTTGACCTCGCAGGGCCCGTCTCAACAACAACAACCACGTGGACCTTTTTATGCACGAAGCGCCACATGCACATGAAGTTCGACGACTTCCCTACTCTCACACTCGGAGTCGCACCTCCGCTATTTCTATGAAGTTCGACGACTTCCCTACTTCTACACTCGGAGTCGCACCTCCGCTATTCTTTTAAAAAAGAAAATCCTCGCAACCTTTTCACACAATCTGCGGCAATAAGCTGTGCAAGCGCGAAACCCTAACTTCTCTCATACCGTCACTAGTACCACCAACGCCGATTCCACACCTCCATTCTCTTCATTCGCAAGCTCCGAGATCCCGGGAAAGTCGCGGTGGACTTAGCCCATCATCATTCTGTCAATCTGTTTCATCCAAGAAAAATCTAATTCAACTTCTCGAGTGGGGTCTCAAAGGGCGTAACCGTTAATTCAACACCATGTACCTTAAGAGTACGGGGTCCCAAAAGGTTAACCGTCCTCTGCTACCATCTACTGATAGAGCGTTCCGTACTAGTAATTTACCTATACTTTGGACGCTCTTTAGGCTGATGAATCTTTTGGCTAAGTGGGACCCTCTCTACCCTTAATCAGTCAATTTGATCAAATCAATAATCAATAACGAACATAAGCAATACCCTGATCAACATAACACTTAACAATTAATCCAGAATACATTTCGGCGAACCCTGACCTTTCAGTCAGGAATAACCACACCAGTTTATTCAAAGTTAGTGAATTTATTTCCCTATATTAACAAAGCTAGCACAATATAGATGTGTCTCAACACCAAATGATAAACATAAATGAACATTAATAGCTGTCCATAACGGCGAAACAGGTGCAATCTATGCAACATTTGAATAACAAGGCATTCGATAATAGCAATGCAAATCACTAGAACTATAATCTGTAATGAGCTAATTGCATACATTTAGTCAGCATAACAAGATCTCAAATTGCATCGTGCGACAAAAGGAATCCTCATCTAACCTCACATTAGCATCGGCATGTGGGACTTCATGCAAAAACAATTTAGCAACATTAATTTAGAAAACTCCTAACTAGGGCTCTTATCAAAATCAGCAGTTGGTTACCTAAAAGAAACACAATGCAATTGTACAATTTCCTTTCATATTTACCAATTTCAATCAGCATTCAAGGAAGTCTTCGTCTCACAGGTACCGTTTCTCGATCAGCATGGGACGGGGCAAAGGGGCAGGGGTGGACGGGGCAGTTGCCTCACGGCGGCAAGATAAACTACTACTTCATGCAAAGGGACAAATCAAAGTTAAAGTCTCTAGGGTAAGAATCATTTAAGTCTCTTTCTCTCGATTAGAGAAAGCATCAAGTCTCTCAAAATGGCGTCGCAGCAAAGTGGGCCATAATAGCTGCAATGTCCTGCAAAATGGCGGGTATGGGCGATGTCCAATAATGGCTGCTTTCCTCTCGTGCACCTGGTTTAAATAGACAACAGTTCAAATCCAGTAGGGTCTTCCATTGGAGGGTTCATAGGTTAGCTTCAAATTGTCCAATCAAAAACAACAGTTCTCAAGCTTTTACTTAAGCATACATTATCCTTGGAGACGGGTACGCAAGTTGCAACATTTTATACCAATTAACTCATTTTCAGAGCTTCCATTGTCCGCACCTGCAGATTGACCTTGGAGTAAAGAGAAAAATGCCGGGCTGGCACGAAACCTTAAGATAAGCATGTGAACGATCTCAGTGGAAAAGTACAGCTTCAAGCAGAAATACACGTTTAATAGCACATTGGAAAAATACGAGCATTTAAACCGTGAGACCAGGCAACTAGGCCGAAGCCTGCACTAAAGTAATGCTAAGCTAAAATATTTCAAACAAGCAAATCATAGCACACGTTTACGATTATGTCGGATTAGTGCAATTCTAATACATCACGTTATATAAAGCACGCTTATAAATGTTGGCAAACTACTCTGAGGGCACATTTTGTCCCCGTACAATCTTTATTAGTTCGGTTAAAGTCACACATGATTATTTCACACTACGTTTATGAGGCTTCTTTCATCAACAACAGGGCGAACATCAGCCTCTAACAAATCTCCTTTCAGTATTTTTTTTATTAGTCCTTGGAAACATTCTTCTGTAGCTGGTTGTGTGGTAAGCATGTGAGTTGGTTGAGCGTGAACAGCAGAGGATACAGGGCTTTGCTGTGGGACCTAAGGCAGTGGCCTGGAGATCCATCCGAAGAGAACATCCTCCAGCAAAGTGTCAGGTTCATCCTTGCCTTCCGTGCCTGTGCACATAGAACTGGGAGGAATGGACAAATACCCGCCAAATCCAAGACTATTTGACAAAAATTCTCCTTCTTTTTCTGGTCATAGATAAATGCTGTCACAGACTTGTGTAAGCTCCTAAGTTCCTTGTGTACCTTACCTTTAATATTACTAGTCACGAGCAAATCTCTAGCCGTAAGCTCCCACAAGTGAAACGCCTCTCATTCTGCAGAGTGAACATTCTTACCTTTAACAACACCAGTTTCAGATTACCAAGCCTCGATAAATTCAAAGGTACCACTCAAAGGAAACTCTACCTCCACCCTTTTTTCATGATGGATTGATAATTCAACATCCATAGACCAGTATTTAGGCCGTTTGTTTGCCCATTTGGTTTGCTTGTGAACCCTTAGGAGGGACCGGCCTATCTTTATCCACTTTTTGTTAATGTTTAGAGAGCCCATTTTACTTGACCAACAATTAACTCACCCTGCAGCTGACACAGTCACTTACACCTGCATCAAGGTACTGGACAATCCTTGGAACTAATTTCTTTGGCTCATTCCCAACAATCAAAGATGATTAACATAACGAAGAGGACACAAAAGACACATATTAAAGATACAGACGCAAGGAATTGCAGTGCAGTGTTAGTAGCCCAATAAAACACTACACTAAGGGCCAGATGTAGCAATATCTGATTTTGCAAATCGGAAATTGTGAGTCGGTGCGACTCGCAATTTCCAATTCGCAAAATCGGATGCAGTACGGTGTCTCAGACACCGACTGCCAATCGCTATGGGGTCGCAAAGAACCACCTCATTAATATTAATGAGGTGGGTCGCATTTTGCGACCCCATAGCGAGACCCTGCACTCACAGGGATGGTGGCCTGCTGAAGTCAGCAGACCTCCATGTCTGTGACTGCTTTTTAAATAAAGCAGTTTTTAAAATTTCTTTTGCAGCCCGTTTTCCTTAAAGGAAAACGAGTTGCAAAATAAAATAAAAAAACGAAACCTTTTGGTTTAGGTTTTTCAGAGCAGGCAGTGGTCCATTTGACCACTGCCTGCTCTGAAAAACCCTTATTGGCAACATTCACAAAGGGGAGGGGGACCCATGGGGACCCCTTCCCTTTTGCGAATGGGTTACCACCAGTGTGACACTGGTGGTAACTGCGAATTGCTTTGCGACTGCTTTCGCGGTCACAAAGCAATTTAGCATAGCGATGCGAGTCGCAAATAGGAAGGGAACACCCCTTCCTATTTGCGAGTCGCATTCACAATTTGCGAGTCGGTACCGACTCGCAAATTGTGAATTGTGCATCGCAAAAGGCTTTTTGCATGGCGCAAACTGCGATTTTCACAGTTTGCACCATGCAAAAAGCTTTCTACATCTGGCCCTAAGTCAAAAGAAAACCGTATGTACCACATTGCCTAACAATGGAACGTACTACTAGTCCACCAAACGCACATGTATTCTTCACAGGTAGTAAGCATAGCTGTAAAGAATAGGCACTAAATGTGTCTGGTCTTTGAAATGACCTTCAGCCTCTCCGTCAAAAAGAGAAGGTGGTGCTAAACGTGTGTGGTCTCAAAGGAGGACCCACATCGTTGCCACCACAAATATGAGGCTGGACAGCAGAAAGCAGGTCGGAAAGAAGGTTTGTGGAGTCAAGAACACGGTCAGCCCTTGTTTTCAGGGTAGGAACAGTGCCCCCGTGGGTCTGGCTAGTGCCCACGCCCTTAGAAACATTCAGAAGTCACTCGGATACAACAGCAAGCGACACATAGAGTAGTTTACCTCCTTTCACACCACTCCTTCATTCACATATAGCCTAAGAACTGGCCCTAAGCTGGTGCTTTAACTACCCAAGCTCAACCTTCACTGTTTAATAAATGCATAAAATAAATCCATACAATAAGCACAAATCAATACCTGTACAACAGGCACTTCATATTAAACCGTGCATTGCCCATACTCACAACCAAATTTCTTTGTTGGCCAATCTGACGTCCCACACCCCTGGTATACCAAACCATTATCTGCATCCAACTTAAACCATATTTACACCTTGGTACCCTATACACAAAACCCTAGGGACACTACTTGCGAACACATTATCAACACTAGGGTATCATGCGAGCCCCAATCAGTGGAGCCTCTTGCCCTGCACTGATTCAGCAAAGTACTTTCTGCCCTGTGCTGCTCACATGAAACATTTTTACATCATAATCATGTAAACTTGTTATTCCATTAAAGTGTGTTACTGCTAAACACCCCTCTTCACCACTGAGTGCCCTTCTATCTGCCAAAGGCTATACCCACTCTTGACACCACAGAAACATATTTACCAACCTGATGCCCAACTTAAAGGGACATGCCTGCACTCCCCTGAGTGGTGACAACCTATATACTGGGGGCAACCTAAAAAAGCAGAAACATATATATAAATCAGGCATCCTATTCCAGGAGTATGTAACACAGTAAAAGAGGCTTTGTATGATCACATTAACACTGTCATTAAATAACCTCAACAACATTTTCAGAAGGATGCATGGCCTGATGCCAATTGAGTAAGCTGCGACTCCCGGACCTCCAGGCCGAGCATCACCATTCGGCGCCATCTTATCAATTCTCCTGCAACAATCGTCCCCAAATTGGTACAGCCATAACTGTCCCAGGCTAAACTGTACACCAGAGGGGGCAACGGGGCACATAACTTGTGCAGAGTTTGAGTTGTTTGACTGCCAGCAGCTGCCGCAAGGAGATTTCAAGATAACTGCTGCCATCAGCGAGGGACTCTGAAGTCTCTGAAGTCGCAGCCAGCATAGGCCTGCTCTGCAAGATGGCCTATCCATCCGGCCCCAACACCTGCGCATCTTATGCATCTGGCCCCGAGCCTGTCTGGTGATGGGTGAGCCTGCCAGCAAGGCAAGATAGAATGGGGACATCCAGGCAGAGCCACCCGAGCGTGAGATGCCAGGCTGGGTGGACACCGCGGCACCGCTTCAGAGGTGACAGGAGTGACGACGAGTCCTCAGTGAGAGGAGTGGTGAGGATTACTCTGCTGGGCCACGGGGGTTGCCCTGAAGGAGCAGCAGCTGACTGGACACTAAGGCCCATATTTATACTCTGTTTGCGCCAGATTTACGTAATTGTTTTTTACGCAAATCCAGCACAAACTTAACTCCATATTTATATTTTGATGTTAGACCTGTCTAGCATCAAAATATTGGAGTTTGCGTAATTTCAAGGATGCAAGGTAGGCGTTCCCGTCCAAAAAATGACTCAAACACCCTAGCGCCATATTTAAACAACAGGGCAAAAATGACACACGGGTGGGATGTGGACTCAAAAAATTACACAAAGCCCAATTTGCATAAAATTTTAATGCATGGGTCATTTACTATTACATTAGGCCACATTGTCAATCCCACACCCTCCCAAGCAATAAGTACTGTGGAAGGGGTGTGCAATATGTGTTGCTGCAGGTCAAACACCATGAGACACATAGCATGATGATGCTGACTCACATGGAGGTGCAGTCCCAACATCACACATTACTCCTGGGGTGACATTGCCAGGTAGCAATAAGGAAGTGGACTGTGCTATGAACAAATATTGATGTGCCACTAATGCAAACTGCACACCGCTGCACACAATGAAAGAGCCAATTGTCCATCAAAATAACAAATGTACAGGGAGATGGCCCTTCATGCACAGATACATCCACCTCCACAAGACAGTTAGCCAGGTTACCTGGAGCAAGTTGGGTAGTGTAGTTGCACGGTTGCACATGAGCCACTGGCAGAGGGAACTACAAAGGTCTACATAGAACGAAGTCACACATGGGACAATTGTGCATTGTCAATACTGAACACCTCAGTGCTGCCAACTTAGGGAGATGTGTTGGGCATTGTCACCTACCCAATTCATAGGGCCTCACTTTTGGATTTCATCTGCAATGTCATATGTCTAAGTGGATGGGATGTCCAGGCCATTTAGTGCAACCATGTCACCACCACATCGGAAATCTATTGTGTGTGTGTGGAAGTATCATGTCCCCTCCAGTGAAAGCACACTAAAACATGTTGCTCACTACACAACACAAGGTACATATGTACCGAACTGCAGTTTGGAAACAAAACCATAGATATCAGGTCAATGATCCAAACACAAGTTGTCAAGTTAAACAACCTAATGCAGAAAAAACCTCACAGAAGCCCAGGATCTCACACAATGGCACAAACACATATGAGTCACAGATGACACAAGATATCATCTGCCATGCTACATGACATTCCTGGTGCAAGCACTAACAAAATACTTAATCCTATTTTCTTTTTCAGCTGATCATGGCTATGGGATCCAGCCATGGATCATGACCCCATTCCCTAACACAAGCACAGCAGCAGAGCGTGCCTATAGTGAGGCACATCGGAGGACAGGCACCATTGTGGAAAGGACCTTTGGCATCTGAAGTCCAGAATCAGGTGCCTGAACATCACAGGAGGATGCTCCTATATGCCCCAGAAATGGTCTACAAGATCATATTGACTTGTGCCATCCTGCACAACATTTGTGTTAGGAGGGACATCCCCCTATATGAACCCGAGCAAGAATTGCCTGAGATGGAGGAGGAGGCGGACGGTGCCAGGGAAAATAAGGGGAACATCCAAACACAGTTGCAAGAATGTGCCACAGACAGCAGATTGTTCAAAAAAAATTTCACCAATAGTCACTCTAAACACATTGTTAGGATATGTAATTAAACACCTCACTTTATCACACATTCCTGCTCTGGTTACTTATTTCTCCATCACATGTTCTTTAGGAATGTGAGTAGTACCTCAGGGAGCATGTCACAAAGGCAAATCTGACTACTGCTGATGCAACATCACAAGTGATGCATATGATTGTACAGCAAACATCACACACATATTTAAAAAAATATTTTCAATTTCACATAGGAAGGATGAAATCATAGGACCAAAGCATTTGACACACATCCATGTTGCCAACATGGTCTACTGTAGCACATGACACTCAACTATGACATTTCCAATCATAAGGTAAATAAGCGCCTCATACATGAGGCAGTGGATGTGAAATATCAGTGGTAACAGTAATGTATGAACAGACCCCTGACATTAGTAAGTGTGACATTTGCTATCTGTGCAAGGAAGTTGTGTGACAAGAGGTGCATGAATCCTGAAAATGGATAGCATGAGTTTCCCAGGTATGACAAGCAATGGTTACAACACATGCCCTGCGTAGTCCACCCCTGGTAATAAGTCCTGCCACTGCCATGTGTTAAGTATCTGGCCTCCTTCTCTAGGGGGCGCTGTAAATGAACTATCTGTACCCTGGGAATCATCAGTAACACTCACCCAGACTCCCATTCCGACTCCTGTTTGCTTCCCTTTTCCATGTGGCATGCTATAGAAGAACTACATTAGCCTGCATGGACCTCAGGCCCCATAACGCACTGCCTGGTAGTTAGTAAGACCTGTAATATTCTGTCCATGGCTTCCTATGGGAAAAATCTGGTTGTCCCCTTATACTGGATTCTCTCCTCCAGGACTTGTGAGAGACTGAAGCTGCACACACCTGTGAGCTCTCTCGTGCACCCCAGCCATGTGACTCTGCCCTGGCCTTGCTGCTGTGTAGGAAAGCTTAGAAGCTGCCATTCCCTGAAGCTCCTCGTTGTGCATTGGAGTACAATTCATTTGTGTACCAGAGCCCTTGCTGGATTGTGCTACAGTCGTGATTACGCCTGAACCTGCTCTCTGTTTACACAGTACTGTTCCTGCATGTTCCAGTAAGACTCTGCTCCCTTTTTCTCAAGCTTGTTCATGTTTGTTTCTGCCAGAGCCTGCTTTCTGTAACCCAGACCTGTTCCAGTCTTTGCATTAAGCAGAGCCTGTTCCCCGTGCCTGCCTTTGCCTCCTAATTGGTTCCCTTGCCCTCCGTTTCCTATTGGGGTATCGTGTCTGGGAAGTGTACTATCAGTCCTTACCTTTATAGAAGTGTTTAACTTTGTATTTGTTCTGGCACCTGGTTTCCAGGCGGCTAATCCAGCCCCATCCTTTGTCTAGTTTTGCAGGTAGTCATTAGTGCCTAACAGTGACAGTGTGTTATGGCTGTATTTCAGGATTTGTTACTGTGTCTCCAGCCCGACAAACAAGGGCTAGTCTTGTGTGTGTAAGGACAATCCATGTTTGTGCCCTGAGGGTCAAGACACCGATTCACTTCTGCTGCCACCTTTCTATGTGGCTTGCGTGGTGACTAGCTGTGAGATTAATCTGCACAGAGGCACTGACGTTCCCTGTTGCTGTGGGAAGCTCTGAGCCCTATCCTGTGTACAATCTTAGTGATGAGCTGTGCATGTTTGTCCATTACTGACCTGTTACATATTTGTCCACACTAAGGTTGCTCTGTATTCACTCTTCTGTATTATCTGTCTTACCATAGCTGCCCTATCCCCGTGTATTCCCTTTGCTGCTCTTCTGCTTTAGGACAATTCTGCCGTGCAAGATACTCTGTGAACTCAAGTGTTGCCCCAACAGATTCCTGGCTAGACCTGCACGAAACCGTAACACCATGGAGCCCAACACTGGCACAGGGTACACATGCCCACACACTTGTACTGGACACTTTAGTGCAATGCACCGCTGAAAATATGTGAACACATGCAGCAAGGGCTGCAGGTCCACAACAGCAACATGAGTAACATAGGTAATTTTCATTAGTCAAACTGACATGTACATAACAATTTTATGATTGGAATTGAGGCACAGTGTCGAAAACATTGAACCTACCAAACATGTACAAATGGCCGACATATGGGTAGTTTACACACAAGTCACCATGAAGTCGTAGCAAACAATTAATGACATGTGAGGGGCAACATATCTGACATAGCCCTCATCAGCCATCCTCAACCATCCATGTGTATTGTTTGTTGTGGGAAATGTAATGTCCCCAGAGTCAAACAACTACACACATCAAATGAGTCAACACATATTACAAACACATACCATGACTGCTGCACAACATTGATTGCCATCTGATGTAGATACCCATTTGTAACACATTCATGCTTGACCATTACGCCAAATGTATTGCATGCCGTTCCATCAGAAGCACACATATTGTTGTAACAGTTAATTCACACACAAAACACACAGACTAAGATTTATACTTTTGTAGTGTAGCCTTGCCATCATTTATTGACGCAAAATCAGCGCAACCTTACAAATTCCAATTGTTTTTTGTAACTTAGTGCCGCTTTTGCATCAGAAAATAAAGGAAATGCTGCCCAAAGATAGTATAAATGTGGGCCGCATTTGCATGGTCTACCACATGTGGCCAACGACTATACCACACACTGCAGGCCATACCATCCTATCTTCATCTAGATACAGGCTGCATGGATGGTAAATATTTAAAATTCACGCAAACACAGTTTGAGTCAGAATTTTTTACGCACATGCGTTGAAAAACCACACAAATGCAAACTAAACATCAATGGGCCCCTAGCGGTAATTCCACCAGTGCACCCCACGCATGCGGATATCCATAAAAATAGTAGTTTACTGGTAATGCGTGGTATTTTGCCGCACATGAAGGTTATGCGTCGAATATGTTCCCGCAAACTACGTATGCGTCATATAAATACACACAAGATGAAAAACAGGAAGCAAAGGGGACAGGAAGTGATGTAATAGGAAATCCTGTTTACAGACATGGTACAGTGGGTGTACTTTCACTTTCACTTTACAGTCTGTGCTTTTTCTTGACTGAGTGGTTGTGTCTTGGTGTTGCTCTTGTTTGGATTGCGTGTATTGTATCTTCTGGTGTCTATCTTGTGTCTTTTTGTGTATTCTATTTATATATTGTACCTGTTTAAGTATTTTTGTGTATTTTAGTGTTGTCTGAATTGTCTTTTTTACTGTTGGGTGTCTGTTTGGGGATTAGATTAGTTGGGTTATTTGGAGTTTATAATTTGGGTTGTAAATTTCCTTCTTTCTGATTTATTTTCCTTACTTTTTCCCTTTTATTCATAAAAGTTTGTGCTATAACATGCCAGGAAGGCTGACCCACATGAGTGAGGAGCAACTTGGGGCCTTTGTGTGGCTGGTGTGCAACTTTCTTCCGATGATGCTGGAGTTGGGGGGGGCATGTGATACAGGAGTATCACAGGGAGCCAAGGCAGCTGCGTTGGGCCAAGGTGCTCTGCCACCTGAAACGTGTGTTCAACACATCAAGGAACGAGCACCAGCTGAAGCATTGCTGGGCTGACCTTGTGGCCCAAAAACAGGACCTTCTGGACCACCTGGGTGTGGTGATCGGTGGCCCTGTTGGTGAGTATCACATTGACAAATGTGTACAGTAGAATGCTCCTGAGTGACAGTAGCAGATGTCTTGACGTGCTGCATGCAATGTTTGTGGCCATGTGGAATGCAAGTAGAACAAACTGTTAGTGTACCAGTACTGAGATGTATTACACAAGTTTATACATGTAAACAATGTAGTCCAGAGCTTCGTTGAGCCATGTCCGACTATTATTTAGGGCCACATGTACCAAGCTATTTTTAATTTTCACAAATGGCCTAGTTTTCTGAATTTTTGTGTTTACGTCAGGAAAAATATTCATTAAAATGCACAACCACAATTTTGCCATTCTGCTATCACATTGCCCAATCACAAAACAGGGTTTGGTAGTGGCATTTAGGAATGGGCGTTCCTATCCTATTATCGAGTCACAGTCTGCTGATTGATTTTTTCTTGAGCACAAATGCTGGCACTAAACAATTGCAGTTACCATCCGTTTCAAGTTGCTGCTAACCCATTTGCAAAAAGGGAGGAGTCCCCATGGGATACCTTCCTCCTTGTGAATGCATGCCTTAAAATTGTTTCTGAGCAGGAAGTTGTGCCACGGACCACTGACTGCTTCCAAAACATTTTTTATGTCATAACATAGGTTTTCAAAATACTTTCTGTTTACCCCTGCTGAAATCAGGCTGCAATTAAACAAATAATTACATCGCTATTTGAAAGCAGTCACAGACATGGTGGTTTGCTGAGCCCAGCAGGCCAGCATCCCTGTGAGTGATGCCATTCTTAAGGGGTTTGCAAAATGAGACCTACCTCATCATTATTCATGAGGTAGGTAATTTGCTACCCCATTTTTGAATTGCAAACAGTGTCATTGAGAGTGTTCTATCTCAGATCACCCAACTTGCTAATTGCTAGTTGCTAAGGCTCGCAATGTGTGACTCACAAAACCTGATCTTGGTACATATGGCCCTGAGTAACACATTTCAGGTGCAATGACAACACCTGTGCCCATGCATTCTGTCAATGATGATCAGCTAAGACACTGTCAGCATACCATAGTTCACTGTTTTGGGACAGCAAAGCGGGCTATCCATGTTTAGCGCTACATTGTCATCATTACAAACACATGATTCCTGCCATCAAGTTGGCATCGGGGGCATAACGGCTTAGGGGACACTGCCAATGGGGCATTTGTTACCTACATACAACTGTGCCACATCTGTTATGGACCACTGAATGCACGATAATTGCTGATTGAAAATTGACCCACATGTCAATCACACAGTTAATCGTTGTCCTTTGATGTACAAGCCACAATACCCGAGTCACTTGTATTGCAGTGCTCCAGAGAAGTACCATTGAAATTGTGAACAAATTACAAATTGTGACATGGAGTACCATCTGAATGGAGTAGCCATAAATCTTTGTAGTCAGGTTTAGCACCACATGATTGTTAGGACCAGTGCATGTGTGCATATGTGTGTCTATCAATCACTGGAGTGTCACTGTCAATGTGAGTTTGCAGTGGTATGTCTGTTGGAGTGTCTACATGCAGGATCAGCAGCTCACTCATATAAAATGTCACACACTGTGATATGTTGTCCACACGTTTGTACAGTGATCAGATTTTGAGCATATATTTTCTTTCGATGTCTCACAGGTGGACATGCCCCCTATAACATCCAGGAAGTGGGTCGATTTGAGGACCCATACGTTTCCAGTGCGTGTGCAAATGTCTGTCCTGTGTAGTGATTGCTGTTGTGTGAGAGACTCGTGTGTGTTGCACTCATTGCAAGATATGATGAGCTGGCACGTGATCTTATATATTACTTGACTGGAGGTTGACATAGTGTTCTATGCAAGGGTTAGACATTTACAGGCAGGGAGTCATATCTTAGGAGTCTTGTGCTACGCAATAGGCAGCAACATGTGAACAAGGTGATTAGTAGCCACATATAGGTCCACATTTGATTTGGAAGTGCTCCAGTGTCAAAATATTGTCAGCAAGTCATACCCTCATTTTCACAATGCAGGGATGCATCAATTTTCCACACAAAATTGTGCATCCCTGTATTGTAATGCACATGTAGGACTGTATGGGTAACTGTCCCCCAGCATCTAGCCCCATATGTTGTAAACCATTTACGTGACACATACGTGGTATATAACAGGCATGCATGCAGGTCAAGGCCAGGTGTGTTCTGGCATCAATGTGAGTGATTTTGGAAATGTGTTGGCAGATCAGATGTTGATGGTTCTCCACAAATGGAAACATGAATGTAGATGTGATTGACCAATGGATATCTCACTTCTAGTTGGCAGGCCTCCTCACATGTGTTCCACTCACTAAATCCATGTACAGGTGGACATGGCTTTGTGGTTGTCCTTGACAGTTGTGATGATGTATTGCATGCCCATCTCCCCTGAGGCACAGGGGTAGGGTGAGAACATATATGTAGGTAGGTGTGATGGTCACAGTGTAGTCTAATTCAAGCATGCAAGTGTCCCAAACAACACTGACCCCTTATGATTAGCAACAGCATACCACCCTGCCAATTACATCTACAAATCACTGGTCTTGGGTGCCTTGACGTTGATCCAGATGATAGGTATTAGTCGGCCTGGCCCATGTTAAGTACTTGCTGCGTTTGCATTGTGACACACTGCGCTACATAAATGCACAGATCACTTTATTTGGTACACCCCTTGTTGTGCTTTGCTGTTCTGTTAAATACTTGATGGTTAGGCAGCGCTGCCATGTCATTCCTCAGGGACAATATATCATCTGTAAAGTGATTTGGACTGCATGTGCAATTTGATGGAGAGTGTTAGATTATCATCTGTACATGCATCACACAATGATGACACTACTGGTTGCCTGTCTCATTTTTACAGCTGCCAACATGAATGCCGCGGAGATAAGGGATTTCCAGAGGCGGGCAGTGAGGTGCAGGCACATCTTGAATGTGGAGTCTGGGTTTTGGATGATGGCAAGGCGCTATCAGAGACAGAGAGCCACAGGAGCATGCCGGGCTTTCAGCCAAAGGGGACCAGCATTGGCCACAACAGGTGGAGCCACCACCAAGACTGCAGCCACTAGCACAGCGGCCACCTGTTCATCAGCCCTACCTGCTGCACCCTCAACCTCAGGACCAACAACCACAACACCTGCTGCACCTTTCATTCCAGCACCCCCGACCACAACACCTGCAGAAGCAACTACGTCAGGTACACAGACCACAAATATCAGCTGCTTTGGACATGCCCACCATATCTCAGCTACAGAGAGACATGAGGAAAGTCCTAAAGAAGCTTGACACTCTCCAGCAGGACATGGACAGAAATAGTCAGAGGCTGAAGTCCATCAAACAAACTCGGAAGAGGGCAAACCTCTGAAATCCTGCCTTACCTCACCCCTAATTCTGTCCTCTCCCTCCTCTTTCCTTAACCAGTTTAGGGGGTTTAGTGATAGGTTAGAGTAGGCTAGTAGTTTAGATAGGATAAGTAGGGTGTGGGTATGGGGGGTTTCATATTATTACATGTCAGTTTGTGGGTGGCAGTTAATGTTAGGGCTTTAAAAATATATATATATATATATATATATATATATATATATATATATATATATATATATATATATGTTTAGTATTCGTTAGTATCTGTTTAGGTTAGTTAATGTTGTCCTACATGTGTCCCACCATATAAGGGGGTGGGGGCGAATGTTTAGAGTGTTTTGTTAAATGTGGTAAGTAAGCTTAGCATAGGGTAGTTAGGGCCAGTTGTGGGTAATGTATAGTTAGGATAGATTATGTTACTTTAGGTGTGTGACATATTTTTAAGTTCCCTTTTGGACATAGTTATTAAAGTTTTAGGTACTCCTTTATGGCTTGTGTCATATGCTTGGGTATCTGGGTCTTTGCATGAGTGTACAGTGCCAAATTTCTGTTGGCCTGTGTACTCCGTCCTGTATCCACATCCCACTCTTGACATGCTAATTCCCATCTTCCAACTGAGCTGTCACATTGGCAGCTACAACAAAGCTAAATCTCGATGCATCTGCCAGCCATTGTACCCACCACCCAACGTGACTATGGTTCCCATGTATTGGACAGGTAGGTGTGACTTTAAAGCTGTCATCGTTTGGGTCCTGTGATGGAATGTTGGGCACTGTAGGACATCTGCCTGCAGCCTGATGTTCATGTGAACACTGCTAAAGTGCCGATTTCTGATGAGGTCAAGTATACAGAATTCACGCCTATGTGTTTTATTTTTACTCCCAGCTGACGTTTTTGGCCAAACACTCTTACACAGCCATTCCTACTCTATGTTGTGGGTGTGGCATGTATGGTTTGAAGCAAATGTCACATACACAATGACTTTCGTATAGGGGATGTGCCCAGCATTGCGTTTCATCTTGTAGATTCCTTGGGCCTGTAATATATTATTACACTGCATTTGCCTAATTTTTTAACGCAACAGCAGAGCAAACTTACAAATTACAAAGATATTTTGTAAGTTTGTGCTGCTTTTACTTCAGAAATGAGGCAAAAGCAGCACAGAAGATTTAGAAGTCCTGGCCCTTGTGCATAAATAGCTGCCCACATTATTTCTGCACCCTAGTATTGACACTGTGTGACCATTGACATGTTACATGCATCACAAATCTGCAGCAAAGTAGATGTGTCACATTATACAGAGACAAAGTGGTTGTGCTGTTTATTTTAAAGTGCTGTAGTGCAATATTTACATAGTCCAGGTCTGTGACCCCATTAGTGTAAAGCATTCTATTGTGACGCAACACAAGTGCAAGGTTGAGGGACATGTCATTGGACATGCTGAGATGAGGTGTCATTCAGTGCAGAAGAACATGAATTGCCCATTGAGTAGTGAGAGACAATTGCAGTCCATAGTGGTAAGGTTAACAGTGTGTCGGTGATGAGTGCATGTCACCAGCGGTAGCAACACTAGCATGTTGTCAAGCATAGCACAAAGGAAAATCAGTGCCCATGTTGAATGGGCTGGTGCTACTGAGTATTCCTATGGGTGAAGATGATCTGTTCTACATCTTCATCCTCTGATGTGTGTGTCGTCTCCTCTGCCTTTGATGATGGTGCTGGTGGTTTGAGGGGGCAACACACACTTCAGTGGTTGGAGAAGTGGACTACAAATTCCCGGCAGCTGCCATCTGTGGAACTACCTAAGTCCTAAGGCAAAACTGCAGCAAGGAGGAGCTGCTGCTTATTGAGTATGGCAGCAACATCCCTGTGGTAGGCAGCCATTTCAGCCCTGAGGAAGGCCAGTTCCTGGTGCATGGAGTCCACCTTGATATCATGCATGCAGCTGTAAGATTGGGAGGGCAAGTGTTGTGGCAACTCCCTCACAGCAGTGGTGAGGTCCCTCACACACTGTTGGACTTCTTGCAGTAGTGATTGTGTGACTTGTATGGCTGCTGACTGTTCTGCAGATGTCATACTGCACATGTGCATCCCATCAAGGCTGGCTGCCATAGTTTGCATTCCCACCCGCACCTCCTTGGCCAGCTATCGCTGTACTCCCACAACTGTCCTCTCAAAGGTGGTCCCAGTGTCATCAGAGTCCTCAGCTGTGTTTGAGATGGCAGGTCATACTATTGGGGTGGTGGGTGGGTCCTCTGGGATGGCTGCTACATGTGTGCTCCTCCTTGCAACTGGAGGTGGTGTCAGGAGGGTTCCCAGGACATCTTGGAAGGTTTCCAAGCTGATGTTTGTCAGCTGGTCATCCATGTCATCAGGGTAGTCCAGGACAGACAGATCCACAAGAGAGCCACCATCCTCTGCAATGAGATATTGTACAATTAGTGTGTCTGTGTTGTGGCACTGACTACCTATTGGTGGTACATTGTAATCTTCGCTTTTTACACTGGCTATGGAATCGCTGACTGCTCAGTCACGCACCAAAGGCCCAACATGGGGCATTAAGTTCGGGACAGACTGGCACACTGTATTATTGTATATGGATGATGTCCTGATCTACTTAAGAGACCATACACATACCCTTCTAGCCGCATATGACTTGCTAGATCTTTTGGGTGATATGGCAGGCCTCAGGGTCAACTTGCAGTGGCTCAGTTGCAAGGGCCCATCCCATGGCTGACTGGAGATAAGACCGGGGAAAGGCGATACGTTTGAATGAACTTGACAGATATGAACATTTCAGATTGGCTGCTCTCACAGGGAGGCCCTGCTAAGGGAGTATGTAAGCTCCCAAGTGTAGCTAAACCTATTTGGACACGTTACATGCAGCCTCACCGTGCACCAATGCTTTATGCACCGCACTTTCCCTTTTGGAGTCTTCCTGTACTTAAATAATTGGTTAAGGCTCATGACTCATCCCCCTTGCAAATTACATCGATTACCCAATCGGGATATTTATATAATGAAGGAATACTGCTCTCCTTCCAGGGCCTACGATACCTCTATGGGTTGGATCCCAGTTATTTCCTGACACACAATGCTATTGTAGCGGAGATCAGGGGCGTGTGGTCCCTGGGACAGGCTGAACCACCTCTGCACACTGGGTTGCAGTGTTTCTTAACAAATAGCTGGGGTCGGCGGACGGTTTCAGCATTATACATTGCAGGTCGTGTGGCTATCCTGACCCTTAACAAGCCTAAATGCAGCAAATGCCTTGGCACGATTCTATCTGCCAAGCAATGGACGATGGCTCCGGAATGGGTGGAGTGCATTTCCTACAAAGCTAGTCTGAAATTTACACAATTATCTCCACCTGACTTACCTCACTCCCCGCTCACTCCACAAAATGTTCCTGGGGGGTGTCTTTGGTGTGCTCTTGTTGTGGACCCTGCCTGGGTATACAGTGGTGATATGCACCCCTCATTCTCCCCCCTCCCCGCCCTCACCCCCCAATGGAACAACAAGGGGTGACATGAGCCGTTAGGAATTTCTATTTGTCTCTCGTTAAGTTCTTTACATTATATAATGGGCCTCACCACTACTCCTCTGCAAGATTAGGTGCACTAAGGTAATTTTTGGTAATATCTTGACCGTATGCTGTATTAGATATGACACACCCTTGTCTTGAATGGGTGAACTGTTGGAAACACATGATTCCTATATAAAAAGGAAAACATATCCGATCTTGTATTTTGTGAATGTATATCTCATTGCATTCTGTACTATATGTGATATTTTATATACAAATGCCAATAAAGAGAATAAAAAAGAGGGTGTATTTGCCCCAGGCCCAGTAGTGGCTTCTTCGCAGTAGGTTCTGGCTCTGGTTGCAGGAGGAGGGCCAAATCAACACCCCCCGATGACAGGGGAACCAGGAAGTGTCTTTCCAGTCTCACCCTTTTCCCTCCTACCAAATCCTTGGATTTGGTATATTCTGCATTGTCGTCAGGACCACCCCACGCGGAGTTCTCCCTGCATCATGTGCATGAGATGACCCTGCTCCTTCAATGTCCGTCAGCTATGCCATTGTCAGCACACTACAATTTGTGCATGAGGAAACAATTGATCAGGGCACAACAAGCCCTCTTTGGCGCTGCAGCGCCTTATTTCTAGTCCTTTTTATGCAGTTCTCAGGCACGACTAGCATCATACGTCTCAAATCACCCCCGTTTTCCCACTGTTCGCTAACTATGCCATTGGCGGTGTACCACCGGTTAACTATGTGGAAACAATGGTACAAGGCACACCCTGGGTGGGGCAGCACTCTATTTCCAATCCATTACTAATGCAGTTCTCTGGCCCAACTGGCCCTATTTCGTTGTCACACCCCAGAATGAGGGGAGTTAGGCCCTGATTTATTCTTTTTTGCCTGCATTAGCGTCATTTTTTGATGCAAAACTGTGCAAACTTACAAAATAAATTGTGGGCCAGATTTATACTTTTTGATGCAAAACTGCACAAACATATTTTTGCGTCAAATATTTTAGGGCTCGCTAGCGTCATTTCTTAATGCCACCTGTGCGTCAAATTTATACTTTGACGCACGGTGGCGCTAAGAACAGGTTAGAGTCATTTTTCCTGACGCTAACCATTGCGCCTTGTCGTAAGGCAAAATTACATTAATACAGGAAAAATTACTCTAATTGGTTTGCGACATGGAAAAACGTCATAAAACGGACATGTGCCATTTTTCACCGCAATAGCATCAAAAAGCGATGCAAACACAGCAAACAGTGGTAAGGATCCCCAAAATGGATCCCAGAACCCAGGAGAAATCCCAGGGAGACCTCAGTCAACCAGGAACCAGCCAGGAGGACACAGACAAGACCCAGGGGAGAGACAAGAAGAGGAAGTGTCGCTTCACCGCAGAGGAGCATGAAATCCTGGTCAGAGAGGTGATGGAGCACCAGAATCAATTATTCATCACCTCTAAATTGCCAATTGGAAGGAGAGAGGCAATTTGGCAACATATTGTGGACAAGATTAACAGTGTGACCGAGGTCAGGAGAACTGTCACCGAGTGTAAGAAACGCTGGCATGACTGCAAGCGCAGGACAAAGGAGAAAATGGCAAGGAACAGGAAGGCAGCACTGCAGACCGGAGGTGGGTGTCCAGCACCGCAAGAGGACCTGGACGGAATGGAGGAGATGGTTGCAGCCGTCATCCCAGAGGACATCGTCACAGGAATTGCAGGACAGTACACTGCAGACTACCAGGAAACAACATATATGCAGGGTAAGTTGCATGGGGGCCAAAAATGCCTAAATATCAAGTGCAAGAAGGTGGAGGTACATACCTACTACACAATGCATGTCAGCCCTGAAAATCAGGCAGTGGAAAGGGCAAAGGGGCACGGCACAGGTGCATGGGCGGTGCAGGAGCATCCAGGGGCACAGCAGAACACAATACCAACAACCTTTGCATGGGGGTACACCGTCATGCCAAGGCTGCTGGAAATGCTGAAGCAGAGCAGGAGGGTAGGGTAGAACGTAAAACTGGGCTGCTGTCACAGGACAGCTGGTATTGTCAGAAGGTAAGCTAGAGGACAATGCCCAGTCTCAGGCCATTGGCTCAAGCCACATTTACCATTGACAACATTTGTCACTACTACCTGTGCTGCATGTGCTGGTCAATTAGGAAATGGCAGTTAGGTGCCCATGGCACAAACACACTCAAAATGAAGGATCATTATGACTACGTGATCAATACCCATCAATCCCTATCAAAGTGCAACTCCTGTCAACTGCTCATGTCCATCGACTCAATAAACATCAGGCACTGTCACATACATTATGAAGTACACAGCAGTAATCTCATACCCAAGCAATCCCATTCCAAGGACTACCCCTGTGCCTGTGTCACAATAGCTGCAATGCCACCATGCAACATCTCAGGTGTCATAGTGGCAAGACAACAGCATTTAGGGGGAGGACATATGTGTGTAGCTAGGCAAACACACCTGCACAGTCATAAGAGGAAATGGAACTCTGCCAAGCCCATCAGTGCAATGCAATGTAGCACACATACACAAACATCAACATGAGAAACTACCAATGGTGACACATGTATAGTTTCATGGAAATGCAATACATGGTATGGTGCTAGGTCTCAGCACCGTATACGTGTATGTGAAAAATGATAGACTGAGACAGGGCCATATTGTTATGTGTGGTGCATGGGGCATCAGCACACCAACAAGCATTGCAAAGCTTCACCATGCTAATGGAGGCAGAGGGAGGGTTGACGAGGACAAGAAGTTGGCAAGCCACACTTTGGACAGAATACAGGCAATTCCCCAAACTGCCCACACTACATGTGACATGCAGGTGGGGCATAGCCCTGAGAGACTGCAAACATCAATGACAGGAGCAATGCATGGCAACCAAGATTACAATGTACCACCAATAGGTAGTCAGTGCCACAACACAGACACACTAATTGTACAATATCTCATTGCAGTGGATGGTGGCTCTCTTGTGGATCTGTCTGTCCTGGACTACCCTGATGACATGGATGACCAGCTGACAAACATCAGCCAGGAAACCTTCCAAGATGTCCTGGGAACCCTCCTGACACCACCTCCAGTTGCAAGGAGGAGCACACATGTAGCAGCCATCCCAGAGGACCCACCCACCACCCCAATAGTACGACCTGCCATCTCAAACACAGCTGAGGACTCTGATGACACTGGGACCACCTTTGAGAGGACAGTTGTGGGAGTACAGCAAGAGCTGGCCAAGGAGGTGCGGGTGGGAATGCAAACTATGGCAGCCAGCCTTGATGGGATGCACATGTGCAGTATGACATCTGCAGAACAGTCAGCAGCCATACAAGTCACACAATCACTACTGCAAGAAGTCCAACAGTGTGTGAGGGACCTCACCACTGCTGTGAGGGAGTTGCCACAACACTTGCCCTCCCAATCTTACAGCTGCATGCATGATATCAAGGTGGACTCCATGCACCAGGAACTGGCCTTCCTCAGGGCTGAAATGGCTGTCTACCACAGGGATGTTGCTGCCATACTCAATAAGCAGCAGCTCCTCCTTGCTGCAGTTTTGCCTTAGGTAGTTCCACAGATGGCAGCTGCCGGGAATTTGTAGTCCACTTCTCCAACCACTGAAGTGTGTGTTGCCCCCTCAAACCACCAGCACCATCATCAAGGGCAGAGGAGACGACACACACATCAGAGGATGAAGGTGTAGAACAGATCATCTTCACCCATAGGAATACTCAGTAGCACCAGCCCATTCAACATGGGCACTGATTTTCCTTTGTCCTATGCTTGACAACATGCTAGTGTTGCTACCGCTGGTGACATGCACTCATCACCGACACACTGTTAACCTTACCACTATGGACTGCAATTGTCTCTCACTACTCAATGGGCAATTCGTGTTCTTCTGCACTGAATGACACCTCATCTCAGCATGTCCAATGACATGTCCCTCAACCTTGCACTTGTGTTGCGTCACAATAGAATGCTTTACACTAATGGGGTCACAGACCTGGACTATGTAACTATTGCACTACAGCACTTTAAAATAAACAGCACAACCACTTTATCTCTGTGTAATGTGACACATCTACTTTGCTGTAGATTTGTGATGCATGTAACATGTCAATGGTCACAGAGTGTCAATACTAGGGTGCAGAAATAATGTGGGCAGCTATTTATGCACAAGGGCCAGGACTTCTAAATCTTCTGTGCTGCTTTTGCCTCATTTCTGAAGTAAAAGCAGCACAAACTTACAAAATATCTTTGTAATTTGTAAGTTTGCTCTGCTGTTGCGTTAAAAAATTAGGCAAATGCAGTGTAATAATATATTACAGGCCCAAGGAATCTACAAGATGAAACGCAATGCTGGGCACATCCCCTATACGAAAGTCATTGTGTATGTGACATTTGCTTCAAACCATACATGCCACACCCACAACATAGAGTAGGAATGGCTGTGTAAGAGTGTTTGGCCAAAAACGTCAGCTGGGAGTAAAAATAAAACACATAGGCGTGAATTCTATATACTTGACCTCATCAGAAATCGGCACTTTAGCAGTGTTCACATGAACATCAGGCTGCAGGCAGATGTCCTACAGTGCCCAACATTCCATCACAGGACCCAAACGATGACAGCTTTAAAGTCACACCTACCTGTCCAATACATGGGAACCATAGTCACGTTGGGTGGTGGGTACAATGGCTGGCAGATGCATCGAGATTTAGCTTTGTTGTAGCTGCCAATGTGACAGCTCAGTTGGAAGATGGGAATTAGCATGTCAAGAGTGGGATGTGGATACAGGACGGAGTACACAGGCCAACAGAAATTTGGCACTGTACACTCATGCAAAGACCCAGATCCCCAAGCATATGACACAAGCCATAAAGGAGTACCTAAAACTTTAATAACTATGTCCAAAAGGGAACTTAAAAATATGTCACACACCTAAAGTAACATAATCTATCCTAACTATACATTACCCACAACTGGCCCTAACTACCCTATGCTAAGCTTACTTACCACATTTAACAAAACACTCTAAACATTCGCCCCCACCCCCTGATATGGTGGGACACATGTAGGACAACATTAACTAACCTAAACAGATACTAACGAATACTAAACAAATATATATATATATGTATATATATATATATATATATATATATATATATTTTTTTTTTTTTAAAGCCCTAACATTAACTGCCACCCACAAACTGACATGTAATAATATGAAACCCCCCACACCCTACTTATCCTATCTAAACTACTAGCCTACTCTAACCTATCACTAAACCCCCTAAACTGGATAAGGAAAGAGGAGGGAGAGGACAGAATTAGGGGTGAGGTAAGGCAGGATTTCAGAGGTTTTCCCTCTTCAGAGTTTGTTTGATGGACTTCAGCCTCTGACTATTTCTGTCCATGTCCTGCTGGAGAGTGTCAAGCTTCTTTAGGACTTTCCTCATGTCTCTCTGTAGCTGTGATATGGTGGGCATGTCCAAAGCAGCTGATGTGGTGGTCTGTGTACCTGACGTAGTTGCTTCTGCAGGTGTTGTGGTTGGGGGTCGGGGGTGCTGGAATGGAAGGTGAAGCAGGTGTTGTCGGTGTTGGTCCTGAGGTTGAGGGTGCAGCAGGTAGGGCTGATGAACAGGTGGCCGCTGTGCTAGTGGCTGCAGTCTTGGTGGTGGCTCCACCTGTTGTGGCCAATGCTGGTCCCCTTTGGCTGAAAGCCCGACATGCTCCTGCAACCATCAGGTGAGAGCAGCCAATCTGAAATGTTCATATCTGTCAAGTTCATTCAAACGTATCACCTTTCCCCGGTCTTATCTCCAGTCAGCCATGGGATGGGCCCTTGCAACTGAGCCACTGCAAGTTGACCCTGAGGCCTGCCATATCACCCAAAAAGATCTAGCAAGTCATATGCGGCTAGAAGGGTATGTGTATGGTCTCTTAAGTAGATCAGGACATCATCCACATACAATAATACAGTGTGCCAGTCTGTCCCGACCTTAAGGCCCCATGTTGGGCCTTTGGTGCGTGACTGAGCAGTCAGCGATTCCATAGCCAGTGTAAAAAGCGCTGTGGGTAGGGAGCATCAAAAAGAGTGTAAAATCTGGTAGCCAGTGTGGACCCTTGCCAGCAGAGCAGTATACAGTGTCTGGACCCATCGAAGGAAACAGGGCCCACGCCAAAGGCCTCCAACACCTGCAGCAAATAAGGCAAGCTGAGCATATCAAATGCTTTTTCGAAATCCAGTAAAAACCACCATGAAAAGGTCAGGTCCCATGGAAGTAGTGTCCATAATATAGCAGAGACCTCTGATGTTAGAGGATGTTGCCCGTTGTGGCACAAACCCACATTGGTCTGAATGGACCAAGTTAGAAAGCATCAGAATTACTCTATTGTCATGAATTTTACTCAGTATTTTATAAGTCAATGTTTAACATTGACAGCATGCGTTAGAATCCCACCTCAAGGGGGGTCTCTACTTGACTTTGGCAGCACTACAATAAGAGCCTCACGCAAGGGCCCTGGGAGCATGTCCCGGTCATGCGGTTCATGTTAATGGTAGATTTCTAGGAGTCTAGGGGCCATGGTTTGCCTGTATGTGGTATTGAATTCCACAGGGAACCCATCAGTAAAGGAGGTTTTTCCACGGGCCATCTGAGCAACAGCTAGCTGGACCTCCTCTATCTGGATAGGTTGTTCTAGTTCCATCAACTGTAATGGGGATAGGTGGGGAAGTGTCAACATATGAAAGTAGCTTTGAAGTTGAGTTGGGAATACAGCCGTTTGTAGTATCTTGTAAAGGCCTCATTATTGTCAGCCTGTGTGTTCAGAACCTGGCCCTCACTGTCCCGAATGGCACTGATCAGGGTCCTATGGACCTCCGTCCTCAACAACCACGTCAATGCATGAACTGGCTTATCACCATCAGCATGTTGTCTGGTCAGGGAGGTCTTATAATCTTGAGCATATAAACGTCCAACCTCCTCCTGATATTGGTGTCGTAGGACTACGAGGTGGGTTCGGGCAGCTGGTGTTGCCACCACCTCCACCAACCACAGACATGTCGCCATGTTCAAATTTGTGCGTGTGAGTATTGCCCGAGCTCCCCATGATGTACTAATGCAATGACCTTTCATGACAACTTTTAGGGCATCCCATTCAAGCCCCCTTGTGCCCTCCGACCCCGTGTTTTTGGTAAAATACTGGGAAATAGTATCTCTGTACGCTGTATCTTGTAGAGCTTCTGTGCAGAATCGCAAGGTCGGGATGGCGGTCTTCGCCCTCCCCCACTGAAATGTAAGTCCCAGGGGCCTGTGGTTGGACAGAGTCCTACCCAAATATTCTGAGCTGTGGATGAGGGGCCATCAGTCAGCGCTGCAGAAACAATAATCGAGTCTAATGTGGGCCTGGTGTCCTGTGCATAATAGGAGTACTCCTGTTCTCCAGGGTGTTCCAGGTGCCATACATCATGCACACTGATGGACTGGGATGTTGTTGGAACTGTTTTTGTCCCCTGTATGCCTTGTGTGCCCAGGAGTGGGAGAACAGAGAGATCTAGATGAGTGTTATGGACACAATTAAAATCAGCACCTCAAAACCCTGGAACCTGAGGGTTGAAGAGTAAAGTTTGGGAGATGGCTTCGAGAAACTCATCCTGTGATGTGTTGGGAGCATAAAGAGATGCCACAAAGAAGGGACGCCCATCTAGGGTTCCCTCTTGAAGCACATGTCTGACCTCCCCATCAACCAGGAGCCTGCATTTAACAAATCATACCTCAGGGAAAACCCAAATCAAAATGCCCAAGCTTATGCTGAATATCTCATACAATATACCTCATCATTCCATAATTTACTAACTTTATCTAGCTCCCCAGCGGTCAAGTGTGTCTTCTGGAGACAAGCAAGTTGGAGCTACCTGCGTCTGAGATAGGCATATATTTTGTGTCTCCCAGCTGTGGTTGCCTTGCCTTGGATATTACAGGTCAGGCACTAACAACTCTAGTCATGTGGACATAAACACTAATGTTAAAATCCTCAGAATATTAAACAATCCCATAACTCCAACACTCCCAACCTACCTCACATCAGCCAAACAAAAGTAAAATGTCAAACCATTGTGATAAACCACTCCCCTATACAAGGCCTGATCACCTATCGGACTCATGCCACAGCACCCCAAACTATGCAATAGGCATAAGATGTGCACCCACATAGAGAACAGGTCCATATGAAAAACTCTGGTGGTAGGGGGCCCAGAAATGACTCTCATGATGTAACAGCAGTAATGGCTTCCCGCCACTGGCCTATCTATAGATTCATAGGTACAATAGGTTCTATTACCACTCGGTCTTACATAGTTAACCAGACCAGCACCGACATACCACCCTGGGTTCTCAGTAGTTCAGGGCCCCCTCTGGAGGGGGCCCCTGGCATGTGCATTGTTACCGGCTCAGACACACCAGAACAGTTGGCCCCAGGTTCAGAATCCAGATATGTTTCCGGAGCAAGTATGCAGTACTGGTTGGCACTGAGTGTAGAAATCTCTGTCACCACCCGCAACATTTCCAGGGCAGCCTGTTCCTCTGTAGAGTGAGATTGTATCCCACTCTGATAGTGGGGCCAAAGCTTAGACTTATGTTCGGTCCAGCCCATTTGTCTCTGTGTATCCTTATGGGTCTCCCGATACTCAGGTATCCCTTTGGAGTGAAGCCACTACCAGGCCTCCTCTGGTGTTATGAAAAAATATGTAGTGCCAGAGGCCACCACCTGCAGATGGGCTGGGAAAAGTAAGGCTTAAGAGAGATTCAGGGTGTGGAGCTGAGCCTTGAGTGCTGCAAAGGTGTTGAATCGCTGCAGGACCTCTGCTGTGTAGCACAGGTGTGCTGTGATGCATTTAGCCCTATCAAAGGGCCGTTAGGTCTAGGCAGCTGCAGTATCAGATCTCGGTCCTGAAAATTAAGTAAGCGTGGTAAAACGGGGGGAGAGGGGCCAGCAGGGGGGTAAGACCCAGTATCCTATGCATCCTTTCAATGGAGAAAAATTTCACAACGTTCTTGATGAATACCGTATTCTTCATTCAAACTTCAAGGAAGAGCTCGGTGCATGGACCCTCAGCCTTCTCTGGCAAGCCAATGAAGAGGACATTTCTGTGGAGAGACTGTCCTTCCACATCCTCCGCTCTCTCCCCCAGGGGTGGTGTTAGCAAGGCACAATCTCTCAGTTTTTGCTTTTTCTATGTGTGCTGCATTCTGCCGCGCTCTTAGAAAAAGCTAAATGCCTGAAATGATTGTTTGTGTGCGGGAAGGTGTCCCTTCCTGCACACAAACAATCATTTGAAAATTACGCTTTGGCACTCTGTGTGTGCCACACTGTTCTAAAGTGATGCAGCGTGGCATTGCCAATCTGGCCCTTTGGGCAGTGCTGTGTCACTTCAGAAATGCAGGGATGTGCTGTATTTGAGGGAATACGGCGCACCCCTGCGTTTTCCCCTGTGCTGGTGCTACATTTAGCTGCCAGCACCAATGCAGGCATCCTTGCACCATTGTGCAAGGATGTCTGCGTTGAGGGGTTTGGTTGTTTATGTGCGGGAAGGTTCCCCTTCCCGCACATAAACAATCAGTAATAGCGCTTTGGCACTTCTATGTCTGCTGCACCATGCAGCATGCACAGAAGTGCCAAAGCGTCATTTTCAAATGATTGTTTATGTGCAGGAAGGGGCACCTTCCCTCACATAAACAATAATTTCTGGCATTTTGCTTTTCTATGCGTGCGGCAGAATGCAGCTCACATTGAAAAAGCAAAAACCTAGGAGGAATAAAAGTATTCCTCTTTGTTGCGCCTTGCTAATGCCACCCCTGGGAGTGGTGTTAGATTTTGGTGCTGCCTCAGGTTTACGAGATTTCATAAATCTGAGTCAGCGTCATAATGCAATGGGTATTGCTGTGGAACGGCCGCAGCAACACCAACTGCACGTCCCTTCCACACACAGTGCTGTGTGGGAAGGGGCCGTATTTACAAGGTGGCGTTAAGCCACAAAAAGTGGCTTAACATCACCTTGTAAATACAGCTCTGTGCTTAGACCCGTATTGATGCTCCTGTGGTGCTAGATGCCTATAAATACGTCCCTAAGAGCAGATGACTGTGCCTCGGACAGCAATTCTCCCCTATCATTATAAAGAGCTGCAGCATCAGGACAGATCCACTAAGGGGTGGCTGCTCAGGAATATTGGGCTGACGATCACTAGGTGCTACTCGAACACTAAATCAAGCTCTCCTACCTTCCCCTTGAACAACTCATATAAACATTAGGAACACATGTGGCTCTTAGCATATAAGAGTGACTGGGATCAGCTACACATTTCACCATTGTGAGACACCACTCCTGAGAGGAAAGGGGGTAAAGGAGGGAGGGATGAAGGGAGTGGGGCAGATTAGTTGTGAAGTTAATCTATTGGGAGACATTGAAGATGGGGTCAGTAGGACTATATATGGTGGACTACATGAGCTGAGGTGTTGACTGTCGTCACCCACGGCTACGGACAGGGGTGCGCTCTTATTGAATTGTATATTTCATGGTTTTGACCGACAATTAACTGAACGAAGTCTAACAGTCCATCTAAGTGAATGTACTGCTATGAAAATGGAAAATGGCAATAAAGTTTGTTTAAAAGAAAAGAAACAATATTTACAGAAAACAAAGAGGAACTGAAAAATATGCTTATCTAAAGTTACAGTAAGAGGCAAACTGCCATTTTTGAGCAGCGGGAAACAATGAAAGTGTGAAGCCTGGAAGAACTAACCTATGGCAGGCGGAGAACAAGCAGAATTCTCTGTAAGTAAGAAACCAGGTGTTTCAGGGTGGCACCAGAGATGTCTGCCAAAATGCCAACGCTTGCCAATGCGAACCCTGCGTCCTTTGATTGCAAGTTCCACGACGGAGGTCACAGATCAGCCGTCCATTCTTCACCAACAGTGGAAGTCTGAAATGAATGAAAAAACACAAGCCAGTGAGGTTCTAACACATCTTTATCGTTAACAGCTGTGAGGAGCCAAGTACTAAACCTGACTTGCGCAAATTACAGAAGTTGCATGTGGGTTTTTATAGATGATGACAATACTGCACAAATAATACACAGCCAATGGGACATTCCCCGGTGTAGGTACTTTCCAAACATTTAGCAAATCATTAATCAGTGTACAGTGAAGATCTATATATGGGCACCCAATGTAAGCAAATTTGAGTGAAGCATGACAACAGCTTCTCATGTACACCTGTGACTTGGTCATTTCTTAAGGCCTTGCAGTTACAGTGAAAGTACAAAAGTTCCGAAACAGGTAAGCAACTTTTGCACATTTTGCAGGATTCTCTATTGAGTGTCACGAAATGGGAACTGAATTAAAAGGAATTCCACAGTGGGAACAGACCATCCCAAAACTTGGTCATCAAACCTTTTCATCCAGTGGCCCACTGCTTTTTTAGTTGAGAAAGTTGAGATTCACACACTCCCGAATCTCACTGATCAAGCAACAACCCTGACTAGGAGGTTTTAACCTGTTTATTTTTTTGCCGCAAAGATATGTATCTTTAGTGACCAGTTTTACCATAAAAGTAGTAATCTGCACACATGGGTACTCTTTGAATCGATGCAAGGTTACTTCTTTTTGGAATTCACAAAAATTGGCAATAGTAGCATTGGAAAGCTGCACTAGTCTCAGGTTTCCAAAGGTGATGGGATGAATGGTTGCAAATAACGTAACCACCTGCAATCGCTCAAGTTTCAGTTCCAAACCCATCTGTTTTTTTTCTTTGCGCCACTCTAGACGGATAGCCTGATTTACGAATTGGCCGATGGAGGAATGGCAGGCAGGGTTGTGAAGAACTTTATGTCGGCCCACTAAATTTAGATATGTCCACTACATCTCTTTACATAAGTAGGAACCACAGTCATGGCTGTTCCTGCCAATGTAGGAAAATTTTGAAGGACAACGCCATCAAACATGACCGCCCGCCATCACACTTTTCCAAACTTTTTTATCAAAAAGAAACTCCAAAAGCCAGAGTTTGTGAAAATTTCACATCAGGATATATTTGACAAGGATGAACAGTTAAAATAAGGCATCCAAGCACCCACTCTAAATAGGCAGATGGTCTGATTGCTTACCTTCTCCGTCAGGCCATCAGAGGACATTTTCCACTGAAGGAGTCAATTTTAGTCCGTGAGCGTAAAACTTGTGCCCTCCTGGCTCAATATTGGGCAGACGGGTCTGGAGTTCGGCAGACAGGGTACTCAGCCACTTTTGCGATGGAGTACTCTGTAGGCCAAACTCTAAATCAGCCCCAGAAACCCACTTATTACAAACCAGTACTGACCCTGCTCATCGTGGGAACAATCCATACTGATTATTGTTCATATCACGTTTTCACTCTATGGCCCATTGCTTTTTCAGTTAGAAAATGTATGAATCACAGCCCCCCTGCCCCGAATCTCATGAACTAAGTTATGTCAGTATGTGTTCTTGATAGCAAAACTGGTGGCTGTCTTGCCCTTGCAAAGACACGTTAGCCATGAACGTCAATTCACCAAAATGCCTGGGGTAGTAGGAAGTGACATCTCAAGCCCTTTGAACTTCATCTTCACTCACATGCTTACACTTACACACACATTCACGCATATGCACACTCTTTCTCATTGTAGGAAAGTGCCTCATTTGACATGGTCACCCCCAACTTTTTGCCTGGTTTGTGGTGCAATTTCGACTGAAAGTGCACTGGGTCCCTGCTAAACAGGTCCCCAGTGTCAGATTTCTTTCCCTAAAACTGCACAGTTATTTTTTTCCAATTGTCAATTAACTTCCATGTAACCTTGGTTTTTTAAGTGAATTTCTATGTTTTAAAAAAAATTCTATTTCCTACCTATAATGTCCCCGTAATATATATATATATATATATTGAGAGAGGGAGAGAAAGAGATGTGTGTGTATATATATATATATATAGAGAGAGAGAAAGAGAGAGAGAGAGAGAGGGAGAGAGAGAGAGAGATATTGAGAGAGAGATATAGGGATATATATATATACATATATTTAGAGATATATATAGAGATAGAGAGATATAATGTAGGGAGAGAGATAGATATATATAGATATATATATATATATACATAGAGAGAGAGAGCGAGAGAGATAGATAGATAGATAGATAGATAGATAGATAGATAGATAGATAGATAGATAGATAGATAGATAGATAGATAGCAGATACAGCGAGATAGTTTAATCAGCTATCTAGCATATGCAGATGACCTTGCTTTGTGTTCTTTAACTCCAACCAATCTCCAGAGGCAGCTGTCTGCACGCCACGATTTTAACCAGTTAATATCACCAAGACAAAAATGATTTATTTTGGAAGAGAATAAGGAGGTTTAAGTGGACCCTTAGCCATCAACTTGTCGACACCATTGCTTACGCCCTGGAAGGGCCTTTGATTCAAGTATATGAAATTCTTAGTTCACCATCATTGATTTCAAAGAACTGTGACCTCTAGTACACAAATTCCAAAAATATATTGCCATCACCCCTCAAATAGGCCTAATCAAGGTATCCACTGACTATCCATGGTGTAATCAATTCTTTCAATTTCTTCTCTTCAGGATGAAACTGGAGGAAATATTTCACAATTGGAATATTAACCTTGTATGTTTTTTTCTGTAACTGTTGATGATTATTTCCAATAATATTTGGGCCATTCGGATACAAGTGCATGTATTTGCCCATGAGAAGATGGCAGTGGCCATAATAACACAGGAGGATACAATTGATTGTGGTGCATATTCATTTGTCCATGATATATTGACTATTGGTGTGTTATGTACATTATTAAAATGAGTAATGCTGTGGCATTCCATATGGGAGAACAGCAAATAGCACAACATGGGGGTACACATAAGGTGTATTTATTGCATTACAAGATGGCCGCCACAGTGTATGTAAATGGTGGGCTTAGGCTAACAAGGGAAGTATGTCCTCACTGTTGATGTAATGAACTTGCTGCTGAGCAAATTGAATTGTGTGCTTAACGGCAGGCAGGACACTGTCGGCTTTGACATTGACAAAGGCAGAATGCCAAAACCTCTTTTATTGGATAGCTAATAAAACTGGTTAAGAAGAATCTCTCCGAGAGTGTGCAATTTCCTTCTGTTGAGGAATTCATGTATAATTATTATTTATACATATGTTATTTTTTACAACAGGAAATATTTGGAATCTAATCATTCTTGCCAGCTAGTGGGGAACCTACATTGAAATGGGAGGAATGGAGAGAATACTTTACAAATTACATTTCCATGTTTGAGAATGATGAGGAATTTACAGAAAAAGCGAAGATTATATCATTGCATTGTTTGGGCTTGGGTGGTGTGAAGGTGGATAATCACATGATTAAAAAAACAGAGGAAAGAGGGGCACAAAGATGTATTTACCAACGCATTTGAGGATTTAGACAATTACTTCAAACCAACGGTATACTTAGCAATCAACCGCTACTAATATTTAGAAAGGAAACAAGATGAAGAGGAATCCATAGAGGATTACATGTCTGCTTTAAAAGATCTGGCCCTCATATGCCGCTTTGGAGGAATACAGGATGAACTTATCACAGACCAAATTGTGATGCATGCAGCAAATCTGAGCAATCAAGAGAACTTGTGGCTCTCTTGACAAATCTCTTGACAATTAACTAGAGAGAAAAAACTCTAAAGAGTGGAACTGACAGGAAGATATGCAAACTCTGTGCTCGAAGAAGGACGCCAGAATGACGACTCTGTGGTTGCCAAGATAAGTAAAACCAAGCCACTATTTCAAGGATCATTTGTGAAAAAGAATCCAGATGCTATAGAATCTGAGAAGAAGTCTATGAAAATGTTGATGGTCAAGAGATGTTTTAGATGTGGGAGTAACAAACATCTTACAAAGGACAAGAAGTGTCCTGCGCACACACAGAAATGCTCTAAATGTGGGACCGTGGCACATTTTCACTAAGTGTGGGAGAAAAAATCTGGGGGCATAGTGAAGATGATTGACCAGGAGAATGAGTTTCTCAAGTTCATCCGAGGCGGCGGAGTAGAATATTTGTGTGCTGAATGTTGACGATATGTGTGTACTGAATACGGATGTAGGGGTGAATGGAAGAAAGAATAAAACAATCTGTGAAATGTGTATTGGTGGATTGGGCATTTCAGTAGTGGCGGATTCAGGCTCACCTTAACCAATAGTGAACAAGAAAGTATGGAATCAAAAAACTGTACCTGCTCTCGAGGAAGAATTGGAACAACCAGACATTTCAGTCAGACCATTTACTGAAGAACCAATTGACATGGTGGGTCCAGAAAGCAGTTTTTTAAAATTCAAATACAGAGAAGGTGTGGGCAAATTGGATGTTTCTATGTCAGGACCATCAGTACTGGGTTGTATGGAGAAAGGCAATCTACGACTAATTTTAAATCTTAATAATACTGCACCTGTACTACTGGTCCAGCCTGAGGAGGAATTTTGGCCAGTACATTTTGAAAAACAATCCTGGTGTGGTCTCAGGAAAACTTAATGGTTTCCAACATAAAATACAATTGAAACAAGATGCAGAACCAAGCATACATATGGTCAGGAACATACCCTTTTCATTGAAAGATGATGTAGGTAAAGAGCTAGAGAAATTGCAACAAGCAGGGATTATTGAGCAAGTTGAATTGTCAGAATGGGTAGCACCCTTCATATTGGTCAAAAAAGCTGGTGGTAAATTAAGACTTTGCATAGATCTCTGGGATCTTAAGAAGAATATTTTAGTAGATAATTTCCTTACCAAGGACAAATGAAATGTTGGCTCTTACCAAGGATACAAAATGGTTTATCACCGCCGACCTAACAGCAACTTACCACTAGGTTCCATTACTCCCTGATATTAGGAGCCTCACTACCTTTGTGAGCTCATTTGAACATTACAGACTTAAAGGTCTACCATTTGGATTGGCTTCTGCTGCAGCAATGATCCAAAGGCTTATGCATGTGTTGTTGAAGGAAGTGAATAATTTGTTTTTTTTTCAAGACAACATATTTGTGTTGGGAAAAACTAGGTAAGGGCATGCCCAGAAGCTAATACGGGTACTAAATACACTAGAGAAAAAGGGATTAACAGCAAAATGTAGTAAATATAAATTTGCTCAGAGACAGGTCACATACCTGGGTCATGAAGTCACAAGAGATGGCATAAACCCTAAGAAAGAGTTGTTAGACACAGCTCAAGAGGCACCTAAACCAAAAAGAAAGGATTATTTGAGGACATTCCTAGTTTTAGTGGAACTTTGTTCCAAGTTTGGATGGATTTCTCATATAAAAACACATGAAATCAGACAGTTACTTAGATTAAAGAACAAGTTTGAATGGTCAGTGCCAGGACGCGTTCCTCTCCTTAAAAGCTGACATTTGTAATGCTGCACCATTGTTCGGCTTTGTCTCTACTTTGCAGAGTATAATTACCATAAACACCAGTGGGAAAAGGCTGGGAGCTGTACTTACACAGAGGAATGCATCAGCAAAGGAAGATACCATTGCATTTTCCTCTTGTTCTTTACCTCTGACAGAGTAGAAATATTCAGTTATTGAGTGGCAGTCACTGGCCTGCATGTGGGAGCTTGGACATTTTCTGCAGCATGTTTGGGGCAAAAGAGTCACTTTGCATTGTGACCACAAACCTCTCACAAAGGTATTATCTACTAAGGGTCTATAAAGTGCTTCACCGTGACTCGCTTACTTGTCTGTCTGACTACTTGATTTCAACTATGAAATACAATATATCTCTGGTGCGAAAAATGTAGTAGCAGATGTTCTGAGTCTTGTTGCCATTACATGCGAAAGACATGAGTGGCAATGAGTTAGAGAAGTTTTGTGTTGCCCATATTATTGAGGAAGTTCCTGCTATACCTAATGAGGAATGGGTAAGTGCACAGGAACAGAACAAAATTCTGATGGGTGTGTGCAGAATGATTAGGAAGTTGGCCAGAATATAAACTAATTGAATAAGAATTGTTGACTTACTGGGCTGTTAGACATGATTTGTCATGAGAAGGAGGTTTGATCATGAGGACTGAAAATCAAAGAACAAAAATCCTAGATATTTGCCATGAAGGATATCTAAGTTTTGGTAAGACTAAGAGTAGGGTGAGTAAATGTTATTGGTGGCCAGGGTTAGATTTGGAAATTGAAAGGAAGATAAGAAGTTGCGTACAATGCGAGAACTCTTACAAGACCCACACTACACTCAGAACACCTTTGCATTCCATTCCTAGCCCTTAGATGCCTTCGGAAAGGGTTGGAATCGATGTCAAAGGACTGATATGGGAACAGGAAAAAGAAGTTCATTTGACTGTCAAGGTTGATCATTTCACTAAGTGGCCTGAAATAGAGATTGTGCAAAAAGCAGTTGCCATCAAGATTGTCAAATTCTTAGATAAGGTGTTCTTGAAAGGGGGGTTTCTAATTGCCCAATTTATTTCAGAATTATTTAATGCATAGAAATGGAATTGAACATGAAGCTACATCATTGTATCACCCTGCAGGAAATGGTGTTGTGGGGCGGTTCAACCGGGCGATAAAAATAATTATTCAGTTGACTAGCAATAATCTGGAGTGGAGGATAGAACTGCTTAAGGCGTCGGCACATAGGATCACTCTTAATGGGAGCAGAAGGTCCAGTCCATTCAATTTGATGAGAGGAAGAACACCTATCGAAAGACAGTGTAGGCTGGATGAAGGCCTCAAAAAGGGTCAACTGGTCACCAGAAGTGGTGAGATAGAGATTGTCAAAAATGCAATGTATGTACAAGAAGTATTATGATTCAAAGTACAAAACTAAGCCTGTGCAGCTATAAGTGTGGATTAGATAGAGCTGAGACTAGGAGGTTGATATATTGGTTGTTCCTCCCTCAGTGTGTTGGGAGACGTACTTTAAAGAATAAGGAAGCAACACTAAGTGCATGATTCAGAGTTTGTCGGATGGGTTACTCCATCACAAACATGACTGATATCCCGTCCGCCGTATTATGATTCCCATAGGATATAATGGGAAAGTAATATGGGGGATGGGATACCCATCTCATTTGATACAGAGTAACCCCATCCTATAAATCAGACTCTGGTGGGTGGAGCAGCTTTACGGGAACCAGTTCCCACAGTGAATTCTGGGAGCAATGCAAGATCTTCCCTATTATGCTTCTTCACTTTGAATTTAAATGATGCCTCAATCTGAGTGAAATGCACCTCAACTGATTGGCAGTGGACCACTGTCCTTCTGTCAAAGACTGAGCCCATGTGTTGGAGCGCCACTCCGGTTTCTTTTAAGATGTCCACTGCTATAGTGGAACAACCAGCCCAAGGTTCCCAGATATGTGAAGAGAGAGTGATAAGAGACCCTCTCTACCCTCAACAGAGAACAGAGAAGAGCAGCCAGAGGTCCATCTAGAAGTGGAGGTGTAGGAAAGTCCTCCTTTTTGCCCTGGTCACCCCCACACTTTTTGGACAGGTACTGGTGGTTACTGACTCTTGGCTGTGCCCTGGGTCCTGCTTACCAGTCCCAGGGCCAGTGCTCTGTGTAAAGTGGATATGCAAATTAGGCTAATTAAAATTGGCTAAGTTAACTTACCTATAAGTCCCTAGTATATGGTAGGGAATGTAGGTTTAGGGACCACAGCATAGGTAGTGGACCCATAGGTGCACTGCTGGGGTGGCCAGTGTCATTTTAAAGGCAGGCCTGCCTTGCTGGCTGCTTTTAAAATAAAGTTATATGCAAATTCGACTTTGGAATTAAAAGTAGTTCCAAAGTCTTAAACTGCCTTATTCTTACATATAAGTCACCCCTAAGGTGTGCCCTATGTGCTCCTAGGGTTGGGTGCCATGTAACTATAAGCAGGGACCTTATAAGAGTAGTTTTATAAGCCCTGGTGAGGTAAAAACAGCCAAATTCGTTTTTCCCTCATTGTAGTAAATTGCCTTTATAGGCTAGAATGGGGAGACTTTATTTTAATTTTTAAAGTCCCCTTAAGTAATGGATACCAAGAGTTTGGTATCAAATTAATTGTTATAATAAATTCCACAACTTCCAGTTGTTGGATTTAATATAACTTGTTCAGGTAAAGAGTTTTAAACTTTACCTGAAAAGTTGCCAATTTCAGCCCTGCATTGTTTTTCCTGCTGTGCTCTGATTGGCCAGCCTCTGACAGCCTGGCCAGGCTGCCTTGATGAGGTGTGAAGTGGCCTGGCTTCACACAAAGAGATGTGTCTGTGGGAGGGAATTTCCCCTCAGCAGATGGTGAGGCAGGAGGGGGAGGGCTGGCAAACTGGTCTTCAAAGGCAGAGAATGTCATTTGGAACAACCCAGCAACACCCAACATCCTGCAACCCCAGACAACTAGGTGCCCCCTTGATTAGATTAGGAGAGGGCAGGAGAGGGGTGTGTTTATGATTTTTAGCCACAGCAGTGGGTGGGCTCAGCCAGATGTAACCTCCAAAAATCAGATTCAGCCATGATGGATTTTTGAAGAATGTTGCCTCCTGGGAATGATTTTTGCCACACTTCCCAGTAAGTGTCATCACAGGAGGAAGGGCCCTGCAACTGACTGGAGAATCAGGACCCCCCTGTTTTTCACCCAGGAGCAAGGATAAAACTGGCAGACCTGCACCCACACCTCAGATCCCCATCAGATTCCAACAAGGAAGAACCAAAGGAGAAGAAGGACTGCCCTGCTGGAACCCCGGCCTGCACCTGGAACCTGCACTCAGAAGGACTGCACCAGCTGCACACTTGGGCTTGACCACAAGAAGGACTTTGCCTGGCTTCAACTGGTTCAAGGAGGGACTCCCTGTTTGCTACAGGTGAAAAACTGCTAACCAGAGTCCCCTGCACCAACTCCTGAAGAAATCAACCAACTGGCCACTGCCCAGTGGCCAAAAAGGAGTTTGCGCCAGGTGCATTCTGGGAGTTGTAGTCCGCACCCCCAAGGATCATCTCAGAGCTTCTGGACCCTTTGGGTGAGCTGTGGACCCCAAAAGAACCTTAAAAGAACATCTGGCAGAAGCCCCAGAAGTTTCGAGAAGTTTGGAAAACTTTTGAAAAAAAGCTCCATAGAGGGACCGACCCGCCGCGGCAACTCTAGCCGGCTTGCCTCAACCGCGACCCGGCCTGATTTGCAGGTTCATCCTGGTAAAGAAAATCTCCAAAAAAGAGAACAAGTCCGAAGGTAAAAAGTTGACCGGGACCTCCTAGACAGCGTATCCGAGGAGGGCTCCAGGGACGTCGGATCAAGATTCAGGTTTACCCCGGTCGAAGGATTTTCACCTCGAAAAAACGACTAAGTCCAAAGGTGAAAATCTCCACCGAGGATTCCCGCGATGCGTATCCGGAGAAGGGCTCCACGAGGTCTGATTGGACTGGCAGGTTCGTCCCACTGAAAAAAATCTTCAAAAAAACAACTAATTGTGAAGGTAAACTTTTGACCGAGGCCTCCCACGGCCTGTAGCCGATCCGGGCTCCATCGCGGTAATCCTGAAACTTTGACTTTGCCCCGGTCGGGGTGGAGCCAGATGACCCGATTGGCGCTTTTTGTTTCTAGGCGCTAAAAAATAATAATTCTTTAAAAATTCATATCTCCGGTTCCCCTTATCCGATTTTATTAGTTTTTGTGTCGTTTTAACGATAAAAATATAATCTATTTTTATAGATTGGTTTTGGATGTTTAAACTGTTTCCTGTGTTTTACTTAATTACTGTTTTGTGATATTTGAATGCTTTACACTCTGTCTCCTAAGTTAAGCCTTGTCGCTCGTTGCCAAGCTACCAAGGGTTGATCTGGGTTTAATTTACTGAGACCTAACTGGACCTAAGTGGAGGTTAGTGGTCTATTGCTAAGTGTAGGTACCTACCTGCCCTTACCAATAACCCATTTTCCAACAGGAGGAAAGCTCAGTTTTAACTCTGACGAAAACATTCCCTCCCCGCACGATCATTTGCTTGCTTGTTTAGCCTTCTCGGCTCCCCTTCCCTGTTTTCACTACTCTCAGATTGGTCCCTGCCTATACATGCATCTATAAGTAAGTGCCTGTAGGAACAGGCATTTGCAGTGCAATGGGTCGCACATATTTCAAACAAGCTAATTGTCAAGTTTTGACAACCTCGCCCAATAGCAAAAACAAAACAATGAGTGAAAACTAACGACTTAGCCAAATAAAATAAAGTTAGCTTTAAAGAATAAAACTTTGCAAATTTTTTGACTGATGAACACATTTTTGGCAGTCACAAGCCTTCTGTTTGCGGGGCACTCGAAGCTAGAACAAAATAGTACCTCAATCACATCAGGAGCACTAATAAAGTTGAAATCAATTAGTGCTTGATCCCTGTGCCACACCGAGGAACGGAAATGATGCCAGACATACCTTGACAAATTACGAGGCTGTAAAGAAGAGTGCCACGCAAACCAACAAATGGTGAATGACAGGTGGGCTCCAAGCCCTAGACTGAGTACAACAGCGTCTCACATACGAGACGCATGCGCAAGCGCATGCAATTGTAGGCTCAACCCTAAAAATGTGTGCTGTACCCCCGGGCAGCTTTCAGAGTAGCACAGACCAGAAGTCGAAGTTCACAGATGTTCTGTTTTACTGCTTCCCTCAATGGCCACTTGGCTGGGTAGGGTTTTGGTGCCGTTAGGTTGTCACAGCCGGAAGACAACACGGGCTTCATCCTTCTCAATGTATGGATTAGCTTGAAACAAATGAACAAAGCGAAAACGATGGAAAGGTCACATGTTAGCTAAAATATCGGACTTAAATGCCTGATGAAACAGTGGGGGAAGGACTGAAAGATTATCATAGCTCTGACCCCTCACTGCCCGGAGAATGTGGGTAGTAGACAGGGGTTAGTGCGACTCAGAGGATAGAAAAGCCCAATGCCATTGGGGAGCCCCACTCTCTTCGAGACAAAGCGAGGAGGAATTTAGGTGGAAAGCGTTAACCACATCTCATGAAGTCGTCACTACTGTAGTTGACAGGACCACACTGAAACCCTACTTGCTGGATTTACGTTAGAGCATGTATTAAATATTATAATTTTTTTTGTTACATGTAACTAGAAATGGAGATAGGTGATGTGTGCTTTTGAAGTTATATAAGGGAGGGCATAACCGATGAGACAGAGCATTAGGGAGATAAAGGGAACGAGTGAGCCATCTCACTCATTGCCGGCAGCCTTTGTCTTGGCGCAGGTCAACATTATCTTATGTTTACGCTAAACAGATTATAGTCATCTTTGACAGGGGCGGCTCCTCTGCTAGGGTGGAAGAGTGCTGCCAGCAGCAGCCTCTGCAAACCCTATAATACAAAAAGAGAATAAACTATATTTATTATTGTTTTGTATTAAGGGGGGCGGGCCAAGGACTGTGATGAGCAGTGAGGGGAGTGCACTGTGCACTTCCCTCAGAGTGCATGTGTGTTTGGCCAGCTGTCTCAGGCCGGCCAAACACACATGCACAGTGTCCTCTCTCCAGCCCGGCACTGTGTTGCTGGGCTGGAGAGAGCAGGCACTCCCCCGCCCCCAATCCTAACGCTGCTCTGAGCAGCGTTAGGATTGGCTGCAGGGCAGGCTGGGAGCCTGTGTCTGCACTCGACTCAAGAACGGAGAAGCGGAGCAGTGCGGCATGAAGGTGCCTTTTTTTAATTAATATTTTATTTTATTTCTCCCCCGCCACGCACTGCACTGTCCGGCCACCCCTCTTTTCCTTCCCACAAGCCGCCACTGATCTTTGAGAATGGCCACCACCTGCGTGCAGACGGGCCAGCACCTTCAATGATTGACTCCTTTGCCATAGCAATGGATCCCAGCTCCTCCTGTACAAGCTCAAAGGTGCACCCATCTCTCCAGCATTCAATTAAAAGCTTGCCTACATCTTCATGCACTTGGGGATGCCTCAGTAACACTGCGACTCACAGGAACGCCCACGGCACTGTAACCCAATCGGAGCCACCACAGAGGCCATACGCAGGGCCACAGAAATTATGCGGAAGTAAAGGACCAAATTATGTGGAAGGGTTTAATATATAATGCAGCAAGAAAAGGCAAACTCTGCTGGGTGGTGCAGCACATTTTGTGGTAGCATTACTTCATTGTTTTGACATTTTTACACTTTTTATCGCTTTTCTCGGCATAGGTTTCAGCTCATTAGTAAGAGTTCAATGCCCAAATATATAAATAAGCAATAGAATGGTGACCGGTAATCCTTTGCGAAGGGTCTTCCAGTGCGGTGCTACACGTGTATTTTTAGTAATGTGATTATTTGAGCTAGATAACAAAGGATGACGTTAAGGGGCCATCAGGCCTCTTTTTGTTGGAGTATCCTGATTTGCAGGGCCGGACTGGCCGTAGCCGGCGTCAGGTGTTTCCCCAGGAGGCTGGGAGGGTGGGGGCTGGTTTTGCAGCAGTGGGGGCTGGTTTTGTTATTGGCGGCCAGTTTTGCAGCAGTGCTGCCTCACAGAAGAAATAAATTGCATAAATTGCTTCAGACTTCAAGTGCGCCTCTGTCAGGAGAGCATACCATTTACTTCTGCTTTGCAGAATGGCCTGGCCTTTGTCTAAAAAACTGGGCCATGTATTTAAAATTACAAAAAGCGTTGGAACACTCGGACAGTCCTCTGAAAACCGGGACTGTCCAGGGAAATCCGGGATGTCTGGTCACTTTACACTTTACAGATACTTGAGAGCCATGCTTTTGATTTTGTTCAGTCCCTGTATGTAAGACATATGCATGCACTATAGGAATGTCAGATGTGTTTGTCTGCCCAGTATTTACACAAATACCATTTTAAATACCACTTTTTTGGCTATTTTTATAGCGCTATTAATCCAAATGCAGATTGTCAAAGCACTTTACATCACACATACACATTAAACATTGACAATAATTCATATGTGTGTAACTCACTGTGTAGGATGTGCAACATAAGACGGTGAGGGTTACAAAGTGTTTGAGCTACATGTCCTTCATAGCTCACTGTGCTATATTACAAGGATTATGATTTAAGAACTACAAGTAACAAAAGGATCTCTGTGTTAAAAGCAGCAACCCATCTACATAAAATAAAAAATTGTCACCTGCGTGTTACATAATGTGCTTTACAGGAGACATATTAACCCTCTGTGCTACTTTGATTTAAAACTGGGACTAGACAAAGCACAGATTTCTAAATCTAATACTTTAACCTCCAGAGTTGTTTTACCATTATTATTCCCTGGCATTTACCCCGCACACAAAGATCTCTGCAGCAGGTGTCTGAATCCATAAGATATTCTAAGTTGCAGACTTTGCAAACAATTAAACAGAACTGATTTACTGCCAGTGTCTCCTTGTTGCCAATTTATATGTGGCAGGGTTTTTATAAAATAAATGTTTAAGTTGAGGCCCAGATTTGTGTCAGGCTGCTTCACTTTTTTGGTACATCCCCAACACTAAATCTCATTTGTTAGATATTATAATGCGCTCACACGTATTTATGATAGAGTTGCTAAACATATGTGTGAGGTTTTAAGATCTGATGTCACTTCTTGTGATGTCACTTCCTGTGAGGTCATGGGCTATGATGTTGCTTCCTGTTATGGCATTTGCGATGCCATGTGCCAAGATGTCACGAGCTGTGGTGTCACGTGTCATGATGTCACTTCCATACTGTAGAAAGCTGGTCTGGTACATGGTGAGCACCTATGTTGTTATCACCTTATACCAGGTACAGCTATCCCCTATTAGTGAAGTGTAGGCAGTATCTAGGAAGGCAGGTCTCTCTAGAGGTAGCTGTGGATGAGCAGCCAAGACTTATCTAGGAGACATACAAAGCTTATGCAATACCAGTATAGTCACACAGCACTCTCATGCATGAAAGAACCACAGTGTTACAAAAATAAAGGTACTTTATTATGGTAACACAAATACTAGAATACTGAATAGGAAGTCCCCCAAGTGGAGGTAAGTAAACACATTATTATATACACATTAGCAATCAGGAAGGAGCATAAAAACCAATAAGCATTGGCAAAAGCAATATAAAATAGTGTAAGTCCTAGGGGAGGGCCAAACCATATACTAAGAAAGTGGAATGTGCAATACAGTCCCCCTCCCAAGGATGAGGAATCGGTAGAGGGGAGCTGGAGAAACTAGGAACCCCAAGAGGTGAGTACCAAAGTGACCCCCAGCGACCAGGAGAGCAGAGGTAAGTACCTAGTTTTCCCCAAACCCAACAGGAGGACTGTGGAAAAGGATTGCGCAAGACCCAAACAACACCAGAAGAACCCAAAGGTGGATTCTGGCAGAAGAGGACTTGCAAAGGGAGAGGACCAAGTACAGTTTGTGATGAAGTGTCCGGTTGTAGTAGGAGCCACTACCCACCCTTCTGTGAATGCAGGACCAGGTCGACGTGGGATGAAGAAGACCAGCTGCACACCACAGAAGATGAAAAGGAGTCTCTGAAGTGATGAAGACGGTGTCCCACATCGGCTCTCGGGTTGCAGTGGGTCAGTGATGCAAGAAGACCACAAACAAGCCTTGGGAAATGCAAAAGAAGAAGAAGACGAGTTGCGCTGAAGAGGACCAGCAAGGTCCAGGTGTCTCAACCCAAGGAATGGAGTCTGGGGTCACCCTCACCAGTCAGAAGAGTCACAAGAGGAGGAGGTAGCCCTCGCAGGCAAGCCACTGACAGCAGGCGCAGTAGTCGCAATAAAGGCCACTCAGCACACCTGAAGAGGAGTCCCACGTCGCTGGAGCAGCAGGGAGGAGACTGTGCTTGGCAGGAAGAAGTGCTGGGGACTGTTGCTACATGAGGCCTGAAGATCCCTTGAAGGAGGAGTAAACAAGTCTTGGTAGCTGCAAGAGCTGTGGTGCAAAGGGGTACTGTCCTGCAAGGAGAGGCAAGAACTTACCGCCTCCCAAGTTGGAATGCTGGCATAGAGGACAAGGGGACCACTCCAGATCACCACCTGTGGTGCAGGATCCATGCAGTTCCAGAGGAGACCAGATACACGCAGCCATTCATCATTGCAGTTGGTGCCTACAGATGCAGGGGAGTGACTCCTTCACTCCAATGGGGATTCCTTCTTACTTCTTGTGTAGGCTGAAGACTCGCCACCCTCAGAGGATGACCAGCTGGAGAAATGTTGCAGTTGCTGGAAGGAGCCGGAGAAACAATATTGCAGAGCGGAGCCGTCGCTGAAGTTGCAGATTGTCGGTTATTGGAGGGTCCAGTTGCAGTCCCAGTGGCCATAAGATGAAGTAAATGATGCAGAGGAGTCCTGCTGGAATCTTGCATGTTGAATCGTAGGACCCATCCAAGAGGGAGACCCTAAATAGACCAGGAAGGGGGACTGGTCACCTAGCAGGGTGACCACCTATCAGGAGGGGCTGTGACCTCACCTGCTTGACCTGGCCAATCATATGCTCCCAGGCGCCTCTGCCCAGCTTGGATTCAAGATAGCAGAATTAAGTGGCCACCTGGAGGAGTTCTGGGCACCACCTGTGGGGTAATGATGGACAGGGGAGTGTTCACTCCCCTTTCCTTTGTTCCAGTTTCGCACCAGAGCAGGGACAGGGGGCCCCTGGACAGGTGCAAACCATTTTATGAAAGGAGGGCACCAAATGTGCCCTTCAAAGCATACCGGTGGCTTGGGAAGGCTACCCCTCCCAAGCCATTCAACTCTTATTTCCAAGGGAGAGGGTGTTACCTCCCCTACCATAGAAAATCGTCTGTTCTGCCTTCCCCTGTCTGAGCTGGTCAAGCAGCAGGGGGCAGAAACCTGTCTAATGGGTGGCAACAGTGCAGGCTGCCTGGAAAGCCCCAGAAGACTGATAGGAGCAATGCTGGGGGTCTTCCAAAGAGCCCACAGAGTGCATGGAATCATACAACCAATACTGGCAACCATGTTGGGGTATGATTCTGACATGTTTGATACCAAACAAGACCAGGTTCAGAGTTACCATTATGTAGCCGGACACAGGTAGTGACCTATGTCCAGTACACGTGTAACATGCCGTCCCAGCACTTACGAAGTCCAGGGTAATGGAGCTGGAGTTTGTAGGGGCATCTCTGCTCATGCCGGGGTGCCCTCACACATAGGTACCTGCACCCTGCCCTCTGGGCTAGGAGGGCCTTCCATAGGTGTGACTTACAGTGACCTGGCGCAGTGACCTGTGGTGAAAAGGTGCAAGCACCTTTTCACATCGGCTGCAATGGCAGGCCTGCAGACACATTTTGCATGGGCTCCCATGGGTGGCACAAGACATGCTGACGCCCATGGGAAACGCCTGGTGTTGCGCTGCCGCGCGTGGCGCGAGCCAAACATTCGGCTCAGGCCACCGTGCGGCACGGAGACACGGCACGCCCCCAGTCTATCGTGCAGCATACGAGGCCCCAAATTGGGCAAGTGGCTTCGATTCTTTATAGCGCTGCACGCATTTGGGCGTGTCTACCCCCCTCCACTCACCTGCTATTGTTGTTCCTTCTTTCTGTCACCCTCATTTGTGCCTCCCTTTATGTTTTTCCTTCTTTCCCATTATTCCCCTCTCTTCCCAGCATGCCTTAGTTCCCTACTCTCTATGGCTCCTTGTCCATTACTTTCTATGTGTTTATCCCTATCTAATATGGTATCCTTGCACTTCCTGTTGGTCGCTTCCTGTTTTGGGGTATTTAAGGGCTGTGATTCTTTCCCTCCTTGCGCTGCAACACTTTCTGTTTTGATGGTGTCTTCACTCCTTCTTCCTTCTGTCAGTTACTGGTTCAAGTCTGTTCCAGTGTTTTCCTGTTCTTTTTTTTGACCTTATATTTACTGATTTTCGCTCCTGTTTCAGGACATTTCCTTTTGGAGGTTTTTTCCCCTTTTTAGGTTTTTTTTCCCTCTGGCACTACTTCTGAAGGACACGGCCTGCCCTTGGCGTTCTTATCGCCTGCAGCACCGTGGCTACCAGAAAGAGTCGCCCCTACCTGGGCCAAGGCCGAACATTTAGAAACAAGAACCTCGCCACTCGTTCAGCAGACTCCAGGTTCAAGCAGCGCATAAATTGGGGCACCTGGTGCCCCAATGCCCTGGGTACCTAAGTACCATATACTACGGACTTATGTGAGGGTACTAGTATGCCAATTGTGGCGTGTGCAAAGTCCTAGGCAACTACATTTTAGAGGCAGAGAGCACAATCACTGGAGTCCTAGTTAGCAGGATCCAAGTGAAAACAGTCAAATCATACTGCTAGCAGGGAAAAAGTCGGGGTAACCATGCGAAAAAGAGGGTACTTTCCTACACATACTGCCTAACTTGGTTAGTTCCCCCACTTTTATTTCTTTTTTAGGACTTGTGCTTTGGATAATTTGCAATTTTGTCCTGTTAAACTGTAGGAGGTCCGTGTACCAGTCATGTCTGCATCATTCCACTAATGTCACATCCAAAGTATCATGCTGTTAATGCCAGTAATTGTATTCCATGCCAGTGAAGCATGGAGAGGGTGGGTACCTACAGGATCACTAGTTAGAGGCACCATTTAACCACTACCAAAAGTCAGGGGAAACACCAAGAGATCTTCTGCAGTGCCAGACCACAGCAGAATAGCACACTAATCTATGAGAACATTAAATTCAAGATTTAATTAGTGCACACTTTGTACATTTAAGAAAATGTTGTAAAGCAGACACCTAAGTATATAAAACCATCACCCTACCATGAGGACTCAATCTGTGTGGGCTTAGCATGCCATGGCCACTGATGTATAGCATTTTGAGAGGACGAGAGTCAGTCACTGTCTCACAGTAACATCAAACGGACACCAGACTGTAAGAGAGACAGGGTTTACCACGCTGATCCCTGGCAAATCGAGCAAGCATTATGAAAGCCAACGGGGCTGAGTTTAATGTGCGAACAAATGCAAACCCAGGCATGTAGAAACGATGTTTCCATGTGAAAGCATGTTAAAGCCAGACCAATTGGCGTTGCCAATGCTTTACCAGTTCTTGCTGGTGTGGTAGTGTTGTTGATGATGTTGCATTATCGGTGGTGGTGGTGGTAGACATATTATGGACTGATATTTGTACTCGCGGAGGTTTCTAAGTGGTGCTGATGTTAATGGCGTTTAGGGTCGTACTTATGATGTTGTTGTTCTTTTGGTATTGGTGGAGCATTTGAGAGATTGGTAATTGTGGCATGGGTATTGGTGGGATTGATAGGATTGCTGGTGGTATTGTTCGTGTCTGATTTTATTTATATTTTTAGTCGTTATTGTTGGAATTATGGAGGTTGCATTGCTGCGAGTATTTTCGGTGGCGGGTTTTGGTGATAGTAGCGTTGGTATTGTGGAGGTAGGTGTTATATGTTTTTGTCGATATTGATGGAGGTATTAATGGTACAGATGGTGGCATTGGTGTTGGGAGTATTACACGGTATGGGAGCTTTCAATATAGTCCTGTTTCTGTGCAGCTACCTTGTATTCTGGTCAAGTGCCCACATATTAATGAGTAGTTCTCGCACACCTCAAAGCTGTTTGGTGCTTCCCACCTAGGGAAGGCCTGACCTCCAGAGGGCTATCCGATATGATAAATAAAAAGCAATTAGGAGCCAGGTTAGGGCCAGGCTCACATTCGAGTCATGTCATAAGAACTCAAAAAATGCCCTTACAGTAAAAATTGCTTTCTGTGTACAATATATGTCTTGAGATACAGAATCGAATGCGACCAAAAAATGTGTGACGGTTGAGTTTACTTTTAGAAGCAAAGATCACTCGTGTATTGTAAAGCAAACGCTTCAAACGTACGTGGAATAGTGCACCAAACAGCCAAAATCACGACGTTGACATAAATTATCCTCTGATTCCCTGTTGAATATGACTGACAGCGTCTCAAACCATTGACTGACACAGCCTGATCCAAATTAGCAAATGATTGACCAGTGTTGCCCGAAGCCTATACTACTTATATTATAAGCAAAAGGTCTTGCAGACTAAAGCACTGTTAGCCCAAACCTAAAATGAGTGACATGGAACGTATGCCTCTATGTCTTTCCATTGCCGGCTTAAAATAAACATTGCCAAAGCTAATAACTCTTGGCTTTAGAAAGACCGGGCTGGTGTCTTTGCCAGCCATACGAACATATGCACGGCCAGTGATCTTGAAAAAAGTTGGCGACATAGCACGAAAACATCAGTACTCCTATGGAATGCTCAACAACAAATAAAAAAGACTTTCCTGAAGATTGTTGCGGAGGCATACTATTCATCCAGTCAAGAACCCCGTGATTCTCAAATGTCAATAATGTTCCTATGCACGTAAGCATATTTGTTTTTTACTGTATGTAGTTGCAACAAAATAAACTTTACCGTGTTGTAGTTATTTAGCAATCCAGTAGATGTCACTGAATGCTCAGCAACAGTTTATAGTAACACCAAAAAGAGACTTCGACGCTATGAAATAAGCTGTAATGAGACTACTTCTCGGGGAACTGCCGCTATTGAGAATTTGGTCGCCCAGATAATTCAGTAATTATGTATTGAATTTCTGTAAATTACACGTCAGAGCCTGGCTACTCAGTAATTCAATGTTTTTATCTTTACAAAAGAGATACACAATTGTGGAAACATGAAAAGTTACATTTTTGCAGCAGATGGCTCAATTGATATGCAGCGGAGAGGCAGCTACATTAAAGTAGAAGAGGGCACTGGGATAGGTGGCGGTAGAGGGAATACAAGAGGCTATAGGAGAAGAGGGAGACCTAGGTGTGAGAAGGGCAGAAAATAGACCCTCCCTTGCACCGTAAAGCAAGGCCTGACATCAGTAATGGAAGGATACACCACCGAGTCAGAGCATTGTGAGATCTAAATGTCCGCGGCGGAAACAACCACAAGGATAGTGATGCAAAACCATTGAATCAAGAGCAAGGAAGTGAAATGAAATAGACAACAAAGCCATCCAATCATGAGCAAGGGTTTGACCTAAAGCTTTATCTCACTATATGTAATGTACTGGAAGCTGTAAGTCTGCATGCAGATAGCTAAAGCTATCTATAGCCACACAACTTTACCCATCCGCCTCTCACATTCCAGTGTAGCACGCAACGACATCGGAAGCCCTTTGTGACGCAGTGACAAAGTGACATGAAGGACACTACTATTAGTGTGTCAGGCCCAGAGAGATTTCTTCATTGCAATCAATTAACCATGTTATCCCTGCTGTACACTTGACTTACCAAGGGCAGCAAATAGCAAACAGACAAGGTACTTTTTACTTTCTAAAAAGTTTTTTTTTTTTTAAATAAAGTAGTTTATTGTGTATAGCCCAAGATAATGGTACTACATACTCTGTTAAATAAGTATTGCATTGTGTGCGGATTTTGGATGTTCTTTGTTCGTTATGACGCAGTTTAGGTATTTGTCAGCGGCAGGATTCTATTTCACAGTCATCAGGCACCACCCTTAGTTACCTAGGCCTCACTTCTTCTGCAGGTTTCCTAGATATGCTTATTCGTCCACATCCTTTTCAAAGACATCCCACCTGTTCCAACTGACTTGGAGCATTGACCAGTTCTACAAGTTGCAGCCACTGTAAATCACAACTGTTCCCAATACCTCGTTGAACTGACATGTAGTTGCCAAGCAGCATCGATGCAAGAAATACGTTCTGCGTAACATCTGTGTGTTTCTGTTAAATAAATTGTGTGTCAGGCCTAGAATTGACGAAATATAATGAGGAATATTGGTCTTTGAAATTAATGGAACAAAAGCATCTCAGTATAACAAATGCATAGGACTGTGTGAATAGGTCTGCACCCATTGTCCTGACTGAGTGAAACATCCTATGATATGTAATTCCATTCCTTCTTTTTGAGAATAACAAATGGCTTTTCAGACTTTAAAGAAAAAAAGTGGGCTAGGAATTGCCAATGAAGTGGTGTCCAATATAGATCCAGGAGAGCCAGGTCCATGACAGATGAAGGTAACCACTGACTATATGAATGATACCCACTTGGAGGCATGGCACTGATGTATATTCATCCCCTGCAGATTTTCTGAAAATGTCACATGGATATTGCCCATGTGGACCTACGATGGACAATGGTGCCATAACGTGTGTTAAATCAATCTAGGACCGTCTTATGAACGAACCTTTTTTGTGTTTAAAAAGCCCAAACAATATCCTTTTAGATTTACCTGCATAATTATCCCGCAGGAAGGGTCTCCCCATGACCCCGCGTTCTGCTACCTTAGATTCAAAGGCGTAAAAGCACAGTTGGCATTCCCAATCCGATTCCGAAATTTATGAACAGGCCAATCCGAACCCAAACTCGTTGTAGTCACCATAGCAATAAGGCCCTTCTGTTTACCTGACACAACCCTAACCCACTTCCCCCTCAGCCCTCCTACCACGGTCCGCCGGCCCACTACTACCCTGACATTTATAACCTGCACAGACCCTCCGTTCCAGTGCCATAGGCACACTTAAATGCATGACATTAAAGAAATATAGAGTAAAGAAATTTAATGTATAATTATCTTTTTAGCTGGACCCTAACATGCATCCCGGATAACAAAAGCACGTTCTCCTCTCTGAAGTTTATTTGTAGAATATTTGTAGTCTGTCCTCTGCCATGCTGATGCTTCATTTCCATTACATGCTGATTGGGAAGATCCCTCGGGATTCCACAATCCTACATTCTACTCGCACTGACACGCTTCTTTCTAGTGTATGCATCCCTTGCAGTCCGTCCTTACCTCTTGGCTGGTAAGATGGGATCTCTCAAGACATCTCTGCTTCGAGTTGTGCAGCCGGGAGAGGAATGCTTGGAGCCCGAGGGGCAGCAGGAGTGGTCACTTATTACTACTGCTGAGTAACCAAGGCTGGTTAACTGTGCATTGTAACTTTCTACAGCTCCCTTAAACATTAAACTGTGGGATCAGCACTTTGATCTTGTTTATCTTTAAACTAACAGTATATAATCTGTTGTAGTGGCTAAGAAAATTGTATAAAACAAGAGTATAAGGTGTCAGAATAGTTTCTATTTCTTGTAATGAAAAACCACCTGTAGTCCTTGTCGGTAACACCCTTGCATTCTCAATGTGCAGGTATTTAACGTGCTTAGAAATGTGCATATCGCCAGCATTGAACTTCATTAAGAGCTAGCCAGGGACAGCAGGTCTTACCATTGTACTGCTGACACTGCCTTTCCTGCCCTTGGGGTCAGAGGTCATGAAGGCAGCAGATGGAAGATAAAGTAAACAGTCTTTGGTCCCCGATATCTGCCTTTCCCATAACCCCTCAGCAGCAAATATCAGGAGTTAGGGTTGGGGCAAGGGTCCAGCCTATGGATGGTGGTGATATTTCATCCATGCACCCTTGGCTTTTTGGTAAACTTGTGTACAGTCTGCTGCTGCCTTTTCTGACAGGCTAAAAGTAAATACTATGGGACAACACAGGTTTTACAGTAGTCCACACTTTATTTTCACTCCCCTGCCCAACATTCCACTATCCACATAGTGTGAACAGACTCTCTGTATGTATTACGTATGCACTCCTTGTATTGCGATACTGCAAGTCTCTATTGGTATGCAGTGCTCTACGTCAGGACGAGAGGACAGAGGGTTCTCTGCAGGGGGATGTGAAATTCACCTGAGTGGTATCTGGCAGGCTACCAGGGCACAGAAGCCCCTAATGAGGAGGAATGCGATGTTCTTTGAGGAGTGTCCTTAGATTTGTTTTTCTAAATTGTAGGAACAAAGGTGTGATCCAGTGGACAGAAGGAATTTTTTTTGTTAGCAGATTTTATTGCATTTCCAAGTAATACAAGCACAACTCACGAGGTTCAGGAATAATGTACCACATGGATACATCTACATTGTACATCGCAATGGCACATTGTCTGGCCATCCTTAACAATAAATCTTAAACAGTGTGATAACTTGCAAGCTTGACCTGAACCCTCCAGCTGCAAACAACAGTCTGCCCCTCCCATACCCTCTCCCTTCCACCGAGCCCCCTCGTCCGTCCCCCGTACGGTTGTGATACCTGGCTCCCCCATCTCTAGTAATCCACAGACCTATCCAGAGCACTTCCTTAAGCTAAGGTTGAGATGAAGTGGATGTGTAGTTCCTTATGTGTCCTCGTGTGCAGGTGTGCTCGGAGGAGTATCCTGCTCTTGGTCAACCAGACAGCCTACAGGTGTTCTCGGGTTCGGGCACCATCCACCGATCCTCTGCCTCATCTTGCTTCTCTAAGGAGAACTGCTCTCTCGTACCCCGCCTATCTAATGAGTTCCTCCGTCCATTTATTTAGTCTAGGTCCCCTGGCAGTTTTCCAATTCATAGTAGTATCTCTTTTCGTTAAAGTCAGAGCTAAGTCTATGAATCTGGTGGTCGTTTTACGTTTTGAAGGCCTTGTTAACCCCCCCAACAGACATGCCACTGGGGTGTGTGGGATCATGCAGAGCGTGACTTCATTGATGCAAGGCACCACCTCACCCCAGTAATCCTCCAGGGACGGACAGGCCCATACCATGTAGAACATCTCTGCTCCTATTTGGGCACATCATGGGCAGGCCGCTTCATGGGCCCCCTATTGTTTAATAATACGTCCTGGGGTTAGGTAGGCCCTATGTAGGTAGTAAAAACGTAACAAATTGAATCTTGCATTACGGGACACAGTGTATGTGTTCATAAGGATTATTGCCTAGTCAAGTTGTGCAATCGGGTGTGAGATGTCCCTTTCCCATTGTTCCCGTAGTGTTTCGAATGGTGTGGGGAGGTCATGTCTCATAGCATGGTAGAGGCAAGTTACCGCGTTAAAGCGGCCAGATATGGTGCACAGCATTTGGCATATAGGTCGCAAATGCAGTTGACACCGCACATGGACTATTCTGCTATGTTCTGTAAGGAGGTACTCTGCGTTATGTGCTCTAGACTTTGCAGCGGGAGGTCAGGTGAATATAATACCATTGTCAGGGTGCATTGAACGGTCTGTCTCTAGCAGTGATGGATGACTCCTACTTTGGTGCTCTTGCCCGCTAAAGAGCTCCTGAGTTCCAGGAGGAGCCAGTAAGGGGCCTGGAGGTTCAGTATTGTCCTCATCTCGTTGACTCTACGTTGCCCCTTGGAACAAGCCACTGGACAAACCACTGGAGCTGAGCCACCAGGTAGTACATCTCCATGTCTGGTGCTTCCAGCCCTCCATTTGCTGTTGATGCCTGCAATTTGGTTAATGCCACTCTAGGTCTACCTGTGCCCCATATGAGCATGGTTAGCAGGGAATCCAATTCCTTAGAGATTCTTCTAGGTATGAGGATAGGTAATGTGGAAAAGAAATACATTAATTTGGGAAGGGCAGTCATCTTAGCAATTGCAATTCGGCCCACTACCAACAGTGGTACGGTCTTCCAGAAATCCACACTGGTCCTCTGACTCCTCATTGCAGTCCCGATATTGCCCTCTAGTCGGTCTGTGGGATCACGGTATATTCGAACCCCAAGGTATTTTAGGCATGTTCTTTCCCAGGTAAGGCCCCACATATTCTGTGGTTGGGGAGCCATCCTTCAAAGGGGAAAGAGGTTGGACTTTTGCCTGTTAATGCAGAGGCCTGATGCACCTAGACAGCTCAACATCTGCGTCTCGCAGGAATAGTGACATAGTGTTGCATAAAGTGCTGAGTGGTGTGTTACACCCTGTATTGTCAAACCCTGATAAGCTCTGCCAGATCATGCCTTACTAGCCAGTGGTTCTACTGCAATGGTGAACAATAATGGGGAGAGTGGGCATCCTTGTCTGGTGCCTCGTCTCACTTCAAATGGTTCTGAAATCTGTCTCCCCGTTCAGACTCAAGCTGTGGGAGCTGAACACAAGTGTTTGACCCACTTAATAAATCCCACTCCTAGCCCAATCTTTATCCGTACCCTGTATAAGATGTCCCACAGGAGGCTATCAAAGGCCATCTCAATGTGTATTGCTACAATAATCATCGCCTCAATATTGTCAGTGGGGGCTGCATCCAGGATCTCAAACAGCCGACGGATATTACAAGCTGATTTGCATCCAGGTATCAGGGCAGTCATCTGTTGGAAGAGTTGAGCGGCAAGTTGCAAGTATCCTACTTAAGATTTTATAATCTATGCTGCGCATAGATAAAGGGCGGTATGCTCTTATATCCTGTGGTGGTCGACCCGGTTTTAACAAGGGGATCACTGTGGCTTCCCTCAGTCTGGGGGCCAGATCATCAATGTATGCTGCATAGAATTCTACTGGGAGGCATTCTGCGCCCAGGAATCTTGTCCCTGGCTAAGACTTTAGCAGCAGCCCTCACTGCCTGTACAGTTATTTCTCCTTCCAGCATGACTGCTTCTGCCTGTGTAATAGTCAGGAGTGCCACTGGTCGAGGAAATAGCTAATTCGTTGGGGATCTACCTCAGATGGTGATACATATAGTACTTTATAGTATTCCTGAAAGCGATCTTTATGGCTCCCTGTGCATAAAGGTGCTCGCCAGACCCTGAGCCCATCTAAAGAATAACAGAGCCCCTGGAGAAAGGATTGGCCAAATATGCTAATAAGGATCCAATATTATCCCATTCCGCATGGGGTCTGGTCACAAACTCTTGGCGGTCACAGCACTGGAGTTTCTCTGTGCGCACTGCTCCTTGGTGTCTGTTGTTTCAGGCCTGGGTTCTGTGACTTGCAACCTCTAGCTCCCTAAATGTTCTTTCATGCCTTTCAAGGTCCTTTATCAGGGTGCGTCACACTCCTACAATTTCTGCTATGCTCCGTCCCAGAATGTACGCCTTAAAGGCATCCCATTCAATCAATGGGGAAAACTCTGTGGCCCCATTATTCATAGCATAAGTCTGTATAGCCTCCCCTATGGTGTGTTGGAACACCTGGTCCTCTAATGTCTGTACTCACAGGTGCCAGTCAGGGATGCAAGGGTGCTCTCTGACCAGTCCAGGGACAGCAATGCTAGGTTGTGATCTGACACTGTCCTACAAAGATATTGTTTATTCTGGACTGTATCCTGTACTCCAGGGGAGCACAGGAAGGTGTCCAGTCTTACGGGTAGGTTGTGCCTCCCCGGATAGAATGAGTAATTCCTAGTGTTAGGGTGGGTGTGCCTTCAGGACTCTATTACTTCCCATCTCTGTTGCTAGCTCATGAACATTCAGGCAAGGCGACAGACAAGAGAATCGGAAAGTGGGGAGTGGGATCTATCTAGGGTTTGGTCCGCCACACAATTATAGTCCCCTCCAAGTAGTATGTCATGTGTCATGTATGGCACTAGGAGTCTGGACATTTCATCAAATAACCTCCTTTGATCTGTGTTTGGAGCATAGGTACCCACTACTGTCAGATAACAGCCACCCAATCATCCTGTCACTACCACATATCTCCTGTCAGCGTCTAGGATTTCAGTTGTTACTTGAAATGGAACCCTAGATCGGACCCATATCGGGACTCTCCTGGCAAAGGCCGAGTTGGTGGTGGTTTATAATTGTCCTCGCCACTGTTTTTGTAGGGCCTCCCTTTCAGTTGTGGTGAGGTGCATCTCATGTAATAATGCAAAGTGAGCTTCCCTTCTTTTCAGGTATGTGTAGACCTTATATCACTTGGTGATATTATTGAGGCCCCTCACATTCCAGCTGAAAAAATTATAAGCTAGGGAGGTTGCCATAATTGCATCACATAGGTGGTCATTCCGACCTAGGCGGGCGGCGGTTGCCGCCCGCCCGTCGGAAGCCGCCTGAATACCGCCCCGCGGTCAATAGACCGCGAGGGGTATTCTGACTTTCCCGCTGGGCCGGCGGGCGATCTGATTCAGATCGCCCGCCGGCCCAGCGGGAAAGCGCCTTCCACAAGGAAGCCGGCTTGGAATCGAGCCGGCGGAGTGGAAGGCGTGCGACGGGTGCAGCAGCACCCGTCGCGCTTTTCAGTGTCTGCATCGCAGACACTGAAAAGCCTAGTTGGGCCCTGTTAGGGGGCCCCTGCCGTGCCCATGCCATGGGCATGGGCACGGCAGGGGCCCCCAGGGGCCCCGCGACCCCCCCTACCGCCATCCTGTTCATGGCGGCTTTCCCGCCATGAACAGGATGGCGGTAGGGGGGGTCAGAATCCCCTCGGCGGCGCAGCGAGCTGCGCCGCCTTGGAGGATTCTAAGGGGCAGTGGAAAACCGGCGGGAGACCGCCGGTTTTCCCGTTCTGACCGCGGCCAAAGCGCCGCGGTCAGAATGACCAAGGGAGCACCGCCGGCCTGTCGGCGGTGCTCCCGCCCCCGTTGGCCCTGGCGGTAGAGAACCGCCAGGGTCAGAATGAGGGCCATAGTGGTAAATTAGTGTTTTGGATGGAGAGTCTCGCCATATATATCGGGTATGTGCCCTCTTTGGGCCCGAGGGTCAACAGGGGGCTCCAAAAACTAATTTGTAAGAACCAAAAACAAATTCCCCAACACCCAAACCCCAGAGCAAGAGGAAACAGCCTGCACATCCAAACTAGCCAAACAACATTAAACTCTCATGCAGTCAACATCCGCACAACTGTGGTGTGGGGGGTTCACCAGTCACCGCACTAACTGGCCTCAAATCATGCACCCAGCTGGAATTCAGGATGTTAGAAGGCCACCCAGGCCCATTGATTATCCACCATCCTTTCAGGCAATTCACTCAGCTATATGGGCAGAAAGATGTGGCATGACATCTCAACAATAAGGATGTCTACTAAATTATATGACCAGAAGTAGCCGGTGTTATCCATGGCAATGAGGATGCAGTATCCCAGGAGGACACTGGGGCCAGTTCTGAGTCCAAGCCATTTCCCAATGAGGTGGGGGGGGGTCAGATCCAGCCGTACTAATTGCTGCCACTTCTCTCACCACCATCTGTCCTTCCTTCATGGCTTGAGATCTGGAGGGGACAACCTCCGCTAGGTCTGACGTCTTCTTTCTAGATGTCCTCCTGTTTAATTTTTGAGCAGATGCCCCCGGGCACTCCCTTGTTTGGGGAAGACTATCGATCCAGTCACAAAGAGCTGTGGAGGTGGAAAAGAACTGTACTTCATCCCCATGGGTTACTCGAAGTTTGAAAGGGAACAACACGGGATATTGTATATTCAGAGAATTAAGGCATTTTTAGTTGCCAAGAAAGAGGCCTATTTTTGTTGGATATTCCTGTTGAAGTCAAGGAAGGTCATAACTCTGGTTTTCTGCAAGGATGTCTCCCTTGATCCGAGCTTGGATCAAAATATGGTCTCGGTCTCAATAGTATAATAGTTTGGCTACTACTGGTCCTGGAGCTGCTTCAGGGAATGATGGGCGTGCCGGTACTCAGTGGGCAAGCTTGAAGGCGTAATATGAGACAGGCCGTATGGTGCCACCTCTTCATAGAGCACCTCTCCAGATAGACCACCAAACCTCTGCCAGGGCCTTCAGTTCTTTCTGGTAGCCCAATAATTTATATATTGTCCTTCTGGCCCTGTTTTCAGTCTTCTGCCCTCCTCTCCAGGTCCTTGACCCTGACACATCCGGCTTTATCACAGTCGTAATTTCCGGGGCGATTGCCTCTAAGGACCGCTCCGTCACTGTGACCCTATCAGCCAAGTGCCAATGCTCATCTTTCAAGAGACATATGTCTACTGCAACAGTATTTATTTTTCCATTTGAGCACCTTGATGGAAGCCATAATAGCCTGCAAAACCATGTCCAGTGTTGTATTCTGATGGTCATTTCGTGTGGGTCCCGTGACCATGTTTTGTCATTCATCTGCACTAAGATGTGACTCTTGGGATGCACCCGGGTTGTTCATGTCTCTTTTCTTCAAGTATTTGCCCATGATAATGATTCGGCAAGTGGGCCAAGTAAGAAATTATGAGAAAGAGCACAGCAGGAGTTCCTCCAAACCCCACGTGAGTAGTGCAGGTGCTGTCCTTTATGGTTGCTTTTGGCCCCTAGCACCCCCAGAGAGGTACTAGACAGTACAATATCGGACTAGCATGCCAGGAAATCCTGTCACCCAGGTAGTCTCTACCAGGTCCTCCCCATCTCTCAGTGTTGTGCTGTATTGTACAGAGATATGTAGTATTTTGTGCCCCACATAAAATTCCTCCTACTACACCTCTCCCCCTACAGGTAGGGCCTTTGGCAAAATAAATGCACTTATTACATAACCAAATAAACTTGCAGAGGAGTTTCTTTGTGACACTGTTGCCATGGAAGTCGTAGGCTACACTTCCACCATAAGGACCACTCACTTTTAGATAATCATTTACCGACCCGGGTCCCTGGGCTACTGGGTTGCTCCCTTTTTCTAATATTGCCCACAAATGTCATCCCCTGTACCCAGGACAAGGGTGTCTCAATGCTGCAAACCAGTGTGCTGCACTTTCTTGGGTCAGTTCAGGCTTTCCGGCTATGGATGCCACTGGATGGTGGAATTCGCCTGGCAGCACCACAACTCACGTCTTACTTCATTGGCGCCTACCTAACCCCTCCCCCGACAGAAGGACGTTGATCCATATTTTAGGGTTATAATTGAAGTTTCCCTATTAATGTTTTTGCACTTATCCATGTCTGGTCAGACTCACTATAGCCCGCTTATTCTTAGAGATATTCATGGTTTTGCAGCCACATAGGGAGATGTGCTGTTTGTTCTATATGTGATATAGCTTGTGTTATAAATTATGTACGCTACCATGGGCAATAAATAAAGTTTCATCAGGGAGGGAAACATAAGTCAATATTTGACAGTCCCCAGAGAGATGCAAATACACATGGCAGCACAGAAGATGTTAGGGTAGATTTACATTGATGAGCACGACATTGCTGGGTCCAGGGGCCAGATGTAGGACCGTTTCCTTTCGCGACTCTCAAATTGTGAATTTTTGCGGCTCACAGTTTGTGAGTCAGAGAAGAAAATGTACAAATGTGTCACAGACACATTTAGCAATTCCCAATGGGGTCGCAATTTGACCTGCCTCATCAATATTCATGAGGCAGGTCACAATTTGTGACCCATTGGGAATGGGCAATAACACAGGGATGGTGGCCTGCTGTGGATATCAGACCACCATGTCTGTGTTTGCTTTTAAATAAAGCAAATGTTTTTTTTCAAAGCAGCCCATTTTCCTTAAAGGAAAATGGGAAGCATTTAAAAAAGAAAAAAATGAAACGTTTCTGTTTCATATTTTAAGGCTAGGCAGTGGTCCATGCCTGCTCTTAAAAAACGTTATCCCTACTATTCACAAAGGGGAAGGGGCACCCTGAGGGCCCTTTCCCATCTGCGACTGTCTTATCACCTATTTGAAGTAGGCGGTAAACTGCAATTCTTTTGTGACTGCATTTCAGTTGCAAAACAATCGTACATCCCCCTGCGACTCGCTATTAGGAAGGGACACCCTTGGCATGCCCCTTCCTAATAGCGACTCGCAAACCCTATTTTGCGATTCGGTAATAGGTTAATGACTCATAAAATAGGGTTTGTACATACCAGAGGCTGTTTTAACGATTGCAAACGGGCCGAATCTCCGTTTATGACCACTAAAAAAGGTCATACATCTGGCTTAAGGTGTATGAAAACAGTGGTTCTGAAATTTGCTTTGGTGAAATAAGATTTGCTTTTGTGATAAGTTGCATAGTAAATCCCTTTAAGTTCACAATGTAGAGAAATTAATGGATGTTGTTTTGTTTTACACCAGTGGCAATTAAGATAAATTCAGTCGAGGGTGGGGCTTGGTTATCCACAAAATGGTTGCTCCCAAAGAACAGAATATATAGCACAACTGTGAGGTACCTACATGCATTTGTACAGCACTAACACGGACCATGAAACCGCCCGATATAGCATCCTTGCATCAATCCATCCCACCACAATACAGAGATATATGTGTACACAATAAACAAGTGTTAATTGAATGAATGAATGGATACTATTTCTAAAGTACACTGCTACCCCGAAGTATTGTTACTTCTGGCATTGAGAACCAGGAGATGAGCGGAACAATTACATCTGTGGGAATAACCATGTTTTCAGAGCATTTCTAAAACAGCATAATCAGGTGTAAGCCTCAAAGAAAGAGGAAGCGACAAGCAAAACTTAGGTAACAACAGGAGCACTGAAATAAAGAAGAGAGGAGTCTGAGCTTGCCTATCAAGACACACTTTTCAGGATGAATAGGCTTTAGAAGAACATCTCTTCTGTACAGGCATACAGTCCAGAGTGGGGAGGAGATGCTTGAGAGGTCCTCCGGCAGAGTTTGAGAACATGAGCTTCCGCATTCAAAAGACAAGCAGGCCGACCTGAATAAAGGGAATTGGCATAATGCAGACATGAAGAAATCAGTGATTGTGGTTTTCAGTGCAGACATGGGAAGGTGAGGGAGAATTTTCTGATAGAACAAAGTATAACAAAACATTTAGCTGTTACCATTGTAACTTGTGACATAGGAGATGATAGAGGTCCCAAGTCCAGAGGCCACCATTTCTAATACCACTTAGGACACTTAGGGTCAAATTTACGAACCTTTGGTGCAGCGCAAAATGTCACGTTACTGCGCTGCCGTGCGTCAAAGGGAAAGGACAGGAATGCTCCTATTTAATCAATATAGTGCATTCCTGTCCTTTCCCACTACACTGGAGCCCTTTTGGCTGCCTGGCACCAACGCAGGCAGCCTTGCGTGGTGCAAGGGTGTCTGCCTTGAATGCAGGATTGTTTTTGTGCAGGAAGGACCACCTTCCTGCACAAAAACAATCCTGGGAGGCCTTTTTCTTTTTAGGGTTGAGAGCGCACAAGTGCTCTGGCCCCTGTTGCAATATCTCTCTGGGCTTTTAACCACCCCTATCAGTTTGGTTGGTTCGTGCCTTTTCTGGTGTTTAGACCTCCTCTACAGCACCAGTAAACTACTGAAAACATACGAGGCTCTGTGTTTTCCGAATGGCTTCTGCACTATTTCTTTTTATTTCCTACGTAGCAAAATCTTGGTGGGCAGTAGTCCAGTGCTTTGCATGACATCGACCCTGTTACTTGGATAATTCTACTTTTGCTGGTTACATGGATCATTCTACTTTTGCCAGTTACATGGATAATTGCACTTTTGCTGATACGTTTCACTGTAAGTGAACTTCTGTTTCCTTTTCTGTGTCTCTTTCACTCTCATGGTGACAATCAGCTTGCATATGTGAAACTGTTTTACTTTTCATTATCAGTTTATGTGGCAAGAAAAGTCCAGTTAGGAGTTTACAAGGTTAATAGCTATAACTCGGGCACATGCGAGACCCATTGCATTGCAAATGCTTGTTCTACGTGTGTTGCTGAATGCAGCACACATAGAAAGGGGAAAAAAAACTAAGAGAAATGAAGATATTTCTCCTTGCTGTGCCTCACCTTGGGAGGTGTAGCATTTTGGCACATCCTCAGGTTTACAAGGGTTGGTAAATCTGAGGATACATCAGAATCCATGGGTGTTGCCTGGGAACACCTACAGCAACGCCCATGGAACCCCTCCCTTGTGCACAGTAAGGCAATTAAGCGATTTGCGCTGCCTTGGCTCACTCCATATCTATGAGACCATTCAAAGCCATGCAAAGTGGCTTTGCATGGCATCATAGATATGGTTGCAAGGTTTGCGTCGTCATTGCATCACAAAATGTGACGCAACGGCAGCACAAGTGGCTCATAAATATGGCCCTTAGAGCCAAACAGCAGGATTCCTGTTTTGTCTGAGTGCAGCTTCAAGAAGCTTGTATTCATTCATTTCATTACTGTCCTCACACATGCAGAAATAGAAGCACTTAGGCCAATATTTATACTTTTTTCGCGCCGCATTTGCATCATGTTTTGACACAAAAGCGGCGCAAACGTACAAAATATAATTGTATTTTGTAAGTTTGCGCCGCTTTTGCGTCAAAGATAAATATGTGCCTTACTGTTCCTATTTTTACTCAGTTTAACTCTCCCAGAAGGATTCACACCACTGAGTGGCTATGTCATTTATGTCCAGCCTGTAGATTTTCAATGTTTTTATTAACAATGGTCCCCAATGTTAGTCCATAGATGCCTTCGATCGGGGAAAAAAAAACATGAAACTTACCTGTTTTACTGAGATTGTGCAATCCGCATTTGGCACGCAATTCGTGCTATTGCTTGGTGACTGGTAGACCACCCCAGCAAAATGAGGGTAGAGGATACGTCCACAACAAATACACATTTACTACAATCTGATGACTTCACAGTGGGTCTCAAGGCTTTTCGGAGGAGCTAGCAAGAGCGAAAAAGACATTGAACAAGCCTTTTCCTGACACCATGACTGATGCAGCGCTAGAGATGCTTCTGGAGGAATTTCAGATGTCCGACTCTGAATTACATCTATGAATGAAAAGACAAATAAAATACCAAAAGAGCTCAAACATTTACCAAGGCAGATGGACAGCAAAAAATCCGAAAGACTTTGAAAGGAAATTTAATAATAAAGAACTATGGCTTCTACATTCCAAAACTGGTGATGAGAGGCTGTCCTTGCACCAATAATGTTTGACTTTGTGGTATAATGGAAAATAAAGAAATACAGAAAGGGCAAACATGACAGACTACCTAAAGACTTTCTGCCCAAACTGATAGGAGCTACTTCCTCAGCTCCTCCAGCACATAGGATTACACCTTGGCATTTGAATACATCTGATTCTGCAAATGCCAATAATTGGCTGCTTTCTGTCACAGGTCTAGGATAGAAAGGTGATAATGGCTGCAACGAAAATGGTCCATATTCAACTAAAGGCCACAAGATTGATATCTCTGCAAACTTACTTAAGAGGACCATGAAGAGAAAGACATCCCTTGCACTTTGCCTTAGGCTCAGGTAGTGGGGCATCAAAGGTGTTGTCCTTGATCTAGCAATCATGCTGATAACAATGGAAGGCAAAACCAAGGAGTACTATGACCCAAACTCACTGGAACTTTTTTTGAACTCCACTGAATCCATTGACATTGAACTATCTGCTCTCCTAATGCAGAAAATAGGAAACAAAGTCATTAATCCCAGTTGCGGCTCGCTGGTCGCAAAAGGGGTGGGGTGACACTTACTTTCTCCGCTGCTGTGCAGTGCCACTCCCCTGCTTCGTTGCTGGCGCTGCAGGCAGAGGCTCCCATGCTGCCCTGCAGCCAATCCTGACACTGCTCAAAAAAGCATCAGGATTGGCTGGGAGCACCCAGCAAGGGCACTCCCAGGCAGACTGGGAGCCTGTGCAGGCTCTCTCCAGCCCTGCACTGTTTGATTGTGTGTTTGCCCGGCCTGAGACAGCCGGCCAAACACACATGCGCTCTGAGGGGAGTGCTCTGTGCACTCCCCTCAAGTGCTCATCCCACCAATGCCCTGCCACTTTTCAAGAAAACGATAATAAACACAGTTTATAATCGTTTTCTTGAAAAGGTTTTGCAGCTGTCGCTGCTGGTGGTGGGGGGGGGGGGCAACGCTCCTCCACCCTAGTGGAGGAGCTGCCCCTGATTAATCCTAATTTCAGGGTGAGCTTCATGAAGTACACAAAGAAAAGTTACAGAAACATTGTGATAAGGAAGGACTAAACAAGGTACTGGTAGTCCTGGGGAAGGAAGGAGCACATCCTGCTTCCCATTAAAATACACAATGACTCATCTGCGTATAAAAATTATTAAAAGTATTGAGCAACACTTTATATCCGGTGTGGGCAAGGAGAAAGAACCTGCAATGGCATTGACTTTTTACTTTCTTTATCCATCGAACAACGCAATGCATTTCTTTCCCATTAAGGACGTTTATTCCACCCTTTTAGATGCCTTTATATTTTCTTTCAGTTGAGATCTTATTGGAACAAGTCTCTGTCAAACTTGATTGATTTACAACACACCTTAGGCGAATGGAACGACTGCTGAGACCACAGCTTTTTAGAGAGAAGCACTTTCCCCCACCACCCACATCACACCTTCTTTTTGGTTACATTGCCTGATGATTTCCTAGTCGGCAGTTTGTTATTTACTCATGTAAGCTAAACCACCTCTGCCACTTGAAATAAACACGCTGGGCATGTTTAGTAATCTTCCCCACAGCCCAGAGCTGCAAGCAAAGTTGTTGCGCTTCATTGCATTAAAGAGCAGAAAGGCTCCGTATTTACAAAGATATGGAGCTTTTCTTCTCTCTCCTTGTGCCTAGCACCAATGCAGGTACCCTTGCATCATAGTGCAAGGGGGTATGAGTTATAGGTCGGATTTATTTTGTGCAGGGACACCTTCCTGCACAAAACAATCCTTACATGCACTTTCTTCTTTCTATATGTGCAGTTGAATACAAGAAATTAAGATATTTCATTTTGCATTTTGACGCATTCCTAGGTTGGCTAGCTTTAGTAAATCTTGGAATGTGTCAAAACCTATGGGTGGATGCATGGGAATATCCATGATACACCCTTGGAATGCTTTCCTGGTTGAAATGTAACATAGCACAGCACAAGTAGCTGTGTTGCATTACATTTATTTACAAAGCCATGCACGCCACGCAAATCATGGCTTGTGTGGCCTCGTAAATTCAAAATAAGCCTTTGCATTGCCCTGTGTTGGCTTGTACGACACAAGTGCTAAGCAAAGGCTTAGTAATTCTAGGCTCCAGTATATATTCTTCTGTTTAGTGGACCTCCATTTCACCCTCCCTGCATCCCTTCCTTCATTTTGGTTTGATCATTCTGCTTAATGTTTGTTTTGAACTGTCAGAGTGAAGCTTAGTCATGAGTATTACACACACACGCTGCCATTCAAAACAACTGAGCCTAAGGTCCTTAAAATTAAAAGGAGTCTCATCTTATAGAACAAGGTCTTGACAAATATAGCCTCCAGGTCTCCTGATGTTGCTGTTAATCAGTAAAATCACCTTTTTCCTTCTGAATCCTGGAACCTTAAAAGGGACTGGAGGGAGGAGAGCCATTAGCAGCTGAGTCTCCAGTTAAATAGGAGAAAATACTTGTAAAATTATGTTCATTTTATTTGTAGAATACAACATGTACTAAAGCATCTCGCGCTAGAGGGTCCATAACAAGGGTAAGGATTCAATGATGACTGGCTAGGGCCATGACTGGTTCTCTATCAGTGCCTGTTGCTGTATAGGTGGCCATGTTTTGGATGAGCTAAAGCTGGTGGAGAAGCTTTTCGGGGGCTGCCAGTTAGATGGAATTTGAATAATCCTGATTTGACTGGATTAACTCATTTATCACCATGATATAAAAATTTGCCCTGATGATCAGTAGAATCTTCTTTAGCATAATAAACTGGACAAAGCATGTCCAGGACACGCTAGAGCTTCGGCCTTCCACGGAAAGGTTGTCTAGTAGGAACTTCAGGCTGTGGAATTCTTTGGAAGGAGTAGGTGACCAGCTCATAATTGCAGGCCATCCACAGGCATCCCGATTGACTTTGACTGCTGGGACAGGTAAAATCTGTTTTTACTGGGCTCATTCACAATAAATTGGTGGATAATAACCACCAGTGCACAATGGCTAATGCTTAGGGCAGCGAACCGAGGATCTGTCCTAGCTGAAGTGGGCTAGAAATGAGGGGTTAGACTAAAGAGGATCAGGGTATCATCTGTAAATAAGTAAAACAGACTCCATGCTGATGAAGTAATGGTGCTGGAGGTTAGAGACAAAGATTAAGGAAGGAGGTTATAATAGGTCCTTGTGGGATACCAAATGAAAGGGCTTTCGTCTCCAAGCATAGAGGTGGTAACACCACTACTTGAGATCACACCTTTGATCCATTGTAGAACTCATCCCTTTGAACATGCACCTTTTAAGTGTCAAACAGAATGATGTGGTCAATGGAATCAAAATCTGCAGACACACACAAAATCAGCATTCAAACACTGCCCAAGTTTTTAAATTTTCTCCTTGTCTTGTAATATTTTAAAAACATGGACTCACTCAGAGGGTAGATACGCTTTTTCAAAAATTGACAGCAATGGTTCCTTACTGAGGGCAGAATCGGCTTCTCTTTCTAACTCGGCTAGGGTCCCCTTTCTGTACTATTTCACGACTACGTCTAGAATTTGGTGCCTCCTGCCTAGTAAAATGTAATGACTGGAACCTAACACTAGACACAATTCTGGACAGAACTGGCCCTCTAGACTCATCTAATGCCAAAGAGAGGATGATATGAGATGAGGGATAGTGGTCTTCTGGATGCTTGGCATTCTGACAACCTTTGAAATCATACCTTGTTATTGTTCATTTGCAGCTCTTGACCAAGAACAGGCCACTTTTTGGTATCGAGCAATGTACTGCCAGTCACATCACACTTCCCCATCTTGAAAGCAGCATCTCAAACCATTCACAAACACTCTTGGAGTTGGATCTAGGTTATGTAGTACCTGCCTCAAAAAGATGGTGAATTAATATTTTAAAACTACCCGTGGAAAATCAAACCTAAAGTACCATATGTTTACAGTCTTGGAAGATAATAGGGATTCTGTAACCACAGCTCATCTTATGTGTCGGCAAGGAAGACCACATTGAGAGGTCAGATAAGGAAAGACTAGGTTGTAGATAGACATAAAAGTAAGCCAGAAGAGGATAAGTTGAAGGAAGAAATGCCTATCATGACTGAACAGTGTATTATGTGCCAAACACCTTATGTTTTACTTATGCTGGAAAGAAATAAGCTTGCTTCAAGATTATTATACATCTACACAGTTGAGTATGATCTGTCATTCGTCTGAAATGGCAACATCATGAGACGTAAGGAGGCATTGGGCTGTCCCTTATTACCCAATTGTAGAGAGGCACACCATGATCCCTTATATTTACAAAGACTAAGATACACGTCTTACTCATGAATTGATATCACCATAACTTTTTCCGTTTTCTAGACACTTTACTAGTCAGAAAGTATGAGTAACCTTGCAGCAAAGAAGGACTTTTAGGCAATGCCTCCATGCCTACACTGACCAATGAGGGTAGACAACTGGTGGAAGGAGAAATCTTAGTTGAGGAGCTATCTGTAGCAATAACTGTGATGACCCACAGTAAAGTGCAGGGAGACCATTGGCTCCCTGCTGAATTCTTTAAACTAGATGAGGGCCAATTATCTACGTTGTTTCAAGTGGTCTGTAGGAGAACATAAAGCACTGTAATTGTTCTCTCAGAATTTAATAAACCTGCCTCATTTCCAAATCCACTAAAGATTGTACATTGTTTTCAAGCTACTACTTGATTGCCCTTCTCAATATGGATTCTAAAATATTGGTTAAGGTTCTGGCAAATAGACTACAAAAATTAATTGCTAGGCTTAAATATGAGACTCAGGTCAGGTACATCTCTGGCCGTTTGTTCAGGAACCACCTACTCACAATTTCCAACTTAGTGTGGCAAGTGAAGGATGACTCAAGTGAAGAGGTAGAAATCCCACTAGACATCAAGAAGGATTTTGACTGGGTGGAGTGGGAATACCTTTTAGGACCTTGGAGAGAGCAGGGTTATGCAATAATTTCATCTTTAGGGTTTGAAGGCTATCTTCACAGCACAAATGGATTTTGAAATATTCTTGGCAGAAATATCTGAGATCTGGGGAAGTGACAGCTCGGGCAGCCCACTATTGCCTCTTTGATTTTTACTAGCAATAGAACCTCCCAGCAGATAGCAGGCAGAATCACATAATAGTAAGTATAGAATCCCTAGCTAGCGGCTCCAAAATCCTGGACTACACTCGCAAACTCTTACTTACTTTGTCTAATCCTAGGACCTCACTTCCCATTTTTTCGGTTAACTTGTTTGTTTTTTAGACTTTCTCACAGTGTAAAATTAATTTGAAAATAAATGGGGTATTTCCATTATCCAGAGGACCCATGTGTGCAGCTGTGGTTGGGTATAAATTCAAGTGGCTATTGAGTAATTGTAAATACCTGTCCATAGATGTGAACACAGGGCTAGCACGAACTGTGACCAATAACCTGGAACCTCTAAATGCTTAAGCAGCTAATGATTACATTAGGGCCCATAGATCTGCATGTAGTCTAGGTCTGCTCTGCCATACATACATACTGGGTCAGTGTGCCCTATTACAATGTATACGCTGTCCACAGAGCAGCCAAAACTCGAGCCTGCCTTAGGGCCAGCACATTAGTGAAAGACGGATCAGAAATTTCAAATTATCAGCTTGCTTTTGATTGTGCAGGCAGCAACCTTGCCTCCACTTCAAAGGTAGACAGAGTCCCCCCCAATCCCCGTTGGAAGGTGCAGTAAGTGAGGATAGCTGGGGAGGGAAGCATAAAAGGAACCCGTTCCTCCTTTTAAGGGGCACCCTCCGGGGGCGCCCTCTCTATGCACCCTCTGACAGCTGCATTGCCTCTCAGCCCACATCCGTAATATAGTAGAGGCGCAGAAGCACAGTGTTTCTTCATTTGAATCAGGACACATCCATGAGATAGTGCAAGCTCTACCTCTATGCAAGGTCCCTTTCAGACTTAACATAAGTCTGGGCAAGACCTGAGAAACCACAGCAGTGTCTAATCTGTCAAAGAAGCAAGAACTGCCTGCCCTTGGAATCAGCTTGACTGTTACTTCCAGAAGCCAACAGAGAACAGAACCTCACTGACTAAGAGGGCCTATTGGAAAGAGTAGTTGAAATAAACCTGCTCCAGGAACATGAGGCAGGCCCCAGCCACTTGCTCAGCAATTTCTGTCACCAGTAACTACTGAACAGTGACATCCGGGCCCCACTGAAGCACTGTCCACATCGGCTACCACTTAGGTGAGACTCATTTTTCCCATCTGTAAGAAACTGGATTATTATTTGGGGAGGATGGCTACCCACCTCAGTGAATTATCTCAACCCTTGTCAGAATGAGCCCTCAAAGTCACTAAGTATGCAAACTCCTTGTAGTTATGACACAGAGCAAATAGGCTTAACTAAGGGCAATGTGTAAGGTGTTTATGCAGTACCAAAACAGTAATAAAGTCAAAATACAAAACAATAAAGATCTAAATTTAATTAACAAAATGACACCACAAATCCAATAAGGTTAACTGGAGATATGATTTTTAAAAATTTTAAGCAGAATTAAAGCCAAAGAGCACAAAGGGATGATGATAGTCATTGGTTGCTGTAGACAGGAACCTAGACACAATTTGAGACAGACCCAATGGTGTTTAGGTCAGATACACCAACCAGGCTCGTCCTGTTTAAGGATTTTCCCATCTGACCTAGTCCTTTAAGACCCAATCCACCACAGGAGTAAACTTCTAAAATCTGCCATGACCACAGGGCAGGTGCTTAGAGACTCATAGGGTGTCAGGCGGAGGCCAAAAGCCATGTCATCGCCCAGTTCCAGTTGCCACAGGTTAGCTGGCTTCTTCAAGGAAAAGGCCTCTTGTAGCTTGCTGTATCCCTTTAGTTTCAAAGGCGGTCAGCTTTATGACCTTTTGAGTCCACTTCTTTGTCCTTGCTACAAGAGGGAGCAGGTCCAATCCTTCAGGGTTGTTCTCAAGGTCCGGTTATCTTCCCTTTCAGATATTCCCCAAGTCTCATATGTGAGCCCAGCAGACCTGTCAAGTAAGATTTGACACAAAGGATTTGACACTGTAATGTCAAAAATGATTCGACCACCCTCACTTTGCATATCTCGTAGAGTTCACAGTAGTCATCTTTGTCCATTCAGGTCAGCCTATTGTTTGCTCCTGGGAGGCATTTCACACCTACTCCAGGCTAATTACTGACGAGAAGCAGCTGGACAGCAAATGCAAATTAGCCCCTGGGAACTTCAGACATGGAAAAGCAAACTTTCTAAAACTTACTTTTCCTTAATATTTATTACATATCTGACTTCACAATTGGATTCTTTTTTAATAACTTTAGTAAATAGTTGTTTATTCATTTTTCTAGTTGTCCCCATTCCCTAGATACACTATTAGTATTTTAATCTGTACTCTAGTTTTCTACATAGGCCAGTCAGAGTCAAAAATAGCTTTTGGGTGCTAGTCACTGTAAGGACATGGTAATATTAATTTTCTACATCTCCCTCTTTTAAATACCAAACTCCCTACATTGTGGGCTATCAGGCTTACAGATGGGTGACTTAATAATACTTTAAAGGGAGGTTTCTACCTGTCAAAACAGGTTTATTCTGACAGGTCTCAGTGTATGTTTTGCCTTGTTACTATCAAACTACAGTGCTAGGCCTTTCTCATTTCCATGTAACTCATTTTTATAACCATTTATGAATACTTAAGTGTCATAGGAGTACATTTACACATGAATAAATGTGCGACACAGTACAATTTATCCACAGGCAAAATACCTTTGTGTGGTGAAGCTCTTTCATATACAACCCACAAATTTCGGGGCATTCACTGCTCAATACTCCCATGAAAATGGACTTACTCCTGCCCTTGATAGAAGTAAATCATCAAGCATTTACGGGTTTGCCTAAAGTATCTAATACCAACAAACTCTTAAGGACTTTACTGTTCACTGACATTTCCAATAGGGACTACTTTATAACTGCACACCAAAACACTTGGAAAATAATGTATCTGGGCACATACAAATCCTTTTGCAAACATGCATTTGTGCATCTCCTATCCCAAGTGATCTTTGCAAACCCACAACCATGTTGTTGTTCTGTTCTTTTGATGAGCAACCTGCATTTTTTGTCCTTTTGCATAGGTACAGACATTTCTTTGTGAATTTGGCTCCAGACATGTTAGTTTATGTGTATATTTGTTAAATGTAAAATGTATTTATTTGGTAACATATTTTACCAAATACAATAAATATGAATACATTCATAAAGCACAGTTCAATTTGTTTTGTAACAATGATGATCTGTAATGATTTTGCTAGGACTTGACACTGTGACTCTGCAGTCGGACAGTGATCAATCAATCAATCAGGCACTTGTGAAGCACGGCTTATCACACATGGGGTCTCAAGGCATTGTAGTGGGCGTGTTACTCGCTCAAAGAGCCAGGTCTTGAGATCCTTTGTGAACTGCTTCAGTGAGGCGGCCTGTCTGAGATTGAGAGGGAGTGTGTTCCATGTCCAGGCTGTGAGGTAAGAGAAGGATCTGCCTCCAGCTGTGCCCTTCCTGATTCTGGGGGTGGCAGTGAGAGCAAGTTAGGAGGATCGGAGCTGCCTGGGGGGGTGTAGAAGGTCAGGTGGTGGTTAAGGTAGTCCAGTCCGATGTTGTGAAGTGCCTTTTAGGTGTGCAGTGAATCCTAGTTTTTTAAATGAGATACAGGAGTTAGCTTAGCCTTTGGCTTGCAGGCTTGTTCCCCCCGTCACCCAGTGGCTTTTACCCTACTTAGCTTGCTCTGTTTTAGCACATTTATTTAATTAAATCTTTTAAGATGGCTGCCTTATTTTTAGTTAGGCCCATGTTTTAGTTTTGCGTTATCAGTGCCACTGCGCTAAGGTATCAATATCTAGTGACAAAGATAAACAAACTTTAGGTGTTCACATTAGGTACTTTCCCTCTTCACGTTTTCGAGGGAATTGTTTATATAAATTACCGTCCCAAGCATGTCTTGTTATCTTTTGTTTGGGAACAGACCTCATCAGGGGTCCAAGCAGATCTGTATAAATATTCCTCACTTAAACAGATAGTCAGAGGGATTTGGAGCAGATGCCATCGCTGCTATTGATGCTGCACGTCGCCTTGACACTGACCCAGTCTTTGTGTCCCTATGGAGTCTGAGCTAGAGACCTCATTCCAAGATAACAAGGGTGGGGGGCTCTTCTCATGGACATGGCATTGGCAGATTAGGTTTAACATACCTAAGCTCTCTTTCAGGTTAGAGGTTAGGCTCATTATGCTAGGGTATTAGGACATATCTCATACTTTATGTCATTACATGTTATTACAAGATGGTGGGGGTCTTTGTGTTAATGACTCTTGTCTTTACGATTCTGTTTCTTGCACTGTTCATTATCCTAATCATTGCAATCCAAACAACTCAACGCACATTGCAGTTTTGCTAAATAAAAGGTATTGAAACTTTACTGCATCTTCTTCATTGAACGTGTTTGATTGAGACATGGTGTTTATGTGAGAAAGGGGAAATCTCAGTTTAACCACGAGACTCTCTGAGATGTCACACTCTTGAGTCCATGCGTAAAGGCTGCCACAAATCACCTTTTACTGTCTGAGTTTTTGGTGAGGTGCTGCTTGTAAGCCGCGAGGGTTGGGACGACAGTTGCGACTTGTTGTAGGACTGGCATAGTTGCCTACAAACAGAGGTACTGTCATCCTTAAACCAGCAGTCTTGCATAGAGCAAAAGTCAAACTATGACAGGTGTGTGTCAGTAGCTTGAAAGTGATGCATTTGTCGACCGAGAGCCAGTGAAGGTCTCTGTGGTGGGCGGAGTTGTGACGGAGGCGGGCGATATCTGTCTGGGTGCTGCGTTCTGGATTCTCTGTATTCTTGCTTGTAGTTTCTTAGTGATGTCAGCGCAGAGTGCATTGCCAAAGTCCAGTTTGCTGCTGACAAGAGCATTTGTGACCATCCTTCTTGTCTCGGTGGGGATCCACTTGAAAATCTTCTGAAGGAGATGCAAAGTGTGGAAGCATAACGATGAGACGGAGTTGACTGGGTGGGTCATGGAAAGCGTGGAGTCCAGGTTGATGCCCAGGTCGCGTGTGTGGTCAGTGGCGGTGGGGCATTTCCTAGGGTGATAAGCCACCAGGAGTCATACCAAGCAGAGGGGGTGGGGCTGAATACGTGGATCTCTGTCTTGTCTTAGTTGAGTTTGAGGCAGCTGGTTTCCATCCAGGTGGCGACTGTTCTCATTCCATTGTGGAAATTTCTCTTGGCTGTTGATAGGTCGTCGGTCAGACAGAGGATCAGGTGGGTATCGTTGGCGTAGGAGATGATGTTTAGGTCGTGCTGTCTAACATTTTTAGTGAGTGGGACCACTTAGATGTTTAAGAGGGTCGGACTTAGTGAGGATCCCTGGGGTACTCCGCAGCAGATTTCTTTCGGTGCTGAGGTGAATAGTGGAAGTCTGACTCTCTGGTTTCTTCCTGTGAAGAAGGATCAAATCCATTCCAGTGCTTTGCCTTGGATGCTGGCATTGTGGAGTCTTGTGCAAAGGGTGGAGTGGGAGACTGTGTCGAACGTAGCAGAGAGGTCAAGGAGGATGAGGGCGGCCATGTCTCCGTGGTCCAGTATGGTGCGGATGTCATCAGTGGCTGTGGGGAGGGCTGTTTCGGTGCTGTGATTGCACCTGAATCCAGATTGGGAGGGTCTAGGATGTGATTTGATTTGGGGAACTCTGTGAGTTGTAGGTTGATGATCTTTCTGTTAACATGGCTGGGAGGGGGAGCAGATAGATGGGTCTGTAATTCTTCATCTCCTTTGGGTCAGCAGAGGGTTTCTTTAGGAGCAGGTTGATCTCTGCGTGCTTCCACTCAGATGGGAAGGTGGTGGTTACGATGGGACGGTTGATAGTTCTGCAGAGCTCTGGTGCAATGGTGGTGTTGGCCAAGTTGAAGATGTGATGTGGGCACGGATCCAATGGTGCCCCTAAATGAATGGAGTTCATGAGTTTCCGGGTGTCTTCTGTGTTGATAGGGGTCCAATGGTTCAGGGTTTGGTGCAGCGTGGGTCTGTGGTGATGCTGGTGGGCGGGTTTCAGTTTTTGAATCCTTCATATATGTCCTGGATTTTCCAGTGGAAAAAAGTAGTGAGCTTGTCGCAGAGGTCTTCAGAGGGGAGGATGTCTGATGTGTCGGTTCCGGGGTTTGTGAATTCCTTGACTAGTGTGAAGAGCTCCTTGCTGTTGTGTGCGTTTGTGAGGAAGTGCCTTCTTGGCATGATTACCCCCTAACTTCTTGCCTTTGCTGATGCTAAGTTATGATTTGAAAGTGTGCTGGGACCCTGCTAACCAGGCCCCAGCCCTGGTGTTCTTTCCCTAAACTGTACATTTGTCTCCACAATTGGCACAACCCTGGCACTCAGCTAAGTCCCTTGTAACTGGTACCCCTGGTACCAAGGGGCCTGATGCCAGGGAAGGTCTCTAAGGGCTGCAGCATGTCTTCTGCCACCCTAGGGACCCCTCACTCAGCACATGCACACTGCTTCACAGCTTGTGTATGCTGGTGGGGAGAAAATGACTAAGTCGACATGGCACTCCCCTCAGAGTGCCATGCCAACCCCACACTGCCTGTGGCATAGGTAAGTCACCCCTCTAGCAGGCCTTACAGCCCTAAGGCAGGGTGCACTATACCACAGGTGAGGGCATATGTGCATGAGAACTATGCCCCTACAGTGTCTAAGCAAAACCTTAGACATTGTAAGTGCAGGGTAGTCATATGAGTATATGGTCTGGGAGTTTGTCAAACATGAACTCCACAGCTCCATAATGGCTACACTGAAAACTGGGAAGTTTGGTATCAAACTTCTCAGCACAATAAATGCACACTGATGCCAGTGTGCAATTTATTGTAAAATACGCCCAGAGGGCACCTTAGAGATGCCCCCTAAATACATACCCGACTTCTAGTGTAGGATGACCAGTTCCTGCCAGCCTGCCACACACCAGACATGTTGCTGGCCACATGGGGAGAGTGCCTTTGTCACTCTGTGGCCAGGAACAAAGCCTGTACTGGGTGGAGGTGCTTCTCACCTCCCCCTGCAGGAACTGTAACTGTAACACCTGGCGGTGAGCCTCAAAGGCTCACCCCTTTTGTTACAGCGCCCTAGGGCATCCCAGCTAGTGGAGATGCCCACCCACCAGCCACTGCCCCCACTTTTGGCGGCAAGGCTGGAGGAGATAATGAGAAAAAGAAGGAGGAGTCACCCACCAGTCAGGACAGCTCCAAAGGTGTCCTGAGCTGAGGTGACCCCTACCTTGAGAAATCCTCCATCTTGAGTTTGGAGGATTCCCCCAATAGGATTAGGGATGTGCCCCCCCCAGACCTGAACACACCCCTAAATTCAGTATTTAGGGGCTCCCCATATCCTAGGAAATCAGATTCCTGCAACCTGAAGAAAGAAGAAGGACTCCTGACCTACAAGCCTGCAGAGAAGGAGGAAGACGACAACTGATTTGGCCCCAGGCCTATCGGCCTGTCCCCAACTTCAAAAACCTGCTCCAGCTACGCATCCGACAGGGACCAGCGACCTCTGAAGTCTCTGAGGACTGCCCTGAACTACAGGACCAAGAAACTCCCATGAACAGCGGCCCTGTTCAAAACCAGCTACTTCTTTGCAACAAAGAAGCAACTTCCAAGGACTTCACGTTTCCCACCGGAAGTGTGAGACTCTACACTCTGCACCTGACGCCCCCCGCTCGACCTGCAGAAAACCAACACCTCAGGGAGGACTCCCCGGGGACTGCGAGCCTGTGAGTAACCAGAGACGACCCCCCTGAGTCCCCACAGCGACGCCTGCAGAGAGAATCCAGAGGCTCCCCCTGACCGCGACTGCCTGTAACAAGGGGCCCGACGCCTGGAACCAACACTGCACCAACAGCCCCCAGGACCTAAAGGAACCGAACTTTGATGCAGGAGTGACCCCCAGGCGACTGTCTGCCTTGCCCAGGTGGTGGCTGTCCCGAGAAGCCCACCCTGTGCCTGCCTGCACCGGTAGAGTGATTCCCGGGTCCCTCCATTGAAACCTATACGACACCTGCTTTGCACACTACACCCGGCCGCCCCTGTGCCGCTGAGGGTGTGTTTTGTGTGCCTACTTGTCCCCCCCCCAGTGCTCTACAAGACCCCCCTGGTCTGCCCCCGAGGACGCAGGTACTTACCTGCTGGCAGACTGGAACCGGGGCAGCCTTGTTCTCCATAGGCGCCTGTGTGTTTTGGGCACCTCTTTGACCTCTGCACCTGACCGGCCCTGTGCTGCTGATGTGGTAACTTTGGGGTTGCCTTGAACCTCAACGGTGGGCTGCCTATGCCCCAGAACTGAGACTTGTAAGTATTTTACTTACCTCCTAATCTAACCTTTACTTACCTCCCCCAGGAACCGTTGATTTTTGCAGTGTGTCCACTTTGAAAATAGATTTTTGCCATTTTTACAAAGACTGTACATGATATTGTTTTCATTCAAAGTTCCTAAGGTATCTAAGTGATGTACCTTACATTTAAAGTATTAACTGTAAATCTTGAACCTGTGGTTCTTAAAATAAACTAAGAAAATATATTTTTCTATATAAAAACCGATTGGCCTGGAGTAAGTCTTTGAGTGTGTGATCCTCATTTATTGCCTGTGTGTGTACAACAAATGCTTAACACTACCTTCTAATGAGCCTACTGCTCGGCCACACTACCACAAAGTAGAGCATTAGAATTATCTACTTTTGCCACTATCTTACCTCTAAGGGGAACCCTTGGACTCTGTGCACACTATTTCTTACTTTGAAATAGTATATACAAAGCCAACTTCCTACAGCGTTGGTGCTGATGCGTTCTTGAATGGCACCTTTCTTGGAGGCTCTGATGCGCTGGTGGTGCGTGGTGACTGCATCTTTGTAAGCTATGTGGTTGTTTTACTGTTTCTCCACAAGGGAGGTGTTCGGTTTGGTCTGAATTGTGAAGTGGAGGTGTTTGAGGGTGGTTGGTTCTGCATCTCTGTGGTGGTCGACAGGCAGAGGGTGTTCCTATAGACTATAGCGACGCCTCCTCCATGGTGAATTAACTCTGTCTTTGTGGACGATTTTTCAGCCATCGGGAATGGCAGTGGAGATGTCCTTGGCGGAGGTGGGGGTGCTCCAGGTCTCTGTGAGGAAGGCGACGTCAGGGACGATCAAGTGGAGGAGCTCCAAGACTTCTACTGTGTGTTTGGTGACTAAGCGGGTGATGAGGAGTATGCATTTGAGGTGTCTGTCGGGCTTCAGGCGGGATGGCGTGCTGACACAGGTGAGGGAGGAGAAGCGGCAGGGGAATGGTCCATGAGTGTTCTTTGGGTCGGCTTGGCAGCAGGCTGAGGATCTTCCAGGGTTGAGGGCGTGCACAGCGTTGGCGCTGTAACGGTGGGTGGTGCAAGAACAAGGGTTTGTGTCACTGGGCGTGGTCCAGGCACGAATGGGTGCAGACGGGCTTGCCTTGACTATAATTGTACACATTGTAGATTTTATTCCTTAGCTAACTGGCATATGTTACTAGCGTTGGATAAGCTGTCCATGCCACTGAGTAGAAATGTTATGCCAAGTAATGTACATTTACATGGTGGCTGTCCTCAGCCACTATAATAGCTCTGGAATATTATGAGTGTGCTGTGTGAGGTCAGTGTGACTGAAGGGAGTGTTGTCAGTTACAGCTGAACAGGCACAGGGAGCTTCACTGCACTCTGTTATCTGCAGTAAAAAAGCAATCATTGTCAAAACTGATACGTTTTGTCTACATGAGAGCTATTGGCTTTGTCAATGGTTTTTAGCCATGTTGAAGTTTAGAAAAATATACTATGTCAAAACCGTCGCTGACTGAGTCACGGCACTTTTCAATCTTTACTTTAAGGCATGGGTACTTGCAAACATTTTCCCAGTGGCCAAAAAGTTTGGTCTGTGGTGTGCCCGAGGGCCGCATCAATGCCAGAGGAATGGAGGTTGGGTGAGAGGGTTGGGAGTATTGGCAGTTAAGTATCGGTAGGCGAAGCGAAGGATATTCTTCAAGTGGCTAAATTGAGCAATATGAAACTCCCTGGTTACCTCCTTTCCTTAACACAGTTAACCTTGAAATCAATGATTGCCTCTCTATTTATGATTTTTATATTGTTAGAGCTGAATCGGGTGAACAACCCAGTACTCCTGTTGCCCAGGGGGCCGCATGCGTAGGGGGACCATGTGGCCCCCGGGCCTACTTTGAGTACCCATGCTTTAAGGCATGCTGAACCACGCTGCGGTACAACATGGCTAAAAAACATTGACAACGTCAATAGCTCTCATGTAGGCGAGGCCTATTGACTATGCCAGTGCTTGTTTTTATATTTGTATAATAAAGTTGAATACATGCGTTACCATATTCAACGAAGACCCCTCATCTGAGCTCACAAGAGGGGTGAGTGGTTTTCTGTCAGATATCAGTCACACTCAGTGAGGCTGATGCGGGCCCAGCCTTGCATAGGCAACTCAGCGAGATATGTTTGCGATTCTCAGCATCACGAGGTTTGCATTCAGCCCGGGGAGGGGTGTGCTATCGTCACCATATAACACTGGCACCATTTCCTGCTGACTCTAGTAATCCTGAATAGCAAGGGACGGTGCTGCAAAAAGGGGCTGTGTTTACTGGATTTACTATAGCGCTTTTCTCCAACAGCGATGTGCAAAATTTATGACTGTACAACAAACAGGACATGATTACCAGATGAAACCGTGAGAGAGAGAGACACATAGGTACGGGAGAACAACCAATGTTAAAAGAAAGCGTACTTAACTTAGCATGTTTGAAAGTAACAAAAAATAGTGGTATAAGTAAAACGAGTGTCTAAAATAACAAGTCCAGGCCAAAGTCTCAAAATCCAGGCCAAAGTCTCAAAACCGTCTTCCATTAAAAGTGATGACGAACATCCCAGCGCCGCCCAGGATCACAGGGCGGAGGCGGTTGGGCAGCAGGAGGCCAAATGTCCAAGTCCATCCAGGTAGTGTTCCAAGAAGACGCACGTAGACTTCCGAGAGGCGGCTGGCTTCCGGATGGTGCGAGGCACGAGGTATGACGATTAAGGCGCACTTCCCCCCGCACTGCAGACCGCTGGTTTACAGCGCAACGATAAGAGGGCATCAGCCTGCAACCAATGGCCTTACCGCCGGCTGAGAAGGAGAGCCTAAATGGCGAACTGTATTTTTGCTTGGGACTCGGACAATTGTTGCTGGGGAGCCGTGAGGGTAAATTGAGGTCTTGGACTAGGACGTTTTGTACCTCTAGACCAGTTAGACTAGGAATAGTTATTTCTTCTGCCACATGAGAGTGCAATATGACATCGTTTCTTATAAAATAATTCAGGGGATCACATGTGCAAGTATTTCTGAATTTCGCATTTGCTGTGTAGCATTCATTTATTACTGTCCAGTTTCTATAAAACTGTCTGTGTGCTGTCATGTTTCTAACCGTGATAATATCCCAGAAAACAGTTATTAAGAAGAGAGAAATGGGAGAAAGCAGATGGGGGATTAGTGACTTCAGTTCGTTCAAATGTGTACAGGAAATGGACGGATTAGCTAAAACCAGACTTATTCTTCGTGTTTTTCCCCATTAGCTCGCTTCCACACGCCCCACGCACCCTTGATTCCGTGTAATCAGATCAAGTAGTGGAGCTGGGATTCCAGGCGTAAACATATCTAGACTAGTAACTAATGTTAGAAGCACTCACAGCACGTCAAAACTGCATGACTATTGCAAAGCTTGTTTTTTTGTTAACAGTAACTAGATTGTGAAGATGGGACTCACGGTGTTGCGCATTTTAATTTGAAAACCAGTGCACATATTATAATTAGGGCTCCCTGTTTCCGTTTTTACAGATTTTTACACATAAATACAGACAGAAAACATTGTGTTTCCTGACTGTTTTTATTTTTAAAAGCAGAAACATACAGATAATTTGGCTTCTTTTGAGTGATTCTCTGTGCCGCCATTAATGACTTTTAGACCAGTAGCTGTACATATTGGCAGCATGGGGAGTTAAAACGAGAATTATATTTGCTCAAATTACTACATATCTCAACAGGCATTTGTGCTGTTATGCTATTGTTTTCATGCGTTTTTGGTTTTTTTTTTTGGCAGTGTAATGTGCTAAAACTTGACAGACATTAAATTATGTGTGCACGTTTATCTGTTAAAGAAATGTGGAAAAATACAAGTTATAAACTCATCTGGTCACAAAACAACTATGGGAAAATACCAACAGGATGAGCAGAAAATAAATATGGATAAATACAGTCAGAAACATAAAAAAAAAAAAAATACCCTAAAACCGGGAGCCCTAATTATAATGCATACACAGTTTGCCCATTTCTAAGCATTGAAAACCACTGGCATTACTACTAACCAATTTAACAGTGTTTAGTTTATCGACCTCTGTAGATGAATGGCTAAGTTTGTCTTGTGAACTTTAAATCTATGCACAGATGTGAGCTGAAGACTTCCATAGCTTCACCTGGGTAGCCTTAGAGAGATTTGAATGGCCATTTCTTATATTTGACAGGAGTCAGGTTTATCGACCTAGGGTGCATCATCTCAGCATTTTCTGTTTCTGCAAACAGAAATCGAGGCCTCGAAGAAGACAGGGGATTCAACTGTACATTAGATGCTGCAATTTCCTTTGAAGGCAAGTTATAAGTACGAAAGATTGAAATAAATCACCAACAGGGAAGGGGATCTGGGTACAGAGAAGCAAGGACAAATGGGAGGGTTGGGGGCATGAGGTCCGTAAAATAAACTCTACCTTGTAATGAGCTACCCAGCTCTTGGCGGTATGACCTCCTGTCCTTTCCCCACCAAATGTGCACATAGTACATCCAGGGCTGGCTTTAGGGTGATGCGACCGGTGCAGCTGCACCAGGTGCTGACCCGGATGGGGGAGCGCTGACCCGAGGGTGGAGGGGTGCTGTGTTTAGCAATAACCTACGAAACTTGCCATTTAAAAGCACCCGCTGGAAAGTTCCAGGAAGCAATTAAAATGTTAAGATAACTCTTGTGATTAATGTTCCTGCTAGAGAAAGGGATCGATATTTTGTACAGTGGCACTTTTGACTCAAAGTAGTGCAGAGGGTTAATATGCCTGCTTCAAAGAACATATTTTATGTGGATAGTTGAGTGGATTAGTAAAGCTAGCCTTTACCAACCCTTTCAAACAAATGAAATGTATGTGAGAGGGGCTGTGAAGAGATGGGGGTCGCTTGAGGGAATCCCAGGAGGTGGTCATTGGGTGAAGGGGGCACCAAAATAATTGCTGCACCGAGTGCCATGAGCGCTAAAGCCGGCCCTGAGTACATCCTCTGGCCAGGCATGGCCAGAGGCTATAAGTAAATGGAGGAAGGACACGTAGGGCCTGATTACAACTTTGGAGGAGGGTGTTAATCCATCCTAAATGTGATGGATATCCTGCCCACCTTATTACGAGTTCCATAGGATATAATGGACTCATAATACGGCGGGTGGTATATCCGTCACATTTGGGACAGATTAACACCCGCCTCCAAAGTTGTAATCAGGCCCGTAGTCTTCCGACCGCACTGTATACCTTAGTGTTGTCTCTTCATTTCAGCAGCACTGCTGGTATAGTATAATCACCCTGACTGGCAGTGACCTTTTCAGGCCAGGTTAATACGTTGGCGATGAGGGTCCCCTGCCCACACACCTCACCTCTGAGAAAGTCTGCGACCCTGTGCACCAACCATGCCAGCTGGAGTGAAGGCTGCGCATCTGGAGTACTGCATCCACCGCCCGCATGCTACAGTTGCCGTTGCAGGCACGAGATACGCAGTGCCTACCTGCTATCTGGCCCACCTCTGGCACCGCTGCTGGCGAGTCGTTTCATCTGAGCGGGATTGCTTAGCAGCCTCCCCAGTGGCCTATGGACTGTCTCTGTGGCTGGCCCTGAAGCCCCACCCCCATAGTTAGTCAGCGCTGCCCCGTGATAGGCCAAGTCACACAAAGCTGGCCCCAGCCATCCTCATTCATCCTGCCACCCTGATTGTTGCCTACGCTGTGGCATGCACTCATTCTGGATCTGACCTGAAGATCTGTGGAGCACGAGGTGCATTTGTCATTAAGTGAGTGTTTTAACTGTGCGTTCCATATCTGGACTGTCCTGCCTGCCATGCCCCGCACACATCCCCACACAGCTCGCTCACTGGCTGCCCCCCCTGTATTCAGCACACCATTGAGGCCCGCTACAACCTGGTACACCCCTGTGAACATTGTGATACCATCCTGTGTGCTGCTCCACAAGTATCCTGCAACACACAAGCCAGGAGACAGCACAACCCTAGAGACTTGCTGGTGTTCACCCTGAGAAGTTGGGAGGATGGCAATGGTGTGTCTGAGATGGTGCACATAGACCACCAAAGCAGCTTAATGAATACCTAAGAGTTACGGATCACGTCACTAGTGGGCCAAGGAAGTGCCTCATGCCCCGTTGACTATGGCAGACGACCGAGCAGTGGCTGCACCCCCAATGCATTTTCCTCAACAGCATACCATGGCAGGGGTACTCCAACCATTCAGCAAACTTGTGGACCTCGCAAAAGCATCCCTTTACGGGAAGATATGTGTAGGACTATAGAACTATTTAATTGCAGCTTCTGAACAAGATGGAGACCTCAGACAACCTGTGTGATCGAAGTAGCAGGGTCCCTCATAGACACCGGTGACTCCAATGTTATGGACATGCAGCAATACCGGCACGTCCAACCGTGCACAAAATTGCTACCCTCCAACACAAAAATCTTCACGTATGGGAGCCTCACGCCTTTGCCACTGAAGCTAGGCATGACGGTAATTGTCAAGTCTGATGACAAAGAGATCCAAACCACTTTCCACATTTTCCACAGGAAAGCAGATACTCTTCTCAGCACCTACTTGGTGGAAGACTTGGGGTTAGTGTTGTTTGCGATAAGTGTGAGAGTATTTCAGATAGACGAAGTGCTAAGTCAATTCCCTGAACTATTCTTTGGTCTAGGGTGTATCAAGGCCCCACCAATCAAGTTGCACATTGAAAAGTCAGTAAAGCCCACCACCCTACAATACCAGTGCATCACTTTTCACCTCCGTCCACTAGTGGAGCAAGAACTGAACAAGCTGGAAAGCCAAGGAGTGATAGAAAAGGTAAAAGGGCCGACCGCATATGTATCTTCATGCGTCTTCCTAAACAAGCAATAAAACAGCAGAGGAACACAACATCCACTATAGATGACATAATCGCCAACCTGAACGTCTCCAGGTGTTTTTCCAAGTTAGACCTATATCCCGGATACCATCAGTTATGCCTATCTGAGGAGAGCAGCTACATAACTACATTCTCAACACATCTGGGACATAGGCGATATTAGCGACTACATTTTGGCATCTCCTCCGCAGCAGAGGTATTCTACGACACCATTCAAAAACCCCTATCAGGTCTCCAAGGGGTCATGAACGTGAGTGACAACATCCTCATTCATTCTACTACTGCGGAGGAGCATCACCAGCATTTTCAAGCCACTCTCAAGCACCTGTCGGAGCCGGCCTAACTCTTTACAAGAAGTCTCATTCTTCTAGATGTCAATCGAGTTCTTCGGGTACATCTTCAGCCAGGAAGGCATGCAGATTGACCCCCAGAAGTCACAGGTAATCAAGCCAGCTCCGGCACTGTGAACCGTAACTGAGGCGCATAGTTTCTTAGGAATGACCAGCTATTCGGGTGTGGCCATACCAAACCAAGCCATACTTGCTGACCCACTCCAGGGCCTCACCAGGGTTGGGGTCACAGAGAGGAGGAGGCCTTCCAACCCCTCTGTTGGAAATGGCCCTTTTTGCAGGGTTATCTCCAAACTTTTTGCCTCTGACCTATTTTTGACTGTGTGCTGCATCTTGTTTTTGCTGGCTTTAGGGCTTTGGGCACCTTACCACTGCTGACCAGTGCTAAAGTGAAAGTGCTCTCTGTCTAAATGGTATTGGTGATTGATTTCTCCTTGACTGACATGTTTGATTTACTATTAAATCCTACTAAATCCTTAGTATAGTGCACCAGGTGTGCCCAGGGACTGTAAATCAAATGCCACTAGTGGGCCTGCAGCACTGATTCTGCCATCCACATGAGTAGCCCTGTAAATATGTCTCGGATCTGCTACTGTAGTGTCTGTTAGGGTAGTTTTAAACTGCCATTTTGATCTGGCAAGTGCACCCATTTCCCAAGCCCAAACCTTCCCCTTTACTACATATTAGTCACCCCAAAGTAGGCCGAAGGCAGCCCGATAGGCAGGGTGCAGTGTATTTAAAAGGTAGGACATGTACTGGTGTGTTTTACATGTCCTTATAGAGAAATATTGCTAAATTCAGTTTTCACTATTGCAAGGCCTATCTCTCCCATAGGGTAACATGGGGATTGCCTTGAAATATCTTTTAAGCGTAATTTCTCATTGAGAGCAGATAGAGATATGGGGTTTGGGGTCTCTGAACTCACATTTTAAAAATACAACTTTTGGTGAATTGTAGGTTTAAAAATGCCACTTTTAAAAAGTGGGCATTTTCTTGCTTAACCATTCTGTGCGTCTGCCTGTTTGTGGAATACACATCTGAGTCCGGATGAAAGTTGGGGTGTTTGTAAATTCACTCTAGATAGTCGCACAGAGGCAGCTGAGGTGTGCCCTGCATTTCCTGATGGGTCTTCCTGAGCCAGAGTGGTGGGAGGAGCTGACACTTGCGCCTAAATAGGGCAGTACCTGTCTTCACACAAAGCAATCTCCAACCCCCTGGATTGTGTCTGGGGCCAGGCCAGGGCAGGAAAAGACAGGGTCTTGTGCATTACAAAGACTTTTCTTTGAAGTTTGCCTACTTCAAAGACAAACATGGGTATAAGTACTAGACCTCTGACACCAGAAAGTTAAAACACTCCTGGACTTATTGCCAGGAAGAAGAGCTGGATGCTGTAGGGGGACTCCCACTCTGCTTGTTGCTGTGTTGTGCTGGCTTGCTGTTCTTGACCTGGGGGTTAAAGGACTGGACTTTGCTTTTTACATCCTGCTTCCAAGGTTTTCCAATGGCTTGAACTGAGCTTGCCTCCTGTTAAGAAGTCTCAGGGACATCAAAGACTGCATCTGGCAGTGCTTGGGCTCTTCTGCTGAGAGTCCTGACTTGCCATTTGGTGTCAACTGTAAACTGATGAAGAAAATCCACGCACTGATATTCTGCAGCTGAAAAACTGATGCAACGCCCTGCAGAATCGACACAGCCCCTTCTCACGGTTGAAGATTGACGCAATTACTGTGTCACTGCAGTTCCATCATCACACGTCTAGATTTGCCATGCTTAGTCCCTGGGCTTCAATTTCTCATCAATACTACACTTCAGTAAATGACCGAGGCTGAGTGGTCGTAAATCAACACATCACCCACTTCTTGCAAGGAGAGAACCAATGCAACACCTCCCCTGCCAGTAAGGAACAGCAACATCGCCTCACCTGCGAAGAAAGAATTGATGCATCACGTCCCATGCACAGTAAGGAACTGATAAATCGTTTTTCATTTTCGGTGCCTCACCTTCCCTGTGGCCCGCATCGTTTTTGACGCATCACAGGTACTTTGTGCTGAGAAGATACAGCCTTTGATTCCTATGGACTAATACTCATTTAAACTTTTAAAAAGTGATATCTTGACTTTTGTATGTTGAATCTTTTTCATTTTGGTCTTGTTTTCCTCAGATAAATATTTGCTATTTTTCTAAACTGGTTTGGAGTACTTTTGCAGTGTTTTCACTGAGTTACTGTGTGTGTGTACGAATGGTTTACACATTGCCTCTGAGATAAGTATGACTGCTTGTGTCAAGCTACCAAGGGGGTGAGCAGGGGTTATTTTAGTTATGTGACTCTTGTACTCTGAGTAGAGTGAGAGTCCCTACTTGGACATGGTACAAACCACTGCCAACTAGAGACCCCATTTCTAATACTCTTAAGGAAGCACTACTGAGCAAAACAACAATTTTGTATTTTGACCCCAAGAAGAAAACAGAGCTCATAGTAGATGCCAGCCCCATAGACTGGGGTCCATTCTTACCCATGAAGTAGAACCCGGCAGATGCGCATCACTGGCTTTTGCAGTCAAAGCTTTCACGCAAGCCAAGAAGCGCTATGCGCAGATTGAAAGAGAAGCCCTGGTGTTAAAATGGGCCTCTGGCCATTTTCACCTCTACCTTTGCGGGAGCCATTTAGAGTGGTCACCAACCACCAGCCGCTCATTCCTTTGTTCAAGGGCACCGCACATATACCCTGCCAAAGACAGAATGCTGGGCCATTCAACTTCATCATTACTGCATGGAGGTAAGCTACCACCCTGGTGCCAAGAACACAGCAGACTTTTTGTAACAACACCTGCTGCAACCTGCTGATGAAAGCACGACTACTGATGAAGCAGTGAAAGAATATGTACAACCATTGTTCCACAGCGCCAGCCCTTGAACATTTGACCTGTAAGAACTATTGGATGCCACAACTGATGATGCCGTACTGACAAAGGTGAAAAACACCCTAGCCGGAGGGTCCTGGCAAAATTTCCTCAAAGATGCCAACGACAGGGCGAGCCTGGAGAAGGACAGACCAACAATATTCAGGAGGGTCCGCAGTGAGCTCAGTGAGACTTAGGATGGTTATATACTATGAGGACACTGGCTGGTAATTCGTGACAGCCTCCAACAACGAGTGACCATGCTAGCCCACTGAGGACATCAGGGCACAACAAAGAAGAAGTGGTGCATGTGCGGCAAAGTGTGTTTTCCCAGCCTTGAAGCCTCTGTAGATGACCTTGTGAGGCAATTGTAGGAAGCTGGCCTGGTGTGTGGTAGGTACCTAATGTAGTTACACCTTATACCAGGTCCAGGTATCCCCTATTAGTGTAGTGTAGGCAGTGTCTAGAAGCCAGACTCTCTAGAGGTAGCTGTGGATGAGCAGCCAAGGCTTATCTAGGAGACATGCAAAGCTCATGTAATACCACTGTAGTCATACAGCATTTACACACATGAAATAATCACACAGTATTACAAAAATAAAGGTACTTTATTTTAGTGACACAAATGCCAAATTACTAGAAAGGCAATTCTCCAATAGGAGGTAAGTAAACACACCAAATATCAGAAATAGGCATAAATAGCAATAGAAAACAGTGCAATAGTAAATAGGCAACAGTGACCCTAGGGGGAGCCCAAACCATATCATAAAAAATGGAATGCGAATGCAGGTCCCCCAGCTAGGTAAGTGAATTGTGATGAGGGGAGCTGGGGGGTACTAGGAAACCCCAAAGGTAAGTACCACAGTGCCCCCTAGAGACCAGGAGGAAAGGACTGCGAGAAACCAATGTGGATTCCTAAAGAGGAAGACCTGTGAAAGAAGGGGACCAAGTCCAGAAGTCACAGGAGAGTCCAGGAGGAGCAGGAGCTACCACCCACCCAGCTGTGGTTGCAGGAGTTGGTCGACGGTAGGATGAAGACAGTCAGAAATGCAGCTCTGGAGCAGGTGAAGAGTTCCTGGAGGATGCAGTTGATGTCCCACACCGGATGGATAATCCTGCAAGCCGAATATGAGGATCCACCCAAGAGAGAGGGACCCTAATAGCCCTAAAAGGGGGATTGGTCACCTAGCCAGATGACCATCTATCAGGAGGGAGCTCTGATGTTACCTGCCTGACCTGGCCACTCAGATGCTCCCAGTGGTCCCTGCTAACCTTGGATTCAAGATGGCAGAACCCAGGAGCTCTGAGCACCACCCTTGGGGTATTGATGGACAGGGGAGTGGTCACTCCCCTTTCTATTGTCCAGCTTCACGCCAGACCAGGGACTGGGGGTTCCTGAACCAGTGTAAACTGGTTTATTCAAGGAGGGCACCAACTTTGCTACCCCTCCCAAGCCATGTAACACCTATTTCCATAGGGAGAGGTTGCTACCCACCTCTCCCAAAGGAAATCCTTTGTTCTGCCTTCCTGGGCTTGAGCTGCTCAAGCAGCAGGAAGGAGGGCAGAAACCTGTCTGAGGGGTGGCAGCAGCTTGGGCTGCCTGGAAAACCCCAGATGCTGGTAGGAGCCATGCTGGGGATCCTTTAAGAAGGCCCCAGAATGCGTGGAATTATATTTCCAATACTGGCAACAGTATTGGGGTATGATTCTGACATGTTTTATACAAAAAATGCCTCAGTTCGGCGTTACCATTAAGTAGCTGGACATAGGTAGTGACCCATGTCCAGTACACGCATAAAATGGCATCCCCGCACCCATGAAGTCCGGGAAAATGGAACTGGAGTTTGTTGGGGGATCTCTGCTAGTGCAGGGGTGCCCTCACACACAGGTACTTGCACCCTGCCCTCTGGGCTAGGAGGGTCTGCCACAGGTGTGAATTACAGTGACCTGGTGCAGTGACCTGTAGTGAAAAGGGTGCATGCACTCTTTCACGCAGGCTGCAATGGCAGGCCTGCATATACGCTTTGCATGGGCTCCCCATGGGTGGCATAACACATGCTGCAGCGCATGGGGATCCCCTTATACCCCAATGCCCTGGGTACCTGGATACCATATACTAGGGACTTACATGGGGGCACAAGTATGCCAAATGTGGGTTGTAAGTAACCAAGTTACCAAGTTTAAATGGAGAGAGCATAATTACTGGGGTGCTGGTTAGCAGGATCCCAGTGAACACAGTCAAACACACTGACAACAGGCAGAAAATGGGGGTAACCATGCCAAGAAAGAGGGTACTTTCCTACAGCAATGTCCAGCCTGCCAACTGACAAGTACACCCAAAGCGAGACCGCCAGCCATGACATATGAACCATGTACCCACCCTGGTTCAAAGTCAGTCTAGATTTTGGGAGCTTACCAAATGGAAGGACCACTATGGTTCTAGTAGATGGGTACTCTAAGTACCTGATTATTGAGGTCATTGACTCCACAGCATTTACCAATGTGGCACCAGTCTTAGAGAAGGTATTTGCAATGTTCGGACTCCCTGAGGAGATCAAGACCAACAGTGGGCCGCCCTTCAAAAGACAGAATTCTAAGACCTGCTAATGCGGTGAGGCATACAACCCAGATGAATCAATCTGCATCGGGCGCAGGCGAATGGTAAAGTTGAGCACTTCATCTGCACATGTGGTCTTCCACCCTCACTGTATGCCTGAGTGTTGTCTCTTTATTTCAGCAGCGCTGATGACGTAGCACAATCACCCTGACTGGCAGTGACCCTTTTCAGGCCAGGTCAAAACATACCTGAATCATAACACATTTCATTCAGGGAATGTTTCATATAGTATTCTACTTCTCCATAATATTGCTGTTGCTGAGGAAGCTAACAAAAGGATTCTTCTTCCTTATAATAGGATAGTGGTAAAGCATCTCAAGGCTACAATACGACTTCTGATTTGTCCAGTGTCAGCCAATGCTAACCCTGTCATACTAAAACTGCAGTTTTGCCAATTGTTAATGTGTAAAATGTGTAAAAAACCCTCTGGTATTTTAGGGTTGGGTGACTTCTCATTTTCCTCCTGAGACTCGGTCCGATTTAATACAGACTTTGTCTCCTCCCTACGATGCCATCAGTTCTCTTCAGTGGACTGACACTTGGCTACTTGAGGGTCTTCTCTGGGGTTAAAAGATTTCTGAACTCTGATTTAGTACTTTGTGTTTGAGCTTTCATGGCGGGCATTTTCTACATTTCTCTGTATTGCATACATTACGAGTTTAAGAGTTTTTTAAATAAATTCCTACACTTTATTTCAATCTAGAACTCAGTTTTCAATGGTCCCAGTTAATATTTGATTTTACTCTGCTAAACTGTTGGGCCTAATACAAGAAGATGGTGACTCTTCTCACAAGATGAAGGGTGCTGGAGATGAACTGCTGTTGGTAAAGTTCTGGGGTGTTCGAATTATTGGGGTTCAGTAAATTATTGGGGTTTGGGCTCCCACATGTCTTGCCTCACAGGTACACTTATTTCCTTTCCTGTTCTGGATGTGATTTACTCCGTGCCAACCATACTATTCATCATTGCCATTATTATACCAAAACTGTGGGCAGGGTTGTGATTGTGCTAATATGATAGTCAACATGATATTGAAACAGTCATTGCCAATTAATTTATTTTTGTAGCATTGAAATGCCAACATCCCAATAGAATAAAACAAGCATTGACAATGTTAATGCGTCTGTCTAATTAATGAAAGTTCCTCTTTAGTGATTGATTGGTTCAGCACTCAATAAGTGATTATACATTCACTCTGTGCCTCATCCTTGCACCTATGCATCTATTCATCCACCCATTAACCCATCCTTGTGTTTACCCATTTACACAAGCACAATAAATGCACACACAAACTTCTCAAAATATACAAGATAAAATAAATGAATAAAGTAAAAGAAAAGATGCTGCCACCTAAACTTGGGGCACATGCTTTCAATAAAAAATAAAATGAACCATATCAGTGGATGTATGTCTTATAATTGCACTGTATATAGATTGTCATTATTTTAAAGGTCCAGCATGGCTGGCAGGTTTAGAATCAATGTACAATGGTTAACAAAAATTATATGCTATGCAATATTGTCACCTTACTTAGTGGTAGTAGCTGTCACTAATGCAGAGCACTGCAGATTAAATGAACGTCAAACAAGCAGCCAATCAACACTGTCTGGGGAGCTGTATTATGCTCCAAAAACTAAAATAAGAACAAGGGAGGAAATGAAACGGAACTATAAAAGGACAAAATGGAAAACTAGAGACGGGCTCACCAGTCCCAGCATTGATAAAAGACTGGCCCACCAGATCTGGCATTAAAACACACTCATTTTCAGGCATGTGTACACATGTGATGAGACAAATGCTGTTACTCACAGGGCAATAGAGGAAATTGCTGAAGTGGGCTGGCCCATTAACTATGGGGTAGGCTGTCATGGTTGGAAGCAGAGTGTATAGGACACTCGTGTAAATAAATAACACAACAGGGATGATCTAAAGCCGCTCTTTTTATGCTTATGTACAAATTCTACAGTGGCAGTCACCACTATGTAGATATGGTTTAGTCACACTTTCCATTGAAATATACTTTTTTGGTTTTGCCTATAACAGTGGCCACCATCGACCGATCTGCAGCTTATTCTTCACTCACTTAGCATAGTCTGCTAAGATCAAGCAGCCAAACTTTGTGCAGCTCCACGCATTGAAAAAAAGTTACACGGGTTGGGGGTCAAGAATGACATGTTTTCCTGTTTTAGTTCCCATAGGAAATTCTGCTTGCATCTACTGGCAAAACTATTGAATGGATTTACTTTAAATTTAGCTTGTAAATAGAACTTTACTAAGAAAGTGTGCTTTTGTTGGTTTGTTGTAAATCTGTTCAGTAGTTTGAGATATTAGCATTTGAAAAAGGTGTCAGGTGGGTCTCAAAGAGTAAACACTTATACAACTTGGCATTTAAAAATGTTGTTGATTTGCAGTGTTTGACGAATATGCATTACATTTGGCCGATAGTGTGTTTATGTTGAGATTGCTCTTGGAATTTTCAAATTGATGCAGATCTATCAAGAGAGAGGAGGGGTTCAGTTAAAAAAATGGGAAAAAGGTTAATTTGCTGATCAGTTTGCCACTATGTGATGAATCTGTTCAAAAGTTGGAAGAAACTTGGATAGATTAGTTTTCTATTGCTATGTTAAGTTTTATTGCAATCCACTAAGGGATGCAAAGTTAAAGAGAGAGAGACACTAATACTTTTATTTACTTTAGTATTGTTTGAAGAATCTACATCAAATGTGCCAAGCGCTTAGCAAGTTACACATAGCACAGATTTTAAGGGGTTCGTGAAGATCTAACTGGGAATGTCAAATATATTTTAGATTAACTAATTCCTTTGCCACAGTCTGTGGGATCTGCAGGACATGTAGAATGGACTTGTTGTGTAGCCATTTTAGTTATAGCTCAATGCACGTTATTTTAGCATACTGGGCCTGCCAATGTGCACTTTAACCTAGACATATTTTATTCAGCTTCATTTATTGTTTTAACAATAGCCACTTTTGCGGTCCTGCTTTATTCCTCTCTATCTAGCTGTTTTCGCCTAGGCCAGCACTACGCTCTCAAACAAGACACGTTTTGTCTCCGGTATTCATAGAAAAACACACATCTTTATGCAGGGACTTTTTCTCAGAACATCAGCTATTTTTTTATAAGAACACTTCCATGTCCCTTACACGTTAGAGGGAGATTCCAACCAGAGGACCACGACTGTATGCTGATTGCTGATCGCTTCGCTACAGTTGCTTATGCAGACTTCAGGCCTTTGCTCAGGTATGGGGGATGATGTCTTCTCAGGGGAATCTGAAGGGCAGAATTAGAGCTTAACATGCTGTGCTCTATTATAGCCTAGGTAGGAATTAGTCTATTGACTCTAGTGACAATATGGTAGCATTATTTCTCTGCTTTACTCTCCTTGTCACAATTTTAATCCTGTCATGCTGTATCGTCCTGGTTATTGCAGTCCATGCTTTTCTATCTAAGATGTAGTCGCTTTATAACTTATACTGCCCCTGTTTGTCATTGTGCATGTGAGACTAATGTAACTGAGAGAAACAGATGAGACCTGAGTGACCACGGTTTCCCTGAGAAATCACTTATGTCATGCGCTCGGCTGCCCAATCATCCATGCCTTTGGGTAGAGATGAGGCACTGCTAGTTAGCCAGAGCAAAACCCGGATTAGGGTGACAGGTGTCATCTGTAGTGGGTTAAGACTCAGTCTATCACACCGCAGGTGATTCTGCCACTCAAATCCAGTAGTCTCATTAGAATAATGAGATCCTACGCGACATGGCGCTGCCAACGTTTGGTCAGGCTATAATTTTCGGGTCCTCCTGAGTATCTCTGTCTCACTTTATATAAAGACATCTCAGTACTATATATGGAGATGTCCGTGGTATTGAGGATTTCCTCCTCAGCTAAGTAGGGAACACCTATCTGACGCTAGAGGTTGTTCAAGTTGAACTCTAAAAGGATAATCCCCATCTGGTGTGCTTATCTGTTAACAAATTTACCATTTAATATGGTGTACTGCTATTTGATGGAGTTTGTTTTGACCAATGACTTTGTGTTTCACTACTGCGCATATTAGTTGCTCAATGTTCACCAGTAGCACATGGTATGTTTTGTTCAGTTTAGCCGCCTATGGGCTTTGACATTGCATTAGTCATTACATTCTGTATTCTACCTATTGACTTTGACATGCTATTAGATATTCTGCCTATTGGCTTTGACATGATATCATATATTACATTTTGTATTCAGCTCCGCTGCCTATTGGCTTTGACATGATATTATATATTGCATTTTGTATTCAGATACATTGCATTTTATATTCAGCTCCGCTGCCTATTGGCTTTGACATGATATTAGACATTGCATTTTGTATTCAGCTCCGCTGCCTATTGGCTTTGACATGATATTATACATTGCATTTTATATTCAGCTCAGCTGCCTATTGGCTTTCACATGACACTAGACATTGCATTTGATACTTAGGTTAGCTGCCTATTGCCTTTAACGTGGAGTTAGATCTTGCAGTTGAGAATCCAAGCTGTATTTTTCCAAGCTGTGTTTTTGCACCAGAGAACCAAGATGTTTTTCTCACAGTAGACTAGACATGATAAGAGAGAGTACATGGGTGTTGTTTTTTCTTCGCTTGAGCTTGGGAACAGGAGTAGTCTTGGAGACCTGGCCAGTCTCCAAAAGGCTTGCTCAGTTTCCCAGGTCTGTGAGGAGGGGGCACACCTTTGTAACGAATGTAACAGGCTGCAGAGAGTCAGATTCGAATCTGCCGGACCTCGTGCTGGAGCTTGGCGCCAGCTGCCAGCAATCCCGTGTGGGTAGATGAATCTCTCTTTCTCGCGGCTGACAGGGGTCCTCAGCTTGCAGACCTTAGAAAGATGAAGCTGTGAATAGTTCCCACACGGTGAAGTATTTGTTTTGCTTTGCATTCAATATCTTATAAATATAACCTGCTGTGTATATTGCAAACTGATATATTTTGTTTGATTAACGCGGACTTGAAAGCTACTAATTCGTCATACATAAAATATTGTGGTTGGGGAAGAATTAACAACAATAAAAGTCTTCTTTGACCTCAGAAGTGCATTTCTGTTGTGTTATGTTAGTGCTTAGAAACTAAATAAGAGGAAAGCACTACAATTGGTACCTGGAGTCGTGGGGTCGGTCATTAAGAGGTGATTAAGAAGGGGTTTGACGAGTTAGTAGATTTCTAAGTGCACACTTTAAAAGTGTAATTGTTTTTTTGTTGTTTGGAGAGTTACAGAAATTGTTTTTTGTTGTTTGGAGAATCACAGTAGCACGGCAGACCATGTCATGTGTTGTTAAACTGCCTGATGGTGCTACGAAAAACTGTGAATTGTTTGTTGTTTGGAGAATCACAGTAGCACGGCAGACCATGTCATGTGTTGTTAAACTGCCTGATGGTGCTAAGAAAAACTGTGAATTGTTTTCTGTTTGGGGAATTACAGAAGAAAATGCATGTGTAGAAAACGTGTGTTTTGGAAGTAATGATGACAGAAAGGTCTGGATACCTTTATCTGCTTACAGAGAAATGCAGGAGAAATGTAGGCAGTTGGAACATGAAAATAGGAATTTACGTGAGCAAATTAGCCCGACTGAAAGTTATAAAAGGGCTGTTTTTGAAGAATCTTTCTTGTCCCATTCCAGTAATGAGGGGGTTAAGACAGCTCCGAGCTGCACTGAGTATTTGTGTGAGCCAGGGTTTTTGGCAGCCAAAATGCATTCCTTAACTGATAACACGGACGAGAGAGACCAGAATGTGATTTACGAGTTACCGTTGCAAAATGCACAAGTAAGACGAAGGATTTTAGAGCAAGACACCCCGAGTTTCATTAGCTTGTTTGATTTTTGGAAAAAGAATAGCCCTCATTTGAGAGAAATCCTAACACTTTTGTATATGGTCACTGTGAAAAATAATATGCAGCTGCGCGCGTGTGATTTGGCAAATGAAATAATGCAGACTTTAGGTTTCTGCGCAGTGCAAGAAGGAAATACTTATGCACATTTAAATCAAGAACAAGGAAAGAAAATAGTGCCCCTAGCTAGAATCATACAATGGATCTGGTACTTGCAAGACAGGACTAGAGTACCACAGGTAAAAGAATTACCAATGAAGTTGAATGCACCATTTGAATTCGTGTCCACTGAAGATAAAAAGCATGTTTGTTTTACTAATGATTCATTGACTGAAATGTTGTTTTCTGGCACCGTAGAAGGAACAGCGTTGTATAATGTGTGTCAGATTTTAAAGCAAGAGCTACGTGAGATGTGTCATTTTTATGCTGATTTTTGGTTCTTTGATAATGTTTTAGCCACATGGCTTGTACCTAACTGGTTCAATTACCTTGCAGATGTTAATGAGAAAATTCAGAGAGAGAAGTGTTCACCCAGAATTCTGCCTTAGTGGGGATGGCTAAGTGGGTGCCCCAGAAATGTGAACAGCTGAGAGAAAAAGCCACTTACAGGTGGGCAGAGATGAGAGAGAAGCACATTCCCCTAGATTTGATAAAAACTGTGCAGCACGCACAAAAACAATCTGTCATGCAAGCAGTCACAGAGCAGTTGGGGAGAGGAAAGTTACCATAACAGAAATGGCAAATTGATTAGGTTTTAGGGAGAGTGATTGTTGCAAATTACCAAGGAAAAATCGAAATTATGCTGATACCTAGAAAAGAATCTGATTCATTCATACAAATTGGAGACAGAATGGCCCAAATTGACAAAAATGCAGTGAATGGAGGTTTGGTAAAGAAGGAGTCTGCCCCAGCCCTTCTGACAGTGCAAGAAAAGGGAAGCTGTGGCGCAGCAGATAAAAACCTCAGTGCTGATGTGTGGGCTGAAGCCCCAAGTGATCCTCCAGAACCTGCAGTGAATATAACAAAGGGCCCCAAAAACGTCCTGCTGATCATAAAACAGGGAAAGAAAGAGGAAGGGTGCAGTTTAAATGAAAAATGTTATTTGCAAGAAAAGTCATACTTGTTTCTTTTGCAGATCTTACCACGTTTCGCCACTGTCCCTGAGTGTGCTGTGTGGTCCCCCTTCCGGTGTGTGCGTGTGGGGTCGGGGAAGGGACCGAATCCCCAACCTGAACCTGGTTGAGTAAAGTGCCAGCACCATGGATCCATTTTGCGCAAACTGCGCCTTCGGTTCAAGTTCAACTTGTTTGATTGCATTCTTCCATTGGAACTAAGCTGTGATTTTTTTTTTTTTTCCCTCTCGTATGGAACTCTGACTTTTGCTTATCTTCCAGCAAACCTTTCAGGTGGACCGTGCCCCTTTACATGAGCAGAACTCATGCCACATCAAATTGCTAACACTGTTGAATTAGAGACTCATTCAGAGTATAAAAATTGCCCAGTCTTCTCTATGTAGATGTATCTGATGCGAAAGGTTATGAAATCAATGTGTTAATTCACTTCTATTGCTTTACAGGGATTGCTTTGATCATTCAAATGTAATGTTTTTTTTTATTTTTTTGTGCTGATGTTGTTTTTTTTTGTTTTTGTTTGAAACAAGAGATATGTGAAACAAAAATTCATTGGTCAAAGGGCGGAATGTACTGCTATTTGATGGAGTTTGTTTTGACCAATGACTTTGTGTTTCACTACTGCGCATATTAGTTGCTCAATGTTCACCAGTAGCACATGGTATGTTTTGTTCAGTTTAGCCGCCTATGGGCTTTGACATTGCATTAGTCATTACATTCTGTATTCTACCTATTGACTTTGACATGCTATTAGATATTCTACCTATTGACTTTGACATGCTATTAGATATTCTGCCTATTGGCTTTGACATGATATCATATATTACATTTTGTATTCAGCTCCGCTGCCTATTGGCTTTGACATGATATTATATATTGCATTTTGTATTCGGATACATTGCATTTTATATTCAGCTCCGCTGCCTATTGGCTTTGACATGATATTAGACATTGCATTTTGTATTCAGCTCCGCTGCCTATTGGCTTTGACATGATATTATACATTGCATTTTATATTCAGCTCAGCTGCCTATTGGCTTTGACATGACACTAGACATTGCATTTGATACTTAGGTTAGCTGCCTATTGCCTTTAACGTGGAGTTAGATCTTGCAGTTGAGAATCCAAGCTGTATTTTTCCAAGCTGTGTTTTTGCACCAGAGAACCAAGATGTTTTTCTCACAGTAGACTAGACATGATAAGAGAGAGTACATGGGTGTTGTTTTTTCTTCGCTTGAGCTTGGGAACAGGATTAGTCTTGGAGACCTGGCCAGTCTCCAAAAGGCTTGCTCAGTTTCCCAGGTCTGAGAGGAGGGGGCACACCTTTGTAACGAATGTAACAGGCTGCAGAGAGTCAGATTCGAATCTGCCGGACCTCGTGCTGGAGCTTGGCGCCAGCTGCCAGCAATCCCGTGTGGGTAGATGAATCTCTCTTTCTCGCGGCTGACAGGGGTCCTCAGCTTGCAGACCTTAGAAAGATGAAGCTGTGAATAGTTCCCACACGGTGAAGTATTTGTTTTGCTTTGCATTCAATATCTTATAAATATAACCTGCTGTGTATATTGCAAACTGATATATTTTGTTTGATTAACGCGGACTTGAAAGCTACTAATTCGTCATACATAAAATATTGTGGTTGGGGAAGAATTAACAACAATAAAAGTCTTCTTTGACCTCAGAAGAGCATTTCTGTTGTGTTATGTTAGTGCTTAGAAACTAAATAAGAGGAAAGCACTACATATGGCGAATCCGCAACAGGTAGCAATTGCAGTCAATATGAGACCACCCCTTACTGCACATTTACTGGCCCATGGCCTAACGGCCCAGGGGGTCCAGTCACGTTTGTTGTTGAAGCACATGCAACTTATATAACAGAACCTTTTTATTCTTAGGTCACATTTCCAGCAGTTGATGGGAACTCAAATACATTTCATCACTATACACCTGCAAACGTACCTGGACAATACAGAGCACATGCATATTTAGAAATACCTTTATCTTATCACGAACATAACAATTGGCTTGATGGCACCCTACCCAACACGATTGTACCTGTTAGGATAGGTCCTCTAAGTAATGATGGTCCTACCTGGCCTTTATTGGCCACTTATACACCTCACCCTGCTGCAGCAAACCTCACGGTAGCTGAAATCCGTCGCTTATATACTGATCTGATGGCAATATACAGATGGTTAGTACAGTCTGTAATGCAAACATTAAACAGAAACCCAGCACGTGCTGCTCCAATGCAACCCCATGCAGTGACGCCAGGCATTAACGCTGCAACTGAACATTCGAACATGGGTAGGGTACCCGCCAAATGAGAAGAAATTCAGTTTTGGTTAGCTCAAAAAATAAATGTGCTGGAAGCAGTATTTCCCCATACGGGACCTCAGGATAAACACAGAATACTAACAATGTGCTTGTCATTTGGGATGGTTTCCAGAATAGATAACTGTAATACATGGGGCATGTTATTTGCAACGCTCTATACTACGGCGCACGATACAACAACACTTGCCAATTTACCAGAAGTGTTTAAGCAAATTCAAGATTTATACAGGGCTGCCCCAGCCCTGGGTTTGGGGATGTAATTAATGGGCGATTTTGCCACCGTATCTTCAATAATATTAAGTAACCTTAGAGGGGAAGCAGTAGCACTAGCAGTGGGTATGCAGCTCTGGGACGTTCTTCGACAGGATGAAGAATGCGAGCTGCCAAAGATTATCGCAGAGACCTACTCTAGCATTGGTCGAGATAGTCTAGGGGGCAGACCAACAAAACCACAGTTCCAGGGTAAATCTAATAAAGATTTTACCAAGCGATCTCCTGAGGGCAATAAGAAACGCTGGGACAAAAAACAACAAACTCCTAAAAAAGAAAGGGGAGAATCTCCGCACACGGAGACCCCACAGAATATATATAATCTCAGAAATAGAGATAATTTTAAAACACCTGACAGATATCAATATACTGATACACGCCAATCTCGTTCCTTTCAGGACTCATCAGAAAAACACAGTGAGAGAGAGGTGGGCGGTCAGAGCGAAGAACTGAGTATGTGAAACCGAGACAGGAATCACAATGCTCAACAGAGGTTTCTGTTAAAAAGGAAGAGAAACCTCCTCAACAACAACCCCAATTTAAAAAGAAAAAGGTGGCAGCAGTTGCGGTTCGACATGCCACTCAAGAAAGGGATTCTCTTGAAAAACAAGGAGTGGGCACTAGCGCTCCTTGTCAGCGCAGCAGAGGTCACAATAGTTTGCCGGAATCTTCTAGAGCATCTGGAGGTGAAAGCAATTGATGACTTCCTACAAGTAGAAACTGCGGACATGCGTGTCTCCATGCCTGACAGGGTGCACAAAGTAACGTTACAGCTAGAAGGAGACATTAAACACACAATAGACGCAATCTTCTGGGATCGTGTGTTAAACATATATGATATTTTGTTGGTCGAACAAGACTGGCCACCTGAATTTGTCCATACCCGCCCATATGGGGAGACGTTATTAAACCTTCTTTCTCGCCCCTTGTTCCAGAGGAGCTCACAGAATCCTACGCCATTGATTGGGCATTGATGCAGGCACCCGTGCTATATCGCAACCACTTAGGATGGGACAAAGATTCCCCCTACCATGTAATTCTGATTAAAAATCAACCCCAACCTTAACCCCAGTATCCTATTAAACATGAAGCTAAAGCACCCGTGAGGGAAATCCTCACAAACTGGAGTCCCAGGGCGTAATCGAACCCTGCATCTCACCAATTAATAATCCTCTATTCCCAGTAGCTAAACCGGACCATTCATACAGAATAGTCTTAGACTACAGGCATTTAAACAGTCATACACGCACGTATGCTATAAAAAACTCACATAGCAAAGCACTTATGAACAACATAGAGCGCAAAAAATACAAAACAACACTGGACATTTCCAGTGGTTTCTACTGTCAAAATATAGCACCTGAGAGTAGATACTTAACAAGTTTCAGCGCACTAGGCTCCCAGGAAAAATTCCGTTGTTTACCCCCAGGGGTACAAGAACATTCCAGGACTGTTAGCAGCTCATGTGACTTCAATACTGCACGATATTGATCCTGAAGCATTGTCCTATGTAGATGATATTTAGCTCACAGATGATGAATTACTGCAACATTTAAGAAGGATAGCCCACATTGTTGTGGGATTTGCCAAGTTTGGCTACAAACTCAATTTTAAAAAGACATAAATAGTCTTCCTTAGCGTCCTGTTTTTGGGATATAGAGTGAAGGAAAGAGCTTAGTGTCTCAAATCTTGGACAAATGCGCACAGTTACAACCTCCAAATATCATTAAAAACTCCAATCTCTATTGGGTTTCCTAAATGTTGGCAGAACTTACATTCCTGATTATGCATCACGCATAAAGCCATTATATGATTTAATACGTCCTTACTTTTCAAGTAAATTCTGGACTGTCAAACACACACAAATTCTCAGAGCTTTGCAAACAGACTTGCTTGCAGCACAACACTTCCAACAAAAACACATTTGGTCATCAGAGCATTTGCTGGTGCCATTGGTTTCACCTATGTACCTTTCAATGAGGGTGAGACGGTCCCGATTGTATACAAATCACATTTGTACTCAGCAGCAGAACAATGCTTTGCTCCCACTGAGAAAATTCTCACTGCTGTAAAGATGGCTCTCATTAAAGAAAGACCTCTGGCCCAAGGCAAACGCATTATTGTTGTCTCTCAAATTCCAGCCCTTGAGGCTGTTACTAAAGCTAGCGTTCCTAACACTAAAGCATTACAACCTTGTTGGATTCAATGGACAACATCTCTGACAGCCACTGATGTAGACTACATTTTTACCCTAAATTACAAACTCAAGAGTTTTTGGAATATGAACTAGAATAACCAGTACCAGCAAACACACTACCTATTGGTCAATATCAAAGAGTCATGTACACCGATGGCTCAGCGCAACCTGCAATTGGCACAAAGCAACAATACTCTGCTGCTTGCGCAGTCGTAAGTGGCTATATGGAGGTTAATAAATTTTGTCCCCAACACACATTCACGCAAACCCTAGGGGATTGCACAGCACAACTAGCAGAGCTAAAGGCTCTGGTGATGGCACTGGAACACACGGATCCTGCACAGCTAACACTGATTGTCTGTGATTCATACTACTGTGTCCAGTCCTTCAATGAATACCTGCATTACTGGCACCAGAATGGGTTCAGAGATTCTAAAGGCAATACCATTAAACACAGACTTCTGTGGTGGAAAGTAGCGGATCCGAAGGAAACGCTACCAAGTGTCCATGTTGTACATACACTTTCAACACCAGCGCGTTGGAATACATGTTGCTGGAAAGACACTGGCAGATGAAGCCGCAAACTCAGCAGTAGCCACGGCCACTGTTGCTGAAGTAACCCGCTTAGTGAAACCGGACAAGGATATATGGGCTGCCGTGAAAGCTACGGCTGAAGGTACGCTCTACCCAAAAGCTTTCTGTTCATTAAGCCACGTTTTCAGCAAACCCATCAAGGTGGAGAGCAAAGATAAATGGGGGCCATAAATATTTTATCCACTTATAGCTTTGGTGTTGTTTGATGAAGCTGTATGAAATTTGGCAGCTAGCTAAATGAAGCTTAGTGGAAGGCCTGGTACGTTCTGCAACTAACACCCACTGTGCACAGCCAAAGGAGTTTGAATGAAGGGCCTGGCCAAAGAGTGCATGTGGTACATCATTAAAAAAAATCTATACTTTTTCAGTGAATACATATTTTTAATTAATAATTTTGACTGAAAGACCCTGGCAGACAACTAAGACTGACAGGTCTTCCATGGAGATTCTAGCCGGAATTGTTGTATAGCAAATATTCTTACAAATGTTAACAAGGTGCTACAACAATTCATCATTAAAAGCCTAATACCTTTAAGTCATGCTTTACTGTAAGTATATCTGGTCTACTGGCTTTGTCAGAACGTTTCATATCAAATAGATTAACTCGAAGAAATCTCACATAACTTTTCCAAATGAACCAGTAAGGCCTTTGAGCCTTCACCACTAACCAATAATTGACTACTGAAGCATACATAAGCTGACAACCATCAGGCATACAATTATAAAATCACAAATATGTATTGCACTGCAGTTGGCAAAACTATATACTACCACCTCTCAAAAGACCCTAACGAGTACTATCACAGTTACCCCCCCCCAGGGTTTGTCAAAGAGAGCAACCAACCCCCAACCCCCTTATCAACTGTAGTAATCTGTGAGATTTCATATTCCAAAATACCTGCCTACATCCAGTAAGTTTCATTAAAAAAAACACCCGTAAATGCACATATTCACAATAAATAAGACAGACCTACTTCCTTTATAACCACTTTTCATAATGAAGAAATCAGACCTATGACATCAGATATATTTTTGCTAAGTGAACCAGTCAGTTTTTAAGTGTTTATCACTGGCTTGTCATGACAACCAACTCAAGCCTGGAAAATTGTGTAACCTTTCCAACAAAGCAGCCATCAGGCATACAGTCGTAAAATTACAAATATATACAAAATTACAATTGGCAAAAAACCTCGGCCTACCCTAAGGGAGCCTAATCAGGATTAGCAGTGCAAATCTTCTATCCCCAAAGTTTGACAGAGGAGGTAACCTACACCAAACCCCGTGCCTACTATGATAATCTGTGAGATTCCACCTAACAAATACCTGGTCGTGGGTTTTAATACAGAGTAATAACAATCACCCTTTTTATTTAAACTTTAACATGCTTTTTGCAATAAATACTCCGGGCCTACTGTTTATATCATACCTTTCTGTAGAAAACAGATCAGGCCTATAGACGTGATCATTGTCATGCCACTTTAACCAAACGCGTTGTGCTGTACTGAGAATAAGCATACCCACAAGGCACAAATGTTCAATGCAACCCTTCGTTCATTGGAAGCACCCAACTTCTACCCAATCAAAAGCTATACTCAAAGGATTCAACATGTGGGCAGAATCAAAACCCCTCTCTTAGAAGTACTTTTTGTAGCTTTTTTTCTGTTGGTCATATAAGCTCAGGCAACAGCTAAGCTGTCAAAAAGGACCCGCTCCCCAACCTCAGTGCTTAACTTGTGCTAGTGCCAGTGCTGAGCAATAGTACTTATTTCAGTGGACAGTTCATCTTGCGGGTGGGTGTTGGTCCAGCTCATGCAATTACTTTTGAAATGTCCCTGGCTTTCTGTACTGATTCTTCAGGCCCGCCACAGTCCAAGCATGCATGATGCATAAATGTCAAAATGTGAGTAATGTTCTTAATTTACAATACAAAATAAGTGCCACTGCCCAAAGTTTGGAAGCCCACTACCAGCAGCTATAACCACTTGGCATCATAATTAAGGGTCTCAGTATTCTAGTTTACTTGATTTTTTCCACATAAATGTAGAAGGAAATTCATCTGATTCCTAATCTGTATTTATTATTTGAGTGCCTCTCCTTGTGTCAGTCATAATCGCCATGCTACCAGCTTTGCCAGCACTGACGGCATAGGGAGCCAAAAAGCGATACAATCCCTAAATGAGACAGGTCCAATGGAACACAAAAAGTCCCATCCAAAAAAACCACAAATGGTTTACAGAGGACCTCTTTGTAAAAAGGAAAGAACACAAAAAAAAACGAAAACGCCTACAAAGGATTGACAACTCTAGTTTTGATGTTATTTTCTACGGGGTCCAGCAAGTGTCCATCTCAGCCTCTACCCTTTTCAACATTTGTGAGGAGCCACTGGCAATGCTGCACAAAGGAGACAATATCTCAGTACATCAATATACGCAGCAATGTTTGAGAGTATCATTGTTTTCTGACATAGGAACTCCTAAAGTCTGCCTGTCTAAACATCCGAAATGGATGACACATGAGGTGAGATCGTTGGGTATCTGGCTAGACAACCAGCTTAATATGATGTCTTATGTGGCACACGCAGCCTCTGGTGACCGAGCTATCCTATGCTCCTTAAAATGATCAAAGCCCTCTCTTCAGCCTTCAGACATCATACTGGTTGTCAATACTCCTGTGGTATCTCTTAATAACTAATGCAACTCAACTCTGATCAGAGTCCCAGTTACGGCTAGCAACTGGGCAGAGTGGTGTTGGGGGGGGGGAGCAAAAACAATTACAAATATTTATATATATATTAGAAAAACAAACTTACCTTAAAGTCGCCGTCGCTGCACTGCTGCCACACTCAAGGCACAGGCTCCCAGCCTGCCCTGCGCCAATCACGAAGCTGCTAAGAGCAGCGTTATGATTGGCTGGAGCGCCCTGACTAGGCGCTCCAATGCAGAATGGGAGCCTGGGCCTGCTCTCTCCACCTCGGCAACAGAGTGCCAGGTTGGAGAGAGCCCTTGTGCACATGTGTGTCTGGGCGGCCCAAAAGGGCCGGCCAAACATGCATGCGCACTCAGGGGAGTGCTCTGTGCACTCCCTCACTGCTTGTCACCTCCATGGCCCGGCCCTGCAGAAATTATCTGAGGCTAGTGGAGCTATTGAAGCCAAGGTACTAAATGCAAGAGACTAATGGTTCATGTGGCTTTAAGAGGGTTTTTAGGTTAATTTCGGAATTATAGTTGGTCTCTGGTACTGATGATTTCTTCTGGCAATGAATTTTAGATGGTAAGCAGGCACCAGAGAAAGACTCATTTGCAGTCCTTTAATGTAAGAATTTGGTGGTTTCTAAACAAAATGTCTCTTTGCTTCTCAACTTTCTTAATCTTCCAAAATGTTTTATTGAGTCTTGCAGATATTTTTGCAGTTTTTCAAATGGAGTTGTTTAAGTATTTCATACTGCTTTAAAGTTAATTCTGGGTTCTAAGGGAAGCCAATATAATACTCTTAAAACCAGGGGGATATACTCGCATTTCTTTGTATCAGAGACGAGTCTGACTGCCAAGTAGAAAACTAGATTTAGTAACTGGTGCCGATTTTGGTACTCTGCTAGGGGTGGTTCCTCTGCTATGGCAGAGGAGCGTCGTCGCTCCCCCGCCGCCAGCAGCAGCAGGAGCTGAAAACCTTTAGAAATAAAATATTTATTGTATAATTTGTAAAGGGCCAGGGCCATGGGGGTGATGAGCAGTGAGGGGAGTGCAGAGCACTTAAAAATGTAGCCTGAGATACCGAGAAGTGCAGAATTGTAAACCTTCCATCCCAGTAGCATGGTGTTTCTACTGCTGGCATGCTGCTGGAGGCACTTCACACTGCTGTGGCCTAGAGAGCAGCATGGTTTTCAATGGTGCTGGTTCCTTGAGGGTGAGTTACATATCATCATGCCCAGATTCTGAGTCCTGCAATGTATTGCGTCTGTCACATGATTTAATCAGAACAGGGTTAAATTGGAGATGTTAGGTTTGCCTGAGTGGGTCTGCATGACCACAAGGTCCATGGCTGCCCGGGAAGGGAGTCAAGGTTCGTCTGGAGCTGCACATAGGAAGGGCAAGAGGCGGGGGAAACTCGCCTTAGATATTCCTACGGTGGTGAATGGGGTCCCAGAGGAGGAGGCTCCTGAGCCAACCGGAGAGGATATTGCTGACCTGGGCAACCTGCCTGAACTTGCTGGCTGGCAAGTAGAGGGTGGGACAACCAGAGAAGAATTCTGCAAGGCACAGAAAGAATGCCCCCCCCACCCCCCTTGAGGGTCCGAGGCAACAGGCCACACCCCAAGCAGCTGGTGAAGCCTCTGGCGATCACCATATCTACTGGGAGAATGATCTCCTTTACAGTGAGCCTAAGGCTCCGGCCACTGGGGCAGCACGTGTGCTGGTGGTCCCCCAGTGTTACTGGGCCTTCCTACTGGGTCTAGCTCACGACATCCCCCTGACAGGACATTTGGGACAAGATAAGACCTTTGCCAGTCTTGTCACCCACTTCTATTGGCCTAGAAAGCGGATAGCCTCAGATAGTTTCTGCAGGGCCTTTGAGTGTGTGGGGGAGGCGAGGGGGGGGGTCTCTGGTACTCTGAAAGTAGCTGTGAGTCCTGCCATGCCTGTAGATTGTCTGTTAGGCAATGATCTTGAGCATACTGCCTGGAAGGAGGTTAAGCTCAGATCCCACCTAGAGATGTTAGGTTTGCCTAGTGAGTCTGCATGACCACAAGATCCATGGCTGCCCAGGAAGGGAGTCAAGGGCGTCTGGAGCCTGGAACAATGGCCCGACAGCTGCAAAGAGGAAGGGCAAGAGGCATGGGAAACCCGCCTCAAATGTTCCCACGGTGGTGGATGGGGCCCCTGACGAGGAGGAGGCACCTGAGCCAACTGGAGAGGACATAGCTGACCTGGGCAACCTACCTGAACTTGCTGGCTGGCAAGTAGAGGGTGGGAAAACCAGGGCAGAATTCTGCAAGGCGCAGAGGGAATGCCCCATCCTTGAGGGTCTGAGGCAACAGGCCACAACCCAAGCAGCTGGTGAAGCCTCTGGCGATCACCATATCTACTGGGAGAATGATCTCCTTTACAGTTAGCCTAAGGTTCCCGCCATTGGGGCAGCACATGTGCTGGTGGTCCCCTAGTGTTACCGGGCCTTCCTACTGGGTCTGGCTCATGACATCCCCCTGACAGGACATTTGGGCCAAGACAAGACCTTTGCCAGGCTTGTCACCCACTTCCATTGGCCTAGAATGCGGGTAGCCTCAGATAATGTCTGCAGGGCCTGCTCCACCTGCAAGGCTAGTGGGAAGACAGGGAAAAGGCTTTAAGCCCCTCTGATCCCACTCCCCGTTGTTGGCACCCCCTTTGAAAGGGTGGGCATCAACGTCATTGGTCCCTTGGACCCCAAAACTGTCTTGGGCAACAGGTTTATCCTGGTTTTGGTGGACCATGCCACCACCTATCCAGAGGCAATCCCTCTGAGAACAGTGACTGCACCGGTGGTGACCAGAGCCCTGATGGGAATATTTACCCGTGTGGGATTCCCTTAAGGAAGTTGTGTCTGACAGAGGCACAAACTTCATGTCTGCGTACATGAAGTCCATGAGGATGAGTGTGGGGTGACCTACCGGTTTACTTCCCCTTATCATCCTCAATCCAATGGCCTTGTTGAAAGATTCAACAAGACCCTTAAAGGCATGATAACTGGCCTACCTGAGGCCATAAGGGGTAAGTGGGACGTCCTCTTGCCATGCCTGCTGTTTGCTTATAGAGAGGTGCCCCAGAAAGGGGTGGGGTTCATCCCCTTTAAGCTTCTCTATGGTCACCATGTCAGGGGCCCACTAAGCATAGTCAAGGAGGGCTGGGAGAAAGCTCACAAGACATCTCCCCAGGATGTGGTCCGCTTCATGCTGGCCCTCCACAACCAAACCCAAAGCCTTTGGAAGCAGGCCAAAAGTAACCTTGAGGCCAGGCAAGAGGTGATGAAGGAGTGGTATGACTGGAAGGCCACTCTGGTTGAGTTCTCACCTGGAGACAAGGTTTGGGTAATGGAGCCAGTAGAGCCTAGGGCTCTCCAGGACCGCTAGTCTGGCCCATTTGAGTTCAAGGAGTAGAAGGGGGAGGCCACTTATCTAGTGGACCTCAAGACCCATAGACACCCCCTAAGGGTTCTCCATCATAACAGCCTCAAACCTCATTTTGAGAGGTCGGAGGTCAGTATGCTCCTTGTGACAGATGAGGGTATGGAAGAGGAGAGTGAACTTCTCCCCGACCTCCTCTCTGCAAAAGAAGGTGATGGGTCAGTGGAGGGTATCAATCTCTCTGACTCCCTGAATCTAGATCAGAGAGGAGACTGCTATGAGTTGTTGGAGCTGTTCTCTTCCCTGTTTTCCCTTACTCCTGGACTCACCCATCTGTGTGTCCACGACATTGACTCGAGAGACAGTCCCCCTGTAAAGAACAAAATTTACAGGTTGTCAGATAAGGTGAAGGCCAGCATCAAGGAGGAGGTCTCCAAGATGTTGGCCCTAGGGGTTATTGAGAAGTCCAACAGTCCCTGGGCCAGCCCTGTGGTGCTGGTACCTAAGGTTGCTGCACCTGGTGCAAAGCCAGAACTCCGGTTGTGTGGACTACCGGGGCCTCAACTCAGTCACACGGACTGACGCTCACCCTATCGCCCGAGCTGATGAGCTCATTGACAGGCTAGGCGCTGCCAAGTTCCTGAGTACTTTTGATCTCACATCAGGGTACTGGCAGATAGCCTTGACTGAGGGGGATAAAGAGAGATCTGCGTTTTCCACACCTGATGGCCATTACCAGTTCCGGGTGATGCCCTTTGGGTTGAAAAATGCCCCGGCTACCTTCCAACGATTGGTTAACGGGGTCCTAGCTGGCAAGGATGCCTACTGTGCAGCCTACCTAGATGACATAGCTGTCTATAGTTCCAGCTGGGAGGAACACCTGCTCCCCCTCAAGGAGGTGCTTCAGGCTCTGCAACTGGCAAGCCAGACCATCAAGGCTAGTAAGTGCCAGATTGGGCAGGGTTCCGTAGTGTACTTGGGACACCTAGTAGGTGGTGGCAAGGTGCAGCCACTCCAGGCCAAGATTGAAACTATCAAGGCCTGGCAACCACCTAGAACACAGAGTGAGGTGAGAGAACTTCTTAGGCCTCACTGGATACTACCATAGGTTTGTCAAGGGCTATGGTACCACCCTTGACAGAACTTACTTCCAAAAAGAAAACCTAGGTTGGTGAATTGGTCAGAGGCTTGCCAGAAAGCCTTTGACTCCCTGAAGGAAGCCATGTGCATGGCCCCCGTGCTCAAGGCACCTGACTACTCCCAGGAATTTATTGTACAGACAGACGCTACAGAGCATGGCATAGGGGCTGTTCTAGCACAGCTAAATGAGGAGGGCCTGATACCAACAAGTAGTCTATATTTTCAGAAGACTATTACCACGGGAACAGAAGTGGAGTGCTATTGAGAGAGAAGCATTTGCTGTGGTCTGGGCACTGAAGAAACAGAGACCATACCTGTTTGGGACTCACTTCAGGGTTCAGACAGACCACAGGCCCCTCAAATGGCTCATGCAGATGAGGGATGAGAATCCTAAACTCTTAAGGAGGTCCATTTCCGTAAAGGGGATGGTCTTTACGATGGAGCATCGCCCGGGGATTGACCATGCCAACGCTGATGGTCTCTCCAGATACTTCCGCCTTAGATATGAGAGCTCCCAGGAGGTTGGGTAGCTCTCCCCACTTTCAGCTGGGGGGACACATGTTAGACCTGACATCCTTAACCGGTTCGGTGCCTTGTACGAGATGATCTCGTCCAAGGCTACAGTTCCCCTGTGCCTTGGACGAGATCATCTCGTCCATGGCACAGGGGAACTTGGGGGCGCACTAGCGTGCCCCCCGTGCACCCCCCTCCCCCCCCCCAAGTCTGGGATGGAAGGGGAAGACCTTCCCCTTCTACCCCCGACACCCCCCCGACCCCCCCTGTGACGTCAGTACGCGAGCGCGCGCTTATTTGTCACAGGGGCCTCCCTCGTCGCGCTGGAAGCTCTGCTTCCAGCGCGATTGAAAGAGAAATGCAAAAGCATTTCTCTTTCAATCACTGGGGAGGCCCGGAGGGGCTTCAAAGGGAAGGAAAAGTATTTCCTTCCCTTTGAAGTCTCTCCGAGGGTTTCAAAAGCCGGATTGCTTGCAATCCGGCTTTTGAAACCCCACTAGACACCAGGGATTTTTTTATTTTTTAGTAAAATTCACATAAGGGAGCGACCCCTTGGGCAAGGGTCGCTCCCATGGGGGGCATTTTTTCTGGAAGGCCTTTTCTGCCCCCCCTGGGGGCAGATCGGCTATTATTAGGCCGATCTGCCCCCAGGGGGGGCAGAAACCTCTAGCCACCAGGGACCATTTTTTTTTTTTTTTTTATGTTTCATTTTATTGTTTTTGGTGGGGAGCGACCCCTTAGGCAAGGGTCGCTCCCCTTGGGGGAAAATTATATTTTGGCCATTTCTGCCCCCCTTGGGGGCAGATTGGCCTATTTTGATGAGGCCAATCTGCCCCCAAGGGGGGTAGAAACCACTAGACACCAGGGAGTTTTTTCTTTGCGTGAATTTCACGCAAAGGGAGCGACCCCTTAGGCAAGGGTCGCTCCCTGGGGGGGGAGGGCAATTTATTTTAGGCAATTTCTGCCCCCCCCTGGGGGCAGACCGGCCTATTATTAGGCCGATCTGCCACCAGGGGGAGCAGAAACCTCTAGGCGCCGGGGCAATTTTTCTTTGTTTTTTTTTTTTGTTTTTTTGTTGTTTCTTTTTTTAGCGATGGGGAGCGACCCATCAGGCAAGGGTCGCTCCCCTGGGGGCCAAATTGTATTTAGACCATTTCTGCCCCCCTGGGGGCAGATTGGCCGATTTTAGGTCAATCTGCCCCCAAAGGGACAGAAACCACTAGGCACCGGGGATTTGTTTTTTGGCGCCAATGTCACGCAGGGGGAGCGACCCCGTAGGCAAGGGTCGCTCCGGGGGGGGGGGTGGGGGCAAATTTATTTTAGGCCATTTCTGCCCCCCCTGGGGGCAGATCGGCCTATTATTAGGCCGAACTGCCCCCAGGGGGGGGCAGAACCCTCAGGGCACCAGGGCAAATTTTTTTGTTGTGTTTTTGTTTTTTTAGAGATGGGGAGCGACCCATCAGGCAAGGGTCGCTCCCCTGGGGGGCAAATTGTATTTAGGCAATTTCTGCCCCCCTTGGGGGCAGATTGGCCGATTTTAGGTCAATCTGCCCCCAAGGGGGCAGAAACCACTAGGCACCTGGGATTTGTTTTTTGGCGCCAATGTCACGCAGGGGGAGCGACCCCGTAGGCAAGGGTCGCTCCCGGGGGATGGGGTGGGGGCTGGGGGGGGCAAATTTATTTTAGGCCATTTCTGCCCCCCCTGGGGGCAGATCGGCCTATTATTAGGCCGAACTGCCCCCAGGGGGGAGCAGAACCCTCAGGGCACCAGGGCAAATTTTTTTGTTGTGTTATTTTTTTTTGGTTTGTTTGGTTTTTTAGAGATGGGGAGCAACCCATCAGGCAAGGGTCGCTCCCCTGGGGGGCAAATTGTAGTTAGACCATTTCTGCCCCCCTGGGGACAGATTGGCCGATTTTAGGTCAATCTGCCCCCAAGGGGGCAGAAACCACTAGGCACCGGGGATTTGTTTTTTGGCGCCAATGTCACGCAGGGGGAGCGACCCCGTAGGCAAGGGTCGCTCCCGGGGAGGGGGGAGGTGGGGGTTGGGGGGGCAAATTTATTTTAGGCCATTTCTGCCCCCCGGGGGCAGATCGGCTTATTATTAGGCCGATCTGCCCCGGGGGGGGGGCAGAAACCTCTAGGCGCCAGGGCAAATTTTTTTTGGGTGTTTTTTTTTTTTGTTTGTTTGTTTCTTAGAGATGGGGAGCAACCCATCAGGCAAGGGTCGCTCCACTGGGGGGCAAATTGTATTTAGGCCATTTCTGCCCCCCTTGGGGGCAGATTGGCCGATTTTAGGTCAATCTGCCCCCAAGGGGGCAGAAACCACTAGGCACCTGGGATTTGTTTTTTGGCGCCAATGTCACGCACGGGGAGCGACCCAGTAGGCAAGGGTTGCTCCCGGGGGGGGGGGGGGGGTGTCTGGGGGGGCAAATTTATTTTAGGCCATTTCTGTCCCCCCTGGCGGCAGATCGGCCTATTATTAGGCAGAACTGACCCCAGGGGGGGGCAGAACCCTCTAGGCACCAGAGCAATTTTTTTTTTTGTGTTTTTTTTTGTTTGTTTGTTTTTTTAGAGATGGGGAGCGACCCATCAGGCAAGGGTCGCTCCCCTGGGGGGCAAATTTATTTTAGGCCATTTCTGCCCCCCCTGGGGGTAGATCGGCCTATTATTAGGCCGAACTCCCCCGGGGGGGGGCAAAACCCTCAGGGCACCAGGGCAAATTTTTTTGTTGTGTTTTTTTTTGGTTTGTTTGTTTTTTAGAGATGGGGAGCAACCCATCAGGCAAGGGTCGCTCCCCTGGGGGGCAAATTTATTTTAGGCCATTTCTGCCCCCCACAGGTAGGCACTGTTTTCTTTCAAAAATTTGGATGTGTACACGTTGCGCTTTGGGGCGTTTCCTGTCGCGGGCGCTAGGCCTACCCACACAAGTGAGGTATTATTTTTATCAGGAGACTTGGGGGAACGCTGGGTGGAAGGAAATTTGTGGCTCCTCTCAGATTCCAGAACTTTCTGCCACAGAAATGTGAGGAACATGTGTTTTTTTAGCCAAATTTTGAGGTTTGCAAAGGATTCTGGGTAACAGAACCTGGTCCGAGCCCCGCAAGTCACCCCTCCTTGGATTCCCCTTGGTCACTAGTTTTCAGAAATGCACAGGTTTGGTAGGTTTCCCTAGGTGCCGGCTGAGCTAGAGGCCAAAATCTACAGGTAGGCACTTCGCAAAAAACACCTCTGTTTTCTTCCAAAAATTTGGATGTGTCCACGTTGCGCTTTGGGGCGTTTCCTGTCGCGGGCGCTAGGCCTACCCACACAAGTGAGGGATCATTTTTATCGGGAGACTTGGGGGAACGCTGGGTGGAAGGAAATTTGTGGCTCCTCTCAGATTCCCGAACTTTCTGCCACAGAAATCTGAGGAACATGTGTTTTTTTAGCCAAATTTTGAGGTTTGCAAAGGATTCTGGGTAACAGAACCTGGTCCGAGCCCCGCAAGTCACCCCTCCTTGGATTCCCCTAGGTCTCTAGTTTTCAGAAATGCACAGGTTTGGTAGGTTTCCCTAGGTGCCGGCTGAGCTAGAGGCCAAAATCTACAGGTAGGCACTTCGCAAAAAACACCTCTGTTTTCTACCACAAATTTGGATGTGTCCACGTTGCGCTTTGGGGCGTTTCCTGTCGCGGGCGCTAGGCCTACCCACACAAGTGAGGTATTATTTTTATCGGGAGACTTAGGGGAACGCTGGGTGGAAGGAAATTTGTGGCTCCTCTCAGATTCCAGAACTTTCTGCCACAGAAATGTGAGGAACATGTGTTATTTTAGCCAAATTTTGAGGTTTACAAAGGATTCTGGGTAACAGAACCTGGTCCGAGCCCCGCAAGTCACCCCTCCTTGGATTCCCCTAGGTCTCTAGTTTTCAGAAATGCACAGGTTTGGTAGGTTTCCCTAGGTGCCAGCTGAGCTAGAGGCCAAAATCTACAGGTAGGCACTTCGCAAAAAACACCTCTGTTTTCTTCCAAAAATTTGGATGTGTCCACGTTGCGCTTTGGGGCGTTTCCTGACGCGGGCGCTAGGCCTACCCACACAAGTGAGGTATCATTTTTATCAGGAGACTTGGGGGAACGCTGGGTGGAAGGAAATTTGTGGCTCCTCTCAGATTCCAGAACTTTCTGCCACAGAAATGTGAGGAACATGTGTTTGTTTAGCCAAATTTTGAGGTTTGCAAAGGATTCTGGGTAACAGAACCTGGTCCGAGCCCCGCAAGTCACCCCTCCTTGGATTCCCCTAGGTCTCTAGTTTTCAGAAATGCACAGGTTTGGTAGGTTTCCCTAGGTGCCGGCTGAGCTAGAGGCCAAAATCTACAGGTAGGCACTTCGCAAAAAACACCTCTGTTTTCTTCCCAAAATTTGGATGTGTCCACGTTGCGCTTTGGGGCGTTTCCTTTCGCGGGCGCTAGGCCTACCCACACAAGTGAGGTATCATTTTTATTGGGAGACTTGGGGGAACGCTGGGTGGAAGGAAATTTGTGGCTCCTCTCAGATTCCCGAACTTTCTGCCACAGAAATGTGAGGAACATGTGTTTTTTTAGCCAAATTTTGAGGTTTGCAAAGGATTCTGGGTAACAGAACCTGGTCCGAGCCCCACAAGTCACCCCACCATGGATTCCCCTAGGTCTCTAGTTTTCAGAAATGCACAGGTTTGGTAGGTTTCCCTAGGTGCCGGCTGAGCTAGAGGCCAAAATCTACAGGTAGGCACTTCGCAAAAAACACCTCTGTTTTCTTCCAAATATTTGGATGTGTCCACGTTGCGCTTTGGGGCGTTTCCTGTCGCGGGCGCTAGGCCTACCCACACAAGTGAGGTATCATTTTTATCGGGAGACTTGGGGGAACGCTGGGTGGAAGGAAATTTGTGGCTCCTCTCAGATTCCCGAACTTTCTGCCACAGAAATGTGAGGAACATGTGTTTTTTTAGCCAAATTTTGAGGTTTGCAAAGGATTCTGGGTAACAGAACCTGGTCCGAGCCCCGCAAGTCATCCCTCCTTGGATTCCCCTAGGTCTCTAGTTTTCAGAAATGCACAGGTTTGGTAGGTTTCCCTAGGTGTCGGCTGAGCTAGAGGCCACAATCTACAGGTAGGCACTTCGCAAAAAACACCTCTGTTTCATTCCAAAAATTTGGATGTGTCCACGTTGCGCTTTGGGGCGTTTCCTGTCGCGGGCGCTAGGCCTACCCACACAAGTGAGGTATCATTTTTATCGGGAGACTTGGGGGAACGCTGGGTGGAAGGAAATTTGTGGCTCCTCTCAGATTCCCGAACTTTCTGCCACAGAAATGTGAGGAACATGTGTTTTTTTAGCCAAATTTTGAGGTTTGCAAAGGATTCTGGGTAACAGAACCTGGTCCGAGCCCCGCAAGTCACCCCTCCTTGGATTCCCCTAGGTCTCTAGTTTTCAGAAATGCACAGGTTTGGTAGGTTTCCCTAGGTGCCGGCTGAGCTAGAGGCCAAAATCTACAGGTAGGCACTTCGCAAAAAACACCTCTGTTTTCTTCCAAATATTTGGATGTGTCCATGTTGCGCTTTGGGGCATTTCCTGTCGCGGGCGCTAGGCCTACCCACACAAGTGAGGTATCATTTTTATCGGGAGACTTGGGGGAACGCTGGGTGGAAGGAAATTTGTGGCTCCTCTCAGATTCCCGAACTTTCTGCCACAGAAATATGAGGAACATGTGTTTTTTTAGCCAAATTTTGAGGTTTGCAAAGGATTCTGGGTAACAGAACCTGGTCCGAGCCCCGCAAGTCACCCCTCCTTGGATTCCCCTAGGTCTCTAGTTTTCAGAAATGCACAGGTTTGGTAGGTTTCCCTAGGTGCCGGCTGAGCTAGAGGCCACAATCTACAGGTAGGCACTTCGCAAAAAAAACCTCTGTTTTCTTCCAAAAATTTGGATGTGTCCACGTTGCGCTTTGGGGCGTTTCCTGTCGCGGGCGCTAGGCCTACCCACACAAGTGAGGTATCATTTTTATCGGGAGACTTGGGGGAACGCTGGGTGGAAGGAAATTTGTGGCTCCTCTCAGATTCCCGAACTTTCTACCACAGAAATGTGAGGAACATGTGTTTTTTTAGCCAAATTTTGAGGTTTGCAAAGGATTCTGGGTAACAGAACCTGGTCCGAGCCCCGCAAGTCACCCCTCCTTTGATTCCCCCAGGTCTCTAGTTTTCAGAAATGCACAGGTTTGGTAGGTTTCCCTAGGTGCCGGCTGAGCTAGAGGCCAAAATCTACAGGTAGGCACTTCACAAAAAACACCTCTGTTTTCTTCCAAAAATTTGGATGTGTCCACGTTGCGCTTTGGGGCGTTTCCTGTCGCGGGCGCTAGGCCTACCCACACAAGTGAGGTATCATTTTTATCGGGAGACTTGGGGGAACGCTGGGTGGAAGGAAATTTGTGGCTCCTCTCAGATTCCCGAACTTTCTGCCACAGAAATGTGAGGAACATGTGTTTTTTTAGCCAAATTTTGAGGTTTGCAAAGGATTCTGGGTAACAGAACCTGGTCCGAGCCCCGCAAGTCACCCCTCCTTGGATTCCCCTAGGTCTCTAGTTTTCAGAAATGCACAGGTTTGGTAGGTTTCCCTAGGTGCCGGCTGAGCTAGAGGCCAAAATCTACAGGTAGGCACTTCGCAAAAAACACCTCTGTTTTCTTCCAAATATTTGGATGTGTCCATGTTGCGCTTTGGGGCGTTTCCTGTTGCGGGCGCTAGGCCTACCCACACAAGTGAGGTATCATTTTTATCGGGAGACTTGGGGGAACGCTGGGTGAAAGGAAATTTGTGGCTCCTCTCAGATTCCCGAACTTTCTGCCAGAGAAATGTGAGGAACATGTGTTTTTTTAGCCAAATTTTGAGGTTTGCAAAGGATTCTGGGTAACAGAACCTGGTCCGAGCCCCGCAAGTCACCCCTCCTTGGATTCCCCTAGGTCTCTAGTTTTCAGAAATGCACAGGTTTGGTAGGATTCAATAGGTGCCGGCTGAGCTAGAGGCCAAAATCTACAGGTAGGCACTTCACAAAAAACACCTCTGTTTTCTTCCAAAAATGTGGATGTGTCCACGTTGCGCTTTGGGGCGTTTCCTGTCGCGGGCGCTAGGCCTACCCACACAAGTGAGGTATCATTTTTATCGGGAGACTTGGGGAAACGCTGGGTGGAAGGAAATTTGTGGCTCCTCTCAGATTCCAGAACTTTCTGCCACAGAAATGTGAGGAACATGTGTTTTTTTAGCCAAATTTTGAGGTTTGCAAAGGATTCTGGGTAACAGAACCTGGTCCGAGCCCCGCAAGTCACCCCTCCTTGGATTCTCCTAGGTCTCTAGTTTTCAGAAATGCACAGGTTTGGTAGGTTTCCCTAGGTGCCGGCTGAGCTAGAGGCCAAAATCTACAGGTAGGCACTTCGCAAAAAACACCTCTGTTTTCTTCCAAAAATTTGGATGTGTCCACGTTGCGCTTTGGGGCGTTTCCTGTCACGGGCGCTAGGCCTACCTACACAAGTGAGGTATCATTTTTATCGGGAGACTTGGGGGAACGCTGGGTGGAAGGAAATTTTTGGCTCCTCTCAGATTCCCGAACTTTCTGCCACAGAAATGTGAGGAACATGCGTTTTTTTAGCCAAATTTTGAGGTTTGCAAAGGATTCTGGGTAACAGAACCTGGTCCGAGCCCCGCAAGTCACCCCTCCTTGGATTCCCCTAGGTCTCTAGTTTTCAGAAATGCACAGGTTTGGTAGGTTTCCCTAGGTGCCGGCTGAGCTAGAGGCCAAAATCTACAGGTAGGCACTTCACAAAAAACACCTCTGTTTTCTTCCAAAAATTTGGATGTGTCCACGTTGCGCTTTGGGGCGTTTCCTGTCGCGGGCGCTAGGCCTACCCACACAAGTGAGGTATCATTTTTATCGGGAGACTTGGGGGAACGCTGGGTGGAAGGAAATTTGTGGCTCCTCTCAGATTCCCGAACTTTCTGCCACAGAAATGTGAGGAACATGTGTTTTTTTAGCCAAATTTTGAGGTTTGCAAAGGATTCTGGGTAACAGAACCTGGTCCGAGCCCCGCAAGTCACCCCTCCTTGGATTCCCCTAGGTCTCTAGTTTTCAGAAATGCACAGGTTTGGTAGGTTTCCCTAGGTGCCGGCTGAGCTAGAGGCCAAAATCTACAGGTAGGCACTTCGCAAAAAACACCTCTGTTTTCTTCCAAATATTTGGATGTGTCCATGTTGTGCTTTGGGGCGTTTCCTGTCGCGGGCGCTAGGCCTACCCACACAAGTGAGGTATCATTTTTATCGGGAGACTTGGGGGAACGCTGGGTGAAAGGAAATTTGTGGCTCCTCTCAGATTCCCGAACTTTCTGCCAGAGAAATGTGAGGAACATGTGTTTTTTTAGCCAAATTTTGAGGTTTGCAAAGGATTCTGGGTAACAGAACCTGGTCCGAGCCCCGCAAGTCACCCCTCCTTGGATTCCCCTAGGTCTCTAGTTTTCAGAAATGCACAGGTTTGGTAGGATTCCCTAGGTGCCGGCTGAGCTAGAGGCCAAAATCTACAGGTAGGCACTTCGCAAAAAACACCTCTGTTTTCTTCCAAAAATGTGGATGTGTCCACGTTGCGCTTTGGGGCGTTTCCTGTCGCGGGCGCTAGGCCTACCCACACAAGTGAGGTATCATTTTTATCGGGAGACTTGGGGAAACGCTGGGTGGAAGGAAATTTGTGGCTCCTCTCAGATTCCAGAACTTTCTGCCACAGAAATGTGAGGAACATGTGTTTTTTTAGCCAAATTTTGAGGTTTGCAAAGGATTCTGGGTAACAGAACCTGGTCCGAGCCCCGCAAGTCACCCCTCCTTTGATTCTCCTAGGTCTCTAGTTTTCAGAAATGCACAGGTTTGGTAGGTTTCCCTAGGTGCCGGCTGAGCTAGAGGCCAAAATCTACAGGTAGGCACTTCGCAAAAAACACCTCTGTTTTCTTCCAAAAATTTGGATGTGTCCACGTTGCGCTTTGGGGCGTTTCCTGTCACGGGCGCTAGGCCTACCTACACAAGTGAGGTATCATTTTTATCGGGAGACTTGGGGGAACGCTGGGTGGAAGGAAATTTGTGGCTCCTCTCAGATTCCCGAACTTTCTACCACAGAAATGTGAGGAACATGTGTTTTTTTAGCCAAATTTTGAGGTTTGCAAAGGATTCTGGGTAACAGAACCTGGTCCGAGCCCCGCAAGTCACCCCTCCTTTGATTCCCCCAGGTCTCTAGTTTTCAGAAATGCACAGGTTTGGTAGGTTTCCCTAGGTGCCGGCTGAGCTAGAGGCCAAAATCTACAGGTAGGCACTTCGCAAAAAACACCTCTGTTTTCTTCCAAATATTTGGATGTGTCCATGTTGCGCTTTGGGGCGTTTCCTGTTGCGGGCGCTAGGCCTACCCACACAAGTGAGGTATCATTTTTATCGGGAGACTTGGGGGAACGCTGGGTGAAAGGAAATTTGTGGCTCCTCTCAGATTCCCGAACTTTCTGCCAGAGAAATGTGAGGAACATGTGTTTTTTTAGCCAAATTTTGAGGTTTGCAAAGGATTCTGGGTAACAGAACCTGGTCCGAGCCCCGCAAGTCACCCCTCCTTGGATTCCCCTAGGTCTCTAGTTTTCAGAAATGCACAGGTTTGGTAGGATTCAATAGGTGCCGGCTGAGCTAGAGGCCAAAATCTACAGGTAGGCACTTCACAAAAAACACCTCTGTTTTCTTCCAAAAATGTGGATGTGTCCACGTTGCGCTTTGGGGCGTTTCCTGTCGCGGGCGCTAGGCCTACCCACACAAGTGAGGTATCATTTTTATCGGGAGACTTGGGGAAACGCTGGGTGGAAGGAAATTTGTGGCTCCTCTCAGATTCCAGAACTTTCTGCCACAGAAATGTGAGGAACATGTGTTTTTTTAGCCAAATTTTGAGGTTTGCAAAGGATTCTGGGTAACAGAACCTGGTCCGAGCCCCGCAAGTCACCCCTCCTTGGATTCTCCTAGGTCTCTAGTTTTCAGAAATGCACAGGTTTGGTAGGTTTCCCTAGGTGCCGGCTGAGCTAGAGGCCAAAATCTACAGGTAGGCACTTCGCAAAAAACACCTCTGTTTTCTTCCAAAAATTTGGATGTGTCCACGTTGCGCTTTGGGGCGTTTCCTGTCACGGGCGCTAGGCCTACCTACACAAGTGAGGTATCATTTTTATCGGGAGACTTGGGGGAACGCTGGGTGGAAGGAAATTTTTGGCTCCTCTCAGATTCCCGAACTTTCTGCCACAGAAATGTGAGGAACATGCGTTTTTTTAGCCAAATTTTGAGGTTTGCAAAGGATTCTGGGTAACAGAACCTGGTCCGAGCCCCGCAAGTCACCCCTCCTTGGATTCCCCTAGGTCTCTAGTTTTCAGAAATGCACAGGTTTGGTAGGTTTCCCTAGGTGCCGGCTGAGCTAGAGGCCAAAATCTACAGGTAGGCACTTCACAAAAAACACCTCTGTTTTCTTCCAAAAATTTGGATGTGTCCACGTTGCGCTTTGGGGCGTTTCCTGTCGCGGGCGCTAGGCCTACCCACACAAGTGAGGTATCATTTTTATCGGGAGACTTGGGGGAACGCTGGGTGGAAGGAAATTTGTGGCTCCTCTCAGATTCCCGAACTTTCTGCCACAGAAATGTGAGGAACATGTGTTTTTTTAGCCAAATTTTGAGGTTTGCAAAGGATTCTGGGTAACAGAACCTGGTCCGAGCCCCGCAAGTCACCCCTCCTTGGATTCCCCTAGGTCTCTAGTTTTCAGAAATGCACAGGTTTGGTAGGTTTCCCTAGGTGCCGGCTGAGCTAGAGGCCAAAATCTACAGGTAGGCACTTCGCAAAAAACACCTCTGTTTTCTTCCAAATATTTGGATGTGTCCATGTTGTGCTTTGGGGCGTTTCCTGTCGCGGGCGCTAGGCCTACCCACACAAGTGAGGTATCATTTTTATCGGGAGACTTGGGGGAACGCTGGGTGAAAGGAAATTTGTGGCTCCTCTCAGATTCCCGAACTTTCTGCCAGAGAAATGTGAGGAACATGTGTTTTTTTAGCCAAATTTTGAGGTTTGCAAAGGATTCTGGGTAACAGAACCTGGTCCGAGCCCCGCAAGTCACCCCTCCTTGGATTCCCCTAGGTCTCTAGTTTTCAGAAATGCACAGGTTTGGTAGGATTCCCTAGGTGCCGGCTGAGCTAGAGGCCAAAATCTACAGGTAGGCACTTCGCAAAAAACACCTCTGTTTTCTTCCAAAAATGTGGATGTGTCCACGTTGCGCTTTGGGGCGTTTCCTGTCGCGGGCGCTAGGCCTACCCACACAAGTGAGGTATCATTTTTATCGGGAGACTTGGGGAAACGCTGGGTGGAAGGAAATTTGTGGCTCCTCTCAGATTCCAGAACTTTCTGCCACAGAAATGTGAGGAACATGTGTTTTTTTAGCCAAATTTTGAGGTTTGCAAAGGATTCTGGGTAACAGAACCTGGTCCGAGCCCCGCAAGTCACCCCTCCTTTGATTCTCCTAGGTCTCTAGTTTTCAGAAATGCACAGGTTTGGTAGGTTTCCCTAGGTGCCGGCTGAGCTAGAGGCCAAAATCTACAGGTAGGCACTTCGCAAAAAACACCTCTGTTTTCTTCCAAAAATTTGGATGTGTCCACGTTGCGCTTTGGGGCGTTTCCTGTCACGGGCGCTAGGCCTACCTACACAAGTGAGGTATCATTTTTATCGGGAGACTTGGGGGAACGCTGGGTGGAAGGAAATTTGTGGCTCCTCTCAGATTCCCGAACTTTCTACCACAGAAATGTGAGGAACATGTGTTTTTTTAGCCAAATTTTGAGGTTTGCAAAGGATTCTGGGTAACAGAACCTGGTCCGAGCCCCGCAAGTCACCCCTCCTTTGATTCCCCCAGGTCTCTAGTTTTCAGAAATGCACAGGTTTGGTAGGTTTCCCTAGGTGCCGGCTGAGCTAGAGGCCAAAATCTACAGGTAGGCACTTCACAAAAAACACCTCTGTTTTCTTCCAAAAATTTGGATGTGTCCACGTTGCGCTTTGGGGCGTTTCCTGTCGCGGGCGCTAGGCCTACCCACACAAGTGAGGTATCATTTTTATCGGGAGACTTGGGGGAACGCTGGGTGGAAGGAAATTTGTGGCTCCTCTCAGATTCCCGAACTTTCTGCCACAGAAATGTGAGGAACATGTGTTTTTTTAGCCAAATTTTGAGGTTTGCAAAGGATTCTGGGTAACAGAACCTGGTCCGAGCCCCGCAAGTCACCCCTCCTTGGATTCCCCTAGGTCTCTAGTTTTCAGAAATGCACAGGTTTGGTAGGTTTCCCTAGGTGCCGGCTGAGCTAGAGGCCAAAATCTACAGGTAGGCACTTCGCAAAAAACACCTCTGTTTTCTTCCAAATATTTGGATGTGTCCATGTTGCGCTTTGGGGCGTTTCCTGTTGCGGGCGCTAGGCCTACCCACACAAGTGAGGTATCATTTTTATCGGGAGACTTGGGGGAACGCTGGGTGAAAGGAAATTTGTGGCTCCTCTCAGATTCCCGAACTTTCTGCCAGAGAAATGTGAGGAACATGTGTTTTTTTAGCCAAATTTTGAGGTTTGCAAAGGATTCTGGGTAACAGAACCTGGTCCGAGCCCCGCAAGTCACCCCTCCTTGGATTCCCCTAGGTCTCTAGTTTTCAGAAATGCACAGGTTTGGTAGGATTCCCTAGGTGCCGGCTGAGCTAGAGGCCAAAATCTACAGGTAGGCACTTCACAAAAAACACCTCTGTTTTCTTCCAAAAATGTGGATGTGTCCACGTTGCGCTTTGGGGCGTTTCCTGTCGCGGGCGCTAGGCCTACCCACACAAGTGAGGTATCATTTTTATCGGGAGACTTGGGGAAACGCTGGGTGGAAGGAAATTTGTGGCTCCTCTCAGATTCCAGAACTTTCTGCCACAGAAATGTGAGGAACATGTGTTTTTTTAGCCAAATTTTGAGGTTTGCAAAGGATTCTGGGTAACAGAACCTGGTCCGAGCCCCGCAAGTCACCCCTCCTTGTATTCTCCTAGGTCTCTAGTTTTCAGAAATGCACAGGTTTGGTAGGTTTCCCTAGGTGCCGGCTGAGCTAGAGGCCAAAATCTACAGGTAGGCACTTCGCAAAAAACACCTCTGTTTTCTTCCAAAAATTTGGATGTGTCCACGTTGCGCTTTGGGGCGTTTCCTGTCACGGGCGCTAGGCCTACCTACACAAGTGAGGTATCATTTTTATCGGGAGACTTGGGGGAACGCTGGGTGGAAGGAAATTTTTGGCTCCTCTCAGATTCCCGAACTTTCTGCCACAGAAATGTGAGGAACATGCGTTTTTGTAGCCAAATTTTGAGGTTTGCAAAGGATTCTGGGTAACAGAACCTGGTCCGAGCCCCGCAAGTCACCCCTCCTTGGATTCCCCTAGGTCTCTAGTTTTCAGAAATGCACAGTTTTGGTAGGTTTCCCTAGGTGCCGGCTGAGCTAGAGGCCAAAATCTACAGGTAGGCACTTCACAAAAAACACCTCTGTTTTCTTCCAAAAATTTGGATGTGTCCACGTTGCGCTTTGGGGCGTTTCCTGTCGCGGGCGCTAGGCCTACCCACACAAGTGAGGTATCATTTTTATCGGGAGACTTGGGGGAACGCTGGGTGGAAGGAAATTTGTGGCTCCTCTCAGATTCCCGAACTTTCTGCCACAGAAATGTGAGGAACATGTGTTTTTTTAGCCAAATTTTGAGGTTTGCAAAGGATTCTGGGTAACAGAACCTGGTCCGAGCCCCGCAAGTCACCCCTCCTTGGATTCCCCTAGGTCTCTAGTTTTCAGAAATGCACAGGTTTGGTAGGTTTCCCTAGGTGCCGGCTGAGCTAGAGGCCAAAATCTACAGGTAGGCACTTCGCAAAAAACACCTCTGTTTTCTTCCAAATATTTGGATGTGTCCATGTTGCGCTTTGGGGCGTTTCCTGTCGCGGGCGCTAGGCCTACCCACACAAGTGAGGTATCATTTTTATCGGGAGACTTGGGGGAACGCTGGGTGAAAGGAAATTTGTGGCTCCTCTCAGATTCCCGAACTTTCTGCCAGAGAAATGTGAGGAACATGTGTTTTTTTAGCCAAATTTTGAGGTTTGCAAAGGATTCTGGGTAACAGAACCTGGTCCGAGCCCCGCAAGTCACCCCTCCTTGGATTCCCCTAGGTCTCTAGTTTTCAGAAATGCACAGGTTTGGTAGGATTCCCTAGGTGCCGGCTGAGCTAGAGGCCAAAATCTACAGGTAGGCACTTCGCAAAAAACACCTCTGTTTTCTTCCAAAAATGTGGATGTGTCCACGTTGCGCTTTGGGGCGTTTCCTGTCGCGGGCGCTAGGCCTACCCACACAAGTGAGGTATCATTTTTATCGGGAGACTTGGGGAAACGCTGGGTGGAAGGAAATTTGTGGCTCCTCTCAGATTCCAGAACTTTCTGCCACAGAAATGTGAGGAACATGTGTTTTTTTAGCTAAATTTTGAGGTTTGCAAAGGATTCTGGGTAACAGAACCTGGTCCGAGCCCCGCAAGTCACCCCTCCTTTGATTCTCCTAGGTCTCTAGTTTTCAGAAATGCACAGGTTTGGTAGGTTTCCCTAGGTGCCGGCTGAGCTAGAGGCCAAAATCTACAGGTAGGCACTTCGCAAAAAACACCTCTGTTTTCTTCCAAAAATTTGGATGTGTCCACGTTGCGCTTTGGGGCGTTTCCTGTCACGGGCGCTAGGCCTACCTACACAAGTGAGGTATCATTTTTATCGGGAGACTTGGGGGAACGCTGGGTGGAAGGAAATTTTTGGCTCCTCTCAGATTCCCGAACTTTCTGCCACAGAAATGTGAGGAACATGCGTTTTTTTAGCCAAATTTTGAGGTTTGCAAAGGATTCTGGGTAACAGAACCTGGTCCGAGCCCCGCAAGTCACCCCTCCTTTCATTCCCCCAGGTCTCTAGTTTTCAGAAATGCACAGGTTTGGTAGGTTTCCCTAGGTGCCGGCTGAGCTAGAGGCCAAAATCTACAGGTAGGCACTTCACAAAAAACACCTCTGTTTTCTTCCAAAAATTTGGATGTGTCCACGTTGCGCTTTGGGGCGTTTCCTGTCACGGGCGCTAGGCCTACCTACACAAGTGAGGTATCATTTTTATCGGGAGACTTGGGGGAACGCTGGGTGGAAGGAAATTTTTGGCTCCTCTCAGATTCCCGAACTTTCTGCCACAGAAATGTGAGGAACATGCGTTTTTTTAGCCAAATTTTGAGGTTTGCAAAGGATTCTGGGTAACAGAACCTGGTCCGAGCCCCGCAAGTCACCCCTCCTTGGATTCCCCTAGGTCTCTAGTTTTCAGAAATGCACAGGTTTGGTAGGTTTACCTAGGTGCCGGCTGAGCTAGAGGCCAAAATCTACAGGTAGGCACTTCGCAAAAAACACCTCTGTTTTCTTCCAAAAATTTGGATGTGTCCACGTTGCGCTTTGGGGCGTTTCCTGTCGCGGGCGCTAGGCCTACCCACACAAGTGAGGTATCATTTTTATCGGGAGACTTGGGGGAACATAGATTAGCAAAACAAGTGTTATTGCCCTTTGTCTTTCTCTACATTTTTTCCTTCCAAATATAGGAGAGTGTGTAAAAAAGACATCTATTTGAGAAATGCCCTGTAATTCACATGCTAGTATGGTCACCCCGGAATTCAGAGATGTGCAAATAACCACTGCTCCTCAACACCTTATCTTGTGCCCCTTTTGGAAATACAAAGGTTTTCTTGATAGCAATTTTTTACTCTTTATATTTCAGCAAATGAATTGCTGTATACCCGGTATAGAATGAAAACGCACTGCAGGGTGCAGCTCATTTATTGGCTCTGGGTTCCTCGGGTTCTTGATGAACCTACAAGCCCTATATATCCCCGCAACCAGAGGAGTCCAGCAGACGTAACGGTATATTGCTTTCGATAATCTGACGTTGCAGGGAAAAGTTACAGAGTAAAACGTAGAGAAAAATTTATGTTTTTTTCACCTCAATTTCAATATTTTTCTTTTTCAGTTGTTATTTTCTGTAGGAAACCCTTGTAGGATCTACACAAGTGACCCCTTGCTGAATTCAGAATTTTGTCTACTTTTCAGAAATGTTTAGGTTTCTGGGATCCAGCATTGGTTTCATGCCCATTTCTGTCACTGACTGGAAGGAGGCTGAAAGCACAAAAAATTGCAAAAATGGGGTATGTCCCAGTAAAATGCCAAAATTGTGTTGAAAAATTGGGTTTTCTGATTCAAGTCTGCCTGTTCCTGAAAGCTGGGAAGCTGCTGAGTTTAGCACGGCAAACCCTTTGTTGATGCCATTTTCAGGGGAAAAACCACAAGCCTTCTTCTGCAGCCACTTTTTCAATTTTTTTTTATAAAAATGAAATTTTCCCTGTATTTTGGCCTATTTCTTGGCCTCCTTCAGGGGAACCCACAAAGTCTGGGTACCTCTAGAATCCCTAGGATGTTGGAAAAAAAGGACGCAAATTTGGCTTGGTTAGCTTATGTGGACAAAAAGTTATGAGGGCCTAAGCGCGAACTGCCCCAAATAGGCAAAAAAAGGCCTGGCACAGGAGGGGGAAAAGGCCTGGCAGCGAAGGGGTTAAGGTGGTCACCCCTAACTTTTTGCCTGTCTCCCTCCACTTTTTGGATACTGTTTTTGCTGGTTTTAAGACTGTGCAGTTTACCACTGCTAACCAGTGCTAAAGTGCATATGCTCTCTCCCTTTAAACATGATGACATTGTATCATACCCAACTGGATTATTTAATTTACTTATAAGCCCCTAGTAAAGTGCACTATATTTGCCTAGGGCTTGTAGATTTCTACTAGTGGTCCTGCAGCACTGATTGTGCCACCCACTTAAGTAGCTCCTTAACCTTGTCCCCGGCCTGCCATTGAAAGGACTGAGTGTGCATTTTCACTGCCAATTCGACTTGGCATTTAAAAGTACTTGCCAAGCCTGAAACTCCACTTTTTTCTACATTTACGTCACCCCTAAGGTATGCCCTAGGTAATCCATAGAGCAGGGTGCTGTGTAGGCAAAAGGCAGGCCATGTACCTATGTAGTTTACATGTCCTGGTAGTGTAAAACTCCTAAATTCACTTTTACACTGCTGTGAGGCCTGCTCCTTTCACAGGCTAACACTGGGGCTATGCCCATATACTGTTTGAGTGGTAGCTGCTGATCTGAAAGGAATAGGAAGGTCATATTTAGTATGGCCAGAACAGTGATACAAAATCCAGCTGGCTGGTGAAGTTGGATTTAATACTACTATTTTAGAAATGCCACTATTAGAAAGTGAGCATTTCTCTGCACTTAAGTCCTTCTGTGCCTTACAATCCACGTCTGGCTGGGTTCAGTTGGCAGCTCCCTTGCGCATTCACTCAGACACACCCCAAACACAGGATACTCAGCCTCACTTGCAAACATCTTCATTTTAAATGGGTCTTCCTGGGCTGGGAGGGTGGAAGGCCTGACCCTTACATGTCAAAGGACAGTAGCCTGCCCTCACACAAAGGACGGCCACACCCCTACTGGGACCCTGGCAGACAGGATTGAACTGAAAGGGGACCTTGTGTGCTTCTAAGCCACTCTTTCAAGTCTCCCCCACTTCAAAGGCACATTTGGGTATTTAAACAGGGCCTCTGCCCCTACCAACTCAGACACTTCCTGGAGAAGAGAACCTGGACCAGAATCTACAACCTTCCCAGAAGAACTGCCTGGCTGCCCAAAGGACTCTCCTGACTGCTTTCTGTGAAGGACTGCTGCCGTGCTATTGCCCTGCTACCTTGCTGCTCTCTGGCTGTGCTGAGAAGTGCTCTCCAAGGACTTGGATAGAGCTTGCCTCCTGTTCCCTGAAGTCTCAGGACCAAAAAGACTTCGGCCCGTATTTAAACTTTTTGACGCTAAACTGCGCTAACGCAGTTTAGCGTCAAAAAGTTTGGCGCCGGCTAACGCCATTCTGAAGCGCCATGCGGGCGCCGTATTTATTGAATGCCGTTAGCCGGCGCTAGCAGACCGGCGCTGCCTGGTGTGCGTGGAAAAAAACCACGTACACCAGGCAGCGCCGGCGTTGGGGAAAATGGCGTTAGGGCGTCTTAAAATGGGGCAAGTCAGGTTGAGGCAAAAAAATCACCTCAACCCGATTTGCGCCATTTTTAACGACGCCCAGACGCCATTTACATGACTCCTGTCTTAGTAAAGACAGGAGTCATGCCCCCTTGCCCAATGGCCATGCCCAGGGGACTTATGTCCCCTGGGCATGGTCATTGGGCATTGTGGCATGTAGGGGGGCACAAATCAGGCCCCCCTATGCCAAAAAAATATATAAAAAAAAAAAAAAATACCTACCTGAACTTACCTGAATGTCCCTGGGATGGGTCCCTCCATCCTTGGGTGTCCTCCTAGGGTGGGCAAGGGTGGCAGGGGGGGTCCCTGGGGGCATGGGAGGGCAGCTGTGGGCTAATTTTGAGCCCACAGGTCCCTTAACGCCTGCCCTGACCCAGGCGTTAAAAAGAGGCGCAAATGCAGGGTTTTTTGCCCCGCCCACTCCCGGGCGTGATTTTTGCCCGGGAGTATAAATACGACGCATTTGCGTCGCAGTCATTTTTCTAGACGGGAACGCCTACCTTGCATCTCATTAACGCAAGGAAGGCGTTCACGCAAAAAAATGACGCTCATTCCTCATACTTTGGCGCTAGACGCGTCTAACGCCAAAGTATAAATATGGCGTTAGTTTTGCGCCGAATTTGCGTCGAAAAAAACGACGCAAATTCGGCGCAAACGGAGTATAAATATGCCCCTTCATCTCTACAAGAAGGACTCCTTGTGTGGCAAAAAACGACACACAGCCTGCATCGCGGTGAAAAGTTCACGGCACTCCGAACCACAACGACGCAGCCCGACTTCGCAACGAGAAGATCGATGCAGCGCCAGCGTAGCGACCGGAAATTCGATGCACGGCCCACTGGATCGATGCACAGCCGAGCCAGAACGATGCAGCCCGACTTCCAGAGAGGAATCAACGCAGCACCTGCCGTGCAGTAAACATTTCCACGCAATGCTCACAGGATCGACGCAGCCCCTGCGACTTCGTCCTGTCAGTGCCGGAAATCCACGCATCGTCCCCGGCACGTCTGAAAACCCCACAACCCGAAGAGGATCCAAGACTGAGCGCAGGAAATCGATGCAAAGCCTTCCCTGCGTGAAAACTAAACAACACATCGCTGTGTGCGGCCCGAGAAATCGACGCATACCTCCCTGTTTTCCACGCATCTCCTCCTCTGCGTTTTTCTGCAGAGATTTTGAACGCAAACCAGGTACTTTGTGCTTGAAAGAGACATTTATTGCTTTTAAAAGACTAAAGACACTTTCTATCACTTTTACAGTGATATCTCAACATATACTTATTGCATTTTAATCGTTTTGACCTGCATTTTATCAGATAAATATTATATGTTTTTCTAAACATTGTGTGGTGTATTTGTGTGGTGCTATACTGTGTTATTGCATGCTTTATTGGCACAAATACTTTACACATTGCCTTCTAAGTTAAGCCTGACTGCTCAGTGCCAAGCTACCAGAGGGTGGGCACAAGATAATTTGGATTGTTTGTGACTCACCCTAGCTAGTGTGAGGGTCCTTGCTTGGACAGGGGGTAACCTGTCCAAGCAACCTGACTGCCAAACAAAGACCCCATTTCTAACAATATGTAAAACCGAGAAGCTAAGCCCACCCTGACTTACTGATGCACATGCAGTTGAGTTGGACTTGGGGCACTCTACTTAACACCAGTTGTCCAAAGAAGTACAAAAACACCACCGTTATAAACACATTGGACCTAAGTCACAAAAGCATACACACAAAACATACTGCAAAATGTTATTCACAAACTGCGTGCAGAGTTTTGTGACTCGTCACTTCCTACACATTAGAGGAATGCTTTGCCCCCATCTGCAGGTTCTCTGTGTGCAGAGAACTCCGCACAAATAAGTATAGGGAGTGCAGACTCCGAAAACTCCGCACATGGTTTGTGCATTCCGAGCAACTAGTAAACCTACTACCAAGTGTAAGATCACCTTTATTAATCAGGTGCAATACGTTAAAGCTATTTTTTTCTGTGACCAAACTATTTTGCAATATGGAACTGTTTGATCATTTAAATGTCTTATTAAAAATACTGTCACTCTAATGTTGAATGTAATCCATCATGATGCAGAAAATGCACCTCCATCCATGACAGCACAGAAAGAGAGAGAATGCACGAGGCCCTGGGAAGTCCGTAAAAGAGCAACTTTTGGATATAAATCATGTTGGCACACAGCTGGATAGTTTAATCTAGACATACCATGCACTATAAACGGTGTAGTCAGTCTGAGGATACAGTTGTGGAAAGATGGGACTATGTAGCCATGATGCGGCAACTAGCCATTGGAAAACGCATTTCGTCTCTCAATATCGGTCAAAGCGGGTGACACGGGTGGTGGTGGCGGGTGGTGCTTACAGTGACTGTAGAGGGGCTTCTAAGAAAAACTGTGCCACGTCTGTTTTTACAAATTGAGCACTGGTGATAACTAAAATAGTAGATTATTGCTCCACATAAATAAAGTTAGAGTGCAACGGTTGTAAGGCTTGACATTTGGTGAGCAGATTGAATCAACCCAGACTAGTACTTATAACATATAAATACAAAAACAATGTAAGCAGAGTATTTGTATCAACAGAGGAGAGGTAGGTTGGAGAGTACGTATCGCATTTTTGAGGTCTCGTGGTTCTATGAGAGATTACTGATGTCAGAAATACCATTCGACATAAACATGGTGTCTTAAATATAGATTAGGAACACATCGTCAAACTGGGTGTACATTTTCTATTATTAACTGCAATGGAGCAATATTTTTGTACAAGAGATTTAGGACACAAACTTTAGGTCGTACAATATTCTGCCAACCATATCCTGGTTAAACACTGCCAGCTATAGAAGGATTTTATTAGGCGTAGCGAGTTGGTCAGGGCCCAAGTCAGAAGAAGGAATGCAAATAACGAGCAGGCTGTGAGCTGCCCAGGCTCCTGAAAGTCAGTGTCACTCACAGAAGCACAATATTCAAAGTAGGTCTGATACCTAGGATATCGGAGGACGCAAGTTTGGTTCCAGGAATCCCTTTCTATTACTGAATATTTATCACCAAATAGTAATTTAGGAATAAGCATATTCAGGGAGCATCAACGAATCAGGAAGATACCTATTAGGATTGACCTTATGAAATGCTTAGGACTCGGATGTACTATCGCCTAAAGGATACCCTAGCGGGAGGTCTGCAAGACGTATGACCATGAGTACCGCATCCTACCCCTAATTGTTGGTGGGATTGTCTCCACCTTGTCATATTAGCTCCTATCGTCATCTATCATGAAGTATCTGAAATATTTTGCCAGCAAAGCTTAGCACAGAACTGAGCATCAACTTCACCTCATCCCCGTGGCTGATGACCTTTAAAGGCGACATCATTTTTGTGATAGTAAAGTAACAACCCAGACTCTTTTTTTAAAAACAAGTTAAACTATAGTGACGTCTCAGGAAATCAGCTTATCAAACAGATATAAGTTTCTCGGCAGATAATTGGTTGGCATTTATGCTCATATAGAAGAACTGCCCGAGCCATTTGGGGCGATTTATGATGTCTTTTTGGGGCATTATTTGGTTGGGCCTCTTCTGCACCACACCACCCTGCATGCTAACTATATGGGTGCTGCAGCAACAGACATTTACAGGATGGCTTGCTGCGCTTAGATGTCCTGGGGTAAGACATGTTGTTCAATCGGTCCATGCTCTGAAGTTGTGTAAAAGTGTAGGTCCTGTCTCCTTCCTGATGCTTCGTTTGCAGAGCTTTCTTTGTCCAATGAAGCACATTCCGGAAATAATTAATGACCGTCTATTGCTATTTTCTATTTCATATTTTCCATTACTTATTTATGTTTGTCTTGTGTTACTTGCTGACTCAAGATTGGTTGTGAGCTTTATAATTGAGGGGGAGTGTATCATTCTAGCACTGTGGAAAATACAAGGATGTAACAAACGGTGTATTGCAGACAGTCTGGGGTTCTGTAGAGATGCTCCAGGTAATTAGCTTGGATGATGAGATCTTCTGTTGAGAGTTAGCTTTAATGTATACCAGATAAAATGTGATTACTGGTATCTAAATTCATAGAACTGCCTTTGGGACCAGTGCTACTGTCACTGACGTGTTTGAGTCAAAGTCATTGTAAAGTTTTTATTGGCCACTATTTTTTCCAACTAGTGATTGGTAGCGCTCTCGTCTTTGGCCCTATTATCAACAGTTACAAGGGGTCCCAGAACCCCAGACACTCTACCTTCAGACTAATGTTATATTAATTTAAACACATTTGTAAAGTGTATTCCCATTAGTGGTATGGCCTCAAAGTGCTTCCGAATCTAGGAGCCTCTTATGGTTCAGGGATGCTCCTTGGATAGAATCAAACTGAAGTGTTGATATTGTCTTTTGTCCTGTTTCTGATTGTTTGGAAATAATCCACAATATATACCTTTCATTACTGTTTAATAATGAGATATATTTGAGATAGAGTTGGTTAAAAGTGCATTTAGGGTACATTTTAGACAGTGGTACTGTTGGCATGGGAATGTCCCCTGCATGGTGTACAGTTGTGTTTCCAAACCCCGAGTGCCTGACTGTGAGTATCCAATATCCTAGTTTTGACAGTCTCACACTAATGTAGAGTGCATGCCATAGGCTAGGCCTAGCCTTTAATATGAGCGAGGTCCTGCACCTGTACTGTGTCATAGAGAGGTGTACCAAATGTGCTCTCATTTGACTGACATGAGTTTAGTACTTAGGTCAGTGGTGGCAGTGTAAATCAGCTGTTGTGAACACAGCTTTCTTAATCAATAGAGTGGAGGCCTACAGGCCCAACTGTGAAAAGTTCAGGTTTTATGAGGTAATGCAGATCCTACCGCTAACATATCAAGTATATGCGATGGATGTGTGTGTGGCCTGTGTGGAAAATACATAGTGTGTATGAGAACACCAGAGTAGCAGACACCTGAGGGTTCCATTTGAAAACCTCTAGCCTGCACAGGATGGAGGTGAAGTTATTGTTTTCGGACAGTGGAAGTGTACTGCTGGCATTCCGAAAGCTGAAGGGAGACCTAGACAATGAAGCGAGGTAAGAGGAAGCATGGCTCCCTTCAGAAATTCAAAGAGGAGACAGGGCTCCCTTTGGAACTTCAATCAGTGATTTTGCTGTGGGGCAACGGATTACTTTTCCTGAGCACTGCCATTACTGGATGGTGGGGATGAAGCGTAAGACTGCAACATCTATTGTTCAGAGGTTGAAGGGTCCTTTAGGCGATGCAAGCCTTTTGTCTCTTCCCTGATTACTCTTCAGTGCGCCTGTTGATAGCCAGGTGCGGAAAGCTCACACCTCTTTATAATTCTTTTGTGCATACTCCGGGTTGGAGACTGCTTTGCCTTCAGGTGCATATATTTATACAAAGCCTGTGCCTGGAATAGGGACTTGAAAGAAAAAAAAACACCACAACCTGATCGTGAAATGCAGACATAAGATGCACACTATACCTACTTTCACTGTATGAAGGTGGGAGCCACTGACCCACGTGTTCCAGTTCCAAATTCTCTTTAACCAAGGAAGGAAATGCTCTGCAGAGTACTCAGAGAACTGCTGTGCAACCAGAGCTGGTATCTGCCTGACTGCCACCTTCAAGTAGATGAGGGACATCACTTGGAGTCTATGAAGGAAGAAGTTGTCTACCTGTGCTGAAGCACCTGGAGGCCAACTTGCCTGTTGCAAAAAGGAAGGAACAGCTCAACCTTACAGGAGGTGCAATTGTCCTGGGCAAGCTAGAAGTAACTGACACCAGAGCTTGAGGATTTATCAATCCAGAAAGATAGAGGGTAATTTGCATGCTCCAGGGTCCATGGAGCAATCTCTCCCAACTATCAGCTGGCAATGGGGCAACATCAACTGAAGGGTGCTGTTGCAATATCACGAGCTGTGACCGGAGCAGACAGTGCTGCTGCAACATTGTGAAGTTGTGCCCAAAAATAGTGCGCTACTACAATTTAAAATTGAGACTTGCTGGTCCTTGTTGCTGCAGAGTCATCATGTTGTGCTTGGGCAGACCATGCTGCTGCCAGAAAGAGTGCTTTGAGGTGACCCCACAATCCACCATCCCAACTCACCCTAAGAATAGAAGCCTGCTTGCAACCAGCCAAAGATCTGGGATATCATAACCTGAACAGACTCTGGGTTGAAGGCTCTGCTGCTACCTTCCACAAACTTGACCTGAGTGCTCAAGCACTCGCAGTCAGCACACCTCCTCCCAGGAAAGAGAAAGCCTGATTCATGCTACAGGTACCTGCCAAGGCTGAAGAGTAGAGAAAGCTCTGCAGTGGTGAGATGAGGACAAGTGGGACTGCTAAGAGTGAGTGCAGAAATTCAATAGAGGGTGTAATTCAACTGTGCTTTATACTTGAACAAAATAAAACTCAAATCCGGTAGAAGGTCGGGATTGAGAAGAAGGAAGAGGGGATGACCAGCCACAAGAACCGCTGCTCCTCAACAGTGAAGAATCTGTATCTATGACTTGTAGGGTGTTGTGTTCAGTTTCCTGTATTACTTTCTTTTAACAAAGACAAGCACTGGCTTGGACACCCAGTTACAGTTCTGCTGGATAATTGTTGAGGTCTGAGCTTGAAGCACTTCACACTGCCTCCCTGAGAATCCTGTGACTGCTCGCCTTCTCTACCATTGAAAGACAAGTGCTGCAAGAGTTGTACTTGCAGAGCCATTATAGTATAAACCGTGGGGTATCAGAGGCAAACAATCTCTGCCATCATGGCTGAGATCTAGAAGATCCTGCTTGCCCTGTGCACCATTGAATGGGGGTTGACAGGTAATTTTCCAGATCATACCACTGTAGATTTTAGTACTTTGTATATTGTGTTAACTAAGCAAACTGTTATATGATGAGTTGGCCCTCAAATCTCCTTGGAAACCAATTAATTATTGGAAAGCTTGAAGAACAAAGGGGTTATACCAACACAAAACTTCCAGAGCCGGCTACCTGTCCTCTGAAAGTCATAATAAAATTGTTGAAATAGGCACTAAACCAGAGGTCACCTACTGTAAGAAAATATTATGTATATAGCCTTCTCCTTACACTATATTGCTACTTACCGTGTGGATAACAGGTGTCACTGCCAAACTCACTTATGCATTCTGAGCCAAATAATTATCTAAAGTAGGTGATATCCCTCACTTATTTTCACCCCCTTCTGATTTAAAGCCTATCACACCTTCTAACATGATCTACCCCTCCCAAAGTGTTGTTTCCTTGTTTCTAATTTTATAGAACATCAGTGTTGTAGCATTGAGGAACATTCCATTCCATGCTTTTATATACTTTAGGCCGGCGTAGCTCGTAAGAAGGGGTCAAGTGGGTGGAGACCCCAAGAAACTGCAAATGACTCCACTCCCCTTTGCAGGTCAAGGTATACTATTCAATAGGAGGACCTCCGCTGCGACCAAGGGGAGAAACTTGACATTCTTTGAAGGGGAAGAGCCCCCATGCTAGAGCGGCCCTTGAAAGAGCAGTGTCCATTTTGCAGTTTTACCTGCAAACACTTAGCCTAAATCAGGGTCATCTAACGAGTAGCTTGAGAGTTACTAGGAGCTCTCCAGCTACCTGCAAGTAGTACTCCTCTGTGCAGCCCAGTATACTAGATAAGAAGCTTTTGCTTGTCTGACTTGATAAATGTATACTGTAGGAAATTACCATCTTTTGCACAATGTCCCCTCAAATTTATGCCCTATCTGTTTTGCTGGCTTTAGAAGCCTGTCGCCTTTACCACTCCTATCCAGGGGTAAAGGGGCTGTGCCCTCTTTTTTTAAATGGTTGGATTGACCTATTCCTAATTGTTATATTTAACTTGCCTACAAGTCCCTAGAAAATGGTGTACAAATTATACCACAGGCCTGGAAGTTAAGTGCCACCAGTCTACTCCAGCACCTATTGCCCCATCCACTACAGTGGCAAAACAAACATGACTTAAGGCCTATTCTCTGTAACCGGACTCCTACAGTATTATCTCTGCTATGTGACTGGTCAAAATAACCCTTTTTTGACAGGTAAAATTCACACTTAAAAAATTAGTAAGCCACCCCTATGTAAACCTTGTTACCCACAAGGTAAGGTACATGGTATTTAAAAGTGGGGCATGTAGTAAATCAATATTACTATGTCCCTACAGTGACAAAGCCCATGAAGCTATTTTAACTGTGGCAAGCCTAGCTCTACTATGTAGAAAACCAGAGTGCAGATTCAAATACGAACCCTGGTAACTCAAGGGGCCAGCTAGAAAAATAATTAAACAAGTATTTTAATAGTTATCACAGATCCAATTAAATGGTGAAATCCGATTTTCATTAAATATTAAGCAAGAGTTAACATTTACAAACCTGCCTTTTCCCCGCCCGAAGCTCCTGGAAACTAGTTTCCAGCAGTAGCCCAGTAAGTGATTATCCTTGAATAAGTGTGAAAGAGGTGTGGAATTCCCCGAGAAAACATTAGGCCGACCTGAATAGGCAGAGATGACTCCTCTGTGCTTAACAGAACACACAGGGTGGAGGGGCATCATTCTGACAGCCGAGTGTCAAATCCTACTTGATAGGTTTTTTGAGCTACATGTAGTACTTGTGGTGCACTTGAAAGGGGTGGGAGGAGTGGGATGCCAATACAAATCTTGTGGAGTTGCTGCCTTTTTGCTAAAGGATTCTGCTTTTGTCCTACCAGACTTCTGTCTGGGTTTTTGTGGGCACAGCACCTTCTTCAAACTGGATTTTTGTGTTAGATGTCGCAGGACACACAAATTACCATACAACACTCCTCACTTCCTCCAACAGCCTCAGAGCCCAAGTTTAGTGTGGAACTTTGCCATATTGGATTTGCCCTGACACATTGCATTTTGGACCTATTTGCAGTAAGAACTATTACAAAAGTAGCCGGATTACGGCCTGGGAACTTTCACCCTATTGGCGCACACCCACCTGCTAGTTAGGCCATACATAAATGTGGTATCTCCAGGCACCCTCGAGAACACTTTCTGAACCTGTGGAAGATCAGAAGAAGTCGGGAACTGCTGTTAGTAACCTCAAAGGAGGCCTGAAGGACTGGACGTGCACCCTCTTGTAATCAGGAAAAAGAAGTGGACTGCAAGGGTCATACGGCTGACATTCTGTGTGGCTACAGGGAGACAACAAGCTGCAAGATGCCTTTTCCTGGATGTACCCAGCTGACGAGTGTGGACTGGACCCTACTGTTGGCCTCTGCTGACACACTGTGAGTCTCTAAGTGCCTACCCTGAGGCCCTGTGGGCCTTAGAAATGTACTCCTGTTGTTGACTGGGACTTAAAAGATTAAGAAGGTAAAGTCTTTGACCAGGACAAATCTAGCTGGTGTGTTCAACCCGCACTCCATCTTAGTCAGCCTCAAGGTGTGCCTTGGTCCCGTTCCACTGTGACCATTGACAATCATTGGCACTTAATGCTTTTTGGCTCTCTTTCTACTAAAAACTTAACATATTCATATCTCCGGTTCCCCTTGTATTTTTTCATTTAGGTGTCATTTTGTTTATTAAATTTTACTCCATTTTTATTGTTTTGTACTTGTACTTTGTTGCTGGTTTGGTACTGCATAAATACCTGTCCTGCTCTTTTTCACAGTTACCAGAGGTTGAGCAAACGTTAATGTAGTGAGTTTAAGAGACTACCCTAACAAGGGATATAATTATTCCTTGATGCGGGAAGTCACCCACTCTCAAATAATCCAATTTCTTACATATACCAAATTTGAAACACGTGTATTTGCGGAAAAATTTGCATATTTTCATAACTCTTAAGCTCATTGGAGAAAAATGGTTGAATTTCCAAAATATATTTAAAGCGGATATTTGAGTGATAACTCGTGGCTTTAGTGCGACTTGTTACTAATAATTATTACCTTGTTGCCAGGGGCCGTGCAAACTGACAAAACGTTTTTACTTCATTGCTGGCACTCCTGCCGGATGCCCTGAGGTGATTGTTGCTGGTGGCGCTGCATAAAGTAGGCACTAATGTAATCTTCTTTGATGAAACACCAATGATATTAGTAGCTCAGGATGAGTTTCATTGAACATAAGTAACTCTTATTAGAAAAAGGTTTGGAGGCCCCGGCCTAAAGTATGTAATTGAATGAAAAATGGACTACATTTGCATTCTATCTGGACTCCTGCATCTGTTATCAACAACCCAACATGATTCAATATTCTACTTTCCATTTGTAGCCTTGTTGTAATTCTGTGAAGAGCAGCATAGCATGACCACATTCACACATTTTGTTTAAACATACAATAATATTGGTGCAAAAGCTTACACCCACACTGGTAACACTAAGGAATGAGAAGCACACAGTGGCATTCAACAAAGGATAGAGTGGTAGGTGTAAGGTGCATTGCACTTTGTTTAATGGAAATTTATACAAACAAAGGATTCAGACTTGACATCTTTTTTGAGTAAAAATAACAATTTTCACAATCCGACAAAAATATAGACAGGAAATCTGTCTTGTGCCATATAGATTATTTCAACACATTTACATCAAGTTTTAGTGGTCCCATAGTGTACATCATTCTGCAGCTGTCAACAGCCAATTATTGTGTCTCATAGCCATGTAATCATTAATCAATTACATACGATTAGCATTTTTGTGATGTTGCCGCACATACAAAAATACATAACAGGTTATCAAATGGCCTGACAAAATAATATAGATACAAATATATATATGTATATATATATTTATATACACACACCATTTTTATACACGTGATACAGAACAAATTACTAATATATACAAAACATAGTTCTTAAGTTACAAAATCCTTCATAAGGCATGTCCTGAATATAAATGCCAGATACAGAAGTAGAAGAGGGGAAGGCAATGAAAAGGAGTTAAATTGGCTAAGGTCCTTTGGCTTCAAATTTTTGGCCAGTGAATTATTTTTAAAGGCCACTCAGAAGAAGTTCTGTGCTTTTTTGGCAAAAGTCTTCTAAATGATTTGATCTTTATCATGCAGGTAATGGGTTACAAATTCAGAGTGTGTGAAACACATTTTGCTAGATATGACTTGAAATATAGTGCAGATTTCCAAACAATATGAATTGTACGAGCATCAGTTTTAGGCACCAAGACTCAATATGTTGCCGCATACCTGAGAGTCACCACTGTTTGCAGAATTTCCCACTTATTGCCAAAGGGGTGCTATTTTGCAAGATCCAAAAAACAGAATAACCCAATACGAGTTGTTATTTAAAATGTGAAGTTCGATAATAGGCATCAACAAGTGAACACAACATTTTCAGCTATTATTCTATAGCTATAAAATCTGCCCATAAGAGCAACTGTAAATAGTTGCCTTAAAACAATTTAAAATCTTTACAACAATGAAACCTGACATCTGAATTATTGGATTGTTATATGAATCTGAACACAGAACCTGACTTTAATCTTGCACCTGACTTTCACATACGTGACCCTCAGATGAAAGACTTATTTGTCAGGCCTTCCCTTGCAACTATGCAAAGCAATGAATTAGGCTCATCAATGTGTCTGATTAGATTTTGGGATATAATGGTTGCCTCGTTTTAAACTTGTTTGTACTTGTGTTACTTAACCATTAACCTTCTTACACAGTCAGTAAAGATCGTACCATATTTTGTACTAACACAGTTCAGAACAGCTCACATATCTGTTGAACTGGGCAGCAGTTAACATATACATTTCAGGAGGCCAGAGTGAAACGTCTTTAAGTAATACCTATTAGTTAACATTGGTATCCGAGTCTCAGTCTTCAAAAGGTTCCAAAACAGTTCAGCTATTTATGATGATAAATTTCCGCAATCGAACTAACACCAACCTGAAGACAGAGTTTTTGTGCTTCTGAAAATATTTGCAAAATGGTATTATAAATAGTTTTCATGATAAATGTGATCGCAACATAGTGATAAAACATGAATGACCCCAGCTCCCCAATTCTACACTTATTATGTAGCCTTAAAATAACCGTGAATATCATATGTAGGAAAGTCAGTGATCTCTATAGCAAAGGACAGCACACACTGTCTGTACGTATAAAGCCCAATGAAAATAGCATTGTAGCTATGTCATACTTAGCAATTCAGTGTAGCATCATTCAAGAGGCCTTTGCACTTACTCCCAAGCCACACAGAGAGGATCATTAACACTTTTGTTTTCACAATTCAACATGTACACACACAAAAATTCACCTGGTAGTTACTGAGGTCGAAACCTTTCACCTTCATGCACACACTGGACTAATATGAAACCTCATTATTTTGACCAGTCCCTTAAACAGAACTTGATCAATTGTTTTGTTTTTCTAAAAACCTTCAATATGATGCCGACCCATTAAACAATACCAACTTGCAGGATCTACAGTAAATCATAAATAAACATAAAAGTACTACAGCCACGAAAACAACATTACAAAACTGTAAAAAAGCAACTCATAAGTCAAGTACCCTTAAAATAGATTTGTTCTTCATATTTTACAAACGTATCTCATGCACACACACAACTGTACATTATAAGCTCCCTAAAGAGCAGCTATCTCCAAGACCGTGCAAGAGGTCCATGGTCCCTAATTTACTAGATAGCATAAACAGAATACCGGGAAAGTACAGAGTCTGTACCCAGACCTTTCTGAAATATATTATGATATCATTATAGGGGCAGTACTAGAAATAAGTGTAGTTAATGCCCATAGATAAACAATGTCTCTGCTTCAATGAAAACTAGAAATGCTTTTTTTTGTACACGCAAAACAGGTAAATTAAAGTGGTATAATAATCATAACTTCTCTACTGTCAGTTTTATTTGCTACATGAGTATGTTGCTTATTGGAAATGATGGGAACAATTAATTTGAAGGACGTTTATTTAGCATTTCTTTGTAATGTTATTAAGACAAGACAGTAAAAACGAACAGAGTTTCAAGTTTAGTCTAAACCAGCCTTCATACCAGTGACAGGTTACAGAGCTTACATTAGACGTAAACCACTGCTGGCCCTGTTGTGGTCAGACCAGTTCAGACAAAGTCAGAGAGAGGGGATGAATTGAACAGAAACCATAATCCTCAAAATTCGACCATAGAGAGGGAGAAGGTAGCTTGCAGCTTATGATGAAGGGGAATGTATCACCAAGGGACTTTCCGACTCATTCTTGGACTCCTCATCCTACAAGTCCAGGTGCAGCAACAAATGTAAGAAGCAGGACTGCAGAACACCCTGCTGCCAAAGGACGGCGCCTGACTACCTCAACGAGAGCTTTGTATCAGGCACGGTGCTTTGAATGCTATCAGGAAGCTGAACTTCCACTCAATGCCAGACACAGGAGCTGTCCTGAACCTCTTAAAAGTTTATACCACAGGTTTTTGGGTGTCCCATCTGCATAGCTAGGGTATCATCCAGTTTCACATTAATCGTGGTACCACCTGCGTGCATTCACATTGATCCCACTTTTATACTAAATTTAGTTTTTTTCATTATGAAAAACAGACAAACTTTAGTACAGTGAAGTTGTGCTTAAATAAGAGAAAACAGCAACTCATCTTAGTTCTGCAAATAAGGTTTACAACGTTCATCGTGTGGGAAGTGCTTGACAGATCCATTAAGTCTCTTTGATTCTTTGCATTCATGTGATTGCCACAGTTCAGTCAGAGATGTCTGCCCTCAAAGACAAAACAAATAGTCTCTAAATATGTTCCTTCGGATACTGGTGCCGGGCAAAGTAGATGTGTAGCATCAAATGCCTTCTAAAACATTTGAGCTACTAGCACATTTAGCGCAAAAATCTGCATCTTCCTCATTCATTAAAGCTGACTGTACCATATACTCAAAAATGTTTTGGCTGAATAGAACCTGGGCAAGCAGAAATCTGTAAAACAGCTTACTAGACCCAAATGTTTTTGAAATGACAACAGATACAGGTGTATATTTTACTGAGGAACGTGGGCCTGGCTCATGCACCTTAGTCCACATTCTCCACCGATGACGACCGCTGATGGCTGTTTCCTTCCACAGGGCCACTATTCACACCTTACATCAGAAATCGACCAAATCATCAAGTTCCTGCTTGAGACTGGCGACTGCTTTCTTGCAGAAAGAATGCATGTTTTCTATCCTAGGATTTTTTGTTTCACCTCACAATCCGTAGGAGCGAAACTCCTGCTGAGGTCAGCGTATAATTCACACAAGTTAAAAGCTTTCAACCATCACTTCTTGAATGGTGCAAGTTTGGTGAAGGTGTGCCAGAAGGGTGTCGGTTTACACTTGGGTTCAGCCAGTGCAAAGACCTGCTGCTGCGGGATACTGGTAGGTACAGTAATATGTCGCTGGTGAATTGGGTGCAAGTTCTGGTGTGGAGGCGGTACAGCGCACCCGTTACAGTTGACACCTGCAGCAGAAGTTGAAAGTTGTGTTAGATCAATATGAACATTTCACCACAATCACTGTACAAAACAATAGGGTCAAAGGCTTGCAACTTCTAACAAGCACTCAATTCAATTTGAATACTTTACTCCGGTAGTTGACCATAAAAGTAATAATCAATCAATAATACATACAAATATGACATCATTAAAATCATTAAAAATAATAATTCATGAAAAACGAAAAAATTTCAAAGTCATGGAACAGCATCACAGTTGTGTCATGAATAAGAACAATAAAGCCATACAATACGAAATTAAAAGAAATGTATATAGAACTCCCAGATCCAAGCTTGCTGATGTCTAACACTGGTGTTAAGCTTTTGGAACCACAGAAGACATGATCTTATGCCATAGAGGCCAGATGTTCTCAAGGTACTTAGCAACAGAGAAGACAAATACAGGGGACATGTCTGCTCTACAGCTTCTTAGAGTGACTCTGTATTTGGAGAATCCCAAGAGGTGCCATAAGGGGACAATCCAACGCTTTCGCTGCTTGAGATATGTGGGGCAAAAGAACAGTAAGTGATCGACAGTTTCTTCTCCCCAACTACAAGCATGACAAACTTTGCTATCCCCTTTGCCACCTTTCCATTTGGTTGAGAGTGTGGCAAGTGGAAGGGAGCCCAATCTAAACTTCACAGAGGGGTTTTGTATGGAGAGAATCTATCTCATCCATGAACGCCTCAAAGGAAGGAAAAGGCTTGAACTCTAGGAAGCATTTGGTCATTTGTCCCAAACCTGCCAGGTTAGATATTTATTTTCTCCCCATGCTCCCAAATAATGGAGTTCAGCTTATTTGCTACAGAGGATGTAACTGCATTTGTGTCTAGTCAGTATTCTTGCAACCCCAGAGAACAGAGGAACTGTTTAGCATGCTTCAACTATAGTAACATCACTCCTCCTTGCTGCCTGTCCAGAACATCTTTTTAACCCACCCTGCAGTGCACTAACTTAGGAGTATGCCAAACTCGCAACCAACATAAAATTGGTTTGAGGTGGATTAAAGGGGCTATGGACCGAATAACCAAATCCAAATCCTGTTTGAAGACGAGTAGGGAGCTTTGGGGAAGTTTGAGTGCCACTCTCAAAAATGTGTTTTCTGTTACTTTCAAATGCATTTATGTTGCTAATGCCCCAAAGTTCCGCACCGTATGCTGCGGCAGCTACCGTTTGGGCACTCCAAACTTCAAGAAGTGGGGAGATAGGAAGAAGGGAGTTCTTACTAGCACATTTTAAGATGGTGGCTGCTCTGTGGTTCAGTATCAGGGTGTTTTTATGACTTGATTAGACCAGGTATTTGTGCTGGATAAATGGATGCCAAGATAATCGAAATCAAACACTCTTTCCAATTATTTCCTATCTAGGGTGATTGTCCCTCTAAATCCTCTATGATGGTGGATGGCCATATATTTTGTTTTGCTAGCATTAGTTACCAGGCTATGGCCTAGAACAGTCCCAAAGCCTTTACAGGCTTTAGATACCAGCAGGGTGTCATCTGCGAACAACAATGTCGGAACCTTAATACCCCTAAGCACAGGAGAATAGTTGTCGCAATAGATTAGGTAGTCTATACAGGTGTTTAAACATATAAACATAGGTATAAACAACAGAAAGAGCGGAAGCGCACTTGATCAGTGCCAAATTCACCATGCCTGTGATATTATTGCACAAAGACCACAGATTCTACTATTGCTTAATTGTATTACTACATGTGTGTTCCCCACAATACCAATAAATTACATTACTGCCTATGCCTGGGAAGCACGTAGATTCTTATTTGTAACGTTGTTGCCACCTCTGTTGTTGTAGAGTGACTACATTTGTGATATCAGTACCCAATCAAAGCATTTTTATTGTATTAACGCACTCCGTTAGTGCATACTCAAGCCCAATATGTGACGTAAGTGCCCAATATGTTACTACTGTCTGTCGCTTGGCCTTTGTGTATCTGTTTCTTAGCACATAGGTGCAAATTAGCAATAATCATGGGCAAGCCAGGAAAGTTGATAAATAATGTGAGTGATTATGTTAGCACGAGAGGCAGGCCTCAATACAAGAATAAGGTAATCAAAAGTATTTGTCAAAATCAGCATTTTACTCGTTCTTACCTTTCATCTTTCCATTACGAGACTTCTTTGCATTTTGCATGGCTTGCTTCTTCTGGTTTTCCGAAATTTCCATCCCTAAATATTAAAAATAGACTGTAAGTATAGTTGAATGAGTTATCCTAATAGTGCTTATTAATCTTATGGTTATAAATGTTATATTTGCATTGGGGGCTTACATACAAGCACAAAAACACCACCAATTGTTTTGTCAGGTGGTGAATGAGAAATAGTCTGTGCCCAACAGAAAGAAGATCCAAGGACATCTCCTAGGCCTCTGGTGCAAATACAAGGCAATGTCTCAATAAAGGAAGTGTAATGGGAGATACTAGTCAGCCCAATACACCATCAAAATGAGTAAACAATGGACAGATTAGACCTCTCAACTCTTTTCTTTAGGATGTTGCATCTTTGGCTGATGAGTTAGGTCATCTGCCTTCAAAGAGTGTGTAAGAGAAGTGGCATAAGAGAACAGTACATGACCGCTTAATTGACTGTGAATAGGTCACACACCAGTACATCAGTGACAGAAGCTGCTCAATTTTTCAGGATAATAATATACTATTCCAAAGAAACAGTAATATTTACTGCATTACATATAATCACTGAACAATTAAATTACAAGTTTGACTGGTAGGAACAGACAGTTGAATGGCTAAACTCACAGCACGTATTTAAACTAGCGGGTATGTACAGAAATTAAGGTACAGTTGTAGGAATGCTAGCACACCACTCTTATTGGTTAGAGAGATTCAATAATGGGAGTATGGGTTCAAAGGCAGGGGTCCCCCAAGGATCAATCATCTCACCTTTGCTTTTCAACATCTACATGATAGCATTACCAGAACTGATCAATGATTTTCATCTCACTTGCTACAACTATGCAGAAGGCACACAAATACTACTTAAATTAGAATGCCCCAAAAACATTGAAAACTCAGAAATCTTCAGTTGACCCAGAGCTGTTGATCAGTGGATGACCTGGAGCTATCTCAAACGAAATGCCTCGAGAACAGAAATACTCGTATGTAGTGACTGAAAAAGTTATGACCCACTGTGCACCTGGCCTGACGATCTCGGATCACCTCCGCAATTAGGAAGTTAAAAACCTTGGAATCACCATGGACTCCAAGTTAACTATGAATGCCCAAGTGGACAAATTAGCACAAACAAGCTTCATCACCTTGAAGACTCTACAACACATGTTCCCCCACCTCGTATTTCCACACAAGGTGCAAGCTACTATCTCGCTTGTACTATCCAAACTGGATTATGTCAATGGCCTCTATCATGAATCATCTCTATCTATTATGAAAAAACTACAACGTTTTCAGAACTCCGCAGCCAGGCTACTATTACATGTAAAGCCACAAGCCCACATCTCCCCTGCCTTGAGAGCACTACACTGGTTACCCGTTGCCAGAAGATGCACTTTCAAGCTGCTTTGCATCACCCACAAAGGTATACATGGAACAGGACCGCTTTTTATCAGAAACAAAATAACCAAATAGATTCAACAAAGAAACCTCCTCTCAAGATTGGCACCCCGCCTTAGAACACCACCATACAAAAAAAAGACTATAGGTGGTACATACTTCTCTGTTCAAGCAACCAAACTATGGAATTCATTACCCCCAACTATAAGAGCGACAGATAACTTTCTTGTCTTCAGAAAACTACTCAAGAGTTGTCTCTTTCCTTCATAACCACCATTTTCTAACAACTATGGACTTCATATGCCTATGTTGATAAATATTTTTTCTGATTATGTGTATATTCTAGTTATATATAGTTCTTTAGAAAATATGTATTGCTACTATGTCATAACAATAAACTACACACACACTCTTTAAACCTGTTTAACTAAGTATATTTACTCATGGTTTAAATATGTATATGTATGTACATATATGTGTGTATGTGTTTATGTGTGTGTATGTATATATATATATATATATATATATGTTATTCTATGCTTAACATGTTCATAGGTCATTGCATAACTCCTAGATAAGTTGTTATACTAGATACTTATGAATCCCTGCTCTCATCTTATATCACACTTATCTACCCATCACCATATGTCATGTCTCTATCAATCTATCCTCCATTCCCACTCTGACTCATCCCAAATCCATTCTACTACTTTCAGCTCCTAAATAACTCTGCCTAAGCTCTTCCCTCCGCTTCCACATCTAAATCACTAAACCGCACTTTACTACCATGATCTCCCAAACAACCCTACTATATTCTCCCTCATTTATCTCAGCCTGCTACTATGATCTCCCTAGCCCCTTCCACAAACTATTCTCTCCTCCATCCTCCCTTTACTCAACCCAAGCCTAAATCCTATTACCATGAACTCCCAATTAACACTTCTGGATTCTTTCCTCCTCCACCCGTCCATTACTCCAGTCAATCTAACTAACAAACTCTCATATCCACAGCTCAAATTAACTCATAATATTAAAACTGTACTCCTATTTCCCTATACCAATCCATCACTAATTCTTGGTGGGTTCCGGGGTAGCATGCTACTCACCGAAAAGTGCTTTGACGCCTCGTCAGGGGTAGTATGCGCTATATAAATACTAATACAATACAATACAATACAATACAATACAATATTACTTCTGCAAGTATAATCCTGTTTTATTCGTTTAGCATGGAACATAGGGTTGACACATGGTTCACACCAACAATCAGCAATAGAGCTTTATCAAGGCTTTTATCCATCATTAAGTACAGCAGAGCTTTTCACAGTAGTCAGTAGCGTTGGTCATCTAATTTTCAGGTCTGATCTCTCCCTTATTTCATGTTGTAATCTCTAATAGCTGGTTAAGAACATTTGCATAGCACACTATATTTTGAAGAGGCATATTTTAATTGTAGTTCAAAGAGAAGGATTGGCTGGACGGCCAGAAAGGCAATATTAAGTAGAGTGCTCTAGGCTTTATGACTTGGACAGGAAATGATCATGCGCCTCTAGACAGATGCTTGTACCTTGCAGGAAGTGGTCTGTGTTGACTAGTTGATGGAAAGGTTCTTATATGCCTACCAGGATCCCCTTTGTTTTTCCATTAGCTAGATTTTGTTTGCACCTAAAGCTGTGCAATGGTAGTTTGAATAATTTGCTGGTGGCAAATGGAAGCCAACGACGTCCTATCCTAGTCAATTATGATGTAGTTCTGCCTGTTAAGGCCAAATTTTTAAATGATTCTAGCGTTTAAGACAATCTTGAAACATTTACATCTTGGATGGTCCAGCACAGAAGGTGGTAAAGTAAACCAGCTGTGGATTAGCTTCTATTTCAACTATAATTTTGTGTCTGCTCTTGAGGAGGAGAAATTGAAAGATTCAGGTCCTAAAAAATTACAAGGTAGAGCCTCCAGCTTAAGGGTCACTGACTTTTTTTTGCTTAGAAAGTATCTGCTCCCACTAGAATGGATAACTGGAAGAATGTTTCATGGTGTTTCCATTTTCCACCAGAGTTTACCCCTTCCATGTTACTGTGTAGCTGAATACAACTCTGTATCATCCACTTTTACATTTTCAGTTGAACCTGTATCAGTGGGGCAAATAAACCTTGGTCATATGACACTCTCAGAGGTGGTAGGATATCATCAGAATTCATCTCTTAAGAAGCCCCTTCAAACAATGAAACTATATAAATATCAGAGGACACCATTGCAGGACCTGTTTCTGATCTCTTTAGGAAGAACTAAAAAAGTCCTACTTTTCGTTGTTGGGATCTGACATCTAAAAGGTGGAGCAAGCTATCAAATGAAATTGGTCACAGAAACAAACACAAATGGTTCCTTTAGAATAATTAATTTATGTGCAAATTAGCATGATAGTTCAGTGTGTTAGGTGTCTGTCTATAGGTACATGAAACTCTTATTCTAAAATGGATACATTTCCCATTCATCTTTTGAGGTAGATGTAATGAAATAAAGCCTACAGATCAATATGTACATCACTGTAAACCAGGACATTAAACAGCAAAATTATCTGCATTATCCTTCACACTAAATATGCTGTCAGAACAAATGTCCAAAGATAATCCCACCCAAGAGGACAAGGAAGTGTATCCATTCATCCGGAATACAGAAAAATAATAATAGTTATATTGTGACATGGAACACACCACTGCAAGCTGTAATATCATGTTTAACATTTCTAACAAAAACAGGAGTAGACACGTATTTCTATTATGCTGCGCTATTTATTTGTGTCTTTCCAAGCCCATAGCTATTCAAGTACTTGCTCTTTTGAGTGGCACAGAGTTGTGTTTGTATGCAAGAATGGGCTTTTTTTTATTTTTTTACCAAGGCTTCTAGTTCTTCCTAAATAGGTAGATGGGTTCTGCTATCCATATTTTTCCTTTTTTGAGCATGGGCTGAGGTTAGAAAAGTAAACTCCCCTCAACTCCAAGGGTCATATACAATAGATTTATTGTATCTGTCCCTGGCTAGAGGACAACACTCTTCCAGTCTTCGGCTTAGTCTTTCAATGCAATGAGGCGGCAAATGACAGACTGTGACTCAAAAACATAAATTAAACAGTATTCTTAATTTACATATTTTATCAACTGTCTTGGTTTTCTTAACTGTAGATTGTAATTGTCTTTCTGACTCAGCGGGGCTGGACATAGTTTTTCTTATGCAACAGCGAGGTTGTTTTGATCACTGTTAGAAGTGTGTATAAGACCTAAGCTGCCATACATTCATATACTGTACAATAAGCAAATTAGGAAGTGCTAACAGACCCCACTGCGATAAACTTCACGTAAATACATTTATCAAGAAGCACACCGATTTATAGATGCAGCACACCAACCTACTGCTGTCTTAGCCGGGAACAGAGAGCCCGACGAGCTGACAGTGGCTGCAGGTTGCAATGAGCCAGGGTGGCTCTGAACGCAGCACTGCCCTCCTGATTACAACCTGGTTCCCCACCAGCTCTTTCATAGCGGTGAACGCCATGAAAAGGCTGGCAGAAAGCAGGCGCAGGGGGCCACAGGGGGGGCCATGCACTGCCCATGTCTCTAGCATGGGCAGTGCAAGGCTCCTCCTGCCTAGCAGCCTCGTAATGAGCACTGTCTGCTGTGCAGACAGTGCGCATTATGAGGGTGCTGGTGCTGTCTGTGGGCGGCAGCATTGCCGCTGGGTCGATTACGAGCCAGCAACAATGCTGCCACCACTTTCCTGCTGGGCTGCCAGGCATAAACCTTGATTTACGCCAGGCAGCCCAGCAGGACAGTCGTAATGAGGCTGGTGGGGAGGTAGACAGCATGGTGACAACCACCTCGTCTGGAGTTTGGCGGACGGGTGTTCTAGTCTGCCAAACTTATAATCGGCCCTGTATCTTGAATGTGGGTTCAGATGTAGCATGCTTTGTTAATACTGATATCACTAAATGGCCAGCGGCATGCTGGACACCCCCGCAGTGTGGTGGGCCCCCAGCTTTCCATACAAAAAGGTGGCCCCCCTCAGCTTGTCAGCTCAAAGATATGGGTCTTGCAAGGCACCCTCTTACCATTCTTTGCGGGGGCTGGGGTTTCTTTAAGCCACCGTAAATGACTGTGCTGTATACCACTGGCAAATAGACATAGATGGATTCCACTGCCATATCAGATTCTAAAACAAGCACATATGCATCATTATGGTGCTGTGCATTTGCCATTGTAAAACACAGATATATACATAATTATGAACCTGTGCCATTAGTGCTGTGCCATGTCCTATTGCAAGACATAAATGTATTCATCCCTCTTGGGCCGTGCGTTAGCCCAGGGTTTATCAATATAGTACTGGAACTAATGGCACTGGAATATTAATATAGTGACCTTTTAACTTTCAACACTGTTAATTGACTTCTATAGAAGTTCTCCTGGAATCGGCATCTCACTGATTTCTCACCACAAAAAAACAAAGTATACTAACTTAATTTAACTAAGGCCACAACTGAGGAGAATTGATTGAAAGGGTTAAAAAAAAAAAAAAAACTGAAGACAAAATGGATCTAAAAGTCCGAAGTGCAGTAATCAAACACTGATAAACAGAAAATAAATCTAGAAGTAATGGTGACATGACAGCAATAAGCTCTCCTGGGTGCATCAGCAAAAGATGCTCAAAGAGTGCCCCACTGACGTCTCATGTTTGCGCGGAACCATTCACGACAAGTGCAAACTCCTGTACAACATCCTAAAGATAGCTACCATGTTTTCCAGCAACAGTGGCGCGAATAAAATTTCAGAATTCTTCAATACAGCAATAACCATTTACAATAGCAGCATCTCTGGAGAATGAGTGAGAGAAACAACCAAGATATATTACCTTGTTTCCCGAGCATGAATTCGTCTGCTACCAGAGAAGCACAGCCACAAACATACAGGACGAGTGTGCCTCAGCCGCACCATATAAAACAGGTCCAGGTGCAGTCTGACTGGCAGTTCTCTGTTTTCTGTTTTTATACTCACTGACGTTGCTCACAGCAGGCGTCTCACACAACTAATCATTCTGACCGGAAATATACTTACCTTTCGACAGTTAAATCAACATCAGGGAAATTCCCAGATTTCAAAAGGTTCCCTGCTTTAGGAAGAAATCGGGCTTAATCTGAATTATTTTTAACTTTTCACTAGTTTTGACCGTAAAAATACTATCACACCGCTGATATGGAAAACGGGGAAGTTTTATATGTAGGTTATGAAAGAGCAACATGGTAAACAAATACTGATCAAACATACCAATAAGGATAGAAAGAACACCGAAATCCCACTTTGGCTAGAAACAGCTTCTGTACTGTTTGAGAATACTGAAGGACACAGATCTAATTAGATATCAAAAATTGATGATTAATCAGAGATTTGCAATAAAAGCGAAACATATAAAAGAAATGGACAGGTCCAGAACTCCCAAGAATATCGGATCAGAAGAGAGACACAGTGTATGGCTGCAGAAAAAAAAATCTATAAGGGAATAGCAGGTCTAGGGAAATAAGAAAAATATGTGGAAAACAGGAAGTAAATATTAACAGAAACGAAAGAACTTTCTACCCCCGCATTCAACGAAAAAAGAATCACACAGCTATGTGAAAGAGCAACCACTATGGGCCTGAACATCCCTATAAAAATGGTACCTCACTTGTGTGTGTAGGTCTAGTGCCCGCCACAGGAATGCCCCATACACAATGTGGACACATCACATTTTTCCACTGAAAACTGATACGTTTTTTGCAAAGTGACTAGCTGTGAATTTTGGGCTGTAGCTCAGCCGGCACCTAGGGAAACCTGACAACCTGTACATTTTTAAAAACTAGATACCTAGGGGAATCCAGGATGGGGTGACTTGTGGGTTCCTCATCAGGTTCTGTCACCCAGAATCCTTTGCAAACCACAAAATTTGTCTACAAAAAACACATTTTCCTCACATTTCGCTGATGCAAAGTTCTGTAATTTGAGGGGAGCCACAAACTTCCTTCCACCCAGCATTCCCCCAAGCCAGGAAACAACCTTTACCGCGAGGGCCGGACCACGCGATGCACTTACAACGCGGTCATTACATCGGATGCATCTTTAGCACGCATTCCTTTACCATGCATGTCATTACAACAACATGTTTTAGAGACAGCAGCATTGGACTTTAAAGTCCAACGCTTTCCCTACTGTTGCCTATGCTGGAGTTGGAATAGCAAATTATTCTGCCCCAAAATCCAGCGCTTTCCCTACAGCATGTCGCTGTGATGATATGAGTGGTAAAGGAATGCGTGTTAAAGACACATTCATTGTAATGACTGCAGAATAATGGCATACAATATAAAGGCATGCGTTCTTTGGACATACAATCCCCCAAGTCTCCTGACAAAAATGGTACCTCACTTGTGTGGGCAGGCCTAGTGCCCATGATAGGAAACTCCCCAAAACGCAACGTGGACACATCACATTTTTCTACTGAAAACGAGTGAGTTTTTTGCAAAGTGCCTAGCTGTGGATTTTGGGCTCTGGCTCACCTGGCACCTAGGGATACCTAGCAAACAAGTACATTTTAAAAAACAAAACACCTAGTGGAATCTCATCAGATTCTGTCACCCAGAATCTTTTGCAAACATCAAAATGTGTCTAAAAAAAAGGGCCCAGGACCAAAAACGCAGGTACCTCCCCTGGCAAAAACAGGTACTTTTGTTATAGGTAGGGGGCCACCTGCGATTTTGGTCCCAGCTTTGCGGCCATCTAGGGAAACCTACCAAACCCAGATATTTCTGACAACTAGACACCTGGGGGAGTCCAGGGAGATGTGACTCTCCTTTGGGCACTGCACTGGCACAAATTTCCTACCACCCAGCATTCCCCTCGGTCTCCCGACCTCACTTGTGTGGGTGCCCAAAGCAGAGTCAATCTAAAAACATATAAAATGAAAAACTGAGGGGGAACTAAAGTGGGTCCAAAAGGGCAATCTACTCGCTTTTGGCCCATCCCTGTCGCAGGCGCTTTGCCCACCCACACAAGGTCAGGGGCTATTGCTCCCATCTGCCCCCCCATGGGGGAACTGTGCCAAATTTTGGGAGGGGCAGAGGCATGACAATCACCTTTTAGGGCAGCCCCCACACCTTTACATGTAATTAAAAAATGAATTTCTGGCTCCAATTGGCCTTTCGCCCCCTGGGGGTGCGGGGGTGGGGAGAAAGACTGAATTTACCCTGAAACATTGAGGGAAGCAAAAGCCCTTGCCCAAAGGTCCACTCCCCCCATCCCAGGTGTCTAGTGGAACGGTTCTGTAGGAGGCTGGCCTGGCTTATAGTGGGTACCTTGTGATACTTACACCTTGTGCTAGGTCCAGTTATCCCTTATTAGTAGAATAGAGGTGTTTCTAGCAGCTTAGGCTGTTAGAGGTAGCTATGGCAAAGCAGCTTAGGCTGAACTAGGAGATATGCAAAGCTCCTACTATACCACTTGTATCATATAGCACAATATCATAAGAAAACACAATACTTTATTTTAGTGACAATATGCCAAAAGTATCTCAGAGGATACCCTCACTTAGGAGGTAATATACACAAATTATAGGTACACAAACCCAAAACAGGTAAGTAACAGTAAGAAAAGTAGTGCAAACAATGTAGAATCACAATAGGATGCAATAGGTAGGCATAAGCCTAGGGGCAACACAAACCATATACTCCAAAAGTGGAATGCGAATCACGAATGGACCCCAGGCCTATGGGAAGTTGTAGGGGGGTGCTGGGACTGTAAGAAAACAGTAAGGGTGTCCAAAATACTCCACCCCAAGACCCTGAAAAGTAGGAGTAAAGTTACCCTACTACCCCAGAAAGACAGAATAGTCGTGATAGGGGATTCTGCAAGAACCACAAGCACCAGCAAAACACTGAAGATGGATTCCTGGACCTGAGGACCTGTAAAGGAAGACGACCAAGTCCAAGAGTCACAAAGATGTCCAGGGGGGGCAGGAGCCCACCAAACCCCAGATGAAGGTGCAAAAGGGCTGCCTCCGGGTGGAAGAAGCCGAAGATTCTGAAACAACGAAAAGGGCTAGGAACTTCTCCTTTGGACGGAAGATGTCCCATGGCGTGCTGGAGGTTGGAGAAGTGTTTCCAAGCAGAAATACTGCGAACAAGCCTTGCTAGCTGCAAGAGTCGCAGTTGAGGATTTTGGGTGCTGCTGGGGACCAGGAAGGACCAGGATGTCATCCCTTGCAGTGTGAAGGCAGACAGCCCTAAGAGCATGCACCACCAGGAAACAGTTGAGAAAGCTGTCAGGATGAGGCACTACAATGTTGCTGGTAGTCGTCTTGCTACTTTGTTGCGGTTTTGCAGGCGTCCTGGAGCAATCAGCGGTCGATCCTTGGCAGAAGTCGAAGAGGGAAGTGCAGAGGAACTCTGGTGAGCTTTTGCATTCGTTATCTGAGGAACAGCCCACAGGAGAGACCCTAAATAGCCAGAAAAGGAGGTTTGGCTACTAGGAAAGGAGGCTTGGCTACTGAAAGAGGTAAGCACCTATCAGGAGGGGTCTCTGACGTCACCTGCTGGCACTGGCCACTCAGAGCAGTCCATTGTGCCCCAACACCTCTGAATCCAAGATGGCAGAGGTCTGGGACACACTGGAGGAGCTATGTGCACCTCCCCTGGGAGGTGCAGGTCAGGGGAGTGGTCACTCCACTTTCCTTTGTCAAGTTTCGTGCCAGAGCAGGCTGGGGGATCCCTGAACCGGTGTAGACTGGCTTATGCAGAGATGGGCACCATCTGTGCCCATCAAAGCATTTCCAGAGGCTGGGGGAGGCTACTCCTCCCCAGCCCTTCACACCTATTTCCAAAGGGACAGGGTGTAACACCCTCTCTGAGAGGAAATCCTTTGTTCTGCCTTCCTGGGACTGGGCTGCCCAGACCCCAGGGGGGGCAGAAACCTGTCTGAGGGGTTTGCAGCAGCTGCAGTGGAAACCCCGGAACGGCAGTTTGGCAGTATCCGGGTTCTGTGCTAGAGACCCGGGGATGCATGGAATGGTCCCCCCAATACCATAATGGTATTGGGGTGACAATTCCATGATCCTAGACATGTTACATGGCCATGTTTGGAGTTACCATTGTGACGCTACATATAGGTAGTGACCTATATGTAGTGCACGCGTGTAATGGTGTCCCCACACTCACAAAGTCCGGGGAATTTGCCCTGAACAATGTGGGGGTACCTTGGCTAGTGCCAGGGTGCACACACACTAAGTAACTTGGCACCTAACCATCACCAAGTCAGGGTTAGACATATAGGTGACTTATAAGTTACTTATGTGCAGTGAAAAATGGCTGTGAAATAATGTTCTGTGTAAGAATTGTCTGAGCTCTCCATGGGTGGCAAAAGAAATGCTGCAGCCCATAGGGATCTCCTGGAACCCCAATACCCTGGGTACCATATACAAGGGAATTATAAGGGTGTTCCAGTGTGCCAATGAGAATTGGTGAAGATAGTCACTAGCCTGCAGTGACAATTGTGAAAAGCAGCGAGAGCATAAACACTGAGGTTCTGGTTAGCACAGCCTCAGTGATACAGTTAGGCACCACACAGGTAACACATATAGGCCACAAACTTTTGAGCACTGGGGTCCTGGCTAGCAGGATCCCAGTGACACATATCAAACACACTGACAACAGAGGGTTTTCACTATGAGCACTGGGCCCTGGCTAGCACGATCCCAGTGAGACAGTAAAAACACCCTGGCATACACTCACAAACAGGCCAGAAGTGGGGGTAACAAGGCTAGAAAGAGGCTACCTTCCTACAGGTTCCGTCCTCACCACACGACCACAGTGGCTGAGGACCAAACCATTCCATCCTCAGACCGGAAGGGGTTAAGAGCAAAACGTTTAGGATTTCAAAAGTTCCCAGTATAGGAGCTCAATTTGATTCTCTGAAATAACTGGGGTTTACCAACATACACACTCAATGTTACCTTAAACTGCCCACATGAGAATTCCCATAAAAGAGCTTAAATGTGTATGTAGAAGTCCTATAATGGCCATTAAAAAATATACAAGGAATTATGCAATAGAAGAAGCAAATTTCTGCTTTGGCATTTACAGTCCCTAAAGAGGAAATCAGCCCAAAACAAAGCTGCTAACCATTCGCTCACTTATTATCAAGCGTATTTTTAATCATTTAAAAGTAGCTTAGTGAAGTATCATTTCCCCTTTCATTACTCAATAAGAAGCACCATATTAAAATGCTCGCTCACTGAAGGCAGCTCCTGCTCAGAGAATCATGTCTGGTGCCTGGACTAGGTTAGAGCTTGCTTGACCGAGGGAGGGGGTCATCTCACTAGAAATATGCAGGAAGTTGAGCAAGGTCTTATACAGTCATATTGCCATATGGTTTTCATTCCTGGTAAGTCCTTAGAGAAATCCATTTCAGTACTCTTATTTCTAATTTTTCTTCTTGACATCTTTTTCCGCACATACCAGTCGTGTTTCTGTTTCAGCGCTGGTAGATAGCCTCTCCTAAGGGAGTGCACAAAGTAATGGTCTCGCCCGACTGTAAGGAGGATAGCTTTGGCACTTTCAGCCACAAAGCTCTCTTATACTCGGGGCTACTGGAATCATGCGGCAGGGGAGGGCTAAATTATGTGGCGTAATGTGGCACATTATGCAATAGTACTGCTTCATTATTTTGTAATTTTAACACTTGTTAACACTGTCTGGGCATTGGTTGCACCTCTTTAGTACCAGTTTCATATACAAATACAGCAACAAGCAACAACAAGCATTTGCAATGCAACGGGTCTCGCGTTTGCTCATGTTAGAGCTGATAGCATTGTAAACTCCTAACCCGACTTTTCACCTATCGGCAAAAGTGCATTTATGTACGTAACCCGGAAATGTGCAATTAACTGTGTAAAACGCGCGACTTCTGCCAGCGAAATCGTGCTACGAAAATAGAGAAAAAGTAGTCCACGGGCCGGACAGAGAACAGCGAGCCTCGCATGTTTTCTGTACTTGGTCGATGCGCTCGAGGAGGGCTAGACACCGGAAAAGGCATGTCGTATGCATGCCTTTGACTAATGAAAGCAAGCAGATTTTAATAGGCAAGCCCACGAACCAATGAAAAACACTGACGTGACGTCGACAGGGCTCCGAGCCCTTTTCTAATACCTAAAGCGTCTCGCTGCAATACGCATGCGCGAGCGCATGCGACGCAGGCTCGACCCTAAAAAGGAGACTGGTCAACTTTTGCAAAGGGCCTTCCACTGCGTGGCAACATGTGCTGCTAAGTTTTTAGTAACTTTTGAACAGTTTGAGTTAGAAACAATTTATTTGTTAAAATCTGCAGATTATGTAGATGATGGATTATGTGACACAGGTGTCAAATTCACAAATAACCGAAAAATGCCATGGTCAGACAATCGCATGATTCCAGTGATACTTCTGGCAGGCCATGTGGGTAACTGGGGCATGGTGTTAAGGGTGTCAAACCCTCATTCGTACTAGAAGGGGGGTTTAAATGTGTCCCCCAGGCAACTTATATGTTTTAGATAGTGCTTCATAACACACTTCGGTCGTTTCAATGCGCTGTAAATTACAGGTAATACTATTACCCACTACAATGGTATTTAATGTACCTGCCCTAGAAGGATGGAGGCCTGTGTCACCCTTGAAAGGACATGACCTTGGGAACAGCAGAATACTGCAAGTATCAGCTGTGCCTTCACACGCATTAGAAGCCTTTCATTTTGACCTAAAACCTTTTTGCCCTGTCTCAGCTCCAGTTATTTCCTGGCTGGATAGCGCTGCTGAATTTTTTGTGGGTATTTTTGTGTCTACCCTCGTGGCTCTTAGATCCGTTTTTAACCTAGTTGCTTAGTTTGCTGTGGGTCTCCAGAGATTCAATCCTGTCCTTCATTTTTTTTTAATTTTCCTTCATTGGCTTTATACTTTCCTCCTCAATTTAAATTTACATGCGTAGCATACAGGTGCTTATTACTTGCTTATTTATTGCCCAAACTCTGCCTGTCTGGAGGATCCATCTAGTTCGGCTCGCAGTCTGACTCAGAACTTCCCATGCCTGGGCTTCTAGCACAGTGTCTCTCCTACACTGCCTGCCTCTGCCTAGAACGCCTCAGATTTTGTTAATTGGTAAAAAATTATCTTTTGGTCCGATGTTCATTTCAAAGTGACATTTTTAAAGGGTTTTGTATTGCCTCTTGTTTTCTATTATTTTGATTATTTTATTATATTTTTAGTCCACTTTAATTTGTGGGCACACTGAAAGCTTTTTTGCAACAGCTGAATTTTTTTGTGCACAGAACCCCTGCTACCTTTTGAGGTGACAGCGTACTTTGTGACATTTATGAATAAATGAATACATATGGTGATATTAAGTAGGCAACCGTAATTTGTACATACAGGCTGCGTGTTTAGCCTGGATCTGCTGCACTACTGATAAAGAGAGAGTTCTAGGGGTCAGGTTAATTTGGAAAGGGGCAAAACTGTGAAATGTGTTGAGGCAGCCTTCATGATAACTGGGGGCTCAAAATGATGAAGGGACCTGCAGAGTATGGATCACTGTTTGACATCTTTTTCAAACACTCGCCATCCACTTTCTGACGGTCACTCAGTGAAAAAGTAACAGTCACTTCTATCCATTACCAGCCAATCTGATCGGCAGAATATCCCCCATCTCATTACCAAAACCCTTATTTACACCCCAGCACTTAGCAAACTTGCTCTTCATTAGGCACTCATTCCAACCAATGGCCAACATCCTCAACAGTGCAACAAGTTCGTCTCAGCTTTCGGCACTCCACGGCACCCTTCCCATGCTGCCTGGCTCACAGACCCATCTACTAGGGCCTAGCATCGGTACTGAAATTCTTCAATGATCAGTGCCCCAGCATCCTTCAAAGGGTACTGTCTGAATCACAACCACATACAGACCTCATATCCTTTGCCAATCCAATATCTTTATTTGGCGAATCTTGCCATTAATTCATATAAAAAGACAGGTGTAAACTTACAAAATGATGGTACGGAATAACAATTATAACATCGGGAAAAGCGGGTCGCCAGAGAGAAGCAGTCGCCCAAGGGGGATGGGAGACAGGTGTGAGCAGAGGGGGAGGCCGCTCCCTTTGGCAGCCAGTGTGGAGCGGGAGCCTTCAGAGTGCAGGGAGCAGAGGAAGCGCCGCCACCCTGTGGATGGTCCCTGCGCTGGGCTTGGTAGCCTGCGCGTCTGGACAGACGAGTAAGTAAGACATTTAGGCCCTCATTCTGACCTTGGCGGTCTTTTCGCAAGACCGCTGAGTTACCGCCGCGGTAAAGACCGCCGACCGCGGCGGTATGCCGCTGCGCGTATTCCGACCGCTGGGAGCGTTCTGCCGGAAAACCGCCAGCAGCCACACTGGCGGTCGGCGGGAAAGTGGAGACTGGCCAACCTCCACCGCCACGCCAGCAGAACACCGCCCCCAGAATTACGACCCACATTTCTGTGTGGCGGTCTTCTGTTGGCGGTCTTCTGTTGGCGGTCACGTCCCTATGGCTCCCGTCACAAGGTAAGTTGATCGTCTGTGAGGGGAGGGGGTGGGGGGGGTGTTGTGTGATGTGTGCGTGCATGGGGGTGTGTAGAGGGGGTGTGTGAGTGCGTGCATGCGGGCGGGGGTGCTGCTGTGCCTATGGGCAATGTGTGTAGTTCGGCGGGTGCGCATGTTGGCATGTATGTGTGCGGGTATGTGCCCCCGTTGTGTATGTGTGTGTGTAGGGGGTGTGCATATGTGCATGTTGGGGGTGCGTGCATGTCGGGGTGCGTGTATGTGCATGTCGGGGTGGGGGGGCAGGGGGTTCGTACCACCTCTGGGGGGGTGGAGGGTGTGGGGGGAGGACTCGTGGGGGGTAGTGGAGGGTGGGGGAGACCCCTATCAGTGCCAGGGAAGGAATTCCCTGGCCCCGATAGTGCCTACCGCCATGGTTCGCATGGCGGTTCCCGACCGCCAAAAACCGCGGCGGTAAGCAGGGTCATGATACGGTTGGCGGTCTTGGGTCGACCGCCGGGCCGGAGTGCGCAAACTCCAGCCCGTCGGTCATGACCGCCGTGGCGGTCGGAGTGGGAAAGTAGCGGTCGATCGCGGCGGTGACCGCCGCGGTCAGAATGCCATTTTTCGGACCGCCGGTCTGTTCGCGGTCCGACCGCCGCCTCTCCGCCGACCGCCAAGGTCAGAATGAGGGCCTTACTGTCCTATAGGAGGAGCGATTACCACGTCTGCCAAAGGCGCAAAGGCGCAGTCTGGTTGAAACTACAGCCTATCAGCTTGTCGTCCCTACACATTTGGAACTGTCTCCATCCTCACTTTTGGTTACCTAAAACCCCAAGTCTCTTTTCACGCCTCTCCTTTTTGTAAGCAACGGAATTGGAAACGTCTTGGCTGGTCATTTACGTCACGAGGCCAAGTTAGAGATTACAGCGAATTTACCTACGCCCGCATTGTGTTGCATACCTGTGTGCCCCTGTCGTCCTCGGGGGTGCTGTTCCCTCTGCTGGCCTCCACGTCTCCCCCCCGCCGTCTCCTGACATCGCGACCGCTGCGTGGGGGGAGCGTTTGACGGGACAGGACAGGACTACATTACCCAGGTCTCCTTGCACCCCGGAAGCGGAGCCAACGCATTTTGCGCGCCCGAAAGCGCTATTAAACTGATCCTGTCTCTGGCTGAGCGGGCGAAGGTCGGGCCGTTGTGTGGCCGTTAGGGGGCCGGAAGGGGTCGGGTTGGGCCTTTTCGCTAAACTGTTAATTGCTTCTATTTAATCCGATAACGCTTTAGTAAGCTGTATACTTGGGCTCCATTTAATTGAGTTATTGTGTCTTCTGGGTCATATACACTTGTTGTTCTGTGTTATTGCTGATATATGTAGGTGCCCTATACTTTGTTACGATATAAAAGCTCTGTGTAGGGCAGGGCTAAAAAATTAGACAGTCCATCGAGTATTTTATTAATACTAGTAGTGGTTGTTATATACGTGAGGGTGGTGTAGAATGGCTAAAAATATTTCCACCCTGGATAATTACTTGGTTAAAATGGTGAGCAAGATAAACATTGATAGAAGGAAATCCTTAGGGAAGGAGCCCACCTCAGAAATGTTTTCTTCTGTTGACGATGGTAGCGGTTCTATCATGGTGGATCCCCTTAATATTGAAGCTTTCCCTTTGGAAAACTCAGCCATTTTACCCTTAGTTTTAGAACCACCAATTCAAGACCCATTGGAGCCCCCGAGTGAGTCTGTATTGTCTCTCTCTCCTCCTAAGAGAGCTGTTAGAAAATGCAGAAAAACGCAAATTAAGCGGGGGAACATACATCTTAAACCAACGATAGAATATGGTCATAGAAGTAATGTAGCTAATAACGAGATTACAATTAATAAGGATGATGTGAATTGTGATCTCTTGGGTTACATCGCTAAGCTATTTGAGGAAAAACTAGACCATATGACTAAGCCTCTTATGGAAAACAATTGAATTGTTATCTACGGTGGTATCTAGGTTGGGTGGTCTTTTAGATAAGATGTGTAAGGAACAGACTATGAAACAGTCTGAGCTACCCGTCCAATCCAGTAACTCTGCATAATTGGTTGTAGCACAGAGGTCATGTTTACCAGAACCTAGGGAGCCACCATGTATGGTGGATAGTACCTCTCATATGAAAGCAGCTGCATCTAATATTGCGAGGTACACTACTCCAGTGAACAGACCAAATCATATTAATCTTCTACCTGATTGTGAACCATATGTCATAGTCCTTTCGAATGTTCCTCCCTTAGACCCAACAGAAATGAATTTCCGTGAGGAATCACATGATTCTCTCAAACGGAAATCAGTTGCTTGGTTAAATAAAAATTGTGGTTTCCCCCCACATCTATCCGATCATATACTGTCTACTAGACGGGTACCATGGATTGGAAACGCGAGGAAAAAATGTAAGGGGGATTGTGTAATTGTTAATTTTAGGCTCCCTCAACATGTTGCGACTGTTCTTCTTAGAGCAGCGTCTTTGGATGTAGAGGAGTCTGACGTGGGTGTGCACCCTCTGGGTTATTTTTATAGACATTTAGTCAGAATTTTCTAAAAAACACAGACTCTTGACTAATAGAAGAAACACAAATTTTTATACTCCAACTGAAAATAGATTTTCGGTACTGAGTACTTTGGATGAAAACGATTGACTCCCACGAGCAGGGGAATTTATCACAGAAATGTTAGTATTTACCCAGACGTGGGAACAAAAACAGAGTATAGAATACTTAGAACCGAAACTTATAGTGCCTTCGAGCCCCAGAAATTCATGGACAGTTAAATTGGTAAACAGCATTAAATCCCCTTATTCTATTTTGAGTGAGGTAATCAGTTTGGGCGTACCTGATAAGTGCCTCACAGTGACTAGGGAGGGTAATGACGTTAGCAAAGACTATAATCAAGACAAAGAGTTAAATCCTTTAGTTGAACTAGAGGATGTTACAGAAAAAGACAACTTACCTATAGTATTAGATTCACCCTGTGTAAAAGGGATAACAAATATTAGACTGATATCTTGGAATATAGCTGGCTTAGCTAGGAACCTTGAGGATGTGGTATGGTGCTCCTATATTGAGAATTACGATATATTCCTACAGGAAACTTGGATGGTAGAAACCCCCCATAGGTTGGGGTATAAAACATACTGTTCTTATGCTATTCCATCAACTAGAGGTAGAGCCTCAGGGGGACTGGTTATCTGGGTTAAAGTGACTCTAGAAATAGATGTCACCCAGTTATCCATCCCCTCTCCGGACCTACTAGGCCTTAAAATTGATACAAGAGGGAAAGAAACTATACATTTAATAAATATATACAATAGACCGTCCCCATCTAACAAGGAATCAGAGGTGGTAGAACTCCTGGATTCCTTCTTGGATTCATTAGGAGATAATGTAAAGGTGTTAGTTGGTGGGGATTTTAACTGTAAATATGAGCCTGTCTTGGGGTTGGAAAAATTACTTGATGAACAAGATGCTGCTAATGATATCCTGCCCTTAGAATCTGCAAATTCAGCTAAAAGCACAAAAGCCGCCTTACAGATTTTACAGTTGACTGTGGTACATGATCTAAGGGCTTGTAATGGTCGATTTCGATCAGACAGACCAGCAGCTCCAACCTATTATAAGGGAAATTCCAGGTCACATATAGATTTTGTAATGGCTACCCGGAATATATGGGACCAAATAATCGATTTCAAGATAGACCATAGGACGGAGAGTGACCATTTCCCCCTCCAACTATGGCTAGACTCTCAATCATTTATTATTAGATCTGAAGAAGTGACCCTGCTAAATACCACGGTCGCGGAGCTAGAGGTAACCAATAACAGGCGTGCTCTAAGATGGCCATATATCTTGGGAACAGAAAAGACGCTGATAAATATTTACAATGCATTTACTGAAACGGTAGGAGACTTACAGTCAGCATTAGTGGGAACACAAGGTGTTCTTGATTTACATCTTAAGCTGGTAGATGCACTAACTCCACTATTGAGTAAAATCTATAAAAAAGATGGTAATAGGATAAGGAACCATCTTGAGACAGCGAACCCATGGTATAATAAAGATTGTCGAATAGCAAAATCAAGACTGATCCAGGCAGTAAAATCCGGGAATTGTTTGGATATAAAAAGCGGTAGACTAGCCTACAAAAACACTATGGCCCAAGCTAAAAAAGCATGGGATGAAAGCTTTTGGGAGGATCTCTTGAATGCAGCTAAATTACGGGATCAGAGCATGTTTTGGAATTTAATCGCTAAGGGAAATAAGCAGGGTAGATCAACAAAGGATATTTTTCTAGATGAAAATACTTGGTGTGATCACTTCACTAAGCTCTATGCTAACAAAAAGGAGAGTTTGCCCTTCGGGGACTATGAGACAAACTTAGAAATGAGTATTGCTCCATTAACTTTTAGTTTAGAAGAAACTAATAAGGCTTTATTAGCTGTGAAAATGGGCAAAGCCCCAGGCCCTGATAAAATTCCCGGCGATCTACTAAAATATGATGTGGATGTGTGGGGGCCTTATATAAATTACCTGAGTAATTCCATTGTGGCAGGCACACCGATCCCCGATTCATGGAAAGGGGCAGAAATCATAACAATTTTTAAAAAAGGTGATCGCTATGATCCAAGTAATTACCGCCCAATAAGTTTAATAGACATTTTTCAAAAGATATATGCCAGACATATTTTAAATAGGCTTTTAGATTGGATTGAAGAGACTAAAATATTAACCAAATATCAGGCTGGTTTTAGAATAAAAATCAGTACGGTTGACCAGGTGTTTAGGTTTATGTGCATCTGTTGGAAGTATATAAACATAAGGAAGGGTAGTCTCTATGTGGCATTTGTGGATCTCAGGGCCGCCTTTGATCTTGTTCCGCGCAATTTGTTGTGGATTACATTAAGGAACATGGCGGTCCCTGGGGAACTACTTAAAGAACTTATCAAGCTTCACACAGGGAACTATGCAAAAATTAGATGGGGAAAAGAAGGTGAAACCTCAAGGGCCATACCTGTAGACCGTGGTGTGCGCCAAGGTTGCGTGTTAGCACCTACACTCTTCTCATTATATGTTAATGATATTCCGAGCTATTTAAGGAATTGTGTACATGACTCCCCGAAGCTAGGTGGTGAGCCGGTTACGGCATTATTATTTGCTGATGATACCATCCTTATTTCTCAAACTCCGAGAGGTTTGCAAAATTTGGTGGATTCTTTCCAGAAGTATTGTGTGGGGAAGGGGCTAGAAATAAATCCTACCAAAACTAAGTATATGTCCATAAACCCCAAGAAATCCCTTAGGAAAAATCTGTCCTTGGAGAATCAAAAACTGGAACAGGTAGGGAGTTTTAATTACTTGGGGTTAATGCTGGATAGTAACCTGTCCTGGAAAGGACAGATGGATAAAAGCATCTTATCCCTTAAACAAAACTCAATGCCTATTTTAAAAGTACACGGAGCTAGTTATTCTAAAGCAATCTCACCGGCACTTGAAGTATATAAAGCGAAGGCCCAATCGGCCGCCCTTTATGGTGCTGAACTCTGGGGCTACTATTGTAACAGCAACTTTGGAAAAACGGAAAACCACTTTGTACGAAGGCTACTTAAAATACCGACAAGAACTCCTCTAGTCCCTGTTTTCCTCGATATTAATCTTAAAAGAGCAGACTATCAAGCATTATTAAGACCACTGCTGTATTGGGTCAGGTTATGGGTAACCCCGGAGTTGAGTGATTACAAGAGTGGATTGACTGAATTAATTCAGATAGATGGTCATATGAATACCCCTTGGTTAAAATATGTATCTAAGTGGTTTGAGAGATTAGGTTTATCACACCTATGGGAAGTTCCTCAGAATATGACAACATGTACCAAGAAATATGTAAAGGACACTTTTTGGTCTTATGTCAACGGAGAGCTATTGCATAATTCATCGATTGGTATTCTGACTTTGAATTTTTTGAACATAAAAGATACACCTAAATTCGAACAATTTTTGGATGAGGTCGGTCCTCCACTGGCAAAAACACTATATCTACAGTTTAGGTATGGGGTCTTACAGATTAATGCTTACACATGCAATTGGGGAGGGGTAAAAGGTTGTGAATTGTGCACCCTCTGTACTTCAGGGGCTAAAGAAGATGTTGTTCATCTACTCTTCTTTTGCCCAGTATACAAGAAACCAAGGGATTGTTGGATCAAACCTGTTTGTAAATATGTGGGGGTTAGATCCTACAAAGAAGCAGAGCGCATATTTCAGTCTAATTCTTCACAATTAGTGGTGCTTGGCACGAGTAGATTTTTATTTAATGTGTACCTTATCAGAAAACGACTTGGTCACAAACTTTAATACTTTGTTAGGTGGCCCGCTCTTCCCCCTCCTTGTAAAGGTATACGATGCACTATTTCTTCGATCCAAGTTAATTCATTTTTTAGTTTGGGCTTTTAACTAATTTATAAATTGTTATTTATATTTTTATACGCGGTACTGCTTAATAATGGAGACATCCATATATTTCTTGCCAACTGTATGTGTTGTATCTTATATTTAATTGTGAAATGTATATATGTATGTTGTATTTATCTCTTGTCTTGACTTTTATGGCAATATTTGCCGAAATAAAGTTTAACGAACGAATTATAAGATCCATAGCATTTCATAAAATAAAATACATTATAAGGAGCAGTAGTTTGAACAGCTGAATAAATTCCTTACAAATACATTCCATTGTTCCCGTTAAAGTAATCTTTGCCTAGTCCTGCAAAATCGCCATCAAAAATCTCGACACCGCAAAAACAACAGATTCCCGGTGTCATTATGATTCTCAGGGCAACTCTGAATTCCCTTACACCGAAGTTTCGGCAAGGTGGCGCCAGCAATTTCATCCTAATTCTGTGATAGACAGGACAGAAAAATAGAACATGCTCGATGGTTGCTTGCCAAACATTACAAAATTGGCAGTGACCATTTGATGGTTATCTGGATGGCCCCACCTGGTAGTGAACGATGCAAGAGGAAGGGTCCCATATCTAAACTGAAGGTAGAGCTTCCTTCCGTGGGTAGGCTGTATGTCATCTATAAACTGCTCCAAAAGAGGATCAGCTTTCTGCACAAGCAAGGCCTGCTACTTTCTATATCACACCCACATACAGACCTCTGGCCCTTTAACACCTCTCTTCATCAAACTCTGGCTGCACCGCTGTCTGGCTGCACAGCCCTGGAATATCCTCCTCCTGGGAATCGGATACATCACATCCTTGAACATGCCAGGATGGCCAAAGCACCTCGCCCAACACGAGGAATAACCCATTGAGAACACAATACGTTAAGGCTGTATCAGATCATCTCCCTTCCTTGTCCCCATGGTTCAACAACTCTGTGACTTTGACATGTACATTATCGCCTTCCATAATGCACTATCTCTAACTGGAGCTCTCCACATGCATCCACAATCCTAAACACACAGCTGGCGTCCCCATGTTATGTACAGCTTTTCTGACTGGGATACTTAATACATGAAATAAAGTACAACGCCAAGCACACAAAAATACAACTATTCAAAAGAATAAGGAGATGCATTAATAGCCGAACTGCAATGAGGGGTCTTTTATCACAAAACAGTGCTTCCTTGTAAGTATATCAGAGAAACAATTACTTAGTTATCTCATTTAACTTTGATTCATCACAAACTGTGCTTTCTCCTCCCCATCTATAATGTGTCACGAAACTGATTTTTTGCAGTTGTCCTTTGGCGCCTGGTACTGTGGAGAGAATTGGCTCTTTGTGCTGCATGGCTGAATATAAGAATGTAATCTGCTTAGTATGTGCATTCCACCCCACCACCTACAATGCTGCCCCACTGTGGCATGCACGCTAGAGTTCACAGAATGTCTGGCAGAGGAACAAGGGAGAAGGCGTTTCTGTTTACAAGCAGAGGCCAGAACATAGTATTTTGTACGGCGACCATTTACATTTCAAATCAGGCATTTTAAAATTTCACCATGCATGACAGCACAGTGGTGTAGTGTACAGTCAGGACTGTAATGATCTTTGTTTGTAGAGTTAACTCTTTTGGGTCCTTAGTTGAAAAGGTACATTTAGGGAGTCTAGCACTGGCTTATTAATTGCAGGCTACAAAGCTGGAGTAAACATCCACATTGATGTAAAATTGTTTCATAACTTAATAAATTAACATATGCCTGAGAGAGTACACCTAGTTGACACTGTAGGATTTTTTTTTCTATTCATTATCTCTCTTTTTTGGGATCAGAAGTAGCTTTTATGCTCAGCATTTTCAGTGGATGACTAATGTGAGGCAGTGTGCTGGCAAAAATTGCCATATATTCTCAGGAGGACACAAGGACTTCTAAAATTGTGCCATGTTAAAGAATGTACATTGTAAAATATGTGTTTCAGAAGAAAAATTATGTTTTGGCCTAGTATGAGATGAATTCACTAAGAGCGTATGCCCGTGTTTCACCCATCTCTATAGCCAAAAACAACCAGCTCAAGTTTGTCAGGGGATCTCGCTTCTGTCCCTGACACTGTAAAGCAAGATGTCTGTAGACATCATAGTATTTGTGAAGTTATTATAATTTAACAGATTCACCTTTCCCTTGACTGATTATTGCAACTGTGCCAAACTGCTACTGTACTTGCCCACCATAGCCCCCCTACTCCCAAACATAAATCATAGCGGGGTACCAACACTTGATGGTTGAATACTAAAACTTGAAAACAGAAAGTCAAAATGTTCATACTATAACAAGCCAAACTGAGTGTTCACGATATAATACTCTATAACATTTCTTGGAAATAGCCTAAACAGAAGTTTGTAGGCATCTCATGCTGCTATTACTGTAACAACCATTTCAACATTCCGCATCTGAAGGCGACACTATATGGCACACATACAAGTATCCAAACAGTGCTTTTCTTGGTTCTCTATATAGTAATTCACATTCACTTAACGTACATTGACCATTTCTCACAATGTGACTCACCCATTTCTTTGTCCTCCTGGACCCGTTTCCTCTCAGCCGAGCAGGCCTGCAGCCATCGCTTCTTGTCTTCTTGCTTTTTTGCACAAAACAAATAAACCTCCTCAGTGGCTTGGTTCAAGATTTTAAAAGCATTCTTCACATTGAAGTTGAAGTCTTTATCCTTTCCATCTTTGGTGTCCAGGAGCTCCACCTCGTCCATGTCCACTCGGCCCTTGTAGTACAGGATGTCCCTACGCAACAGGTCCTTCTTGCAAAACACCAACTGGTGGTCAAACAGAAAAAACGTCCGCTGCTGGCTCTTGCCTTGCTTTGAGATATTGGTGAGTTCTCCTGAATGGATGAGTTCAGAGCTTCTGGCTAAAATGTCTAGACCCTGAAGTGTAAAAGGGTTCACAATTAGACTTCATGCCAAAGAAGAGTTTTTTTAGTGGTGGAATCCATAAGCAAACATAGCTAAAGGCTAACTTTAAACATATGTGGCGTGTATGCATGAAGCTAGTTTAAGACGGGGGAAAAGGTTATAAGGTTTGCTCTTTATTAGTGCCAATCAATGTGTTACCTTGTTTGTAGCTATCTGAGGCAATAAATACATATGTGAAATAATGTAAGTTAGCAAACTCAGAACAATAAGCAAACCAAAAAATGTGGGTAGCGTCATTAAGTGTGACCATAACCCACAAGAGGCATAGCTAACCAGATCAGACACATCAAATGATGAGGGTCAAGTAATTTCCCTTGTAAAGTGATTACAACATGAACTACGTGAAGCAGAAAAGCAGGGATTTGCTAACATGATCAAGCTAATGGTCAGTTGTGGTAGTACAATATAATTGTAATGACATGAAAGGTCACATTTGTTTTGTACTATTAAATGTGTAAATCTGTATTTTAGTGCACTAGTTCGAAATTACATGGTTAATTGAGCCACTTTTTTTTATTGACATGTCATATAAGGTTTAACCATCAGGCCCACGTTTCAGAAAAGAAAGTGTGGATAATTGTTTAGCAACTCTGATCAATAGATTACCTGGATTAGAAACATTTCTGAGTTTATAGCCAATCCTAGGAAACTGACTGAAAAATAAATCAGTACGCTATCAACCACAAAGGCTAAGATGGTTAAATAAAAACATACTACTACTAATACGAAGCAGGGTGGATGCTGGAAGGGGGAGGTAACCTCGGACACATCCATTCTGCTGGACATGGTGTGTGTTCTTTGGGGGTGCTCTTCAGGTGGATGCATTGGGCAATACCTTCTGAACCAGGTATGGAATGAGTCACAAACATAGACTGATTATACTAATGATTACTGAAATGTGATTATCTATTGACTTGATGTACTTTAACGTTGATGGGTGTTTACATATGTATTAAATATGTGTAGTTTATGTATGTGTATATGATTTGCATAAACCATAACTATTTTTACAGTATTAAATATTCTGCTGTAATATGTATATGAACAGGTCTCTCTGGGGTGCTCTCATTGTAATTACAGGTAACGAAATGTGCTTATTTTTCACACTGCTTGACTGTAAAGCGGTCTCAACACGTACTGGGATTCCTCTTCACTGTTATCTATGGCACCTCTTAACAACCTCCAGAAATATTGTGTAAGCTAAGGAGCAGAATTTAAAAGTGTTTATTTTTAACAGGTTTACACCCACAAAGTGCATGCAAAAATTCTCCACCTGCTATATTCCTTAAAATCCTGCATTAAAAATTGTCATTATATCAAACTTTAACTGTAAATGCCATTTGGATAAAGACAATGTTTCTACACTTGTCGGATATTCAGAAGAAAGGGGCACTAACAGCTACAAGTACTGCAGCACTCAAACATTTCAGTCTGCACCAAGCTAAGCAGTTTTCTGCAGAGGAGCTGGGGGATTACAGGGTGATCCTTAATGAAGCCCCTAATCACTTAAAATAACTGTTTCCAGGTGTGACAACTGCCAGCTCTTTGTGATAGAGTTGTCTTCTAGCTGGCAGCAAGGCGTAAAGTCATTAAATTGGGAAACAAGACAATTTATATTATAAAGTTAAAGCAAATGTGAAGTCAGTCTGTGTGAGGATATGTGTTAAGCAATGAAAGCCAACCAGTTATGTTGGGGACCAACAGAAAACAAGGAATGGGAAAATCCATTTCAGACACCATACCTCATGAATTAAAAAAAGGGCAGCACTCACCTCCCAGCCCACAATTGACACTTGCCACTGTGCAATCTTGTTTATACTCTCCAGCCTTCGCTTGCGCTCATTGATCAGACATGCAACATTCTTCATGGCCTCGTAGGCTGCCTTCACATTTTCATAATCACTGCAAAAGTACAAATGATTACTGACAACTTCATTCACAATGCCAACAAGAGCAAAGAACAATAGAGCAGATTGCTTTGCAATCCTTGTTCGCGACTGAGAAAGCCAATCAATACTACCTAAAACTGAACGAGCAACTCTCTTGTCACAATGGTGGAAAACAAAGGGCCTTGAACACAGTGTTTTTCCAGTCTTGACTCAGCTGCACTTTTTAGCCTCTGTACATCTAAAATCTATTATGGATTCTTGTAGAAAGCTAACATATTGAAGTTTCAAAGTTCTGAATATATTAGACCCATGTCACTACCCTAGCCAGCACCTCTTAAGTCTAACTAATTTCATGAAAAGGTTTTCCTAAATGTCCAGGTCTTTGCTGCTCTGAAAGGGAAACAGAAGCTTGACCTCCCTTAGCTTCTGTGAAAGGCTGTTCTAAACACTGGGCCTCTAACTACAAAAACCTTCTGTTCGAGCATGCTACATCTAAACTTCTGGATCGTCACTAACTACTGGCAATTTGTAATCCAGATACCCCAGTAATCCAATTTAGTATCTTCTGAGATCTTTTGGGATTTTGCCATTTGTGGCTTTATGTCTTAAACTGTGTTACTTAAGATGGTAGTTGCTATAGGAATCAATGTAAAAGTCTTGAAATTAGTTTCATATGTTGAGCTTTCTCCGAATGCTTCAGTGACTAGACTGCATATTGTAGCATTTGATGTTTATTCAGCAGTCCTTGTAAATCATTCAAAAAAAAATGTAAGGGTGTAGTTTGAATTACCACAGTACGGTTACTACTAAATAAAATCCCCTTTCAAGAACAACGTCCAGCATAACATAGCATATTAACCTGCTGCAATGATTGTATGAACCTGAGTTCCTACGTTTGTGTATCTGAACATTAAACACTTATGGGAAGAGTGCAGGCTCTTTACTCACATGTATCACACAGGGTACTACCAAACCAAGATAAATCCACAGACCTTGATTTAATTACTATTGACCTGATTTAGAGTTTGGAAGAGGCAGGACATCCGCCACAAGGTGTTAAATGTCTTGGTTGTCCTATTTGGAGTGTACACTCTGCCTGTCTTTCATCTTTCAAACTCTAAATCAGGCATCAGGTCTCCCTTTAGAGCTGAATTAGAAGTTCACAAATTGGCTGATTCAGATGCTGTGTCACAGTCAAAAGGGAAGTATGCTTATTCTCCCTAAAGTACAATAAAAATTTAATCTTTTTTCCTCTAATTGTTTTTTTATTTTCACTTGTTCATTGATAATGTTTATTATATTTATAAAGAACACTATTCAGACTAATTAAACTCTAGCTGCTTATAACTGCTCAATCTGGTGGTACTGATTTAATCTATGAGAGGCTAAGTGTACACACCAGGGCTTGAATTTGTCGCCATCAGTTTTCACACACAACTCTATGATGGGTTCCGTAATCGACTGAACTATCTAATAGCCACCTTTACAGTCTACAAAAATGAATGTTAAAGTAGGTTTGAGAGATTTAGATGTACCGGCTCTTTCAAGTTTTGCTACAAAGTTGTAAGGAATAACTTGTTTTAAGAAAAAGATGCACTGATCCGTTAGCTGAGATCTGCAAAGCAATTTGTATGATCTCTTTCTGATGTCTTGCAGAGAAGTGCTGTACTAGGCCTGTGAACAACAGGATGTGGTGTTCTACAGTGCCATCTCACAGCAGTCAGTACCACCAGGCTTCGAAGGCTTTGCAGAGAGTCTGCTTTCTTATGTTTTTTGCAGAAGTATATGCGCAGGGCTGGTGTTTGTGGTTGCTGGTCAACCCACTGGCAGCTCTTTTAAGGCAGCACTGGCAGCATGTGCCGCCACTGTCCTGCCCTCCCCGATCTGCTGCTGGCGAACTAAGGGTATTCAGCAGAAAAGGGGCCCTGGCAACTGCAGGTTCTGCAGCACTCATACACTGCGCCAAGCTGAAGAGTTTTCTGCACAGGAGCTTCGGGTTACAAGGTGATCCCTTACAAACCTTAATTCACTTAAGAATGACTGTTTCTAGATGCAACAACTGTCCACTCTTTGTGTCTGTGTTGTCGTCTGGCTGGGAGCAAGGTGTGAAGTCATTAAACAGAGAAATGAGACAATTTTTCAATCTAAAGTTAAAGAAAATGTGAAGAAAATGTGTGTGATGATACGTGTAAAACAACAAAGGCCAACCATTTACGTTGGATACTGTTTAACCTCTTTGATTATGCAAAAAATGACCAAGGGCACGGACACTAATGACAGACGGAGTTAAAACCTACAGGCATTCAAACAAATGCCTTGCAGGTTGCAGGCACACATTTGCAGCATATGCATAACCCATGGAGCTAGTTAAATGGGTGGATTCTTGCTAGAACTTGAGCTGTAATCTGCACGGTTCACGCAGTGCTGCTGCAGCAATCCTCTAACCATTTTATAATAATTCAAGCCTGGGACGAGCACGTTACACACAACTCTTTGTAATAAATGCATTAGTCACCCTGGGCTTCCTTATGTGACCAGTGCTCACCATGAAAGAGGTATTTTCATCACTTAACATGCCAGTGGGCCCCACCTCTCTGTACATTTTGAGTATGCACACCCATGCCACAAGGCACCGGCCACGGTGCTGCCTCTGCTCACAGTGTAGAAAGCTGTACTGGCCCGATCTAATGGAAATTTGGGTGTGCCTTATCTTCAAGGTGCAAACTGGATGGCTGGGGTCTGAATGTTTAAGACAAATGTAGTGGTTACCTGATTTCAACAATATTTGTTGCAATTGTGTTTGTGCTCCTCGTTTTAAAGGTGGATTCAATTGCTTAGTATGTCAGTATTTTCAGAATATCAAGTTCCCTGCAGCGTGAACAATGAGCACTGCAGAAGAATCCTGGTGGCAATTGTGTACAATTCCTATTGCGTGTCCCTGATTTAAAACTTTCAAAAGAACCGTATTTCTGAATTATTTAGAGCTCTTTCTCTGTGATTTGTAAAGGCAGGGCTTGGACATTGCAGGCAGAAGTGCCAGTCCCCAAAGAAAAGGACGTGTATTCTGACCCTTGACTCAGGCAATTTTTCACTCATTGAGTGGGAAAAAAGAAATCACCCTGCTTGGCTGAGAAAATGCCTGAACAGTGGTTCTGTTGTACGTTTGCCACACACAAGTGAACAGATCAGGGGAACTCCCAGACCCCACATTCCACAAGAGGATACCGCAGTGAGGAGGCGCATTTTCAGAATAGAGTTTAGGCAGGGCATGGCCAGCAACCAATCACTGCGAAATAAACATGAGCATAGAAGAAATACCACGGCAACTGAATGCCTTGCAGTGTGTAGCACAGCACTGCCATTGTGCGGGCACTGCTCAGAACAGGTTATTTGTCATGCTCTTTGTATTGTGCCTCTTGCCAATTCTAACTCAGTGATCTTCAGAAACAGCAAATTCGTTCTTGCTCCAGTGCTTTGCCCCGAAAAAGGTTGAGAAGCGGAGCAAGGGTTACTGAAAATGTCATCAGACTTGCACATGCTCCAACTGTTTACAACTTACATTGTCAATTCATACACAATAGAATACGGCGACTTCTGTTGATCAGTAGAATATATGATACATTACAAATGGAACTCTGAGACACGGATGTATTGGGGAGTTGTAATGTGCAATTGGGATAGCTAAAATTATAACTAAGCAAGAAAATGAAGGTAGGAATAGATTACTCCTGATTTAATAAACAAGCAGTAAATGTTCACTATATTTAACAAATACATAAAGTGGTTATCTTCTGAACTATGGTATGTGCAGCAAACTCGTAAAGTGTATTGCCCCGATTGTATGCGAAAGGTGGAGTAAGCGCATTCCTCATCACGTGGCCTGGCTCACTAGAGATGATGGTGCTACAATGTTTACTTTTTCACCCCTGCTGATGTCCGGATTCCATGAGCATTCTCGGTTACCGCAGTGATCAACACTCAGGAGGTCATGAGGTCTCAGGGACGGTTGACAGTTCCTGGATAGAGCAGATGGGGGCGCTCCTGTAAACAGTCTTTTGTTGGATTAAAATTAATCCGTCCAATCACTACAGTTTGGTGACTAGCACCTGCCTGGATCACCAAGCTGCCCAGCAGTTGAGCACAGCATGAATGGATGGGGACAGAGAAGGAGGTAAGTGGTGCAACAATTTTGGCCAGCGCAGCGTCTCAGCCTCTTGATCTCTTTGAGGTCGGGCGGGGTGGATGTTGTTTTCAGCACAAGAAAAGCAGGGTGCTGCATGACCCTTACATCTCCTGTAGCATTCATGGGACTCTTGTTTGGGGGAGTGCTACTGTGAGCGACAATTGACACAATTCTTTAATGCTGCAGGCATGTTTGTAGTAATATTCACTTAGTCCAATGAAGGAATGCAATTGGTCTTTCCCTTGGGGAGTAGGGATCAACCTGATTGCATTCACCCAATCTCCCTTAGGTACAGTCCCTTGCTCTGAAATGGTGCACCCAAAGTACTCAATCTGTCTCAACAGAAACAGACACTTCTCTTTGCGTAAAGTAAGGCCAGCCATCCTCAATATTTCCAACACTTCCATTAAAACTCTATTTTGTTCTTCAACTGTTGTCCCAAAAACTATTATGTCATCTTGAACACAAACTGGGCCCTGTGGCTGCCTGAGACAAACAAAGCTGAGGGTTGTTATATCGCATATTCACAGAACAGAAGTTTTGGTCACTGATGTGGGTGCGCTCATCTAATCCTTTGCACGGAACATCACTAACGTTCCTGGTACAGGTGAGCGGACCTCCAGATGTGCTGAAATTCTTAGTAAGTGCTTACCGCTTCAACTGAATGCACACTTCATAATACATTATTATGCGATTCTCCTGACGTACTAACATGCACAGCACAAATAAACATATTACTACACAGTGCAGATAACACTCACCATAGTGTCAATGTTCACTTATCTATGACAACAAAAATCAATTTGTAACCTCTCCATCACAGCTTTTGCTACAAAAGCAATCATCAACTGGGTAACAGCAATACCCCTTTTGCAACAGGAAGACCTCTTTTAATGTCATTTGTATTTCAGGCGATAGGTCATATGCAAGAAAGAATACTTTATACTGTTTCAGATCAAGCGTGTTGATCCACATTTCAGTGCCTCGTTAATCTGCAAAGCAATAGCTCTTAGGGTATCCATGAAGATGATCCCCAAACGTCTGCACTATGTTGGGTCAATTACATGCTTTGTATCTCATGGATTTGGATAGTGGAAGTCTTGAATGGTAGACTGAGTCAGCAGAAGGACAATCAGCAAATATTTAAGACTGTATGAAAGAAATAATCTTGTCCGAGGCAAACCTGGAATGCCACATGCTACGTCCAGCATGTTACTATTCTCTGCTGGTGCACAGAACTATATATTGCTTTTTTCTATCTGACATTTCACTGTACTGTCAGCTGATTCTCATCTCCACTCTGGCTGAATACAAAGGTTCATTTTCTCCTTTAGTGATTCTGTGGATCACATTAATGAATAAACAAAGCTAGCATGAAAAATGTACATAAAACATATAAAACAGCTTTGCCAGTGCTAGTACTTTAGAGCAGAATAGTCTCTGCGTGTTTCATTCACAAACATATTGCAGTGGTAAGCTACATTCACAACCACAAAACGTTTGATTTTGTTTTACGTTCTAAAATCCTGACTCACTAACAAAATGTGTGCAGAATTTCCTAAACCAGTTTTTTGCGGCCAAACTGTTAGAGGTAGGAAGATGTGTGAACCCAGGGTAAAGTTATGGCAATCAAGAAGGTGAGAAAACACACACACGCACACACTCTCCCTTTTTCTAACCATGTGAGTATTCACAGTTTTTTGTACATTTGTGTGCCTAGCCCATGTAGAAAAGGCGTGAGCCGAGCTTTAAACTGGCACATTTACTCCTGTTCTGTGAATTGGGTGTTGTGTTTGAGTCTTTATAAACAAAAGTGGGGACTGGGAGATTACTGGTCCAGTGCACAGTCTCCCGACCTGAACCTATAATATCAAAATAAGTGCACTGTTCCACGACAGAGAGAAAACAAGAAAGAGATCAGAGGTGGCGAAACTATACTGAGTATACTTAGGAGAGCCCTCAAGCACCCTTTTGGGTGACAGGTATCATCATCGGGCTTACTCCTCGCCAGACTGGTGCTGCAATGCCTGGCGGGCCGCCCAGCATTCTGGGTGGCACTCAACCATAATAAAATTGCTAACAACGGTGGTCTGGGAAAAGAATTGAATCAAAGATGGAGAGTGTAGAACAAAAGACAAGACTCTAAAATTAGCTCTGAACCTAAGCCACTGTTTTAATGCGATAGAAATTGGGTTCAGGCCAATATTAAAAACAAAAATATCAGAGTGTTACTGGGAATAATGTACCGTTACACTCTATAATCAGGGAAGGTAGTTCACCTAATCCTGCATGGTCAACATGTTTCGCGTCTATGTTTGGTCACAAAGTGATCCAGTGACGCTTCTTCAGGACCCACAAAAAAAGCCTGTGATTATAAAACTACTTCTCCTATATATCAGTAATATTATCAAGTGCACGTACAGTCACTTACAGAGTGGAAGACAGAATATGCCTAAGTCAATCGGTCAGTATAGTCGCCCATCCCATATTAGAGATTGGGCTCCCTAGGTCTGCGCTAGCATCAACCAAGGAAAACGAATGTATCACGTCCTTGGTATGTCCGGGAACCTGCCCTCTGCTGCGCGCCTGGTAGAACTACCTTCCCTGATTATAGAGTGTAACGGTACATTATTCCCAGTAACACTCTGATATTTTTGTTTTTAATATTGGCCTGAACCCAATTTCTATCGCATTAAAACAGTGGCTTAGGTTCAGAGCTAATTTTAGAGTCTTGTCTTTTGTTCTACACTCTCCATCTTTGATTCAATTCTTTTCCCAGACCACCGTTGTTAGCAATTTTATTATGGTTGAGTGCCACCCAGAATGCTGGGCGGCCCGCCAGGCATTGCAGCACCAGTCTGGCGAGGAGTAAGCCCGTGTTTGAGTCTTTACCTGAATAGCACATCAGTCACCACGACCTCTGTGTGATGTGCACATTGGCCTCTACCTCTCTGTGGGTGCATCTACTCCTGAATACGGAAACAGTCTGTACATGAACACTCTCTATTTGTAGACGGTCTCTATTTGTAGACGGTCTCTATTTGGACTCCTGTTACTGTAAGGGTCTCTTCTGTAAGGATCTAGAAAAGGTAGCTTGTTTGCAAATGTTGGACAACATTCTCGTTTGTGTATATTAGACAAATAACGAGCACCAATTTGTCTAAACCTGGTAAAGGAATTAAATATGTTTTTGACTAAGTGCCTCTATAACCTTCAGCATTAAATGCAATACTATTTAGTTGAATCGAGTGTGGCTTCATGGAAATCTCGCTTTTGCTCTAACATCTCAAACACCTTCTCTGCGCACCTACCAGAGTTAGAATGTGTAAGGTTCCACTGAACAGAACTCTCATTTGCAGCCCGAGAGGGGGCGAGTCAGCACTCACCTGTGCTCTGGAGTCGTGTACTTCAGCAGCTCTCCTAACTGCAGGGGGTATTTGCAGATCTTCTGCACCGGAGTGAGCAGGAAGCCATCGATGGCGATGTCAATCATCTGCTGCAGCAGCCGGCAGGCCTCGAAGAAGTGGCGGTATTTTCCCTGCTTCATCAGCTTCGAAAGCTCAACACACGCACTGGGGTGATTGTTGCAATACTCGGAGTAGATGTCAAACCCTTCTTGCTGGAAAGGAATGAAAGACAGTCTAAACTCCAAGCACTGGTACGAAGAGAAATGATATCTGAGCGACGTTGATTATAATGTTACCACCAAGCAACTTGACGTGCTGTTACAGCTTGTTTGAACAGTCAACAAAACAGTATTTGGCAATAGGATGAAAGGATCCTGATTAAAACATTCCATTCCACGTTATGAGCACAAGTTCATAATTATCAGCATCGGTGTCGTTACTGCTTGGGATCATAAAATAGGGGCACACAATCAGCAGCGAAACGTGATTTATTTAGAACTGAATGTGTTGTGATAGCAAGACGCAAAATTAGATTTGAACATTTCGTTTTTATTAATTTCAAATACATTTTTGTAAGGCACTCTTGCTTAAATGAATGATTTGACTACAAATAGTTACGTACATAAATAACCAGATTGCTTTTTACCTAAGAGTTGTATTTAAGGCAGGAAGAATGGAGCACAAGCATGTGCAAGTCCATGCAGTAATAACAACATTGTGCAAAGTGCTGGTGCATGTCGGCTTTTTAAAGGGGTCAGGCGGCCTCCTGTTCATATACGCGAGGCCAAAAGAAGCCTGTGAGCGAGTCACAGCACAGATGCAGACCTCCCTAACTACTGGGGAGAATGTGAAGGCCCGTGCAAGGGAGAAGGAGGGTCCACACTGTGTACACAAGGTGACCCTAAGACACTGAATCACAAGCAAAGCAACAAAATAAGGTCTACATGGAGAAACCCTGCTAGCCCAGGTCTTAGTTGCATTGCACTCCCATCCATACTTTAAAATGCCACGCCCTCAGTAGATCTTTGGAGAGGGGGCATGGTGTATATTCGTATAGTGGTCAGTAAGTGCCCTCTTTCTCCCTTGTGTTTGCTACATGGGCACCACCTAATGAGTAGGAGATATTCAAGTACACTGATAAGATAAACAAGCATTTGCAATGCAACGTGTCTCGCATTATGTTGAGTTAGAGCTATAAGCGTTGTAAACTCTCAGCGGGTCTTTTCTTGCCACATTAAATGAAAAAATAAACAAAAATGAGCAAAATCGTGCTGCGAAATAAAGAGAAAAAGTAGTCCAGAAACCATATGGAAAACAGGGAACCTCGTACGTTTCCAGTAGGTTACCGGTGCTCTCAAGGAGGAAAAGGCATGACATATGCATGCCTTTCACAAATGAAAACAAGCGGATTTTAAAAGGCAAGACCACGAACCAATGAAAGTGACTGATGTAACATGGGCGTGGTTAAAATCACCCTAAAAAGAGATTAGAAGAGGGACGGAGCACTTTGCACTCGTCCCTAAAAAGAATGCCCTCATATGCCCTGCTGTAGGTATTCACAGTGGCGTAACAAAACTTGAGGGGGCCCCGTGCAAAGTACATGGAGGGATTCCGTTCTTGGTGCACTCAGGACACCTCAAGCCTGGGTACTGTGCTGAGTGGGCTCCCTGGAGCTCAAGGGCTGCGGGGGCCTTTGTTACACCACTAGACGTTCATTTAATCAAGGGACAACCCCTGCTGTGTTGTGAAGAAGCAGCAAAAAAAAAAAAAACACAGAAGCGATAGACATACGTGTTGGAGAAAGCAGGTTCCGATTTCACTCAAGTGAGGCTCTTCTTTATTGTATTGCTTCTCGAGGTCCTTCAAAAACTTCCGCTGGAACTTATAAATATCTTCAATGTTTCCAAAAATGGTGCTCAATTGGGCCTCGGTGAACATGACAGTATGTTTTTTGCACTGCCGAATGTAACCCTACACGAAAAAACGCAGAAACCAGTTAAAACGTTTGGATTAAAAAAACACATTTTTAAAGCAACATGATGCATGTCACTAATTTTCAAGGAGAGCACAGTGCGGTCTATTTAACATCAATAGATAAAATGATTCAATTTATCATAATAACAATACTACAGTCCATTTAAGAGGGCACACACATTCCACCCCTGCAGCAGTTAATGCACATGGCATGGAAAACAGACACTTGAAATCTAAAATAATGTCTGCGACCTGAAGATTCCGTTCACCTCCAGACACGCCACCCTAATTATGAATACACGTGGATAGTCAAGTTATGCATATTGAGGCATCATTTTTATTTTGTGTTTTTTTTCCTTATTCAGTTGGTGAATCGAATTGCCACTTCAGCAACAGTGCCTTCCTAGAATTTACAAAACCATTAAAATCGATGGAAGATGTATGTCTGTAAGGGATGGCGCATGGGAAAATACAAAAATTCATAACCACTGAAGGAAAGATAGCAAGCCACTTTCATTATTCTATCTTCTATTTGGAACCCACTTTGCTCATCTTTCAAAAAAGAAAATACACATTTCCCAATGACAAATGTATTAATAAAAATGTTCACATGAGCGAAATATTACCTGATACGTCTGTGGGTGCACGTGTGTTTGGTCATTTCAGATTTTATGCTGCATAGTTGTAAATTGATAAAACACATTTATTGTCATAGCTAAAAATCAACGCTGTGTACTAGGAAAGCTGTGGCCACAGAGGTAGGTTTAGCCTTTCTTCAAAGTGGAAGAAAATGCCAAACTGAGTCCGACCCTGCCCTATGAAGAAGCTGAGGCCCCACTCTATAAGATGTATTGTGGAACTGGGGCACATTTGCCTACTGGAAACACTGAAAGAATTCCCAACAGGGTGACTCCTCTCATGAAGATGTGGCAGAGTCTAAAAGCCTGATCCAAGTGTGACTGAATAATTCCCAGCACAATCTGGAGGGATTTCTCCCAATTTTAGGTCTCGCCTACTACACAGCATAAGCTATTAGTTTGAGAAAAGATCTACTGCTCATTACATACCATAGTTTTGCTTTAATGTCACTCTCATTTCCTTGCTTTATATTTGTTTGAGCTTTCACTTCTCTTCTTGTGTTTGTCCTGCCCATGGAGCATTGCCTCATTTCTTGTGCCCTTCCACAGTTTACATGTCAAGCACTATCGTTTTCTTTTTAGTGAAGCACTCTGTGAGAGTGCATGTGTTTTCCAGCTGTCTCTCTCCTGTATGTCTCTTCAGCCTTCTGGCACACTTCATGTTGGTCTCTCTCACCAATGCACTTCTACCCTCCCCACTCAGTGAGGCACTATCCCTCATGTGCTTCTCCCCTCGCATTGCTTTCTCACTTGTATGATTCTGCCCCAGCTCCAACTAGTTCTCTGTCACCCATGCATTTCTTTCCTGTTCCTTGGCACCAGGTTGTTCCCTCACCCTGCTTTGCAGTTCTCCCTGCCCTCTGTGTCGGTTCTCCACACCCACAACCTTCATGTTGCTTATGCTTATGCTTTGCTTCCTGCTTTGTTTCTACTCACTAGCCCACTGTGTTATATCTCCCCCTTTCCAAAAAACAAACAAAAAAAGCTTTACTTCTACTTTTCTTTTACAAAGATGGATTGGTGTTAAAAGAAATATACAATAAAATTAAATTAAATAAAAAAGAAGCACCTGCGTCATTCTGTAGGTGTGCACTTGCCTACACAAAGACACAGACAGCATCAGGGATGCTGTACAGCATCGCAAAGCTAATAGGCCTCAATGGCAACACCTATTGCCTTTGGCAACACTTCTAATAGGAAAGCTGATTATGTTATGAAACACTTAGGAACTCCATCTTTATGGCTAGAATAAATCAAAGTAAGGGTTGGTAACAAACCATAATAGTAGTGAAATGTAATTATGTGATTTTTTTCAAAAGGAAAATAATTTGCATAGTTCCCTTTTCACTTCAATGCAAGATCGGGATTTTCAAATACATTTCTGATTTCAGTGTCTGTGAATAGGCTAAGTGTTGCAATATCCTTTGCCGTCTTCTATGATGCTTCCCATTGTGCAATCATTTCGGAGAAGCGTCAGACATATTTAGCCATCCTGTCATGTTAATAAGTGAAAAGGCAAGCGCGTATTTGCAGCAGTGTTTACAGTATTACCATGTGCTACAGCCCCGCAGCAAGGCAGTACCGTGATAGACAGACAGCACCCATCGAAATTCGACAGCTAAGGGTTAGGGGCATAGTCACTATGGATCACAGCGGCTCACAATGTATTGATACTGGTGTCAATCTATCAGGAAGGGACTGCTCTATAGGGCAATAAGGCAGTGCCTGAGGGGCTGGGCTGGTAGGTCAGTGGGTGGGTGTAAGGAAATGCCTCCTTGGCATGGTTGCCCCCTGACTTTTTGCCTTTGCTGATGCTATGTTTACAATTGAAAGTGTGCTGAGGCCTGCTAACCAGGCCCCAGCACCAGTGTTCTTTCCCTAACCTGTACTTTTGTATCCACAATTGGCAGACCCTGGCATCCAGATAAGTCCCTTGTAACTGGTACTTCTAGTACCAAGGGCCCTGATGCCAAGGAAGGTCTCTAAGGGCTGCAGCATGTCTTATGCCACCCTGGAGACCTCTCACTCAGCACAGACACACTGCTTGCCAGCTTGTGTGTGCTAGTGAGAACAAAACGAGTAAGTCGACATGGCACTCCCCTCAGGGTGCCATGCCAGCCTCTCACTGCCTATGCAAGTATAGGTCAGTCACCCCTCTAGCAGGCCTTACAGCCCTAAGGCAGGGTGCACTATACCATAGGTGAGGGTACCAGTGCATGAGCATGGTACCCCTACAGTGTCTAAACAAAACCTTAGACATTGTAAGTGCAGGGTAGCCATAAGAGTATATGGTCTGGGAGTTTGTCAAACACGAACTCCACAGCACCATAATGGCTACACTGAAAACTGGGAAGTTTGGTATCAAACTTCTCAGCACAATAAATGCACACTGATGCCAGTGTACATTTTATTGCAAAATACACCCCAGAGGGCACCTTAGAGGTGCCCCCTGAAACCTAACCGACTGTCTGTGTAGGCTGACTAGTTCCAGCAGCCTGCCACACTAGAGACATGTTGCTGGCCCCATGGGGAGAGTGCCTTTGTCACTCTGAGGCCAGTAACAAAGCCTGCACTGGGTGGAGATGCTAACACCTCCCCCAGGCAGGAGCTGTAACACCTGGCGGTGAGCCTCAAAGGCTCACCCCTTTGTCACAGCACCGCAGGACACTCCAGCTAGTGGAGTTGCCCGCCCCCTCCGGCCCCGGCCCCCACTTTTGGCGGCAAGGCCGGAGAAAATAATGAGAATAACAAGGAGGAGTCACTGGCCAGTCAGGACAGCCCCTAAGGTGTCCTGAGCTGAGGTGACTCTAACTTTTAGAAATCCTCCATCTTGCAGATGGAGGATTCCCCCAATAGGGTTAGGATTGTGACCCCCTCCCCTTGGGAGGAGGCACAAAGAGGGTGTACCCACCCTCAGGGCTAGTAGCCATTGGCTACTAACCCCCCAGACCTAAACACGCCCTTAAATTTAGTATTTAAGGGCTACCCTGAACCCTAGAAAATTAGATTCCTGCAACAACAAGAAGAAGGATTGCCTAGCTGAAAACCCCTGCAGAGGAAGACCAGAAGACAACAACTGCCTTGGCTCCAGAAACTCACCGGCCTGTCTCCTGCCTTCCAAAGAACTCTGCTCCAGCGACGCCTTCCAAAGGGACCAGCGACCTCTGAATCCTCTGAGGACTGCCCTGCTTCGACGACGACAAGAAACTCCCGAGGACAGCGGACCTGCTCCAAAAAGACTGCAACTTTATCCAAAGGAGCAGCTTTAAAAACCCTGCAATCTCCCCGCAAGAAGCGTGAGACTTGCAACACTGCACCCGGCGACCCCGACTCGGCTGGTGGAGAACCAACACCCCAGGGAGGACCCCCGGACTACTCTACGACTGTGAGTACCAAAACCTGTCCCCCCTGAGCCCCCACAGCGCCGCCTGCAGAGGGAATCCCGAGGCTTCCCCTGACCGCGACTCTCTGAAACCTAAGTCCCGACGCCTGGAAAAGACCCTGCACCCGCAGCCCCCAGGACCTGAAGGACCGGACTTTCACTGCAGAAGTGACCCCCAGGAGTCACTCTCCCTTGCCCAAGTGGAGGTTTCCCCGAGGAAGCCCCCCCTTGCCTGCCTGCAGCGCTGAAGAGATCCCTTGATCTCTCATTGACTTCCATTGCGAACCCGACGCTTGTTCTAACACTGCACCCGGCCGCCCCCGAGCCGCTGAGGGTGAAATTTCTGTGTGGGCTTGTGTCCCCCCCCGGTGCCCTACAAAACCCCCCTGGTCTGCCCTCCGAAGACGCGGGTACTTACCTGCTGGCAGACTGGAACCGGGGCACCCCCTTCTCTCCATTGAAGCCTATGCGTTTTGGGCACCACTTTGAACTCTGCACCTGACCGGCCCTGAGCTGCTGGTGTGGTAACTTTGGGGTTGCTCTGAACCCCCAACGGTGGGCTACCTTGGACCAAGAACTGAACCCTGTAAGTGTCTTACTTACCTGGTAAAACTAACAAATACTTACCTCCCCCAGGAACTGTGAAAATTGCACTAAGTGTCCACTTTTAAAATAGCTATTTGTGAATAACTTGAAAAGTATACATGCAATTGAAATAATTCAAAGTTCCTAATGTACTTACCTGCAATACCTTTCAAACAAGATATTACATGTTAAATTTGAGCCTGTGGTTCCTAAAAATAAACTAAGAAAATATATTTTTCTATAACAAAACCTATTGGCTGGATTTGTCTCTGAGTGTGTGTACCTCATTTATTGTCTATGTGTATGTACAACAAATGCTTAACACTACTCCTTGGATAAGCCTACTGCTCGACCACACTACCACAAAATAGAGCATTAGTATTATCTCTTTTTACCACTATTTTACCTCTAAGGGGAACCCTTGGACTCTGTGCATGCTATTCCTTACTTTGAAATAGCACATACAGAGCCAACTTCCTACAGTGGGCCTGTTGTTAGGGCGGTTTGTTTATGGTCTTATGGACTGATTGATTTTCACCGTGGATTTCCTTGATATTATCACAAACATTGCCTGAAGCAAGCACAAAATAATGCGGTCCCTCATACCTTTCAAAACACCTCCATAGCATATCTTTACAAGCTCATAACAGCCCTAATTTCCAGGTGTGGGCCATTTTTTAAATAAATGTAAATGCCAAAGGGAGGGCACTTATTTTGGTGCATAGGCCAGGTTTCCAACCTAGTTTGACCCTGCAATGTATACAATTCCAAATGTAGATTGAGCAATTCCTTTATTGCTGAGACCACATAATAAAGCTATTAAGAGAACCATATCTGAAACATACAGTTAATCAAGGCCATCCGACATGTTGATTGAATCTGAGAAAGCAAATGATATGCCTCTTTCATTACTGATTAGTATGTCTAAGTTAATTGATGGATATGGGCAGTAACTGTGATTATTCCACAATGGTGTATATTAGGGGTATCCAAACAAAGTTGGAATCACACCGAACCAATGCTAGATTTTCAGGGTACCGACCTGAGATACATATATATAGATATAATTAATATAACTGGAACTCATTTACATGATCAGTGGTTATCCTGTAATATTGTCACAGAGCTGGCCCTTCTGGGCACCCATGTTCTAAATTTGTGACCATCAGATATTCATAATACCCTGGTAAGATGGTCTAATGTACTACACAAATGCAAAAGAGACGAAAATCTCTTTTCAATTTTATATTATTCTACAGATGCCTGGATAATTACCTCGCAGATGTCTTTAAGATGCTTGATGTAGACTCGCTCTGTGTTCATTATTTCCTGTATGACGTTTGTCCGCATCTGATCTTTGTTCTCTGCATTCTTGTGGCGGTGCTTGCTCACGTCAGAATCATGGTCTCCGTCCTGACTACTGCTGGAACTTTCTAGACCGTCATCCTGATTGACACGTAACTGCAAGCAGACAGAAAAGACAGATGAGCGAGAGCACACACAGACGCAACCATACACAGAATCACTGTATTCAATTGAGGTTCATTGAGTACATCAGTTATCAGTTAATATACAGAGTAAAAACACTGCAATTCAGCATTAGCCCCCTACCACCTCCTTCCCTTTGATCCTGAGTTTGTTTTTTTAGTCTATTTTTTCGTATAGTGCCTAATTGCCACACATTTCACTGCAACAGTATTAAACCGCTACATTCCACTTTTTCCACAATTGGGTTCGGTGCATCATCAAAACCATAATTGAGTAATGCTGGCGTACTGGAAATGCATTCAGCAGTCAGAGTAGTATTTAGTCCACTGTGGTAAGATACAAAGCATTTTAGCGTTTTCCCGAAGCTTCACAAATTAAGCTTGTATTTGGTGTGCAGCAACACTAAGCTAGTAATTCTTCGAAATCCTACTCTGCAAATGAGTTTCCGACACTGGGTCAAAGATATTTTGCTGCTCATGAAAATCCTCATCTGTGCCAGCACTTGCACTCAGCAATATTGCAAATGATGAACACAAGGGCATCCACTCGGTGGCAGCGGGTGACTGTTGGAAATTAAAGATGCTGGATTCTGGCAGTAAATAAAATAATGCAAAAACAACAAGGTGATGGGTGGAATACTCAGATTAATATCAGTCACTGGCAATCACTTGGGCTGCATCTAAATAAATCTTTTTTCACCTACCATACGACCTCAGTTTGGACCCAGCCATATGCAGATCAGTCTTGACCCTGTTCCTCATGGGAACAGTTCAGCAAGAACTGCAAGGGCAGGTCCTCCCTGAACTGGAACACAAGTAACTGAGGACCAGTTTTGCCCCTGTAAGGGCTCTTCAGTCTGTTATAGCTTGGTTCCAGTGGCACAGTGAATAACGGCTGATTTGGATGAGGCCCAAGTAATTACCACTGGCTGAGATTAATTGAAGCATACCATCCATAACCTTTTTGTAAATCTCAGTGAATAAAAGCAAGCATTTGAAGCTGCGCGTCATCAGGAAGTATGAACACAACAGTTGTAGCAAGTTGTTTGAAAACAGCAAGTGAGTATCAGATTATATGCCAAATTTTTTAATCTTTCTTGTGACCCATTTCTTGCCTCACAAAAAGTAAGCTAGGCCTGAGGCTCAGTGGACCAATGAACTGGATTTGACCTCACGGTCATTGTTGACCTGGTTGATGAAGTGTGTGACACTGGGTAATTATAATGATCTGATTCAATTAGTGTCAACAGGGTCAGAAGATGGCTGGGGGTGTACGGGCGCTCTAAAGACCTTCTGTTATATTATAAGGAGCTCTAGTTAAGCTCTATGTGAGCAGAGTATTGGGACTTAATGGGAACTTGTTATAGGAGTGGAGACGATGTCTATTAGGCAGTTGAAGCCAATTTAATGTCATTTGACATCTGAACCTTCACAGAGGCATTAAGCGTGCTGTCCTCCCATGCATTCATGAATGCATTTGTGGTTTTTGGTGGAGAGGGTTGGTGGCTGCTAGAGCTGCACAAATCACCATAACCAACCAACAGACTTCTCTAATATATCTGTGGAAGGTACGGATAAAATGAACGTGCAACACCATAGAAACATGACGAGGTTAGCACCAGCCTGATTATTTTAAACTGCTCATTTTAAGAGCGTGGAGTGAATGAAAGGAGGAGTGAGCAAAAAGAGAGGAGATGTGACCTAATGGCCAGAGCTGCCGACTTTGGAAATAGGGAATGTTTGAGTCCTGGCCTTGACTCAACTTATTGTGATTCTGGGCAAATCACTTATCCCCCCTTGCCTATAAATGTGTGACGTAATCTAGCTCTCAAGTAAAATGTTTCAGTCCCTCTGGGTCAAATTTGCCTTGCATAAAACTGCAAAAAAAGCATATGTATATAGCTTCTTTGTGCCACTGTAAAGTAGCTGCTTGATGCTCACAATTTACATCAGAGTGTTTAAGGAAGAGGAGTTACAGTTATTAGCTCAAGGACCTTATATTCCTTTCATGCCTAATGATGTGTCAAAATAATGACTTTGTGAAGTATAATTCCACACTCCAGGGCTGATCCTAGAATTAAGGTATTTTCCCTTTAGCAGAGCACTTCACAGTTTCAGGGTAAGACATTCTGGTGACTTGAATCTGAGTGCAAGCAGTCATCAGTGAGAAAAAGTGCACTGACATGAGCTGCCTGTCATCTTTTGTACTTCTACTGCGGAAGACTTTCAGATAAAACTGCAGAGCTTTTGAAGCATTTAGATGATAACAGTCAATGCTAACCTGAGCAAAAACGCAATACTATAGTGCTCTGCAAGTGCTAGTTACTGCCTTCATATGTGGAATCTCCTTGTGATCCATATCTCCATTCCTGCAAGGAGCAGAAAAGCCACCTCTTCAAGCAAGACCTCACCACACGTTGATTACACAGATGCTAGACCATTCCTTAAGAGTTTCACCCTCATCCTTGTCACTCTATGCTTTCTCTCATCCTCAACTCTGCCACTGCCTTTGCTAAACTGACCCATGTATGCATCGCATCAGCACCCTTCCACTGATCACTGAGGTCTCCCCACTGCCTCATCTTTCCACTTTCTTCTGCGCTACCTGCTGTAACCCTCAACTGAGAAGAGCCTCTCTACTTTGCAGTCATGCTTGTCCCATGTAGGTTAAATACATAAAAATATAAACACCAGGTAAAGCGAAGATGAATTAGCCTTGAAAACTGCCTTGATGCAGTTAAATCTGTGATTGATGCCCCACTTGCACCAATGTCCTGCAATTATACTGCAGATAATTCTATTGCGCACAGATCTATTTTGAAGAGGTTCGCACAAACCTCAGTTTACATACCCTGACAAAGCTGGCAGGAAACCAGGCTTCATGGTCATCAATCCGCCCCCACCACCAGTCGTCATGCTGTTTGTCAAGAACCTGAATTACATCGCCAGCTTTAAAGGCCAGCTCTTGATCATCCATAGTCACATGGTCCCATAATGCCTCTGCGTAGATCACACCATCACCAGTAAACTGGAAAAAGCAAAAGCAGAGAGTTAACATAAATAACACCATCTGATACAAAGCAGCATGTTCTTCAAATTGCAGCCAGATCTGACTTCAAATACTTTGAGAATTAGTGGTGCTTGCACTGCAACTCAATACAAACCCTAATATATTTAGTATGGGTACTGACATTTGGGTATCACCTTTAAACAGGAGATGAATGAACAAAACTATAGACACCAGATAAATCTTGCACCCATTCTTATGGAACAGACTTGATAACAACACATCATTCCAAAAACAAACAATTGCAAAGATAATAGGACTCGGATTTAGCAGATCTACTGGTTTTGCCAATGATATTTACTGACACTGTTCATCATCGACAAATAGAAGGGAAAAATCCTGTTTGCTGATTCCATGCAGCATCGACTAAATAAATAAAAAAAATTAAAAATGAAATGACGCGTGATTGCCGATATGTAATCATGTGTGGGTGCATCTACATCATAATGCTAATTGAGCTTAACATAATGACATATACTCAGGCAGGCGTCACCACACAGGCACACACATTCATGATTGACACTTCCATCAATTTGATTTTTTTACATAGCGCTCCAAGATGGAGGGATAAGTACGAAAACACATCAAATGTAGGTAAAAGCATATACTTAAAAAAACAGGAATAGCACCCCAGCAAACTGCAGCAGTCAGGTCGTGCAAAAAGAAAACACCAAAAACATTTTAATGAAAGCGCCAGAAGGGGCAAGGGAGCAACAGAGACGTGGATGAGAGCAGAGACAGAGGAGGAAAGGGGTCTGGAGAGGCAGGCAAGCCATGGAGGAGCTTAAGGCAGGGAAGAAAACATTTTTAAAAAGAAGGAAAAATGTCAGGAGGGGTGGGAAAAGTGACAGCAACGCGGAGCATGCGGTTCAGGGAGAGTGGGTTTTTGAGGGGGAAGCAGCACACCTGGGAGAGTGCAAGAAAAAAGCATTGCTGAAAGAGAAATATATAAGTAGTTCCTTTAAGGTAAGCAGTGAAATGCTACAAGTCATTCAATCAAAAACTGCAAATAAGCTGTGCTACTGGGGAGGAAGAAGAGGAATGGGGCATCCAATAAGAAGGAAGAAAATAAGAGTAGTAAGAAAGCCAACCAATGGTAAGTAAGAGGCTGGCTCAAAGCCCGCTGCAAGTATTGGTACTGCCCAAAATAGGTATTCCTTGAACAACAGACAGTTAAAAGCCTATTTGTAGGCAAAACCTAACCAGAGCGGCTATCTACGGCCAAAAGAGCATGTTGATCTAAACCAGTGATACTCAAAGTACGGCCCGGGGGCCGCATGCGGCCCTCTTGACCTTTATATGAGGCCCCCTGATCAACAGCAGCACCCGGCAGCTGTTTACTCACTTCGGCATAAAAAATAAAAATGAACAGGCAAGTAATTCTTTAAAGGTTGATTGAGGTCTTGTCCACACACTGACAACATTGCCAATAGTGAACTAAGAGGCAGGTCTGTTGTTATTTGCACTCATAGGGTGGCCTGGGTTCCTATTACACATGAACAACACCCACCTTACCGCCTTCCCCGCTCTCCCCCCCCTCCAAGACTGCCACTTTGCTGGCATCAATGCGGCCCTCGTCGCATCACAGACGAACCTTTGCGGCCCCTGAAACAATGTTTGTGAGTATCAATGATCTAAACAATATCATGCCATTATGGTACATCAATTTCTAGAATACATAGCGTTACTAGTAATTTGCTTGAACAATGGATTCCAAAAATGTTGAACTAAAAAAAAAAGAAAAAAAATAGTATTTTTATTAACACATGTTGCACATCACTGAACTCGATTACCTTGTCAATAGTCAAATGTTCTACAGGGTGTAGAAATCGAGGGTTTGCCTGGCAGACCTCCTCAAAGCTGTAATCCTCTTCACTGCCGTTATCATCCACCAAGGCAGACGACTCAGCCACACCATCTGAAGAAACTTTTTTTTAAAGAACAAGACATAAGTAAAATATTAAGATTTCGGTATATAAAATCACACAACCCTCAACACCACTTACCCAACATCAAAGAAATATTTGAAAGTAAAGTTAATATTTTGGGGCGATTAGAACTGCATATAGTGCAATATTATAAAGAAAAATCAGATCTTCCCAATAGACAATATCAGTGGCCTTCAAACATAAATCAATAAGATTTCGATGTTGAATTAATCCAATCCCATTTCTTTGGTGCGCCATTTCTCCCATTAAAATACACCCCTTCTGGTAGAGATTATAAATCAATAAGGACACTCAAAGAGACAATCTGCGGATTAATAAAGTTAAAAAAAAAAACTTTTAAGGCCATCCTAAAAGACAGATAGAAACTCACTGAGTTTGTACCAAGAGAGAGAGTTGGGGACATAAGGACACACCAAACCTGGTGAATAATAGATAAATGTGATTTACAATGAAGGCACCTACCCTGGATTAGTGCTGAAGGTGTGATGCCAGGAGGGATTTCTCAATACCATAATATATATATATATAATCTTTAGAAACACAGCCAATTGGATTTCAAAGTAGACTCCCATGCACTCGGACTTAGAGGACAAAGGCCTGTATCCAACTAACTCTACAAGATAGAATCCTGCCACCTTGTGGTATCCTTTCCTACTTCCAGAATCTCCATCTGGAGAAAGTGGAGACACCCAACCTTGACTATGACCCGACTACTCAAGTATAACCACCTTCAGGACACAGACACACTCAATCAAAATAGCAACCTTACTCGACTTTTTGGCCCATCTGCAAAACTGCACATCCCACGGCCAACTGGCACACTAGTTTATCGAGAACTATATTTCTAGACTCTTCTAATGATGATAAATGGGCTGCACACCTAGATCATCAACTGCTCCATTTCAAATTTTCATATCTAGCTGCAAGCCCATTCAGCCTGGGGCTTGCTAATTTTTTCTTAAACTCTTTCAGTCTACTCATCATTGGGGCAGTCTTCAGTCCTGCTTAGCTTTTGACCAACTTTCCACCATATCTTAATGCTTTATTGAGCCACCAACATATTGGCATTCACCTACATCAGAAATGACCCATTTCTGTCTCATTTATAAACAAGCTCCGCCTACATCCAAACATCATACATGTTTTGGACAATTGTTAGCAAAACTTAATTAGACGTCAGCTGGCCACTTTGCAGTGGATGGGTATTACATAAAGCACCCTTTCTCCGCTTAAGACAGGCCACAAAAAAGGAAGAGCTGCACTGAGCATCTGCTTGACCGTGTCATTTCCGCTCAACAGGAATGCTGGGTGTTAATGATGCTACCGTGATGAAGGGAGGTGCAGCGAGGGGCTCCCCCCATTCTCCACCTGTCCGCATTCAGGGATACTTTTGTGTGGCATGCAGGCATAGGGTACTATTTGAATGTGGCACACAACAATGCAAATGCCAAGCTATGTTCTCCCACCAGAGGACAGCTTCAATGAGTCCTCCAAACCCTTATGTGACGGATGTAGAAGAGACCACAGCCACTCCTTCCAATGCAGGGACAGCTTGTTTACAATGTTAAATTGACTGATGTGAATTTTGCAAAATTTAGAGTGAAAAACCCACTAACCAATCGTAATATATTGAATGTTCCTATCTGTGACCAGTCCAAAATACACAAGTTGTCTAGTTATGGTTACATGATGCACACATTGGCACCTGCTTAATGAATAAAACAGATGAACTAGAGCGCATTACTACTTTAAGCTTCTTTTAACATAAAAGAATATCCACATTTCCACTCAATGAAGCACCATGCCTTTCTCTATTTTTGTAAAGCAACATAATAATACCAGGAAAACTCTATTGGTAAGCATTCTCAAACAAAGTCGAATACACTTTTACAGATGTGACTGTAGCATCATACTACGTACACTATAATCCAGGTGTCAATGAAATCTATCTACAACCCAAAACCAAAGTAAAATATTTGTCACTTGAGCCTTGCAAGAAGATTTAAGTGGTGTGGAGGACGAACCAAGTGTTCACAGTGCACCATCCTTTGAACCATCTTCCTGCTGGAAGATTTTGACTGACCAGCATTCTTTTTTCCCCCACTTCCAGCAGGGCCCAAAACAAAGGACTGATTTTAAGGGGCATCAGCCCTTCTTTTGTTCAAGTATCATCCTGACTGAGAGCAACATTAAGCCTGTTACCTAGATGCCAATACAAAGGAAGGAAACTAAGGCTTATTACTTCACAAGTACTTTAGAGAAACTATGACATGGATATGGGTTTTTTACTTTGTTCAACTCCGCTATTTAATAGTTTGCATGCACTAGAAGAATGCACGATTTATCTGTGTGTATGAGTAATTACACAAATAATGATTTAAGTGGCACTTACTCAGTTTTTAATTTAATTATTTTACAGTACTACTCATACAGGTATAGGGTGCCGGAGCACTTTACATCTCACACAGAGGCACAATAAATCATACAAGTGTGCAAATTAATGTACTAAGACAATGAGCATTATAAGGGTAAGAAACCACACATTGTCTATACTTGTAGACATATGTTAAGAGTGAATGGTTAGGAGAAACACAAAGTCAGTACATAAAACATATCGGAGTAATTAGGGTTGTCTGTACTCACAATATGTTATTACTTCAGAGAGAAATCCTTCTTTGCAATCTTAGAATAACACTTTGAGAAAATAACACAATAAGGATCTAAAACCATGACTTACAGTTTAAATGCAGTTCCTTGATCCCAGTAACGAAAGGATCTCAGTGTCAACAGAACTAGCTTACTTATTTCCATACATAACATACAAATCTGTGATCTGAATGTTACATGATGTGCTTTGCAGCAGGTACATTAACCCTCTATGCTACTTTAGGAGTCAAAACTGTGACTGCACAAAACACAGAACTTTCCCAGACCTGCGTTAATCACCATAGTTATCTTACCACTATTATAATCTTCTCAAAAATTGATGGGCACAAAAAGATCTCTGCAGCAGTTGTCTTAACTCTGCAGGATAATTTATAATGCTGCCTCTTTGTGGCCAATTAAAAGTAAGTAAGAACACATTTACTGTCACATATGTCCTTGCTGGCAATTTCTTTACAGCAGACTTTTTTTAAATATGTTGACTGTCAGACTCTGCTTTTCAATCTCCGCCCTTCATGACTCCACCCCCTTTCCTCTGTCACACATTGGCCCCCAATGTATGGGTTCTCTGAGTAAATCTGTTCCAATGCCTGCAGTGTTCTCTGTCTCCCAGAGGCGGCCTTCAGGAAATACAGATAAGAGCTGAAGACCTTTCCATTTATACAGATGTTCGGACTAAAGGCTGCCTTGTTCCCCGCTTGTTTGTTTCAAAAGTTAGTGTCTCTCTTACAGCGCTCAGAAGCAATCTTGGGGATGTCTGAGTGCTGTGCAAAACAAATAAAATGTAAATAGGATGTAAAAGCATGCTAAATCAATACCCCCACATAATGAACGTGAAACATTCTGCTGCAGCGAGTTATTACTGAGTAGAAGATACACTTAGTGCATGCAGTCCACAGAGAGTGGCCTTGAAGTCACAATTAGTTCAACAAAGGGACAGGGTCAGACTACAATACGTGCAGCTTTTATATTAAGGAAAAAATAATGGTATTTGCACGAACTTAGAGAGATGGAGCTAGCAAAGAAACAACACAGGCATTTGGTGAAGACGTCTATAGTGTTTTCTCGGAAACTTAAACGGAAATGGGTTTTTGAATAACTATCCTTAGAACATGTAACCACTGAAACCATCTCTCAACCTGTCATCACCACATTTCTACTCAGAGACAAGTGGGACCAGTAATCCTATGAACACCGATTCTAGTGGTACAAAGTGTCGCCAGCCAGCCGTTGATCCAAAGACCTTGTGGCTCACACATCTGTGTCGTGTCTAGCCCAGCTCCATGGGTGTCGGACCCAAAACAGGCTTGCAGGTTTTGAACGTACACTTACAATGGATAAAAACAAGAATTATTACATTGCCAGTGGCCATCCTGAAATTCTAAGCTGAAACTGGATGCCCTGGACCTACGATGGACGCCCATGACCCGTGTATGGAAAGACACGTGGGAGCAAAAAACCACATGCCCGTGTTCACATTTCTGAAACTCATGATTAAAAGTGTTGCCTTGTATGGCACTTTCAAAATAAAGAAGTTACACCCCTGTGTCTTAAGGAGAGGTTAGGTTTATGTAGGGGGCTGGGCGGTGCCGTGCGGTTTAGCTCATTACCAGCGACTTGAAAAGTCCTCCAAAAATAGAACAGCAGGCACAGCTGTACAAAACAAGCAGTGTGCACGTCCCCCAAGTCAAAGTGTCTGGGTCGACCAGAAGTAGCAAACAGTGATCACACTGTGCTTCTTGAAGACAAATTTCCTCACCGCTGAACACTTCCACGGGGTGAGGGCGCAGTTTGGGTGTTTGTGTGCTTGGAAACAATTTTGTGAAAGTGTTCAGTTCACTTCAGCATTAGAGCGCGAGATGTAAATTTAAAAGGACTACATCTCCCCGAAGTCATTAGAGGTTGTTAAACGAAACCCCAGGACTGAAGCTCTACATCCCTGGCGCCATGTAAGGGTCTGATGACCTTTCCTGTTAATGCTTTCAGACTAGAGTTGAGCTGAAAGGCAATGGCCACATCGCTTGATAAAGCGTCCAGCAGGCAAACCAGTTTTCACCCGAGGGTCTCCCAGGTACTTCAAAAATGCACAACACATGTCCGGCTCAGAGGACGCGGATTCATATTTTCAGTACTGCGGTAACCCAGACGGCACCATCCTCGGTAGGCATCCGGTTCGCCCCCACCGGCTGCAACCAACACTGACAGCGAGGGCAGCACGTCTGAAAACCGACCGACCCTGCTAACAAAAACATGTGGGTTCGCTACAGAACATCTACCTGGATCAGAACCACCACCGCACGACCCACTCTGCTTTTTCCACTTTTCTCACGTACCCGTTTGCAGGCTCTCCAAGCTCCAAAACCGCGCCATCTCCCCCCGGGCCACCATGGTGCCGTCGCAGATGCCCACGAAGCAGGCTCGGGCAGCAGCAGCTCAGCTGGCAGCGTCCCCGCGCGGCACGAAGAGAGGCTTTGTGACTAGCCCAGCCGCGCGCACAGCTCGCGCACAGCTCGCGCAGGGCTCTGCCGCGCGCCGCCTCTGCGCTTCGCAGGCTGCTCGGGAAGTGACAGCTCGACGCTCGGCACAGCCTGAGAGCTTTGGTGACATCTGTGACGACAGCGTGGGGCGCCCCGAGGGAGGAAGCGCGAGCACAATCCGCGTCTATGTGCACTCACCATTTCACCATCAGTGAAAAGGCAGCCAGGGCGTGGGCTATTCCCCTGCCAGAAGGACCATCTGCACGCTGCTCTCCGAAGAGAACATTCGAACAACTTTATTAGAGACTGAAAAAAACGTCTGGAAGCTCATGCTTTAGGTTTCTGGTCAAATGACTGAAAGTCTTCTTATAACAAAAGCTCATAAAAAACAATTTTAATTTGATGAGGTTTATATGCAAATTTAAGAAGCATTGGTAAAACCAACACGTCTGGCGCTGGCTGGCAATCTTTCGATTGTCAATGCCTGCTTTGTCATTTTTTTGTAAAATGTCATTATTACTCAAGCTACCAGGCTTTTGTCAATCTTAAAATCCAAAACAAATTGGCTAAAATCGCAAATTTTATTTTCATCTTATAAAACACACCTTGCCAAAGTAACCTCCGCACCAGAAGGGACCTGCTTTGCATGTGGGTGTGCCCCTTGAGACATGGCAGAATGAAGTTCGAGTGAAGATAGCCACAGGTTGTAGACTGGCCCACTGCCCCATAGTGGGCCATCTTGCGCATGTTGTAATGGGCGGAATACAAATGTGAATGACACAAAAGCAGAACAAGGAATGAAGGGAGTTAGATGAAAGCCCTATGTTATGCATGTCATTTAAATAAACTCAAAAGGCCTTGGCTAATTCCAGACATAAAAATTTGTTTCAGTGGTAAAACTTTTCAGAGGCCAGTAACTCAGGTTTTAGTAGTGCAGGTTTTGTGGCATTAGATGATCTGTAGCGCTTCATAAAACTTCTCTACAGTAGGTATAAATATATGTTTTAACTGCAGAGCGCTTAAGGCCACTTACATGCAATGCCCATAAAAAGGAAAAATATGGCTACAATTTGGCACCTGGAATTGGTGGAAGTGGATAGTGTTTATGTGACCCCTAACAACTATCCTCCAGTGCAAAGTCCCCTATGTGCAGAAAAGTTCCTTGCTCACAAAGTGTGTGTGACCAATCTCTGCAAAGTCACTTGGTTTCAGTTTGATGAAATCAGAAAGGGCGTCAGTGGCGTTGCTCACAAATCCCCTCGCGTTCACGACACAACGTGCGAACGGTTCTGCAGGAATACTCCTAAAATACAGCTGCACCTTCTCAGGCACAGCATGAGATTGGTCGTTGCACATCATTTACGGCTGCACGTTCTGCACCGTGAGTATCATTTAATCTGGATTCTGAATCATCAAAGAGGACTGTGCTACATGAGTAAAATAAGCAGTAATGAGGTAATCAAACTTTATCATTCTATCTCCTAGACTTAGGCCAACATTCCTGGCCCAATATAGCTTGGCTTCTAGTACCCGCCTGTTACAGAAAAGTCCACACCAGAAGTGTCATAGACTTGCTGCACTTCTTGGAGATCTGGAAACGTTCCTACTCATTTTGCAGACGCGACAACACGAACCACGATGTGCTGCTTAAAATCCTGCTTGAACAGATGGAAGTCGTAGGAGGAACAGACTCATATCTTTCCTAGAAGGCGGCACCCAAAGGCAATGAGCAGGAAACGCATCTCAAAAAACCAACAATGACCTTTTTAATTTTGTCTGCAGGGTTTCTACAAATTCCTTCCTTTTTAACGAAGATAAGAAATCTTTGGGAATACAGTTGCCATGGCAGGAGGCAGGAGGAAAGCAACTTAACTGCAGAGTAATCAGAGGCAAAACAATCTCAGCTCACGGCTTGCATACGAGGCATTAGAAAATGCGTGACTATTCACTTCCTGGGCAAAACCTAATTAAAGAAGAAAAGAAAACTTCCAACATCAGCTTCTTTCCATAAAACAAGAAAAGAGAATTCAGCTAGCCCTAGCGCCTTACCTTGCCAGCTACATGAAAAACTCAACACTTCGTTCTTCTGTTGTTACTATTGACAATGACACCTCCCTCCACATGGTAGTCTGTTAAACATACAGCTTTACAATACTCTACTAACACCTGACCTATGACGATTTAATGGCTGATTTAACTATTATATGAACAGTGATAACCCAAGCCAAGACTCACAAATAGTGTAGATGGCTGCAGTTATAGGTAAATATATTAGTACCTACAGTTAGGGGGCACAACCAGTGTTTAGAGTGTGTTAGATCACCAACTAGCAAGTGTTTAGACTGCATTAGGTAATTCTAATTACTTGGCAAAATGACAGCCATTGCTGTAAACAATGGGCACACCAGCTGTTCAATATCACAGACGCAAACTCAAACCTGAGACATGCACCAATATTGTCTGAACTGTGAAAACACAAAGAATAGATACAAAACACAGCCGACAAAGCCCAGAAACCAATGGATTCCTCTTCATATTTAACAAGAACATCACCCTTTTGGGAACTGGAATGTAGAGCCGACAGTTGTAAGGACTATACATTGTATACAGCTTTAAATGTACAGTTTCAGGGCATTTTATATTTTTTGTGAGTGACTATCCCACTCAAAAGGACCTTCAAAAGGCCTTTTTTAAAAAAAATATATAGGGTGAGTCTGAGGTAGGAGAAAATGCCTTTTAAGAAGTGGTGATCTGCTCCTTATTACACCCCTGCTGGTAGTGCATGAAAATGCAGCTGCACCACTCGGTTAAAGCCCCTGTGCACATGTTTTGAGGAAAGGTCAGTGCAGCGTCAGTTATGTGCTCGGGACCCTAGCCTCTACTTCTTACACATAATGCACAGCCTATCTCAGAAACAGAGGTTTTGTTGAGGTGTAGCTTACGAGTAGTCATGCATGATGCTGTGAGCCTCCTTCCTGCATCTCATGAACTGCACTGGCATGCGCAGTCCCCGCGACCTGCCTTGGCTCCATGAGCTCTTTTTAACCACTTCCCCCTCACCTTCTTATTATATAGCTAAGTAATCTAAGTAACCTGGAGACACTAAGCCAATGTAACTTCTACAAAAGTAGCTAGTAGACAATGAGCCAGCAACTAATTCCGTCATGGGAAGATGCAGAGAAAATGGGCACGAGTGCTTTTAAAGCAGCTGTGGTGGTGACAGCCCTGTTATTGTTATAGAACACTACTTTCACTACCTGTAAAAGTACAGTAAAAGCACCTGCTTGGAAATGAGCAAACAAAGCTGAGCTTCATTGAGGTGACCTGGAAGTCTGGTATTGTATCTTTGCAGTCTTTGAATGAGCAACTACAAAAATGAAGCACCAATGGATGACATATTGCTACAACCAGAGCTGTAGAAAGACACATGGCCTCATTACGAGGCTGGCGGTTAGCCTTGTGGGGGCGGTTTGGACCGCCTGTAGTGCGGCTGCCCATCGCCACATTACAACCCTAGCCAGACCGCCAGGGAACCGCTGCACCACCAGGAACAAGGTTCCCGATGGTGGGGGCGGCGGCGGTTGGAGTCATGCTCAGCCACGGAGGTGATGAGTTCAGCGCCGCTTCAGCACTGCCATGCTGATCACGAGTCCAGTTTCTACCAGCCTTTCCATGGTGGAGACTCCACCATGAAAAGGCTGGCAGAAAGTCAGTGCAGGGGCCCTCCGTCCAGCACCCTCAGAATGCACACTGTCTGCTATGGCAGACAGTGTCTTCAGAGGGTGCTGGGAGCACCCTCTATGCAACGAGATTGTCGCCACTCAGTTTCCACTGGGCTGACTGGCAGAAACCTCTGATTTCAGATGTTCGCCTGGTCAGCCCAGTAGAAACCTAATAATCGGCGTGGGAGGGGCAGACTGCCAGCTCTGCGGCGGTCTCCTCTCCATGGGGCTGGCGGGCTGATGGTTGGCCCGCCAACCTCGTAATGTAGTCCATAATTTCTTAAGGTAGAGTCTGCAGTAAATTAATACAATAAGGGGTATCATTTTGTTGTAGAAGTTATGGTTAGTACTCCAGAATGCTAAAATTAGGACACAATTTCTGTTAATCCTCAAAAATGTTCCTTGCCCATCTGAGAAAAAAAAGAGTCTATCATGCTGATTGAAATATGCATTTTTAAGTACAGCAGCAACCCGTCATTGTTCCACTGTGGGTTCACCACAGAGATGTAATAAAAGGCTAGAGTGTCAACATTCTATATTCAAATAAAAAAATGAGGTAGTCCTAGGCGACATGTTGGTGGAAAAATAGCTGTTAGATTTTAAACGTTTGTAAGGCGCAACATGAATTAAATAGACATTGAGGGGCTAGTGCAGATATGATAACAGCTGCTTAAAAATGTACAAGGTTTTAGTCATTTATGGCATAATATATTTTCAAAGTGATAAAAATAGTTAGAGATAGCCCAATCTAAGTCCCCAATTCACATTACACATCTGTTTCCAAAGACTATCTTTGATTTCTGTCGCTTGAAAACCCATTATTGGTAAACCTGAAACTTTTAGGTAGATAGAGAAAACTTTTTAATCTTTCATTTAAATGTGTGGGTATAGAATTGTTAAAGGCACAGAAAGCAATGTGCAGATATATCGCATATTTAAAATAAACAGATGGACAGTGAAGCTATCCAGCTGCCGTTTGGAAATTTCATTTTTCTTTTTACTTCTCTCATTGGATTTTGTCCATGGTTTCATCTCTCTCTACTGGCTTCAAAATCAATTTTAGCGTGCGGTAAGTATAAGGAAACAATAAACCACGTTTACAAATATATAATCATTGTCTTTAAACATGGCTTCCTGTTGACTTTTAAAACGACGACAGTCAAAGATATTTTTAAAAACAAGTTGCACTGTAAATAAGACAAAACAATCAGGTAGCTATTTTAATCACAGTAAAAAATGCAAAGGACTACACAATTTTCACAGGCTGGCAGCTTTTTAAATGTATAACCGAAGTCATGGAAAGGGATTTTTTGATAACTTGTGAACAATTCATGTGTGCATTATGCTTCTTTGCAGGAAAGAGAATGCTTTTAAAGCTGTCTTCTCCAGCAGCTTGGCTCCCAGTTCAGGCACATTCTATGAGCTAGGGAAACGCTCTTATTCTTTATCCACAGGCAACTATTGTGGAAAGAAGGCATCGTGATACACAGGTTGATACTGCAATGAGAATTGTCTCAGGTACTAGCTATTTGTTTCTTGTGTAGCAAATAACTAGCTAGAAGCCCATCAAAATGCAGCATTTTGGTAATGTACAGCACCCTGATTTACAATGGACAATATTGGATCCAAACAGCGGTGTAACACTGGGCCCTGGATGCCCCTCGACAAAGGGGTTCCTGGTGGAGGAAGGCCCTCAGCTACCTTTAATTTTGCCTTGAAAGTCCGCATGGGTGTGAGGGGTGATTCCAAATTAAAATGCAGGGGATGCTTAGGTTTTGTTACACGCCTGCATCCTAAATTATAATGTGCTCCCTTATAACAGCTATGCATTGGTCCTAATGACCAGGAGCTTGACTACAACTAATTCACTGTCGCAGTATGTCTGCCAGAGCCAGGGGCATGGAGTTTGAATGATTTAGCAGCCTGCCCTTCTGCTCAACACAAAACTGAAAAAAGTTTGCCTTGAATTTCATCTATGGCTGGCTCTTGATTCAAATATCTGTGAATATTCAAAAACGGGCAGGCACAAAACTCTGGAAGTATCAACATGTCTTAATTTTCATAACTGCTGCATGTCACTTCGTGCAAAGAAAAACAATGAATACAAAAACAGGCATGTAGTCTTGCAGTGACATATTCAAAATATGCACCTGCAGGTCAAGTGGGAAAGCTGGGGTTTCAGTTCAAACGTCTGTATACCAATTTTCTGACCACTTAATGATACCTTCTCAATTTATCGTGGACTGATTCGTAAGTGTCGTACAACATGCAGGAAAGCATTTTCAAAGCTATCATTATGGTACTTCACAAAGTACACAGTGATTAGTTTTCGTAAAATATGAAACGCTTTGTAGTGGTTCAAGCCTTGTGCTTTGAGCTTGGATGTTCTCCAATGGCTCACCACGTGATCTTGACAAATCCCACTAGCTCTGTGAGCGTCTAAGTGGTAAATTAGAAGAGAAGGTGCCAATATGAACTATGACAACAACAAAAAATCACGGACTTTTCACTACATCTGACTCACGGATCAATATCGTCAAGGGCCTACAACCAGGGATAGTTTAGTGCAAAATCTTGCTCCATTATTTTGCTGTAGTTCATGGTGCGCCAACTAACAATCTTGAAACCAAGGCATTTCTAGTAAAAGTTACGAGTAAGTAAAGTTATTTCTTCCATGACAAAACCTTCTTGAACTTCCGATGGTGACTGTGGGTGATATCTCTGCAACAGTAAAGGTTAGCAGGATAAGACTACGTGCAAAGAAATTAGGGGCCTGATTAGATATTGGCGGCTTTTCAACTGTAAACCCGCTCGTCGCCGCAATGGTCTGCCTGCCGTATTTAGATGTTGGCGGTCCCACAGAAGAAAGACTGCATTTGAACTGCTGCCTCCTCCAAGAAACCTCGACTGCGTCGATGGTGGGGAATGGAAAAGGGGATACTGGCGTGCCTACAGGCAGCCTTCCTGCCGTGCATATTTAGATGTGCCTTATCACACCAAGGTGGTCCGACTTCCAGTCCATAGTTGGCAGATTGAGGGGAAAGGGGATAAAAACACACCTTTTTCCCCACTCCTCCACCCCTGTCTTTGACTGGACAACACCTACCCTCACTGCTGCCACCGACCCATGGAGAAAAAATGAATGCCCCTTCCTCCCCCCATCGACAGACTACAAGGTTGGGACATTGCATTTCCAGGCTATGCTGGGTGGACACTTCACTGGAGGTGGGGACCACTAGATACATATACATGTCACAGTAGCCTTTTTAATCACTGTGAAATGCATAGGTCAGGGCATGAGTGGGATAGACACGGGTGGGGACGCACTGGTAGACACACATATCACACACATACACAACTGTCATTATGGTGCTAGTATTCTTTGGCAAGTTAATGCTGGCACCACAATGACGGTCCATTCACACCTATTAGCTGTGTTATGTGTGCACATTGGCAGGGACCCGTACCGGTCATGCTGTGCTGCGAGTTGTGTGTGAGAGTCAGTACATGTATGTGTGTATGCGATGCAATTGGCTGATTGAGGTGTGGGGGTGTGAGAGGGTGTTTTTATAGCTGAGTGTTAAGTTGTGTTGTTTGTTGTGCCTGTGTGGTGTTTGGTTGTGGTGTCAATGGTGTGTGTGTGTGTATGTTGTGTCATGGATGTGTGTCAATGTGTATTTTTGGCATTTACGGGTTGTGTTGTTTAGACTAACAATGACTAATTGTGTCTTTGAGTTGTGCAGTGTTTAGTGCTGGGGTGCACCCATGGCTAAGGGACAGTGTGTGTGTATGTGTCCCTTTGATAGCTGCTGCCTTTGTATGAAGTCCATTGAGTGCGGCCGCTGTCTCCCCCCGTCAGCAAACCCCGCCAGTACACTGCCTGCAAGACTGTAACATCTAAATACGGCGGGTAGAACACTGCCGACTTGACTGTCTCCTCGGGCCTACCGCTAGCGCGGCTTGGTGGTAACACCGCCCAGATCTAAATCAGTCCCTTAGAAAGGCAAGTCTGAAACATGCGACCAGCTATAAAGTAGGAGTGGTAGCTTGATTTTTCCTAAAAATATTAACTACAAGAACACAAGAATACAATTCTCACATGAACAAGGCAAGCAAATGCTCCACTTTCCCTCGGCGGATGTGATCTGCAGTGTCTAGCAGATTCAGTAAACACTTTTTGCTGCTTCAGGCCAATAGTCAGAGTGGCTCAATGGTTACAATTGCAACAGACACGTTTGGCTACATTTGACTACATCAAAGGCCACTGCCTGAGAGGAAATTCATAAAAGCAGGAGGATACCTCTTCCTGTAAAGGAGAAACAGCAAGAATCTCTAGTATAAAAAATAACATATTGGGCTTGCAGGGAGGGGTTAGGCCAGAAGGGTAACACAGGTTTGCTGATTTGTTCTTGTGCTGTCAGAGCAGCCACTTTCCAAGTACTTGTCTCTAACCCCCACCTCCCTGCACACGCAGGTTGCCAGTCTGGCTAGACCAGGTGTCTATAATCAGTCATTCCCCAGCTATCCATACATAGCTTTCAGACCCCTTCAGAGTAGTCCACAGCCTGGAGTTCATTTTCAAATAAACACAGGGTCACATTTTTCCTTTTAAAGTTAAGGAAAGGCTGTGTTTAATTTACATTATTATCATCAGGCTGCAGATAGCAGGACCTGATAAGCAGTGCTGGAGTCAGATTTATGATCCAGGGCACAGAGGTGAACAACTGAGCACCCAGGTATTTAACTGTTAAATAAAAGTCCTTCGCAACTCAATATTGGAGGTGAGAACAAAATTATTTTTCTCAATGCTTTTACATCTGAGAAACTTAAAATGAAAAATTACCTTATGATTAAATGTACTTATCATTTCAATTTTCTCATTTTTTCAAGTGTTGCATTTACAAACGGAAAGCCTTTTGCTCCCAGTGTCCAGTAGAAGCACTGTGCCATATTTCTTACTGAAAATACATTCATTTTTCATATGGGAGAAATTTAAAGTGCAGAAAAATGTTCCACATTATGAACATTTTGGCATTTTAAATGTGTCCTATTTAAACAAAATGGTTGTATGTTTGTATCACACATGTAACATGACACATATGGTGGAAAGTATGTCCTATGCCACAAGTACATATGACACAGGCTCTCAGTCACCCACACAAATATATCCCATTCATATGCACACGTTCATACATCCCCACAGACTACGCTCTCACTGACACACGGCTGCCAGGTCATAGTGCCATATGTCAAATTATCTTATTTGAACCATAGTATCTGGCCCTATGGACTTAAAGTCAATGAAGCTGGGCGAGGGGTTGCTTGGTAATAAGGCACAAGTTGTTTAGCCATCGGTAGCTCACAATGATTTTCACTGATCAGGAGTAGCTCTCACTCCAGAATAGGTTGGAGACCCCTGGGCTAGACCAACTGGTGCTCATCTATATCTTGAAACCTTTGGAAACATGAGAGGCGTTTGGGGTGAAAACCCCTGCTCAACTCTGTGGCCTCCTTTGGCCTAGCATGAGTAGGTGGAATCCGAATCTTTTAAATATTGTGCAGTTTTTCCTCAGGTTGCCCACCTGGATTGCTCCTCAAGGTTTTTCCTTGCTCACACTCCTCGAGGTGTTTTCTTGCTTACGAAGTGTAATTGACCAGCAGTAGGCAGCATGCCTGTGTTTATAATTGTATACGGCTACTGGTCAACTCCCACTCTTGCCCACTGGGAATCATTTCACTCATGTGCCACGATCTATGACTGATGCACACTGACATATATATTAATGGGGCCTCTCTGATTGCTTCTCTTTTTTGTTGTACACAAAGCAGCCTGCTGCCCCTCTGGCTACGTTAGTATTGTGTAGCTGCGTATATATTGGGAGTACCCCTGTACACTGGCTTTCAACTGGACTACTTATAATACAGAACATTCAGGTATATGCCTGCCTCGTTCGCCCGGCCCACTAGCATAACAGAATCAGTGAAACACTAGGTGGGACCTGCAAAGTAAAATACGAAAGCCAGGTAATTATAACTATAGCATGTCTGGCTTTCAAACCTCACTCTCAAGCAGTGGCAGTGACTGAGCCACTAGATAAGAGCACCTATCTTGTCTCTCCTGCACAACACCTAATTGATTCCCAATTAGAATTATAACAAAAGCAACACTCCTGAAGATCTAATGTGCTATCCATCCAAAAATGTGATATGGTTATCCACAGCGGAGTTAAAAAAAAAGCTAAATAAATCCTAAAATACAATTCAATAAAAATCGCTATGCATCCCTGATGTAAAAGAGGTCCAGACAATGCATCTACAATCAACTTGCACCAAATCAATACTGACCCTTGAATGCTTTGCACCACCAGCCTTGATGTGCACTCATTATCACTACGAACACTGCACTTTAGAATACATGTGCATCTATTACAAAGGGGTAAAAATAAATATAAAAAATGCCAAAAGTAATTGTAATTCGTGAGTAGGGCTCTTTAAGGGCAGCGGCATCTATACCTAAAAATGTGTACTTCTGTTCACGTTATATTGCTGCTACAGTATCATAAGTAGTTAAGGTTGTGTTGAAGACTGATGCCCAGGGTGAGAGTAGTGCACACATAGAGAAAGTTACTAAATCTGCACACATCATTGTACCATACCACCGTCTTCAAGGCCTGGGTTACGATTTTGACTACTATGCTTTTTGATGGAGAGTGATGGTCTTCTGCAGACCATAGTCCACTCCAGCATCACCTGAGGCAGGGTCGCCAGTGAATACCCATTAGTAGTGCACGTGTCCAGCCCCTAAACATTCATTAAGGTAGCAATCAAACCACTTAAAAGTAAGGACTTTCATATTTTCAGCCCATGTGCAAAAATAGGAGCAAATGGTTGTACATTCCATAACTCCTGTACATTTTTTGGAAACACTATAAATAGTAAAGTATATAAAACATGAAGCACAGAAAAACATGAGTTTGCCAACATTCCCCTCCTTTCTTTAGACTATAGGTCTTACTGTTCAGATTAAACCACCTTTTCAGCTCAATGGGATACGGTGCTCTTCCTTATGAGAATGTCAAGAAGCAAGAATTACAGGAAGGGGAATTGTTCTGAGCATTTTTACTTTATAAAAATAATTACAGTAATACTATGCAAGGTCTGTTCACTTAAACAACTAAACCACTTCACTGGGGAGAATGAACAGGGAACCAAGGCTCTGTGGCATGTTAACCATTTATCAATATTTTTAAACGAACGTAGGCATAAATGTATAATTACATTCAAGTGAACAGGACAATAATTACTTCTCCCACGTGATTCCCAGACCCCACACTGGCATTATTCTGAACATAATTAGTATTTTTGCTATTTCACTTCAACACGTCCTTTCGGGTTACTAAGGAATATGATGAGCGAGGTAATGTGAACACATCACACAGTGGAAAACGGGAGGCTGGAAGGCTATCGAGTTAAACACTTAAAAAGAGCTTTTCTGTGATGCGTTTGAATGCAGCCGCAATGCAGTATAGCTGCCTATCCATGCCTATGCCGTGCTGTTCCAGGCAGGGTACAGAATATTTAAAGCGATAAACACCAGAGGACATTTTGTTCTTTAAACGGCACTGCCTCATCGTAGAGAACTCCCACACTAGGTACACAAGAACATATTTTGTTGCCAGCTGCTCGTCGAAAAGCAAAATACATTGGAGAAAGACCAATAACTCTATCAAATGTGAACTTTTCCAAGCATTCTCAAGCTTTGACTTCACTTATTTTTTTATTCTGATCTGAAATCAGGAGATGCGTTTACAAACCGACACGACGTGTGTAGCAGCCCCTCCCTATGAGTGCACCTCTCTCAAAAGTTGTACCAATCTCTAACACAACCATGACTGCTTCTTCTAGTATGAAACTTGACTAAACCCCCAACTGTGCCACTTTGATAAACCAAGTAATACCACAGGGCTAATATAGTTAACGACTACAAATAGCCATTATGAGAAGTGGTCCGTTCCTCTGTGTTATGCAAACCCAACTTTCTTATCTCTGGACTGCACTCAGCCTTCCGCTTCATGACACTGATGACCTCAGCCTCGGCTTTCAGATTGCAACTCCCTCAAACCCCAGTCCGTATTATTACTGCTGCGTGGGAACATATTGGGCATTCTGAGATTTGTTTACTAAACTCCTTAGGACATAGGTCAAGAAAGCTGAACAACTTTTATACTAGACAACTTCATATTTTGGATAGATATTCACAACTTCACTCTTTTCCCATCAGCTTCCCTCTGACACAGAGGACTACTGACTACATCAAAAGACTCATACAAGAAATTAATCTGATGATTCTACCAGAAAGTTCAACAAAACCTCCCAAACCCCTTCTGTTGGCCTAAACAAGTCATACCAATTATCTATTCGTTATCAAGACCACATAATTGAAACTCACCTATGCAAACTGTAAACAGCCAGCAGTATTTCCAGGCCAAGCACCTCTGTTGTGCCATATAACTTGATATAACAAGGTCCCCACTGATGCCAATGCAGCCAGTCCGCAACAAAAGGGGAGATTCTGCCACAACAACTGCAGCAGGTTTCCTCCCAATCTCGAGAATCAGGGATGCTTTAGCTTGAAATCCTGCCAGATAAACTCAAAAGTATTTTTTGTTGTACATTTGAAGAATAACTGTCAACAATCAAAGCTACACTAGCTGCATAAAAAAACACCTTTGCTTGAAAAATAAGCTACAGGCTTAGAACTATGATATGCAGCCAATAACAGCTGCTCCAGCCAATGTGATCTTTCTTCTACAGGGAGTGCAGAATTATTAGGCAAGTTGTATTTTTGAGGATTAATTTTATTATTGAACAACAACCATGTTCTCAATGAACCCAAAAAACTCATTAATATCAAAGCTGAATATATTTGGAAGTAGTTTTTAGTTTGTTTTTAGTTTTAGCTATGTTAGGGGGATATCTGTGTGTGCAGGTGACTATTACTGTGCATAATTATTAGGCAACTTAACAAAAAAAAATATATACCCATTTCAATGATTTATTATTACCAGTGAAACCAATATAACATCTCAACATTCACAAATATACATTTCTGACATTCAAAAACAAAACAAAAACAAATCAGTGACCAATATAGCCACCTTTCTTTGCAAGGACACTCAAAAGCCTGCCATCCATGGATTCTGTCAGTGTTTTGATCTGTTCACCATCAACATTGCGTGCAGCAGCAACCACAGCCTCCCAGACACTGTTTAGAGAGGTGTACTGTTTTCCCTCCTTGTAAATCTCACATTTGATGATGGACCACAGGTTCTCAATGGGGTTCAGATCAGGTGAACAAGGAGGCCATGTCATTAGATTTCCTTCTTTTATACCCTTTCTTGCCAGCCACGCTGTGGAGTACTTGGACGCGTGTGATGGAGCATTGTCCTGCATGAAAATCATGTTTTTCTTGAAGGATGCAGACTTCTTCCTGTACTACTGCTTGAAGAAGGTGTCTTCCAGGAACTGGCAGTAGGACTGGGAGTTGAGCTTGACTCCATCCTCAACCCGAAAAGGCCCCACAACCTCATCTTTGATGATACCAGCCCAAACCAGTACTCCACCTCCACCTTGCTGGCGTCTGAGTCGGACTGGAGCTCTCTGCCCTTTACCAATCCAGCCACGGGCCCATCCATCTGGCCCATCAAGACTCACTCTCATTTCATCAGTCCATAAAACCTTAGAAAAATCAGTCTTGAGATATTTCTTGGCCCAGTCTTGACGTTTCAGCTTGTGTGTCTTGTTCAGTGGTGGTCGTCTTTCAGCCTTTCTTACCTTGGCCATGTCTCTGAGTATTGCACACCTTGTGCTTTTGGGCACTCCAGTGATGTTGCAGTTCTGAAATATGGCCAAACTGGTGGCAAGTGGCATCGTGGCAGCTGCACGCTTGACTTTTCTCAGTTCATGGGCAGTTATTTTGCGCCTTGGTTTTTCCACACGCTTCTTGCGACCCTGTTGACTATTTTGAATGAAACGCTTGATTGTTCGATGATCACGCTTCAGAAGCTTTGCAATTTTAAGAGTGCTGCATCCCTCTGCAAGATATCTCACTATTTTTGACTTTTCTGAGCCTGTCAAGTCCTTCTTTTGACCCATTTTGCCAAAGGAAAGGAAGTTGCCTAATAATTATGCACACCTGATATAGGGTGTTGATGTCATTAGACCACACCCCTTCTCATTACAGAGATGCACATCACCTAATATGCTTAATTGGTAGTAGGCTTTCGAGCCTATACAGCTTGGAGTAAGACAACATGCATAAAGAGGATGATGTGGTCAAAATACTAATTTGCCTAATAATTCTGCACTCCCTGTAGTTAATGTGCATCAAATACTTTATCTGGTCTGGACTGAACTCTGCTCTGGTTAAAGATTTTCTTGATTGAACGGGTGCATGGGATCGAAGGATATCAACTCGTTACTTAGTGCCTATCAAAGATTTCCACAGTTCTTGCTCAAACTCAAAGAAGAACCAGCCATCACCTCATCAAACAAGAGCTCTCCAACAGCTGAAATTTTAAATCCATCCTTACAAAAACTTGCTACAACCATAGATGCATATTGCAACCATTCTTCATCTGTGATTCAAGTGTGCACTGGAAGCCTGTAAATCTCGATATATATAGACTTTTATTCTGGCATGTGCTCAAGTTCTTCAAGCAATTAAACAATATCTGCCTCAAAAAGTGCAATTTTACTCAACCCTACCAACAGAGGAAACCACTATAAGACATGATCACTCTTGTGTTCCAGTTCAGGGAGGACCTGGTTTGGCAGTTTGGCTGGACTGTTGACATGACAAACAGGGTCAAGACTGATTTGCATAAGACTACGTCCAAACTGAGGTGGCAAGGTGGGTAAAAAACAATGGACTGGGATGTGCCCCAAGCGACTGCTAGTGGCTGAGATTATTTCAAGCATTCCATTAATCACCTTGTTGTTTTTGCTTTAACGTCCTAGGTGCACTGGTTATGCCCAGACGTGGGTCCCGGGCTTACTGTGCCACTGGAACCAAGCTATGCCTGGCTCAAGAGCTCATGACATGGGCAAAATTGGCCCTGGGTTGCTTGTGTTCTAGTTCAGGGAGGACTTGACCTGGCAGTTCAGGCTGTACTGCTCCAATGAGTAACAGGGTCAAGACTGATCTGCATATGGCTAGGTACAAAGGCTGAATAGTGCGCAAATAATGGTGGATTAGGATGCAGACTGAACAATTGTCAGTGGCTACGATTAAGTCAAGCATTCCATCTGTCATCTTGTCATTTTTGCATTTGGTGCCCTAAGTGCACCAGGTGTGCCTAGATCTGGGTCCCAGGATCATTGTGCCACTGGAACCAAGCTATACCTGGCTGAAGAGCCTATAACAAGGATGAAACCAGTCCTGAGTTTCTTGTGTTCCGGATCAGGGAGGACCTGGCCTGGCAGTTTGGGCTGTATTCTTCCCATGAGGACTAGGATCAAGACTGATTTGCATATGGCTCGGTCCAAACTAAGGTGGCATGGTGGTGATAAACCATGGATTGGGATGCCGCCTGAGCAATTGCTGGTGGATGAGATTAATTCCATCAATCACCTTGTTTTTTCAAAAGAAAAAGATGTTAATGAAGAAAATATTATTTTCCTATAGTGATCCTAGGGTCCCCCAAACAGCAGAGTGCAGCACTTTCCAAACGTTTGCATTTTTGGTAAGATTTGTCAATCAAATTCTTTATGATCATTTACCAGTGGCTTTCTCCGTGCATACTGCATTTAGCTGGTAGAGCCATCTGATCATATCATCTGAAAAACTTTGTTTTTCTGTAAAATTTAGCAGAGAGCATGAGTGGAGGGAACAGATGCCATCTCAAATTTCACTGTAAAACAAAGTGTTCTCCCTTTGCAAACTGTTGCCATACTTTGCGATCTTAATTTGGAAAAGAAGCACAAATAAGAAATGTTTATAACAAATTACTTAATGTAACCAATATAAGATCCCTGGCCTGTTCAACCTCTGAATAAGAGTGCTAAAAGCTGCAGGAGGCAGGTGCTGTATGCCAGCAAAGGTCAAAAAGCCCTATTCCTGGCAAACCAAACCTGAGCCTAAATCATTTTGAACAATAACAGATATGGACTGTATGGGCACAATATTTTTACCAGCAAAAGGGAAAGTGACACTCTTCGCTTCACTAATGCTGTGGGCTGATTAGAACAGTGGTCAGGTTTGCAGGAGAAGCAGCACACAAGAGAAGACGTCAACATTCAAACGCACACCTCAGAAGGCAGGACAAACTTTGTAGCATAAAGTTTGCAGATAGATATGAGGTGGTCAGTGCATTCATAGAACAATATTTTCACAGTCTATATCTACATAAGGACCAATTCCAGAGCTGCAGCTCTATGACATGTAATTTCCGGCACCAGTCAAACAATTGCAAACAGAACAACCACTCAATGCCTAGAAGAATTCCTTACCACTGAATTTACTCCATGCATCCAGTAGTGATATGATACATAGACTTAATGAACTGTTTCTACTGCGTAGTGCGGGGGATTATTCAGATAGCTCAGTAGTCTGAGTTATAATTAATCTTTGTACACCACTATTACCAATTAATCAATCAGGAGTTTGTAAAGCGCACTACTCCCCCGTGAGTGTCTCAAGGCGCCCAGGAGTGAAGGGGGAAAAGAGGGGAGGTGCTGCTACTATCACTGAATTTAGACTATGCATCCAGTAGTAATGATAGATGGACTTTATGAATTGTCTCTGCTGGTGCAGGTAGGGGAGGATATTCAGATAGCTAAACACCCAGAGTTATAATTTATCTTTGCACAATGCTAATACTATTGAATTTAGACTGTGCATTAAGCAGAGAGATGAGTGGTGATCAATGGACTTCATGAATTGCCTCTACCGGTGCAGGGAGGGGAGATTATTCAGATGGCTAACCATGCCAGTAATATGACTTCGTAGTGGCTATTTCAGCTCTAGCTCCCATCCAGCAGACATGAGCATGGTAACAGTAATAATTTTCTTCACATATACCTTTCATTTCACAATTTTTGTCCCACATAGGGACCAATTTGTATATATGTTTAGGTCGAACTTAAGCGTTCAACCTTAAGTATACTTTTAATATACCTTTTATGGCTTAAAGCGATTTCATTTGTTGCAGTGTCCTTTAAAAAATCTTGCTCGCTAGTGGTCAGTTCTTCCTTTTTCCCCCTCCTTTTCCTGCTTCAGAGCAGTGACCAACTACTGTATTATTCCACTTGAGTTTCTTTTTCTGTGGCTGTGACAGACTGCTTTGGCATTTCTTTGGTGCTCCCTTTTTTGGGCTGGTAGCTGCCTGCGTTTTATTGCAGCTTTCCATTCCTCCCACCTACTCCCATGTCGCCGACATACGTTTTGGCTTTATTCCAGTGCTGTCCTCATCTCTGGCTCCTAAAATAAGCCTACTTTACAAAAGAAACACCCGGTCATTTAGCTCACTGCTCACAAAAACCACAATAAACTCTTTCTGGTATAATGCAGCTAAACCTAGAAGCAATGGTGTGAAACCTGCTTAGCCTCACATCTGGAGTCTCTCCTCCAGGGTCCCTCCCTGCCAGCACTCACAATATCACACACAGAGCATTGCTTATCTCCTTTATTGGGGACATAAATCTTCTCAGTCTGCTCTGCTATTGTTAACTTCATTAGCGCTTTGTTGAAATAGGAGGCAAGAATGCTTGCAAGACTACATTCTGTTAAAATAAAAATAAAATACTTTTCCAAACTTATTTTCCATCATCTCTCCTCAAGGGCTTGTGATTTTGGATGTCAGTAGCTGCCAGTGACCACCAAAACATGGCAGTAAAATACAAAATTATGAGACAAGGTTGAACAATGTATGTGGCAAGAAAGGTCCAGTCATAAATTTACAATGTCAATAGCTCTAACTCAAGAAAATGCAACACCTATTGCATTGCACATCCTTGTTATAGATATGCTAATTATAATGCTTAGTAGACCCATGGAATTACATTATAGTGCATCAAGAGATGAAACACCTAGCTCAGCAAGCCTTCTGTGCTGATTTTGGTTGTAGGCCAACTCAGAGCAATCTCTTTGCTTTAGCTTTTGTTGAGCACATAATAATTGTTACTTTGGATCTGTGCTTTAAAACAACTACATGTAAATTTTTTACATTTTTGTTCTTTTGGTTTTTCAATTCTACAGCTGCTTTTGATTTTTGTAGCTGCACATACCTGTTTTAAATAATTTGTAAACATGAATAAGAGCTGCATCAATAGACATTAGAATCCCAATCCTATTCTGGAAATTGGCAGAGGTGAACTATTTCTTAATCTAAAGCATGGGTACTCGCAAACATTTTACATGGGGCCAAACATTTTAGTCTGTGATGTGCCTGAGGGGCTGGGGGGGACGGGAGGTATGGTAGGTGTAGGCAAAGTGTAGGATATACATCTAGTGGTTGAATTGAACAATTTCAAACCAGAAAACCTAGGATTAACCCTGGCTTCCCCGCTTTCCCAACGTGTGATCCTAGGCAATTGTCTTATTTCTCTTTCCAACTTTTTTCTTCCTTATCACATTTAAGAGGACCTGGAAATACATGTCATGGTGTGCGCTGTACAAAACCTGCTCCAGTGTAAACTCTAATGTTGTTTGTGTATAATAGGAACTCAGGCCACCCAAAAAAGTGCACATAACAACTGATTCGCCTCTTTAGTTTACTATTGGCGGTGTTGCCAGGGTAGGTAGAAGATTTAATGTTTCTAAATTCATGTTTGGAAACTCACTTTTAAATGAATACTTCTCAAAGTTCTGATTTAATAAACTGTACTAAGTTAAAAAGGTTATACACTTTTTGAATTTTGAAGAGACTGTCATATTTTGACACTTTTGCTGCAAGATGCCTTAAAGAAAGTGTTTCCAAAGTTAAGCACGGGACTCCTTATTTACTTTCTTTCTGTAACACCAATTATGCTTGACATAAATTACTGTCTATTTAATATTTTGTATTGTTAGTGCTGAGTCGAGTAAACAGCTGCCCAGTGCTCCTGTTGTTGCCCAGGGGACCACATGTAAAGGTCGGGGGCCGCATGCAGCTCGCGGGCCGTACTTTGAGTATCCATGTCCTAAGGGGTTTAGACAAAGAGCACAATTCCATTGGCAAGGTAAGACAGGTGAGTGAGTGCAATGTTCGCTTAGAGACCAACAGTTCACAGAATCATGCCCCAAACAACTTGAGTCAGCACTTCCATCCTGGTTGTATAGCATGAGTGCCACTGAATTGGGTAAATGTCCAAAACAAGCTATATGTGATTTTCAAGATCTAACCTTGCACTAAAGTTGTTTTTTTCACTCAAGAATGAATCAGTTGCCTTTGAGGGGTTTGAGAGATGCAATCCTACTGCATTATTGAAGAAATACAGACTTTTTGGATCAGTTTTTGCTGCCATGGTCGAAGCATCAATCGTCACAGATTCTTTCAAGTCTCCACCCCCTGCATGTCTCTCTTTAACGTAATGGCTCCACATTCCCGTCTTAAAGCAAGTGAGGGGTTAAACCACATCATTTGTGAGGGATATCTGGAGGGATGAAGGCACGTTGGAGTCTGACGGTGAATGCAAGCACACTGTGGTCCTGACCTAAGATGTAAGGTTCCCATTTCTGCCCTTTATTTACATCCTTTCTGATCCCATCATCTCCCTCTATGTTTATATATCCCATTCCATGATAGGAAACTGCAAGTCTCACTGATTCCGCACACTAAAACTGCCCAAAGTATGATGTACAAAACTTTGTGAAACTTCTAAATAATTAAGTAAATAAGCGAATGATGGCCTCTGAACATGAACGTGAATTTTCTCTGAAGTACGCATACACTTTAACACCTGCAGTACAAGAATATTGCAAGTGATTTTGACAGTGGAAGCATTTGAACAGAAAGCAAAGACCGTGTATTCAGATCAGCAACACTTACAGTTGGAAGCTCTCATTTGTCGTTTTCGACCTACTCGGTCCAAGCCAATGGGTGTGCTCTGAGAGAAGGCGACGGGCCGGAATCGAGCAGAAATAGCCTTATATGGTGGCACCTGATGGGCTGGGACAGGAGGCCGTGTTGCTGGCTACAGGAACAAAAAGTGTCAAAAAAGACAGCATTAAAAAACATAAACAGTGGGAGTTCCCACAAAGTCGCATGGCCATCCAGAGATAACAACACTGATAAATGGGACTTATTTGGTCTCCCATGATGACAAAGGTTAAGTATCACCATGTGTATAACACTAAGTGGCAATCTTCAAGCGGTAATGCAGCTTAGTGGTTAATGCACCTGATCGTGAGCTCCATATGTAAACTGAAAGCCTTGTTATTCAATGTGAGCTAGGTCATGTTTTTTTGTGCTTCAAATGTCGAAAAAATGGGTATTATTAAGGTAAGGTATTCCGAGTTACTGTTCTTCTTTTTCACAAAAACAATTGTCCCAATTTGTCTTTAATTATTTATCTTGTTTTTTGCTTTTCTTAACCAGGAGTTCTTTATCAAGAGTGAATGCACAACATCTCAGTTACTCACACACTGCTGCCTAGTGGTATGTCTTATTGTTGGTGTGAGCAGGTAAAGTAATACTGTGCTATAATGTTTTTGTCTTTTGATTAAGATGGTGTTTTAGCTGGAAGAGGGAATTTAGAATGTCCGTCTTATTTGCAACTTTGCAGGTCCAAGAAATCCTAGCCGGGGATATACCATATTGATACGTTTGGTCCACAGGCACTGAGGAATATGCCATCAGGCACTGAAACATGTTGGCTTCCCATTAATATGTGCTGCCAAATCGTGCCATGCATGGTTTTAACAAATGTGTTTGGTGGCATGAAAATAAAACAGATGACACATACCACCACAGGCACATTTTTAGGTTTTAGAGGGACAGTTCACTTTTCCAATCAAATGATCACTGACACTGTAGAGTCAGGGGCTTTCCATACACCCAGGACAGGAAGACGTGTTCTTTATAGTCAGCGGCACTTAAGGATAGAGGCAGCACAGGCTGGATTCCAGATCTTCACCAATGAGCAACGCCACTCAAGAGACGTGGACAGTCATTTATAAGCCTTTCCGTACCACCTGGAATAATGACACTGATAAGAGGCTTGGGACACTGAATATGCTAACATCAGAAGCCCCTGTATCTGATTCTTTTTAGTGAACATGTATCAAGCCGACACTGTACACCACAGTGCAGCAGAAATTCATTGCTGCTTTATCCTGAAGGTTACTAGACATAACAGTGCCAGGGAATCCCTCATCATAGAGGCTCACGAGAAGGGTGAACAACCACAGCCCGAAGACTGATGGAGTGGGACGTCATCTGAGTTACTAACAACACTACCCCTGAGCTTCACTCACCCTTTTTGTGATCAAAGACATCAAATTCCACTGCAAGTCGCTTCATTTACTTGTGTATAATTTTGGGTGTAAATGGCTCACATAATAAACAATTAGGAGTTAACAGTGATGTAATAGTTAATCGTCCAGATTCATGTTTTTGTAATTCTTAGAGAAAAATGGATTACTGAGGGATTTTGAATGACTCCCAGTACAGACAGGAGAGAACTGGGACCGAGATATTAAAGAGACAGAGAAGGTAAAAATCTCAATGCTTGATATGTTTAGAGTATGTCCAATGCTGGAAGTCATAATTTAAAAACAATGTAATCTATGGAAGCCAATGAATTGTGGCTTGTTGTTTTGGCTTTTCAGAACCGACAAGTGTCTGAAAGGACTTAATTTTGCCCCAAAGAAAGTTCTACAGTGTACTATAAGAGGCTTTTGTGCCATTTTACAAACAGTCTTGCCATTAGGGTGACACAAACGCTATATGTGCTATTTTTTTTTACTTTTAAGCTCTAACACCAGGTTTTGGTTGTTTTTATACACACTATGCTTGCATGTTCCATAGGATCCTAAAATCCTACTACTTCTACATTAAGGAAACTTAAAGCACCAGATGCTAGTGCGTATCATATGTATTTCCCTTCACAAAAACTCCATCTAAGATCATGGATACGATCCTCATTTAATTGACTACAAGACAAAAATCGTATTTTTTAGCAAAGCATAGTTCAAGAGTGCCTCCTAGACGATTTTCTCTCAATGGACAATTCCATTAACAGCAACTGCCCACAGTGGCTGATATTCACTCAAATGACCAGGAAAATTCCTAATGTTCAAGGCTTCTTCCCAAACTTAACATCTTTGTATTATGGTATCTGCATCCCAACAGAGAAGGGTGCCTTGAACATGGAGTTTCACAGGGGCGCTGCAAGAATGGAAATGTTGTTGACTACCTTCTGTGTCTTGTTGTTGCAGTCAATATGCAAAAGGGTTGTCATGGAGAAGCGGAGGGGTCAGTGGGACAATATTGTTTGAATGTCCAGATGAAGAATGAAGTACACTGACCGTGGAAGACTTGGTAAGGAAAGGATATTGTCACTTATGCTTCCCCTTTGGTGATGGGGATACTAGAGAGACGTCAAGGAAGGGGTGAGATACTGCTCAGCTGTACTTAGAGGCATAATTTATAACAAGGGACCTAGATGTTTAATACAGGATTCTGAACTGCAAAGTCCTTGTGGGTTTGGCTAACCTGTGTCTGAAAAACAATGTCGGCCTAGACTAAAATTCTGGCTACTTTTAATCTGAAACCAATCTACTATTTGTGTATAAGTGAATACAAAAACAGAAAAACAGTGAATTGCTGATTACTATGCAAGGGTCTTTTGTTTGGATTCGTCAAGTAAACTGTGTTTCTTATATGTATCTGTCTTATTTCTAAAGACACAGAAATATTAACTTAAAGGCATCTTTTCGATAAAATTGGGGAACTTCAGTGACATAAATCAGGTGGTGACGACTAAGCTTACAATGTCAACAAATGACAAACCAAGATAAATGTCTAAGAAAGTATTCAACTATAAAGTGATCTGTGTGCACATTACCAGTTACTTTTACATATCGTAATACGAGAATATATAGAAGGTGCTCAACTTGTAACTGCAATGATCCATCTGAAGTGGTCATCTTTTCCGGCCACTAATCTTGTCCCAATGTTTGTTTCAAGCATTTTCTAGAAAGCACAGCATATGGCCTTTCCTACTTCAAAGCTTTCATAAATATTTGTACTTATCCTGCCCTGATCCTAAAATCATATCTGTCATGGACATCAAGCTAAAAATATATTTGAATTCTATACACTGATAGATGCAAGGATTGTGGGATATACATTAAACTGTAGACACCGAACTTAAGTAATGTTCACGAACTATCATTTGTGACAAAACTAAAATGAAGTTCACCTTTTTAAAAAGTAGGAAGAAATAAAAAAAGTTCTGATAATGTCAACTTGAAATGTAACAACAGTACCATGCAAAATATAATTAGTGTGTTAGTTTTCACTGTCAGAAAGAGAAAGTTGAAGATCAGATATTAGTTTGATTAAACCGTGCAAATTTTATTATGAGGTTTAAGATGATGATTAAACAGTCGAAGTAGAAAAACGGGAAAGACATCCAGAGAATCTTACAAGCTGGTAGAGATAAGTAGAAGTACGATTTATTGCTGCCACGTAGATCTTACTTGTGTAAGCAGCTCGTCAATTTCTTCCGACTGGATAGTTCCATAAAAACTGACTCCACCTATGACAGAGATTGGACGTCTTTTCCAGAGTCTTTGGTTGCCCCCTGAAGAAACGTGGGCTCCGCATACATTTGACCTGAGAGGATTTTCACTGTCCACACTGTCCATTTCTTGGCACTTAGCAGCAATTGCATCTTCTGGGATGGAGAAGCTTCTGCAGGCCAGCTGTCCATAGTCTGAGAGGGGTCGAGGCCGAGGACGGCTTTTACCCGAGCTCCACCTTCTTGGTGCGATCCTGGTTGCATCGCTTCCTTCTTCATCCTGAGATGAGGATTTCCTCCAGTCTTCACTGGTAACCTTATTGTAAATGCAGACACGTCAGACGAGACACTGCTATTTGCAATTCAGACATTTAGGATTAGTTTATGTGCTAATGTATGTAAAGCTGTAAGGCAAACATAACTGCAAAACAAATGAGAAAACATACAACCATTTCCCTTTTAAAAATAAAACTCATGAAAAATCTTGCTTCCTGGAGGTCAGTACTCGAAAATGTAGAGGCTATGTGCTGTTTAATATTCTGAACAAATGGTAAAGGTTCTGTAGATATTGCTCCTTCAGTTATTTCATTTAAGATATGGTGGTATGAATGCTTCTAGAAGTTTCTCTCCAGCACCATACTGGGCAGTCAACGGCCAATACACATAAGAACAAAGTCTCCTTTGGAAAGTAAGAACAACATTCAAAAATGTTGATATGTATCTTTTTTTCTCAAGAATGACGAGGGGCCGGAATGATACTCATTTTGCCCAAAAACCCTGACATCAACAAGAATAATGAACTCTTAGGTCAAATGTGGCTTTTATACCAAGAGGTATGTTGGGAGCTGCAGCATGACTCAACTATGTTTGCTTCTCTAAAAATGTCTATGAAACATAATGTCTAAGAGCCACAAAATGGTATGTTCATAATTTGTACTCATCCACAAATCAGAATAGTCACACATTGTTGCAAAAACATATGCTACAAAACATATGTTATTAAAAGAATACAACTGATACGTCCTTAATAGAGGTTCTAAAATGCAGTGTATCACAGGGAAAACGCGCAGCATTACTTAGTTGCTGACAAAATCTGCTCCAATCACCAGTAAAAAAAAAAAGTTCTGGGATAAAAAAACCCTTTGGATTTCCTGACACATGCATTGCGCGTTCGCTCCTGAAGGAGCTTTGGAAGAGGATGGTTTGTACAGCTCTCCATGCAGAGCACTCATGATGTCCCACGTCAGGTGTCTTGCGCTGCAAGACTTTGCCCTTCAACTCGTATCACTTGGCATTCTGTTACCGGTTGGTTTATTTTTCCATTAACAATGCAATAAAAATTGAAGTAACGTAACTAGTGTGTACTTTAACTCCTTAGACAAAGTGGCCAGCTACTGGTTGAAACACATTCTACACTAGTGTGAAAGGATGTGCAGCAAATACAGAAGGACGAAAAGGTAGCAATTGAACGGGCCCTATTCGTGACAAAATAATAAATTTGCTCCTGAAGATTTACTTGTACCTGATGGTGCAGATTTACTACTTTTTGGAATTTACCAACTCCTCAAGGAAACAAAATAGAAAGTTGCACCTGGGGCAGGTTTACAATCCAATTCCTTGGGCAATCACATGGTTTCCAATTTTGAATCAATGGCTGAGAAATACCTACAGTGGGAGTGAATTCCCCGGCGCAAAGGAACATTTTTTTCTTTTTTTTTTCCTGAGGAGAAACACCTTCACCAAAATCTACACAAAATACTGCGGTGCTATGTTCTCCTTTCTGCCCTGAAAGGGAGGTTACACTGAGATGGAATACACCTCGAACCATTTCCAGGGTAGTCGCATTCTTGGTACAGCCTTCTGAATTACAATGCGGCACTCCAAATGTAAATTCAGATTGGAGGGGAGCCTCATTCCGTTATGGGTTACTGTAAAATGGCATTACACAAATGCCCCTTTTCTTCTGAAACCGTACACTGGACATGGACTTAGATACTGATGTTTTTGTGATGAGCTAACCTGAACAGCCAGAAAGAACCCTGGGCCCTTCTGAGGAATGAAACTACTGCATCCACTAAAAACAAAGGCTGGCCCTCCTCAAAGTCCTAATCAGTCTAGAGACCCGAGGAGATGCATGAAGTAATCCCATCATCATATCTCACAGGTGGGGCTTAGCATGGTGCCTTTCACTGTTTGGAAACAGCAGCAAAGTAAACAGGCCCAGATAACTACAGAGGAACAGCTCCGGGTCAGAAGCCCGACTAAACTGTAGGCGACTAATTGTACTACTGACGGGACTTGTACGATCATCCTGTGACGTCGGAAAACACAACAGATAATGTCACAACATAAAGTAACTGATAAACCCTTTTCCAGGAAAGTGAGTGCATAAAGTAATCAGAATACTACGTGTCTGTTCTTGTCACTGTGGACACTTTATTAGGTTTGTGGGTGTTGGAGAGAGCGGGGAGACAGCGAGAAAGAGTTTTTCCTGGAAACTGAAAGTGGATAAAAGAGTTCAAGGCCCACTTTTCCCACACCCTCCTTGTGGTTTTATTCAACTCTACCGTTAGATATGAAGTTTCTGGACAATTTAGGAAAGCTGGCAATTTTCGAATGACTGTGATTGGATGATTGTGGACCCATAAGAGAATAATTGTGTTGCGAGTGGGCCTGGTGAATCTATCCTAGGTTTGTGGATGCACAGGAGAAGTATGTTTGTGATGTGTGTGCGGCAAGCTACCAGTGTCAGATTACACGAGGTAAACCCCCGCAGGGGCTACTTTTGAGTGCAAAAACGGAATTAGAGGCAACATGGAAGACAACCGTGGTGTGAGCCACACACTCGTTCAATTGTTTTAATACTGGTTCCACAATCTGAAAATCGTTAAAATCTCCTATTTCCTAACGGAATGTACTTCCGCATGGTTATATGGAGAGGAGATGCATGTGTGCCTCCTCTATACGAAAGCTTATGCGTGTGGGCGTCTGTGTGTAGATGCAAACATTACCTCACAGTAAAAGCACACTTCGTGACTCATCTCTGTGCCCGTGGGTGCATACCGCGAACAAATTAAAGAAGACCAGGACTCTGGCCTTCTATAAAAATCAGATTACTGGAGGGAGATAACCTACTTATACATTAACCAGGATATAAACTTTCAGCAAATCAATCACTGACAAAGAATAGCATCCATATCTCCGATGCAAAAACCACAATTACTTTTCCCTCCTCAATTGCCAATATTCAAAGTGTGACAATCTAGACAGCCTTCCAATAAAACAGGCCAAAGCATGAAATGTCTTGTGGGGAATGGATGCTTACAATTTTTTTATACGATTTTTCGCCTTTCACGGAAAGATGACATTCAGGTCCAGGCATTCGTTGTGCTGGTTCCATGAAAGTAAAGCAGTCAGGTGAAAAAAACAGAACCGGTCAGGGGGCTGAGCACTGCCTGACATCGGCATGGCCAGGCTCCTGTTATGAATCAATTAAGTGAGGTACTAGCATCTGATAATTCGGGACCAAGAGACAATTCCGTGACTTGGTGGGCCACAGAGTACATGGCGAAAAAAAAGACAGCCTTTATAAAAGCTGCTACAAGTTCCCAAACGCCAACGCACTTGAAAAAAAGAACACTTACTGTCTTTGTCAAATCTATTGTAAACCCTTCCGCTATATCCAGAAGAAACTCTTAACCGGCTTATAGTATCCTTGAAATCACCCACCTCGCCTTCGGAGACCGGAACTGGTGTCCCGCACACACACTGAAAGAGCAAGCAGGAAACTGAAGGCATATTGGGGTTCCTGCATTCGATGTTTTTCTGCCTTTCCTGGTAAAGGACGACCCCGCACCTAGGAGGAGGTGACGTTTGCCTGAGAAGCATTCATTAACTGAGCTCGACTGGTACTTTGACCCTGCACTCTGAGCTCGCGCGCTGTGTGAGCCTCGCGCCAGCCGCTGAGCGGTGCACCGAGCACCCAGGTGTTGGTCTTGTCTCGGGCAGCACGAGAGCGGGTATAAACATCAGCTGACACCGTCTTCTCTTTCCACAGTCCTGCTGGACTCCAGCAGCCTGCCCTTGGGCATTTTGAGGTGAAGGTGATCCGTTCCCACATAGCGTGTGATAGGTTAATGCATTTTGGGTTGTAGCAGGGTTTAATTTGTGCTTGTTGACTCCGGTGTGGGGCACGGGCACTTATTTTTGAGGGCCGGTACTTATTTGTCTGCCTCAAGCATTTACTGCGAGCAAAATGCATATAGACAGACGTAGGAAGAGAAAAAGCGAAAAAAGCACCACAAAGGGAGACAATAGCAAGAGTGAGTTTAAGGGGTAGGGAGTGGCCGTAAATGGATTAAAGTTGTCCGAGATGATTTCAGGATTACGCTGCCTCAGTAGTCTGTGCTCGTACATTTAATTGCAGCAGCCGCGTTTCAGGAGAGCTTTCGGCACCGGCACGTTTTTATTTACAAATTAAGCACTGGGTTGTAGTGCTTTTGATTGCATTGAACTAATTGGACCATTACGGTCTATTCAACCAAGCAGAACACTGAATGCAGACCAAAATTAACCTGACACTTCTTGTAAACTATCCGTATACAAAAGAACAAACGAAAAGGAGAATAGAAGCAGAGAAGCAATGTTTAATCAAATAAAGAAGATGAATGACACCTTCCATTCCATTATATTCTTCCTGACAGGATGAGGCTTACTCCTGATTTAACTGATGGGCCGCTTCCCCTTTGGTTGGGACATAATTGACAGCAATGGCCTCATTGGTAGTGCGCCTGCTGCACAAATGATGGCTACACCACCTGAAAGCATGCTGATATTCTTTGAGGACAGAGTTTCGTTCAGTCCGTCATAAATCTTTATCATACAATGACCATAAAAGTGCACCTTAAAATGTACATAATGCACAATAAAATATGCATAATGTACAGCACAGTTTTAAAAACATTAATAGAATCATAAGACAAGCATATTAATAAAAATAGTTAATAATTCATGACATTTGCAGTTAGCACGCCATATGAAAACTGCAATTGAAGAACATATCCTCGCTTTTAACCATGACTGAAAAGATGCATAATTTATAAATGTAAAACATAAAAAAATAGTAGGACAGGCATACTCATAAAAAGTTGATAATTCAGAATACTTTTGCTATCCATGTGCTTATAGCACACTGTATGAAAGTTGCAGTTGAACATGTATCCTTTCTGTTAGCAACGACTGTAAAAATTATACAGCAGCCCTGCATTGTATAAGATTGGCCTGCTTTAAAAATAGCAGCTTTCTCAGTCAAGAATAAAACTTGCAAAAGAGCATACAGTGCAACCTGCTTTGTGCAGAATGACTTTCACATGGGTAAACAGGTAAATTGGCCACAAACCCTGTGTGGTGTAACCCACAAGGAAATGTACAGTGTTCAACAAGAATCTATGATATGTAGTGCTGACCCAGTTTAAATAAGACTCAGTACCAGGACTAGCACAAATATGGGCATGTGCCAAAACGGTGGTCTTGCCAGAATTATTACATATTCTCACATCAGCACATTTAGCTAAATGCATTTATTTCAATCATTTGGAGAATCTGGCCAAGTAATTGCCCAGGTTCTCAAAAAGACTGATTAATTCCAAGCTGGTACAGATCTTATGTATATATGAAATCCAGGGTATTTTTAAGCCTTTGTTCCAATTTCAGACAATCAGCTGTTACTGTCCCATTAACTGAGGATTCATCATTGGTCCATATCTTCAACCATAACAAGAGCGGTTGTAGTTTCACCAGCTAATTTACATCCCCTAACCCACCATCAGTGTGTCAAATATAGGTACTGGTGGATTTCAGACTGGCTAATAGTCTTTTTATGGGCGAGCGCAAAACACTCCGTCCCATCCTGTAATCTCTCTTTGGGCTTCCAACCACACCTATGTCACGTCAGTCACTTTCATTGGTTCATGGACTTGCCTTTTAAAATCCGCTTGCTTTCATTTGTGAAAGGCATGCATACGTCATGCATTTCCGGTGTTTAACTCACCTACATAGCACCGGTAAACTACTAAAAACCTACGAGGCTTGATGTTTTCAGCATGATTTCCGGACTACTTTATCTGTTTATTTTCTGTTTAATTTGTGTGGCAATAAAAGTCCAGTTAGGAGTTTACAACGGTAATAGCTCTAAATTAAAGCGAATGCGAGACCCGTTGCATTGAAAAGGCTTGTTATAAACCTGTTCTCGACCCTCTCCAGCCCTGGGTTCTCAATAATGTCCATATACTAGCCCCGTAGGTGGCGATTGGGCAATACTTTGCCTTATAGTTTTTCAATAATTCTTTAACAGGTTTGCTGCCCAACCCAGTCATGAAGCTAAGGACTGCCTCTGTGCTTCTCGCCAAAGCAGCTGCGCTAGAGCCTTTCAAAAGGCCCCAGGTAAGGCTGTCATCAAACAGTACTCCCAATAAGGATGCAAAGGAACTTTACTAATTTTTGAGCTATCCACACTAAAAACCTTGTTTTTCTTACTCCGATGTGCAAAGACTATTGTATGTGTTTTTGCCTGATTAACCCTCAAATCCAAACTGCCCATAAAAGCACATCCCTGATATAACAATCACTGCAAAGCAATTGAGGTTCTGGCCAATAAAACTGTACCATCAGCATAGATCAGTGCTAGTGTGCTGCAATTGCCTACCTGTGGGGAGTCAACACTGAGATCCAGCAAATGTTTCTTCAGTCCTTTGAGATGTAATGAGAGAAGAAAAAGGGCCAGAACACAGCCCTGGCGGATACCTCTATCAAGCCTAAAGTCTTCAGTGGTCTTCCCAGCTGTACTGAATCTTACACTAGTGGTCACATCTGAATGAAGCTTCCTTTAAACATTTACAATACTAGTCTCTACCTCAAGGCCCATCATAATACTAAAAAGCTTTGACCTGTTAACAGAATCAAACGTCAAATTCAAGTCTATGAAGGCTAAATATACCTTCCCTTGCCACTCTGTATTTATTAATTGAAAAATATAAATTTAGGCGCTGCTCAATTGTCCCAAGACCAGTGAGCAAACCAAACTACAACTCTGACAGCATGTTTCTTCACTCGCACAAGTTTGTAAGCGCTCCAACACAATTCTGTCATTATTTTGGCAGTGGAATATATTAGTGACACAGGACAATACCATTGTGTATTTCCCTTGGAGCCTTTTTAGGTCCAGCATAGAAGCGCATAAGCGCTGCTTTTCCGACGTGTTGGTATGTATCTGGGCTTTTAAAATCATTTGTTTTAGTTGGTAAATGTTTTATGTTTGTCCCTCCTTGGGGTGGTTCTGTGCCTTGGCCACCGATCCTGTTACATGGATAATTGCACTTTTGCCAATAAATTTGACTGTGAGCAAACTTCTTTTTCCTTTTGTGTCTCTCCTTTGCTCATGGCAACGGTGACCCTTTGAATCGGTTTGCTTATGTCAACTGTTTACATTTTATTTTCAATTTATGTTGCAAGAAAAGTCCAGTTCAAAATTTACAACGCTAATAACTCTAACTCAAGCAAACACGAGGCCCACTGCATTGCAAATGCTTGTTTAAAAATAGGGACAATGGGCACACGTGACCAAGCTTTAGCGTGACCCAAGGGACATTTGTCGGGAGAGGGGCTCACAGAGGCATATTTGCTTTGAAAAGATCTGCTGATGTCATCTACTACGTCACTCAATTAAATCTCTAGTCCAGGGATGTACTTTTATTCACTGGGTGTGAATTTTACACTCTGAAGCTGAGACGTGCTCAGGTCAGCTGCAATACCCTCCTCGACTTCAAAGGAGCCACAAAACAGCCAATTATAATGTTCATATTAAAGTATGTATGGAAACATCCACGTGTAGATACTCCCACACACACAGGCAGCTTTCCACTCGCGGAACTCTGTGTTTGGTGTTTCTACGTTATCTGGTATAGATGCCCAAGGGCAATAGTTAGTATGAACACAGGCACCGCCACCATGTTTGCCACCCACGTGTTCTTCTTTCCTAACTAGCGCCAGCCTGGTTACAGCAAATGACATTGTGCCATCAAGCACTAAGCGTACGGCCACTGCTCTCCCGCACATCTTGGTAAGACCCTGCCCCAGACGTGCACAGGGCTTCGGAAGGAGCGTTCCTTATTTTATTAGCCTTTTTGTAGCCCACACTTCCCCAGCTGTCGCTTTAGACACTCAACACAACGCAAAGGTAGTGTTTGGCAAGCATGATGAGATGTCGGCACGCAAACATTATACTAAAAACTCCTTTACACATCTCTTTTCTTTTTCTAAACTCTTCAAATGGCTGGTATTATTATAGCCCAATTTCCTGGTATTCGATTTATCAGCCTAACATCAGAGATGGAAGGCAGAGTCGACCTTGTTGGCATTGGTCATCACTGATTTAGCAGGGACTCGTTAACCCGCTGAGCTGTGCTACAACATTGCTTCATGCATCGTTCACTAAAATCCAGCTACGGGTCCTCTTGGAGCCACAAACGTACCAATAACTCATATTTCAAATTGTCATACAATAAACAATAAAGGAAAGACTCTTCGTTGCTAACACACCACTCATCCCTCTGCTATCTCTTTATTAGGATTACCACCCCAAAGTCAGGGTCAGTACTGTTGGAAGCCATTGATGAATGTCAGAACTAAGAACTTATGACTGCAAACATATGCCCAGAGATGTGGCATCGTCTTACAGAAAGGTCTGCAGGTGTGAGGCTGTTGAAACGGAAACTCGCCCTTGGCACTCATTTCAGTGCTGGAGAAAAATACTTTTGAAGGTGTGTGCTTTGCTTTCACAAAAAAAAATTGCTATCATCTAGGTCCCATCATTTACATCTTTTTTCATAAAATCTATACCTTCTCTATAACTTCCACACAAGCAGTCTCCAGCATTTGAAAGAGGTGGCATGATCAATAATAAATGCAATATGACGATGATAGGAAAAAAAGGAACAGAAGGAAAGTAGGCAGCGGGGAACAAATTCGACACTGGTAATTTGCAGAACAAGATATTTAGAGAGGGAAAGGGCATTCAAAATCAGTTTACGTTGGCAGCAGCTCAGCAAACGGTGCTGCATGTGCCAGAGGGAGCCTGACGATGTTCCCATAGAAGCAGTATTGCAATCTGCCCCCGCTACATGTGTTCTGTTATTCTTTGTGCACAAAGTAGTTAAATAGCCATCTGCAAATTGCAAGGCCCTTGAGAGAGGAGTACTTAATCACAGCAGGGAACTCGGAGCGGTAAGTCACACTGATGCCGCAGTGCCTTTCATCTTTCACACAGTGCATATGCTTGGACCTACAGGTCTGGTCTCAGCGAATCACAACAGATGAGAGAAACAATTTCCTATAGAACAAGCATGTACATTTTCAGTGATGAGGTGATAAATTGATGTACCAGAGATGCTCTTTTCCACCTCCACACATAGGCTTCAGCCGTTTTCTCGATTGAACTCTACCTCCCTAACAAGTAGGTCTGGTGGCTCACTGGATCAATGTTTCACCCCCAGAGATCTGTGTTTGCTCCACCAGCACGGGCAAAGGATTGAATCTCGTTAGATCCACTCAGCCTTCCATCCTTCTAAGATAGATCGATGAATTGAGTACCACTGGGTTAATAATATACATTTGCTTTCTATCAGGAGTTCCTCAGGGGTGAACCTGAAATCTACTATCACCCCTATTATGTCGTACACAGCAATTGGTGGTTTGCACTGTACTCATACAAGAGAACACAATTAATTCTCAATAAGAATGTATTTATAGCACTACTCATTGGTGCTAGTTGGTAAAAGGAGATCAAAGTACACAGTTTTTGGTGTGTAGGCTGGTCACTGTTTTTCTGTTGTCTTTGGTTCCTAATTAACAGCATATCATGTAAGACAGCTCATCAGTTTAAATAGGTGAATATCTTTAAAGTCTTGCTGGAGAACATCAATAATTTATTTTTTTGTCAACCAGTACATCAAGAGTCATTATAGCTTCATACACTGACAACACTCAAGGCAAATGGCACTGTTGTGAATGCATCACGAGCTAACTACATCGCAGATCAACACGTTAGCGCAGTGCTTAATTTGTAAATAAAAACGTGCTGGTGCCCAAAGCCCTTCTCTTAAACACACGGCTGCTTCAATTAAATGTGCAAACACGGAATACTGATGCAGCGTAATCCTGAAGCCATCTCGGGCTTCTTCAACCCATTTAAAGCCACTCCCTGCCCCTTCAGCTCACTCTTGCAGCTTTCTGCTTTCCCCAGTTGTGACGCTTTTTGTCAATATTCTCTTCCTCTGTCTTTCCCATATGTGTCTTTTGCTCGCAGTAAATGCTTGAGGCAGAAAAATAAGTGTTGCCTCCCCCAAAAATAAGTGTTGGTGCTCTGCACAAGGACAAATTAAGCAGTGCTTTAGCGCAAACCGCAGCACAAAGTTGGAGCACTGTGTTGTTTATCACAGCTATACAGTAACTGCTAGTGAAATAAATGTCTCAGATATTATAGTGATGTCTATAGTAAAGGAGACACAAACTGCCATGCATGATATTACCATTTCTCAAAACGTGGCAAAGTTGTAATTGGATTTTCTGTTTTTTCAATTCTCTTCTCAGCTGTGTGCCATTAATTCAGAGGGGTCAAGAAAGACTATTTAAGGCAGGTCAAGGTACAACGTTTTCTGCACTTATGCAATCTCTGGAATCATGTATGCCTCAACCAGAGTTGGCCTCTTTATTGAATACTGGTATGTGCTCTGCACCCAGCAAGAGCAAGAATGCTTTTCAGTGCAAAATAGGTTGGCCTCTGTTGTTCCTAACACACTCAGCCAACAAAAGAAACAAGATACACATAAAACATATGCAGAACCATCATGCACATAATGCACAGAATATATACTGATCGATTTGTTGTTAGAATACTAGCAGAATAAGAGACTAGCAGTGATGCTTTATAAAAAAAGTGAATAAAGCATGATATTTAGTGATATACTAGTGCAGTGTTCCTCTCGGTTGTCACTGCCCAATCATTTTCCATTTTAACCTGTGGCAAGGCTCAATAATAATGCATGGTGCATGAGTAAAGTGTGGATGGAAAACGGAGGATGGTCCACTTGCCAACTTCTGTTAACCCCCACAGTCAAGCAGCTATGGGATATTTGATGTCAACTGTTTGAAAATAATTAATCCCTGGTGACTAAGATCTTTCAACTAGATTTCCCTGTGGGATGTTCATTGTATGTACACAACTTCAGGTACAGAATAGTGTTTTTCTTTCTCTTCGTAGATGCATTTTGGTATTAGCCGGTGCCAACACAGCAGCTATACAGGGCACTGATCAAATGTAAGTAATTTAAGCCTATGTAAATTCAGTAATTTCGTGATATGCTTGTTATGCAAAATTCCTGAAATTATGGCATTATGCCACATTGAGTACTTATGCACCCATTTGTGCCAAAATGATACCACAGGAACAACACAGCTTGAGTGGCTGTGGCGCTTGTGTTTTGTGCGCTATTTCTTAGCACCAAATGTTTCTTCATGTCAAAACCTGATATGAGGCAGCCTTTCATTCTAAAATTGTTCTAAATTACGTATTTGCATTTCACGTAATTACATCTATTTTTTTTTTTAATTTTGAGTTATAACATAAAAGCAATTTATACACATTTTGCACATCCCCTCCTCTGCACAGCTCTCTAAGTCAGGACACCAGCAGAAAGAACTACAGCATTTTGGCACTTCATGTTAAGGAGTTCGACGTTGTGGAGCTAATTTACAAAGGCAATTAAGAGTGTATTTAAAAGTACTCTTGTGGGTCAATTAACTAATACAGCGAAAAACTTCTGGTGTACTTTGTCGCATCGGTTACAGCATTAAATCGAGAAACAACATTTACATTTCTACATTCATTTACAAGCCAGATGGCCTTTGGTGGTGGTTGCACCACTAATTCCTTTTGGGTTCCAGAGTAGCCTGCTACTCGCCAAAAAGCGCTTCGACGCCTCGTCAGGGGTAGTAAGCGCTATAAAAATTCTATTACAATAAAATATGGGGGCGGCGTTCTATGCATTGTGAAAAAGCTTTGCAACAAAACTTTCCCCAAGGAGAAGTTTTGTTTGCCTGTGAGGTTGTTTCTACATTTGAGTACGGTTGAGTTAATGTTATGCGTCTCTGAATATGAAAGCTGGGTTCAATTACCTGATAAATTGTGTCTCGGTTTCAGTAGTAAAAAGGCAGTGTTTGCATTTACCAGTTATAAGAAAAGCTGAGTGTATGTGGGGAATGAGCCTGGCTTTTCCGCTGTGCTTCTTAAATGAAATGGAGATAGGTGAATGGGCACTGGGTGCGTGTTTACTGTGCATGGCATCGTTGTTCAAGTGAGTGGTTTGCGTATTAAGAAACCTGTCTGCGATATACAACAAAAAACTTGAACGGCTCTGTGTAGCTGCATTTCTTTGGTTCGGGGAGCGCCTGTTCTCTATAAATCAGATAATTTATGTGTGATTCTGGTTTTAAGTGCAACCTGCGCCAGGCACTGATTTAGGGGATCTGAAATCAAACAGATTCCACGGACATAAAACATGTTAAAACATCATTGAACAATACAATCTGTAAACATATGGCATCTACATGACAGGGCCACATACATTGCGTGTCAGTCCTACATTCCTTATCAATCATATTCCACTAGAGTAATGAAATATGGAAAGCACGTTCAACATATCTTTTTGCCATGTTCTGCTAGCAGCATTCCCCCAGCCCCCCTCCTCATAGTGTACGACAGCCTCCAAGTGACATGTCTCTATTTCACAACTGAAGGCTTCCTCTGAAGATTGCAAAGTCTGGTATTGCAGAAGTAAGAACTTTCTTTTATGGAAACTCCACGAGAAGTGACATCAGGTAAACATGAGGAACCTGCGTCGACAGAAATCATGATTCATGTTTTTTGGGGTACTGCAGGAGGGCACAGTCCGTAGGTCATGAACCTTGGAGTTTTTTCATGGTTTACTGGAGATAGTGTGACAAGGGTGTGTATGCTGTGATTTCAACCACCTGAGTCCATGCTATAAATACTTGATGAGTTTATGCATTAGGATCTTCTTGGCAGCCCAAACTGTTGTAGACATTTGCAACCAACACTTTGTAAATAAAACTTTCTCTCCACAATTCGCAGCATAGGACTGGTAGGTCCATCAATGTGTCCTTCACACAGATATCAGATCCCAAAATTCCAAGAGGTTTTGAGGACCTGGGTATATAAAATGTCGGTCTAAAATATACCTCACAGTGTGTGGCTTTTTTCTAAGCAGTAGCGTTTAGATTTGCCAGGGGCGCGAAGGACACTGCAGCGCCGTAACACACAGACCAGATCATTCTAAGCAACAACATTAACTTGGTCACTAGTAACTCTCCCTGTGATGTCATAAACCATTTTTATAGTTTTAAATGCAATCTTTGGTCGATGGTGGAGGAGTGGCAGAACATGGTTCCGCCTCCAGTGAGTCATTGACTGCATCCTATTCAATGGCAACAAACATGATGCATCCACCTAAAGTGAAAGAGAGTGAGGGAGTGGGGGCATATGGGTGAATGCGTGAGAAAGAGAGGAAGACTTTTACTTATCACAAATTAGGGATTATTTTATTGTGCATTGTGACATTAGCTCGTTGTTAGACCCTGAAATTCAACCATAATGCATGTTGGTGCAGTGACAATACACTACCAATATATGATAAAGGCAGGGTTTCACAGATGTCATATTTTAGGAGACTGGTTTCTAAACAAACTGTAACTGGCATAATTTTGCCGCTGCCACCGACAGAGACACCACCAGTTCAAGACTTTCTGGAAGATTGGACATGGAGTTGTGAGCCCAGAAGAACACAATTTCCCTAATGTCGGACACATTTTAATACAAACTGTCCTGTTTTCAAAGGGGTGAGATGCCACACACATTCGTTTGTGGTAACAAGCAATGTATATGTAAGCCTCCACAGATAAAGTTGGACAAAATTTGGATATGTGGTGTATCACGATTATGGAGAAGTAAACATGATGTTCTCCAGCAAAGGTGCCACAATAACATGTTTTAGGTCTACATGAACTGTGCCGTGCAATAGAAAGGGATTAATAAATATATAAACCTCTGCTTGATTCTAGGAAAATTATAAATAAATAAATGATTTACACCACATTTGTCCACAAGGGATTATGCACATAGATATTGCATAATAACAAATAAACCAAACTCCACCACTGATGACTCTCCTTAATCAACCAGAAATGAGACTACAATCTGAAATGGAATCTGGGTGATAATACTTTGAAGGTACAAGCACTCATGCAGCGCAATAAGATTGCAGATGGGGGTGCTATACAAATCATTCTAAAATATCATACATTTACATACATAATTGGAATGACTATCTCAAACAGTGACCTGCTCTCGAGAACCTATGTTGGACATGTCTGATTTATATTCCACATAGAAATATGTGTTTCATTTATGTAAACAGGTTATGTTTCACCAGGGAACTGCAGGTAAAGGCTTGCATAAGCACCAATGTATTCAAATTCTGTGGAAGTATTCGTCTGATTATGGAGAGTAAAACAGGTCCAGCACTCTGAGTATCAAGTGGTCTGGGTGGATATATGGGAAAATGAGGGGTTTACGATTAGGCACTGACACATGCCCATGTTAAAAGCAAAGGGAGTTAGTGTAAAAATAACTAATTCTTTTCGTCTTTTGGCAGCGGCTAAGTTATGCCAGTTTCAATTTGGCAAAATGTTGCCAGTTTCCCTCGTCCAAGTTCATGTCCCCAGCATCTGCCACAAAAGCTCCAGAGGGCTGTCCTTCTTCTGCCTAGCCGCCAGATCCTGGAACGACCTCCGCCTGCCCACCTCCCCTTCCCTGAAGCACTTCAGAAAGCAGTTTAAAACTTGTCTCTTTGACCGTCAGCAGCAGCCTGACGATGCCAGCAGCACCCGCAGCACCTTGAGACTCTTCGGGGTAAAAAGCTCCCGCTTAACAAGTACTACTGATTCAAAAACATGAATTTTGCCCCAGAAGATACTATCAGTAGGTGTCACTTGAGTGATAAGATGTGTAGTAAAACTGACTGTCTCTCTGAGAGTACTGCTGTGCTCCACAGTGGTTAACTCACACTGGGGAGCACAGAACCAGGGTCCCAGCAAAGCCAGCACTGTAGCAGTAAATCACATTCTATAATATTCAATGCCAAGTTTACTTTCCTGTGTCCTTGTGTTGGAAGTTGTTTTTATTTCGCATGCTAATGGTTTCTGAAAACAATTTAATAGGTGCAGACAAACACTCAAGACTAAATAAGCGCTCCCTTTGCCCCATACCAAACAAAATGCAAAACTAGTTTAGTAAATAGGGACAATCTAAACTTGCTGAATTTGGAGTGCATCTGGTTACGACTGTCTGTTTTATTTGTCAGTGGGTAGACAACAAGCACGTTATCTGTAATATATATATATACACACACACAGACACACACACACCTTCAAGCAAAATACTTGGAAAATATATTGGTGTATTACATATTTTAAGCATTTCCGAGCATTTAGAGCAGTATTGAAAGTTGGCAAATGCTCTCTGCAGAGTTTCTCTGCCCCAGCAGGCAACAGGGCTTCTCTTGACCAGCTGTAAGGTTCCACTCTCTTTTAACTTCTAACTAGCGACGACTCCTCTGCTATGACGGAGGAGTGAAAACCTCCCCCTCCACCCCCCCTTTCCCCCACCAGCAGCAGACGCTGCAAACAGATGTGAAAGGGGCGTAACAATGTGGGATGGCGACGATGAGCATGTGTGTTTGGTAGGCCACCTCAGGCCGACCAAACACACATGCGCACTGTGCTCTCTCCAGCCTGGCACTGTGTTGCAGGGCTGAAGAGAAAAGGCAGAGGCCCCTAGTCTGCCTGGAAGCGCCCTGCCTGGTCACTCCCAGCCAATCCTGACGCTGCTCTGAGCAGCGTCAGGATTGGCCACAGGGCAGGCCGGGAGCCTATGTCTGCCTGCAGTGATGAGGTAAAGAGGAGCGGAGCAGGTATGTTTTTTTTTTAATGTATTTATTAAATGCCCCTTCCCCCCCCCGTACACTGCTACCACCCCGCCCCTTCAGAGTGCAGCGAGCCGCAACTGCTTCTACCCTGATCCGTGCTGTGGTCTAGAAGCTGTACCGCTTTGAAACAGGAAATGGGGTCACAATACTGACAGTTGGTGAAACACTGTGCGAGTATGCGCAAACGACTTCATCTACCCGACGCTGTTAATTTTGTGATGTTAAGTGAAAATATATGTATAATACACTGTCAGTATAATGTCCCATTCGTTATCACAACCACTTTTTAACCACCTATGATGTATTGTTCTGACTTATTGCTATGAACATTGTTCCTACTGGATGAGCTCTGTTGAGCAAAAGCAGCACAGACAGAACATTTGCAAATGAAAGCAGCCGAGCACGTATAGCGAGACAACTACAGTGCTGCAAGCCAGTGGAGCTTAACTAGTGTGACGAGAGCCAAACGTGGAACTTGACACTATTTTATCTAACACGCTGTGAAGAGAAGGAAATTGAACCTGTCACTGAAAATGCTGTGGTTGAAGAGCTGGAATCCATGACAGGGCTCTTCAAGGACAATAGAGGGACAACTCTGAAAAAAGCGTGACGTTTAGGGACAATGCCCCCACACTTTCCCACCGCCTGGAGCTTCGTGTGGAAAAACCACACATGGATTAATACACAACAGTCTAAGGAGACTCACACAGAGCAATCTTGGAGAATCACGGCGCAACTTCTGTTCCCAAGCTTCACACTTTTCAGTAAAATTAAATGACAATCTCAGAGAAAGGAAGCCAAGAAACAGAAGCACGAAAAGAGACAAAATGAAACTTAAAGTACCAAACAAAACAGAAGCATAACCGGAATCTCTTCCCGGAAGAAGGTGGCAGTATAAATGAAAACAAACAGGTTGTAATAAAAACAGATTGCAGGCTGCTCTCATCTGCTTTTCTGAAGATTCTGTGGATTAAAAGAAATGAATACTTCTTTTGTACCTCGGTTCTTCTATAACACTATCAGACCCTGCGAGACACATCTCTGACAAAGCAAAACAGCTTATTGAAGATACACTGAATGACGGGATAAATGAAAAGCAGGACGATACAGAGCCCATCCATTTGACATTTAAATCTGTATTCTTTCGTTTTTATAATGTACTCAGCTTACATGCATCTATTTTCATGGTCTACATAAAAATTAAGTTAACACTAACTAGTATGCTACCAAATGCACTTTACATATGGCGGTTTGTAGGGCTCCAGGGTCCGGTGTGTACCTAGAAACAACACACGGACCTTTCCCTTTTACATCCCCCCATGGCGTCAAACAGAATAGCTGTCAGCCCGGCAGCCATGACTGATAGCACTGGGGTTCACTCTAAGGAAGGCCCTCTTTGAAATAATTAAACCGGGGAATTGACGGACTCCTCTCTGTGTATATGTGTCAAAATGAGTTAAACTGGAAATGTGGCAGCCTGTTTTAGAAACAGTCCCCAAAGAAAAAGTAAAGAACTCGATTGCATGAAGCGCTTCCGCAGGGCATGTATTCCGGAAACATAGCACGGCCCTAGATCCAATCACGTGACAGATGAGCGGGACGACGAGCAGTAACAGCATCAAAGTAACACAGCTTCTGCGTTTCCTCTCACTCTGAAATTGGACACTTCCTGTCAGTCTCCAGCCTGCTTTCTGACTTCCAGTCAGGGTTGCACCCGTTCCGCTTCTCTTACTTTCAAAAGCATGTAGTTTAGTTTAACTCGAGGCAGCACTATGCTCAGGGACACTGGAATTATGCGGCAGGAGAGGGCAAAATTACGCGACAGGGTTGTGTAAATTATGGGGCAAGTAAATCCAAATTATACGGCATAATGCAGCACATTTTGTAATAGTATAACTTTATTACTTTATCGTTTTTACATTTGGTAACACTGTATGGGCATTAGTTACACCCTATTAGTTCCAGTTTAACAAACAAATGTAGCAAAGAGCTACATAAAAATAACCAGTCCAGCTTAGCAAAGGGCATTCTACTGAGCAGCAAACACGTGTTGCTGCATTTTTAGTAACTTTTGAACCGTCTGAGTTAGAAACAATTTTTCTTTGTTAAAATCAGCAGATTGTTTGACAGATGATGGATTATGTGGCAACTACAGCAGATCCATAAAATATGTGAAAATCACCACAGGTGCACAATTGCATAATTCCAGTGGCCCGGACTATACTTCATGCAGGGCACAGTAAATTTGGAGAGGACTACATATTGCACACTCAGTTGTACCCGTCTACCTTAAATGTGTATATTTTAAGTAGGGCTGCATGACATTCATGCAATCATGTAAAATGTTGTGAGAATTACACAAAATGAAATTATGACATTTTGGACAGTAGGATGCGCTTTGTGCTATAAAAAAAAAAAAATGTGACGAAAAAGCAAATAACACGAATGACAGCTGCACCAGCTCATTCGTGTTGTTTGTGCTGTAATTTTGCTGTGAATGTGTGTAATAGCTTGGCGGCACATAATGGCATCATTTTGTGAATTCCATATAAGAAGCATGAAGCAAATTCCTGAGCCATGTAAATTACGGTGGGTAACTGAAGTTTCACCTGGGCTTAATTTTAAGACCATCTTGAGTGCCGTCTTAACACTGCACCGCAGTTATGAGGTTCTTAACTGGGATCTGGGACACATACTCACCCTCTATTGTACTTGGTGTAATTAGGGCCCCCTTCTATTGGGACTGACCCCTCTGCCTCGCACCTGTGCACCGTTCTTTATGCCCTCTTTTCCCAGTTCCTACCCAGCAACACCACTTTACCCCGCACTAACGTTCTGCCCTTTTGTATGAAATTAGCCACTTCTCTCCATGCTGAGATTACTGGAGTATTCTCAGAGTCACTCTTCAGTGTTTTGGTATTGCAACGATTTATACGTCACATAATTTGGTAATCACTTTGTGCTAGTGACGCTAGACCAGCGGTTCCCAACCTGTGGTCTGGGGACTCCTGGGGGTTCACGAAGCCTCCTAAGGGGGTCCGCGACTGCTTAGAAAATTAAATAATATTAACAGATTAGGTCCCCAGCTTTCTGTAATGATTCATTGGGGGTCCTCGGATTCCAATAATGATTCAGCGAGGGTCTCTGGGTTTCAGCACTGATAAAGTGGGGGTCCTCAGAAGTCAAAAGGTTGGGAAACACTGCACTAGACAATATAGTGGTTATTGATGGCATATATCGTCTATAGTGTTTAGTCTCAGGTACATTATATACATGGAAAACAAATCTGTGTTCTTTACTGTATCCCCGTGCTAGCATCCCCTAATTAACAGTGGGCTGACTACAATATAAATAAATTCAATTCCAGAATTTTGGTTGATGAGAACGGGCTGATATTATTATTAAATTTGTTGGGCCGGAAACAATAACATGGTACCTTTTACGCCTAATACTCTTCCTTCTGGTCCAATGGACCGCCTCGTGATCGGACATTTCAATCTTAAATCTTTCCAGTGACTTCCACTTCCTTATTGCATCAGTCACAACCTAAACACCCCTTAGCTCAACCTACACACACCTCTAATTTTCTGCTGTGTGCCTTACTCCTATGCTACTGCATCCTTTTATGAAGCCCACCTGACACCCCCTTTTCAGCGTATCTCTGGCAATTGTTTGACTCTGGGTCTCACTATGCTTGTAATTCACAGATTTTCCCTATCCCAAGATCAGCCATATCCAACACTATCAGCACAGCCGTTCCTAAAAGAAAAGCCCAGCCAACCCCTAACTAGAGTGCTACAGAAACAAAGAGGGTCCCAGTGCTTGGGATGCTGTAGCTATGGCTTTAAAAGTTCAAGTATTGGCTCAGTTCTTCCCAGCTCCAAGAATCATCTCCTGAACCAATCTTCACTGATGCTGATACCATGCACGGTACAAATCGGAGGGAAAGCTAAGGCAACATACTGGGTAAAGCAGTGGAAAGACCCTTCAACACACAACTCAGCATCAATTCTTTGAAAATCACGAGAAGAACACAAATCCAAAGTGGTCATCCTTCTGGAAACTAACGGACACTTTCAGGGCAAAATGGCAAGAAACCCCTGCGCTCTGATCCATAAGTAAACCCAGCACCTTTGGTGACCTTGCTCTAGCTACAGACAAGATTCTGAATGAATACAAGTCAAGGCAATGTGTAGAAGGATTTACTACTTACAAAGGCATGGGACATGGCATAAATATGTTATGTTGGACCAGGAGTTAAATAGGAGAAATTGGCAAAACCACAATGTACTGGATTAAGATAATATATATCATATCAGAACTTGCTAATTTGTTTAGTGTTGTAATGTGGCAATAGAACAACCCACTGCAATAACGTAAAACCACACTGTGCTTCAAGAAAAAAATAATATACCAAGCATAAACAAACCAAACTAAAACATCATGCTTGATTGGAGGAAACCAATGGGAAGACAGGACAAGATCAAGTACTAGCAAACCGCCTGGCTTACATTTTGAGGCCAGTCTAAAATATTTATTTAAGAAGCCTTACGCAGTGAAAAATGAAGCAAGAACAATTGCTTTCTGTCGACAGTGCATCTACAGGCTAAACAATTTAATGTGTTACGATTCAGTGTACTTTTCAGAACCTAAATATTCTCTTCCGCATTGCAATCAATCCATAGCAGAGAGAATGGTACAAAAACAGCTACAGTATGAGGTGGGAGAAATACGCCTGTGGTAAGAGCCCAAGTCCACTTTATGTACATTCTGAAGAATTGGTAACAATGCGTCAAACAAACAGATGTGCTGCAAAGTCAGATCTAAAATGACACTAGGTGGAAGTGAGCAAAATATCACAATTTTTAGGGTCGAGCCTATGAGTGCACTTGGGTCTCGTTTGCGAGGCGCTGTTGTGTTCAGTAAAGGGCCTGTTGCTCACCATTCGTTGGTTTGTGTGGCACTCTTCTTTGCAGCCTCGTAATTCGTTAAGACATGTCTGGCATCATTTCCGTTCCTCTATGTGGAGCCAGGATCAAGCACTAATTGATTTCAACTTAATTAGTGCCCGTCCGGTGCTCCCCCCGTGATTGAGGTACTATTTTGTTTTAACTTCCAGTGCCCCACAAACAGAAGGCTTGTGACGGGAAAAATTTGCCCAGCAGGACAAACAGAATTGTAAAGTTTTATTTTTTAAATCTAACTCTATTTTATTAAGTCGTCTTTTCTCAGATGCAACTAATGTTTTTCTTTTTTTGTTTTTGCTCGTGGGCACTGTTGTCAAAAGATGACAACTTGTTCAAAATATGCGAGACCTATTGCATTCTAAATGCTTGTTTTTTAATTGGGTAAGACTGCATTGTGCCTGCATGGAAATATACTAACCCATGATGGGACTGAGCAATGGCAGCAAAATTCCTGCTAGACAAGGCATATTATCAATACAAGTATGTAGGCATGTGTTGGTAGTTAGCTTTGTGATTATACTAGTAAGCTAATCTAGTGATGGACCTAAGACAGAGTGCTCTTCATCCATAGGAGTTGTAGTATGATTCAAGGTCACATAAAATGAGTGTTTTTGTTTTTTTAATATCGTAATTTCCTATTTCTACAGTACGCAGCTATCAGCTATGTTAAATGTCACAATTTTTTCGGCACAAAATCAAGTGACATATAGGATGAAAAAACATTTGGACAAGTGTAAGAGGTGGGGTAATTAATTACCCCGGTGTTTAAGTCATTTTTATCTCTTGACTACATCTCCTTCCACTAGGGCACACCTCCTACCTTCCCAAATTACACCATATTTTTCACATGGGCACGTCCAGGTCACAAAAGATGAGTATCACTTGTGGAGTCCCCCAGAGCTCTATACTGTCTCCTGTCATTTCCAACCTATTCATGGGGCCACTTGGTGCTCTACTCAGAGATAACAGAAAAAAAAAGATTCACCAGGATGTTGATGCTACACAACTTCACTTGAAACTCACCACTGTTTCAAACACTGCTTGCACATCAACGAGACCTGGATGTCCAACGCCTACCTGAAGCAAACCCAAACAAGTCAGAATTCCTGTTATTTGCCAAGAACAATAAACATGATAAAGTACAAACCAGGTTCGATGACATGGCCCTTGGTGGCTTTGAACGCTAACTTTCACAGAATGCCAAATCACTTAGATTCACCCTGAACACCAAGCTCACAGCTAGAGAATGCATTTCTAAAAACAATAAAAAGATGGCCAGTAATCAGCTCACTCTTCCATAGAAAGTCACATTATTTACTCAAGAAAGCGACTCTGAGCTGCCGTTAAAGCCCCAATACTCTTGCTTCCGGATAGCTGTAATGCCCTACTCCATGGCCTGCCAGATGCCACAATGGTACCCTGAGGGGCATCCGGGGCCTGAAGAAATATGATATTAACACCCCCATCCCAATGAAACTCCATTGGTTTTCCTTGTCAGCTGTACCATGTTCAAAACCAGCAGCATCATTTGCACGGTTATCACAACCCGCACCTCCGCTTATCTTGCTGACCAGTTCACCATCTCTGGTGGATCTTGGCACACCCACAGCCAGAACACCAGCAGACTTCAGACTAAGAAGTGTAAAAAAGAAAACAAAAAGGCAGCGGGCCTTTTTCATCCATGTATCCATGATCTGGAACAACAATGTGTTATCCAACAAGGCCACCACAATGCTTCCCTAATTTAGGAAAGAGTTGAAGACTCACCTCTTTAAAGAACACTACATCACAATAACCATCCTCAACAGCTCCATCCCCTCTTGCTCATTTATTTCAATTTTGCTTGTCACTGAACATGCACTGCACTCTGCTGCCTGGTGGCTAGGTTCTTGTAAATACCATTTACGTACATACATGAGCATTGAGCAGTCTGCCCCAAATTCCAAGTTCAGCATTGAAGTAGTTTCTGTAATCTGTTCAAGTGACAATAAAGGCCATCCATAATAAACACAGGCAGTATTGTGGGCCGCAGGCCACCAGAAAGAACACATTGTTTAAGGAAATAACAAGAAGGAATAGCAAATGAACAGAAGCACTTTCCTTATGTGCGTTCACTGGGGAGCTGCATTTCATAATTATTTTACAAAAATAACTGAAACTCCCCTTTAAGCAGTGAATAATGCAATTACTTTTGTGTCATTCATATGGGTTCACCATATATGTATATTTACAAATATGTGTACTGTGCTACTTGCAATACTTGTGGCCCAATAAAGCATGTCATTGAAGTGCACCAATCAAAGATCAAATTGCACCCATACATTTATTACAACAGTTCAAAGAGCAGATCAATGATGTTACCATGCTAGAGCCAACCAATGTGAGAAAACTCCATTTACTGCCTTGAAGATCACACCTCCATACTAGACAACAGCAATAACAAATACTCTACATCTGCATATCGGCTGCATATGTGTTTATTTGTATATTTTTTAAATAGACATCATTCAATTATAAAGAACACATCACATGTTCCTATCTGCATTTGGTAAAAGATTGAGTTGCCACAGTAAGAAAAAAAATTAGAAAGAGCCTTTAAATACTGAATGAAGTGATAACTGGAGCTTACATTCTGTTTACTTTCTGTTGCGTTTTAATGATTTTATTAGTCTTTGAATTCTTACAATGCTCTATATTTTTTTGTAACACCTGCTTCTCTGCCCACCTACCCTGTCACAATGTAGGTATGGGGAATGTCAATCTGTTATGTAAGGTGAGCCCCTCACAGAAACTAGAGCTTTCTCTACATGTAACTCGATAAAGAATTTAAGGCCAGATGTGCTACGCACTTTAACAGCTGTTCCATTCCAATTTAGTGTTGTGACAGTTAAAATGCATTTTCTTATGTACTAATTCCTTTTTAGGAGCCAGCAAGGTTTTTCTGACTCCTAAAATGGGATCCTGAATGGAGACGGATTTGGTATGTGGAAGAGGCATGTTGTAAACGTCGATTTCCAATACTGATTCAGTATCTTATGTATCAAAGTTTTTCTTACTGAATTATGGTTGCAAAACATTGAAGTTTTACCGACTGCTTAAAGGAGGTGGTAATGCATTTGCAAAAGAAAAAGGTCCCACGTTCTAACCAGTATTTTGCAAACAGTAAGTAGTAATTATAGCCCTTAATGCAAGCAGGTTAACAACATAGATGTATGCTTCATGGAAACTAAGGAAAAGAAGAAAAACACTTTTCAAACAACTGTTAAACACACACAAATTAAACAAGGGAAGGAACCCATACGATCCTGAAAATAGCCCTTTCCTTAATATAAAGTTAATAGTTCATGAAATGTCTAGTGGTAATTTGCAATATGCCAGTTTACCTCATAAAGCACAGGTAACGTCCCACACAAAAGCAGAGTGAAAACCCTAAAGAGTAACAGTTAAACCAGGAATCCAGCTAACAGGCAGATTTGTATAGATCAGTACCCGTAACTTGCCACAAGGTGGGGCTCGAGTTCCGTTACTGTAAGGTGTGAGGCAGGCCTCAAGGGAGGAATACCTTGAATTAAACGAATACAATCTGTGTTAGTGTGTTGTATTGCAGCTTTCCTTGCGACGTGGTGTATGTATTGTTATGCGAGGAGCTTGAGTCACTCTGCATAATGCTCTAACGTGACTTAAAACCGCTAAAGAAGACAGAATAAAATGAAAGTCGGAGCTGACAGAAGAGTGGAGAAAACTAGAGAGAGAATGGTATATATAAGCCTCGTGAATGTAATGAATTTCCCCAAACACTTGTTTGTCACCGGACAGAGACGTACACCTGAGGGGTCTGGGCGGGTGGTTGAGAAGAAGGAAGTAGACACGGGCCTGACCAATGGCGTAGTTATCAACAGTGGAACCGGGGCCCATGGTCAACAAGGGCACTCTGAACCTGGATTATGGCTGTATTTTACTCCTCGTCTGGAGGACAAGGGACCCATTTGCCCTGCTTATAGCAGAACCATTTTCTCTCTGGCTTTTAACAGTGGCGGTGCCTCCATGAGAGCGCAGGTGCGTCGCCCCTCTGCTGGAGAGCAGGAAACACGAAAAATACATAGGTAATAAAACAGATTTATTGCCATTTTATTTTTTGTGCTGGCAGCAGCAAAGTCTTAGGGTGGGGCAGCAGCAGAGAGGAATAGTGTGCACTATGTCACTTTGGCCAGCTGCCTTGCGACGGCCAGCCTGACATGCGCACTTTAAACACTCCAACCCAAGCTGTCTGAGCTGGGTGGAGAGAATGCACAGGCTCCCCAGTGCTTCAATAATCATCACTCCAGCAGGTTCCAGCCAATCCTGGTGCTTCTCTCATGCTACATTAGCAGCATGAGAAGCGCCAGGACTGGGAAAGGGGAGTTGGACGAGGCTCTGAAAGTTTGCTGCCAGTGTTGGAGGGGCCACAGATACGAAGAGGAGCAGTGGGTGAGTAATTATTTATTTTATTTAACTCACTGATGGGCACTGTGAGAAATTCGCCAGTGCCTTCAGTCTCAACTCCAGAGCGCTCAATCATGGCCCGTTATAAACACCGTTTAAAACAGACCATGATTGAGAACTTTGACTTTGAGCCTACGGGCACTGCTGGTTTTAATTAGTGCCTGGCAGTGGGTTACATATTCGCCATTCACCCCACCTATTTTGTTTGCAACTGGCCGCCCTTGTAAGCCACTGGGTCTGACTGGGGTAGTTGGACTTGACAGAATTAGAAACCAAACCATGGCTAATTGGTTCAAAGATGGGGAAGTCATAGGCAGTCCAGGAGGAGGTGGCCCTCCACTAACCCTGCCCTGCTCACAATATCTCGAGTCAGGTGAATACATTTACATACCAACAATAGCTTAAGAGGGTGTTTGCTGGAGTGAGACACAGCTGGGAGTGGGGTGCTGTGAACTTTCCATCATTTCCCTGGATGCTGCCTACCAGGAGGACAAAGGCACTGAGGATTGAAGACAAATTACAAGAAAGATACCAATGCTTCACAACTAAAAATCAGTGCTTACACCCAAATTCTTTTTAAAAAAAGGTACTACAATCCCTAATTCAAAATCTTCTCCAGAGCTCTGTGCACTTTTCCTTTCTCCAAATGAAAACAGTCTCTGGGACTTTAATGTTGGTTTATAAAAAGAGTGTCAGATCACTCCTGGGAACAGGAACTGTGGGATTTACAGTTATGCAATATAAATAATAAGCTTTAAAGAGGAACTACAATCTGTCGTTTTAAACACATTACAGGCTTGTTATTAAAGTAATTTTAGGAGGCTCTTGAAGGGAGCGGGCGTTTGTGAGTGTAAAGCGTTTGATATTTTCTTTGGGGTCCATAAACTTCTCTCATTGGGGCTTTAGCTACACCACTGCAGAGGCACCCCAGAGAAGCCCCTTTCGTACCCCAAGTTTACTAGGCTGAGTCAAACCCAAACATTATCAACGTGTCAGAGTAAGGTGAAAACGATCAGCAGCGCTGTCTCCAAGACGTCTCACAGGAAGTCCTGCCTCAGTGCCACGTGCCCTGCAGCACTTCACACCACCATTACTGGAGGACCAGCGACCTTAAAATGTAACCCATTTCCGCCAGTCAGTCACCTTACAAAATGTCCAGTGGCCAAAATGACGGCGGTAAACAAGTATACATACTTCAATAGAACTCCCATCCTCTTGAACCCAAACAAGAAGGCTCCGTTGCCCTATCCGTTATACGTCTGTGAACTGTGCATATCACAAGTAATGTTACTAAGCAAGGTGTGTGTATTCAACTTTTCTGTGACTTATCCAATAAACTGCAATTAACGTATTGCACCTAAGTGACTTGACTATAAGAGAAGATATAACTTTGTTCACAACAAAAATAGAACGGAGTTTTTCTTAACTGGGTCAGGGGAAACTCCGTAAGACTCTGGCACTGTGTGATCGTGTGAGGGTCCAACTTCATTCAAACCACTACGTCCATAATGTGAAAAGGACGCTCCTGGTACACCGTCTGTTGGAAGTGTGCAGCCCACCGTTACTAAATACCTTATAACAACACTAAATTTAAATATGCGCAGGTAGCCTTTTGTATGAGGTCTTTTTTTATTGCTGCGTGGACTAAAAAGGATGCTCTGTTGTGATCGCTGGATGTTCAGGTAATCTAGACAGGACCATTCATAGAATGGAGTAAAGCCAGAGAGCTCAAACGCGCGTTATAGGATGTGGTAGAATATCATACCCATCAAGGGGTGTGATTGACCTTGATGGGTTATATTCTACCTAGACCTTGATGGAGTCGATTGCGCTGACAATCTTTCACGGACAAATACATTTTCAAAGTCATAATTCGAATTTGCAGAAGTTAAAAGGAAGACGTACTCTGTGAATTTCTGCATTCCAGCTTTTTCAGGCCGTGTGACGAAATTCCAGTAGGAACGTGTGCAGAGAATGTTGTGCGTGTTTATGAGCGTTACAAAGCTCTCTTTGTGCCATTCCCCACGTTACCAGTAGATGGGAGTAGAGCACTGCACTCAGTCAACGAACAGTTCGGTATCTGTAACGACGAGCATCAGGTGGAGTCCAATAAGCATATTCGATCACTGGGTCATATTGCATATCAGTTGACATACACAGGATGTTTTGCTCTAGATCAGTGGCTATTAACCTGGGGTCGGCGAAGCCTACTCAGTGGGCCCGCAACTGGTCAGAAGTAAAGGTTAGCAGATTATTGGAGCTACTATGCATAACAAGTGAAATGTAAAATTGAGAAATATAAAATGTTCTTTAACTTTTGGTGGATTTGAAACTGGTGTCAAAAATAAGTTGGGATTCTTACATATCATATATACCTGGGGGCAGTGCAACTACAGCAAACATAATCTAGTGTGGAAGATTAGCAGCTCAATTATCACTGGTAAGAACCGACAAAAAAGCATGCATTAGGGGCAAAAAAGGCAAAGTGATATGATAGAATCTAGTACACCGCTTCGCCTTTTTTTTAAAACAGCACTACATTTTAAAACACTCCGTCAGCCCATTAAAATTAAACTTTTGGATATTTTTAATTGAAATATTTGATATTGTGTGTGTCTGTTTAATGTATTCTTGTTTCAGTATTTTTCTGAATTGCTTTGAGGTTCAGCTTGTAAGAATTGCTTAGTCTGGAGGTCTCCAGTTTCAAGTATTGATTCATTAGGGGCACACAGTAAGCCCAAAGAAAAGTTTAAGATCGCTGCTCTACATGGCTGCGAACGACAATCACAAATAAGTGCAAAGCAATGCCACCCATTTCACAACTGTAACTAGAACGTGACTACTCATCTGAAATATGCCTTTATCATAGAAAAGACGGGTACCGAGCATATTTCACTCACATTCTAAAAATATGCTCCCCATGCAGTGCTCAAAACCAGGCATCTGGCACCAGTTCCTTAAAAATACAGCACGTTCGCGTCGGTATACGTTAACAGGCAGCTAAAATGTCACCCTGTGGGGTGGAAACTGTGTGCCAGCCAGTGCTTAATTTGAGCCAGAGGGGGGGCACCAGCACTTATTTTTGAGGCCGGCACTTATTGTTGTGCATCAGGCAATTACAGCGAGCAGAAACCCATATGAGAAAGACAGAGGAAAGAAAGACAGAATAGCGTCTCAATGGGAGAAAGCTGCAAATGTGAGCTGAGGAGGCAGGGAGTGGATGTAAATAGATTAAAGAGGCCCCAGATGGCTTTAGGATTACGCTGCCTCAGCATTCAGGGCTCTCACTTTTAGGCCCATATTTACAGGAAAATGACGGAGCGCGATGTTAAGCCAAAATTGGCATTGCCACCCCCGTCATTTTCACAACGCAGAGATGCGCTATATTTAACTGAAGATGGTGCACCCCTGTGTTGTCCCCTGCGCTGGCACTAAACAGAGCTGCCACTGCCAACACATGCAACCTTGCACCATAGTCCAAGGATGTCTGCGTTTAGGGGTGTGATTGTTTATTTGCGGAATGGTGTCCCTTCCTGCACATAAACAATCAATAATGGCCATTTGGCACTTCTGTTTAAGCTGCACGATGAAGCACACACAGAAGTGCCAAAGCGTCATCTTCAAATTATTGTTTATGTGCAGGAAGGGTCGCCTTCCTGCACATTAACAATAATTTCTAGCATTTTGCTCTTTCTATGCGTGCCGCAGAATGCAGCACACATAGAAAAAGAAAAAAACGAGGAGGAATAAAAGTATTCTTCCTCGTTGGGCCTTGCTAATGCCACCCCTGTGTGGTGTTAGATTTTGGCGCTGCCTCAGGTTTGCGAAAGCTCGTAAATCTGAGGCAGCGGCAAAATGCAATAGGTGTTGCTGTTGCACACCCACAGTAACACCCATTGCACGCCCCTTCCACGCAAAGAGCTCCATGTGGAGGGGTGGTGTTAAGCAACAAAATTTGGCTTAGCGCCACCTTGTAGATGTGGCGCTTGACATAGCGCCACCGGAGCACCATGAAAAGTGATGCTTCAGTGGCACTAGGGGCTCATAAATATGCCCCTTAATTGCAGCAGCCACGTGTTTCAGGAGAGCTTTGGGCACCGTCACCTTTTAATTTACAAACTAAGCACTGGTGCCAGCACCTCTATTATTGTGCAGACTGGCTCTGAACGACCGATGTCATTGTGTCAGGAGGCTTCCCAAAAAGAGCCACGTGAAACTTAGCCTTTGCTGCACCTGTGGCCTTACAACTCTATCTCTTTTCATTGTTGGTGCTGCACAGGGATCCAAGCTAAAGGTAAGTCTTGGCTTGCAGGACCTTTTTGCTCACTTCTATATTAGCCACCCGGAGCACTCTGGGCCGTACAATTGCTGGATGGCTGCCCACGTGGGTGAGAGCTGTGTTTACAAGTACACTATGGAGTGCTTGCCTCTACCACCTGTGGGCACATCGCCCAAAAGTTAATGTAACTGCCCTTCCTTCTTTAGTACAAGCTGTTCGCATCAATGAGCCCATTGGCTGCTCTCTGCCCTAGTACCCTTTTCCCACGCTTTGCAAGTTAACCACTTGCACTCCACTAAACCGAGGTCACCGTGAATGGTACGGGTGAATCAGCCCTATGCTGTTATTTGAACAGCGGCAGCTGTGTCCATTCAAAGTCCATCTCTCCGCGCCTTTTATTAGACAAAACAATTCTACTATGGTGGTATTACACATACACTTATCAAGTCACATAGGCTCCTTCTTATTCTAGTGTATTAAAATCAATTTGCAAATTTAACAAGGAAAGCTTCCGTACCTAGAAGATCTATAGAATCTCGCGTACAAATCGTTGTGTGGAGCTCAAGAAATTCAACCAAGAGTTACTTAATTCTGCTGACTTCGGTTAGACTATGAGCAATGGATTCTGGGAGAGGCCAGATAAGCGAAAGTCGAGGTAGGTGCCCACTTCAAAATTACCTGTCTCCTTCTCCACGGAAAAGGAGCACAACACGCTGTATCCCCTAACTTTCTACTAATGTGCTCCTTCATAGAATTCTAAAAATCCACAGAACGCCCCAAAAAAAACAAAAATACTCACCGCCTACACTAATAACAGCTTATGTCAACCACAGCCACCTCTGACAATATAACCTTACCTCTTCCTTCTTTTCTTCATTGGTGAGGTTCAGGCTCAGCTGGGAGTGGCTACTGATTCCGCTATCTTCATTCGCGTCATCGTAGTACGTAGCGGTCCCAGGATCCTGGAAATAGCTGGGGATTTTCCCAAGCTTTGAAAGCGGGGCTTCGACCCTTTCCTCACTTTCCATTGAGCTCAGAGACAAAGTGCTGCAGTGGTTGGGACAGTTACGCGGAATATTGCACTGTGATATTTCAACAACTGGGCTTTGAGGTTTGGACATGGAGGGTTTTGTTGGCGTGCTAAACTGTAAGGAGCGTATACAGCATTGTGGATCATCACTGGGCGGGTGGAATGCATCATTGGCAAATGGACCCATGCAACTCATAGTAATCGAGGGGCTCGCTGCAGTCTCGCCATTTGTCCTACCCAGTTTGGCATCAGTCGCAAGTACCTGTGTTACAGTGCCCACGCCAAGACTCTGATCACAAGATGGAATTACGACGGAGGGAGATTCAGGATGAGGCGAATGTTGGCTGCGTGCAGGTGACACACCCCTCCTCCTGTCGTTTTCAGTGCTGCTGGAAACCCTGCGTGAATAGTCATCATGTAACTGACTGTTCAGCCTTGTCCTGTTGTTTTCTGCCCTTGGAGGAGAAGGGGTAGTGCATTTGGAGCCCTCTCTCTTCCAAGGAACATCTGCAACATTGCTTACAATTTTTAACACTCTGTCAAAATCTTTTGCACGAATGGGACTTTTCCACCTCTTTGTCTGCCTCCCAGAGTTCCCATTGACTTTATCGGAGTCAGTAGAAGAAGTGCTCGTGGTCCTTTGGGGTGTCAATCGTTCATTGGTGGCAGGTGTATCCGAGAGATTGGAGGTAGACTTCCGCTTGAACGAGCTCTTCTTTAGAAAGTTCAAATTATCTGTGCTTTTGCTTCTTCTGTAAATAATTCTGTTGTTTTCTGGGTCTTTTACAACAATCTCACAGATCTTCGCCTCTGGACTAGATGGAGACCGGGCCTGGGTGCAGGTCTGTTGGTTGCGCGATTTGTCATTATCCTGTAAGTTTATACGTCCCACTCCGTAGGCCCGTCTGATGCTTCTTGATCTGTGAGTGCTCCTCAAGAAAGTATCTTCAGAGTCCTCAGCATCAGAACCATCAGAGGCCAGCCTGTCTGAAGCACTATCACAGCCCTGGAAAGAGCCAGGGTATGAAAGCCGGTTGAGTGTCTTAACATTCACCGACGAACCATTCTGCATGTGATGCCCTGGACTTCCAATCTCACCCTCTTTCAAAACATCTGCATTATCCCTTGTCTGAATCCCCTGAAGGACAGATGATTTCAATTTTTTGAACGATCCCATTTTTTTAAGAGAGGAAAGAGCATTCCAAGTGGAAGAATGACCCGTCGTAAGCACTGAGCGTGGCCTTTCACCCTGGGGGCTCATTCTTTTTCGAGGAGTTGAGAAAATGTTCCCTAATCTAGAAGGGCTAAGCTTTTCATCTGGAGCGGTTTTATCCGCAAGGTTGAGATTGATGATGTCACCCGCTACACTGTGATAGGCCATGTTACATGTGTTCTTTGCTTCACAGTTGTCGGCAAATACAGGGGTGACAGCCATCCCGTTCCTGCAAACATTTTGAAATGCTGTCATGTTGGCCACACCACAGGCATTCGGAGACAAGGCCCTATAGCTCGATCCCACAAGGCCTTCTTCATCCAGGGACCCGGGTTCCGTCACCTCAATGGCTGTGCCTTTTTTGATTGCGAAGTCGCATCTACTGAGAGGGTGGAAATCTCCCTTGAGATGCACTGCCTGCAACAAGAAAACAAAGTGTGAGTTTAGTATTTTTTTCACACAAGTCACAGACAAAGGTGAATGCTTCTTTTGTGCAAGACCAAGGAACATTAGTAATAAAGGAACAAAGGTGCCTCATGTGACCTGTACAAACGACTACGGCTAACCTTTGTCAAGTCTGCAAAATGTGCAACCAGATTCCCGTCTGCTTGTCTCAAAGTGGCGGTGTGCTTCCTGAAGCCCTGAATGTTAACTTTCCCATGAGGTCCTGCAGGTCTAAAGGACACCCCCCCCCATACGCCACAAAAATAAATCTACAGAGCTCATGCAAGGATGGATGTTTGCATTCTACGAATTAAAAAAAAAAACATTCAAATATAAAACGGTGCAGCCATTTGTCTTTTCATCAGTTGGTAAAACACAAGTAGCCTTGCTGAATCCCCTTTCATTCCTGAGATCTCTCAAAATCCCACTAACGGCCCCAAATAGGGAATTTGAAGACGAATATTGCATGGGCTCTAAATATCCCACGTCTTATTGCACTTCAGTCAGCCCAGGCAGTAATGTAGGTGGACTTTGCACCACCATTCTTAGCATATTAGTCTGCAAAACAGCTCATCGACCAAGAGCAGCCAACGTTTTTTGTTATCCCATAAACGTGCCTTGCATGATCACCTTTACCTTTAGCACATTCCACTGCACATACACTCGTTCAAACACAAAACATAATGCAGTATTTCCTAATGGCTACATTGGCTGACCCATTCCTGGTGGTACGACCAGAGATAGACCAGCCAACAAACAAACCTCTTGTCAAGCATTTACTGCACATTCTGAGAGTGATCTGTGTTTTTAGGAGCCCCTCTGAGATCAGCAAATATAACCTTTTCCAAGAACTGCCAGCTCTGCTATGTAAACAAAGCCTTGTGCTGCTCCGGAGGGTGACTGCCAGCACCAACCAAGCAGCAAAGGCAGAGGGAACATTGCAACATATATCAAGTGCAATACTGCAACAAAGGCTGTATCAAACCAGCAATCCACATGGACGTCTAGTAGAGGTATCCTGGGGAACTGCTAATTGACAGGTGCTATCCCTTGCCTCAGAGAGGGGCAGGAGCTGAAAGTAAGCATGCTTCTAGGATCTATGTTTACTCTCTTCAGTTTCCACTCCTTGCTCTACCCTATGAGCTTGGCAGGAAGTACAAAGATGTTAGGGGCTAAGGTTGACCATGTGATGTTGTCAAGGGTCAAAGCAAGGTTTTGAGACCATCTCTGGGGGCAGATCACTGGCAGAATATCGGAGACAAAAATATTGTGTGGAAAATATCGATGACCAAATTATTGAGAAGGTAAGTGCAAATAGGTAACTCCACATTTACGTATCTCGACGATATATATATATACATATTTACACACACACATAAAATCAAGGTACATTTATGTGGTGTTATATGTAGTAAAACTTTGCTTTCATTCTTCTTCACAATATTTTTGCCTTCAATAATCTTGACACCATATTTTTGCTTGCGATATTCTGTCTAAACACTTCATGGGGCTCATGGGATAGTAAGAAGCAAATAAATCTAAGGCCTTCCGATCCAATGCTTTGGGATGGAATTCTCTGCTTCTCTACCTTCAGCAGGACATGCACCGGTTATGGAACTCTCTTCCTGTACCCTTGAGACTAACTCTTTAAGCCATACTTAGCACTGAAATGCTGCCCTCTTGAGGAACACACTTATCACCTTTCTGATAGACCTTGTGCATTCAAAAACACAAGACGCTCCAACTGCTGTGGTGGGCCAGTGGACTAGTGGATCAAGTCTAGTGATGTTTGTTTGACCTCATAAGTTCACTCAGCTGTTCATCCTACTGATGCCAATATGAGTACCATTGAGTTGGGTAACATGAAATGCTTTATCCAGCATTCAGAAGCCCTGGGAAACGAACATGCATTAAAAAAAAAACACACGCTATGTTACTTATTGAATCTGGTTCTAAAATTATATTTCATCAGTCAACTCGCTGATCTTGTTGGGCTGCCTCAAATGTTTAAGTAACGTGAAAACACTCCAGCTCTGGAAATGCAGACTTTTCAAGAGATATTACATCTCTTCAGAACACTAAATATGTGACTTTTGCCTGAAAGGAACTTAATGTGGAAATTATCACAAGTGATTTAAAGCAGTTTTTGATAATCTTTGGCATATGCTCTCAGGCACAATTGATGGTAATCCCCAACGACTGTACAGGATATTCAACTCAAAAACATCGTTCATCTTTGCATCTGACATCCCCGAAAATCCCGTAAAATCACGTGAGGCACTTTGACATCCTCTTAGAGAGGTGTGCTGGAAAAAAAAGCAAGTGGAAGTGATGGCCCTATTTTTACACCACAAAAGGATAAGGGATGTGAAAAATCTACCTGCTACTTAGAGGGAGTGTACCGAATGTGACCTCAAGAAATTATTTTTTCACCTTTTGGGACAGAGGTGTTGGAACATTTTTTTTTCAAGTGGGAGCGCTGGCCTTAAAGTCATGTTGTGAGGAGATTAGGGGAGTACAATACCTAACTGCCTTCTTAAAGAAAGAGTGTATCAAATGTGGCTTCAAGAAATTATTTATTAAGGGAGTTTTTTTTCCTTGCATGCAAAAAATAAAGCAAACTTAATGTGTTTTTGGTTTCTTTGAACCCACTCTGTTCCCATCAAACTTTAGAATCAAAAGTCAGTGTGCCTTAAGAGTCGTCTTCTTTGCATGGTGGTGGGATATTTGATAATATTTACAATTTACTCTGTAAATTAAATACATGATTTTATTTTATAGACGTGAAAATCTTTCTCCCATCTCTACTCCTCCACATGCAGAGTGTCACTAGGTTCAAGATGAATTTTTTTTTACTTTTCTGTTTGGGAGTCCAGAAATCCCTGCTTGGTTAAAACCATGTGATCCTGGATAAAGCTCCCCTGCACCTCAGTTCATGTATCTACTAAAGTGGCAGTGGCTTGAAAGCGTCTAAACGTTAGATAAGTTTTCGCTGTAGATGTTTGTTTGCTGGGAACAGAGATGAGCAGACTGGAAATGCAATGGGGAGAACCATGCAGCTTGTTGATAAATAAGCCACCGGGTGACCTCTGCGTGTCCCCTGCACTCCAGTGACCGCATCTGAATGCACACGGAGATTTGCTTTTATTATTAAGCAGGCTGCTAATCTTTCGGGGATAAAGTCCCCATTGCATGAGAAGCCGGCTACGCTAATTGGCAGTGGTACCCATGGAATCCTCCCTGCAGCCTCTCTTTGTGACGGCGCCCGCCTGCAGTGCTCCCGGGAGCCCGCCTGGGGGCTCTCGTGCGGAAGCCGGAAGTGCAGCCCGGGCCCTTAGCAACCAGCGAAGCCCTGGAGAGGACGCGGCGGCGCAGCGTGGGGGCAGCAGACAGAGGCGGCTCTCAGGCTCGGCCCCGGGCACATCCCAAGGGCGGGGAGCCGCCCAGACACAGGCCCTTTCAAATCACGCACCCCGAGAATGGGCACTTCGCTGAATGGGGTGGACAAGTGCCATTTACGAGCTGGGGTTTCTATGAGAGAACTGGAAAAGAGGACAATGGCCAACTAAAGCCTGCCTCACCGTGAAAAAAGAGAGGGAAATGTAAAATTTTCCAATTCAGTTACAGAATAGGCATATGTACATGTTAGTATGTAGTCCAAGCACTCAGAAAGTGCACACACCGCACGCGCAACCATGAAATTACCAAAAAGCACAAACAAAATACAGCACTGAATGTTTTCTGGTCGTGTTTTTCCGTTTTAATACCCTCGTTAATTCATTTGCGGAAGTTATACTGTGGGCACAGTGAACAACGGTTGTTTGTAAACGTCGGTATGGTATCAAACGCTGCAATAAGAGATGTTCGCCACCAGAGACAAGGGGTTAGAATATCTGTGCTAAGCACATCCACAGAGGTGATGGCCCCAGTTATTGTGCAAGAAACACTAGGAAGTCCTTATCAAGCACTGAAAATCACTAGCTAGAAGCAACATTCCGTCGGAACTGTAAGGATGTTTACATTTTGGTGAGTGCATGAAAACAGAAATATGACGACATTGTAAACACTGAATCTGTTTTACGTAGTGCCTGTACAGTTTTGGGGTGTCTATGCATTGAGATAAGAGGTATTTTTGCCATCCAATGTAATACCAAATCCTTCGCTGAAACCTTCACCTCACTGTGCAGCAAGACATTTTTAATGGGCTTGGTCCGTGTCAAGCCTAATTCATGTTGAAAGTTTTCGGGCTCGTTGAGAAATGAAGTGTGGTTAAATTAGGCCAGAATCCTGCAACATACTTCCACCTGCACGGAAAACCACCTGTTCTCGAAAGGACGTTTTCAGAGAAAATGTCTGTCTTGTGGTAGCAGTTTACAAACAAATACTCAAAATATTTTTCGAGGCGGTATCATCGCGATTCCCACGCTTGTGGCTGAAGGTCCTGTACAACTTCCACAAGGGTACAGCCATGCGAACTGACCTATCGATTCTCAGTATTTAGAAGGAATAAAATACCCCCTTCCTTTTAGTCAGCCATGTAGAGAATTGACAACTGTTTTAAACTTTATCCCTCTTTAATCATGCGTCACTCAAGTCAATGAAACACAACTTCACCGTTAACATTGTAAAAAATATATCTGGCACAATACCGCACCTTCCAAGCACAGGTGCACACCCCCGCCCCTCATCCGCGTCCTTGGTCCCTACCTGCCGTGTCCTCCGCCGGTGCCGCGGGCGGTCCCATTCCCGGGAGATGGGGGTCAGACCGGAGGCAGTGCGGGCAGCGCTTTACCCCGGGAGCGGCTGTGCCCCGGCCCGCAGCGGCGGATCCACATCACGTCCCCGGGGACGGTCGGCGAGAGGCGACCGTAACACAGAGACCTGTCCGGGAGCCGCCCACTCTCACACGGCACTGGAGCCGCCCACAACCTGCACAGAGCCAGCCAGGAGCTCGGCAAGTGCAGCCACAGTCCAAAGGTGCCCGCAACACTGAGGCAATAGCCAGAGAAGTGAGCTGCAGGAGGGGAGGCGCCTGCAAGCATCACTGCCCAGAGCCAGAGGGAGGTGGGGGCTGGCTGGAGGGGGAAGGGGCGCACCGGCAAGTGCAAATGAGGCTGCGCCGGCACAAGACTGGCGGGAGCTAGAAGGCGGCTGTAAATGCAAATGAAAGAGTTAGCACTTGGAGATTAGAGATTATACTCGTACAAATAGAGGGTGGGAAAACGAAAGGGACCATGTAGTGCCAAGGCTGTGATAGAGACGGGGCGGCGCTATGCTGTCACGAGAGAGGTAGGAGTGGAGAGACTGAGAGATGCTACACACAGTCACGATAGTAACATCAAGATACAGGCCATAGGGGATGGCAAAAAATGAGACGTACGCAATTTAGGGGTAGCAACTGCTACCCTCGTGTGTCGGCTTAAAACCATTGTGGACTCTTACTATCACTGTGATTTAACTAATGGGACTACCGACACTTTTCAACTTGTGAACGAGTCTTTGCTAGTTTTAGTATCATAGCATTTACTACAATCTCAAATTTGCATTTCGTACTGATTATAAATAATGGCGCACTGGCATGCCATTCTGGTAAATCCAGTAAAAAACAGATGGCGCTTCTTGATCTGGTGCCTTTACTGGTCGAAGTTTGTCACTTCTGCAACCACTGTGAAGTTAGTCGGGTTCACCAGTGGGGGGAGGTAAAAGACGAGTATGCTATGTAGTTAGTTATAGGAGAGAGGGAATGGGTGGGAGGTTAGAAGCTGATTTGCCATCCATTCTTAAGGTGGAGGTAGTGGGTAGGAAGAAGAGACAGGGATGCTATGTATTTAGGAGATAACGCTGGAGAAAGGAGGCTGGAAGTAAGCGAGGGCTGTGCTATGTGTCCATGATAGGAAAGTTCGAGGGGGGCTAGCAACTGTTGTGCTATGTGTTCGTAAAATGGAGGAAGGAGGAGGCAATAGAATGGTATGTTGTTCCTTCAAGAGGAAGGCCGTAGGAGGAGGGAGGTGGGAAACATCATAAAATGGAGGAAGAAGATGGGTATAGGTAAGTATGCAACTGGCATACTATGTATTCATAAGATAGAGCCATGTAATAGGAAGGGGGAGGTAATCAGTGCTCACACTGAGCCGATTGTTGCTAGGGGAGGCGGCACCACACTGATTTTTGGGACCAGTACTCCCGGCATTTGTTCAAACAGCACAAATGTGCCTCCAGCTAAAGGCCTTCTAGCACAAAGGCCAACTTTGTATCAGACACAGATCTTCTTTAACCTAGTCTAAGATTCATCTTTCACTGTCATGTGTGACAGAATAAGAACTCATTTCAAACGCTGTTGACCCTCAACAAGCCAACCGGAGAGTCCTCATACCCACATGGCCAGAGTCTCTTATCTTCACTTCCTAACCTATTTATTCAAACCTAAGAGACCCCCATTCATCAACAAAGTCGCAAGCATTGAGAAGGACATTTCTGCCAAATTTCTCTCCATAATCTGCTGCCTCACCAGCACAGCCTCTGCAGCTTCTTGCCACCAAGCCCCCCCACATTTACAAGCAACCACTCCTTCCACCTTTCCCAATCTAGCCCTTCTTCAATCTAAGCACCCTTCTACTCCCCAAAATTTCTAGCACGCCAGACACCATCTCCACAGACCCAGCCAGAAAGTATTCCAACAAACAACGGTGCAGTTCTATTGAACTCAAAGTGATCCACAGGAAAATAATGTGTAATAAACAATGGCAACTTAAAGCGGTATAATGTTTAAAAAAATATATAATTTAGGAAATTAATTCCAACTCAATTGGACCACAGGGGGTAGTCAAAAATAATTCTTGGTAGTGTGTCATACAGAAGTTCTATACATATAATAGTTATCAACAGTGAAATTGAAGGTCGTGTATAGGTGCTCAGTGCTCAAGTGACAACATGGTAAAAAGATGCAAATGGTAATAACAGGGCCTATAAGATTCTTAGAGGCAGCAGATATAGAAATAATATTCATGAGTACGATAGCCCTCACTGTTATTAAAGAACCTGCAGTGCCCTACTGTTTACATCATTTAGACCCCTTATCAAAACCTGTAGAGTCATCATCAGGACATTGAGTGATTTGAGCCCCAACATATGATCGCTAATGCTTTACATACTGCATCAGTATGTAGAAAATAAAGTATGTCAGCTAGTCACATTAGGACAGTGATTCAATCCTGGTGACTCCAATGAACAATAAATGGAGGAATCAGAATTGATTGCCAGGACTTAGAGTGACCTTCAGATTGGGACAGTAGGTATGATTGTGCTCCCAAGCAAGGATAGAACACTCATTTAATGGAAAAGCTTTCCAGTCCACCCCACCTATCTATAAACACTGTGCAAATCTTCATAATTAACCTAGTTTTTTGCAAATTGGAGTACCGTGACATTCTCCTCCACGGCATCTCTTTATACTTGATGCTCCAATAGAAAGTATTTTATTTTTCACTTCTGACACCTTGTTCAACCTCACTTAATTCAGAACTTGGTGGTATGACGCAGAGTTTATTGCAGACCACTATATTAGTTCCTAGTCTTCAGGATGATGGTCCTGGCCCTCAATATCCTGCCAAGATGGTCTCCTGACACAATCCAAATCACTTTTTCTGGGTTTTACTTTCCACGTCTCACCTTACCAATATCTGTTTGTGCCAGATGCATTAGGTGATGCTGTTGCCATACCGCTCAGCCTAACTCCATCTTAAACTCTTACCACTTGGTATCCTTCCCACTGTTAAGAAGAGCCTCTAGAGTTAGTTCTTCAGATTCAAAGGGAGCCATCCCAACACTGAAAACTTTACAAGTAACACAGTCAAAATCAAGCAACACCCAAGTTCACTTCTGCCCACAGAGGCCAGCAAGTAGTCTTTTCACAATCTGGCCACTTTTGGATCTACATGGTGCTTTGCTCAAGACTCAGACCCTCATTACTACTTCAGCGGTCTTTTCGCAAGACCACCAAAGCCGCTGCCACCAACAGACCACCAGTGTTGGCAGTCCCAAGACCGCCATATTACAAGGTGCTTCAGATTTCTGCCCGTTTACAGGTGGAAATCCGACCCCGTCGGCCTGCTGATGGAGTAAGAGAGGTGGTTCCACCACCAGCACCGCCACACCAACATGACTCCGCCCGCCGCATTATGATGCGTAACAGGGCATGGCGGTGTCCTGAACGGCGGTGCAGTGCTGGCGGTGGAAGATGCCAGGATCCATCCCCTCCTGGACGACCATCTCACCGAAACAGGTAAGTGGACCGTCCGAAAGGGGGGGGCGGGGTGTTGGGTGCATGTGTGTGGTGTGTGTGTAGCGAAATGGGTGTGCGTGTGTGTATGTATGTGTGCCTGGGTGTGTGTGTCTGCATGCATGTGGATGAGTAGGCGTGTGTGTGTGCAAGTGTGCAGATGAGTGGGGGTGCATGGAGGTGTGAGAATGAGTGAGGGGGTGCATGGAGGTGTTTGGACGTGTTGGGGTGCGTGTGCAGGCAGCAGGAATGGGGATTGTCCCTGCGAAAAGCCTGACGGTATACTGCCTCATAATACTGCTGGCGGTTTGAGGCCCACCGCCGGCCTGCATGAGCTCACCGCAGGCTAGGCGGCGTTGTGGCAGTTTGGCTTCGGCCAAACTGCTGTACTCGTAATGCGGTGGTCTTTACCGCCGGGCCCGCGGTGGTAAGACCGCCACAGCTGTTGTGACGGTCTTATGACCACCAAACTTGTAATGGGGCCCTCAGTGTCTATGTGTACACCATCTGCCTATTGCTAGATATGTGTGCATATCCCATTTACAGTATATGCTTAGCTTGAAAACAAATTCAAAAGAGGAAGCAAATGAAAAATGAAAACAAATGTGTGATTTGTGGTCACTCATTAAAAAGATAGAGCATCATTGATTACTCTTTCCAAACAGCTGCAGGTGAGAGGTGTTGCTTTTAAGCTCAGAAGACCAATAAGGTGACCCTCAGGGATGAGGGACTTTGAAACTGTGACTAGCAACCTAATCCTATGTCAGAGATATGGAGACAGGCTTCCTTCCTTTACCCTTGATTACGTAATGTGAGACTGAAATGCCTATTGAAGTGGACAGGAGATGGGGCCACTTAATGCAATTAATGGTGTTCATTTTAGGTTGATTTCATGACAGTATTTGGAGTAGCTGAGAAATGAGGGGGCACTTTCAAATTATGTAGTCAGGTGTTTCACAGAAGGCACACCAAATATGATCAATTGCTTTCTAGCTACGTCTGCGCTATATAAGTACACCTACATACACGCATATGTGTATATACTGTTATTTGATTTTTAAAAGGGGGCTATCGGGAGAGCAGGTATTCAACTCCCAGGACATGGATTGATCGTGTAATGTTTAAAAACGTACAATAATTGTGCATCATTTTTACTCATAACAAGGACAATAAATTGGTGGTGAATGCAATTATGAACACAATAAAAATCTACTTCCTCGAGCAAAATGCTAATACTGTTCCGTTTAAAGTTTGGCAGCCATTGATTGAAAAGTACATTTTTCTCTTCACTTTTTTTGTTTATGTGAGTCATAACAGGCACGCTGAAGACTTAACTGCTTCAAAGCACTTAGCAAAGGCAGAAGAGCAGCCGGACAGAATCAAACATTTACAGAGCAGTCAATATTTATGTTCCAAGGTCAGAAAATAATGAATTCATTGAATGTCAGCTAGCAAGAGGGAACACAAAAGAAATACCACAACTTTAGATTTGTGACTCTTATATTCACACAGATTTTATGAGCTCTAAGGACGATTCCTAGAAGCTGATTCTCAGGATGTGGGGCACTGTGAGGCTGGCACTAGGCTATCATCAGCAGATTAGGGTGTCCCAGCCGGTGGTGGCATTTGACAGAGTCAAGATTTTGAAATTCCTTCATCCATTCTTTGCTGAGAAGTGCTTGTACTGTTCTGATAGAAGTCAAATAGCCCGACTGAGAACTGCTGCATTGTCCTAGAAGTATATGAATCCTGCAGATGGCTGATGAGCCTCTCCGGTAGTAGTACAGCAACAATGCAAAGAAGTGTTGATACTGCTCACTTCTAGTATACACGATCTGGTGGAAAGTGCTGATGTTCTCAATTGTCATTATAGAAACTCTACTGACACCAATTTAGAAGTGTCAGTACTGCCTCTTGGATAATTAGCAGCCCTCTGCCTGGTGCTGACCATGATAGGTGTAGCTGGACCTGATGAGGTGTGGTAGAACAATATCAACTTTTACATGTCGAACATTGCCAAGTGCAAGATATCAACTTGCACAATATGTCCCAATTTAGTAGAAGTGGCGTTAGAATAGTAAATCTACTTGCCCCAATACATAACAACTTTTGTAAGTTGATATCTTGAAGTCTACATTGCTGCACATTGATATTTGGGTCCTCAATATTTTGACATAAAGCCTCAGATGAGACATGTTGGGATTATCCATTACCAGAATATTACATCCTTGCTCAGATCTGTTGGCACTATTTTCTATTGGAATGGAAGACCTGCTCAGAGCTGCTTGTGGTATTCATTATAAGCAATGCACCCCATCTGAGACGCGATCATTACAATTATAGCAGCCCCACTAAAAAGTGCTGAAGTTGTTCATTTCATGTATGACAAATCTACTGAAAGCCCTCGTAATGTCCTACTAAAGTATTACACCCCTCTCATAAGTACGCATACTGTTCAACTTAAAGTATAGAGAATTACCGGTAATGCCCATTACTAGTATAAGAGTATAGTAACAAGTGTTGGTAATCTAACATTAAATGTGTGGCAGGAATGTTGAGAGGTGCCAGTATTATTGTAACGGTGATATGATAGGTTCATGAATTAAATTTCAGATTATTTGCTGCCCATCAGCACAAGCTCCAGCTCCACTTCTTGCCTTCATTCACACTGCATGGTGGTTCGTTCCCACAGTAAACTTATGTACATTTCCAGCAGTGATTGTTATACAAGGAGTTGGTATGCTTCAGCACTGAAGATCCCATGAGCTATAGGCCAGAGGGTGGCTTAGGTGTAAAGAACTTGCTAATGGCAATAGTCCCCAGCCTTTCCACCCATATATTTCAGAGCGGACATTGCTTTTGTGAAATGGGGTACACAATATAGGCATTGGGGCAAGAACATATAACCCACTTTCCCACTTTGTAGGTTTCTACTGCTCTCCCACATCTGTCTGTGATGTTGTGGGCCATCTAGCAGCTGTGACATATGCTGAGCTCTACTTGACATGGATCTCATAATATTACCTCCATTAGTTCCATCTGCTTTGAAGCCTGACTCTAGAAGACTTGGACAACTGGACATAAAGGAAAGATGCATTTCCCCGGACTCAATGAAGTGCATGTAACACGAAAAAGGCAGACCTATGTTTAGCGCTGTCTTCTAACAGAGCATCAGAGGATGACTGTATTCACCTCTTACAAGGTGGCTGCTTTACCCCCATACTTAGTACAAGTGTGGATCTATTGGTGAATATTTACTGATGTGATTTATGGAGAGAAGAGTTTAGCGGCCTGGAGAAGAGCTGCTATGATCCCAAGAAAGCATGCAAAAGACTCATCTAATTGAAAAATCTGCACGAAGGACATGGTAAGGACAAGTAGGCATTGAGCCACGAGATCCCTGACCCGGCTAGCCAAAAAAAAGACTAAGAGAAACTTCAGACTGGTCATGGAGCCTGCACCATCCCTGACACAGTAAAGACTCAGAAGGATGTACCTTTTATTTCCAGTCATAGTGGATTCGGGATGTTTCATACCCTTATAATTCTACTGTGAGATTTGGCTCCATAGGCAAAAGGAATTTGTATGCACCCATAACCATTATATATATATTTCTAATCATTGCAGATCCAGAGATTCAATTTCTATAGCTGTGGTTGATCCATACCCTTAAAAAACAATTCCCAATTGGAACTGGTGAAGCTTAGTGGTCCATCAGATGTCCCAGAACACGTGGGTGCCCACACCACAGACAAATCTTGCCTACGAGTAACTATTCACAAGATACAGGCCACAAATGTTTACTCACCTTTTGGAAAGAACAATGGGTTTAGAGTCCCTGTTTCTTCTGAAGGAATGTTTGAAAATGTTTCAGCTAGGATCTTGCCAAGTACTGTTTACAAAGAGGCTAAGTTGACCAGAAACTTGGACTTTCATTTAGTAACAAGCACTGTGCTCTACCTGAACATTGTACTACAGTTTTGTGTTGAACTTATGACTGAACTGTTGCATGAGCGATTTCTGGATTCTAAGCTAAGTGCATTAATTCCTTCTAGGGATAGTTGCACTGAAGCTGGACCTCTTCAAGAACTTGGTCAGAATCACTTCATCCTATATATAACCACTAGCATCAGATCCTCCCAGAGAAAATCTTTTATACTAGCTAGAGCCAGAGGAATCCTGAAGATGCCTGAGCGTACACAGGCACCGCTCCATAAGATAAAGTAGGTTATAGTGCCCAAAAGCCACCGATATCTTTTGCTAAGATGCTGGGTGCATTTCTCAGCTCCAGAAGGCCCTACCATCTACTAGATTTGTATGTGTCATATTTTCAACTCTTTTATTTAGGTACCTATAAATACAAATCTTTCATCCTAAAGGGTGGTGTTCCACAGATGTATCAGGAACCACTCAGGTAAAGGATGCTATTTTTTGTTTTTACAGCCTCTGTTTGTTAAGTAGAGTGTCATCTGTATGAGTCTAGTCACAGCATCCTTTAAGCACATGCCTCTGTCATCATGCTTCCACTCAACATATACACACTAACATAAGTTTATATCATCAATCATTATCACCATTCCAGGTCTTCACAGACCCATGGGCGGTGAGAGAACATGGGCGGCACCCTGCCTCTTCCAACCACCACTTTTCTGTGCCATACAAGTCTCTGCAGATCAGCATTGGCAGAGGAATTTTAAAACTGTGCTAACACAGCTCTCAAAGAGCCTGTCAGTGTGGTGCCAGTGTTGCTGTCTTTTCTGTGGAGAGCAGAAAACAAAACTTCAGCTGGCATGGTAGGAAATGCACATATGAGGGTGGTCCTCTTGCTACCTGAATGCCATCTACGGAGGTCGCAGGTGGCCAGGACTTTTTTGGTAGGGACTGAGAAAGGATGTCTGTTTTTAAAAATAAATGACAGGTAATGGAGTGTAAAAGTTGCAGAGAATGGTTGTAATGAGTTTCAGGACTTTGAGTCCTTTTATTTAGGTCTTGCATGTGCTGTCTGAAAGAGATGTCCTTTGTTCAATCTGTGGCCCATAAGCTTACCATTTGCTCGCTCCATTGTCGCTCTCACATCCTTTGTCTCCACTTGTCCATGGCATACATGTGCCACGCATCCTGTTGTGTTTAGCGCTCTCCCAGAGCATGGACCAAGTACTCGTGTCTATTCACTGCTCCCATTTTAGGAACTACTTTTTTCTTTGTCTTTTGAGCACTCCACATGAGTGCTCATGTTTTCACTCGCGTCATCTCCTGGCAGGTCCCACCCCTCTTATGGTCTTGCTTCCAAGCATTTTGATTAATGCAGTTTTCCCTTGTGGTCTCTGGGCGGCGCACCACGTCTGAGGAGCTGATGCTACTATAAACATTGTTGAATATACAGTGCTCTATGGCACATCGGAAGTAGGTCTAGTCTATGTAATATTAAAATATATTTTTCTTTTCCGCTCTACTGGTTTTACTAAGGTTAACTGTATGGCAATCTTACAGTGATAGAGAGGATGCGGCATAATGGCTAGAACAGCTGACTTTGAAGCTGGGGACCTGGGTTTACGTCTAAGTGGGAGGCACAACATCCCGTGATTCAGGTCAAGTCACTTAGGCGGTCATTCTGACTGTGGCGGGCGCCGCCCACCATGCGGTCACCGCCATTTGGCCGCTCTGCGGTCAAAAGACCGCGGAGGCCATTCTGGCTTTCCCGCTGGGCCGGCGGACGCCCGCCAAAGGAGCGCCCGCCGGCCCAGCGGGAAAGGCCCTGCAACATAGAAGCCAGCTCCGAATGGAGCCGGCGGTGTTGCAGGGGTGCGACGGGTGCAGTTGCACCCGTCGCGATTTTCACTGTCTGCTATGCAGACAGTGAAAATCATGCTGGGGCCCTGTTAGGGGGCACCTGCACTGCCCATGCCAGTGGCATGGGCAGTGCAGGGCATGCATGGGCAGTGCAGGGGCCCCCAGGGGCCCCACGACACCCGTTCCCGCCATCCTGTTCCTGGCGGTAAAAACTGCCAGAAACAGGGTGGCGGGAAGGGGGTCGGAATCTCCATGGCGGCGCTGCTTGCAGCGCCGCCATGGAGATTCAGCCCAGACAGGGGAAATCCAGCGGGAAACCGCCGGATCCCCTGTTCTGACCTCAGCTTTACCGCCGAAGTCAGAATGGGCAGGGAAGCACCGCCAGTCTGTTGGCAGTGCTTCCGTGGTCCTCTACCCTGGCGGTCGATGACCGCCAGGGTTGGAATGACCCCCTAAATCTCTCTGTGCCTAAAATTGTGTCCGTCTCTAATACAACTAGTGATCATGCAAAACACTCAAGTACCTTGAGGGTTGAGTTTGCACTATTCAAAAAGTGCAAACAAAGTAAAGGGAGCTCATCAAGTTTAGTTTGTTGTGAACATGTTTTGACTGTTGAGGAAGCATTTGTCCCCATTTCCTTCCTGTACCCGGGGAACGATGACACGCAGGACAGTGATGCTGAATAAGAGAACTTCGTTACTTATGGGAAACCTCTAGAGCCTCTAGAAGAAGATAATTCCCACTGACCTGAGATGATAATTTACTTCTTTCCCTGGGCTGCGTATATTATATCTAGAGAGCTCTGTGAGGCAGTCTGTGTAGCATTGACTGACTTTACAGCTCTACATTCTGCCTTCTTACAACATCTCAACTTTTCCAATGTACCAAACTTTCTTATAGACTTTAATGGGTGTCAGTCTCTGTAATAAATATGTAAAGCTGGGTACACCAAAGTGTTTATATTCGCCCTACATATACAAGCTTTCGCCCTCTTTGAAAACTGTGCAAGCTGGAGCAATACTTTTCTGCACACATTACTGTTTATACATGTGATTGTAACACAGCGCAGTACAGTCACATTGCATGATTGCCCTGCACTGTGTGGTACTGAGGCACTTGATACACATGGCTAAAACACATTGATATTGACAACGTCAATAGCTCTCAGATTGCCGCAACCTATTGGCTTTGCCAATGCTTATTTAATATTATGAAGAAGTGTTGTAATGCTGAGGATGTTTTAAAAACAATGTGAGTGGGGGACATGTAGGATACAGACAGGGGGGTGAAGTTTGGTGTGCATAATTGGGAAGGAACCCCAGCCCATATTACAGATGGGAAACCAGTTGTGCACCATGGTGCACCTTTAACAGGACACATATTGGGTTAATCCACCCTGTCATAATGAATGCACTGTCCCCAGCACAAACGTATACTGTCTGAAGCAGCTGCTTCACCGTTCTCTGTGCAGAAAGAAAGAGATCGTTCTGCTGATGAGTACTTTGAGTGACTGCACCCACCTGCAGGAAGGTGTCTTGGCAGTGCCCTAGTAGGGCGCACTGACAGTGCACCATTGGGTTCACAGTCAATTTGCCTCCTGGTGGCCTCTTTGCCTTGGTATCAGTGTCTATAATGGGGCGCAGGAACAAAGGCATAGTGGTGCCTCATTTGCATGAGGCCATACCCCAATGTAAATGTGATAACACCCCTCGAGATCATGCCAGTACTACAGGTGTGTTGATGTACTGTGTATTACATAAATGGCAACATAAGCATCTGCATCCCCTTCGGTATAACCAAGGTGTCCTAGGATGCAAAAAAACAGACCCACATGACTGGTGTGCCACTGGGGCAATTTTTATAATACAGCTCCATGTCTAAAATAAGGCAGGGGTCTGCGGTACATGTGTGTGACTCCCCCATAAGTCGTCTACCTCTGTCCAGTAAGGGGAGATGAATTAAAGGGGCATACATAACATAAGGTTGTAGGTGGGATAGCTATGAAAAAAGTGAAAGGTGATGTTTTCCACCTTGGAGTTCTGAGTGTAAATTTTAATTTTTTATTGATTTGTAGTGATGTATAGCACAGACGCATCAGGCTATCAGAAGGCTTTACACATAACAAAAGAATGCAGCATATAGTTTTGGATGATTTCGACAATATGTGCATGAAAATCATTTGAGTTTAAGCCTTTCAGTTGAGGCCTCAGAATCCACCAAATATGAGATTGCTGCAGAGTGGGAACTCATCTAGGATGTCATTGTTCATAAGGTTAAAAAAAATAGGCTACTCAAAATTTCTATAACAAAAATTTAGAATCATACTGCATTCTATGCTGTGTCGAGACCTTTACAGTGTTTAGCATTGAGCGGTTGGGGTGGGGGAAGATAATTGTGAGAATATTCCCCCATGGAAGTGTTGTTGGGGAGTAAGATTTTGAGCTCTGTTTGGAAGCTGGCAATAAAAGTGATTGCCCTGAATGAGAGTGATTTGAGTTCCATATTCTGGGATCGCTCTCTGAGAAGGTTTGATTGAGAGTTCTAGATCTTTAGACGACTAGAATTTCCAAAAGGAGAGGGATTGTGTTGTGGACAGTGCATGGTCCACCCAAGAGTACCAATTTATTGATTAGAAATCTGAGAGAGCTGTCTTGGACGACAGACTTGTGGGCAGAGCAAGCAATTTTTAACTGACTTTTTGGTTCTATAGAAAGTCAATTTAGTGACTGCAAAACTACAATGACATGGTCTGATCTTCTTTTGGTAGTTATCAAGTGAGCCACTGCGCTGATTGCTGCTTCTATGTGAGCCAGGTGAAATGTTTGGGATTCCAATCAACAGGAAAATACTGTAATCAGTTCTAGAAAATATGAGCTCTTTAAGCATCACTTGGAAGTATGTTTTAGGGATTATGAGCGTCAGTCTTTAAATTAGATAAATTGGGCGTTTCACCCGTCAAACAAAGGTGTTAATGTGAGCCTAGTTGTTAAGGTTTATGTCGATTTTGCTCTGTCCACAAATCTAAGCTTGGAATCCTACAAATTAGTTGCATCCAGCCACGTCTGGAGTGTTATTGAGCACTTCGGGGAGATGAGGTCTGTGTTTTCAGAGAGTTTAGTTTGAGGTGCTAGAGATACATCCAAGTTTTTAGTGTTTTTATGTTGTTGGCAAGTTTGTTCATGTCTCCAATCAGTGTATTGCAGAAACCAACATTTCAGTAATTAAAGAAGGTGCAGGGAGGCTCCAATACAAATTAAAGTGTAATGGGGAAAAAATCTATCCTTGAGGGACTCTTTGTTAGAGGAGAACAGAGCTGGATAGTGAGCACACTAGTTATATTTATTGGGAGCTGTTGGTTGGGTAGGACTCAAACTCTTGTTGTCTATTTGATATCATTCAGAACCTTTCAGTGAAAATATCTCCCTTATTCACAATTACCCTTCTAATATTCCATAAGTTATTGATATTTACTGTTTCATACTGTATCTGAGTTTCTAACACTTATCACATCCAAAAGTACCCTTTGACTTCTTGCCCCTTGCTACCGTAAGAGCCAAGTTCCCAGAGGGAGTAACTTGCCCAAGCAGCTGGAGTGCAATGGGATTTGTGGCCCTGTCCTACCAGTGGTAAACAACTGTAACCACACAAGACACTTCACAGTAGCCACTTATTGCCCCGGGTTCCAAGAAAAGCCTCACATACATATCTATGTTTGAATGAGAAATGCACTTATTTCTGCACGTCACACACTTCGCCCCTTCTCCGTGCATATTTTGTGCATTGTCATCAGTGTCTACCTAATCTATTATGGGCACACAAAGCATAACTGTTGCTGACATACATTTGTCTTCTAACTTCTCCCTTCAGCAACACCTTTTCTTAGAATAGAAAAAAAGGCTTTTGTGTGGATATAGTACTTTGAGCTCAGAAGTTAGGACATGGCTGAAACCTTATTGTTCGACATCTGGGCACACGAGTCATCAAAATGTGATGAATGTTGGTTGAAAAAAACCCAAACGATATTCATCTCATCAGTTATCAGCTGACCATGACAAACTTGTCTAGGTGAGTTTTTAGAATACAGAAGAGCAAAAGCAGGGTTGCAGCATTTTCACTAACCAGGCATTGCTTCTGTAGTGTCTTAGAGCTATACGTGCTACGACCCCGTACTTGGGGGTGGACTTAGGAAGGAAATTACATAATCAATATGGGTGGTGTCAGGGTGTAGTCCTAACAGTTGTGGGAATATTGTGAGTTAGTTACATGCTGGATACTGAAGAGTAAAGATATTAACTCTGACCTCCGTGTGTTCTTATGCATGCTTCTGCACTGGGAAGGATGCGGCAGCTGCCTCAAGAGTGAATCCAAGCAAGAGGAAGGGGTCACATTGCAATCCTAAATAAATCAAGCTGGAAGGAGATACTCAAACAACAAATAGCAGAAAGTGAAAGATCAATATTCCACTGACCTGAGCCAGGGCATAATTGACAAAGTCTCAAGTCTCAATCCAGTGGCCTATAAATCAAAGAAAACCAATGGCTGAATGGGTCGAACCAAAAGCCCACTCTATGTTTTAAGCAACAGGTTTGCTTTAATGGCTGTGCTGTTGCAATATAGAGCTAGATAAACTGATTCACACCTCTGTACAAATTGTGAAATTTGTAACCACCAGAAATGGGGAGTAATTGAAACAGGCATAGAAGGATGGCTTCCAGCAACAACTGGACTCGATTAAGGAGAACTGATCTAGTAGTAAAGCTACTGATGTTAAACACGGGCCCTGACTGAATCACAGTCTTGGCACTTCAATTAAAATGCTGCAATTCTCAGGAAATCACTTAATATTCCCTTGCCTAAAATGTAAATAAGTGAACTACAAATATAATGTAATTATATTATTCCAAGACATAATAACAGACAGTCTCCATCACTCCACAGCTAGGTCCTTACTGTAAGTGGTGGAACAGCTTACATTTGCTCCACCGGTGATGTCACAATCTTGACTTATATGTATGTACACGTAACATGATATATAATGCAGGATTCTAGTGTTATTAAATATAAAAGTGCTACATCCTTATTAAACAAAACGTAATAATTTAAGAGTGCTGACAAAACTATCCTCAATTTAATGGAGTGTATTAGTCTTAAGAAAGAAGAAGAATGTCTGTAGGTGGGTGTACTAATGTTTACAGTTAACGTTGAAAATGTAGTTCTGGGTTATATTGATGTTCATGCAGTTACAGGTTTTGCATTTGTATTGCGTATCACATGCATCTTAATTGAAATTATGTAATCAACATTTACATGAATGATTGAAATTAATATGTGCACAGTATAATGTGAAATTGAATGTTCATTACTTCATAGTATTCCCAACTTGACTTGATTAGGACTGTGTTTTTTTAAAGTGAGAATTGTTCTCCATTTCTGCTAACGTGTAATTTAATTTGAGGTGCATTCACACAATGTTTTAGTTTTGAAATAGATGTGTTATTGACTTAGCATTAGGGAGTCTGACAAACAGACCTTGATGAAAGCACATGGAGAAACCATGAGTGAGATGACTGTCCTTATTCATGCAAACAATGTCCAGCTGACCAAGGACACTAGAGTTCTCAGGACGGATATTCTTTGTCTGTTGCAAGTTTAAAATATGAGACAGAATAATACAATGGAACATGTGGTGGTGTGACTGAGGGTGTTCCCTAACAGGATTGTGTGGTATTAACTAGCATTCTCATAGATTGATTTTACTACACTTTTCTCTTGACTGGACTGACCTTCCCCCTTTTGTCCCTATGCTTTGCTGAGTGTGGCTTGAGCTAACCCTTGGATCTCTCTAAGAAGTCTCTTGACCAAGCTTCTGAAGTGCTGATACCTTCTTTCCATTTCAGACTTGTGTGTCCTATTGGAGACAATTTTTCTTTTGCTTAGCCTTTGACTATTTTGTATTCTTTTTAGTTATCATTCTGTAGATCCATTTAAGTAGATGCCCTTAGATTGTGCCCATGTATAGAAGGGAAGATGGAAGAATTTTCTCTAAACATCAAATTTTATTGCTGATATTTTGTATCACTGTAAGGGAATTCTTGGTTTGTCTTATGTCAATCTGTCTAAATTTCTTCAGAAGATTTGGCTATCCAATCATTATTTTGTATATCTATGGTATCTTTTTGAGATTTCTTCACATTAACCTGAATGTTAATTTGTAATAAAACTTCTAATTTTATTTCCGATTTAGGTCTTTATTGTGTGTCCAAAATGGTTACACTGTAATTCAATAATACATGTTTGTGATCTAATTTTCTAAATTAATCCCTTTGAGGAAAGGAAAGAGCCATCGTCTAAAGAAGAAGAACTAAATGCTCCATCCGTGGTGTTACACAGAAGCAAGGAGGAGGGGTGGTAGAGTGGCACCCTACTGAATAGTTTGACCTCCGTGACACATATGTTTTAATCTTGGCAGCACATTGTGTCATTCTGGGCAACTTGATTTTTCAAGGCTCACCTCCTTTTGCTTATTTACCAATACTAATGTTTTGTTAAGCATTATGTATAGCATTAGGGACGTGCAGTGTACATCACCAAGCAGGGCCACTGGAATTACATGTCAGGGGAGGAGCAAAATATATATCGGTGTTACTAAATAATGGAGCAGGAAAAGCCAAATTATTCAGCGTAAACAACACAATTTGTGATAGTATGACCTCATTATTTTGTCATTTTTAGGGTTGAGCCTTTGACAGCATGCTCTAGTGCATGCATCTCACTTGTGAGACACTGCTGTTAACTCAAGCATTGGCAAAACCAATAGGTCTTACCTATGCATAAGCTATTGACTTTGCCAATGTGTTATAGCCATGTTGTACACCAGCACAGCTGCTGTTCAGTATGGCTAAAAGTTAGTAGTGTAGAGGGGAGTGGCATGGTGTGCCATAGAGTTGAATGGCCAAGAATGGAGTAGAGTGTTGTAGAGTGGAGTGGCAGAGATTGTCGTCTATTGGAGTGGCGTAGTGCGGAGTCGCATAGAGTTGCATACCCTGGAGTGCCGTAGAGTAGAGTGGTGTGGTGTAGAGTGCATTGCTGTAGCTTGTTGCAGAATGTAGTTGTGTAGATTGCAGTGGCAGTGAATTTAGTGGTGTAGAATGCAGTGGCATAGACTAAAGTGTTGCATAGTACAGTGGAGTGGCACAGAGTGGAAGGGGCAGAGTTGAGTGCAGTGGCGTATACTGCAGTGGCATACAGTAGAGTGGTGTAGAGTAGAGGCATGTAGAGTGGTGCAGTGTGGAGTGTCATAGATCTGAGTGATTCAGAGGGCAGTGGAGCGGGGTAGACTGGAGTGGCATAGAGTGCAGAGTACAATTGAGTGGCATAGGGTGCAGTGGTGTAGAGTGGTACAGAGTAGAAAAGCATATAGTGTTGCAGAGTCGAGTATAGTGCTGCAGAGTGCAGTAACATAAAATGGAGAGGTGCAGAGTAGAGTGGCATAGAGTTCAGTGGCAGAGAGTGCAGTGTTGCAGAGTAGAGTTTCAGAATGCAGTGGTGTAGAATGGAGTAGATATGCATAAAGCACAGTGGCTTTGAGAACAGTGATGCAAAGTAGAGTGCAGTGGTGCAGAGTGCAGTGACATAGAGTGCATTTGTGTAGAGTGCATTGGCGTATTGTACAGTGGTTATGATTAGAGTAGGGTGCAGTGGCATAGAGTAGATTGTTTCAGAATAGAGTGAAGTGATAGAGTGCAGTTGTGTAGAGTGGCATAGAGTGTAATGGTGTAGAGTAGATTAGAGTGGTGACAGTGTATTGGTGTAGAGTGCAGGAGCATAGAGTTGAGTGTTACAGAGTAAAGTGCATTGGCGTACAGCATGGGTACTCTGAAATATTTGCCCACGGGCTACAAAGTATGGTCTATGGTGTGTCTAAGAGACGCACTAATGCCAGCAGGGTGTTAGTAAGGGGTCATGGTGGGCGTGGGAGGGAAGCAAACCATGTACCTCTAGTGGCTAATTTGCACAATGTGAAACCAGGAAACCTGGGTCAATCTCGGCTTTCTCCTTGACCAAACTGTATGATCCTAGGCACTTTTCTTTTTTCTTTATTATTGCATAAATAGGATCTCGAAATACATGTCAGAATGTGTGCTGTACAAAACCTTCTCCTGTGTTTGATTATAATATTGTTCACATATATTAGCAACATAGGCATAGGTGCATATAACAACTGATTTTCATCTTAATGAACTATTGGCAGTGTTGTCATAAAAGGGTGTGGAAGCATGAAGGTTTCTAAATTCATGTTTGAAAACTATCACTTAAAAATGCCTCTCAATGCAGTGGTATGGTAAAACACTTCATCATGTTAATGAAAAACACTTTTTATTAAGAAACATAAGCCTAGATTTACGCATTTTTTGCAAGATGTCTTTAAAAATAAAGGTGTTCCTAAAGTGAAGTGGTGCAGGACACCACCGTAGTTACTTCATAACGTCAGACAACCTGTAAATAAATGCTTGCCCATTTTTTAAACATTTATTTCTGAATATTAGTCCTCAGCAAGTAAACAGCAGCCCATTCTGCTGTTCACCAGGGGAGCTGCATGCAGAGGTCAAGAGGGCCTCAAGTGCCCCCTGGACCGCACTTTGAGGATCACTGCTGTACAGTGTATTGGCTAACAGTGCAGTGGTATAGAGTGCAGTGTTGAAGAGTGGTGTGGAGTACAGTGGGGTAGAGTGGAGTTGTGCAGAGTAGATTGGTGTGGCCTAGACTGGAGTGGTGTAGAGTGCAGTAATGAAGAGTGCAGTGGTGTAGAGTGGTGGAGAGTGCATTGGCACAGAGTAGAGTGGTAAAGGTTAGAGTAGAGAGGCGTAGCGTGATGTGGCATAGAGTGGAGTGATGCAGAGTACAGAATCATTGAATGGAGTTGTGCAGAGCAGATTGGTGTGGCCTGCAGTGGTGTAGAGTAGAGGAGCGAAGAGTGCATTGGCACAGAGGAAAGTGGTAAAGGGTGGAGTAGACAGGCACAGCGTGAAGTGGCGTTGAATGCAGGAGCGTAGAGTGGAGTGGTGCAGAGTGCAGTGGTGTGGAGTGGTGTAAACTGGAGCAGTGCAAAGTAGAGTGCAGTGATGTGGAGTGGTGCAGAGTAGAGTGGAGTGTTTTAGAGTGGAGTATTCATGGTGTAGTAGCACACTGCCATTAGAGACAACACATTTTCAATTGAAATGACTATTACATTTGCACAGACATAGTTTTACTAATAAAAATATATAGGGCACAGATGAAAATGTGTGGAAATTGCATCACCTAGTTTAATGATTTGTTTTGATCACCTTAAAATATTTGTTTCCAATAAACTTCAGAAATAAGAAAAAATGTGCTTCATTTGTGCATCTAATTTTGATGTATTATGAAATACTTACATAGTTTATTTAACGTTGTCATGTGCTAGAACACACTCTTTCTTACCCCCAGAATCCAGCAAGATTATCACATAAATCCTCTCACTTTGAAGTCAGAGGAAGAAAAGTAAACAAGACCCCTAGGAAGACAGCACCTGACATTTGCCCATTTTCTTTGAATGCACAGCAAATGTGATGAGATAAGAACAAGATTTACAGGCCAGTTTACAGAATCTGAGCACTTGGAAGGAAACTATGAATAAGGTTTTGGCAAATAAAGGTACAAACTCAAGGTGGACACCCTAAACAAAAAGCCACCTAATGAAAAGCAGGAAAATGTGAGTTACAAACTGTTGCATCCATTCCAGCCTGTAGCATGCATAATAGCATACCATACATGGAACTCTTCAGCGTACAACATGTAACTAACTGATGATATCCTGATAACCATTAAACCACACCCTGACTTCTCCATTATCTATTACCTAAGGTCTTTCAAAAGTCCTCTCCTAAGTACAGGTCCTGACACATACAGTTTTAAGACTGTACACAAACCACAAACCCAGTGGCAAGCGACGGGCATAATGCATTCCTAGGTCAGCTTTCTGAATGTCCCCAAGATGTCTTTAGCAAACAGCTGCAATGTCTTAAAAAAGGGCTTGGAGACTGCCCGTTTCTTACCATTTGCTAGCTTGCACGGCACTCTTCTATACAGCCTTGTAATTGCTCAATGCAGGCCTAGTATCATTTTGTTCCTTTCTGTGGAGCAGGGACCAAGCACTGATTGATCCAACTTGATTAGTGCCCGTCCACTGCTCCTGACATGATTGACATACTGTTTTGTTCTTTTTAACTTGTAGTGGCCCGCAAACTGAAGGTGTGTGGCTGGCATAAACGTACAGCAGGACAAACCAAATTGCAAAGTTTTATTTTCTCTAGTTAACTTTCTTTTATTTTGCTATGGTTTGTTTTCTCACTTTTCATAGGCATTGTTCTCAAAAGATGACGATCATCTTATTCTAAATATCACATAGTGTAATTTCCAAAATTATGCTTTAGCATATAATCGTGCAGTACACCCCAATCCACCTCACTCCAATCCATGCCAATCCGACCTACCTCACCCTACACAAATCTGTCAACATCAGGACAGTGCGCGCTCTACGGGCAACATAATGCAAAATGACAAACCTTATGCAATGTAATAATTCATGCATTATGTGTTGATATTGCATATTAACTTTTTGCATTGCAGGTATTTATCTTGAAATGTCATTAATGCTGTTTGTACTGTATTGTTTATTTTCAAGCCTTTCCTGCAGCCTGGCTGGGTGTGGCATGTGGGCGGGGCTTGGGTCTATTTAAGGAACCCAGCCCAGCTCCACGTGCTCACTATTCAGAGGTCCCGGTGCAGAGCAGCAGCATTTTCCTCAGCTCCTGTTCCGGGGGCCTACTTGGGCATTTCCTGGCCCTGTCCTCATTATCTTGCTGAACTTCAAGCAGGGCGTAAAGGCGGAGGTCGGGGTAGGCTCCCCGACTCGGTGTCTAGAACAATTTGAGTTTTTGCCTTTGTGATTTACAGTGTGCACGATTTATTCTTGGCACTTAACCCTTGCAGTTCGGATCGGCAGAGTGCGCGATCATTTCGAGGCATTTGAATCTTGATGGTTGAATCAGCAACAGTGTGCGCGATTCATTCTTGGCAATTAACCCTTGCAGTTCGGATCGGCAGAGTACGCGATCATTTCGAGGCATTTGAATCTTGATGGTTGAATCGGCAACAGTGTGCGTGATTGATTCATTCTTGGCAATTAACCCTTGCAGTTCAGATCGGCAGAGTGCGCAATCCTTTCGAGGCATTTGAATCTTGATGGTTGAATCGGCAACAGTGTGTGCGATTCATTCTTGGCAATTAACTCTTGTAGTTCAGATCGGCAGAGTGCACGATCATTTCGAGGCATTTGAATCTTGATGGTTGAATCGGTAACAGTGTGCGTGATTCATTCTTGACAATTAACCCTTGCAGTTCAGATTGGCAGAGTGCGCAATCATTCTAGGTACTTGAGTCTTGATGTGCAGTCTGGCAATAAAGTGCGCAATAATTTCTGGGCAATTAAATCTTGAAACTTAGATCAAACAGAGTGTGATCTTTCTAGACAAAACAAGTTTAGTCAGTTTGCCTATTCTACAGTATCATTCATGAATCCTATAGCAGTTAATTCTTTGGGAACAAATGCACTCATTGACTCTTGTTGTGACGTAATTTCTATTCTAAGGATTAACTTGAGAGAGTTCAATGTTACGATTATATGATTATAAAAAGGCCACATTATTGAAAAGTTCTTGATCTCTCATGTTATTAGAGCATAAAGAATTAAAACAAAGTTCATGAAGATTAATGTGAATGATCTTGCTAATGTGTTCTTAACTCTTGCTTCCACAGGTCTCCTTCCCCGCTGTTCCCAAACTAAACCCTATCCCACGCTTGGTCATTCTTTAACTCTGTGCTATGATAGCTAGTAGAGTTTGGAGCAGCCAAGAGGTGGACATATTGGGAACAGGCGCAAACCCCGAGGATCCGGCCTCGCTGACACAATTCACCCCACTTGATCCAATCCACCTCAGGCCAATCCACCCTACTCCAATCCAAACCACTCACCTCAATCCAGTCTGCTCCAATTCACCACACTCCAATCCTCGCACTTCACTCCACTCCAAATTGCCCCACTCCAGCCTGCCCCATTGCACTCCAAACCAATTTGCCCCACTTCAATCCAAAATAATCTGCCCCACTCAAATCTAAACAATCTGCCCCACTCCAACCCACATACTCCAATCCGCCCCACTCCAATTCAACCAACTCCAATCCAGTCCACCTCAACTCACCCCAGTCCATCCCAATTCACCCCATTCCAATCCACCCCACTCCAGTCCAGTCCACTCCACCCCAAACCACCCCCTCCGCAGTCCCAATCCAATCCACCCCACTCCATCCCATTTTAATTGAATCCACCCCAACACACTCCAGTCCACTCCACCCCACCCCACTCCAATCCAGTCCACCCCACTCCAATCCAATTCACCCAACTCCAGTCCAGTGGATCCAATCCATTCCATTCTGATCCAATCCACCCCACCCAGTCTTATCCACTCCACCCGACTGCAATTCACCCTACTCCATAATACCCCACTACAATCCAATCTGCCCCACCCCAATCCAATCCACCTACCCCAGTCCTATCCCTCCAATCCCATCCCCACCCAATCCAATTAAATTCACCCCACACCAATCCACCGCAATCCAATCCACCTCACCGCATTTCAATCCACCACATCGAGTCCACCCATTCCAATCCACCCCAGTGTACCTTAATCCACCCCACTGCCTCAAACTACTCTAACCTACTCCACCCGATTCCAACCCACTCTACTACACTCTATGTCACTACACTCTATGACACTCTCTGCCACTGAACCACTGATCTCTATTCCTCTTTACTCAACTCTACGACACTCTACTCCCTCTACGCCAGCAAATCCACTCTACAACACTCTGCTCCCCCACTCCACTCTACTACACTCCACACCACTAACTTTTAGCCCTGCTGAACAGCAGCCACACTGGTGTATACCATGGCAAAAACACATTGTCAAAGCCAATTGCTCTTGTATAGGTGAGCCCTATTGACATTGCCAGTGCTTGATACATATGTTAATACTATCTAGGCAAAGGTTTCACCTCATTAGTAGCAGTCTGAAACCTAGATACTGCAAAACCCAGCAGAAAGTTGAGTAGTAAGCCTTTGCAAAGGGCCTTCCACTGCGTATCAACACGTGTTGCTGTGGTTTAGTAACTTTTGATCCATTTGACCTACAAACAAATCCGGCTTTGTTAAAATCTGCAAATAATGCAGCAGATGATGGATTATGTGGCAACTGTGACAAATCCAAAATTATGCAGATGCTTCTCAGCCACAATATTAAATAGTTCCACTGGCCGTGAACATCCATCAGTCCTCTTCTGTGGCAGACACCACATGCAAACACCCTATAAGAAGAAAGGCAGTCAGTTTGCTCGCTCTGCATTTTTCTTATGCAGTTGCTTACTATGTACTCTGAGCAAAGATTGACTTGTTACACTGGAAAACTCCAAACCTGTGTTAAAACCTTGAATCAACTTCTTATACCACAGTCATTTGGATGTTTTCCATAGTGGGACAGATGTTGTAGTTTGAGGCAGTCCTTCTTGTGGCATTTGTATATGTGACATAAAGTTATAGCAAGCATTGGCAAAGCTAGTAAGCCTGGTGTTGGCTGCAGCCTTTGGGTTTTATAAATGCTTGGTTTGATTATAGACATGGGTTCTGCAAAACGTTAGTGTTGGGGAAGCATCTGGGACCAGCGTTTTTGGTCCTGGGCTCAGGAGCCATCTAGGGAAACCTACCAAATCCAAACATTCCTGAAAACTAGACACCTGAGGGAGTCCAGGGAGGTGTGATTTGCGTGGATTCCTCCAGTGTTTTCTTACCCAGAATCCTCACCAAATCTCAAATTTAGCTACAAAATCTCATTTTTCCCACAATTCTGTGTGGGATCACCACACTGGTACAAAGTTCCTACCACCCAACGTTCCCCTCAGTCTCCTGGTAAAAATGATACCTCACTTGTGTAGGTGGGCCAAGTGCCTGTGACAGGGAAGAGCCAAAAACATGTTGACAATGAGGGGGAACCAAAGTGGGTCCAATAGGGCAGTTTGAAAAAAAAACATTTTTAGGCTGACAAGTGGGGCAGACTTTTTATCTGTATAGATGCAACAATGCTGGGTGGTAGGAATTTTGTGTATTTCTGTAGATTCCGGAAGGTTCCATCACAAAAATGTGGGAAAAATGTGCGATTTCAAGCAAAGTTGGAGGTTTGCAGGGCATTGTGGGTAAGAAAATGGTGCAGGGTGCATGTGAAGCACACCACCCTGGACTCACCCGGATGTTTAATTTTCAGATGTGTCTAGGTCTCGTAGATTTTTCTACATGGCAGCATCCCAAAGTCCAAAAAGTGCAGCCCTCACCATTCCAAGTGAGACGATTTTGAGAGTTAGACAAGCTCTCATGGCCCAAATGTACAACCAAAATCTAAAATAATTAAATGTCCTCTTGCTTGCTGTGGGATAAGATGTTTTAGTGTGCGTGGGGAGAGCTGAAAGACTGTTACCCCCTTCAGTTGGGGTGGAGGCATAACCATGCCCATGCTGGTTGGTAGCCACCACCCCACTATTTTTTTTTTAATTCCCTTGCATCTAGTTGGCTTTCTCCTCCCGCCTGGAGTGGATCAGGGGTAATTTCCCCATCTGCCCACCGGTGGGCAGAACAACTTTGTCCCCATTTATTTGGGGTGGGGTATGGCCATAACCCCACCCTCTTTAAAAAAAAAAAAATCTTCCCTGGTCTCTGGTGGGCTTTCTGCCCCCCTTGGAGGGGGGGCAGAAACGGCCAACAATAATGTGCCCCCACGGGGAGCGACCCTTGCCCAAGGGCTGCCCCCGAAACAAAACACACACACACACACAACAATCCCTGGTGTCTAAGTGGTTTTTGCCCCGGGGGCAGATCGGCCTAAATAAAATAGGCCAATATGCCACCAACGGGGGCAGAAATGGCCTTAAATAAATGTGCCCGCCGGGGGAACGACCCTTGCCTAAGGGGTTGCTCCCCTTGCGTGAAATTGGCACAAACAAAAATCCCTGGTGTCTAGTGGTTTCTGCCCCCCCCTTGGCTGCAGATTGGCCTAATAAAAATAGGCCAGTCTGCCCCCAATGGGTGAGGAAATGGCCTAAAAACCATTTGCCCCCCAGGGGAGCGACCCTTGCCTAAGGGGTAGCTCCCCAGGTGTGAAAAATAAAAAATAAAAATTATCCCTGGCGTCTAGTGGCTTCTGCCTACCCTGGGGGTAGATCGGACTAATTACAATAGACCTATCTGCCCCGAGTGGAGGGAGGGGGGCAGAAAAGGCCTTAAAAAAAATGCCACCTTTTGGGAGCGGCCCTTGCCAACGGGGCCGCTCCCCTTATGCATGAACAAATATAAACAAAATCCCTGGTGTCTAGTGAGCATTTCTGAAGCCAGATCGCTTCAGGAGTTTCCTTTCCTTTCCTTTCATACCTCTGCCTGCCCCCACCCGATTGGAAGAGACATGCAAGGCATTTGTCTTCTGATCGCTCTGGAAGCTCACAAGGGCGACCTCTGATGAGGTTGGCGCGCGATTGTACGCTGACGTCATCAGATGTCACTAGGGAGGAGAGGCGGGGGTTGGGGGTGGGAGGGGAAGCAATTTCTCTTCCATCCCTGCCCTAGAGGGGTGGGTGGGAGGCCCATGGAGGGGGTGCTAGCGCCCCCCCTCCCTGTGGGCCCGGTGCCTGACAAGCTGGCCTCGTCCTCGGCACACGGCAACTGTGGCCGAGGGCGAGACCAGCTCCTCCAGGGCACCGTAGGGGTTAAAGGAAAACGGGAAATATTTCAAAAACAAAAATGAAATGTTTTATTTTTATTTTTTCAGAGCAGGCAGTGGTGTGTGGGACTACTCCCTGCTCTGAAAAGATATTTTAGCTACCATTTACAGAGGGGACCATGCCCATGGGGACCCCTTCCCGTTTGCAAATTGGTTAGCACCAATTTGAAATCGGTGCTAACTGCAATTGTTTTGTGACCACATTCACGGTCACAAAACAATCATACATCGCACTGCGACTCGCAATTAGGAAGGGGACACCCCTTCCTAATTGTGACTCGCAAACCTATTTTGCGATTTATTAAATAGATTACCGAATCACAAAATAGGGTTTGTACATACCAAAATGCTTTTTTCTTGTTGCAAATGGCCTGAATCGGGCCATTTGCGACAAGAATAAAGGTACGTACATCTGGCCCTAAATGACAGATTTGCATTTTGTGTAATTATGCATAATTTCACTTAAATTTCCTAAAATTACGCAAAATTGATAAATGGGACCAGTGGATGAAGAAGCTGACTGAAAGCCCCTCTAGTTAAGTATATGATACTTACAACGCCAGACCTAACAAGCTAGTCAGGCCTTAACAAGGCTTCAATTTTTTTAATCTATGTATTTTTTAATTTTACATACATATACAATAGACATTAAGAGCGTAACAATAGTGAAACAGGAAAACTCCCTGATCCCATTCCTGCTTTTACACAATATAATAGGGCATCCTGTTTGCACCAAAAGGACCATTATTGCTGTTTTTCACTCTCATTTAAGGGACATTTATGCTGACCAGGGACCACTCCAGCCGTGTGCCATTGAAGATTACTTGTTGGAGACTCCGCTTCAACAACCTCACCCATGACGACTGCGATAACCTAGATAGGCCCATCACAAGCGAGGAAATTCTTGCAGTCATTCGGTCAATGAAAACGCCCAAAATGCCTGGAAATGACTGTCTTCCTGCTGAGTTTTATTGTAGATATATAGATATCCTAGCAGACAAGCTCCTAGAGGTCTTTGAGGAAGCCCTCCAGAAAGGCACCCTTCCCATCACGCTTCGGTAAGCTCTTATAGTAATGATTCCCAAATCTATTAAGGAACCCAGCCTCAGCATACAAACCCATCTCCCTTCTAAATATTGACATTAAGATACTCAGTATTGTTCAGGTAGCCTGTCTCCTTCCGCACCACCCATCCCTTGTACAAATGGATCACTCAGGGTTTATCCCTGGGAGAAGCATGCTACATAATCTGTGACTTCTCTCCTATGTATACTATGCCTCGCGAAGTCTAGATGACAAGTTTGCAATGGCCCTTTTAGATGTCAAACAAGCGTTCGACTCTCTGAGCTCTACAGCAAGTCCTGAGAAAGAACGGGATGGGGCCCACATTCATACAATGGATTCAGCTCCTATATACAAACCTTTGTGTCCGTGTGCGCTCTGGATGGGGAGTTTCTGGCTTGATTAATCTATGCAGTGGGGCAATAGGCAAGTCTGCCCTTTCACGCCACTTCTGTTCGTGCTCGCAATGGAACGCCTGGCTGTCAGACTTCGTAAAATAATGGATCCCTGAGGGATTACAATAGGGAAGACCGCCCAAGTGGTCTCCCTTTATGCAGAAAAGGCCCGAATATATTTTCATCGTCCAACCTACTTTGTGCCCATGTTCCGGCAAGTGATGCAGAAATTTCGGGAAATCTCCGGGCTGCGGGTTAACCCTCCAAGTCCCGACTCTATCTTATGAGCTCCTTGATAGGAACTTCCCTAGAAGATCTTCCCTTGGTAGGGCTTCCTGGGAATTACAAGACATCCGATGTTTGGGAATTTGCGTAGCATCTACAGAGTAGGCCTTCCTAGAGTTTAACATTGGGAGAGTAATCCAAGGCCTGGAAGCCTCCATACATTTCTGGAGAAACCTGCCTCTCTCTTTTATGGGGAAACTAGCTATCGCAAAAATTATATTACTCTACAGATGTTTATATGTCCTTCAGAGTACATTCTTCATGATCCCACGTCTCTGCTTCAAGATGATTGATAGCCTGATAGTCGACTTGCTATGGGCAGGCAAGCGTAGGTGAGTATGTCTCTCCACGTTAAAGAGACCATGGTCCCACAGCAGTGTAGAAGCCCCTTGCATGGAACTTTATTATATGAAGGCCCACTTACAGCATGCCATCTCATGGCTAGATACGAAGCACTCCTGGGGAAAAACTCCTTCTGAAGTGCTCTCATACAGATCGGGCTCTCCCAACACTATTGATGAGTGGCTCATGGGTCCCCCCTGAAACGCCTTATCTGATACATCAAGTAACCGGGGTTTGGGAGGGAGCCATTAAAAGGGTGCTCCAATGAGCCCCATATGCTCCAGAGTTGCCGCTCTGGATACTGCAAACTTTCCTGCAAGATAACGCAATCTATGTCCCTCCAACGATAGAAAGGTGAAGGTTGTCACACACTGGGGGTTCTATACCCAGAAAGGCACTTTATCACATATCCTGAGGCAGTATAATCCTTTGGCCTAGGTCCAGGTCAATTCTTACAATACCAAAAACTCTCTGCCGCAGCGAGAGAGAAATAACCCACATTCCTTGAAGACCCACCTAGCTCTGTCACTCTTACTACCTTAATGGAGATGGATGGGGGTCGACACTTGGTGTCACATCTGTATAGGGCATTAAATGAGGACCTCCTGAAGAAACCCCCTCCTGATTCAGGGTAGGTGGGAGGGATTGCTATTGGAACCCATGACAGAGAGGGATTAGGTATGTGTCTATGAGGGAGTCCACAAGGCCAGCTCCAACACTAGGTTTAAACTCACACAATATAACTTTATCCATCAAACTTACCTCTCTCCCAAGACTCTTCCTGTCATTTACCCTACACGTTCTGACACGTGCCCCCAATGCCGAAGCATCACAGCGCACTTCATAAACATGATTTGGGACTGTGTGGCCCTCTCCTTATACTGGCAACTGCTACTTGACAATCTCTATAGAGCCTCTGGATGTAAGGATCACTACAAATCTGCCAAGTGATACTAGGATTAATCCCCTCCCCCTCTGGTAGGAATCTTAGCAGGAAATTCGTCCTACTGGGCCTTACATTAGCAAAACACTGAATAGCCATAAAATGATGAGTATTCCCCCCCCCCGAGTACACCGACTGGCTCAAGGATGTCACTGAATGGGCCACGGCGGAAGAGGTCTGCATTATAAATTGGAGGATGATCAACAGGTTTGGGTGGCTATGCTTGCTGATCTTTGAGAATCCTACACCGCGGTATCCACTGATCACTTATCTAATACTGTAAATGTCCAAAGAGTTGAATAGCTTTGCTGAACCATTATTTTATTACTATGTATACGTTTCTGACTACTATCAAATGATAGGTCTTGTACAAGAGTGGGGGCGGGAGGGGTTAAAAGTGCTGAGAAGGTCTTATTAATGGAATATTTGACTTATCTGCCTTCTGTTTAAATATACGACATTGTAACTGGTTGCCTCATTACAAAACTCAAAAAAGATCATTAAAAAAAAGAGTGTAAGAATAATACAAAATAATAAAAATGCCTCCTTCTACAGTTGGCGTCCAAATGTCTGGGGAAAAAAGTAAGTAAACAAATGTAAGGCAGAAGAGGTCGGCCAGCCCTGACATAAAAGTGAATTTCTTTTGAGGTGGAAATGCACGTGTGCAAGGTCACAATAATGTCGTTCACAGTGAAGAGATTCAATGACTGAAGTGGGCAGACCTTTGCCAAGTGCTGCAGGATGTGCTGGGCGGAAACAACAGTGATTCACATTTGAAGAGACCAATGGATGAAGATGGCTGACTAAAAGTTCAAGGTATGTATTTTAATTATGACTTTAAAAAAAAAAACCTGAGGCTGGCGAAACAGCTAAAGCTGTTTCTAAGCCAAACCTAAAATGTATATTTAAACAAATTCTGGCTTGTCTATAGCACCATATTACCTCACTACTAACCTCTGGGAAGGACAGTTCCCTGTGGCATAGTGTACAAGTCAATCATTTACCCCACCTCTGCACCAACTTATCAGTGTGTGACCTTGTGCAGGCCTGCAGAGCCAGAGAGGTCAACAGTGACACTGACAACTTGCACCTTAGATGTCCGTTGTTGCATAAATAACCCTCATTAACACATATATCTTCTTTTTATAGACTGATGTGCAGGCTTTGCTAGCACCCTCCTAATTATAGTGAAAGGTTTACCTTTGGGCGATAAGATGAATTACGGGATTTACCATTATCATTATTTGGTTTGTCTTATCACAGTTGTTATCTAGAGAATAATTGTTTACTTACTTTTACATTTCTTCCAGAATAGTACTAGGTAATCAGTTGGTGTCTTCCAGTCAACGATTGTGCACAGGAAAGCTGGTTCCTTGAAGGAGATGTGATTATACCTTCTGTTTCACCAAAATAAGAAATTTATGAGTTGAGAAAATACTTAGTAACTTTAGGAACATAAGGAGGTTGAATTCTAGCTTGTGTACTCAGTTAAAGCGAGATCTCAGTACAATGTAACCACAATGGCATTAACATTGCCTCAACTGCTGTATTCCGAACCTCCTCACTCAACTGGAAAGCCATTGATGAAAGCTCCCTACAATACAGGAAGCGCAGGATGAAAGCTCCCTACAATACAGGAAGGGCAGGATTAAAGCTCCCTATAATACAGGAAGGGCAGGAATAACTCTGTACCACTCCATCAACCATGGTTCTATAACCCAGACTAGTCAAATTTATCAATTCTAAGAATCCTGCACAGAGCAAAGATCTTCTGGAAGTTGCCTGTGAAATTCTGAAAACATACTGAAGTGGAAACCTCTGGCCGAGGTGAGGGCTGGGGGAATCGTTATTGAACATCAGGAGCTCGAGATGTATGCACCAGCTCTCTCTGAAGGTACCCCTTGCAGTCAACAGGATGGTGTGGATGGTTGGTGCCAAGTTGTCCATGACCAGAGCAACTGAAATTATAGGTTGGGCAAGCCACTGAAAGCTCGAGCCTGAAGCCTGGATGATTAGCTGAGTTTCCATGTGGCTTCTGCCTGCTTCCTCCCTCAACCCAGGATCTGGTGTTACAGTCTGAGCTACTGACTGTAGAACTGGGAAGCTAGGTTTGAGTCTCTGCATGGACTCAACATACTGTGATTCTGAGCAAATCACTTAATTTACCCATGCCTATAAACAATACATGTGACCTTGTGTAATGTAATTGGTGCTTATGTAAAACACTTGGCCTTCGGTTCGAGTTTGCGCTATATTTACAAACTACCGAAAAATACACTGAGGTAAAAACAAAACTTTAACATAAGGAAGGGCAAATAGATATCCATTTACTGGCTGATTTGTACAAAGTGAAAACATAAATCCTGGATAAATTGCAGCTGTTGTGTATTCTTAGAAAAATATTTTATTTCACAATTTTTTTCTTCCTTATCCCACATAAAAACCATTTCAAATACGTGGGTTCAAACTATCAGTTATGTAAAACTATTGCTTTAAATAGGTACTTCTCAGTGCAGTGCTTTACTGTGCCCTATTAACATCGAAGCCTCCACATGTCACAGAAATACACTTTTTTTAAAATTTTGACGAGACTTTATCAGATTTTACGTGATGCTTGTGGTTTAATATTCATAGCAAATATTTTCAGGACTCGGCTCGTGCACAGGCTCTAAGCTCGGAGCCAGGTCCTTGTTTCGGCTCTTCCTGTTAATTTGTTGGCTCGCCCACCTCTATCTGAAATATGCAGCAATGAAGGACAAAGTTATGTATCAAGTTTCAGCAGCGCAGATTTGCGAGGACATTCCTAGTTTTCACAGTCTGTCTTGGCAAATTTGAGTACATTTAGCACATGAGTGACTGTACCAGATGGAGGCAAGTTTTCATTTGTTCTAGTGTAAGATAAATTAAGATGCCCTATCAGAAAGCAGTTTTCGAAGTACAGATGACACAATGTGTAAATGTTTCATGTAATTCCTCTAAGAGACTCATGGTCTGCTTCTCTGAGGGTGAGTTCTGTCAGTCCATCCTGTGCATCTTGGTAGATGTGAGATTGTTGTCTTACCTCTAGATTTGTTAAGTGTCCCAGTTTTTGTTTTTCAGAAACTGGTCACCGAATGGCAGAGTTGACTACATTATGCAGCATGAAAGGGAAAATCCTAAGGAATAATGCGGCTCTTTCTCTGGCAATACTAGTTCACTCTTTTGTCACTTAAGCACACATTAAAACTTTCTCCTTAAACTTTTCCCCTCCTTAGTACCAATTTAACACCCGAATACAGTGATCATCAATTGAAAGGTGGCTAGCTAACCTTTGCAAACCGTCTGCCATTGCGCTTCACCAAGTGTGACACTTTTTTGGGTAACGTTTTATCTGTCTGAGGTAGAAACAAGTGTTTTGGGTGAAATCTGCGAAGTATGCAGCAAATGGTGGCTCATGTTTCAGGTGCGGTAAATGCTAAATTATGTGAAAAACTTTGTGGCTGCAGATTTGCATAATTCCCGTGGCCCTGCCTACAGTCGTACACTTAACGTGTGCTTGAGAGTGGGCACATGAGAATTTTTGACTGCATTTCTTTTTGTTTCAATATTTCGAGATAGTTTCAACAGGCGTTTGGATTACTTGCAGAGTTCAAGATGCGATATGCATTTTCATGAACAATTGTTTATGTACGTATGTATTGTTGGCATGTCCATGTTAATGCCATAATACAATGTTGTCCCTTGTTGATATATTTGTTTAATAAATGTAACCCAATATTTGTTTACCAAATCGTAATGAAAATTCTAGTGAAACAGGAATGTAGTATTCTTTGTAAATTTTACTATATCCACTTTTAAGTTAATGTGTTTGTTGAAACTGTATATTAAGGATGTTGCTAATAGTATGTTAGTTTTATGAATTTGTATTCGAATAATCAGTTGCTTAATTGACACACATAACACAGTGAAATATACCACAAAAGACCTCTTCGTGTTTTATTTACATTGTAGTAGAGATACCTTTACTCTGACTTGAAAAGTTATGCAAGTTTGTTTGTGGTCCTGGTGCATTAAATTGGGTGACACAGTACGAGCATCGACCATATGCAATGCCCTGTTGTATTCATCGTTACCTGTCCTGCCGCACCTTTACTCTGCTACATCTTGCTACCACGGGCCCCAGCTGCACAACCCAACCTGTAATTCAACCGGGAGGTGTGGGGTGACACCCACGTGCGGACAGCCCGCTACACAAAAGGATGCACAGAAGAGTCCCAGTATTGGGTTTCCTGCTGACATCCACACCGAGTGAAGTTTACGGATCAATAAATAATGAGATTTCTAGATGGGAAGAGTGTACGTTTTAACCCAAAGTGCACAAACATCTTTATGGTTGGTGTGCCCCCACATTAGAAAGACAGCATCTATGAAGGTGTAATTCGAGGACACGTAGGGAGGGGTGAGGGTTACTGTGACAGTGACACAGTAGATGGGTTTATTATTGTGAGATAGAGAAGCCCCATATTAAAGAAAGACATTGATGCACTTGGGGGTCTTGTTGTACTCATGTGTGAACAAGTAAGAGCCGTACCTATATTCCCAGCAATATTATTTGTATTCCTCCCCATAGATTTAAAAATCATTGTCCTGGTTTGCTCATGAGTGCTTTATTTTTTTAGGTCTTGCCTACTAGACAGCACATGTGCTGTCTATTGTGCGACATATTATGAGCTTTTAGTGGGCTTAGAGCCCAACCATTGCTTATATTGGTTGGCTTTACTGTCACTCTCATTTGTGAGATATTTTTATCTTACAGTGGGCTTGTAGCTCCAAAATTTGCTTACCATTGGTTGACCTTACTGTCATTCTCATTTACTTGCTTATTATTTGCTAAATCAAATGTGCTTTCTTTTCTCTTTGTGCATTTGCCTCTCCCCTGGAGCAAGCATGTATTACTTCTGTCCTGCCATTACTCGCTTTCCAAGGGTGTTGATCTTCCCCACAACGTTTTGCCTGCCTCCCTCCATTTTCTGATGTCGTTCTTGCTGGATTTAGGACTCTGTTCACTTTACCACTGCTAACCAGTGGTAAGGTGCTTGTGCTTTCTCCCCTAAATGTCATACCATTGGCTCATACCCAACTGGCATATTTAATTTACTTATAAGTCCCCATTAAAGTAAACTACATGTGCTCAGGACTTGTAATTTGGATGCTGCTAGTGGGCTTCAGCACTGATTGTGCCACCCACTTAAGTAGTCCCAGAACCATGTCTCAGGCCTGCCATTGCAGAGCCTGTCTGTGCAGTTTACACTGACACTATGACCTGGCAAGGTAAACCTTTTAACAGCCATAAACCTTCTCTTTTTATACATATGTCAGCCCTATAGTATGCCCTATATGACTCACAGGGCAGGGTGCAATGTATGTAAAAAGCAGGACATATACTTTTAAGTTTTACATGCCCTGGTGGTGAAAAACTCCCAAATGTGTTTTTTCACTACTGCAAGGCCTATCTCTCCTATAGGATAGCACTGTGATTACCTTATTACATCTTATAAGTGTAATTCACAATCTGGAAGAGATAAGTTTGTCAAGTTGTGTGACTCTGGACATCACAACTCATGGTGAAGTCAGATTTTAAATTGCAGTTCTGGAAAACGCCACTTTCAGAAAATTGGCATTTTCTTATGTTAGTTATTTGGTGCCTACTGCCTATCTCCAATACTCCTTTGGGCTGGGGTGACATCTGGACTTGTGCATTCCCTCAAACCAGCCACACACAAACGGAACTTAGGTCAGACTGATGGGCCATTCACAGCCTGATGAGCCATCCTGGGCAGGATGGGAGTTAGGGGCTTACACTTACACCTGAATGGGCAGTGTCCTGCCTCACACAAAGGGCTGCATACTCTCCTGTAGTGAATCTGGAGCCAGGGCAGGAAGGGAGGACTTCTGTGCACTTTAAAGACCTTTCTTTGAAGTCCCCCCCACTTCAAGGACACAGCTGGGTATAAGTACTGGACCTCTGACACCACCAGCTCAGTAAACTTCTGTAACTGTAGATACTCTGTCAGCAAGAAGGACTGCTGTGCTGCTAGAAGTACTTCCACTCTACTAAACCGCTACTTTACTGGACTCCTGCTTTGCTGAGCTGACCTGCTGCCCTCTTGCCTGTAGGTGAGAAAGGCTGGACCTGCACCTCTACATCCCGGAACCAAACTGTTTTCTGAAGTCTAAGGAACAGAAAAGACTCCCAGTTCACATGCCACAGCTCCTGGACCCGTCTTCAACCAGCTCCTGACCCCGAAGAAGTGCCTCTTCAGCCTGGGCCCTCAGAAGTGGTTTATGGCTCCTGAAATCAAGCTTTTGGGCTCATCGTGACCACTAACAGGCCAGCTCACACTGGAACATTGCTGCTCGCCTGAAGAATTAGCACAAGCCGCCTCAAGTTTGTCTCGTCGCACAGCAAGTATTGCCGCTTGTGAGGATCCAGCCCGCTCATCTGCAACACTCAGCCGACTCTTTGTGCCCATGCACCACCGCCAGCGATGCTCTCCTTGCTCTTGGCAAAGTTATTTTCAGTGAATGGGGCTCTTGGCTGAATTCTTGAGAAGGTAAAACTTCAATGGGACTTACCTGGGTGAGTGTCCAACACGCACCCCATCGTGGTCAGCCTGAACATTTGGATTTACCCTGGTCTAGTGTGACCACATAGCCCTGGTTGGTGCTTTATGTCTCTAAATACTGTTTTGCATTTTAATCTTTAAAAATTCATATCTTGACTTCTACTTATTGTATTTTTGTCATTTTGGTCTAGTTTTGTTCATGAAAAATAAGCTCTATTTTTCTAATCAGGTGTGGTGTCTTTTTGTGTGGTGTTTTAACTGTTTTTGTGTTTTACACATTGCCTCTTAAGTTAAGCCTGACTGACTGTGCCAAGGTATTAGAGGGTGAGCACAAGATAATTTGTGGTGTGTATCTGACCTACCCTGACTAGGATTGCTGTTCCTGCTTGGATAGAGTGCATACCTCTTCCATCCAGAAACACTATGTCCAACAAAGTGCTATTATTTTTTCTTTTTCTTTTAGCACTCCATGAGCATGGTTGTGTTTTCCAGTTGTCTCACTTGTGTACTTCTCCCCCCTCACGCTTCATGATTTTCTATCTCACCCTTGTGCTTCTCCCCAAGCCTCAAGCATTGCTGTGTCACCAATGTGCTTCCCCCTGCCAGCTCCATGTTGCTGTTGCTCATTTCCTTCCCTCACCCACGACCTCCATGTTGCTTTCCCTCACCCGCACCAGCTGTATTCTTTCCTCCCCCGCATCCCACATTTTGCTGTGCCTTCCACACAGTTTGTTGCCTCCGGCCCTATCTCTATGTTGCTTCTGCTTGCAGTCCCTGTTTTGCTTCTGCCCCCCCCTCCATTGCTTTTGCCCCAATGTTGCTTTCCCAACCACTTACAAAAACAGAGCAATTTTAAAATAAATTATTGTAGTTCTCTTTCTTCTTACATTGATTTCCATAAATATTTATTTAGAAGTGTGGTGGTGCAGTTCAAGTAGTTGGTGTCAATCAGAGTGGAAGATGTTCAGCTACTCGAATCGGAGGTCTGATGCATATGATCTTAGTCAACATGGATGGAGATGAGGGTTACTGTTGGGACCTGATCACTTCTTAAAGGTGTGTGTGGGGTCCAAAAGTGGATAAATGATCAAAAAACATTTAAGTTCTGCTCCCATACTTGTTGGAAGTAAATTTGACTTGGATAACCTAAGTGAGTGGCTGGGACTGAAATGGGGATCCAGTTGTAGCAGGTATTCCTGGCCTTTTCCGACAAAGGCCCTAAACATGGTGCAAATAATTTTGAACGTAATTTGTTGCTCCGTCAGTTGGTAATAGTTCACTTACAAGGGAATGACATGACCACAAAGGGCAGGAAACAACAGCAAGAAGCTAACTTACTTAAATTTCCATGGTTGAGGAAATTCTTTTCTGAGGCCCTCACAGGCAAGTCACACATGATTCTAAGAAGGCCCAGCCCACACCCACCAGCACCCCCACGGACTCCAGCCACCAACCAATCGTGACCCACTGGACCCTCCTCACCCCAGAAGACACCCTGAAGCTCATGAATACCTTCCACTATTGGGCACCCTTGCACCCAGGCCCCCACCACATCTTTAATCGTGCCGGCACCACCATTGCACCCGAACTATGCTGCATCATCAATCGCTTCATCGAGACCGCCACCTGGAAACATGTGGAGATAAACCCCCTATTGAAGAAGCCATCTGCAGACCCAAGGAACCTAAAAAACTACAGGCCGATCTCACTGCTCCCTTTTCCAGCCAGGTTAATCGAAAAAGCAATCAATGCACAGCTCACTGACTTATCGAGACCAACTACATCCTCGATCCCAGCCAATCAAGATTCAGGAGCAACCACAGCACCAAAACTGCACTCCTAGCAGCCACGGATGACACCCACTATCTCCTGGACTGTAGCGAAACAGCAGCCCTCATCCTCCTTGACCACACCACCTTGCGCAAAGCCCTGGAGTGAATCCACTCCTTCCTCACCGGTCGAACCCAGACAGTCAGGCTTCCACCTTTCACCTCGAAGCCGACAGAAGCCAGATACGGAGTTCCCCAGGTCTGGTCTCTGAGCCACACACTCTTCAATCTCTACACTACCCCGCTTGCCAAGATCATGAGACACCACGGGCTCAACATTGTCTCATACACCAATGACACACAGCTCATTCTCTTCCTCACTGACGATCCATCAACAGCCGTAGAAAACTTTCACAATGGAATGAAGGCAGTCACTGACTGGATGAGAGACACCTGCCTCAAGCTCAACTCAGACAAGGCGGAGATCATCATCCTGGGCCCCACCACTACTGCCTGGGATGACCCCTAGTGGCTAAGCACCCTCAGAACTGCCCCTACTCCTACTGAACACACACGCAACCACTATCCATGACCCGCCAAGTCAACACTGTCTCATCCTCATGCTTCCACACTCTCCGTCTACTCCAGAAGATCTTCAAGTGGATATCCATTGACCCAAGAAGGAGAGTCACTCACGCACTCGTCAGGAGTAAACTCGACTATGGCAATGCACTCTATGCCAGAATCAACAAGAAACTCCAAACTAGACATCAGAGAATACAGAACGCCATGGCCAGACTGATTCTGGACATCTCCTGCCACAGCCACATCTCCACCCACCTGAGAGACCTACATTGGCTCCCCATCAACAAACGTATCACTTTCAAGCTCCTGACACACGCAACATCGGACCTGCGTACCTCAACCACTGCCTCTCCTTCTACACACCCTTCAGGCTACTCCACTCTGCTCAATTGGCCCTCGCCACCATACTAGGATCCGGAAGAACATGTCTAGAGTAAGATCCTTCTCCTACCTCACCGAACAGACCTGGAACACGATGCAGCTCCACTTCAGGCAGTCTCCCTCGCTGGCTCAGTTCTGGAAGGACCTAAAGACCTGGTTCTTCGACTGAACCTGCATCGCCCAGCTAGCACCTTGAAACCCCTTGGGTGATGTCATGCTTTACAAGTGACGATTGATTGATTGATGAAGAAGCAGCTGAGGGTTAGGTGTGCATGTCTCCATCAGGCATCTAAATGGTGTCTTGGACACATCCCTCACTAATTGCCATGGTGACTGAAATGTTCCATAAGGATGGGGTGCATCCTGTTCGAAGTAGGACTGATCCCTTTACTGATATGTTGTGGGCAGTTGCTGCACTCATCCTATGTAGTCAAGAGGGTGAAGGGCCTGGGTCCCTGGTCTCCCTTGTGGCAGAAAGGATTACATTTTGTCAGCAATTTTTCTGTACCTCAAGTTCAGAAAGTATGGATGCTCTGGATTAGACTGCTGTGTATCTGCACATTGTCACCCTATGTCAATCTCTTTTACGGTGGCTTAGGTGTTCTCTGGGCATGGAACAGTGTATGTGGTAATGTTGTTTTTTTGCAGTTTTATATAGTTCGAACTCGAAGACATTGGAGCGCTTTACATAAGCACCAGTTACATTACACACCAACAGGACTAGTTTATGATCATGACACAGTCTTTTGGCAAAAAATTTTTCCTAATTTGCACCTGGAATGTTACGATAAGAACTCATTTAAGTAAATTGTCAAGAATTTAGCTCGTGTACGTGATCCTCATGTCACTGTGCGGTTCCGTACGGGCATGTTCCCATATTTGGTAACTGTGAAAAACCAACGAGTGAAATATGTACAACTCTGTTCTGTATATGTCTCTTCTGCCTTTTTTATCTCCAGTGTGAGACTACAAAAGACATCATCCTAGCCTCAGACCAGAAGCCTATGCCCCTAAAGTTTAGGGTAAGGGAACTTATATTAAAAATAAGTGCTGTTTAGTTTGTATGATGCAAGCCTTCACGTGTGATTCAAATATATAAAATAACAACTAAAGCTTGTTAGTTATTTTAATAAAAATAATCACCCCCGCATCAGCCTCTATGTTTACCAATTGACATCCAGCATTTAGTACGCATGGTGTTCTATCACAGTTATGGCACTCGAGTTTGCAGTGTTTTGCATTGACTGTCACTTTGCATGTTCACGTGTGCGTGTGATTACTACTCTAGCTGGCTTCATAGGAATAGGTAGTTAAACATTTTTTTCAATCTCTCGCCTATAGGTACCTCTAAGGTTATCTGCACTCATGTATATGCTTGTTCAACAAGTAATGTAGGGTGTTATTATACCCCTCCAGTTAGGGATTCACATCCCTGAGGAATGCCCCAGCCAGGTTGGGCTCATAGTGAGGTCAGAAACATGTAGGCTTAGTGAGACGGCTTGAGTAATAAGGCTCATCGTGCTGTCCCTGCGTTTTGTTAATCATACCCACGGACACCACTTTCAAAGGTGAAATATACCTGTTAATCCTGAAGGTATTTTTAACTGATCTGGATCCCAAACTTTGTCCAGTAGCTTTTAAATAAGAACTCCCTCTGGTGCAGGTTTATTGGGAGGTTGAGTCTGCCCTGGCGACACTGTCCTACCAGGGTGGGGAGAGGTGGTCAATGATGATGCAAGACATGACTAAGTGTGTGACACCACCTCTTCCACAAAGAGGAATCTTCCTCCGAAATGAAAACCAAGCACTCGTCTACTTTCTTCCCATATCCACTACACTTGTAGTGATCATACTTTACACAAGGACACATTCATTTTAGGTAGGCAGGGAGAGCTTAAGTGATTTGCCAAGAATCGTAGAATGTTGAGCGATGCAGAGACTTAAACCTGGTTCCACAGCAGCTCTGGCCCTTATGCCACATCCTCTCTTTAAGCAGGCCTTCAGACCCTACTCTAGTGAGACCCCTCAGTGAGGTAAGGTGAGGGGAAAGAGAGAGAGAGAGAGAGCGAGTGTGTGTGTGTGTGTGTGTGTGTGTGTGTGGATTAGTACCCATTGTTGTGGATGGTTTTGCCTGCATGAAGAATGGATGGAGTGGGAATATGGGGAGCACCTGTAGTGGTGTGATTTATGGTTCTTATAAATATTGCTGTTCATGTTATGTTATTCTCTTAAGTTAGGTATCCTACTGTAAGATAAGCGCTGATTCAATGACTGCCCTTTATTTGTGTTTATTAGGTTTACATTGTTGTAGGTATGTGTAACCTTGTTTCTGTTGTATTTTGTAATAATTACAACTTGTGAGTACATCCAAGCTTTAGTAAGCATCTGTCATTTTCTCGTTTGAAGTGGACTTAACTGGGTGCCTCCTAGGCCATTGGATGAGGGCACCCCAGGTAGGGTAGGGTGAGCCTATCCCTGGGGCACTCGAGGTCAGCATCTCCCTTCATGTCTCCTGACACTTTGTCTGTCCTAGTGGTGGAAGCAGTAGAGGTGGTTTGCCTGATCACCAGGTCTTTTCCAGGTTGGGTGACTCTTTTGGCGCCAGTCTGTGAGGCCGTAAGTGACATACATAGAAATGTGGCATAGGATGACGCTTTTGGGTCCTGGAGTGATCATAGGAATAGGGACTTTAAATGGCTTAACCAAATGGCTTGCCTACATAAATATTGGATGGAGTGGGAATGTGGGAAGTACGAGTAGTACTGTGATTTATGGTCCTTTTAATGTTGTTCTTCATGCCACATTTCTTCTCTTAGATTATGTATTTGGATGTAACATTAGAGCGGATTCAGTGACTGTAATATAGGTGTATTCATTAGGTTTACTTTGTTGTATTTGTATGCAATCTTGTTTCTCTTGTTATATTTTGTAATAAATACGACCTGCAAGTACACCCAATCCTGAGTTAGGACCCGGAGGCCTCCATGCGACCCCCACTCCCCACCAGAAATATACAAATCGACAACTATTAAACGTTGGAAGTGTTTTATTCAAACATCAAACATCTCATAACTTTTCAAGCATATCAACATCTACACATCTACACGTCATGAGCATTTTGTTGACCATAAATCAATTCTGACAGGATCCCTTCCTGTCCTGAACCACCATTGGACCACACAGGTGACCCATCTATCACCTGTATCCCTAGGAGGGGCGGTTACCCTGCCTACAACACTGTACCTTGTCCTCATGCTTCGGGTTCCGCCCCCTCCTCCAAACACCAATCAGACTCGGGGTGTAACGGGGCGGCCAAGGGCTGGAGCCCCATGTTCCCCCCAGCGATCCGAGCTCCCTTACCCTTTGATCTGGTGTGTACATCCGTTGGTTGGCTCAGAACTTCAGGATCATATCCCAGGTGTCCTCCCGGGGGCCCCACCTTGGGGACGCCCCCTGTTGCTTCTAGTAACATCTCAATTTCCGCATGCCTACTGCCTAACAACAAGGAGAGGGTGGGTGGGTCAATCGCGGGACCCCGCTCCCGTCCGGCCGCCGCAAAATAGTGAAGAAGGACTTGCCCTCTTGGGGGGGGGCGTTAAATAGCCCCCCCACCAGTTCGCGGCGGCCGGAACCGGTCAGGGCCCAACGTGGACCCAACGTCCCTTTTGGGGGAAGGCTTCCGCCCCCGGGCCTCGTGAGGCCCGGGGGCGGAAGTCCGGCCGGCGATCTGTGCACCCTAGGTGCGCACCAGAGGGAAGTGCAGGGGCCACGTAGCCCCCAGGTCCTAACGGGCCGCGCCCCCCCACTTTGGCGGGGGCGCTTTTCCCTAGGACCCGGAGGCCTCCATGCGACCCCCACTCCCCACCAGAAATATACAAATCGACAACTATTAAACGTTGGAAGTGTTTTATTCAAACATCAAACATCTCATAACTTTTCAAGCATATCAACATCTACACATCTACACGTCATGAGCATTTTGTTGACCATAAATCAATTCTGACAGGATCCCTTCCTGTCCTGAACCACCATTGGACCACACAGGTGACCCATCTATCACCTGAATCCCTAGGAGGGGCGATTACCCTGCCTACAACACTGTACCTTGTCCTCATGCTTCGGGTTCCGCCCCCTCCTCCAAACACCAATCAGACTCGGGGTGTAACGGGGCGGCCAAGGGCTGGAGCCCCATGTTCCCCCCAGCGATCCGAGCTCCCTTACCCTTTGATCTGGTGTGTACATCCGTTGGTTGGCTCAGAACTTCAGGATCCTATCCCAGGTGTCCTCTCGGGGGCCCCACCTTGGGGACGCCCCCTGTTGCTTCTAGTCACATCTCAATTTCCGCCACGAGGGCGACCAGGGCCCAAAAGGTCCTTCGCCCTCCCTACCATAAAACAAACCACGCGCAAAAGCCCACATGTCGTAAATGAATTGATCGGTCCCTGTATCAGATAGGTGCACCTGGTCCTTGTGGAACATGTGTGAGCCCTTTAGTAGTTTGTGGGGGATGTTCGATAGCCGCCCTGGGCCCGGGCAAAGTTTTGCCATCTCGGCGTTCAGCCGTCGTACCGAAACGTTGATAGTCCTTGACCTGATCCCAGCACCCCATTTACGACGTGGCACCATGTGGGACCATGCAATCGCAGCATTTGGAAATTGCTTTGCCAATTTAGTAATCTCTAAAAATACTGTTTCTCTTAGAGTCTTGCGGCCCAATCGCACCAAGTCGTTGCCTCCTATGTGAATAATGACAAGATCCGGGGACTGAAGCCCCTCGCATCCCTTCGCCATATTGACCAAATATTGTAGCTGAGTGACGCCCGCACCGCCAGTTCCACACCAGCGGAACGCCACACCTTGAACCATCGCCGGATTCGACCCACGGAGCTGTTGCATCCGGTACGCCACCCGACGAACAAATGAATGCCCCAGAACCCAAACTACACGTTGAGACATTGTACTGAAATGAAAAGAAAAGAGCGTGAGGCATTTATATACAAGCACAGTGCTACCTTTAGACCAATTCCGGCCTAATGTACCGTTTGTAACACTCCGATGACCACCGGCCGATGCCTTTTACTGTGGTGGCCGCCAAGCCAGCACCTGCCGCTAGTGTGGCTGCCCCTATTCTAAAAGAATGGGAGGAGTAACCTGATTGTTCCACGCCTAAAGACCTCAAGGCCAACTTGAAGATCATCAAGAATTGGTAACGCGATAAGCAATCCCCGTTGAGGTGTAAGAACAAAGCGGACGAGCCAGCCAGGGGGCGGACCTGGAGGTAATTATTTGTAAGCAGTACTGGGCATAATGGTGAACCGGGTGCGGCCCTGAGTGAGATACGCGCCCCCCTCTGAAGCTGGTCCGTTTTTGATTTGCGCAAGACTATCGAAAGGAACCCAGCGCCGGACGTAATGTCGCCCCATTGTGCCCCCCCTGCATGGTCGCCCTTGGGTGCGCCCACCAATTCACTGATTCGGAAGGCCCCGTAAAAGGCCACCGCGAAAGCCGCGGGGAATAAAGCAGCCTCTGCGGGGAACGAGCAGATGCCTGGAAGTGTGCCCAGTATGTTCCCGAGCAGGGGTGCGGTAATGGGGCGCCTAGAATCTGCTTGAATACGAGCCACCCTGGCCCAACCTGTTAAGGCCCTATTTATAATAAATGTATTCAAGGGTGCCTCGAGTTGTCTGATCTTTGTGAAGAAACGTATTGCCGACAAATAAGCCTTTGCGCACGATACTGGGCGCCCTTGGGTTTTTAGATGCGTCAGGAAAGCACAAACCGCGAACTCAGTGAATGGTTCAGAGATCTGCTGTGACTGTAAGAATCGCCTGTAATTATAAAAATCATTCTCGTAAGCTTTCTTAGTACGTGGTGCTAGAGATGTTGCTACTAAATCGGGGAGGGCGGGGCACCAATTCTCCACAGAGACTCTGGGAACTCCGACATCTTCTCCATCGCCTAGGGGTGATACCGCAGAAATTCCTGCATTAATGAGCGAGACAGAGCGTCAGCAGCGTTGTTATGAACCCCCGGCACATGTTTAGCTCTGAAAGTAATGTTGTGTTGCAAGCATGTTAAGATCAGGTGCTTCAATAGGCGTAGGACCAGCGGGCATGAAGCCCCTTGGCGGTTAATGACTTCTACTACTGCCATGTTGTCAGACCAAAAGATTACCACCCTGTTCTTCAATATCTCCGCCCAGATATTTACTGCTACCACAATAGGGAATAACTCCAAGAAGGCTATGTTCTTGGTCCATCCCTTGCCAACCCAATCTACATGCCAGTCAGCTCTGCACCACCGGGGGCCCAAAATTGCTCCAAAACCTACGCTACCCGCCGAATCAGTATACAAACCCAGTGTTGGGCTGGAGATTGCCTTTTTGGGCCAAATGACCGCACCATTGACATTTTTCAGAAAAAACTCCCACAACCTTAGGTCTCCCCTAACCTCCACAGATAGCCGGGTGTGGTGATGTTTCTCAACCAGCCCGGACATTGAACGAGCTATAGATCTGGAAAAGGGGCGGGCCATGGGGATGATTCTCAATGCGAAATTTAGTTGGCCTACCAGCACCTGAAGCTGGTGTAGGGTAACTCTCTCCTGAGACAACATTACATGAATGGATTCCTTGAAAGCTAACAACTTCTCCTGAGGCAAGCGACACTCCCCGGCCACTGAATCAATTTCAATTCCCAGGAAAGTGATGCACGTAGTGGGACCGGCTGTCTTCTCGGGGGCCAAAGGAACCCCGAATTCCTCAAACATTGCGATCAAGGCCTTGAGTGCCCACCCGCATTTGTCAGACCCAGGGGGACCCAAGATGAGGAAATCATCCAAATAATGAATGTCATTGCGGTGACCAGTGCGAAGTGAGAAAGCCCATTGGAGAAAGGTGCTGAATTGTTCAAAATAGCTACATGATATACTACAACCCATCGGCATGCATTTATCATAGAAGTATTCCCCATGGAACTGAAAACCCAAGAGATGATAATCATCAGGGTGGACTGGGAGAAGACGGAAAGCTGACTCAATGTCGGTCTTTGCTAACAGGGCCCCTTGGCCCAGTGCCCTTACCTTTACCAATGCGTTGTCGACTGATGCATATCGGACGGAGCAAAGCTGGGGGTCAATGGCATCGTTAACCGATGACCCCCGTGGGGCAGACAAATTGTGAATCAGCCTGAACTGCCCTGGTTCCCTCTTGGGCACCACTCCCAAAGGGGAGCACACAAATCCGGATAAAGGTGGTCTTGCAAAGGGGCCCGCCAGCCTCCCCAGGGCCCGCTCCTTTGCCAGCTTCCTGGCCACCACGCAAGAGTTCTGTGACGCTGAAACTAAGTTTTTACAGTGATTTACTGGTGTGACATTTGAGGCGGGGATCCTGAACCCGTAGGAAAACCCGTGAAAAATTAACTTTGCGGCATCTAATGCAGGGTAAGCCTGTAACCATGGGAGCAATGTGTTTCGTCTAATAGGAGAAGGCAGAGGGTGGTCAATTTGCTGGCTTACTTGAATCCCTGCCCCTCTCTTTAGACTTCTTGATACACTTAGATTCCGGGTGGGAGGGGTGCCCGCAGAAGGAACAGTTATGCCTGAACTTGCAAGACCCTGCGGGACGTGAACACCCGTTTCGGTTGAATGCCCAGCAAGAGCCCTTCCTCTCGCTATGGGCCTGAGTCTGAAAGGGCTGCCTCCCAGAAACCTTGTTGTTAACGCATTCCAGCCAGACTTCAACCTCAGTTTGATCCCAACCGATGGATGGATCCTCCACCCTAGCCCAGCGGAAGTCCCTGTCGTATTCTAACCAAGCATACCCCCCATAAGTGTGCTGGGCCTTCAATATTTTATTTGCATAGTATATCAAAGAGGAGGCCAACTCCGGTTTCTTCTCCAACCAGACTGACATGAATACATTAAAACCCAATAACCAATTAGTAATGCTCTCTTCCACTCGGGGTTTCCTCTCCCCAAAGAATGAAGACTTGGGTTCTTTATCTTTAGACTCGGCCTCCCTCCTTTTTGCCCTTATTAATGAAAAGATATCCACAAATTCCCCTTTCCAGATCTTCTCCTTAACCTCTGCAGCAACGTGTGCTGTCAGCTTACCTGGTCTGTATAGCACCGCATCTGATGTCCCTTCCTTTGTAGAGTTATCCTGAACCGGAACCTTGCTGGGCCCAGGTTGGACATTTTGAACTATGGGAGGTGATGCAACAACATCGCCAGGTGTCAGGGTGACACTCTGGCTGAGCACAGATGCCTGTAGGTTCGTTGTATGTGCAGCCGATAGCGCATCCACCTGCCGCTTTAGCTCATTTAGTGTGTTCTGTAAAGAATCATCCGCCACCCACGGCGTTGTAGGAGGGGGCGAGTTAACAGGTGGTGTACTAATACTGGCTAACAACCTGGATACTTCAAGCAATGTTTGCCTGGATGGGTCCTGTACCTGTGCAAGATGCTCAGGAGCCTTAGAAGCAGGGGGGGGGGTACAGGCAGTGCTGTAGGTACTGCTGCGGGCAAGGCCACCCCTGTTAAGGGGGCGGGAGGGGCCCCTGCCTGTGCCGCGGGTGCCAAAGAGGCCAAGGATTTGCGGATATCCGCCAAGACCCCTTCTAACCCTAGTACTGGTGTTGTGCCCTGGGACACGGGGGAAGGTGCAGCAACTGGTGCGGGAGGTTCTGGTAGGTCAATATGCACAGGTGGACTGGCTACAGCAGTAGGGGCAGCTATAGTGAGGGGCAGAGAGGAAGAGACTGGAGGCTGCGTTCTTCCCCTCCTCGCGCGCTTGACAGGAGGAAAAGCTGCGCTTGGAGCTACGTGGGACCGCTTAGGGCGGCTGCTCCTATCCCCACCAGCATCACGAATGGGTGCCCCCATGACCTCGCCTGCCTCCTCTCTGCCTAATTTTTCTAGGACCAATCTCAACAACTGCGATAGTTCCGGATCATTCCCACTTCTTTTTGAGGCGCACGCCTTCTTAGGAGCCATGATCGAATGTAAGATGCAAGGATCCCCCCTAATCTGACAATGTCTAGAAAATACCTATCTATATTTATATTTTTTTTTTTTTTGATGATCCTGCAACAAATGAATACAAACACAGTTAACTAATAGATCAAGTAGCGCAAGTAAGACAGCTCAACCCAGCTAAGACTAGCCAGGCAATGAAGAGGAAACTGTATAACCCCCAGTTGCCACCCCAGTTTTAAATCAACATTACTTTCTTTGACCAACAACTACGGGCTTGTGGGGTTTTCATTGAATTAATGCAACAGTAGCAAAATAAATGACATCACACTGTTACTCCAAACCAGGTCATAAACACAACCAATCTCAACATTAGAAGCACAGTAAAAACAGGCCAACAAAGCTCACCCTCACAGGCTTAGCGCCAGAGCAGGCCCCCAAACCTGGCACTAAAAGAAGCGCCTCAGCGTTTTCAGTTTATAATATGCCCCCACTTAAAAACAGAAGGCCTCAAAAGCTGACACGGGGCGCGTGGTTTAATTGCAAGCAATCTCTGCATGAAGCGAGCGCTAAAACAAATGAAATTTACACAACTGGCGCTCTAGCGCGTGAAGCACCACACTCCCAATAAAATCAGAACAACAGGCGCCATAGCGCGTAAAGAAAAACATTACCGATGCAATTTAACAACATGCGCTCTAGCGTGAATTTAACTACCGGGGCACTAGCGCGCGAAGCCAAACAATATAATTTAAAAAAACGGCGCTCAAGCGTGCGAGGCAAAGCACCCCGAAAGTTAGGTATCGGGATGCGAAGACTCTTGACCCGATCCAGTATGGTGCCAATGAAGGCAATGACTCTGTTTAAATAATGAAATTTAATAACCGCACTGAAAGTTAAACACCAGGCGCTCTAGCGCGTGTGGCCAAACAACTCCCCCCTTTCTGCCGATACTTACACATGCAAAATTACTCCGCCGGTCCTCTTCAGGCTAATCCAAGCCGGCCTGCGGGATCGATCCAGCGGCAGAGGCTCTGGGAGCGCTGACCCAGGTTCCACGAGGTCGACGGAGGGAGAGCAGCGCCTCGAGTGAAACGCCACGCCGAAAGGCCAACAATCGCGGGACCCCGCTCCCGTCCGGCCGCCGCGAAATAGTGAAGAAGGACTTGCCCTCTTGGGGGGGGGGCGTTAAATAGCCCCCCCACCAGTTCGCGGCGGCCGTAACCGGTCAGGGCCCAACGTGGACCCAACGTCCCTTTTGGGGGAAGGCTTCCGCCCCCGGGCCTCGTGAGGCCCGGGGGCGGAAGTCCGCCCGGCGATCTGCGCACCCTAGGTGCCCACCAGAGGGGAGTGCAGGGGCCACGTAGCCCCCGCCTCCTAACGGGCCACGCCCCCCCACTTTGGCGGGGGCGCTTTTCCCAAGTAACTGTCATTGTATCGGTCAGGAGAGAGGGATACGGGTCCAACCGAACATCTCTGAGGCCTGTTAGAACCATGTTTATATGTTTTTCACCCCATTACTAAAAAAAAAAATCTTTGTGCTCATATATTTGAAACTTCTGTTTCATCACATAGACAAATGTAACACCATCCGCACACTGTAGACAAATGTAACACCACCCGCACAGTGATGGCTGTCTTCTTATCAAACTTTTGCATGTAGTAAACCTTTCCCAAAATAATTCCTAATGACTACCATCCTAACCATGAGGGATTGTTGAGGGAAGATACAGACAACAAAGAGTTAGAGCAAAGAAAGCGCAGAGCCTCTCTGTACCAAACAAGAAATTGGTAGGGGAAGGAGGTCTTCTACCAATGGCTTCAATATTTACACAGGATAATAAGACAGTGTGATGAGACAGTAGGATGAGGAAGGTGGTAGTGGGGACTAGGAGGGATAGACAATCAGACCCAAAAAAATGATTTTGTATAATCAATGTGCTTCACGCCTCGCCAGAGGAATTAAGCACTATATAAATACAATTCACAATTACAATCTCTATGAATAACTGACTTGTCCCCCATATAGGATCTGATTTTGAGTTCCCCGGGGTTCTGTAGGACAATTATCTTATCCAATAAAATGGGGCACAGAGGTGTTCTGTTTTTTGTTGGGTGCTATAATAATTATAGCCTATTCGGAGTTTTGCCCTGAAAATGAGGAAAACGTAGATTTTGCTGCTAACTGCACCAAAATTTGTTTGAAACAGTATTTATTTGTAATGTGTTTTCATTAAACTCCAGCAGGTTTGATCTACCTAAATTTAACATAAAGTGCTATCACGTTGATAAACATCGACCGTTTGCAATTAAGATCCTTGCGCATACAGGCGTCTGCACAGGGATCGCAATGTAATGACACAATTCTAATAAGGCCATTGCTGTTTTGTTTTTTATTTTATTTTTTGGTATTTGCTTTTATTTGTATTACCTGTTTAACAAAACCATGAAATACAACATTACAGTAGTACACATAATCGGTAGCGTCTGGGCCGGCCATAGTGTGAACCAGAGACTGGGTAATTGCTTTTTATTCAAATACGCTTTTTAAATGTGTGATAGTTTGTTAAAAAACACCAGTGTATTGCTGCGCTTTTAAGGCAATACTGAAAACCACATTTCTCAATTAACTTCTAAACACTTCTCTAGAAATTGGGGTGGTACTTTTGATATCACGCAGGGAGATGGATGCAGAAGTCAAATGCATTCTAGGGCAGGCCAGTGATTACGGTTGTTAGGGTTGCAGATTTCATCACTCTTAGGCACAGTGAGATGCACTGTACCCAGGCACAGGGGGCGGGCAATAAAAACCTCTACACCCTTTACTATTGTAGCTGATGTCTTTTCAAGGCGGGCGGTGACAAGCCATAAACAAACGTCTGTCCGCTTCAATGTACCCCCTGCTGCCGTTCCCACCCCCGCATTGCCCGAGCAGCGCGCCATATCCCACTCGACCATAAATCGTCATTCTTCGGATCACGTGGCATCTCTCACAGGGCCTCCGAGCTAGGGCTGTTTCCTGCAAGCCTGGGAATCTAGTCACACCCAGGACCCCGGGATTTGGGGGGTTGCTCCAGAGTCCAATGTGCAGCCAGTGAAAAGCACAAGGTATGCACCGCTGCACAGCCCTCGTTTTGCATTTGTGGGAATTCAGACCCATAGTTCAATTAACATGGGCTATGTAACAGACGTATGTATGGCCTAGCGACGTTTGAAAGAGGAAAAATATCAGCTATAATAAAGCATGCATATGGTGCCTTTGCAGTAAAATAATTATGCGCTGAACTTGTTCAGTGCGTATAAAGAATGAGCTCACCTTAACCAGTGACTAGGGAAGGGGTAGAGTTTAGTAACACTGTGGGAATGGAGGTCTGTTGATGGAGAGATAACATGGTCGGACTGGGGCAGAATATTGGCCCGGGTAAGCAATATAGAGGGGGGCAGTCCGACCCTGGGAGTATCCTCTGGTTAAGCGGCTGTAGAGATAGGGTGACCAGACTTCCCTGATTTCCCCGGACAGTCCCGGTTTTCAGACGACTGTCCCGGTGTCCCGACGCTTTTGTTGATTTTAAGTAAATGTCCTGGTTTTTGGGTCAACCTGTGAACGCTATGTTAATTTTAATCAAATTTCCCGTTTTTGGGGAAAAAGGTCCGGTCAACCGGCCAGGCAGAAGTGAAATGTGTGCTCTCCTAAATAATTGACGAAGTAATTTATTGGTTTATATATAATCAAATCAAATCAAATCATTAACATTTATAAAGCGCGCTACTCACCCGTGCGGGTCTCAAGGCGCTAGGGGGGAAAGGGGGGGTTATCGCTGCTCGAACAGCCAAGTCTTTAGGAGTCTCCGGAAAGCGGAGTGGTCCTGGGTGGTCCTGAGGCTGGTGGGGAGGGAGTTCCAGGTCTTGGCCGCCAGGAAGGAGAAAGATCTCCCACCCGCCGTGGAGCGGCGGGTGCGAGGGACGGCAGCAAGTGCGAGGCCAGCGGAGCGGAGGGGGCGGGTGGGGACGTAGAAGCTGAGGCGTCTGTTGAGGTATTCCGGTCCCTTGTTGTGGAGGGCTTTGTGTGCGTGGGTGAGAAGACGGAAGGTGATCCTTTTGCTGACTGGGAGCCAATGCAGGTGTCTCAGGTGTGCGGAGATGTGGCTGTTGCGGGGTACGTCGAGGATGAGGCGGGCCGAGGCGTTTTGGATGCGTTGCAGGCGGTTTTGGAGTTTGGCGGTGGTCCCGGCGTAGAGGGTATTGCCGTAGTCCAGACGACTCGTGACAAGGGCGTGGGTCACGGTTTTTCTGGTGTCGGCGGGGATCCAGCGGAAGATCTTGCGGAGCATGCGGAGAGTGAGGAAGCAGGCGGAGGACACGGCGTTGACTTGCTTGGTCATGGTGAGAAGAGGGTCCAAGATGAAGCCGAGGTTGCGGGCGTGGTCTGCGGGGGTCGGTGCGGTGCCGAGGGCCGTGGGCCACCAGGAGTCGTCCCAGGCGGACGGGGTGTTGCCGAGGATGAGGACTTCCGTTTTTTCAGAGTTCAGCTTTAGGCGGCTGAGCCTCATCCAATCTGCGACGTCCTTCATACCCTCTTGTAGGTTGGTCTTGGCGCTGGCGGGGTCCTTGGTGAGGGAGAGTACAAGTTGGGTGTCGTCGGCGTAGGAGGTGATGATGATGTCGTGCTTGCGTACGATGTTGGCGAGGGGGCTCATGTAGACATTGAAGAGTGTCGGGCTGAGCGATGAGCCTTGAGGTACGCCGCAGATGATCTTGGTGGGTTCTGAGCGAAACGGAGGGAGGTAAACTCTTTGGGAGCGGTTAGCGAGGAAGGAGGCGATCCAGTCCAGGGCCTGGCCTTGGATCCCGGTGGAGCGTAGGCGGGTGATTAGGGTGCGGTGACAGACGGTGTCAAAGGCAGCCGAGAGGTCGAGGAGAATGAGGGCGACTGTTTCACCGTTGTCCATCAGGGTTCTGATGTCGTCTGTGACTGAGATGAGGGCGGTTTCCGTGCTGTGGTTGGTTCGGAATCCGGTTTGTGAAGGGTCGAGCAGGTTGTTGTCTTCCAGGAAGGTGGTCAGCTGTTTGTTGACGGTCTTTTCTATTACCTTGGCTGGGAAAGGTAGAAGAGAGATGGGGCGGAAGTTTTTCAGGTCGCTTGGGTCAGCCGTAGGTTTCTTTAGTAGGGCGTTGACTTCAGCGTGCTTCCAGCATTCGGGGAAGGTAGCAGAAGAAAAAGAAGAGTTGATGACGGTCTGGAGGTGCGGGGCGATGATGTCGTCGGCTTTGTTAAAGATGAAGTGCGGGCAGGGGTCCGAAGGGGCGCCGGAGTGGATAGAGTTCATGATGGATTTGGTTTCTTCCGTGTTGATGTGGGTCCAGTTGTTGAGGGTGATGTCCGGGGAAGCGGGTTCAGTGGTGTATGGTTGGGTCTGGTGTCCGAAGCTGTCGTGGAGGTCGCTGATCTTGCGATGGAAGAAAGTGGCGATGGATTCGCACAAATCCTGTGAGGGCGTGACGGCGTTGGCGCTGGCGCTGGGGTTGGAGAACTCTTTGACGATGCTGAAGAGTTCTCTGCTGTTGTGGCTGTTTTTGTCTAGTCTGTCGGTGAAAAAGTTCCTTTTGGCAGTGCGGATCAGGTGGTGGTGTTCGCGTGTAGCGTTCTTGAGGGCGGTCATGTTGTCAGCGGTGTGGTCCTTGCGCCAGGCCTTCTCAAGGGCACGACAAGTTTTCTTTGATTCTTTGAGGGTGTCAGAGAACCAGAGAGGTTTTTTGGTGTTGGTCTGTCGATGCGTGCGTTTGAGGGGAGCAAGGTTGTCAGCGCAGTTGGAGATCCAGTTTGTGAGGTTGAGAGCTGCGTCGTTGGGGTCGGTGGTGAGGGTGGGTTGGTTGGCGGCGAGAGCGGAGAAGAGTTGCTCTTCAGGGATCTTGTTCCACTGTCGACGAGGGATGGGTTGAGTGCGGAGGTGGGAGGTCTCGCGTCGGAATGTGAAGTGGACGCAGCTGTGGTCGGTCCAGTGTAGGGCAGAGGTGTGGCTGAAGAAGACGTGTTTGCTGGCGGAGAAGATAGGGTCGAGCGTGTGTCCGGCGATGTGGGTGGCGGTGTTCACCAGTTGTTTGAGGCCGAGGTTGGCGAGGTTGTCGAGCAGGGTGGTGGTGTTGGGGTCGTTGTTTTGTTCCAGATGGAAGTTGAGGTCGCCTAGGAGGATGTAGTCCGGTGAGGCGAGGGCGTGCGGGGAGATGAAGTCGGCGATGGCGTCGCTGAAAGAGGCGCGAGGTCCGGGAGGACGGTAGACGAGGGATCCTCTGAGGGTGGTCCTTGGGTCGGTGCGAATCTGAAAATGCAGGTGTTCAGCGGCGAGGGGGGGGTCTTCGGTGGAGGTGGTGACGCTGATGGAGTCTTTGAAGATGATGGCGACACCTCCTCCTACTTGGTTGGTGCGGTCTTTTCTGGAGATCTTGTAGCCTTCGGGGATGGCGGGTAGCGATGTCTGGAGCAGAGGAGGCGTTCATCCATGTCTCCGTGATGAAGGCGACGTCCGGGGCTGTGGAGTCCAGGAGGTCCCAAAGTTCAACGGCGTGCTTGTGGACGGAACGAGCATTGACCAGGATGCACTTGAGGTGGTTGATGGCGCGTGGGCTTGTGGTCGTGGTAGTTGCGTGGTGGAAGATGCGTTTGCAGGAGTTGCAGGCGAAGGGTCCATGGGTGCGTTTGGGGTGAGCTAGGAAGCAGGTTTTGGAGCGCCCTGGGTTGAGGGCGTGGAGGGTGGTGGGGTCGTAGCGGATCAGCGGGGCTTGCGGGAGCTGGGGACCAGGGGTCGTGGCGCTGGGCGCGGGCCAGGCGCGGACGGGCGCAGACGGGCTTGCCTCTGGCGCGCCTCCGGCGCGCCAGCGGCGTGCCCGCTGCGCGCGCCCGCTGCGCAGTCGCGCAGCGGCCGCCATAAGAGGTAGGAGGGGGGGGGAGGGGTCAGCTGGGGGCGAATGGGAGCTGGGGGGCGGGGGCGTGCAGGAGGTCGCGGCGGGAAAGCGCGAGGGAGGGGGGGGGACAGGTAGAGTGAGAGGAGCTGGGGGAGGGGGTTTAGGGTGGAGGAGGGTGAGTGTTAGGAGGTTTGGAGATTAGGGAGAGAGATAGGAGTAGGGTTGTGAAGATAGGGGAGGGGGGGTTGTAGAGGTGGGTGAGGGAGAGAGGTAGAGTGAGAGGATAGGGAGATAGGTAGTAGAGGGGGTGGCGGGAGGGGGGGAGAGATAGAGAAATAGATAGAGAAAATAGATAGAGAAGTCGATAGATAGGGAAATAGATAGATAGACAGATAGGTAGGTAGGAGGAGGTGGAGAGTGGGGGAGTTAGATAGTGAGATAGGGAGCTAGAGAGATAGGAAGATAGGAGGAGTGAGGGAGGTAGATAGCGAACGGGTTAGCTAGGGGTGAGAGAGGGGGAGGCGAGTGAGGGAGGGGGATGAGGAAGGAGCAGGAGGGCAGGCTCGGGGGAAGAAGACGGAGGAGGTAGAAGAGCCGAAGACAGGAGAACAGAAGACAGAAGAACAGAAGACAGAAGAACAGAAGACAGAAGAACACAAGACAGAAGAACAGAAGACCGGAAGAGCAGAAGACCGGAAGAGCAGAAGACAGAAGAGCAGAAGAACAGAGAAGAACAGAGAAGAACAGAGAAGAACACAGAAGAACACAGAAGAACCGAGAAGAAGAACACAGAAGCACAGAGAAGAACAGAGAAGAAGAACACAGAAGACCGGAAGAACACAGAAGAACAGAAGGGAAGAACAGAAGAACAGAAGGGAAGAACAGAAGAACACAGAAGAAGATTGCAGAGGGGGAGCGAGGAGGAAGAGACAGAGAGGAGGAAAAGAAGCAGGAGCAGGAGAGAAGGTGAGTGGCGCGGGGCAGGGCGAGGGGCTGGGAGGAGGGGGGTACTTACAGTTAGGTGGGTCTCAGGAACACAGGAACTCAGGAACTTGGAGGAGCTGCAGCGGCAGGGGGAGCGACCTACCCTTGGGTCAAGGGTCGCTACCACTGTCGCGCAGCGGCCGCCATAAGAGGTAGGAGGGGGGGGGAGGGGTCAGCTGGGGGCGAATGGGAGCTGGGGGGCGGGGGCGTGCAGGAGGTCGCGGCGGGAAAGCGCGAGGGAGGGGGGGGGACAGGTAGAGTGAGAGGAGCTGGGGGAGGGGGTTTAGGGTGGAGGAGGGTGAGTGTTAGGAGGTTTGGAGATTAGGGAGAGAGATAGGAGTAGGGTTGTGAAGATAGGGGAGGGGGGGTTGTAGAGGTGGGTGAGGGAGAGAGGTAGAGTGAGAGGATAGGGAGATAGGTAGTAGAGGGGGTGGCGGGAGGGGGGGAGAGATAGAGAAATAGATAGAGAAAATAGATAGAGAAGTCGATAGATAGGGAAATAGATAGATAGACAGATAGGTAGGTAGGAGGAGGTGGAGAGTGGGGGAGTTAGATAGTGAGATAGGGAGCTAGAGAGATAGGAAGATAGGAGGAGTGAGGGAGGTAGATAGCGAACGGGTTAGCTAGGGGTGAGAGAGGGGGAGGCGAGTGAGGGAGGGGGATGAGGAAGGAGCAGGAGGGCAGGCTCGGGGGAAGAAGACGGAGGAGGTAGAAGAGCCGAAGACAGGAGAACAGAAGACAGAAGAACAGAAGACAGAAGAACAGAAGACAGAAGAACACAAGACAGAAGAACAGAAGACCGGAAGAGCAGAAGACCGGAAGAGCAGAAGACAGAAGAGCAGAAGAACAGAGAAGAACAGAGAAGAACAGAGAAGAACACAGAAGAACACAGAAGAACCGAGAAGAAGAACACAGAAGCACAGAGAAGAACAGAGAAGAAGAACACAGAAGACCGGAAGAACACAGAAGAACAGAAGGGAAGAACAGAAGAACAGAAGGGAAGAACAGAAGAACACAGAAGAAGATTGCAGAGGGGGAGCGAGGAGGAAGAGACAGAGAGGAGGAAAAGAAGCAGGAGCAGGAGAGAAGGTGAGTGGCGCGGGGCAGGGCGAGGGGCTGGGAGGAGGGGGGTACTTACAGTTAGGTGGGTCTCAGGAACACAGGAACTCAGGAACTTGGAGGAGCTGCAGCGGCAGGGGGAGCGACCTACCCTTGGGTCAAGGGTCGCTACCACTGTCGCGCAGCGGCCGCCATAAGAGGTAGGAGGGGGGGGGAGGGGTCAGCTGGGGGCGAATGGGAGCTGGGGGGCGGGGGCGTGCAGGAGGTCGCGGCGGGAAAGCGCGAGGGAGGGGGGGGGACAGGTAGAGTGAGAGGAGCTGGGGGAGGGGGTTTAGGGTGGAGGAGGGTGAGTGTTAGGAGGTTTGGAGATTAGGGAGAGAGATAGGAGTAGGGTTGTGAAGATAGGGGAGGGGGGGTTGTAGAGGTGGGTGAGGGAGAGAGGTAGAGTGAGAGGATAGGGAGATAGGTAGTAGAGGGGGTGGCGGGAGGGGGGGAGAGATAGAGAAATAGATAGAGAAAATAGATAGAGAAGTCGATAGATAGGGAAATAGATAGATAGACAGATAGGTAGGTAGGAGGAGGTGGAGAGTGGGGGAGTTAGATAGTGAGATAGGGAGCTAGAGAGATAGGAAGATAGGAGGAGTGAGGGAGGTAGATAGCGAACGGGTTAGCTAGGGGTGAGAGAGGGGGAGGCGAGTGAGGGAGGGGGATGAGGAAGGAGCAGGAGGGCAGGCTCGGGGGAAGAAGACGGAGGAGGTAGAAGAGCCGAAGACAGGAGAACAGAAGACAGAAGAACAGAAGACAGAAGAACAGAAGACAGAAGAACAGAAGACCGGAAGAGCAGAAGACCGGAAGAGCAGAAGACAGAAGAGCAGAAGAACAGAGAAGAACAGAGAAGAACAGAGAAGAACAGAGAAGAACACAGAAGAACCGAGAAGAAGAACACAGAAGCACAGAGAAGAACAGAGAAGAAGAACACAGAAGACCGGAAGAACACAGAAGAACAGAAGGGAAGAACAGAAGAACAGAAGGGAAGAACAGAAGAACACAGAAGAAGATTGCAGAGGGGGAGCGAGGAGGAAGAGACAGAGAGGAGGAAAAGAAGCAGGAGCAGGAGAGAAGGTGAGTGGCGCGGGGCAGGGCGAGGGGCTGGGAGGAGGGGGGTACTTACAGTTAGGTGGGTCTCAGGAACACAGGAACTCAGGAACTTGGAGGAGCTGCAGCGGCAGGGGGAGCGACCTACCCTTCTAGGGGTTGGGTGAGACAGATGAATAAAAGAGAAAGGGGTGGTGAGATTTCGTTTAACAGTAACATGATTGGGACAGAAGAATTCACACATTGTAATCTTCCGTGAAGTGTGTGACATCCAGAAATTGAGCCTGATGCCATTAGCGGCGATGGCTGAAGGTCTGGAATACGATCGGCCTGTTTGTGGGCTTTCAGCCAGTGCGAGATGCCCTCGCCGCTCCCAGGAAGCTCACATTGCAGGCACACGGTGACTGTCAGGAAGTTCAGGCAGCGCGGGTGAAAATTCGATGAGAGGCGCTGGCGACCGCCAGCAGGGAACATTCAACTCATCTCTTTCTGCGCGGCGACGGGACGCTGCCCTTGCTCGTTTCCCCCTTTCTCCTTGGATTTGCTGCCAGAGCTTTCCCCGTGTGGTACAACGCCGCGCCTGTACGCCCGCGGTGATCCTATACAACCCTTCACATATATACACACACACATGACCAGGACAGATCAGATATAAAAGTGAGACTAAGGGCTTTAGTCCTAATTTTAGGTCTGACCTGTCCCGGTTTCTTCTTTTCAAAATCTGGTCCCCCTATGTAGAGAGGGCCCCTCTTACCAAGTGATAGGTCTAGTCTGAAACCTATTTACTTCCGATGTCACATTCTATACTCCACTCCTGAGGCTTGTCTTCCTGCACAAATTCGTACCTAACCTAGAGAATATGGTGATCGAAATTTGCCAGCAATGTGGAAAGTATGCTTATTTCAGCCACTCCAACACGTTATTCCCCATCGAGACAATGTCAACCTCACAATGAGGGGTTAAACCCGCCCTAAATTAAAACTGCGAGGTCTGGTAAGGGACATGTGCATTGCAATGTGTCCACATGGTGAGAAAGAGAGCCAAGGAGTGCTGAGAGCGGGGTTCACTCAGGTGAAGCCAGTGAAGTACCAGAGTGGTCAGCAACAGACGGATTCTGCGATGGAAAGTCTGCCTCATTTTATATTTTATGAGTTTATCTTATTTTAGTTACTTTATACAGGAGAGCACTATCTCCACAGAGAAGTGATGTACTTAAAAGAAAACATTATCATCTCAGCATGAACATCTTGATATGAGGTGTCCTGCATTAAACTCTACTGGGTGTGGGGAGCTCCGACTGGGAGTTTACCAGAGAACACACTATACATTTTTTTCAGATCACACATACAGTAACAACTATAAGTATATGAACTGAATTGCCTGTATTTATAATTTATAATATGAGAGACAGAGATAAAAATCTTTACCCAGGAACACACAATTGTGGCCACGCCTTGAAACCAGGATTAGATACCAGTGGTACTAATGTAAGATGGCAGTAAAATGTATAGCACAGTTATCTGTGTTCTGAGCCCGTTGCTCCCCTTTGTGATTTATTCTGAAGAGGACAACCCTCAACTTCTTGTGGGCTTGAAATAGTAGTGACTTGTATAAGTAGCAATAATGCAGTGGTGAGATGCTGCAGTAACAAAACTTTCTGCACTGGGGGATTCAGCCAAGTTAGGTGCAGAATACATACTTTAAACACACCAGCCTTTGAACCTTCACTAGAGGCCATTGACAATGGGCAGGTAGCCTGTTAACTTCTACTGGGGTGTCAACGAGAAAACTGTGCTGAAAATTAACTTTTAGTAACATGGTGACCTTCCACGGAACCCAGTTTCACAGGTGATTCACATACTGCACCTGGGATAAGTAATGGGAAAGCCTTCTATGCCTTTCAGCTTCTTCTGAGACATTTCTGACTGACTGCCTTTTTGGGTCGAGTGCGCAAGCGCTCTGACATGCTGTAATCTATCTGTGGGCCTTTAACCACACCCACCAAAACACCCATCACTATCACTCGTTCATGGGCTTACCTTTAAAAATTCCTTTGTTATCACTGGTAAATGCTTTACGTTTGCCCCTCCTTGGGACAGTTTTGTTACCGCCATGGCCATCGACCCTGTTACATGGACAATTGCACATTTGCCAATATGATTGACTGCGAGCGGACGTCTTTTTCCTTTTGTGTCTGTCCTTCATGCTCATGGGGGCCATAGCGCCTTGAATCAGCTTGCTTATGCCAACTGTTTTACTTTTTTAGTTTCAATTTATGTGGCAATAAAAGTCCAGTAAAGAATTTACAATGCTAATAGCTCTAACTCGAGCAAACGTGAGACCCACTGCATTGCAAATGCTTGTTTATTGTTGGGTCTAATAATCCCCTCCCTTTGGATCCCTCTTACTCTCATTGAGGGAATCACTTGTGTTGTTGAGGAAAAGAGTGGGGCCAGTGTGTTAAGTACTCTCCACTTGGGCATGTTGTGTTTCAATTGTGTTTCAATTGTGGAAACACTGTTATTTGGGATTGTTTGCTTTGGATTCACTGTTTCATTGTTTTATTTGTTGTTTTTATGTTTACCGATAATCCTACTAGTTTGGTGTGGCAATTTTCAATTCTTTATTGCATTGTTGTGGTTGTACCTTAGGGTTTCATGTTTCTTTTGTTGCTTTTTGAGGTTTGCATGCTGGTAAAGTTGCAGTAGTTTGTGAATACCTACCATGCTCTGCATTTTTTCAGTATATTTTGCACGTTAAACTAACAGTGGTCCCTTATTTTTATGCTGCCTACTGTTATTTGTCTTGTAGTGGATAATGCCTTTTAGTTGGCCCATTGTGTGTGTTTTATCTTTCTACATTGCGTGTATCCCTTTTCGTTTTAACGCCTCTATTATACCAGCACTCTTAGGGGCATATTTACAAGCCCTTAGCACCACCTTGCGCCGCCATAGCGTAATTTTTTTAATGCTAAGTTGACTTTTCCCAGCGCCGTATTTACAAAGTGGTGCAATGCTTGCATTGCACCACTTTGCAACCAACCCCTTGTGCCACATTATGCCTGTGTCAGGCATAATGTATGCAAGGGGGCATTCTGACGCATGGAGGCCTGAAAAAATGGTGCAGAGAAATTGACAACATTTCACTGAGCCATTTTTAAAATCATTTTTAATGCCTGCTCAGATCAGGCTTTAAAATGATGCACCCATTTTAATCAATGGGCCTCCCTGTGCTTTGCTGCACTAGTGTCAACATTTTTTACGCTAGTGCCTCAAAGCGCTACAATAGTATCAACAGTGTTGACGCTATTGTCCTAATAACCACCATAGTGCACCGTATTGGAAATACAGTGCAACCATGGTGTTGTTAGGTGGGGCAGTGGTAACGTAAGAAAAGTGGCACATCGGGACCGATGCACCACTTTCTTTTGAATATTCTCCCTACGTGTCCATGGAACAGGTCACTCCTCTTGCCAGATTGATGGCACATTGTTGCTTGTCCTTCTTGAGCTTCTGCTAGTTTGTGATGGTGGAGTAAGCCTCTTTACTGGGTTAGCTGCAGCATTTGGTTACGGTTATGGCTAGATTATTTATAAAATGCAGTGTACAAAAGAGGCTTCTCTGCACTAACCAGCAAAAGTATCATGGAAGTAGGGCTGCCTAGTCCTGATTGAATAAGCATGTTTTAAAAGACTTTCTAAACCGATACTTGGATGATGCGCTTCGTAGGAGATAGCAAGAACATTCCATGTCTTAGCAGATGCAATGAAAAAGTTCTGTCCACAAGAGTTGCCGGTGAGTATCTGGGCAACTGTCACATAGGTTTTTGGTCTGAGCAGAGCTGTTTTGTGAGCTTATACCACCTGTATCTGTTTTCAATGAACCCTAGAGTATTAGAATAAATTTCCTAATGGACAATTGCCATTTCATTACAAATGAGTCTAATATGGACATGAAACCAAACAGGTTGACCTGATGACTTTGGATTTTGATGGCTTTGCACCTTTCTTCCAGATGCAAGTTTGATATGGGAACAAATATTCAACAGTATCACCCCACGGTACCTAGATAACTTCTCAAAGTAAGACCTCCTGCTGGGTTGAAAGCACCTTAAATTGGCTTCTGGAAATGGTTGTTGTTGGACCTGGCCCGTTTTGCAGGGTCATCCCCAAACTTTTTGCCCCCTTCCTCCTATTTTCTTACCTGTTTTTATTGGCTTTAGGAGTCTGGGCACTTTACCACTGCTACCCAGTGCAAAAGTGCATAAGTTCTCTGCTAAATTGTATTACTGATTGGTTTGTCCACGATTGGCATATTTGATTTACCAGTAAGTTTCTAATAAAGTGCACCAGAGGTGCCCAGGGCCTGTAAATCAAACGCTACTAGTGGGTCTGCAGCACTGATTGTGCCACCCACATAAGTAGCCTGGTAAACATGCCTCAGACCTGCCACTGCAGTGTCTGTGTGTGCAGTTTGGAACTGCCAGTTCAATCTGGCACGTGTACCCACTTGCCAGGCCCAAACTTTCCCCGTTTACTACATATAAGTCAACCCCTAAGGTAGGCCCAAGGCAGCCCCCTGGGCAGGGTGCAGTGTATGTTAAAGGTAGGACATGTACTAGTGTGTTTTACATCTGCTGATAGTGAAATACTGCTAAATTAATTGTTCACTGTTGCAAGGCCTGTCTCTCCCATAGGGTAATATGGGAATTGCCTTAAATATCCTTTAAGTATAATTTCCCATTGGAAGCAGATAAAGATTTGGAGTTTGGGGTCTCAGAACCCACAGTTTAGAAATACATATTTTGGTAAAATTGTTTTTTAACTTGTAAGTTTGAAAATGTCACTTTTAGAAAGTGGGCATTCTCTTGCTTAACCATTCTGTGCCTCTGCCTGGCTGATGAATACACATCCGGGTCAGCCTGACAGTTGGGCTGTTTGTGAATTCACTCTAGACCAGTCACACTAAGGGAGCTGAGGTGTGTTCTGCATATCCTGATGGGTCTTCCTGGGCTAGAGTAGAGGGAGGAGTGACCTCTGACCTGTTTTTGGTCCAGAGCTCGCCCCCCACGTCCGCAGCACCAACCTGCTGTCTCCTGCCTCTGACCCCCGCCCACGCTGCTGCTAGCGTGTTCGAGGCCCTCCTCCACCCGCAGGCATCCTCCTGCGCCTCATCCCTGGTGTCTAGTGGGCTCTAGTAAGCTTCACTTGACCCGTGTGCCGCTTTCCGCCATCCAGTAAGTGTTTCTATTTTTTCAGCGCCTTGCCTCCTTCCCCTTCTGCCCCCGTCGTGCCCCTTCTGATTGTGCCACTTTTCGCCAACTTGTAAGTGCTTTCTATTGTTTTTTCAAGCGCCTTGCTTCCTGCGCATCTGCCCCCGTTGTGCCCCTCTGATTGCTGTACCCCGATTGTATTTTGTGCCATTAGTGTATTTTTGTGACTGTTTTTTCAATTTGTGCCTGACTTGTTTCTGCCTTGTTTTTCTTGTTTTCGCCCCTTGTGCGCTCCCCCTTGCAGTCCTCTCCCTGCCGCTGCCACCCTGCGGCCCCGCCCCCCTCGCGCCCCCATTCGCCACTCCCTCCCGCCTCCCAGCTGCTCCTCCCTCCCCCCTCCCTCCTCCCTTCTTAATGGCTGGCGCTGCGCATCCGCGCAGCGGACGCGCGCAGCGGGCGCGCCAGGGGCAAGCCCGTCTGCGCCCGTCCGCGCCTGGACCGCGCCCAGCGCCACCCCCCTGGTCCTCACGCCCCCCGCGCCCCATGCCTTCGCTACTCGGCCAGCGAAGTCCTCGCCCTCAACCCTGGCCCCTCCTCAGAGTGCTTCCTGGCCACCCCGAAGCACACCAAAGGACCTTTTTCCTGCCGCACCTGCAACTTCACCTGCAACAAAACAACGAAACCAGCAATAACCAACACAAACCACCTGCACTGCATCCTCCTCAACACACGCTCTGCACGAAAGCACGCCATCGAACTCTGGGACCTGCTCGACACCACCGCCCCAGACGTAGCCTTCCTGACCGAAACCTGGTGGAACGACTCCTCGGCCCCTGACATCGCCATCGCCATCCCTGACGACTACAAGATCACCAGAAGAGATCGCACCAACGGAATCGGCGGAGGAATAGCCATCGCCCACAAATCTACCCTTAAGATCCACACCCACACGGACGACACCCTCAAGACAGCTGAACACCTCCACTTCCAGATTCACACAGACCCCAACACTACCCTCAGAGGAACCCTCATATACCGCCCTCCAGGACCTAGAGCCCTCTTCAGCGACGCCGTCTCCGACCTCGCAAGCACCCACGCCCTCGCCTCTTCAGACTACATCCTCCTGGGAGACCTAAACTTCGACCTGGAGAACAAGAATGACGTCAATACCGCATCACTGACCACCAACCTCTCCAACCTCTCCATCCTCGGACTCCGTCAGCTGGTCAACACTCCCACCCACATCGCCGGCCACACCCTTGACCCACTCTTCACTTTAAGCAATCACATCTCTTTCAGCCACACCTCCGAACTCCACTGGACCGACCATCACTGCGTCCATTTCTCCTTCAAGAAAAACACCGAACACCACCGCACTCCTCTACCGCCTCACCGCCGCTGGGGAAAAGTCACTGAAGATCAACTTACCAACACCCTCGCCAAAAACCCACCACCCGACCCCACCGACCCGGACTCCGCCGCCATCAGCCTCCAACAATGGATCCTCGACTGCGCCAACATCCTAGCCCCACTCAAGAGACCCACAGCCAACCAAGAAAAGAAAAAAACAGCCTGGTTCACAGACGAACTGACCACCTCCAAATGCACCTGCCAGAAACTCAAGAAAAAATGGATCCTCGAGCGCACACCCGAGAACCTTGCTACCCTCAAGGAAGCCAACCGTGAACACCACCAACGGATCCGACTCGCGAAGCGCTCCCACTTCACAGAACGCCTCAACAACAACGCTCACGACTGCAAGGAACTCTTCGGCATCGTGAAGGAACTCGCCAACCCCAACGCCATTGTCAATGACATCCCTCCATCCCAGAAACTCTGCAACGATCTCTCCACCTTCTTCTACCAGAAAATTGCAGCCATCCACGACAGCTTCAACACCTCACCTCCGCCAGACCCCACCCCCAACAACTCCTCCCACGCTGACCACATCACCACCTGGACCCAAGTAGACGACGCCGAAACCCTAAAGACCATGAACTCCATCCACTCAGGATCTCCCTCTGACCCCTGCCCACATCACGTGTTTAACAAAGCCGACGTCACCATCGCCCCCGCACTCCGAAAGATCATCAACCTTTCCTTCAACACCGCTACCTTCCCGGACAGCTGGAAGCATGCAGAAATCCAACCCCTCCTCAAGAAACCTAAGGCTGACCTCAACGATCTCAAAAACTTCCGACCGATCTCCCTCCTCCCTTTCCCAGCGAAAGTCATCGAGAAGATCGTCAACGCACAGCTCGCCCACTACCTAGAAGACAACTCCATCCTTGACCCCTCCCAATCTGGCTTCAGACGAAACCACAGCACAGAGACTGCACTCCTCGCTGCCACAGATGACATCAGACTACAAATGGACAACGGCGAAACCTCAGCCCTGATCCTCCTAGACCTATCAGCCGCCTTCGATACAGTCTGCCACTGCACCCTACTAACCCGCTTACATGAAGCCGGCATCCAAGAAAAGGCCCTCAAATGGATCTCCTCCTTTCTCTCCGGCAGAACCCAGAGGGTCCGACTCTCACCTTTCTGCTCCAATGCCACCAACCTCATCTGCGGCGTACCCCAAGGCTCCTCACTAAGCCCAACGCTGTTCAACGTCTACATGGCCCCCCTCGCACAACTGGCCCGCCAGCACAACCTCAGCATCCTCACCTACGCCGACGACACCCAACTCGTCCTCTCCCTGACCAAAGATCCTCTCACCGCCAAAGCCAACCTCCACGAGGGACTGAAATCCATCGCCGAGTGGATGAACAACAGCCGCCTGAAACTCAACTCCGACAAGACGGAAGTCCTCATCCTCGGGTGCACCCCCTCGGCCTGGAACGACTCGTGGTGGCCCACCGCCCTGGGCCCCCCACCCACCCCAGCCAGCCACGCACGAAATCTCGGTTTCATCCTCGACTCCACCCTCACCATGTCCAAACAGGTCAACGCAGTCTCATCCTCCTGTTTTAACACCCTCCGAATGCTCCGCAGGATCTTCAAGTGGATTCCAACAGGAACCAGAAAGACAGTGACCCAAGCCCTCGTCAGTAGCAGACTCGACTACGGCAACGCACTCTACACAGGCATCCCAACAAAAGACATCAAACGACTCCAACGCATCCAGAACACATCCGCCTGCCTGATCCTCGACATACCCCGCCGATGTAACATCTCCCCTCACCTGAAGGACCTCCACTGGCTCCCCCGTGGACAAGAGGATCACCTTTAAACTCCTCACCCACGCACACAAGGCTCTACACGACACCGGACCCGCCTACCTGAACACCAAACTCAACTTCTACGTTCCCTCACGACAACTACGCTCTGCCAACCTTGCCATCGCCATCGTCCCCCGAATCCAGCGCAAGACCTCTGGTGGCAGATCCTTCTCCTACCTCGCCGCCAAAACCTGGAACTCACTCCCGACCTCACTGCGCCAGACCCAGGACCTCCTCACCTTCAGGAGACTCCTCAAGACATGGCTCTTCGAACAATAGCAGCCCCCCCCCACACCCCCCCCCCTAGCGCCTCGAAACCCTAACGGGTACATAGCGCGCTTTATAAATTATTGATTGATTGATTGACACTTGCGCCTGAATAGGGCTGTTTCTGTCCTTACATACATCATTCTCCAACCTTCTGGAGTGTGTCTGGGGCCAGGACAGGGAGAGGCAGGGTCTTGAGCACTACAAATACTTTCCTTTGAAGTTTTCATACTTGAAAGGCAGAAATTAATATAAGTATTGGACTGCGGACATTCTGCAAGGGAGAAGAGTTGGATGCTTGAGGAGGACCTACCACTCTGCCTGTTCATTTACTGTGCTGGCCTGCTGTTGCTACTTCTGCCCTGGGAGTGAAAGGACTGGACTTTGCTTTCTACATCCTGCTTTCCAAGGTTCTCCAAGTGCTTGAACTGAGCTTGCCTCCTGTTAGAAGTCTCAGGGACATCAAATAATTAATCTGACAGCACTTGGGATTTATTGCTGAGAGTCCTGACTTGCCAAGGGGTGCCAAATCCAGTTCCTGGGCCCTTGGAAGTGAGTTATGGTGAAACCAAGAAGAACCAGGAACATTACTCCGGATGACTCCAGAACCGGTGCCACTGCTGACTCCGCGCTGCTACCTGCATTCAAAGCCGTGGTCTCAGCTGAAGTGCAATGACCGCAACAAATCTTGCAGACCTAGCGCCGCAGGCCTGAAGCTGCTGCAGCACCTCGGAAGTCCCATGACATTGTGAGTCCTGAGTACTGTGTCACTGATGTCTGTGACACCCAATCACTGCGGCGCCTGTGGCCCTGTGGTGTGACCGCGACCCAGAGAGGTCACCTCATCACGTCTTAATCTGCCGGATTCATCAACCTCCGCTGGATCGTAAGGAACCGACACCTCGCCACTGATGCAGCATCACCTCCTCTGCAACTGTAAGGAACCGATGCCTCACCTCCCCTGCCTTGCAGTAAGGAACCAATGCCCCACCTCCCTGGTAGCACTAAGGAACAGTGCTGCTCCGGCTCCAGCGACGCCTCCCCTCCACAATTCCATGCAACATCTTTGTATTCCTCATTTCGCAAAGTACTGTTGGGAAAGACGTCATGATAGCTTCAGTTGGTGCTATTGTATTTGTAAGCACTTTATTGGGATTTAATCTTTAAAAATTCATACCTTTGCTTGTGTATGTTGGATTTTTGTTGTTTTAGACCTGTTTTACTTAGATAAATATTGGCTATTTTTCTAAACTAGTGTGGATTACTTTTGTGGTGTTTTCACAATTTTACCGTGTGGTTGTACAAATACTTAATAGAGTGCCTTTGAGATAAGCCTGAAAGCTTGTGCCAAGCTACCAAGGGGGTGAGCATTGATTATCTTATGTGTGACTTCCTTGCCCTGACTAGAGTGAGGGTCTCAATTTTGACAGGGTGCAAACCACGTCCAACTAGAGACCCCGTTTCTCACAGTTGCCGTGGGTTTTAGAAGAGACAACTGGTGCCTTCTTCCTCGTCTTCTCAGATTGCTCTGTGCTGGTGGTGGCCAGACTGTTGGTACTGCTTGTTGCCAAGCTTTTCGGAGTATGGATGTGTGAAATAGTCTTCTTTCTATATATTTCTTACCAAGGCTCGGATGTCAAGCAAGTAATCTCTTTGGTTTCTCTTTATTTTTTGATTTGCATAGTATATGCTTACCTATTGGCTTCATGGAGCTACAGACCATTTTAAGTTAGTCACACCCAATGGGGTATCAACAGCAAATTCCAGAAAATAACCAGGTTTTACGTATTTTGCAGCAGAGCAGGTGTAGTTTAACTTAGTGCAAAGATAAAGGCAAGGTGTTCCCCATATACACTGTCTGGATCATAAAGGCCCACCAATTCTCCTGATAATTATTTGTAGGAAGCTGGCTTTATACGCAGTATACCATATGTTGTGGGACGCTATGCATACAGTATAGGCGAACCTTATAGGTTTACATGGTAAAAGTAACAATCCCAAAAGCTCTCTTTTGTGGTAGTGTGGGCGAGCAATTAGGCTTATCAGAAGGTAGAGCTAATCAATTGTTGAACAAACTGAGTCAATAAATGAGACACACACTCAAGAAGGAACTCAAAACCAATTGTTTAGAAAAATGGCTACTTTGTGTTTATTATGTTTCAACACCAGTATACTTTCAAGAAGATAAGCACAGTTAAAGTTTTATAACGATTTAGAAAGTAAGCAACACTTTTACTCAAATGTGCTTCTACACGGTAAAGGTTCCAAAGTAATTTTACTAAATAAAGGTCCTTGCAATCAGACCTCAGTGTCCACTGTAGGTAGTTGGAATCTAGGGGTGTAAAGTCAGAAACAAGACTAGCAGTTCAGTTTTATCTCTCCTGGGGCATCCGGGTGCAGTGATTCTAGTTCAGTTGGGTTTCCTAAGCACTTCACACTTGGTGACGATGGGGGCCACCTAGAAAGAGAGTGCAAGGGGGGACTTGGGGACAAGTCCAGGAGTAACCAACGGAGAATGAGTGGGGGCCCTGGGAGCCAGAGGACACCAGTAGATGTGGTTGACCTGGGCCAGGAAGCTCGGGTGCAGCAGGTATTTGTTGTCGGTACACCTGCGTCAAGGCGCCCAAAGTCCTTCAGGGGCAGTTACATACCAAAGACCCCTACAGCCTCTATGGTGCAGAGGGCCCTGAGCTCCAGGGGGGCCCCTCAGCACAGCACCTAGTCTGAGTGAGTCCAGCGGGGGGCCCCCTCCATGTTCTTTGAAGTGGGGCCCTCCAGTTTCGGGACGCCACTGTTCTTTGTCCTCTTCTTATTGGGTCAGACAAGTCCTCGTGTCAGGGGGTCCCCAAAATACTCAATTTAGGGGTATTAAAGGGAATGAAGGGTAGTAGCCAATGGGCTACTTTCCACTGTGGTCACTACACCACCTTACTGACCATTTCCTTTGGGGAGTTGACATCACCCTGTCCCAGAATTCCTCATTCCACCACAGACAAGATGGTGGAATTCCTTTCTTTGTGTTCACTTCAGGCTGGCCACCATAGAGGTGTGTCCAGCCTGGCAGTGCAACATGCATCTTGCATAGCTAATTTCCCTCCTGTCTTGGCACTAAATGAGCCTCAGGACAGGCGCTCGCCTCTCCCAGGTCTGGGGGAAGTTGGGGTTTACATATCAAAGGTGGCAGAAACTTTGAAGTCCCTGGCCTTGGTATGCAGATTTACTAGCCATCCTGTTGGTGGAGGTGATAACACCTCCTGCCAAAGCAGGCATTGTTTCTGACCTCGGAGAGCAGAGGCTTTCACTTCCAGGGGGGTCATAAACTCATCTGTGGTGGCAGGCTGATCGATACCAGACAGCCAGCACACTAGAGGACTAGTAAGTTTCATTGGACACCTCTAAGGTGCCCTCTGGGTGTATGTTGTAATAAATCCAATACTGGCATCAGTATGGATTTATTAAGATGAGATGTTTGATACAAAACACCCCTATTATCTGTGATACCATCATGTAGGTGCAGTACATGCTCTAAGAAAGCTGCCTGGTCACTTGCAATATCTAGTAATAGAACTAGACATCAGCTGCTCATGCAGATATGTCCTCACATGTATTATAATGCACCATGCCTTAGGGCTCTTAAGGCCTGCTGTAGGGGTCTTACATATAATGTATGCAGTGACTTTGGTATGGCTCACAATGAGTGTGCCATGTCTTGTTTTCACTCAGGGTTTGCACCCTGACATGCAGTGTGCAATGGCAGGCTGTGTACAAATTCTCTGTGGGTCCCTTAGAGTGGAATAAGATATGGTGCAGCCCTTAAGGGACCCTCTTTAGTACCCATGCCTTAGGTACCAGGGGTACCATTTACTAAGGACTTACATGGGTGCTACAGTCCTGTGCCAATTGTAAACAATTAGACATACCATGCTTTTAAAGAAATTCTGTTTAGCAGGCCTCAGTGCACTGTCAGAATAGATAAACAACATCTAGTAGTTCTAAATGGGACAAAAAGTGGGGGTTCATCTACAAAGAAGCCCAGTTTCTTACATTATGGACATATAGAATACACTACTCTGAAGAGTGTAAAGACCAGCAGGCTGATAAAGACGAAGTTTGTAGTGAGGATCTCTGGAACAAATTCTTTGTGTGTCCTAACAGGCCACACATAGGTTTTAAATGTGATGCACTGCTCTAATGTAAACACGTATAAGTGCACCAGGACTGGTTTTATATGATTATGCCAATGACTATTATACATATACTAATACAGTTCAGAGCGCTGGATGTGCAGTCTTTTCTGGCACAAAATTACCAACAATAATTGTAATGTTTATCACGCTTTCCACACCATACATAATTTATGTATTAGAATGCCCATCGAACATGTGGTTTGCGGAGAGTACAATATTCCCAGTAGAGAAGCATATCCTAGGACTTTGAGGAGCCACTAGTATTGAGAATCTGAGTTATCTTCTAGCAAGACATTATCAGGAGACACATGACAGCAACTGAGTTCCTACAATTTCTCGGCACTGATAAAGTGGATATCCACCCCAGTGGGGTGACACAAGGAATAAATAATACAACAAATGAAATCTTGCTACATTATTAAACATGAAATGCATATCCCAAATGGGTTGAACAGTATATTGATCTCCCTTTGTTAAATGTTGGTTGCATGTAGTCTCCTGAACACTGACAGTGGCAGGTTATTGGAAGGGCTGACCAAGGTGTTCAGAAGTCGAAACACATGAGGAATAAACTGATGACGGAATGCTTCTTGACTGCTGTCTCTTCTTGTTGAAAGATCAAAGAATACAATTTGCAAAACATATATATATATATATATATATATATATATATATATATATATATACCCACACCATTGTTCACTATGTCTTCCTTGTTAAATTTGCCACTTTGGCTTTGGAATGTGGCAGATCATTTTCAATTAAAGCATTGATGTCCCACACTCTTTCACTCAGATGCTTTATGTGACTTAATTTTCTAAATGACCATCTGTGTTTGATTCATTTAAAAAAATAAAAAAGATACTCTCACCATCAGAAAAAATCTTAACCACACTACCTCCCCAGGGCCTGTGACAGCTGCTGGCCGACACTGGAAAGGCCAGTAAAAGTCCCTGTGATGCTCACAGCAGAGGGTATCCTTACTATATTTTTTAGCTCAGGTTGTTAAAGAGGAGATTCCCCAGGAGCCAGATTCTTTCTGTTTTTTGGAGGAAATGATGATCAGCACACATGGCGTGCTGATGTAATTTCTCTGAAAGTGAAAGTGAAATGAGCCGATCGGTGGATCGGTGCTCGGGGCACATCTCCGCCCCCAGCGCCGGTTTTCATGGACCAGGTATCATTAGAAAGGGGAGAAGCACCCCTTTGTAATTATATCTCTCCCTAGTGGATTCCTGCTTGGGGGTTGCCTCAGAAGGGTGATAGTGAGCAAGGATCCACTCACTAGACACTATGAATGTCAGTTGTGAGGGGAGAGCATGGGCCCCATCAACTTTTTGGCCCCCTACAGGGGGTGTATGGGGTTTTCACCCACAGTCTGCCCCATGGGGACAGAAAGCCCATTAGACACCAGGGTTTTCCTGTTTGTTTTTTGGGGGGAGCAGCCCCCCCTGGGCTTGGGCCTGTACCATCCCACCCCGGACCTCATTAGCTTTTATGTCCCCCTGGGAGCTGGATGGGGGTTTTCACCACCAATCTGCCCCACCTCCCTTGGAGAAGTCAAAAAGCCCATTAGACATCAGGTTTTTTTTAGGGCAGATTTGTTTTTTGGGGTGGCCTCCCTGGGAACGGGCATCTGCTCTTCCGCAGCAGGGCCTCATTAGACTTTCTGCCTCCCACCCCTTAGAGGGTGGCGGGGTGTTCAGCCCAACACTAGAGTTTTCTGATTATTTTTTTTTTTGGTGAGGCAACGTCCCTAGGCGTGGACCTGCCCTTCCTTGTGCAATGTACCCCATTACCCTTCCTTCCTGCATCCCTAGGGATGGATGGGGGTGCTCACCCCCGATCTGCCCTTCCACTGGGCATGGGCCTGTGTGCTCCCCCCTAACATGGGGCCCCATTAGATTTTCTGCCCCTGAGGTGTTCATCCCCAATCTGCCCCACTGGAGTCAGAAAGCCAACTAGACACAGTTTTTTTTTTTTTAGCAGACTAATTTTTTGGGGGGTTGCGGCCACCAGACGCCAGATTTTTTTTATTTTTTTTTAGGGGAGTGGCCCACCAGGGCATGTGCCTGCACTCCCCCCAAGCCTTGGGCCCAGTTAGCCTTTCTGCCGGCCCAGTTAGCCTTTCTGCCCTTTGCTGGGATGTGGATGGGAGTATTCACCCCAATCTTTCCTCCAGGGGGAGGCAGAAATCCCACTAGACATCAGGGTTTGTTTAGGGCAGATTATTTTAGGGGGTGGGGGAGACCTCCCAGTGAATTGGCCTGTTCTCTCCCCACCAAGAGCCCTATTAGACTTTTTGCCCCTCCTCGACCCATGAGGATCAGAAAGGCCAGTAGACACCAGTTTTCTTTTTAAGAGTAGACTACTGTTGGGGGGAGAGGGTGAGCAACCCACCTGAGAATACAGTGTGTAGGTGGACCACCTGGTATTGTGCCTATCATCCAGCCCTAAAACTCCAATACTCTTTCTGCCCACCAGGGGTGCAGAGCTCAATTCCCATGGCAAGCAAATGGAAATGTTTTAATCTTTTAGCTGTAGTTTTGACATGTGGACCGGCAGAATAAATCCCAATTTCCTCCTACTTGCCATGGTTAATGGTTGTACTATTCAATGATCATGCTCCTCTGCACATGGAAACAAACTAAACCCAGCTGTTTTAAAAACTAGACACCCAGGGGACTCCAGGGTGGTATCACTGGCATGGATCCTACAATACTTTCTAGCCCATAAATACCTGCAAACCTCAAACGTTGCTTAAAATGATGCATTTCCCTCACATTTCTGTAAAGCAAAGTTCCAGAGTCTGTGGGGAATCACAAATGCCCTACCACCTAGCATTCCCCCAATTGCCCCATTTAAAAAAGTACCCTAACACCCACAATTTAAAAGGCCCCAAAATGCAACATAGAGAAATCGGCAATAAGGGAAGCTACAGTATTTGGGCCCGGGCTCGATGGCCACCATGGGAAAGATACCAAATCCAGACATTTTGGAAAACTATACACCCAGGGGAGGCCAGACTGGTGTGCCGTGTGTGAATTCCGCAAAGGTTTCTTACTCAAAGTGCCCTGCAAATTTCAAACTTTGCCTATGATTGTACAATTTCCTTGCATTTCTGTGATGCAAACTTCTGGAACCTGCAGGCATCCACAAAATTCCCACTAAATTGCGTTCCCCCACTTACCACAATAAAAATGCTACCCCACTTGTGAGCTGGGCGTAGTGCCTGTGGCAGGACCTGATCAAACCAGGGTCAATGGGAGTCTGCGAGGTGGACACCCTTTCACCCTGGTTTTATCCGTATAAATCAGTATAATCTTTAGTTTAAATGGTCTCTCCCTTTGTGTTCTTTGTGTTCTTTAACGTATAAATGGTCCAGCTCCACTAATAGATCAAAGTTCTGCCCGATGGGCTGCAAAAATGAAGAGTGTTTCACATGTTTTTTTTCATTGCTATGCATACCATAAACAAAGAGCTCTTTGGATCACCCCCCTTTGCAACTATATAGGTGTCAGTTCTTGTTTTCATGCTGAGAGAATTTTAAAATCTGATCCATCTGTCCAGATAGTTCTTCCTGTGGCAAAATTCCTTGAATCTATCTGGCGCTTTAGATTAGCGATTTCAAAGAACAAGACCTGGTAGCTAATTTTTAGATTTATTTGTGTATATTTATTGAACTCTGATGTATGATTTTAGTTGTTAATTTGCAGTATATAGATATTGTCTCATCATCTTATTGATTATTCATTAATTTAGGGAATTGGTCTCTTGTTGAGTGGAACTCTCTATTACTGGAGATATATATCTTATGTTCATCTTGCTGGATTTTAACTTTTTACAATTCTTTTAACTTGTTTTATTGTGTTTTTATTTCTAGTGCCTCTTTTCTTTTTTTAAAAAATCTGATGTGTATTGTACTTTTATGGTCTGTTTTTACTTACCGAAATAAAGTTAATTTGATGATGATGATGATAAATGAAAAATAAATGCAAGTTAATTTTATCAATAGGAAATGAAATACCATACATCATGAAACCTCCATTAGATAATGTACTGCAGAGATCTGTCTGTGAATAGAGAGCCACAGAATTGAATCCTGGTTGGTGCAGTAGAGAATAGTGACTTGCGTCTGTTTAGTGCTAAGAGATCCCAGTCTGTGACAGAACCTACTGTGTATATTTAAGTCCTTATTTCAAACTTCCATTACACACAGTAGAAAATAGTCTGCTATAAAATGGGCAAAAAAATTACGATAAAAAAGGGCTTACAAAATATAGATTTTACTTAATACCCAGACTATACAAAGTTAATTTTCTATAAATGTCCTTTAAAACCACACACTTCACACCTCCGCTGCTAACTCCCTCACAGTACCACTCAAAAAGAATAAATCTCTGTCATCGGGAAGCTTCAAGTGAGTCCATCAATTAAAGCTAAAAACAACTTCCAGGCACCCTATAAGTTTCCAGTGCATATTGACAAGTTGCACACATTTACATTTCTTCCAGGCAATTAGCCCCCCTGCAAGAAGACTTGTTTAGCTGTCTGCCCCTCCCTCAATTTCACAGCACTGGAGACTCCCTGCCTTACACTGCAGCCGAAGCATTTCAACTCTCGGAATTAACTGTCCTGTGACAGTTCTCTTTTGACAATATGTAGGGGAACTGTTTTTCTTAAATTAGAAAAGTATGGTCATGTGGTGCCCCTCTGATTCTGTCTCCTTTGACCACTGAAGAAGGGTAGCATTTTTGTAGGGACAAGTTAAGGAAGGTGGAGTGGTAAGAATTTTGTGGATCCCTGCCAGTTCCAGAAGTTGAAGTCACAAAATGCAAGGAAAATCTTCAATTTTAGTCATGAGGTTTGCAGAGCATTGTGGGTGAGAAAACATCATGGAATCCATGTAAGGTACACAAACCAGGACTCCTCAGGCCGCTGATCCCGGGCCCAAATACCACATGGTAACGGATGTGCACCGCCACCCCCACTGCCCCAACTGTACTGATGTATGGTCCCCCAATGCTGATTTGTTTTTGTCATAGACAAACATGGATTATGTGTATGCACCATAACATAGGCCTCTCTAATGGATTGCAGCTTTTTTGGGCCGGGAAGCATGCCCAAAGTGATGCCCCATAGTGATGAACGGCTACTGCCTTTACCAGGAGTTATGTAGCATGAGCGCAGTGGTGGCAACATACATGTAGTGATCTGTTGGACTGAACAGGTCCTTTTTAACCTGTGTCACTGAAGTAAGGCCTACAGGCTCACTCATTCAAAGTTCTGCTGCTGTGTGCTTAACTCATCCCTTGACCTACAACGGTTTGATGTGAAGTGCTGGACAGCTCATGAGTGGTGTTTCTACTCTGGGCGTTTGTGTGCCTGAGGAAGGCACAATACAGGGATCATACAGTATTGTGGACTGCATGCATGCCAAATGCACATGGTGGATGTTTGTGTGCCTGGGAGAGGTACAATACATGAAGGATGTAGTGCTGTGCAGAGTTGCATGTTAAATGCATATGCTGAGTGTATGTGTACCTGTGAGTGGTACAATACTTGAAAGTTGTAGTGTGGTGCAGTGTGTGCATGTTAAATGTATGTGCTAAGTGTATGTGTGCCTGTGAATGGTACAATACATGGAAGATGCAGTGCTGTGCAGCGCATGCAAGTTAAATGCATGTGCTAAGTGTATGTGTACATGTGAGTTGTACCGTGCATGAAGGATACTACGCTGTTCAGCGTGTGTATGTTAAATACATTTGCTGGGCATATGTATACCTGTAAATGGTACAATACATGGCAGACTATGGGTTCCATTTTGGGACACCCATGGCTGAATTGTGAAACATGAGAAGAGGAGTAGAGGAAATCCCCCAGACAGATTTGTGTATTGCTGCATTCCAGTAAGCTGAGTGGGACATGCTGGAGATGGAAAAGTCAGGTTTCCCCTGTACACTTCAATGGTTGTCCTTTGTTTCAGAAAGAGGTCACAAGGAAGGGCCTTGGCAAATCTCAGGAATGGGGTGGGGCAAATAAGAGAATCATAAAGAGTAGGGCTGAGGCCCTGGTCTAACCTTTTGATATAGATACCACTGTGGCTGAGATACAAGTGTGAGCTCTAGTCTCCCATCGCCTGTGATGTGGGGCTATAAGATCCTGCTGTGACAGACTGGAGAGGAATAGAGGGCAGAGGAGTGGGCATTTCATAAGAAGCAGCCCCCCAACATAAACTTCAAAGACTCATACCCTAAATCACATTTGATGTCTGGAAATGGACTATAAGAAGTGATGCTTGAAAGTCCAAAAATTGTCAACTGTCAAGTAGCCAGTCGGGCTGGGTGAGGAGGAGAAGCTCTGCAAGACGTCTGCCTGTGACCAGGATGGGCGGCCAAGGCCTGCTAGTCTCCATGCTGGGTGAGGGGACATTACCCAGGGAATCCAAGACAATCTGCCCTGGAGCATCAGGACAAGTGGTCTATGAGAGTGGATTCCCTGAGCGAGGTGTGAGGAAATGGCTGCTGCACTGATCAGGCCATTGCCCATATGCAGGACAAAATCAGCAACACCCCGTATGCCAGAGGAAGACCACTGTGAAGTGAGCCGTGGATATCGCTATGCCAGTCGGGCCGTAGCCCTGTGCAGTGAGGCGTCTGCAACCGTGTATGCCAGGAGGGACCACCACAGAGTGAACTGTAATCAATCAAATGTAATCATTGCTGTGCCCATTTGGCAAGAGCCCAGGTGCAGTGAGGGATGGGTGACCCCACATACCAGGAGGGGCCTGCAGACAGATTGCCATGTAGAGTAGGCCAGAGCACTTGCGCAATGAAGAGCTAGTGACCTTGTATGCCAGTGGCTGCTGCCCAAAAGCAAAAAGAACATATAATGGATGGAATGCTGAACATTGCAAACATTCACCCCCAGTCCCAGATCTGGGTTTAATCTATTGTTCTTTTGCTCACCACCCCACCCCAGTTTGGATCCAGTCATATGCAAATCAGTCTTGGCCTTGCACCGCATAGGAACAGTCCAGTCTGAACTGCCAGGCCAGGTCCTCCCTGCAGAGGAAACAAGCATCCTGGGACTGGTTTCGGGATATCACCCCTCATCAGCCAGGCTTGCTTGAATCCAGTGGCACAGTGAGGATGGGACCCACATCTGGACATACCCTTCCCACTTAGTGCCAAAAAAGCAAACAGTACAGGTAATGGACGGAATGCTGAGCAATGCAAACATTCACCCGAGTCACAGATCTGGGTTTAATCCATTGTTTTTTTGCCTCTGTTGCCACCCCAGTTTGAACCCAGCCATATGCAAATCAGTCTTGACCATGCTCCCCATGGGAACAATTCAGCCTGAAATGGCAGCTTGATCAGGTCGGTGCCTGTGTACAGTAGAGGTATGGTGACCCGGGTGGGGTCACCAAAACTAACAGGAAGTGTGACCTGACCAAGAGTGTTTCTGGATGAAGGCCACTGTGAGAACCCGTAAGCACCTACAATGGGACGAGGGTTGAGCGCCAGAAACTTTGCATAACCTTACTTCCGCTGTTGGATGGACCAAAATGTTACCCTACCAGGAGGAGTCATGAAAAACCTCTGGTTGCTGAGGGTGGGTGACCATGTGTAAGGAATGTGGGGATAGTCGCATACAGCCTGCCTGGCCTACGTGAAGTGAACTCACCTAAACCAACTGCTGTCGCTCCCGCACCTGCAAAGGAGGTGCAGTCAGAGATCTGGATGTTCTAATCCTGCAGGTGTGGGTAAAGCTGAATTTGCGCCAGTCCGTCCCTGGAAAATTTGCTTGCTAGATAGCGCTTTCACTCTGGAACAATTTTGACTTTAAAATAGAGTCGGAGTGAACTCTTGAGACTCATACTACTAGTGGGTCTTACCTTGGATGTTGCCTATAGTGAATGGGGAATAACCACTATCACTAGAGTGAGGAGGTAGTGGGACACAGGCAGTCGCCTATGAAGTGCACCTCAGGCGACTGTGTAGTTGTGGGTGAATGTTGTATAATCTTTTGAGTTTTTAGCTGTAAAAATATTAATTTTATCATAAAAGTGAGCATTTGGCTGAACAGTCATGTATTGCTTCTACTTCGAACATTTTGAGTTGTGAGGCTGTGTCCACCCCACTGCCTCCACCTCCCTCTGAGGGAGCCGTGGACTGCTTGGACCACCCTATTCCTAAGAATCAAGTGCTGAGGAGGTAGGTACTTTGCCCAATTGCTCGGAATCCATAGTAGGTGAGGTCCCGGGACATTAGGATTAAAAGGCTTCAATTCCCATGGTTGGGTCCAGTATCTCCTGCTTGCCCTTTAGCCCTCTGAACAGGGTTCTGTCACCCCATTACCAAATCAGGTAATTTTTTACAGGAAATGTTGATGTCATTACATTGCGCGTTGTGCCCTTTCCTGGTGCAGGCACTGGGCCCACCCACGCAGGTGTGGTACCATTTTTATTGGGAGAGCTGGGGGAACGCTGGGTGGTAAGAAATGTGAAGCTCCCTGCATATTCCAGAACTTTTCCTCAAAGGAATGTGAGGAAAATATGTGTTGTTAGCCAAAGGTTGATGTTTGCAAGGACTTCTGATTAAGATAACATGGTGAGTGCCACGCACTCACCCCACCATGGATTAGACCAAAATATCATGTACATTATCCTATCATGCCAGCACATTCATAATTTAATATTTTGGGAGATTACAGAAGAAAACAGGAAGTTTGCTAACTGTAACGGTATCGAATAATTGTATTAAACTCGCAAAGGGCATACAACTGAATAACAATGAGCAGATTTCGAGTCAAATCAATGTTGGCCTACCCGCGTTAGTCATCGGTTTACTTTTTCATTTTCTACCTGTACGCCTAATTCTTAGTAAAGTTACCCAAAATAACTTTCAACTGAATGCAGTTGCCATGGGTAACAGTGTTCCTGAATGTTCTGCCTAACACAAAGATCCAATGTATTCTGAGCACGCGCTGTGATAACATGATGTCACCAACCGAAGAGACGTCTCCCCTCAGAGCTGTCTCCCTTCAGAGCTGAGCTCCTATTATCTCATCTCTGTAGCCCTTTCAGTCACCCACCTACAGGACGGCAGCTGCACGCTGACTAACGCTGCACTCAGCCCCTGGCAGGCCACGCTCGCATTCAGTGAAAGTGGTGGTAATGCGGAGCCCTGCGCCCTTCTGAGGTGGCCGTAATTCAAATATCCTGACGAGAAGTGGCCTGGCCTATAACCGTTTCGACGCGGCCTCTTCTGAATGCGCGCTTTGTGTCAGCACAGAAAGGGGGACGCTGCTGTCGTATATTACCTCACTGTCTTGGCTGAGCCCACCGGGGAGGCTGTCCCTACGCCACAACGTCTGCAGGGTGCTCATTGTGTTTGCGTTGTGTTGTGCGCCCGGTTAGTGTGTTTGGCGGTCTTTGTGCACTTAGGAGTCAATTCCTGTATTCTATGCACCCTGTGTGGTCCGTTCAATAACGAGTGAAAGGGAGAGATCCTAAATTTTGACTTTCAGGTCTGTTATTAGATACTAGAAGTGGTTCATATTTGTACCATCACACATATTCGTGTTTTCGGTAGCAAGTAGGATCGCTCACTGGGAGACTGTGCCTCCTGTGCAAACAATTTTCGTAGCCTTTGCTTTAAAGACCCACATCTGTCTGACGATAAATAGACTGTGTTTATTTTTGATTTTTTAAAGCACATTGTCATCCAGTGGTACTGTGGAGCTATTAACCTGCTGCATCAATAGAATGAACCTACTGTCTTTAAAGGACCATGCCAGGGACTTATCCAGGATGTAAAACTTTTCTGAAAGTCAAGAGCCTGACATTTACAAGGTAGTTGTCATGAAAAAGATTTCCATAATTTTGGTTCCTGAAGTTGTAGCACGGCCTCCCGCGCTGACTCTTCTTGAACCTGCAACCATTACAAGACTGACGGAGCCTCAGGGAAGAGAGCTGCTTCGGACCTCTGGTTTAATTTTCACTGTCAGACAAGGTGGGCCAAGTCTATATAGGACCAGAGGTACAATGCTCATTGAAACTCTGCTTGTTGCTCCATCATGAACCACCAGTGGTGGCCATTATACCTTTGCGAAACCATATGTTAAGACGCACGTGCTGCAAATGATAGACATACTTTTAGAAAGGTCAACATATAAAGTGATAACAAGCAGTGGCAAAGCCAATAGGTCTCAACTATGAGACCTATTGGCAAAGCCAATTTAGCCAAAGCAGTTAAAAAAATGAAAGCAGGAGGAAAGCAAAACTACGAATTCCTTCATCCCCTCCTCTCCGGGACCCTATACAGTGAAGGTTCTCGAGGGCTTTCAGTACTTATTCACTGTCCCCTTTGAGGCACCCTCTTATTTTGTCACTTGCCTGTGATTAATATGTGTTTGTTCCAATGTTCAGTATAGTTTTTATACAAACTCATGTGTTAGTTATTAGTACTGCAACGTGATTTGAGTGCTGTGTAATTAAATAAATATAAATAAGGCTTTTAGATCTGACCCCTATTGATTTCAACAGTCCCAGTACAATGAAATACTGTCCCTTAGCAATGGTAATCCTCATTATCACCCACAACTCTTTTATAATTCTCATCTCCACAGGAAAATGTTCTTCCATGTGGAACAATGTATGCTTAGAACCAGTGATGTTTTGGACCATCGCAATGTACACCAAATGGTAGGGCTTTTTAGGGCATTGTTTGCCTCTTGTCATCCAGGATTTCAAATCCTGTTCTGGAAACCCTTCAGTCTCTTTGTTCCTGGATTCCAGGCTGCACATTTCCTCCAGTACACTGTCATCAAATTATTCTGTGGTACATTCCTGGGCTCTACATTATGATATCACTGATTGATTGATAGGCTTGAGATGAGGTGAGTATCTTCAACATAGGGGTGGTATCACAAACCAAACAAGCATTGGCAAAACCAATAGGGGTTCCTTATGTGAAGTCTATTGGATGTGTCAATGTTATTTTTGCCATGTTGCACACTACCATAATGCTTTGTGGTCAGACCACACATAGGCAAAGTGTGAGAATAAGAAGCAGCAATAGGAAGAATGGCAGCAGCAGCAGCTCTTGCGCTGGGAAATGCAGAGAAGCCACAGCAGCCAGTTCCACCACCACCACCACCCAATGGGCAGCCTCCCTGTATGGGCTCCAGAGCGAGTTACAACCCTCTGCTCCCCTGCTGCAGACACCTGCAGGCACACAGGCCCAATGCTGATGTAAGCTGAATGTAACTACAACCCGGGGGGGGCAAGGGACGATTTGTCAAGAGTGTCCTCTCTTTAGCAGTATTATTTGCACACCACCTAGAAGGTATTATACCCGAGGCATGTACAGTCGCACACAAGACACACCTGCATGCCCCTCACATTAAAATGCAATCAAGAGGGCAAGAGCATCTTATCTAAACACAATGAAGGAAGACAACAGTTAGCCTTTTTCATCCCCACACCAAAAGAGGCAAGGTATTCTGAACACATGCACCCCAGCTAGAAGGTCTTGGGTTAGTAAATGCGGAAGTATGATCCAGGGCAGCGCACAGTGGCTCAAGCTGTCTTGTGTGTGGTCAGATGGGAGTTGAGAAGTTCACAGCTTCAGCAGATGTACTTAAGAGGTTCCCCTTCACCCCAAAAAGAAAAAAGTACCTACAAAACGGCAGGTAGCTAGCGGAAGGACACTGGTCAGTAGCCACTGGCAGTGACCAGAAGCTGTACCTCATCTAGACTCCGCATGACAGCTTGTACGGCAAAGCAGAGCAGACGATGTGCTGTCCAATCAGAAGCAGGTATATTACAGCAACATTGGACTATGCCCAAAGTAAGTTCAGGTAAGTAAAGGGCAGGTTATAAACCCCTTTAAAGATTTGTTTTTTTTATTGATAAATGATTTTGTAGGCACAGTGTGCGAGCATGCAGTCAAAACCTAAAAAAATGTCACGCTGGTGTGTGGCATGTAGAAAAATCAAGAGAGGATCCAGGACTGAGTGATGAGGGGTGCTAACTAGTAGAGCAATGCATGAATATGGCGTAAGCAGCCCAAATAATGGAAAAGTATCCATCAGAAAGGTAACTGTAGAACCTGTTGTTAGCAGCACAGTTGTACTGTAAGACAACTTGTAGAGTAAGGTGGTTAAGTGTGAATGAGGCTCAATGAAAGATGGCTGTGATGTGCTACTGTCATGAAGTTAGAAACATGAATCCACAGCAGAGGACTGCATGGAACCCAGACTGAAGGGTGTTCAGCAGATTCTTAAATAAAGAATGGAATGGAATAAAAAATAAGGCGCACCAGTATTCTAAAGAAGACAAGAAGCACATATAGAGGGTGACAGATGAAGGGGAAGGGTCTACTGAGTGTTTTGTTTCAGGAAAAAATAGATTTGGACCACTGTGAAACAGGAGTGGTTGAGTAGAGAGATAAAGCAAATTAGAGGCTTAGAGGCGAAAACAAGAGGAGTGATGGTTTGCGAACTGAAAGGTCAGAGGTAGTGTTTGAAGGTTTGTTTTGATTCTAGGTATGAGCTTTGCGGGTGAAAACAGTGCATTTGAGAGATCTGTAGAGTAAGTCAGTCAGGTATGATGGTCATAGGAGGGTGTGGTAATAAGTGTAGCACAGAATTTTCAAATAGTAATTTTATTTGAAAAGTATGAGAGTTATTTTGTGAGAGGGATGATTGTGTGTGGCAGCAAGAGAAAGCTGTTGACACTGCATGCAAGTCTCTGAGGATGGGGTGGTGAAGAGAGCTAATAGACTTTGGGCCAGATGTATCAAAGTACCGTTTAGCATTTCCTATCTCTGTTTGAGAAATACAAAATGGTATGTAAGAAAATAGCGTTTCCCTAATAGTGATTTTTTAAAATTCGCAATTGCTATTGGGGAATGGGACTCCATTCATCCCTATGGGCCTGAAGGCCCATAGGTGTGAATGGTTTTGCCTTTCCTAATTTGCGGATTCCTTTTAGGATTTCGCAATTTAGTAATGCAAATCCAAGGGTGCTGGGGGACTAAGGCCCCCTTCAATGCACCCCCCCCAAAAAAATATGCACATGTACATGCCCTAAGTGCAAATGTGCGCTACATGGCACTTTAAAAATTGCATTTTCAAAGCATTTTTTAAAATTGCACATGGTTAACACCAACTTGGAGTTGGTGGTAATTGCATTTCCTAAATGCCCAGTTGGCATTCAGGGAATGCATGATACGTGTGCATAGGCAATTGCAAATAGGTATTCCCTATTTGCGATTTCCTGTTTAGGGAATTCCAATTTGCGATTCGCAAAATTTAGTTGCAATTTTAGGGAATCACTAGTTTAGAGATTCCTTAAAATGGCACTTCAAATGCCTTTCATAAATCGTGAAAGGTAATTTTGCATTCGCAAACAGTGGAATTTTGTGATTCGCAACATTTGCAAATGCAAAATAGTTTGATACATCTGGCCCTTTATGAATTCTATTTTTTTGCATTTTCCTGGGCAAGGAATATTGGTTAGGTCATAGATGGTAATAATTTCAGTCAACGTATGTGTGTGCCATTTGGAAAGGTATGTCTAATCTTGGTTTTCAGGGACTGAATGTTGAGTGATATCCAGGGTTGTGCTTGAGATGCTGTAATGGAGAAAGTGAATGGGGGTAATGTATTTCAACAGCTCCTTTCAAGGCAGAGTAACATCAATTAAATAATGAAGATAGGAACAGAGAGGAACGATTATTGTTTATTTGGTGAGAAAATGCTAGGATGAGTCCAGAGAGTATTTTCTCTGAGAAATAGTAAAAAGGGCAATACATGAGGGGGTAGGATATGATATATATAAATATTAAGCAGTTATTCAAGACTTCATGGTTAGAGAGCGACGCTTTGATACCAGATGAGGAGCGGGTTAGTGTTTCTGATATCAGTACAAGATCCAGTGTTTTTCCCAGGGGTGTAGCTTCAGGAGGGTGTCTGGGGTGTCAGCCCCCCAAATAAATGTGTTTTCTGGTAAATAGTTGGGTACAGCTGTTTTCAGTAGGGTATGGTGAGATGTCTCAGATTTCACCAAGAATTTATACATAAAAACAAACAAAAATACACACACAGACTCTCCTCCTCTCTGCTTTCAAAGACTGCACAAATGTTGATTATTTTACAAAATATTGGTGGTCATTATGACATTGGCGGTGAGTGATAAAGTGGTGGTAATACCGCCAACAGACTGGCGTAAATACTGCCAAATTATGACCATGGCGGTAATACCTCCCAAAGACAGCCAAAGTACCACACCAACAGTTAGGGTGTTAACACCACTGACCACAGCGGTAGCCATCAACAGACAGGCGGAAGCCAAGGTACCGCCCACCATATTATGACAGAGCAAACCACTACGATTTCCGGGGTGGTACTAACGCCATCAAAAGCCTGGCAGAACACAGAAAACAAAAGACTCACCAACCGGTACACAGAGGACACCGCTGCCGCCATGGAACCGGAATCTCAAGTCTTCCCGATGCTGTTCTACACCATGGCCCTCCTGAAACACCAACACCAATGAACACGACGACGGCGAGTACAGCCACCTATCACACAAGGGAGGAAGGGAGGAAAAAGAGAGTGACGCACACACGCACAATACACACCAGACACACACACACACCATACACAGAACCAGCTGCAGAGTTAAACGAATGTCACAGGACACACGTTAAAATAAAACAAGGACAACTATGAGAATTAGCAAACACTGTAATTTGATGCCAACAGCCACCACATTGTCCATTTGATTCCAAATGCAGGCGACAATGTTCAGAATGGGCCAATGGCCAGTCCAAAGTACAAAAGGGCCTCATGGCCTCAGGGCACAGTCCAAGGCCCAACGTGACTCCTGACAACTTCCAGAATCCACTCTTCAGGGGCATCATGTTGGAAATGGGCAGGCACCTCAGGGGGAAGGGGAGGAGAGGTGGGAGGGGGGCACCTCAGCTGAAGTGGGGAACTTGCCCACTGGTTTTGAAGGTTGCTTCATGCCCATTTGTCTTTGCTGGGGAGTGCAAGGCCCCAGTCTCTGAAGTGGGGAACTTGCCCACTGGTTCTGGAGGGGGCACCATGTCCATTTGTCTTTGCTGGGGAGTGCAAGGCCACAGCCTCTGAAGTGGGGAACTTGCCCACTGGTTTTGGAGGGGGCTCCTTTTACAACAGACAGTGCGCATGTGTGAGGTGGATGGCTGGTGGGTGTCTGTGTGCGTGCATTTGTATCTCTTGGGGGGCAGACGGTGGGAGAGGACAAAGGGGACGCGTGGATGGATGATGTGGGGTGTTTGCAAGTGAGGTGTGTGTGCTGCATGATGTGGTGGTGGTGGCTGTTGATGCAGTGCATGCAGGTGTGAGTGCGGATGTGACTGTGAGGGAGGGGGAGGAGTAGGAGAGGGAGGCAGTGGATGTAGTTGTGTGTGCAAGTGTCTGTTGTCTGTGTGAGTGCATGTGGCCTCAAGTGTGCTGCCTGTGTTTGACTGTGCTACTCTTGTGTGATGTTTTGTGTGCATGGTTGTCTGTATCTGTGCCTTGAATGGGTTGGGATTGAGGAGACTGGGACTGGGAAGTGGTAGTTGGAGGGAGTACGGTAGGAACAGGGACACTGGCTGCCATCAGAGAGGAGGCCACAGCCTGAAACGATCTCTGTAGGGCCGCCAAGCCACTGTGGTTGCCTTCCAGGTATGCATTGTATTGCTGCATCTGGGATGCCAGCCCCTGGATGGAATTCACAATGGTTGACTGCCCTACAGAGATGGATCTCAGGAGGTCAATACCCTCCTCACTGAGGGCAGTAGGGCTTACTGGGGCAGGGCCTGAGGTGCTTGGGGTGAAGGAGATGCCCACCCTTCTGGGTGAGTGGGCACGGGCAACTCAGTGGGGGGCTACTGGGAAGGCGGTGCTGGTATGGGGGTGGCAGCTGTACCTATAGCTGGGGTGGTCCCAGAGGTGTCTGCCACCACCAGGGAGCTCCCATCGGAGGAGGAATCAGAGTCACTGTTGTCACCTCCTGTCTCTGCTGTGGTGCTCCCCTCACCCTCCGTCCCACTGGTCCCCGCGGCGTCGGTGGACTCTGCCTCCTGGGTCCTCTGGGATGCAGCTCTCTCAAACCAGATGATGCTAATGCACACATGGACAGAATGACAGAAGATAATCGCGGAGGAGAGAGAAAGTGAGCACTGGGTCAATTACAGCAACACCACAGTTGGCATACACATTACCATCACACACAGGGATCAGGATTAAGCACTCTACACGCACTGGCATTACATTGACTAAGTGCCACAGTAAGACGTGAGCCAACCACCACCAACTGCACCCCTCCGGGTACCCACTAAGCCCTATCTAACATGGAATGCTACCTATCTAGGTTACCAGATTTTGCTATACACCCATTTACCTTGAGCTGGATCATGCAGCAATGGCTAAGCTGGCATTAAGGGGCACCCACTAACTGAAACCCACCACCAGGATCCCATGCCACCCAAAAATAATTGTTGTCACGCTCACTGTACTCACCCCCTTGTGGCTGCTGTGCGGCCCTCAAGCACTCAACCAGTTCTGGGTGGGCCACCACCAGTATGCATGCCATCAGGCGGGTCAGGTTCTGATGAGCACCCCGCCCTCGTTGGGAGGCCATCCCCAGCTGGGCCTCCGCGGTCTTCCAGGCCCAGCGTCTCAGGTCCTCCCACCTTTTCCTACGGTGGGTGCTCCGCCTGCTATAGACCTCCAAGGTCCACACGTCCTTGGCGACGGCACGCCATAATCCCTTCTTCTGATGGGCGCTGACCTGCAGAGGTAATACAGACAGGAGGACACAATTAACCATATAATCCGGCTAGTCACACATATGGCCCAAAAATATAATTTTCATCTCCATTGACACACACATCACCCGGAGCACTGCATGTACACAGTACACTACCAACAGACATACCCCCCCACCCAAATTACACACTGCTAGCACACACATCTCCATGCAACCTTGTCACATGCATCATGCCCATGGTGTACTCACCTGTTGATCTGGAGGCCCATACAGCTGTCTATACAGGGGTAGGACCCCATCCACTAGGCGCTCTAACTCCTCCGAAGTGAAGGCAGGGGCCCTTTCCCCTGTCACACAGGCCATGGCAGGATCCAGACACAAGTCACAGCAGCACACGCAGTGGAGGCGTTGTCCTGTGGAGAGTCAGGAATCAAGTGAGGTTTTGGACAGAAAATGGCGGCCAAGTCTGCAGCAGTGTATACCATCACTTCTGCCGGTGATCCCCATTGGACACTGTACTCCATAGACCCCCATTTTAGCCAATGAGGAATAGCACAGTAGTGCAAGACCGCCTTCCACCATGACGCCCAACGCCGGGGTAGTTACATCACTTCCACCTGTCCATACTTACAGGACAGGAGGTCACCATTTTATGGTGATGGACAACATTCAGAAATAGGAAACTGCGTCATTACTATAAATTGCACATACATTGCCATTGACATTTTCCGATTACATACATCCTGTATGTACACTGAGGTGGTGGTTCCATTATTCAGATTGTGACACCCTACTCACTTATGTCATCAAATCAAATCATTAACATTTATAAAGCGCGCTACTCACCCGTGCGGGTCTCAAGGCGCTAGGGGAAAAGGGGGGGGTTACTGCTGCTCGAAAAGCCAGGTTTTTAGGAGTCTCCGGAAAGCGGAGTGGTCCTGGGTGGTCCTGAGGCTGGTGGGGAGGGAGTTCCAGGTCTTGGCCGCCAGGAAGGAGAAAGATCTCCCGCCCGCCATGGAGCGGCGGATGCGAGGGACGGCAGCGAGCGCGAGGCCAGAGAAACGGAGGAGGCGGGTGGGGACGTAGAAGCTGAGGCGTCGGTTGAGGTATTCCGGTCCCTTGTTGTGGAGGGCTTTGTGTGCGTGGGTGAGAAGTCAAAAGGTGATCCTTTTGCTGACTGGGAGCCAATGCAGGTGTCTCAGGTTTGCGGAGATGTGGCTGTTGCGGGGTACGTCGAGGATGAGGCGGGCCGAGGCGTTTTGAATGCGTTGCAGGCGATTTTGGAGTTTGGCTGTGGTCCCAGCATAGAGGGTGTTGCCGTAGTCCAGGCGGCTCGTGACGAGGGCGTGGGTCACGTTTTTTCTAGTGTCGGCGGGGATCCCGCGGAAGATCTTGCGGAGCATGCGGAGGGTGAGGAAGCAGGCGGAGGACACGGCGTTGACTTGCTTGGTCATGGTGAGAAGAGGGTCAAGATGAAGCTGAGGTTGCGGGCGTGGTCTGTGGGGGTCGGTGCGGTGCCGAGGGCCGTGGGCCACCAGGAGTCGTCCCAGGAGGACGGGGTGTTGCCGAGGATGAGGACTTCCGTTTTTTCAGAGTTCAGCTTTAGGCGGCTGAGCCTCATCCAATCTGCGACGTCTTTCATACCCTCTTGTAGGTTGGTCTTGGCGCTGGCGGGGTCCTTGGTGAGGGAGAGTATAAGTTGGGTGTCGTCGGCGTAGGAGGTGATGATGATGTCGTGCTTGCGTACGATGTTGGCAAGGGGGCTCATGTAGACATTGAAGAGTGTCGGGCTGAGCGATGAGCCTTGAGGTACGCCGCAGATGATCTCGGTGGGTTCTGAGCGAAACGGAGGGAGGTAAACTCTTTGGGAACGGTTTGAGAGGAAGGAGGCGATCCAGTCCAGGGCCTGGCCTTGGATCCCGGTGGAGCGGAGGCGGGTGATTAGGGTGCGGTGACAGACGGTGTCAAAGGCAGCCGAGAGGTCGAGGAGGATGAGGGCGACTGTTTCACCGTTGTCCATCAGGGTTCTGATGTCGTCTGTGACTGAGATGAGGGCGGTTTCCGTGCTGTGGTTGGTTCGGAATCCGGTTTGTGAAGGGTCGAGCAGGTTGTTGTTTTCCAGGAAGGTGGTCAGCTGTTTGTTGACGGTCTTCTCTATTACCTTGGCTGGGAAAGGCAGGAGAGAGATGGGGCGGAAGTTTTTCAGGTCGCTCGGGTCAGCCGTAGGTTTCTTTAGTAGGGCGTTGACTTCGGCGTGTTTCCAGCATTCGGGGAAGGTAGCAGAGGAAAAAGAAGAGTTGATGACGGCCTGGAGGTGCGGGGCGATGATGTCGTCGGCTTTGTTAAAGATGAAATGGGGGCAGGGGTCCGAAGGGGCGCCGGAGTGGATAGAGTTCATGATGGATTTGGTTTCTTCAGTGTTGATGTGGGTCCAGTTGTTGAGGGTGATGGCCGGGGGTGCGGGTTCGGTGGTGTATGGTTGGGTCTGGTGTCCGAAGCTGTCGTGGAGGTCGCTGATCTTGCGATGGAAGAAGGTGGCGAGGGATTCGCACAAATCCTGTGAGGGCGTGACGGCGTTGGGGTTGGAGAACTCCTTGACGATGCTGAAGAGTTCTCTGCTGTTGTGGCTGTTTTTGTCCAGTCTGTCGGTGAAAAAGTTCCTTTTAGCAGCGCGGATCAGGTGGTGCTGTTCGCGGGTAGCGTTCTTGAGGGCGGTCATGTTGTCAGCGGTGTGGTCCTTGCGCCAGGCCTTCTCGAGGGTGCGACAAGTTTTCTTTGATTCTTTGAGGGTGTCAGAGAACCAGGGAGGTTTTTTTGGTGTTGGTCTGTCGATGCGTGCGTTTGAGGGGAGCAAGGATGTCTGCGCAGTTGGAGATCCAGTTTGTGAGGCTGAGGGCTGCGTCGTTGGGGTCGGTGGTGAGGGTGGGTTGGTTGGCGGCGAGTGCGGAGAAGAGTTGCTCTTCGGGGATCTTGTTCCACTGTCGACGAGGGATGGGTTGAGTGCGGAGGTGGCGGGTCTCACGTTGGAATGTGAAGTGGACACAGCTGTGGTCGGTCCAGTGTAGAGCGGAGGTGTGGCTGAAGAAGATGTGTTTGCTGGGGGAGAAGATAGGGTCCAGCGTGTGTCCGGCGATGTGGGTGGCGTTGTTCACCAGTTGCTTGAGGCCGAGGTTGGCGAGGTTGTCGAGCAGGGCGGTGGTGTTGGGGTCGTTGTTCTGTTCCAGATGGAAGTTGAGGTTGCCTAGGAGGATGTAGTCCGGCGAGGCGAGGGCGTGCGGGGAGATGAAGTCGGTGATGGTGTCGCTGAAAGGGGCGCGCGGTCCGGGGGGGCGGTAGACGAGGGATCCTCTGAGGGTGGTCCTGGGGTCGGTGCGAATTTGAAAATGCAGATGTTCAGCGGTGAGAGGGGTGTCTTCGGTGGAGGTGGTGACGCTGATGGAGTCTTTGAAGACGATGGCGATACCTCCTCCTACTTGGTTGGTGCGGTCTTTTCTGGAGATCTTGTAGCCTTCGGGGATGGCAGTGGCGATGTCTGGAGCTGATGAGGCGTTCATCCAGGTTTCCGTGATGAAGGCGACGTCCGGAGCTGTGGAGTCCAGAAGGTCCCAGAGTTCAACGGCGTGCTTGTGGACAGAGCGAGCGTTGACCAGGATGCACTTGAGGTGGTTGATGGTGCGTGGGCTGGTGGTCGTGGTAGTTGCGTGGTGGAAGATGCGTTTACAGGAGTTACAGGCGAAGGGTCCCTGGGTGCGCTTGGGGTGGGCTTGGAAGCAGGTGTTGGAGCGCCCGGGGTTGAGGGCGTGGAGGGTGGTGGGGTCGTAGCGGGTCAGCAGGGTAGGGGAGGGCTGGGGACCAGGGGTCGTGGCGTTGGGCGCGGGCCAGTCACGGACGGGCGCAGATGGGCTTGCCTCTGGTGCGCCTCCGGCGCGCCAGCGGCGCGGTCGCGCAGCGGCCGCCATAAGAGGGAGGAGGGGGGGAGGGGTCAGCTGGGGGCGAATGGGAGCTGGGGGGCGGGGGCGTGCAGGAGGTCGCGGCGGGAAAGCACGAGGGAGGGGGGACAGGTAGAGTGAGAAGAGCTGAGGGAGGGGGGTTTAAGGGTGGAGGGGGGTGAGTGTTAAAGTTTTAGGAGAATAGGGAGATAGATAGGAGTAGGGTTGAAAAGATAGGGGAGGGGGGGTGGTAGAGGTGGGTGAGGGTGAGAGGTAGAGTGAGAGGATAGGGAGATAGGTAACAGAGGGGGTGTCGGGACGGGGGGAGAGATAGGGAAATAGGTAGATGGAGAGATAGGTGGAGAGATAGAAAAATAGGTAGATAGGAGGAGGGGGTGAGTGAGGGAGTTAGGTGGAGAGATAGGTAGAGGAGTGAGGGAGGCAGGTAGCGAAAGGGTAGATGTGGGTGATAGTGAGAGATAGGTGGAGAGATAGAGGGGGGTGAGGCAGGAGCAGGAGGGCAGAGACAGGGGTGGGTAGAGACAGGAGACGGAGAGGACCGAAGAACAGAAGAAGACCGGAAGAACAGAAGAGAAGGACACAGAGGACCGGAAGAACATAGCAGAACAGAAGAGAAGAACACAGAAGACCGGAAGAACAAAGAAGAACCGAAAAGAAGAACACAGAAGAACCGAAAAGAAGAACACAGAAGAACAGAAGAGGACCGGAAGAACAGAAGAGAAGAACACAGAAGAACACAGAGGAAGATGCAGGGGACGAAGAAGCAGAAGAGCAGACGAACAGGAGATCAACAAAGAAGATACAGAAGACGAAGAGCAGAAGGCAGAAGACCACAGAGCAAGATGAGGAAGAAGAGAGGCGACAGGAGAGGCTGAGGAGCACACAGAAGAAGAGAGAAGACGGGGAGAAGAAGAGTACAGAAGAAGATTGCAGAGGAGGAGCGAGGAGGAAGAGACAGAGAGGAGGAAAAGAATCAGGAGCAGGAGAGAGGGTGAGTAGCGCGGGGCAGGGCAAGGGGCTGGGAGGTGGGGGGTACTTACTGTGAGGTGGGTCTCAGGAACCTGGAGGAGCTGCAGCGGCAGGGGGAGCGACCTACTCTTAGATACCTACCACTGCAGAGGAATGGGAGAAGGAGACAAGACCGGTGTACAGATCCCTTGTGGACTTGGCTTCACTGGAGGACAGACACATTATACTGACCTATAGACTGGACAGGGCCACAATCACAGAGCTGTGTACTCAATTGGAGCCTGATCTGATATCATCTATCCATCATCCCACTTTGATCCCCCCTCTTGTGCAAGTTCTATCAGTGCTCCATTTCTTGGCAACTGGTTCTTTCCAAGTGACAGTGGGCTTGGCAGCAGGAATGTCACATCCAATTTTCTCAATAGTGCTGCCAAGGGTTTTGTCTGCCTTGGTCAAACACATGTGCAGCTACATCGCTTTCCCCCAAATGGAAGATTTGGCCACTGTGAAAGGCTGGATTCTATGCAATGGGACATATACCAAATATTATTGGAGCGATTGACAGAACACATATTACATTTGTCTCCCCCCCACCTCCCCCAGCACAATGAACAGGTATTCAGGAATCAGAAGAGTTTCCACTCACTCAATGTGTAAATGGTGTGCCTGGCTGACTGGTATTTCTCCCACGTCACTGCCAAGAATCCTGGGTCAGTGCATGACGCCTTCATCGTAAGGAATAGCAGCATCCCAATTGTGATGGCACAACTACAGAGGCACAGGGTGTGACTAATAGGTGAGCCAGAGTCCCCACCAACTGTATGTCAGTGTATGCCTTCAGGAGTCATCCCCCATACCATTGTGTAAGGCTAATCTTTGTCCCTCAATACTTGCAGGTGACTCTGACTACACAAACCTATTGTGGCTCCTGACCCCTGCGAGAAATGCCAGGACAGGTGCTGATAATCTGTATAATGATGCACATGGGCGAACCAGGCTGATCATCGAACATACCTTCGGCCTCCTGAAGGCCAGGTTCAGATGCCTCCATCTGACAAGTGGATCCCTGTGCTACTCACCCGAGAAGGTCTGCCAGATAGTAGTAGCATGCTGCATGTTGCACAACCTGGTCCTCAGATGGCATGTGCCTTATCTGCAGACGGAGGAGATTGGAAATGCCTGTGTGGCAGCAGTGGACCCTAAGGACAGTGAGGATGAGGAGGCAGAGGATGTGGACATCATTTATACAGCAGTACTTCCAATGACACATAGGTGAGACAGTGAAACTAAACATTCCTCTGATTTTTTATTCTTTCATTGTGGCAGTAGCATGATTGAAGTCAATTCATGTGCATCTCAACAGACTGTCAACAATACCTTCTCATTTTTCAGATGTGGGTATTATTACTACTGTGTACTGATGTGATGACTACAGACAGCTACAGGTCATTATTTTTATGCATTCACAGAGTTTAGGTAATTTGCACAAGATGTAACTGTTACCATAATTGCAGTTTTTCTTCACATAAAGCACTATCACTCAAGTTGTGTTCAAGGGTGTTTATAGTAGTGAAATTTATAGATGGAATAGTGCAATGGAATGGGGTGATGGTAGAGGTATGTCCAGGGTATTGGTCCAGTCTGTTTGTAGCACAGGTCCAGTGTCCAAGGTGCCATAGGAAGGGGAGCATAGGTAGTTCAAAGTGGACAAGGTGACAGAGTGGAACACCAGGGGGACATTCAGGAGGGTCTCATTTCCTGGTGGTGGGCTTGGTCTTGGCAAGTGTCTCTGGCATCTTTCTGGGTCGCAGGGACCATTTGTGGGGTGGTTCACCTTCTGCAGGGGGAAGGGTGCTGGTGGCCTGTGGGTACTGTGGCAGTGCCTCCTGTCCACTAGCTACAGAAGATGTGGTGGGCTGTTCAGCTGACTGGCTAGTGGAAGGGGCCCGCTGGTTTGCTGTATATTCCCTCATTAGGTTGGCCATGTCAGCCAGAACCCCTCCTATGGAGACCATGGTGGAGTTGATGGCCTGCAAATCTTTGCTGCTCTCCTGATGGTGTACCTCCTGCAGCCGCTGATTCTCCTGCATGATGTGAAGGATCTGGCCCATCTTGTCCTGGGATTGTTGGTAAGCCCCCAGGACATTAGTGAGTGACTCCAGGACAGTCGGTACCCTAAGCCTGTCCTCCCCCTGGTGCACAGATGTCCTCCCAGTGTTCCTGTCCCTCTGTGCCTGTGTCCCCTGTATGGTGTCCCCACTGCCACTGACCCCAGGACCCTGATTGTCTTGGCTGTGAGATGTGTACAGAGGTCCCTGTACAGGTGGGCACACAGGTGATTGACGTGTCCTGGGGACAGAGGTGTTGGGATGTTGGGTGGGTGCTATGGTGTTGGATACTGAGGGGGAGGCTCTGTGGTGGACTGGTAGTGGGCCGGGGTGTCCAACTGACCAGTGGTCCCTGATGGGCCAGGAAGCCCATCCAGATCCAGATGTCCAGAGTTACTGTCATCACTGGGGGCCTCTTCTGTTGTGGGACTGGAGAGCCGTGGCACCTCCTCGCCACTGGGATTGGCTGGGACACCTGCTGGGATTTAAGTGATGTATTATGCTTCATGTCTGTGACATATTGTACATCCCTAGCTTCCCCTATATCGTTGCTGTTGCCCTGCCACCTTTGTTTGTGTATGGTGATGTATTGTGGGATTGTTAGTTATCCATGCTGTGCATGCATAGGTGGTGGGTGTACATGTAGGGCTGGGAGGGCTGTACATGTAGTGAGTATGGCATGCAGGGCTTTGCATTGGGGTTAGTCATAGGTGTAGGTGCACTGTGTGGGATGGAGTTGAGTGATGGATGTCACGGTGAGGGGGTGAGATTGCATGCAGGTTTGGGGGTGGGTGATAGTTCACAAATATTGACTCACCAGTGTCCAGTCCTCCGGCAACTCCAGTGAGTCCCTCAGGATGCAGTATTGACAGGACTTGCTCCTCCCATGTTGTCAGCTGTGGAGGAGGAGGTTGGGGTCTGCGCCGGTTCTCTCAATGGTGAGCTGGTGCCTTGCTGCCATGGAACGTACCTTCTCCCATAGGTAATTTCAACTCTTTCTGATGTCGTCCCTTGTTCTTGGATGCTGTCCCACGGCGTTCACCCAGTCCACAATTCTCCGCCATAGCTCCATCTTCCTTGCAATCGATATTTGCTTTACCTGTGCTCCATACAGCTGTGGCTCTACCCTGACTATTTCCTCCACCATGAACTGCAACTCCTCATCTGTGAAACTGTGGTGCCTTTGAGGGGACAGGGGTGTTGTGTGGTGTGTGTTGAATAATGTGGTGGGGTGGGGGGTGCATGACGGATGGCTGGGTGTTTGGTGTGTGTAGTTGTGTCTGTGATTTGCGTGTCTGTATTGTGGCTATTTTTCATGTTCGTAAAGGGTTGTGGGTAATGTGGGTGTGTGTTTTATAGCACTATTTGTGGGTGGTTGTGATGTGTGTATTGGTGTCAGGTGTGTGTTTTTGGTATTGGCCAATGTTGTGTTGTTTTCTATTTGGGTGGCCATTCTGACCGCGCCGGTGTGTATCACCTGTGGTTTACCGCTGTTGAATGTCCACCATGGTGATTTGTGGGTTATAATGTGGAAGGTGTTGTTTTGTTGGCGTGACGGTGTGGGTGTTCGTACTGACAGTTTACCACTTACCTTTGATCTGGCAGATATGTGTTTGTGGCAGTATTCTGTCAGTTTAGTGTGTGTGTGTCATAATCTGGCAAACGGATGTTCGCCTCTGTGACGGTATGATGGCGGCCGTCACCGCGGCGGTAAGTGGGATTTACTGCCAATGTCATAATGACCACCATTGTGTTTTCTGTCACTTAGTAACCTACCAATCCACATTTGTGTCCCTTTCCAATGCCCCTTTAGCCACTCTCATGTGCCCTGCTTGTGTATAAATTATTTTAATCTTACATGCCAACGTTATTGTTGGAAAATCTAATGCTCCTTCCTTCCCCCCACTTTTACTGAGCAAGCTACACCCCCAATTTTTTCCTGATTACGTCAGTGTGAGTTTTGATGAGTGAGTGCTCAGATAGGAGTTGAGAGAACACCATAATCTACAGTTTATTGTTCAGATCTAAATTATGGTCACTGAGTAAGATGATGGATGAGAGTGGTGGTTAGAAGAGATTCCTTGAGGTTATCTATGTCTTCATTGGAAGGTCACAATGTTGGCTCTCAAAGTGGCGGGGATTAATGTGAAGGTACAGTAAAAGAAAAGGCTGAATGAGCAGATGATATGTGCGCTAGGATACCCATGAGTGATTGATTGAGAAGAATGGGCAGTCCTCTGCTTTGGTGGTTGCTACGAGGTGTGTGAGAAAAGGTGTCTTAGTAATGTTGTATCAGTGCAGGTATGACTTTAGAGACTTTAGGGTCAATTGAGGCATCAGTAATACTTAAGAAGTGTAGTGGGGAAAATGTTAATCAAAGTGATTTGGTGCAGCAGGCAATGTATATATTAAGAGCCATCTTAGCCTTTGAGAGTAACATTATACAGAAAGAATAAGCAGTAAGTTGGTGGTAAGATTAGAGTAGTAACAATAAACTACTGTGACAGTATTTGGGTAACTCCCTTATACAGGTGATGCAGGACTATATATTACAGCTGGGCAAACTTGTAAATGTCAAACAATCATTAGGGGAGCAGCCTATTACAGGAGCATATTGGAAGCTTCAAGTTTTGAGAGGCATTAACATATGGGTAAACACACATCCGTGATGCATAGATATTTAAGCAATGCTACTTACTATATTGCACCTGTCAAAAACCAAATTGTCTAAAGCTCTTATTAATAAATAGTTCAGAAGCTGATCTGTGATCTATTTAAAAAAAGGAATAACTTTAACTTCTATTGAGTTTGATCTATTTATCTGAGGCTACGCATATCAATAGCACTAAAAAGTTTTGTAAGAAAACTCAGAAGTACACATATGTGTTTCTCTGACTGATCTTCACTGAACCAAATGTCTCACAAGAGTTTTGTCTTAGCAGAAATATCCAATTACGAGAAGAATCTATGCCCTCAGAGCATCTTTGTGAATAATAGACCCATTATTTCTTTAGAAAAATTAGTAAACGCTAAAATGAAATTAGGAATGTAAATCGAGAAACTCCCACTGATCATTCATCCTTCACATTCCACAAATAGATTATCTTTGTGGAGTTCCAAAAGATCATCAGGTTCTTTGTGTGATCCCCACCCTCCAGACCGTTGAAAGAATAGGCTGAGTGATCAAAAAGGATCTGTGTGGCCTAGTCAACTTTAATTACTGATTATCCCACAAGGGCTGCTGTCAGTTGCTGTCAGGGCCCTTCTAAAGAAACCTTCATTATACCTGTAGAACTTGACCACTATCATTGCTTGTCTCAGTTGTAATTCCCAGCCTTTGCAGCAACATGCATTGCCCCAATGGCATAAATTCTCACAGGACAGCATTTGGATCATTTTAATTGGGCTGTAGGCCAGGCATGAGCTTGCAACTAGTGGTTTTATCTGTTGTTAATGCTTGAGTTTTATGGAAACTGTGTCAGAGCCCTGGCCCTGTTGGATATTTGGAAGGTGCAACCTTGGACACATTTAACCATCTACTTTTTTCGACCATATATCAGATTTTGGTATACGGAAACTGCCCTTACCTGAATTCATCCTTACACTAAAGGAAGAGCTATAAATATTTTAAACTACCAGTCTCATGTGATGTCTTACTATCGCCAATTGTGTTTTTTTTTTGTTTCAATCCAAACAAAGCTGAGAATTGTAGAAAGTGATAATAATTACTAGCAATTGTTTGGGTATCTATGAGATGTATGTTGTCTTCAGGGTTGGTGGCTTATCAGCACTGACTCTCTGGTCTAGACCCTTATGTTCCAAATATTGGGTGAGCATTCAGGTCTCAGGCCTGAGGTGTGACGGCTGCGCAAGAATAGAACTTTGCACAATTTTTAACTTGGGAGGAGAGGGTCACTGCCTGCTAAATCCAGAGAAAATGAAAGTGTGTGCTTTCTCTGGTCGTTGTTATTTTTGGGCCACAGAAATCCACTGAACATTTCCTGTATTATATTTCTCTCTTCATCCAACCCAATTCATCTAGAGCTTGGTGGACCTTTCATAAACGAACTACAGGGTTTTTCTGTGTTTAAGATTTTACCATCAGTCGCAGTTTAATATTATGTAATATATTTGATTTAGTATTGGTTAAGCATTTATGGTTATACATTTATACCTGTCAGAATTGCAAATTGTAGTCAAATATGATAAGTATGATCATTAATGGTAAATCACATAGACAACCTTTCCTCCTATGTTTCACCTGTAGTGCCACTGCTGATCAAACCAGAATTTACTATGTCTGTGGTAAAAGAGAATATATATGGCTAATCTGGTTCCTGTAATCCTGCCTGTGTTGTGTCTGCCATCAGTCATGTCCCAGCACTACTTCCTGCTCTGCATAGGAAGCAGCACAGAGACATTTCAGAGACTGCCCTATCCTTTCCATTTTGATTCGAAGCTGCGGAATGGACTTTCTATTTGCAAATAAGCAGTGTGGCTAAAGTATTGGACGAGATAGCAAACACCTTAGTAAGTACCCTAGATTTAATTTCCACCTAACTTAAGGTTAATTGCTTTGGGCATTGTCACTTTCTGGACTGCGTAGGCGGCAGTCATTCTTTTTGAGGCATTTTGCGAAGGCACCAACAAATTTAAAAAACAATCCCTATATCAGCTGATGATTAGGAGAGAGTAAGTAGCATTTTTAGTGTCTCAGCTCATGCTGGCCTATGTAGGGGAGAATTCATAGTTGGCGGTGAATCTTCATGTTCTCTTGGCATCTTCCAGGACCAACGCACAGGGAACACGGCACAGAGAACACCAGTGTCACGTGGATCTCAATGGTAGTGCTTGCAGCAATTGTTAAAGATTCTTCAATTTTGTGTGGTAGGGGTGGGTTGGTCGCTAAGGGACAGTGGCCATTTTGAGTGGTTAGAGGAAGCTATCTGCACCAGGGGACCAAAACATGACCCAGTTTCTCACACTAGCTCTCTGGCAGATGTTGTGGGCACCTCAGGTAGAGTTGCTCTCGGTGAGCTGGCCTCATGCACACATAGAGAGTACAAAAACTTGCATAAGAGTTATTGGGTCTTATCTGCTCTTAGGAGGGCCAGGAAAGGTAATTGGGACCAAAGGGATCAGGTTAAAGGGAAAATCATGAGTTCACAAAATGTTTTTTGATGCGTGGGGAGGTATTGGTGTTGTAGGTGACTTGATGTCTAGCAGAATCTCTATGTGGGAAAAAATCAGTTAGAACCTTGTAAATATGAGTGCTCTATAGTGTTTGCAATTTGATTTTTTATGTTTTACAAATTAATAAATATGGTCTGAGATTTTATTTCGCTAACCAAACAGCAAGTCTTGGTCTTAGGTTGCTATTGGGAATGATGTTTAGATTTGGGAAAAAGAGGGTTGGCTTAAATTATCGACAAGTCCTCTCCATGTGTAAAATGCCTCTCAGCCCAAAATAATATAAAAGAGGTCTTAAAGCTGGTTACATATTTGGTAATGTTCATTATTTTTAAAAATACAAAACTGACTAAAGAAAATGTGGAAAATTGCTTCAGAGTTGGCCCGCAAACAACCGTTTAGAAAATGTTCCTGCCCATTTGTCCAATCTCAGGAGCCTGGCCCAGCTCTGGCACAGTGGACCGCAAGAGTTCCTGTTAGAGACACCGAAGAAGGGCCACATGACCCCTAAAAAGACTAACCAACACCCCTGGCCAGACCTGAAAAAATTATGCAAGTTAGTAATCTTCAATAATCATAAATGACAATGCTCAAATCAAAAGTGCTTAACCAAGTGCTACTAATTGACTACCTTTTATGACCAAAAAGGACAGAATTAAAATACAATGATCCACATTAATCTTTGATAACTATATACACACCCCTTCAAACAAGTGGCTGAGTAGTTGAGAAAAGAATTTGGTGTAAACAGTGCTCACAAGGCACAAGAGTCAGGTGGTTGGGGAAATTCCCCCTGGACTTCAGGTGTTATGTTTGGTACCCATCCACACCCCAGCCAATCCAGGCACTAAGCATTACCTTCAAAATATTCGGCTGAATGTGACTATTGCTTATCGACAGATAATGCTCAACAATTTAAGACTACGCTGGAGTCCGTAACCATGCACTGCCTGCAAATGCCACTCACTAACTGGGCTAGCTGACATTATTTTTCTTTTATTTCTACAGGTTGTGGGCTAGTCATCTCACTCTGGATTACCAGTGGACAGTAGTCCTTTATCGTCACTCAATCAGCATCTGACCTTGTGCATTCCGTTTCTGTGCCAACGCTGAGAATGTCAAGGTTTTTGTAAGGCAGGTGTGCATTATGTTTCCCTTTTGCCTTCGTTTGTCTGCAGCTTCCCTAACTTATTCAAAGATGTTCTTATGCTGTCACTTATGAGATGTGTTTGTGTGCCTCTTCACTGTGGGCTATATTTCTAGGTTTGCCACTAGGTGCTCAGTCATATTGCCTTATGGTTAATTTAAAGGGGTTATCTAATGAATTACATCACAATTGGCCTCAAAACCCGGGCAGTTATTATCAAAGGTAAATCTAGAATTCCTGTTACTGGAAATTGATGGCGTCATGAGTGGCTAAATACAGCTGTTATGATTTTTTTTGTGTTTTGTTTTTGCTTTTAGATCCCTTTAACTACACTGCCTGTTCTCATGGGCTTGCATAGTCTTCCTTGGGCTATTATCACTTTATTGTTCTCAATAACACAGTCATACTGACAACTTTCCAAGCCTGCGTATATGTTTCACCAGGGCTTGGAACGTTCACTGAGGCATTTTGAAATAGTTCTTCTTCACAATACCTATGGGGCTGCTGATTATCCACTCAGGCTTCGGTATTTCCTGGGCCTCGCACATTGTAAACATTTACAATCCGCATCGGGTGTGAGAACCAAACCTGCAGGTATGATACCGTGAAACCTGACTCTGGGGCTGTAGGGCAGTTTCACCGGGTATTGGAGAGGTATGCCTGCTGGTTTCATTGCCTCTCTGTGCCTTGTTCCAGTGTGTATGCTTAACGAACAGAATGCACAATTGCTATATATTAAAAATACTCCAAATAATGCATACAATAAAGCACACCGTTTATATAAAACTGAGCGACTCGAAATATTAGCAACCTTGTTACTGTTGATTCACAAATGATGTTTGAAACACTATTGGATTCCGTGTTGTTTACCATGCAGTGCTTAGAATAAGCCCCACCGATGGCGACGGGTCAGAACAATGCCTTGTACCTGGCTTTCGCTGATGCAAGGCCCAAGAGATCTGGCTACGGTTACCGTGGTTGCACTTGTTACACTGCCGCACCTTGCGAGCATTACACAGCTCATTCCCCGTTCAGCTAAGTATCTGTAATACACCCCCCGCCTTCAGATGAGTTAGAAAGTTAAAAGTGCGGCGGGAGAACATTTGCTTTCAAAACTGCTGCTTTATACTGGACAATGTAACGAAATGTATTTACAGGACATTTCGCAGTCTTGTATCTGCACCCCTGTAGAGATGTGATGTGTTTTATTATGCTTCACGGTGGTGGCACCGAGAGCTACCATCTTGCTCTTGGCCTTTGTTACAACGGTCACGATTAGCATTAGCTGAATTTCTCATGGAGAAGGGGGGCCTCCTTCGTCATTGGCTAAGTCACCTCTGATGGGCTCGCGGCGTCTCTCTTTGTCTACTTGATTGGTCCTGATCTTGGAATTGTCTTGGCGCCATCAACCCTTCGCGAGCCCATCACCAGAGCCTAGCGCCTCGTTTGTACGAGCTTCTCTTCACCCAGAGTCCAGCAGCAGAACTTAAGAACGAATGAACACAATCGCCCACCTGTGGGGTATTCCGAAAAAGTTAAGCGCCAGGTATCTCGAACTCAGGGTGAATTTAATAAAACCCATGTAACGAGAGTGTACTGCACATGTCAGCGTCACGCAGATAACCTTGACTGAACGCCTAGGGTGCTCTAACTACCTGTTCAGGAGATAAAGTTACCTGTAATTTAGGTTAACCAGGAACTATCAGATTTTATACACTTGGCCACATCGGTAGCAAACTAGGCATTCAGCGACGTTTTGAAGCAGCATTACAATATTACAATTGTAATTAAAACAATTACACCAGGCGACAATGAAGGAGATCATCTCTCGCTCTCACACACACACACTCACGCGCACACACACACACACGCTTTTTCTTCAGAGAAATGATCTACACATTCTAACAAAGAAACACACATACACATGTTCACTTACTGTGGCATAAACACTGTCACTGTTACTCTCTGGGGCGCACAAAGGCGGGTGTCTTCGCAGTGGCCGCATTTATACACAAAACATTTGAACAATAAAATATTGAGAATTGGCTAAAACACTTAGGGCCATATTTATACCTTTTGACGCAAAACTGCGCTATCGCAGTTTTGCGCCAAAAAGATTAGCGCCGGCTAACGCCATTCTGAAGCGCCATGCGGGCGCCGTATTTATTGAATGGCGTTAGCCGGCGCTAGCAGACCGGCGCTGCCTGGTGTGCGTGGAAAAAAACCACGTACACCAGGCAGCGCCGGCGTTGGGGAAAATGGCGTTAGGGCGTCTTAAAATGGGGCAAGTCAGGTTGAGGCAAAAAAATCGCCTCCACCCGATTTGCGCCATTTTTAACGACGCCCAGACGCCATTTACATGACTCCTGTCTTAGTAAAGACAGGAGTCATGCCCCCTTGCCCAATGGCCATGCCCAGGGGACATATGTCCCCTGGGCATGGTCATTGGGCATTGTGGCATGTAGGGGGGCATAAATCAGGCCCCCCTATGCCAAAAAGAAATATATAAAAAAAAAAAATTATACTTACCTGAATGTCCCTGGGATGGGTCCCTCCATCCTTGGGTGTCCTCCTGGGGTGGGCAAGGGTGGCAGGGGGGGTCCCTGGGGGCATGGGAGGGCAGCTGTGGGCTCATTTTGAGCCCACAGGTCCCTTAACGCCTGCCCTGACCCAGGCGTTAAAAAGAGGCGCAAATGCGGGGTTTTTTGCCCCGCCCACTCCCGGGCGTGATTTTTGCCCGGGAGTATAAATACGACGCATTTGCGTCGCAGTCATTTTTTTAGACGGGAACGCCTACCTTGCATCTCATTAACGCAAGGAAGGCGTTCACGCAAAAAAATGACGCTCATTCCTCATACTTTGGCGCTAGACGCGTCTATCGCCAAAGTATAAATATGGCGTTAGTTTTGCGCCAAATTTGCGTCGAAAAAAACGACGCAAATGCAGCGCAAACGGAGTATAAATATGCCCCTTAAAGTATTAACACGTATTTTCACTCTTTGGGGCAGTACATTCAATGACATAAATTACTATCAGATAACATATAACTGGTTAAAAAAACAAGCCTAGCATTTAAGGAGTGAGCCAATCCCAGCCACTTCCAAGCACCAAAGCACGCCTAGTAAGCAAGGCCATGGCAGAGCCTACAGGCGAGAGCAAGAGGACTAACCCTGCTCTCAAGCAGTCCTCAGCTCACAACCATTCACACAACCACGATTCAGTTAAAGCAAGGAAACAGTAATCAATTTAAACTGAAGGCTTTTCAGTCTCATCATTGTTTCTGCTATGTCCCACAGGCCAAACATCAAGTGAATACGAATGCTTTAAATAAGCTGAGCCCTCCAGTGGGCGTAAAAACAGTCCCCATGTGACTACTAGAAAGATGCTTGGGGACCAGGCACTCGGTGATTAATGCTTACATATCACTCCTCATCCCCTTCCTCAAATCCATGAATGGTGTGTGACTAATGAAGGTCCATGCCTGTACCATGAAATCTCCAAGAACTACTATGTAGCATTACTCTGAGCGAGTGCCTGTGTTTTTCTTGAATATTACTTCCAGAAGGAGGTTCAAAAAGGTGATCTGAACTGGCAGAAGCATGGCTCGAAAATTAAAACGTACTTGGGAAAAACTATAATAGGGGTGACTCAGTGGATGCTGGCTTCTCCTTTGATGTGACATAACACGATGCTGGGAGAGGCCTTGTAAAATTAATTACTATGAAGGATAGCAGGGTGAGGTTTGGGAAAAACATGAACAGTTATTTCACCAGGATCTGTTGCAAACATTTACATTTCTGTATTATTATTCCAGTCATCTAACACCTAACCCAACGTTTTGGTAAACATCAGCTGAAGCAAGAATAAGCCACACTTATCGCAAAGATGCTGAACGACCTTCTGAGCTATTGTATGAATACAGAGTAAATTTTGTGGTTCGCGTTGGCTATTCATAGACTTGCCCCAGGCAAACTCAAACTTGTACAGGTAAGGAACAAACCTGCTTCTTGGTACTCTTCAGCTTTACAGGCAGACAAGACCCAATCCCACCCAGTAGTATGAAAAAGAAGACACATATAGTGTAAGAGTGCATACAAACGCTATACCCAGGCATCCAAAATTATGTGCCCCTTTTTATATTCTTCCATAACTGATTACACTAATGTTCGCAAATATTATTTTCTTCCGATTTACAAACTAAACAATCTGCCGGTCAGTTGTTCTAATGGTTCACCTTCATAAGACATTCTTTGATTCATAGGCCTTGCATTTCTCTCAGAAAAAGTTTCACCATAAGATTAACTTTTCATTCAGAGAATCACCCGTGGCCTGTGGCTACCACTCCTACTACCACCATTTGGACAACATTTTCTGAACTTGTTGCCAGTTTTCCAGTGAGAGCAGTATCAAATCAAGGTATTTGTTGACCCCATCCTGGACACTTTACTGACTTTTTGGGGCCTGCCATTGTGCTTCTTCTTCAAGAGATATTCTGTACCACAAGGTGACCTCTCTAGCTCATTTAAAGAAGACACTTTTCTTTTCCTCTTGAAGTCGACTGATCCCAGTATTTCCTCACCAGTCAATTTTCAATCTATCTCAGTTTTGCCCATGGATACCAAAATCTTGGTAAGGCATGCGGTCATGTAGTTAAAACACTTCTTGGAATATGGTGAATTAACAAAAAAGAAAAGTCGTAAGGGTTGTTCGGCAATAGAAGGTAGCTCCCTGTTTTTCTGTTTTTTTGGGGGGCAGCCAATTCCAGAGTTTTGGAGGCAAGCATCTGAAAAATGTACTCTTTGTTTATTTAGAAAACCAAAATTGGGTCAGGAAGCAGAGTGGGAGTTGTGTAAAGGAGCATACACTTGTAACAACAACTTTGAAAGTTTTGAGGTGCCTGTGCCATACAAACCTTATCCAATATACATGAACATTAAATAGGCATGCTGTTCAACTCAAAACCAGTTCAAACTTTTATGTGCCTCTGATACAATTGTATTTTCAAAGGTTACTCACCACTCTTAGAGGTCTGAATTTCTTTGCAGCGCCACCAGTGAGTAAGTCAGAAAAACAAGAAATAGACTTTTGCAATAAATAAGCCTTGACTGAACACTTGATACTACCACCATGGCATGTTTTCCCCTGGAAAAAGGGCAAGGCTTTCATTGGCAGCTAGAGCATGGATAATAAGATGAGGGTTTCTTTATTCACCTGTGATATCGGGGACATCTTCCAATTAATTATGACTGGAAAAGATTTAACCATTCCTCTGGGTTATGTGAGATAACTACTAGATCTTGGACCAAAGAGTGTTATCCCAATGAGTGATGTAACTTCCAGGCCAATGAGCATTATCTTTTAGATAGCTGTGACTCATCCATTGCTGAACTGCAGTGAGGAGATGATGAGGTTTGTCTATTTATTAGGAAGGGTTCTTGTCTGATATAATGATTATCTGATTGTCGTCAGTTGCATCCAAAAGATCTAATAATGGAAAAGGCAACAAGCATAGATGTGTCTTGGAGAACCCCACAAGTAACTACCGACACTGGTGGCATTGTCAGTACTCTGATCTATTCAAATCAGTCAGCAGAGTTTGACATGGTCAACCATGTCATCCATGCACTCGGATAGAAGGAGTTCTGAATGGGAGGACTAGTCCATGAATGGTTATCCTCCAATTCTCAGAAGTTATTTACCGCCTTTCTGTACTGACCCATGGGTGCTGACCTGTGGTGTTCCACAGGGTTCTGCACTCTAACCTTATTTTTTAATGTGTTACTATAGCCTCTGGTGAGACTCATTTTCCCCATGACTTCCTCTTCTTTATATATGCTGATGACATCTAGCTTGTGCTATGCCTTGGCAGCCAGCCAGATCTTAAAGGCTTATTTCAGCAAGCAATGAGAGATCAGGGGTGGTTGGGTTCCAAATGGCCAGGTTCAGTGCAGGAAAAATTAATTGTCAGGAAAGATGTTGATTGCAGTTGTCCACACAAATCTGTGCACTGCTGACCTGTGCCTGCCCAAAGGGTCTCTTCCCCCGACACTGTGCCGATAATTAAAAAACTAGTTTCAGGTTTGACCCCAGCACTCTTGCTAGGCCTATCAATCAATCATTGCATCTGTATATCGCGCTACTCAGCCGTGAGGGCCTCAAGGCGCTTGAGGAGGGGGGTGGGAGCTGCTACTGCTTGGACAGCCAGGTCTTGAGGAGGGGGGAGCTGCTACTGCTCAAACAGCCAGGTCTTGAGGAGTCTCCTGAAGGCCAGTAGGTCCTTTGTCTGACGTAGGTGGATGGGGAGGGTGTTCCGGGTCTTAGCAGCAAGATAGGAAAAAGATCTGCCGCTGGTTGTTGTCCTGTGGATGCATGGGATGGTGGCAAGGGCGAGGTCGGCGGAGCAGAGCTGACGGTTCGGGGTGTATAAGGTGAGACGATCATTGAGGTATGCTGGTCCAGGCGTTGTGGAGTGCTTTGTGGGCGTGGGTTAGGAGTTTAAATGTGATCCTTTTGTTGACGGGGAGCCAGTGTAGGTCTCTCAGGTGGGCTGTGATGTGGCGGGGGATGTTGAGAATGAGGCGTACGGAGGCGTTATGTATCCATTGCAGTCTTTTCTGGAGAGCCGCCGTAGTTCCCGCATGGAGAACATTGCCGTAGTCCAGTCCGATGCTGACGGGGGCCTGGGTAACCGTCATTCTAGTTTTGGTAGGGATCCACCTGTAGATTTTGCAGAGCATGCAGAGGGTGTTGAAGCAGGAGGATGAGACGGAGTTGACTTGTTGGGTCATGGAGAACAATGAGTCAAGGATGAAACCCAGGTTGCGGGCATGGTTGGAAGGTGTTGGTGCAGCTCCCAGCATGGGCGGCCACCAGGAGGCATCCCTGGTGGAGGGGGTGGGGCCGAGGAAGAGGACCTCTGTCTTATATGAGTTTAGTTTTAGTTGACTGTTCTTCATCCAGTTGGCGACGACCTTCATACCTTCGTGGAGGCTGGTTTTGGCGGTGGCAGGGTCCTTGGTGAGGGAGAGGATCAGCTGGGTGTCGTCGGCGTAAGAGACGATGTTGGGGGTGTGAGGTTGGATGATTTTGGCGAGCGGTGCCGTGTAGACATTAAAGAGTGTTGGGCTGAGGGAGTAGCCCTGTGGTACGCCGCAGATGGTCTTGGTGGCTTCAGGTAGGAATGGAGGGAGGTGAACTCTTTGTGTTCTGTCGGAGAGGAAGGAGGTGATCCAGTCCAGGGCCTTGTCGCGGATCCCTGCGTCATGGAGGCGTGTGCGCAGGGTGTGGTGGTAGATGGTGTCATAGGCAGCCGCGAGGTCAAGGAGGATGAGGGCTGCGGTTTCACCTTTGTCTAGGAGGGACCGGATGTTGTCGGTGGCAGCGATGAGGGTGGTCAATAAACACCTGTTTCTTTCATTTGAAATGAGTGATAACTATTTTGTTGTAGCTCATTTTTGAGGTAAGAAAAGCAGTAGTCGTGAAGATCTGTGACTCCTGCCTAGATTCTTCAAAGTCATCTATCTGGGCCTGTCCAGATTTCTTTTTTTACTGCCCGCCCATCTAGAATTCGGGAGTAGAATTTACTTTTAGACCTTCCAAATTCATCAATGCAGCATCTCTCCATGTCGTATTTCACTGGCTTCCTAAATAGAAGGTGTCCTTGAAAAACCTATATATTGTCTATAGCACTATAAGCAGACATGCTACTTCAGTTTTGTTTTTAAACCTCGAGGTATGTTCCTATATTCCAGCCAGCAACCTAGACAGAACTGTGGGTCACAAATTCCGTAAATAAAGACTTGGGCTCAGATTATTAGAGGACCGTGAATTTTCAATCCCTAAACATACCACTGCTTGCACAGGGATTGGAATTAGGAGTTGTACAGCAATCAAGGTAATTTTACCCAAGTACATTTCATAATGTCATCGCTGGAAATAGATAAATAAAGCATCAAATCCTCATTTAATTCTTCATTTTTCTGAGCACAGCTCAGAATCAGAGTTATTTGCAGCACCCTGTCAATATCGCACCCTGGGATATCAATATTTACCGGGCATGGTAAATACTTCACTCCATTCCAGCCTACTTGGTAGCAAGGCCTTAGAGGACCAAACTATTGATTCTTTGCCTGACTCTCTTGAATTTCTTGCCTGGTGCCTTCATGAATGGAGAGAGGTGCAGAGCTAACAACCCACACAAAGCAGCTGTGCAGCTGTAATCCTCATGTTTCATACATTCTATTGCCTGTTTTTCATGCTCTTTTAGTTCATTTTTGTTCTGCCGTTTTCCTCATGCTTTGTGCACTCTCTTCACTCTTTTCCGTCATTTTTCTCTCTTCGCTGTTTGACTCACACCTGCTTTGACAGTTTTTTTGTTCTTTTTGCTCTTTTGATGCATCTGCGTTTTGTTGTCTTTTCTTGCCTCATGCTCATTGAGCACCAGCCTCGTCCTCCGAAGCCTGATTCTCCTCCATCCTCCTAGACCTTCTTAATGGCAGCCGCAACACAGACCAGCCACTAGAAGGTGCTGATTAGTCCTGCCTGCCTTACCTCCTGCTCCTTCAGATCTCCTGTGGGCCCCAGCCTCTCTCTTACTGCTGCCTCTTGCCTCCTCTGTCCATTCCTGTGGCTTTCTTTATCGATTTCCTACACCTTTCTGTTTTCTCTCTGCTTGCTCTGTTGTTGTATCTTGTTTTGCCCCATCTCACTTACTCGCACTTATTGTCTCCTACTTGTTTTTGTTTCTTTTGCCTCTTTTTGCTCAACTCCGCATTTGGCCTGGATATAGCCTTCACCACACTGCAGGCTACAAAATAACCAAAGTGGGTGCGTGATTGTCTTAGTGGGTCTGAAAGTGGGTGTGTACGTCTATGAGTGGGTCTGAGTGGGTGCATGAGTGTCTGAGTGGGTGTGTGATTGGGCGCCTGAGCCTCTGAGTGCATGTATGAGTGAATGAATTCGTGTATGAATGAGTCTGTGTTTTTTCTTTCAAATTTTCCATAATGACAAATATTTTCAGAAAAGTTCACGGAAATTAGTGAAAATTCACAAATTTTTACAAATATTGTGCAACGTGGTTGAAAATTATATTAAACCTATAGTTTGCCCCTAAAACACACCTATATCACACCCCTGGGGTCAGGTTACCTTCACCCTGACCCCTATGCCACTTTCAATTTGAATTTTCACCCTTGGGGACCGTGTCCCATGAAATAAAATGGTGGTCACAACTTTATAGTCAGGTTGCGGTCAGCCAATTGCAACAATTCTTTTCGCACAGGTATTTGTGAAAGTTTGCGAAGTTTGCAAATTATTCGCGGCCAGAGATATACACATTTATGTGTCCCTAAATATCTCCTAAACTACTGAAGAAATTTATGCCAAATAACAAAAAGTACAATCTGCGTACCGACAGCTAACTTTCTGCCAAATTTGGTGTAATTCCATCCAGTGGTTCGGGCTGTATATGTGTTGACAGGTCCTATGGGAATTAACATGGGAAAAAGCAATTTATTTAGCTCCCTTTTTCTCGGTTCCAGCTTGACAGATCACACCGAAACTTCCTGTGCCCAAGAGGAATCACTGGGCCACTTTTTTTTGGAAAATGTTGTGAAGATACGTCAAACAGTGCCAAAGATATAGGCAAGTCAAAAATGCTTTTCAATGGAAACATGGTCCTAACTATAACTACCTAGTGGCGACCTTAGGGCATGAGTTATACATTCTTGAGATAAATGTAACTATAACTGCTGAATTTCTATGATTTTATGTGTGTAAAAGCTAAACCTAACTACAACATCCCTGTAACCTTTGGGTTTTAGTGAATATATATACATATGTATACACTGCATATGCTACATGTCTATCATCTGCAAATTATGCAATAGATGGTAGATTCATGTGGCATATGCCACCTAATTTGCATTTTCATGCTGCATAAATTAGTCAACGCTGTTGCATAATTATGTGTTCTCATGTCGCAGAATTCCATTGACCCTAGTGATAACACTGTGAGTTTCACAAGAAGCATGTCTGCTCATAAAGTTACAGAGGCTACTATGTGATTGTGTGCTCTTGAGATCAAAGGAAGTTTTTGGGAATTACTTTTATTCTGGTAAATGCCCAGCGGCTCCCCCAACAATAAAGTTTTATGTAAGCAACGTAAAAATTATGCTGTGATGATGGTTATGTGGCAAAGTGAAGTAATACTGTAGGCCTCATTAAGACCAATAAAGCGGTCGGACTTCCACATTACGACCGCAGCGGTAGTGCAGCGGTCGGACTGCCAGCAGTGCCAGTTTTCATCTCCACAACGGTCTGGCAGTGCTGGCGGTCCTAATCCACCAGGGCAGCGCTACGAGAAGTGCTGCACTGGGGATTACAACCCCCTTCTCTGCCAGCTGTTTCATGGGGGTAACCCGCCATGAAAAGGCTGGCAGAGATGGGGTGCAGGGTGCCGTAGGGGGGGCCATGGACTTGGCATGGGCAGCGCAAGGGCCCCCCTGGCCACACATACACTGGCTGTTTTAGAACAACAAATCTGCCTTCTATATAGGTTAGTGTTTTAGAAGGACGGTTTTAGCCAGTAGCAGAGATGGCATCTTGGAGGATGACTGTGCATTAAGCCCTAACTAGCGTTACGTAGGACAGCTCTGAGGCAGTATGAGAGACTAAGACAGCAGATACTGAGACACCATCTGAGGGAGAGGATAATGGAGCATGATCTGAAAGTGATTTTTCAGTCGACATAGTCCCATCCGGCAACACATCTCCTGACCTTTCTGAGGGACACAATTCAGGCAGTCATGCTGTCCCTTCGCAAGCACAGTCTGTGCAGCGGGGGCAACGGTAGCTGGTTAAACCAACCCAGAAAGCAGGCACATGCAACGGCTAGCATAGACGGAGTGCTGTCTTGCCAGCCCCAAATTTAGTTCAGCCCCAAATTCAGCCTTTCACTGGCGGCTCTAGATGTAGAGTCAATATGGCCATTTTTTTGCCAACTGACTACGTCCATCTCTTTTTGGTTGTTGATTTCTTTGAGCAAATTGTGCAGCAAACAAATTTGCATGCAAAACAATTTCTGAGGGAGCATGGAGGCACTCTAGGGCCTCGTTCTAGGGCACACAAGTTGACCCCCACTTCGCTTGAGGAGATATTTTTGGACCTTACACTCAAAATGGGGTTAGTACAAAAACCAACTTTGCAGTTCTACTGGTCTACTTGCACAGTTTGAGTAATACTCATCCTCGCACCATACATGAGCATTGCAGTGCATGCTGCATTTCAAGGACAATTCTGCTTTATTGCCCTGCGACCATCCATGACAGGTTGCTAAAAATTCGACCTGTCATGGAACATTTGTCTTCCAGGTTTCCAAAGGTTTATACTTGAAAGAATATAGAAATTTATGAGTCATTGCTCATGTACAAAGGCCTGCTGCTGTTCAGGCAGGACTTTGCAAGCAAAAGAGCTTGCCATGGCATCAAACTGTACATGCTGTGTGAGAGTTCTACTGGCTATGTGTACAGCTTGAGAGTGTATGCAGTGAAGGGCTCAACTCTAAAGCCTGTAAGTTGTCCTTCCACGCTAATAGTCACAGAAAAGATTGTATGAGAGTTTGCCAGCCACCCCTTCATAAAGGTTATAGCCTTTATTTAGGCAAATGCTATACAGGAGTAGAGCTGTTCAGTGAGCTGTGCAGAGCTGGCACTATGGCCTGCAGTAGAGTTTGTTGCTTCCTCAAAGGATTCCTGCAGGAGTTTGTTTGTAAGAAGCTCCAGAAATCCCAGAGTACTGTGTTGCATTCCAACAAACTGCTCACAGTCAAGTTCTTGGATAGGTGTGATGTGTAAGTGCTCATTACAATTCATGATGGGAGCATTTCCCCCATAATGGTTTGGGGTCAGATGACTGAAGTTCAAAAGCCCACCTGTATATTAGATTACAATAAATACATGGATGGAGTGGATAAGAACAACCAGGTTCTTCACCCATACAATGCAAGTCGTAAAACTCACACTTGGTCCAAGAAACTGTTTATCCACCTGATCCACATGGCAACATACAAATGCATATGTTGTCTATTGTCGGACAACCAGAGGAAGACCCATGTCTTTCCTTGACTTTCAGTTGGCTGTCAATGAAAGTCTTACTGCTACAGAAGCAGCAGCCTCAACTTCATATGTTCTGGAGGACGTGGCAAGTCTGCAGGAGCAACACTTTGCTGATTGCATTACTGAAGCACCTAAAAGGCTCAACCATGTTGTCATTGTAAGGTCTGCTCTAAGCAGGGAAAGAGGCTGGAGAGTTGTGTTTACTATCCCTAGTGCCCATCTCAGCCAGCCCTGTGTTTTCCTACTTGCTTTATGTTGTATCATAAAAAAACGAAGTATTGGGAAACTGACTGAGGTGAAGTTGCCATTAGGTAAACCTTTCAATGGCTGTGCATGGATACCTACCTTCCATAGGGGACTACCTTGCTAAGCCAGCAGCTGCAGAATTTTAGTTTCACTACTTAAGGAAATCATGAACCTCCTTATGGCCTGTTAGAATACTTACCACATTCTGTCAAAAGATAAAGTTGTTGCTTTGCCGACTGACAAGTGCATTATAGCCCCCACACTGTACATAATGATGGACATAACATATGCTATGTTCTCATGGACTACCCTGTGTGGCAAAATGTTAAAGGCTTGACTAGAATTTGAAGTGCCTATTACAGAACTTATGTATACAACACAAGGACCACCCTGATTGCCTATGAGAACTATAGTAAGTGTAATAAGTCTTACAAATGTCCCATGGGACGTATTCACCAACATTTCTGATTGCTTTAAATGTGTGCAAACTCAATTAGTAAATTATGTCATAACCAATGTTATTGAAAAAGGGTACAGGACACAATATTTTGTATGATGACAATATTCACTTAGTACAGATACAGATGCCATGACTTCATCTTCACCTATGGATTCAACCCTATTGGCGCTGCAATCACCCTGGTACTGAAATACTTCCTCACTCAACTAAGCAGATTACTCAAAACCATAAAGAACAAAGCTGGCAGCCTCCACTCTCAACATCCCAACATGCACACACCCATTACCTAAAACAGCTTCATTGAATTCTAAAATACAGCTCTTTTCAAACTCCTGCAACACACATTCAAAGTCTTACACACCACTTGTCCAGCATACCTCAATACCACCTTAGATTTCAGGAACCTTTCAGACACCTTTCCTTGGCATAGGCAGCTCCAGAGCAAGGAGAATAAACTTCTCCTAATTGGTTCCGAAAAGGCAGAATGACCTGCCTCTATACATGTGTGACATCTCTAAAATGAATGCATTCCGCACGGAAATGAACACTTGGCTCTTCGACTAGGTTACTCCATGGATCACACCTAACTGCTCTTGCATCTGTAACAGGACACCCTCTTGGGTGATAATGCATTTTACAAAAAATTCATAACATTATAGAGAACTCTACATGGGTAAATGCTTGACCTGCTTGTCATGGTCATCCTTCATCAGAACTTAGAAGACGTTCAGTTTGCTGTATGATAAATGCATTACAGTCACAGCACAGCACATAATGGTGGATGGGACATATGCTACATTCTCACAGACTACGCTGTGTGTCAAAAACTACTGTTCTTCATAGTTTATGATGTTCTCTTTAGGGAACTTCAGCAGTATTCCACAGCATGTTTGCCTTAGTTTCAAAGATAGGTGCTCACTCAGTCCGAGGAGTGACTCCTTGGAAGCATACACAGACACCTCCAACTTTCATCCACAAACTGGAAGGAGTTGGATTTACTGCAGTGAGTGCGCTAAAGAAACATGCAAGACATGTCTTCCTGAGCTTCCTGTGTCTGTCATGGCAGCCATTACTAAAGGTTCACTAGGCATGCGCTCTATAATGTTCAGAAGGAAGGAGGCGGTTACTTGACAGGTGGTAAAATGTAGTCAAACTGATTCTGTCCTGTGGTGTATAAATTTGATGGTCCCTTGCCTGGTGGCGGTATGTTAGTATGAATTCACTGATCAGTAGGATTAGGCCTGTGGCTGGCGGTTTGAAAATCGTGTGTATGGTGTATGAATGGAGTGTGAATGGACCATAAAGTGATTGGTGCCTTGATGTGGCTTTATGGGTCACCTTCAAAACTTTTGGTTTCAGTATTCAGATATAAGTATTTGTGCTTTGAAGCCAGCATTTCCAAAGGTGCTAAAAGCAGGCTAGGTGGTTGACTAACATAAAAACAAATTGGTACCAGATTTATATCTGTGACGGCCAGGTGGTTTTTACTAAGAACACCCTGTTTTATTTTTTTCTAAAGACGGATAGGTGTGGATTTTGCGCCCCAGCTCAGCTGGCACCTAGGTAAGCCTGAAACATTTTTGAAAACTAGACAAGCAGGGGAGTCCAGGGGTGCATGACTTGCTTGTCTCTCACCAAGATATATTATGCAGAAGCCCCTACAAATGTCAAACTTTGGTAAGAAAAACCTGTGATGGAAGGACATGGAATCTGTATGGAGCCACATGTTTTATGCCATCCTGAGTTCCCACATGCCTCCCGATGAGAACAGTACCCCACTTGTGTGGATGGTCCAAGAGAAAAAAACACAAATTGCCCTTAATCACTACATTGAGAGAAAAGCAATAGGGGTAGGTGCAGTATTTAGGACCATGTTGTGGCACCACCAATGCAAAGCTACAAACCACAGAGATTTTTGAAAACTAGACAACTAAGAGGGTCTTAGTGTGCCTTGCGTGTTTCCCACAAGGATTTCATACCCACAATGCTCTACAAACCTCAAACTCTGACTGAAATCACACATTTGCCTTCCATTTCTGTGATGGAAAGCGCTGGAATCAGCAGGTATCCACAAAATTCCTATCACTCTGCATTACCCCACTAGTGCTGCTAAAAATGCTGCCCCACTTGTGTGACTGGGCCTAGTGCCCGCTACTGAAATGGTTCAAACCAAAGTCAATGGGAGCCCTCACCAGGGGACTCTCATTGACCTTGGTTTGATCTATTTCTGTCACAGGGACTAGGCCTACCCACACAAGTGAGGTACCATTGTTATCGGGAGACTTTGGGGAATGCTAGCTGGATGGATGTTTCTGGCTTCCTGCAGATTCCAGAACTTTCAGTCACAGAAAAGTGAGGAAATTGTGTTTTTTTAAGTCAAAGTTTGAGGTCTGAATGGGATTCTGGGTAAAAAAAAATACAAGTCAGCCCACCCTGGATACCCCTAGGTGTCTAGTTTAAAAAATGAGAAGGTTGGCTAGCTTTCCTTATGTGCCGGCTAGGCTAGGGTCTAAAATCTAGAGCTACCCACATTGGAAAAAAGGGTCAGTTTTCGGTGGAAAAATGCGATGCGTCCATGTAGCATTCTGGGCCATTTCCTGTTGCGGGCCAAAGACCCACCCATATAAGAGAGGTAGCAGTTTTATCAGGAAATTTGGGGAAATACTGAGTGGAAGGAAATTTGTGGCTCCACCCACATTCTACAACTTTCAATCACCAAAATGTGAAGAAAATGTGTTTTTTTTAGTAAAAGTTTGACATTTCCAAGGGATTTGGGGTACAAAAACCTGGGAAGACCCATACAAGTCAGCCCACCATGGATACCCCTTGGATTCTAGTTTTCAAAAAAGTACAAGTTGGCTAGATTTCCCTATGTGCTGACTGAGCTAGGGTCTGAAATTTAGAGCTACCCACACTGGAAAAAAGTGTCTGTTTTCTGTGCAAAAATGTGATGCATACATGTTGCATTTAGGACCGTTTCATGTCGTGGGCACTAGGCCTAACCACACAAGTGAGGTACCATTTTTATCAGGGTATTTGGGGAAATGCCAGCTGGATGGAAGTTTGTGGATCCCCACACAACTCCAGAACTTTCCATCACAGAAATGTGAGGAAATTGTGTTTTTTGGTAAAAGTTTGAGGTCTGCAAGGTATTCTGGGTAAAAAAAAAACTGATGAGAGCCATGCAAGGCAACCCATCCTGGATACCCCTAAATGTCTAGTTTTAGAAATGTACAGGTTGGCTAGGTTTCACCAGTTGCCAGCTGGGCTAGGGTCCGAAATCTAGAGCTACCCACATTGGAAAAAATGGTCAGTTTTCGGTAGAAAAATGCATCCATCTTGCGTTTTCAGCTGTTTTGTTAGGTGGCGGCTGAGCTATGTGTTATGTTCATTTGTTGTGTAGTGTTTGGTTGGGGATTCTGCCGCTGTTGTCAAGCCCGAGCGTTCGGATTGTGGCGGTTGAAGATCACGTCGTACGGACGATGCGGACGACGGAGCGGTGGTTTCCTGGTTTGGACTAAAATAAAGTACATAGTGTTTCCTTTTTCATGTTCACGAGAGATTCCTTTTCGAGGATATAACAAGCTTTTCTTGGCGATGAGCTGGGCGGAAACCATCGCTATCTACCCACGCAGAAGGCTGTTAAGCGTTAAGGTGAGAACGTACCTTAATCGCTGTTCACCGCATGCCCCAACACGCTGTTTTGCACATGCATCCTGTGTAAAGACTTTTTACACCTTGCTGCACACGTGACGAGTTGTGTGAGTTCCTGTTCACGCTGGGCCCACAGTCTCTTCGTCTACAGCAGGAGGAAGTTACAGGTGGGCTGAAACGATGTCTGGAACTGTCTAAGACGTTTTTCGGGCGACATCTTGGTAGTTGTGTGCACACGCACAGCACTTATTTTAAATGCTATTTGATCAGCTGGATATAGAGATCCTTGAGCAAAATTTTCACTGAGGACACAGCAGCACTGCCGAGGAGTGTGTCTCACAAACATTCAAGTTGAACAGATTTCAGACTGCTGGTGTGAAGAAAAAAAAATCAATACAATATATTATAGATTGTCTGACTCAGAGAGAGAAGTTCTGTGTATTCTACTTTCACTGCACAGCATTTGGATTTCGTTTGACTATTCTTGTGGGGTACCATGCAGTCGGTAAACCCACCACCACCGTTTTTAGAGCCTCCTGGTGCACCTGCTATCCCTTGGAAACAATGGTTTGATGGTTTTGAAACGTATCTAGAGGTTGTAGGAGCATCTCGTTCCAGACTGGAGAGGAAGAAATATTTGTTGCTACATTCATTGGGATATGAAGGCAGAGAGATTTTCAAACACCTACCAGAGATGGCAAAAGATGGAGAAGAATTGGATGAATATCTGGTGGCTTGTAGTAAATTAGCCACGGGATTTGACTTACTACCAAGTCTGGTGGTTTTGAGACACGCATTTTTTTAACGCTCTCAATTGGTTAATGAAGATATAGATACATACATTAGTGCACTTAGACAATTGTCCTCAAAATGTGAATTTAGGGATTTCCAGGACCAGTTGATGAGAGACCAGTTTATAGGGCATTGTACAGATAAACATATTCAGCAAAAGCTTTTGAGCATGGGAAATCTGACATTAGAGGATGTTATAAAGGTGGCTGAGAGTATTGAGATGGCACAAATTTCTTTAAAGGAACTCACTACTGGTCCTGACTGGAGAGACAATGATAATGTACACGTTAATGTTGTTAAGTCAGCTGTAAGAACAGTAAGATGTAGTAGGAATGATCAGAAAAGATCTGAAAACTATTTCTTTAAGTTCTCAAATATATGTGTCAGGTGTGGTAACTCGCCACACAATAGAGAAGGCAGAATTTGTCCAGCAAAGAATCTGGTGTGCAGAAAGTGTGGCAAACTAGGTCATTTTGCAAAAGTATGTCAGTCTGTTTCTGGTAAGCAAATAAAAGTTAGTAGCGTAATGGATGAAGACAGTTCTAACAGAGAAGAACTTTTGTCTAAGGCATTTCAGGACATGATTGTTCTTGTCACTGACAATGATATGATGGTTGATGATTATAAACAGTGTGTCGATCCCTTTGTGGACATTCTAGTAGGTGATAAATGGTTACACTTGTTGGTTGACTTGGGGGCACGCATCACGATGATTACTTCGGAGTCAGACAGGAAGTTGCATCCACCAGATAGGACACGTGTCTCATACAAAGGGAGGAGGATAGATCTAGAAGGTTTCATAGAAGACAGCCTTGAGTTCAAGGGACACAAAATCTATGGCAAAGTATATGTGGCATATAAAGGCTAGAATATCTTGGGGTGGTTCCACCAAGGGTTGTTTGGTATGATACTTAAACCTGGTGCTAGGGAGCAAGTCTTAGTGGTCAAGGATTCCAATAATTGTCTTTCGTTGGAAGAGGAATTTCCCAAAGTTTTTGCCCAGGTTTTGGGGAAAATTGCAGGTTTTAAGCATAGGATAAAAATAAAGGAGAATGCTATTCCAGTAAAACATAAAATCAGCTCTGTCCTGTTTAGTTTGAGGAATGATCTCAAGTCTGAGTTAGACAAGCTTCAAGACAATGGCATGATAGAACCTATTAAATCTAGCCTATGGCTTTCACCATTGGTGGTTGCCAGGAAACTAAATGGGGACATCCGTTTGTGTGTAGATTTGAGGAGCCTCAACAAAGAAGTTTGGGTGGATTCCTCCCCCCTACCCAACATTAGTGATCTTCTGGAAGAACTCAGAGGTTCTGAGTGGTTTTCCAAAACTGATTTAGCCTCAGCTTATCATCATGTAGTGCTGGACGAAGATTCACGTCACTACACGGCTTTCAATTCCACGTTTGGTACCTTCCAGTTTTGCAGGATGCCGTTTGGGCTAGCATCCACGGCATCAGTGTTCCAACGCATAATGCACAATTTGTTAGGAAATGTCAAAGGTGTTCTGACTTTCCAGGACAATGTGTTAATTTATGCTAAGTGTTTAGAAGAGCATGACAACATCATTAGAACTGTGTTTAGGATATTACAGACTAGTGGTATTGTTGTGAAGAAAGAAAAGTGTGAATTTTGGAAAAGAGAAATTGAGTTCCTGGGGCACTATGTGTCTAGTGGGGGGATAGCACCTAGACCAGGTTTAGTTAAAGCGGTTCTGGAATCTCCCAACCCCAAGAACAAGGATGAGTTACGTTCATTCATTGGCATGTGTGAATACTACGCAAGGTTTATTCCAGATTATGCCAGTAAATTGAAGGTGTTGTCAAATATGCTTAAAAACAATGTTCCCTTTGTGTGGGATGGTGAGTGCCAAAAGACTTTTGATAAAGTTAAACAGGAATTGGTTAATGCTAGGAGGTTGAGTCCGTATGATCCTACCCAAATGTGCATCATCACGGTGGATGCCAGAAAGTATGGTCTGGGCGCAATTTTGTCCCAGGATTCTGGTGAGGGTGAAAAGGTTATAAGTTATGCCTCGAGAGTTCTACATGAACCGGAACTCAACTACTCTTAATTGAGAAATAATTACTTGCTTGTTGTTGGGCAAGTGAAAAATTCAGGAGTTATGTGTGGGGCAGGAAATATGTAATTCAAACTGTCCACAAGCCTTTGGTGTACATTTTGAATGGGGACAAAATCAATTACACCACCCCATACATTGCACGACTCACCACAAAATTGTTGCAGTACCATTTCCATGTTAGATACATTCCTGGAAAGGAAAATTTCACAGCAGATTTATTGTCTCCGTTACCTATTGATGAACGGGTGACTACCGATTGGGATGACGACAAGGAAGATTGCTTTATAAGCCATGTTGATGTTGATGAATCTAAGGTTTGTTCTGAGTCTGGATGGGAAACTGCTGAGAGTAATGATGCTGTGTTGGCTAGTGTTAAGCAGCACATTATCAGTGGGTGGCCAAGGGAAAGGAACTTATGTTCTGAGTTACAGCTGTATTCCAAAGTGTGTGAAGAATTGTTGAATGAAGATGGCGTGGTGTTAAGGAATGACAAATGTGTTCCTCCAGCCGCTACTCAAACAATGTTGGTGGAGCATGCACATGAAGGGCACTTAGGTTCAACGATGACAAAGAGATGTCTCAGAGCTAATTATTGGTGGCCCTCTATGGACAGAGATGTGGAAATGGTTGTGAGTAGGTGTGTGGTGTGTAATACTAAAAAGAAGGGGTTGAAGGTTGTGAAACCTCCTTTAGAACCTATACCGGTGCCTGACAAAGCTTGGGTCAAACTGGGACTAGACATGGTGGGGCTGTTTAATTTTCTCCCAGTTCAGTTGCGCTATGCATTTGTCCTGATGGATTACCATAGCAAGTGGCCTGAGGTAAGTTTTGTATCCAAGCCTACGGCTGGCAGTGCTATACATTTTCTCAGGGACTTTTTGGGGAGGGAAGGGTTTCCAGAGTATATAGTCTCTGACAATGGAGTTCAGTTTGTCACTCATGAAATGGAAATGTTCCTGGTACAGTCAAGTATAAAACACTTGAAAAGCTCACTATATCATCCGCAAATGAATGGATTGGTGGAAAGGATGAACAGAGTCATGGTGGAATGCATTAAGTGGGCTAAGGTAAACAGGCAGGATGTTGAAGAGGCAGTGTACTCCATGTTATGGTTTTATCGCTCTACTCCACATTCGCTTACAAAGATTTCACTTTTTGAACTTCTCCGGGGTAGGTGTTCGACATCTAAACTCTTTCCTGCCTGGTTGGCAAAGACTGTGGGGAAATAATTACTGATAAGGTGGACAAAGAGAAGATGTTGGGTGAAATAGAAAATGCACAAGAGAAAATGAAAAGGAGATATGACTGGAAGAATTCTACAAAAGCGTATTCCTTGCGACCTGGTTATGTGGTATGCATCAAGTGTCAAACATTTGTTAGAAAGGGGAATGCCAGTTATGGAGAACCTGTTGCGGTGAGGAAGGTGTGTGGAAATGCTGTTATGGTGGAGGGTGGTCATTGGTAGAATGCTGGTAAAGTTGTGAAAGTTAAAGGTTAAACTGTTTATATAATGAGTATGTGTTAAGATTCGTTGTCCAGTTATTTGGTCAATAAAAGTAGTCCGGCAAACTTTAAATATTTGGTTATATGCAAATGCTGTGGAAATCTGTTTTTGTAAGTGGGTTACTGTTACATCTCACGAAATGTGCATGTTCATTTACTGTTTCGGTTACACCTTTGGTGATACCGAGTTTTATTGCTGATTTATTTGTCTTTAACTTTGGAGTTTTGTATTAGGGGCAATTGTTGTGCTTATTGGGGGTAATAGGTAATTTGTTTTTTTTTTAAAGGAGATAATATGTCATGTTCATTTGTTGTGAGGTGTTTGGTTGGGGATTCTGCCGCTATCTTCAAGCCCGAGCGTTTGGATTGTGGCGGTTGAAGTACGCGTCGGACGGGCCACGCGGATGACGGAGGGGTGGTTTCCTGGTTTGGACTAAAATAAAGTACATAGCGTTTCCTTTATCATGTTCACAAGAGATTCCTTTTCCAGGATATAACACTATGGTCCAAACTTTAGCACTACCAACATTGGAAAAAAGGGTCAGTTGTCAGGGGAAAAATGAGATTCTCCATGTTGCATTTTAGGCCATTTCCTATCACGGGTGCAAGGCCTACTGAGGTACCATTTTATTCAGAAGACTTTTGGGAGCACAGAATAGTAGGACATTTGTTAGTACCAGGAAGACATTTTGAAAAACACCCTTGAACTCATACATTAGTACTGGTACCCACAGATTTAGAGATGTACAAAAAAACACTGAACTTAAATCCATATCTTGTCCCCATTTCAGAAATACATAGGTTTTCTTGATACCCATTTTTCACTCTGCCTATGTTGCTATATTAATTGGTCTATACTCAGTGAAAAACTATTGTACAGTGTACCTCAGTTGTTGCCTCTGGATACCTTAGGTTCTTGAAGAACCTACAAACCTTATATATCCCCTCAACCAGAAGGGTTTAAGGGACGTAATGGGATATAGGCTTTGTGAATCAGCCATAGTGACAAGACGTTACTGATTGAAATGTTGTCACAGATGGCCATTTTTTCTTACTCTTTTTCAATATTTCTTTATTTCAACAGTTATTAGCCTTGGAAAAACCTTGAGTGATCTACACATATGATTGCTTGCTGAATTTGGAATTTTGCCTACATTTCAGAAATCTATAACTTTACTGGATCATCCATGGGTTTCACACTGGTTTCTACTACAAACTGGAAATAGTTTGAGAACATACAAAATACGAAAAATGGGGTACCTCTTTAAAGAAATGCCAAAACTGTGGTACAAAATTAGGTTTTTTGATTCCGCTCTGCATGTCTCTAAAAGCTGGGAAGATGGTGACTTTAGTATAGCAAACTGTTAAATTTTGGGAAATAAAATAGACACTTTTATCTGTGGCACTCTTTCCCTATTTTTCTCAAAAAACTAAAAATCTTGCTATAGTTTGCCTATTTATTTTTTCCCCTGCAGGGGAATACACAAACCCTGGGTCATGGGCGGGCCTTCTGCAATGGCAGAGGAGAGTTGCCCCCCTGGCTGAGCCGGCAGATGAAAATAAAAGGATAGTTGCACTATCGTTTTATTTCCATCTGCTGGCTCAGCCAGCAATACAGGGAGGGATGGGGCCCCATAGACATTTGAGGTGACCGCCGTTGCCAAAAATGGGCTCAACACTGGGGTGGGTGGGTGGGGTTGAAGGCCCAGGTCCTAGAGGCAGCAGCTTGCATACACTTTATGAAAATGGCAATGTCTTAAGACATTCAAATAGTCCTCACTATCTCCAACAGATACATTTCCCTGTTGACATATGATGTCACACACATGGTCCCTCCCTGACCCCTATAAGTAATGAGACAGGCATATATTGATACATGGACCTGTGGAACTCTGCTAGCAGCCGGACAGCAATGAGAAATGAGTGCCTCAATACTAATTTGGACTAGTTTTCCATGCCATTCTAGGCAAAGATTCATTTATATTCCTGGTTAACAGAGGACGCTGAAAGTGCCAAATAATCATGTTCTCTAAAAATTGACATCACATAATGCCTCTGATATTAAAGAGGAACTTGTTGACTCCCATTTTGGAATTCGTACAAAGGAGGATTGTAAACAAGAACTTCCAAGCAGATTTTTAACTCACTTCAATCCTCCGCTACACTTGTTTCCTTCCCCCAGATCCATAAGCTCTCAGAGTGGATGACCTCCTGCCATAACCAGTTAATGACACTAGATTGAGAACGGTAAAACAGAAAAAAACACAGCAAACATTATATTGGGACCTGTAGTGCCAACCAGAGCTACCAGCATTCCACCAAAGTCTAACATGCACTGCTACCTCTCACATTCATTACACCGCAAACCGCTGTGTTCTGCTGCGTCCCATAGCAAGATCAATGCACCTTGGTGGTCACCACGCATGACCTAAAAATACTTCCCACACAAACAATGCTCTTCCAACCGCACACCCTACATGGTCATGCGTGCTATCCATGCAGGTAAGCTTTTCAGAGTCTCAATCCAGTACAATACAATGCAACAATACGCCCCATGAAAGTGTGTGAGAGAGGCAGACTTGTGTGATTGGCAGATCTTCTGCTTCATAATTTCTAGAAAATTAGCTATTCGCAAATATTTCAAAACCCTGCACATGAAACCATTCCAACACACGTTACCTGTGCCCACGGCGGCTGGCTCGAGTGTTGTTTATTTATTATTTAGCTTTCAGCAGCAGCTGCTCTCTGAGCTTTTCGAATATATAATGAGTCTTTGTGCACGCTAACGGATCACAATACTGTTCCCAAGACAGCTGATGACTGTACTGTTACCAACGAAGAGTGTCTCTTTCAAAGCTGTCTGTTGTGCAGGTCCCTGTTTTTTGGCTGAAGAATTTAACACGTGTCCATAAATGACATGACGCATGAAGAAAAAACTGCCAAAAATACTGATGGCATGCAGCTGGCATAATCTATGTTTTCTTTTAATATTATTACTCAGATGTACAAAATAACTTAATACCAGTAACTACAACTGTCTGCAGCCAGAACTAACAAAAAATGTAAGGTTTTTGTAGATTCTACCTTCATGACTGTACCGGATTACGCAATATTTTAATCTTCAAAGAACATGCAATTTTGGGAAACCTCACCTGTATTATTGATCAGTAGCCCGATGGGTGGGTAATAAATAGCTATGGGGGCGGGGAAAGCCCTCCTGTTACCTTATGCTCAGAAATATGCATGTGCAAACTTGGTGTTCATTCAGAATGGCATGGAGATCAGAAAAGACACTTTGTAAAATATATATATATATATATATATATATATATATATATATATATATATATATATATATATATATATATATATGTATATATATATATATATATATATATAATAATAATTTATTTTTAAACAATTTTTATTAATTTTGTACACATGCTCAAGTACATTATGATACAGAGCATATCATCATTTACATTTGTAAGACAGTTATTCTCTCCGTTTCAAAGTTACTTGTCTAAGCCTGCAACATATAAACGGGAAAAATTCTGAACCCCTACTCTGGAACAACAATGTCGTCAACAATGCACGCATAAGCGTGCTTCCTGGAACAACGACTGCCTTTTTCTCTGCCTTAACCACGCATGTGCTGAACTACGCATATGCGTGGTTAAGGCAGAGAAAAAGGCAACCTTTGGCCATGCACGGTGGCGGTTGGCAACAGGACCTGGCCTGTGGCCAGGCCCTGAGGCCTACCCCCAATAAGCACCCAACTTTGCATGACCTTCACCCATGCACAGCAGAGGTTGCCCGCAAGACCTGGCCTGCAGCCAGACCCTGCGGACAACTCCCCTAACCACCCAACCCCATGCTGCGCACAGCCCTTTGTCCGTGCATGGCAGGAGTTGGTCGAGGCCTTTCTGGGTGTAAGAATAAGTGTGAGAGGGAGTATCTGGGAGTGGGAGTGGCTGTGAGAGTATCTGGGTGTGAGAGTGCGTACATCAGTGTTTTAGTGGGTGTGTCAGTGAGTGCGTGGGTCTGTGAGTGGGTGCATGAGGGTGTCAATGGGTCTGTGAGTGAGTGTGTCAGAATCTGAGTGGGTCTGTGAGTGGGTACGTGAGGGTGTGGCGGGGGCTGTGACTGGGTGCACAAGGGTCTGAGTGGGTCTGTGAGTAGGTGCGTGAGAGAGAAGGAGAGAGAGTTTTTTAGGCTTTGAAATATAATATACTTAGAATGAGATATTTCTGCAAAATCTGAAAAGAAATATGTCTTTGTCATTTACAAAGAGTAAGATCACCTTTAAGTATGAACCTTAAACATTTGTGGTTAAAAAACATATAAAGAAGGGAAATGACCAAGAACAGACCTGGTCTCAAAGCAACACTCAGGGCCTCATTATGAATTCAGAGGTCGCTGCAGCCAGCAGACCGCTAGTGCTGGCGGTCTGCTGACCGCCATATTAGGAGTCATTGGAGGACTTCCACCCATTTATGGGTGGAAATCCGACTCTGAAGAACTGGTTGCATCTCCAGCACCACCATGGCAGCAAGACTCCACCTGCCGTATTATGAGCTGTAATACGGCTTGGCAGAGTCTTGCTGGCATGGTGGTCCGTGAATTCCAATGGAAAGCACATTGATCGCCTTTATGCAAGTGTTTTGTGGCACAAGACATTGAGGAGATGCTATGACTAGAAGCAATGTTTCATGCACTCTGCCCAGTTCATGAATGTAAGGAGCTTGCTGCTCCCTCTGCAATCATTCAGCCTCTCACCCTATCCAAGGTAAGGTCGGGTGTTACCTTTGTTCAGCACAGTGCACAGATGTGTTGAGATTTCTGCTCCTCTCTTTCCCTTCCCATTTGCCTGTATCCATTCAACCTCTGCTCTGCTCAATTGTCTATGGCTCATTCTCCTGGCAGAGTGAGAGGCAATAAAACATTAAAAGATAACCATTATACCATCTTGCTGAGGCCAGGCTTTAGGGCTTTTCTGGTGCTTGTTTAAAACGTGGATCTTTCTCCCAGGTAGGGAAGGAGATTTGGCATAAAATGTACATATGGACTTGGTTGTCCGAAGCCAATTTGGTATATGGTGTAGAAATACTTAGAAGGTCCTAATTTTCTGAATATTTTTGCACTAATCATCTATAAGTAATTGTACTCCTAGTTTAAGATTTGTTTATAGTCTATTTCACAGCTGATTTTTAAAATCGTGTGCAGTAAATGTGACCAAAGACTTTTTCTGGTGGTACACTAAATATTATTTTGGGTCACTTTCTTTGTTGTTTCACTGGAATCGCTCTTGTTCTCTTGATTCCTTTCCCATCAATATGTATATGCAATATATGTAATATACAATGTGTGAGTCCATCTCCTTGTTGCGATACATATATATGCACAGACACACACACACACACACATATATATATATATATATATATATATATATATACATATATATATATATATATATATATGCAAAACAGGAAGCAAGGAACTATAGGTAGTTCCAAATTCAGGTTGAGAGCATCCCCATTATATGGCACACCCTGCAACACCAGCAACATCTGCTCACCTCACATGCCTTTTTTTATAGCAGAGTATTTAAGCACAGGATTACCACAGTGCCATCCACGTCGAGGTAGAAAGTGACAAAGCCTTCTACCACACCAGGCACAGTATTACAGCTTTTGATTGGTAAAATACCATTAAAGCCAAACTGGAATTGTTAAAAATGAGGTCTTTGGTTGGCAGTTAGATTACCCCCTGTCCAAGCAAGTACCCTCACTCTAGTCAAGGTAAAGGAGATTCACCCTCATTTAACCCCTGTTCACCACCTTGGTAGCTTGGCACAAACAGACAGGCTTAACTTCAGAAGCAAGGTGTAAAGTATTTGTACCAACACACACAGTAACTTAGTGAAAACACTGCAAAATGACACAACACAGGTTCAGAAAAATAGGTAATATTTCTCTAAATAAAACAAGACTGGAACAAAAAAAATCCAACATACACAAGTCAAATTATGAATTTAAAAAGCAAAAGGGTCTTAAATCCTTTAGAAAACAGTGAGAACTCTGATAGCGCATAAAAGTATCTGGGTGGAATCAAAATAAAGCCATGCGGGCGAGTGTGCAGCGTAAAAGGCCAGCGATGTGTTGATTTCTCACTTCCAACCGAGAGCGTGTGTCGTTCCTCCTCTGGTCGGGTCGGCTTGCGTTGTTTCTTCTCTCCTGCAAGAGAGCGATGCATTGATCCGGATGGGCACCTCGGGTCCGGGCAGGCTTTGGGTTGGTTTTAAACACCCACCAATGTTGCGTTGAAATCCAGTCGCACGGTATCACAAAACCATGCTGCGTGGGGTTTGTGTCGTTATCAGCCTCCGTTAGCGGGTGTTGCTCATCCTTCCTCCAGCTGCGTTACGGCGATCTTCCAGCCGCGATGCAGGTGAGGCGTTGATTTCAGCCGGCGTTGTGTCTTTTTTCAGCCGCAACACAGAAGGTGCGTTGAAAATGTACCCTTATGGTAGCCTGTGCGTGGATTTTTAATTCTTGGCTGCCAGCTTCACCTCTCAAGGGCCCAGGGACTGGATAGGGCACTGCTTGGCAGGGCAGGAGTCTCAGCAGAGAGTCCAGGTGCTGGCAGGAGAGGTCTTTGATGTCCCTGAGACTTCAGCAACAGGAGGCAAGCTCATTTCAAGCCCTTAGAGATTCTACTTCAAGCAGGAATGCACAGCAAAGTCCAGTCTTTGCCCCCTTTTAACAGGCAGAAGCAACAACTGCAGGATAGCCCGACAAAGCAAGGCAGGCAGGGCAGCACTTCTCCTTAGCCCTTCAGCTCTTCTTCTTGGCAGAGGTTCATCTTGAATCCAGAAGTGATCTGATTTTCAGGGGGTTGGGGTGCTCTTCTTATACCCCTTTCTGTCTTTCAAGATCCTGCCTTGCCCAGTTCAGGCCCCAGACACACACTAGGGGGTTGGAGACTGCATTGTGTGAGGGCAGGCACAGCTCTTTCAGGTGTAAGTGACCACTCCTCCTCTCAGCCCAGATGGCCCATCAGGATATGCAGGCTACACCCCAGCACCCTTTGTGTCACTGTCTAGAGGAGAGGTGCAAACAGCCCAACTGTCAAACTGACCCAAACAGGGAATCCACAAACACATAGAGTCACAGAATGGTTTAATCAAGAAAATGCCTACTTTCTAACAGTGGCATTTCCAAACACACAATCTAAATACCAACTTCACTAAAAGATATTTTTTTTTAATTGTGAGTTTAGAGACCCCAAACTCCATATGTCTATCTGCTCCAAAAGGGAATCTATGCTTTAATAATATTTAAAGGCAGCCCCAATGTTAACCTATGAGCGAGATAGGCCTTGCAACAGTGAAAACCGAGCTTGGCGGTATTTCACTGTCAGGACATGTAAAACAAATAAGTACATGTCCCACATTTAACATACACTGCACCCTTCCCATGGGCCTGCCTAGGTCCTACCTTAGGTGTGCCTTACATGTATAAAAAGGGAAAGTTTAGGCCTGGTAAGTGGGTACACTTGCAAAGTCGAATTGGCAGTTTAGAACTGCACACACAGACACTGCAGTGGCAGGTCTGAGACATAATTACAGGGGGACTAATGTGGGTGGCACAACCAGTGCTGCAGACCCACTAGTAGCATTTGATTTATAGGCCCTGGGCACCTCTAGTGCACTGTACTAGGGACTTACTATGCCAATCATGGAAAGCCAATCAACAATACAATTTTACACAGAGAGCATATGCACTTTAGCACTGGTTAGCAGTGGTAAAGTGCCCAGAGTCCTAAGGCCAACAACAACAGGTCAGAAAAAATAGGAGAAAGGAGGCAAAAAGATTGGAGATGACCCTGCAAAAGGAAAAAAGACAACAGGAATGAATAAAAGAAATCCCTGATGCATGTGTTTCAGCCTAGGTAGAGGTTATCAGAAAGGTATAGAAACATCATAGGGCCCCCATAACACGACCTAGCCGCTAACATGCTTACATCATCACTCACTCTCAGTTGAGCCTGTGACCAGCTTGATTGTTGTCTGTGCTGTGGTAGGGTCTTTGTTTGTGAGGCTTATTGTACCTGAGAGGTAGCTATTATTCGAGAGCTCCTGCCAGTAGGGTCTTCATAACCAGAAGATCGCTTTCCTGTGTGAGGACTCAGCCAATAATCAAAAGTGAATGTCCCAAGAGGGATAGCTCTGCTGTCTAGGACCAATGCCTGTTAGTTTGTGTGTGCTGTCTCAGGTCTTAGACTATCAGGTTCGTTTTTTTTTATGTTTCATCACAACACCTTCCTAGATGTGACCACAAGACCCGGATCATATCATGCATCAATGAAGTGCTTTAAAACAACAAGTCCATACAAATAAATCTAGTTTTCCATACATTCCTTTTTGTACCAAATCATAAGCCTCACAAGGCCAGATTTTGCATCTCAGATGTTCATCAAAACACAGACAAAGAAAAGTACCAAAAAAAACCCTTTCACCTTTCATCAGGTAGGCCTGTTTAGTCACTCAACTAAATGCCTTAAAACCGTATATGCTGCAATAACCTACACTTATTGGTATTAGTATGGAGTAGTAAACTTAATTACAAAGAAAGAAAACACTCCCTGATTCAACTGGTAAACATTATTACAAAAGCAATTTAATACAAAATAAGAAAAATAATTCATCAATTGCTATTTCACATTCTTATCAATCACAGGCCACTGGCAAGGCTTTAGCTACTTTTATTTTTTTCCATTTCTTTTTTAACAGCAAATGACTTCCTGTGAGAATGAGGGGGCATTATAATAGATTTTCTTGTGCTCCCTGCAGTGAAAGTTTCTGATAAGGGCCTCTTTGTTGCTGATGACTCTTTCCACGCCTCCTCACTTAGCAGTCAGCACGTCATGTTTAACGTGAGACAGATTAAAGAGGTCTGTTTGCAGAATGATGCTCACCTTGGGCATGCATAGATTTATCTCCTGTGCTTCCGATCTCACCCGTGAGGATGTCTGTACTCTCTTGTCATCTAAGGCAGACCTTTTAAAGCACGGCAGTCACTTTTCCTTGCTCTGCTATTCAGTACCCTGCGTATCCATGTGTGTTCGCTTCAATTATACTACGCATTATCGCCAAGCACATCATCACAGAACAGTGTCTGTGAATATATTCTTAGGCAAACCGCGCAATGCGAATGAAATGTGTCTAGTCCTCTTTATGTGCAACTCTGCCAGGGCAGTCGCCTCAGTCGAGCAAGGATGTTGTAATTGTCTTCCATTAACAGAAACATTTGGGGCCATATGTACCAGCACTTTTTCCCATAGACACAGAATGGGTAAAAACCTTTGATACATCTGGCCCTTGGTACTTAAGGAATCACAACAATTGATGGGTTGGAAAGTACCATGCCTGGTGAGCCTTTTCATCAGGAGAACATTCACTTTACTTGCTTCTAGGCTGAGCTGCAGGTACCACTCCAGCAGAGAAAAGGACCACAACCCCCAGGGGGGCTTGGCCTGGAGGAGCTTCTTTCCATCTGTGAGTGGTGCAGAAAATAATGCTTTGATTATTTCCAAGTAGTTGTTCTTATGTCTAGTTCTAGCTTTCCTTCTCACAGATCTTACTATTGAGCACTGGTCGGATGTACTAAGTTTCTGTCTCAAAGCCACTGTTTGATTTTCGCACCGAGATTCAAGGCAGCCTGACCTTTTTCTGCTATGGCACATGTACATATCTGTCACAAAGTAAAAGGGCCATTCAAAATGATTCACAGACATCTTGCTGCATGTAGGATATTTGAGGCAGCATTCCCTCCGCAAATCCTTCTAAACTTCTGCTAATGCAGGGATGGAGGGCTCCGAGGGAAAGCAAACCATCTCTGCATTCGCAAAATGCCCACGGTACAGAACCCTGTGCAAAAAAGAACGAGAGTATTCAATATTGTTTTTTCAAAAAGAGTAATATGTGAAAGAATATTCGTGAGCGCACGCAAGAGATCTCTGGGCTAATGCATGGCCCATTGGTTGCCCGGAACTAGCACACAAAAAGTGGCAGCTTTTCATCACAGACAGCTAGTGCTTGTCAACGTATACAATCTGTAAGGATCTGAAGATTTGAGGACCATGAGATCAGCATGTCCAAACTAATGTGAAGGATTCGAAAGGGGAATATGTTTAAAAGTAACCACAGGAGTGTCAAGTAGACGAATTACATGCAAATCTAATGAATACATGCAACAGTCAACAATAATAGACTGCACTATATTTTTGATGTATTGCGTGTTTTCACATTTCCTTTGTGTCAGTGCTTAATTTGTAAAATAGTCATTCCTGATGCCCACGCTTTTCATCAGAAGCCCATGGCCGATGCTGCTGATTGTTGGAGTTGCTGAATACCTATGCTGTCTAGTCTTGATTCCACCGCCTGCCTTTTTCATCCACCACCTACGTCCTGTCTTCTTATCTCACTGCTGCAATTTTTTATACCTGGTTTTTTCCCTTTTTCACTTTTCCTGTCATTCTCTTCCGCTTTCTCTCCCACTTTTCAGCCTTTCTTTCTTCCTTGGTCTGGGTCGAAAGCTAAAGATGAGAAAAATAGGTTCCATCCCCCAAACAAAGTGTGCTGGTTGGCCCCACCTCAACCCCCTGCCAAAATTAAGCGCCGGTTTGTAAATCTAAAACCAAGGTAAATCTTGTACTTTCTTAGGAAGGTGGATAATTTCACTTATTTCTTAGGGAGGAGGGTAGTATTTAATTTGATGAGGAACCTATGCACAGACGGCGGCCATATTGGCTGATGGCCCTTCAGAGAGAAGAGCGAAGAAAGGCGTGCTTGAGTCTTTGTTAAGGGGCACTACGTCAACTTATTGTTCAAAATCGAATTACCGAACTCGTTTAATGAAAACGGTCGAAAAGAACACTTTCAGAATCTCGTTGCTGAGTCATTGGTGAGTTTCAGATCTTTTTTACCACTTTCTTTCGCGCCAAGTTGTTCATCGGGCGAGAGAATGTGTGCCGAAATCATTATGCATCTACCATTCAATGCACGCATCAGACCACCCACTACCAACCGCTTAACAGGATTTTTGTTCTGTTTTTCCCCTCGTGATCGTGCTCTGTGTTACATGCCGTAAGTGACAGCTCAGAAAGGTTCCCTGCTGGGGCCTTCTGGAACAGCTGGCATGGAACACAGACTATGGGGGCCCTACACCCCTCGTCTGCGAGTTGTATCAGCTTGGATGTCTTGGACAGAGCTCTATCAGCTAGGAATGTCATGGCCACAGATCAGGAAGGGTTATTCGGTCCAGTGAACAGTTGCCTTGCAGAGCTAGGTTAATCCAGCTGTGACGTGTTTACACGAAAAAGGGTTTTATTGAAATTGAGAATTACACACGGTATACATGCTTACATTCCTACATTCCACACAGCCATCAATCACTAAAGCTATGGCTTTAATAATCCTTTATACAATATACTAAAGTGCAGCTCTCCTGGTCTCTGTCTTCCACCATATCCTAAGAGGTTGTTTAGCCCTTTAAAGTTTGTGTTTGCTGCTGCAATGATTCTGTTAATGATTGATAAGAATTACACAGCAGTGCCCAGATAGGTTAAAAATATTCTGGTCTCGTGAAAACAAAAACCGAATACCGAAACCCTGATGAAATTATTCCAAGCGTTATCTTGCTGCAAACACTTCCAAAGTTCTGAAGTTTCAACCTGCGTCACCCACACTTTCTCAGAATTAAGAGAGCTGTGTTAAAAACGCTACCATTTAGAAACACAAGATCGAAACACGTTTTATACCTTAATTAGTGGTTTGCTGTCTCTTTAGAATGCAACCTGGCCATGGGGAATTCGTGAAAAGTTAAAAAATTGATTGGGCTACTTAGTATGACACCAACAATACCGTGGCATACTAATATCAAGGGCAGAATTAAGGGTGGGCCCTGTAATCATGAGAAATTACACAAAAATTCTGCAGATTACACGTATTCACATAAAATGAGTCATTTTGCATTTAGTGCTATTTTCTTAGCGAAAAAAATGCCCCCCTATGCCCAAAATGCACAAGGGAATGCATTTTACGCTAAGAAATAGTGCAAAATGCAGCATAACATGAATACCACAGAAAAGCAGCCGCTCATGCTCGCTAAATGTGTACTTGTGGTAGGATTTACCCTCAATGAACTCCCAATATTTAGCGCTAGTTTCTCAGTGCAAAATGCACCCTTGCGCCCAAAGAGGGCACAGGGGTGCATTTTGCCCTAAGAAAGTAGCATAAATGCAACAGAACATAAACAGCACTGCTAGAAGCCGCTCACTAAATGTGCTTGCTTTAAGATGGTGTTTGAGCTGTCCGTTCTAAAGTTGAGCAAATGACTATTTTTTAGGAGTCTGCAGAAGCTAAGGTGATTTTTAATGTAGGAGCAAAAGCCACAAAGTAAATCCAGTTATGCATGATTGCTGATAGCCGCGTGTGGGACGTCGCGGGCTGAATACGCTGGGCCACGGTGACAGCCTCTTGAGGCGGCTGGCTCAAGAAAGGGGATCCCTCTCCCTTGTGGAATTTTCAATTGCCGGTGGCCAGCTGGGGGCTTGTTGTGGTCTCCGGGGATCCCCGTTTGGGAGCCGGAACAGCAGAAGCCTGAGTCAGGCTGGCCCTGCAGGGCCTGTGCGGCGCCTGTAGGTGGCATGGCTCGTGTGCTCGATGGAGAGGGGCCCTGGGAGCCGCAAGTGAGACTGGGTGCGGCGACTGCAGGATTAGAGCTGTACCTGCTTGGAGCTCACTGCTGGCCCCTGTGCGGAGGGGGGGGCTCTTGGACATTGCTTGCACTCTGCCTGGGCACATTGCAGGTGCTGGGTTATGGGAACTGGGCCCGTGCGGTGGACGGCAGCAGCATGGGGTGGTGACTGTTTCGGTACCTCCTGGTGCTGAGTGACCCCTCTCAGCCAACAGAGCAGCTGAGGAGACATTTGAGTGAGCGCCTGGTTGCGACTGAACAGGTTAGAGCACAGTTTGAAGGGAGGGCTCCCTCTGGAGTCGCTAAGGAGAAAGGAGATATCAGGCCACCTGTCTGGGGCCTGGTGGTGGGCCTCCTGGAACTGAGGGTGCTGGGCCTGCGGTGGTGCCTGTGTGGGTGCTTAACCTTTCCAGGTCTGGGACTGCCTAACAGGTGCTGGGGTGTTTTGGTGCCTTGAGACTGCGGAGGTGACACCTGGGCCTCGGATCCAGTGATCTGTGGGTGTCTTTTTGCCTTCCCGGGTGTAAACGCGGAAGATACGGTCTACTTCCACAGCTCCTTAGGGATAGGGCGACATCGGCAGACTTATTTCTCACAGAGAAACACTATGGAACACAATACCACTCCGGTGCCCCTGCCGCAGCACACCTTCCGGATGGGGGGAGCTGACGATGGCCATTGTGGGATGACGACTGCTGAAGAACCGTCGCAAGCCAAGATTCTTGCCACTATTCAGGGTTCAAGAGTGGCTCTTGAAAGCAAGATAGAAACAGTGGCGGTGGAGGTGAACCTCCTCAGGGCGGATCTCAGAAAGGTCTCCGACAAGGTTAAGGTGGCGGAGGGCTCTATCGTGGAGCTGCAGACGGAGGTGGTGGTTTTGCATAAGCAGATGGTGCAGGCTACCTCTACGGTTGGAAGACTGGAGGCACAGCTGGAGGATGCTGAAGGCCGTTCTCAGCGGGACAGTATCAGACTGTTGGGACGGAGGAGGAAGCGCAAAAGCTTTCTAAGAAATGGCGGGGTCAAGTGTTTTCTTCCTCCTTCTCCTCTTACGCGAGGGGTGTGACAGTGTGGGTGTCTCCAGGGGTTACTTTTACCCACACATATAGTGAGGCTGATGTTGAGGGGAGGTATGTTCTAATTAAGGGCATGCTGGATGGCTCCCCCATCCTTATTCTTAACACTTATGCACCCAATATTGATGATCCCTCCTTTTACACCAACGTACCGGAGATCCTGAGGGAGAGTGTGGATAAGCCTATTATTTGGGCAGGGGACTTCAACTGCATACTGAATGGGGAGCTGGATCACCTCCCGCCGAAGCTGGGGACGAAACCCCTGATGGTAAGAGCACTTACGGAAGTGATGAGTCAGTTAGGGTTATGGGATAGTTGGAGAGAGTTACACCCAGAGGGTAAGGAATTCACCTGTCACTCTAGAACCCATAACACTCATTCTCGTTTGGATAGGTTTCTTCTGGCTGGTCTTCACTGTTCTCAGGTATTGGAGGTCACACATCTGGGTCGGTTTCTGTCTGATCACGCACCTGTCATGATGCAACTACAATGGGGGGCAACAGGTACCAGTGATGAGAGTAGTTGGCGCTACCCTGCAGAATTTCTTATGGATGGGGGGTGTAGAGATGGGATGGGGAAGGCCATTACTGGTTATATGAACTTGAATTGGAATACAGCGGCTTCTAGGGGATTGGAGTGGGAGGGTATGAAGGCTGTGGTGTGGGTGATTTGCATTAGTACAGCATGCGGAGTGCGCAGGCGAATGGAGCGTGAGCTCACGGGGTTAGAGGCGAGACATGGGGCTCTGCAGTGGAAGCTTCCAGTCACAAGAGCAGCTGAAAGGGAGGAACTTAGATTATACAAGGAAGTTAACGATTGTTGGGATACCTTGAGTCGGGTCACCCTCAAAGCATAAAGGCAGCGCCTGCATCTGGAGGGGGATAAAGCTGTCAAGCTCCTGGCGTGGATTCTGAGGAGGGATGTGGAATCCCCTCCTACACTACACATTCGGAACACAAAGCGTACAGATATTTTATGGGTCTTGGTAGAGCACCTGCGGAAGGTCTCGAGGGCTGGTCCGGTTCCCCCCCGGGAGAGGGCATAGGGGGATTTCTGAAGCTGATGTGTCTTCCGCAGCTGGTGTGGAGAGTAGGGAGGCCCTGGAAGCGAAGATTACTGTTGAGCAGGTGAGCGAAGCAATGGCTGCGATGTCTAAGTCTAAGTCTCTGGGTGGTGACGTGTTTCTAATCGAGTTGTACCAGATGTTCTCTTTGTCCCTGCGGCAGAAGCTTCTGGAAGTGTTTGAGGAAGCCCAAGAGTGTGGCAGGTTGCCAGACTCTATGCAACAAGGCATAGTGTGTTTGTTGCTTAAGCCGGGGGGGACCCTAGTGATCCTTCATCATATCACCCGCTCACTATGTTAAGTAGCGATGTTAAGATCCTTTGCAAGATCCTGGCCTCTCGACTACGTGGGCTGATTCAGGGTTTGGTACACGAGGATCAGTGTGGGTTTATCCTTGGTTGCAGCACATCTTCAATTTGCGTTGTCTGGCGCATGTTCTGCATGAGACAGAAGGCGAGAAAACTGAATTGGCGCTGGTGTCCTTGGACCTTGAGAAGGCTTTCGATACATTTGAGTGGGGGTATCTGCTGGAGGTGTTGTGTGGTATGGGGTTTGGTCCTAATTTCTGTGCCTGGGTGCAACTGTTATACACTGCTCCTACTGCGCAGGTTCGGGTGTGGGGGGGACTATCTGACTCCTGGGAGATTGGTAGGGGTATGAGGCAGGGTTGTCCGCTCTCGCCTCTCCTCTTTGCTCTCGCTGTGGAGCCGCTGGCGATATGGCTTCAGGAGGGCATGGCTCCGTGGGGGATCCGGGTGGGACAGGTCACTCATGTGGTTTCTCTATATGCAGATGATGTGCTAGTTTATCTCCGGGAACCCAGTGTCTCGGTTCCGATGTTTTTTACAAAGGATGGAGATGTTTGGGGTTGTTTCTGGCACCAGGGTCAATCGGAAAAAATCGCTCCTGTTCCCCTTGGGATTCCTCTGCGGTGTCCCCCAGGCTGACTTAACTGAGGCTGGCTTCAGGTGGGAGATCAAGAGTTTCTGATACATGGGCATTTGGGTCACACACACTGTGGCTGCACACAATACACATAGGGGGTCATTACAACATTGGCGGTAAAAGCCGCTTACCGCCGTGCAGAAGTCCGCCAACACACCGCCGCGGCCGCGGAATACCGCCACTGCCATTATGACCGACAGCTCGGAATCTGCCAAAATCTAGACACCCACACAAGTCCGCCACACCAAAGGTCAGTGATAAACTGGCAATAACAAAACCGACACCGTCACGCCAACAGGAATACGCCCACACTATCACGACCCACGAATCCACGCAGCGGTCTTTCAACTGCGGTATTCCATTGGTGGTACACACCGCCCATTCAAAATACACACACATCTACAAAACACAACCACATTGGACAATTCCAAATACACATACCTGATACACAAACACACACCACACCCACACACCCAATACACTAATAAAACACACACCCACATCACCCACAGACCCTTACGACAACAATTGCGACAGAAGGCCAGAGAGAGACACCACCAGAAAGAACAATAACATCCACAGGCACTCAACACCATCACTTACACAACATCCACGCACCTCACACAACACACCTCTAAATATTACCCCACACATCACCCACACCACCCCATGGCACCGCAAAGACACCCCAGGTTTTCTGAGGAGGAGCCCAGGGTCATGGTGGAGGAAATCATCCGGGTAGAACCACAGGTATTCAGATCACAGGTGCAGTACACCACCATAGCTAGGAAGATGGAGCTATGGCGCAGAATCGTGGACAGGGTTAACGCATTGGGACAGCACCCAAGAACTAGGGATGACATCAGGAAGAGGTGGAATGACCTACGGGGGAAGGTGCGTTCCGTGGTCTCAAGACACCAGATTGCGGTTCAGAGGACTGGCGGCGGACCCCCACCTCCTCCCCCAGAACTCACTACATGGGAGGAGCAGGTCTTGGCTATACTGCATCCTGAGGGCCTCGCAGGAGTAGCTGGAGGAATGGACTCTGGTAAGTCAAACCTTTAACTACTTCATTCCCCACCACCCAGCATGCTATCACATACCTCCACCCCGCCCTCACCCCATCACTCCAACTCCTCACATATGTCCCAATATCACAAACCACACATCCCAAACCCAAGCCCTGCATGTAACACCAAAGCATGTACACCCATCACCAAAGCATGTCCACTACACATACCCATTCACCCCCCTAAACCATTATCACACAAGGTCCCACACAAGAATGGAAGCACTGGGCTACAGGGTCACCCACCCATTGCACACAATGGTACACACAGATGCAATAATCATGCTTTTACACCCCTGCAGGATCCTCTACCCAACGTCACCGGACAGGAGGGTCCAGACATGTCCACTCCACCCACAGAAGAGGCCCACAGTGATGACAGCAGCTCTGTCCAACTGGAGCTAGATGACCAGCCCGGTCCATCTGGGACCTCAGGACAGTCGGTACCCCTCACACTGGCACAAGCCACAACAGAGCCTTCCCCCTCTGGAAACACCAGCACAGCACCCACCCAGCGGGCCCATACCTCTGTCCCCAGGACACATCAAGCAGCAGTGTGCCAACCACTACAGGGAACCCAGGCTAACCCACCACCCCAACAACACCAGGGACCTGGGGGTAGTGGTAATGGGCACACTGTTCAGGGGACAGAGGCCCAGGGAAACAGGGGAACTGGGAGGGCTGCTGTGCGACAGGGGGAGGACAGGCCCAGGAACCCACTCTTCACGAGGCCCTCTCCAACATCATGGGAGCCTACCACCATTCCCAGGAGACAATGGCAACGGTACTGGCCAAGTTTCAGGAGACCCAGCAGCTGCAGGAGGAACAGTATTTGGGCTTCAGGGAGGAACTCAAATCCATCAATTCCACCCTGGGCACCATTGTAGGGGTGCTGAAGGAACTCGTCAACACCAGGAGGGACACTGTGGCACAACAAGGGGCCCCTGACACTAGCCTGGATGATGAACTGCCCACCACCTCCACCGGCGCCAGTGGACAGGAGGCACCGCCACAGGACCACGACACTAGCACCACACCCCCTGCAGATGGAGAACCACCCCGCAAGCGGTCCCTGAGATCAAGGACAAAGACAGAGAACAATGCCAAGACCCCTGCCAAGAAATTAGACCACCCTGATTGTCATCCTTCTGTCCCACTTTGTCACCCTGTCCATCCATCAACTGCCCCAGCTCCACTTCCTATGGCCCTTTGGACAATGCACCTGTGAGACTAAAAGACTGGACTCTGCCATGGACATTCCTCCACCATCACCCCTGACCATTTTACAACCCCCTCCACTATTTTGCACTTAAATAAACACCCTTAAATCACAAAACAATCTGGAGTCAGTCGGTGCTTTTGAAAATGTGTATTAGCAATAACAGTGGCAAAATGCTATATCCAATGTAATGTCAACATACCTATGTCACACAGCTCTAGTCCATGCGGGAACAAAGCAGAGGTCACACAGTTGGACCCACATCTGTGAAATCGAAAGGGAAAGTGACAACTCAGTGTCCATACACTGGGTGAAAATGACAGACAGATGAGAGGTACAAGAATTAAATCAGATGTAGCAGGCAGTGTTGTCTTCTTACCTGTGTCTCACTGGAAGTATTGCTGAATCACCGTGTTCCTGTTGTCTATGTCCTCTTCTTCTGCTTCCTTGTCTTCACTGTCCACAGGCCATGATGATCTGGCACACCTTCTTTGGTGAATAGAATAGGGAACCACCTGTCTTATAGAGGCACCGGAACCTGGCCTTCAGGAGGCCGAAGGTCCTCGCTATAATCCCCCTAGTCCAGCCATTGGTCTCATTGTAGCATTCCTCTGCCCTTGTCCTGGGATTCCTCACTGGGGTCAGTAGCCATGACAGGTTGGGGTAACCAGAGTCACCTGCAAATGTCGAGGGACAACTGTTAGACACACACTAACTCTTAGGGACTTCCCCAGACACCTAGTCACACTGTATTGGGTCCATGTCCTCACCTAAGAGCGACACACGGTGCCTCTGGAGTTGCCTCATCACAGAAGGGATGCTGCTATTCCGCAGAATGTAAGCGTCACGCACTGAGCCAGGAAATTTGGCATTCACATGGGAGATGTACTGGTCTGCCAAACACACCATCTGCATATTCATAGAATGGTAACTCTTCCCATTTCGGTACACCTGTTCACTCCTGCGGGGGGTACCAAGGCCACATGCGTCCCATCAAAGGCACCAATGATGTTGGGGATATGTCGCAGGGCATAGAAGTCACCTTTCACTGTAGGCAAATACTGCATGTGTTTCAGCAGGGCAGACAACACTCTGGACAACACGTTGGAGAACATAGGCTGGGACATCCCTGATGCTATAGCCACTGTCGTCTGAAAAGACCCACTTGCCAGGAAATGGAGTACTGACAGCACCTGCACTAGAGGGGGGATTTCTGTGGGATGGCGGATAGCTGACATCAGGTCTGGCTCCAACTGGGCACACAGTTCCAGGATTGTGGTACGATCAAGTCTGTAGGTGATAATTACATGTCGCTCCTCCATTGTCAACAGGTCCACAAGCGGTCTGTACACCGGAGGATGCCGCCATCTCCTCACCTGCCCCAGCGGACGTGCTCTATGGAGGAGAACAGCGAGCAGAGAGTCAACCAACACTGAGGTACGTAAACACAACTTAATCGGAAAATGTTTTAAAATCGACATATGGCTGTATTAGTGTTTAAGCAAGGCCTAGATAAAAATAATGCCATGTGGCCCCCTGAAATGGCGGCTGCCTGACCTGTAATGTAGGACAAGGGGATATGAGGTAACTGCCCTGGCGTTGTACACCGTTGCGGTAGGCGGTCAAAGACCGCAGCGCAATCCTGCATTGGTTAACATTGGACCCTATGGGTCCAGGGAGCCAATGACGATGTACGCCGGTGGTGATGGTACGCACTGCCGCAGACATCACTGCCATTTTCTCTCTGTGCAATCACTTGATACCTGATCTTTGACAGGAGAGGACCTACACTGAAAGTGCTGCTGTGACCTCAGTCTGGAAGAGACAATGGCTCGTGTGTCTGGGGAAAGGGCCCCTGCCTTCAGCACGGAGGAGTTGGAGAAACTAGTGGATGGGGTACTCCCCCAGTACACGCTACTCTACGGTCCTCCAGACAAACAGGTGAGTACACTGTGAGCATGCTGTATGTGCAATGCCTGTTTGGAGTGGTGTGGGTGAAAGATAGGGGGGGGGAATGAGGCGTTCATGAAACGACGGTGAGTGCATGTGCGTCATGGCAAGTGTTGGGATGCGGGCCAATGACTGTGACGGTGCAGACGGTTATATCTTCTCCTTTTCCCTTGTACTATTCCTGTAGGTCAGCGCCCACCAGAAGAAGGATATTTGGCATGCCATCGCCAGGAAAGTCCAGACCCTGGGGGTCTACCACAGATGGAGCACCCACTGCCGGAAAAGATGGGAGGACCTTCGCCGCTGGAGCAAGAAGACGGCAGAGGCCCAGCTGGCGATGGCCTCCCAACGTGGGAGGGGTGCCCGTCACACCATGACCCCCCTGATGTTCCGGATCCTGGCGGTGGCGTACCCAGAGTTGGATGGGCACTTGAGGGCATCACAGCAGCCACAAGGGGGTGGGTACACTCTCATTCAGCTGATTCAGTGCACATTGTAGGTGTCTGGGTGGGGGAGGTGGGCTGTGGGTTCCCCTAGGTCAGGGCGAGTTTAGTAGGCAAGGTCCCTTCTTAAGGCAGTCCCTGTGGCACCCCACCCCACCTATGTACAGAGCCAACAACACCTAGTCAAGCTCTTGTGACTTCCATGTGTGCAGCATTCGGGCATAGCCTTGTAACCCATGTCCCTGTGATTGATTAGGGAACTCCAAGTGCACGGCGTAGTGCAGGGGACTTCTGTGTCTGTAGTGTCTGCCAGCGTTAGCGATATTGGATGCACTCAACACGTCTTTCTTCTGACTCCCCCCCCCTTTTTGTGGTCTCCCTGTGCTTGTGTGCATTAGCATCATCAGGCGGAGGAGCAGTGGCACCGGAGCAGGAGGGAGCTGCATCCCACATGGCCCTGGAGGGCGACACAAAGGAGTCAGAAGCCACCAGTGGGACGGAGGGCGAAAGGATCTCCACGGCGAGGACAGGAGCTGAGACCAGCGACACGGACTCCTCCTCTGATGGGAGCTCCCTTGCGGTGGTGGGCCCCTCTGTGCCCCCTGCATCTACAGGTACAGCCGCCACCCCCCCTACCAGCACTGCCCTCCCAGCATCCCCTCAGCGTTTGCCCCGTGGCCACTCACCCAGGAGGATGGGCATCTCCTTCGCCCCAGGCACCTCAGGCCCTGCCCCAGTCAGCCCTGCTGCCCTCAGTGAGGAGGCCATTGATCTCCTCAGGTCCCTCACTGTTGGGCAGTCTACCATTTTGAATGCCATCCAGGGTGTAGAGAGGCAGTTGCAACAGACCAATGCATACCTGGAGGGCATTCATTCTGGTCAGGCAGCCCATCAGCGAGCTTTTCAGACTCTGGCCTCAGCACTGATGGCAGCCATTGCCCCTGTCTCTAGCCTCCCCCCTCCAACTTCTTCCACCCAGACCCAAACCCCTGTACCTTAGCCTATCCCAAGCACACCATCAGACCAGCATGCACACACGTCAACACACAAGGGAAGCTCAGGCAAACATAAGCACCACACATCCCACAGGCACCCATGAAAGTATCATACACATGCAAACATGCCAACAGCCACTGCCTCCACTGTGTCCCCCTCCTCCTCGTCTCCCTCCTCCCTCCCAGTCTCGTCTCCACTCACACCTGCATGCACTACATCGTCAGCCACTACCTCCATCACCAGCACACCCACCACCACACCCCGCTCACGTGCAGTCACCACCCCCACTACCATTCACACATCCCCTGTGTCCTCTCCCAGTGTCTGTGAGCCCACCTCCCAAGGTACACAAACGCAGCCACACACCCACCCAACACCCATCCACCTCACGACAGCCTCCAGCCCATGCACCTTCACCCAAAGTCACCAAACGTACACCTCCTACAGCCACTACCTCTTCCTCAACTCCCAAACCCCCTCCATCTACCCATCCCAGTGTATCCAAAAAACGTTTCCTGTCCAACCTTGACCTCTTCCCCTCACCTCCTCCACCCCTTCAGTCTCCTAGGGCGCGCCTCTCCAGGTCCCAACCCAGCGCCTCAGCCACAACATCTGCAGGAACAGTGGTGCCAGTAGTAACTGGTTTCTGGAGTGCGCCAGGCAGCAGGGCAGCCAGTGTGCCAAGGAGCCAGAGCTCGGACAGTCCCCCACCTCAAAAGCACAAAAAGTTGGCCAGTGCCTCCCAGGGGTACAGTTGGGAGTGTGGAGACAGCTGCGCCACCATCCAAGGTGGGGAAGGGGCACAGTAAGACAGGCAAGTCTGGGAAAACCTGCACGGCGGACAAGACCGCCACAAGCACCGCTGCCAAGGACACCACTGCCACAAGCACCGCTGCCAAGGACACCGCCGCCACCAGCACCGCTGAACAGGACACCGCCGCCACTAGCACCGCTGCCAAGGACACCGCCGCCACAAGCACCGCTGCCAAGGACACCGCCGCCACCAGCACTGCTGAACAGGACACCGCTGCCACCAGCTCTGCAGGCCAGTGAGCGCCAAAGATTCCAACGCTACTGAGGCCGCCACGAGCAGGATGAAGCACTCTGGGCACAAAGCCCCCTCCAGAACCAGTGGAGAAAGGCATCCACCACCCCAGTCCATGGCAGGATGAAGCACTATGGGCACAAAGCCCCCTCCAGAACCAGTGGAGAAAGGCATCCACTACCTCAGTCCTTGGTAGGATGAAGCACTCTGGGCACAAAGCCCCCTCCAGAACCAGTGGAGATTCACATCCACTACCTCAGTCCTTGGCAGGATGAAGCACTCTGGGCACAAAGACCCCTCCAGAACCAGTGGAGACTGTTATCCACTTGTGAGACTGTGGCTTTGCACTCCCCAGGATACAGCAGTGGGCAAACCACCCACTGGAGAGACTTGAGAGACTGTGGCTTTGCACTCCCCAGGATAAAGCAGTGGGCAAACCACCCACTGGAGAGACTTGAGAGACTGTGGCTTTGCACTTCCCAGGATGAAGCAGTGGGCAAACCACCCACTGGAGAGACTTAAGAGACTGTGGCTTTGCACTCCCCAAGATGTAGCAGTGGGTCACCCACCCACTGGAGAGACTTGAGAGACTGTGGCTTTGCACTCCCCAGGATAAAGCAGTGGGCAAACCACCCACTGGAGAGACTTGAGAGACTGTGGCTTTGCACTCCCCAGGATAAAGCAGTGGGCAAACCACCCCCTGGAGAGACTTGAGAGACTGTGGCTTTGCACTCCCCAGGATACATCAATGGGCATGGAGCCCCCTCGTGGATCTGGCGTTGTGCACTCATCCGGCTGAGGTGCCTCCTCTTCTCTTCCCCCTGAGGTACCTGTTGTATTTCTATCTGATGCCCCAGCAGTGTTCTCTTCGTGTTGATCGGGTATTGAGTGTGGGCCTCGCCCATGCATTTTGGGCCCAGTGGTCCACGGACTATAATGGTGGAATACCTTGGACTTGTATTCTTGGTATATATATATTTATTTCTAGTGTAAATATATGTATATGAATGTATATATTTTTGATTACTGTTTTTGAATAGATTACAAATGTTCGAATCATTTCCTTTTGTCCTTGCATTCTTCCAGGGGGAGTTGGGGGTTGTTAATGTAATGTATCAACATGTACTTGTGTGTGTGTTGTAGTGGGTGAGGTTGGGGGTGGGAGTGTTGCGTGTTGCATGTGTGTGTCACTCTTTTTTCCCTCCCCTGTGTCGTAGGTTCAGTACTCACCGTGGTCTTCGCTGCCGTCTTTGTTGTTCCTGGTAGAGAAGCAGGAAGATAAAGGCTGGCAGTATCTGGAGCTCGGGTTCCATGGTGTCCTGATTCCTTGTGGGGTGTGTAGAGGTGAGCGTTTTCCCTTCCAAGTCCTGTTTCCGCCATGTTTTACTTCGCGGTGACTTCGCCCCGGAAAAGGTGGCGTATTGGCTGTTGTAATACAGTGGGCGGAACCTTGTCTTCTGCCTGTCTGTTGGCGGTGACCGCCGCGGTGTTTGTTTGTACCGCCGTGGCGGTCGGAGTGTTAAAGTGCCTGTCTATGTTGGCGGTTTCCGCCACAGTCGTGATTCAGTTTTTTTTACCGCCGGCCTGTTGGCGGTTTTACCGCCGCTTTAACACCGACCGCCAGGGTTGTAATGAGGGCCATAATGTTGAGCTGGAGCGTTCGGTCTCTTTTTAGAATAGATTACCTCTTTCTGTAATGGGTAGAGCTGTGGTGGCAAAGATGTTCTTCCTGCCACAGTGCCTGTACTTGGTTCAGAATTCCATCTATCCATTGACTGCTCGGTACTTTCGTAGGCTGGACAGACTTTTTTTTTATTTTTTATAATTGTTTTTGAGAATTAAGAAGAAATACAAAACGATATGAGATACTGTACACAGTACAGGACAACTTCCATTTGGGTTTGACATAGGTTAAATTCTCAATTGACATGTCCATTGTTTTAGCAGAGATAAAGCATGTACATTGAATATATTGTGTCTCAAAATACAGAACATAAAACATAAAATAAAATAGAGTGAAGGGATGTGTGAGGGAGGGGAAAAGGTAGGGATACAATAAAATCAAATCAAATAGGGGGGTAGTGAGAAGGTGGGATAGAGGGGGGATGGTAGGGCGTGGGGGAGAAGGAAGGGGAGGGAAGGAGGAAGGGGGGAGGGGTCCATTGAACAGAGAAGGATGTATACAGCAAAAAGACATAGAGAATGTAATACTAATTTCCGTTGGTTTCTGTTGCGGTGTAGGCTGCCATAGAAACTATTATATCAGTGTAGGCGTAGTTATTTAAGGTGTGGAGAAAAAGAAAAATAGAGCTCGAAGTGGAGAAATAAAGCAATGATTGGGGAGATGGTTGAACCAAGCCTACACGTGTGCCTTCAAATCGTGCAAAGTACGAGTGGGAAAGGGGAGGAGCTTGGGGAGAGGGGGGATGGGAGGGTGCAGGGGCTCAGCAGTTCTGAGGGAAAAGAGGGGGGCGGAGGGGAATGAGGGAAAGGGGCACAAAATATGTTGGCCTTCATCAGCTGTCCACCACTCCTCCCTATTCCTGGATGGGATGGGGGGGGGGGATGGAGGCAGCACCGGCAGTGAGGACATCTATGATCCTGATAGAAAGGGATTCCAGACTTCCATGAATAGTGCCGCTTGATCTTGCAGGTTGTAGATTACACGTTCATGCATGGCAGTTTGTATCATAGCCGTCATCCATTCTGCCGGTGTGGGGGCAACACTTGATCTCCAATGTCGAAGTATACAGATCTTGGCTGTGGCCAGCGCAGTGTGCAGTAATCTTTGCCGTGGGCGTGATATAGAAGGATAAGGGCACATGTCGTGGAGGAGGATAAGCGATGATGGAAACAGGTGTGGTATCTGAAGGGTATCCTGTAGAGTATGGCGCACTGTATCCCACAGGGGTTGCGTCGAGGGGCAGAGACATAGTATGTGCACTAGGTCGCATTGTAGGTCCGTACATCTCCAACAGCTTGCCTGTGGTATTAGGCCTGCCCTGCATAGCCTCATAGGGGTCCAGTACCAGTCCTGTAGGATATTGAAGAGACAGAACTTCAGCCGGGCTTCTCGTACACCTCTATCAAGTGATTCCAGTATATCTGACCACTCTTCCTCAGTGTATGTTGCTTCCAGCCGATCTTGCCATCTGGTGGCGCAGGCCGTCGAGGAGTGGTTGCGAATACAAATGATTGACTAGCACTCTGTACAATCCTGCCATTACGCCTCTGTGCCGGCCCCACTTCTGTAGGTAAACGACGATTGGTGAGGTTTTGATTTCCCTTGGGGGGGGTTCCCAGTATTTTGTGTAGACAGTGCTTAAGCTGTAGGTATCGCCATTCCTGACTCTTATGTATGTCATGCTCGGCTCTTAAAGTGGCGAAGGATTGGAGTTGGTCCCCATCTACGATTTGGGCTAAGTTGGTAATGCCAGCATTACGCCATTGGGACCATTTTAGGGTTTTGCCCCCGATTTTGATGACTTTGTTCCCTTCTATAGGGGTTTGTGAGTGTAAAAAGGGGTGTATTCCCAGAGTGCGGTGAGCCCTGCGCCAGGCCGCATTTGTTGCTGTAAGAACCGGATTTGGCCGTTTAGGGCGGTCTGCATACACTCCTCCCAGTCCCTCACTGTTTCCTCGTAGGAGGTTCTCTATGATCACCCATTGTGGGGGGTCGGTAGTTCCGGGGAGTAGGTATGCTAGTTGTGATAGTTGTAAGGCCATTGAGTAATTCTCCACCAATGGGAGGCCCAAACCTCCGTGGGACCTCCGTGCTAGTATCTTTGCTGGTGTCAGTCTCGGGCGCATAGAGCCCCATACAAAGGATCTTATTGAGGCATCTATTCCCCGGAGTAGGGTCAGAGGAACATGTAGAGGAAGCATGCTCAACATGTATGTGAAGCGTGGGAGGGTGACCATCCTGACCGCTTGTGTCCTGGCCCACATGGAGAGTCCTAGTTGCGACCACTTGGCAAAGTCCTGCTTCATTCTGTGTATAAGGGGGTTTAGGTTGTCCTTGATCATATGTTCCAAGCCTCGGTTGACAACTGTCCCCAGGTATTTGAGGTGTGACGATGTCCATTTAAATGGTAGCCCGTGAATTGCAGCCCTCCTTGTCATTAGAGAGAGGGGTAGTCATTCGCTCTTATCCCATTTCACGCGGTATCCTGACAGGGATGCGAAATCCCCTATGATCGAAAGTGGTGCTGGGAGAGAGCTATCCAAATCGCATAGAGTGAGCAAGATATCATCCGCATAAAGATATATTTTGGAGATTCCTCCTGTTAGGGGGATGCCTTGTATCTGTGGAGAGTTTCGAATGGTAGCCGCTAAGGGTTCCATAGCCAGTAAGAACAATAGTGGTGACAGGGGACAGCCCTGCCTCGTGCCTCTGCTAATGGGGAGTGGGTCCGATATGAACCCTCCGCAATTTACTTGTGCTGTGGGATGGTCATATAATAGGCGGACTTTGGAAATGAACTGTTCTCTGAAGCGGAAATGCTTCATGGTAGCAAAGAGATAAGGCCATTCAATGCGATTGAATGCCTTCTCTGCATCCAGGGACAGGGCCAGGGCTTCTGTCGGCATGTTGAGAGATTCATAAAGGGTGTGGCAAACGGTGTGCATATGATTTCTGGAGGTGCGGCCCGGACCCACTTGTGTGTTATGTATCAGAGATGGTATTACTTTCCGTAAACGGGCTGCCAGCACACTGGCCAGACGCTCAACGTCCCCATTTAGAAGGGAGATAGGGCGGTAGCTACCGCATAGTAAGGGGTCTTTGCCTGGCTTAGGCAGGACAACAATGGTGGCCTTATTGGAGAGGGGGCTGAGAGAGCCCTCCTCACACGCTTCCGTGATGGCTTTGTGCACTGCAGTGATTGCCTCCTCTCCCGCCCATCTGTAGAATTCGGCTGGAAAGCCGTCCTCGCCCGGGGATTTGTGGTATGGGAGGGTTTTGATAACTTGTGCTATTTCTTCCCTGCTTATATCACCCTCCAGGAGAGCCCGGCCTGCCTTCGAGAGGTAAGGTAGGTTTGCCGCAGCAAGGAAGGCCTCTGCTTGTTCCGTGGTAGTCGCTGTTTCGGAGGTATAAAGGTGGCGGTAAAAGGCAGCAAATTAATTTGCTATGTCTTGTGGTCGAGTTATCCCCGTTCCTGATGGGGACGTTATCACCGTTCCTGATGGGGACGTAATCGCCGGGATGCTGGAGGCAGCTTCTAGCTGTCGAAGTTGTGCCGCCAGGAGTCTGCCCGCTTTCTCACCCTGCTCGCAATGACGACCACGTAATCTTTGTAGTGCATATTCCGCCTGTGAGGTATATAGTTCATTATGATTCATGCGGGCTTGTTCCAGAGAACGACGAAGTGCTAAGGATGGTTGTGCCGTGTATTGTCTGGAAAGTCTCCGGATGTCTTCCTCAAGGGTTCGTTGGCGCGATTACCTCTCTTTGTTAGCTAGAGCTGCATCGCGCATCATGCTACCTCTTATTGTTGCTTTTGCTGCGGCCCATAGGACCCGTTTAGAGGACACAGTGCCGACACTGTCAGTCATGTAGGTGGATATGTGGGTCCTCAGGAGTTCTTTTCCTTGTGGGGAGCGGTACCTATGTACAGCGAAGCGCCATGGTTTACAGCCAGGGGAGGCAAGACCTGTCCGGATCTGGAGGAGGATAGGAGAATGGTCAGAGAGTCCGCTTTCAAGTATTCTAGAATCGTGAAGTTGGGGGACAGTATTTCGTGACACTAGGAAATAGTCCAGTCAGGATTGGGTGCCGCGGACTGAGGACAGGTATGTATATTCTTTGTCTTTTGGATGCATACATCTCCAATAGTCCATCAAGCCTGCATCTGCGATGATATCTGTGAGAAATGCTTGATCGTGGTTATTGCCCGTATCAATAGGTCACGTTCTATCCAAGATGGCATCTTGAACTAGGTTCCAGTCCCCTCCCATAATATAATGGGTAGTCCCTATTTCCGTCAGGAGGCGGTTGAGCCGTAGGAAGAAGGATCGCTTAGAACCAGTCGGGCTTAGACTGAGCCTACACATAGGGATGTATCTCCTATCTTCAGTTTTGCAAATACGTACCTCCCCTCCGGGTCATCCCATGTTTTAATAGTTGTAATCGGGAGACCTTTTCGTATCAACTCCACATTTACGGGGGGTGCCACCTCCGGGCTCTCGTTCCGCTGAGCAGAAACTGTAGGAGACCCTTCCCATCCAATCTCGGCAAAGCTTACTGGCTTCCTCGTTGTCCAGGTGTGTCTCCTGTATCAGGGCTATGCCCGCTTTTTTTGTTTGAAGAAAGGATAATACTTTTTTCCTCTTTATATAATGCGTCATACCATGAACGTTCCATGAGATGACTCGTAATGGGGGGTTCGCACCGGGAGCAACCCCGTCATATCAGATATGGCTGTGAAGATTCACCAGTGCAACACAGAATGTTAGGGGATGTTCAGGTCGTGTGGGGGCAGAAGGAAGGGGGGGTGGCCGTAATATTTATAGTTTAGGGGGGAAGGGAGGAGGGGGACAGCCGGTGGACACCGGGAAAAGTACTCAGGAGGGGAAGGGGAGGGGCGTGGGGGGGGTGAAGGGGGTTAGGGGCATATGGAAAAAGGGTTAAAGGAGAATAGAATCAAAGGTCTAAGTGAGGAACGAAAGAAGAGGACAGTTGTGGGTGAAGAAGAAAAAATTCCCCATGGGAGGTTGATCTATAGGCTACGGGTTCCTTTCCTATAGGGGCTCCTGATGCCGTTGGTCGGGCAACTATCGAGGAGGGGTGAGGGGGGATCAAGGTGCAGCACTTCCGTCATTTACTGGGAGGTCTCCTATCTGGCACACAGGGAGGAGGATGGAGTGTAAAAGAAAAAAAAAAAAAAAGAAGCATGAATGGAGCATATAGGGAGGTGGTCATGCTGGTGTCGTTGTTCCTTTGTTGATGGGGGGGTGGGGGAGGAGAGGAAAGGAGGGGAAGGAGGGGCCAGTGAAGGGAAGGGGGCATATATGTTTCCGGGTGCTATCCGATTAGGGTCTCTTAATATCAATGGCGAGGGGGGACGGGGAGATTGCTAGGTGTGGTCTAAAATGAGATATGAGAGCTATGTCAATGATGAAGGAGAACAATTTCTATGCGAGTACATGCACCTTGGTCTGGATGCGTGATCTTCTTTTCGTCTTTGCATTGTTTTTGTATGAGTTCTATGTTATGCAGATAATATGGTTAATAGGGGGGAGGGAAGGGGTAGGGAAGGGAGGAAGGAGGGGGAGGGGGTAGGATAGGGAGAACAAATTGGTCCAGCAATAGAACAAAAGGGGGGGTTACAGGATATTCAGGCAGTCACTTACATATATTCATTGCAATACATCCTGTACCAATAGCATTTGACTTTCGTTTCTTATTATCCTAGCTTTGTATGCATAGCGTTGGGTTTCGGAATCTATCCATCTATCTGGGGCCCGTAGGTGGATATATGAGAAGTGGAAGGCACATCAGTTCTAAATCATGTTATAGGCAGTGTAAACGATGTAAACAACTTTAACTGTAACTGTATCTTCATCTTTAACTCCTCTATAAGACATAACTAAGTTCTACTACAGTATTACCTCATACTATTTTGAGAAGAAAAGATAGGGGCTAGCAACCAATAGTATACCGGGGTCCATACCGAATGTAGTCCGTAATCCTGTGCTGTAAATTGGTAGCGGTTACTTCTATGGCCTGACTTGGATGTTGCAAAAGCATACTTTCCTTCAAGGGCCGATCATAACCCTGTGCCTCATCTTATACTTGCAATGTCTCCCTGAGTGGACCCCGTAAAGGAATTTAAAGAACATTTTAGTATGTATTTCAATGGTAGTCTCTGGTCTACATACAGGTTTTGGAGGTTCCTGCTTCGGGAGTTTAATATAAGCAATAAGGAGCAGGTTTGAGGTCATGGGAGTTTCTACTATACTACTGTTATGGTCTGTTTCTTATTTCACTTCAGGAGGGGGAATACTTTGGCAAATTGGTTACACGTTTGGCGTTTCCATGCCTGACAAATCTCAGTCTGTATTTGGATAATCGGTAGCTGCGAACCTTAGCCTGTTTACTAATAATAATTTTACTAGGTCAAACCATGGATAGATACATTATGACCTGCTAACTTTCTGACATTTTGACATTCGAACATTGCCCAGCAAGGCCTCTTGTCACTCTAGATCAGGGAAAACTTATTAACAACATGCTATCATTTGCATCAACGGCTGTAAGGGATATGCTGAATAAATACACATAGTCCAAACAAATACTCATCTGTCCGCTGAGTAGGCGGTCTTCTTGCTCCATGGCCCTTCTCGTTGTTTCGGCTAGAAACCCTATGTTGCCCAAGATGAAACAAAAGCGCATTCACAGGGGTGTAAGAGTCGGTTTCAATGGCGAACGAGACTTGTCTCTTTCCGAAAGCTGAGTGTGTGTCACCACTGCATGCAGGACTTGACCTCTGTCGTCATGAGCCCTGCTAGTCGTTCCAGTTCTCTGCCTCTGGGACAGGTGGCCAGGTCATGCCGTTCTGTGTTTCCCTTCTCAGGCCCAGGGGAGGGTGCGTGTCCGTCCTCTTCCATAGTGTCTTGTGACCAGTTCGGAGCAGTTGCTTGCTTGATCTGAGTCTGAAGGGAGTCCAAAAAGAGTCTTAGGTCCTCTGGGTTATAGAAGTCTCTGGAGATCCCATTTTTAGTGATCCACATTCTCGCGGGGTCGAAGAGACCGTATTTCACCTCCAGCTGGCGAAGTCGAGGCCTTAAGGATAAGAAGGCCTTCCTGCGCTCGGTGGTGTCTTTAGAGTAGTCGGCTGTTATACGGACCTCTAGCTTGTCCATCCGAAAGGGCCCATGGGTTCGTGCAGCTTGAAGGATCTGGCGGGTCTGGGAGTGACGTAACAGGCAGGCAAAGATCGGCCGGGGTCTCAGGGCTCCGTCCTGGCACTTCGGGCCCACTCTGTGTGCTCGTTGAAATTCCAGTGGTGGTTCGAAGGCTAGTGATGTTAGCTTGGGTATAGTTGAGCTGAGGAAGGTCTGTACGTCTGTGCCTTCTTCATTCTTTGGGATTCCGAGGAGGCGGATATTATCCCTCCTGCTTCTGTCTTCCAGGTCAGTCACTTTGCTTCGTAGATAAGAAAGGTCTTGGTCTCTATCCTGTATTGTGGACATGTGAGTCTCCAGGGTCTCCACACGGTTCTCCAGCCCCATCACCCGTGAATGAAAGCCTGCAATGTCGGTCCTTATAGATTTAGTTTCCAGTGTCAGGGAGGAGATGGAAGCATCCATTCCCTCTATCCTGCGGCTGACAGCTGTGACTTCCTGCAGTATCTGTTCCATAGTCGCAGGTTGGTCCCCGTCTGCCATCGCTGGAGGTGGGTTTGGCTTTGGGGCTGCAGCCGGTCCTGATGTTGGGGGCGCGGTATATTTATGTTGGAGCACTTCTGAGAATAATAGTTGACATGCTGGTTTACCTTCAGGCTTTTGACCAGATTTGCCTCCGGGCATCTCAGTGTTAAACTGTAGGGCAGGCCTTGTAGGTTCTGGGGTCCTTGTCCCTTCTGTTCTGCCTCTTTGGGTGGGGAAGTGTGGCCTGGCCCGTGTTCGGTCCCCCTGTGTGCGTTGCAGGATTACGTTCTCCTTATTGGGGCTGTGTTGGATAGTAGTTTTATTTTTTGGGTTGTTCTCCTTTGTTTTTTTGTTTTTGTTTTTTTACTGTGTGCAGTTACACAGGGGCATTCAGAGGGTCCTCTTCTTGTCTTGTTTTTGGTGGACCTTAAGGACGGTGCTTTGCTCGCCGCGTGAAAGCCATGGCGATAACAACAAGGGCAAGATGCGAGGGCTCCGGTCGCAGAGTGAGAATAGTGCCCTTATAGTTGCGTGAGAGGCTGAGGTGCCGTGAGGAGAGGTCAATGTTCTGCTAGGCGGCTCCGACACTCCCCTGGGTCTCCATGAGGGTGGTTATCCTTACCCTCTCTGGTCGCCTATTACAAGTCACGGCTGGCGGGGGGAGTATCTGATGATTGTGCAGGGATATGCAGTGTTGCTGGACAGTTTACTGGTGCTGAGAGAGGGCAATGATCCCCATTCTTGGAGGGCGAGTTTGTTCCAGCCTCTGCGTTTGTGGCAGTTTCCTTGCTCCTGGTCTCTCCTCTCAAGGGCCCCCCCCTGGCCAGGGTCTGTGTCTCTGCTCTTCAGGTCAGAGCCTCCTAGGGTGTAAAGAAGTAGTAGTAGGGGCCCTTCTTACCTCCTCTCTCCCTTCCCCTGAGCGTTGTTAGTTGTTTTTGGTTGTTTTAGTTGTTTTAGTAGTCCTTACTCGTTTTGTTGTGTTTGGTTCTCACTCTTTTCTGTAAGGTTTTCTAGCCATTGCCTTATGTGTATGTGGGGGGGCACCAGGGGAGATTTCTTATCGTTTTTTACTGTCTGCCCTCCTCTGCTCTCGATAGGCAAGCTCCCGGGGGGGGGGGAGGCCGTCAGATGAAAAGCCGCCAATAAGAGAGGAAAATGGGGGGGAGGGGAAGCCCCGCGCCGGAGGAGATCATGCCGTGTGGCTTCTCAAAGTCTTGTAAAAGTCCTCCGGTTGAAAACAGGCAGGGGGGGCGCCGCCCTCACCCCATCGGGCCGCGCTCCTCCAGACCCGGGAGACTCTCCTCCGTCTTCGGGGCAGAGCAGGCCCCGTCTACAGAAGCACGCAGTGGGTTCTCCCGCCGCCCCTCGCTCTGTACCTCCTAGTCCGATCCTGCTGCAGTCTTGGTGGAGCGGTGAGGTGTGTCTCCCTGCTAGGCCGACTCTCGCTGGGCCTCGCCGGATGCCAGGATGCAACTCCACCCCCGGCGCAGGCCTCGTGGTCCTGGTCGTGTTGCGGCCTCGGGTCTCCCTCTCCGTCTCCGGCCCGACCTATCTCCTCCAATTCTCCGGGTCTGGTCGCGGAGACATTTGAGGCCCTGGGGTCTCAGGTGGGCTCCCGTTCGGCACCTGCCGACCCCTCGTGTCTGACTCGGCACAGAGCTCCGGGGTTAAGCGGCCATCTTCGAACTCGGTCTGGCCACGCCCCCTGGACATCCTTTTAATTTCTTTGGTGTGGGCTGGATGACGTAGCAGGGTGGCTCTATCAGACCTGCAGGCGAATCTTGAGGGGGGAGGACTACCGATTCCCAATCTCAGGCATTATTATTATGAAGCACACCTGCAATTCGCTGCTAAATGGATGACAGATACCGATAATTGGGACAAGAGTCTGTTTACTGGAGTGTTGGACAGGCAGGCATTGGTGTATTTTTTTATGGAGGGGTGTAAGTCTACCACCGTTGCTCTCTATTTGCCGAGGTCTACTGCAGGGATCTGGGAGCAGGCAGTTAAACGCGTGCTCCGACGAGCTTCTTTCAACCAGGAACTGAGAATATGGGATCTAGCGCCCTTTCGGGAAATGGAACAGTTAATGTCTGTGGAAGACTGGAGACTGGGTGGTTGCGAAGTAGCTAGGGATCTTTACCCTAATGGGGAGTTAATTTCTTTCACTGAGGCCAGGGATTTGTTCGGTGTGGGATCTGGTCAATTCCTGCAATATGCTAAGCTTGAAAGTGTGGCACGTGAGCTCTGGAGTGGTTTCCCGGTGCCCCCTGGGGCTTCTGCAGTGCTACATGGTCTGCTTAACTGGGACGAGGGTTTTCACTTGATCACCCGGTTTTATAAAGCACTTCGGGAGGATCAGCCAACTGTAATGGGTGCCAGTCGCAGGGCATGGGAGAGGGACCTGGGGGCACCCATATCGGATACTGATTGGGATCTAGCCCTATCCATGGTTTGTAAGGTATCATGTAGTAACAGATTTAAGCTACTGCTACTTTGTACGCAGAACGTACCTCACGCCCAGTCATCTAAATAAGATTGGCCCAGAGCGCAGAGCCGGGTGTCCCAGGTGTGGTGTGCTGGGTGCTTCCTTCCTTCATCTGGCTTGGACGTGCAGATTGGTAAACAGTTTTTGGCATGAAGTAGTGGTGAAAGTAGAGGAGGTGACAGGCTTGGGGATGACACCAATGGCCGGCCTATTGGGAGTGGTGCAGAAACTGCAGGGTTGGGGTATTCCATATAAATTAGCTCAGCTGGCTTTGGTGCTGGCCAGGCGCAGGGTAGCGATCAGATGGATGAGCACCCGGAATCCATTGCTCCCCGACTGAATACGGGGCTTAGTGGAGTGGGGTGTGGCTGAGGAGCAACATATGCTCTTCGCACGTAGGGATGAAAAGGCACTCACTGACTTGGAGGCTTGGGGAACCTTACTGGAACGGTTCTCGGGTGTGGGGGATGCAAGCTCTGCAGATAGTATGGAGAATGAGGGGGGATAAATCACACAATGAGCCTTTTCATCAGGTGACAACAAACTATGGTATTGACATTTATCCATTTCTTACAGGTTATATATCATGTTTGGTTTCATGTGGGTTTTTGTGGTTTGGTGGGGTGGATGGGCCTCAATAATATAGTGGACGCAAATGGCCCCTGGTTGGTATTTGCTCAATAATATTTATGGTATTGTAATACAATATGAATATTCTTTCTTGCATAGCCTGCACTGCACTGTATGTTCACAGTTTGTAAAACTCAATAAAAGCAGTTATTAGTAATGCATGATTGCTGATCGCTGTGGGAATCATTATAAGGTCTCAAGATACTTGAGTCTTTATTCCCTACCCTGGAGTTAACAATACCGGCAGTCCGTTAACTCAGTGGGTGCACACTCAAAGGAGATGTTGGCTGAACCCTGAGAATTCCCTGAGGAATGAAGTATTAAAGGTGAATTGATAGTTCCATTTTAGATTCCCTACCAGTTCTCCATTCCCCCCACCCTACTTAAAGCATCCAAAATCTCCAGCCGTCACCCCCACTGACCTCATAACACTGATGAACCTGGTAATAATTCCATCATCTGGAATTACAAGGCTCTCATAATGAGGGCCTACATGGTTTGAATTGACTATTAAATGAATGTGTTTAATTCTTCCTATATATTTTTCACTTCAATGAATGATCCCATTGAAGACCAGGACCCTCTCTGGGCATGTGTTTAAAAGAGAAGAAGACAGAAGCTTTAGAAGATTCATGGTATACTGTTCTGACATGATTAAAGACATATATTACTCACCTGAACCGGATGATTGTTAGTATATAAAACTACAAACCTTGTATCATAATTAATTCCAAGATCAAATTTCTTGTTTCCTGCTCCAGTTGGTGTATTTTATGATCTTAGATTACAGGAAAGCAAGAGAGTGGTGATTTGTTAAGCATAACAAGTGATTGAAATGATCTGCATTACAATGAAGCATCAACGTAACTTTTCCGCTTCCAGTCTGATTTTGAGATGTTTGGTCCACTGAGCGATATGCAACATGGGCTCAGCCTGGCTTTAAAGGGTGTAGGGTAGGTGCCTTCAGGAGAGATTGCATAGCCTCACCCTGATGCCTGCATGAACAAGGGGTTAAAGATAGTCATTGACTGAGCTAGCAGTTAGGCTTTGATTTAAACCTCTGTCAAGATAAGTTAATCTACCACTTACTTAATGTCCGTTTCGCCTACTGGCATGTAGAACAGCAACAAAGGACCTCCACTCCCCCAGTCTTAGGCAGGTTTATGTACAGTGCTACAGCTGTGGTTCAGGGTCTTCATTTCTGGTTCCTGAGTTCACCTCGAGGTGTTCTTCGGCCTTCCTTTTTTCCTTTGTCTTCTGTGGTCCAGTGTGGAGCTAGTCCTGTGATGGTATCTTGTTTTCTTCTGATGGTGTGCCCCATCCATCTCCATCTTTTTCTCATAACAATGATGTCCACGCTCTCTTGCTTGTATCTGGTGAGCAGTTCCTGCTTGAAGGTCACAAAATACGCATGATTAATCACAGGTTAAATGTTTAGAGGGCTGACAGTTTGGTGATGTTGCTTTTGTGTCATCCACCAGCATTCTAATCCATACAAAGCCATACAGTGTGAACAGAAAACAGCTATAGTAAAGTCTGCTCTTGATGTCACTTCCTGCTCCTCGATCATGTCTGATAGTACTGGCTAAGTAGGTGAACTCTTCACTTATGACTAGGTCTTCACCATCAACTTTGTGGGAGGGTCTGGGACATTGAGTGACATGACTTGTGATTTCTTCTTGTTGATATTCAAGTGGTGCATAGATGCTGAGCCAAGGTGTCTTTCCTCCAAAGGCTGGTGTGCGTGAAAAAGCAAGGCTATGCCATTTGTTTAGTCAAGATCCTCCAATGTAGACAATAGGGTCCATCTGATGCCTCTGGCTTGGTCTTCAGTTGTAAGTCGCATCCCCAAACTTATGACTATGTTGAAGAGCAATGCTGATGTCATGCATCCCTGTCTTAACCGGTCTTGACTTCAAAACTATACTCACCATCTCCCATCTTACAGGTAAACCTGTCATAGAATTGCTTGATGAGGAGAACTATCAGCTGTGGTATGCCATAGGCTCTCAGTATATGCAAGAGGTTGTCATAATGGATGCAGCCAAAATCAATGAAATTAATGTATAGTTGTCTCTGCCACTCTATGCACTGTTATATGATGCTGCTTAGAGTAAGGATCTGATAAACACACCTTCTGCCCTTGAGGAACCCAGCCTTTTCTTTTCTTAGCTGCTTGTCCATGGCACCAAAAGTGCACTATATATTGATTTTCGCCAGGATTTTACTCAGGATTGACAGAAGAGTGATTCCACACCTGTTGTTACAGTTGGTTATTGTTCCATTCTTCGGAATCTTAATGTTGATGCCTTTATCCCAGTCATCTGGTACTTTCTTTCCCTTCCAAATTGATATAAACACTGGAAGATCTTGGCTGATGTCTCAGTTTCTGTCTTGAACATTTCTGCATTCAGGTTGCCTTGTCAAAAGCTTTTTTTGTTCTTTAGAGATGAGATGGCACTGATAATGTCTTCTTTCTGTGGTGGGGCAGTATTCAAGTCTTTCTCTGTGTGGTGGATAACCACTACACTTGTTACTACTAGTCTGTTCAAGACTTCCTTGAAGTGCCCAGCCCAGCATGCTTCCTACTTTTTCTCTGTTGTGTGTAGTCTACATTAATTGTCCATGATAGGGTTTTGTATGTTGCACAAGATTTACAACTGACTGTCTTCGTGATCTTGAAGAACTTCCCCCATTCTCCTCTACTGGCTGCCTCCTCTGCTTGACTGAGTGGGTTATCTATGTATACCCGTTTGTCTGATTTTGTCATTATTTTGCCAGCTCTGTCTGCTTCTATGTACTATGTTTCTTTTTTGCTGCCCTTCTGTCTTCAGTAGCTTCCATGTGTCTTGTCTTGTCCATTCTTACCTCTTTATTGTCTCTAGGCATGTTTCACAGCTCTCCACATATATTGAAGAGATATGTTCCCATTTCTTGTTTACTGCATCTGCACCTGGTTCAGACTGAGCTTCTGTCTCTGTCAGGATTTGAAACCTGTTTTGATTTGTAAGACAAATGCCTTCTCAGTTTTGGGGGCCTTTAATTTTGCCACACTGAAGTGTTGTTATCCTGAGATTTTGCATTCTGTTTTTCTGAGTTTCATAAGAGTGTTCATTAGATGGTGGTTGCTGCCGACATCTGCTCCCCTCTTCACTCTGACATTTTGCAGTTAGTATCTGCTGGTGCTGGCTATCATCAGGTAATCAATCTGCTTTGTGTTTCTGCCATTGGGTGAGCACCAAGTTACTTTGTGAATACCACAGTGGTGGAAGGAGTCTCTCCTATTACCAGATCAATTGTGTGCAGAACTCCAACAGTCTTTCTCCATTGTTGTTCATTGTTCCCCACCCTTCCTTTCCCAGTGTTCTGTCATGGTTTGTGTTGTCATTCCCCACTTTAGCATTCATGTCTCTCATCGCAATCTACAGGTCATGGTTCAGCATGCCTTCAAGCTCAGCTCCTATCTGATGGTCGAATATATACTTGACTGTTTCCTCTGCTTCATTTGTTGGAGCATAGCACTGGATAATGGAGGAGTTTAACCTAGCTGTCATGAGTCCACTGTTGACCGACATCCACTCAATTTGGCAATTCACTGTCTACTTGCTCAGGAAGATGGCTACTCCTTCATGCTGTCGGTTATCATCCTTTTCTGAGTACAGTACCACCTCCCCTGTGGTGGTTTTCATTCGGCCTAGTCTTGTCCACCCAATTTAGCTGACTCCAAGGATGTCTGTGTTGTAGTACCTCATCTCAGATGCTACTTGACCCAGCTTCCCTGTGTCATACATTCCAGAATCCGATTCTATTCTTGCATTTGGCACTCAGACCTCCCCTCATTCTGTCAGTAGTTTCTTTCTGGCTTTGACTGCTGTCAATCACTAAGGTCTCATGTGGAGAGTCTGGAAGTCTCTCATCCCCCCACAAAAGATTTAATGGTTCTTGCTGCTGTTTCCCTAACAAATTATATAAATTGGATAAGGTTGTTAGCCTTGTGCACAATCCCCACCCTGGAGGGTTAGTAGATCTTGCTTTGTCTGGTTGCTACTCTTTGACCTGTCTGGCTTGGGTAATGTTGCCAGGAGGCTAAGCTCTTCTCAGCATAACTCTTCTGGTCACTGAGATATGCAAGCTCCACGACCACTTCAAGGAGGCAATCCTCTGAGGAGATCTTCTGCTAGTAGGATGTCAATTATAAGATGGGGTGGAGGCAAAGATTTTGCAGATTATATGGAAACATCTCTACTTCCACCAGTAGCCTGACAAGCGTCTGACAAACTTCAACCTTGGAAAGGTGTGACAGCACCTGAAGCCCACTATATGCATGGGCATGTGGCCAGACAGGTTGTTGGGGTTGCAGTAGTGAGATGCTTGTAGCCCCTGTGCACTTCTTCTGGGGCTCAGAGTTCCAAGGTTTTCTAGGTTAACCATATGTGCACAGTATATGTAGCCAAAAACAGGCTTACCCAAAAAGTCCACTACACATTCATACCAGTCCTGGCAAAACCCTGCCTATTTGTTGAGGTCCTGGGGCCTGCTGCTCGCTCACCCTAAAGTTCTTCAGTAATTGTGGTATGTGTGAGGGAAAACTTGTGGTTCCCTTTTGGGTAAGGGTGTTTACTAACTTTGGAGATGGTAGTTGAGGTTTTACATCTAGCTACTGCACTGGGAAATCCCATGGATGCCGCTAGCATTGTCATACGTGGACAGTACAGTGTAGAAATCCCAAGATTCACCAGTTCTCTTAGGATTCCCTCTAAGCCTGCCAGGGGGAACAAGGACATTAGCATAGCAGTGGACACAAAGAAATGCCACACTGATGTCACCTGTGCCCCGCCATGCTCCCACTGTAGTATAGCACAATGGTGTCGGGGTTTAGACCTCTGTAGTGGTCTAAGTAGACCCTATTACACAGGCAATGTGTTTTGCAGTAAGCATGATCAACGCAGAAGGAGGATAAAATATAACCTGCTCTTTGTGCATATGTAATGGTAATACAGTATTTTCTGAACTGACAATCAAGGACAAACTGATTCACTTAATGTTGACGAAAGGAGTTTTGTTTCAAACACTGTGGCGATTTAGGTCTTAAGTTTAAAGTAGTCCCTTTTTTGGTGCACTTCTAAGTATATAGTCACCATTGTTGGTGAACAAAAGAGGTGTACATAAGTAGTGTGAGGCCCTAGGTTGTGAGTGATGGTAGTAGGCACTGTAGTAGGGCTTGGTAATCTGGAGCAAGCAGAAGAATGCGAGCTGTTAGACCTGCGCTGTGTTTGCTGGCACATGGATTGAAAAGAAACCTTCACCCAACCAGTAGTGAACTGAGTGTAAGAGACTAGGAGAGACCACTGGCTGGGCATCTTATGGTGGCAGATAACCAGAGCAAAAGAAAGGGACATGTTGCAGGATCAAAAACTGGCCAAGGGCAGTACACATGGTGTAATGTGGCACGTTTTGCAATGATGTTGCTTCATTACTCTGTAATTTCTACACATGCAAATACTGTTGGGGTAAATATTGTACCTCATTAGTACTAGTTTATCAACCCACTACAGTAATAAACAATTGAATGATGACCAGCCATCCTTTTCGGGGGGCTTTCTACTGCGTGGGAATACGTTGTAATGTTTTCAGTACCTTTTTATCTGCTAGAAACAAAACACCTCAGCAGAAGAAACGCATAATTCCACTGGTCCTGCCAGTTCCCTTGTATCAATAACTCCAGGCATGGGAGAATACCAGGAGGAATAAATTGGCAATAGGAATAAGGCCCATAGTGGTGAGTTTCAAAATTGTTTCCTATGTACCTGTCAGAAATACACAGAGAACATATACCATTGTACGCTATCACATCCCAGCATGGTAAATGCTGTAGGACAAAATGCCAAGACTGTTGTGACTCAAGAACCCTTACTTATGTCTCTTTGACAAAGTTTATATTCTTCAGACAAAGGGCCTGATTACAACTTTGGCAGAGGGGTTTAATCCGTTCCAAATGTGACAGATATCCCGCCCACCGTAATTCGAGTTCCATAGGATATAATGGACTCGTAATACGGCGTGCGGGATATCCGTCACATTTGGGACGGATTAACCCCCTCGGCCAAAGTTGTAATCAGGCCCAAAGTCTCAAAACTGCATTCTTCAAAACACCCGCTGAAATGATAAACGTTATGTGTGAAATGAATGGGCATAATCTGCATAAATAAATTCATAATATGCCCACAGACCTAATTACATTTCTGCGTTGATTATTATAATTAGAAGTGGTGAGTCATTGAAAGCTTGCACTCGGCTTGTTGGAACCTCACGCCCATAACAAACAGAGCTTTCATGTGGCTTCTGCCTGCCTCCCTCCCCATACCCAGAATGTGGCATTAGGGCTTTAGCTGTTGACTTTGGACGTAGTGTAACAGCCTTGAAGATAGAAACCGAGACAGCCGATGCAGGTAAGTGTTTATTATATGACAGGAGGCAGCTTAACAAGTACCTGTATACATAACAGCACAGTCCCGTCTAATGGTCACAGCGAGCATTCCACAGATTCTCCCCAACATTCTCAACCTTCATAACGTTGGTAATGCTATACAAACTTACCACGCATCTCCCCCCCCTTTTTTTAAAACCCAATACCTACCCCCAAAATACTGTCAAGATACTACTAACTACTAACTAAGCACATCAAATCAACACAAACTTACATTACACTGATGGTCATACCCACTCCCACCCTCAGGACTACAGAAAGAATACAAATTCCATCCTATCTTCACCCCTACTTTTTCACTCTTCACAAACACCTACCACAAGCACTCCAACCCAGCAACTTTCATTCACTCGCCTCTCCTCCATTGCACAATTTAGAGCCTTACATCATGATCCACATGCTCCTCCACCACCCCTAAGCCATACTCCATCCACACTAAACAAACGCAAAATAAAAAACATGCCACTCTTAGCAACCTCGCATGCCCTTGTCTATTACATAATAGGACTACCCTATAAAAAACAGTATACTCTTCATGGCTCTCTCAGCCACCAAGTCCACCACCCACACACACAGACCCAACAAAATGCCTCCTTGACCTGCTGGAAGAGGAACACTATATTGAAAAGCAAGACTATTGTGAGCCTCAAACAGTTATCACAACTAGCAACACTCCTGCTTCAAGCTCATATTATACTACTTACCCTTCTCGTAAACAACACAACACTACCACTAACACACCTTTTCTAAACTGCCAGCTCATAAATGCTCGATCACTCTAAAAAAACAAGCACCACACCTACGACCTGCTCACAGACACACAACCTGACTTACTATTCATAACGGAATCCTGGTTGGGAAATCACATGGCCCTAGTGTTGCACAAAGCTGTTCCTCCAGGCTATCAAACCATCACACAAAACCATATAGGCAAGAGGGGAGGTGGACTAGCTATTATATTCAAACAGGCAATGAACCTCAGTAAAACAGACAACATCTCTATACAAGGTTGTGAAGCCCTCCTTACCACATGCCACCCTACTCCAACTTCCTCCTGTAACTTTCTCCTCCTTTACAGACCTCCACCTAACAACCCCACATTCCCAGATGCTTTTCTAGATACAGTCTCAAACCTTATTACACTATACTCCAACCTATGCATTCTTGGGGATCTAAACATTTGGTTTGACAAACCCAATATGCCCCATCCAAAAGCTATCACCACTGGCCTAGTCGCATTGAACCTACATCAGATTGTACACAATCCCACACACATCGCTGGACACCAAAGTCACTAGATGTCATTTTTGCTAAGCCTGAATTAGTTACTATTCATATCATCACGCCAATCACTTGGTCAGACCACCATTTGATAACTTTCCGACATACAACTCCACAAATCAACACACCCCACAACTACTTACATACATGCACCTATCGACCATGGAGCAAACTCAATTTGGATGACATAGAAACACAACTAACAGCCAACACAGATCTAGATACAATTAATTCTGTGCCAAAACTCTATGAGTGGCTACAGGAAGCTTTTGATATCCTAATACCACTCTGAAAAACTAAACATGACAAAAGAAAACTAACACCTTGGAGAAACACAGAACTTAAAAAGAAAAAGCAACAAATCAGAAAGTTGCAGCGGACCTGGCTCAAAACAAACAACCGTCAAGACAAACTGCAGCTACACAAACTTAACAGAATATCCAAATCATCTACCAAAAAAGCTAAAAAAAAGGTACTACTCAGACAGATTTCAAAATGCTCAATCTACAACCAAGGAATTTTATAAAACTCTCAATGAATTTCGAAAACCTACATGCATGGAAGGAAGTCATCCCACTACTCAAGATTTCACAAAAAAATTGGCAACTCGCTAGACAACCAAGGCAGACACATTGGACTCCTATTTAAAACAGAAGACAACCATCAGCACCAACCCCTTTCCTAAAATACCCTCTAAGAATAAACCAACCCATCCTCTACAGTCTTTCCAACAAATATCCCAAGGTGAAATTATGGATTTGGTCAAAGCAAGCAGACCTTCCGGTTGCCCTTTTGACCCTTGCCCACCACAAATCTTCAAGAACATTCTTCTATCTACTTCTGCTGCCACACCTGTAAGAAGAATCATCAACAACTCTTTAACTACAGAAACTTTTCCTGTAGACCTGAAAAAGGCACACATACGACCGTTATTAAAGAAAACAAACCTAGACCCGCAAGACCCCGAAAACTACAGACCAATCACAAATGGACCTTTCCTGGGCAAACTGATAGAAAGAGCAGCATTCACCCAGATGTCACAATTCATTGAAGACAATTCTATACTTTCAGACTTCCAAACTGGATTCCGCCCAGGAATAAGCACTGAATCAGCACTCATAGCAATCTGGGATGATCTTAAAAACACAGTAGACCGCAATGGAGTTGCTGCACTACTTCTCTTGGACCTCTCGGCTGCCTTTGATACGGTTGACCATGACACCCTAATTCAAAGACTCCACGAAGCCGGCATACAAGGGATTGCTCTCGACTGGATTACTTCCTATCTTCTAAAAAGATATAATATCATCCACTCGCCCCCATTCTCGTCCAAACCCTACCTCACAAAAGCAGGGGTCCCCCAAGGATCAATCATCTCACCTTTGCTTTTCAACATCTACATGATATCTTTACCAGAGCTGATCAATGATTTCCATCTCACATGCTACAACTATGTAGATGACACACAAATACTACTTAAATTAGAATGCCCCAAAAACATTGAAAACTCACAAATCTTCAGTTGCCTCAGAGCCGTTGATCAGTGGATGACCTGGAGCCATCTCAAACTAAATACCTCCAAAATAGAAATACTCATATGCGGTGACTGGAAAAGTTATGACCCTCTGTGCGTCTGGCCTGACGATCTCGGACCACCTCCTCAATTATCCAAGGAAGTTAAAAACCTTGGAATCACCATGGATTCCAAGTTAACTATGAATGCTCAAGTGGACAAATTAGCACGAACAAGCTTCATCACCTTGAGGACTTTACGACGCATCTTCTCTCAACTCGGATTTACACACAAGGTGCAAGCTACTATCTCGCTTGTACTATCCAAACTGGATTATGCCAATGGCCTCTACCATGGATCATCTCTATCTATTATGAAAAAACTACAACATATCCAGAACTCTGCAGCCAGGCTACTATTACATGTAAAGCCGCAAGCCCACATCTCCCCTACCTTGAGAGCACTACACTGGTTACCCGTTGCCAGAAGATGCACTTTCAAGCTGCTTTGTACCACCCACAAAGCTATACATGGAACAGGATCACTTTTTATCAGAAACAAAATAACCAAATACATCAAAGAAACCTCCAATAAAGATTGGCACCCCACCTTAGAACACCACCATACAAGAAAAAGACTATAGGTGGTACATCCTTCTCCGTTCAAGCAGCCAAACTATGGAATTCATTACCCCCAACTATAAGAGCCACAGATAACTTTCTTGTCTTCAGAAAACTACTCAGGAGTTGGCTCTTTCCTTCATAACCACCATATTCAAACAACTATGGACTGCATATGCCTACGTTGATAAATATTTTTTCTGATTATGTGTCTATTTCTAGTTATGTATAGTTCTTTAGAAAATATGTATCGCTACTATGTCATAACAATAAAATACACACACACTCTTTAAACCTGTTTGAGTAAGTATATTTACCCATGGTTCTATTTATGTATTGTATGTACATATATGTGTGCATATGTGCGTGTATTCATGTGTGTTTGTATGTGTGTGTGTATGTGTGTATGTATATATATATATATATATATATATATATATATGTATGTATGTGTATATGTTGTTTCTGTGCTTGGCATGTTCGTGGGTCATTGCATGGCTCCTGGGTGGGTTGTTATACTAGATATCTATGAATCCCTGCTCTCATCTTATCACACTTATCTACCCATCATCATATGTCAGGTCTCTATCAAACTATCCTCCATTCCCACTCTGACTCATCCCAAATCCTTTCTACTACTTTCATCTCCTAAATAACTCTGCCTAAGCTCTTCCCTCTGCTTCCACATCTAACTCACCAAACCTCACTCTACTACCATGAACTCCCACACAACCCTACTAAATTCGCCCTCTTTTATCTCCCCCTACTACTATGATCTCCCTAACCCTTCCACAGACTCTTCCATCCTCCATCCCCCTTTAATCATCCCAAGCCTTTGGTTTGAGTAAATGAGGGATATACTCCCAATTAACACTTCTGGATTTCTTTCCTCCTCCACCCCTCCATTACTCCAGTAATCTAACTAACAAACTCTCATATCTGCGGCTCAAATGAACTGATAATAATACTAAAACTGTACTCAAATTTCCCGATACTAATCCATCACTAATTCTTGTTGGGTTCCAGAGTAGTGTGCTACCTGCCGAAAAGCGCTTTGACGCCTCGTCAGGGGTAGTAAGCGCTATATAAATACTATTACAATACAATACAATACAATACAATACAACATTGACAAACAATGCATATAAACTGTATGTAAATTCAATATATCCATAAAATAAATATTTACAAAGCCAAGGGTTAAATAAAAAAACAACATTAATCACATACATATTCCCTATATTTCAGAAGAAATATAGATTTACGTTAGATTCTTCAATGAATATGGTCAAAATTGCCTTTTAAAAATTATGTGAACAACAAAGTACACTTCCCTCTTTCCCGTCACTATAAATAGGATCAATACCACCTTACGAGAAATATGTACATGGCCCATACGTTAAATAAATGGCACATTAACCCATTACATATTCCTTATATTTCTCAGGAAATTTTAAGTTACAATGAACTTGGCCAGATTCCCTTTGAATGTTCTTGGAACAACTTGGTACAGTTTCCTCTTCCACACTGTTGTTCAAACAAGAAGCATTGCTCTCAATAGGAAGACCATTTGAAGCATTGTTCTCCAAATCAAAATAAACATTTGTGTCATACTTGTTATACAAGCATACTATATCCTTGTCCAGGTTTCCTTTATACAACAATATTTTTCTCAAATTCTAAATCTTACCATCTTCCACTCACACCGCTTTACTGAAAACTTCTACCACTTTAATAGTTTCAGACCACCTGGGAAGTACTTTCCCAACTAAATTCGGAGCCTTTATTCTTACATAGTCCCCTCGCTCAACTTGGAACATGGGATACTTTTTCTTACTCCCGTCACCCTCCTTTGGTGTTTCTTGGCTTTCGTCCTAACAGCTAAAAATCCACTAACTCATTGCTCTGTCTCTTCCCTCTCAGCCACCAAGGAATAAGTTTACATCCTGGTCTTCTACCTCGTAACAATTCGAGAGGTGAACCCCAGTAAAAGAATTAGGAGTTGTCCTATATGTTAACAAGGTTGCCTGTAAAGCCTTACTCCAAGACGTCCCGCTCTTCACAGCCAACTGAATGGATTCCTTCACTACTTTATTAAACTTTTCCACTTGGCTGTTGACTTGGCGGTGGTAATTGGATACTCTTTTGTGGATAATACCACAGGTAGATAAAAACATTTCAAATTCTCTACTAACAAATTGGGAGCCATTGCCTGACACAATTTCCTCAGGTAAACCTCTACAAAAAAACGTCATCCAAAAATTCAATCACCACATTTAAATCCACTATCTCTACCATTTTTACTTCTGGTCATTTAGAAAAATAATCAATTAACATGAGTGTAGAGGCTGATTTTCTGGAAAGCACCACGAATGGACCTGTTATATTGATACCAAACTTTCTCCAAGGACCTGCAGGTATTTCAATGCATTCATTCCCCACCACACATGCCTTATCACTGCCCTCAGAAGGAGTGTATTCTCTTACCCATTTGCCTATCATGTCATCCATTTCTGGCCACAAATAAAAATCCCAAATTCTCTTTTTAGTAGATGACATCCCTGGATGTCCCTCATGAGCTAGAGTAAAAGTTTTACTCCACAAGGTTTGTGGAGGAATTACTTTGTTAGGGCTCACAATAATGCCCTCATTGAACATTAATTCATCATTAACTTTGTAAAATGAATCTGAATCCCCACTCAGTTTCCTCTCCTCTGTTCAACCTTTGACTATATACTCACTCGCCAATTTCAACACCCATCATTTTGTAAAGATTCTCTCCACATATCTTCAGTATTGGCACACAAAGATTCACCAACCACACACCCTTCCTTCAAATTCTCAACTGTAAATGCCACATCGCATTTAATTTCATCCTCCAGTTCCATTGCATCCTCCAAAGGTAAGCGTGACATGCAATCTGCATGAATATTATCTCGACCAGGAACATACTGTACAATGCATTGATATTCTTGCAATGTAGCAGCTAAATGAGTAAGGCGTGCTGTCAATGTTCTTCCACCACCCGCTAATAACATGTTAATTAAAGGTTTGTGGTCAGTTTTAATTGCAAATTTTGTCCCCCACAAGATTTGTCTAAAACGTCGAACAGCCCTCCTACATGCAAATAACCCTTTTTCGATTAAAACATAATTCCTCTCAGATGATTTAAGGGTTTGCGATGCACATGCTACAATCCATTCCTCTCCATTATCCTTTTGCATGAGAAATGCACCCAAACCCACACTGTTGGTGTCCACAGCTACAACACAATCTTTACCAACAATGTAAGGTCTTAAACATGAAGCATGAATAATTTTCTTCTTTAAACCCTTCGCTGCCAGGCGTTTTCCTCTCCTGTGCCGAGCTTTTTTTGCTTATTTGGGGCAGTTTGCGCTTAGGTCCTCATAACTTTTTCTCCACTTAAGCTACCCATGGCAAATTTGCGTCCTTTTTTTCCAACACCCTAGGGATTCTAGCGTTACCCAGACTTTGTGGGTTCCCCTGAAGGAGACCAAGAAATTAGCCAAATTACAGTCAAAAATTCATTTAAAAAAAAAAAAAATGGGGAAGACGGCTTGTGGTTTTTTCCCTGAAATTGGCATCAACAAACAGTTTGCGGTGGTAGAATCACCATCTTCCCAGCTTTCAGGAACAGGCAGACTTGAATTAGAAAACCCCATTTTTCAACACAGATTTGACATTTTACTGGGACATACCCAAAATGCCAAAAACCTGTAGAGATTGAGGGGATAGCACAGCGAGTTGATAAGCACATAATTTTCTTTTATACATCTTTTAGGCTGATTGTGCTTTGGGGACCCACACAAGTGATTTATCATTTTACTTGGGAGACTGAGGGGAACGCGGGATGGTAGGTATTTTGTGCCCCAGCTGTGATCCTTCAAAGAAAAGTGAGGAAAAGATGCTTTTTTAAGCAAATTTTGAAGTTTGCAGAGGAGTCTGGGTACGAAAATGTTGGGGATCAAGGCAAGCCACACCTCCTTGGACTCCTTGGGGTGTCTATTTTTAAAACATGTCTGTGTTTGGTAGGTTTCCCTAGATGAAGGCTGCACCCGGGACCAAAAACATAGGTGACCCCCCACCCCCAACACACGTAGATTTGCAATAGATCAGTGGTTCCCAACCTGTGGTCCAGGGACCCCTGGGGGTCCACGAAGCCTTCTCAGGGGGTCCGTGAGAGCCTAGAAAATTAAAAAAATTAACAAATATTAACAAATTAGGTCCCCAGCTTCCAGTAATGACTCAGGCGGGGGTCTCCGGATTCCCATGATGATTCCGTGGGGGTCCCTGGGTTCCATTAATGTTAAAGTGGGGGTCTACAGAAACCAAAAGGTTGGGAACCACTGCAATAGATCATTTTGATGTGTCTACGTACTTATGTGATGTTCCAAACACTAAAATTGTGAAAAGAAACACACTTAGGTTATGTTAAAAAGACCCCTCGCCCACCAACCAAGTTGGTGGCATGCTTCATCATTGTGGTCCCACCCGAGACACCTAGCGTTTCACAGGTGTGCTGCGACACCTGATTACAGCAGAGCAGGTTTTGTCATTTTTACCACACATACTGGTTGGATTTGGCACGAGGGTGAGTGATAGTTCAGTTGATCAAATTTTATTAACAAGAGGTTTCACAAAAATGAAATGCACTGTTAATAACTGTAAGGCCAAAAAACTGAACCAATGATTCACAGCTCGTGTGCTGTAAAGCCACGACAAGGCACCAACCGTTTTACAGTCCATTCACACACCTTTCATACATGACACGCACAAGAACATTCACGCCGCCAGCACGGGTCAGCACATTACAACACTCGCATCGACAGACAGCGCCATTCAAGGGCCCATCACTTACATATGCCCACATGCTTGGTACAGCAATCACTTCTTTTTGTTTTAAAAACAAAGAAACCACTAACTAATTAGAAATAATTACAAAACTACAAACACAAAAGCTCTAACTAAGTACATGACAGAAATGCCAACCATGAAACTGAACACATGAAAATATAAAACAGGCAGTTTACACTCATGGTAGTTTCCAGTAATTCTTCTGGGTGTGGTAATTCTTGAAACAACCACCCACACACAGCCCAGGCTTTGAAGGACAATCTGGGCAGTCAATTCGAGTCTCCCTCCAGATACCTCTTCGAGCACAGACTCTACATTTCTTTGCTGGAAAGTCTTTTTTGGGCATGGGGGGAATGTGCTCAGCGAAGTGGCGAACTTCCAATCTAGCCACATCCTCCACCACTGCTTCTCTACGAACTGTTGCCTGTTCAACCACAATAAGGCTCTCTATCACTCACTCCTGAAATTTCACAAATGTCATCTTTGACTCTGGAGACCTATCCTTAAATACAATAAAAGCATTAAAAGTTGCCAAGTGGAAGAGGTGAATTGCTAACTTCTTATACCAAACGTAAGACTTATGAATAGCAGTATAAGGTTCCAACCTCTGATCAACTCTATCTACACCTCCTGTGTGCTTATTATAATCTAAAATGCACACAGGTTTGCGCACTTCAGCATCCTGGCCCCAAACAGTCATGGCGGAAGTACTTTCAACATGGATGGTACTTAGCATGTAGACATCCCTCCTGTCTGAAAATTTCAAAACTAGCAGCTCATCATTCCGCAAGGCACTGCACTGTCCCCACTCAAGTTTTTTACAGACTAGCTCCCTTGGATAGCCTTACCTGTTACCTGTAAAGACTCATCCACAGCTATTTCTTTGCCTGGAACATAGACCTCTGAAAACTGATCTACAAAATGATCAAGGACAGGCCTAATCTTAAAAAGATGGTCAGAATCAGGGTGATCTCGTGGCAAGGCTAAAGCATTGTCAACAAAGTGCAGCATCCTAAGAAGAAGCAAATACCGATTACGACTCATGGTTGCAGGAAATATAGCTGTTGCCATCAAGGGACTAGTAGACCAATAAGAAAACCAGTGATGGCTTCCTTATCAACCCCATCAAAAGAGTCAAACCCAAAAACCTTTTCATCTCTTCCAAATTAGAGTGTGGCCTAAGTCTAGCAGCGTTGTCCCTCAAATACTGCTCCGCATACAAATTAGTCTGTCAACAATCTCTTCCAAAAACACATCATCCATAAATAAGTCAAAGAAATTGACAGGCAAAAAGTTCTCCGTATTGACTCTAAACCCCGGGAGACCAGTAAAGGCAGGCAACTCTGGCTGCTCCATGTTTGGGGCAACCCAGAGTTCAGGTCTTCTAACGGGAAACCTTTCAGCCCCACTTTGCTGCACTAATGTCACATCAGTGTCCTCCTTTAAAAAAAGGCCCTTCATCTGCACTGAGAGTGGCTTCCTCATCAGAAGATTCCTCTCCGACAGAAACTTCACTGCCAGAATCTCTCACTTCCTCCTCTGCCTCAGATGCAGAGTCAGTCTCATAATCATGATCAGACAATGACTCAAAAAGCATACCAACAACCTGCTGAGGGGTCATCCTGCGGCTAGCCATGATCCTTCCTACGAAAAGTAACTAGACAAATGCACCACCAACAACCCGCACTGTGTAAGATAAGTAATAAACAAAGTGTGGCTTTATATAAAGAGTTATGTACTGAAAAACGCTACCGCTCACTTAATGGAAAAACCTACTCACCAGTAACTACTCTACACAGACACAGCAATCCCCAATGATATCCCACTAAAAAGAAAGAAAGAAAAGCAAATTAGAAATAAGACAACACAAAATTGTGCACAAGTCTAAGGACAATTTCACACACAATCATGCATTTAGTACACCACCTACAAATATGTCATTCATGCATGGCAACAATACTCCTTTGGAGTAAATTGTTTTTACTTACCTAAAACATGCAACTATGCAAACCGCAAGTCAACCCCTGCCAAAACCGCAAGGAGCCACAGCAAAGAAAGCAAAAGCTTTGAACTAGAACAAAAAGGAGAAAAATAAATTATCACAAATTCAAATACTTTGCCAGTTGACAAACACCCCACCATCAAGCATTTAGAAATTGGTGCCTAAGTGGATTCTGCCCCCGATAGGGGCAGATGGGCCTAAAAAAATAGGCCTATCTGCCCAAAGAGGGGCAGAAAATACCTTTAGTAGTGTGTCCCCATGGGGAGCGACCCTTACCTAATGGGCCACCCCCCAAACAAAAACACACACACACACACACACACACTATCCCTGGTGCCTAAGTGGCAGAAATAGCCACCAGTTCTATGTCCCGCTTGGGAGGCGACCCTTTCCCAAGGGGGTGCCCCCCATACAGAAATATAGAAATAAAAAAATCCCTGGCGTTCCGGTGCTTTCTGCCCATTTGGGGGCAGATCAGCCTAAAAATAATACGCCGCTCTGCCCCCAAGGGGGACAGAAATGGCCATAAATAATATCCCCACTAAGAGGAGCGACCCTTGCCCAAGGGGCCACCCCCTCAATCCAATAAACACACTCACATTATCCCTGGTGCCTAAGTGCTTCTGCCCCCCCTTGGGGGCAGATGGGCCTAAAAACAAAATAGTGCGATCTGCCCCCAAGGGGGGCAGAAATGGCCAACAGTTCTATGCCCTTCACAAAAATAAACAAATACAAAACATCCCTGGTGTTCCAGTGGTTTCTGCCTCCTTTGGGGACAGATCAGCCTAAATGTAATAGGCTGGTCTGCCCCAAGGGGAGGGGCAGAAATGGCCATAACACATATGCCCCCTAAAGGGGAGAGACCCTTGCCTAAGCTCCCCAACACACAGAAAAACACAGAAAAAAAAAGAACATCCGTGGCGTCTAGTGGGCATTCCTGCTACCCGATCGCATTAGGAATGCTCAAAGAGACATGGGGGGAAAAGAAAACCCTTTCCTTTCCCACAATGCCTCTTTGTTTGAAACCCCCCACCCGCCGGAGGAGAAACTTACCTGTTTCTCTGGATCGCGCACTGGAAGCAAATGGCTTCCTGCGCGACCGGCACCCTGTAATGATGTCAACACAATGGCGTGATTAGGCGGGGTGGGGGAGGCGGGGGTGTGAGTGGAAGGGCTTTCCCTTCCATCCCTGCCTTGGGGGGTGGGAGGGAAGCCCAGGGAGGGAGCGCTAGTGCTCCCTCCGAGCTCATGTCCGAGGACGTAATGGTTACGTCCTTGGCACAGAAGGGGTCAAGAGTTCAAATGATTATTGCTGTTTTACCCTCCACTCAAATGTCATTATTTTCTTCAACAGTGCTCTCAGTGGGTCAAACTTTTGTAGCATAGTCCTCCACAAATTTTGCATAGAACTCTTTTAAGCCTAAAAAAGACAATAGTTGTTCCTTAGTAGTAGGTGCAGCAGCATTAACTATAGCTCCCACATGATTTATTTGAGGTTTGATGCCCTCCTCTGAAATTTCATGGAACAAATATTCAACAGCTTTTCTCTGGGAACAACATTTGTTCAATCTTACAGTTAAACCCTTCTCCTGTAGCCTATTTAATACTGCATGTGAATTATTATCATGATCTGACACCTGTAGAATGTACTTGAGTAATGAGGAAAAAAGAGAAGAAGAAGAAAAGAAAATGATGTATATGTATTTTTTTTTCTTTTTAACTGCTTGTTGATAGGTGTGCCTATCACCCTAGTAAATCTTTGACAGGCCATGCAAGAGTAGCTGTCTCCAATAGGGTTAAATGAGAAATAACACACTCAGAGGTGGCAGCTAAAAGGAAATAAGATAAGGTCATTAGTACAAAAATGATTGCCAAAATGATTTCACTACTAGTATTTGCTTGAGAATAACGTGGGCTTCCTCACAGTTATTTAAATCTTGCCCAGCCTAAAATATCCACCACAGATACATCACATGCGTGTGGAATTATGGGAAGGTAGGCCTCCATTGATGATACTGTGGCAGAGATTCTATCAATATGCCAATCGCAAAAATAGCATTAAATCTTGGACTGCCACCTCACCTGAACAAATCCTCCTCAAAAGATACTGCTTTGAAGGAGCCGCAACTCCCACAGCGAGGTATAATGTAGTCCAATTATCACGCTGTCTGCGAAGAATGAACACTTCCTCCATACTCCCACTAGTCGCCAAATGGACGTAGCAGCCTTGAAGAAAAGAACAGAGACTGCTGATGCAGGTAAATGTTTATTATATGAGAGAAGGCAGCTTAACAATCGCCCATATATATAACATCACAGTGGAGTCCCATCTAATGGTGACCACAAGCATTTCACAGATTCTCCCCAACATTCTCAACCTATGTAATGCTGGTAACACTATAAAAGCTTAAGGGAACTAGTTTTGAGTCTATGCGATGGCTCAACATCCTGTGATTCTGGTTAAAGTGCTTCACTTCCCCAACCCTATAAACAATGAATGGTGACTGTGTAACGTAAGGAGTGCTCATAAAAAGTGCTCCTTCGGGTTGCCTGGCTCTTATATAAAAAGTGAGAAAAGGTACACAAAGAGGTAAAAGCAAAGCCTTATCATAAGGAATGGTTCAATTACTTACTGTAATCTTAATTACCCCGATTCATTGCCCTCCTTGTCCCAGACCTAACAACATGAGGCGGCCTCAACTCTGACAGGACGTTACCCCCTCATTCTATGTTCTCCTTGTCCCAGGCCTCACAACATAAGGCTATACCAAGGCCCAAGAAATGCACCAACAATTATTTGTTGCAAAAATGTTTATTGACTAAACCAACAATTACATAATAGCTGACTTTAAAACAGCTGACCGAAAATTGTCCTCAAACAAATTAAGTCTGTGATGTTTAACAGCGTCCAGGTGGATGCTGAACGTATTTCCTGAACAGAAGCCACACCCATCTCTGAACAAGGCACATAAACTGCTCTGGTTGATCTACCTTGAAAGGAAGTGGGAGCCAGTTCATCTAGGGATTTATATGCCTGTGCGAAAGCTTGTCTGACCCAACTACTAATGGATTAGGGTTTAGTCTTTTTGCCTTTAATGACTGAACCGTAAGAAATGAAAAGTGAGGAAGAAAGATAAAATTCCTTTGCTCAAGCAAGAAAAATTGTAAAAGACCTTTAAACACCTAAAGAATAAGGCAACTCAGGATCTGACTTGGAAAATAGAGGTAACAAATTGTTGTGACAAATGGAAATGAGAATCACATTTTGGGACAACCTTGGGATCAAGCTTCAAAAGAACTTGTTCTGGAAAAAACACAAATATGGGAAAATTGTCATCACTGTCCCCAATTCATCCAACCTCTTGGCAGAAGTAATTGCCACCAACAAAGCAGTCTGAACCGAAAGCTATCACAATTCTGCCTGTTCCAAGGGTTCAAATGGAGGTTGTTGTAAACCACTTTAAACAAGAGAAAGGTTCCAAGAAGGTACAATATCCTGAACAATATGTTTCCTTAATCAAGACCCCTTCAATAACTGAACTACCAAAGGTGTAATTGTAGCCAAGCCCTTCCTCATTTTAGTAACCTTGATAGCTGCCCACTGAGTGAGAACGGGTGAAGGAGCCAAACACTTTAAGAATCCCTCTCTAATAAAGTCCAGAATTTGAAAAGGCTCAACTGTTGATGCATTAAAACCTTTCAAGGCACAACAATTAGGGAAGGCATTCCAATTTTTTTGTAAGAACGTAAAGTAGAAGGCTTTCAAAACAAGTGAATTTCCAAAGCCACTGAACTAGAACAGCTCAGATTCTCAAAATCTAACTGCTCAAGAGATAAGCCATCAACCTGAGACAAGCCAATTGATGAAGTGGTAACAATGGGAATTAGAGAGGTGATGGCTGCACTGAAAGGTGCAGAAAGTGACCCTTTGACATGGAAAGCGCAAACCAGGGGTACCTTGGCCAGAAAGGAGCCACTAGCAACATTGTGCTTTTCTTTGTTTGAATCTTCTGAAGCACCTCAGGAGGATGGGAATCCAGGGAAAAACATAGTTTGGAAAGAAATCATTCTTAAAGTCTCTATACATAAATACTGGTTTAAGTATCTTAGATTTAGGACAGGCCTATGCCGATCATCTACCATGTGCACTAAAAACATAACAGGATAAAACCCTACTTCCTTATGGTCCAAGGCAACGGCAATCACCTATTTTTTCTCCACTAATGTCTCTATTCCTAGTTACATTGCTTGAGCTTTGGAACTGTTTCTTGGAAATGGCGTAGGCACAAAATGATGACAAGGCGAGGTTTGGTTGAAAGGTATTTTGTATTAGTGCTTCACAGCATAAACTACCCATTGGTCTGTGACACACTCCGTCCATCAAAGATAGAATCCTGGCCACTGGAGCCACTGAGTCAGGTTTGAGAAGTGAACGTGACCCCCGACCACAGGCCCAGCCAGGTGAGGGAAAAAATACTTTTCCTGTGAAGTCTGAGGAGTGTGTTTAAACATGAAAGACTTCTTTCCTGTACCCAACTTAACCCCTTCTGTGCCATACGTCCTGCGGCACAGTGCTTGTGTGCCCATGACGTAACCATAACGTCCTGGGCACAGAGCCCAGGGGGGGCGCTAGCGCTCCCTCTCTGGGTTTCCCGCCCACCCCCCCAAGGCAGGGATGGAAGGGGAAGCCCTTCCCCTTCCACCCCCGACCCCCCAACCCCCGTGACGTCAGCGCGATCGCGCGGTGACTATCACAGAGGCCTCCTCCCATCAGCATTTCTCTTCCGATCACGTGGAGAAGACTGAGAGACTTCAAAGGGAAGGAAAGGAAGTCTCTCAGAGCATTTCAAAAGCCGGATTGTAAAGTAATCCCGCTTTTGAAATGCCCACTAGACACCAGGGATTTATTAATTACAGGAAACTGGCATGAGGGGAGCGAAAGCACTAGACACCAGGGAGGTTTTTTTTTTGTGTGAATTTCACGCAAGAGGAGCGACTCCTTAGGCAAGGGTCGTTCCCCTGGGGGGCACATTTATTTTAGGCCATTTCTGCCCGCCTGGGGGGCAGATCAGCCTATTTTAATTAGGCTGATCAAACCACTAGGCACCAGGTATTTTTTTGTTGTTTTACAGATGGGGAGCGACCCCTTAGGCAAGGGTCGCTCCCCTGGAGGGGCAAATTGTATTTAGACCACTTGATCGGCCAATTTTAGGTCAATCTGCCCCCAAAGGGGGCAGAAACCACTAGCCACCGGGGATCTTTTTTTTTGCGCCAATGTTACGCAAGGGGAGTGACCCCGTAGGCAAGGGTCGCTCCCCTGGAAGGTGGGGGAGGCAGAGGGGCAAATTTATTTTAGGCCATTTCTGCCCCCCCGGGGGCAGATCGGCCTATTGTTATTAGGCCGATCTGCAGAAACCTCTAGGCGCCTGGGCAAATGTTATTTTTGTGGTATTTTTTTGTTTGTTTGTTTTTTTAGAGGTGGGGAAAGACCCATTACGCAAGGGTCGCTCCCCTGGGGGGCAAATTGTATTTAGACCATTTCAGCCCCCCTTGTGGGGCAGATCGGCCAATTTTAGGTCAATCTGCCCCCAAGGGGGGCAGAAGCCACTAGGCACCGGGGATAGTTTTTTTTGCGCCAATGTCACGCAAGGGGAGCGACCCCGTAGGCAAGGGTCGCTCCCCAGGGGGTGGGAGGTCAGGGTGGCAAATATATTTTAGGCCATTTCTGCCCCCCCCCGAGTGCAGATCAGCCTATTGTTATTAGGCCGATCTGCCCCCAGGCGCCAGGGATAAATTTTTGGGGGATTTATTTTTGTTTTGTTTTTTAGAGGTGGAGGGGGAGGGGGGATTTATTTTAGGCCTTTTCTGCCCCCACTGGGCAACCTCTAGGCGCCAGGGATAAAAAAAAATTGTGGGGTTTTTAGAGGTGGGGAGCGACCCCTTAGTCAAGGGTCGCTCCCCTGGGGGCAAATTGTATTCAGACCATTTCTGCCCCCCTTGGGATTTTTTGTTAGGCCAGTCTGCCCCCATGGGGGCAGAAACCACATAGGCACCAGGGATTGGTGTGTGTGTATGCAAGTGTTTTCTTTAGGGGGGCAGCCCCTGGGGTAAGGGTCGCTCCCCATGGGGACACATTACTGTTGGCAATATCTGCCCCCAGTTGGGGGCAGATGGGCCTATTTTTGATAGGCCCATCTGTCCCCAAGGGGGGGGGGGGCAGAAAGCCCACCAAAGGCCAGGGAAGTTTTTTTTTCAAAAATAAGATGGCCATACCCCCACCCCAAATAAATGGGGCCAAAGTTGTTCTGCCCACCAGTGGGCAGATGGGGCAATTACCCCTGATCCAGACCCCGGGGGGGCAAAAAGTCTACTAGATGCCAGGGAATTTAAAAAAAATAAAAAATATTGGGGTGGTGGCTACCAATCAGTATGGGTGGCCTGGTTATGCCCCACCTCAACTGAAGGGGGTAACAGTCTTTCAGCTCTCCCCCGCACTCTAAAACATCTTACCCCACAGCAAGCAAGAAGACATTTGATTATTTTGGGTTTTAGTTTTACATTTGGGCCCTGAGAGCTTGGCTTACTCTCAAAATCGTCCCACTTGGAATGGTGAGGGCTGCACTTTATGGACTTTGGGACGCTGCCATGTAGAAAAATCCACAAGACCTAGACATATCTGAACACTAAACATCTGGGTGATTCCAGGGTGGTGTGTTTCACATGCACCCGCACCATTTTTGTACGCACAATCCCCTGCAAACCTCCAACTTTGCTGGAAATCACACATTTTTCCCATGTTTTTGTGATGGAACCTTCCGGGAACTGCAGGAATCCACAAAATTCCTACCACCCAGCATTGTCTCATCTATACCGATAAAAATTCTGCTGCACTTGTCAGCCTAAAAATGTTTTTTTGCAAACTGCCCTTTTGGACCCCCTTTGTTCTCCCTCAATATCAACATGTTTTTGGCTCTTCCCTTTCACAAGCACTTGGCCCACCTACACAAATGAGGTATAATTTTTACCAGGAGACTGAGGGGAACATTGGGTGGTATGAAAAGTGTCCCAGTGCGGTGATCCCACACAGAAATGTGGGAAAAATTTGATTTTGTAGCTAAATTTGAGGTTTGCTGAGGATTCTGGGTAAGAAAACATTGGGGGATCCACGCACCTCACTGGACTCCCTCGGGTGTCTAGTTTTCAGAAATGTCTGGGTTTGGTAAGTTTCCCTTGAAGGCTGCTGAGCCCAGGACCAAAAACGCAGGTGCACCCCTGCAAAAACAGGTAGTTTTGTATTTGATCATTTTAATGTGTCCAGTTAGTGTTTTGGGGCATTTCCTTTCGCGGGCATTAGGCCCACCCACAAAAGTGAGGTACCATTTTTATCGGGAGACTTGGGGGAACGCTGGGTGGAAGGATATTTGTGGCTCCTCTCAGATTCCAGAACTTTCTGTCACTGAAATGAGAGGAAAATGTGTTTTTTTGGCCAAATTTTGAGGTTTGCAAAGGATTCTGGGTAACAGAACCTGGTCAGAGCGCCACAAGTCACCCCATCTTGGATTCCCCTAGGTGTCTAGTTTTTAAAAATGCGCTGGTTTCCTAGGTTTCTCCAGGTACCGGCTGAGCTAGAGGCCACAATCCACAGGTAGGCACTTTGTAAAAAACACCTCTGTTTTCTGTGAAAAAATGTGATGTGTCCACGTTGTGTTTTGGGCCATTTCCTTTTGTGGCCACTAGGCCTACCCACACAAGTGAGGTACCATTTTTATCGGGAGACTTGGGGGAATGCTGGGTGGAAGGAAATTTGTGGCTCCTCTCCGATTCCAGAACTTTCTGTCACTGAAATGAGAGGAAAAAGTGTTTTTTTGGCCACATTTTGAGGTTTGCAAAGGATTCTGGGTAACAGAACATGGTCAGAGCCCCACAAGTCACCCCATTTTGGATTCCCCTAGGTGTCTAGTTTTAAAAAATGCACTGGTTTGCTAGGTTTCCCCAGGTGCCGGCTGAGCTAGAGGCCACAATCCACAGGTAGGCACTTTGTAAAAAACACCTCTGTTTTCTGTGAAAAAAATGTGATGTGTCAACGTTGTGATTTGGGCCATTTCCTTTTGTGGGCGCTAGGCCTACTGACACAAGTGAGGTACCATTTTTATCAGGAGACTTGGGGGAACGCTGGGTGGAAGGATATTTGTGGTTCCTCCCAGATTCCAGAACTTTCTTTCACCGCAATTAGAGGAAAGATTTCTTTTGGGCCAAATTTTGAGGTTTGCAAAGGATTCTGGGTAACAGAACATGGTCAGAGGCCCACAAGTCACCCCATTTTGGATTCCCCTAGGTGTCTAGTTTTTTGAAATGCGCTGGTTTGCTAGGTTTCCCCAGATGCCGGCTGAGCTAGAGGCCACTATCCACAGGTAGGCACTTTGTAAAAAACACCTCTGTTTTCTGTGAAAAAATGTGATGTGCCAACGTTGTGATTTAGGCCATTTCCTTTCGTGGGCGCTAGGCCTACCCACACAAGTGAGGTACCATTTTTATCGGGAGACTTGGGGGAACACTGGGTGGAAGGAAATTTGTGGCTCCTCTCAGATTCCAGAACTTTCTGTCACCGAAATGGGAGGAAAAAGTGTTTTTATGGCCAAATTTTGAGGTTTGCAAAGGATTCTGGGTAACAGAACCTGGACAGAGCCCCACAAGTCACCCCATTTTGGATTCCCCATGGTGTCTAGTTTTAAAAAATGCGCTGGTTTGCTAGGGGTGCTGGCTGAGCTAGAGGCCACAATCCACAGGTAGACACTTTGTAAAAAACACCTTTGTTTTCTGTGGAAAAATGTGATGTGTCCACGTTGTGTTTTGGGCCATTTCCTTTTGCGGGCGCTAGGCCTACCCACACAAGTGAGGTGCCATTTTTATTGGGAGACTTGGGGGAACGCTGGGTGGAAGGAAATTTGTGGCTCCTCTCAAATTCCAGAACTTTCTATCAACGCAATGAGTGGAAAAGGTGTTTTTTTGGCCAAATTTTTAGGTTTGCAAAGGATTCTGGGTAACAGAACCTGGTCAGAGCTCCACAAGTCACCCCATCTTGGATTCCCCTAGGCGTCTAGTTTTTAAAAATGCACTGGTTTGCTAAGTTTCCTCAGGTGCCGGCTGAGCTAGAGACCAAAATCCACAGGTAGGCAGTTTGTAAAAAACACCTCTGTTTTCCGTGGAAAAATTTGATGTGTCCACGTTGTGTTTTGGGGCATTTCCTTTCGCTGGCGCTAGGCCTACTCACACAAGTGAGGTACCATTTTTATCGGGAGACTTGTGGGAACGCTGGGAGGAAGGAAATTCATGTCTCCTCTCAGATTCCAGAACTTTCTGTCACCGGAATGGGAGGAAAAAGTGTTTTTTTGGCCAAATTTTGAGGTCTGCAAAGGATTCTGGGTAACAGAACCCGGTCAGAGCCCCACAAGTCACCCCATCTTGGATTCCCCTAGGTGTCTAGTTTTCAAAACTGCACAGGTTTGCTAGGTTTCCCTAGGTGCCGGCTGAGTTAGAGGCCAAAATTTACAGCTAGGCATTTTGCAAAAACAGCTCTATTTTCTTTGTGAAAATGTGATGTGTCCACGTTGTGTTTTGGGGCATTTCCTGTCGCTGGTGCTTGGCCTATCCACGCAAGTGGGGTACCATTTTTATCGGGAGACGTGGGGGAACACAGAATAGCAAAACAAGTGCTATTGCCCCTTGTCTTTCTCTACATTTTTTCCTTCCAAATGTAAGACAGTGTGTAAAAAAGACGTCTATTTGAGAAATGCCCTGTAATTCACATGCTAGTATGGGCACCCCAGAATTCAGAGATGTGCAAATAACCACTGCTTCTCAACACCCGATCTTGTGGCCATTTTGGAAATAGAAAGGTTTTCTTGATACCTATTTTTCACTTTTTATATTTCCGGAAATGAATTGCTGTATACCCAGTATAGAATAAAAACCCATTACAAGGTGCAGCTCATTTATTGGCTCTGTGTACCAATGGGTTCTTTATGAACCTACAAGCCCTATATATCCTCGCAACCAGAAGAGTCCAGCGGACGTAACGGTATATTGCTTTCAAAAATCTGACATCGCAGGAAAAAGTTACAGAGTAAAACGTGGAGAAAAATGGCTGTTTTTTTCACCTCAATTTCAATAATTTTTTTATTTCAGCTGTTATTTTCTGTAGGAAACACTTGTAGGAACTGCACAAATGACCCCTTGCTGAATTCAGATTTTTGTCTACTTTTCAGAAATGTTTAGCTTTCTGGGATCCAGCATTGGTTTCTCACCCATTTCGGTCACTAACTGGAAGGAGGCTGAAAGCACAAAAAATAGTAAAAATGGGGTATGTCCCAGTAAAATATCAAAATTGTATTGAAAAATTGGGTTTTCTAATTCAAGTCTGCCTGTTCCTGAAAGCTGGGAAGATGGTGATCTTGCCACCGCAAACTCTTTGTTGATGCCATTTTCAGGGGGAAAAACCACAAGTCGCCTTCTGCAGCCTTTTTTTCCCATTTAAAAAAAAAAAAATCACTGTATTTTGGCTAATTTCTTGCCCTCCTTCAGGGGAACCCACAAAGTCTGGGTACCTATAGAATCCCTAAGAGGTTGGTAAAAAAGGACGCAAATTTGGCGTGGGTAGCTTATGTGAACAAAAAGTTATGAGGGCCTAAGCGCGAACTGCCTAAATAGCCAAAAAAAGGCTTGGCACAGGAGGGGAAAAGGCCTGGCAGCGAAGGGGTTAAACGGTTGTAGAACCTTTGTCTCCCTGTCCCTTTTTCCACCATAAAATCCAGTTCAGGACCAAACAGTTTATGTTCTGTAAAAGGCAATATTTGGATCAAAGACCTCTGGGTGGCCTCCAGTTTTCATGATTTCATCGAAAGCATAATGTGACCAGCCACCGCAGCACCAGCCGAGGCTGCAGCAGCCCACAATCTATCAAAGGAAGCATCTAATACAAATTTGGCCACCAACTCCATTTTTCCCAGGAGTACAGATGGATCACCATTCTCCTGAATACAATCAAGGAGAGCTTGGAAGTCTTTTAAATGTTCTTGAGTTGCCTAGTCTGAAAGGTGCTGGCTATCAACTCAAAATTAGATGCAATATAGGATTGCTTAAAAGCAGTCTCAATCTTACGGTCCACCACATTTGGAAGAGTAGCCTCCTTTAAGACAAGATTAGAAGTTGATGCTATGGATGCAAGAATGGTATTAACTCTTGGGGTGTGAGGATCTTTCCCAAACTGTTTGAGTAAGTACCTTTTATTTAGGAAACATGGCACTGAACCCTTATAGGCTCCTTCCACTCCTTAGACACCAAATCCTTTTTAATGTTGTGAAGAGGTAGGCCGTTTGCTTCTTTACTGGTTTGCTATGAGTAAAACCCCTCCCTTTGAAGGGTTTAGCTTCAAACCCTACTGTTTCTCTGATGTGGACAATGAGATTTCACAACTGGGTACATTACACATATTTCCCTTTGCAATCCTCCTCAGGATTTTCCTCCTCAACTTGGGCGTTTTACCGTAGTCTCAGCAAGTGTAGAATCCACTGCCTCTTTTATAAGGGATTGGAGGTCAGCAGTAGTAATCTGCAAAATCCCTTCTTCCTCCTCCCCTGATTGCAGCTTTTTATGATGCCGCTTGCAAGTGCTTTTCTGTCTTCCATATTTGCAACAAGGAAGGAACACACTAGAGCAGTGTTCTTCCTGTTTAAATAATTGTTGTGGTGACAAACTTTCGTAAACTGCAACAGTTTATTACCATTAAAAAAAAACTGTGCAACCTCCTGCAGTGAGATTTGCATGCACTCGTGCTCCTACCACAGCCCACGATACCACTGCGTGGCTCCCAAACTGCCTGATTGTGATGCTGAAGGTAAGCTCCCATTTCCAGCCCAGTACAGGGACAGGGCGCACCCCATGATTGGAGTACTCTACATATCTCTACACGTTGCAATAGCAAAAAGGTAACCATTAAACAGTTTATGAGACTTTTAGAATTCAAAAACACAGAAACAGAGTGGCTTACCTCCATGCCTGAAGGAGACAGAAAAAATATACAGAATGCAAGAGAGAAGGGGTACTGTAGGCTGAGGTGTAGAAATGAAAGAAGGTTGCAAGACCTTTTGTTTGATGTGTGGGATAACTTCCTGTTGTTGTTAGATATGGAATGAGGAGGACGCAGAATGCCCTGGTTACTTACTGGTAATATTCATTACCCTTAGTTCATCTTGTCCTTATCACAGTCATTACCAGTAAGTAACTAGTGCTTTATCCCTACTTCCCTCATCCTTGTCCCAGTCATTAAAAGTGAGGTATATCAAAGCTGAAGTACTTTATCACTAAGAACTAAATGCCTTGATAATTCAACACACCAACCTTTAATATAAAACCACAAAGTAGAGGCAAATCAAAGTACAGTAATCCCAACTACTAAATACTCATAACCTGCATTCAACACACTAGTGTCAAACTTTAGGTGACAATCTGCAACAGATTTCAAATGGTAATGTCTCACATATGTGTGCTCTGAGGCACAAGTAGCTGCTCTACAAATTCCTTGGATAGAGACTCCCTGTAACTCTGCCCACGATGCAGCCATCGCCCTGATGGATCTGCCCTGGGCAGGAAGACTTATGTCCTGCTTCTGAAGGGTTAGGAGAATAGGAGATTTTAGCTGCCTGCTGAGGGCGATGGCAGATGCTTTCTTGCGTCTTCCAGATTGTCTGAAAGTCACAAATAAGTCATCAGTCTTTCTGTACTGTTGAGCCCTGTCAATAGAAATCAAAAGAACACTTTTAACATCAAGAGTACTCAACAATCATTTTATCGCATTAGAAAGGAAAGGAAAGTAAGAAGGTAAGATTATCTCCTGTGACCTATAAAAAGCAGAGTTAACTTTAGGTAAAAAGGTAGGATCAGCTTTCAACACTACCCTATCCTCAATAAATCTGAGGTAAAGAGGTGACCACTTCAAAGCCCTCAATTCCCCTACCCTCCAGGCTGATGTAATGGCCACCTCAGGTCAACACTGCACAATGGCTCAAAAGGGGAAACCTGTAAGGCCCTCAATGCTGAAGATCCCAGTATGGAGAGATGGGAACCGTACCAGGTTTTACTATTAAGAAGCTCTAAAACAACTAGTGATTAAAGATTCAGTTGTGGCCAAAGGTTCAGTAAACTCCCCAAAAACCTTAATAGCAAACTGATGAGCTCAAAGGATAGACACTGAAACATTTAAATGAAAACCGCCCAGAAGAAATTGTAAGACAGAGAAAAACTCACAAAGTGGAGCTAATAGACCATGTGAAGAGCACCATGTGTCGAAAGATTTTCAGCGCCTAGAATAAGCCTCGAGAGCAGAGAGACATCTAGAATTCGGAATTACCTCCACCAAGGAAGATCCTTCACTGAGAGAATGGATTTCTCAACCTCCAAACTGACAGTGTGAGCTGAGAAGGGAAAGGAGAGATTCTGGGAGAAGATGGAAATCTCAGACGTGCCCAAAGGGGAAGGAAGGCCAGGGACTTCCGAAGTTGAAACCAAGTTCCCCGGGGCCAAAAGGGAACCACAATGAGGAGCTTCCCCCCTCCAGGTGGAACTTCTGGAGAACCATCTGGAGTAATGGAAAGGGGGAAAAGCGTACAGAAGATGCCTCAGTCACTTGATCACCAATGCATTTATTTTCTAAGCTTCCTCTTCTGGACACCTGCCGCAATATCTGCAAAGTTGTTTGTTGGTTTTTGATGTAAGCAGATCCACAAAGGTGGTTCCAAAATGCCTGCAAATCCTCCAAAAGGTTAGTCTGGGCAGAGTTAATTCCTGGATGAAGGAAATTCCCTGCTCAGAGTATCTGCTGTCAGATTGTCCACCCCTCTAACATGGCCCACTGTTATGCCAAACAAGTTCTTCTCTGCTCACAGGCCCAGTTGGGTAGCGATCTGATTGAGGCTCTTGGACTGTGTGCTCCCTTGATGGTTTATTTAGGAGGATGTCACTGTATTGTTTGTCCTTATCAGAATATTCTTTAGCATCACACTGGGATGGAAGAACTTCACCACCCGGAAGATCACTATGAGACCTGGGACTCACCAGAAGGGACCACCTGAACTGACATGATTTGTCCTAAAGAGTGCCCCCCCCCAATGTTTGACACTGACATCTCTTGTGATGACCACAGGAGGTTCTTGATGCATAGCCATGCTCTTGGAAAGATTCCTAGTGTCCAACCACCAACTGAGATTAGCTCTGAGTTCCTGAAACACAGGGATGACCTTGGATAAGAGATCCCAAGGTGGGCACCAATGACCGTTGAGATGCCATAACAGAGTCAAAGTGTCTTGCCTAATGGACTGTGTGCACTGACGCCGCCACATGGGGCCCTGGGTTTCCAACTTAAGGCTGGCTGGGTCCTCTTCTCTTGATACCAAGTCCTGGAGGACAGATTGAAGATGACTCAGCCTCTGTACTGGTAAAAATACTTTTGCAGGGTCTGTGCAGAAGTGAGCCCCTATTAAGCCCAGGTCCTGAGTTGGGGTTAGCTGACACTTGGGAAGATTGAGAAGAAACCTCAACTGAATCAGAGTCAATTTCGTTTGCTCCCAAAACATCAGCAAATTATCCTTTGATGCAGTATCCATCATCCAATTGTCTAGGTATGGAAAGACCGGTATCCCCAGCGAATGGAGATGAACCACTACTGAAGTCAACACCTTCATGAACATTCTTGGGGATGACTTCAAGACGAAAGTAAGGACTTTGATCTGCCACTGCTCATCTTGTACTGCACGCCTCAAGAACCTGTGGTGAGAGTTGGCTATCGGAATATGGAGCTATGCACCATATCTAGAGTGATCATGAAATGAATCTGAGGGATTAAAGGAATAATTCTTTGAAGAGTCTCCATTTTGAAACTGATAGTCTTGATAAATGTGTTTTAGTATTTTCAGGTCTATCACCAACGGGTAACCTCCTGATGCCTTCAGAACCAGGAAGACAATGGAGTACACTCCTTGACTTCTTACTAGCCTTGGAACTTGGACAATTGCACCCTTTTTGTGAAGATCCAAGATTTCCTTGAGAAGAGCCTTCTTGGATGGATCCAGAGGCAACGGAGTATGAATGGCCTGTGTAGATGTCTATACTGTGACCTTCTGCAACTACCTGAAGAATCCACTTATCTGGAGAAATTTCCACCTATTGAAAAGTAAACTGCTGAATCTGACATCCGACCTGTAATTGTGAGCTCTCCATCTCGGCATAGTCAGGAATGCTGAACTTTGAAATTGGGATCTTGCTTCAGTAGGCGAAAATACTTAAAAGGTTTTTGGCTGAAACTTTGAGGGTTGCTCCTGATTCTGCTATCTACTCAAAGGTTGAAGAAAGGAGGATTTCCATTTCGAAGAACTGACCCCCCTCGAGGATTGCCGTTAAAAAGAGGAGGAATGTTTTCTTTTCATGGCTGCATGCCTGTGCCTCCCGTTGGGAGAAGACACCCATCCAAACAGAAGACCTCTTGATTCTCTGGTCTGTGCCTTGGCAAGTTGCTCCCACCTCGGAGACCAGAATCCTCCAAGGCCCTGCCAAGGAAGATTGCTGAGCCCCAAGGAATGTCTAGGCTCAGCAGAGTCCTCCCTTATCCTTGTCCAGAGTGCAGGAAACAAAGCAGGAGGAACCAAGAGTGGCAGCCGTCTTTATCGCACCTTGGAAGGATGGGTGGGCGGGCTTTGGGATCCTCCTGCTTTGTTCCTGGTGTGAGGTAACATGACCTCACTTTTAATGACTGAGCAGCTGCGGCACCTCTGTATTGGCAGAGGAGCGTCGCCCCACTTGCTCAGAGACAGAAACTGAAAAATAAAACAATATTTTATTATTATTTTATTGTTCAGCTGCTGGCTGAGCCAGCGTGAGCAGGGAGGAGCGGGGATGGGCCATGGGAGAGAGGAGGAGGAGTGGAGTGCACTTAAATGCCCTGTCAGTTTGGCCAGCTGTCTTAGGCTGGCCAAACAGACAGGCACACTTAGGTTTGTCCAACCCAGTTGTATTGCACAGCAAGGTTGGAGAAACAGCACAGACTCCCTGTGCCTGAGCGAGATGTAAACCAGCCCGCTCAGGCCAACCCCTGCGCTGCTTTCATGCTTGGTAAATACATAAGATCAGCACCGGGATTGCACAGGGAGTCTCTGATGCTGTCCCATGGACTACTGGGACCAGGAAGCAGAGGAGCGTGAGGCAGCCGGAAGCACCAGGTAAGTGTTTTTTTTTTTATTATTAAAACCCCCCTCGCCACGTGCTCCCCTCCCGTGCTCCCCCACACCCTCTCCACCTGCCCCACTAATTTTAAGTTGTGTCGGCCGCCACTTTGACTGAGACAAGGGACGAAGGGGTAATAAGGGGAAAATGTCGCATTGTAATAATCTGTGACAGTATAGGGTTCACATGAAAATTGTCTTCCCTCTTAGTTCACTAAAGGTTCATGTTTAAAACAGTGCTTATTTGTGCATGTTGTTGAAAACAGTGCTTATTTGTGCATGTTGTTTCCGGTGCAGAGCACCAACACTTATTTTTGAGGGTCGGCACTTACTCTTCTGCCTCAAGCATTTACTGCGAGCAAAAGACACATATGGGAAAGAGGGGGGGGGGGGGGGGGGGAGAAAAAAACAAAAAAGCGTCTCAATGGGAGAAATCAGAATGTCGCAGAAGTGAGCTGAAGGGGTAAGGGGTGGCTGTAAATGGATTGAAGAGGCCCGAGATGGCTTTAGGATTACTTTGCCTCAATATTCTGTGCTCGGATATTTAATTGCAGCAGCCACTTGATTCAGAGGAGACCTTTGGGCGCTGGCACGTTTTTTTGTATAAATTAAGCACTGGTTGGAAAGTTATCACTTTCAATAAGATACTTTTCTGTGCAGTGCTATAATGTGACGCGTGTATAACAAAGCTTGCACATGCTAAAGCAACAAACGTTTTTGAATTTTGAAGAGCGTTTATATTTTTTTACGTGATGCTTGGTCTATGATTTACACAGCAAACATTTGCAAGGCTCGGCTCGTGCACTGGCTTCAAGGTCCGAGAAAGGCCCTTAGCTCGACTGTGTTTCGACTCTCCGCCTTAATTTGTTGGCTCGCCCACCTTTAATTATAATGACTACATTATGCGATTCTAAATCTTCTGTGTGGGAACCCCACGGCAATTGCAACAAAGGGGCGTGTATTGTTCATGAGTCACATGCTGCGTATGTTTGAGCTCTGCGTTTGCTAAGACTGCTTATCTCTACAGAACATGTTACGGGCAGTTCTGTGTGGATAAAAATGTTTCATTGTTTAAAACATTCCTCCTTTATTGGGATGGTTTACCGGCACTTATCACCATTCCGCTCCCAGCTGTTCCTTCTTACATCGACACGTGTCCCTGCAGCAAACCTCTCTGAAATAAATCAACGCTCCATCGAGGGGCGGCCCTCCCAAAACTAGAAGGATGCACACACACTCTGATAAGCAGCACATACGCAAATTCACCAATAGGCCAATAGCGTTACACACCCTACGACGACCCTGGTAACGTCACAGAATTGATACCGTCTCTCACCCTTAACCTCTCACAGCTTCCTTTCCCGAGGGAGTAGGGCACCTGAAAGGACAGTAGAGACTACAGGCTAGATTATTTTTTTACTCCCTGTTCTTTTTGTGAACTCTTAAAATCTGGGACAGCAGGGGAACTCGAAGTCAGAGTTGGGTGTCTGCTACCCGCAATTGACGTCCATTTTAATGAGGGCGGTCTAATTACTCGGATGCCAGTACTAGAAGATCTTCTAGTTGTTTTCAGTGGGCGTTATTAAATTAGTTAACCTGCAGTGACTAGTACGTAATTGATTACCAGCAGCTATTTAGCCGTCCGGGGCTCTCCCTGACGAGACGCATTTAACTTTGAATGGGGGCTGACTGTTTTCTTATTTGCGACGCTCTCTTCTCGGCGAGGTGTCAAAAGCTTCTGCTGCAAGGACAAAGCTTGCTGGGGCCGCAGAATTACTCGGAGCGGCACTCGTCAGAGTAGTTTACGCCTTTCTGAAACCTTTTGGGCGAGCTTCAACAGAAGTGTCTGTAGTGAGGGGTGATGGAAGGACACATAACGTGGGGACTCTTGCATTTAGATCAACGCAATTGTACTTTGAGGACCATGAATGCAAAGCTTTGCAACATTTCAAATGGAACTGATGTCTGTTTATTTTCTGCAGTTTAACAGACCAAACTAGAGTGCTTTACATTAGAGCCAGTTTACATTACACAAGGTCAGTCTTATTGGCACGAGGGGATTAAGTGATATGCCGGGAATCATAGAATGTTGGGTGTCACCGAGACTCAAACCCGGTCCTGCAGTTTGAAAGTGGGGGTTCAGGGCAAGCGCCACCCCCTCCAGCAACGAATTTTAATGTTTTTCCAATCGTGTCGCTTTCATTAGTAGCGTCAAACAAGTTTTCTGTCAGTAGGGGTACATTATTGTTCGGACAGCGATTTCTTTTTTGCGGTTTTATGAAGACCATCACGTTCGTGTAATGACGTTTTGGAACCCTAAGAAGATGAGGCGACTCCACGTCACAATGACAAACTTTCCAGTCCTTGTCTGCTTGCAAATCCTTGTTTATCAGGTGTGTAAATCCAGTTCTTTCAATTGAATCAACAAGATTACAGCTTTCAGACTGCACAGGTTTGTTAATTTAAAGGCCAGGACTGGAAGAGGTGACATGGAGTCGCCTGGTGGTCCAACCCATTTCCTTCATGTTTGGTTGTTTCTAGGGGTGGATGGTGAACTCGGCTCACAGAGTTTGCTGAGCTTTTCCCACTCCGTGCTCCGCTTAAAGTGCGGAGTTGTGAAAAACTCTGTAGAGCAGAGTTTTTTCCCCCATTCGCGTTCGCCTGGTCACTACCGCTTGCGTTCAGAAACCTTCTGCTCGTCTTGAGGAAGCTGCAGCTCAAGTAGAAAATCTACTCAAGTGGCAGAAAAGAAGAAGTGCCCTTTTATGTTGCGCAAGGTGCCATTCGTGATGATTTTACAGCACAGACAAACCCCCGGCACTAAAAATCATTGCGAAAGGCGCAACCTTATGCACTCCACCACTTGCGGAACTCCGGGTAGTGCGGCGGAGTTTTACAGGAAACACCGTTAACTTCGCCCAGGGCTAGTTGTTTCGCATTTTAATACTTTTATGTTGTTTTTTACAGGTTAAGAGGCCCAGGTGGGTGCAAAGAAGTATAGCTCAGTTTCAGATAATCTCTGTGGAGGGAATCTGCAAAGGAAAATGCACTTGTTGACTATGTCAACCTGTTTGGCTATTGCCTAGTGATAACGTCCTCCTACTTCTGTAAGACCCAGAAAACAGGTACAGCATCAGAACCAAAAGCTTCCCTTACACAGAGAACAGGTACCACATTGCCATCAGCAGTACAGAACAGGTCCCATATGGCCATCAGCAGTGCAAGACATAAAAGCGGAAGGAGCAGGAGTGCGGGCTTCCATCCTTCAAACAACAGGTACTGTTTGAGCAGTGAACCTTCCATCACATACTCAAAATTTGCAGCAGAGGCACAGGTGGCCAGCCCTGGGTGGGAGATGAAGGAGAGAGGCATCCACGTAGGAGCTGCAAAGAAATAATCAACATGAGAGCGACTTAAATAATGAGCACTTTTTACCTGCGGTGCACGGTGAAGACCTGGGGTGTTATTACACAAATGCCCCAGGGGTGTATTATTGACATAGGCACAGAGGCAAACATGCTTTTAGAAGGCGCATTGAAAGTGCCCCACAAACAGGTGGCGCACTTTAAGTGTGCCTTCTAAATGCATCCCTCTAAACAGATGAAAGGGGATCCCATGGACCCCCGAGACACCTCCTTGCAGGGGCGTGCAGTCACTCACTGCACCCGCCTGCAAGGGGATCTCTAATCCCTTTAAAAAGTGCAGGCATGTTGCCGCCTGTAGAGACAAACAGAGCAGATTTTAAACAGCTGCTCCGAATTTCTCTTGATGCGCTGCCCTGGGGGGACCACAAGTTTGCGGATACCCAGTGGGCAACACATTCTTCTTGAATGGGTGCACTTTCCATATTTGCACCCAGCACACCTGCTTTAAGGTGCGCCGTGGAGCAAAACATGGAAAACGCACCCTCTCTGTAATACGGGTCCTGATTTGGTTGTGGAGCTGCAACACGCAATACTCTTTGGAGCATGCATGGAGTGGCTCCCATGATACTGACGTGGCCTAGGTGACCCTCAGCTCTGGATGGATTCAGAGGCACTGCTGCATATGGGTAGCCTATCCTGACATACCCCAGCTGGTCGAGGTGGGGTTTGAGGAGAGGGTTGTCAGGGTAGAAGCTGTTTAGGTCGGTCTAAATCCTGCCAACACAAGGTGCACTCTGCAGCAGGAATTGAACCTGGAATGCTCGTGAGTAGAGGGGGATGCTGGAGGTGGCTCTTCTAACAATAATATAGCACAAATGATTGGGGGTTGATTGTGTAACAGTTGTTGCTTGGGGAACATAGCAGTCAGACTGAGGCCACAGTGGGAAAATCTGTTCACCTACATCACCTTCATTTACTCGATTAATTGTTACCAGGGTCTTAAATATTTATCAAGTCAACACTGTCATTTTCTCTCTGCTAATGTCAATGGAGCCCAAATACCCTTACACAGTAAAGAGCATGGATAATATAGAGCAAGTTGCAGGCATAGCAGCTCCTCAGACCTAGTGCTTTGACAAGTGCTGGCACACTGTCTGTAGAGCATGACCTTCCTCTGCACACTCAAAGTCCACACCAGATCCATCAGTGGCATACAACATTATGACTCACAGCCTCCCATATCACACACAGTCACAGACATTGCACCCAGCTGTCAGTATCTTGGTGTGTTCCTGCTACATAAGTCCAGAGTACAAAGCAAAAGAATGAAAACAATGGGCAACAGTGCATCATTTCTAATCCTTAGGGATGCTGCAGCTCCCGATCCATGATGGTGAAACAGCCGTTTGTATACACGATATGAATGTTCAAGCACTGCACCCAAGGGGCTCTTCACTGCACACACTTGACAAAAGACGTCTTTCTTTGGCAACAATAAATATGTGCTGGTTTCAGCTATTGCCTGCCTGGAAGTCAGTCTTGAAAGATAGCCTTCTCTAATTGCTAAATTGGCACTACACTAAAATGCAAAAATGTTGTGCTTTTCACATCACCACCAGTAGACCTCACAGAGGTATTTTGATATGGTATGCATCACATGGCACACTATAGTGACATAGCAAGGACAGCCACGTAATTTATGTTACTACATCTAAATTACAACAATATAACCTTAAATCCAAGAAGTCCCAGTTCTGGGTGGTGTGGCAGTGCTTTGCAGCAAATACAATAACTTCACTCATGCTAACACCAGGCTATTGTGAGACTGGATGCAGAAGGTTTTATGGGTGGGGATGATGGAATTTTCTCCAGTGCTCTCTGTTGTTTATTGCTTAATATTGTTTTTATTGTTTTTAACTATTCTTAGAAGTAGGCAGCATCTGTGTAGATTTGACAAGGGACAAACGCAAGATTGAGAAAAAAAAACATCAAAGAAGAAGCATCCAAATGAGAGTGGCAGGAAAGTTGACAAAGTGGAAAGCAATGGGCAAGCTCCAAGCCCCTGTATGCTCTTGTTAAGCCCATACTATGTCTTCCGCAACAAGACAGCTTCAGCTGCCTGGAAGGCTACATCTAGAAGTTGGTGTTCTGAAACTCTTCTCCACACTCCTCTGGTTTGCCCTACTACTACCCTTCAATAATAATATTAAAAAACAGCTTTTTACATTGCAGTTTAACCCCACACCAATGTTCCCTCTAATTATTTTCTATGTGTGCGGGCCAGTATGTTTATGGACACCCTTTTCTCCACTGTGTGCAGAATCAAAAGTAGTTAGTAGCTCTATCCAAGCGATTGTGGTGAATGAGCCCCCACTTTTTAGAACTTCTGCTATCAGAGAGGAAGGAATGTATGTGTCAAAGGCAGGAGAATAGAGAGACCTAGGGCCATATTTACAAGGAATGACACATCAATGTGTTGCAGCAGTGATGTGTACAAATCACTTGCACTGCATCAAGACAGCTTAAGATGCCATGGATGCGTCATATTTACAATATGGCGCACCATGGCGTAGGGTCAGAAATACTGATGCATCTGAGGGAAGGATGCCACAACACATCTGTCCGAAAAATGATGCATTGCTGAAGTTGGGTTTAGAACCAGCAAATATTCAGCAATGAGTCAAAAACACATAAGCGATGAGTCCATTCTAACTGATGCAAGTAGGACCAATGTAATAGAATATGTAATGGTGCAAAAGTCACCTATTACTCTATTACATTGGTCCTGGAAGCAAGACAGAAAAGGATGGAGCATTGTTATGTGTCACTTTACAGTGGGCATAGTCTACTTATTTGTACGTATATACCTAAGTATTTGTGACATATTAAGTAACAGTGTAATCTGACTGGACACAAGTACATGTTGTAATTTCTAGTGGGAAAACATGTGTTACCTACCTTATGTTTGTACCTACCTGTTGTGCTTAGGGGTGCGCTTGTCTGGACTTTGGGACCCATTCCCATATGGAGGTGTGACAATCCTGGCCTGTTACTTCCATGGAGTACACAGAGTCATAATGCACTACTGCAGTCAATGTTAATATCTCAGGTGCCATGGTCCCGGGTTAGTCAAGGGGTCCTACAACATTGTTACATGTCTATGCTTACTACACAGTGAAAGAATGCGATTTACTTATTATAGTGTGTTAAGTGACTTCAGCTGGTCAGATTCATAGTAGAAAGCCACTGCGTCATTTCCTACGTCTGGGTTGAAGAGGTGTAGGAATTTAGATTCACTTCAGGCTTAGCGCTATGCATCTCAAAGATGCGTCACACATTGAAAAATGTGTAAATATCACTGCGTCAGTCCTAAGTGGGTTTTTATGAGGGAACGCCTCCCCTGCATACATTATAAACTGCGTTGCACAGCCGGTTCCAGCGCAGGTATTTTTTGACGCAGGCCTACAAAAACTGATGTATTGGGCATAATGCGTAATTTTGTAAATATGGGGCTGTAGGAGGCTGGCCTGGCTTATAGTGGGTACCTTGTGGTACTTACACCTTGTAGGAGAAAACTACTACAAAAGCTACTAAGATAGCCATGAAGATACCATCATCTTCACGTACCAATACTGTGGTCTGAAATGATACTAACTATATATGGCTGACCAGTTGTATATTTATGATATCAGGCTACTCGATTTAGGTGCTCAATTGCAAGTAAAAAAATCCTATTACATAGTTGATACAAACTTATTTTACAAACATAAATACTTTATTATTCCATGATGATACAATCATAAAAAATATATACATTAAATCAAAAATATAAAAAAAACATACATACAAAGCACCTAAGTCAAACATACCACATAAACATTGGATTATTTAGGTAAGAAAACGTGTCTTATTTACAAGTGAACCACCACATTAAAAAACTAATTCAAATAATGTGATTGAAACAATTCAGAGTAATAAGAATATACAGATATAAATTATTCTAGTATATTAGTCTTAATGATCTGATACACAGCCAAAAAAACAATATGAGCATGGTTCTGTCAAAGTGATACCATAGGGACCGAAGGCCTACGCGCGTTTCGGTGTTATAGAATATAGTAAACAACCTTCCTCAGGGCCGTTCCCAGTGGTACTAATGTATAATACTCGAATCTTGGCAGCCAAATCTTCTGGTCAGATCAATTGTAAATTTGTAGTGTTCTTTTTGATAATGTAGTCCAGAAATCTAATAAGGAAATTGATTTATATGAACATTTGGTATAAAATTCTCATGCTAGTTATCTAGTGGTCACCTCTGTAGGCATGACATGTGTATCTCTACCAACAGTGGCATATTGTCTTGTCAGAAATGCGTGCCCAAAAAAAGTAAAATGAGTTTTATATAGTGTTGTTAATGGAAAAATACATAGATCGTAAAGTGTAGGATATACACATATATAAACTGAAATTACTTAGTTAGAAGACATAAAGATGGTTCATGTAATATTGATTACTGCAATGCATACCAGGTACCGTTAAAGGTTCCAATGATTAGTATGTCATCAGTGATGGGTGTCTTATATTAATCCACTTCTATACCTTAGTTCCCTTCTAGTGAGAACATGCAGCTTGATACATGCAAAATAGTGAAAATGATAGATTTTAATACAGACAGACCTTATTTGGAGAGTCTTGTCTAACGTTTTTATAAGCTATTAATTCTTCTGACCATAGCTGCTTCGCTGCAGGACATGATGCTACCTATTATAATACAAAAGGATAGACTGAATAGGGACCTAGAATCACTTAATGGGTAAATAGGTAGATAAATAAATAATAGTGATAGATTGATAAGTTAATCAATATATATTATTACTATTAATAATATGGTCTACAATTCACCTAAATATAGGCTGATGTCTGTTTCTGGATTCGGGTCCAGATGAGCCCCTGTATGTAAATATAAATCCTCAGAATCTTGCCAATAGACCGAATGAATTCGGGAAATGGAGGCCTGGATGCAATGATTTGAGCTATTATAGATAGCAATAAGCAAAAAGAAAAAAGAAGAAAAGACCGAAATAATTAAACCCTTTAGTGGTTATAGCTCATGTGGGGCTTAGTAGCAGTAATGAAATAAATATAATACAAATGTAATGAGAGAAACGCTACGGACTCGAATAAAACGATACCGGTCTCGGCGTTAGCTCTTCCCGCGTTCGCTGACGAAGTCAGCTGCCGCCGATAAAGGACGTTTTTAAGCAGCCGTGCAGAGATGTTATCTCTGCTGCTAGGCCGCGAGGAGGAGAAAGAATAGGCAGACTACTATGGCGGCCATATTGGGAATGTTTTGGGAGTATCGGAACAGTGCAAAACAAATAATAAATATGCACTGTTCGATACCTCTTGCACCCAAATTTAACATTTAAGCAGGTAATTTTGAAAACCAGCCTATATATATACCGCAGATTCATCAGAGATATCGATGTTGAATAAAATCTTATCATAAACTAAATGTGAATTAGATATATAATATAAAGACTGGCCGTGAGAGAGTGATTCAAAACAGGTCAGGTCCAGTTATCCCTTATTAGTAGAATAGAGGTGTTTCTAGCAGCTTAGGCTGTTAGAGGTAGCTATGGCAAAGCAGCTTAGGCTGAACTAGAAGATATGCAAAGCTCCTACTATACCACTTATATCATATAGCACTATATCATAAGAAAACACAATACTCAGAGTTACTAAAAATAAAGGTACTTTATTTTAGTGACAATATGCCAAAAGTATCTCAGAGGATACCCTCACTTAGGAGGTAAGTAATATACACAAATTATATGTACACAAACCCAAAACAAGTAAGTAACAGTAAGAAAAGTAGTGCAAACAATGTAGACTCACAATAGAATGCAATAGGTAGACATAGGTCTAGGAGCAACACAAACCATATACTCCAAAAGTGGAATGCGAATCACGAATGGGAGGTTGTAGAGGGTCGCTGGGACTGTAAGAAAACAGTAAGGGTGTCCAAGATACCCCACCCCAAGACCCTGAAAAGTAGGAGTAAAGTTACCCTACTACCCCAGAAAGACAGTATAGCCGAGATAGCGGATTCTGCAAGAACCACAACCACCAGCAAAACACTGAAGACGGATTCCTGGCCCTTAGGACCTGTAAAGGAAGAGGACCAAGTCCAAGAGTCACGCAAGTGTCCAGGGGGGGCAGCAGTCCACTAAACCCCGGATGAAGGTGCAAAAGGGCTGCCTCCAGGTGGAAGAGCCAAAGATTCTGCAACAACAGAAGGTGCCAGGAACTTCTCCTTTGGTCAGAAGATGTCCCACGGCGTGCTGGAGGACGCAAAAGTATTCCCACGCAGAAATACTGCAAACAAGCCTTCCTAGCTGCAAGAGTCGCTGTTGAGGATTTTGGGTGCTGCTGGGGACCAGGAAGGACCAGGATATCGCCTCTTGAAGGAGGAGACAGATGGGGTGCTCAGCAACTCAGAGAGCCCCCACAGAAGCACGCAGCACCCAAAGAAGTACCGGAACAGGCACTTAGAAGATCAGAGGACAGCGGTCAACTCAGAGTCACAAAGGAGGGTCACACGACGTTGGATTTCAATTCAGCGAGTTGGGCAATGCAGGACGGAGTGCTGGTGACCCAGGCTTAGCTGTGCACAAAGGAAGTCCTGGAAAAGTGCACAGAAGCTGGAGCAGCTGCAAATCACGCAGTGCACAGGTTTGCTGTCTGGCGTGGGGAGGCAAGGACTTACCTCCACCAAATTTAGACAGAAGGGCCACTGGACTGTGGGAGACACTTGGACCCAGCTCCTGTGTTCCAGGGACCACGCTTGTCAGGATGAGAGGGGACCCAGAGGACCAGTGATGCAGAAGTTTGCTGCCTGCGTTGGCAGGGGGAAGATTCTGTCGACCACAGGAGATTTCTTCTTGGCTTCTAGTTCAGGATGAAGACAGACAGCCCTCAGAGCATGCACCACCAGGAAACAGTTGAGAAAGCCGGCAGGATGAGGCGCTACAATGTTGCTGGTAGTCGTCTTGCTACTTTGTTGCAGTTTTGCAGGTGTCCTGGAGCAGTCAGCGGTCGATCCTTGGCAGAAGTCGAAGAGGGAAGTGCAGAGGAACTCTGGTGAGCTCTTGCATTCTTTATCTGAGGAATAGACCAGAGGGGAGACCCTAAATAGCCAGAAAAGGAGGTTTGGCTACTGGCTCCCTCCGTCCTCGGACCCCCACCCACCCCTGCCAGCCACGCAAGAAACCTCGGCTTCATCCTGGACTCCGCCCTCACCATGTCCAAACAGGTCAGCGCCGTCTCCTCCTCCTGTTTCAAAACCCTTCGAATGCTCCGCAGAATCTTCAAGTGGATTCCAACAGAAACCAGAAAGACGGTGACCCAGGCCCTCGTCAGCAGCAGACTTGACTACGGCAACGCACTCTACACAGGCATCCCAACCAAAGACATCAAACGCCTCCAACGTATCCAAAATGCCTCCGCCCGACTGATCCTCAACATACCCCGCCGAAGTCACATCTCCCCTCACCTAAAGGAACTCCACTGGCTCCCGGTAGACAAGAGGATCACCTTCAAACTCCTGACCCACGCTCACAAGGCACTTCACAACACCGGACCCTCCTACCTCAACACCAGACTCAACTTCTACACTCCAACACGTCAACTCCGATCCGCCAACCTCGCCCTCGCCATCGTACCCCGAATCCAGCGCAAGACATCCGGCGGCAGATCCTTCTCCTTCCTCGCCGCCAAGACCTGGAACTCTCTCCCCACATCTCTTCGCCAGACCCAGGACCTCCTCGCATTCAGAAGGCTCCTCAAGACCTGGCTCTTCGACCGCTAAACCAGCAGCGCTCCCCCCCCCCCTCAGCGCCTCGAAACCCTGACGGGTACATAGCGCGCTTTATAAATACTATGATTGATTGATTGATTGATTGAGAAAGGAGGTTTGGCTACTGAAAGAGGTAAGCACCTATCAGGAGGGGTCTCTGACGTCACCTGCTGGCACTGGCCAATCAGAGCTGTCCATTGTGCCCCAACACCTCTGAATCCAAGATGGCAGAGGTCCGGGACACACTGGAGGAGCTCTGGGCACTTCCCCTGAGAGGTGCAGGTCAGGGGAATGGGCACTCCTCTTTCCTTTGTCCAGTTTCGCGCCAGAGCAGGGCTGGGGGATCCCTGAACCGGTGTAGACTGGCTTATACAGAGATGGGCACCATCTGTGCCCATCAAAGCATTTCCAGAGGCTGGGGGAGGCTATTCCTCCTCAGCCCTTCACACCTATTTTCAAAGGGAGAGGGTGTAACACCCTCTCTCTGAGGAAATCCTTTGTTCTGCCTTCCTGGGACTGGGCTGCCCAGGCCCCAGGGGGGCAGAAACTTGTCTGAAGGGTTGGCAGCAGCAGCAGCTGCAGTGGAGACCCCAGAAAGGCAGTTTGGCAGTACCAGGGTTCTGTGCTAGAGACCCGGGGATGCATGGAATTGTTCCCCCAATACCAGAACGGTATTGGGGTGACAATTCCATGATCCTAGATATGTTACATGGCCATGTTCGGAGTTACCATGGTGACGATACATATAGGTATTGACCTATATGTAGTGCACGCGTGTAATGGTGTCCCCGCACTCACAAAGTCCGGGGAATTTGCCCTGAACAATGTGGGGGCACCTTGGCTAGTGCCAGGGTGCCCACACACTAAGTAACTTGGCATCCAACCTTCTCCAAGTGAGGGTTAGACAATATAGGTGACTTATAAGTTACTTATGTGTAGTGTAAAATGGTTGTGAGATAACGTGGACGTTATTTCACTCAGGCTGCAGTGGCAGTCCTGTGTAAGAATTGTCTGAGCTCCCTATGGGTGGCAAAAGAAATGCTGCAGCCCATAGGGATCTCCTGGAACCCCAATACCCTGGGTACTTAGGTACCATATACTAGGGAATTATAAGGGTGTTCCAGTGTGCCAATCAGAATTGGTTAAATTAGTCACTAGCCTGTAGTGAAAATTTTAAAAGCAGAGAGAGCATAAACACTGAGCTTCTGGTTAGCAGAGCCTCAGTGATACAGTTAGGCACCACACAGGGAACACATATAGGCCACAAACATATGAGCACTGTGGTCCTGGCTAGCAGGATCCCAGTGACACATATCAAACACACTGACAACATAAGGTTTTCACTATGAGCACTGGACCCTGGCTATCAGGATCCCAGTGAGACAGTAAAAACACCCTGACATATACTCACAAACCGACCAAAAGTGGGGGTAAAAAGGCTAGAAAGAGGCTACCTTCCTACAGGGGCAATATGGAGAAGAGAATGCGCTGCTGATGTATACGACGCAATGGCAGTACAAATTCCTTGTAAATATGCCCCACAGAGAAGACATAGGGTAGATGTTCTGTGCCAGAAGCCCTTATGTGGCTTAACAGGCCGAACCAGAGACAATACTAAAGGAAGATACTCATGAACCTTCTCTGATTTTCCTGGTTCCTATGCTTTACACCCTCGGATAAGAAGTGATGTAGGATTACAGGGTGACCAGGCCAGCCAGGTAAAATCAGCTACAGGACCATAGCATGGGCCAATTAGTAAAATGTGAGGGCCTGGCCTCAGCTAGTGGGCAGGAGTAGGGTGGGAGGTTAATGGGAACTAGTTGCAAGCTGGTAAAATACAAGGAGTGACACTGAGAAAAGAAGTGCTATGATGTTGTCTTCTGATTCCTGAAGCCAGTAATTTTGTCTTTCAGATATGAGGACTTTGTCTTGAGCAAAGTAAACACAGTGAGGTTACATTTAGTCACTAGTTTAGGGGCATTTAGGGTCTCAAAAGACAATTCAAATAAATCCTGGCCATGTATTATAGTGCTGAAAGTTTCTTCAGTCATTCCTGCTCTTCGCCTCATTGCTATTTCAGGTATTGCTTTTGAGACCTTTAAAATCAAATCTCTATTCCCTGGATAATATAAATTATTATGTTCACCGCATGGCTATTACAGTACAAGGATTCAAATCATTGTTAAGTTAATGTGTTTAATACCAACTATTTCCTAAAAGGCAACTTTGGAGTGCTGGGTTAACTGACCACAGTAACAGAAAGTACCTTTTCCACCTGTTTCTCCGTCGTTGCAAACCTTAAATTAGTGCATTTTTATAATAGAATAATGTTACTAAATTTAAACCGGCAATGCATTTGTCACCTTTCTTGCACCGTTAATATCCAAATATGTGCACACATTTCTAGGTGCTCGCCTGTTTCATGGTTAAAATCTCTTATAACATGCCTAAGACAAGGGGAATGTGCCACTTGTAGATTATCACTGAGTAACATTGTTTACATTGCATGAAATAGATTTTTTAAATTTCATCGGGAAAAATGAAATGTAAAATGCTTGTCATGCAGGACAGGGCTCAAAAGGAAGCAGGTGTTGGGGGAATGCAGATGGAATGGGCAAGAATATTTCACTAATGACTCAGGGCCTGATTTAGATTTTGGCGGAGAGGTATACTTTGTCACAAATGTGATGGATATCCTGCCTGCTTTATTATGATCCCATGATATCCTATGGAGATCGTAATAAGGTGAATGGGATGGCCGTCACAATTGTGACAGAGTATTCCCTCCAACAAGATCTAAATCAGGCTCTTAGTTTATGTCTGCCTTATGGACTGCACATCATGTTTCACGATAAGGTGCATAGCTTGCTTGGTTTTGAGAAGTTAGTTCCTCATTTTAAAGATTATTGCACAGCCGAGCATTTCACAACACCGTTTACTGATACCTACCTTTTAGTTGGATGGAATGTTTTGCATTACAGGGCCCAATAGAAGGAAAACTTAATGGTCAAAATATGAATTGCCTGATATTTCTAAGTATTAGTAAGAGGTTTGGAGTAGGGATAGATGGAACTTGCGGAGTTACATGAAAACTCCATGAGATTCTTCAGAGTTCTGTGAACAGATGGAAATTGGCATGTCACGCTTCTGACGCAGACTTTTAGCAATGGGAGCACATTCCACAGTAAAAAATCAGTGCGAACAGCATCAGGCAGCGCGCCAGAGGTCTCTACATCTCAAGTTGATTTTGCTGCTGGTTGAGTAGGTTTTCTACTGGAGCTGCAGCTTTCTCACCCCAAACAGTTGTGATTGCCCATGACCGTTTGCAGTGAGAAAAACTCATCGAGTGCACTCCTACTCCCCGAACATTGCTCTTGGGGACATCAATTCTCACTTTTGCTTGCAAATTTATCATTGGCGAGCCACACATTTGAAAAAAAACTCTGCTGCACAGCAATTGGTGGAACTTGGCCGGAATTTTGCATTACAATTGTAATGTGGAGTGGCCAAAATTCTGCCAACTCTGCTGGGGGGGGGGGGGGATTTATCGCCATTCTTAGTCTAGAGCCATTGTAACTGAAAGGTGCAAAAGCAGACGCTTCGAAATGAAATGCCCAGCTACACCAAGATGCACAACAATTGTGAGCACTTTAAAAAGATGGAGGACAGTCTGTGAATTTATCAACTTCAATCAAACGTTCATTTCTCAGTGACCCAAGGTATTTGGTGCTACAGTGCAAGGTTGATTTCCAATCCATATCATGCTGAATTTCTCGACCTATGCTAAATAGGTCCCTTGACAGGGAGGCTGCCATTAACCATAAGGTCAACAAACTTAAACCTTTCATGCAGCCCCATACACAGTAATTAACATGAGAATGTTAAAGGACAGCCTATTATGACTTCTTCCTGTGCGCTGCTGTTTCTCTGTGGGCAGTATGAAGATAGAGGTTGGGTGGGCGCACAAGCGCGCAGCCTGCAGGGAACTCAGCCTTCCAGCCCAATAAATGCTATAAAGGACAGGTGTTATTCACATTAATGATGCTCAATTAACCAATTTCGGAAATATGGATGTGCAAGCTAGTCCTATTTGGATTCTAATCAGGGCCTTCAGACCACAGACATGCCAGTGACAAAGGTTTAGCTCACTGGGCCTTCTTGTTAGCATCCTCTAAAAAATATGTGAAAAAGTGAATACTTGACATCTTGACATCCTCTCCACCCCCTCTGTTATTTTCCTTCCTGTTGCTGTCTGGGGAACGTTCTCTATTGTCAGCGTGAATATAGGTCTCTTCAGTCGCTATTCTACAGAGACACCAGGTAGGCAAGGGAGACAGTGGTTGCCCACAGGGGGGAGCACTGCCTTCTCTCCCTGAGTCCACCAAACGTAATTCCCAAAAAGGAATGCTTACCACCGGAGGTAACTTCCCTTTGTCAATGAGTTACCACCTCCTTTGACGTGTTGGTAACATTGCACTAGTTTACAAGCACACTTGAAGTCACATTAATTCATTTCATTACTAATTGCAGTTAGGAGCGGTGGGTGCTTTTTTCATGCTCCATCCTAATTGTAACTCAGAATGAATCGCACATCTCCATTGCGATTCAGACAGGATTTCCTGAATTATAAATGGGATTTAGTGCATTGCACAATAGAATTGTGTGACCCAACACCCTTCGAATTTTATAATCCCAGGATTTGTGATGGTAAAATACTTTCGTACATCTGGTGTTATGTTTTTTAACCATTAACACCAAATCACTCTAAAGTGCTTGCCTGTGGACCCATTGCATCATATTGACCCAAACCAGACCCCATCTGAAAAAAAAAACCTCAGAAAAGGCCAATACACTTTGATTCTCATGTCACAGCTGCATTGTTTGTCTTTGTCTAGCAGCGTGCCTTATCTTCTTTTCAATCATTTTGTTGGACTAAGAAGAAAGGGATGGTCCTTCCCAATTAAACCATCGCACCTTAACTGACCAATAGACAATATTTACAGACACACCCAACTGTTTGACTAGAGAATGTCTAGACTTTAATGGAGTGGGTGTTCGACATCACTCGGATGGAGGATGTTTTTTTGGCTGCTCTATCTGTCATGCATTTATTTGTGAGGTTTGGCAAAGCGGATATCACGCCCTAGCATGGACCCTTCAAACTGCACAACAAGAGAAAGGGGGCATAATGCACCCGTTTACACAACTACGATTGTCTTTAACTACGGAAGTTAGTACTCCGGGATTGCACAGCTGCTCCTGTAGATAGTGGGGTACTATCTGCACATATTTTATGTTTGCTCCTGCGTACTTTTGGCCATGTCTACACTGATGTTTTTTCCCTTTTTTTTACTCACTGAGGGGATGGTAGAGGTGGCACGAATCTCCGGCACCCCCAAACTTAGACTTCCCCAAATATAATTTGCTGTTGTTGGAAGCACACTCGGGCAATCATAAATCAGCCACCCCAACATGCTGGGGTATCTCTGGTTGTCCACCACTCCATTTCAGCAATGGCCCTAGTCACACAAGTGTCGAGGGGTGATTACGCTCCAGAGATTGATGTTTCCTAGTAGAACAGTTAGCTGTGCCTTTGGGATCCTGGCTAACAGGGCACTGCCCTGTCAAGACAGGAGAGGACAAACACCTTGGTCTTGTTCTGAAATTCAATTCTGCCCGCTAGGCATTCACTTATGTGGTTCAACATGCTTTCCCTCTTGTACATAAGGTATGATCTGAAGCAGAGTTTAACGCTTAAGTTGAATTTAGCATTGACATTCAGCTGTGTTGTGGAAAGGTCAAAAATCAATGCTGAGAGGCAGCTTTGCATTGGGTGTTGCTCACTGTCACTCGCTGTGACCACAATGCCTGATTTTGTAGGACTGAGCTTGTGGAAGGCCTTTGACGCTAATAGAGGATTTCTTTCACTCTTGTGTCGTAAATGCAGAATCCAAACACTTTAAGCTCCCGCCTGCTCCATAGATTTATTAAGGAAAAAAGGTATAAAAGACTAAAGTAAATGGAGTAGGCAAGTTGTTCAGCTGGTTGCTGTGGAAAAATGCTTTCAAAGCTTGACCAGATTTGAGATATCCTGGTATAGAGGTATATGGGGAATTTACACAACTCAGTAAATATTTTCTTTTTTTGCGGTTTTTAAATAGCAAAAACTCGACCTGAAGGTATTGGAGCACTTTACATGAGCACCAGTTATGTTACACAAAGGCAGTTATGTTACACAATGATACATTCATTTGTGGTAGGCACAGGGAAATTAAGTACATTTGCCCAGAATCACAGGATGTTGAGTCAATGCCGAGACTCAAACATGGTTCCCTAGCTCCAAAGTCAGCAGATCAGGCTGTTACGCCTCATCCTCTCCCCATTTAACTAATAAACTAATTATTAACTAATAAACAAAGCTGCAAAAGAGCTTTACAGTTGTGCGTCAGAATAATAACCACAGACATGTTGTGGTGCAAAAATATCAGCAAAAAACATTGACAACAATAATATTTTAAAGGTAAGTATAGTTAGATAGGTAAGTATAGATTTACTATTCTTAACTTCACATCCACAAACAAAAAAAATAATATATATATATATCTTTACAGTTTGTGGATGTGCAGTTAAGAATAGTAAATCTATACTTACCTATCTATCTATACTTACCTTTACAATATTATTGTTGTAGATGTTTTTTGCTAATATATATATATATATATGCATATATATATATATATATAGTCAAAGTATACATACAGAATTAAGTGTAATAAATGTATACTTTACATAAGTCAACAACTATTATTAACTGATAAATGATGCTGCAAGAGAGCTACACAGCAAGGCCGGCTTTAGGGCAGTGTAAGCGATGCGGTCACACCGGGTGCTGACCTGAACTGGGGGGCACTGACCTCAGGGGGGTGCTCTGTTTAGCACTAACTTAGAAACTTGCGATTTAAAAGCACCTTCTGTGTCCAGCCTTCAGGAAACAATTAAAATGTCAAGATACCTCTTGTGATTAATGTTGCTGCTAGGGAGAGAGATGGAGTTTTGTCTAGTGTCAGCTTTGACTCTATATAAAGTAGCATAGAGAGTTAATGTGCCTGCTGCAAAGAACAGAACCATATTTTATGCGGAAAACAGAGTGGATTTGTAAAGCCAGCCTTTGCCAGCGGTTTAAAAGAAATGAATGTATGTGAAAAGGGGACTATGGAGAGATGAGGGGCACATTTACCGGGTGGTAGCGAGGGAATCTGAGGAGGCGGTCATGGGGTGGTGGGGTGCCAAAATAGATTGCCGCACAGGGCGCCACCAGCACTAAAGCCGACCCTGATTCACAGTTGTACGTCAAAATAATCACCACAAACATATTGTGCTGCAAAATTATAGCAAAACATCGACAACAATAATATTGTAAAGGTAAGTATATATAGGTCAGTATAGATGTACTATTCTTAACTACACATCTTCATACCTTGAATATTTATGTATATAGAGTCAATGTACACATGCAAAACTAGACATAATGCATCTATGCTTATCTATATATTCCTACATTCAAGATGTTCTTGCTACAATAAATTTGTAGTTTTATAATTAAAACTCGATATTCTGGCTTAGGATATAGAAATTAGGGATCCTATACTATTAGGCAATGGATGTGCGGTGTTTAGGGTCTATTTAGTTTTCACCCCATCTCATTTTTTAAATAATTGAAGAATTAATTGTTTCTATATTGTTTACTCATACATTTTGCAGAAGAGCAGCACATAATAAAATCTAGTTCATTATGAAATACTACCGTTTGTGTGGGCAATGATTTGGGGGTTCCATGTAGGGTTCCACAGTATCACCTGCAAATGATTAAGAGTCTCTGACAGCTTTGTCTTAATAGAAGCACCTCTAGTCCGCAAGAGGATAACTGGATAGCTCAGTGTGAGGTGTGAGAAACACCGGCTAGTTGTCTTTTTCTCCAAAAAGGTCATAGCTTTATTTTGAAGCTGGGGATACTGGTGTTTGAGGCGCCCAAATTATTAGGATTTTTTAGGGAGTACACTACATATGTGGTGGCAGTCATCAGGCCAGCCCAAGAACACAGAATACCTGAAGTAGATGTGTGTCTGTGTTCCAAGCCTGACTGCAGGTGAGAGCACAGGAGAGAATGAGACCCAGTCCCACTTACTACCAGGGAGCAGTTCAACAGCATAGAGTTGGCTCCAAGTCCAGACTACTTAAGGTGTTCATTGATCTTTTGGCCTTCTTTTATATTAAGTTTCCATAACTCTTTGGAAATAAAGGAAGTTGCCTCACAGCAACTTGAAATATATGGTCAGAGGGAAAGGCTCTCCTAGCTGCATGAGTGAAGGGACCATGGGACATTTTCTGTTAGACACTTGGGTACAAGGGGCAAAGGAAGTTTTATTTTAAACCCTGGTAGGATACATACACCTGCACACCCTTTTAGTATTTAGCCCACATTAAAAATATGATTTGTATTTACATTGAATCTAAGGAAACCACTTTTCTGGGCTAGCTACTGGGAGGCCAGGATCAAAAATAAAGATTTACTTTCCTCACACAACCAATGTAAAATGGGTTCAAGCTCACACCCCCTTTCACCCTTTGATGACAATACATAGAGATCGCATGACATCTGACCATGTCACATCAAGTCTGCCTTTTACCCAGAAAAAGATCACAGGAAGTGGGTAAAAATGATTCTACAATGTGGCAAAAGTAGTAAATAGTAAATAACTTCAAAAATAGTGCAGAAAAAGTTACAAAGAAGATGTAGGAGTCACAAGAGGAAGGACAGGGACCAAAATCACAGTTCCCTTATGACGCTGAAAGCATAATCCTTCCACCCAGTGGCAGCGGGTGACATTTGAAAGTGGTGTAGCGTAAAAGTTGGGTATAACTTTTATGTAGTAAGTGAAGCGAGCAAGCTTAATGGACAAACGTGGAGTGCAAGGTGAGCCCCTCCCCCCAATAAAAAATTGAAAAAAGATTGACAAATGTTGCATTTGAAAGCAAAAGAATTTAGTGACAAAGCAAAGTTTATAAAGCAGTGGGAACATAAAGGTGGTCATTACGACCTTGGCGGGCGGCATCAGCCGCCCACCAAGATCTGACCGCCGTGCGGCCGCCAATGTGGCCGCACCCCCGCCGCGGCCATTTGGAGATCCCCGCTGGTTTCCGCCCGCCGGCCCAGCAGCGATCATGGCCGCAACATAGGAGCCGGCTCCAAATGGAGCCGGCGGTGTTGTGGCCGTGTGACGGGTGCAGTTGCACCCGTCGCGCTTTTCACTGTCTGCTATACAGACAGTGAAAAGCTCCATGGGGCCCTGTCAGGTGGACCCTGCACTGCCCATGCCAGTGGCATGGGCTGTGCAGTGGCCCCCAGGGGCCCCACGACTCCCTGTTCCGCCAGCCTTTTCCTGGCAGTGCAAACCGCCAGAAAAAGGCTGGCGGTCGGGGACTCGTAATCCCCTGGGCAGCGCTGCCTCCGCTGGGGCTAAAGTGGTGGAATACCGCCGGCCCCGGCGGTGCGACCATGGCGGTTCCGCTGCGGTCGTAATAGGCCAGGAAGCACCGCCAGCCTGTTGGCGGTGCTTCCGTCATTTTAGCCCTGGCGGTCTCGTACCGCCAGGGTCAAAATAACCCCCATAGTCTTGAATTACTAAACACATTAAAAACTGCCCCATATCTTTCTTCATTAGTACATTCAACAGTTACTTTAATGTGCAAATAGAACAGTGCGACAACTTCAGGTCCTTTAAAGTGTGTGCTTACTCAGTGTATTGCACTGCATGCAGCATCAACTTTGGAATAAAATGCTCTAACCAGGCAACAGGAAGCACCCACAGCTGCTGGCTACAATCAATCCTACAGAAATATGTGCAGACAGATCTTTAAGTGGGATGATAAAAGTGGGGGGTCTCTAAAATGGAACATGTAAAATACATTTCTGTGATTCCCATAGTGTCCTACCCAGCCTGTTTTTGGTTTCTCTCTGAGATGTTACTGCATCCAGAAATATAACACAACAACTGCCACACACCTAAAACCTGTCAGCGCTATAGGCTTTGTCATTGGTTGTTAGCTGTTTGAGATAAATGAGTAGCAACAATGATTAGTTAGAAATAAGTAGCATTGGACATGTTTCAATTCTGAAATTGTGATACTGTAAATTAAATATTATTGAGGCCTATGGAAGGAGCATGGCCTTCAGTTATGTGTGCTTTACGTTAGATATGTATATGCCATTTTTCTCTTATGATCTAATCCATCTGCACATTTTTAACCTCCTCTCTTTACTTTTCAGCACCTTCTTTTCCCTCTCCCCTGAATGCACTCCCTTGCATCTCCCCCATTTTACCACCCCAAACATACACAGCACTCATTCACATTCATGCACTTTATTTCATTTTGCTTTTGCCTTCTAAATATTTTGACCTCTATGCACCCCTGCACACACATTTACATTGAATTTTATTTGGAAGTGGAATACATGACCAGTGTTCTGTGTGCTCTGCAGAGAGACCCATTGTCAGGCACTTTGCTTTGCCTTAAGCCTCAGCACCAGTGCTCTCAATCAAAGCCCCTCATAAACACCTGGCACTAGTCAAAGTATGCACAATGCAAGAGTAATACAATGCACAGAAACACAGCATCATGAAACAGCTAACTTTCTTGGGGAATGCAACATTAAGTAAACATATGAAATAAGAGGAACTAAATGGCTGACACATATTACACACATTTTAACATTCATTGTTCGCATATCAATCCATGTTTGTGGCATTAATGCTAAGGGCATGAAGATAGGGCCAGTTTTAACACCATACAGCTGATAACTGACTTTACTATAAGCATGTATTTCTCCCCTTGCGTTTGACTTGGATATTTGGATCCATTTTGAAAAGGAGCAAGAACTGTGCTCATCGTTTGGAACAATTTCACGAGGAACAAATACAGCAGCTCCACTTCTAAATGAGCCAGCGATCTGCAGCCAGGGCCTAGGGTCTCATATGGGGGAGGTTAGCAAGACAAGGGGTCTCAGTACAACAAAAATAACACAAGATTAGCATTATAACACTTACCGAAGACAAGGCACTATAACACACATGCTTGCATCCACTCCTACTGCGTGACGAATGGGAAAAGGTGGGATATATGCCTCTGAATGAAGATGTCTGCCATTACGCAGGGATAAAGGATCAGACGCCCAAAATCATGACGCTAGAAGCATCACTGGCCTACAGTGGATACTGCCATAGACCACAATGGAAATGATTGCTTTGGAGCAGTCAGCCCTGCGTCGTACGTCACAGTGTGGTAAGTTGATTTACTGCTTGGCTTTAGTCTTGTCTTTCAAAGCAAGGTGGGGAAGGTGGCCCCAGACAGACAGCCCAGAGTTAAATGCATCAATTTGTTTAGAGGTACAATCATATCTCTAAACAAATTGATCTATTTTAATATTTTTTAATATGAATGTGTATTAATTTCAGAGCGGTGCAGCACGTCAGCCCTAACAGGGTAACCAGCCCTGTTTCCACAGGTGACTATGCTAGGACAGGCCTGGTCGTAGGTTCTTTGTTGTTTCCTGTGGGAGATGAATGATGCACTTATGCTAGCCAGGAGAGAACTCTTGATCACAGAAAAAGCTTTCCTCATCTAGAATCCAGGTGGCTGGTCATGATGGACAGTCCTACTGATCCCCTTAAAACTGTACCCAAAACCTTATAGTTGTCTACTTACATGGGTGTCTTGAGAATCCAAGAGACCCAGGTGATTAAAGTTTCCAGTACTTGTTTCCTGCAAATAAAAACGATTTTGCCATATATCCATTCTGACCTTCATGTTTCATTAGTTAAGGCATCAGTCCAATTAATATTGTATTACAGCAATTCCCTCTGCCTGGGCTCTAATGTAAAACTCATAAATAGGCTCCAATTGGTGTGAAATGCCCCAACATCACTTCTTGCTAGCCTATGATGACTGCCTGATTTTCTCTTACTTCTACAGCATCTGCAGTAAAACCTTTGTTTTTTAATCCATCAGGCACAGAGCACTTCACCAATAAACCTGTAAGATGGTATTGACACTCATTGTCAACTGCGTTCTACCTACCTTTTCCAATGTATGTTCTCAAAACTAGAACTGTTACTTTGGGGGAAACAGCCTTTTATGTGGTGGTAGCTAAGCCATGAAAAACTTTATACCTCTTGTGTAACCATAGCAATGCCTGCTGAAGTTGTGCAAGGATTTGAGATCATGACTTTTCAATAATCTTGCATTTTCATGTTCATGCATGTGACCCCTGAGACATATTTTATAGTTCTTTTGCCATCTTTCTTCTCTCTTGTGTTGGTCTACAGGTAAATGGGCGTGTACCCCTGCCCTAACAGCCCGACTGCATGTGAAACTGACATCCTCTGAGTGGTATTTTGGCACTGGCGCCATACTAATCTAGAGTGAACTCAGAGGTCTCATCCTGCCCCGACAATGAGAGCTCCAGAAACTGTTCAGTGGCACCGGGAGGGATGCTTCAAGCATGTCCTCATCCTACACAGTGGAATACTATCCCTCGCCTGGGTATATCACATGAGAATTGGTGGCAATGTACCATGTTTTGTGAGTTTGTGGTGTGACTAGACCTTTTTCTCAATTACAGTGTATGCACGGTCAGCTGTCGCTCCTGTGTAAAATTCTTGTGCAATGTGAATCCTAGAACTTTGTGCTAAGATTCTGTATGTATGTTGAGAGAGAGAAAGAGGGAGTATTTGTGTGTGTGCGTTTTATGTGTATGTTGCATACATAGCATATGTATGGTAGAAGTACTCTGTGTGAGTCAGATTACCTGGGCCAGAGGATGAGAAAAGCTCCCCAGACTATGCAAGTGCATTGCCTACATTCCTGTGGTTGGGGGGTAGAGATCCTAAAAAAAGTGAAGAGGATGGAGACAGAGCTCCCTTTGATTGCTCGAGCTCCCTTTAGAAATTACATGAGGTCCTTTTTAGTAAAGAACTACTGATTAGTTCTTCCTGAGCACTGCCATTTGGTAGATGGTAGTGGTGAAGTGTAGGACTACAGTATCATTTTTTCAATGTGAGGAAGTTTCTAACCACAGCCTTACCTTTTGTTTGTCTATGAATACTGTTTCAAGATGACTAATGACATCCATGTGCAAAGAAAGAAAGAAATTCTTTATAGAGCCCATGTTTTTGGTACTATTCTTTGTAGCCAGCCCCATTGTTGCCTATTGTGAGAGCCATTCCTTTGCACAAAGGCTTTGTCTGAAGAGCAACCAGATGCAAATCCACACCACCTTTCTGGAAAATGTATATGAATGTGGATTCCAAGCCACCCACTTTATTCCAGCTCCAATGTCTTATTGACTAAGGTAGGGAGTGTTCCACAGAGTACTTGAAAAGCTTCTGTGTAACAAGGGCTGGTGTCTGTCTAGAAGCCAATCTTGGAGAGGTAAGGGGACTTCACGTGAAGTCTACAATTTCTGTCTGCACGCTCTGAGAGAAAAGAAGTATGCTTTAACTTGCCAGAGGAGTTGCTTTTCCGAAGGAGAGGTGCAGTGTGTGCCCTGGGTATGAAGTAGTTAGAGAAAGCAAACCAGTAGTGATCCATCTGGCAAAGGTTTCCCTGGTCTTTCCACACAAAGATGCCAGTATCATCTAGCATAGATATTGAGATATTGATTCTGTTGGTGGACTAAATGAAAGGTGCATCACAGCCAAAGTGGGTAGTTAGTGTCAGTCTGGAGGTCACAACTGCCACCAAAACATCTGTATGTAGAAAAATGTCTGTGGCTACAACTGCTGCATCCAGTGATCAGTCTGCAACAGCCATAAGGACGGCCGCTACAGAAACTGATGTGACTGCACACCCCTTCCCCACGAATCCACTCCATGAACCCTGACCCAAACAATGCTGGTGCTGCACCCACCGCAAAGTATTTACCAGTGCTATATTGAGGGTTGTGTACAGCCTGAACTGCAATAAAGCCAAGAACAGGTACCCTGCAATTGGGGAACAGATACTGATGAACATCGGAATGACAGCTACATCGCTTAAAACTTTTTAACCAAGTGCTGAAAAACACTGAGCTAAGTTGCTCTGCTAACAAGTGGCACTGTTTTGAGTTATCTGCTCCCGTGCCTAATTCTTGCCTGCTCCCTATGGCATTGGTTGCTGTAGAGACAGAAACTTGATCATTACTGGAAAGAGATGGGTGCTAGCGAGATGGGGGCGTGTAGTGCTGTTAGATGCAAATGGATTACCCTGTATTACACTCTCACTGTGTTGTGTAGTATGTAGTTTTGACTTCGATTAAAATACTTTCTTTTTCCTGAAAATATAAGCACAGAGATAGGTATTATTTTATTGTGTCTGTTGGTTGACTTCTGAGCTCTTATCCCCAACACTACCTTCCTGAACAGCCTGTCACTGCTCACCCTTGCTACCCTGAGAGTCAAGTGTGGAAAGGGTTTACTTCTTTGGTCACTCTGCAAAGTCATAACAGGACCGACCTAGGACACAAGGTGCAGATGACCTTAACCACCACAATTTGTGCCCAATAGCCCTAGTCCAGCCTTTGGCCTACCAAATGGGATATGACAAACAAATGCATGTACATATTCCTTCCAGTTGGTGCTAGAGGTTCAAAAGACAGTTCATCACAGAACTAAGAGGGACAGAATCATAATGGACGTTAGGGGTAACAGCAAATTCTGGTATACCTACACAATAACTATTTCCTGTAGTTACTTGCATTGGCATAACTCAAAATATCCACCTCGCCCCCACACACACACCTCACCCGTTGAAAAATGTCACCAAGGCCGTCCACCTCAGCATATGGACACAGAAACCTTGAATTTATGATTGGGACCTTTTTGTTATGAAAGTGCAAGGACTGCTTGGTTGGTTTGTCATTTGTTTAGCTTTTGGTTAATTCTAGCACTTTTGGCATCGGTCTCATGGCATGTTGTGAAAATAAATATCTGTTTTGATATAAACTTGGTAGAAGGAGTAAGCTTACATTAGGCAGATCAGCTAAAACAGAAATCCTTCAGGTGGGTTTTTGCAGAGGACAGACTGAAAAGGAGTAGGAGCTAAACATGGCAAAACACAAAACAAATCAAAAGCCACAACTAAGAAACAAAATCAAGTACGGTAGAGAAAACACATTAAAAAAACTAAATCATAATATCTGTACAAGGTAAAAAAAATGAAAATTAATGGGAACATACTTCCTATATATCAATAAGTTAGATGGTAAAAGAATGAATCATTACTTGGGTTGTTGGTCAATTAAATTAAAGCTTAAAACCTAAAGCTCGAAATTACCCCACACAGGTGGAGCTGCGCGTCCCAAGTGCCTTTGGGCCACTTGTGGCTAAGTGCAGAATATAAGTGCTTTCAACAAAGTTCTCAAATTTACCAGGTCAATGCGTGATTGCATTGAAATAAGGAAAGCCGAGAGCTGAAACTGCAGTGTTCTGTCGACAGGAAATGGTTCGTCAACTCCACGTTTATAGCAGGTATCGTCACTATAACAGTCTCTGTGAGCCCAGAAAGTAGCATATCTTGCCCTAAACAAGTCGCGCTAGAATTTAATGACGCCGAAACCGCTTCAAGAGGGGACACTCAGAAACCTAATATATAAACACCACTGGGAGAGCGAGGGGCGGGTGATGGTGAGAAGCGCAATGAAGGGGAGCGGGTGGGGCATGAGTAATGAACTGTGCGGCAGTAAAGTACAACCCTGCACCAGTGATGTCATGATTTGGAAGGCTCGTACGTGCTCTTTAAGCTAATGGGTTTCCCTTGTTTACCAAGTTCTGATTAATGAAAGAAAACGACTCACTGGATTTCCCCGAAGAGATGAGGTCACAACAGTTAATGTGCTTTATCAACCTTGTGGCTCCTGAGCAATGGAAGCTCAGGGGTGAAGGACTAACCCAAACAGAATGGAGCTGGGGCGTGGCTGTCATTGGTGCAGAAGGTGCAGCGCACAGGAGCCTGAGGTCTAGGAGGGCCCAAAACACCCCAGTGTAGCAGTTTTTTCTACGCCTCTAGTGTAAGTCGACCTCGTTTTTCTTGCTTGCGACAGGGCCGTTGCACCCTTGATACACCGCTGGACCCGAGCGTAAGAGAACTGCGCAATGTGATTTTGAAAATGTAATAATAATATTAATAAATAAGTGCAGGCGGTCAAAGTTTATTTGTCAAGAGCTTGTCACTGGTGCTGGCAAGGACTGAGGTTGTAGAATACTAATGTAAGTACACATTTTTTTTAAAAAAGTGGACCATTTATCTATTTGTATTTTTTGTTGCATGCAGACCAGACCTATTCAGACCTCATCTCTACACAGTACCAGCTGAGCAACATAGTGGAACAAAGAAACAGGGTGCACCCGGGGGGAGTAACATGAAAGAAGTAAAATATCATGTGATCAGCTTGTAAGTATGTATAATCAGGCTTAGCATCATAGTAGGATCTGGTTCGGGTGTTTTCTGTACATCAATTGTCCCTGTTCAGGAACCACTAACTGTCCCATGGATGCGGTTTTAGCACTTGGTCTTCACTGTTGCAAATTTGAGCAATCCAAGGCTCACTCAGGGAGGTGGTGTGAGGTTAGAGGCTGCACACTACAACCTCTCTCCTTCCTTTTTCCAAAAGTTTGGTTCACTTCAAAGGGCTCCAAGAATGTTGCAGGAGCAACAGAAAATTCACATCAAGGTCTGGTAGGCCCTCTACGTCCTTCATTTTGTGAACTATTCTGACAGAGGTGATCAAAAATGGATAATTTTGTCCCCACTGTCACATACATCTTACATACTCCATGCTGACTGTTCCACACAACATCAGAGCATGTGTCTTACATTTCTTACATGGATGGAGTGAAGAACCTTGGTCAAAAAGACTGGCATAACCCTTTTTAACCAGAGAGGCCATCAGGCCAGTTTAACAGAAAACAGGAAAAGGTCCTACATCTCTATCCATAATCAAGCCCTGCCAACGCTGCCAGTATTTCTTAACCAAGTAAATAATAATTGCTCTCATCAAAGGAGGGGTTCATCTGATTTACCCGTCCAGATCACAGAGTCCTTGCCTGGGTCTCAATCCATGCCTCAGCTATTAGCATTCATAACCCTTTGTTTTTGTGATCTGACGTTTTATAGTATGGGCCCAGTATATCTAGAACAAAAAATGATGCTAGGAATGCTTGAAAATATTCTAACTACTGGCAATTTCTCGAAGTAGCATTTTTTGCAGTTTTATATACAGAAAGCTCAACTTGAAGGCACTGGAGCACTTTACCTTAGCGCCAGTTGCACTATACAAGGACACATTCATTATTATGTTTTTAAGTGCATGGATATTAAGTGATTTGCCCAAAAGCGCAGGATGTTGAGCTGATCCAGAGGCTCAAACATGGCTCTGCAGTTCCAAAGTCAGCAGCTCTGGCCATTACACCACATCCTGTCCCATTCCAAACCCTTGTTCTTTTGCCTTCCATGCCACCTCAAATTAGACCCAGCCATATACAAATCAGTCTTGATCCTGCATGAAGGCGATTGATACAATTTTTTTCCAAAAGCAAAACTTTGCATGATGTGTAAAATAAGCCTTTTCTGCACATAGCACTTGTAAATGATAACTGAAGGAGAAATTATGAGTGAAGTCCATGGAACCGAATATTTGTGGATAACACCAAGGCAAATAGCTAGACTATGAGACACTTTTTGTAAAACTAACATACATCAATAAAAATTGTGTGTGACACAGGAAAATATTGTATAGTGGATTATATACATAACGAAGTATATACACATGCAAATATGCATAGCTGCTGATATATTCACCCACAAACACATTTGAGCCAAACTAACTACTTGCATCCATAATGTGCTTATGCTTGTATGCCTCCAAGCATGCACCTTCAAAATATATGCAGGGTATTCAGTGACTCAAAAATTGAAAGTTGAGCTACAGCCAGCATCACTCATACATATTGTAAGTAGGTGCAGGTATTCTGAAACAGTGGCATTTCTCATTTCTAAGGGGACACTCATTGTCTCACTTGTAATGGAAAGATACATCTGCATCCTAAAACTATGATATCTAGAATATTGGTAACGTCTCGTGCAAATGTATTGATGAGGGTTTACAGAGTAATAGAGCCCAGTGACTGGATAATGTGTAGGTTCATAAACTGCAAAAAGGTTTCTGTACTTATGAACAAATGGTATAAGCATTTCAACATACCAATGTAAAGTGATCAGTCAATGGATTCCGCTGTTGTTTTGCAATTGCCAATCTAAGGGATAGTCGTCAGCATCCCTTTGTGAGATATTTCCTAAAAAGAAAAAATGTAAACTCTATCCTCAAGCAAAGAATATCTGGGGCTAATCAAAAGGCAGAAGAAAATGAATTCCACATTTTGGGGACACATTGTGAGTAGGATTATTTAACAGTGTCTTTTTTCCAATGTCCAAGAGCAATAGGTCTTTGCTGTACAGTTCCCACAGGTAGGATATGTGATATAATCATTGATGTTGTTTTTCATGGCATCCATGGCATTTAATTTACATTCATATGGCCACTTCTACATCACTCTTTTTTTTTGTCACACAAGTATCTAAGTAAATTGTCTTGGCTTTAACAGGTTGAAAGGGAACATGGCTGGGACTTGAAACACGTTGCACCCAATACAAGTCTAACTGAACTAGTGACAATTCCAGGTGAACCCTATGGCTCACAGGTGTTACTATTAACTTGTAGTGGCCCTGGACCAGGCTGTGTATCCTGCCCTCTCATGAAGGAGCAGAACTACCTTACCCAATCACCCAAGGCCAAGTCAAGGGCTTCTTAACATTCCATCACAACCAGGCTCACCTTTGCTGAGCAAGGGTTTGCAAGAAAGCCTGCCACCATACCGTGCTTGGCATTTACAGGTGTGAGGAATGACAGCATATTCTATATATCAGCACCAGTTTTTTCAAGTGTATTCTGGTTGTAGCAGTTCTTATTAGTTTAAGTACTCACAGGTAAAAAGTGTTCCCTGTCAGTGTATTTGATGCCAGTTCTTTACATATATGGACACGTGCTTCTTGGTCATTTCCAGTCACCAGCTGAGAGCAGCCTTTCGATTTGGGGTCGCTCGAAATACTGCCTGTAGTTTCCCAGGTAAATTACCACTCCATGGACGTCGGTGCATCCGGTGATACCTCAGCCAAACTGCTCCATGCCTGGCCTGTATGAGCTCTACTGTAACACTGCTTGTGAAAGGGAGAAGGCCTCTTAGAGATGCGATAGCTGTAGCGGCGAGCAGAGACAAATCTGTACCACAAAACACCAGGGATCTCGTCAGCCTCTAATCCCATTTTATAGCGCTTTAAGGGCAAAGGCACCCCACCAATTCATTTAAACAAGCTATCGCAAACCTCTTCGGGAACATTTCTATGTCAATGGTCACAAAATAATCATTTATCGCAAATTCAGAGTGCTCAACTAGTCCAGTTCAAAGTGTGGTTGACGCCACCCTGACACCTCACCAAACGTGTTTGCATCAAGATACAATGTTTACTTACCTTGTCAAGAAATGTTCAGGTCAACAGAAGTGCGACGGGAAAGGGAAGAGCCCGACAGCTGTGCAGCTGTCAGGAGCAAACAGAAGATCTTCACAGATAGCAATTTCCATTGTGCAGTGACGTGAAACACCCACCAATTGGCGCTAAATGACGGAAAGGGGGCCGGATAACATTACAGGCACGAGGTTGTGGTATCCCCTGGATTAAGACGTGCTAAAGACAAACATGTCGCGGGTATGTGTATCCCCACAGATATAAATACGGATTGTGCTGAGTTTATGCACTAATTGAATACTGACCTTACTTCCTGTGCTAGCAAGGAGTGCCTTGAAATGGATTGCTTAGTAACTCTAAATCAAATACCTCTATGGTATCAATGTTGGGGATTTCCCAGTAAACCCTATTCCCCCGGGTTTACCATACTGCAATAAATGGAAGTTATCCAGTCGTCGAGATTACCAACCAGAACGATGCAGACCAGCCTGCCATACCCTTGGCTCTCAGTTATAAGGGAACACGGGATGGGGTGGTGAGCAGTTGTCAGCTGTGATTTTATGTGCTCATCCTTTCATCTGATGATTGGCAAATGAACTGTTTCTCCCTTGCCTCTGAATTATGTCTGGGCTCGGAAGAGCATCTATTGACTCTGAACCTGCAGTGATCATGTTTGGGGTTTTCCCGGGAAAGTCTGACAACTTGGCTGATCTTTTAGCAATTTCCAAAGTGAGTTTTAAATGAATAGTTTGACTGGCCCTGTATTCTTTCCCTACTACTTGCCATTGTACAGATCAGCCTGGCTCAATTGGAGGCCCTTTCCTTGCTGTTCTACCACTCGTAAACGAAAAAAAACTCTTTATCGAATTAAATCAGAAATTTGGTTTTGAAGACCACATGGAGAAGTTATGTCTGCCCCATCCTTGCTCAACTTTTGTTTGTGTTCTTGTCCCCATTAGTTTCTAAACACTTACTGGAAACACAAGTCCTGTCAAATCCATTAAAGAGTACTTCTGTACAGTGTGTTATTCCAGAGTCCTCTCTAGCCACTAGCCCTATCCTTTAGGATTCATTTATCAGTCTATAGCACTATCCTTTACGATACATTTATAAGCCTATAACCATATCCTTTAGAATACATTTATAAGCCTAATAATCATATCCTTTAGAGTACACTTATATAGTCTGGTGGTCAAACGTCTATTAAATGCAGGGCTGGGTGGACCATAGAGGACAGAGGGAACCTCTTCTTCAGTGACATCCAGTAATTCGCTTTCAGAGCTGGATGGGGTGGGCATTCCTTTACACATCCAGCTCCAATAGCAGTCCAGGGAAAGTGACACACAATTTGTCTGTAGGCACATACAGGAGCTGTTGATGCAGAGAAATACCACTCATGGGTACTCTCCTCGAACCTACCTTTTGAAATATTTAATTAGCTTCACTTCACACCCTACTGGAATTATTTTAACATTGGTTCCTAAGGCTGTTATCTTTTTTTCCCTTCCTCCATTGTTCTCCATGGGAGCGTGCTATAGTATCTATGAGTGCCGAGAGTCGTGTTTGACTTATTACAAGACTGGGCTGGAGTAGATTTACACTTGTTTTGACATCTTTAGACCTTCAGTAACTTTAGAAGAGTAGATTGTGAACAGTAATGATTTTACTAATTTGTGGGTGTATATGTTTGTTAGCATGTACCTCCCCAAACCTTTCCTTAAATTGCCCTAACCTCTTACCACGTAGTATTAAGCATTCCCCATTTTCCAGCTATGCACTCTTGTCCCTCTCATATTTACTTTAGAAACATATACCTACATTTACGAAGTACTTTACCACCATGCATGGAGATCTCCTCTCAGAAAAGATAGGAGGAGGTGGAGGTCTCCGTTCATACAGTTCTGAATAGCACAAGAGTACTACTGTGGGTTTACTTTATGTGTTACAAAACACAGTTTGTAACTAGGTCCCATAGTGTGTAATGAGATAGGGCAAGGAGATTAGAAACCAACGGTGACATGCAAAGAGGCTAAGAGAACTAGATCTTAGGAAGGACACCAGAGAAGGAACAGGTCGAGAACTGCTTCAGCTAACAACATCTAGAGGCAGAAAGGAGAGGAAAGAAAATACTATGCATTACTGATAGAAAGCTTTAGTATGCTGCATTGGAATAGGACACAGTCACTGGCAGTCGCATGATGGGAATTGATAAACAACAACCATTCTTGCAGGCAGAGGTTTCCTCAAACAATGCAGGAACAAATCGTTTTAGAAACTAGCTGCTGGTGAGCAATTACAAAAAACAGCAAGCTCAGGATTGAGTCACACGATTGAGCTGCACAATCCCAGCCAAAGGGGTTTGTATTTACATTTTCCCACAAGTCCGGTATTTAGAAATGGCAGGACTAGCGCTCTTGTAAGAGTTAATAGTGCTTGCAGGGTTTTTATGAATAGTTGGCAATGCATTTTGGGATCTGTTTTCTAGAAAATATTCTTACATTTGCTCAAATTTGAAGAAGCATCTAGGCAGAAGGCATGGAAGAGTTTTGTACGAGTAAGGGTTATAGGGCTTCAGCTGATCCATGCACAGGTGTTCACAGAGGCAGCAAAGTGGAGTAGTAACTGTGCTGATCATTCTTGTAAATTAAATTAACTACTAGACTTTGGGTGTCTAATTATTTTGGAATAGACTTTTTGAACAATACAGACTCTGTGCCTCACTTAGATTTTGGTGGTTGAGTACTATGCTGCAGCCTTGGTAGATCTAGCACTAGTGCACATATGCAGTACTACAGAGTATACACATTATTAATGTGCACCACTACCACAATCTCCACTGAGATTATCTTCAAAACAGCTGGTCATGGTTGTGATGTTACCAGTCTGATGGCCCCACAGACCTCAAATGACTGGACTGGACAATAGAAGATATGTGCATCAGTGATGATCCAAGATTTGCAAATCTTTGAATCCGAAATGCAATTTTCATGGTGTTTGCTTCATTTTGCTCCTGGTGTCATGCTACGGCCACCAGGAGCGTTCATGAGTGACCTCTTTGCCTCTTAATGTTTGCTGGATGCTTTGTACAGTCCTTTTACACTTGTTCATCCTCCTTCCTAGCAGCAGTTGGTGGAAATAGTTTTGAACCTGCCCCTCTGTTCAGCATCTTCTGCTACTTGCTGGGTATCTGTGTGCCTTGCTGAAGTCTGTAGCACCCATTCCTATACCACTCACAGCAAAGACCAGTCCACAGTGCAAGGTGAGCCTCTAACTTCACTATCCACAGTAAGTGCACTCATTGCAGGCTGCAAGAGGAAGTCGTGAAGCTAGTGTTGCTAGCTGTAGAGAAAAAGTTCAACAAAAGTTGATAGATGTCCATCCTGGATGTTAGTATGTCCTTATTCTGTTTCTTCTCTGCTTCCTTGAGGGTGTTCTCCATGGTTAAGTTTAAAATGAAAGTGAAGTGTTTTAGAAGATAGGAATACCCACCCAATCTGAGATGCCACTTCACCTCTCACCCATGACCATTATTTGAAAGGAGCAGCTCCCGGGCTCCACAAACCCTAAGCTTCAAAATGGCAGCTGGAAGAAATATTAGAAAATATCTCTCCTTGAAGTCCAGTTCCTCCCATTCTGATCTGATTTCTGTTCTGCAATTCCTCAAATAAACCCCCATCTGGTGACTAGTGCCAAAGCTCTGCCTTCTTTACCTTTGTCCGCTCTGAGATCATCCCACCAGTCCCTGTAAGACAGTGGCAGATAATCACCTTATGGAGATTTAATTCCTGCCCATTTCCTCTATCTGGAAAAGGCTAATCTTTCAGAATTGGTTTGTTGTTCAGGGGAAGTTTTGAACTGCCATTGGTCAGCTAAATGGCTCAGATTAGGATCTTAAAACTTTATCTCCAATAAGACTGGCTCACAAAAATATTTCCAATTGTAGACTACAAAAATGAACACATATAGAGAAAAAACAATTCTGGATATGCATTCTGCTCCCACATTTAAGTAGGAAAATACATAGAAATGATTTTCATACCTTCATTAGAGAGACTTACTCCATCAGAGGTCAAAAAACACTGAGGATTCTCATTGGACAGAATCTGCTTCCCCCTAATGGTCCAAAGTGACAAACATTAGGGGTGCATCTACTGTGACAGGGCCTTATTGGCATCCCAAAATAGCCACCATGAAAGTAATGGGGAAGCAATGACAGCAGGGCTTGGGGAACCGTTCACTAAGGGCCTCCTTGTCAGTGGCAGTCCCCCATGGGTGGCACAATGGCCACCATATTTGAACACATAAAGAATGGCTACAGTGTTACTTATTGTCATACCCCTTAAAAAACACTTTCTAAGGAAACCATTGTGTAGATTGACACCTCTAACTAGTGGCTCTGACACTGTAACTGATCATTTCATTTACTGCCAACTTAAAACAGACACACGCAGATCCACAGAGCTAAGACACAGTTCATTCTTCTACCAGAGATGCCCACAGTTTATCAACATGCCTGATAAAGAAATGTACAAACTGGACCGGGTCACAATTCATGAACTCAGAAATAGCCTACAATCATCAATTGAATGCTAAACAAATATTGTGACAGCAGTACCACTATTGGTCATGTTAGTGTTGGAGCTGCACTTTTGTGCCTCAGTACCTTCCCAAACGACTGTAGATATAGCAAATGAAATTTCAGTCAGCTTTCCAGGCATCCTCACTCAAACTCCGGATGCAATGATGAACAAGTACACTACCCATGTACTTCCAAATGTACGTACACATGAGGAGAACGCACACTTTAAAGCTTGGCTCATTTAGGGGATGTTCTTTAGAAATGGACTATAACCATTTGCTGTTCATACCACTCAGAAATCATGAGTGCATGTAATACAGTAGAAAACACTTTCACAGCTTAAAGACCTCAGATAAATGTGATTCCAAGCTTTGCTCCACGAACAACAATGGAAGTTTTCTGAGATTATCAAATGATGCAATTGTGGTCAGGAGCAGCAGTATCCAACAAATAATTATAGCAAACCTACGACCAAGGCGACCATAGCTTGTGGATAAGCAAATACTTTATTGGATATTTTCACACAGGTAGACGTAAATAGTCATGTTTGGCTCATAACAAAATTGTCTATTTTCTAGAGGGCTCGGGATGCTTCATCAAATGCTTTTAATTCCATTGAGGAACATCACAGGGATCAGTAAAACATGACAAGGTATACATCTCGACAAGGAGTCTAATTGAATCAGAATTGGGACTCCTCAAGACATTATTCCGATGCCTGGACAATAGTGGTAACATCTTCAGGCATTCCCATAGGAAGTATGCAAATGTGTGGCACTGTTTTGCATTCTATATAATATGCATTGCCGAGAAGGATAACTTTGCTGCTCAGCCTGGATTTTGAGGAGATGCTGACGCAGAAGTTGATAGAAAAACCACATGTGGGAAATGCACTTGAGAAACAGAGTACCCAGGCTGCATACACGAGCGCATACAAAATGACTGACTGTAGGTGATATAAGTACATTACACTTAGACTTTGGTGTGTAGTTGGTAGTGTATGCCATATGTCTTAATGTACAATCTAGGTGATGTAAAGGGCATGGGGGGGATACAGTGAAGGGTTGTAATTTGTAGTGTGTTGAAAAGTTATGGTATCAGTGAAAGGAGGGGTGTAGGGTGTTGATGATGGGGTAAGTTCAAGTGATACCTCATATGTAGTTGGTGGCGTATAGGAGTGCAACAGAGGAAAGAACAAGTGCAGCTGGGTAAATAGATGGGAAAATATTGATATTTGCTGCAGTTCCTACCACAGACAATAATTACCTCAATTTGTAAAGGGTTGCAGCATACAATTTGAGAAACAAATGGTGGGTGGCAGGAAAGCACTGATGCTTGCTTGTGCTGCAACAGGGAACATGAGCTAACTGGGGAGTTAAGAGTAGAAAGCAACATACAGAACATGTAGAGTGTAGGTGAAGTCAATGCTACCGTTATCATTATCATGTTATGTCTAGTTTGCACAAACCGACACTGCCTAGGAGCCCTGTTCATACTACTCCAATGGTTGCAAAGACCCAAACGTGGCAGCAAGACCACTCCTGCACCTACAGCACCACATCTTACATATTCTCCAATTGCTTCACTGGCAGTCTGCATTGCCAACAGAGCCACTGATGTCAAGAGTCCATCCAGCATCCTGGTAAAACTGTAAACATAATTACAGAGCAGAAACCTCTACCTTCGATTAGCATATCATCTCATCATTTATTAGTGAGATTTTCTTCTCTGTTTAAGCCAAAAAAACTATGGAACTCTCTCCTGACAAACACAATAAACATCCAAGATCACCTGTAATTCGGGAAGGCAGTAAAAACCTGACTCTTCTCCAGCGTTGCCCCCTGCCAGCAGCTGCAAAACCTTTGAGGTAAAACCATAATACACTATGGGCCTGATTACAACTTTGGAGGACGGTGTTAATCCGTCCCAAATGTAACAGATATACCACCTACCGTATTACGAGTCCGTTATATCCTATGGAACTCGTAATACGGTAGGTGGTATATTTGTCACATTTGGGACGGATTAACACCGTCCTCCAAAGTTGTAATCAGGCCCTATGTTTATTATGGTTTTACTTTAAAGGGGTGGGGCCACGGGGCTTGCACTCCCCCTCAGTCCACATGTATGTTTGGCCAGCTGTCTCGGGCCAGCCAAACATACTGTTCTATAGCCATTTTGGTCACATTTTTTAGGCAGGTTATTTTAGCAACTATGCCTGCCGCTTGTGTCCTTTAGCCCAGTTACATTTTATTCCGCTTTAAAAAATTTTTATTTTAGCATAGGCCACATTTGTGGTGCCGTTTTATTTTCTTTATCTAGGTGTTCTTTCACCTAGGAAAGCGATGCGACTTTAGAAAGACATTCTTTTCACTTTGTGCTTTCCTCAAGGCTGCAGCGAGATTGGATTGCTGGCAAAGTGGTACATAGCATCCTCAGCATTTACAGAAACATACACATCCTTAAGTGGGGACATTTTCTCAAAACATCAGCTGTTTTATTGTAAAACACTTCTCTGTCCCACGCACGTTAGAGGGAGATTCCAGCCAGATGACCACGACTGCGTGCTGATGCTGATTGCCTTCGCTACAGCTGTTTGCTTAGACTACCGGACCCCTGGCTTACGTGGGTATGGTGTCTTCTAGACAACAGGCTTTCTCGCTCAGGTATGGGGGATGGTGTCTTCCCAGGGGGGAAACCTGAAGGACGGATTAGGGCTTATCAGGCTGTGCTCTAACATAGCTTAGGTAGAAACTACATATATGACGCATAGTGACAGTATGGTGGGACTTTTCCTGTGTTTCACTCTTCTTGTCACCATTTTGCTTCTAGCATGTTTTATCATCCTAGTTAATGCAATTCATGTCATTTTATCTAAGATGCAGATGATTCAATAAACCCCTTTGAACCATTCTCTGCCTCTGTTTGTCTTTGCATGTGTGAGACTAATGTGACTGAGTGAAAAGGATGAGATCTGATACACCATGATTTCCCTGAGAAGTCATTATTGTCATGCACCCAGTTGCCACAAATCACCCCTGCTCTTGGGTGAGGTGAGGTGCTGCTAGTTGGCTTCAACCCGGATTAGGCCGACAGTTGTCACATGGTGTAGGATTGGACTCAGTTCCCCACAATTCAGGTGATTCTGCCACCCAAATCCAGCAGCCTCATTAGGATAATGAGGGCCTATGTGACAATACATGCAGACTAGGCTCTCTCCAGCCCAACAACGCAGTGCCAGTTTGGAGACAGCAGGCAGAGACTCCAACTCTGCCTCAGGGCACCATTGCTGGGAGGTCCATCCAATCCTAATGCTGCTTTCATGCTGCCAGCATGGAAGCAGCATTAGGACTGTACGCAGGGCAGGCTGGGATCCTGTGCCTGCAGTGGAGGACCAGAGCAGATCGGAGTGGCATGGCGAGAAAGGTACTTTTTAAAATTATATATATTTTTTGTTGTTACCCTGACGCCACGTGCTGTGCGGCCCCGTCTCTTTTCCCTCCTGTGACTGCTCTTCCCCTACACATAAAATGGCCCCACCTAGCAGCACAAATAACAATTTTCTATCACATTGAAGATATGAATGTCAGAGGTATGAGGATGAAGCCTACCCTAGAGTTAGACTCACATCTTCTGGAAAAATAGTAGGCACAAACAAATGTACAGCTCTAGATCACTGTCATCACTGTCCTTTAGTCCATTACATTCATACGTGTAGCTGTAAGACTATATTGACACACTATTAGCAATCTCTGACATTTAACACACTAAGCCACTTCTCATTTAAGCCATATTGCATCCAAACACCCATCCAACCAGACACAATACAACCTTTTAAGCTGAAACATCCTAAGTCTCACTAATGTTTTACTTCTCTACATTCTGAATTGCAGTGACATACAATATGAAAAAAGAATAACTCCAGCAAGCAGGTATGACATGGAAACAAATCCTACGTAGGATGTGCTATGAACTAACACCATTCCAATCATACATCCCAAAGGAGTAGTGTATTGCCTGCTTGCAAATCACTGTGGTGCCTTGTCAGGGGTATGAAGTGAATATATATGAAACTACAATACAATATGATGCAACGTTGTGTGAAGGTTGTATGTAAGTTTGTGCTGTGTGAATACTGTATTTCTCGGTGTAGGTGGTGAAGTAAAGTGGTGTTGTGGAGGTGTGCTAGTTGTTGATGTGTTACTATGTGTTACAGTAGCTGAATGGTGTACGTAATGTTGAAAATGTACTGTGATGATATTGCATCCATGTTTCAAAAACATCATGCTGATGTCATACTTATACCACTTTGCACTGTGGCACAATGTTTAGGAATAGACACATTACTTTGTGCACTGAAAAATCCTGGCTCATGCCTCACTCCTGTAACACCAACACTGTACTTTGACCTTAGTAATTCTAATTGTAATTGCATTTATATACTGCCTATTACCCCGGACGACACATTAAATAGTACAATACTCCAGAACTCAAGTTTAGTGGTTAATCCAGTGGTTAAATGTTGTTTTTTGCAATTAGTCATGGGCTCTCAAGAAAATTCATTGCATGCATTTACTCCAGGTACTTTGTGATAGATTATATTAATATCACTTGAGTGTGATGATTAATGGATGTTATGTAGTTTCAGGTGAATGGTTTGTGAGATGGATAGGCTGGGGGTGATAAGGTAATGTTAGGTTGCAGGAACAGGGTTTTAAAGCAGTAAAGGGTGTGATCTATGAAGTGATGTGTGAGTTATTTGCTGAATTAGAATAAGAGAAATTAGGGCAGACAGGCATGAAACTCAGAGGAAGCTATACTCAGAATCAGAAAGCATGCGGAGGATGGAAGGTAAGATGAGTTAGTAGAGGTAAAGTACTTTGCAAACAAAACGAAAAGTGCTAAAATATGAAAATAAAAACAAAAACTCATTCTTAATAAACGGACAATTTTAAATCTTCAGAAGGCACAGACATCACATTTTTGCCGTAAACGGGATGGATAATTACATTTAAATTTTAAAATACGTGTACTGTTGTTCAAAGTTTCTACAATGAGCTTTTCTGATGGCTCATTGGCTACACAAATATTCCAAAACGTATAAATGATAACTTTTTATCGTGCGTGCTGTACAACAACATTTATAACATTTTCGGGTACTTAAAAATGATGTTTATAGTCCTGCAATACTTGGAAAGGTGTGCATGGCTTCTAATGTTCGACATTATCTTTTAGGAATGTTTAATGTAGGATAGCTCTACAACAATTGCCACTGATAACACCTTCAAAGGATTGTACACTGAGGGCTTCCGATAATCCAGACATATATCTTGGTTAATAAATAATGCACACATGAATAATATATGGGAATACTTAATTAAAAAGAAGGTGGCCTAAGGTGCCATGGGACAAGCAAAGAGCAAAGCTGGAAAGGTAAAGCTAAATCAGCAAAGCTGCAGTGACACGTGTCCTTGATCCAATATGGCAGTGTGCTCGAGTCACATGGCCAGCAATAAAATGTGAGCATAAGCCCTGAATACGTGTGCGTGGAGCCCACATCCTCTACCATTGGTAGCCCAGGCCGCTGGCTTTTCTGTCTCACACACACCTTCTTTGCTGTACTCCCACCCCCACCCCCACCTTACCTAGTAAATGAGGAGACAGCAGTCTAAAATGAGGCGCATGTTAATTGAAATGTAATCAGCAGTTCACTCACTTTCTTTAAAGTCTGCCTGAAGGCTGATTCATATATTTTTTGAGGCGCTTCATGCTCTTACAGGATTAGTACTGATCGCCCTCATACTCAATAATTATCTTTAACCTGGTCACTGACCTCTTACCTTCGGCTCTGAACTGGACTTTATTATTTGCCAGAGAGCCTTTGGTATGTGCTTTTAAAATGTTCTGTAAATCAATTTTGAACACTTTTTCTATGGTGTAATTCTCCAGGCAACCCAAGGCTTACACTTCAAAGCTGTCTGCATTAAGTTTCACAAACTTTCTGGCCTACAGGGGACTAAAATTGGATCAAGGGTGACCTCCAAATTTGGTAAAAAAAGCGTTTTATGGTTTTCGAGGAAAAATATTTTAAACAGGGTCTGGATTTATTAACTACTTGAGCAAGCTTAGAAAGCTGACATGCCTGGTACTCACAAAAACACTAGTATTTCATATTCAGATAAAATCCAGGCATAATGACAAACAGTGTAATAAATGAGATCATTAGGAGATATACTTCTATAGTTATCAGGTACATACGACAAGTTACAAACAGGCACGTGACACATATTATTATTCAGAAGTGATCCATAAAAAGTGCACAATGTTGGCCAAAGTCATATAAATAAATGACAACATTAATAGTTTTAGCGTGCAACTGTCTGCGACAAGACATATAAAAAGTTGCCAAGTTGGGAGATTCTCAACTTTACAATTTATTAAAATTTTGCTATTTTCGTACTTTGCAGCTTGTTACACAAAAAAACTGACAGAAGACAAAGGTTCTTGGTGCTGCTCATGCCTGCTCTGAGAAGCAGTGTTGCGGCTGCTGCTAGGAGGCAGTCCCACCCCCTAAACTCCCCACCCCCGGCTTCATGCACCCTCCCCAACCTAAAACATTCTGAGTCCTACTGCCTGCACTAGCATCTGTCTCCCTTTAGGGGACTTGGCACCCAAACCCGTTGTTCCATGCCTGGTCCACATGGCCCGCTCCTTCGCCACAGTGTTTTTTCCACCTTCCAGTCCACACACCATACTTAGATGGGGAGAGGAGGGCTGCAGGTCATCAGTGACACCAAACGATTTACGGATGCACGAACTCCTACCCTCCGTACTTCCTGTGGCAATAAATCCTGATCAGGCAAACAGTGAGTGAGTTTTTGCATAGGTGAAGTTTCCTGACTTTGCAGACTTCGTGAGCAATGGGAAAACCTCCTCTGCCCCTACCTGCGACATACTTCAGCAAAGAGTGAGGCAGTCGCACTTTCGTGCACATACCATAAACAGAATGGGATTTACTACTTTATTACCTTACCCCATCTTTTCTTATAGACATTCATTATCATGACTGACTCCACAGACGCTTTTACCCTTTTATATCTGAGTTCTGACAGCACAGCTGTCAAACAGACGTATTGCTAGCAATAGTGGTGTTAATCTTAATCAGACACGTCTTGAAATTATTCCACTTTCACCTAATGCTATTGGTTGTTAGAGTTTGTCCTTCCACTTCCATTCCAGTGTTTGCATTGAACTGTGTGAAGGTCTACTTTACAACTATAGCCCTCTCTGTTCTCTCCTGCTGGTCCCTTCCATGTGTCAAGGGCCATTCACCTGAAAATTAGTAATTCTGCAGAAGTGACACAGATCCTTCAACACCCCCAAAGAGTTAACCAAAATGAAACACCGACAACCGCTCAACAGAGGAAATGGGGTTTTGGTAGAGATACTCGAATCCAGTAGACTTCTCCTACTAGCTACCTCATAGGACCTGTAGTTCAGACTTCACTAAGGGGATCACTTAGGTTGGCGTTACCTTTTCAAGAAGGAGTACCTTTATGGAAAGATCAAATCAACAATGGGCATTAATTTGAATATACAGATAACAACCACCACAGATTCTTTTCCAGTTATCTTACTACTCCTTCTTATAGTCCTGTTTACCTTAAACAATTTATTCCGCTCTTAGAATAACAATTCTCGTGAACATACCTCTTCTTTCCTGCCCTTCCATTAGCTTATAGAGATTCAGTCCCCATTGTTAACTTATTCGCTGTCTGAACACTTTCAGAAATCTTTTCTGTGTCTTCGAAAAGCTCTCAGTGCTTTTTCAAAAGTTCCCAATAACAAGCAATGACATACCAATAATGTTACTCAGTTTTGGGGTTAGTGCACTAACCTCTAGTGTAATTGTTTGCTCAGTCGTTTTGGTATCTTTTGTATTGCAGGCTTTATTTCTTTCACCAGAATGGACGTGGCACCAAAGGCCATGTAGATACTGAAGATCCGTCAATGCTGGAAAGTTGAAGTTCTGCTGCTGAAGGTGAAGATTGCTGATTCAAGGACAGCGGAATACCATGGAGAAACTCCACTCCCCTTCCTTCTCAGTTAACCTGAAGTCAAGCATCAGGCAGTCAATCTGAACATGATATTTATTAAGCCATACCCAAAACTTCTGCTGGAATACACAAGCTTGACTTAACACAAGATCTGGAGTCACCTTTTAATTTTAGAAATTGTCATGGTCCCAGAGAGGCTCTATGAAAAAAGTAAAGATGCTATTAGAAATAAGGGGCTTCTAACATGTCATTGGAAGCTTTTAACTTCCTAAATGCTATCTGAGCAAAACTCATGAATGGTAACTGAAGCAGTCACAGGTAGGTGGCAGTGATGAGGGCAGCAGGGATTATGACAGTTTGTCTTCCCAAAGGCCTATTTACAGTTCAACTGTACCTGAGTATGGTGTGTGAAAAGAGTTCGGTATACTTGGGGCATGGTTCTGGCCTGATGGCACCCAACACCTGTCTTTAGGACCATAGCTCTTCCAATCTATCGAGTAGTTCAGTTTGCCATTTTCCTTTTCTGAAGCCATAATCTTCCTGACATCCTATGTCATGTAGGCTTCCGCCTTGTACAGTGGAAAAAGGTTTTGGAGCAATCGTCTGCATGGCATACTTTCAAAGGGTAATCTGAAAGACTGATTGAATTTTCAAAGCATCAGGCAAAAGTAGTTTCACAGCCGTTAGATTGTTCGCTTGTACAGTTTGATATGGTTGTATGTATGTTGTCTGCAACCTGCGTGGGCCATTTCAACATAGGTTCTTGGTCACCTGGAGCCTGAATCTTCCTTCTTGTAGTCCATTTCTTGTTTTCGATGTCTATCAGTCTGATTTTTCAAACTATTTTTATAAATCAATAAATATTATCTAACTTTTTCTAATTTTTGTCTCAAATTTTTATAATGAGTCCTGACAGAAGGAACTTGTTCAGAAGAGAATAAGAGGTCCAAAGGACTATACTTAGAATTAATTCTTATGGTGTTACTCCTGTTGCAACGTGTCCATGTTGCAGGCAAATTCCTCTAAGCTTGATACTTGTACCCTGTCACTGATACAAGTTGCTAAAAGGCAAGACAGGAATTGTAACATAGATTGATTGACTAAATCTGTTTGTCATTTTGTGAGTGGTATGCTCAGGACAGACGAACATCAGTGCCAAGAGATTCACACAACTTTTGCCAGAGTTTAGATACAAATTGTGGGTCTCGATCAAAGATAATGATTGAAGGTAGTCCATGCAGTTGCACCACTTCCTGAATACATAATTTTGCTAGATCTCTAGCTGAAGGAACCCTTTTTGTAGGGTATAAAATGTACCATCTTTATTAATAAGTTGATGACCAGCAAGATTGTGATAAAAACCCTTGTCTCACATGTTCATGGGCTGGGATTTCTTTCAAAGTTTACTCAGCTGAAAATTAGGAACTGTAGGAGCAATGTGGATTTGCTATACCCCCTAAGAATTATTGCCACTATTCACAGAAAACAAACACTGGCAACAGCTGAATGTGGTGATTGGGGTTTAGAAAGATAAGGATACTCAAATATAGTAGACTCCTCTTAACTGGCTACCTCTTGGGACCTGCGGTTCGGACATTACCGCTGGGTTCACTTAAGTTGCTTCACCTTTTCAAGAGTGAGTATCTTTATGCAAAGAATAAATCATCAATGGGCATTAACATTAATGCACAAATAACAACCACTACGGACTCTTTTCCAGTAATCTCGCTACTAGTCATTATACTCCCTTTAACCTTAAACAATGAATTTGGCTGTTATAAACACAATACTCCTGAAGAATGCCCTTCTTAATACTTGTTTGTCACTCCATTCCTTCATAGAGATTCAGGGCCTGATTTAGGTCTTGGCGGAGGGAATATTCTGTCACAAACGTGATGGATATCCTGTCTGTCGTATTACGATCCCCACAGGAGATAATGGGATTGTAATACAAAGGACGGAATATCCATTACATTTGTGACAGCGTATTTCCCTCCGCCATGACTTAAATCAGGCCCTCGGTCTCAATTGTTAACTTGATCACTCTCTTGACACTTTTCAAAATCTTCTCTGTGTCTCCTAAGAGTTCTTATTGTTTTTTCAAACATCCCCGATAGAAAGAATTGGCTTGCCAAAATTGTTACTGAATTTCTGGGTCAGTGTACTAACCTAAGGGGTTATTGTATGTCTGACCGTCACTATCTCATTTCTATTGCAGGGGATTTTTCTTTCACTAGCATGAGTGCGACACCCAAGACTGTGTAGATACCGGATATCTGTAAGTGCTGGAAATTTGAACTTCTGCTACTCAAAATGAAGGTTGTTGTTTTAGCAAGGCTGAACACCATTGAGAAGTTCCACAAATCTTTCCTCTAAAAAACCTGAAGCAAAACAACCAATGGTCACTTTGAGGATGGTTGCTAGATTGCCCCATCCAAAATGGTCACCAGAACTCACAATCTGGATCCTATTTAACTTAATGCAAAATCTCAGTCCCTGTATAATTTACGAATGGCTGTGTAGTAAAGTGAGAAGTATCAGTGGAACTAAGGAGCTTCTGACAGTCATCATTGAAGGCCTTTATCTTCCTAAATGCTGCCTTGGCAAAACACAAGTGGTAGCAGAAGCAGTTACTGGAGGGATGGCAGTGATGAGGAGGACAGCAGCAGGGGCAACAGTGATGAGGGCAGAAGGGATTACAACAAGGATTACTACAGCATGTGTCATACTTTAATGTGCTAAAACTGCACGTGTTAGCACATTAAATGCAGACCTAATTACTTTGTCAGTGCTTGTTACATCTTGATCTTGATCCCTCATTTAGTTTTCACCTCCCTCTACCCATCACTCTCTTTCTCCTAATGACATCAATCTCCATCTTCATTCCCATAATCAAAACATTTTTTTAGTCCTTGAAATGTATAATGTATTATATGATGCAAAACCCCTTCACAAATAACTGTTCCCTGCCAATCCCACAACCCTTCACCTTCTGGTCTGCTTTTCTTACACATTTTCAGCTCACTCTCCTCCTCCTCTGTAGCAAACTTACCATATTTAGTTTAAAACAAATCTGCACAATCATGTGGCTTTTTTGTGTCTGCCCTCTCATCCTTCTTTCCAACTATTGATGGTTTTTCTACATTGTCTTGTAGCAGTACTGCTTTTGTCTTCTCTACTACCATTACTAAATGGACTCAATGACATCTACACCTTGCCTCTTTTCTACTAGTGAACCCCTTAGCCTTGACTTCACCTACCCGTTCGCTGGATGTAAACCTTCCTCTGCTCACAATCTTCCCCATCCTCATGCAACCTCAAACCTCTATCTACTCTTCCATCCTAATAAACCTTGGATTTATGGCAGTCTTTGAAGAGTAGTAGAATTCTATTTTCACTTGCTCTGCTCACCCAGTGTCTATTTGAAACCATCAAACGCTTTCCTAGCATTTATCTTTCTCTAATTGCTAACAACTACATTATTTTTTACAATTATTTGCCTCAGAAATAAACTTTCATTTGGCTCATTAATATTAACCTCCATGGCACCCACCTTTGCATGCCCTAATATCACAGGTTCAACCAAGGCTTTCTAAATTTACTGTGATCTATGCCTGTTGGCTTGCTTCCTATTTAAAGTTGTTTGTCAGAATATACATTTTTAAATATTGTGCTATAAAAATATCATAGCACACATATTGATATCTTTAATACCAATATGATAATAGGTAAAGGTTTACTCTACTTAACTCCACATTATAAACTATATTGTCAAGGTATGTAGTTGTGAGTTAAATATAATAAACCTATGCTTACATATATATACTTACCTTATTGATATTTGGGTCCTCAATATTTGTTCTATGATATTTATATAGCCCAATATTTAAAACTCGATATTCTGTCACCATAACCTCCTGAAATCATCCTAAACCCACCAATTCTCCTTATAATTTCCTCCCTGCTTTTCCTATTCCTCTATTGTACCTTTTCCCAAAAATGTTACATAGACCCCTCTTTTTCTTTTCATTTCTGGTATTTCTTTGTGGATGTATGAGCACCTTTTTATCTCCCATCCTGCAATGTAGTTAATTTAGCGCTCATCTCAAATCTGAGTTCTGATTTACCACACAATTGGAACTTCTCCATTCTCTGTCTTTAACTAGCTTATCACTTTAAACCTATGTTGATATGCATTCTCTTTAACATCTCTGACTTCACAAATAACATTCTTCTGTTGGTATAACTGGTAGTCTTTCTCCGGGTCTTTCTAAAACTCCTTTCCTCTTCCTTTTTGCTAATGGGGTTCCTTGTGGCTCTTTAAACCATCTCTTTATTTTCTATGCACGCTTTACTACCTAAACATCAATCTTATGACTGCATCTGCATTTGTGTGCTGATGTCTCACAAATCTTCCCCATCACAATTGTCTGGTGACTTTTCACCTTTCTTCCACCTGAATCTGCAAAATGATGAATTCTTGTCCCCAATTCTTTCAACGGGTATTTTCTTTTCCTGCATAATTCTCTTTCTCCTGCTGTTTGTAAACTAGGGACCATATTTAACCCATCTATTTCTTTGAAAACTGAAGCATCCATAAAAGGTTTACCTATCTGACCTATCTGATACCAATTTTGACATCCTATTCTAATCTTTTGCTTAGTCTGTTACTCCAGTATTCATGTTGACATACTCAATGACTCCCCAACAACCCATTTTCAATGCATTTCCCTGTAAAATGTCCATATTTCTTTCAGGTTTCTGTCTATTATAGTTTTCTGTGTTTGGTGGCTCATTTTAGCATTATGAACCCTTTCCTTTGCACAGCCTTCAAGCACCTCCATGGTCTCTCTTCTCACAGTTCTTCTCACTGATCTCTATCTCTATACGGACATGGTACTACTTTTAAAACCCACCCACCGGTGTCTCTCTCACTTTTACATTGTTTGGCTCAATGGCTTTAAACACTGGAGTGTCCAGTAACTATCTGGAATCCTATTTAGCCTGTGCTGGTTGCTGTGAGACAGTGAGGCCCTGCTGGGTGGACTTAATCTCCCAGCGTACCCTGTGCTTGGAGGTAGGGCTCTGCACTACTAAAGCGCTCGAGGCTGGGCTGGGCCATCCTTCTGACAAATGAGGTTGGGTAACTTTGGAGTAACTTTTGAGTAAGCAGCCTGCACAAGTATTATGGGAAAACGCGAAGGATTGGGAGGCCAGGTACCTCCCCGTAAGCCCAACTGTATTGACACCATGTTGGAGCAAGTCATAGTGGTTGTGTCATTGGAGATTGATCTAGCAGAAAAGAGACATTCATTAGAGACTGTGGATAATGTGGCTGGTGGTGAGGTTTCCAGTGAGATTAGAGAGGGTCTTTTTGAATGGGGGGAGGATAATAAAGATGAGAAGGACACGGAGGGGGGTGAGGCACAATATGCTCACGTTAGTCCAAGGCTGTTAATTGATCTGGACGATATGGTGGACCCAGTTGGGGGCTATGTAGAAAATGAGCAGTAATTGTTATCGTCGACTGAGCCTGTATCATATCAGAAGAAACAAGGGCTACACTGTGGATCCCAGTCGAGTATCTCTTCCCCTTCCTCTTTGCGAGGCTGCGCTGGAGGATGTTTTGAAAGGTTTTATTCAATTTTAACCTCCCATTTAGAACCCATAAAATCCCAATTGGCCCTAATTGAATATCATTTGGAGTCGTTTCGCCTTTTGTATCACCGGTCTGCTAATGGGACTTCATCGCATTTGGGATCAATTGTTCTGAGGGGACCAGCGGAGGAGCATCCACCCGTTAAACAGGGTAGTGAAGTTATGCTGCCCACTGTGCCTCCGGTGTCATTTATTATACCCATTACATCTGGTGATAGGTCTGATGAGGGACTTAGTGGAGGCCCATTACAACAGAGCCAGGTGGAGAGTTGTGATTTGACAGTCCCTCAGGCTCAGCAAAAACGGGTCCCATCAACACCTGCGTCCATAGCAAAGAAGGGTAGAAGTGAGGAAAGAAAGGTCCCTGGGGGCCCTGTGTCTGGGGACCCTGTAACACGCAGTGACAACGTGCAGCAATCCATGCTACCTAGATTGCAGCTCCCCCCAGTGGGTACACCATTGGTGGTTATTTTGACGGACGTCCCTCCCCTGAGTGCAAGAGTATTGGAACTCAACTGTGACTAGATCTGGAAGGCTAAACATTGGTGTAGCGGGAAGGGAGGTCTGATGGATCATGATTGTGCTAATATCATTATGGCAAGACAGGTGGGCTGGGTAGGTAGAAGGGAAACATTTTTTGAGGAGGACTGTGTGGTGTTGAATTTTAGATCCCAGGTGTCAGCCGCCAGATTACTTTCCTGCTTTTCGACAGCAGGGACATAGGGCCTGGGGGCGTGGATAAGGGTTTTCTCTTTAGGTTTCTTTTATCTGCCATGTGTGGGACCTATTGCAGTTTTGCATAATCCCCTGCACCTGGTTAGGCAAAAGGACCCAGTACTCTCGAATGGGGGGCACTTGGTGCTGTTAGAACTTAGAAACAGGTTTCAACCATTGGAGGGTTTGGATCTCACTGATTGACAGAGTGGGGACCATAGGGACATCAGGGTAAATGGGGATATTTCACCAACTGGGGCCGTGACACCGCAATTACCTCTTCTGAGGTTATGTAATTAGAACATAGAGGGGCTGGGTGGTAAACAAGAGGCTCAGGTTTGGCTGAGTAAACTTAGAGAGTTTGACATTGTGGCTATGCAAGAGACCTGGGATGTTGAGTCGCTCTTTTTCATAGATGGCTTTGTCTCCCTTTCAGTCCCTGCTGTCCCGGCTCGATTTGGCGGGGCAGAAGGCGGTTTATCACTGCCGATCTCTCTTAGTTTAAGGTGTTCTTGGTCACAGGTAGACCTTGGATTAAGGCATTTGCAGGTCATTAAATTAGACTTTGTGGGCTTTCCGAGCGTTATGGTTTAAAAAAATGTTATAATTGTTACGAGAGGGATGTTCCGGCTGAACAGATTGCAGGTTTATGCCTCACCCTAGATTCATTAGCGGGGAAGTGTAAGAGCCCATTTTATTTTGGTGGGGGGACTTTAACCTGCATTTATGCACTATTAACTATTTAGGTGCAGCTCTTGCTGCTGAGGGTGACAGTGCAGGAGCTGCACTTTGAGCACACACTTGAAGGTAGGCTGTTGGAGGAAGTATTGGCAGATCACAATATGTGGAGCACTTTAGGGCTATGCTGGTTTGGCCCCCTGTGCCGACTTTTAAAGGGAGAGGGGCTAACACAGTTATTGATTATATTTTTGTTTCTGCCTTTTTAGTTAAGTTTGTTCATAGTTTTGAAGTCCAGTGGTCAGCTTTTAGCGACCACAATCCGCTTGTTCTTAGTATGGACTGGGGTGTTCATCAGGATGTTTTAGTGAAATTGTTCCCCAAAATCAGGGTCTCAGATTAAATTGTAACATGATCCCTATGCCACTTTTTTGGATGATCTGTATCACACTTGTAAATTGGATCTGAACCAGTGTTTGGATAGTGAGGGGATTGAGGATGGTTTGATCCTGGAGGCCTTTACCAGGAAATGTGGGCAGATTAATGTTAAGCTCAAGGTTTCTGGGAAATCGAGGCAATCTCCTGGTGAGAGGTGGTTTGATACCACTTGTACTAAAGCCCTTTGCAGTTTGAATGAGCATTAAAAGAGGACCCCAGAGATAGGGCTAAAATCATCATGCTCCAGAGGGGTTATAAGTCATCTTTACATACTTGTAAGAAATAGAGATGTGGAATGACTTGGTGAATTCCCCTTTTTTTTAAGAATAGTTTTAGGTTTTGGGCACTTATTAATTGCCCCTTTTTTAGTGGGGAAACAAATCATGCCATGGATTGTATTATTCCAGCAGTGGAGTGGATTAAACATTTCTCTAGTATCTATGGAAGTATTATCGGCAACCTAACTCCCCCGGTTCAGCATAGGCCTAATGATGATGATATGGTTTCTTAGTTTACAGTGGAGGAAGTGGGGGATGCCCTTGCAGCTGTGTCACAGTAGAAGGCCTCTGGGCCTGACGGGGTGCCTGTTGATTTATTTTGCTACAATGCTGAAAAGTGGGCAAAGGTTTTCGTTTCGGTGATCAACGAGGCTTGGGGGGAGGCCCTCCCCCTTCTTGGTGGTGTTCTATCATTGTGCCGGTGTTCAAAAAGGGGTTCGGTCCGAGCCTAGTTGTTACAGACTCATCTTGCTTATCGACTCCTCCATGAAGATCTTGGGTAGGGTAATTTTAGCAAGGTTGTCGGACTGACTAGAAGAGCGGAAGGTGGTTTCCTGCTTTCAGTACGGGCTTAGAAGGGGCCAGGGTACCCTTGACCAGTGCCTTCATTTAAATCTGATAGTTAGTAAGTATAGGGTGACCAAGCAGGGAAGGCTGTTCTTTGCGTTTATGGATCTGGCTTCGTCTTTTGACTGGGTCAACAGAGCTCAGCTCTGGTCCATGTTAGTTGATCTGGGTAACTATTTGAATAATCTTCACCAGGGATAGACAACGGGGTGAGGTATAATCATGAAGGGTCTTTAACTGACCAGATTAGTATCCACAAAGGGGTGAGACAGGGCTGTATATTGGCCCCACTCTTGCTCACCCTATATATCAACAATATGTGCCCGGTGTTAAGCTCAGCTACGAAAGATATTCCACGTGTGGGCTCTATGTACATTCCGGCTCTGGTTTATGTGGATGATACTCTATTGATAGCCAGAACTGTGGTTGGTGTTCAAAGGCTTCTTGATTCCTTCATTTGCTTCATGTCCTCTCTTGATATGAAAATAAATTATTGTAAATCTCACGTAATGAGAATTGTGAGTAGAGAGAAGCGTTGTAGGTAATTTTTTGGGGAAGGACATGAGATAACAAGGGTCACGACGTTTTCCTATTTGGGTGTCGTGTTCGATGGGAATGTTTCATGGGTGCCGTCAGGGAGGCTTAAGAGGTATGCTTTAGCCAGGGCTTTTTGAGTTTGCAGGTAGACTAGGGTCTAGACCAGAGGTCTTCAATCTGGGGGTCGCGACCCTCAGGGGGGCCGTGGAGTCCTGTAAAGGGGGTCGTGCATTCCTCCAGCCGATCCTCAAAATGCCTCAGCTAAACATTGAGGGGGTCATTCTGACCCCGGCGGTCAAGGACAGGCTGGCGGTGCCCCGCAGGGCATTCTGATCGCGGCGGTTTGGCCGCGCTCAGAAAGGGAAAACCGGCGGTCTCCCGCCGGTTTTCCGCTGCCCTGCTGAATCCTCCAGCTGCGCCGCCATGGGGATTCAGACACCCCATACCGCCATCCTGTTCCTGGCGGTTCGCCCGCCAGGAACAGGATGGCGGTATGGGGTGTCGTGGGGGCCCTGGGGGCCCCTGCAGTGCCCATGCCGATGGCATGGGCACTGCAGGGGCCCCCGTAAGAGGGCCCCACAAAGAATTTCAGTGTCTGCTCAGCAGACACTGAAATTCGCGACGGGTGCAACTGCACCCGTCACACCTTCCCACTCCGCCGGCTCCATTCGGAGCCGGCTTCCTCGTGGGAAGGGGTTTCCCGCTGGGCTGGCGGGCGGCCTCCTGGCCACTGCCGCCCGCCAGAGTTAGAATGACCCCCTGAGTCTCCTGTGCTGTGAAAGCCGCACAGACACCTAAGGAGGCCTTCCCAGGACGTCTGCTTCCTGAATGAAATGCAAATGTGCTCTATGAGCTCATCTGCAAATGTAAAAGGTGCTTGGGAGCAGCTTTAAATGATGGAATCACTCAAAGCTTTGTGAGGACAAACATTTATTCTTTTAGAGGGGTAATGCAAAGAGTTAACAACTGCACTGTGAAGTGCGTGCTTTTAATTGTAATTGTATTTCCACAGTGCTTACTTCACCTGGGGATGCTGAAGGCCGAGCTATTAAAATAAAGGTATTGCATATGTTCTGATATTACTTAAATCTACATTTTGGAAGCACAGTTTTTAAAAAAAACCTTTTTGTAGTGGCCTATCTTATACTGTGTGTAATGCAAGTATAAAATAATGCCTTACATATTCAGAGTGCTTTCTGTCACAGGCTGTGACTTCATGGCACTAAAAACACACAAGTCACTATTCTCAACTGCACTAACCAAGATATAGTTCTGTCGCTCTCTGGTTACACACAGACCTCTGCAGTGCATTAATTGAGGTTTCATAATGCACTACAGTACATTTTCCAATGAGTAACAACTTTATTTATTTCTCATTTAAGCTGGCTGTTATTTTATATATAGCTACCTGATGGTGAAAGACTTAAAAAAAAACAGAGAATATTTTGGGTTTATTTATCAGAGGCTTGCGCTGCTGCAGCATAATTTTTTTTATGCTCCAGTGGCACAAGCCTCTCAATCATACCTGTGAGGTGACACAAACCCACCCAGAGTGACTTTGAATGGCCTTGTAGATATGGAGTAAGGCAAAGCAGTTCAAGCCTCTGCATTGTCTTACTTTGCATCAAGGAAGCATTCCATGGGCATTGTGGTGGGTGTTCATGTGCAACACAGATGGATTTTGACGCTGCCCAAGATTTACAAAATCACGTAAACTGTAGCAGTGCCAAAACCTTACACCTCCCCAGAGCAGGCATAATGAGGAGAAATGTTTTAATTTCTCATTGTTTTTTTCTCTTTCCATGTGTGTTGCATTCTGCCAACCATATAGAAAGAGGTACAATGCCTCTCTGGATTGCTTTTGTGCAGGAAGGTGCCCCTTCCTGCACAAATTCAATCCTGCCTATGTTGGCACTAGGCAACAATTGTGCACCAGTGCAGGGGGAAAGGACAGAAATGCACTGTATTTCATAAATACGGTCCATTCCTGCCCTTTTGTATTGGCGTGGGGCAGTGTAGCAAGAAGATTTGCGGCGCTGTCCCAGTCAATTCCTCATAAATGATGACCTTTGTTTTAGCCACACTCTTGACCACCCCCCCACACTCACTGACCTTTGGTTTGCTAAACACTGTTTAATATTATTTCCTCACAGTAAAAATGATTTGCTGTGGGAAATGGGGCTGTTTATTATTGATGATGAGGAGTACCAGGTTCTAGAAATTTTTATCAGGAGTGGGTCCTTACACCTAAAACTTTTGAAGAGGGGGTCTACTAATCAAAAAGTTTGAAGACCTCTGGTCTAGACAAACACACGGTTTGCTTAAAGTCTATGGAGCTAAGTGTATTGCTACAGCGACCTATGGTGGTGGGCTTTGGGGTTGTAAGGACTGTGGGTAGATTCAGAGAGCGGAAAATGTTTTTGAAAGGAGGTTATTCTGTCTCCTGCAGTCTGTCCCTGCCTTTATTGTCCATGGGGAATTAGGACTGGACTACTTCACAGATAGGTTGGCTTTGGCCTCCATTGTTATGTGGTTTCGTGTCTGGTCTAACCCAGAATTGGACCTGAATCAATTGATTATCAGGTACTGTAAAGGTCTAGATAATGGTGGTCGCATACCCTAGCTGTGATACATTAACATTTTTTGAGCAGCCGTAATTAATTAAAAAGGTTGATGTAGCATGGATGAAAAAGCTATTCTGAGAGAGGGCCAAAGCGGTAAGGGAGAAGTAGGAGTGGCTTAAAACTCAGGTGCAGGCGTATGTCATTTTGAAAACTGCACCTGGGATGAAGCCTTATCTCGGGATAGTGAGATCTCTCCACCAATATTTTTTATTAGTAAGATTTAAACTAAATCTTTTGCCAAATCTTTTAGCTGACCCAGTGATAGGCCATGAAGACGTTATTTTGCCTCACTGTTCCTGTGATAACTTTTCAAACCAGGATACTTTGCATTTTCTTTTTTTGTGTGATCATTATCTTGCCCTGAAATGGCGGTATTTATTACCCTTGCTGCGAGGGCAAGGTTTCTTTCAGGCTAAGCCTGCCTTAATTTGATCTGTTTTTGCATAGCCCCTTTCGGGCCTTATGAGTGAAATAATCACAACACTCCTCAAAGGCCGCTTTAATAGAACAGGTCTGGTAAAAATACAACTTTGGCATGAAGCCTCACAAAACTACCCAAACCTCACTAATACAAATTCATCACCTAAAACCCCTCCCCCTCCCTCTAAAATGACCCCACCTCACTACCCCTTGTCCCATCCCCACCTTGACCCGACCAACCCATTAACCAATCTGTCCTGCATTGACGTTCTCCATTTACCCTTGTCTGTGAAAACCCCCTGCCCTGTCCTCTTTTCTGATCTACCCCTTCCCCCCGAAAGGCACATAACCCCTAAACCAGACCTGACTATCAGCGGCGAAAACAAATAGCTAGCCCAAAAAAAACCCCGAACAAATTGCTATACCCATGTACAATTGATCAACTACAATTAAAAGACCTGCCCTGTTAAAACCAACATTGCCACCTTACAACTAAAAACGAAAATAAAAACGCTATATATGACAACCAAATTCGCCCCCCCCTTTAATAAAATATTAAGAAAAACAAAATTTATTCCGGTGGGCGGGAGGGCACGAAGACAAAAACGCCCACTGGGTGTGACAAACGGCCAAAGAGGCCGCCCACACCCAGCACTCGCCTCTTATCCCCTGCCCTAAAACACCGCCCCTTCCTGAAGCCCTGCCCAATCAAAAAAAGTGCTGCGGAGCATTCCACTCCGGCCCGATAAACCCGGGGGGAGACAGGGCAAGCCCTTTGCTCCCCCTAAGTCCCCATCGGGCCTTATGAGTGAAATAATCACAACACTCCTCAAGGGGTAAAAGGCCGCTTTAATAGAACAGGTCTGGTAAAAATACAACCTTGGCATGAAGCCTCACAAAACTACCCACCTTGACCCGACCAACCCATTAACCAATCTGTCCTGCATTGACGTTCTCCATTTACCCTTGTCTGTGAAAACCCCCTGCCCTGTCCTCTTTTCTGATCTACCCCTTCCCCCCCGAAAGGCCACCCAGGAAATCCCGAGCAGGTTTTTTCCTGCCCCACCAAAACCTATCTACCTATCCCATAGATTTTCTCCCAGTAAATCTGCAATACACAGTCTAAGCTCCAACAAATAATGCTCATTTCCCAAAATCGATAAATGCACACCATCCTGTTGAAATAACTCTACATCAGAAACCACAATGTTCTCATGCGAAAGAACTGAAATGCCCTGAGCCTTACAAAAATTCCTCATCTCCCTATTGATCTTCCTACGCTGCTTCTCAATCCCTCTAATTGAATGAGTACCCCTCCAAACTCTTCTCGGCACCAAACTCGTCCAAACAATATGCGTCCCTGACCAACGTTCTTTAATAAATCTGACTTCATAACCTTCAATAAACCAATGCCTGACAAGGCAACTATGTCATTCTCCCCCAAATGTAAAATCAATAAATCAGGACAAACCCCTTGCTCCATCCGTTTCGCCAGCACATAAAGTAACTCTCCCAATCTCATTCCATTCTTCCCTACCCAAATAATCTTTATCCTTGCCCCATCCAGCCCAAGATGTCTCCCAAAAGGCCGCGATGAAGCTTGTTTCTCTGCCCAGCGAACAAAAGAGTGTCCTACAATCCAAACGGAGCACACCTTCTCGGGACCCCCAACACAACCTACAAGAAAAATATATGTTAATTAAACTGTGATATTACGATATAAAACAAACCCTTACAGAGCTAAAAGAAAAAAGAAAAAAGCAAAGGAAAAAGGTTAAAAGAGAGTGGGTGACGGAAGAGAAAAGGAGCAATGAAGAAAAAATTGAGAGCAGGAAAAGAAAAATTAACAGATCCAGAGAAAACGCCTCCGAAGAAAACTACTGTTTAAAGGAACGCACATACCTCTGAAAACATCTGGATTTCCATCTGCCCAAATGTTTAATTAATTGATCTGATTTACCTTGTCTCCTCGCCTCAGTTGCAGCCCCAATCCGAAAAGAATGAGTGCCATAGCTACTAGGATCCAAACCCAAACTTTTAACCGACATTCTCAACACCGATAAAAACTGAGATGCCGACAAATGTGACCCATCTTCGTGAACTAATACAAATTTTGATGATTGAGATAATACTGAACAAAAAGCAAACCAACAAATAACTGGGCAGTCAACAGAATGTTTAGCTTATAAATTCACTTCCTGGCCCCTCCCCAACTGATCCCCTTTAGAAAAAGGCAACCATATCCCAATGACCCCATCACCTACTCTCACATGTTCATAAAGAAGACCCTCCCTCCCTCTTACCCCCAACAATTCAGAAATGCGAAATGCACCATGAAAAAGCCAAGACATGCAATGAGAAAATAAACGTGCCTCCCAAACGGAAGAACAAATGCCATCCAAACTACCCAACAATGACCTCAACATAGTAGACGAAATAGGCCGCCGCCGATCACACCTGACCCCCCCCGACCTGGCCCATCCAGCCAAAATCCTCCTACATAACTCGCCTTCCATTGGATCATTACCCCAAAAATACTTACCATAAAAAGAAACCCCCGACAACTTACCCGATATCGTAACTGCCGCCAGACCGGCCTCAATCTGCTGCATAACAAAGTGAACCGCATCATCCTGTCTCCTAGAAATCACATCACAGCCACCCAATTCAAAAATTCCAACCAAGCCTGAAAATACGTCCTCCTCGTCGATGGAGCTACAGACTGCTGAACGAGCTCCAACATTTTTACCCTCCTAGATCCCATAACTCCCCCAGTATGGCCGTCTTCTGGACATCCGCTTCCGGCGCCAAGCCACGGAATCTCTGCCACTGAAAACGAGACAAGGCATCAGCGATGTCATTATTGATGCCAGGAACATGACGAGCCTTAAACAGTATATTGAATTTTAAACAACAAAGTAAGAAAACCCTCAACAGCTTAAGTACCTTCTCATCTTTTGCTTTTTGAGAGTTGACCAAATGCACCACAGTTTGATTGTCCACATTAAATACGACATTACGATTGGCCAAGAACCGGCCCCAAACTGTCAATGCAACTACTAAAGGGAAAAATTCTAAAAATGCAATGCTAAACTTAGCATGCTTCCAACTCTCAGGCCACGCCTCTGCTGCCCAATGACCGTCCCAAAACACACCAAAACCATGAGCTCCGGACACATCTGAGAATATCTGAATATGCCAAAACCAATCCTCCTCCTCCACAAGCATCGTCACTCCATTAAAATCCTTCAAAAACACAATCCACATCCGCAAATCTTCCTTAACACATGCTCGAAGACGAATGTGATGATGCGGCAAAAAGGCACCGCGCATAGCAAATCCAAGTCTGCGGCAAAACGCCCTGCCAACCCTTACCACTTACATGCAAAATTCAAATGACCCAATAAGGATTGTGCCTGACGCAATACCAACTTAGGTTTCCTCACTGCTTCCTCCAACATAGCAATCAACTGTTGTACCTTGTTACTGGGCAGCCTCACTTCCATCCGCACAGAGTCCAGTTCGATGCCCAAAAAATTTATGCAGGTATCTGGGCCTTCCGTTTTCTCTCTCGCCAGCGGGACTCCAAAAATTGACATCAAACTCTGATATTCATGCAAAGCCTTACCGCAGTCGCCTGAATTAGCTCTCCCAACAAAGAAAAAATCATCCAAATAGTGCGTCACTGATCTGCCACCGCCCTGAAACTTGAAACACCATTCCAAAAATGAACTAAACATCTCAAATAGTGAACAAGAAACCTAACACCCCATTGGCAACATCCTGTCAACATATATAGAACCTTCAAACTGCATTCCCAGTAAAGAAAAATCATCTGGATGAACAGGCAACAATCTAAAAGCGGACTCCACATCTGATTTTGCCATTTCAGCACCTTTCCCGCACTTCCGTACCAGCGCAATGGCTTCGTCAACCGACGCGTAATGAACCAATGAGTCTTCCGCTGCAATAAAGTCATTTACTGAAGCTCCTGCTGGCCATGACAAATGGTGGATAAGCCTGAACTCACCAGCCTGCTTTTTAGGGACCACTCCCAAGGGAGAAATAGTCAAATTAGACAAAGGCCAATGCAAAAAGGGGCCAACAATCCTGCCCAAACTCAATTCTTTTTGCAGCTTAGATCTCACTACTTCAGGGTGTTCCCTCGCTGACTTCAAATTATTAGCCCATCTTCTCAACCTCGGGCCTTGATAACATAACCTGAAACCATGAGAAAAACCACTAAAAAGAACCTTAGCCTCCTCAAAATGTGGATAAAACTGCAACCAATAAGCAATTGCTTCAAATCTAATGGGCGTAGGGCCCTTTACCTGCAAGCGGTTGAATATATCCCCTACCTCGGTCACCACCTCTTCCTGCTGTCCCGTGTCCGGCCCACTGTAACCCCCCAAAGCATTGATAAACTGGGTGTCTCCCACCACAATTGGAGCAGTCATGTCTAAATCTACACTGCTGTCTGTTACATTGCCCGCTGTTGAAGGACCAACATGCCCTGTTAGATTGAAATTGACCTCTGGAACCGGAACCCACCCCGACATGGGTGGGCCGCCCCTGAAAGGGCTTATATTGAACAGGCAGCCCACTTGCCGTATGAGTTGTAGGCGCATTCCTTGCAGTAAGCAACCACTGCATCCATAGCTCGTTATCAATTTCACCCCACATTTTGGTAGAATCCATTGCTTTACGTGCCCTAAATTCCTCATCGTACCTAAACCACCCAAATCCTCCAAAATCCATTTGAGCTCGCCTCACAACGTCCATATATTTAAGCAGAGCCACGCAAGAGTCTTGATGCTTTTCGCAATAAACGCTTGCAAAAATCAAAAAGGCAGATGTCCAATTTTCAATTGTGGTAGGTACTCTAGGCTTTCTAGCCAACTCCCATTCCTCTTCTTTTGAACCTTCTTTGGCCTGAACCTCTCTGTGAAGTAGTTTAAAAACATCAATAAAATCCCCTTTCCAAATTCTTTCTTTCAAATTTAGAGTGAGATGCGCACCCAAAGGCATCGACACTCCCATGTAAGGCAACTTTTTACCTTTAACACTACCCCCCGCTGTCTCACCCCCCGCTACAGAGCCTGTAGTCTTATTATTACCGTCACCTGATTCAACTTTTTTCTCAGACCCATCAACATTGGCTCCACTTACCTCCAAATTACCATTCCCTTCCGTGATCGAACTCACCTGAATACATGCATCCGTCTTAGACCTGTGCTCTTTTGAACCATCCAGAACCCCAGAAACCCTTGCCCCACCAATACCTCCTCCACTTTCCCGGAATTCTCTAGCCCTCACCGACCCCACCAATCCAACCTCACCTCTCGGAAAACCGCCAACTGTTATGTCCTGGAAGCGCACCTTAGAGGGGCCGCCCTGGACCTCTCCAGGCACCTCACCCGAATGACACACCCGGTGACGTGATGAAACTGTTTCCTCAAATTCTTCGTCGTAATCGAGTAATTCTTCTTCCATGGAAGCCAAACCAGCACCAGCGCCCCGGCTAGTGGATGGCTGTGATTCGTCCTCGCCAAATGTCTCCCCCGAAGTCGGGTAAACCGCTCCAGGTTTAACCCTCCCTCCCAACCGGTGTAATGAAGGCGCCCTGACCTTCACCTGCAAGCTCTGCTCTCCAACAATCCGCCCAGACCGCTGGTGAATCGCCTGCAACCCATGCTCGCCCGAAACATGGGACGTGTCACACCCAGAGGGACCCACACCCACCACAATTTGACTCAAATCCAAGCTAACATATGCTCTGTCTATAGCACCAGAACTACACCTCTCACCACACACTGTACCTTTTAAAACATTCCCATCCTGATCCACTAGCTCAATCCGCTCACCCAATTGGAGATCGGCCTGATTACTTATCCCCCATGATTGCACTCTATGCAACATAGGACTAACCACTCTAGGAATTAACTGGATACCACTACCTCCCTTCCTTCCACTTAAATCTAAATTATCTCTCTTTCCCTTAGCTAACAAACTAACCTGGCTCACCTGAACCTCCTCGTCGTCGCCAGAAATAACCACAACCTCCTCTTCCAACCTTAAAACACTCGCGTCACCTCTCAGGTTCAAACCCGACCCCTTATCTACCGAAAACGCCGACTGCTGCTGAAAATCACTGGGCGCTGCCATCTTGGACGTGCCTGCTAACGTCCTTTCATCTAAATCCTGCCTCTCGTGCTCGGCGCTTGTTTTAGAAGGCGCGCAAGCTTGTTTTTTCAATCCGATTCACGCATCCGCGAATCGGCTCTGAGCCCCCATGCGGCCTCGCCTCGCCACCGCAGCCGCATTTACCAGGCTTCTGCCTCCCGCCGCGACACGCATCCGTAACAAGGATCCCTGCCTCCTAGGCAGACTACAAATACCCTGCCTCTTCGACACAGCTAACGGGGGCCCTGGTAACACCACATCCGAAGTGTCTTCATTAACAGGTGAGCGCGCCACCTTCCTACCGGTGGCACTCTTCACTCGAAATTTCCTCCCTGCCCTGACCGGTGATGTACAGTCTGCCACCGCAGCAGATACCCCTTCAGCAGAAAGCCTTTTAGGCCTTCTTAAACCCACCCAAGCCTCCTCAAGCACCCCCTCCTTCAACAAATCCTCCCGACCTTCGTCTTGTAAAACCTTTAGTGCTTTAACCACTTTACTAGGTTCCATGGCAACCAAACATATATATATAATCGTGCTAATATAAATCTAAACTCCGCCTATTAAAGAAAATACCGCCCTAAATCCCCCACAAACTCCTGACAGAAGCCCAACTCACGAAGACAAAAACGCCCACTGGGTGTGACAAACGGCCAAAGAGGCCGCCCACACCCAGCCCTCGCCTCTTATCCCCTGCCCTAAAACACCGCCCCTTCCTGAAGCCCTGCCCAATCAAAAAACGTGCCGCGGAGCATTCCACTCCGGCCCGATAAACCCGGGGGGAGACAGGGCAAGCCCTTTGCTCCCCCCAAGTCCCCATTTTGGCAGTTGCTTTACGTATAAGGAATAGCAGAGTGACAACTCAGAGGGCTGATTTTGAATAACTAGTGTTTTTAGGTTGTTACTTTTTATTACATAAACTGTATTTATGTTTTTTAGTCGTTAGCCCTTTTGTAGGTTTTTTTAAAGGGGGTGTGTAACATTTAAAAACTTATACTGAAGGGACTAGTCAGTTTTTGTATTTATGTGAATGTGCTGTATATGAACATTTTAACTATTATATTTCGACTTGTGTATGTCTTCAATGAATTGTTTTTAATCCGAATAAAGATGACTGACTGACCTATTTCGTTTTACTGGTTGATCCATCGTTTGTATGAATCTATATTTACTTCATATTTTCAGCCCCTGTGTATGTAACTCAGTAGATTACCTTTGTGAAGGTTCGATATGAAAGAAATGCTTTAACAAAAACAATATAGATCCACTAGTGATGTTTAACGATTAGGAACATTACCTGTTATATCCTATGTCATTTCTCTTTAAACATACTCAGTTTGAGGCAGTGCGCCCCCTAGCTTGACTATAATTCAGTTAAGACTGCGAGGCTAAGGTTAGACATGCTCTTCTTCCCAAGAGGTGTCTGCAGCGTGATGGGAAGAATATCTAGCATAAAAAGTGTAGGTGTCTTTACGACCATGCCTATTCTCATGGACCTGCCACAGTGGTCAATTCGCTGGTGACAACATTTACAATTAATCTTACAAGCAGCAACGACTATCAAGAACCAAGTATGAGCATGCCCATCAGTGACTTATCACCATCAGGCAAACTAGGAGGAGAACAAAATATCACCATTCGCTCGTGCATGAGAATGGCAGGCAGCAGGCAAAGGTGAGTCAATGATATACTGTACAAGTGAGTGGTGATTTCATGTCAGTTCCTAGCCCCAAAAAAACAATCTTTGGCATAATCTTCTTCCATGCACAGTGGGCTTATAATACATTCTTGGACACTCCCTGCATGCAATCACTTTTCTCACTGTCTCTGCTACATAGTTTGCTTAAGGCCAATGCCCTGCCTCTTTAGTTGGCCTCCCACCATGTTCAAGTGTACATGGAGCCCAATGCACAGACTTTGACCATGTCCAGAATGGACATGGAGTAGGGCAAAGCCTTCGGCCACACCCTGCACTCATCCATTGTATCATCAAGGTTTTCACTTTCTTGCCCTCTTTCCCCCAGCATCCTCACCAAAGTCAGGGAATGTTCCTCTGGTCCATTTATACTATATTTTACATTAATTTGTTTGAGTGTTCGACCTGCATATGTAGCTACGAATATGGCTATTAAGACATTGACAGCCACAGTATTCACAAGTCATTCGGGTGGATACAGTGTTAGATGCCTTTTGTTCAATTCGACTGGTAACCATCCATCACTATTTGTGTAGAAGGTAAATTCTTAGTTTTTCAAAACCTTTGCCATGGTAAGACCATTTAAGGTGCACCTAAGTATTATTAGTGTGAATGCGATGAGCAATAGTGTAGCTGCCAAAGATGGTCATATGGGCCTAGATGAAGACAGGCAATCCTCGAGTCACTCTGGGCGTGACGTTAGTATTAAATGATAGGAAGGAGGAGAGTTTCACAAGGTGTGAAAGTTTATTATCGGTGGATGCAAACCAGTGCTTAATTTGTGCTTGTTGTTTCCGGTGCTCTGCACCAGCACTTATTTTTGAGGACCAGCACTTATTTTTCTGCCTCAAGCATTTACTTCGAGCAAAAGATACATATGGGAAAGACGGAGGAAGAGAAAAATGAAATAGGGTCACAATGGGAGAAAGCTCCAAGAGTGGGCTGAAAGGGCAGGGAGTGACTGTAAATGGATTGAAGAGGCCTGAGATGGCTTCAGGATTACACTGCTTCAATATTCCGTGTTCGCACATTTAATTACAGCAGCCTTGTGTTTAAGAGAATGGCTTTGGGCACCTGCAAATTTTTATTTACAAATTAAGCCCTGATGCAAACAAATTTTGTGCACTGCCATCAATGCACATTGAGGCCTTGAGTTTGTATAGGAGCATGTGATGAACAATTGTATCTAAGGCCCACAGAGCAGTCAAGTAAGATCATTGTGCAGCCATCTCCCTGGGCTCTGGTAATGAGCAGCTCATCTCTGACATACATAATAACTATTCGGTGGTAGCTGATTTGTAACCAAACACTGGAGGCATTTGCGTTTAGGATAGGGACGAGTTCTAAAATGTCCTTTAAATGACTTTTGCCATGCAGAGGAGGTACAAGACAATTCAGAAGATTGAAAGAATCTTCTGGCCTTCACTTGCCTTCATACATATGAAGTTGAGTGCAGCATGATTAGCCTTGAAGGGCAGTTTGTTCCACAGAACGAAGGGCCCGATATACGAGGCAATATTGCAGTTGCAAAAGCAGAATTTCGCCGTTTGGGACCGCAAAATGGTCTTGTACAATGTACCATCCCTATTTTGGGAGTCAGTATCCTGTTACTGATATGCAAAATAGGGATTGCGACTGTCAATTAGAAAGGGGCTTTCCAAGAGTGTCCCTTCCGAATTCGACTCGCAGGCCCATGTATGATTTTTTTGTGACCGTGAATGAGGTTGCAAAATAATCACAGTTAACACCAATTTCAAATTGGTGCTAACCCATTCTCAAACAGGAAGGGGTCTCTGTTTTTTCGCAGCAGGCAGTGGTCCCAAGGACTACTGCCTGCTCTGAAAAAATTAAAAGAAAACTTTTCACTTTTATTTTTGAAATGCATCCTGTTTTCCTTTAAGGAAAATGGGATATATTTGAAAAAAATTGCTTTACTGAAAAAGCAGCCCCCAACATGGTGGTCCGCTGACCCCAGCAGGCCACCATCCCTGTGAGTGTGGCTAATCCCAAATGGGTTGCAAATTGCAATGTGCCTCATGAATATTAATGAGGCAGGCCCTCTGTGACCCATTCGGGAATCACTAATGGTGTCGCAGACACTGTCGTACATTACAGATTGAGACTCACAAAAAAATGCAAATTGCGAGTCTCAATCTGTAATGGTTGTACACAGAGATGTGTTGATGAGTTTAGCCGGAACTGCATATGCGCACGTGAGTTATAGATGTCTGTTGAAAGAGCTGATGCTTTAAATAACTTTAGATATATATTTACACGGAAAAAAAACTATTGATATCTCAGTGAGCAGCACAGCTGTGTGTTTTATTGTTGAGGTTAGAGAGAGGGCTGCAAGTGTCATTCAAGAGCCACTGCTCCACTAGTTCTTAACACTGACAGTACTGACATACACTGAAGTATATATGATGCAAATATTTACAGATCTATAAGCATATATTTCAATTTTTCGAAGATTTCAAAACTCTTGCTTTCCCACATCCCACAACACATCTGCTCACAAATTTCAATGGTAAGTTAAGGTTCAAAACATTGTCTGAAGTTGACACCCAGCACCCCACTTTGGTCCCGTTTCTGTTTTCTTGCCTAGAGTTCATGATTTGAAAAATACTTTTTTAAAACCAGTGCTTCTTTGTTCCGTAAAACATGGATTCCAGGGGCAGAGCAAGGCCCTGAGGTTTCCAAAAGAACAAGCAGAGTGGCAGACTGGGCTATATAGGTAGGGAAGCTGCAGCTTTGGCCTCATTCATATGAGTTTGACACTTTTGCCACAATATCTATAATTTGAGCACAATCTGCAAATGTTAATGATGTGTATTTCTAATAGGTACTGGTCAAACTCAATGACACCGACACTTAGTAAAATTTAATTAGCCACCTCTGATCTGGTTTTTTTTTAAATAAAAAAATACAGTTTTCTCAAATTATGTAAACATCTTAAACAGATGCACCGGAAAGAAAGAGCTTTTATCAGATTTAACTCACACATGGAATGCTTTCTTCTTTTTCATGAAAATATTTTCTTTTTTAATATCACACTCAAGAATTTAAATCTTGCCTATCACTTTTTAAGGTCAAATTACTTTAATCCTCAGGTGCCCACAAGTGAGACCTTTTCATACAGGCCTGTGACTGTAATATCTCTGAGATCCAATATGGACCAATGTTTTAAAAATTAATATTTCGCACAATATTCCCCATAATTTGCCTTCCCTTACAGCACAATTTGCTTTTCCTTGGCGCTTAGTTTACTGAACTCACAGAATAATTTGTTTTTCTGCTGTCTGTAGGGGCCCATGGCTCTGGCTACAGGTAAAGTCACCCTAGGCCAGTACACTGAGGCAGAGTCAGGCCCGTGTCAGGCACAGATTTGTTTTTTCAGGAAGTCTCTCAGGATGCGGGCTACTTTTGTTCCTCAAAGGCTAGTGAATACAAGGTGTACACCAGTACACAAATACAACTCTTGCTGTGCCTTTAAATGATGGTGATTTTCCTTCAGCACTTAATAAATGCAGGGCAGCTGCTGACAGCCTCCTCCAGGCAAGTCACTTTGTTTCGAAACAACCTATTTCAGCTAATACAATTCTCCTCGGTAAGCTTTGCCCTCTGGGCCCAATTTAACCGCTGGCCTCATAATGATTTACTCAGTAACTCTTGGGAGTAAATTAAGCCGACATTGCCTTTCTGTGACCAAATGACCACAGTCACCTGAAAACTCCCCGGGCACCATTGCTGCCTGCGAAACTGTAACGAATTGGCAGGCTGGGATTTCAAAGGCCGCCCTGGTGCACTTTTCGTGGAAGGTGGTTGTTTTTGCCAAGGTGCCACAGAGAAGCAATCAAAACATCAGAACAGTTCCAGGGAGACTGTCTTCAAAATCTATTTTTTACATTAAAAAGTCAAATATGAACCTTAGCTACGGAATTTCCCAGGCCATTGCAGAACTAGATAGTCCAGTCCCGTTTCTTTCTTAGATTTCTTGGACTTGTAGTTCTGGTCAGTGCTTGAAATGGAAAAATTAAAGTGCAGGTACTCTGTGCCAGAGTACCTGCTTGTTTCTGAGAAGTGCCGGTACTCTCAAATTGAAAGTATTACGTTTTTCTTGAGATGTGCCGTTACTCTCCCTCTCAAAATAAAAAAGTGCCGGTACTCAGTACCGGAGACTACAGGCCCATTTAAAGCACTGGTTCTGGTAGTATACTGGGTTAAATAAGACTACAAGTGCCAGAATCCTTAGAAAGAAACAGGACTGGCCCAACCAGACAACACTTGAACTGGAGAAACTTGACTGCTTATCATGAAGATTTCAGCAAAAGGAGTCAAAGCGCTCCCTCTTCGTGTGTGCAAGCTTCTTCGTTCCAGTAATGGGCTGCCGTCCGCTGCTGGAGGTTCATGAGCATAATAAGGGATGGATGGAGATCTTGCATTTTGAAACACTTCACCCTGATGTACGTAGTCAGTTGCACATGTAAGTGTTACATAAGTGAGCAAACAGCTGGGTTTGCCAACGCAAGGAAATTCCCATAAGGTGACTTTGCAGTCATAAACCTGTTTATTAACTTATATTAGAACATTGGAATGTTGGGATCTCAATTGCAGACAATGGAGTGCTCGGGCTTTTACTGGCTGAGCATTAACATTCCAATGTTCTCTTTTTTCACAGCAGCAGCTATGAACAAAGGCCTCACAGAGCCCGAGAGGATTTTAATCCCCTCTGGCTTGTGAGGACTTTGTTTAATTTATTAGAACGTTCTGTCCTCTAGTGGCAGAATGTTCTAATAGTCTTAGAGCCCGCCGTAGAGGGCTCTATTGGCAATTAAAGGCCCACTCCCTTGTTAATGACCCTCGCTGAGAGCGGGCCTTTAATGGCCGGTAGAGCCCACTACGGCGGACTCTAAGGCTATATTGGAACATTGGAATGTTGGGCCCTCCATTGAAGGCAATGGAGTAGCTCTGGACTTCTAATGACTGGTAAATGCCCAAAGCTCCAACATTCCAATATTTTAGTTGTTCTCAGCACCAGCTGTGAACAAAGGCCTCACCAAACCCAAGGATATTTCCACCCCCTTGGACTCCGTGAGGCCTTTGATTTACTATTTAGAGCATTCTGCCCTCTAGGGGCTCAATGTTCTAATAGCCTTATAGCCCTCCGCAGTGGGCTATTCCAGCCATTAAAGACCCACTCCCTTGTTAAAGGCTGTCTGCTTGCTATGGCAGTCTATTAGGCTATATATAAACATTGTAATGTTGGGTGTTCCATTGAAGCCCGGAGTATTAACATTCCAATGTTTGCTGTTGATGTGAACAAAGGCCTCACAGAGCCCGAGGGGATTTCAGCCCCCTTGGGCTCGTTTAGGCCATTGTTTCACTAATTAAACCATTCCAGGGGCGGAATGCTCTAATAGCCTTATATCCCGCCGTAGCTGGGGTATACCAGCAATTTAAGGCTTGCTCCCTTGTTAAAGTCCCTGGCCTTTAATGCTGGAGCGGGCGTTTAATGACCAGTATAGCCCACTACGGTGGGCTATAAGGCTATATTAGAACATTGGAGTGTTGAAAGCTCCATTGAGGACAATAATGGCTGGTATAGATCTTTTACTTTAACATTCCAATGGCCATCTTTCTGTTTCTCCATTTTTAATTTAAATCATTCCACTATTAGTATGTTTAATGTTCTTCTAGCATTTTAGCTTTTCTGCCTCAGCTATGCAAAATGTTTAAGGCCCTCACGGACATTATAGGCTCTCGTTTGTGGCTCTGGCCTATGACGTGCGTTCAGGGCCTTTAACAACTGGTACAGCTCATGGATGTCCATTCACCAAAATGCCAGGACTAGCGTAAGTGACATCACACTACCTTTGACCTTAAAGACCTCACAGGAAGTAACATCATATCACACTTTACCGTTACTTTACCCAGGAAGACATGACCCTAACATCACAACAACTGACTGCTGAATATCCATAATAACTGCATAATTAGAATAACAAAAGATACAGACAATACATATTTTAGATACCACCTATGTTATCTTGCTAACTAGATCTTTGAAAGTTCTTGGGCATATTAATTACTCTGAATTGTAGTGAGTGAGCGAAGCGAGTAAAATAGACCTCTCCTAGGGGATTTCTCCCTCTGACATTTTTTTTAAAAGAATGGGATGAAATAGTGCATTTTAAAGCACAATTTTCACATAAATTTGCTAAAATGCCATAGACACTGAAATGGCGCTCATTAAAAATTTCATGCTGTGCCAAGCCAAAGAAACCTACCTTTCCCCAGGGGTTGACTCCTTTTTTCAAAATGTGGTATGGGTGGCCCCATATGTCAAAAATGTATTCCTTTGTGCCAGGGCCAGCATTTTGTCATGGGTGCCCCTGTGTGCCATGGGTGACCCCATATTTAAAATTGCATAAAATATGCTAGCATCAGTTTTTTGCAATTGGTGTCCTCCAAATACTATAGATGACCCAAATTGTCATGGTTGCCGCCCTCCCACATGCAAGATTGCCCACTTTTATGCCAAGAATTACCTCCAGTGTGCCAGTACTTGCATTTTGCACCTGGTGTCCACATTATAAAAATGTAGCCAAGTATGGCACTATTTTTCTGCAAGTGCCAATACATGCCATGAATTACCTCTGTGGTGGCATTCCACTATTTTATCATAGGTGCCCTTTATGGAGATTACATCCAGTTTGCCACTACCAATGCTAGTATTTTGCCATAGATGTCAGCCATGCTAAGGCTTGCATCAAGTATGCCAGCACTAGTATTTTGTCTTGGGTGTCAATAATTACCTTCCGTATTCCAGGGCCAACAACAAACATCGTAGCATCACATCACATTCTCACTCACATTCACTCACTCACACTAGAGTGACCACTGGGCATTGACACAAATTCTTTCAACTCCGCCACCTACCCAGACCCCTGAAAGCACGCGGAAATCACCGCTCCCCTAAAAAAAAACAAGCCGACTCGGAGATCCTCTCCAACTACCGCCCCATCTCCCTCCTCCCTTTCCCCGCCAAGGTTGCAGAGAAATTAGTCAACGCCCGCCTATCCCACTTCCTCGAAGCAAACAACACTCTTGACCTCTCACAATCCGGGTTCCGCAAAAACCACAGCACGGAAACCGCCCTCATCGCATGCACTGACGACATCAGGACCAAAGTCGACAAAGGTGAGACCGTCGCACTCATCCTCCTAGACGTCCCTGCAGCCTTTGACACCGTCTGCCACCACACACTCCGCACACGCCTCCACAACATAGGACTTTGCCACAAAGCCTTAGACTGGCTCACCTCCTTCCTCACCGACCGGACCCAGAGAGTCCGCCTTCCACCCTTCCACTCCAACACTACCAAGATCACCTGCGGGGTCCCCCAAGGGTCCTCCCTCAGCCCCACACTCTTCAACATCTACATGATCCCCCTAGCCAACATCCCCTGAGCACACAGAATCACTATCCTCTCCTATGCAGATGACACCCAACTCATCCCCACCACCGCCAAAACCAACCTACACGCCGCTGTCCTTGACACCACCAACTGGATGACCACTATCCACCTCAAGCTCAACTCAAACAAAACGGGGATCATCATCTTTGGCCCCAACAAAACCACATGGGACGACTCCTGGTGGCCCACCGCCCTAGGCCCCGCACCCACCCCCGCAAACCACGCACGCAACCTCAGCATCATCCTTGACCCCTCTCTCTCCATGACACAGCAAATCAATGCTCTAACCTCCTCCTGCTTCCACACACTCTGCACTCTAAAAAGATCCTTCAAATGGATTCCCCCAGAAACCAGAAAGACAGTCACCCACGCACTCATCAGCAGCAGACTGGACTACGGCAACACCCTCTACGCCGGCACCACACTCAAACTCAAACGCAAACTCCAGAGAATCCAGAACACAGCCGCACGCCTCGTAGTTGGCCTCCCCCGCCACGAACGAATCTCACCACACCTCAAATCCCTTCACTGGCTCCCCATAGACAAGAGAATCACATTCAAGATCCTCATCCACACACACAAATCCCTCCACAACACCGGCCCAACCTACCTCAACGAAAGAGTTAACTTCCACACTCCCACATGCAACCTCCGATCAGCCGACCTCGACTAAGCCACAGTCCCCCGCATCCAACGCACCACCACAGGAGGCAGGTCCTTCACCTACCTCGCCCCCAAAACCTGAAAACTCCCTCCCCACCGACCATCGCAAAACCAAAGACCTCCTGGTCTTCAGAAAGAAGCTCAAGACATGGTTGTTCGATCAGTGACCCTCCCTGTTCCCCCCCCCAGCACCTTGAGACCCTCACGGGTGAGTAGCGCGCTCTACAAATTTTTTGATTGATTGATTGATTGATTGATTGGACAGGACTGTAAAAAATTCAGGACAAAGGGTAAAAATTCAGGACAAAAGTTCAGGACAAAGGGTAAAAATTCAGGACAAAAGTTCAGGACGAATGGGTCAAAATTCAGTACTCAAATTCAAGCACAAACATCAGTTTTACAGACACATCCAAGCAGAGGCTATACCTCACTATGTTATCAGTGCATTTAGTTACTATTTTCTAGCACTATTTATTCACTATGGTCTTTTTGTGATTGCCTCCTGGTATGCTACATTCAGGTGGCACATTACATCCTTGTTCGGTAGTAAATTGATGCCCTTAAGCCATTTGTCAAGGCCATCACCACTACCCAAATCTACCTAATCTTTCTTGGAGAGAAAGCAACAGCTGTTTCTAAATATTTGAAATCCCATGTGTAGGAAGTTGGCTCTGTACATACTATTTCAAAGTAAGAAATAGTGTGCATAGAGTCCAGGGGTTCCCCTTAGAGGTGAGATAGTGGAAAAAAGAGATAATTTTAATGCTCTATTTTGTGGTAGTGTGGTCGAGCAGTAGGCTTATCAGAGGGTAGTGTTAAGCATTTGTTGTACACACACAGGCAATAAATGAGGAACACACACTCAAAGACTTATTCCAGGCCAATAGGTTTTTATATTGAAAAATATATTTTCTTAGTTTATTTTAAGATCCACAGGTTCATGATTTACAAGTAATACTTTAAATGTAAGGTACTTCACTTAGATACTTTAGGAACTTTGAATGAAAACAATCTCATGTACAGTCTTTGTAAAAATGGCAATAAGCTATTTTCAAAGTGGACACTACAAAAATCAACAGTTCCTGGGGGAGGTAAGTAAAGGTTAGATTAGGAGGTAAGTAAAACACTTACAAGTCTCAGTCCTGGGGCATAGGCAGCCCACCGTTGGGGGTTCAAGGCAACCCCAAAGTTACTACACCAGTATCTCAGGGCCGGACAGGTGCAGAGGTCAAAGAGGTGCCCAAAACACATAGGCGCCTATGGAGAACAGGGGTGCTCCGGTTCCAGTCTGCCAGCAGGTAAGTACCTGCGTCCTCGGGGGGCAGACCAGAGGTGTTTTGTAGAACACTGGGCAGGAGGACACAAGTAGGCACACAAAACACACCCTCAGCGGCACAGGGGCGGCCGGGTGCAGTGTGCAAAGCAGGCGTTGGGTTTTGTATAGGTTTCAATGGAGGGGCCCGGGGGTCACTCTAGTGGTTCAGGCAGGCACGGGGTGGGCTTCTCGGGACAGCCACCACCTGGGCAAGGCAGAGGGTCGCCTGGGGGTCACTCCTGCATTGAAGTTCGGTTCCTTCAGGTCCTGGGGGCTGCGGGTGCAGTGTTGGTTCCAGGTGTCGGGTCCCTTGGTTCAGGCAGTCGCGGTCAGGGGGAGCCTCTGGATTCAATCTGCAGGCATCGCTAAGGCGCTCAGGGGGGTCATCTCTGGTTACTCACGGGCTCGCAGTCGCCGGGGAGTCCTCTCTGAGGTGTTAGTTTTCTGCAGGTCGAGCCGGGGGCGTCGGGTGCAGAGTTTAGAGTCTCACGCTTCCGGTGGGAAACGTGAAGTTTTTGGAAGTTGCTTCTTTGTTGCAAAGAAGTAGCTGGTTTTGAACAGGGCCGCTGTTCACAGGAGTTTCCTGGTCCTGTAGTCCAGGGCAGTCCTCTGAGGCTTCAGAGGTCGCTGGTCCCTGTGAATGTGTTGTTGGAGCAGGTTTTCGAAGTTGGAGACAGGCCGGTAGGGCTGGGGCCAAATCAGTAGTCGTCTTCCTCCTTCTCTGCAGGCTTGTAGGTCAGCAGTCCTTCTTCTTTCTTCAGGTTGCAGGAATCTGATTTCCTGGGTTCTTGGGTGCCCTAAATACTAAATTTAGGGGTGTGTTTAGGTCTGGGAGGGCAGTAGCCAATGGCTACTGTCCTTGAGGGTGGCTACTCCCTCTTTGTGCCTCCTCCCTGTGGGGAGGGGGGCACATCCCTAATCCTATTGGGCTAATCCTCCAAAATCAAGATGGAGGATTTCTAAGGGCAGGGGTCACCTCAGCTCAGGACACCTTAGGAGCTGTCCTGCCTGGTGGGTGGCTCCTCCTTGTTTTTCTCATTATCTCCCCTGAACTTGCCGCCAAAAGTGGGGGCTCTGTCCAGGGGGTGAGCATCTCCACTAGCTGGAGTGCCCTGGGGCATTGTAACACGAAGCTTGAGCCTTTGAGGCTCACTGCTAGGTGTTACAGTTCCTGCAGGGGGGAGGTGTTAAGCATCTCCACCCAGTGCAAGCTTTGTTTCTGGCCTCGGAGAGCACACAGGCTCTCACCCCAGGGGGTCAGAAACTCGTCTCTCAGCAGCAGGCTGGCACAGACTAGTCAGTGCTGCACTGAAGGATTGGGTAAAATACAGGGGGCATCTCTAAGAGGCCCTCTGTGTGCATTTTTTAAGGAATCCAACACTGGCATCAGTGTGGGTTTATTAGTCTGAGAAGTTTGATACCAAACTTCCCAGTATTCAGTGTAGCCATTATGGAGCTGTGGAGTTCGTTTTTGACAAGCTCCCAGACCATATACTTAATATGGCCACACTGTACTTACAATGTCTAAGAATAGACTTAGACACTGTAGGGGCATATTGCTCATGCAGCTATGCTCTCACCTGTGGCATAGTGCACCCTGCCTTAGGGCTGTATGGCCTGCTAGAGGGGTGACTTACCTATGCCACAGGCAGCATTTTGTGTGCATGGCATCCTGAGGGGGATGCCATGTCGACTTTGCCTTTTTCTCCCCACCAACACACACAATCTTCAATGGCAGTGTGCATGTGTTAGGTGAGGGGTCCCTTAGGGTGGCACAACAAATGCTGCAGCCCTTAGGGACCTTCCCTGGTCACAGGGCCCTTGGTACCACTGGTACCTTTTACAAGGGACTTATCTGTGTGCCAGGGGTGTGCCAATTGTGAGAAATTGTTTACATTTTAGGTAAAAGATCACTGGTGCTGGGGCCTGGTTAGCAGGGTCCCAGCACACTTCTCAGTCAAGTCAGCATCAGTATCAGGCAAAAAGAGGGGGGTAACTGCAACAGGAAGCCATTTCCTTACACCATGGCAAACCATTTGGGAAATATTGAGGTAAGTAACCTTATGCTAGTTAAAATAAGTTGAACAAAAACATCTGTCGCACCTCGATCTCCAGTAGACTTTAAACCTAAAAAAAAAAAGAGTGAGGCAGAGCAGATGGTGTGGGTGACAGTCTCCTACCTAATGTCAGGTTGTGAGGTACCCACAACTTGGCTGTAGTCTCACAGCACTAGGGTATACGTCCGAAACTCTACATTTATCTCAGAGCTGGTAGCCCAGACTACCAATCAAAGAGAATAAAAGAGGAGGATGAAATCTAGTTCAGATGGGAGATCCACATCAACTTATTCAACAGGCTGTTGCTGAGAACTAGATCAATAAGGAAAAGAAGAACAAGGGGAGACAATTCCTAAAATCAGACAAGATGGGTCCACCAAGAGTACTGGAAAGTATTGCATACCTGGGGAGTTGTCTCAGCAGAGAGAAGAGAAACTGAAGAGGCACTGTCAAGTGGTTTAACAAACAGGACCCACACACCCTGACAAATTTGTCTGCTGTATAGCCCCCTGTTCGTGCTTTTGAAGGATGAGCAGGGGCCAGACCCTTTGCAAGGTTGTGCTTGGTAATTTCCCACTCTGTCCATGTCTTAAAATGGTTTTCCAATTGAGCCAAGGCCAAACCAATGATCTGGCGTATCCCTAAGTGTCAACGTACACATAGAATATTCAAAATATTTGGGATGTAAATTTCACAAACAAAACGTAAGAATATGAGAAAGATTTTAAAATGTTATAAGTTTTTCTTTAACATATGGTAGTGTTTTCCCGTTTATATACAATTAGACCTCATATTGAACTGGGAACCACTTACTTTTGATTATTAACTACCTTTCCCCCACTGATCTGCACAATGGAAATCTGGTCAGAGTGACAATGTCCCTCCGAGCCCAGTTTTCTTTTTGGTTTTCTCTTTTGCTTTCTGTAATTGGCCACGTGGCATTAGTGAAGATGGTGTGCTACCCTGATTATCCCTCATTCCTTCTTCAGACACGCCCCACATCTAATTTGGTCATTTGGCGCTGTTGGGTAGCTCTTTCCAATCTAAAGCTACCCATGACTGCAGGTGGATTATTCCTTCTGGATTTACAATGCTGTTATCTAGCTGCACAACTTCAATGGGTGGCTTGCTAGCTGTCTGGCCGCCCCCTGCATGAGCTGGGGTTTATCCATAAAGACTTAAAGGAGGGCTTACTGCACTACTCATTGTTTCCTACTGACCACTGTAACAAACAACATCCGGGGTTATCCTGCACAGCTTTCTCTTGCCTTTCTAGAAACTGTAAACTCACCAACATGAAGAAAACCTACACTCCTGCACTACCTTTGCTAGGCCTTCTCACTCACACAGGACAGCTGAACTCTGGGTAACTCTGTCAGTGGCATGCTGCAGGTGTCTTAGTATTGGGGGATTGTTTGTGGACGGTGAGCTACCAGATTTCCAAACCGCTGTGGCAGACTAAAATCTTCCCCTGGATCAACTCCTTACTTACTAACACCTTAAACAACCATTACAATTCCTATTTCATGTTGGCCACCTAGCTCTAACCCCACATCACATGAGGTGTGCCAGAAGCTATACACCGCAAGGACTGGTGGCAAACTGATGAGATGGGTATACAGACATTTCCTGCTACATGGAGACCACTCCTGGGCTTTTCTCCTTACTACCTGGGAGACTGACATGGCCAAACCTATACAAGATACGGACTGGCCTAAAATACTGGACTATCCCACAAAGTATCTCATGGCTCCCACTTTAAGTACAATCAGAGACCCTCCCTAGGATTGCATTTCACCCATTGCTTGCCATTGGCTTTGTGGTTTGTAACTCACATTTCCTTGCTTCTGATTTGCTGGTTTTATTTGTTTTATGCTGTCCAGCAGGAGTTCAACCTTATTTACAGTATCCTCCGAGTGCTCCCTTTCTCTAAACAGGCCTGTGAATCTTGTTCTTATCTCATCACATTTGCCGTGCATTCAAAGAGCAAAGTCAGATGTCAAACTTTGTCTTCGGTGGGAGCTTGGTGTTTACTTTCCTTTTCCTCACTTCAAATTGAGAGGATTTATGTGACAATCTTGCTGGATAATGGGGGTAGGAAAGGCTTTTTATATATCACATGGCAACATTAAAATTACCTGTGCAAGTACTTCAGAATATATCAGAATTAGGAACACAAATGAAGCACATTTTTGTTATTTCTGAACTGTGTTGGAAACAAATACTAGGTGATGCAATTTCCACACATCATTGTCTGTGTACTGTATAGTTTTATTAGTAGAATTGTATGCCTGTGCAAATTTAATGGTCATTTCAATCAAAAGTGTGTCGTATGTAATGGCAGTGTGTTACCACACCATGCATACTCCATTCTATGCCACTCCACTCTACTCTACACCACTCCACACCACTGCACTCTACTCTGCACCACTCCACTTTACACCATTCTATGCCACTGTACTCTGTGTCACTGTACTCCACTCCACTCTGAACCACTCCACTCTATGCCACTGCACTTTATGCCACTTCATGCTATGCCTCGCTACTCTACACCATTCTACTATATGCCAATACACTCTATGCCACTTTACTCTACATCACTGCACTCTGAGCCTCTCCACGCTACACCACTCCAGTCCACACTAATCTACTCTGCACAACTTCACTCTATGCCACCCTGCAACACTGCACTCTACACCACTGCACTCTATGCCAATACACTCTACTCCAATGCACTTTACTCTGTAACAATCAACTATGCCCCTGCACTCTGTGCATTCCACTCTACATCACTGTAATCTACTCTACACCTCTGCACTCTATTCCACTGCACTCCACACCACTTTACTCTGTGCTATTCCACTCTATTCCACTCTATGCAACTGCCCTCTACCCTTCCCTTCCTCACTCCACTCTACGCCACTTCACTCTACTTTGAAACAATCTACTCTATCGCACTGCACTCTATGATACTCTATGCCACCTTGCTGCACCCACTGTATGCCACTGTCCTTTACTCTGCACCAATGTGCTCTGTGCCACTGTTCTCTATACCACTCTACTCCACTCTACACCACTGCAATCTATGACACTCTACTCTGTAAAACTGCACTCTCTGCCACTGAATTGTACGTTACTCTACTCTGTACTACTGCATCCTATGCCAATGCACTCTATGCCACTCCACTCTGCATTGCTCCACTCTATGCCACTGCACTTTACAGCAGTATACTCTCCTCTGCACTGTACCACTCTATGCTACTCCACACCCCTCAACGCCACTGCACTCTATGCCACTCAACTCTACTCTGCACTCTATGCCATTATACTCTATGCCACTGCTCTCTATGCCACTCTTCTCTGCACCATTCAACTCTACACCACTGAACTCTACTATGCACCACTCTAATCTATGCCTCTACATTCTACAACACTGCATTGTACGCTGATGAATTTTATGCCACAGCAGTCAATTTGACTGCACTCCACACCATTATATTCTGCAACACTCTAAACCAATGCAGTCTTCACCAGTCCGCTCAACTCTATGCCACTCCAGTGCGTGCCACTCTACACGACTCCAAGCAATGCCTCTCCTAAACATGACACTCTCTGCCACTCCACAACACTCTACTCAACTCTTCGTCATTCCACTCTATGACACTGTTCGCCACTCTCCTCTATGTTACTAAGTTTTAGCCATACTGAACAACAATCACTCTGGTGTACAACAGGGCTAAAACACACTGGCAAAGCCAATAGCTCTTGCATAGAAAACACCTATTGGCTTTGCCAATGCTTGTTAGTACTATGAGGTCCCAAGGACCCTGAAAGCACTGTGACTGTGGAAGTCATTGTTTTAAACATTCATTACACATGTATAGGCTGTCACAAAATGTGCATATACATTTAGGTTAAAGATGAAAAGTGCTTCTAAAGTATAGATTTTAATAACATGCAGATTATCCCTAGTGCAGACATTTGTATAACTGTCCATTAAAAGGACACACTCCACAGCTCAGCTTGGAACACCCTTACAATACCTCTCCAAAAGAAAAATATATTTGCTGTCAGAAAGCTTCAAGTGACTTCATCAATTAAGTTAATACAGGCTTCCAAGACCCTTTACATTTGCAGATTTACCAGTTGAACACATTTGCATTTCTTTCTGGAAGCAGGCACCCTGGCAAAAAGACCTGTTTCTTATCTGTCTGCCCCTCCCTCGGGATCATGAGCAGAAGACTCCTGGATGTCCTAAATACCTTTTGAATTTAACTGAAAAGCTGAAATTAAGGACAAATGCAGTCCGTTAACGCAGGCATCTAGACAACAGACGAGTCTAAATTACGGAACGTCCATGAAAATTACGGACAAGTGGTCACCTTAACTCACACTCATCCTCTCACTCACACTTATTCATTCTCACTCACACAGACTCTCATTCCCAATCTCTTACATCCCCTTATAGTTGTTCTTAATCATTGTCAGTCACTCACACATTTGCATTTGCTCTTATTTATACTCACTCATTCTCACTCACTCATACTTACTGACTGTCTCGCACAGTCTCACTACCTATCATTGACTCACACATGTTCACTAACATACACACGCTTGCACATGCAGACAGAGATGCTCCCACATTTACACATACACACACTCACACTCTCTCATATAAACACACTCTCACTCTAAGCATGCACACAACATATATTTAAAACCATTTTTACCTACCGCAGTTGCCACCAAAGACCCCGTTTCAGCTAAGTGTGCTGCATTTGTTATTCCACTCATAGTAGTTAGTATAGAGAAACATGGGCAGAAAAAAAGGAATGTGGACGTGCCCCTGTGTTCTCTCTAGAAAATCTGACATCCATGGTTTAATCCTCTGCAGTGGGCTGCAGTACTATAATATTAGACACAGTGACATAATATTGGGCAACACTAAATCCCACTCAGTGGGTGAGTAGTGGACATTGCAAGGCGTGATTTGCATTCAGGAGGGCACCCCTATATTCACGGCTTCCTCTTCAACCCCTTCACACTTTTGAAATGATTGGAGATTTACTTCTATCAAGCAGGAGTGAATGTCTTTCCAAGGTGAAAAGAGGAAGGCAACACCTCCAAAATTGTGAGGATTTAGTGGAAAGGTGTTTCTCCACTGGGAAATAATTTTCTCCTTAGAAAAAATTATGCCATTGCACAATACCATATGGTACAATGAGTACAATAATTCACTGATAGAATGCCTCCACTTTTTTATCAAAGCCAATCACTGATTATGCCTGGAAATCTACGACTGATAACGCTTTCGAGGTGTCTTTAGGGAAGGTGTCACAAATGTCTATAATTGGCCAAATGATGGCAGAAATCTATGCATTTTAAATGAATCAGGCGTTTGGTCTGCTACCTTCCCTATTGGTAAGAACTGTGCAAGAATCAGTGCCGCACGTAAAATGCATTTTTGTCTGTGCCCCCCCCCCTTTCCTCCTGCGAACAAAAGGGTTATAGTTGAGCTTCAAGTTGCAATATAGCACTCTCTTGTGCCCCCTTCTGATTGCAATATATAGTGGCTCCCTTTTCTCTTCTTACTGACACGCAGACCCTGCCCTTTAATGAGCCATGGCTCCCTTAAGTGAAGCTCACAGCATCTCATAACCCATATTAACATTATCAGTATACATTCTAGTGAGTAGAGTTCAGACTTTTTGGCAGTCTTACCTTGCCTACATACATTTAGCCAGAGCCACAAAAATGAAATATGTTCCCGTAATGTTTTATTTGAAATGCTAAATATAACAAGGAAGGGGCAAATTTCAGTAGGGCTTGAAGGCACATCCGCTAAGAAATGTAAACAAAGACTCACATTAAGTCGAATTTTTCATTTATCACCATAAATAATTTACAAATATTTTCAACTGAAAACAGAGTTGTTTTTTTAGGAATAAAAGTTTTAAAAAGTCCTGTACGTGTCTTTGCCACATCAGCGTTTTAACTGTGACCAACGCTTACTATAATATAGGTACCTAAAGTTTAGTACCTCCTGAAATCCCATTACAATGCCAAATACAAAGTTGATCATTCCGCTTCCACTTCCCAGAGGAGGCCAACACGCCACCAACACACTGCAGACGCCACCAGCCATCTGTATCGGCAGTAAGCATGTTACCCTCAGGTTTGCTTGTTACCTACTGTGGCCAAGGATAAGCACAGTGCAATAGGGACACCAGAAAGAATTCTCCACATTTCTGCAGTGATCAGATTGTGACAGACATGCCAGCTTGCCCCTGACCTGGCCTGCCAGTCACTGGTTGGAAGACCATCACTGCAACCAATAGCTGATCATACTACTTCCCAGGCATGGCCCAGATACTATCAGTAAACTGGTAGGCACCACCTGGCAGCATCCATTGGAAGTTAGCATGCTCACCGCAGACAGATGCGCATATGGTCATACCGCCAGCCCCTCCACTATACCGCCAGACTTCTGCCTGGCGGTCATCATCGACAACTGCCAGCCTGTCCACGGCGGTAAACACTGCCATGGAAAGGCTGATGGTAAGGGGGACTTGGGGTGCCCCTGGGGGCCCCTGCACTGCCCATGCATGTGGCATGGGCAGTGCAGGGGCCCCCAGGCACAGCCCCATTGCGCATTTCACTGGCCACATTTCAGGCTATTTCTATTACGAGCCGGCTGCAATGTTGATGTGACTTGTCCACTGGCCCAGCGGAAAAGTCCAAATAGATAACCAGATAGACCGCCAGCACTGGCGGTATCCTGGCACCCGCAGCTTTGGCGGTCTTTGGCCAAGACCGCCAAAGTTGTTATGAGGGCCTTAGTATGGATAGTTTGTGGTTAACAGAAGCATGGGTCCAATCTACTGGTACTATTATCTACACTTTGGTGCCACCACTGTATTAGCTCATTGACTGTGGCAAAGCAGATGCTCATGGAGGGAGGGGTAACAGCGATTAGAATCCATTCTGAGTGGTAGTGTTCATCATGCAGGTGCTATTCAATGGTGGGGGGCCCTGGTGAGTTTCATAACTGTCTCTTCCTCATCCACCGCAAGATGGCTTCTCAGCAGTTGCTCATCATGTCAAAACTATACCTGAGTAAAATTTTGTTTATGCTGGTGTAATCTTGTGTAATTTCTGCCATTTTGCGTTGTGATTGTTATCCCTAATGCCTGAGATTATGCCATTATTCCAAGTTGCATAATTGAGACTTTTTTGTGTGTAATCTTTTCCATACATTTTGGCAGTTCGCTGGATTCAGTAAAGTAAATTGCACAAATTTTGCCCAGAGTTAGTTAAAACCATAGTAGCCCTCCTACATCTTATTAACGTTATAGCCTTGTACATTCTCCGGCTCTTGCCCTTTATCACAGAGGGTTATGAGAACATATGGTTTGAGACAGCAGAAGACCAATTGTCCTCCGTTATACTGATGACGCAGAAAAGAGGGTCCAACATATCTTCATACATATCACGTAATCAAAAGCGTATAATGTAGTGTGATTTTAGTAAAGAAAATAATGTACGAGGGAAATTGTGCCCTCGGGGTAGTTCGCCATTGTTATAAATGAGCTTTATTAATCATGAAGAATTGAAAATGTTGTAATCCGTCATAATTGCAAATGTAGGCCATGATTTCTTATTTGAAACTGTTTTGCTTAGCTTAAATTTAGTAGAGGCTTTAGTAGTTGCCTGGTCTCAAATTCTAACTGCGTGGCATTTCCTTGAACTAATGAAACATATATTCTTGCTTGAAGTTGTATTTTTCCAGCAGAGATGACTAATACACTTATCTCCAAGGTTTCGTACTAGGCCGGTTTCATCCCCTTTGATACAAGGCCAGTCTGCAGGTGCGGACAATGAAGGTACAGATAGTAAAATAATTGGCAAACCATGTTACAACTTGTGTTCCAAGGCTCCAAGGACAATGTATGCATAAATGAGAGCTAGTAAAAAGACAATTTTCATTGGACAATTTGAAGCCATCCTATGAACCCTCCAATGGAAGACCCTGCAGAATTTGGAATGTTTCTTACTTAAACCCACTGGACAAAGAGAAGTCAGCCATTTTCCTTGATGCCAATTTGAAGCCAGATGCCAGACTCCATTTTGGACGACACCCTGATGCCCTTCTCTCTATCTGAGAGAAAGAGACTTTAAGAATTCTCACCTTAGAGACTTTAACTTTGATTTGTCCCGTCTTGCCCATGAAGTAACTTTGCCCCATTTTCCTTGCAGCTGCAAGGAAGCTTGCCCTTAACTTTGCCCCGTTGAAATCTGCCCCATGCTGATCGAACCGGTACCTGAGGGACGAAGTCTTTTCTTGAATGCTGTTTGTATTTGGTAAATATGAAAGGATAAATGTATTATGCATTGTGTTTTTCCTTTTAGGTACCAACTGCTATTTGATAGGGCCCAAGCTAGAAGTTTTCCAAATTTGTGTTGACTAAATTCGTTTTTGCATGAAATCCCACATGCCAATGCTAATTAGAGGTTAGTTGAGGTATTCATTCGATGTACCATGCTAGTTTGAAATCTTGTCATGCTGACCAATGTATGAAATTAGTCAAATACAGTTAGTCATATTAGTGATTTGCATTGCCATAACTGAGTGTATCATTATTCAGATTTTGCGTAGAATGCGTTTCTTCCGCCGCTATGGACAGCTAGTAATGTTCATCTACATATATCATTTGGTTTTGAGACTTATATACATTGTGTTAGCTTTGTTAATATAGGGAAATAAATTCACTAACTTTTAATAAACTGGTGTGGTTATTCATGACTGAAAGGTCATGGTGCGCCAAAATACCAACTGTTATTGATTTCTGATGTGCTATATTGAGCTATTAATTGAGTATTGATTACCGATTGCAATAGTTATCGATTATTGATCTGAGTGACCCGACTATTTTAGGATGAGGAGAGCCCGACTCGGTTAAAAGATTCACCGACCTCCAACGTGTCCAGGTACAGGCAATTTATAAGGGCTGGACGCGTTATCAGTAGATGGTAGCAGAGATTGATGGTTTAGCCCTTTGGGACCCCATCCGAGCAATAGACGGAGTTAAGTTAGAATTTACTTTTATAAAACAAGTTGGAGGGATGATGATGCCCTAAGTCCCCAATGACTTTCCTGGGATCTCGGAGCTTGCGAATGAAGGACATGGAGGTGTGAGAATGGTTTTGGCGTTTCTAGTGACGGTATGAGAGAAGTTAGGGTTTTGTGCTTGCACAGCTTATTGCTGCAGATTAATTGAGAAGTTTGTGAGGATTTTAGGGGTTAAAAGATATTAGAGGAGTGTTACTCCAAAAGTGTGAGAGTAGGGAAGTCGTCGAACTTCACGTGTGTGTAGCGCTTTGTGCAGAAAAATTGTCCACGTGGTTGTTGATGTTGAGACGGGCCCTGCGAGGTCAAGAGACTCCGGAGTATGTTTGATGTTGTGATCTGGTCGGTTTAATAGGTTGATCGGGCGTGGTCAACAAGTCGGTATGAATTCTGAGGAATGAAAGAAAATTTCGACTTTGAGATTTGACGAATTCTAAAGTGCACTAGAATAGTTCATTGATCAGTTGAGAGTAAAGTTTGCGCGTCAAATTTTGCTTGCGAAAGCAGGAAACCGAGAAAGATGGAATAACTGCCGAGGCTAGTGAAAAATCCCTAAGGTTTCTGAAGCGATTGTATTACCTTTCCTGTAGTAAACCGACAGATCTGTTTTATTCTTTTGGTTAGTGCTTGCGTTATATTGCACAAATTAGTTTGTGAGTGAAGTCGAATGAAAGAGGACAAGCCGCGGGACTTTGTCAGCCGCAGTGTGTGAGTGTGACGTCACTAGGAGCCGCGCTGGGATAGGTTGGTTGATGAGAAGGGTCGCGCACAGATTGGACACAGTCCATGAAGCGCAATTGGTAGGAGAAAGGCAAGCGAAGAGTATTCCGGGAATTAAAGTCACTTATTGATTACATATTTTAGAAAAACAAAAGACGGAAAGATGACATTTTTCAAAGCATTTAAGAGTGCCATGAGGGGAGATGTTTATGTTAAAGCAAATGTAGGAGAAGAAGCACCGCCTGAGGGTACACCAGCTTACATTGTCATTGAAGAAAAGGGTGTAGCACCATGTCTTTGGTTAAAACAATGGTGCAAATTAACAGAGAAGCATGGAAGTGTAGCGTTCCCTATCCATGGGTCGTTTAATCTAAGGGTTTTAGAAAATCTGAGATTTGCGCTATACGACATGAAAGTACCTCCAAGACCAGCACAGTTTGAGGCACTAGCAATTTGGGAGCTAATAGCTAGAAACCAACAACAAAAGAAGTTCAAGACCAGAATAAGAAAAGTAGAAAAGACACTAGCGGATGCTAGATGGGACAGCACACAAAAGGTTTGGAGATCAGACGTATTGCAGGGGATTGAATTGTTTCCAGCGATTACTGATGAAGCGGAGACGGAAGGAAGGAAAGCCACCCATAAGACAAACAGGAGTCAGTCCAGAGATAGAGAGAACAATAGAAACTCGAAAAGGGCAGACGAGTCAGACGATGAGGAGTTCATTATACAATTGCTGAATTATCGCCCACCACCATACGTGGAAAGCGAAAAAGGCTCAAGCATTTGTACTGCCCCTCCAGAACCAATACAGGGTAATGTAACACCAAATTTGAGAATATCTCAGAGGCCGAGCAGCTCCGACATGCCTTTCTCACCACAAATACCACAGATTCAGAGAATATACCCAGACGTGCCAAAATTGAAACCTGCTGGACGTGTTATCAATACCCAATGTTCTAGCTGATTTTGGTCTTCCAGTGCTATCCCAAAACCAAGCACATGATACAGGTAATTCACTTGATCTCATCTTCTCAAAAGACATTACATTCATCTGACAAACATTCCTCCCTACATTTGGTTCAAGCGTTTTGTGTGGAATCCTTCTGGATCCCTCAGAACCATCATATCAGTGTGGAAAGAAGCCGGAGGTAAAATTCCCCAGTTGGAGAAACAGTCTTCTCTGGGTCCTTTCCTCAGGCTTGTAATTCTGTCAACTCTATTGTCTCCGCCTTTATGCAAGAACTCTTGGCTAGTGTGGGTTTCACTTCCTCGCCAGGAACGCAACACATTTTGCTCCTGGTTCTCTCTAGAGCTAAAGGAAATGAAACAAGCCAGGTGCAGGATGGAAGCAATGTGGATAAAGCACCAGAGGCTAGAAGAGGCCGGGATCATTAAGGTCTTCAAACTTGCTCCTGCTGAGAATCCCAATGATCTTCAGCTCCAGGAAGGGAGGGAGGTCCTTTTCTTTTCTTGCTTTCAAACTCTGTTCTCGGTTAGAACTATTCCTTTAAAAAAACAGCAGAAAACCTGCCTATTTCAATCTGCTTCATAGGACTGGACTGCGCCTTACCTACACTGCCGTAATGCCCTTGTAGGCAGCTGTCAAGCTACATATACATTTTATTTCACTCATTCACTTAAGATATGCTTCTTTACTCTACCACTCTAAAATCAAATACAGCTGTAATTTGCTCTGCCAAAATGAGTTTGGATTTAATTTACTGACGATGGTGCGATGAAGTTTGGCGTTTTGTTCAGACAAGTTCAGCTGCTGACACTTTATTCTCCTCAGACGATAGCTTGACAGTCGCTCAAAACCATTGTGACAACATTAATTCCTTCTTTATTCACAAATGTTCATTTACAAGGTGCAATCCTTGACATGCATGGGCCCAATTGTGCACAATTAAGGCAGGATTCGACTTAGAGCAAAGCTGCCTGCTGTGCTGTCATGCAGCAGGACCTCTCTATTTTTTGTATTGTGTCAAAACATAAGCTGACTGGCTCAATTTTAGTCCCAGCTCTTGCATGACTCTTGAAAGAGCAGACCCCCTCAGACTGCACCATCATTAACATACTTAAGGACTTTTTTTTATCTCCGAAAGTTGTTTTCTCCCATGGAGAAACGACAACGTCTGAAAAATCTACTCTGGCTAATAACCTCAAGAGTCCTTTTGCCCAATCATCACACTTTTCCTTTTTGGTGAAGCTCTCTGTAGAGGCTGTGATATATGACCCGTAGACCTTTGCTGACCGGAATCAAAACCTTTCCCCACTGCATCAGTGTCTAATCTTCAGAATGTGAGAGTGGGTGTCTTTTTGGGCTTCTAGGATGCCATGTTGAAATTTGTGGATGAGGGATTGACTGCTGTTCTGACACTTTGACCATCTCTATGATGTCCTAAAATATGGATCATTACACCTTGCTGAATATACTATCAACAGTAGTGCGTGCTACCAACATCTCCAGGAGTTAGTTCTCATTGTTCCTTTGGGCAAATCAAAGTGTCTCAAATCAGGTCCTAAAGGGCTCACTTTAGTCAGTTGTACTTTTTTGTTATCTACTTGGCTGTCTTCTTTTCTATCATCATCATCAAACCTTGCAGGCTTGCATATCTAAAATCAAAGCCTGACTACTTTTTATCAACCTAAGTGAGAAATAAATATATTGCAAAAGGCAGATAATGGGGCTATTAGGCTGGTTTCTAGCTTCTAGAGCCAGGATATTGCTGCTTTATCTTTATTCAAAAGACTAGGGCACTCTAAAGGTAGTATGTATGAAAAGGCACCTGGCTACCTAGCTTTCTGTATAGTTCGAAAGAAGACATAAGAGCTCGGAGGTCACTACATCTGTATTTCCACATTTACACTCAATCATAAGGGTAAGCAAAGGTTCTTCTAGCCCATATTTCAACTTGCTCTAACTTGTCAAGTTTTACCGCATGCTTAAGGCACATGGGTTCCCATGTATACTTATGGGGTGCAGCAGTAAATGGAGACCCAATTGGGTATGTGTGCATTATATAAGTGCATTGAGTCAGGTCAGTCAATTCGGGCATGTGTGGCATTCTGAACATTGACTTCATACTAGTACAGTATTGCAACTGACAACCTGGAACCACAAATGCAAAGGAAACTAGGACATAGGGCAAATGTATCACTAGCACATGGAATACAATGCAGCAATCCACTGAATGAGCAGTCATTAATATACCTAGGATAGTTCTTGTCCTTCAGTTTATTCAAAAGCTCTTGGTTCCTGTGAGCACACTCAGAGTTTGATAGATGATTTGATTGCATTAGTAATTGTATGCAAATTGTAGTGTGCAAGGCCAACATAGTCCTGATACAAATTGGGTAATATAACTGCACCCAAATTGGGGCGAAATATTTGGAACGATTTTGGGGTTAACTGATGACAGGCGACTGAACTGCAGGAATTGTGCAATGAACTGCAGAAGACCCTCGTGGCTATGATAATTGTAGTTTTTATGATAATTCCTAGCTCTTGCAGTTAGGTTGTACAAGCACTAGAAACATTATTGGGCTCTTAACACACCTTCTGGGGATTCTAGGTACTGCTGGTTTTCTTTGGTGTGCATAATCCTAACTATCCGAAGTGTAAATAATGGCATCCTTGTTTAAGTAATAGCTCTGACTGGATATTTTAGTGTATGGGAGCACTGTATCCTACAGTATCTGTGTACCGAATCTACCACCACCTCCTCGAACAAGCCACTCAAGTCAGCTAACCTTGAAGAGGCAGTGAGTAAGGAAGTATTTGGAGAGCAATAGTATCTTTGGCTCTGGGGAACCAGGGATAAATGACAGTATCCACCACAGACACTTCCCAGAGACAACCCATTACCCACTGACTGCCAACCGGCTCTGATTTCTGTTTCTAACTTAGGCTCTGCCAAGCAGATTAGAAGGGACAAAGTTCCCAACTGACTAAGATCTGCTCATTCAACCTTGGTGGACATTACAGGGTCAAGGAGATGGAAATGCTTGGAATCTACTGATTCTTACTTGTAGGTCTGAGACTCTAAGAGCATCTCTTCTTTGGTAAAACATGTTTAATATTAACATGAGACTATTTAACACATCAGTATTGGTTATATCAATTTAATCATTTTCATAGAACATGCTGAAATTGTGTTTCACTGTCATCTTGTGTCTTCAGATGTACATTGCAACAAAGAGCTTTTTATGTATATTAGGGGATGTTGTAACTCGTGTAATTTCATGTAGTGTAATCACACAAAATGTCTTTGAAACTACATATGATTATGCAAAATCAACTCGAACTCATAACATTAGCCAAATGGTTGCGTAAAAATTTAAACTCAACAATGTAAATTTGAATTGATTACGAGTTGCTTGCATTCCAAACACTGCCACTCATGTTTTGATTTGTAGTTCTACATTCAAAAATTACCTTAATGGTCCACCGGGGTAAAAGGTATCCCTAAAATATTTGTTGACTGCCCACGTTAAATCAGTTGCTGCTTGGGTTCAAAACTCTTCCATTTACATTCAGATTTGTAGTTTTGCGCTAAAAAATTAGCTGAAATCTCTGCTAAGGTAAAATATCTACCTGACGTATCTCTCGCATTAAGAACTTGCCTGAACAGTGCATCTCAAATTAAATTTTCTACCCACAAATACTTGATGTGGCATAAGGACATAACCTTGTTAATTTTGCAAAATTACCAAAATTACACCAATTACTCCACCGTAATTATAATTTCACCCACACATAATGTCCATTACTGATATTCATGAACAAAAACGATGTGGTATATCATAGAAGTGACATTTTTACATCTTGAGTGTAGAAGTGTTTAAAAGCATGCTAACACACAACAAAGAAGGAGTATGACAAGGATGAGAGTCTAGTACATTATCATCAGGGAGATTAAGGCATCTCAACACTGTAATGCTGAAATGACTAACATTCTTGAGTCTCCCTGTCAGACCTGAGGAATATGGTCACATGTTTGTTTTGTTTATTCAAGCCAATACACATTTACCTTAATAGAGTTGGTGGATGTATTGGTAATTCTAATCTCCCATCTTTGATACATTGATTCCATTGAACTTCCAGAAGACTATGGGAGCAATTCACAAACTCCATTTTGCAGAATGTTAAGTAGTAGTACAGTAGCACCATTTACTACAAAACATAATCACTAACCTACAGCAAGAGATCTCACCTCCAACTCGCCTATCTTTTCTGGAGGTAAATATCAGCACATGTAAGTTTACTACTTAGTAGTAAAGGTAAAATGAAAATGGGTAATTTCTACTACAAAATGAAAGGGGGTTTAGGGAAAAGTAAGGTGGAGTTTAAAGAGAGACATGCTACTCTTGTCACTCACACTCAAAAGAGTAAGCCTAGTGCTATTCACAAATTACACTTCTAAAGTTACTACAGCCCTAAAGGAGACAAAACAGTAGTACATGTAGTCTAGCCCAGCCTCCAAGTAAGTCAAACATCACACAGGGGCTATAGCAGGTACTGCAACAGACTCCTGTACAATATAATGGAGTCATTGATTGAAAATAACTCCCAATAGGAGCTAATGTTAAATAAATAACACTATATTGACTTAAAAAATGCATCCCTATAATTTTGAAATAGCTATTTCATTATTTTAACGTTTGAAGGTAAACAAAATTTTAAATAACATTAAATACTTTTTTAAACCGTTTATTAGACATTTAAAAACAAGTTAAAATAATTCTATACATATCATTTAACACAACATTTAGTACATGTGAAATAAAAATGAAAACGTCACTGTGGTCGAGAATGTGTTTCTTAATTTTCGTTCAAGAAATATTATGAAAAATTAAGTAAATGTATTCTAATTAATTCATTAGTTAATATACATTGAATTACATGCATTAATGCACTGAAACATTTTATTTTATTTCTATGTTTTGACAAGTCTTTTAAATAATTTTACATTTATATCTTATATTAACTTATCTTAAATATTTTTGTAAATAAACATTCATATAGTCTCCCATGTGGAGATCTATAGTACAGTGGCTGATAGCTCCACCTAAGTGTGAAAAGTAGCTAATAGGAGGTTTTCACTAATAATTAATTACTGTGGAAAAAAGTTTATATATATATATATATAGACCACCATCCCCTGGGGCTAAGTTCTCATTGGATGGGGGCTTCACCCCAATCGTGGAGGCAGTTACACCCCCAGGACACAGCTGTTTGGGGTGGCTTGGCTGCAGCATTGCAGCCAAGCCAAAGCAAAACCTTCAGGTGTTGACAGCTGGTCCTTTAAAGCAGGTCCCATTGTCAAAATCCGAAGTTTTATCTCTGTCCCCCGTATGCATGCAGGGGACAGAGATGAAATGCTTCAGCAAGCACGGAGCTGCTGTCAAAGCAGTGCCAGGTAGCCTGTAAGGGCTTTGTTTTAAAAATATATTTTTTTTAAAGTAGGGACCGCAGGGGGGGAGCCTTGAGGGCTTCCTTGTGGTCCCTCATAGCCATAAAGCCATAAAGGGCTTTGTAGTAAAAATTAAAAATAGATAGATAAATAAATAAAATAAGGACCACGGGGAGCCCTGGAGGGCTTCCTCGCGGTCCCATATAAAAAAAATGAATTCTCAGATCCGCAAAAGAAAATTGGGCAATATTTTGCCCATGGGGTATCCCTAAGGGACTCGTCTATGTGGGCTTCCTGGAGGGCTTCCTCGCGGTCCCATATATAGAGGGATCAGTGGATTTCGCGAAATGTCCAAAAACACACACATATATATATATATATATATATATGTATATATATATATATATATATACACACACACACACACATATTATTATATTACCTAGTGGCGGTTGTCACTAGGTAGATGTAGTTAGGAGCATGTTTCCATGGAAAAAGCATTTTTTGACTTGCCTATATCTTTGGCACCGTTTGATGAATCTTCATGAAATATTCCCAAAAAGTGTTGCAGTGATTCATGTTGTTCAGCCTGAACCGCTGGACGGAATAACACCACATTTGGCACAATGCTAGCTTTCGGTATGAAGATTGTGTTTTTGCTTATTTGGTGTAAATCAGTTCATTAGTTTTTGAGAAATTTAGGGAAATCCAAATTTTTAAATCTCTGGCAGCAGCGACTTTGCGATTATTTTGTGAATATTTCACCAACATTTGTGAATTTTCACGAGTGCACATGCCAAAAGAAGCATAGTAATTGGCTGACTGCGATCTGACTAGAAAGTTGCCACCATTTTATTTCACAGGACATGGTCCCCAGGGGTGAAAATCCTAATTGAAAGTGGCATAAGGGATCAGGCTGAAGGTATCCTGACCTCACGGTGTGATATTGGTGATTTGTAGGGGAAAATTATGCATTTAAAAGAAATTTGCATCACCATGTGCAGTATTTGTGAAAATTCATAGATCTTTATGAATTGTAACAAATTATTCACTAAATATTCACAAATATCAACAAGTTTGAAAGAAAAACCACAGATTTATTCATGCACTAATTCATTCACTCATACATTCACTCATACATGTTGAGACTCAGTCACCCACTCACACACCCACTCAGACACTCACGCACCCACTCACAGATCCACTGACAGAGACAGGCCCTGTAGGCAACCTGCACTACGCTCGGGCAAAAGCCGTGCACTGTGGGGTTGGATGGTATAAGGGCTTGGCTGCAAGGCCTGGCGGCAGACCAGGCCTGGCGACCAACGCCCGCTATGCACGGCCAAAAGGCCGTGCTCTGTGGGGGTTGGAATAACTTATAGTAATTAAAATTACTTTACGTTAAAAAAAACATAGAAATTTACTGATAAAAACAAAAGTTACAGGGACGTTATAGTTAGGTTCTGAATTTACTTGTACAAACCCATGGAAATTCACCAGTTATAGTTAGAGTTCTTTCAAGTAACTATGACGCGCCCTAAGGTAACTATAACTTGCTCCTTTGCCATGCACAGCTAGTTACTCCCCATATTGTATCATTGATGACATCTTCTATAGAATCTTTGATATTATCACTCAAACATTTTCAATAAAATTATTGATAAGAAAACTGCATGGTGAAGGCGTGAGTTATAGTTACCTTAGGGCGCGAGTTATAGTTATTTTCTAGGCATAACTCGATCATGGTTAACAACATATCAGTGTGAAACAACAAGGGGGTAGAACTTCCCCTTAGAAAATGCCCACACACCTGTACACCATCTGTTAGACCTGTCAGCTCTTGGTATGGTTTCCCCTGTCTTTTTGGCTTCTGACATCTTGTTTTTGATCTTGTGCTGAATATCATTTTTGCTGGCTTTAGGACACTGGGCTCTTTACCACTGCTGACCAGGGTTAAAGTACAAGTGCTCTCTGTCTAAATGATAATGGTGATTGGTTATCCATGACTGGCCTATTTGATTTACTAGTAAGTCCCTAGTAGAGTGAGCAGTGTGTGCCCAGGGCCTGTAAATCAAATGCTACTAGTGGGCCTGCAGCAATGTTTGTGCCACCTCGAGTAGCCCTGTAAATATGTCTCAGACCTGCCACTGTGTTTGTGTTTACTGGCAGTTCAACCTGGCAAGTTCACCCACTTGCCAGACCCAAACCTTCCCTTTTACTTCATGTAAGTCACAGCTAAAGTAGGCCCAAGGCAGCCACATGGGCAGAGTGCAGTGTATTTAAAAGGTAGGACGTGTACTGGTGTGTTTTACATGTCCTGAAAGTGAAATACTGCTAAATTTGTTTTTCACTATTGCAAGGCCTATCTCTTCCATAGGGTAACATAGGGATTACCTTAAATATCTTTTCCATGTAATTTCCCATTGGGAGCAGATAGAGGTGTGGAGTTTGGGGTCTCCAAACTCACAATTTAAAAATACATCTTTTGTGAAGTTGGTTTTCAAATTGTAAGTTTGAAAATGCCACTTTTAGAAAGTGGACATTTTCTTGCTTAACTATCCAGTTCCTCTGCCTGGCTGTGGAATGCACATCTGGGTGAGGATGACAGTTGGACTGTTTATGAATTCACTCTGAACAGTCATGTAAAGAGAGCTAAGGTGTCTCCTGCATATACTAATGGGTCTTCCTGGGCTAAAGTAATGAAAGGAGCTAACACTTGTACCTGAATAGAGCTGTACCTTTCCTTACACAAAGCAGTCTCCAACTCCTGGAGTGTTTCTGGGGCCATGCCAGGAAAGACAGGGTCTTGTGCACTAAAATACTTCCCGTTGAAGCTTGCCTACTTCAAAGGCAGAAATGAGTATAAGTATTGTACCTCTGAGACCACAGTGTTAGAATCCTTCTAGACTGAGGACATTCTGCCAGGAAGAAGAGCTACATGCTATAGGGGGGCCTGCAACACCGCCTGTTGCTTTGCTGTGCTGGCCTGCTGCTTGCTGCTTCTGTCCAGGCAGTGAAAGGACTGGACTTTGCATTCTACATCCTGCATCCAAAGGTTCTACAAGGGCCTGGACTGAGCTTGTCTCCCATTAGAAGTCTCAGGGACATCAAAGACTTCATCTGCCAGCACCTGGGCTCACTTGCTGAGTGTCCTGACTCCCCAAGTAGTGCCAAATCCAGTTTCTGGGCCCTTGGGAGTGCGTTCTGGTGAAACCAAGAAGAAATCAAGTACATTGACTCCAGAGCGACTTCAGAACCGGTGCTGCTGTCTGACTCCATGCTGCTGCCTGCACCGGACCCGTTGAGTGCAGCAACAGCAACTGATGCCGCAGGCCCAATGCTGCTGCAGCACCTCTGAAGTCCTGCCACAGTGTGAGTTCTGAGAGTGTGTCACTGACGTCCGTGACACCCAACTCTGACTCCGCCGTAGCACCTGTGGCCCCGTGGTGTGAATGCCACACCATGATGTCGATGCATTGCGTCTTGAGCTGGTGTACTCATTTACTCTGCTGGAGCGTAAGGACCTGATGTCTCGCCACTGACGCCGCGTCACCTCCCCTGCAACCGAAAGGAATGGACACCTCATTTCCACTGCCTCGCAGTAAGGAACCAATGCTTCACCTTGCGAGTAGCAGTAAGAAACCATTGCCCCATTGGCGCCAGCGATGCCTCACCTCCAAGGCTCCATGCAACATCTTTGTTTCCTCATTGTTTTCAAAGGTACTGTGCCTGGGGTTCGTACGACTCCATGACCGGCCCGCACTCCCTTGCAAGTGGCGTCAGACTGTTGGGAATAACTCCATCAGCGACATTGTGATAGCCCTAGTTAGAGCTATTAGGCCTGATTCACAAAGGTAAACTTAGATGTTTGGTCTACACTTAGACCAAACGTCTAAGTTTATGACTTTAGAAACTCACAAAGGTCATTTATGAGTAGTATCTTTATGCCCGAGAGTTTACCTTTGTGTGTCAGGCCAATTGTGTTTCTAAGCGTTTTACTGACATTTAGGGCCCGATTACAACCTTGGCGGAGGGTGTTAATCCGTCCCAAATGTGACAGATATACCACCCGCCATATTACGAGTTTCATAGGATATAATGGACTCGTAATACGGCGGGTGGTATATCCGTCACATTTGGGACGGATTAACACCCTCCGCCAAAGTTGTAATCAGGCCCTTAATCTTTAAAAAATTGCATCTTTCCTGCTGTATGTTGAATTGTTGTTGTTTTGGTCTTGTTTTACTCAGATAAATATTGGCTATTGTCTAAACTGGTGTGAAGTACATTTGTGGTGTTTTCACTGTGCTACTGTGTGTGTGTTTAAATACTTTACACATTGCCTCTGAGGTAAGCCTGACTGCTCCTGCTAAGCCACCCAAAGGGTGCGCAGGGGATATCTGAGGTGTGTGGCTCCCTTACCCTGACTAGAGTGAGGGTCCCTACTTGGATAGGGTACAAACCACTGCCAACGAGACATTTCTAACACCATCACTATTCCTAATACTGGTATACAGGCTATTCACATCGAGGGTGACTAACAAGTAATCACTGTCCTATGGAACGTTGTAGATTCCACGCTAGAAATCCTTGCTATACCATATGTATGATGGTAAGAAAGGAACAAAGGGACACAGAAACAAATCTATGTTCCAGAAAATATTTTCCAGTAAAGACCCACTAGATGGCACAATGGGTCTTCCCTGAGGTGCACATATTGTGAAATATTAATGTGTGTCTACTGTGTGTACATTGTCCTATTTCAATAGTTTTACAATTGATAATCTTGGCTTAATGACTATCCCATTGATATTGGTGATCAAAAAGAAAAACATAATCATAGAACAAAAAAAATAAAAAACAGACAAATATATAGGAAATCATATTCAACAATCTTCAATCGAGCAGAAATTAATGTCCAGTGAATTTAACATTGAATTTCAACACAGTGACAAATACTCTCTCATTTATAAATGTGTGTACCATCCCTCATCTACTGGAGACACAAATTAATATATCACTTTATGTTATAGGACTAACAATTTGTAAATAGTGTTGTAAGAATAACGCACATTAAAACCATTAAAACTGTGATGCAATAAGATGGATATAGTATATAATATGTAATGATATATATGTATATATATATAATAATATGTGCATATATATATATGTGTGTGTGCAATGATATATATATATATATATATATATATATATATATATATATATATATATATATATATATATATATATATATACCAAATTCATATCCCCAAATAACCGGGCTATACTGTGACGGTCTGACCATGGGATGGGAATCCCATAAATATAAACCCAAAATGTCCTTGTCCAATTTCAAAGAAAAGGTCAGAACACCTTTGGAAAGTTGAAAAAATATATATTTTAGATATATCACAAACTGGTTCCTCCCAACGCATTTCAGCCTTAGCCTGGTTCACGGATAGGGGAGTTTCAATTCAAGATGCATTAATGACAAAAGTGATACAAACATAGAAAAAGGACTTACAACTACAATACAAACAAATTACTAAAACGGTGGGCGCCATCTTAGACTGCTGATTTTCCCAATGAGGAAAATGACAGTCCTACCAATATCCAAAGGTAAATTATCATAATGAAGACAAAATCATACTGAATTCATCTTATACAGTTAATTTGCAATGAATCAATAAACTTTTTATACGTAATTATAATTATTTCTCATAATTCTAATATTGATTATACCATCATAAATGCATTAAAATTCCAATGATTCTGACTGCATTATTGTTGAATTGTCAATCTCTTATCTCATTATAATTAAGCACCCACCGCCTAAAGTCTATGTTTAAAATAGCTCATTATGCACCACCCCACATAAACCCCAAAATAAAGTTGTAAAGATTCAAAATAATCACAACAAACAGAAGCTCGACTAGCAGTATTTCATTGTTCCATCATACTATGTACCTTACTACCTTCCCAGATGTATGCTCATCTCCTCACTTGAATTTAAAACCATTGGGGAGAGACCAGCATATCTATTTTTTTAAAACAGTTTCGCCTATTGAATCAAGGCAGGACAGAACAAAGAAAAGATTTTTTCCAACCAAGGGGCAGGGGATGAGGAAGGAGAGGAAGAGGAACCGTGCAGCGAAGATACGAAGAAGGAAAAGAAAATGCCACAACAACAGGAATGACAACGAGAGCACGGAAGACACCTCAATGACTGAAGTAAATCTATCCATTAGAATTTTGACCAAAGAGGAGAAAAGTCTCCTAGCTTTAGGTCTGTCTTTCTGCCCAACTAATAACTTTGATTATGTTCAAACTAGGATAGATCTTTTTCACTTTGTAAGGAAATTAAAACTTAAAAAGTGGTATAAAACTAAAGTGACAGGAAAATCCGGTACAATGGAAACAGTTAAAGCAAGTAAATTGTGCATTTCAGATGTTGAATTACTGCATACACTATCTATTTTGGATGATGATACAGTGGAACATGCTGATCCATTTGTGAATCTGGAAATTTTGGGAGTAGAAACAAATATCTCATATCCTAGTCCTTTTAAACTAAAATCCACATTTTTACCAGCTGTACATAGTGAATCTATTGAAGTGTTTGAAAAGGATGTGATAAGTCAACTTAAGAAAATGAAATATGGAATCTAAAAATAAGAAATATGACAATCTCTCTATTCAACAAAAATTGGCTCTTGAGAATTTAAAGAATGATACGAGTATTGTTATTCATGAATCAGACAAAGGGGGCAACGTGGTTGTCCTAGACAAAAGCCAATATTTGTGTGAAGGGGGACGACAGTTAAATGATCGTGATTGCTATATTATTGCTAATCAGGTTGAGCTTAAAGCATCCATCTCTCGTTATCATGTGCTATTGGCAGAATGGAGAGAGAAAGGTCTACTGGAATGGGATGAGTATCAGTTTTTAAAATGTGATCAACCCAAGACCCTGGTCCTTTACCTCTTACCTAAATTACATACGGACAAACTGAATCCTCCAGGTAGACCTGTTGTGTCTGCGCTAGGATCACTACTGGAAGATACCTCTAGATATATTGACTACTATCTTAGACCATTTGTGGAAAATGTACCTTCTTATGTGAAGGATACAACTCAATTTTTAAAAATGATGGATGGTCTTTGATGGGAAGATGATTTCATACTCTTGACATTGGATGTTACAAGTCTATGTACATGCATACCGCATGAATTAGGTCTAACGGCGGTTAGACATTACATGAGAGCAAGATCTATTTCATATCTAATGCACACTGAAATGATCTGTGATATGATTTGGTACTGCCTGACTAACAACTTTTTTCTAATTGATAATCAAATCTATAATCAAGTACAAGGGACGGCTATGGGTACATGCTTCGTTCCCAGTTATGCAAATCTTTTCATGGGCTGGTGGGAGGAACAGCTGTCCAATACTATAACAGATTATGAGGACAAAGTTGTGTTGTGGTGTCGTTACATAGATGATATTTTTATCATCTTGAAAGGTGATGAAAATTCGGCAATGAACTTTGTGACAGCTTTAAATGACAACAACTACAATTTGAAATTAAGTGAACAGCACAGTAGGACATCTATCCAGTTTCTGGATGTAGAAGTAAGTATAGAAAATGATTTGGTAAATACAAAACTATATAGAAAGACAACAGCAGGAAACAGTCTGCTAAACGCTGAAAGTGCCCATCCTCCAAATTTGATCAAAAGTATTCCATATGGAGAGCTCTTGAGGGCTAGGCGCATATGTAGTACATGAGATAAATACCAGCAAGAGGGCACAATTATGTGCACAAGATTTAGGGAGAGAGGATACAGCAAAAATATCATCCTGCAGGCTGTAAAGAAAGTGGAAGGCTGTTCTAGGTTGGAGATATTGTATCAGGGACAAAAATGTATTACACATGATGAGAAAATCAGATTTATTACAACTTATTCGAACCAGGCATACAATCTTAGACATGGCGGATTTGGCAGAGTATGTGTGCAATGCCCCTATGGTTACTTTCCGTAGAGGGAGATCATTACGGCATAACCTTAGTTATAATATGGTGGTGAGTTCCAATAATTTGGAAAATGATAGATCTAAAGTGGTGGGATTTTATTGTAGCCATCAATGTAAAGCATGCAAATATAGCAAGGATTGTAGAAATGTTGAATTAGTAAATGGACAAAAAGATTATGAAATTAAGGGACACTTTAATTGCAACACTGATTTTTGTGTGTATTGTTTGAGATGTCCATGTGATAAGATATACGTGGGAAGCACAATACACAAAGCAAAAAAGAGAGTGTTGGAATATGTAGGAGCCATTCGAAATTTTGATCGTAACTATCCTGTAGCACGGCACTTCCATGAGGCACACCAAGGGAATGAAAAATTGCTCAGCTATTTGGTATGTGATCAAATAAAAGTGAATCCACGTGGGGGAGATAGAATTTTTTTTAACTTATTCTAGAATCAATGTATATTATTAACTTTATGACTCTCTCTCCAATGGGTTTAAATTCAAGTGAGGAGATGAGCATACATCTGGGAAGGTAGTAAGGTACATAGTATGATGGAACAATGAAATACTGCTAGTCGAGCTTCTGTTTGTTGTGATTTTTTTGAATCTTTACAACCTTATTTTGGGGTTTATGTGGGGTGGTGCATATTGAACTATTTTAAACATAGACTTTAGGCAGTGGGTGCTTAATTATAATGAGATAAGAGATTGACAATTCAACAATAATGCAGTCAGAATCATTGGAATTTTAATGCATTTATGATGGAATAATCAATATTAGAATTATGAGAAATAATTATAATTACGCATGAAATGTTTATTGATTAATTGCAAATCAACTGTATAAGATAAATTTAGTAAGATTTTGTCTTCATTATGATAATTTACCTTTGGATATTTGTAGGACTGTCTTTTTCCTCATTGGGAAAATCAGCAGTCTAAGATGGCGCCCACCGTTTTAGTAATTTGTTTGTATTGTAGTTTTAAGTCCCTTTTCTATGTTTGTTTCACTTTTGTTATTTATGCAGCTTGAATTGAAACTCCCCCATCCGTGAACCAGGCTATGGCAGAAACGCGTTGGGAGGAACCAATTTATGATATATCTAAAATATATATTTTTCAACTTTCCGAAGGTGTTCTGACCTTTTCTTTGAAATTGGACAAGGAAATTTTGGGTTTATATATATATATATATATATATATATATATATATATATATTTCTTCAACACAAATTGTCCCTGTAATGCAGCCGTTACAACGCAGCGGTCCTAGTCGGGCTCAGGGACGCCCAGATATATATTTCCAATACTCTTTCCTTGTTCCAAAGAGAACCAGGACACCTCCATCTGCAATAGTCCAGTGTTTATTCACAACAAAACGAACAAATCCAATGCGTTTCGGCACTCAGCCTTGATCACGGATGGAGCATCATTTCCTCATCTCATTTAAATATCCTAATCTAATAACACAAAAGTAGGACTAATATTATCCATGCCAATATAACTTTATATTATAATCACTGGGGCAGCATTATGTCGTTTAAGTGCATGTTTATATAACAATTATGTTGTAAAACGATTATAATATAAAGTTATATTGTACAAATAAAGCTGCCATGCAGGTAAACATAGGCACATTAAGATGGCCGCTATTGGCATGGATCATATTAGTCCTTCTTTTGTGTCATTAGATTAGGATATTTAAATGAGATGAGGAAATGATGCTCCATCCGTGATCAAGGCTGAGTGCCGAAACGCGTTGGATTTGTTCGTTTTGTTGTGAATAAACACTGGACTATTGCAGACGGAGGTGTCCTGGTTCTCTTTGGAACAAGGAAAGAGTATTGGAAATATATATGTATATATATATATATATATATATATATATATATATATAAATTCACTTGGAAAACCAAAAGTTACAGGGACGTTATAGCTAGGTTCTGAATTTACTCGCACAAAACCATAGCAATTCAGCAGTTATAGTTAGTGATATTTCAAGTAACTATAACTTGTGCCCTAAGGTAACTATAAATTGCACCCCACCATGCACAGTTTTTTCTTCAATAATTTGACTGCTAATGTTCCATTTATATTTTTAATGATGTTATAAAAGTTGTCATGAGTGCTGTAATATCTGGGGTAATTAGCAGAGCATGGTGTGGGCGCGAGTTATAGTTACCTTATGGTGCGGTTGGGAGTGCATGGGGGTTACCCGCAGGGCCTCTGGTCCACCCCCCATAACCACCCAACCCCGTCTCATGCACGGCCTTTGGCCATGTGTGGCAGAGGCTGGCTGCTGGGCCTGGCCTTTGGCCAGGCCTTACGACCAACACCCTATAACCACTCAACCTGCCTTGCGGCCAACCTATAATAACCATCGAACCCAGCGTCATGCATTGCCTTCTTCCATGCATGGTGGGGGTTGGTTGCAGGCCCTGCGGCCAACCCCCATAACCACCCAACCCCACGCCACTTACAATAAGAAATGTTCTGACAAATAGAAAAAATGTATTTGACAAGTAAAAAGAGTGAGCTCACCTTTTTGTATGTAGCTTAAATGTTTAAAGTTCAAAAGAATTTAAAGCTGAGAAAATGACAACAGACACACCTAGAATGGAACACTCAACCTTCTATGTATACATGTGATCTGTGTCATAGTTACCAGCAGTATCACATAGTGTGAGCACCGGGAGTGCCAATTTAAACCACTGCTCTGCCACAGGTTCGGTTGGTTTGTGTCTTGAATAGTTGAAAAGCTGGTGCAGCACTAATTACCACCTTTGACAGCAGTAAATAGTTGTTTGTCACTGGAACTCAAAAGGGGTGTGAGATTTGGACCGGAAATATAGCATTATTTGTCAACATTTCTAAAGTAATTACAGAGCACAACAAAACACAGCACAATAACAATACACAAAGCACAATAACAACACTAGAAAAAACATTCCAGTGCATAGTCAAAAATGAACACAACAGACACGTTACGAAATAACAATAACATAATGTAGTAATGCAGTACAAAAACATAACAGCACAAAAACAAAAGGACACATCACTACCACAACAAAATGAAATGCGCCAAATTGTCATAAGTATTTTTTTAACACATAACCATCTCCACAAGTCTGGTTTCATAATATGGTGGTAAAAGATGTCTGCACCATGCACTGCCTTAGGTACAACGAAGGACATGTAATAACACCAACCAAACACGTGTTGTGATCTGGCCCCATGCATCTTGCAAAATTAAATGACTTGTAGGTGAAAGACAAAATCCCATGTAGAAAATGAGATCTTATTTTATCTTCTTAGATCTGTGGGGGTGGTAAGACAGCTGATAAAGTTTTGTAGTCTGTACCTATTTTAGTGTTTGGCACTCGGGCCTTTCTTTCTGTCTCTGGTAGGGGATTATTTCCAAGCATGTGTTGGATTTTAAGATGTAACAGACCTCGCACATGATACCGATCTGTAACGAGTTCTTTCCCATGTATATCTAAAGTGCTCTCAAGTTATGATGTACCGAGAAACACAAGACAAGTCACTTTGTTTTAGCATTTGTAAGTATATACACCTGCTCACATCTGTTAGCAATAAGGGTGCTAGAGAAAACCAGTCGATACTATGTTAGATAAGTATCAGACAAACAGGAATTCATTTTCAATGCAGTATAAGATGTGTTAAAATGTATGCCTTGCTCTTGTAGGTTTTAAAATTCCTGGTACTGTGCCAGTGTCCCAATCTCTTCCTCATTAGATCATTTGGGCAGATCTTTTATGTCTGATTTGTGTGTGGGTAGGCTTTACCGCAGCGCCCTCTCCCTCTCTAATGGCAGCTGTCTCCAACCTTGTTGCCCTTGGGGCCATCTTCTCCCTTTGTACAATCAGCACTGTAAATGGCCCACTTTTTACAGGGTTTTGTTACTTTGTAGCTAGATTTACTCTATGCAACTACATACATAAACACATACATACACATGTCTATCGCTGATATGATAATTTTCTGTGAGCATTGATAATTGGTTTGCTTAGTAAGTTTTCAACTCTCTTTGGAATTCATGTCAGAGCTCATGCTTGTTGATGGACCGTTTGCAATTATTTAGATACAGTATATAGCAAGGATCAGGTAACCAACTTGAGAACCCTCATTTTTGCATTGAATATTTGGATTCTGATGTTTAGTCGAGGGCCCGTAGGTATTAGGGCATCTACATCAGAAGAGTTGGCTGTAGAGCTGTCATGGTAGTGAGATCTTGGCTGAGGACTTCTAATCTTCACTTCTTAAAGGAGAGTGACAATAGGTTGGCACGACTAAGCTGGCCAAGAACAGCAGTTGTATTATAGTGTATATACTGTAAGGTGTCTAAGTTCTCTATCCAGGGCACAGGAGATATGAGAGAAGTGTTCTGATTGCTAGGTCTTTGCTGTAACTGGGGTCAACAGCGTGTTGAGGGAGACTGGATGTGTTGACAGGGGCAAGGACTATCTTGTCCTTTTTAGTGATGAGACTCTCCAGGAGCTTCTGAAGTAGAGGTTTGAGTGATTAAGGAACATTTTTGTGAAAGGAAGTTTTAGGTGCTAATAACTTTATAGTGGAAAGTGGAGATCAGATTTAAGATAGGGGAAGCATTGAATGGGGATTTCACAGGGCATAGTGCTGTGTTGCTTTGCACGTGATGCTACAGTGTCACTGATCTTGTGTGAGTGGTTATTGTGTCATGTTGTATCCAGTGAGGATGAGAGTGAGTGACAAGCTAAGTGTGAGCCATGTCTCTAAGATGCATTGAGTCTATTCTGTGAGAGATGATGGTGTCAATCCTGAAGAACAGGTGAGGGGCCAGTGATGTGTTTAAAGTGTAAAAGGTTTTGGCTAGTGGACTGCACGCTCTAGTGAGTTGAATGTAATGTTGCCGGCACTGAAGAAGTGCAATGTTTAAGAGTAAGTGGGAGAATTGCTGGGTGTTGTTGATGATGAGTATAGGATGGAGATGTATAGCAACAAAAAAGGATGATGGACGGAGTGCTGAAACTTTTCAAACCCTCACCCCCAGTCACAGATCTGGGTTTCATCCATCGTTGTTTTCATCATCATTCCATCCCTGTTAGGACCCAGCCATATGCAAATCAGTCTTGACCACAGTCAAGCCCAAACTGCCAGGCCAGGTCCTTCCTGGACTAGAAACAAGCATTCTGGCACCAGTTGCAGGGTATCACCCCTCATCATCCAGGCTAGCTTGAATCCAGTGGCACAGTGAGTAAGGGACCCATGACTGGCCATACCCTGGCCACTTAGGGTAACTATAGAAACACAAAAGAATGATGGGTGGAGTGCTGAAACTTTTCAAATACTCACCATGCCACCCCAGTTTGGAACTAGCTATATGCATCAGTCTTGACCCTGTTCCCCATGGGAAAAGTTCAGCCTGAACTGTCAGGCCAGGTCCTCGCTGGACCGGAAACAAGCATCCTGGGACTGGTTTCGGGGTATCACCCCTCATCAGCCAGACTAGCTTGAATGCAGGGGCACAGTAAGCAGACCCACATCTGGGCATACCATGGCTACTTAGGGCAACATTAGCAAGCACAAGCAAACATTGGTTTGTACAGGCACATGCTCATGCCGGTACATTGGGTGTTCTGATCAGAGGTTTTGGTCATTTTCCCTTGCAGGCCTTAACTTGATCAAACAGGAATTGCTCTCTCCTGATGATGCATGGGCACAGGTGTCATAAGAATAAAAATGGAGAGGTAGTGGAAGAGCTCCACAAAGCTTGTCATTTGACTTTATGTGAACAATTCTCGCAGAGCTCAAATGAACTTCACTTTATGTTGGATTTCTTCTTTTTGGAGGCATGAGCTCAGGTCCTTCAGACAGCGGAGGTTCTTGCTTCTCTGCACTGTTTTTATTTGTGAATGTTCACACTATTGGTCTAGTGACGCTAGAGTTACAATACCGAATTTGGTTCAATGGCAACACAGCTAATGTTTGAAGAGCTCGAACAGGAAGTGCTTTCTTTTAGTTGAAATTATTCCATATTGCTTTTCACCTAAACTCACAAGTGTGGCTCAGAAAGTTGTGGGTCGCTTAAGGTCATGAATCTCGAGCATTTTCAAGTATTTTAAATACTAATAAGTCACGCATACTAACCAACACGTGAAGACTGGAGGCCGTTTTTATTTAGTAAAAGCTACTGAATGAAAATTCACCAAATCTTACAAATGGTCAGACTGGCACAATGTATGATCTCGCTATCAAGATTTGGAAACGTTTATTGGATTTTTTAAGATATACTTGCAGAAAAATCCCATTGAGAGCATGAATTGAAAAGTTTTAGAATGGCTTAAATCCTTATCAAGATTCCCAACGAACGACATAATGAAACTAACAGTTTCTCAGCGAGGCCAAATTATAAGTCATTCGAGTGGTGTCATGGACTCTTGTGTGTCAGGGTTTCAACCATCTATGTTGTAATGTCTGCTGGTTAAATTTATACTTAAGTTTATATTTTCTCTATGTGTTCTGATGGAGTAAGGGGCATATTTATACTCCGTTTGCGCCGAATTTGCGTCGTTTTTCTCGACGCAAATTCGACGCAAAACTAACTCCATATTTATACTTTGGCGTTAGACGCGTGTAGCGCCAAAGTTCATGGAGTTAGCGTCATTTTTTTGCGTGAACACCTTCCTTGCGTTAATGATATGCAAGGTAGGCGTTCCCGTCTTAAAAAATGACTGCGATGCATATGCGTCGTATTTATATTCCCGGGTAAAAATGACGCCCGGGAGTGGGCGGGACTAAAAAACACGCATTAGCGCCGGATTTTAGCGCCTGGGTCAGGGCAGGCGTTAAGGGACCTGTGGGCTCAGAATGAGCCCAGAGGTGCCCTCCCAAGCCCCCAGGGACACCCCCTGCCACCCTTGCCCACCCCAGGAGGACACCCAAGGATGGAGGGACCCATCCCAGGGTAGAAAAGGTAAGTTGTGGTAAGTATTTTTTTTTAAAAAAAATTGGGCATAGGGGGGCCTGATTTGTGCCCCCCTACATGCCACTATGCCCAATGACCATGCCCAGGGGACATAAGTCCCCTGGGCATGGCCATTGGGCAAGGGGGCATGACTCCTGTCTTTGCTAAGACAGGAGTCATGTTAATGGCGTCTGGGCGCCCAAAAAAAATGGCGCAAATCGGGTTAAGACGATTTTTTTGCCTCAGCCTGACTTGCCCCATTTTTGGACGCCCAAACGCCATTTTTCCCTACGCCGGCGCTGCCTGGTGTACGTGGTTTTTTTTCACGCACACCAGGCAGCGCCGGTCGGCTAACGCCGGCTAACGCCATTCAATAAATACGGCGCCCGCATGGCGCTTCAGAATGGCGTTAGCCGGCGCTAATTTTTTTGGCGCAAAACTGCGTTAGCGCAGTTTTGCGTCAAAAAGTATAAATATGGGCCTAAATGTTTTAGCTCATTAAACTCACTGTGTGTTGAATTAGAGATGAGATATTACAGGTCTCTGAAGTAAGCATGTTATGCCACGGAATGTTTATTTCTGGAAATATGGGGTCAAAGGTACTAAAGGTTTAACCAGTGGACAATCCTCCAAACAGTTACAATTAGGGGCTGCAACCCCACAACCCTTGTACATATATGCTAAACACTTTCTGCGGAACAGTTAAGCTTTTCAGAAAAGGAGAAAATGGATTTATAAATAGTTATGTTTGGTATTGGAACCTGTGTGGTTTAGAGGTCCCTTCCAAATACCGATCAGTACCCTATGTGCCAATGGTGTGGAACCACAATCCCTATCACAAACCATTCTCAAAAGGAAGGGTCTCCTTTGCGATATTGGGTGGCAGCTTAAAGGGGAGTAGGCAGTGGGCCAAAGGGCCATCGCTGAGCCTCACTGATGATTTTCAAACGGAATACATTTTTTAAAGCGGCCCTGCTTTAAGGAAATCAAACTGCTTTTCCAACAACAAAAAAAATTTGAATACAAAAACAGGCATAGTGGCTGGCAGTCCCTTGTAGACAGGGCCACTGGAATTATGCAGCAGGGCAGGGCAAAATTATGTGGCGGGGTTGAGTAAACTTGGTGGCTAAGAAAGGCAAACTATGGGGCATAATGTGCCACAGTTTGTGATAAATGACTTCAATATTATGTCATTTTTAAACTTGGCAACAATATTAGGGCATTGGTTGCACCTCATTAGTGCCAGTTTATAAACCAAATCTAGCACTAAGCAACAGAAAGGTGACCAGTCAACCTTTGCAGAGGGCTTTCCATTGGGCAGCAAAAACTGCCAGTGCGTTTTTAGTAACTTTTAAACTATTTGAGTAAGAAACATATTTTTGTTCAAATCTGCAGGTTATGCAGCAAGATGATGATTTAAGAAGCAAACGTCGCAAATCTATAATTATCAACCTGTAGGCCACCATGCCTGTCTTTATTGTCAATCAGTGGAAGGCGCAATTTGTGGACTGGCTCATGAATATTCATTTGGGAGGTCGTTTTGCAGCCCCCTCTGACTTGTTATTCTATGAACTGACCTTATACATGTGGATATTTTTGATGATTAATATCTCGATATTTCCCTTTCTCTTTATTCCATGAGTCTAAAATGAAATGAAAAGCATTTCCTGCTAGTCCTGTCTTAATGACGTTTTATTATATTTCTGATAGCAGTACATTTTCAAAACAATTTAAATATTGGTTACGTTATTCCATTAATGTTACCTATCTTACTATGTCAACAGTAAAATTGAACTGTAAGTTTGCACGGTTCTTGTTTGCGTTATATTGCAACATTTATCTTACCTTTGTCGTTTGAAAACTGTCTCGCTCTGTGGTTAGTCTTTTATTTTTATTACTGTCAGGATTCTGAACAGTGGAAGGTTTTTTCATGACCTTACCTTCAAAGGACGCTTTCTAATGAAAAATATGGCTTCGTGTAAAATACGACAACATTAAAAGCCGCGTGTTGACCAAAAACATCCCTGATAAGTCGTGATGTTTAATGTTTACTTAAAGGCTTATAACACCTTTGGCCAGAAAGCGTTCGACAGTTTACACAAAACGATGCATTCAAAGGAAAAGGTGAAGCGGAAATCCAGGTGATTTATCGAAGAAGGATTCCGGAAACAAAGCAGAGGGTTTAATTCACGTCAGGCAGACGCAGGGAAAGCAGGTGCGCCTTTAGAGACGAGACACAAGTAAACAGGAGGGATCATAGGAAGAGATTCAGGATCACAGAGCTAAGGAAAACATGAAATGGAAGCAATGACTGACACAAGCGGAAGGTGGGTTTTTAGGGGTGAGCTGGTCTGTTGTTTAAAAGATCTTTGAAGATCAGGTGAGAACAAGGCAGGAGTTTTACAGGAGGTTAAAGTGAGGGATGTGGCTTCGTGGAGAGGGCCTGGAGAAGACCTTCAATGTGGAAAGCTGTGTGACAGCAAAAGGGTAGTTCTGAGAAACCGTGGCTTGACTCTAGGGCTCCAATCCCAGAGGGACTTCCATACAGGTTAAATTAAAGGATATGTCCATATCATTGAAATGTGTAAAGGATTAAAGCATGTGACATGGGCACTGCAGACTACTGGCCAGATGTCAGACTTCCTCATACTTAGAAGTGCATAGAGAGATCCAGCAGAGCAGAATTGCAAACACCATGATTTGTGTTTTACACAAACTCGGGAATGCAAAGCGGAATAACAATCTGATGACGCTGGTGGACTCTTAAATGGAGAGACCCTCGGATTGTTAGTTGGGTGTACTGTCATAGAGTAAAATCCGAATGGTTTGGGACTCTGAATGGACTATTAGCCTAGAAGATAGATGTGGGTACTGATTGAGAATTTTGTGTTTAAAAGACTCTATTTAAAACAACAATGTACGGCACTGAATGAATATTATTGATATAAAAAACATTAAGTAGAGCATTAGTAAGTATACTCTACAAGAACCTTGAAATATTCATTAAAGTATTTAGGATTTTATAAACGGGGGGGGAGGGGGAGGGAGGGGATCATGTAAAAGATAGAAAAAATCATGTGTATAAATAAAAGAGCAAAAGAATACCGTCCTCATCAACTATGATACTTCATAGAAAAAACATTAGCCATGTAATCTGAAATACAATAGTATGAAAAATAATAAGAAACAGAGCAGTGAAATATTCATGAGGGTTGAAAATTTTCAGATAATGTAGCAGTTGTAGTTGAAACATCATTATCAATCCGATTAAGGAAAGTGGTTGGAGGTAACCATAACAGTTGGACATTGTGAGAGGATGAGCAGTGACTAGTATACTTAGGCCCTTATTATGAACCCGGCGGTCTCATGAACGTCATGCTCGTGGTGGTGGTCGGACCGCAGTCAATGCGGCAGTCCAAGCACCATATTATGACCATCGTGGTCATGCTGTGGTCAGACTGCCAGCACCAGCAGGATTAGCTGCCCTGTCGGTCTGGTGGTCATGGCTTCCAAATCCGCCAGGGCAGCTCTGCAAGCAGCGCTGCCCTCAGGATTACAACTTTGTTCTCCAACAGCCATTTCATGGCAGTTGCACCGCCATGAAATGGCTGGTGGAGAACAGGTGTAGGGGGCCCCAGGGAGGACCCTGTCCTGCCCATTCACTTGGCATGGGCAGTGCAGGGGCCCACCTGGCCAGTACCGTCTCAATGTTCACTGTCTGCTATGCAGACAGTGAACATTGCGAAGAGTGCTGGTGCACTCTACATACTACAGCATTGCCACCTGCTTTATTACAAGCTGGAGACAATACTGTAGGCTGTTTCCCGCTAGGCCAGCGGGCGGAAACTGAGGTTCTACCGATTGACCCAGTGAGAAACAAGTAATGGGCCCGGCGGGGAGGCAGCCACAGTGGCAGCAACCTCCCCATCTGAATTTCAGCGGAGAGGCTTTTACTTTCCCCTTTCAAACGAGGCCTTCTCGAATGTCGGGGAGGCCTGTTTGGCCCGTTTTCCCCACCGGAGCAGAAAAAACAGATAGTGACCTCAGTGCACCACGCGGCGCACTGACGTGTCACAAAGGGGCAGTTGGGGGGCAGGGGGAGACACGGAAGATCTTCTGTGACTCCGTTTTTTTTTTAACCCCCTCCCTGGTGTCAGCCCCCGGACGTGACCAGCACCAGGGAGGTAGTGTGGGCGTCGGAACTAAAGAGGTTACAAAGGGTTTCTTTACCCATTTGTTGTTTGATGTCCATTGGTTTGTGTTGTTATTTTTAATTGACTGATGACAGCAACACTGCTCAGCTATCTCCTCCTGGCCAATACCAAACTGGATGCAAAGTGGACTAGCTGCAAAGTGTTGGTCGAGTGCTGCGTGAACGGCAGGATTGACCAATTTATGTGGCAAGAAAAGTCCAATTCTGCATTTACAATGTTAATAGCTCTAACTGACGGAAATGTGAGACCTATTGCATTGCAAATGCTTGTTATTTTTTGTATTTGTATTGTGTCATTTTAAGTTAAATGTACAGTTTTAATTATTTATTTGTTTTCATATTTGTGTATCAGTGCTTTTATGGCCCCAGTGGCTGAAATAAAGCTATTTTGAATGACTACACACTAATATAGCCATATTGTTGCCCTTAGTGACTTAATGCTTATACAATTTCTTTATAACATAGCGTTACTCTGCATGACTTGATGCTTATTAACTTTTTCATTTGTTACTGTTTTATTTAAAGTGCCTGACTCTATTGAACCGAGTACACGCTAGACAATCTTGCTAAGTAATAACAATTTATATGCAAAATCTCATAGTCACTCATATCTAGCTGTATAAGATTGCTCGCTCTAGCGTTTGTCCAATTTTATGCTGACTTTAGACCGACAGAATAATGTTGTTTTAAGTGGTTATTGGGTGCCACGTTCCTTTGCACTTCACAGGCAGTGGAAACGTCAGCACAACAATGCACCTGCATTAGATCTTGAAATGTCTCTACAAAATTACTTCATTGCAATTTTGAAACGTTTTGTTTGTTGAGTTTGTTTATTTTTGTATTTTGTTTCACATATCATATCCATTCAGTTATTCATGCCTTCTGTTAATGTTCTAGACACTGTGAGACATTTGTACGGAGGGCTGGTGCACACATTTTTGGTCTCCGTGGTCAACGCACATTGTGCCACTCTTTTTTCTTGCAAAATGGCTGTATTTGTCACTTTTCTAGATGCAGATATCTCCTTCTGTGATGCACCGCAGATGGCTGTTTTCCCAAAGATTAATTTTTTGAAATGATAAATAAATATCAGAATTACAAACCCAGAAAACAGATACATCAAGATAATAAAAAACACATCTTTAAAACATATAAAATACAATAAAACAAATGCAATGAAACATTTATGTTTTCATTCGATTTTAGCAGTATCATTCATGAGCAGCAAATGCTACTTGTTTTTTAGTTTTCTGCAATCCCTATAATTTGGCAATTTTTTTTACAGATCCTGGAAAACAAGCCAGCTTTTAGAGGGTGTTTCTGCAAATTATCAATCATTGTTTGCTAGAAGTTTTTATATTTTAACTGAGATGGATAACGGCATAAAGGAGCCTACCGTTGCACTTATTGATCACTGATCACTTAATAGCTTCTGGTGGAGACACTGGGTCGGATGAGAGAATATTGTTTGGGGTGAAGGTAGCAGTGCTCTGCTAGGCCTACACACCTTTTTTCTGTGTGGCAGCTGTGTGGGGAGCAAGGACGTGCCACAGCGTCTTCACTCCATGACCAAAGTGCCTGCCTGTACTGGGACACAAAGGCATTTTTAATCCTATTAAAGGATGTAGGAGGTCCAATAAGTTGACTCACATTTTATGTATTCAAAGAAAAACCTGAGTAACAATGTAAGAAATTTGCCAACGGTTTTCTTATACAAAGGCTTGTAGATGGACTAATTATGTCCCTTTCTGTAGCAATTTTTTGTGTGTAAGGTAGTTATGTACACGTATTTTCATTGCATTGAGAGAGGATAATTATTATCATGACCCCTGCCACCGACATGGTAAAGTATCAGGTGGACAATTTTAATGATCTATTATTTTTTTCACGGATAATTTTTTATGTTTAGCTTAGTAGCACAGCTGTCTTCAAAATCTATTTTTACCAGTGAAAATATACCGAAAGGGGGCTTTGGCTCCTCCAGGAGGAGTATTTCTCCCTTACAACACATACTTTGCCGTTTTCCGTATCATTCCACCTTCTGTGGAGTGTTTGTATTGCAGTATAGGAGGGACTATTTTACAGCTCAAAGAGCAGTGAATAATCACACTGTAGCGGTGGGCGAAGATTCACGTTTATTGGTAATATAGAGTTATTTTCCGGCCGCCCGTAAGTCTGTACCTCTCTCTTTCTCTTCTTTCTTGTCAGGTTCTCTTTGGTCCAGCCGAAGGTCTCGTGGCGGAAGGGCGTCGTCAGGGAGACCGGGAAATGAAAGAAGGCAAGGTAAGACTTTACTTCGGGGTTGTTTGGGGTCGTGTTAGTAAGTGGGAGACTCTTGAGGGAGTGCAGTGAGGTGACAGGAAACTGAGTGGTAGGGGGGGGTTTGGAGAATAACCAATCACTATAGTCTCCTATGTGCGCTTCACCTCGCACGCAGACACTTAGATCTCGCAATGCCCATGTAGGAAGATAAGTGCTGGTGTTAGCGAGGGGGGTAACAAAAGAGAAGGAAAAAAAAGCATACGTAAAGGATAGGATATCCCTTTTCCCCAGAACAACCAGCAACAAATAATATACAGATATAAGTATCAGGTAGTTCCCTTTTTGTAACCTGTGTAGGGAACCCCACTAGGTACCCTCCTTTTCTTTCTCCTGTCCCTTGTTCAAATCCCTTCCCTTCTCCCTCTTTTCCCTGTCACCTCCCGCTCCCACCTCTCTCCCCACCAGGGCTTTAAGTCGACTCTGAAAGCAGGACCGTACCTGCTTGAGCCACACCCCTCCAGGGACGTGGCGGAGTCCTTGCGTCCCTGGGCCTCCTTGCCCTCCGTCGGTGGTTCCTTTTTCCTCTAGGTCCTCTGTATTCTGCTGATCTGACTGTCATCACGTTTCCTCTGTATTCTTCTCCTTTTCTTCCTCGTCGGGCCGCCACGGAAGTCCATCCTTTATTGCGTTGGGAATCCGGCTATCCGGATTCCCAACGCATTCCTCTTCCTGGTCGTCTCTGATGGTGCCCCCAGGGTATTTGGCTGCCTGGGGGCTGTCATTGATGGTAGCCGGGTGTTCCGGCGCCCGGCTACATATCCCTCCCCTAGAGAGGGACTGTTGGAGTTCCGAGTTTACGGGGTAGCGGGACAGGTAATCCGCTGTGTATTGTTGACCACCCGGGATGTGGTGTACCTGAAACGAAAAGGGTTACAGCTCCATGAACCACTGCAGAATGCGGGAATTTGTGTTTTTATTTTTGGACAACCAGGTGATGGGAGCATGGTCAGTATATAATAAAAAAGGGTGTCCCAAAAGGTAATATTGTACATTTTCAATGGCCCATTTGATAGCCAGGCATTCCCTCTCAATTACCGGGTAGCGTTGTTCTCGTGGCAAAAGTTTCCGGCTGATAAACACTATAGGGTGGTTGTGGCCTGATTCATCTGTTTGGAAAAGCACGGCGCCTATCCTCACATCGGAGGCATCCATCTGGAGATGGAATGGTTTTGTAAAGTCTGGACAACGTAAGACGGGTTCGGTGGTGAGACTGTTCTTTAAAGTATGAAAACTGGATAGTTTTGTTGGGGATAGACCTGATATCTTTGTCGGTTGTCCTTTTCTTAATAGGTCGATAAGGGGGGCCGCCAAAGTGGAATAAGTAGGTATAAACCTTCTATAATACCCTACCAGACCAAGGAAAGATCGAAGTTCCCTGTTGGTGGCTGGGACCGGTACATGGAGTATGGCCTCTACTTTGCTTTTTTGTGGTCGGATTTGTCCCTTTCCTCTAACATAACCAAGATACGCGATATCATTGCAGGCTAGGTGACATTTGACGGGGTTGGCCGTGAGGCCAGCCGAGTATAATAAATGGAATATTCGGTCTAGGTGGTTAAGATGGTCTTCCCAGGATTCGCTGTAAACTACTATACCGTCTACATAAGCTCTGGCATAGTCATAGTGAGGCCTTAAAAGTTGGTCCATCAATCTTTGGAAGGTAGCAGGAGCACCATGTAACCCGAAGGGAAGCACAGTGAAATGGTATAGCCCTGAGGGTGTAGAGAAGGCTGTCTTTTCTCGATCTGCCGGGGTCAAGGGGATTTGCCAATAGCCCTTAGTCAGATCTAGGGTTGATAGGTAGTGGGCTTTACCCAGTCTCTCCAATAACTCGTCAACCCGAGGGATGGCGTAGGTATTGAATTGAGATATTGCGTTTAGTCTCCTAAAATCAATACAGGAGCGAACTGAGCCATCTGGCTTTGGGACTAGGACAATTGGAGAACACCAGGGGCTGACGGATGGTTCAATAACCACCAACGGTAGCATCTTTTCTACGTCCTGCTCTACTAGGTGATTCCGGGCTTCTGGGATCCGATACGGGCGGAGGCATATGATTTGACCACCTGGGGTTCTAATATGGTGTTGTGTCAGTGAGGTTCTCCTGGGTTTGGATGAAAAGAACCCTGCATGCTGTTGGAGAAGAGCGTTGAGTTGTGATTGTTGCTCGTTTTGCAGTGTGGGACTGACTTGAGGTCGGTTCAACTCCGAACTCGGAGCAGTGGGACAGAGTTCTATTTCTAAAGTCTTGTTAGGGGTTACCAGAAACCCAGTAGATATCAGAGGAAGGGAGGTTTCTGGCTCTTTCAATTTCTTTAACAAGTTAATGTGGTAGATCTGTGTCTTCCTAGGTTCCTGAGATATCTCAACCAGGTAAGTGACAGGGGTTGTTGCCTTCACTATTTTATACAGGCCCGCCATTTAGCTAGCAATTTATTGTCTGAGCTCGGGAGCAAAAGATGAACCTTATCATCTGGTTGTAGTTGTCTCAATTTAGTACCTTGATCATAGTACCGTTTTTGCTTTCCTTGTGACTTTTCCATATGTGAACGGACGTCTTCCCAGACCGTTTGTAACTGGGCTTTGAGTTGTTGGGTATATTCTAATATTGGCTTTTCGCCCCCCTCTTCTTCCTCCCATAGTTCAGCAGCCATATCGAGGAGGGTCCGGAGTTGACGTCCAAAGACCAATTCAAAAGGACTATGGCCTGTTGACGCTTGGACGTGGGATCTTATAGCGTAGAGGACAAGGGGTAGTTTCTTATCCCAATCTCGTCCAGACTCCGAAACGGTTTTTCCCAATAGGGACTTCAGGGTACGGTTGTACCTCTCAATGAGACTATTTGCTTGTGGATGGTACACAGAGGTTTTTAGCTGTCTGACTCCCAGGATTTGGTAGATTTGTGCCATCAACTTGGACATAAATGGAGTGCCTTGGTCGGTCAGGATTTCGTTTGGGAACCCCACTCTGGAGAAGAAACCAATCATAACATGAGCCACATTCTTGGTTGTCATGCTAGAGAGGGGTATGGCTTTGGGATATCTTGTCTCATAATCTACAAGGACTAATACATAAGTATACCCTTTCGTTGATGGAAGGAGGGGACCTACCAAATCCATTCCCACCCTTGAAAAGGGTACCTCAATATTAGGCAATGGCTGTAACAGTGCTTTCTTTTGGGGCCCTGGCTCTATCATCTGACATTTAGGGCATTGCATACAAAAACTACATATTTGGGCATATACTCCCGGCCAGTAAAACCGGTGTAGTAAATATTCCTCAGTATTGTCTCTACCGTAATGCCCCCCTTCCGGTTGGCTGTGGGCGAGATGAAGTACTTGGACTTGATATGGCACCGGTACGACCAGTTGTCGTTTCTCATGGTTGTTATGATTAGTAATTCTGTATAGGAGGCCTTTTTGTATAAAATAATAAGGACCCACCTCGCCGCTGATCTAGGATTTTGCTGTTTTCCAAGCATTCTGGAGGGTTGAGTCCTCTCACTGGCTACTACGGAATGGGGGTAGGGAGGGGACGGTTATATTCTGCACCTTCCTTGGTTCTTCCTCCTTTTCTCTCAAGAGATACAGTTTTTTCTTTTCTCTTTTCTCCCTCTTGCTAGGTTTATATCGTATGGTTCCTGTCTTTATCGGGGTCTCCGAAAAGAGGGCCTCCTCCCACCATGAGTCCAGACAATTCCTTTTCTCTACGCTCTGTAGCAGGTCAGTGAAATGTACGTAATCTGTGCCCACAATAAACTCCTCCACCAGGTGTTCAATAATACCCATATTTACTGGATCCTGTTTCCCCTCCCACTCGAGGATAACGGAAACCAAAGGATAGTCCTTCAGTTCTCCATGGATGCAGCAGATGGAAACTAGTTTCTCGGGTATTCGGACGCTGGGAAAAACCAGGTCGGCCCTAATAACAGACTGGCTACACCCAGAGTCCACTAAGGCCATGATTCTCTGGCCATTAACCGTTATCTCCTGAGTATACCTGGAGCTGTCTTTCCCTGTATATAGGACGGGTCCTCGGGTCATCCGAATCTCCATAGGTTCAACCCTTTCCGCTTTGTGGGGGCATAGCCGAGCGATATGGCCCCACTCCCCACAACTATAGCACTGAGGTTGTTGCATGGGGTTCTTTTCCGTAGTCCGGAGACTGGAAGCTTCCTCTGTATTCTTTCGGGTAGCAGGTCGGTAGGGTACCCCTGGGGGTCGACTAGTGGAACTCGTCGACTTTGAAGAACCTGCTTTAACTTGGTTGATCGATGATACTCACAAGTCAGGTCAATCGCTATGTTGGTGTCCACAATGGGATGTTGTCGGATCCAATTGCGGGTAACGGCAGGAAGGGCCTCTAAATACTGTTCGAGGAGAATGGTCTTTATGATATCTTCCCGTTCCCTCCCAATCGTACCTAACCATTTGAGCCCTAGATTTTTCACTCTGTAATAAAAGGTTCTGGGATCTTGTGAAGGTGTCCACTTCGTCTTCCGAAGTCGAAGCCTGTAGTGTTCTGAGTCATGTCCCACGCGTTCCAGTATGCTCTTCTTTATTTCTTTATACGGAGTGGTCCCATCTGGGGTAGGCGGCCTGCAAATTACCCGTTAATAATGGAGCCACATATTGGCCCCATCTCTCCTCGGGCCAAGCGGCAGAGGAGGCCACTCGCTCAAAATTTGTGAAAAACGCATCGCGATCTTCTCCTTCCTGATATTTTTGGAGGACAGAACTTGGGACGTTGGGGTGAACTTTGCTGGCGGCTATAGTAACTGTCAGTTTTTGTAAGGCCGTCTCATGTACCAGCTGATTATTCGCGATAATAGTGGCTTGGCTCTTCAAGGCACTTTGGAGTGCTTCTCTATCTGTTTTAGCCTCTCTTTGGTGTGCCTCCCAAACTACTTGAAGGTGGCGTTGTTCTTCTGCCAGCTGTTGAATTGTCTTTGATGGTTGGCTTCACCTCCATAGTTCTTCTATCCCACTTCTGACACCACTGTAGTGGTGGGCGTAGCGACAAGGACAGACAATACAACTCAGGTTTAGGGTGTGTGGACGATTCACGTTTATTGGTAATATAGAGTTCTTTTCCTGCCGCCTGTAAGTCTCTACTTCCCTGTGAATTTAACTCTGTCTTTCTCTTCTTTCTTGTCAGGTTCTCTTAGGTCCAGCTGAAGGTCTCGTGGCGGAAGGGCGTCCTCAGGGAGACCAGGAAAAGAAAGAAGGCAAGGTAAGTCTTTACTTCGGGGTTGTTTGGGGTCGTGTTAGTAAGTGGGAGACTCTTGAGGGGGTGCGATGAGGAGACAAGAAACCGAGTGGTAGAGGGGAGGGTTTGGAGAATAACCAATCACTATAGTCTCCTATGTAAGCTTAACCTCTCACACAAACACTTAGATCTCGCAATGCCCATGTAGGAAGGTAAGTGCTGGTATTAGCGAGGGGGGGGGGGCAAAAGAGAAGGAAAAAAAAAATGTATGTAAAGGATAGGATTACCCTTTCCCACAGAACAACCACCAACAAATAATATACAGATATAAGTATCAGGGAGTTCCCTTTTTGTAACCTTTGTAGGGAACCCCACTAGGTTCCCTCCTTTTCTTCCTCCTGTTCCTTGTTCAAATTCCTTCCCTCCTCCCTCTTTTCCCTGTCACCTCCCGCTCCCACCTCTCTCCCCACCAGGGCTTTAAGTCGACTCTGAAAGCAGGACAGTACCTGCTTGAGTCACGCCTCTTCAGGGACATGGCGGAGTCCTCGCGTCTCTGGGCCTCCTTGCCCTTCGTCGGTGGTTCCTTTTTCCTCTATGTCCTCTGGATGCTGCTGATCCGGCCATCATCGCGTTTCCTCCGTGTTCTTCTCTTTTTCTTCCTCCTTGGGCCGCCGTGGAAGTCCGTTCTTTATTGCGTTGGGAATCCGGATATCCGGGTTCCCAACGCATTCCTCTTCCGGGTTGTCCCCGACGGTGCCCCCGGGGTATTCGGCTGCCTGGGGGCTGTCATTGATGGTAGCCGGGTGTTCCGGCGCCTGGCTACACACACATCAAATTCTTAATCTCATGTATATTTTATACAAAAGGCTATGGGGGTTATTCCAACTTTGGAGGAGGTGGTAATCTGTCCCAAATGTGACGGATTTACCACCAGCCGTATTACGAGTTCCATAGGATATAATGGACTCGTAATACGGCTGGTGGTATATCCGTCACTTTACCGTCACTTTTGGGACGGATTACCACTTCCTCCAAAGTTGGAATAACCCCCTATATGTTTTATTGCATTTTTCACAGCAACAGGCTCTTTTCAATGCATCAACCAGGAATCAAAATTCAAGCCAGACCTGTTGGCTTTCCAATGCTTGTTTTAACTGTGGTAGCAGATGATCCATGTTTTTCAAAAACACATTCTTTCTATTGCTAACATGTCTTTGTTTAAGGTTCTGGTAAAGATTGCATCTCATAGACTGATCCTACGAAGCCTAAACAGGAGTTTTGAGTTATTGATGTTCATGTTTAACATCAGAGCTTTCCTTAAGTGCTAAGGATCCAAATGATGTATATAACCGTAAGTGTCAGAACTTTCTCTAAGGTCTTGAATAGTCAACTGAGCTGGTTCTCGTGAGATAGTCCCAAAAAAGAGAATGCAGATACCTCATTTCTCTATGTTTAAGTGTAGTGAGGGATCTCTGAGTGATTTTGTCAAGCGTAGGGAGTTCCCTTCCGACAAGATGAATCCAAGTGATGTTTTCTGAGGGAAAGTTTGTCTTTGTGTTAAGGTGAATGTGTAAAAGTTTTGTGGAGACAAAAAGGACTGTCATGTGTTACAGTCTGGTCAAGCCATTTTCCTGTTAATATGCAAATCAGTCTTGACCCTGTTCCGCATTGGAACTTTCAAGCCCTATCCCTTGCTCATTGTGCCACTTGGATTCAAGCTAGCCTGGCTGATGAGGGGTGATACCCCGAAACTGGTCCCAAGATGCTTGTTTCCAGTCCAGGGAGGACCTGGCCTGGCAGTTCGGGCTGGACTGTTTCCATGGGGAGCACGGTCAAGACTGATTTCCATGTGTCTGGGTCCAAACTGGGGTGGCATGGTGAGCGAAAAAAAAGATGGATTAAACCCAGATCTGCGACTGGGGATGAATGTTTGAAAAGGTGCAACATTCCACCCATCATCTTTTACTGTTGTTATAATTCTGCAGAGTATGCCTGACGCCGGAAAAACATAAATATGCTGCTGCTAACATCTGTGCTTGGATTGCCAGAGAGGTGGCTTTAAAAATCTAGTTCAGGCTGGTGGTTTATCTTTGAAATGAAATGATGGAACAAAAGACCTAGCGAGACAGTTAGCAAGATGGTAACTTCACCAGAGTATAGATCCGAAACTGAAATCAAGCTCCTCCTTTTTTCCATTGTTGGGTTATTGGGTGGTATGATCATGGATCTTTCAGTTTCTGAGGGATATCTATGGTAAATGATGAACATTAAATGATTAATGTGGCAGCAAGACTTTGGCCCTCATTATGAGTCTGGAGGTCTTGCTGTGGCGGTCCTTCCGCCGCGGAGCTGACAGTAAGGATCGCCACATTAAGAGTTGTGTGGCTTGACAAACGCCAAGCCTCCACAACCCCGCCTGGCCCGCCGGCACGGTTGCACTGCCGCGGCTGGCTCTGAGCATCTCCAACCCAGCGTCAGGCCTCAGCATGCTGGCCGGATTACGAGGCTGCAAACTGCCAGGGTGGCCAGGGCCTGTAAATCAAATGCTACTAGTGGGCCTGAAGCACTCATTGTGCCACCCACACGAGTAGCCCTATAAACATGTCTCAGACCTGCCACTGCAGAGTCTTTGTGTGCAGTTTTGCATGGCCAATTCGACCTGGCAAGTGTACCCACTTGCGAGACCCAAACCTTCCCTTTTACTACATGCAAGCCACCCCTAAGGTAGGCCCTAGATAGCCCCATGGGCTAGGTGCAGCTTATTTAAAAGGTAGGACATGTACTGGTGTATTTTACATGTCCTATATTGACATACTGCCAAATTTGGGTTTCCCTATTGCAAGGCCCATCTCTCTCATAAGTTAACACAGGGAATGCCTTTAATATCTTTTAAGTGCAGCGTCCCATTAGAAGCAGATAGAGATGTGGAGTTTGGGGTCTCTGAACTCACAATTTAAAAAAACATCTTGTGGTAGAGTTGGTTTTTAGATTGTCTATTTGAAAATGCCACTTTTGGAAAGTGGGTATTTTCTTGCTTACCCATTCTGTGCTTCTGCCTGCCTGCCTGTGGAATCCACGTCCGGGTCAGACTTACAGTTGGGCTGTTTGTGAATTCCCTCTAGACAGTGACACGAAGGGAGCTGAGGAGTGTTCTCCATACCCTGATGAGTCTCCTGGGCTAGAGTGGGTAGGGAGGAGCTGACACACCTGAATGGTTCTGTGTCTGTCCTCACACAATACAGTCTCCAACCCCCAGGTGTGTGTCTGGGGCCAGACCTGGGCAAGGAAGGATCGTGTGAACAACAGAGACTTTCCTTTGAAGTTTGGCTACTTCAAAGACAGAAATTAGTAGTAGTGGACCTCAAATCCCAGATTTTCAGATTTCTTCTGCATCAAGAGGAACCTCTGCCAAGGAGAACAACTTGATGCTTGAGGAGGACCTGCCACTCTGCCTGTTGGTTTGCTGTACTGACCTGCTGCTGCTTCTGCCTGAAGAGGGAAGGAACTGGACTTTGATTCCTGGGATCCTCCTTGTGAAGTTTCTCCAAGGGCTCGGACTGAGCTTGCCCCCCCATTCTGAAGTCTCAGGGACATCAAATACTCCATTTGCCAGAGCCTGAGCTCTTCTGCTGAGGGCCCTGACTTGCTAAATGGTGCCAAATCTCACCCCTGAGCCCTTAGAAGTGGAAACTGGTAACCTGTGGGAGAAAATCGACACACCGCTGTGTGCGTGTCAGAAAAAACGACGCACCACCTGTCCCGCAGCTGAAAATTCAATACAGCGCATGCCTCACAGCTGGAGAAACGACGCAGTGCCTGTTCTCAATGCGGACTCTTCGCACAGCATCTCGGAAATTTCCAAACACGGAGCCTGGGTGTCAAAATCTGCAAACATCATCGCATGGACCTGAGGCTGCACACCCAGAATCGACGCACAGCCTCCCTTGCGAGTAAAGAACTGACGCACGGCCTCCGGTGCGAGTAAAGAATCGATGCACGGTCTCATTTGCGAGTAAGGAATCGACGCATTGCTTGCTTTTCTGACGCTTTTCTGATGCACAGTCACCCTTGCAGCTTTAATTCTGATGAATACCAGGTACTTTGTGCTAAAACAAGGCCTCTATTGATTTCTATGGAGTTAGATTCTTTTTACTTTAAAAATTCATATTTTTGCCTGTGTATGTTGGATTTTTGTTGTTTTGGTCTTGTTTGAATTAGATAAATATGTTCTAAACTGGCGGGGAGTCCTTTTGTGGTGTTTTCACTGTATTACTGTGTGTGTTGGTACAAATACTTTACACATTGTCTCTGAGATAAGCCTGACTGCTTGTGCCAAGCTACCAAGGGGGTGAGCAAGGGTTATCTGAGCTCTTTATATCCCTTACCCTGACTAGAGTGAGTGTCCCTCCTTGGACAGGATGCAAACTGGCTGCCAACTAGAGACCTGATATCTAACTGTAACAGGTATCTGCTTTGGAAGGAGACTCCATCGTTTAGAAGCCTTGAACGAGAACACATTTTCTTATAGATGTTCATTGCTGAACTGGGGAAATGAACAATAGCAATATGGAGAAGAATTTATGAATAAGCTGGTTTGTTCTTGATGTGTTTGGTTTGTGTGAATGGAGGTATTTAATTGTTTATTGCCTTGTGTGATATAGATAGTGAATTGAAGGCTGCTCCAAGGTTAACTGGCAGACAGTGCAGAGCTTCAACTGCCGGGAAGATGTTGCATCTTGGGTCTATACGGAGAAGTAGTCAGGATGAAGCACATTGAACTTGTTGGAAACTTAGGGCCTGATTTAGATCTGGGCAGAGGGTAATACTCCATCACAAGCGTGATGGATATACCCTTCCACCATATTACGATCCCATTATATCCTATGGGCCTGATTTAGATGTTGGCATGGAGGCAATTGCGTTGCAACAGCAACGGAGTTCCCTACCCACCAACACAGTAGAATGCCGATCTGTTTTAAATGCGGGCGGACCATAGGTTTTGCTCCGGCAGTGACTGCTCCATCACTACCATAGCCAAATTTCCCTGACAGCCTGACGGAGTAAGCCCTATTGGAGAATTGGCTATATGTCTATTTTTTACTGTCCATTACTTTCAGGCAAATCCTGGCGGTAAGAGACAGTAGAAAACAAAAGATGTGCCTCTTGCCATGGAAGATGACTCCCATGGCGAGAGGAGCATTATCTTTTTTATTTTCAGAAAGGAAATCACACTTTTGGATTTGCTTTTTTAAAATAAAAATAAACAGTTTGGTGGAAGGCTCCGTCATGTTGATGGAGCCATGCACCAGACTCCGAAAAGCATTGATAGGACCCACCATGACGGCGGTTCCTGGCAATGCTTCTTTATTTGTTGTTGTTGAGGGAATGGAAACAAAGGAATCATTTTTGCGTTTTGATCCTGTAGAGTTCTCATTCCTGCGATTCGCATGAACACCTCCACTGAGTTTTCCCCCGAATCAGTGTTCTCAGAATAGAATTTACAAGTACGTTTAGATTCTGCCTTTTCCTTTGTGCTGCAAGTAATAGCGGTATCTAAGGCAGAACATTGACATCTTTTTAATCAGTTTAAAATTGGGCCTTTCCTGAAAGTGCCAAGTCTCATGTTGTAGGTCCAGGCATCTGCTTACTCCAAGATTTCTGTTGTTCAGCACTTACCAGCGACCCATTCTTACAAGTTGTTTAGAATGGGGTTGGGCAAACAATGTTTGATTTAGGGAAGTGAAACGACATTTCCAGACACTGTGAATGACACAAGTGAAGCATCCTACCAAAACGAAAGAAAACTTTGTGTAGCCTGGAAAATTTGTCCTACTATCTAGCAATTGTTCACAGTTTCAGAAAAAAAAAATATTCTACACTCTGCAACAGATCCCAAACTAATCATTCCCAGGTGATGCCAGACTGAATTAGTTGGAGATCTCCTTGGTGTGGCAGGGGCTTCTATGTGGAAGGAAAGTGCCAGCACAAATTGGTTTACTACTTCCTAGAGCAGCTTTTAATAGGCATCTAAAATGTGTTTACTAATCGTCTCTGTATGAATTAGTAGCTCAACATTGTCTGCAGATTATGTGATTTCTCGTGGCTCTATGTTTAAGCTGTTGTCTATGCATACTATAATGGTATTTTGTTTGTTCGTTTAAACTAGGTGTTTTTCTGGTATTGTTTGTGCAATATAAATGACATAAATACAAATATTTGGTGGCATTGTTCCAGATGTACATAACAGAGACAGACAGAAAATGATTTCCCAGCTGGCTTAGTCGTTGTTCATATGTCTTTAAGGTCTGTTTGTGTATGATGATCATTTCGAATTAAATATGGTTGGATAGGACTCAACAGAGTTCTGCAAATGGATGGATAGTTGAGATACATGCTGCCGTGTTTCTCATTTAAAATATTAGCTTGATTTTTTGGGGGGAAAGTTAGCATTCATGATTTTGTTCGAGATGTATGCTTTTTCGTTTTTTTCTCCACCGAGTTACAGTAGCATTTAAGCAGTTGTCTTTAGTGCATTGGTAAGATGTGAATCCGTAGGGATCAATCATGGCTAGCCAAAGGTAGCAGCTGCTACCCCTCGCTTGCCTTTAGGTACCTCTGGCATTCTACTTGCCACCTGTTGACTCAGTGGTCATGAAGGCAAGAACAGGAAGAGACAGTAGAAGGTGCTATATGAGCCATGTTTACTTGTAGTCTCCACTGCTTGCCCTTCTCCTAATCACTTTGTGGCAAAAGGAGATTACTGAGGCTCAAATGGTGGGTCAAGGGTGAACTATGTGATGTCAAATGATGGATGAGCTAATTTCCGCTTGAATGAACATGAAGATGAACCAATGTGTGGATCTAGTAATTAATTTATTCATGTATCTAATTATTCAAAGCAGTGATGCTAAAAGGTATCTTTGCACTGTGAGTCGGCACAGAAGCCATTACAAGCTAAGCTGGCAGAAAGGTTCAGCAGTTCTAAAGCCAAAACATAAGGAAGTTAAATAGGAGGATACGCAATGCCCTTTGCAACTGATTGCAAATTTCTCTGAGAGCCAGCAGTAATGTCCGGGAGTGCAAGGTTCAACAAAGCACACCCAAACCAATCAGAAGTCTCCCTGACTCGTAGGAAAGGGCCACAGGACACAAGGGGTCGCAGAGTTTAGACAGGAACCCACATCCACTGGTCTCTTAGAAGCAGTTTGGTGACCATACTAAAAACAATCATGCCCTTTGTGGACATAGCGCCAACACATTGAGCAGAGAAATCTTAAGTGAATGGTCAGCAATGACTAGAAAAAAGCAATAGAACAGTTTTTGCTCACCTAAATATGTTTGTTGTTTGTGCTCCAGATGCTACGAGCTGCACTCAGAAACTAAGGGGCATATTTATACTCCGTTTGCGCCGAATTTGCGTCTTTTTTTGACGCAAATTCGACGCAAAACTAACTCCATATTTATACTTTGGCGTTAGACGCGTCTAGCGTCAAAGTTCCTGGAATTAGCGTCATTTTTTTGCGTGAACACCTTCCTTGCGTTAATGATATGCAAGGTAGGCGTTACCGTCTTAAAAAATGACTGCGATGCTATTGCGTCGTATTTATACTCCCAGGCAAAAATGACGCCCGGGAGTGGGCGGGTCTAAAAAACCCGCATTTGCGCCGGATTTTAGCGCCTGGGTCAGGGCAGGCGTTAAGGGACCTGTGGGCTCAGAATGAGCCCAGAGGTGCCCTCCCCTGCCCCCAGGGACACCCCCTGCCACCCTTGCCCACCCCAGGAGGACACCCAAGGATGGAGGGACCCACCCCAGGGACATTAAGGTAAGTCCAGGTAAGTATTTTTTTAATTTTTTTTTGTGGCATAGGGGGGCCTGATTTGTGCCTCCCTACATGCCACTATGCCCAATGACCATGCCCAGGGGACAGAAGTCCCCTGGGCATGGCCATTGGGCAAGGGGGCATGACTCCTGTCTTTGCTAAGACAGAAGTCATTTCAATGGGGGATGGGCGTCGTTAAAAAATGGCGCAAATCGGGTTAAGACGTTTTTTTTGCCTCAGCCTGACTTGCCCCATTCTTAGACGGCCAAACACCATTTTTCCCTACGCCGGCGCTGCCTGGTGTACGTGGTTTTTTTTCACGCACACCAGGCTGCGCCGGTCGGCTAACGGCGGCTAACGCCATTCAATAAATACGGCGCCCGCATGGCGCTTCAGAATGGCGTTAGCCGGCGCTAATTTTTTGGGCGCAAAACTGCGTTAGCGCAGTTTTGCGTCAAAAAGTATAAATATGGGCCTGCGTATTTCAGTGACCTCTTTACCAACATATCAGGGAAATTGCTAAAAACGGATTGCCTTGTCACCCCACACATTAAACCCTGTGTCCTGGTACAAATGTTTCTATTACTTTTTCTTGAAAAGATAGTGCACGTTAAGTCGCCTTTCTGTCATTTTCCAAAGTATTGTTTTCAGTGGCCATTAAAGATCTTTTCACAGCCACAAACACAACCACCTTAGAGATTTCAAAGGCCCTCTGTTTCAGCGGCAGTGACACCAATCCTTTTGCCATTGTTTAGGAGTATTAAAGAGTTTATTCTGCTTATGCTATTGCTCATACAAAAAGAAGTGTTAGCAATGATGATCAACAAACCTTCCCTTTAGGTAACCCCACATTTTTAAACAAAAAAGCAATACAGTCCACCCATAACATCAAAGCTGTCCACTCCCACAAATCATCTGATCAATACAAAATGACAACCATTGGGTAAAAACGATCACTCCAAAAACATACATGTACTTTCAAATCTCAGCTAATCTACTCTGCTACTGTTTAAGTAACCTCATCATGGATTGTGTCTAGTGACGCCACGTATTTCATAAACACAATAGGGAATATCCAACTTTGTTAAATCAAGTATTCAGCCTTTTTCATCCTAATTTCACCCAGTTCATTTTACTCCTGCAACCTAGTGCTCGTCTGGGTCCTTTATAGGGGTTGTTTCTGTGACTTGAGATATTTTCACAATTTTGTCTGATTTGTCAGTTTTTCCTACTTTTTTCAATTTCTTGCGGGAAGGGCTAGCTGTCTTTTTTTACGCAAGGGATGGTCTCTTTAGCCAGACAAGATTTAGGGGATTATTACAACTTTGGAGGAGGTGTTAATCCGTCCCAAAAGTGACGGTAAAGTGACTGATATACCACCAGCCGTATTACGAATCCATTATATCCTATGGAACTCGTAATACGTCTGGTGGTATATCCGTCACATTTGGGACGGATTAACACCTCCTCCAAAGTTGTAATAACCCCCTTAATTTGGTGGAGGGGGCATAGGAATTGTAACTTTTTACTTACATTTCAGCTACTTTAAAATATAGAAGGCTGCCTTGAGCTTTGAAAAGTCAATTGTCCTTTCACAAAATACTTTTACAAATAATGTTTATGAGGCAAAATCTTCTTCTTGCTTTTAGCTACAGGAGGAATAGAAATAAATACATTTTGGACATTTGAGATGCAAGCAGGAATGTCTTTATAAGAATATATGCAAGCAGGAATGTCTTTAAAAGAAGAAGCCAAGCAAGAGGACTAATTTCTATCATCCACCTGCAAAGGAAGTGACGTTACTGGATTTCTCATCAGACATCTGCACAGGAAGTGACATCACTGGATTTACTTTTATCATTCTGCACAGAAAGTGACACTACTGAATTTTCCAATAGACATATGCACAGGAAGTGGCAATACTCTTCCCTTTCTCAGGCCCTACTTAATGGCAACTGAAGCATGGACACGCACTGTACACGAGCAGCATGTGTGCCACTGACGTCCTAATGGAAAGCCCATCTGCGCTTGGACCACACCCTGTGGCTGGAACCCAGGTCCTACCCTTTCCAACTGGTATCCCAATGTGACCCTCCATGTCCTAAACACAGCTCTTATTCCCTATGCTTCTGCCTCGCCGCACTGCAAAACACCGAGGGAGCGTTCTCCTGTGCTTCCTGCAAGTTTTCATGCAATTGCTGACATCCAACAGCACTCAACTCCCAACTCTCTCACACAATCCTGCAATATCCCACACAAAGGGGGTCATTCTGACCTCGGCGGTAAAAGGTGCTTACCGCCGGTCAGAAGACCGCCATAACACTGCCACGGCCGAGGTAAACCGCCACGGTCATTCTGACCCGCTACTTGAAAACCTCCAAAAACCCGACATCCACAAAAGTCCGCCACACCAAAGGTCAGCGAAAAAATGGCGATGACCAAACCTCCACCGTCACGCCAACAGAAATACGCCCATGCCATTACGACCCACGAATCCACGCGGCGGTCTTTCAACCGCGGTATTCCATTGGCGGTACACACCGCTGCGGTCAAAATACACACACTTTTACAAAACGTCCCCACATTGGACAATTTGAAACACACACACCTGAGACACATATACACACCACTCCCACACACCCAATACAAAATAAAACACACACCCACATCACCCACAAACCCCTACGACCACAATTGCGAATCAAGGACAGAGAGAGACAGCACTGCTTAGAGTAGACCATCACACAGAGACAAATCACAACATCACCCACACAATTACCACGCACAAAACACCATACACCACCACACACATTACACTCCACAACACATACACCACCCCTCACCTCATCCACACCACCCCATGGCACCCCAAAGACACCCCAGGTTCTCTGACGCAGAACTCAGGGTCATGGTGGAGGAAATAGTCCGTGTAGAGCCCCAGCTATTCAGGGCACAGGTGCAGCACACCACAATAGCTAGGAAGATGGAGCTATGGCAAAGGATAGTGGACAGGGTCAACGCGGTGGGACCGCATCCACGCAATCGGGAGGACATCAGGAAGCGATGGAATGACCTACGGGGGAAGGTGCGTTCCATGGTATCAAGGCACAACATAGCGGTGCAGAAGACTGGCGGCGGACCCCACCTACTCCCCCAGAATTTACAGCATGGGAGGAGGAAGTCTTGCACATCCTGCATCCTGAGGGCCTCGCAGGAGTATCTGGAGGAATGGACTCTGGTAAGTCAAATCTTAACTACTACTTCCCACCCCCACCCCACCCCACCTGCATGCCAGCACATACCCCCACCCTCACCCCCACCCCCATCACACCAACTCCTTGCAAAAGGCTCACCATCACAACCCACCCATCCCAACACCAAGCCCTGCATGCGACCACAAAGCATGGACACCCATCACCAAAGCATGCCCACTGCACACACGCATCACCCCCACAAGCCACCCTCACAAAAGCCCCCACAAGGGAATGCCTGCACTTGGGTACACGGACACCCACCCATCACACGAAATGCCACACACAGAAGCTATAACCATACCTTAATACCCCTGCAGGACCAGAACGCCACCACACCGCCACGGAGGGTCCAGAGATGTCCATCCCACCCCCAGATGAGGCCCCCAGCGATGACAGCAGCTCTGTCTCCCTGGACCCAGATGACCAGCCCGGCCCATCGGGGACCTCTGGACAGTCGGTTCCCCACAGACAGCCACAGGCTACAGCAGACCTAACCCCCTCTGGGAACACCAGCACAGCTCCCACCCAGCGGGCCCATGCCTCTGTCTCCAGGACACGTCAATCAGCGGTGTGTCCGCCACTACAGGGCACCCAGGTTGACCCACCACCCCAACAACCACAGGGACCTGGGGGCAGTGGTAGTGGGCACACCGTCCAGGGGACAGAGGCCCAGGGAAACAGGGGAACTGGGAGGGCTGCTGTGCGACAGGGGGGGGACAGGCCCAGGGAACCCACTCTCCAAGAGGCCCTCTCCTCCATCATGGGAGCATACCACCACTCCCAGGAGACGATGGCGACGGTACTGGCCAGGTTCCAGGAGATCCAGGCACAGCAGGAGGAACGGTACATGGGGTTCAGAGAGGATCTGAGGAACATTGGTTCCGCAATGGGGACCATCGTCCTGGCCCTTAACCAGATAGTCACCACATTGTGGGACCATGTGGCACCACAAAGGGCCCCTGTCACTAGCTAGGACCAGGAACAGGCTACCACATCCGCCGGCGCTAGTGGACAGGAGGCCCCCACACAACGACAGTCCACCAGAACCCCACCTCCTGCTGAAGAACAACCACCCCGCAAGCGGAACCTGAGATCTCACAAGAAGACAGAGTAGGATGCCAAGAACCCCGCCAGCATATGATACCCCTTGATGTCATCCCACTGTCCCACATTGTCACCCTGTCCAACCTTAAATTGCCCCTGCTCCATCCTTCCACAGGCATATGGACAATGCACCTGTGAAACTGAGAACTGGACTCTGCCATGGACATTACTCCACCCCCACCCATCACCGTCTTACAATCATGTACCTATATGTAGCACTTGAAATAAATCACTCATTGCACTTAAAATAACAGGAGTCTGCTTGTATTTTTCACAAATGTATTACACATAACGGTGCAATTATGTTCAGTTACATTGTGATGACAACATACCAATGTCAATAAGCTTTAGTCCATGGGCAAACAAAGCAGTAGTCACGCAGTCGGTCATACAGCTCTGAAAAGGGAAGGGAAAGTCACAATTAACTTAAAAGGAACTGGGGGGAAACACAGACAGTAGAGATGCAGGAGGCCTTAAGTAAATGTGAAATGGCGTGGATGATCCTTACCTGTGTGCTACTGAAAATATTGTTGTATCACTGTATCCCTGTTGTCTGTGTCGTCCCCGTCGTCTTCCTCCTCCTCACTCTCCACAGGCTCCACAGCTGCTACAACACCACCATCTAGACCATCCTCCTGCACAAAAGGCACCTGGCGTCGCAAAGCAAGATTGTGAAGCATACAGCAGGCCACGATGATATGGCACACCTTCTTTGGTGAGTACATTAGTGATCCACCAGTCATATGTAGGCACCTAAACCTGGCTTTCAGGAGGCCGAAGGTCCTTTCTATGATCCTCCTAGTTTGCCCATGGGCCTCATTGTACCATTCCTCTGCGCTGGTCCGGGGATTCCTCACTGGGGTCAATAGCCAGGAGAGGTTGGGGTAACCAGAGTCACCCAATAACCACACACGGTGTCTCTGTAGCTGTTCCATCATATAAGGGATGCTGCTATTTCTCATAACATACGCGTCATGCACTGACCCAGGGAACTTGGCATTTACATGGGAGATGTACTGGTCTGCCAAACAGACCACCTGGACATTCATCGAATGATAACTTTTTCTGTTTCTGTACACCTGCTCACTTCCACTGGGGGGAACCAAAGCCACATGGGTCCCATCAATGGCACCGTGACGTTGGGGATATGTCCAAGGGCATAGAAATCACCCTTCACTGTAGCCAAATCATCCTCCTCAGGGAAAACAATGTAGCTCCGCATGTATTTCATCAGGGCAGACAACACTCTGGACAAAACCTTAGAAAACATAGGCTGAGACATCCCTGATGACATGGCCACTGTTGTCTGAAAAGACCCACTTGCCAAAAAATGGAGTACTGACAGAACCTGCACCAGAGGGGGAATCCCTGTGGGTTGGCGGATGGGGGACATCAGGTCTGGCTCCAGCTGGGCACACAGTTCATGTATAGTGGCTCTGTCAAGTCTGTATCTAAGTATAATATGTCGTTCTTCCATTGTCGACAGGTCCACCAGCGGTCGGTACACGAGAGGATTTATCCTTCTCCTCGCAAGTCCCAGCGGACGGTGCCTAGGAAGGACAACATGGAGCAGAAAGTCTAGCAAACCACAGGTTTGTTCACACAGCTTGCACAGTAAAAGAATCGCAATGGATTGAAAGGCTTGTATGATTGGCAATGCACGGCCTAGGCCTGTGTGACGCAGTTGAAATTATGCCATGTGGGCCCTGGAAATGGTGGCTGCCTGACCTGTGAAGTGTGACAGTGGGATGTGAGGTCAATGCGCTGGCGTGGCACACCGTGGCGGTCGAAGACCGCGGTGCGAAGCCGCATTGGTTAACATTGCACCCTATGGGTTTCATGAGCCAATGACGATGTGCGCCGGCGGTCGCGGTACGCACCGCCGCGGGCGTGACCGCCATTTTCTATCTGATTAATCACTCGAGACCTGATCATCCACATGAGAGGACCTATACTGCAAGTGCTGCTGTGACCTCGGTCTGGGAGATACTATTGCTGCTGCGACTGGGGAAAGGGCCCCTGCCTTCACATCTGAGGAATTGGAGAAACTTGTTGATGGGGTCCTCCCCCAGTATGCGCTACTCTACGGTCCTCCAGACCAACAGGTTAGTACACAGGGTGCACGCTGAATGGGCTATGCCTGTGTTGAGTGGGGTGGATGTAAGATGGTGGGGAGGGGAGCGAATGAGGAGTGCAACGCACGACAGATGGGAACATGTGCCACATGGCAAGGTTGGGGAGGGGGGGCCCCTCACATCGACCATGCAGAAAAGTGATGATATTTCCTTTCCCACCCTGTACATGTCAAATAGGTCAGCGCCCATCAGAAGATCGACATTTGGCGTGCCATCGGCAAGGACGTCCGGGCCCTGGGGGTCCACAACAGACGGGGCACCCACTGCCGAAAGAGGTGGGAGGACATCCGCTGCGGGACCAGAAAGACCGCTGAGTCTCTGCTTGGGATGGCCTCCCAACGTAGGAGGGGTGCCAGCCACCAATTGACCCCCCTGATGTCCCGGATCCTGGCGGTGGCCTACCCCGATTTGGATGGGCGCGTGAGGACATCACAGCAGACACAAGGGGGTGAGTATCAGCACATTCTGCTATCTTTGCGCGCAGTGGAGGTGTCTGGGTTGGGGAGGAGGGCTGTGGGTAACTCAAGGCCAGGGCGCTTTCTGTAGGCTAGTACCCTCCGTTAGGCATGGCCCTGTGCCCCCACCCCCCACCTCTGTAGGGTGCCAAGTACAGCTATCCATGGTCCTGCATCACCCATGTGTGCATTTGTCGTCCATAGACCTGTAGGCCTAGTCACAAGAACTGAGTAGTGTACCCGGATTGCGCAGCGTAGTGCAGGGGGCTTCTGTGTCTGTCCTCTCCGACAACGGTGTTGCCAATGCATGCACTCAACCTGTCTTCATTTCTCCCCCCCACCCATTTTCTTTTTCTTCCTGTGCATGTGTGCATTAGCATCATCAGGCGGAGGAGAATTGGCATCGGCGCACGAGGGAGCTGCATCTCACATGGCCCCGGAGGGCCATGCAACCGACTCCGAGTTCACCAGTGAGACGGAGGGCGAGGGGAGCTCCACAACGGGGACCCGTGGAGACGTCAGCGACACCGACACGTCCTCGGAAGGGAGCTCCCTTGCGGTGGCGGCAACATCCGTGCCCACCGCCACAACAGGTACAGCCGCCACCCAGCGCACCAGCCCCGCCCTCCCAGCAGCCCCTCAGCCTTCGCTCCGTGCCCGCTCACCCAGGAAGGTGGGCATCTCCTTCGCCCCAGGCACCTCAGGCCCTGCCCCAGTTACCCCTGCTGCCCTCAGTGAGGAGGTCATTGACCTCCTCCAGACCATCATTGTTGGGCAGTCTACCCTTTTGAATGCCATCCAGGGTGTAGAAAGGGAGGTGCATCGGAGCAATGCATACCTGGAGGGCATTCATTCGGGTCAGGCTGCCCATCAGCGATCGTTCAATGCTCTGGCCTCAGCACTGACGGCAGCCATTGTCCCTGTCTCCAGCCTCCCTCTTCTAACTCCCTCCACCCAGTCCCAGTCTCCTGTTCCTCAGCCTATCCCATCCACACCATCAGACCAGCCTGCACACACCTCAACACCCAAGGGCAACTCCTCCAGACATAAGCACCACAGATCACACAAACATTCACACAAGCAACATCCAGATGCAGACATGCCAACAGTCACTACCACCTCTGTGTCCCCCTCCTCCTCGTCTCCCTCCTCCCTCCCTGTGACGTCTCCACTCACACCTGCATGCACACCACCATCAGCCAGTACTTCCATCACCAGCACACCCTCCATTACAGTCAGCACACGTGCAGTCACCACCCCCACTGCCATTTACACGTCCCCTGTGTCCTCTCCCACTGTGTCTGTCACCCCCTCTTCCAAACCACACAAACGCAGGCAGCCACCCACCCAACAGCCATCCACCTGACGACAGCCTCCGTCACAAGCACCTGCACCCAAAGACAGCACGCTTGACTCTCCTACAACCACATCCTCTTCCTCCACTCCTATACCCACTGCACCTACCCTTCCCATTGCTCCTAAAAAACTTTTCCTCTCCAAAATTAACCTCTTTGCATCACCTGACCCTCCCCCTCCATTTGGTAAGAGTCCAAAGAGCACCTCAGCCACCACCGGCCCTGCATCTAGTATCACCATAGTGCAGGGCTATTGGAGTCCACCAGCTCCTAGGGAAGGAACATCGCCCAGCAGCAAGGGGACAGCCAGCCCACCCCCTGGGAAGAGGACAAGAAAAATTAAGGGCCGGCGCGAAAAGCCTGAGACGGCTGCCACCAAGGAGAGTGGCCTTGCCCCGTCACCTGCCACATCATCTAAGGGAGGCAAGGGCCAGAGAGCTGCAGCGAAGGAGGGCAAGGGCAGCAGGGCGGAGAAGACATGCAGCAGGCGAGCGCACCTGGAGGGCCCCACCAGCCCCATACAGGGTGTGACGGAGGACACCCACGGGCCCAAGACTCCATCACAGGAGGGCCCCGCTACCGCAAGGTCGGAGGGCGACTAAGCGGGGAGTCTTGGCCAGGTCTGGCTCCCTTGAAAGACAGGACAAGCACCGCTGAACAGGGCCCCGCCAAGACAGGCACCGCTGAACAGGGCCCCGCCGTGAAGAGCACCACTGAACAGGGCCCCGCCGTGAAGGGCACCGCTGAACAGGGCCCCACCATGAAGGGCACCGCTGAACAGGGCCCCGCCAAGACAGGCACCGCTGACCAGGGCCCCGCCGTGAAGAGCACCGCTGAACAGGGCCCCGCTGTGAAGGGCACCGCTGAACAGGGCCCCGCCGTGAAGGGCACCGCTGAACAGGGCCCCGCCAAGACAGGCACCGCTGAACAGGGCCCCGCCGTGAAGAGCACCGCTGAACAGGGCCCCGCCGTGAAGGGCACCGCTGAACAGGGCCCCGCCGTGAAGAGCACCGCTGAACAGGGCCCCGCCGTCTCAAGCACCGCTCCGCTGGGCCCTTCATCTCAAGCACCGCTCCGCTGGGCACCGCCATCTCAAGCACCGCTTCGCTGGGCCCTTCATCTCAAGCACCGCTCCGCTGGGCCCTTCATCTCAAGCACCGTTCCGCTGGGCACCGCCGTCTCAAGCACCGCTCCGCTGGGCCCTTCATCTCAAGCACCGCTCCGCTGGGCCCTTCATCTCAAGCACCGCTCCGCTGGGCCCTTCATCTCAAGCACCGCTCCGCTGGGCCCTTCATCTCAAGCACCGCTCCGCTGGGCACCGCCGTCTCAAGCACCGCTCCGCTGGGCCCTTCATCTCAAGCACCGCTCCGCTGGGCCCTTCATCTCAAGCACCGCTCCGCTGGGCCCTTCATCTCAAGCACCGCTCCGCTGGGCACCGCCGTCTCAAGCACCGCTCCGCTGGGCCCTTCATCTCAAGCACCGCTCCGCTGGGCCCTTCATCTCATGCACCGCTCCGCTGGGCCCTTCATCTCAAGCACCGCTCCGCTGGGCACCGCCCTCTCAAGCACCTCTCCGCTGGGCCCTTCATCTCAGGCACCGCTCCGCTGGGCACCGCCGTCTCAAGCACCGCTGGTCCATTGACAGTGCCGGTTCTGTGTCGAGCAGGTGTTCACGAAGCACTCTGGGCACCATGCCTCCTCCAATACCAGTGGAGTCGGTTATCCATCTGATGGACTGTGGCTTTGCACTCCCCAGGATTGAACAGTGGGCAACCCTCCCACTGTAGAGACTTGTGAGACTGTGGCTTTGCACTCCCCAGGATGGTACAGTGGGCATGGAGGCCCCTTGTGGATCTGGCGTCGTGGACTCATGTGGCTGAGGTGCCCCCCTTTCCCTTCCCCCTGAGGTGCCTGTTGTTTTATCATCTGATGCCCCTGCAGTGTTCTCTCCAATGGTATCCGGTCTCCTGTGTGGGCTTTGCCCATGTGTTTGTTCACATTGGCCCACGGACTATGGATATTTAACGAACTGTGCAGTACTTATTGACTATGTTTATACTTTGCACTATGTTCATTATTTCTTTTGTATATTTCATATGGCATATTTACCATGACTTCAATGAACCTATTTTATACATAAATTTGAAACTTCATTTTAATTATGTCTTTGCATTCTTCCGGGGGGTTTGGAGGGTGTCACTCTGACTTGTTGCTCTGCATTGGTGTGTAGGTATTGGGGTGGGGGGGTGGGTGTATCGCGTATGTGTGTGCCCGTAAGCTTTCCTCCTCCTCCCTCCCCTGTGTCGTAGGTGCAGTACTCACCGTTGTCGTCTGCGCCGGCGTTCGTACTCCTGGTAGATGAGCAGGTAGACAATAGCTGGTAGGATGTTTAATTCGGGTTCCATGCTGTCCTCCTTCCTCGTGGAGAGTGTGGAGGTGAGCGTTTTCCTGTTCGTAGTCTGTTTCTGCCGTGTTTTTATCGGCGGGGCTCCCGCCCCGGAAAAGGTGGCGGATTGGTGAGTTGTGATAGGGTGGGCGGTACATTGTCTGCCGCCTGCCTGTTGGCGGTGACCGCGGCGCTGTTTGTCTGTCCCGCCGTGACGGTCGGAGTGTTAAAGTGGCGGTCTGTGTTGGCGGTTCCCGCCAGGGTCAGAATTGCATTTTTTGGACCGCCTGCCTGTTGGCGGGTTGGCCGCCGCTTTATCACCGACCGCCAGGGTTGGAATCACTCCCAAAATTCTGCACTGACATGCACACTCCTCAATGTCTGCTAACTCACCAAACACAACACTGGGATCTTCTGCAATGCAATGCCCAGGACCTAACTTTTCCTCAAGGAAACCTGGCTGAAACGGTCATCAGCACCTGACATCGCTACAGCCACCCCCCCTGGCTACAAGATTGCCAGACAGGAGAGACTTCACACGCCTGGAGACGAAATCACCATCATTCACAAGGACACCATCAGCTGCACGCCCTCTTCAGGCACGTCATACTTCAACTTTGAACACTTGTCATTCAAGCTCCACGTCACAGCCAACCTCACTCAAAGTGGTACTCTCATCTACAGACCACCTGGACCGTGCACCAACATCACTCACACAATATTTTACTTAGTCACACTACACACCCTCTGCGCTATCAATTATATCCTACTTGGAGACCTAAACTTCTACCTGGAAGACCAGACCGACTCCAACTCAAAAGTATTCATCGAACACCTTGGAAGCAGAGGCCTCAACCAACAAGTGTAGGGACCTATTCACATCACCTGACACCTCCTGGAACCTACCTTTACCACCTTCTTCCATATTTGAGTCAAAGGACCCACATCAGTCTCCTAGACAGACCTAGTCCTCACATTGTTCAGCACATTCGTCCTTGTCCAGTGCACATGCACCACTGCTAGACTAGCCCGCAGAAACTGGAGCAGCATCACTGACAAACTGGAACACCTCTCTCAACATGCACTGACTCGAACACAGCAATAGCCTCTGCTAAGTCATGAAGCGTTTCAATAACTAGGGGCCACATGTACCATCAATACATTTTGCGAGTTCCTAATTGCAACTTTTCGCAACTCACAATTAGGAAGTTGCAAAATGTGATGTGCGACAGTGTGTTTGGCACTGTTTGAGATTCCCAGTGGGTCATAAATGGATATACCTCATCAATATTCATGAGACAGGTCGTTTTGTGACCCATTAGGAATGGCCAAAATCACAGCAGACCACCATGTCTGGGATTGCTTTTTTAATTAATCAATTATTGTGTTAGTAATGCATTCCAAAAACAAAAATGAAAAGTCAGTGGGACCACAGCCTGCTCTTAAAAAATGTTTGCACCCATATTCACAAATGGTAAGGGTCTCACTTTGCGAATGGGTTATCATCAGCTTGAAGTTGGTGGTAAATTGTGAATGTTTTATGACCGCATTCTAGTTGCAAAACATTCATACATACCCCTGCAACTCGCTATTAAGAAGGGGCACCCATAACATGCCCCTTTCTAATACCGACTCACAAACCTTATCTCGTGATTCAGTAATAGGTTACCGACTTGCAAAATAGGGTTAGTAGATGTCAAAAAGCTATTTAGCAATCGTGAATGGCCTAATTCTCTGTTTGCAAATGCTAAAACCTTTTGTACATGTTGCACCTAGATCTCTTCCTTTGATGACTCCCTGGCCATCCTCAAACACAGCAATATAACAAGATCCAGTTGGTACATGCAGGAACTCAGACTGATGTAACACCACTGAAAACAACTGGAGCACAAATAAAAAATTAGCCAAGACAATGCCGATCGGAGCACTTTCAAATCTGCCTTGAGACATTACTACCAAATGATAAGGACCACCAAATGAGCCACTCTGATGCCATCACCAACAGAAGTGAAGAAATCTTCACCATTGTGAAGGACTTAACCTCACCAGCTGCCGCATCTAACTCAAGCACCCCCTCCCAGGCCATCTGTAACAATCTCTCTCAATTCTTCAGCAACAAAATCACTGCCATTTACAGCAACTTCAACCCATGACTGGATCTGACACAACTGGCCAAACGCCTCCCAATCTTACTCAAAGAACCAAAGTTGACCACATGGCCCATCATCACCCCAGAAGAAACCCCTGCTACCATTAAGTCCTTCCACTCAGTGGCCCCATAGGACCCTTAGCCATCCTAACGCTGAAGAAATCCTCTGAGTACCCTTCAACGATTGCCAACTACAGAGCGATCTCCCTGCTACAATTCCAGGCCAAGGTCTTAAAACATAATTAACTGACACCACACTAAACATCTCAATGACCACCAACTCCTCAACAACACTTGGTCTGGTGTCAGACTCATGCATAGCACTGAAACTTCCCTCATTGCTTCCAAATATCACATTCACTTGACTCTGGATTGCGGAGGCACAGCAGCCCTCATCCTCCTGGAACTCTTCACAGGGTGTAACACAGTCTCACACTCCATCTTTATCCAAAGCCTGCACGACATTGGAATCAAAGGACACACACTCATATTGATCTGATTCTTCCTGACTGGAAGGACCCAGTCAGTTAGCCTGGCACCCTTTTCTGAGTTCCACAAGGATCCTACCTGAGAACAACCCTCTGCGATGCATACATGATCCCTCTAGCTAGCATCATTCGCTCTCACAACATCAACGTCCTCGCCTATGCTGACACACAGCTCATTCTCCTCTTTTTTTAAACAGATTTTATTGAGTTCCATCAAGATTAACCAATGAGCATGTCTGGAAAACTCAAAGCATATTATTGTACAGTTTCCATCACAGTTTAGGCAGCACTGCTGTAACAATACATCCCCACCCATCCCTTCCCATCGTGCATCCCTATATTGGCAACTGTTTGTAATGCATACTTGGTGTGGTCTAATGAGCCTTATGCATCTTCAATAGCGAAAAAGGATCATTACATATAGCTAGGAGTTAACCCATTTGCAGGGATCATGTCCTTCAACATGGAAGGGATGTGTAGGATCTGTAACATGGGAACCTGCTATTGGGGGTTAGCAGATGGGGTCCCCAGATCTGGGTGCTTCATGCTATCTACCATCATTTCCCAGACTATTGCCAATTCCATGGAACCCCAGCCACCTCGGGCCTCTCTCTCATCAGAACTGCTCCATGATATCCAGTCCACTTATCGAGTTTCTTCCGCCATACTACCACCCTGGGGCCTCTCTGACATTTTCAGTTTTGGGTAATCTCTTGTTTTGCTAGCAAGAATACCAGGTCTTGGAATCTGCTTGTGGCTTTATTTTGAACTGTATGCGGGAACCAGTTAAGAAGGCAGTGCTGTTGAGTACATGGGACCTCTCTCTCAATAATGGCAGTGAGTGTAGTAGTAATGTCCACCCAGTAGGGTGTGAAGGCCATGCAAGCCCAGAACATATGTATAAATTCAGCACCCTCCTCACTGCATCTTGGGTAGCTGGCATTTGAGGGACCAAAGTATTGGTTAATACGTCCTGATGTCAGGTATGCCCTGTGGAGCACAAAAAAGTTGATCAATTTGAAACAGGCATCTCTTGACACCTTAGGTACCCTTTACAGAATTCTGTCCAGTCTCTATCTGGTATGGGGTGCACCAGATCTGTTTCCCACGTAACCCAAAGTGGGCTCAGAGTCAGCATCCAGCATACCTTCCAGCATTGACCTACATAAGCAAGTGACAGCTTCAAAGGTGCCAGTTGATGTGACAAGGTATTGGCAGGCATCATGTTGCTTCAGTTCTGCAAGTCCTGTCCCCCGTGCTTACCTACCACCTTTGTCACTGTCTGTTAGAAATGGGGTTCCTGGTTGGCTAGGCTAGGCACCTCAGCCAGGCAGGGACCACCACTCTAGTCAGGGCGAGGGAGTTACACCCAAGATAACCCCTGCTCACCCCTTTGGTAGCTTAGCTCAAGCAGTTAGGCTTATCTAATAGCCAATGTGTAAAGTAGTTGTACACACACACAGTAACACAGTGAAAACACCGCAAAAGTACTCTGCGTCAGCTTAGAAAACAATTTATTATTTATCTAAATCAAACAAGACAAAAATGACAAAAATCCAACATACATCGGTTCCTCATGGTTGCAGGTGAGGTGAGGCGGCGTTGGTTGCAAGATGTCGGTTCCTTATGACAAGGTGGGGTCAAAGAATCCAGCAGGTCAAGATGCAAGGTGTTGACTTTGCAGTGTGGGGCTCACACCATGGGGCCACAGGTGCTGCAGCAGAGTCGGGTGTCACTGACGTTGGTTGCACAGCACTCGGGTCTTAAGATGTGGTCGGACTTCAGAGGTGCTGCGGCTGCATCGGCCGGGTGTTGCAGGTCACTGTTGTTGCACTCAGCGGGGACCATGACTCTGGTGCAAGCAGCGGTGCGGAGTCAGAGAGCAGCACCAGTTCCGAAGTCGCTCTGGAGTCAATGTGCTCTGTTTCTTCTTAGTTGCATCAGAGCTCATTTCCTAGGGCCCATGAACTGGATTTGACACCACTTGGTAAGTCAGAACTTTCAGCAAGAGAGCCCAGGTGCTGGCAGGTGAAGTCTTTGATGGCCCTGAGACTTTTTAACAGGAGACGAGCTCAGTTCAAGACCTTGAAGAACCTTGGAAAGCAGAATGTAGAAAGCTAAGTCTAGTCCTTTCGCTCCCAGGACAGAAGCAGAAAGCAGCAGGCCAGCACAACAAAGCAAAAGCCAGAGTGGCCGTCCCTCCTATAGCATCCATCTCTTTTTCCTAACAGAATGTCATCAGCCCAGAAGTACTCTAACTCTGTGGTGACAGAAGTCCAGTACCTATAACCATTTCTGTCTTTCAAGTAGGCAAACTTCAAAGAGAAGTCTTTGTAGTTCACAAGACCCTGCCTTTCCCTGCCGTGGACTCAGACACACTCCGGCGGGTTGGAGACTGCTTTGTGTGAGGACAAGCGCAGCCCTTTTCAGGTGCAAGTGTCAGATCCTCCCACCACTCTAGCTCAGGAAGACCCATCAGCCTGGTGATGGGTCATTAGGGTATGCAGGGCACACTTTGTTGACTGTCTAGAGTGAAGACACAAACAGCCCAACTGTCATCCTGACCCAGACGTATATTCAGCAGACAGGCAGAGTCACAGAATGGTTAAGCACGAAAATGCACAATTTCTAAAAGTGGCATTTTCAAACTTAAAATTAAAAAACTGACTTCATCAAAAGATGTATTTATAAATTGTGAGTTCAGAGACCCAAAACTCCGTATCTCTATCTGCTTCCAATGGAAAATTACACATAAAAGATAATTCAAGGCAATCCCATGTTACCCTATGTGAGAGATGGCTCTTGTAATAGTGCAAAATGAATTTTGCAATATTTCACTATCAGGACATGTAAAACACTTCAGTACATGTCCTACCTTTGAAATACACTGCTCCCTGCCTATGAGGCTGCCTTGGCCATACTTTAGGGGTGACTTACGTGTAGTAAAAGGGAAGGATTGGGCCTGGCAAATGGGTGCACTTGCCAGGTCGACATGACAGTGTAAAACTGCACACACAGGCACTGCAATGGCAAACCTGAGATGTTTGCAGGCTTACTCATGTGGGTGACACAATCAGTGCTTCAGGTCCACTAGCAGCATTTGATTTACAGGCCCTGGCCACACCTAGTGCACTATACTAGGGACTTACTAGTACGTTAAACATGCCAATCATTGAGTAACCAATGACCAGTACATTTTAGAGAGAGAGCATACGCACTTTAGCACTGGTTAGCAGTGGTTAGTGCACAGCCAACTAAAACACATCAGAAAAAAGAGAAAGAAGGCAAATCTTGGTGGATAACCCCCACAGAAATGGCCAGGTCCATCACAACCATTTTCTAGCCTAAAGCCAGGGTGGACCAATTAATACCTTGATGGCCCTGCTTAGGGCGACAGAACATGGACCCTGGCAGCAACAGCAGGGGTGCGTTCTGGTTCTACACCTTTCTGAACCCAGTTGGATTCCTCAGTCCATAATCTCAGAGACCACTAAGCTAACCCATGGGGAATCCTTGTCCCCACCTGCGGACCCCATCTGTCCAGCACATAACCTTACTTTGCACACATATGTATCCCAATAGGCAGATAGTGCCACCATGGCCAACGTAGTGGTGTGACCCATTCCACCCTCAGGATCTGACTCCTGTCCCCAACCCAAGGTGGACAGCAGCCCACAATGGTAACGGACAGCTGTCAGTGATGAGTGCCAAGCCTCAGCTCTTCCAGGGCCCTCTAACCTCTGTGGCTTCTCAGGGTTGGGAGGCAGTAGCCCCAGGAGACTGGCACCCTTTGTCCACTCTCACTCCCACCAGTTCAGGGGTGGTATCCTGAGACTGGTCCTGCATCCCAGGGTCTGTACTCCTAGGCCAGACAGGAGTCAGGGATGAGTCCGTCCCCCTCTTGCTCCCCTTCGCGGGGCTCTGTATCCTCCTTTTGGGAGTGGTACCCGTAGAATCCAGAACTGTCAGGGCACCTGTGGCAGCTGTCTTGCACAATTCTCCCACCGGTGCTGTTTCCTGTAACTGGTCCCCCAACCCACGGTTTGTACCCTTAGGCTGAGCATGTGCCTGGCAACCCAGGACTTCCAGGGGAGTACAACCACTCCCCCAAGGAAAACACATTCCTTATGTGTTGTGTGAGAGCCTGCCTGGCGCAGGTCTCCTGACCCCTGTCAATCTGTCAGAGCATCAAGCCTTCCCAAGCCAAATGTGGTGTTACCAGGGTCATTCCTGCGGTGCTCTGACCTCAGAGCAGGCTTCCCTTGATCCACTGGTCCTGCCACTGAGGACTGTCTACCCCTCTCACCCCTCCAGCTGGGCTTTTGCACCCTCCCCTCCAGAGTGGTGCTGCCAGACACTAGAGCTGCTGGGACACTTGTGACAGCGGTCCTCCTAAGTTCTCCTGACACTATGGGATTCCCATCAGTGGATGGTCTCCTGGTACAGACCAGCCCCCTGCCTAGGCCCCCTCTGAGAGCAACCAGAGCACTGGGGCTGAAGATAGGGCATCCTGGGCCCGCTCCCACTCCTTCTCCTACTACTGGAAAGGATGTGGGGCCTTTCTCCCCCCAACTACACTGGGACCTGTCTGGGGTACTGCAACCATCCCCCTCATTCTGAAGGGGAAAACCTGAGCCACCCCCTTAGGATTATTACCCAGTGCCTCTTCAGACCATCTGACACTCACCTATAGGTCTGCATTCAGTGCAAGTTCCCTGTGGTCAAAGAACGCACACTCCGCCAGGTGTTGACGTAGCTCTGGAAAACTGTGACTGAACAGCAATCAAATTGTAGAGCCCCTCACCTGTGTTAACCATACTACCCTTAAACCCAACCATTCAGTGCCTTTAAATAGTACCCCACATCATCCCCAATCTGGTGAGACAGTCTCTGACTGCCCTTCAAACTCAACCTACCCTCCTCTGGGGTGACTCCATACTCCCATATCAGGGCCTCCTCCATGGGGATACACCTCTCCCTGTCACTTCCTTCTAGAGCCAGTAGAGTGTCCCTTCCACCACCAGGAATATGACTCCCTGTGCCAGTCCCCTAATCCACCTCAGGGACCCTGCACACCTCTGGAGCTACCTCATTTGCTTGAGCCCACTGGTGTCACCCCTCCTTAGAAACCAAGTCTATGGGTATGTAGATCTTTTCTTCAGTACTGGACATGGTAATTTCACTTTCACTCATCTGAGCTGAACTTAGTCTTCCTGGCTTTCAGATCCAGCTCTCCCAATCTCACCTCATGAGCTAAAATCATTTCTTTTCTCTCCATGGTAAGTTTTTCTTTTTCTGCCTCTGCTTTGAGCCTGGCTAGTTCCAACTGGAGATTCCTAGCTCTCAACCTATTCTCCAGCTCCTCTGGAGACAGACTTGGAGAGGAAACACTGCTGCCAGTTCTAGAGGTAGCTTTCCCACCATTCAGGCTGCCCCCCCCATAGGCGATGCTGGTTCCTCCAGCCTACCCAAGTGCAGACTTTGTTCCTCCTACTCCTCCACAACATCATTCCCATTCTCTACGTGCTCACCAGCCTTCCCAGATGCCAACCAGGCCCTCAGCGCCTTTTGCAGCTCCTCCTTCCTAGTGATGCCTTTAAAAGGACATCTGAACTTCCTGCAGAATTTTTTCAGCGGAGGCACCGAATAGGTTTCCAATCCCTCCTGCTCAAACACCAAATCTGTAGCTACCACTGATGGCTCACCACACTAAGAAATGATTGTGGCCAAAACTCAAGAGTTGCAAAAAGAGAAAAAATCAAACCAGTATGTTAGGGTGCAATGGTCTGCGATATCGAAGTAGTGTACACCTATTACTGTATGTCAAGTACAAATACAAGTCCTATCATCACCACTGGCCACCAATGTTAGAAATGGAGTCTCTAGTTGGCAATGGTTTGCACACTGTCCAAGTAGGGACTCTCACTCTAGTCAGGGTAAGGGAGTCACACATCTCAGACAACCCCTGCTGGCCCACCTGGTAGCTTGGCTCAAGCAGTAAGGCTTATTTCAGAAGCAATGTGTAAAGTATTTGTACACACACACAGTAACACAGTGCAAACACCACTAAAGTACTCCACACCAGTTTAGACAAATAGGCGATATTTATCTGAGTAAAAAAAGACCGAAGCAACAAAAATACAGCATACACAAGTAAAGATCTGCATTTTCAAAGATTATATCTCAGTAAAGCACCTAGAAATACTATAGCTCCACAACAGTCCGACGCCACTCACGAATGCGGGCCGGTCCTGGAGTCGCACAGACCCCAGGTAGAGTATCTTGGAAATGATGAGGAAACAAAGATGTTGCATGGAGTCAGGGAGGTGAGGTGTTGCTGGAGCCTGTAAGGCATCAGTTCCTTACTGCTGCTGGGAAGGTGAGGCGTTGGTTCCTTACTGCTAGGCAGCAGAGGTGAGGCATTGGTTCCTTACTGTTGCACGGGAGGTGATGCGGCATCGGTAGCGAGGCAATGGTTCCTTACAACAAGGCAGGGTTGATGAATCCAGCAGGTCAAGATGTGAGGTGTCGACTTTGTGGTGTCGTGATCACACCACAGGGCCACAGGTGCTGCGGGAGATTTGGCACCACTCAGCAAGTCAGGACTCTAATCAAGAGACCCCAGGCGCTGGCAGGTGACGTCTTTGATGACACTGAGACGTCTTAACAGGAGGCTAGCTCAGTTCAAGCCCTTGGAGAACCTTTGAAAGCAGGATGCAGAAAGCCTAGTCCAGTCCTTTCACTCCCAGGACAGAAGCAACAAGCAGCAGGCCAGCACAACAAAGCAACAGGCAGAGTGGCAGTCCCTCCTACAGCAACCATCTCTTCCTCGTGGCAGAATGGTCTCTGTCCAGAAGTGTTCTAGCTCTGTGCTGTCACAGGTCCAGTACTTATACCCATTTCTGTCTTTCAAATAGGCAAACTTCAAAGAGAAGTATTTGTAGTGCACAAGATCCTGCCTTTCTGTGCCCTGGCCCCAGACACACTCCAGATGGTTAGAGACTGCTTTGTGTGAGGAGAGGCACAGCGCTCTTCAGATGCAAGTGTCATCTCCTCCCACCACTCTAGCTCAGAAAGACTCATCAGCCTGTTGATGGGCCGTGAGGATATACAGGTCACACCTCAGCTCCCTTTGTGTGACTATCTAGAATGAATACACAAACAGCCCATCTGTCATCCTGACCCACATGTGTGTTCAGCAGACAGTCATAAGCACAACATGGTCAAGCAAGAAAATGCCTACTTTCTAAAAGTGGCATTTTCAAACTTACAGTTCAAAAACCAACTTTACCAAAATATGTATTTTTAAATTGTGAGTTCAGAGACCCCATTCTCCAAATCACCATCTGCTTCCAATGGGAAAAATTCATTTAAAATATTTTTCAAGGCAATCCCCAGGTTACCCTATCGAAGAGATAGGCCTTGCAATAGCGAAAAACAAATTTAACAGTATTTCACGATGAGGACATATCAAACACACCAGTACATGTTCTACCTTTTAAATACACTGCACCCTGCTTATGGAGATGCTTTGGGCTTACTTTAGCGGTGACTTACATGTAGTAAAAGGGAAGGATTGGGCTTGGCAAGTGGGTGCACTTGCCAGGTCGACATGGCGGTGTAAACCTGCACACACAGGCTCTGCAATGCCAGGCCTCTGTCATGTTTGCTCTACTCATGTGGGTGGCACAATCAGTGCTGCAGGCCTACTAGTAGCGTTTGATTTAAAGGCCCTGGGCACACCTAGGGCACTATACTAGGAACTTACTAGTAAATCAGATATGGCATTCATGGAGTAACCAATAACGTATACATTATAGACAGAGAGCATATGACCTTTACCACTGGTTAGCAGTGGTAAAGTGCCCAGTGTCCTGCAGCGAACCAAAAGAAGTCAGAAAAAATAGGAGAAAAAATAGAAAATGTTTGGTGATAACCCTCCAAAAAGGGTGAGGTCCAACACAAATACTAATGCACAGAAAACACAGCTAAAAAAACAGAAGACATAATTATAAGAAACGATCTGCATAGAACGAGTCCATCCAGCTTGCTGACCAACTACGTAACGACTATAAATATTTTCCTGAAACAGAATCTACAAAGAACAACAGCAGCACATAATACTAGTTAACAAAATGCTGCTACCAAAAAAGAAAGCATGTTTATTTTAGGTGAGGTGCATTTTCAAAGACAAGTTTCAGACTAATAGAGAAACTGCAGCAAGGCAGGCTGCATTATTTCTTTGAAACTTGCCTCACCTGTATTCCATCCACCCTGCTCTTCTTCTGTCCTCGGGCCCTGAGGAGTTCATCAACAAGTTTGATATCTCTGTAGAGGGGGCAGAGTTACACAATCTGCGCTCCAACTTTTGTGCGAGATCTCAGACTGTTCTTAGCCATCATCAGCTCTAAGTAGAGAGGTCTTCTGGCAAATACCTTCAAATAAAAGATTGCACGGTGCCTATGGGATCATTTAGATAATAGAAGGACCTGGTGCTCTCTGATTGGATCTGTGCTCGGAGATACGAGAGTTCGGTGAGCAGAGCACTCGCCAAAGCCCTGTTAGTTACAGTTTCTATTGCTGTGAGCCCTTTCTCCTTTCTGAACTTGATGAACAGGGAACCAAGAAGCAGCCGCAGAGGAAACAAACTCAGCTCCACATCCAAAGAGAGAAACCGAAAGCTACGGTGCTGGTAATGAACTTCAAAATGGTGAAAATGAAAACAAACACTCCAGTGAATTGGGGAGGGGAGGGTGCTCAATGGAATTCATCTTCTCGGATTTACTCTTTAGAATGCTGATCTTTTGTCAAGATTGCAGCAAGATTGCAGCAAACAGATGTATATGTCTAGCCATTCTTCTCTTTCTTTTTATAGAAAAGGTGTAATGATTTCGTAACAAAGTTGCAGAATTCTTATGGTCGTCAATCTGACATATAATTTAAGGTAGGACAAATAATTGCGATCTCCACGTTATTCCTACTCCTCTTATTGCACATATTCGTTCTTTTCTTTTCTTTTCTTTTCTTTTTTCTATTTTCTTTTCTTTTCTTTCCTTTTCTTTTCTTTTCTTTTCTTTTCTTTTTTTTCTTTTCCTTGCTTTTCTTTTTTCCATTACCTTTCTTTTCTTTTCCCAGTTTTTCTGCCGGGATCTGCTAGTGACAGTGCATGTGGGAAAGAGTGACATTAGTATAATTAATTGTTTTCTGTATGCATCCCAGAAATGGAACACGGTGCAAAGGTGAAAGAAGTTGAGAAATGAAGTAGCTTGTAAGGAGTTCTCCCTTCCAAAACAAATATATGGGTTCAAGAATAGACCTGTTTACCTTCAGTGGTGAAGGGCCCATGTCCCTCTGCTAGTGTCATTAATCTTAAACTCTCCCCATACCACTGAGTCCTTGAATGTGTTGTAGCTACTGAAAGCACAAGGGCTGTTCAACTCATTGTGCCCTTGTAGGCCCTGTGCATCCCAGGCCCTTACCTTGCCACGGAAGGCCACAAAAGGGCCGAGTTAGTTAGCATCTAAATTGACCTGCATTAGTCATTCTGTGGGATGGACATACCTTGCACCTGGCACAATTAACCTCCACCTATCTGGCTCAATTAACCTCCACCTATCTGGTGGGACTGGCTACTGGTGCTCTTGGAGCTTGCAGTGCTAACCCCCTCCCCGACTCAGGATACGCATTGGCTAGTATATGAGGTGCAGGAGATGTACTCTCCCCTGCTGATGCCATCTTACCATCAGTGCAGTCACACTGAAGAGCACAATATTGCTTCCCTCCCTGGCCACCGGGAGTCAAAGGACTAGTGAATCATATAAGAACAAGCTTTGGATACTTTGGTGGCAAATTGGCTGAACAGGAGGCCAGCCCCCTGTCCTTTCTGAACCCTGAACAAGCAAAGGGAAACTCAACAATTAGCCCCAACACTGATGTGCACCTCTGCAGCATTGGGTATTGTAGATAGGCCTTGCCCAAGGTATGGTCTCATTCCTGCTGGCCCCTAAGTTTAGATATCATTACTAAAGTAATCGGCTTTCTGGGTAACCCTAGATAAAGGTACGTCTCAGTCTGTTCCATGTGGAAAAGAAAAAGGGGCAGGATACTGATGCACAATGTAACACTTTTCAGTTGTCCCTGCTGACATCATAACAACACTCCACTGACATGGAGGGGTGGGTACTTCCTCTGATGATCTCGAGGCCCATAGTTCTGAGCAGCAGAAGTAAGTGCTGTGTTGCTCTTCTTTATTTTTGTGTGTTAGATAAGGCCTTATCTTTGTGTGACTGCCAGATACAAGATGTAATTCCTATGGAGGAAGGCCCTACGTGAATTGTAAGATACAACCTGCTCCATTCTACTACTTCAGTGACAAAGTACAAGAAATTTCCAGTTTCCCACTTTTGTGCTAGGGAGAATCCAGCGTGGATCCTGTTCTTCTCTGTCCACGGGTCAATACATTCACTCTGGAAGTGCTGTGTAGTCTACAGAACGCTTTAAAAAAAAACAAAAAAAACTTTATTTTCAATTTTTATACCCAAAAACAAGAACAAGTACACGCATACACGCAGAGCACAATTCCGATCACAGAGCAAATATGACCATGTGCAGTAAACAGAAAAGGGGATGATGTAGAAAACAAGTGTATGTAGCCATGGAAGACATCAGAAGTATAAACCATTTAGAACTAAAAAAAAAGGCATGATAGTAGAGCAGGAATATAACGCAGCAAGAACAGGAAGCAGTCTCATGCAAGGAGTTGTATGGGCATAGGCACAAAATTTAGCGAATGTTGCCATAGGAAACATCACTATTTAGAGTTAACAAATAAGCATGCAAGGGTTGCCAGAGGTCCTCGTGCCTGGAGGCCGGAGGTTGCAGTGTAGCATAAATCTCATAAGTAGAATCACAATAAACCATGATTTTCAACCAGTCATCCTTAGTGAGGGTTCTGTTCTGCCCCAGCACAGGGCTATCTGGTGCCTGGCCAGCAACAGCGCAATTGTAGTGAACCATCTAATGGCAGAGGGGAGATGGTTGACATAACCCAAAAGGAAAAGTAAGGGATCAGGGTTAATGGGGAGCTCTGACATTTCTGAGAGTAAAGTGAGGATCTGCGCCCAATCGGTTTGAGTAACAGGGCAGGTCCATGCAAGGTGTAGAAAATCTGCATGGTCTGCAGCACATTTTAGCAATTATGTGAATTTGTGTGGTCGATTTTGCCAGGCCTTGTGGGGATCACATAGGCTCAGTGTAGGAACTTATAATTAAGCAGCTTATGTCTGTGGTTGGGAGAGACAAGTTTTGTTTGCATGCAGCAAAAACACTATAGTTTATCTGGGAGTGGTTGTCCTAAGTCACAATCCCACACCCACCAGGCCTTCTCAATGACCAGCGATTTCAAAGCTGGGAAAGATTGACAGAGGCAGGAAATCATTTGAGAGTTATCCGTTGACATGATCACTAGTGTCAGTGGGGGGAATTGTCAGGCTCCACTGTTTAGCATGGTATTCTATTGCGCAATGTACCCTGCAGTTGAGTGAGGATTAAATGGTCCATGTGTGTGGATTACCCAAGGCTTCCAGAGAATTGTATGTTATGACATGGCTGTCCGGAAAAAGGTCACCCACTGTATGAATTCCCAAGAGTGCATTGTGCCAGTTGTTCTTTGGTCAATGACAACCAAAGTTTGTGCGTTCAGTACATCAAAGATGATGTGTAGATTGAGTGTGGTGGCGCGATGTGGCACAAAACCAATCTGTATAGGGGAGATGATTTGTTCCATCAGGAGTGAGAGACGTGCTGCAAGAAGTTTAGCCAGTATTTTGCTATCGTGGTTTAGAAGGATTTGGGGTCTGTATATCGTGCATAGTTGTGATGGCTTGCCTGGTTTGAGTAGTAAAATGATTACGGCTTCCCTAAGGGTGGGGGTAAGAACACCACTTTGAGAGACTCCACGTACATTCCAAGAGGTGAGGGGCCAGAATCTGTTTGTAAGCCTTGTAGAAACTACCCATAAGGCCGTACGTCCTAGGAGCCATGCAGCTATCTGGTGACTGACCTGACCATGATACAGAACACTGCGGATCGCTCACGGAGTCCACAGGGGGCAGCGCCTCCTCCACAATACGGAGAGTTGGAAGTAAGGAGGGGAGGAGCGAGCGGGATATGATACCTTCGGGCTTCCCCTGTGATGGGCCTGCGCCATGGAGGTGAGCAGCTGTGAGGGAGGCCATTGATGCGAGCGGCTAAGAGAGAGGCAGATCTGCTATCGGAATCCCTGCACCTCGGGGTCCTGAGGTGAGAGGACTGGAGGGACAGAACAGTGCCCATGGCAGGACAAAATGGTGGAGACGCCTGTGATACAGGAGAGGACCTGCAATGGATAAGAAGAACTTTACACAGAACAGTAAGCCCAGAACGGTGCCCCAGTGGTCATAAGCAGCTGCAAAGCAGAGGGGACTGCAGCGTAGTCGAAGCCAGCACAGCGCTTTCAAGGGGCGCCATGATAAATCAAGAAACAGGCACGGAGACGAACATTTACAACAGAAGCACCAGCAGCCTAGAGAGGGACAGAAAGCTACTGCCTGAGAGGGCCACCATGAACAGAGTGAGAGCCCTATGACCATCAATCAAGATACACACACAGCACAGTGCTTAATACCAAGCAGTACTATGAAGCCTCTGACGCAATAGCAGAGCCATCGCTGAGGGCAGACCTAGCTGCGAACAACTCAAACCTGGCCACATGGGGGGATGAAGGGATGATGTATTGAACGTCCAGTAGCACCCTACACACCATCGACAAATTTAATAACCCCCTGAGGCCGTAGGAAACTGGGCATCCTGCGACACTGATGACCGGGAGTTAGTGATAGAGCAATAAACCCTGTATAAGGGCCCCCCAGAGGGGCTCGGGGTGAAAAGGCTACAGCACGAGAGGTGGGAGGCAGCCAACATAGAACAGAAGTGACCAGCTACCCCCCTGCCTCACAATTATGGGCAAAACGACTAGAAAGAAGGATGGAACAGAGGGGTCAGAGGAGAACAGTGGAGCACTCCCAGACAGCCAGAAGGCTGCTACGGAGATGCCCCAACGAGACCCCCTGCTGATGGACATTTTTCAAGCCATCACCACCACAAGAGAATCGCTTCAAACCAAGATAGATGCGCTGGGAGTAGAGCTGAATCTTTTAAAAGATGACCACCCAAAACTGGCTGAAAGAGTGACGGCAACAGAGAAAACAATTTCAGAGCTTAACCCTAAGGTGGGCATGATACACTCCTTGCTTGCAGACATGGAGACAAAAGCCCACACCCTAGAACTCCAAGTAGAAGACAACAAAAATAGATCCCGGAGGAATAACATCAGAATTGTGGAGATGCCTGAAAAAATAGAGGGGAGAAACACGATTACTTACTTGGAGAAATGGCTGCAAGAAGAAAGGGCATCGGAGGGACTCTCAGCCTTCTATGCTTAGGAGAGGGCGCTTAGGGTCCCAGCGAAGCCACCTCACCCTGGCATGCCACCTAGTCCGATTGTTGCTCATCTCTGACACTACGGGGATCGAGATCATATATAGCAAAGGCAAGAGAGAAACGAGAGAAAACGATAGACAATCATAAAGTTATGATCTTCCCGGACTTTACCAAGGCCATACAGAAACAAAGAGCAACGTTCACAGAGGCTACTGAAGGGATGCAATTTTTTCACACACCTCAAGCCATATGGACTGGCTGGAGGTCCAAGAGCACCCTGGCCCTAGCTACCCCATTCCAACAGATGAAATTGTACGAAAGAAGAACGTCAGAAAGAAGAGACGAAATATCTTGGGAGCACACCAAATAAAACTGAGGCATGGAGTGGACAGCAGAGAGCTGTGGAAACAGTGGCTGAGCTGAACCGAAAGGAGCAAAAGAGTGAGTGCCCAAGGGGGGATGGTCATAAATAGTGAGGTCTGGATCTTCAGCGGCGACAATTCTACTGACCAGTCTGAGGATGAATTACCTAAAATTACCCCCCACACAGCGGATGATTGTTTTTGAACCTGGGCAATATGCATTCAGAGGACTGTGACACCCGCAGGAGGAGGAGAGGCACTTCATAAACATTGGGGGCCCAGAATAGGAACTGACACCAGAACTCAAAACATGCCATAGATGCACCTGCCAGGCCTGACACTTGTGGGCCTGACACCGAGGACATATGAACTGGCTACTCATGTGGAGATGACTATACATGAGGGAATGAAAAATGGGGTCCAGATACTTGAAAACTCCGACGGCGTGTGGGGGGGGGGAGTCAGCTGGGAAACCGTCTGCTAATGACATCCGCCCCACGGTGTTGTTTGGTGGAAAACCCCACCAGTGTTCAGTTGTATGTTATGGTTTGGATGAGAAAGGAGGACCTACTTGTCCTGGGGATGAGGAGTTTTGGGGGTTGCTTACGGTTAGTTGGGGCAGGGGAGCAGGGGGTCCGGAGCCACATCACCACACAAATCAAACTGCAGGTAGGCAAAGAATTGCCGAGAGGGTGAAGGGCAGGGACAGGCAGTATTAGAGCCCGAGAGGGACAAATCACACATGGCAGACGGCACAACATATAAGATAATTACTTGGAATATAAGAGGGATGCATGCCATGGCCAAGCGCTATATGGTTCATGCCTACCTGCAGCGGAGGAGAATACAGATCACCCTTTTACAAGAAACGCACCTGACGAGTATGGAAGGACTAGCACTTCAGCGCAGATGCCGAGGGTAATTATATTATACAACTTACTCTGCATATGCGCGAGGGGCTTTGATCTGGATTCGAGTGGGGGGTACCGTTTCAATGTTTGGGGCAGCACATTGACACAAAGGGTAGATATGTGGTAATACAGGGCAGATTCGGTGTCCGAAACGTGACGCTAGGGAGTATCTTTGGTCCAAATATAGACAAAACGCAATTCTATGATAACATATCCGGGATGCTGGCCCCCTTTCTAATGGAACCGGTGCTAATGGGGGGGGATTACAACTGTGTGGCGGACCCGATCTGAGATAGATCTCACCCACCCCTTCCAGGAACACAGATTGAGAGGATGGCCCACGCTTTTGCAAGATGGCAAACAGAATAGGGGCTAAATAGACTCCTGGAGGAGGAAACACCCCGGAGATAGAGACTATTCTTACCATTTCGGTGTTTACGACTTACATATCCGTATGGATATTATATTATGTTCCCCAGCTACGCATGCTCAGGTACAGATGACAAAATATTTGACTCGCACCCTTCCCGATCGCAAGCCACTATTACTTGGACTGAGATGGGGGGAGAAGCGCCCCAGTATCCCGACATTGCACATGGGACCCGAGACCTTGGAGGATCCAACCTTCCGGACCAAAATAAACACAGCTATCACTCACTATTTCGACGAAAACATGGGTACAGCAGATTCCCCATTAGCAGAATGGGATACATTCAAGGCAGTGATTAGAGAGAGGTGTATATCAGAAGCTGTAGGGATCCGTGGAACGTTACTACAGGAGGTTCTAGAGACGGAAATATTGCTTAGGGAGTGTGAAAGGGCTACATCAGGAGCTCCTTGTCGCCAAGGAAGAGGTAGTCACTAAGGTTGAAATGTTGCGTTGCTTTGACTATCGAAACTATATGGTGGGAACCCATGCGGAAAGAGATTGCACGGGTACACTCTTAGCCTGGTTGGAAAATCTCACCAAAAGAGGGTCGATTATTGCAGAGTTAGAGGCAGTGGATGGCTCGAGGCAGTACAAGCAGGAAGAGAATAATACAATATTCAAGGAAAACTACGCTCAGCTTTACCGAGCATGCTCTGAACTCCCAATGGCAGAACTGGGGGAGTTTCTAGGCGCCCTAGACTTACCATGGTTACAGAGACATAGCTACAGAGGCAGAGACATTGGGTGGAGAAATCACAGTACAAGAAGCACGGGAGGCAATTAAACGTATAGCCAGAAATAAGACGCTAGGTACTGATGAGCTCCCTATTGAATTTTATGATCAATATAAAGAAACCCTAGCTCCTAGATTGACCACCATGCTTAGTACGGCTGGGGCCCTTGGCATACTCCCTCAGTCTACCAGAGACGCCCTAATCATACCTTTGATAAAACCAGGCAAAGAACCACATGACAAACAACTGTATCAACCTTTATCAATGCTCAATACGGACTATAAAATACTCAGTAGGATACTATCAACATGCCTGTTGCCACACATGAGTACGTTGATTCACGTGGATCAATCGGATTTATCCCAGGAAGAAGCACAGCACATAACAGACGGCACCTGTGCGCAAACTTGAGGGCCTGTGCAACCGGTAGGCAGGAAGCAGAGGTTCTAGCAGTTGACATTGAGAAGGCCTTTGATAGTCTGGAGGGGCCTTTGTTATATACCATGATGGACCAAATGGGCCTGGGCGAGGCGTATATTGCCTGGACCTGCTTGCCTTATACGAATCCAACAGCTAGAGTCCGTATAGGGCAAAACATATCCCCGGCTTTTAGCGTAGAGAGAGGAACCAGACAGGTGTGTCCCCTATCGCCCCTACTATTTGCACTAGCCCTGGAACTCCTACCATGCTGGGCCCGGGAGCAGCCAATATTCCGGGGATTAGAAATAGACCGAAGGGAGCACTGTATAGCATTACATGCAGATGACATGCTCCTTTTCCTCCAAAATGCCCGAAGAGACGTCCCGGGTGTATGGTATATGTTTCAGCAGTATGGGGCCCTTTCGGGGCTCCAGGTCAGCTGGAGCAAGTCCGGCCTCTTCCCTATATAGGCAGATGGCGAGCCCCCAGATGAACTAGGGCCTTTGCCCTGGCAACCTCGCTCTGTTACCTACCTGGGAGTACACATATATCACAAAACGACTGACCTACTGGAAGGCAACTTGGGAAAAGCCATAAGAGGCCTAGAGACAAGTATAGCATTTTGGTCTACGCAGATGCTCTCTGTGGCAGGGGAAGTGGCCTTACTTGAAATGGTGGCACTTCCAAGATTACACTATTGCTTCACGACACTACCCCTCTGGATACCAAGGGCATACTTTAGGAAATAGGTAAGATTATAATGGGATAAATATGGGGCAAGGCTCGCAGGTGAGTTGCTCTGGCAGTCCTACAAAGACCAACAACCGAGGGAGGAATGGTGGTCCCGGAGTTTGAGGCTTACTACTTAGCTGCCCAGCTGCAATGGCTGACACAATGGTTGATGGGACAGAGGACACTGGGGCACCACTCCCTATATTGACCCCTGACCTAACGGCTTTGAGTAGGGTGATATTATAGCTCCCAGACAAAGGTAGAGAATCAAGGCCTGAATTCCAAGTCCTCCAGCAGTGCTGGGCACGACACCTTAGGAAGCTGAACACGAGAACTCCGTATTCCCCAGATTTACTGATGGGGTTCTTAGCCGAACTTCCACACGGTGGGTCCTGGAGGGGTTTGCAGACCTGGGAGGAAGCGGGGCAACAGAGGTGGGCTCGCTCTATGGTAATGGAATCCTCCTTCCTTTTGAGGACTTTAGGGAACAAAATGAATTACCTAGGGGCCATTTCCTACTGCATAGAGCAGTAACAATCGCCATTAAGAGACACTGGCAAATGGGAGTAGAAGAACCAAGCCAATCCATTAGCTGTCAATACTTGGTGATATCATCAGTAAAGCATAAAGCAGTAACCTGCATTTACAAGAGATTACGCACAGAAATAATGAAACCGCTAGAGAGCCTGAAAACTAAATGGGAGGCAGACCTAGGCATGACAATTGGGGACAAGGACTGGGAGATTATTTAATATAACGCAACCAAAGCCACAAGAAAACGCCAGTTTTAAGTTGATTCATTTTTATATATTGCACAGAGCATTTATTATACCGGAAAAACTCAAAAGAGTATATCACATACAAACAGCTCAATGCAATCGCTGCAATGAAGTACATGCCACATTCATTCACATGCTTTGGGAATGTCCTCGACTGGGAGGTTTCTGGGAGGGCATCGCGCACACCCTATTGACAATCCTAGATAAAGAGGTCCCATGCTCAGCGAGCCGGTGCTTGTTGAGCTGGTTCCAATACACATCGAAAAACAAGATCACTAGCCACTTTCAAGACCTGGCATACATGATTGGAAAAAGAGAAATAGGCCAAAACTAAAAAAGCAAGTGGGGCCCGAGTTTAGACGCATGGAATTCCAAATTTACCAAATGGACGGAATATAAATCTGAGGTTAGAATCAGGGAAGCCAAGAGAGGCTGCAGTTCATTAAAGGGAGCACAGGCATTGGAGACCCTAATAGATGCCCTTAAAGACTAAGAATAATGAGCAGTGACTTCCACCGCCAGGACAGAACAGGAAAAGGTCCAAGCTGGAGAGAACATTGGTGTCGACTTAAATGAATAGGAACATCCCTCATTAGCCACCTGCACCCTAGTCCCAATAATAAAGCAGTCACACACACTGTGACTGACGCCAATAACTGGGCCCTACCAACCAGACATGCATGCAAAGCAATAGAGAAGCGATGATGTGACCGAGATGCACACACTAGGAGGTGGGGGCGGAGGGAGTGTTTTGAAAGTTAAAGAAATGTCATATCAATATAGTGAATACGCCAAGCGAAGAATCAAAAGGGACAATGCGCTATAAAATAATACAGATTGGAACAAGATATTAACCATAAAAGAAAGAATACTAACCAATACTGTAAATGCTTGTGATGCAAATACATAATGCTGTTCTAATGTTGTATGCATATATGAATAAGAAGATGTAATAAAAAATCTGTTTAAAAAAATGGAATTCTATCACATAGGTGCTCTGAATCCTGGGGCGCAGGAATATGGCCAGTGTGTGACCTGTGCTTTCACCTTCACCATATCTGCATGCACATGCATACTTCCTGAGGTAGGCTCCGTCTGGGTCCGCTAGTTTTCTAAACTTCTTCAGTAGAACCGAGTGCCGGTGAAGATTGGTGTTATGCCTTGTCTAAGAGATTCTTGATCAACTTCCAATAATGCCTGTTCTACACCGGCTAAGTTCGTTGCAGATGCTCTTAATGATTTCTGAATGTTTGGCAATTCATACTATGCAAATATAGGCCTTAAAGGCCTCCCATAGGGTGGCTTGTGTAGTTACTTTTCCTGCGTTGAGTGGAAAGTATTCAGTGATAGCGTCACGTAATTTAGAACGAGAAACAATATAAATTTATGTTAGATACAATGAAATGTCTCCCTTCCTGTCTATAAAACGGTTACGGCATGTAAAATGGACACTATTGTGAATCAGGGCACAAACCCCTCTAGAATAGGATCTATAGAAGGCAAAATAGCAGTTATCTCCCCGTGTGGATGTGTACATACAGGTGTTTCTGGGTGCTAGGTGAATCTCCTGAAGGAAAGCCGACTTGATACCATGGCGCGTCAGTTAGGAGAGTACCTGCTTGCCCTTCCTTGGGTTGCTAAGACCTCGAATGTTTAAAGCGATGCAGGTGAGGTCCAGCCCCTTCAGCTCCCTATGTGAAGGTCTCATGGATTAAGGCAGAACGGGATAGAGGTTGCAGTGCGTGCAGTGGAAATTACAAGTCATAACATAGCAACATGCAAACAGCCAAACATAAAACAAGCTCAACCAATTCAACCTAACCCCCTCCCACACCAGGCTAAGATATAACAAAATCACAAACACTGCAGTGTACACCTCGAAGGCTTGGCAACACCACAGTGGTCGGAGCCGTTCTTTAACATGGTACTGAACAGTAAAAAAGTATCAGGTGTTCGTGGGTATGGAAGTTAGGACCCCCACGTACAACACAAAAAGTAAAATCTGTGGGGGATAGGTTTGCTGTTAGTAGACCAGCATAGTTTCAGTGGAGCGCGATCCAACCAGTCACCACTCAATCTGTGGGGTTGCTGGAGGCCACCGTGGCAGAAGCGTTGGGAGTTTGGTCAGGAGTGGTGTGTCAAGAGGTGTTGTGTTCCTTGCTATAGCGTTTACAGAACACAGAAACATCTGCAGGTGTGGCGAAGATCCGGTGCTGGCCATTGACCCCCACTCGAAGACGGGCTGGCTAGAACATGCTGTATTTGAGTCCCTGATGCCGCAGAGTGTTTTTAACATCTGAATAATTCTGTCTCACCTCCTGCATGGCAAGAGTGAAGTCTGGAAACAGTGGTGGAGTGGAGCGCTGATATTGGAGTGGGCCCCAATCCCGGGCCAGTCGCAACGTTGCATCTCGGTATCTGTAATTCAGTATGTGAGCAATTACTGGGTGGGCAGTGCCCCGGGTGGATGACGTGGACTAAGGAATCTGTGCGCCTGCTCCACAACAAATGCATTAGAGAAATCGTGCCCGCTGAAAAGTTTGGTAACAAGATGCTTGATGAAGGGGCCAGGGTGCCCTATGTACGTGGACTTGGCTACTCACATTCTCCAGAGGTTCTTAATGGGGGATCTCGCCTCAAGGTCCTCATTTTTAGCCACTGTTGTTTTGAGCAGCCATTCCACTGTCTCTAGGTGTTTTATGACCATTGTGATGTTGTTCTCCATTTTGGAGATATGTCGTTCTGCCCCATCCAGCCGGAGAGCAAGGCTGTTTATTCATTCACCGAACCGGTCGAGCCTGCTCATGAGGATGTCAAACTGGGTGTCAGTAAATTTAAAGCCTGTGTGCAGTTCCACCATGATTGAAGCCACACCCTCCAAAGGGACCAACATGTTAATATTCTGCAGGTATTCTTCAGTGTCAGAAAGAGAATGCTGGTGCCTTGATCCCTTAGGTTAGTTGAGAGATTTTTCTGCTTGGTGTACGCGTGCACCATGGTGACTGCGCAGCAGGTAGACAGGTGTTGAGGTCTGCAATGTTCATCAGATAATGTTTTTCAGGGCACTCATGTCTGCAAGTGGAGCCGTAGCAGAGGCAGGATGGGGAGTAGCCTTACTGCCCTGCTCCATTTGGCCGAGAGAGGGGGATCAGGACATTCAGGATACACTGGATTGCAGATGGGCCCACAGCATTAGTAGAGTGGAATGCAGTCCTGTCATCTCCAACGTAATGCAGGAGAGGGGTGGATGCAAAGAGCAGACAAATGAGCCCTCGAGGGTTACAGGCCCACAGCAATTGTGATTTGCCCCCCCACTGCAAATAAGTGTGTCAGTGGAGGATTACGATGGCAGGGTGGAAGTGAGTTATCGAACTCACTGCGTGGTGTAAAGGTGTGCAGGCTTCTGTAGCATTGCAACAATGGAGATAGCTCTGCGGCAGTCAATGACAGTGCCCTGTCTCTGCTCCCTTGTGGCACTACCGTGTGGGAGGGCATACAGGACACCCTGCAGTATGGTGAGGGGTGCGTCCCCAAGCGCTGCCCCTGCTGCCTCTGACGGTCCACCACCAATCAGAAGTCAGATGCAGAAGGTTGATGCAGCAGTCAGCTGTGCCCAGCATCAGGGTCACCCAATTAGGCTTTCCGCAGCACCACGGTATCCAGCCGCCCTGGCTCGCAGCCACACAGTCACGGCTCAATCCTCCCTGTGAGCAGAGGCCCCTTCCATGAGGCAATGTCACCTCCTCAGACTACCAGAGTGCTGGAGCGTGAGGCCGCTGTCACTTATCTTGTCCCCCACGCAGCCACTCATCAGGGAAAAACCTGGCCTGCCGGACACGGAGGGTGTAGCGCCTCCAGTCACATAGTCGAAGCTCAGCCATGGAGGCGGTTAGTATAGGAACACCTAGTTTGTCTGGCTGGTGGCCCTGGAGCTTGACTGCCTTGCAGCCATCTTGGTCAAAGGCATTGCATGCCCCCATGTTAAAATGTTTGTTAAGAATTAAGATTTTTAGACACTGCACTTGCATTAGCTTGGTGCCTTTTCCTTCTTATCAGAAATAGGAAGTGTTGGCATGCCTGCTCATACCACCATTAGTGGCCATCTCAGCTACTCTTCCAACAAGCTCACTTATGGTTGGATGACTCATACTATGCAGCCCCCTGAGTCTCAATCTTCTCTCTGTTCACCCAAGGAACCATTGTACTGCAGCAGGCCTTTTACTTCAAAATCCTGCCCCTGACCTCACACCACTTAGTTCCTGCTAACAGGGACAACTCTAAAGATTTACCTGTTAAAGCTGATAAAAGGACTATCTTTGCATTCCAAAAGTGCAGTGGTGCTGTACATAGTTGTCTGTCATATAGCCAGTTCTTTTTACTGCAGGTAATAAACCTTAGACTGCAGTCTTGAGTGGTTATTTGTTACTGAGTATAGTTCTAATGCTTTTGTACTGCGTATTACCCAGGGCAGGGCCGAATTCTGTTTAATATTTATTCAGGCATTTTGTAAAGTGCTGGCTTTTGTCATGAGACCCGTTCGCAGCACTTCAGAAACTGGTTGAGAGTTGTGTGCACTGACAGTTGCCCGGCATCAGGGCATGTTGGATGATCTGGCTATGGTTTCATGAAGCCTGTAAGAGATGTATTAAGGACCTACTCCATATCTTGGTGTGTGTAGAAACCCCAAAGTCTTCTCTTCAAAGTTTGTGTGAAAGATGGCAGGTCACATCACTATCTCAATCCCTGAAAAGTGGGATGAAATAATTTTGGCTTTGTACTACCATTGTCACACTATCCTTGATCTTTAGTTTTCATGTGGCTTTGGTGATCAGCTTCACATTTCATGACCTGAGGATGAGTCCTAATATAGCGGGATACCAATTTCTTCAGGTAATCTGGGTCTTTCCTCCTATGAACTTTGTAGATCCTGCAAAACAGTTTGAACCTAACCTTTTTATCCTCTGTGAACCAGGGTCCGGTTCGGGAATGTGCTCCTACCTTTTAAAGAAATACATTCTCTAGCTGCTTGATTGTTTAGCCTCTGCCTCAGTGTATGTGGGAATGTCTTTGCATTTGTAAAGTGCAAACATAGGTAGGTGAGTGCTATGTGTCAATTAAGCAGTGATACATTTGACTTTCATAATAATATTACATATTTACATTTTCATTACATTTCTTACATGCTTACAGTTATAGACAGAGGCAGGTTAGGTGTGTTGCCCAGAACCCCCTTTGCAGTCAAGTAATGGACCTTGTATTAGAACCCAGGTCTCCAGATTCCAAGTTACAGTTTACCCACTAGTCCAGATTTCCTACCCCTAGATTATATAGAGCAATCAAGTAAAGACAAAATACAAGGGGCCTCATTTACAAGAATCTGACGTATTGGTTCCAATGTGTCAGATGTCTTGCACTGCCCTACGACCCCCTAACAACACCATGGATGTGCTGCATTTACAATGCAGCGCTCCATGGCACACGTTTTCACAGATGTGTCAGATATTCTGATGCATCTGTGGGGCTAAACTAAGGCATTGCTGGATTTGTATAAAAAAACTGATGCTACTCCAGCAATACGAGGAAGGGTCCCATAGAGAAAAGCCCTGCATCAGCTTACCGCTTGCTCTAGGCAGGCGTTTAAATTCTGATGCAGTGAAGTTGCAGAATGACACAGTGAAATGTTGTAAATTTCACTGCATCAGTTCTGTGTGTCTTTTCCGAGGGAACACCTACCTTGCATACATTATAACTGACACAGGTATAATGTGATGCAAGGCTTTACAAACTGATGCAGGATTAGTTAGTTTGTGACGCAGGATTAGTCAGGATTAGCAAATGTCCCAAGGAAACTACCTGCACAAGGACCCCTATCCGAGATTCACCCCAGTACACCTGGTGCAGAGGGAGGAAAACCCACGTGAGGCCATCTGCGAGGGAGTGCAGGATGACTCTGAACAGGCCCTGGAAGTCCAATGTAGGGTTTATTTACCTGGTGGTCATGGCAGCAGATAACATGACGGGCAGTGCAGGGTGGTTCTCCGTGATCCTTCCTCCACGACTGGCAGTGTGTGAGTCCTTCTCTCCTCATTCAGCGTGGTAGAGGGGCCTCACTGAGGTGGATTCCAATCCCCAGGGGAAAAGGGGTTCTGAGGGAGATGGTGCCTTGGGTCGGCACCTCTCCCCCTAGGCCCGGGGGGCACCAACATGGAGTCTCTTTGGAAGTTGTTCTGGGGGGATTAAAGCACTCGACAAGCTCTGAAGGCAGCAGTGCGTGCACCCTGCACGAAACGAGAATGAAGCACTTACCAAGCACCGATAAAGCCAAACAACTCAACTTGTGCTGGACATCAGTAAAGCATGCACCCCACTCTAAAGGAGAGTACAGGTGCTGCAGTCCTCATTAAACCACTCCTGACCCCCACAAAACTGTCATCAACAACCCTCCCCACACACTAATTCTGTTAGGCAGGAAGTAAAAGACTGAAGCGTTCTCCACGTGCACATTTCAGGAGAAGCCAAGGAGCAGGAAACAGTGCTGCACACAGGCTGGGCTCCTTGGGGACAATTTGAGGGGCACGAAGGGACCGGTAGGCCAGCACATTGCAGCAAGTAAGCTATATGGTGGGCCCTTCTGGCATCCTAGCAGTGTTGAGTGAACCCAAAGTCAGGAAGCAGCTCGAGGCAGGGAAACAAGCAGAAAACAATCCAGTAAGTCATTTATGCCACCCATCAATAGTAGGTAGCAGGGGAACAACAGAAAAGCAGTCTATATGTGTCCTTCCTGCAGTGCAGCAGTCCTTCCGACAGAGATTCAGTCCCAGTTCCAAAGGTGCTCTAAAGAATTTGGGGTCAGAGCCCCTGCACTTATACTACAAATATATTTGCTCAAGGGGTGACTTCAAAAGAACCCTTTCAAGTGTGACACAACCCCTTTCAACCCAGCCCTGGCTCCAGACATCAGTAGGGAGTAACTCAGCCCATTGTGTGAGGCAGAGACCCAGCCTATTGACATGTACGTGCTCCTGCCGCCCTCTCTCCCAACCAAGGAAGACTATCAGAATGTAAATGCCTCTTTTGTCACACCCACCCCGTCATTTTTTGTGACTGTCTGGAAAGTGTGCAAAAGTGTAGCTGTCACTCTCCCTAGGCGTAGTCAGGCTGCAAAACAAGAGTTATAAGCACAAAGAAATTCCCACTTTCTAAAAGTGGCATTTCTAAAATAGTAATGCAAAACCCAACTCCATCAGTAAGCAGTGTTTCTCATTACCTGTACAAACATACCAAATAGGCCCACACTTCTCCTTTCAGATCAGAAATTATCACTTAAAAATATATAAGGGAATTCACAATGCTTATTTAGGAAAGAAGCAGCCCTCACACTAGTGTAAAATGAAATAGGCTGTTTGTCACTACTAGGACATTTAAAACATAAAAGTATGTGTCCTATCTTTTACATACACAGCAACCTGTCCTTTGGACATCCATCCTAGGACCTACCTTGGGGGTGACCTAGGTTTAGTAAAAGGGGAGTTTAGGCCTTGGCAAGTAGTTTGAAATGCCAGATGAATGTTTCAGTAAACTGCAAATGCAGGCTCTCCAGTGGCAGGCCTGAGACAGGTTTGGTAGGCTACTTCTGTGGTTGGCGCAATCAGCGCTGCAGGCTCACTAGTAGCATTTCATTTATAGGCCCTAGGTATATGGTATACCACTTTTCAAGGGACTTTTAGTTAAATTAAATATGCCAAACAGGTGTAAGCCAATCATACCAAGTTTTAGGGGAGAGATAACATGCACTTTAGTTCGGATTAGCAGTGATAAAGCACTCAGAGTCCTGAAGCCAACAAAAATAGGGTCAGACAAATAGGAGGAGAAAGGCAAAATGTTTGGGGATAACCCTGTAGAAAGGGCCATTTTCAGCAGTAGTCATGCTTATAATATTGGAGGTGATGCTAGTTCCTCCTGGTCTAGTGCCTGGGTTGACTATACATATTTCATTTGCACCCACTATTGACACAATACCAAAGCTGACCTCTGCACATAGTTTCAGAACACTCAAGGTGTAAATGGTCTGCCCATGTACACACTGGAGGTAATCATACCGGCATATAGTGTACTGGGCTGCTGTTCTGGTGGTCTGCGCACAGGTTGTGGAGCAGGTAAGGGCAATGACGGCATACAGTATAACACAGGATGGTGTTTGGGCCTCTGGCTGTTGTTCCTCTCCATAGACGTGATAGTCCTTTTCTGGTACTGTTACTGGAGTTCTTCCCAGAAAGCAAGTCAACCCCACAATGATTACTAGGCAGCTTGACTATGCCTGTCGGTTGTTTTCTTTGTTGTCACCATTTAAAACAGCAGGAAGTTGTGGTGCATTTCATCATGTCTGCTTCAGTTTACATATCTGAGCAATAAAGTTTTACTTTCTAGAATTTGTCCCTGCATTCTGGTGTATGCATTCTAGTTCATATTTTCAATGATTCCCCTCTGGGTTCAGCTATCCCTCAACTACCAATATCCACCTTGCTGCTTTTGACTAGTCAATAATGCAGTCCGAAAGTAATGTTTTTGCCATATGAGATCAATCTAAAGATCTAGTGCCAACTCTGCGACTTGGAATCCAGTACCTACAAGGCTGAGACATTGCATTGGGAATTATCAGTCTAATGGTCTACCAACAAGGAGATGGTTTATGTTTCATAGGATTTTGTTACATATTTCTTTTGGCACAACTCTTCATGGAGAATCACTCTTTCATCCATGTTAGTGTTGGGAGAGACAGTGGGGCTTTTCTTATGAGTTGCCCTACAGAAAAGTAAATAATCAAAGCTTATATTCAGCTTCCGATCAGATACTTATTAAGTCTACTGACATCCAGGTCCACCCAGACATTTCTAGCTTCCTCCTCAGATGATAAATTATATCTAACTGTGACACAACTGGTAGGAAGTGTATTTGTATCTCTACTACCTTCATGGCTAACTAGGAAAACTCCAAACTCTCACCGCTCTGAACTAGTCGTACCTGTAACTAGACACAATATATGAACACTGCTCACTCCTATATTTGCAGTGGGAGGAAAAGCCTTACCTTTAGAAGTTACAACCCTCTATGCCCAGAGGACACGGGTATACATGTATACAAATCTAAACAATATGTCACCTAGGACTTGATAGAGCGGAACGTGGTAACAAATTTACCTACGTTTGGACGCTCTTTAGGCCGATGAATCTTTTGACTAAGTGGGAACTCTCTGTACTCTCATATCGATCAGTCGCATCAAATCAATAATCAATAACGAACATAAGCAACACCTTGAACAACATAACACTTCACAATTAATCCAGAATACATTTCGGCGAAACCCTGACCTTTCAGTCAGAAATAACCACACCAGTTTATTGCAAAGTTAGTGAATTTATTTCCCTATATTAACAAAGCTAGCACAATGTAAATGTGTCTCAACACCAAATGATAAACATAAATGAACATTAATAGCTGTCCATAACGTCGAAACAAGTGTAATCTATGTAGCATTTGAATCACAAGGCATTCGATAATGGCAATGCAAAGCACTAATACGATAATCTGTAATGAACTAATGGCATACATTTAGTCAGCATAACAAGATCTCAAATTGCATCGTACGACATATGGAATCCTCGTCTAACCTCAAATTAGCATCGGCATGTGGGACTTCATGCAAAAACAATTTAGCAACATTAATTTAGAAAACTCCTAACTAGGGCTCTTACCAAAATCAGCAGTTGGTTACCTAAAAGGAACACAATGCAATTTTACAATTTCCTTTCATATTTACCAATTACAATCAGCATACAAGGAAGTCTTCGTCTCACAGGTACCGTTCTTCGGTCATCATGGGTACCGTTTCTCGATCAGCATGGGACGGGACAAAGGGGCAGGGGTGAACGGGACAATTGCCTCACGGCGGCAAGGTAAAACTACTACTTCATGCAAAGGGACAAATCAAAGTTAAAGTCTCTAGGGCAAGAATCATTAAAGTCTCTTTCTCTCGACTAGAGAAAGCATCAAAGTCTCTCAAAATGGCGTCGCAGCGAAGTGGGCCATAATAGCTACGAAGTCTGCAAAATGGCGGGATGTCCAAAAATGGAGAGAGCTTTCCTCTCGTGCACCTGGGTTTTATAGACAACAGTTCGAATCCAGTAGGGTCTCCATTGGAGGGTTCATAGGTTAGCTTCAAATTGTCCAATCAAAAACGACAGTTCTCAAGCTTTTACTTAAGCATACATTATCCTTGGAGATGGGTACGCAAATTGCAACATTGTTTCCCAATTAGCTTACTTTCAGAGCCTCCATTGTCCGCACCTGCAAGTCGACCTTGAATTAAAGAGAAAATATGCCATGCTGGCACGAAACTTTAAGATAAGCATGTGAACAGTTTCTGTGGAAAAGTACAGCTTCAAGCTAAAATGCACGTTTAATAGCACAGTGGAAAAATACGAGCATCTAAACCGTGAGACCGGGCAACTAGGCCAAAGCCTCCGCTAAAGTAATGCTAAGCTTAAAACATTTCGAATAGGCAAATCGTAGCACACGTTTATGATTATGTCGGATTAGTGCAATTCTAATACACCACGTTATATAAAGCACGCGTATAAATGATGGCAAACTACTCTGAGGGCACATTTTGTCCCCGTACAATCTTTACTAATTCGGTTAAAGTCACACATGATTATTTCAGCACTACGTTTAAGCGTTAATAAATCAAAACCTTCATTTTCTGCTTCATCAGACTCATTCCAAAAGAAAGAAGGAACCATCTTCCTTGAGTTAGAGGGCTCTATTTTATGTTAACATAATTCCAATTCAACTTGATGATGAGAATACATTACCTCAAAACATTAGTATAGAAAAGACAGTGCCGGACAAAATAAGAAATTCCATCATACATGTATTATATTCATACATATACAATCTGGTGCAAAATATGTGAACAAAGTGCAGATGAAGCAAGACTCACGAGATTATCATATTAATAACAAATAATACACAAAGGCACTGTACACTGTCAGAAGGTTGTGTAGTGTCGTTAGCTCAGAGAAACAGAGGAAGTTTCAGTTGATTCAGCATCCCTTCTTGTAATTTGTGGAGCTCAACCTTTTGGGGAGGGGGTTGTCAATGATTCAATACCAAATTATCATAGGGTCTCCTCAGGACTTTGTCATCCAGCTACCACACTTGGACACCTAAAAACAAAGAGCAGAAAAACCTAAGCAGCCACTCTGTGAGAAACAAGAAGCAAGCACCTCCTCTGCAGTTACTTACCATATCACATGGGTTTGATAGCAACAACCATCTATCTTCATGTATGCTGCAACAAACAGAATCAAAAGTAAAAACGAATCCAATAGACATGCACCTAACAACCAACATCTGTATTGTGATCCAAAGTATCTCATTCACAGGGATCCACCCGGATAGCTACTAAAAAAATGATAATGAAAATAAATTCAAACTAATAACCAATGCATAACAAAACAGGGACAGTCAGTGTTTCAATGAAAGTGCTTATTGCCAGGCTAATCTGTGACCAGTGATTACAAACAAGGTCAAAACTCACATCTCAAGAAGTTCACAATGCTGCCACAATCTTTTAAACACAATTTCTGTCGGTCCCTAAATAATTGAGGCAGGCAACATGACTGTGGGCAAGGAGAGAAAAGGAGTTGGTTACCTCGAGCACTGATTACAAAGAAGGTCAAAAGTCACAGCTCAAGAAGTCCACAATGATGCCTCAACCTATTAAGTACAATATCTGAGGGTCCATAAATAATTAAGGCATGTAACATTGCTGCGGGAAAGGAGACAAAAGGGGTGAGCTACTATCCTTATAGTGTGTTAAAATCATCTACAGCACTGAAAGTCCTCCCCTAAAACACATGTCTGCTCACAGAACTCCGTTCTCCTCGCTGCACTGTGCTTCTTCACTTGCTGATACAGAACGAAGACATGGCAGGTGCTGCCTCATGATCTGTGTTCGAGACAGGCTGAACACTAAAGCACTGACCTACTGACTGCCATATTAGAGGTACAACAGCACATAGATGTGAAGGAACAGCTTACTAGAGACCTAAAATACCAGTAATCTCTTCCGAACCAAAACATAGCATCAAGCATATGTGGTGCGTGGAAAACATCCTTCAGTAGGCCCACACAAGTTCAAATTACATTCAAACTTAGGCCAGGTATTACCTCAGAACCATACTACCCACAAAGTAGGATAAACATTCTGACATACCAGGGGCAAACGGTGCGTGTTGTCAAATCCGAAATCATATACTCCCACAATCTTGGGAATTTAAGATAATCAATACATATCAATTCAAGAATAAAATTCCACCTAGTGAAAAATAAAAGATTCAACATCCGAACTTCGAGAACAGGTGCAAAAACTGTGCAACACAGACAACTCAAGTAATATAAAAAATGGAGAACGAACCAACCTAATCCTCACCAGCCAGTGGATCTCTGGAAAAAACGCGGGTGTCCTCACAGTTATATAAATGTCCCCCCAAAAAAGTAATTAGTAACAAATGTTTCATCAAAAGTTAGTTATCATAGATCGGGGAGGGGATTCAAACATAAGATGTGACGAGAGTCAAAATATCACTGTGGCAGTCATATAGTAAGACACACATATCAATTCTGTAATTGATGAACCAAGTCTCATAACGACACCAAGATGACTGACAATCTATCTTTCAGAAATCCTGTCTTTCAGAAATTCAGCAGTGACAATCTCTGCATGTCACTGATGTCATTCAAACCCTTTGTAGTGCTGGCCAAAAGGTCCATCCATTTTCACTCTCGTATATCAAAATGGTTTTGAGATGTCCACTCCTCTCCTTGCCAGGGAAACTACTTCCAATGCCTGCTACTAGCTTGTATCTGCTGCATGGCCATGCAGAATGAAGTGACGAAACAGAGCAGCACCTTCAGTTTGTCATGTTATACAGCTTCTGTGTTGTGAAATCTGTTGTTTAACCATTTGTGTTGTCTGACCCACATACAATTTCATACAGGGACATTTGATCACATATATGACATTACAGGTATTGCAATGCTGCATGTATTGAAAATGAAGGTAAATTAAATACCCTGTCATTGGTTGTGAGATTGTTTGGTGTCAGCAAGACATTACAGACTGTGCACCCTGATGAAGCAGAAAATGAAGGTTTTGATTTATTAACGCTTAAACGTAGTGCTGAAATAATCATGTGTGACTTTAACCGAATTAATAAAGATTGTACGGGGACAAAATGTGCCCTCAGAGTAGTTTGCCATCATTTATACGCGTGCTTTATATAACGTGGTGTATTAGAATTGCACTAATCCGACATAATCATAAACGTGTGCTACGATTTGCTTGTTTGAAATGTTTTAGCTTAGCATTACTTTAGCAGAGGCTTTGGCCTAGTTGCCTGATCTCACGGTTTAGATGCTCGTATTTTTCCACTGTGCTATTAAACGTGTATTCTTGCTTGAAGCTGTACTTTTCCACAGAAACTGTTCACATGCTTATCTTAAAGTTAGTGCCAGCCTGGCATATTTTCTCTTTAATTCAAGGTCGACTTGCAGGTGCGGACAATGGAGGCTCTGAGAGTAAGCTAATTGGGAAACAATGTTGCGATCTGCGTACCCATCTCCAAGGATAATGTATGCTTAAGTAAAAGCTTGAGAACTGTCGTTTTTGATTGGTCAATTTGAAGCTAACCTATGAACCCTCCAATGGAGACCCTACTGGACTTGAACTGTTGTCTATAAAACCAAGGTGCACAAGAGGAATCTCGCTCTGTCATCGGACATCCTGCCATTTTGACTTCGTAGCTATTATGGCCCACTTTGCTGCGACGCCATTTTGAGAGACTTCGATTCTTTCTCTAATCGAGAGAAGGAGACTTTTAATGATTCTTGCCCTAGAGACTGTAACTTTGATTTGATCCCTTTGCATGAAGTAATAGTTTTACCTTGCCGCCGTGAGGCATTTGCCCCGTTCACCCCTGCCCCTTTGTCCCGTCCCCTGCTGATCGAGAAACGGTACCCATGATGACCGAAGGACGGTACCTGTGAGACGAAGACTTCCTTGTATGCTGATCGTAATTGGTAAATATGAAAAGAAATTGTAAAATTGCATTGTGTTCCTTTTAGGTAACCAACTGCTGATTTTGGTAAGAGCCCTAGTTAGGAGTTTTCTAAATTAATGTTGCTAAATTGTTTTTGCATGAAGTCCCACATGCCGATGCTAATTTGAGGTTAGACGAGGTTTTCATCTGTCGCACGATGCAATTTGAGATCTTGTTATGCTGACTAAATGTATGCCATTAGTTCATTACAGATTATCGTATTAGTGCTTTGCATTGCCATTATCGAATGCCTTGTGATTCAGATGCTTCATAGATTACACTTGTTTCGACGTTATGGACAGCTATTAATGTTCATATATGTTTATCATTTGGTGTTGAGAAATATTTATATTGTGCTAGCTTTGTTAATATAGGGAATAAATGCACCAACTTCGCAATAAACTGGTGTGGTTATTCCTGACTGAAAGGTCAGGGTTCGCCGAAATGTATTCTGGATTAATTGTAAAGTGTTATGTTGTTCAAGGTGTTGCTTATGTTCGTTATTGATTATTGATTTTGATGAGATTGATCGATTAAGAGTACAGAGAGTTCCCACTAAGTCAAAAGATTGATCGGCCTAAAGAGCGTCCGGATGTAGTAAATTTATTACCACGTTCCGCTCTATCAGTAGATGGTAGCAGAGGACGGTTACGTCTTTTGGGACCCTGTACTATTAAAGTACATGGTGTTGAATTAACGGTTACGCATTTTGAGACCCCATTCGAGAGGTTGAATTAGATTTTCTTGGGTAGAACGGATTGACAAGATGATGATGGGCTAGGTCCACCGCGACTTTCCCGGGATCTCGGAGCTTGCGAATGGAGAGAACGGAGGTGTGGAATCAGCGCTGGCGGTACTAGTGATGGTATGAGAGAAGTTAGGATTTTGCGCTTGCACAGCTTATTGCCGCAGGGTGTGTGAAAAGGTTGCGAGGATTTTCTTTTAAGGATAGCGGAGGTGCGACTCCGAGTGTAGAAGTAGAGAAGTCGTCGAACTTCATAGAGTTAGCGGAGGTGCGGCTCCGAGTGTGAGAGTAGGGAAGTCGTCGAACTTCATGTGCGTGTGGCGCTTTGTGCATAAAAAGGTCCACGTGGTTGTTGTTGTTGAGACGGGCCCTGCGAGGTCAAGAGACTCCGGAGTATGTTGATCCATGTTGTGGTCTGGGCGGTTTAGTAGGTTGATCGGGCGTGGTCAACGAGTTGGTACGTGCGTTAGGGAGTGAAAGAAACTTCGACTTCGGGCTTTGACGAGATTCTAAGTGCACTAGAACAGATCATTGACAAGTTGAGAGTAGGTCTGCGGGTCAGATTTGCTTGCGAATGTGGGGACTGAGAAAGACGGAATAGCGGCCGAGGCTGGTGAAAGAGATCGAATAGTGGCCGAGGCTGGTGAAAAGTCCCTAAGGTCCTGAAGCGATTATGTTACCCTTCCTGTAGTAAACCGACAGATCTGTTTTATTTTTTGGTAGCTCGCAATATATGCAAGAAGTTGTTACGAGAGGAGGTGAGTGAAGGAAGACTAGCCGCGAGGCTTTGTCAGCCGCAGTGTGTATGAGTGTGACGTCACTAAGAGCCGCGCTGGGATAGGTTGGTTGCAGAGAAGGGTCGCGCACGGATTGGACGCAGTCCGTGGGACTCGATTGGAAGGGGAAAGGCAGGTGAAGAGTATTCCGGGAATTAAAGTCACCTATCGATTAAACATTTTTGTGGAATAAAAGTTATCTATCGATAAAAGTTTTGTGGAATTAAAGTCAAATACAGGTTATAAACTTGGTTAAATAAAAGACGAGAAAATGAAATTCCTTAAAGCATTCAGGAGCGCGATGAAGGGGGAGTCTTACATTAAAGCGAGCGTAGGAGAGGAGACGCCGCCCGAAGGTACACCAGCTTACATTGTAATGGAAGAAAAGGGGGTAGCTCCGTGTCTTTGGCTAAAGCAATGGCACCAGTTGACAGAGAAACATGGGAGCGTAGCGTTCCCGATATATGGGACATTCAATATAAAGATTTTAGAAAATTTGAGATTCACGATGTACGACATGAAGGTGCCTCCAAGGCCAGCACAGTTCGAGGCTCTAGCAATTTGGGAACTGATGGCCAGACAGCAACAGCAAAAGAAGTTCGAGACCAGAATGAGGAAGGTAGAAAAGACACTAGCGGATGCTAGATGGGATAATGCACAGAAGGTGTGGAGGTCAGATGTATTGCAGGGGATAAAATTGTTTCCAGCAATTACTAAGGAAGGAGAAGAGACAGGTAAGAAAGCCACCTGTAAGACGGACAGAAAGTGTTCCAAGGATAGAGAGGATGAGGAAAAGTTGAGAAGAGAAGAGGAGTTAGAGGATGAGGAGTTGATAATGCAATTGCTGAACGACCGTCCACCGCCCTATGCAGAGAATGGACAAGGTCCAAGTACCAGTTCTGCCCCTCCAGCACCGGTACAGAGCAATGAAACCCAGAGTTCAGGAGCATCATCGGGATCTAAGGACCCGAGTCTGCTGTTCACCCCGCAGATACCGCAGGTTAGGAGAATATATCCAGATGTGCCCGTGTTGAAACCAGCAGAAAATTATCAGCCGCAGATGCCAGGGTACTACAACAGTGACAACAGTGCAGGAATGATTCTAGAACAAACCGTAAGGGGAGTACAGAATGGATACAACCCAACAATGGCACAAGCTGAATCAACTCAGTTTTTGATGCCTCAAAAGCAGATGCAGGGAGGAAACGCACATGCTCAAATGACGGGGAGCCAGATGGGCATGCCGGCAAATGATGACCCATGGTGTGGGAATGAACATGCCTCAGAACATGGGGAATGGACAGAACCCAGATGCGATATCGTTACCCATTACTGTAGGTCCAGTGGTACCTCTGTATAGTCAGCCTAATCCGGGTCTGAACAGTCAGGGATCAATGCTGCAGAATGGGACAGAAAGAAGGTGCATAGAAAACACTCCAGGGATAACTCCGATAGCGGCTCAGCCAACTGGGTCTGGGTCCTTGATGGAGTTTAGTCCCGTATGTGCGCAGTCAACACTGGTGAGGTCGAGCCCCCCACTGATAATACCTCTCACATCGAACACTGAAAAGCTGCCACAGCCATCGATGGCAGTTGATGTGAACGCTACCCTGATGGGGGTGAATGCGCAACAGTTGACACAGTGGTTCAACAGTCTGAATTCCACACAAAGTCCAGCTAGTGGGAAAGGAGAAGACTACATGAATAGGGTCAGGTTGAACATTGAAGCACAAGAATTGGTGGAAGGGACTATGGGTGTGAACAGGTTAGAGTCCTACACGGAAGAAGAGCTGAGGTATCTATGTCCCAGGATTACGAAGGAAGTGAACAAGATACATAAGAGCTTGCAAGAAGCAGCTGACAGAAACGGGGTTGACATAGACAAGACGAAGCACTTGAGCAGGAGCTACAGGTTAGATTTTGGGACCACAGATTTTGAACACATGAGGTCAGCAGGCATGAAGACACACCTTAAAGAATTGCTGCAGAGTGCACAAGTGTGGAGATGCTTAGACAAATGGGAAAGCAGGTGGGTAAAGAGGAAGGATAAGAGGAGGGACAGTGCTACAGAACACAATGAGAAAAGACCGCAGAGTAGTGATACAGTAACCATGTTACCAATGAGGGAGACAGCAGGGGGAAAATTAGTACATGTACCATGGCACAGAAGCGACATTCAGTCCTTTACGGATGATTTTCCCAAACTAAGAGAGAAGCCGATTGAATGGTATCAGCAGACTGATAGGTTTGTGAAGCTTGCAAAATGTCTCTGGGAAGACCTGAATACTCTCTTTGAGATTGTGGTTCCGGCAGATTTGTGGGAGGATTGCAAAAGGGCTGTAGGTTGGCCGACAAGTGAACCAGAGAGGAACAGGGAGACAGGTGCACCATCACCTTTGGTGATGAGCTTGTACTATAAGGTGATTGAGCATTTGAAAACGAAGGTACCCGCGAAAAACGTGGATTGGCAGAAGATTGACCGAACTGCCCAAGAGACTAAAGAATCAATTCATAGTTACTATGAGAGGTTGTTGAAGGCGTTCAAGAATTACAGTGGCACGGAAACAATTGAGGCGAAGGACATGCTTCATTTTGTCTTCAGATTTGTGGAAGGACTGAGGCCAGAAATAAGCCAAATGATAAAGTCGCATTTGATTTGTTGGCAGTCTAAACCGATCGATGAGGTCTTGACTTATGCGAAATACTGTAGTGACGAAATTGAAGTGAAACAGAAAAGGCTGAAAGAGAAGGTGATGATGATGCAGCTTAAGGCAGCTCAAACAGGTTTCCAAGGTTTGCAAGGTCTGCAAGGTTTGCAAGGGATGCAAGGGTTCCAACAGCAGGTACCGCAACAGCCGTTACAGTTGCAGGGAAACATGGCGTTTCAGCCACAGGCCAGAGGCAGAGGTCGAGGAGGTTTTGTGAATAATGGTCCGGATTTGAACACTGTCGTGACGGGTGTACAGGCAATGAAGAAGGTGATGCCGTGTCACGTGTGCGGAATCGTCGGTCATTGGAAACGCGAGTGCCCGATGGTGGTGCAGGAAGGTGTAGGTGCAGGTGCAGGTGCAGGTGTAGGTGTTGGTCAGCAAAACAATGATGTCAATGCATTTCAGACAATGAGAGGACCGAAAATGAGGGGTCCAAACGCAAATTTTCAGACTGTAAATCAATTGCAGGGATTGCAACCTATGCAGCCGGAGCAGATGCAGATGCCTCGTATGCAGATGACGCAAATGCAGCCGATGCAACAGCAGTTACCTATGGTACCTAATCAGCAAATGCAAATACCATTGGCACCAATGAGTCAGCAGCAAGTGATGGTTCCTCCACAGGTAACGGGTCAGGTAATGAGTACAAATGGCACCGTACAACAGTTCCCATTACACAGTGAGAGTGGAATAAACAACGTATGGGAGAGTGAAAGTTCAGGAGAAGAAGGAGATTGTGTGCTTGCGGCATCCTTGGAGGTTGATCAAAGGGGCCCGTACATAGAGGGAAGAGTAATGGGTCATCGTGTTTCATTCTTGGTTGACACGGGAGCCACACGTTCAACAGTTAAGAGCAGCGAAGTTCCAAATTTGCCTCTCTCAGGGAGGACAGTTCAAGTGGTGGGAGTAGCAAACAGACATCTGACGAACCCGATAACAGATCCGGTTCCAGTCAGCATCGGTAACTATCAAGGGGTACATCAGTTTGTGGTGTGTGACTCAAGCCCGATAGCACTGTTAGGGAGAGATCTATTGTGTAAATTGGGTTGTTCGATAATGTGTTCAAACGAAGGAATAACAATAGAAACGAGCAATGATGGGGAAGAAGAGGACAGTGTGGAGGGGGATGAAATGGAAACAGTTGACGAAGAGTATCCTCTGATTTGTCTCTTCCCAATGATAACTGAAGAAGATATCCCAGCAGAATTACGGGAAACAGTCAGAAAGGAAGTGTGGGACATGACAGGGAAAGAGGTGGGATTGATGAAAGGAGTGGAACCAGTAAAAGTGATGGTAAAACCCAATGCGATCTTTCCCCAGACCCCACAATACCACATGCCTCAAGACACCCTCATGAAAGTTACCCAACTCATTGACGAATTTGTAAAGCAGGGGGTACTGAAAGAAGTGCTAAGTAGTCCATGTAATTCACCAATAATGGGACTAATAAAGCCAAGTGGAAAGGTCCGACTCGTGCAGGATTTGAGGAAAATAAATGACATCATAATAAAGTGCTGCCCTGTCGTACCGAATCCAGCTGTGATAATGTTTCAAGTCCCTTGCGATGCTGAATGGTTCTCAGTCATCGACTTGTCACAGGCATTCTTTTCTGTGCCTCTTCATGAGGACAGCCAATTCCTCTTTTGTTTCAAATTCCTAGACAGAGTATACAGTTGGTGTCGAATTCCTCAAGGGTTTTCTGAGTCACCGTCAATTTTCAATCAGATTCTAAAGAAAGATCTGGAAGAACTAGAACTGCCATTCGAGTCAACCCTAGTACAGTACATTGATGACTTACTGGTTGCATCAAAGACAGAAAGTGGCTGCACAGCCGATACCATTGCTATGTTGAACCATTTGGGAAGGAACGGACATAAGGTGTCTCCTTCCAAATTACAGTTCTGTCAGAAGAAAGTGAAATACTTGGGTCACCAAATAGAGAAAGGGTCACGGAGAATAATGAAGGAAAGAATTACAAGTATACTTCAAATGAGTCCACCAAAGACAAGGAAGGAGGTGAGGAAATTTTTGGGAATGGTGGGATATTGTCGCCAGTGGATACCCAACTTCTCGTCTCTAGCGAAGCCCCTACTGAAATTGACCCAGAAGGATGCCTTGGATGAAATTGAGCTGAAAGGAGATGAGATGGATGCTTTTGTTGAACTAAAGGAATGTATGTGTAGGGCTCCAGCTTTAGGTATGCCTGATTACACGAAGCCTTTCACATTGTTTTGCCATGAACGTGATGCATGTTCTTTGTCTGTCTTGACCCAAGCCCATGGTGGCGTAAACAGACCAGTAGCGTATTTTTCAGCTACTTTGGACCCGGTTGCAGCAGCACTCCCAGGGTGTTTGCGCGCCGTAGCAGCAGTTGGTATCAGCCTCACTCAGAGTGAAGGAATAGTGATGGGACACCCAGTAACAGTCATGGTCCCTAACTCAGTTGAGATACTTTTGACCCGCTCCCGAACACAACACATGACTGGAGCAAGACTCACAAGGTATGAAACGATAATTTTGGGCTCACCGAATGTGCAGCTGAAAAGGTGCACTACGTTGAATCCAGCTACCTTGCTTCCTGGAGAAAATGCTGAAATTGAGAACGCTGAAGACGTCGAGCATGACTGCCTTCAGGTGACTGAATTTTGCACAAAACCTCGACCGGACATCAAGGATACCAAGCTTGATGTAAATGACCAAATTCTTTTTGTTGATGGTTCATGTCTAAGAGACGGGATGGGGATTTTGAAAGCAGGATATGCTGTATGTACTGTAACAGGGGTCTTGGAAGCGGGATGGCTTCAAGGAGTCTATTCTGCACAAGTAGCAGAACTTGTAGCCCTTACCAGAGCATGTCAACTGTCTGCATTGATGAGAGTCACCATTTACACTGATAGTCAATACGGGTTTGGGATTGTGCATGACTTTGGACAATTATGGTCGCAGAGAGGTTTCCTGACTTCTTCAGGATCCCCAGTAAAGAACGGGGAGAGAATAAGGGAATTGTTACATGCCATTCAAGTGCCAGCCGAAGTTGCAGTGGTAAAGTGCAGTGCTCACACGAAAGGACAGGACATTGGGGGTTATTCTAACTTTGGAGGAGTGTTAATCCGTCCCAAAAGTGACGGTAAAGTGACGGATATACCACCAGCCGTATTACGAGTTCCATAGGATATAATGGACTCGTAATACGGCTGGTGGTAAATCCGTCACTTTTCCGTCACTTTTGGGACGGATTAACACCTCCTCCAAAGTTAGAATAACCCCCTATGTGTCTCTGGGAAATGCATATGCGGATCAAGTCGCAAGATTTTGTGCCTTGAACTGTATATTACTAAGGGATGATTGGAATACGATAAATGAACCAGAACTCGAACCAGCCGAAGCATTTGCCTTGAAGGTTGTAGATACAATAGAGGAACTGAAAGCACTACAGAATAATGTCAGGGAGGATGAAAGAGATTCCTGGGTCAAATCACAGTGCATAAAGAGACAAGATGAGTTATGGGTTTCACATGAGGGAAAATTTGTTTTGCCAAATAGTCTCTTATCACAGCTTGCGCGGTTCTATCATGGGCAAGCTCACCTAGGGAGAGATGCCATGATAAGATTGTTCAAAACTGATTGGTTTAACCCCAGATTTCGCCAAGCTGCAGAAGCAGTTTGCCATCGATGTGTCACTTGCCAGCAGATGAACCCAGGAAAGGGAACAGTTGTGAGTGCGAGTCACATTGGTAGGGCAAGCGGTCCTTTTGGCCGCATGCAGATGGACTTCATTGAGATGCCTGTGCATGGGGGTCTGAAATATGTGCTGGTGATTGTGTGCATTTTTAGTCACTGGATTGAGGCATACCCTACACGTAGAAACGACAGCCTTACAGTTGCCAAGCTATTGTTGAGGGAGTTGATACCACGTTTCGGATTCCCGATCTCTTTAGAATCAGATAGGGGAAGTCACTTCAACAATGAGGTGATGAAGTTACTTTGCGAAGCACTGAACATTGAGCAAAAGCTACACTGTAGCTATCGCCCTGAAGCATCAGGACTGGTGGAGCAGATGAATGGTACGCTGAAATCGAGAATGGCAAAAATATGTGCATCGACAAATTTGAAATGGCCAGACGCATTGCCCTTAGTGCTAATGTCAATGAGAAACACTCCCGATAGAAAGACTGGATTGTCTCCGCATGAAATTCTCATGGGCAGGGCTATGAGACTTCCTGCAGTTCCCGCAAACATGCTTTTGAATATTACAGATGATATGGTGTTAGACTACTGCAAAGGACTGGCTGACGTGGTTCGCTCTTTCTCTCACCAGGTGGAAGCGACCACCTTGCCACCGATCCAAGGTCCAGGACACGCACTGAAAGCAGGTGACTGGGTTGTGGTAAAGAAGCACGTGAGAAAATCGTGTCTGGAACCCCGTTGGAAAGGCCCTTTCCAAGTGATCCTGACGACAACTACCGCTGTGAAGTGTGCGGGGGTTCCCAACTGGATTCACGCCAGCCACACAAAGAAGGTGTTGTGTCCAACAGATGAGGAAGTTGAAGCGCTGAAAGTACCAGTGCCTGATAAAGCAGTGCCGAGTGCTGAGACAGAACAAAAGCGAACTGAAAGCGAACAGGCAGGAGCAGTAGAAAAAGAGATATTCTCTGACAACGAAGACACCAACTCACTTGGGGAAGGCCAAGGAGAAAGTTCAGACAGCGACGAAGAAGCTGCAGGTAACAAAGAGCCTGAAGCAGCTGAGGGTAGCAAAAAGCCTGAAGCAGCTGAAGGTGACAAAGAACCTGAAGCAGCTGAAAGTGATAAAGAGCCTGAAGAAAGTAACGGTGACGAAGGGCTCGAGAAAGGTGAAAAGGCAGGAGAGCCTGATCAGAGGAGGGCTTTCCCAGAAGCAGACGATACAGAAAAAGGAAAAGAGAACGTGATTGATTCCCCAGAAGGAGAGAACGAGGCAGAACAGAACGAAGGAGTTCGAGCCTCTACAGAAAAGATCGCAGGTCCATCAAATGGACATGGTGCAAAGAGAAGACTAAGGCCCTCATTCTGACCCTGGCGGTCTTTGACCGCCAGGGCGGAGGACCGCGGGAGCACCGCCGACAAGCCGGCGGTGCTTCAATGGGGATTCCGACCGCGGCGGTAAAGCCGCGGTCGGACCGGCACCACTGGCGGGGTCCCGCCAGTGTACCGCGGCCCCATTGAATCCTCCGCGGCGGCGCAGCTTGCTGCACCGCCGCGGGGATTCTGACCCCCCCTACCGCCATCCAGATCCCGGCGGTCGGACCGCCGAGATCCGGATGGCGGTAGGGGGGGTCGCGGGGCCCCTGGGGGCCCCTGCAGTGCCCATGCCACTGGCATGGGCATTGCAGGGGCCCCCGTAAGAGGGCCCCTAAATGTATTTCACTGTCTGCTGCGCAGACAGTGAAATACGCGACGGGTGCAACTGCACCCGTCGCACAGCTTCCACTCCGCCGGCTCGATTCCGAGCCGGCTTCATCGTGGAAGCCTCTTTCCCGCTGGGCTGGCTGGCGGTCTGAAGGAGACCGCCCGCCAGCCCAGCGGGAAAGTCAGAATTACCGCCGCGGTCTTTCGACCGCGGAACGGTAACCTGACGGCGGGACTTTGGCGGGCGGCCTCCGCCGCCCGCCAAGGTCAGAATGAGGGCCTAAGTATCTCACCAATAAAAGAAAAGGGTAAAGAAAGTTTGAACCAAGGAGGAAGGCCGAAAGTGAAAGAGAAAAGAAAAGAAGTGACTGTTGTGGATCAATCGTCAAGTGAGGAAAAAGACTTGACAAAAGAGGAAAGTACCAGCGAAGCAGAGTCGAAAAGGGAAGCAAAATTGAAAAGGAAAAGGATACCGAACAGGAGGTATTCTGGTCCTGAATGGGCATATGCAGTCAATGATGATTGGACTGATGAGTTTGTATCTCTAAGCATCGAGAACGAAGAAGAAGAAGAGATACCAATAGAAAAGAAAAGTTTCATAGACTCTGTCGATTGAAAGAGTAAATGATATTGCTTGCTACAATATAACGTGAAAGAAAAAAAGAGCTGAGACATTGTTAAACCGGACGAGACATTTGCTAAAACTGATAAAGACTGAGTTATTGCCGAATTGAGACAAATGCTGCTAACCGATAAGTGACTGGCCTTTTGAAGAAGACGGTGTGAACATTGCGCTTGTTCAGCTTTGTAACTGAATTGCTAAATAGTTTCATTTATAAGTGCTTCTAGCTCTCTGATTCTATACAGATCATGGCACCAAACAATAGAAAGAAATATTGTAAATATGTGTGTATAGGCTTGGTAATTACTTGTGTAATAATAATAATGGCAATTGTGTTTGGAATGCATGGAAAGGGTGAGAATGAGACTATTGCTGCTTCTACTATTGCTCCTGTTACTGTCACTGAACTAACCCCATTGAAAAGACTAGCAATGGATGAGAGGCTCTTGCACGATAAGAAAGAGCTTTCGTATAACGTTTTCTATCGCTTGCTAACAGAGTATGTCGAGACTATGGATGCGAAGGATTGTTATGTGTGTACACAGATACCGACATCAGTAAAGGAAGGGGTAACTTATCACCACATGCCTCTTACATATGGGATTACGTGTAGTATAGTAATGTCTAGGTTTTATGGTCAAACTAACATACTGTATTTTTACACGAATTATGATGTTACCTTTGCTTATGTTCCTATAATAGCGCAGCTAAGCCAGACTGCAAAATATTGGGATTATAAAATTATGGGGGAATTTTTCGAGCCAATGCAACCTTTTGAAACGGCTCATGCTCATAGGGAGAACCTTACTTGCTCAGTCTCTGCTGTAGAAATAAGCTTTTTAGATCGCACAGATGATAGAAGGGCTCAAATGAAAGCGAAATTAGAAAAAGAGCTGCATAAGAGGACTTCAGTAGATAATTATGATTTTGCTGCTATAAAGACACAAGGGAAGATAGCTTTAGATGCTTGGCATGTAGGGAAATTTTGTATATATCGAGGTGAATCTTATTATGACAATATTTTTGTAGGAGCGAGTGAGTGCAAACATACGTTTATTTTTAAGGCCAAATGGACATTCATGATGGACGGACTTGACCCTGTCATTCCAGGTGTATATTACATTTGTGGGCATAATGCTTATTATCGTCTTCCAAAGGGATGGTGGGGGAGATGTTATTTGGGTATAGTGTTCCCAAAGGTTTATCAACTGGATGACGTATCGATGATTCAAAAGACCTCTGGATCTCATAATATCCAGAAAAGAGAGACCGCAGCTGCTGTGGTAGGTGATATATTTGGAGCCATGATTCCTTCATTAGGAGTTGTGTTGAATTCCATCAAGATACGAAAGTTGTCTACTATAGTGGATAACATGCTGACAAAGTTTTCAGGTGCTATAATCCTGATAGATGCTGAGCTTGCAGCGGAAAGAGCTATGACTCTTCAAAATAGGCTTGCTTTAGACATTCTTTTAGCAAAGGATGGAGGCGTTTGCAAAATGATTGGTGCACGTCACTGCTGTACCTATATACCGGATAATAGTGTGAAGATTAAAACTATGCTTGCTAATCTAACAAAAGAAAGTGCAGATTTGAAAGAACTGAAAGAACCAGGAGTGTGGGAGAAGGTTGGAAAGGGACTTGCTTCAGTGGGACATTGGCTTGGGGGAATTTGGAATGGAATATTATTGAAAATAATAGAAGGAATATTAATAGTAATAATTTGAGTATTTGGAATTTGGGGAATAAAAAGGGGAATAATAATGATTATGGAGAGAATTAAAAGAAGAAAAGAAGAGAAAATTATGAAAAGAATGGCAGAAGAATACAAAGCGCAAACCAGGGGAATTAAAAGGAAAAGGGAACTGACAAAATTTTAATGGAATAAAATTTGTGGGGATGATTTGTGTGATGACTAGTAGTCATCAGAGGAGGGATTGATGAAGCAGAAAATGAAGGTTTTGATTTATTAACGCTTAAACGTAGTGCTGAAATAATCATGTGTGACTTTAACCGAATTAATAAAGATTGTACGGGGACAAAATGTGCCCTCAGAGTAGTTTGCCATCATTTATACACGTGCTTTATATAACGTGGTGTATTAGAATTGCACTAATCCGACATAATCATAAACGTGTGCTACGATTTGCTTGTTTGAAATGTTTTAGCTTAGCATTACTTTAGCAGAGGCTTTGGCCTAGTTGCCTGATCTCACGGTTTAGATGCTCGTATTTTTCCACTGTGCTATTAAACGTGTATTCTTGCTTGAAGCTGTACTTTTCCACAGAAACTGTTCACATGCTTATCTTAAAGTTAGTGCCAGCCTGGCATATTTTCTCTTTAATTCAAGGTCGACTTGCAGGTGCGGACAATGGAGGCTCTGAGAGTAAGCTAATTGGGAAACAATGTTGCGATCTGCGTACCCATCTCCAAGGATAATGTATGCTTAAGTAAAAGCTTGAGAACTGTCGTTTTTGATTGGTCAATTTGAAGCTAACCTATGAACCCTCCAATGGAGACCCTACTGGACTTGAACTGTTGTCTATAAAACCCAGGTGCACGAGAGGAATCTCGCTCTGTCATCGGACATCCTGCCATTTTGACTTCGTAGCTATTATGGCCCACTTTGCTGCGACGCCATTTTGAGAGACTTCGATTCTTTCTCTAATCGAGAGAAGGAGACTTTTAATGATTCTTGCCCTAGAGACTGTAACTTTGATTTGATCCCTTTGCATGAAGTAATAGTTTTACCTTGCCGCCGTGAGGCATTTGCCCCGTTCACCCCTGCCCCTTTGTCCCGTCCCCTGCTGATCGAGAAACGGTACCCATGATGACCGAAGGACGGTACCTGTGAGACGAAGACTTCCTTGTATGCTGATCGTAATTGGTAAATATGAAAAGAAATTGTAAAATTGCATTGTGTTCCTTTTAGGTAACCAACTGCTGATTTTGGTAAGAGCCCTAGTTAGGAGTTTTCTAAATTAATGTTGCTAAATTGTTTTTGCATGAAGTCCCACATGCCGATGCTAATTTGAGGTTAGACGAGGTTTTCATCTGTCGCACGATGCAATTTGAGATCTTGTTATGCTGACTAAATGTATGCCATTAGTTCATTACAGATTATCGTATTAGTGCTTTGCATTGCCATTATCGAATGCCTTGTGATTCAGATGCTTCATAGATTACACTTGTTTCGACGTTATGGACAGCTATTAATGTTCATATATGTTTATCATTTGGTGTTGAGAAATATTTATATTGTGCTAGCTTTGTTAATATAGGGAATAAATGCACTAACTTCGCAATAAACTGGTGTGGTTATTCCTGACTGAAAGGTCAGGGTTCGCCGAAATGTATTCTGGATTAATTGTAAAGTGTTATGTTGTTCAAGGTGTTGCTTATGTTCGTTATTGATTATTGATTTTGATGAGATTGATCGATTAAGAGTACAGAGAGTTCCCACTAAGTCAAAAGATTCATCGGCCTAAAGAGCGTCCGGACGTAGTAAATTTATTACCACGTTCCGCTCTATCAACCCCCACATCTGTAGTGTCCTAGCACATTATGGAGAACCCATGGAGCTCTAATGCCACTTTTACTTGTGGGATCCTTGTATGCCCTCACCACAAAATCACTATTTTTTTTTATTCCGATTAAAGGCGTATAAGTGAACTCCCTTACAAGTATGACTGAACAGAGGCAATTGTATACTGATAATACACTTCACTTCATTGCTCACCGATGGAAATGTACTGACCATTACCATTCTATTGAGTTGTCCATCGTTTTGTTTGGGAGTGAGCAAACATTCTCTTGGACAAAAACATGCTCTCTTAATTGATCTTGGGATGTTTTTTTTAGGTATTCTCTATCAAATATTTCAATTTTAGGGCTTCTGATTTCTTGAAATAATCTTACTTATATGAGCAGCTATTCTGTGTTCGTAGGAATTGTCCATAAGGTAAGATATCCTTCAGTACTCTCAGATGATGGCTACCATACCTCAACAAGGAATTAGTGTCTGTGGGGGAATTATTTTGTACAACGTAGTGTATAACTTCCCATTTCTATGTCTGATCAATAGATCAAAGTAGTTAATCTCGTGGTACTATGATGCACAGTGAAATACAAATCCTGGCTCTTGTCATTCAACCATGAAACACAGGCTTTCAATTCATGTTTATTGAGAGGCCAAACAAATAAAATGCCATCAATTAAACGTCTGCAATTGCTAATACAGGGATAAAAAGGGATTGTTAGTGTCATATACTATTTTGTCCTTAAATTCACACAGAAACGGATTTGCCACCTTTGGAACAAAAGAAGCTCCCAAAGCCACTCATGTCTTTTGTACATAGAACTCTTTCTCAAACAGAAATATTTTTTCTCAGAGCAACCCTTTTATATCATTATGTGTTAATAATGTCACATAGTTTAACTTCCTTGTCCAGTTTGGCAATCAACAATCAGTCCATCAATCAGTAGATTTGTAGAGCGCTTCTTGTCACCCATGAGGGTATGCAGGTGCTGGCCTGGTCCAGTTGATTAGCTAAATAGCGAGGTCTTCACGTACTTTCAGAACTCTGGAGGAGATAAGAGGTCCAGAGATGAAAGGGTAGCTCATTCCATGTCTTCGCTGCAAGGCAAGAGAAGGAGCGACCTCTGCATCTGTTTCATTGGATGCAGGGGGTAAGGATTAGAGAAATCAAAGCAGAGTAGATGTGTCTGATGGGCTGATGGAAGTTCAGGTGGTGGTTCAAGTAGGCGGGGGCTTTGTACAAGTGGGTCAGGAGCTTGAATGAGCATCTGTTCTGTACAGGCAGCCAGTGTAGTTTTCTGAGGTAGGGGGTGACATGGTTTTGTCTAGGGAGATCTAGGATGAGTCTGGCTGTGGCGTTCTCTATGGTCTGTAGTCATCAGAGGAGGTGAGCTGAGATCGCTGCGCAGAGAGCATTGCCGTAGTCTAGTCGCCTCGGGATGAGGGCATGGGTGATGGTGTGTCTTGAGCTTTGGGATAGCCATTTGAATATCTTACAAAGCATGTGGAGGATGAAGAAGCAAATAGAGGAGACAGGGTAGACCTCAGTCTGCATGGTTAGATTGTTGAGAAGAATGATACCTAGGTTCCTAGCATAGTCATTGAGGGTAGAAGTAGGTTCCATTTCTGAGGGCCACCAGGATGCATCCCATGGAGAGCTTCTGTTTCCGAAGATCAGTACCTCTCTCTTGTCCATCTTGAGCTTCAGGCAGTTGTCCTTCATCCAGTTGGCGTTGTCTGCCACGCGGTTGTGGAAGATGGTCTTGGTGGTGTCTTTGGAGAGAGCGAGGATGAGCTGTGGGTCGTCGGCATAGGATATGATGTTGAGTCCCTGGGCTTTGACATTGTTGGCCAGAGGTGTGATATAAGTGTTGAAGAGGGTGGTGCTGAGCGAGGATCCTTGGGGTACTTCACAGATGATTTCCTTGGGTTCAGAGGTAAAGGAGGAAGGCAGACGTTTTGTATTTTTCCAGTGAGGAAAGAGACAATCCATCTGAGAATGGCTACTTGGATGGCTACGTTGTGCAGCCTTGTGATGAGCATGTGGTGAGAGACCGTATCAAAGGCTGCGGAGAGGTCTTGGAGGATCAGAGCCACAGTCTCTCCTTTATCGAGTAGGGCTCAGATGTCCTTGTTTGCTGCAACGAGGGCTGTCTCTGTGTTGTAATTGCTGCAGAATCTGGATTGGGAGGAGTTGAGTAGGAGGTTCTGTTTCAGATGTGAGGAGAGTTGTTGGTTGATGGCTCTTTATAATACTTTGGTCAGGAACGGGAACAGGGCAATTGGTCTGTAGATGTTGAGTTCGCTGGGGTCTGCAGATGGTTTCTTCAGTAAGGCATTGACTTTTACATGCTTCCAGTCCTTGGGGAGGGCTGTGGCAACTGCAGTGTTAAACAGGTGGTGCGTATGTGGCTGATTGTGAATTCACTGAGGTTGAAGATGTGGTGAGGGCATGGTTTGTCTGGGGCTCATTAGTAGACTGAGTTCATGATGGAGGCAGTGTCCTGTGTGACCTTGGGCTGGGGTTTGAAATTTCTGATGTTGCTAATCTTGTTGTAGTAGAAGTTTGCAAGGTTGTCACAGAGTTCCTGTGAAGGGGTAATGTTGTTTGTTACAGCTGAGAGGATGGAGAGTTCTTTGACGATGTTGAAGAGTTGTTTGCTGTTATTGGAGCTTAATTTGATGTGTGAAGCTAAAGCTTTTTTCTTGGATTCTCTCGACTGTCCATGCTAGAGGTTGAGGGCTGACATGAAGGTGGTCTTTTAGATCGTGTCCTTGCTGGTACGTCATCTCCTTTCCAATTGTTAACAGTATCCTTTAGCAGATCTGAGGCCTTCAGTGTACTAGCTAGCCTTCTTGGTGGACCTTCTATGTGGGTTGTTGCCGATGGAAGTGATGTTGTCAGTGCAGTTGGGTGTCAACTGTACTACAAAATGTTGCCCTACATTACAGCATGATTCGATTGCCCATGTTTTTGCTTCTAATGTGTGGAGGATCATTTTATGGAATCTGGACCAATGTATACAGATTCCAAAGCTTAGACCCTTGGCCATGGGGTACTACAGGAATACATAATCTTGCAATACTTGCTTTGAAGTATATTCTGCTTCTTGGTAAGTGCGTGCAAGAAGTAAAGGAAATCCTTAAACCTTTTGGAAATAGTTTCCACCACAATGATGAAAAGCATCTTTATATAGAACCATAAACTTATTTCAGATAGTAATGCTGACCAGAAACAAATAGTTGATCATCAGTACCCTTGAAACCATAAAGTGATTATACTTCTGGCCTGAGCTGCTAAACATTGGGGGAAGCTAAAAGTAACTTCAACCTGCATAAATGGTGATATCAAGAATTATATATCATGAGACAGATTTGTCTCTCACCTGTACAAGATTTTGAAAAGTTTGATCTTCTGAGCTGCTGGATTCTAGAGAGTATGTAGCTTGTCTCATTTTGTCACCATCTTCCTAAGGTTATTGTTAACCCGCTGGTCACATTACGTGACCGAGTTAGCCATTTATTCATATTTTCTGCCAGGAGTGCTTGCCAGCACAGTGACACCATTTTGTCATTGGAACATTAATTGATTAAGACAACTCACCCATAGTTCAATAATTGTTGGACTTGTCTCTCAGAGTCACTGAAAAAATATTGCTTTAAACGGTTCAGACCATAAAGTTTGGATCATGAGACCCTCCTCGTGGTAGCTTTGGGAGGGACAACTAATACTTTAAATGAGTAGTATCCCAGGACTTTCAATGTGAGAGGGCCTTAACAGGAAACTTGACAGGGCTACCAGCACAGCCAACCTAAAATGTTCCCCTCTCAAACACCAACTGTCACACTCCCTCACTCTCGCTAACTCTCACTCTCACTTGCTCTCATTCGTACTGAGTAGTGTAACAATGACTGTAGGAGGCTGGCCTAGCTTATAGTGGGTACCTGATGGTACTTCCACATTGTGCCAGGTCCAGTTATCCCTTATTAGTAGATTAGAAGTGTTCTAGCAGCTTAGGCCGATGGAGGTAGCTATAGCAGAGCACCTTAGGCTGAACTAGGAGACATGCAAAGCTCCTACTTTACCACTTATATCATATAGCACTATATCATAAGAATCACAATACTCAGTTACTAAAAATAAAGGTACTTTATTTGAGTGACAATGTGCCAAAAATATCTCAGAGGATATATTTCCTTAGGAGGTAAGTAAAATACACAAAATATACACACAAACCAAAATCAGGTAAGTAAACAGTTAGAAAAGTAGTGCAAACACTGTAGAATACAATAGGATGCAATAGGCCGAGGGGCAACACAAACCATGTACTAAGAAAGTGGAATGCGAACCACTTAGGGACCCCTGGCCTAGTGTAGTGTGTAGAGGCTCGCTGGGAGTGTAAAAAAACACTAAGGGTGTCCAAGATACCCCACCCCAACACCCTGAAAAGTAGGAGTAAAGTGACCCTACTTCATCAGAAACACACTAAAGTTGTGATAGGAGATTCTGCAAAGACCACAACTGACTGCAAAGCACTGAAAATGGATTCCTGGACCTGAGGACCTGTAAAGGAAGGGGACCAAGTCCAAGAGTCACAAAAGTGTCCGGGGGGGGGGGCAGAAGCCCACTAGACCCCGGATGAAGGTGCAAAATGTCTGCCTCTGGGTGGAAGAAGCTGAAGATTCTGCAACAACGGAAGTTGGCAGGAACTTCTCCTTTGCACAGCAGATGCCCCACGGAGTGCTGGAGGATGCAGAGTTGTTTCTTTGGAGAAAGACTACAAACAAGCCTTGCTAGCTGCATAGGTTGCAGATAAAGAAAAGGGGTGCTGCCCGGGCCCAGGAAGGACCAGGAGGTCGCTACTTGGAAGAGGAGACAGAGAGAGCCCTCAGTAATACAGAGAGCCCACGCACAAGAAGGCAGCACCCGCAGAAGTACTTGAACACAGGTTCAAGAAAACTGAGCACGGCGGTCATCTCAACACTACAAAAGAGGGTCCCACGAAGCCGGTGGTCAACTCAGTGAGTTGAGCAATGCAGGACGGAGTGCTGGGGACCTGTGCTGTGCATTAAGGATTCCTTGCAAAAATGCACAGAAGCCCTAGCAGCTGCAGTTCACAAAGTACACAGGATTACTGTCTGGAGAGGGGAAGCAAGGACTTACCTCTTCCAAATCTGGACAGGTGGACCACTGGATGGTCGGGGTCACTTGGATCCACCACCTGTGTTCCAGGGACCACGCTCGTCACGATGAGAGGTGTGAGAAAGTAGCCTCTTTCTAGCCTTGTTACCCCCACTTTTGGCCTGTTTGTGAGTGTATGTCAGGGTGTTTTCACTGTCTCACTGGGATCCTGCTAGCCAGGGCCCAGTGCTCATAGAGTAAACCCTATGTTTTCAGTATGTTTGTTATGTGTCACCGGGACCCTGCTAGCCAGGACACCAGTGCTCATAAGTTTGTGACCTATATGTATGTGTTACCTGTGTGATGCCTAACTGTCTCACTGAGGCTCTGCTAACCAGAACCTCAGTGGTTATGCTCTCTCTTTACAAATTGTCACTAACAGGCTAGTGACCAATTTCACCAATTTACATTGGCATACTGGAACACCCTTATAATTCCCTAGTATATGGTACTGAGGTACCCAGGGTATTGGGGTTCCAGGAGATCCCCATGGGCTGCATCATTTCTTGTGCCACCCATAGGGAGATCTGACAATTCTTACACAGGCCTGCCAGTGCAGCCTGAGTGAAATAACGTCCACGTTATTTCACAGCCATTTACCACTGCACTTAAGTAACTTATAAGTCACCTATATGTCTAACATTTACCTGGTAAAGGTTGGGTGCTAAGTTACTTAGTGTGTGGGCACCCTGACACTAGCCAAGGTGCTCCCACATTGTTCAGGGCAAATTCCCCAGACTTTGTGAGTGCGGGGACACCATTACACGCGTGCACTGTACATATGTCACGACATATGTATAGCATCACAATGGTAACTCCGAACATGGCCATGTAACATGTCTAAGATCAAGGAATTGTCCCCACAATGCCATTCTGGCATTGGGGAGACAATTCCATGATCCCCTGAGTCTCTAGCTCAGACCCGGGTACTGCCAAACGACCTTTCCCGGGGTTTCACTGCAGCTGCTGCCAACCCCTCAGACAGGTTTCTGCCCTCCTGGGGTCCAGCCAGGCTTGGCCCAGGAAGGCAGAACAAAGGACTTCCTCAGAGAGTGGGTGTTACACCCTCTCCCTTTGGAAAAAGGTGTCAGGGCTGGGGAGGAGTAGCCTCCCCCAGCCTCTGGAAATGCTTTGATGGGCACAGATGGTGCCCATCTCTGCATAAGCCAGTCTACACCGGTTCAGGGATCCCCCAGCCCTGCTCTGGCGCGAAACTGGACAAAGGAAAGGGGAGTGACCACTCCCCTGACCTGCACCTCCCCTGGGAGGTGCCCAGAGCTCCTCCAGTGTACTCCAGACCTCTGCCATCTTGGAAACAGAGGTGCTGCTGGCACACTGGACTACTCTGAGTGGCCAGTGCCAGCAGGTGACGTCAGAGACTCCTTCTGATAGGCTCCTTCAGGTGTTGCAAGCCTATCCTCTCTCCTAGGTAGCCAAACCTCCTTTTCTGGCTATTTAGGGTCTCTGCTTTGGGGAATTCTTTAGATAACAAATGCAAGAGCTCATCAGAGTTCCTCTGCATCTCTCTCTTCACCTTCTGCCAAGGAATCGACTGCTGACCGCGCTGGTAGCCTGCAAAACTGCAACAAAGTAGCAAAGACGACTACTGCGACCTTGTAACGCTGATCCTGCCGCCTTCTCGACTGTTTTCCTGGTGGTGCATACTGTGGGGGTAGTCTGCCTCCTCTCTGCACTAGAAGCTCAGAAGAAATCTCCCGTGGGTCGACGGAATCTTCCCCCTGCAACCGCAGGCACCAAAGAAGTGCATCACCGGTCCTCTGGGTCTCCTCTCAGCATGACGAGCGAGGTCCCTTGAACTCAGCAACTCTGTCCAAGTGACTCCCACAGTCCAGTGACTCTTCAGTCCAAGTTTGGTGGAGGTAAGTCCTTGCCTCCCCACGCTAGACTGCATTGCTGGGAACCGCGTGTTTTGCAGCTACTCCAGCTCCTGTGCACTCTTCCAGGATTTCCTTTGTGCACAGCCAAGCCTGGGTCCCCGGCACTCTAACCTGCAGTGCACGACCTCCTGAGTTGTCCTCCGGCATCGTGGGACCCTCTTTTGTGACTTTGGGTGAGCTCCGGTTCACTCCACTTTGTAGTGCCTGTTCTGGCACTTCTGTGGGTGCTGCTTGCTTCTGAGTGGGCTCTTTGTCTTGCTGGACGCCCCCTCTGTCTCCTCACGCAATTGGCGACATCCTGGTCCCTCCAGGGCCACAGCAGCATCCAAAAACCCTAACCTCGACCCTTGCAGCTAGCAAGGCTTGTTTGCAGTCTTTCTGCACGGAAACACCTCTGAACGACTCTTCACGACGTGGGACATCTATCTTCCAAAGGGGAAGTTTCTAGCCCTTGTCGTTCTTGCAGAATCCACAGCTTCTACCATCCGGTGGCAGCTTCTTTGCACCCACAGCTGGCATTTCCTGGGCATCTGCCCACTCCCGACTTGATCGTGACTTTTGGCCTTGGTCCCCTTGTTCCACAGGTACTCTCGTCAGGAAATCCATGGTTGTTGCATTGCTGGTGTTGGTCTTCCTTGCAGAATTCCCCTATCACGACTTCTGTGCTTTCTGGGGAACTTAGGTGCACTTTGCACCCACGTTTCAGGGTCTTGGGGTGGGCTATTTGTCTAACCCGCACTGTTTTCTTACAGTCCCAGCGGCCCTCTACAAGGTCACATAGGTTTGTGGTCCATTCTTGGTTCGCATTCCACTTCTAGAGTATATGGTTTGTGTTGCCCCTATCCCTATGTGCCCCCATTGCATTCTATTGTGACTATACATTGTTTGCACTGTTTTCTATTGCTATTACTGCATATTTTGGTATTGTGTACATATATCTTGTGTATATTTGCTATCCTCATACTGAGGGTACTCACTGAGATACTTTGGCATATTGTCATAAAAATAAAGTACCTTTATTTTTAGTATATCTGTGTATTGTGTTTTCTTATGATATTGTGCATATGACACTAGTGGTACTGTAGGAGCTTCACTCGTCTCCTAGTTCAGCCTAAGCTGCTCTGCTAAGCTACCTTTTCTATCAGCCTAAGCTGCTAGACACCCCTCTACACTAATAAGGGATACCTGGACTTGGTGCAAGGTGTAAGTACCCCTTGGTACCCACTACAAGTCAGTCCAGCCTCCTAGAAGAGGGGACCCAGAGGACCGGTGAAGCTGAAGTTTGGTGCCTGCATTAGCAGGGGGAAGACTCCGTCAACCCACAAGAGATTTCTTCTTGGCTTCCAGTGCAGGGTGAAGGCAGACAGCCCCCAGAGCATGAACCACCAGGAAACAGTCGAGAAAGCCAGCAGGATTAGGCGCTACAATGTCGCTGGTAGTCTTCTTGCTACTTTGTTGCAGTTTTGCAGGCATCCTGGAGCAGTCAGCGGTCGATCCTTGGCAGAAGTCAAAGAGGGACATGCAGAGGAACTCTGGTGAGCTCTTGCATTTGTTATCTGAGGAAAGGCCCACAAGAGAGACCCTAAATAGCCCTCAGAGGAGGATTGGCCACCTAGTGAGGTAAGCACCTATCAGGAGGAGTCTCTGATATCACCTGCTGACACTGGCCACTCAGAGGCCTCCATTGTGCCCTCACACCTCTGGATTCAAGATGGCAGAGGTCTGGGACACACTGGAGGAGCTCTGGGCACCACCCCTGGGGTGGTGATGGACAGGGGAGTGGTCACTCCCCTTTCCTTTGTCCAGTTTCGCACCAGAGCAGGGGTTGGGGGGTTCCCTGAACCGGTGTGGACAGGCTTATGAAAGGATGGCACCATCTGTGCCCTTCAAAGCATTTCCAGAGGCTGGGGGAGGCTACTCCTCCCCAGCCCTTCACACCTATTTCCAAAGGGAGAGAGTGTAACACCCTCAGAGGAAATTCTTTGTTCTGCCTTCCTGGGACTGGACTGCCCAGACCCCAGGAGGGCAGAAGCCTGCCTGTGGGTTGGCAGGAGCGGTAGCTGCAGTGAAAACCCCAGAGAGCTGGTTTGGCAGTACCCGGGGTCCATTGTGGAGCCCCGGGGCTGCATGGGATTGGCACCCCAATACAAGATTTGGCATGGGGGGACAATTCCATGATCTTAGACATGTTACATGGCCATATTTGAAGTTACCATTGTGAAGCTACATATAGGCATTGACCGATATGTAGTGCACACTTGTAATGGTGTCCCCGCACTCACAAAGTCTGGGGAAATTGACCTGAACTATGTGGGGGCACCTTGGCTAGTGCCAGGGTGCCCTCACACTTAGCAACTTTTCACATAACCTTCACCAAGTGAGGGTTAGACATATAGGTGACTTATAAGTTACTTAAGTGCAGTGTAAAATGGCTGTGAAATAATGTGGACGCTATTTCACTCAGACTGCAGTGGCAGTCCTGTGTAAGAATTGTCTGAGCTCCCTATGGGTGGCAAAAGAATTGCTGCAGCCCATAGGATCTCCTGGAACCCCAATACCCTGGGTACCTAGGTACCATATACTAGGGAATTGTAAGGGTATTCCAGTGTGCCAATTAGAATTGGTGAAAATGGTCACTAGCCTATAGTGACAATTTTAAAGGCAGAGAGAGCATAAGCACTGAGGTTCTGATTAGCAGAGCCTCAGTGACACAGTTAGTCACTACACAGGGACACACATTCAGGCCACAACTATGAGCACTGGGGTCCTGGCTAGCAGGATACCAGTGAGACAGGCAAAAACAAACTGACATACATGTAAAAATGGGGGTAACATGCCAGGCAAGACGGTACTTTCCTACACATAACCTGCCAGTTGATGTCATGAACGTAGTGTATGCACAGACACACTAACACACACTCTCTGAAAGTGAAAATCCTCAGGTGAAAGTTCATCTTTAGAGGGAACAAAACAAAACACTGAAACTGTATTAAAAGTAAGCCTGAGTGAAATTTTGTTTAAAACTGAAATTTGGGTACTTCGCAAAAATTCACACATTTTGTAAGTGCTAAATTTTACATCCTTCTCCCCAGTGAATGCCTCAAATAAGGCTCCTGACGGTATTATTTGACTTATGTGACTCTCAATGCGAAGTATGCTTGCTGAATGTTCACACAGAGGTGTTTTAAGGCATGGACGAAGTGGGCAATTGCCCTGGACCGCCATCTTCTAAGGGGCCCCTGAAAAAGTCAACTTTCTTTCTAACTCATCTGTTTATTTCTCTATTTCTACCTTTAACATATTACTTAATACTTTTGGCATCTTGGGGAATGAATTAGCAGATAATCGGTAATAAAATACAAAGTTGTTCTGAATATGGGCCCTTAAGGTATGTCTTGCTCCAGGCCCCCAAATCCTTAAGGTGACACTGTTTTCACACAAGATACTCGTAACTTAAATCTGCGGTTTTGCTCACTGTTTCTCAAAAGCCAGTTGTAAGTACTGCAGAAGGACAGAGAAATTGAATGAAAACCATAAATGTCATTTACAGCTGCACTTTATAAAAGTACAGTTAATATTAAATGTGTGGCCCTTAAGCATTATCTTGTGTGGTCACAAATGTCTCTTGAGAGCTGTGAAATAAACATTAAAGTTTTAGGGCCTGATTATAACCTTGGCGGATAGGATGCTCCGTCACAAGCATGACGGATATCTCGCCCACCATTTTACAAGTTCCATAGAATGTAACGGAACTTGTAATACGGTGGATGGGATATCCGTCACGATTGTGACTGAGTATCCCATCGCCAAGATCGTAATCAGGCCTATAGTCTTATGAACTATTTTTTTTTTTGGGGAAGTGACTTTGACCACAACTATAAGAGCGGATTTTAGAAAGGATGAAGGCTTTGATCCAAGCCTGGTTTGACCAGAGCTGCTTTCAGCTGTCATTCTCGTGGCCAGTTACAGGGGGTCATCACGTGTTTGCTACAAGGCTTCAAAATGTGGCTGAGATGATTAGTGAAGGTCATGAATTCGATCATGTCATTCCTCGTCTGATGTTCCTCTGGAGAAGGCTAGAGATGAGTTCATGTTGTTATGCCTCACTCACAAGGTCCTGTTACAGCACATTTCACCATTTCTGTAAGGACATGTCAGGACAACATTGCATAATTACAAAATGCAATATGCACGTATTATGTTTTCCAGGCAGCTGTACTTCAATTCCCCTATTAAACTTGCATTTTCGGGATTAGTACTGAAATTCGTGAATCGTTTCCCATGCTCGTTAACCATCACTGTGGAATTTTAATTGTTCTGCTAAAAAACATTTGTTCCAGCGATCATTACTCAGTCATCCAAAGTAAACAGAACTTATTACAATAACATACACAGAGCAACATAACACAAATAAAATATATCAGGACACAAAAGAACAGTAATTAAAACGAAAACCACAGTACAACAGAACAAAATTGCATTCCAATAACACAGCACAAAACACAGGAGCACAAAAAACACAAAAGAACACATCACAACCACGACAAAATGCCATAGAAAAAACACGCAGAAGCATTTTTGTCACAATTTACCTCTCCCAGAAACCTGCTGTCATTATATATTGATAAAAAGTGTTTCACAAAGCATTCACTCACCAGGAATAAAGCCATTAAATACTGTAAGTCAGAATGTTTTGTGACTCAGCTCTTTATCTCTACCGAATTTTTAGATGATTTGTGTATTACAGAATTGATGAGAATTGGAGTAACAGTAGTTTCTCACCATAGACAGTGGTAAATAGTTGCTTGTCACTTAAACTTTAAATGAATTTTCTGCTTTTGGCTATCAAGACGCCAGCATTTATGGACATCTATACATAACTGCAGAGCCATACAGAGCACAAATATACAACACAAACCAAAATCAGAACGCATCAAATACCTAACAGGTCAAAAATAAACATAACGATCAAATAGATCATTGCACAAGAACCACAGCACAGCACAGTAACAACACAATTCAAGAAAGAGCACAAAGGCAGAACAGCACAAAAACAACACAACACATTCCGACCACAATGAAACACGTGAATGATGCACAAATATTATTGTCACACATTACCACTTTCATAAATCTGTTTAAATAATACTGTGGTCACATTATCACTTTCATAAATCTGTTTATTTAATACTGTGGTATAAATTGTTTGTTTTGCACCGTCCACTGCTGTAGTCACCACCAAGACAAGTTATAGGTGCACTCAAAAATATTCCTGTATCTCTGAGAATCTGTACTGTCTAAGGAATATGATGGCACATTATAAAGGTGTGTAGACAATGAACAACACATTTTATTGGAAGCTTTCAAATAGGGCTGACATCAGCCATCATCGACAGAAACGTCAAAATGACTATATTCCAGCACACGCATTACAACACCTTCCTCTTCCACACACATACATCACAAATACGAGCCTTGCTTTACAAAAGTTAAGGAATCAAAAGTGTATATATCTCGACCCTTCACAAAGATGGGCACAGTCCAGAACACAATGCTTCTGCCTCTCTGCTAACCCATCTGCCTGCACTGCCTACACCAACATTACCCTGCTCTCTCAACATCCCATGAACCACCCACAGCTTGTTCTAAAAATCTTTAAATAACCAGTCTCGGTACCCCAATTGCTTTCCTTCTGAAACATTCCTAACAACGAATATACTGTGAATCAGAATTATTTTAAGGTCAAATTCCACCATTTTGACTCGTGACCACCAATAGTTTCAGTTCCTCCTCTTTCACTTTGCTCTGGCCTTTGCCAATACATACAAAGGCCATTTGTTTATGCATTTTTAACTTCACTACATTGCTAAACAATATGTACACTTATGAAGCTTCCTGAAATGACGCCTGCCTTTTCATATTTGAAATCCACTTTACTCTACACATAGTTGCTGGTTAAACATCAGTTTTATTTGCCTCTTTCTACCTGTCGTAACATGTCTTTGGCCTGAGCAGATTCTTCATAAATTGTCTCTATCTCCATAATCACATCTATCCTGACACTGTCATGTTGGTCCCTCCTTAATTTAGTGGTTTATCTACAAGGGTTTGTGGTTGGTCCGCAAGCCCATCACATAATTGAAAGCTCAGGACTCCGCTCCCCTGGAAGAAGACACTATGCCATATTTAGAGTCTCTGGTTGCCTGGTGGAGATCTCCAAAGCCTTCAGACAACTGACATTGTTGCAGTTACTGTGAAGGCAAATACATTTGCAGATTGGGGGGTGCCTTTGGTCCAGCTCAGCAAATGTTTTTATTTTTCAAGAACAAACTTTGAGAGCAGTTGTGAAAATTAATGGTCCTGATGCAGAGGCAATTTCCTTCTTGTGCGTCTGTTCAACTAATTTCTCTGCCCGAGTACATTTTGCCTCGTTTGGCGGTCCCATGAATAGTTGCCCCACCCTAAGTAGAGGAGGGAGACCATAACAATGGCCTTGTGGCCAAGAGATAGATGAACTACCAGGTCAAGGGCTTCCTCCATCAGAGCCAACAGAGGCTCCGCTAATGTAAACTCTGCAATCCCCCACCAACAAATGGGGATTGAGAACCTCAGATCTGGTCAGGCTGGATGACCACTAAACCTTTACCAAGCTCTAAATGAACCTATTAGTGCTCTGCATATAGTATTTGGTAGCTTTTAGGCATGTGACCTCACCCTTACCTGGACAACCTCATAATTTGAATCTACTCCTACTTTCACATTAGTATTGTCACTATCACAATGGGGTTCTCAATGTAATCCTTTTGTTGATGGTTCTAGATCGGTGAGCAAATGTGCTTAGTGCTAATTGTTTCAAAGTGCTCTTTCATTATCAGTTACAAAGTTGCTAAAGTCCTGTCTTAAGAAACCTACCATCATCTCTGTAGTTTATATTGCCATGGGTTACTTCTCTGTAGATTTAGAATATAAATCAGTTATGATGAGGGCCTGCAATATATCCTCAGACACACCACTGATCACACCAATAAGAATAAATCCCAACTACATTGTTGTCATGGGACAAAAACACATGCTTGAATATAAACATCCAGCTGCATGGCGGACCTCCTATATCTATTTATTTATTGTTTTCTTTCTTTTTGGCATCTGTCTATATGTCCTTCATTAGACTTTATAATTAACACAATCCACATATACATGAGGGAAAATATATTACTGCACCCAAAACACGCTTCCATGGGGACAGTCAGTTTTTTTTTTTTTTTAAATCAATGGAGAGATTTTACACGTTCAAACTCTTGAGAAAGGATGATGTGTCTCGTCTAGACTAAAATAAAAACAGACAATGAAGGCATTGTAATTATTAAGCCATCAAATATAACAGCATAACTATACTCAGACTGACATATTAAGAGAAATAAAGAACCAGAACAACATCAAAATGTAAATATGATGTATAGGACAATCCATTATATAACAGAAACAAGAGAAAGACAAGTAAATAGGAAAAGGTAGCACAAAGAATAGGTTGGTAAGAATAACCAGGAAGAGCATGTATGTCTGAGAATTTAGTTTTCACTTTTTAACACTTTGGCTTTATTAGCCTTCTGTTCAACTAATTGAAGTAAGTAAAACAACAAAGAATGATCATAGAAATGACAAAAAGTTACAGAGAAATACAGAAAAGAAAATACATTCCAATAATTACTGATAACCTTGGCAATCACAATTGCGTATGGACACACACACACGCAACGGAAGCAATAAAAAAAAAAGACTTGGGCCCTTTTCATGGACGAGGTTGAGTGCATTGTACCATAAATGCAAGTGAAAACTTTACTTCCAAAGAAATATAGGAACAAGTATGGAACAGGAACAAGTATAGATAACATATGTTGCAATTTATCATCTATCTTTTTTTGTTGATCTTGTTAATGAGTTTTCAGGAGGTTCTGGGACCAGTTAGAGATGGGGCTGATAGTCCTTTGTTCAATTTCTCCGAGGGGCCCTAGAAATTCAGGAAAATTGCCTGCACAATAGCCAATGATGAACGAACCACCCAGGAATATGAACATGCCATATTATCTTCAGATTCTGATGCAAGGCTATGCCTAGACTGTATATGCCACTGAACCTTGCTAAGACCTGAAAGTAATGTGCTTCCAATGGTTATTCAGAATGGATTTTTGGGACATTTGTTAGCACAAAGTTGATTTCATTTTGGTCTCCAGGTATGGGTCTGAGATCTTAGACATGTTCTTCTTTGACTCTAACAAGGTCTACTAGTCATTCCTTGGGTTTGGCTGTAAAGCTGGAAGTGTCATATTGAGAAGCTTTTCCCCCATACCTTTTCTTTTGAATTTGTTTCCTTTGAGGTTGAAAGGACGCCTTACAATGGCATCAAGTTGTTTGGGGCTGTCTCAATGAGAGCTGTTGAGAAAGGTTACTCCCAAAGGTCCACTCTGCAAAATGGCAATGAGATCTGTAAGGTAAGAAGTAATAAAAAAGTGTGGTTGATTACTTGGGGACACATTTGTTGGGTCTCTCACAAGCTTTTCAGTTCTCACTGTATGTGATAGTTTTACGTCAGTTTGCTCTGTATGGTTTGTTACTTGCTTCTTGGATTTGAAAAGGAGCTGAGTGTAGAACATAATCTAGGGCCTTTCTTCCTTATCTCTCTTTTGTCTTGCAAAGCTTCTTAAACATCCACCATAATCTTTTTTTGGGCTTCAACTGGGTTAATCAATTCCTCATATGTAGTTCAGCCAGAATAGATTTAGGATGGAAAGATCAGCTAGTGGTGTGTCATGGATGGCCATTCAAGTCTTGACTGTTACACTAGATGTTTCCATATTTTTCAGTGAATGAGACTCGGAGAAATGCACTTGAGTGAAACATCTGCCATGTCCTCAATGGGGTGTAACCCAAGTGTCCCATCTCCTGGGGTCAGACTGAATTCAGTTACACTCATTACTAGTGGACTCAATCTGGGGTGCAACAGTAAACAGTTGTATTACAATAAACTGAAAAACAATATCAACATACACAAATATTGCAAAAAAATGACCAAAAACATAAACATTGCGACCTTTAAAATATTTGCATTCAGTACCTACTGTGCTCCACCGAAGAGCTCATAAAGATCTAAACACATGTGTCTCGGGCTAAGAAAATTAAGGATTTGAAGAAATGAATAGTTATCAAGCTAAAAAAATGAAATATTGGAAGAAATTAATAGTTATTTTCACTGGATGGACTGCAACTTTTCAAAAGATGGACCACATTGACAAGAATGCATTGAGAAGTGTTTCACTTGAAGCTCGCAGCTGAAGGCTATTGGTGTGTGCCAGGCCCTTTTTGACTGCAACACATGGAGGTTTCTACAAAAATATAAATTGCAAAAATATCACAGAAAAAATGCCTAAAATACAACAATATCTTAAATAAAAATAAAGAAATAACCAAAGCAGCCTACACAATAAAACCTACTGAATCCTAACAAGAATCACAAAAACCAAAACATCCAACTACAAAGAATTGACATAATTATTAAAAAACATATGCTACTGCATTAAATATATAATATATAAAAATGTAAAAATTGAATTAATCGTCATTAAATAAGTAATGAAAACACTAATTATTGTTTACCAAAAATGGTGCAAATAAAACAAAAAATTAAACTAACCTGTAAACAAATAATCAAATTAAATATAAAAATAATTAACACATAGAAATTCTTTCCCAATTAACACAGTATAAAATGGCAAAACAAAATCACAGCAAAAGAATTCCTAAAATCGAACTGCAACAGGACAGCATCACTCTGCCAGATCGCAAATCTACAAAAGAAGGCTACAACACTTCGACAAACTACTAAATACTACAAACCAAGTAAATCTGACAATTAATGGAAGTTAACAAATAAATAAAAGTATGTCCAGATAACAATAATTAAAGCTATGCTACATGTTTATTCCTTCAAATTATAGGAGGATACCATGAAGGAAAGAATGTTCAAAGGAAAATAAAATAAATAAACCAATACCAAATTACTCAACATTTAAAAAATATCACTTCAAAGGTAAGATAAGTAACATAAGCACAAATCTAAAATTTACCTAAAAATAACACTGAAAATAATACTTCAACATATTTATAACAAACAAACCTCTAACTAAAGTTTAGACTAAAAAATAAACTGAAACAGCTAACACATTTGTTCTCTGAATGAACTGCAACAAAACAAAATTGTGCCAAAAACATCACACAGAACTGCAAATCAATCTTTTAAACCTAAAACATCATCTAGAAACGAAAACCTAAAACTTCTAGAACATAAGTTTAAATTGCACCTAAAATGTAAAAAAGCTAAAATAAATATATCACATGTTGCTTGTTTTATAAAATGTATGTATATTTTATATAATCCTGAAGATAAATTTACAGAAACAGTGAAATGCATCAAATCCAAAAAAGGGAACATGATATAAAATTATAATGCATATACTTATAGTAAGGAGAGTATCATCAATGGCAAAACACACTGGGAAAGCACCATGTATTATTCAAACACGTGCTATGTCAGGGTTAACACTAAACATAAAATAGTTGAAAGTGTTAGGACACACTGTTGGAAATTTGCCCTTTCTGATTTTTTGTGGCGTATTCACTGAATCCTATTTTTGCTGGCTATAGACCTCTGTGCACTTTACCCATCTTCAAAGTGTGTGATTTGTTCCATTCAACGTAGTAAAATCGGTACACACTTGATTGACAAATTTAACATACCAATAGGTCCCCAGTGTATTTTACTCATAGTGTAAGTTAAATATCACAATTGGACTACAGCACTTGTTGTGCCAACCACTATAGTGGCAGAGTAAAGCATGTCTCCACTCCTATCTCTGTAGCATAGCTGTGCAGACTTAAACTGCCAATTCGGCCTATCAAAATAAACCTTTGTGCCAAGCCTAAACCTTCCTTTTAAATATTCACATCATATCTAATGTTGGCCCTATTCCCAACTGGGTAGGATGCATAGTATTTCAAAGTAGGACATGTAGAAGTTTGTCCTTCAATGAAAAAGCATAGAAGCTATTTCCACACTAACAAAGCTGGCTACTTCAATAGAGAAAAACACTGGATTAAATTACACCTTATAATGCTAAATTTGGATTTCTAACAGCTAAAGAACTATTTAGCGGGCTACTACAATAGAGAAAAACACTGGATTGCATTACACCTCATAATGCTAATTTTGGATTGGTAACAGCTAGAGAACTATGTAAATGGTATTTTAATAGCTAAACAAAATCCAATATAATGGTAAAGTCAAATTATGTCTAGCTATTATAGAAAAGGTACTTTAGAAAAGTTACTTTTACCTGCTTAAGGTCACTGGAGGCCTTTCTTTAAGTATTCATCTGTCATCTGGCAGCTTCATGGCTTCCCTGTGGGTAGTGAAGTATGGCCAGCTCTCAGGACAGAGAGAATGGGCATTGTGTGTGGGGAGGTGTTGCCCTCCCCTTGACAAGGATAGCCTGGGGGCAGCGCCTAGACCCTTGATGCACTTTAGTTGGGCCTCCCCTGTACAGGTGCCTGCCGCTGTCTCCTCTTTTGTCTATTTGGGACCAAGCCCATTGGGAGGGAGAGCTGTCCCAGAACTGATCTAGAGTGACAAACCGAGTGGGGCTTTGAGCATCCTCTTTGTAATTAGAGTGTCAAATCCTACTGCAATGTGACATTCTGCTTCACAGGACTGCTGTGGTTTCACATTTACCTTTTGGTACAAACTTCAAAGGAGAGAAACAGAATGGCAAAAAACTTTGGGCCTCATCACGAGTCTAGTGGTCTCTTGACCACCAGACTCGCGGTGGCGTATGGACCGCCACCAAATGTGGCAGTCTGAATGCCAAATTATAACTTCAGCGTTTGTGCCGCGGTCGGACCGCCAGCACCGCCAGGATTAGTCATCCCGGTGGTCTGGTGGTTGTGGTGGTCCTAATCTGCCAGGGCAGTGCTGCATGCAGCGCTGCTCTGGGGATTAGGACTTCATTCTCTGCCAGCAATTTCATGGTGGTTTCAGCGTCATGAAAAGGCTGGCAGAGAACGGATTCAGGGGGTACAAGGGGGGCCCCTGCACTGCCCATGCACTTGGCATGAGCAGTGCAGGGCCCCCACGGCCAGCACCATCACAGTGCTCATTGCCTGCTTTGCTTTGCAGACAGTGAATATTGCAAAGGTACTGGTGCATCCTGCGCATTACAGCATTGCCACCAGCTCTATTATGAGCCAGAGACAATGCTGTAGGTCATTTCCCGCTGGGCCAGTGGGTGGAAACTGAGGGTTCCACCCGCTACCCAGCAGTAAACTCACCATGGGCCCGGCAGGGAGGCAGCCACAATGGCAGCAACCTCCCCATCGGGATTTCGGCGGACTGGCTTTTCCGTCCACCAAAAACATAATCAGGCCCTTTGTGTGCATCCGGTGTCTGGTTGAGAGTTTCAAATCCTGCTAGAATGTCAGATTCTCATAGACCATTCTGCTGGGAACTTACATATAACATTTGGTGCAAACTTCAAAGGAGAAACACATAATGGCAGAACATTTTGTGTGTATCCACTGTCTGGTTGCTGGTAGCTCAGCTTTGATTTTGCCAGATGTTCATCTCTAAGTTTGTTGGTGGTACAGGGACTGCCTAAAAATGAATTGTGGTATTAGATGTGGAAAGACACTGGTATTACCATAGTACACTCCCCAGGCACACGTCTAGCCCTCAGATCCCAAGGTTAGTGTTGAAAATGCCCAAAGTGGGTAGGGTTAGCCCCTGACCTTTACCTCGTTAGTTTAGGCATAAATGTGGTACCTCCAGGGACCTACTTCAAAACACATCTGGACACTTAGAAGATCAGAAGAAGAATGAACCTGCTGTCTGGGACCTGAGAAGAGCCTAGAAGGCTGGGACTGCTCTCCCTCTTGTATTCAGGACAAAGAAGTGGACTCCAAGGGTCATAAGGATAGCTTCCTATCGAAGCCACAGGGATACAACAAGCTTCAAAAGTCCTTTCCTGTAAATGCCTCGCCTGAGGTCCTGAGGGTTTGGGTGGGGGGTGCGCTTAAGAAGTTTACTCTTGTGGTGGATAGGAAATTAATAGATTAATGTCAGAAGGTAAAATCTTTTACCAGGGCAAAGCTGGTTGGTGTTTCTGACTCGGGCTCCATTGCAGCTAGAGTCAAATTGTGCCTAAGTCTGGTTCTGCAGCTATCATCGACTATCAGTGGCACTTTGGGCTTTGTGGCATAATTTTTACTTCCAACGTTAAAATTCATGTATGTGGTTCTCCTTGTTTTTTTTTCATTTTGTTTATGACTCTATTATTCTTATTCATTTTCCCATTTTTCTTATTTTGCATTTCAACTTTTTTACTGTTTTAGTACAGTATATAAATTCTTTTGACTCTGTGCCACAGCTACCAGGTGGAAGTTTAATTAGGGACTTTAATAGTTTATCCTGACAAGGATTGTGATTAGTTGTTGAGGTTGGTACTTGCTCCCTTAATTAGTCCAGTTTCCTACACTAGCCATCCCCTAATATGACTGAAATAAAAGTCATAAATATTTCACAGGATATAAAAGAGGTCATTATGATCTCATAAGAGTCAAATGGAATGACTCTTAAAAATATTATACCGGACATTTATGAACAAAACACAGGCCACAACCCTGCTATACCAACCCTAAAATGATTAATCACCGTAAGTCCGAAAACTGCAAGGGAAAACCAGGAGCATCTAAAAAGTATGAAGATATAGACATGCCCCAAAACTTACTAATCACAAAAAAAGATTCCTTTGTACTATATGGTAACTAAAATAACAATACACAGTTAATCACTTATGCTACCAATAACAATTTGCTAACTCTAACCCAAAGGAACATATGGATGATGGATGGCAATATTTTACAATGGACGGGCTCTTGGGGGGATCAAATATCAAAATCAAAATGGAAACGAGACCCCCACTAGCCATGGATTAAGCCTTAATTAATTAGTCTACATGTGGAGTTGAAGAAATTAGCAAACATATGTCTCTTTTAGATTGTTTTAAAAGATTAAAAGCACTCCACTTGAACTTTGAACATATGCATATTAAAAAACATAACGTGGAACAAATATAAGCAGCACAACTTAAAACATCTATTAACAATTACAGACATAAATAAGCAGTGCACTTCAATTTAATCACAAAAAATCAATAAATACTGAAGTCTGTTTGTGTGATTGATTATATCAGTAGAACAAATGAGGTCCCAGATGGGGATATTTTTCTTTATTGAAAGTACCCAAAGCCAATAGTTCATGTGGCCTTCACAGTAGACTTATAACAGAAGTGTTCTGTATTCATCAAACCCTCCTTCAAACTTGATAAATACCAACATGTTTTGAACTCCTACGGGTTGAACATGCATAGTACTGCAAAATCATTATCAGGGTGTTAAATTTAAGATGTGGACATATGCATGATCATCATGTTCGGGAGCCTGTGCACTATACCCAGAAGGTGCTATTTAGAGTCTAAGTTGTTTCTTTTTATATTTCCTTTTTATTCCAGATCATGCTTCAGTAGTGCAGCATAATGAGGTGGGTAGTACCATATTCTACGTACTTCTGAACCATAATTTGGATAAAGGTGGTTAAGGGTCAAGTTTACAGTTCTCCCTCAAAATGTATCTACATTGTGGAATGCATTCTACTTTAAGGTGGGGAGATCTGATTTACTATTCCTACTCCACACTTAACCACATTAGGGAAAGTGTTGCACTTTGGGGGGCATTTAGATTTAGTTTTCCCACGTCAACGTTAACCACATTTGGGAAGGTGTTGGACTTTGAGGGGTACATATTTGCTATTTCCACTCCAAATGTAACCACATTAGGGTGAACCTTGGGCAGAGGAGGTGGAAAATTTACTATTCTGTTTCCACTTTTAGCCACATTGGGGAAAGTGTTTAACTTTGAGGTGGGGCGGGGATCAGAATTACATTTTCTACACCACACTTAACCACACTGGGAAAAGTGTTGGATTTTGGAATGATCAAATCTACCATGCACATTCCAAGTTAACCACCTTGGGGACGGTTTTAGACTTTGGTGTGGTTCACATTTTCAATTACAAATCTAAACTTTACCACATTGGGGAAAGTATTACACATTGTTTGGGGGCACATTTTCACTCAAAACTTAAAGACATTAGGAAACATGCTGCTTTAAATTAGATACTACCACAAATGTATGAACACCATTACACTGAAAAGAATACATTATAGAAATCCACTTAAATTACCTCCCAAAAATAACCCACACAACATAAAAAAAGACATTGATAAAACTTGTAATTTATTTTCAAAAACACAAATATTCACTATAACTTTCAAATTAATAACTATAATTAATGTAGCATATTACATTGTTGATAAAAAATAAACAAATTACATTTAATGTATAAACTTAAATGACAGTAATTTAAAACTTCTGATGTACAAAATAGACACATTGCAAAACACTTTACTTTAGAACAAATGATGACATTTAAATGAATTGCTTTCTATTATCTCAATGAATAAAAAACAAAAACAAATATTTTAAAAATATCAAGGAATCAAGAACTTTTATCAATTTCTATAACCAAATATAACAAAATTAAATCTTTATTTTTTTAGAGACCTTAGATATAAGCATTTGAATTGTACATAAATATAAAAAGCAAACAATTATATTACATTTCATAAAAATAATATATTACAGTCTTTTAAAAAGAATTAAAAGAAAAATTAACACTACGAGTTTAAAAATAAAAACAGGAAATTAAAAATGGTAATTTAGTCCCCATATTATTCCTTTGCAAGCCTATCAGCTCTCAAAATTATTTGACAAAAAACAAACATTTTGAGACCAAATATAATATATTAAAACAAGAAAGTGCACATGGTACACTTCATAATTGTATCCGCGATATTTTGACCCAAAGTATTTTTGGCATCAGCATACTTAAAACCCAATATTTGTGTGTCAGATTATTCTTTCCACAACTGATGGAGATTACCCAGCTTTTCTGTTCCTCTTTATCTTTAATCACCCTTCTCTGATTCCTCTCAGTTATAGACTAAACCTGTGTACGGTCAACTGTTCTGCAGAAGTTGCTACATCTCTTAAGTGCATCAAAAAATATCCTGCTGATTTCTTTAGGTAGGTTCTATATTTCACTGGTTGTATTTTGCTTTGCTTTACATTTTCATGTGATGCTCTTTGAAACAACTGTGGCAATGTTTCATGTTTAGAGTGACTGGTGTCTGGAAAGCGGATGATATTCCCAGGAGCAAAGAGAACAACCGGACTCTGAGGTAAATACCTAAGTTATCCCTTCAAGTAATACCCCGTTCTGATAATAACATAGGATGAGATGGAATGATACAACATTGGTACATGGTAAATAAACCCAGGCACTGAGCAACGGCCAAGGCAAACTTGTGTCACCTAAAAAGTACTGACAAAGGGGCTGGTGGGTGAAGCCGCTGGGTAAAGCACATAGGGCCTGATTACAACTTTGGAGGAAGGTGTTAATCCGTCCCAAATGTAACGGATATACCACCAGCCGTATTCCGAGTCCATTATATCCTATGGAACTCGTAATACGGCTGGTGGTATATCCGTCACATTTGGGACGGATTAACACCTCCTCCAAAGTTGTAATCAGGCCAATAATGAGACAAAATATAATAAAACTGTATAATGAAATTCAAAAAGAGTCTGTGTGGCACAATACAAATAACAAAAACAAACAGGTATGAGCAGGTACAAAACAAATGACACATTACATTTTATGGCAAGGTCTTGTGGCTCACAATGTTGAGCTTTTGCAGCATGCCATTTTTTCCTCAAAAGCTCAAAATGTGCCTGAAAACCTTATAGGACTCTCTGTACAATCCACGGGTGCAACTGTACTCTGAGCGTTTGGGTCTCCCCTGATCAAATCGACAGCTTTTCATCAATGTTTGGCCATAGGACCACATTCAACGTGCTATGATGGCAAATTCTTTGAGGCGAGTAAACAGAGCCACAAAACCAATGTGAAGGAAAAAGCTGCTGCTGAAAATGCCAAAACATCACCAGGTGTCACCTAAAACACCTACAGCTGCAACTGATTGCCCTCACCCCCCAGCCACCTGCATCACAGAGGTTGGGGGGCAACTAGTCTCTGGAATGGGTAGGGGTGATAGCAGAGAAGTAACTACACACTTCATGATTTGACTATAAAGAAGAACTTCACTACACGTAATCTTCCATTCTTTCTTCGGGTAAACTAACTATAATGAAGTAACAGAGAAGCCTGATTCATCGCCCTCATTTGAAACATTGTCATACTCAGGGGTGTGTGCTAGAGACTAATAATCACCATTCAGTTTTTGCCACAAGGCACTAATCTGATGCACAATTTCAGTATCTGCTGGGCATACCTACTTTGGGTGCACCTGGAGCAGACCAAAACAGAAAACCCTCAGAGGAAAATACAATCTTCCCACACTCACACTACTGAATACGCACCTGCCATGAGGAGAGCACAGTAGAGAGAGAGACAGATCCACCATTTGAAACAGCAGTTCTTTCTTTCGCTGACAGCTGAAAATGGACTGGACCTGACTGTAAGGAAGAGGGACGAGGGAACCACTGTGTGTCATTGTAGTGTGTGATTAAATTGATTGAACTACTGAATACCAAGGCTACGAATACCATGATACAAGAATATAGTGGACAAAGTATCTAAGGCCAAAATAGGGAAAGGTAAATTAATGTAAAGGAAGTATAAATGTATTATTCCTAACTCCAATCTACATACCTTATAAATATTTATATCATTAAGGTGCAAGTATATATAGTTTGTTATAGATAATGTATGCTTACTTACCTTTCAATATTTTAGATTCAAGGCCTCATTACAACTTTGGCACTTCCACCATGGGACCGCCAAAGCTGAGGGGAGGACACCACCATCATACCAGTGCCCCCCCCCCCCCACTAGGCTGACTGGCAGAAACATTGTATTACACGTTCTTGCCACGCTGACCAGTGGGGACAGTGCTACGATATTGGCCTCCGCTCCTTTAAGGGAGCTGACGCCAATATCGCAGCACACCAGCACCATCGGAATGCGCACTGTCTGCAAAGCAGACAGTGCGCATTCCGATGGTGCTGGGCAGGGGGGGCCTGCACTGCCCATGCCCTAGGCATGGGAAGTGCAGGGGCCCCCACTGTGGCCCCAGCACTGCCTTACCTCCAGCCTTTCCAGATGGGGAGACTGGCAGAAATCTGAGTTGTAATCAGCCAGGCGCCGCTGAGTTCATCGGTGCTGCGGCTGAGTATAATTCAGGCCACCATCAGCCCATCGGGAACCATGTTCCTGGCAGGGACGGTGGTCCTGTGGCTGGACCACCTGGAATGCAGCGGTCCGACTGTCACCGCCAGTGTGGTGGTCCTCCGACCTCCACACTTGTAATGAGGCTCTCAATAGTTTGTCCTCGATATTTATATACCTTGACATTCTAGCTTTGATAGTCAGGGGGCATACTATTAAAACAACCTGTCAGGCGTAGAAGCCCTAGGAAGGCTCCTGTTACCCCCATGCAAACGTTGACAATGTCTCCTAATATCACGAAGACGCACAAGTGCAGTCTGTAGTATTCATCCCAGCAGAGTCTGCAGGCCCTTCTGTAATATGTAATTGCCCAGTGAGTACAAAAATGGGCACAAACTTCTCCAGGCACTTATGCAATACACCCAGGTATATTCTCTGACGTGTTTCACGAATATTTCCCCACCAAAGCGAATGTTAAAGATGTATGGTTGATTTCCAAAACAACTCACTCCAAACAAGTATTTATATCTCTTTATTGCCTGTGCACGCATTTTTATTCATTTTGCTGCCAAGCACAGAGCTTACGTCATGTACACAGTCGCTCGCGGTACCTTTGAATTGATGTCTTTTATTAAAAGATTAACTGGCACTCGAGTGGGATCCTCCTTAATGTGCCCTTAAGTGCTAGCATGCACGTCACTCCAGTGAAAGTCGTTAACTTTTTATCAGTAAGTGTTACACCTTGAGGCAACAGTTTCAACACATTTGGAGTAGGACTAAGAAAGATAAGGGATGAATTGTTGCATATTTTTAGCTCTGGGAGCTTCAGCATTTGCCTGTTACCTTACCTAGCTTGGGTTAATGCCATCCCTTGAAATTACAAGACCAACCTATTCAATTTACTAAATCAAGAACATTTCTTCCTTCTGACAGACAGATTACATTTGTAGATTTTATCCAGACTGGGCCTCAAAAAATTGATGTTGTGCTCTTGGATTGTTATAGCAAGGATTGAAACATCGTCTTTGAACCTCTTGTGGTACTCATTTCACTGGAAAGAAAGTGCAGAATTTGAAGCACAGAGGCAGCAGAAAACGACATTCTACGGAACAGGAAGGCACACTGTTTTAAATGACCACTTGACGGTTGGCTGATGCTAACTCAAAAGCAGCAGAACACCTTGACTCTCTCAATGCCTACAACATTCATCAGTGGTGCCATTTTAAGACCACTGCAAGCAGCTTCCTTGCGGCACTTTGCTAATAGCCACAAGAAGGAATCAGAAATTCAAATACATTCAAAAAACGCTTAGCTGGGAGAAATGAAGTGCTCAAAGCAAAAATATAATTTTTCCTGGAGGTTCAAAGTTTCCTGAAATTTATTTACACATGAAAAATGGCGGCCTATCTACACATCAGAGCTCCGACTATGCAAGTCAGTGCACAATCTGATGTCATGGGTCCTTTTGAAGCTGGGGGGACTCTATAGAAAGAGTCATTGTAAGGACAGCATTGGGCCTATCAATTATTCACTCTTCCAGTTATGACTTTGAAACTTCCTTACTCTCTGCCAAAGGCATATCTTCTGTGTATGTTTAACTGGTACAGCATCTTGTGCAAAGTCATTCCAATCCTCCCTTTATATCTCTGACACCTCCTTCTTATCCTGCATTAGTCCTGGCCCCTTGATATACCTCCATGAAAAAAATTGTTGTCTAGCGATTTTCATTTTTGATTTGTGTTTTTGTGTCATTAGAGAAGTAATTTAGCTTGGGTAGGCATTGCTATTCGGGACCTAATTTTTGTTGCAGTGATGATTTAATAATTCAGGAACCATGAGACCTATATACTTCATTTTGGTGTCAAAACATAGGTTTTGGGGGTCAAGTAGTTTTATAGAGAGAAAAATAACTCCTCAGAGCAACCCTTCCACCATTTTCTAAAATGATGGCTCTATAATTCTGTGTTTTAGCCATCGTAATGGTAATTTATTTTAATATTGTTTTTGTTCCAGGTTTTCCGTTATATTAAATTCGTAAACATGGGCAAAGCAGGTGGTAGCAGAGCATCTTCACCTCCTGACAGAGAGTTGCTAACTACAAAATCTGAGGACTCCTTAGACAAAGAAAAATGAGTCATATGCCAAACTAATCTGAAAGAAAAGCTAACATCAACTGCAGCTGGACAGAAGAGAGTCCCAGATGCTGCAGAAATACAGCAAGACGAAGTTAACAAAAGATTGAAATTGGTGGGTGAAGAGGTTCAAATACTTTATAATTGGAGGTGTGGCTTGGGCCGTCAGCAAGATGGCTACACTGGTGTGAGGCTCTGCCGGCCAGGGACATCAATCCTTTAGTTTAATGCTCTTCCTGGAACCATCGGCTACTGCTGGGCGGCCGTAACACTTGGAGTGCAGTTTGGGTGGAGAGTAGGAGGCTGCTGCCCCCGGGGCCGCAGCGGAGCCCCGGTCACCATGATCTCCTGAGTGGGCAGCCTTGAGGCCTCGATGCGGCCTGAGGGAGAGTGATGCAGGCAGAGCTTATTCTTCCTTCCCAGGCCTGTACAATTCTGCTGTGAGGAGGCGAGCTGGCCGGCCCTGGCCAGTAGTTAGGAGCAGACGCAGGGAGAACGTGTCCACTGGGGGTAGGCGGAGAAACAGGACATCGGCTGTTGCTAGGGGCTGCGATTTGCGACATAAGCCGACCCTGGAGGTGAAGGGGAGAGATGGCGATGAGAAGGTGAGAGAGAAGAGAGGGCTGCACCGCCCTGCATGATGGCTCTGCAGGGGCAGCGAGCACGGATGCCCGGGAATTGAAGGCGCGATGGCTGGATCCCCTCTCCCCAGGGGAATCGCAGAGTCTGCCCCTCTTGAGCTGGGTGCGACTGGAGTCACGAGCGCAGCTGAGATAGAGGCCTGGACTGCTTTGGCTGCTGCCTCCCACATCAGTGACACTGGATTGAGCGGGGGAGCAGCATTTTGCTGCCAGATGAGTTGTGGGGAATTCATCCTGGCACAGCCAGGTCCCCAGCGGGCGTGTTGGGGTGCGGCTGGTCCTGGTGGACTGCACAGAGCAATCTCTGTGCTCCCCCTACTCTGGACAGTGCACAGTAGAGCTGGGAGACTCTGCATTATCAGCTAAGCACTCCTGTACTGTACCAACACAATAGTGTAACCAGCCCAGGAGTTCTTATAAGAGAATAACCCAGCAACTGGTTGCCCCCTGCTGTACCTCTTGGTCGGTCCCCTGGGTACCTGGTGGCCAGGGTGCAGACAGCTGCCTACATCTGTGCATTCAACATGAGGACAGCCAAGCAAAAACAGGCAAAGCTATTGTTGGACTCCCGAAACAAATCTGGGGCGTCAAGTAAGATGTGTGCCGATTATGTCACTGAGGAGCTGCCTCCTGAAGAAACAGCTCTAACTGGGTCGATTAAAGCAATGTTCCTCTACTTAAAGCATAGCCTTGCTGGCATTGACTCCAAACATGATCAACTCACTGATCAGGTGGATCGTCTCAAAGACAGGTTGGATGACCATGACAACAGACTGGAGCATTTGGAGTGCCGCACCTCGGACCTGGATGATGGACATCTGATGAGCAGCTCCTGCAAATGGAAAAAGTGCTTGAAGTAATCTGAAATAAAAATAAAGGCCTGTAGGCCCACTCTCATAAAATAACCTCTGCATTCTGGGGGTGCCCCAGTCCACCACCAGGTGTCGTATGGAGGACTATGTGGAGGACATGCTACGTTCACTTTTCCCCGGAGCTTTGCCTTTTGTTCTGATGGTGAAGTGGGCACAGTGTTTGCTAGGGCCGAGGCTGCCCCCCATGTTGCCAGCTCAGCCTACCATTGTCAAACTACTCAATTATAGGGACCGTCTGGCCCATGAGCAGAGCTCCATCACCTATCAGAATGCACTTACCATTTTCCTGGATTACACCCCTGCAGACCAGGCAGTGTGCAGGGGCTTCCTGCCAGTGAAAAGATCCTTACTCCAGATGGATTCCACATACTCTTTGTTATACCCGTAAAAACTGAATGACAATGACTGATCTGCTGACGAGGCATTGTCTATATCGAGATCCCCAGCAAGTGATCCTGGAATGCTGTCTGCTGGGCCATCCCGGCCAGCCCGTTGGACTTATAACCCTGGCTCCCCGACCACTCCTTCCCTAACCGGGTTTGAGAAACATTGGCCTCAACCCCCAAATACGGCAGCTGCGCGAGGCTCAGTCATTACAGGGAATGAGCTAGTAGACCTATGGTGCATAAGGCATAAGGGTGTCAGGGAAGGTACCTGCAATAATGCCACACACAACAGCTGATCTTGCATTGACATGTGGGTTGCTACTAAAGATGGAGATGCTTGGACGTGTGCTGTGACCCACTGCCCTCCACGCTATCTGATCATTCCCCTGTGCTTTTAGAGATGCGGGTCCCTGGTGTGGTCTGCCGGCGGGAGTCCTGTGAAATCAGGCTTTTAAAAACGAGGTACAGGAGGCTATAGTGGATTACTTCACTCATAATAAAGGGTCTGTACAGTCCCCAGGCACTCTTTGGGAAGCCTTTAAGGTGGTTATTAGGGGGGGGGTGCCTGGCCAAACAGCACGGAATCCTGCATGCAATGCACCAAGACCTAGGTAGGCTGGAGCAACAACTTGGGGATATTGAAAGAAGCTACTATGCCACAAGTGACATTAACTGCCTAGTGGAGGCCCAGGCTAAACAGGATCAGTTTGATGAGGCGGTGAAATGTGAGGTATGCTACTTGGGGAGAGCAGTGCAGGTTAGCTGATATGGAGAGGGAGATAGGGCTGGTAGAACGCTCACCAACCTCTTGGGCAGACCATGGGTAAATGACTACATAGTGTGGTTAGAGGACGAACAAGTTGGCTTTCAGATAGACACAGTGGCAGTGCAATAAACAATGAAGACCTTTTATACCACCCTGTACTCTTCCACGCACTCGCTTCACGAGTAGGCATATACAGAATATTTTGATATGCTTAGTCTTTTATGGCTAGAAAACGGCCATAGACTATACTTAAACTCTCCCTTTTCGGAGGAACATATTGTCCAGACCATCCACAGACTTCCAGGTGATAAAGCGCTTGGCCTGGATGGTCTAATGGTGGCTTTTTATAAGGAATATGCAGACCTACTGGCACCCCATATCCTTGAGGTGCATGCAGAATCAATCAAGAAACCTGTAAAAATGTGACTCCTATTGATCTTTGTCACTAATAAATATAGACAACAACATTCTGGCAAAACTGATTGCCTCAAGAATGCTACCTATACTGCCGACTATATTCCTACCGGACCAGACTGTGCTTGCCTGGGCAGATCATCTTCATATAACCTGCGGATGTACTCTGCTGTGGCACAATCGGTGGATCCTGAGAGCCATGAGGCAGCAGTATTCTTAGACGCAACTAAAGCATTTGGGGACAGAAGTATCAAGAAACCATTTTGCGTTTCTCAAATAGCGATTTTTAAGAAATCGCTATTTAAGAAATGCAAAATGGTGTGTATCATGCTTGCGATTTGGTAATAACGATTTCTTAAAAATCGCAAATGCTATTATCAAATCGCAAATAGCGATTCCGACCCCATTCCCACCTATGGGCCTGTAGGCCCATATTTGCGATTTTTTTGCATTTCCTAACTGGAATTCACAATTTGGGAAATGCAAACCCCAGTGTGCTGGGGGACGAAGGCCCCCTCTGCTGCACCCCCAAAAATTATTTTAGGACATGTAAGGTGCACACATGCCAAAGGGGCGTGTGTGCGTTACATGTCAATTTTAAAAACGCTTTTATAATGCATTTTTTAAATTTGCACATGGTTACCACTAAATTAAATTTGGTGGTAATTGCGATTCCTTAATCACCATTCGCATTAAGGAAAGCTTGTTACATGTGCTTAAGGAATTGCAAATAAGGATTCCTTATTTGCTATTTCTTATTTAGAGAATCGCGATTTGCGATTCTCTAAACGGGGTCGCAACTTTAAGGAATCGCTATTTTAGCGATTCCTTAAAATTGCACAGCGAATGCCTTTCACACATAATGAAAGGCATTTTTTTATTCGCAAACGGCCGTACGCACCGTTTGCGAATGCAAATTCGCTTGATACATCTGGCCCTTGATTCCTTAGTGTGTTCTTTCCTCTTTGCGCTCTTAGCCTGTTTGGGCCTCAGCCCCAAATTTATCTGCCTGATTAGACTGCTATACTCTGAGACCTTGGCCAGACTACACATTAATAGCTCCATCATCAATGCTTTCCCTGTTTCTAGAGGCACCAGGCAGGGCTGCCCTCTATCGCCACTTCTATTTGCGGTGGCAATGGAGCCATTGGCTGCACGCCTCAGCCAACATCATCTTCATTGCAGGCTTGCCTTTAGACCACGACCGATCGTAGTATTGATGTATGCAGATGACGTCACATCGTATATTTGAGACCCACAGACTAAACTAGACCCCCTCATAGGTAAATTCACATGGTTCAGAGACCTATTTGGTATAAAAATCAATCAGGTCAAATCCATTGTGTTCCCATTGACAGATGAGATTTCTGTGTTGGGCAGAGGAGCTGGTCCGACACTTGGGAATCTGGCTGAGCAGGAATATGGGTAAGCTATGGGTGGAAAATTACAGAAGAGCAATCTCCTGGTTGGAGGAGAAGGTGGCCTGCTGGCGGTCCTTGCCATTGTCACTTATGGGCTGGATTTCTATAGCCAAGATGGTGGTACTCCCCAAGTTCCTCTATCCGTTGATTAACATCCCAATGCCGCTTACCAGATGCTTTAGGAAGTGGCTGCACTCACTTCTGATTTCCTTAACTTGGGCAGGGGGCAGTCACATGTGGTGTGGGAACTGCTCAAACTGACCTTTAAACAGGGCAGACCTGTGGAACCTGATATGGATTTACACTACAGCTGTGCCCAGGAGCAATTGGTGCATTTCTTGGTACACCCAATACAATACTTACCTCATTCTGCTCCGGAGCAAGAATTGGTATGGCCCTGCCAGCTGTTGAGGGTCATATATACTCACATGAGGCGTCTTTGTAAAGGAGTAAACATGGTAGCATGCACAATAGGGTCCTGGCATGAACACTGTTGAAGGGCGAATGCGAGCATGCTATATGCCCCTTCGATGCCGCATCTAGATCAACCAATGGTGCCCATGTTATGTGAAACAGGTACACGCATGCAACTTCAAAGGATGGAGTTGACAACTATTGGATCTCTATATCCCGAGGGGCAATTTATCACCCCTGAGGCGGCACTGTAAGAGCTCTACAACACTTCCTTATTTAGACTCACCTACCTTCAATTACCCGCTGCGCTTTGTGCGCAGAATGGGGATTTCCCGGCCGCACTGACGGCCCTTCAGGCCCTTGAGATTCTCCTCACTTCTCAGATACCTTGCCGGCTGATCACAAGACTATTCACTGCTATGCAGGAGACAGCCCCCACTGCCTCCCCTGGTGCCTGTGCATTATGGGACCATGACTCAGCACCCCAGTGTCGGATGTTAGATGGCAATGCTGTTGCGTGGATATTTGTGCTCTCTCCCCCAATTATCACCTCCGCCTGATTCATTGCAAATTCTTGCACCGGGTTTACTGTACTCTGATGTGGTTGCCCCGCATGGGGCTTCGTCTGAATTCACACTGTCAGCGATGCCTCACTGAAGAGGCAGATTTTCTACATTCTGCTGGGCGAAACGCTGGATAGCAATGAGATGGGGGCGTAGGTGCTCTCCCCACAAGGCTGATTGGCTGAGAGATGCTGCATAGTGCCAGGAACAACTTAACCCATACTGGGAACTGATGCCTGGTAGGTCACGACCCCTAGACAACTGGCCACCCCTGTTGACTTGGTTACAGATGTAGGAGGTGTAGGGCGTACTCAGAGTGATCTCTTCTAATGGTATGAGTGCAGCAGCTTTGGCTGCATGTGTGAGAAGTTGTGGGCCATTACTGCACTGATCTCATTAGCCTGAACGCACGAGTGACCCCTCCCTTCCTACTCACCCACTCCCCTCAAGAGTTACTCCTTTTTTTTGCTGATACTGCCTTTGAGTTGTATATTGCTGGTATATAACTGGCACACTTTTTCTAATGATAATGTGCTATTTGTGACCTAGCTGCTGCATATTTCATCAATGGCAAACTCTATGGCGGACAAAGCTAAAATGTGTTTTGTGTTATTTGTTTGCCTGTTGCTATGCTAAAACCAATAAACTAAAAAATTTAAAAAAATATTTTATTATTGTACCAACAAGTGCTACAACTTGTTTACAATTTTAAAAACCCTTGTCAAAAATAGCAGAAACCAGTGAATCACAACAGGAATCCTGGTCTTCTGAAAAAGCGACAACAACAAAACCCAATGCCCATCTACTTAAAAGATCGATGGCTACCCCTCGTCCACCTCCAACAACTGATCAAAAAACAGAGGATCTTTAATGTGTTATCTGTGGTTTATCCAGAACAAGGACTAAAGGGATTGATGAAAGAACAAAGGACAGAGTATGTGAGTCTCAAAGGGCAAACATGCTTTTATCTGCAGCTAGTTTCTTCCAAAGCAGACAGTGCACAATCCGAGAGTGCTGGGCCGAGGACCCTGCACTGCCCATGCCATGGTCATGGGTAGTGCATAGGCCCCCTGTGGCCCCCTGCACCTGTTCTCTGCCAGCCCTATTATGGTGGGGAAACCGCCATGAAAAGGACAGCAGAGAACAAGGTTGTAATCAACAGGTCAGCACTGAGATCAGCCAGGACCGCTGTCACCCCGTCGGGATCATGGATCCTGGCGGAGACGATGGTCTGTTGGCAGGTCCCCCACCAAACTCATGATGTGTGACCACCAGCCTTGAAATGAGGCCTTTAATCCTGCTTCATATTCTGTACAAGAAACGTGACCCACAGATGCCCAGAGTTCTTATCAAGGCACATACTCTTGCAGGTGATGGCACTATGAGCAAAATTGGAACACAGCTCAGAGTTTTAACTGCTGAGCCTGTGACGCTTCTGAAACGATTTGCTGAAACAGTAGGAGAATGTGACTTTAAGGACAAATAAAAATACCTTGTGTTTGTTTGGAAAATGAGTTCTGACTGTCAAACATTTGACGATCTTCAGTACAGTGAGTTGAAGTCACCTTCCACTGACGTCATATTCTGCGCGGGGACACATTAAAATGTATTCTACTTGATTGTAAATGTTTTTGGATCATGCATTAGTAGAGAAAGATCTGTGTGAATTTGGTTGGGAAGATATTGATGGGGTGCTAAAACCTACAAATATCTTAAAGCCTCTACCCACAGAACTTACACGTTCATGTACTTGCAAACCCTGTGCTACAAAAAGATGTCCCTGTCAATATGCTGTTCTCAAATGTTCAACATTGCGCAAATGTACCACAAGTGATTGCTGTAACAAATAAATAAAGTGAACTACGAAAATGTGTCTAAAACAAGACAGATAAACATTATGGCCCTCATTAAGACATTGGCGGTAATGACCACCTACCGCCACGGTGACGGCCACCAAAACACCATTGCCGCGGTGACCTACCATCCACCATATTATGACTGTAGCCGGAATTCCACCAAAAGGCTTGCGGAATTCCGGCTACGGTCATGGCGGCGGACGGTAGTAAGGTGCCACGCCAGTAGACCGCCGCAGACCGTATCGTGATCCATGATGCGGCCTGGCGGTGTTCTGCAGGGCGACGCTGCTGCTGGCAGCACCGCCTCGTCCCGTCTCCTGCCGGAGGTCCCCCTGTCAGCAGGTAAGTCGGGTGCTCTGACGGGGGGTGTTGTGTGTGTGTTTATGTGATTGTGTGCTTGCATGCCGGTGTGTGGCGTGTTTAATGCGTGTGTGCATGAATGTGTGTGAGTGTGCGTGTATGTTGTGTGGTGTGAATGCGTGTGTGCTAGAATGTATGTCAGTGTGTGTTAATGTGTGTGTGAATGAATGTATGCATGCGGGGTGAATGTGGGTATGAGTGTGTGTATGCATGCGTATGTTGGTGCGTGAATGTGCATGTATGCCGGGGGGTTCGGGAGGTGGAGGGGAAGAGTGGGGGAGTGTTCTGGGGAGGGAGAGGAGGCGCGTGAGACCCCTATCAGTCTCACAGAAGGAATTTCCTGACACTGATAGTGCCTACAGCAATGGTTTTTCGTGGCTGTAAGATTGCCACGAAAACCATGGCGGTAGGCGGGGACATTATCCTGTGGGTGGGACAATGACAGCCGGCTGGCTGGAGACTGAAGTCTCCAGCCTGGTGGCTGTTACTGCCCTGGCGGACGGAGTGGTACATTGGCGGTTTGGCTTGAGCCAAACGGCCAATGTTATATTTTGGGGAAAGGTACTGCCAGCCTGTTGGCAGTACCTTTCTCCAAAATACCGCTGTCCGCCAGGGACATAACGAGGGCCTATATGTTCTCATATTCAGATCATAAACTTTGTTTGGTGTATACATGAAAGGATTAAAAACCATTATTATTTTTTTCTTTTGTATATATGTCTCTTCTTTCTCTATTATAGCTGCCATGTTGGAAAATGGCGGAATGGTTGTTCTAAGAAGTTATTTTCTATCTCTAGAAGACTACTTGACCCCCAAAACCTATGTTTTGGCAGCCAAATGAAGTCTACAGGTCTCATGGTTCCTGAAGTACTACATCATCACTGCAAAACATCCACCATTTTAAAAAATGTCGTCCAGAAAAATTCGGCCCAGATCAGAAATGTGTACCCAAGCTAAGTTACTTCTCTAATGATCCAAATTAAAATCTCCGGACAACTATTTTTTTACAGAGGTATATGAGGTGGCCAGGATTCATCTCTCACTCCCCAATAATCCACAAGGTTCAGCACATGTGGCTAGTGTAATCTAGTGATCTCTCTGGCAACATGCTCACTATTACTGGCACTTCTGGCCTTTTATGTTAACCTTTCATTAAAACACAATATCAGATTTCTCTGCTTACGACCAGGTGTCTCATGTAAGATCTTAACATCTCTCGAACGCATATTTACTTTTCATCTCTTCCAATTATTTCTGGGAAGAAGTCATTATAACTTATGTTTCTGAGAAATATGTATTTTTGCTAAACATAACCATGGTATAACATCTGTACTGTGGTAAAGTACTAGTTTTAATGCACTATATTACCCAGTAATACATTAAATTGAAAATGCTTGTAATTAACTCTTCAATGCAGACATGGTGATCACACCTCAAACAAGCATGTTCAGTGAGCTGACCTATGTGGTCATTTTATGTTTATGGCACTACTGCAGTTCGCTCATGCCCGCTGTATTCAATGCAATGATAAAAAGCTAAGACACCACTAAAGAGAATGCATTGTAGTCCATTATCACCTTCTTCTATTACTTATTGGCAGAGAAGCTAAATTCTCATGCCATCAGTCATTTCTTAGCTCACAGCAGTTGGATAGTATCCATTGCACAACTTGAGATCTACAAAGGCACATCAATTGATAGCAATCATGGAGGTATTAACACACTGCATTTGATCCTGGTATCTATACGGCCTTTGCTTCCATTTTGGAAGCCCAGGGCCTGGAAAGGCTAGGGGAGGTAAGGACTGCAACCCCAGATGGGATATGGACTGCTGACATTCCTAAGGGCTGATGTGGGAACACACACATTGGAGGGAGGGAAACAAATCATCCTCTGTGCAAATCAAAGGTTTCTTTTATTCCAAGAATGAGTTACTGGTCAGTGAGGTCTGTGCTCATTGTCAGAAATATGGCTGATCTGTTGAAGTATTGCTTTAGTACCAGAGAATCTTGATAGAGGGCAAGGCTTAGGCCTTTGAACCTCTGTGAGGCATATTTCAGTGAAGAGTGACATCCCGGTTTTATCTGCAGTAACTTTCTTGTCCTCTGTTGTGGGTCAATCAAAATTAGAGCCGCTCCTGCTGTGGAAGAGTGTCCTTTTGACAAAGGATAGGGCAGAAGAGAGGGCACCTCAAAAGAGTCAACACCCACAACCTGAATTTCAAAGAACCAGGCACTATGAGCCATTTGCGAGTCACAAAACCTGATGTACAACAGTGTCTCAGACACAGCTAGCGATTCCCAAATGGGTCACAAGGGTCCTTCCTCATTAATATTTATGAGGCAGGTCGCAAATTGCGACCTATTTGGGAATGGCCGCACTCACAAGGATGGTGGCCTGCTGTGGATAGCAGTTCACTATGTCTGGGACTGCTTTTTAAATAAAGTAGTTTTTTTTAAAAATGCAGACAGGTTGGGGACCCCTTCCCATTTGCCAATGGGTTAACACCAATTTGAAATTGGTGTTAACTGCGATTGCTTTGCAACCACATGCATGGTCACAAAACAATCATGCATACCACTGTGACTCGCAATTAGGAAGGGACGCACTTCCTAATTGCAACTCGCAAATTCAGTTTGTGATTCTGTAAATAGATTACAGAGTCACAGAATAGCATTTGTACATACCGAAATGATTTTTTCTGTGTGCAAACAGCCTGATTCAATGATTCTGGCCGTTTGCACACAGAAAAATGCTTTTTACATCTGGTCCTAAATCACATCTGTGTCTGGATGCAGACCATAAAGGTGGGAGCATGATTTCCACAAGTTGTTCAACCGCACTGTTCATCGGGGGAAAGGAGATCACCAAGACTTTGAGCTGTTGCAACCAGGACTGAGGGCTGCCAGTCTTCCAGGGGGGAGCCGAGAACATTTGCCCTGTGTTTGGAGCACAATCCTTCTCATTCTTGAAACATATGGTACTTATTCACAGTTTAGAAGGAATGCCCAAAATGCTCCCTTCTGAAATGAGAATCAGTAATCATTCCTAAACCAATTTTTTCATTCTAAAAAACCATCCCAAATTACAACATGGGTTTAGTAAATAAGTGTGATTTAGCAGTCGCAAACCTTGAAACTGAGTTATTGGCATATTTACAAAACACCAAATCACTTAGTACATTTGGTCCAAAGGCCCCTCGTAGCCTGGGTGTAGGCAAGGAAGCCAGTGGTCAGCGCTGACTTCCCATTCTTGTGATGTTCTTCTTCTAGCAGGGTATAATGCAAGGTCAATACATTTTCAGGCTACTGAAATTCCTTTTTATAGGAAATATATCTAATAAATAGGTTTTTGGGCCCCCAAACCCTGCATCGCTGCTGCAGTGTTTTCCTATAATTTCTCAGCAGTTCTACATTTCCACACACTGTGAAACTAATTGGCTTGAGGAGCTTTCAGGTTAGTTACATATGATTTAAGGAGAGATAGGTCTTATGGAATAAATAAATTGTTTCAGTTTTGAGTCTAGGCCTCATAAGAAGGTTGTTGACTTTACTAAAGCCATCCCTCTCATTAACCGTCCAACATCTCATCCTTCGAATCTATAGCACAAACAATCCTGTTTTTCAGCAATAAGCTTCTTACTTACATAATAGCACTACAGCTCACTACAGTCTTTACAGCAGGACAGAGCGTAGGAGCTAGTGGGAAAGCATCTAATCCTTCTTTTGTGTCTTTCACTATTTTAACAAATTGGTGAACTGGCTCGAAGCCTCAGGCTAAATGAATGTTCACAATCTATTTTTCTCCACCCTTGGCGTTTCAGTTGCTGGCTTTGGTTCCACGCAGCTACATAAATGCTTCCATTGATATGCAAAAACTTCCTGACATCCCACAGCGGGCTTTAGGTCACTTCATAGTGCTTTGGGCACTATGAAGTGACCTACTCAATACAGACTCACAGCCACACCCTTTGTGCATTTGAGTGTAGCTTGGTAATATGCTATCTCTGTGCACCCCTAGTAAGATTGTCAGTAAGCCTACTGGGAATGAGGTATTTCTATAATAGAAGTCACTCAGTCATTTACCCATGCTTCTATGAATGAACTGTAGACTGAAGCTGTGTCGCTGCATAGTCCATTTTCATGTCAGTTGTACCCATGTTGTAGCTGAGTGTTGTAAAAGTTACAGAGGAGCATAGCTACATAATAATCACGGGAGGTAGCTGGCTCACTGCACCACCAGAAGAGGCCACACAAAGGTGCCGAACTGAAACAAATTGTCCCAGGAAAGACCTTCTCATGTGCTCTTTAAGAATCCAGCTTTCCATCTAGTGATATTCTTAGCTCTCATATGATTTACTGTCCAATTGTGGCCAATCTTCAGCCCAGGATTAATAGCTCATTCATCTTCTCACTCACAATCAAGAGTGCAATTGCGTGCTAATTATGTGTGCCTCACAGACAAGATAGTAATGGTTTCGCATGGCTTCTGTTTGTCCACCTGCAGAACGAACTTTTCAAAATCTGCATTGATCTGAGAAATAAAATATTGTGTGACCACAGTCATTGTTGCGACATAGTCCCACTGTCATATTGTAATCATATGAATGGACTTTGTACCTCCGTACCTCCCCAATGCCTACCATCAGGAATCACTACATCTGCCTTGACACTGCACCCAGTCAAGTCAATTTAACAGTTAGCAAATATTTTTTCCATCTCCAAATCCTGAATCAAATTCTAAAATACCTGCTCTGTCTCATAAAATCATCATGATCAACGTCTTACTATGCTCCATGATCGATTAAGGCAACATCATCAACCTTAGTCTCTCACCCTACCTCATCCATTGGGTGCTGCCTTGACAGCCCCACACTGGATATCAGTTGCCAAATAAATCCATTTCAGATATTTTAAACAATCATCTGATGTAAGCCTCAAAACTGCTAAGACAAATTCCACTTTGGATCTGCAATGTTCCAGACATATTTACTTTATGCAAGAAACTGTGAAGTTGGTTTCTCTATAATGTCTACATGAAGTGTGTAAAGAGCGCTTGTACAATGTGCAGTGGTTTACAGACCTCTGGGAAAGCAACTGTCTCAGGAGAAAGCACAATAACGTGTCTCCTGTTAGGAGAGAATAATGAGATATCATGGTTTATATGGGACCGAATCCATATCGAGTGAAAGAAAATACATGCAACCTTGCCATTGGTCTGTTTCTTCAAATATGTAGTTGCAGACCAAGAGATGTATGTTCTGGGATTTTCCAGGGATCCACATCCTTTTTAGGCATAGAAAACAAGCCAAAGAGGTTGCACAATGAGCTGTGCAGGAACTAAATCTGGGGTACAGTGGGCGTGATAAATCTGGTAATGATAACAGCAGGAAGAACCCAATGGGTTTGGGCCACCTCCTGGAGGATGTGAGGGACCCTTGTGACCCAAGAGTGGCCAGGCAATATGCCAAGCACAAGTGGTTCAAGGCTCTGGTATGCAGATTCTCTGGGACATCCATGTCTGAACCCATCCTCTACAGGCATGGGTCAAAAGAGAAATAAAACGGACAAATGTCCTTAGAACCCAGACCTGATTTTTCCTCTGCATTTGTTAAACGAGCACAAAGCACTGTAGATCACCACCGTCAGAGCTACGAAGCAGGTTCGGTGACATTAGGGTAGGAAGTCCGATGCTGCTTCACTGTTGAATGGGTGGAGCATTTAGATGTCAGAACACCTCACATATTCCAACTAGAAACTTTAGCACAGCTATGATTTAAATCATGGGTACTCACAAACTTTTTCTCGGGGGCCAAAATTGCAGTATGGTTTGCGGCCGAGGGCCGCACTGAAGTGACAGCGGGGGGCGGGGCTTAGGGGGGGCGGGGCTGAGGGGGAACAACCGCCCCACCCCCTTTTTCAAAACATCGCCATCTGCTCTCACCCCTACCCCAGTAACACACACAGCGCCATCTGCTCTCACCCCTACCTCAGTAACACACACAGCGCCATCTGCACACAGCGCCATCTGCTCCCACCCCTACCCCAGTAACACACACAGCGCCATCTGCTCTCACCCCTACCCCAGTAACACACACAGCGCCATCTGCTCTCACCCCTACCCCAGTAACACACACAGCGCCATCTGCACACAGCGCCATCTGCTCTCACCCCTACCCCAGTAACACACACAGCACCATCTGCTCTCACCCCTACCCCAGTAACACACACAGCGCCATCTGCTCTCACCCCTACCCCAGTAACACACACTGCGCCATCTGCACACAGCGCCATCTGCTCCCACCCCTACCCCAGTAACACACACAGCGCCATCTGCTCTCACCCCTACCCCAGTAACACACACTGCGCCATCTGCACACAGCGCCATCTGCTCTCACCCCACCCAGTAACACACACACACAGCGCACACACACAGCGCCATCTGCTCTCACCCCTACCCCAGTAACACACACAGCGCGCACACACACAGCGCCATCTGCTCTCACCCCTACCCCAGTAACACACACAGCGCGCACACATACAGCGCCATCTGCTCTCACCCCTACCCCAGTAACACACACAGCGCGCACACACACAGCGCCATCTGCTCTCACCCCTACCCCAGTAACACACACACACAGCGCAATCTGCTCTCACGCCTACCCCAGTAACACACACTACATTAAAAACAAATAAATAAATAACCAAAGAGCCTTACCTGACTCAAAGCACTGTAAAGATGCCACAAATGTGGGACAGCAGGCAGGCAGGCGGGCAGCAGACGTGGAGCCGGTGACAGGAAGCAGACGACCAAAGCCCCATAAAAGTTAGCTGCAAGCGCTGACTTTTATGGGGCTTTGGCTTCCAGGATCGTCAGGGTAACGCCATAAACAATGGCCGCCGTATGTAAACATAGAGGAGGGCCGCGGGAGCATGCTCCTGCGGCCCTCTTCTATGTTTACATACTGCTGCCATTATGATATGGCGTTTGGTGTGCGTCTCGCGGGCCGCCAAGCTAGGTCCGTGGGGCCGCTGGAGCCCCGCGGGCCGTACTTTGAGTACCGTTGATTTAAATGAACTGATGGGGTGCAAGAGTGAAGGACCTCAAAGTAGCTCACAATCCCTAATGTTGTCTCATTGCTAACTGTTTTACCGACCTAAAGTAGGTGTAGGATATTTCTGGTTCAGTATTGCCAGGGAGGGTTTAGGTGCTTATACCCATGCAGACGGAAGGAAAACTGCAATGGATGTGTGTTCCAAGGGCTTGAGTGAGAGCTGTGTACACATGTTTTATGAGTTTATGACATTAGTGAGATTTATGTTTGAGAAGCTTTTCCAGATCACTGTAGGATGGATATAGTTCAGAGAGCAGATGTATCAGAGTAGAGGATGTATTAATAAACTACTGGTGTATGACACCCATCTTGCTGAGTATGTGTTCTTGTTTCCTAAGCGCCAGTAGCTTGGTTGAGACATTAAGGATCGCCACGATTACGGCTCTGTATTATTTCCTTGAACTACACAAGCATACCGGACCAAGAATGAAGAACCCATGTTGTAGAAATTTAGCATCACTGCCAGACAGACTGCTCAAGGAGGGTGGATGTCATATTGTTCGCAACCTAGAGCTAAAGAACTAGCAAGCATTAGCAAAGCCAATAAAATGCAGCAGTAAAACATCTTGGCCTTGACAATACTTTTTTTGGGGGGCACTTTTTTGGGGGCGGGGTACTAGATAACCACTGCAAACGCACACACATTTGCAGCCCCCATCTTACAACAGGATTTATCAAAATATTACAAATGCATTAAAAGATGGTCACTATCAATGTAAGTGCATCACGATTGCCGTCTTTTAATGAATTTGTAATGTTTTAATAAATCCAGTTCAAAGATGGCCACCAAGGATCAGTGCAAATTTGCGATCGACACCTTTGAATGGGTTTGTTAAAATAATACAAACCCAGTCTAGGTGCACACCCTGCATATGTGCACACTTGCAATCGGGGGCAGCCCTCTTGAAATGAACAAAAACAATTTTAAGATAGACAATTGCTAGCAGTACGATGGGCACCAAAAAATAAAATAAATAAATAATAAAATAAAATTAAGTGATAAAACGGTAAGGGAAGTGGGCATCAAGTGTAGAGGGTTTGAGCAAGGAAGAACAGGAGTAGAGAGGGAATAATGATAGCGCGTCAGAGCTTTGATAAGTAAACTTACAAGGAGACACGCCTAGGTCGATGAACCTTTGGACCGCGTTCGGGGACTTCCCAGTACGAGGTATTTTCTTGGCATAATCAATCAACAAATCAATATTCAAATCAATAAACCAATCATTTACCAATAAACAATTAATAAGAATCAGTAACTGAACACACCATGACCTTTTAGCCACGAATAACCACAACAAGTTAGTTAAGTGTTAGGATATTTATTTCCCTATTTGTTACAATCTAATATCATGTTTATTAGTCTCAATAGCAATAAGCTCGTCAAAACCACTATTATTTGGCAATCAGAACCCAACTTAATCAATGCATACATTATGATCATTTAGTATTGAGCACATCATTAATATGTATCAACTTAGCAGAGTCTTATTAGTACATGATTCAACAAAGCAAGAATTCAGTCATTTGTCTATTTGCGTAAGATATTTGTGAACACCTTAACTAACCTCGAATTAGCATTAGCATGTTGGGCTTCATGCAAAACATTTGAGCAAAACACGAATTTAGAAAACATCTAACTATGGCTCTTATCAAAATAGCAGTTGATACCTAGAAAGAAAAGGCAAACAGACAATTACAATTTCTGCATCAGATAGTTACCAGTCCAACGGGTCAGCAAACAGTTTCAGTCTTCATCCTCAGGACATCAGTCGATCCACCATCAGCAGAGATAGGATGGGGCAAAGTCTCAATTTAGCATAGCTAAGGAATAGGACTCTTCCCTCATGTGGAGGAGAAGTAAGTATCATGTAAGGAATAGGTCAAGGATGGTTTAAAAGGTAAAGGACAAACAAAAAGTGAAGTCTCTGTCTCTCTGCGTCTCAAAAGTAATTTCTACTCCTCTCTCCTTGGGTCACTCCGTTAAATCAAATCTACCTAATTAGCTCATAATTCCTCATTGGATAATACTTGGTGCATCATTATCTCTGTCCAATAATTCCCCACACACTTTGCCAGAATTCTCCACAAACCACAGTTCTCATGTCGCTGATTGGTCCACGTTATTGACGTCTTCATTGGTTGGAATGTCAGGTAAGAAAAGTTACACTTTACGCTCCAGTCAGTGGTTCCATTGTTTTCCTTTACTCCAAGCAGCCTTGCACCTGTTGAGAATTACACTGTTGCATTCGTCAAGAATGTCTCCTTGAGCAAGTCGAGTCCCATGAGAAAGAATTTACTACGGCTACACACACATAACTTCTGGAAAAGTACAGCTTTATGTCCTTGAGGAAAACAGCACATTGCACGTTTAGAAAATGCAGTTTAATACGAGATCAGGCAACTAGGCCCAGACCCTCGCTAAGCTAAGGCCTTCAAATTTAATAAGCAAACTTCTAATACATAGCTCTAATTATGATATGCTAATATAAATTCAAAACATTAGTGCATAATTAATTCATCATTAATAAGTTTCATTAGTCTTTGTATACATTGGTAGTCATTCTCCTTGGGCACATTTGAAACGCGTGCATTATTTTCTATATTAACACATTTTCTATGCAGCTTCATTACACAATGTTTTGCAAGCTTTTCATGTTAATATTGCTTTTGAAAAACACACTCTAAGAATCCCTCCTCTGATGCCTCTTGTCATCACACAAACCTTCTCCCAGAAATTTTACATATTAAAATTCTCTCAACTCAATCTCTTCCCTTATTGGCTTCCCCTTTGATTTTGCCCTGTACAATTTTTCTCTTTGTTTTTCTTACCTCCTCTTATTATTTTTTGCCATTTTCAATTTTATTCTTTTACTAATTTTACATGCCACCCATAATCCAAATAAACAAGCTATAACAACCAATATTCCCTGTACAATTTTTGACAATATCCCATGCCACATGTTACTAAGCCAATTCCCCACTGACGCAAATCCCTTTCCAACCTTTTCCCAAACACCTGGTTCCTTCAATTCCTTCAAATCCGTACTATCCTTAGTCAAGTTAGTAAGCATACTTCTAATCTCATTACTATTATCTGGTATATAGGCACAACAATGACGCTCATTGAGCATCGTGCTTTTCTCCACAGGTGTAAGCAAGCATGTCAATTTATTGCGGTGTGCATAAGATGTGCTAATCGTCAATGTCGACTCAAAGAAGCCTTTAACTAACTTTATACTATAGAATATAGCTACCTCACTCAAATCCTCTATTATATGCACATAAGAAAATACAAGATCATAATTCGAGTAAAAGTATTGAAACTCTTCCTGATTATAGAATCTTGTTAGTAACAAACTACAACTTATTGCATACCTTAGTGGCAGACTGTGATAGGTAACCCCCTCTTGTACTGAAACAGGAATCTGTCTACACACAAAGCAATCTTTTGCATCTATTGTGTCAACATACTCCCTCAGCAAGCAATAGAAACCGTTAGTGGAGAGTTCCCCTTTTGCGTTAGTTCCCTCATGCAAAAATTTTGTATCCAGCTCGAACCTCTCCCAAGCTGTTAGTGCAGTGGTAGTTTCTGGAACTGAAGCATTGTTAGTCCCACTCTTATACATTAGTGTCATACCCACAACCACAACCATAATGAAGATCATACACACAACACCTAACCCAACACCCAAATATTTACAACGCCTACTCCCCCTATTATCCTCTCTAGTGTTAGCCATGATCTGTAAAGAATCAGAAAATTAAGGATGGTTAACTCAAACAACAACAGAGGATGGTTAGAAAATGCTCTTCTCTTTTTTTTTTTTCTTTCCTTTTTTCTTTTTTCTTCGCAGCAAAAGTCAAACAGGCGAAAGTCTTCCTTCAGCAATTATTTACAGCTTGCAGTTGCATTCCCAGGATCCTTGTCAATTCAGCTTAGCAGCTTGTCAAAATCTGTTTCAAAAGTCAATTCAGGTTTTCAAAGTCTCATCCGGTAAATTTTCAGTCTCTTTTCTCACATTTTTCTCTTTACTTTATTTTGATCTTTATACCAATTCAGTCTCTTCAGCCAGATTCAGGTGCCAAAGTACTGACCTGGAACTTCTCGATCAAAGCAAAACGCCAGGAACTCTTGTTGCCATTCAGCTGTCGTTGCATCCGCCCATTCAGGACCTGCGTACCCTCTGTTCGCTACTCTCTTTCTCTTCAACTTGCGATCACCTTGCAACTCTCCTTCACTTAGATCTTCTCTCCTTGTTGTGTCAACCCCTTCCTCTATTGCATCTTCGACAACCACTCCTCCCCTTGCAATTCTGGCCACTTATCTCCTTTCAGTGTCTCTCTGGTCTTTGATCTCTCTTGTGGCAACCCTTCGCCCTCCTCTGGCTCTATGGAGTTTTCTCTTGATGGACCTGCAATCTGCTCAGGAGGAGTTTGGTCACTCTGACTCTCTTCCACCTCAACTCCTTCTCCTTCTGGGTCTGTCAAATGCTCTAGCTCAGTGGTTCCCAACCTTTTGATTTCTGTGGACCCCCACTTTGTCATTATTGGAGCCCGGGGACCCCACTGAATAATTTTTGGAATCCAGAGACCCCCCACTGAGTCAATACTGAAAGCTGAGGACCTAATCTGTTAATAATATTTAATTTTCTATGCAGTTGCGGACCCCCTGAGGAGGGTTCGCTGACCCCTATGGGTCCCCGGACCACAGTTTGGGAACCACTGCTCTAGCTCATTCCCATAATCGTCTGCTTCTGGGAGAACCTCCCTCTGCTTAGGCTCTCCTGCCGCCTCAGTTGAGATAGGCTCACCGTCACCCTTCTGGATCTCTTCTCCCTCGCCTCTTACTGGAGTGACCAAGCGATCCTCAACGGGCTCTCCTTCTGTCTCAGTTCCCCTTCAATCACTCTCCAGCCCTGAGATTTCCTTTTCTGTTGTTGGTACTAACAACAACTCAACTTCCTCATCAGTTGGACATGTCACCTGTCACCTTCCTCATGTGACTGGCATGGATCCAGTTCAGAATTCCCGCACACTTCACAGCAGTAGTAGTTGTTAGTATCAATTGATATGGCCCCTTCCAACGTGGCTCCAAACATGTCTTCCTCACATGTTTCTTGATGACAACCCAGTCACCAGCTTTCAGGTTGTGTCCTGGATCATTTATCGGTGGCAGGGTGGTAGCTTCCCCCTGGTGAGAAAAAGAGCGGGCCACATTAGCCAGACCCTTGCAGTAGTCCAACACCATATCATCTGTGATATTCACAAGAGCATTTGCAGGCACTGTGGGCAGTCTCATAGCTCGGCCCATGAGAATCTCATGAGGGGACAGTCCAGTTTTCTTGTTAGGTGTATTTCTCATTGACATTAGCACCAAAGGTAATGCATCGGGCCATTTCAAATTCGTAGCTGCACACATTTTCGCCATTCTCGACTTCAGGGTACCATTCATCTGCTCCACTAGCCCTGATGCTTCAGGGAGATAACTACAATGCAACTTCTGTTCAATGTTCAATGCTGCACACAATAGCTTAACCACCTTGTTGTTGAAGTGACTTCCCCTATCTGATTCTAAAGAGATCGGAAACCCGAAACATGGTATCAATTCCCTAAGCAGCAGCTTCGCTACTGTGAGGCTGTCATTCCTGCGTGTAGGGTACGCTTCAATCCAATGACTAAAGATACCCACACAATCACCAACACATACCTCAAGCCTCCACACACAGGCATCTCAATAAAATCCAATTGCATTCTGCTAAATGGACCTCCAGCTCTCCCAATGTGGCTCAATTTCACCACTTTCCCTTTCCCCGTATTCATCTGTTGACAGATGATACACCTATGGCAAATTACTTCTGCAGCTTGTCTGAACTTCGGGTTAAACCAGTCAGTCTTGAACAACCTGATCATGGCATCCCTCCCAATATGTGCTTGACCATGGTAAAACCTTGCAAATTGTGACGAAAGACTGTTCGGCAGAACCATTTTCCCTTCATCTGAAACCCATGAGTCATCTGGTCTTTGTACGCATTGCATCCTGACCCAAGAACGCTTCTCATCTTTGCTAGCATGACCCTGCAACAATCTCAATTCTTCCAACGTGTCAATCACCCTTAAGGCGTAACCTGTGCATGTCTCATTTTCTGTTTCAGGTAACAATTCCCACTGATCCTTAAACGATATACAGTTCAGTGCACAAAACCTTGCGACTTGGTCCGCATATCCATTCCCCATTGAAACAAAGTCTTGTGGCTTCAGGTGAGCACTGCATTTCACCATGGCAATTTCATGAGGTAACTGAATCGCGTGCAACAGCTCCTTAGTTCTCTCACCATTTTTCACTGGCAAACCAGAAGAGGTAAAGAAACCCCTCTGTGACCATAGTTGGCCAAAATCATGGAAAATTCAGAATCCGCATCGGCTATCAGGATAGATAGTCACTCTCCGCTGGGCAGCGGCATGGCAAGCTCTAGTAAGAGCAACCAATTCAGCTACTTGAGCAGAATTTACTCCTTGAAGCCAAGACGCTTCCAGGATGCCAGAAATCGTGCATACAGCATATCTGACTCTCAGTACTCCTGCTGAGTCTCTCAAACATGAGCCATCGACAAAGATGACTTGGTCATTTTCTTCCAATTGGGTATCTTTAATATCAGGACTCGGTTTGGTGCACATTTCTGTTACCTCAAGACAAACATGTTCTACATCTTTGACATTTTCAACCTCTGTGTTTTCATTTGGAAGCAATGTTGCTGGATTCAACACTGCACATCTCTTCAACATTACGTTTGATGACCCCAAAAAAATAATTTCATATTTTGTCAATCTAGCATTTGTCATGTCCTGCGTTTTAGTACGGGTCAACAGGATTTCAACTGAGTGAGGGACCATGACTGCTAGGGGATGTCCCATCACTATACCCTCACACTGTGTGAGGCTTTGTCCAACTGCTGCTACTGCACGCAGACAACCCGGTAAGGCTGCTGCAACTGGGTCCAAAGTAGCTGAAAAATATGCTACTGGTCAGTTTACACCTCCATGAACCTGGGTCAGGACAGACAAAGAACAAGCATCACGTTCATGACAAAACAGTATAAAAGGCTTCGTGTAAGCAGGCATACCTTAAGCTGGACCCCGGCACATGCTCTGCCTTAACTCAGTAAACGCTTTCATTTCCTTTTCTTTCAACACTATGACGTCTGGCCCTTCTTTGACTGTCAGTCTCACCAATGGCTTGGAGATGACTGAGAAACTCGGGATCCATTGACAACAGTAACCCACCATTCCTGGGAACATCCTAACATCCCTCCATGTTGTTGGAGGATTCATCTGTAATAGTGCGGTCACTCTTTCCCTGGATAACGTACTCAACCCTTTCTCAATTTGATGACCCAAGTACTTCACCTCTTTCTGGCAATACTGTAATTTCTTGGGGGACACCTTGTGTCCGTTCTTCCCTAGGCGATTCAGTAAGGCAATCGAATCATACTTGCACTCGTCCCTTCTCTTAGAAGCGATCAACAGATCATCAATGTACTGCACTAGAGTCGATTGAAAAGGCAATTCCAACGGCTCCAAATCCTTCTTCAGTATCTGATTGAATATGGAAGGTGATTCCGAGAACCCTTGAGGAACTCAACATCAACTGTAAACCTTGTCCAGGAATTTAAAACTGAAGAGAAACTAGCTGTCCTCAAGAAGAGGCACAGAAAAGAAGGCTTGGGACAAATCAATTACTGTGAACCATTCTGCATCACATTGAACCTGAAACATAATCACAGCTGGATTTGGCACCACTGAGCAGCATTTCACCACTATGTCATTGATCTTTCTCAAATCTTGGACAATCCGAACCTTCCCACAGGGCTTTCTCAGTCCCATTGTTGGTGAATTACATGGACTGCTCATCACTTCCCTCAAGACTCCTTGTTTCACAAAGTCTGCAATTAATTGTGCAACCTTTATAAGGACAGCCTGCGCCATATGATACTGTGGTACCTGGGGGAACACAGCATTTGGCTTCACACTAACTCTAACTGTTCTACTCCTTTTATCAGTCCTACTTCTTTCCCTGTCAAATCCCACACTTTCTCCTGGACGGTTCCCAGCAAGTCTGCTGGGAGATCAGCCACAGTGAACATCGGGAAGAAGTTAATCAGAGGATACTCCTCATCAGTAGTCTCGGTTTCAGGCTCTGAAACCTGCTCCTCTTCTCCTTCATCATTACTATTTGTCTGAACCTCAATTCCCTCATTGGAACAGGTGATTGAACACCTTATCTTGCACAGTAAATCTCTTCACAATAGGGAAACAGGACTTGAATCGCAAACCACAAATCTGTGCAATCCCTGGAAGGTATCAAGCTCAACCTGAACCAGATCTGTGATTGGGTTAGTCAAGAGTTGGTTTGCTTCTCCCACTACCTTAACTGTACGTCCAGAAAGAGGCAGCTTCGGAACCTCTGCACTTCTGACTATAGAGCATGTAGCTCCTGTGTCGACCAAAAATGAAACCTTGTGACCCATCACCTTCCCCTGAACATAGGGCTCTTTCTGATCTACCTCTAAGGATGCTGCAAGCCTGCACTCCTCGCTATCTGAACTCTCATCCCACTATTCATCGTTTATTCCATTCTCACCACACAGTGGGAACTGTTGCACTGTGTTATTTTGACTCATCCTTTGACTTGTGACCTGCTGAGGAAGCATCACCTGTTGCTGTTCCATTGCCGCTAAAGGCACTTACATTTGCTGTCTAGGTACCATGGGAACCTGCTGTTGCATTTGTTGTAACTACATCGGGTGTATACGTGGCATCTGCACCTGCTGCATGGGTTGAAAACCCTGCATCTGATTCATGTTATTCTGAAAGTTCGGATTAGGACCTCTCAGCCTCAGTCCCTTCACATTTTGAAATGAACTGACATCATTGCTTTGTTGAACAACACCATCCTGCACCATCATCGGGCACTCCAGCTTCCAATGTCCAATGACCCCGCAAGCATGACAGGGTAACATCCTCTTCATTCCATGCGCATCGTTTTGAACTACTACAGTGTTCAAATCTGTACTTCAGTTCACAAAACCTCCTCGACCTCTGCCTCTTACTTGTGCCTGAAACATCCTGTTTCCTTGCGGCTGTTGCACCATCTGCTGTAGACAACCTCCCTGCATTCCTGACTGTGCTGCCTTAATTTGCATCACCATTGCTTTCTCCTTCAACTTTCTGTGCTTCAATTTAATGTTGTCACTACAGTACTTCACATACTGCAACACCTCCTCAATCGGCTTCGCTTGCCAACAAATCAAGTGACTCTTAATCATTTGGCTAATCTCAGGTCTCAACCCTTCAACAAATCGAAACACAGGGTGATTCATGTCCTTCGCCTCAACAACCTCTGTCCCACTGTAGTGCTTGAACGCCTTCAACAACCTCTCATAATAAGAATGTATCGACTCCTTGGCTTCCTGAGCCGTACGATCAGTCTTTTGCCAATCAATTTTCTTTGGTGAAACCCTTGATTTCAGAAACTCAATCACCTTAAAGTAATACTTCATCACCTCAGGAGATGGTACTCCTGCGATTCTGTCCCTTACTGGTTCCTCGGTCGGCCAATCCACACCCCTCTTGCACTCAAGCCACAAATCAGCTGGAACTATGATCTGAGTATTCAGGTCTTCCCAGAGACACTTCGCAAGTTTCAAAAACCTGTCCGTCTGCTGATACCACTCTATTGGTACCACTCTATTGGCTTCTCCCTCAGCCTGGGAAAGTCATTAGTAAATGACAGAATATCACCTCTAGTCCATGGCACATGGACAAGAACCCCCCCGGCAGTCTCTCTCATTGGTAACATCTTTACTGCACCTGTATCCGGTAAGGCTTTTGCTGACTGTTCTATACATTCACCTTTCCTCTTATCTCTTTTCTTCACCCATCTGCCTTCCCACTTCTCTAAGGTTACCCAAACTTGTGCACTCTGCAGTATCTCTTTAAAGTGTGCCTTCATCCCAGTAGACCTCATATGGTCAAAATCCTTAGGCTCAAAATCTAACCTATAACTCCTCTTCAGATGCTCGGTATTTTCTAAATCTATTCCGTATTTATCTGCCAAATTTGCCAACCTCTGTTGCACCCTGCTCACTTCTTTAGTTATCTTTGGAAACAAATATCTCAATTCAGCTTCTGTGTATGACTCTAACCTGTTCACTCCCATACTCCCTTCAACAAGTTCATTGGCTTCCATGCCCTACCTCACAAAATTCAGGTACTCTTCTCCTTCCGTTCTCCCTGCTGCTGCAGGAGTAGTCTGTGGAGTATTAAGCTTGTCTAACCAGTCGTTCACCTGTTGTGCTGTTAACCCTTATAAGGAGAAATTCCCAGCCTGTGCTAAAGGTGTCTGCGGTATATTCGCACTTGTGATCTGCTGAGTTAACAGTCTCAAACCTGTCTGTCTCATGGCCTCTGGAGGAGCCCCGATTGGACTGAAGTCTAACAGAGACCTAAATCCTTCAAATGTCAGTTCCACTTTAGTCAATTCCTTGAGAGCTCCCTACGAACCCTCCTCTTGTCATCTCTTGAGTCATTATCCCTTGATCGCATACACTAGGCTTTGCCTGCGCATACAACGGTACTGGTGGACCAACTGTAATGGGCAAGGATATGGCGGCTGGCATCTGTCTGTTTCCCAAAACCTGTGGGGTATTAATTCCCATGTTCTGGTTCATTATTGGTGCCATGGCTGACTGCGGTCCCGTGACAGAAGTATAACTCGGAATCACTTGCTGCTGTACCTGAGGCAGTAAGGGTGGAGTGGGATCAGTCTGAATCAGCTTTGGTCTTGAATATGCCGGCTCTGTCGGCACCATCAGATTTGTTGTAGTCTCTAAGATTGGGACATCAGGGTAAAGTCTCTGAACCTGTGGTGGTTGCAGCTGAGATTGCATACCTTGAGCAGTGGACCAGCTGAAACTACTCTGCACCGGAACTGGTGTTGAGACAGGACTAGCCTGTATCGGGCTTGTTGTCACCTTGACTTTAATCGAACCTGCAGGACATGTACTAGTACTGGGTCTATTGTCGTCTATCGCATATGGTGGTGGTCGGTCATTCAGCAACTGATTAAGGAACTCGTCATCGTCCGAGTCATCTAACTCTGACCAAGGCTTCCTACCCTCTTTGTCTTTGGAAGGATTTTTGTCGGTCTTACAAGTGGCTTTCCCCCCTTTGTTTTCACCTTTTTGAGATATTGCTGGAAACAGCCTAACTCCATCTATTGTTTCTCCCCTCCAAACTCTCTGTGCACTGCCCCACCTAGCCTGCGCTAGTGTCCTGTATGCTTTCCTCATTCTCCTCTCAAATTTCTGTTGCTGTTGTCGTATTGCCATCAGCTCCCAAATTGCTAATGCCTCAAACTGTGCTGGTCTTGGAGGTGACTCTAGCTCATTTAACACCTTCCGCAAATTTTCCAAAAGCCTCAAATTGAACGTTCCGTGCTCCGGAAACTCCAAACACCCTTCTTTTTCTGTAGCGTTGCACAATTGCTTTAGCCAAAGACATGGCACGACACCCTTTTCCTCCATTACAGCATAAGCCGGTCTATCCTCTGGCGGTGTAACCTCTCCTACACTCGTGGTCATATATACGTCTCCCCTCAAAGCGCTCTTTAAAGCCTTGAAAAAAATCATTTTTGCGTCTTTTATTTTGCTTACAATCAGATCAGGAAGTGACTTTAATTCCCAGAACTCTCTTCGCCTACCTTCACAACCAATTGCCTCTCACGGACGGCTGCCAATCCGCGCGCGACCCTTCTCACTAACCAACCTATCCCAGTGCGGCTCCAATGACGTCACACTCACACACTGCGGCTGAAAAAGTCTTGCGGCTTGTCCTCCTACTCTCACTTCACACACAAACTAATGCAATATATTGCGAGCACCAACAAAAACAAACTCAAATTTGCCAGTTTACTACATGAAAGGGTAACGCAATCGCTTCAGAACTTTACAGAGATTTCGCTTAGCCTCGGCCGTTACTCTCCCCTTCTCAGATCCCGCACTCGCAAGCAAAATTTGACCCGCAAATTTTACTCTCGACTTGTCAATGGATTATTGTTCTAGTGCACTTTAGAACTCACCAAATCTCCATCGAAGTTTTCATTCACTCACTTTGACTCAAACTTGACTCGTCGATTTCACCATCGACCTAATAAACAGTGCAAATTACAACGTAAACCAAGTGTCTCATACACTTATCAATATACTCCGGAGTCTTAGACCACGCAGGGTACGTACATCATCAACAACCACGTGGCCAATTTTTTAGCACAAAGCGCCACACTCACATGAAGTTCGCCGACTTCCCTACTCTCATACTGCAGAGTACACACACCCCTACTAAAACATATTCATCTGGCCTAGAATCCTCACAAACTTCACAATTCACCTGCGGTTTGCATAAGCTGTGCAAGCGCAAAACCTACTTCATTCACACTATCACTAGAACGCCGAGAACATACTCAAAGTTCCTTTAGCAAGCTCCGAGATTCCGGGAAAGTCATTTGGGACTTAGGGGCACATCATTTCTCCAATTAGCATAATCGAAAAAGAACAACTTTCCCAAATCCCAATTTTCCGATACACCCTGCTTACTTCCAAACCACGCCCATCAATTCATCAATTCCTACTGGTCCTTTCGAATCACCAACTCTATCAAACCGTGGTACCTCGCCCTGGGCCCCAAAGGGCCAAACCATCCGCACTGCTACCAAAAACTGATAGCGCTTCAGAGCCTTGATCAGTAAACTTACAAGGAGACACGCCTAAGTCGATGAACCTTTGGACCACGTTCGGGGACTTCCTAGTACGAGGTATTTTCTTGGCAAAATCAATCAACAAATCAATATTCAAATCAATAAACCAATCATTTATCAATAAACAATGAATAAGAATCAGTAGCTGAACACACCATGACCTTTTAGCCATGAATAACCACAACAAGTTAGTTAAGTGTTAGGATATTTATTTCCCTATTTGTAACAATCTAATATCATGTTTATTAGTCTCAATAGCAATAAGCTCGTCAAAACCACTATTATTTGGCAATCAGAACCCAACTTAATCAATGCATAGATTATGATCATTTAGTATTGAGCACATCATTAATATGTATCAACTTAGCAGAGTCTTATTAGTACATGATTCAACAAAGCCAGAATTCAGTCTTTTGTCTATTTGCGTAAGATATTTGTGAACACCTTAACTAACCTTGAATTAGCATCAGCATGTCGGGCTTCATGCAAAACATTTTAGCAAAACCCGAATTTAGAAAACATCTAACTATGGCTCTTATCAAAATAGCACTTGGTACCTAGAAAGAAAAGGCAAACAGACAATTACAATTTCTGCATCAGATAGTTACCAGTCCAACGGGTCAGCAAACAGTTTCAGTCTTCGTCCTCAGGGCAGCAGTCGATCCACCATCAGCAGAAATAGGATGGGGCAAAGTCTCAATATAGCATAGCTAAGGAATAGGACTCTTTCCTCATATGGAGGAGAAGTAAGTATCAGGTAAGGAATAGGTCGAGGATGGTTTAAAAGGTAAAGGACAAACAAAAAGTGAAGTCTCTGTCTCTTTGCGTCTCAAAAGGAATTTCTGCTCCTCTCTCCTTGGGTCACTCCGTTAAATCAAATCTACCTAATTAGCTCATAATTCCTCATTGGATAAAACTTGGTGCATCATTATCTCTGTCCAATAATTCCCCACACACTTTGCCAGAATTTTCCACAAACCACAGTTCTCATGTCGCTGATTGGTCCATGTTATTGACGTCTTCATCGGTTGGAATGTCAGGTAAGAAAAGTTACACTTTACGCTCCAGTCAGTGGTTCCATTGTTTTCCTTTACTCCAGGCAGCCTTGCACCTGTTGAGAATTACACTGTTGCATTCGTCAAGAATGTCTCCTTGAGCAAGTTGAGTCCCATGAGAAATAATTTACTACGGCTACACACACATAACTTCTGGAAAAGTACAGCTTTATGTCCTTGAGGAAAACAGCACATTGCACGTTTAGAAAATGCAGTTTAATACAAGATCAGGCAACTAGGCCCAGACCCTTGCTAAGCTAAGGCCTTCAAATTTAATAAGCAAACTTCTAATACATGACTCTAATCATGATATGCTAATACAAATTCAAAACATTAGTGCATAATTAATTCATCATTAATAAGTTTCATTAGTCTTCGTATACATTGGTAGTCACTCTCCGTGGACACATTTCAAACGTGTGCATTATTTTCTATGTTAACACATTTTCTATGCAGCTTCATTACAAAATATTTTGCAAGCTTTTCATGTTAATATTGCTTTTGAAAAACACACTCTAAGAATCCCTCCTCTGATGACTCTTGTCATCACACAAACCTTCTCCCAGAAATTTTACATATTAAAATTCTCTCAACTCAATCTCTTCCCCTATTGGCTTCCCCTTTGATTTTGCCCTGTACAATTTTTCCTTTTATTTTTCTTTCCTCTTCTTATTATTTTTCGCCATTTTCAATTTTATTCTTTTACTAATTTTACATGCCAACCATAATCCAAATAAACAAGCTATAACAACCAATATTCCCTGGACAATTTTTGACAATATCCCATGCCAAATATTACTAAGCCAATTCCCCACTGACGCAAATCCCGTTTCAACCTTTTCCCAAGCACCTGGTTCCTTCAATTCCTTCAAATCCGTACTATCCTTAGTCAAGTTAGTAAGCATACTTCTAATCTCATTACTATTATCTGGTATATAGCCACAACAATGACGCTCATTGAGCATCTTACAAACTCCACCATTTTTCGCTAAAAGAATGTCTAAAGCAAGCCTGTTTTGAAGAGTCATAGCTCTCTCCGCAGCAAGTTCAGTATCCATCAGGAGTATTGCCCCTGAAAAATTTGTCAGCATGTTATCCCCAATAGTAGACAACTTTCAAATCTTAATGGAGTTTAAGATAACTCCCACTGAAGGAATAATCGCTCCAAATATGTCTCCTACTACACCAGCAGCAGCTTCTCTCTTCTGTCTAGTACGATGTAATTCAGACAATTTCGGAAACCTTTTCAAATCGTCAAGTTGATATATCTTTGGAAAAACTATCCCCAAATAACATGTCTCATACCATCCTTTTGGAAGATGGTAATACGCATTAAGTCCACATATTTAATAGATCCCTGGGATTGCAGGATCCTGTCCATTTAACATGAACTACTACTTGTTACTACGAAACAAAAACACATGTTTACATTCACTCATTCCCACAAACACATTGTCATAATATGATTTCGGCCTAGATATGCAAAGCTTCCCTAGATGTAGTGCATCTAAAGCTAGCTTCTCTTGTTCTCTAATTGCACCATACCCTTCACTATTAGCAAATACCTGGTGCTGCAATCCTTTTTCTAACTTGCCCTTTAATGCCCTTCTTCTATCTTCTCTGTGATATAGAAAGCTTTTCTCCACAGGTGTAAGCAAGCATGTCAATTTATTGCGGTGTGCATAAGATGTGCTAATCGTCAATGTCGACTCAAAGAAGCCTTTAACTAACTTTATACTATAGTATCTAGCTACCTCACTCAAATCCTCTATTATATGCACATAAGAAAATACAAGATCATAATTCGAGTAAAAGTATTGAATCTCTTCCTGATTATAGAATCTTGTTAGTAACAAACTATAACTTATCGCATACCTTAGTGGCAGACTGTGATAGGTAACCCCCTCTTGTACTGAAACAGGAATCTGTCTACACACAAAGCAATCTTTTGCATCCATTGTGTCAACATACTCCCTCAGCAAGTGATAGAAAACGTTAGTGGAGAGTTCCCCTTTTGCGTTAGTTCCCTCATGCAAATATTTCGTATCCAGCTCGAATCTCTCCCAAGCTGTTAGTGCAGTGGTAGTTTGAGGAACTGAAGCATTGTTAGTCCCACTCTTATACATTAGTGTCATACCCACAACCACAACCATAATGAAGATCACACACACAACACCTAACCCAACACCCAAATATTTACAATGCCTACTCCCCCTATTATCCACTCTAGTGTTAGCCATGATCTGTAAAGAATCAGAAAATGAAGGATGGTTAACTCAAACAACAACAGAGGATGGTTAGAAAATGCTCTTCTCTTTTTTTCTTCTTTTTTTTTTTTTTCTTCGCAGCAAAAGTCAAACAGGCAAAAGTCTTCCTTCAGCAATCATTTACAGCTTGCAGTTGCATTCCCAGGATCCTTGTAAATTCAGGTTAGCAGCTTGTCAAAATCTGTTTCAAAAGTCAATTCAGGTTTTCAAAGTCTCATCCGGTAAATTTTCAGTCTCTTTTCTCACATTTTTCTCTTTACTTTATTTTGATCTCTACACCAATTCAGTCTCTTCAGACAGATTCAGGTGCCAAAGTACTGACCTGGAACTTCTCGATCATAGCAAAATGCCAGGAACTCTTGTTGCCATTCAGCTGTCGTTGCATCCTCCCATTCAGGACCTGCGTACCCTCTGTTTGCGACTCTCTTTCTCTTCAACTTGCCATCACCTTGCAACTCTCCTTCACTTAGATCTTCTCTCCTTGTTGTGTCAACCCCTTCCTCTATTGCATCTTCGACAACCACTCCTCCCCTCTTCACTTGCAATTCTGGCCACTTATCTCCTTTCAGTGTCTCTCTGGTCTTTGATCTCTCTTGTGGCAACCCTTCGCCCTCCTCTGGCTCTATGGTGTTTTCTCTTGATGGACCTGCAATCTGCTCAGGAGGAGTTTGGTCACTCTGACTCTCTTCCACCTCAACTCCTTCGCCTTCTGGGTCTGTCAAATGCTCTAGCTCATTCCCATAATCGTCTGCTTCTGGGAGAACCTCCCTCTGCTTAGGCTTTCCTGCCGCCTCAGTTGAGATAGGCTCACCGTCACCCTTCTGGATTTCTTCTCCCTCGCCTCTTACTGGAGTGACCAAGCCATCCTCAACGGGCTCTCCTTCTGTCTCAGTTCCCCTTCAATCACTCTCCAGCCCTGAGATTTCCTTTTCTGCTGTTGGTACTTACAACAACTCAACTTCCTCATCAGTTGGACACGTCACCTTCCTCATGTGACTGGCATGGATCCAGTTCAGAATTCCCGCACACTTCACAGCAGTAGTAGTTGTTAGTATCACCTGATATGGCCCCTTCCAACGTGGCTCCAAACACGTCTTCCTCACATGTTTCTTGATGACAACCCAGTCACCAGCTTTCAGGTTGTGTCCTGGATCATTTATCGGTGGCAGGGTGGTAGCTTCCCCCTGGTGAGAAAAAGAGCGGACCACATTAGCCAGACCCTTGCAGTAGTCCAACACCATATCATCTGTGATATTCACAAGAGCATTCGCAGGCACTGTGGGCAGTCTCATAGCTCGGCCCATGAGAATCTCATGAAGGGACAGTCCAGTTTTCTTGTTAGGTGTATTTCTCATTGACATTAGCACCAAAGGTAATGCATCGGGCCATTTCAAATTCGTAGCTGCACACATTTTCGCAATTCTCGACTTCAGGGTACCATTCATCTGCTCCACTAGTCCTGGTGCTTCAGGGCGATAACTACAATGCAACTTCTGTTCAATGTTCAATGCTGCACACAATAGCTTAACCACCTTGTTGTTGAATTGACTTCCCCTATCTGTTTCTAAAGCGATCGGAAACCCGAAACATGGCATCGATTCGCTAAGCAGCAGCTTCGCTACTGTGAGGCTGTCATTCCTGCGTGTAGGGTACGCTTCAATCCAATGACTAAAGATACCCACACAATCACCAACACATACCTCAAGCCTCCACACACAGGCATCTCAATAACATCCAATTGCATTCTGCTAAATGGACCTCCAGCTCTCCCAATGTGGCTCAAATTCACCACTGTCCCTTTCCCCGTATTCATCTGTTGACAGATGATACACCTATGGCAAATTACTTCTGCAGCTTGTCTGAACTTTGGGTTAAACCAGTCAATCTTGAACAACCTGATCATTGCATCCCTCCCAATATGTGCTTGACCATGGTAAAACCATGCAAATTGTGACAAAACACTGTTCGACAGAACCATTTTCCCTTCATCTGAAACCCATGAGTCATCTGGTCTTTGTACGCATTGCATCCTGACCCAAGAAGGCTTCTCATCTTTGCTAGCACGACCCTGCAACAATCTCAATTCTTCCAACGTGTCAATCACCCTTAAGGCGTAACCTATGCATGTCTCATTTTCTGTTTCAGGTAACAATTCCCACTGATCCTTAAACAATATACAGTTCAGTGCACAAAACCTTGCGACTTGGTCCGCATATCCATTCCCCATTGAAACAAAGTCTTGTGGCTTCAGATGAGCACTGCATTTCACCACGGCAATTTCATGAGGTAACTGAATCGCGTGCAACAGCTCCTTAATTCTCTCACCATTTTTCACTGGCGAACCAGAAGAGATCAAGAAACCCCTCTGTGACCATAGTTGGCCAAAATCATGGACAATTCCGAATTCGTATCGGCTATCAGGATAGATAGTCACTCTCAGCTGGGCAGCGGCATGGTAAGCTCTAGTAAGAGCAACCAACTCAGCTACTTGAGCAGAAATTACTCCTTGAAGCCAAGACACTTCCAGGATGCCAGAAATCGTGCATACAGCATATCCGGCTCACAGTACTCCTACTGAGTCTCTCAAACATGAGCCATCGACAAACATGATTTGGTCATTTTCTTCCAATTGGGTATCTTTGATATCAGGCCTCGGTTTGGTGCACATTTCTGTTACCTCAAGACAAACATGTTCTACATCTTCGACATTTTCAACCTCTGTGTTTTCATTTGGAAGCAATGTTGCTGGATTCAACACTGTACATCTCTTCAACGTTAAATTTGGTGACCCCAATATAATCGTTTCATATTTTGTCAATCTAGCATTTGTCATGTCCTGTGTTTTAGTATGGGTCAACAGGATTTCAACTGAGTGAGGGACCCCGACTGTTAGGGGATGTCCCATCACTATACCCTCACACTGTGTGAGGCTTTGTCCAACTGCTGCTACTGCACGGAGACAACCCGGTAAGGCTGCTGCAACTGGGTCCAAAGTAGCTGAAAAATATGCTACTGGTCAGTTTACACCTCCATGAACCTGGGTCAGGACAGACAAAGAACAAGCATCACGTTCATGACAAAACAGAACAAAAGGCTTTGTGTAATCAGGCATACCTAAAGCTGGAGCCCTGCACATGCTCTCCCTTAACTCAGTAAACGCTTTCATTTCCTTTTCTTTCAACACTATGACGTCTGGCCCTTCTTTGACTGTCAGTCTCACCAATGGCTTGGAGATGACTGAGAAATTCGGGATCCATTGACGACAGTAACCCACCATTCCTGGGAACATCCTAACATCTCTCTGTGTTGTTGGGGGATTCATCTGTAATAGTGCGGTCACTCTTTCCCTGGATAACTTACTCAACCCTTTCTCAATTTGATGACCCAAGTACTTCACCTCTTTCTGGCAATATTGTAATTTCTGGGGGACACCTTGTGTCCATTCTTCCCTAGGTGATTCAGTAAGGCAATCGAATCATACTTGCACTCATCCCTTCTCTTAGAAGCGATCAAAAGATCATCAATGTACTGCACTAGAGTCGATTGAAAAGGCAATTCCAACGGCTCCAAATCCTTCTTCAGTATCTGATTGAATATGGAAGATGATTCCGAAAATCCATGAGGCACTCAACACCAACTGTAAACCTTGTCCAGGAATTTAAAACTGAAGAGAAACTGGCTATCCTCATGAAGAGGCACAGAAAAGAAGGCTTGGTACAAATCAATTACTGTGAAACATTCTGCATCACATTGAACCTGAAACATAATCACAGCTGGATTTGGCACCACTGGGCAGCATTTCACCACTATGTCATTGATCTTTCTCAAATCTTGGACAATCCGAACCTTCCCACAGGGCTTTCTCAGTCCCATTGTTGGTGAATTACATGGACTGCTCATCACTTCCTTCAAGACTCCTTGTTTCACAAAGTCTGCAATTAATTGCACAACCTTTATAAGGACATCCTGCGCCATATGATACTGTGGTACCTGGGGGAACACAGCATTTGGCTTCACACCAACTCTAACTGGTTCTACTCCTTTTATCAGTCCTACTTCTTTCCCTGTCAAATCCCACACTTTCTCCTGGACGGTTCCCAGCAAGTCTTCTGGGAGATCAGCCACTGTGAACATCGGGAAGAAGTTAATCAGAGGGTACTCCTCATCTGTAGTCTCGGTTTCAGGCTCTGGAACCTGCTCCTCTTCTCCTTCATGATCACTGTTTGTCTGAACCTCAATTCCCTCATTGGAACAGGTGATTGAACACCTTATCTTGCACAGTAAATCTCTTCCCAGTAGGGACACAGGACTTCAATCGCAAACCACAAATCTGTGCAATCCCTGGAAGGTATCAAGCTCAACCTGAACCAGAGCTGTGATTGGGTTAGTCAAGAGTTGGTTTGCTACTCCCACTACTTAACTTTACGTCCAGAAAGAGGCAACTTCGGAACCTCTGCACTTCTGACTGTAGAGCATGGAGCTCCTGTGTCGACCAAAAATGAAACCTTGTGACCCATCACCTTCCCCTGAACATAGGGCTCTTTCTGATCTACCTCTAAGGATGCTGCAAGCCTGCACTCCTCACTATCTGAACTCTCATCCGACCATTCATCGTTTATTCCATTCTCACCACGCAACGGGAACTGTTGCACTGTGTTATTTTGACTCAACCTTTGACCTGCTGAGGAAGCATCACCTGTTGCTGTTCCATTGCCGCTAAAGGGACTTGCATTTGCTGTCTAGGTACCATGGGAACCTGCTGTTGCATTTGTTGTAACTACATCAGGTGTATACGTGGCATCTGCACCTGCTGCAAGGGTTGAATACCCTGCATCTGATTCATGTTATTCTGAAAGTTCGGATTAGGACCTCTCAGCCTCAGTCCCTTCACATTTTGAAATTAACTGACATCATTGCTTTGTTGAACAACACCCTCCTGCACCATCATCGGGCACTCCAGCGTCCAATGTACAATGACCCCGCAAGCATGACAAGCTAACATCCTCTTCATTACTTGGACATCGTTTTGAACTACTACAGTGTTCAAATCTGGACTTCGGTTCACAAAACCTCCTCGACCTCTGCCTCTTGCTTGTGCCTGAAACATCCCGTTTCCTTGCGGCTGTTGCACCATCTGCTGTAGACAACCTCCCTGCATTCCTGACTGTGCTGCCTTAATTTGCATCACCATTGCTTTCTCCTTCAACTTTCTGTGCTTCAATTTAATCTCGTCACTACAGTACTTCGCATACTGCCACACCTCATCAATCGGCTTCGCTTTCCAACAAATCAAGTGACTCTTAATCATTTGGCTAATCTCAGGTCTCAACCCTTCAACAAATCGAAACACAAGGTGATTCATGTCCTTCGCCTCAACAACCTCTGTCCCACTGTAGTGCTTGAACGCCTTCAACAACCTCTCATAATAAGAATGTATCGACTCCTTGGCTTCCTGAGCCGTCCGATCAGTCTTTTGCCAATCAATATGCTTCCGTGAAACCCTCGATTTCAGAAACTCAGTCACCTTAAAGTAATACTTCATCACCTCAGGAGACGGTACTCCTGTGATTCTGTCCCTTGCCGGTTCCTCTGTCGGCCAATCCACACCCCTCTTGCACTCAAGCCACAAATCAGCTGGAACTATGATCTCAAAGAGAGTATTCAGGTCTTCCCAGAGACACTTCGCAAGTTTCAAAAACCTGTCCGTCTGCTGATACCACTCTATTGGCTTCTCCCTCAGCCTGGAAAAGTCATTAGTAAATGACAGAATATCACCTCTAGTCCATGGCACATGGACAAGAACCCCTCCGGCAGTCTCTCTCATTGGTAACATCTTTACCGCACCTGTATCCGGTAAGGCTTTTGCTGACTGTTCTATACATTCACCTTTCCTCTTATCTCTTTTCTTCGCCCATCTGCCTTCCCACTTCTCTAAGGCTCCCCAAACCTGTGCACTCTGCAGTATCTCTTTAAAGTGTGCCTTCATCCCAGTAGACCTCATATGTTCGAAATCCTTAGGCTCAAAGTCTAACCTATAACTCCTCTTCAGATGCTCAGTATTTTCTAAATCTATTCTGTATTTATCTGCCAAATTTGCCAACCTCTGTTGCACCCTGCTCACTTCTTTGGTTATCTTTGGACACAAATATCTAAATTCCGCTTCCGTGTATGACTCTAACCTGTTCACTCCCATACTCCCTTGAACAAGTTCATTGGCTTCCATTCCCAACCTCACAAAATTCAGGTGCTCTTCTCCTTCCGTTCTCCCTGCTGCTGCAGGAGTAGTCTGTGGAGTATTAAGCTTGTCTAACCAGTCGTTCACCTGATGTGCTGTTAACCCTTGTAAGGAGAAATTCCCAGCCTGCGCTAAAGGTGTCTGCGGTATATTCACACTCGTGATCTTCGGAGTTAACACTCTCGACTCTGTCTGTCTCATGGTCTCTGGAGGAGCCCCGATTGGACTGAAGTCTAACAGAGACCTAAATCCTTCAAATGTCAGTTCCACTGGAGTCATTCCTTGAGAGCTCCCTACGAACCCTCCTCTTGTCATCTCTTGAGTCATTATCCCTTGATCGTATACACTAGGCTTCACCTGCGCATACAACGGTACTGGTGGACCAACTGTAATGGGCAAGGATATGGCGGCTGGCATCTGTCTGTTTCCCAAAACCTGTGGGGTATTAATTCCCATGTTCTGGTTCATTATTGGTGCCATGGCTGACTGCGGTCCCGTGACAGAAGTATAACTCGGAATCACTTGCTGCTGTACCTGAGGCAGTTAGGGTGGTCTTGAATATGCCGGCTCTGTCGGCCCCATCAGATTTGTTGTAGTCTCTAAGATTGGGACATCAGGGTAAAGTTTCTGAACCTATGGTGGTTGCAGCTGAGATTGCATACCTTGAGCAGTGGACCAGCTGAAACTACTCTGCACCGGAACTGGTGTTGAGACAGGACTAGCCTGTATCGGGCTTGTTGTCACCTTGTCTTTAATAGAACCTTCAGGACATGTACTAATACTGGGTCTATCGTCGTCTATCGCATATGGTGGTGGACGGTCATTCAGCAACTGATTAAGGAACTCGTCATCGTCCGAGTCATCTAACTCTGACCAGGGCTTCCTACTCTCTTTGTCTTTGGAAGGATTTTTGTTGGTCTTACAAGTGGCTTTCCCCCCTTTGTTTTCACCTTCTTGAGCTATTGCTGGAAACAGCCTAACTCCATCTATTGTTTCTCCCCTCCAAACTCTCTGTGCACTGTCCCACCTAGCCTGCGCTAGTGTCTTGTCTGCTTTCCTCATTCTCTTCTCAAATTTCTGTTGCTGTTGTCGTATTGCCATCAGCTCCCAAATTGCTAATGCCTCAAACTGTGCTGGTCTCGGAGGTGGCTTTAGTTCATTTAACACCCTCCGCAAAGTTTCCAAAATCCTCAAATTGAACGTTCCGTGCTCCGGAAACTCCAAACACCCTTCTTTTTCTGTAGCTTTGCACCATTGCTTTAGCCAAAGACATGGCACGACACCGTTTTCCTCCATTACAGCATAAGCCTGTCTATCCTCTGGCGGTGTTACATCCCCTTCACTCGTGGTAATATATATGTCTCCCCTCAAAGCGCTCTTTAAAGCCTTGAAAAACTTAATTTTTGCATCTTTTATTTTGCTTACAATCAGATCAGGAAGTGACTTTAATTCCCAGAACTCTCTTCCCCTACCTTCACAACCAATTGCCTCTCACGGACGGCTGCCAATCCGTGTGTGTCCCTTCTCACTAACCAACCTATCCCAGTGCGGCTCCAATGACGTCACACTCACACACTGTGGCTGACAAAGTCTTGCGGCTTGTCCTCCCACTCTCACTTCATACACAAACTAATGCAATATATTGCAAGCACCAACAAAAACAAACTCAAATTTGCCGGTTTACTACATGAAAGGGTAACGCAATCGCTTCAGAACTTTACATAGATTTCGCATAGCCTCGGACGCTACTCTCTCCTTCTCAGATCCCGCACTCACAAGCAAAATTTGACCCGCAAATTTTACTCTCGACTTGTCAATGGATTATTGTTCTAGTGCACTTTAGAACTCACCAAATCTCCATCGAAGTTTTCATTCACTCACTTTGACTCAAACTCGACTTGTCGATTTCACCATCGACCTATTAAACAGTGCAAATTACAACATAAACCAAGTGTCTCATACACTTATCAATATACTCCGGAGTCTTAGACCACGCAGGGTACGTACATCATCAACAACCACGTGGACAATTTTTTAGCACAAAGCGCCACACTCACATGAAGTTCGCCAACTTCCCTACTCTTCTACTGCGGAGTACGCACACCCCTACTAAAACATCATCATCTGGCCTAAAATCCTCACAAACTTCATAATTCACCTGCGGTATGCATAAGCTGTGCAAGCGCAAAACCTACTTCATTCACACTATCACTAGAACGCCGAGAACATACTCAAACTTCCTTTATCAAGCTCTGAGATTCCAAGAAAGTAATTTGGGACTTAGGGGCACATCATTTCTCCAAATAGCAGAATCGAAAAAGAACAACTTTCCCAAAACCCAATTTTCCGATACACCCTGCTTACTTCCAAACCACGCCCATCAATTAATCAATTCCTACCGGTCCTTTCGAATCACCAACTCTATCAAACCGTGGTCCCTCGCCCTGGGGCCCCAAAGGGCCAAACCATCCGCACTGCTAACAAAAACTGATAGCGCGTCAGAGCCTTGATCAGTAAACTTACAAGGAGACACTGTCGTAGTTTGGACTCTTGCTCTGAGCAAGACTGCTGGTTTAAGGATGACAGTACTTTAATTTATAGGCGACTGCGTCTTTCCTACAACAAGTCGCTACTGTTGTCCCAACCTTACCGGCTCACTAGCAGCACCTCACCAGAAACACAATAGTAAAAGGTGATTTATGGCAGCCGTTTACGCATGGACTCGAAAATAAGATATCTCAGGGAGTATCGTGGTTAAACGGAGATTACCCTTTTCTCACAGATATATTATGTCTCATACAAACAGAGGCAATGACACAGATGCAGTAAAGTTACAATAGTTTTTATTTAACATAACTGCAATTTGCGATAAGTTGCATGGGCTGCAATGATTAGGATAATGAATAAAGCAAGAAACAGTATTGTGAAGACGAGAGTCATTATTACAAAGACCCCCACCATCTTGCAATACATAGAAAAGATATATGAGATGTAATATGCCCTAATACCCTAATGTGAAAAGCCTAACCTCCTACCTAAAGGAGAGCTGGGTTTGTTAAACCTAATCTGCCAATGCCATGTCCATGAGAGGAGACCCCAACCCTCGTTACCTTGGAATGAGGTCTCTATCTCACACTCCACAGGGACACGAAGACTGGGTCAGCGTCAAGACGACTGCAGCATCGGTATCAGCGATGGTGGCGGTGCCCTCTGGTCGGAATCCCTCTGATTACCTGTCTAAAGTGTGATGTATTTATACAGATCTACAAGGTCCCCTGACGTAGGTGTGCTCCTAAACAATAGATAACAGACATGCTTGGGACGGCAATTAATATCAACAATCCCTCGAAAGTATAGAGAGGGAAAATCCCTAATTGTGAACACCTACTGCGTGCAACAGCAAATGTCAATTTAAATGCATAATTTGGAATCGGGAATGGCAAGTCAATTCATCAAATTATTTGTTATACGCATGATCTTGAAGAATGTAATCGAAGTCACCAACCAAGGACCTCAAAAATGAGTCAACATCTTCCGATGTTAAGTCGAGTGCTGGGCGGACAAACGGAACCACAGAGCAGAAGTGAGCCGTATTTCCGGTGTATCGTTATCTGTTGCAGTGTCCTCATCCATGGTAGATCTCAAAACGGAAGGCTCATAGGTGGCCTCGCGGAGCAAACTCAGTCTCAAGGGGCATGACCGTGTATGAAACCCTCATCGGAGACATCAGCAGTTCGTGGTCCACAGGAGATGTTGGTGCAACAGCAAGACAGACCATAGGCAGATGTTCAAAGAGACACCATATGCAGCCTAAGTCGATGAACCTTTGGACCACGTTCGGGGACTTCCTAGTACGAGGTATTTTCTTGTCATAATCAATCAACAAATCAATATTCAAATCAATAAACCAATCATTTATCAATAAACAATTAATAAGAATCAGTAACTGAACACACCATGACCTTTTAGCCACGAATAACCACAACAAGTTAGTTAAGTGTTAGGATATTTATTTCCCTAATCGTAACCATCTAATATCATGTTTATTAGTCTCAATAGCAATAAGCTCGTCAAAACCACTATTATTTGGCAATCAGAACCCAACTTATTCAATGCATAGATTATGATCATTTAGTATTGAGCACATCATTAATATGTATCAACTTAGCAGAGTCTTATTAGTACATGATTCAACAAAGCCAGAATTCAGTCTTTTGTCTATTTGCGTAAGATATTTGTGAACACCTTAACTAACCTTTAATTAGCATCAGCATGTCGGGCTTCATGCAAAACATTTGAGCAAAACACGAATTTAGAAAACATCTAACTATGGCTCTTATCAAAATAGCACTTGGTACCTAGAAAGAAAAGGCAAACAGACAATTACAATTTCTGCATCAGATAGTTACCAGTCCAAAGGGTCAGCAAACAGTTTCAGTCTTCGTCCTCAGGGCAACAGTCGATCCACCATCAGCAGAAATAGGACGGGGCAAAGTCTCAATATAGCGTAGCTAAGGAATAGGACTCTTTCCTCATATGGAGGAGAAGTAAGTATCAGGTAAGGAATAGGTCGAGGATGGTTTAAAAGGTAAAGGACAAACAAAAAGTGAAGTCTCTGTCTCTCTGCGTCTCAAAAGGAATTTCTGCTCCTCTCTCCTTGGGTCACTCCGTTAAATCAAATCTACCTAATTAGCTCATAATTCCTCATTGTATAATACTTGGTGCATCATTATCTTTGTCCAATAATTCCCCACACACTTTGCCAGAATTTTCCACAAACCACAGTTCTCATGTCGCTGATTGGTCCATGTTATTGACGTCTTCATTGGTTGGAATGTCAGGTAAGAAAAGTTACACTTTACGCTCCAGTCAGTGGTTCCATTGTTTTCCTTTTCTCCAGGCAGCCTTGCACCTGTTGAGAATTACACTGTTGCATTCGTCAAGAATGTCTCCTTGAGCAAGTCGAGTCCCATGAGAAAGAATTTACTACAGCTACACACACATAACTTCTGGAAAAGTACAGCTTTATGTCCTTGAGGAAACCAGCACATTGCACGTTTAGAAAATGCAGTTTAATACGAGATCAGGCAACTAGGCCCAGACCCTCGCTAAGCTAAGGCCTTCAAATTTAATAAGCAAACTTCTAATACATGACTCTAATTATGATATGCTAATACAAATTCAAAATATTAGTACATAATTAATTCATCACTAATAAGTTTCATTAGTCTTCGTATACATTGGTAGTCACTCTCTGTGGGCACATTTCAAACGTGTGCATTATTTTCTATGTTAACACCTTTTCTATGCAGCTTCATTGCACAATATTTTTCAAGCTTTTCATGTTAATATTGCTTTTGAAAAACACACTCCAACAATAATAGACAAGCATTTGCAATGCAATGAGTCTCGCATTTGCTCGAGTTAAAGCTACTAGCTTTGTAAATTCCTAATTGGTCTTTTCTTGCCACTTAAATCGAAAATGAAAAGTAAAATAGTCAACATAAGCAAGTCAATCATGGCTGCCATGAGCGCGAAGGAGAGACACAAAAAGATGTTCGCTAGCAGACAAACGTATCAGCAATTGTGCTTTAATCCATGTAACAGGGGCAGTCTGCAAAGGCGGTAACAAAACCGCCCCAAGAATGGACAAACGTAAAGCATTTACCAATGATAACAAAGGACTTTTGAAAGGCAAGCCCACAAATGAGTGAAAGTGATGGGCATGTGGTAGGCCTGGTTAAAAGCTCTTAAAACTTACAACAGATCAAAGCGGTTGCGTGCTCAATCTAAACACATACACTGGCAAGGCAAGCAGACTGGAAGTCAACGACCATTCTATTGGCTTTTCCAATTGTCTTAAAATAGAGACACTAATCCATACCCTGTGCTAGTTCCTGTCAAATTCCAATACCGTATTTGTAACTCATGCCATTCTGTTTCTATGAGCCTCAAAAATGTCTAGCTACTGATGATTTGAGATGAGCCGTTTTGATTGAATGTTTGTTCTGGTCAATTCTCCTTTTGTTTTTTTACATGCTCTCACCTACCATAAGAGTTTTTAGGCAGCAACCCTTCTACTCATAATATTATAGATCCATTTAATTGCCTGTAATTTATTTAGTATATTATTAAGTACATCATTGTCAAGTGTATTCAATTGACACAGATATTTTCTTTATGTTTGTCTTTGAATCCTCTAAAGCATAGCAAGCAAACTATTTGTTAGGTATGTGCTGAAAGCAAGGACTATTGTAGCAATCATACCATTGAGATTTGAAACCTACAGACACAGAAAGGGTGATAGCCTGATTGGCTGAATTCTGTTGAGCATAACTAATACACACTGTAATATCGACGACTGTAATTAACACTGGCACCATGGGTGTAAAACTCTCTGCAGTTAGCTAGCCATTGGCAGAATTACTTCCGTGGCTCAGTAAGTGTCTGATGCAAGCATCATAGCCTAAAACCACCCAGGTGTACTCATCAGTTTTTTTTATTTAAGAGTATGCATGATGCTCTGGAACAGTCGAAAGGTGGCATGTTCCTGAGCTTCATAACACTAGAATAAATAAAACAATAAAATAACAGCTCAGGAAAACATGTGCTACCAGACAAACAATTAGATGATGGTTAAAGAAGAGAGAGAAGGCAGGTAGCAGAATCTAGACCAGCACATGAGTCCCAGAACAAAATAAAAAAAGTTACTGGTATGCAGCTCGCTATGTGGAACAATAACATATGAGAATGCAGCACACTCATGTTTCTTCAGTCCATGTGTGAGTAGCTGACCCGGCCCTGGCTTTTCTGTTTATATTCTGAGACTTTGAGTCCCGATTTAAAATGAGGTCACCAAGACTACAAGTACCAGAATGCACAGAACCCTGGACTGCACGAGCTTTTCACTAAATGGACCTAGTAGACTTGCGAGTGCTCAGAGCGGCAACTGTAATTACAAATTATTTTCCATTATGATGCATGTTTTATATTCAGCTACATTTTCCAGATCTGTGTAATCATTCTCAACGCAACAAGGACATCTGCGTCTTAATTTAGCTGTAAATAACCTACCAAAGATAATGCACTCCAATGAAAGGGCAGCCGAGACCAGCGAGATGCTAGTAATTGTACAACAGACCCTTTCCTTTGTCAGACTGCAGGTAACTTATGACATTATGACATTTAAATGGCACATGCTTCAAAATTCCAGTGTTAACGTTACAAGGTCAAATCATCTTAAATCGTTTGCATTTAGTTTATTAAAGCTTGCTAGGGTCCAAAGAAAACCGCTGTTTAAGAAACCTTAGATATCATTCCCATAGGAAACTCAGTCATACTTGTCATTTTTAAGATCACAATATTCATATTTGGCTGAATTATGCCTGAAATAAAGATTAAATATTTTTCTATTACCATGATATGGATTTTTTTCATGGTCGAACTCAATGCAATGGTTTTTAGGAGGAGTGTGCCATTTTTTTTTTTTTGCTACCTATGCATGATTGTTGAAAAATAAATTTGCACAATACTGAGTAACGTTTTTCTGCAAAAGTATACCTCACACAAAAGAGTCACACAAAATACCCGAAGACTGGTTTAAGGTGAAAATATCTAGATTGAAGAGAAAAGGTCTTGGTGTGCCATTTTCTACTCAAGCCGGTCTCCTGTGGGCAAAAATGATGAGGAGATAAAAGAGAATGAGGTGGAGATGAAGCAGAGAGAGAGAAAGCGACGCACAGGGCCAGAGGAGGATGAAAGGACAGGGTAGCTAAGAAAAGAACGGTATGGAGAAGAACATAACGGAATGAAATTGAATAAAATAGGGCAGAAGAATAATGCAGGAGATAGTATGCAAAAGAAAGGAAATATGGGAGGACAGACAAAAGCAGCAGAGAAAGACATGCATTTGCAATGTAATAGGTCTTGCATATTTGAAACAAGTTAATTGTCATCTTTTGACAACAGCGCCCAGGAGCAAAACCCCCCCAAAAAACGAGTGGAAACTGAGAAAAGATGGCTTAACAAAATAAAATAAAGTTAGCTTTACAAAATAAAACTTTGCAATTTTATTTTTCCTGCCAGGCATGTTTTTTCCAGTCACAGACCTTCTGTTTGCAGGGCATTGTAAGAACAAAATAGCACCTCAATCACGTCGGGAGCAGCAGACGGGCACTAATTAAGTTGAAATCAATTAGTGCGTGATCCCTGCTCCACACAGAGGAACAGAAATGATGCTAGACATAACTTGATAAATTACGAGGCTGTAAAAGGAGAGGGCCACACAAACCAACAAATTGTGAGCGGCAGGGAGGCTCCAAGCCCTTTACTGAAAACAACGGCGTCTCGCATACGAGACGCATGTGCAAGCTCATGCACTCGCAGGCTCGACCCTAAAAACGAGTGCAATAGGGAGCAGCGGGGAAAGGAACAGGAAAGCTAGGGGCAGTGGAAAGCAACACAAAGAGCAATGAAGTGAAGGGGAAAGAAGCACACAGGATCATGCATGTCGGCCAGAGCACCCATCTTGGTCCAAGCACTGAGTACTACAGGCACATGAAAGGGTGACTCTTTTGACCACTGATCTGATGGTACTGCTGTTTATAAAATATCCTGTTTAAGAACTACATTCTTGAAAACTATTCAATGGATTTACACCAAACCAAGCAAAAGCACATCCTTGAAAAAAGGTCTTCTTTCATGCCAAATTTGATGTAAATTTGTTCAGGGTGTTTTTGTCTGTTTCAGAGAGGAAAGAATCTTATGGTAATTAAAATGGAAAATGCCTCTAGGATGGCCTCATGCTAAGCTGTGCATTCAACAACCTTAACCTGGAAAGATCTTCTCAACAACCTCGTCGCCGCTTGTTATGACAGCGAGAAGCCCTCGGAAGAGGATGTTCAGTCTACCCACGTGTCTGAAGAGGCACATTACATATACTGAGTACAGAAACACAGGATGGGTGGTGTGTATGGGTGGGCTGGCTCTGTTAAAATGAGCTATGGTGGTCTCTAACAGTCTTAATGCTGAGGATTTATGAATTCTGAGATACTTGCAACTATATGACAAAAATGACCTCTTAAACATAGCTACATTAACATTGCTTGTGCATTTATAACAAATTATATTTGCAAGCTTGTTTCTTTACTTTTATAGAACAAGAGTTATACGTTTTGTCAAATGGTACCTTATGACGACAGTATGGTATAATTTGATGACCCAAATTACGGAAAGGACCTAGAAGAGGCTGGTGTGCAACTCTAACTCTGTACGCATCTCCTAATGTTCTATAGATTTAAACATTTACAGTATTGTACTAAATAAAGGCATATTTTCGAATTTCTTTTCCTAGCAACATGTTGGATTATAAAAATGTAATTAAAATAAACGGCATTCTCACTACATCTTAATGCTGGGCTTTAATTTAAACCGTGCACTTCTTTAAAAGCACTGTTTCCAAGGATGATTTGCACCTACGGCAAAATACTTAAGCAACTTGTCTCGAAAGGATGCAGGCTGTGTTTCCTCAAGGCAGGAGTCCTTTGGGGCCAGAAATTAAACTTGTTACACCCTGTGTTGGTTTTAATAATCTAGTTTGTTTACACTACATGGTCACAGTGTCAGAAATGATCAGTGTTTTCTCATTAAACCAACGGTGATCGCCCCGGGTGACCTAGCTAGGCACATTTGGCAGAGCAATCAGTGTTGTGTTTATCCTTGTAACAAACAGGAAGCTGCCGCCATGAAGGCCCCTATGACTCAGGCAGGCGTCCACGTGGGCTGGTTGTATTGGAGATACCACGGAATCCCTGAGAAGCCAAAATACACATTGACACATCTGTCAGAAACGTTTTCCGATCTGACCTTCCCTATGTTAAGAAAAGCGCCGTCTTGGACTGGCCCCTTCCAGGCAACATTTTAAGATTACTCCAGGACGGAATAAATTAATATTTCCAGTACCAACAGAAAGCAATATAAATATTTTTCGATGTCTAACTAATGTATGGGTTTTGTTTTGAGACATATTCTAATGTTAGGACCGTGAGGACACCTGTTTGGACGAGTCTTGCATGTAAACACAGAGAGGTATGTAAGTCTCTGGCCCTGGTTTCTGCTCATGAACAAACTATTGTAATTAGCACGTGATGCATACAGCATTGCTTTTGCTAAATAGACGCATAGCTCCTGGTTGAGTTTTGCACCCCCAATGAAAGTACTCAGAGGGCTGCACGAACCAAGGCCATGCACCTCTACAATAATGGTGCGGAAGGATATTTTTCTGCAGGACTATTCTCTCAAATTAATAGGTGCTCTTCAGAGAGTAAGTATTGCGCCAAGCATAGCCTAATATTAGAGTGCCAAGTTCACATGTTGTATGCTAGAGGTCATGATTCGGCTTTCAGGAGAGTGTGACTGGGCGTCTCAGTGCATTTCACGATGGATAAAGATTAGGTCACGAACTGGATGGTAGCGATAACTATATAGCGGTCTATTCGGTGGTAGAATGGAGAGTCTGCTGAGACTCATGACTCTGAGATCTTGTGAGACCAGCAAGATCTCAGTCACCATTTTGAGACCTGACTATATTAATGCTGAATCCGGTTCTGTATCACCTCGCTAGGCAATAAGGAAGTGAACACAGACCCAATTCTACCAGGTGGTTACTCACCTGCCCTTCAAGCATACCACTCTAAAGTTCCTCCGTAATTGTCTGCTATATGCAGCAGCTCTGTCATGGAGTATTCTGTAAAGCAATAAGAACAAACAGTTAGTTGGGCAACCAACCAAAAGAGAATAAAACACAACAATCATACACCATGTCAAAGGCTAACCAGAGAGTTTTCCTAGCACTATGAAATAGATAAAACATGGACTACTTTCAAGAATAAATTGTAATTTAAAATTAACTATTTCAACATCTATATGTATTCATATATATATATATATTTACATATATATATATATACACAACTGTGGTGGCCAAACCACACTGAGCTGGACCTACAGAGCACAGTGACAGCTGAACGCTTGGCCATAGGTCAGGCCCTGTGCCCAACCTTGCCACATGTGTCAATCCCCTACTGCACGCATCCAGGGCCTGGTCATGGCGAGACCTACCCTGCACCCAATATGCAGCAGGAGGCCTAGTCTGTGTGCAGCGGAGATTGACTCCGATTCTGGCTGCAGTTCTTGCACGCAGCATGCCAGACTTGTGCACCATATGGCCTTTGGACATGCACAGTAGGGTTGCCCCAGGCCCTGTATCTATTCTGCAGTGTGAGGTTAATCTTGCGTCCCACGGCCATTGGCCTTGCACCCAACTCCCCATAGATGGCCAAATCCCGCTGTGCATGGCCTTTTGGGGTTGGCCATAGAGCCTGGTCAACCTCTGGGCAAATTACAGTATTTGCATAGGTAAGACAGATAAATCCATATACTATTTTGATAAAAAATACTTCTCTTGTTTTGTCTCTGAAGAGGAAATCAAATGTTCATGGTTATGAATAATGTTTTTTTTTCCAATAGGCCTGTTAAGAATAAAATTCAAACTTGTTCACTACACTTGAATTTATGTGGTGAGTTGAGATTAATTCATCCATGGAGGTGAAAAAATTAGAACAATAAGGTTTATTCATGCATCTCAGGATTGTACCAGTCAGCCTCCAGAATTGATTGTTTCTTAGTTTTCACAGTATTGATAAGGGCATGCATGACTTATCAGGCTGCGCATTTCTACAACTAATTAACTTGGTTTTAGTGGTTTTGTCTAATATGCAGATGATATCCAAACTAAAAAGATGGAGGCTGGATAAAACACTTTTTAACTCACGAGAACACACTACAAATATCCAGCCAGAAGTTAGGATTGTTTTCATTAGAAAGGGCTAAACATGCAGTTAGTGAATTATATCTTCATAAGCAACTTGTAAATGACAGAATGTTTGGTTGCAAGGTGTATGAGGAAGGTGAAAAAGTGGGACATTGTCTGGCATGGTCAGCGCTGGAAAAAGCAAACCTTCATCTATAATGGCCATGAGAACAGTATCATATTAATTCGTTTTTAGCAACAGTACAGTTCTATTTATCAAACCAGCTCCCTATTCGATAAGAAAGATAGCAACCTTTTTTAAGAGCATCACATCCACCAGCTGTGGTAGACAATACCTCCCTTCATTTGACAAAACCAGTTACAGAGATAGAAGTAGGTATGGCTTTACTGAAACTCTGTAATGGTAAAGCACCAGGATAAGATTACTACAGCTCACAATTCTTAAAATTGCGTATTCATTAACAGATATTACCTCTTGCAAAAGTGCATAATAACATATTAGTAGGAGGAATGTTTCACCTTGACTTCTGAAAGAAGAATTAATAAGCCTCCTACAACCCTGAAAATCTGCAACGGAGCCTAACTCCTATGGCCCTAGTACATTATTAAACACAGACTTTAAGAGGTTTGGCAGAGGAAACTCGCAATGAAGCATGGAGCATATAATGCAAAACTCCATATATTCTGCACATTCTTATATACAATTTGTATTCAGTACAAGTCAATGGAAATGTGAACATGTGATAGAAACTATTGCTTTGACAGAAACTGACTAATGAGCGGAATTCAGGATCTTCTCATGAGAAACTACATGAACAGACCTTGAGAACCAGAAGGCTGACTCCACTACTTTACACAATTCAGATTTAACCATGTCAATCCTCAGAACGAGGCTATCTTTTCTACATGGTGTAGAAAATGTGCAATTGTACAACACTGAACAAGTGTCAAAAGTACCCAAAACTTTGCAAACATATTAAAGTTAATGTGCAATTAAGGTCAATATAAAAAAGGCACTGGAATTCAGCAATAGAACGCATTTGTGCATCTGAAGGCATACATGTGCATAAGACATTGATACTAATGCACGGAATGTCTGATTCTGCTTTCTCGTCACTTGTCCCATCACTGGTTCATAAGATCAAAATGATTGTTACCAGGTCACAAACTTGCAGCCAATATATATTTCTTGCCAGAAGCTGCATATTTCTGCCATGTTTAGAAAGTACCCAAGGTATTTGTACTAGTAAAAGCAGAGAAGGCATTCATGTTTTTTAATTGGGGCCTCTTGTTGTTGATTCTGGAATGTTATAACCTTCCTTCCTAAACCATTAAGACATTAATCCACAACAGTTATTGATAATAATCGAGAGGCTGGTAGGTTGCAGGTAAAAGGGTGTTATAGGCATAGTTATCCATATCTCCGACCATGTTTGCCATTTTCATGGAACCATTACCTGTCTATCTTCAATCTTTGAAAAACCCATCACCCCCAGTGTTGGGCTTTTCTGTTATCACGTTATATGCAGATGGCATTTCTTATGGTTGATCCCCAAGCTGTTATCTCTACGCTAGAAGCCATCGAGTTTGATTCTGTCCTCATGGGACGTAAGATTAAGGAGTCCAAGACTGAGAGATTATTTAATGAAACTGCAGATATGTTGGCTCTTGGACTGCAGGCTCACTATATGCCCCAAATGAAAATATATCCGGGGGTTAGATATTCGAAGGAATCAGATACATTATTTGATCTAAACTTCATTTCTTAATAAGATTATGGCCCTCATTACGACCCTGGCGGTATAGAACCGCCAGGGCCGCGGGACGCGGTGGCACCGCCGACAGGCCGGCGGTGCCCCGCGGGGCATTCTGACCGCGGCGGCTTAGCCGCGGTCAGTAAAGGGAAACCGGCGGTCTCCCGCCGGTTTCCCGCTGCCCCCAGGAATCCTCCAAGCCGGCGCAGCTTGCTGCGCCGGCTTGGGGATTCCGACTCCCCCTCCCGCCATCCAGTTCCTGGCGGTTCTCCCGCCGGGAACCGGATGGCGGGAGGGGGAGTCTCGGGGCCCCTGGGGGCCCCTGCAGTGCCCATGCCAATGGCATGGGCACTGCAGGGGCCCCCGTAAGAGGGCCCCTACAAGTATTTCACTGTCTGCTTGGCAGACAGTGAAATACGCGACGGGTGCAAATGCACCCGTCGCACCTTCCCACTCCGCCGGCTCGATTACGAGCCGGCATCCTCGTGGGAAGGTCGTTTTCCCCTGGGCTGGCGGGCGGCCTTTTGGCGGCCGCCCGCCAGCCCAGGGGAAAACTTGAAATACCCGCCGCGGTCTTTTGACCGCGGCGCGGTATTTTGGAGGGCGGAATTCTGGCGGGCGGCCTCCGCCGCCCGCCAGAATCAGAATGAGGGCCTATGTGTGTTTTCCAACTGTGGCAACACTGCTGCTGTTTATTGTTTGCTGAATCTCACTAATTAAAAAGTTTTGAGACTAAGCTTTGAAGACGGGGGCTCAACCCTGCATGAACCGAGGATTTATTATTTTGAAACATTTACATAGAAAGGGCCAAACCCCTTTCATCGCCTCCATAGGATTTTATGATAGTGTTTCATTTAACTAATATGCTACTCCAGTTAAAAAAACTGAATCTTCTGAGTTTTATAAGGTTACCTAGGAAACCAAAAAGCTGTCTCATATAAGGTGCTGATGCTTATTATAGAGCAGACTGCATTCCAGCAGACAGCTCCCGTCCCCAGTTAACCATGCGAAACACTTGCAGAAACCAAAAAGCTGTCTCATATAAGGCACTGGTTGCGCCAATTATAGAGCAGCCTGCATTCTGCAGACAGCTCCCGTCCCCAGTTAACAATGCAGAACACTTAGAACATTGTAAACATTATCGTTATTAGCAGTGTCGCCATTAAAAGATGAAAGGTGGTCGAGAGTACAAAAGGAGAGGATTTTTATTTTGGTAGTAAGATGAAGGAATGTTTGAGTTTGTTCAATTACACTATGCATGCAGGGCCAGATGTAATGTTTACCACTTCGCAAAATACTGATCTAAGTTTGCAACTAGTATTTATGCAACAAATAAATAATTTTCCAAACTGACCTTTGTATAAATAGGTCATTTAAGAAATTCAGATTCCTAGTGGGTTGCAATAGACCTACCTCTAATATTTATGAGATAGGCTGGAAATTACGACTAGATCTGATTGAAAGCCATCATTGAGATGGTGGCTTGTTGTGGCCAAAAAGCAAAGCCAAAATAAAATGATGGAGGAAGTGTTGAAACTTTTCAAACATTCACCCCAGTCACAGATCTGCATTTAATCCATCATTATTTTGCTTGCCACGTCAGCCCAGTTTGGACCCAGCTATATGCAAATCAGTCTTGACCCTGCTCCCCATGGGAGCAGGCCAGCCCGAACTGCCAAGCCAGGGCACCCCTGGAATGGAAACAAGCATTCTGGGACCAGTTCTTGGGTATCACCCCTTATCAGCCAGGCTAGCTTGAATCCAGTGGCGCAGCACACAAGAGACCCATGTCTGGCATACCCTTGCCACTTAGGGGGCACATAGCAAAACCAAAATCAAATGATGGATGGTGTGTTGAAACTTTTCAAACACTCACCCCCCAGTTTGTTTCTGGTTCAAGGAGGACCTGGCTTGGCAGTTCCAGCTGGACTGTTCACATATGTAGTAGGGTCAAGACTGATTTGGATATGGCTGGACCCAAACTGGGGTGACCTGGTGAGAAAAATAACAATAGTTTGAACTCACATCTATGACTGGGTGTTGGCGTCCTCACGCAAGTTTAAGTATTTCTTTTCAACTTCTGATAATATAGAGGTTAAATTGTGTCTATGCACATAGACTGTGTCTAAAGTGGCAACAGGATTAAAAAATCTTGCAATTAACTTTATTTCCAAAGGAGCTGGACTTCTGGTCAAATGATCAGTGATAGGAATTTCTGAAAGAATTACATCATAATTTGAAAAAATGATAGCAACAATGTCTTGTCCCATAAAACAAACTCAGCAAGAGGCTACATGAAATCCCATGGACACAGGAAAATTATGATAGGTAATACCTCCTGTTAGACCTGTCAGCTCTTGGTGTGGTTTCCACTGGTTTTTTGATTTTGACCCTTTGCTGAATTTCATTTTTGCTGGCTTTAGGACTCTGGGCACTTTACCACTGCTGGCAAGTGCTAAAGTGCAAGTGCTCCCTGTGTAAATTGTATTGGTGATTGGTTTATCCATGATTGGAAAATTTGATGCACTAGGTAGGCCCTAGTAAAGTCCAGTATTGCCCAGGGCACGTAAATCAAATGCTACTAGTGGGCCTGCAACACTGATTGTGCAGCCCGCATGAGTAGCCCTGCAAACATGTGTCAGACCTGACACTGCAGTGTCTGTGTGTGCAGTTTTAAACTACCATTTCAACCAGGTAAGTGCTCCCACTTGCCAGGTCCAAACCTTCCCTTTTACTACATGTAAGACACCCCTAAAGTAGGCCCAAGGCTGCCTCATGGGCAGGGTGCAGTGTATTTAAAAGGTAGGACATGTACTGGTGTGCTTTACATGTCCTGATAGTGAAATACTACTAAACTCATTTTTCACTATCGCAAGGAATGTCTCTCCCATAGGGTAACATGGGAATTGCACTGAAATGTCTTTTAAGTTTCATTTCCCACTGGCAGCAGATAGAGAAATGGAGTTTGGAGTCTCCAAACTCGCAATTTAAAAATACATCTTTTTGGTGAAGTTGTTTTTTGAACTTTTAGAAAGTGCACCAACTTAATATAGAATGAGCACTCCTGTTTTATGTTCACAAACCTGTCAAATTATATTTTGGGTGCACAAAGGTATCACCCCCTGACCTTGGGTGTACATCAATTAGAACTACAAAAACACTTACTCTTGGATGAAAGCAGCGTCCCTTCAATGCACTACCTGAAACCTCCACAGAGGTTTAATGTGTTAATCCTGCTTTTAAAAATATAATCTACCATTTACACAATATTTGTAACTCAGTTCTTCATCTCCCTTCATACTTTATTGTGAGTTCAATATACTTTCATAGTGGTGAATTCTCCCTGTAACATAATTGCAAGGTTGTGGATCCTGGTTTTGTGCACATACTTAATAATCATGATGCATTTTGGGCCACTGCCCTTCTCCCGGGGATATATACTCATACAACACAAATAATACAAGCAGTAAATAGGGTTGGAGCCCTTGGAAATAATCCTATACATAGATTAATTCTAGTGTCCATCGGTGATTAACATTCCTTCTCCAGTATCTAATACTATTCCTAATACTATTGCAAATGCCGTGGGACCCCACCGTCATGCAGGTTATCTACCCGTAATCACCAATCGAGCCAAAAAAAACATGACAACTTCTCATGAAGCTGATATCAGAGAATTATTAAACTTATTGTGTCTGATGACTCATTTTATAAGTGTGCTTATGGCTGAGGTATTGTAAGATAAGTATGGCAACTATTAAAAACCAGTGTATTAGTAAATGCCATTATGTAATTAATCTGGCCATGTTTCAATGCATGAAGGATATAAATCATACAGCAGCATATTTAATAACATTGGACATAATCATGCCCGCAACTGAAAAAGTGATACTAGTGTGTTAGTAAACGCTCAAAGTGAACATTCGTATCCTTCCATTCTATGCAACATGAACATGCAGTGTCCTTTCTTCCAACCGTCAAAATTAACACACCTACACAATATGCTCACCTCTGTGTGTATTCAACCACGCTTGCTTTTCACGGCGTCTGGAGCATTTAACTTGCCCTCCAAGTTCTCTACACTTAAATGTTAAAAACTCCCTCCAAGACTGCTAAGCACCGTTTTGAAAGGTAACCACGGAATCAATTCTCTTTAAATTTCATGGATATGTCATCCAAACATTACATTGTGTGTCATGCATATCACTGGCTGACATAAATAATCAAAAATAACAAGAAAGTCACTGGGCATGTTATGAGCAGTCATAAAAATGTAATATTCTCTTAATGCAATAATGCAATAGATGGTGTTGTCTATTGCAAACAGTAAACCTATATGTAATAACAACTCTTTTGAATCCTACATGTAGCTTATGGAAACATTGGCTATGTATAATGCGATACCCAGCCAACCGAAAAATAAAAATAAACAGAAATCTTATGTCTGTAAATGGATAATCAACAGCCACAAATATTAGAGAGCCTGATGGGATCCCTTAAACATACATCAAAAGATCAGTCTTCAAAACACTTTCCTGTGTTCAAGCAAGGAAACAACTTAATTCAAAACAGTCATTGAGTCCTCTAGGGATGAAGGTGTCAAGTTTCCTTAGCCAAAAGGCTTGCCTTTGTAATAATAATTTTCTGTTGCCGATCCCTTCCTTACTTGCAACAGTCTCCAGCACTTTAAATCTTAATTGGCTAATGCTGTGACTTCGTGTGTGGAGGTGAGTAGCTACTGCAGATTTTTCACATTCCATCCAAAGCCCTGAGGAATGCCCCAGACCTGATTAGGCTGTTTGTGAGGGTAGAAAGATGTTGGCTATCTGAGGCAGGCTGAGCTATTACTTTCAGCATTACAGTCAACCTCTGGCTTTAATCGTGTAAGTGGACACCATGAATAAAGGTAAAATGTAGCAGTAGTCCTCAAGGTATTTTTAATCTGTCTGGATCCCCCTCTTTTGTCCAGTAGCTTTTATCTAAGAACTCCCTCTACTCTGAATCTACCAGGAGGTCAAGTCCGCCCAAGTAGTACTGCCCTCCCTGGGTGCGAAGAGGTTGCCAATGATGAAACATGACACAAATATGTATGTGAGGCTTCTTCTTCCTTGAGGAGAACCTTCTCTTGTGTTCATGTTGGACAGCAAGTGCATTATCCCCAAGTCGGGCTATTACCCTGCTGCCCCTTAAGGGCAACAGTCTGTGTGAATTTATACCACCATACCTTTTGTGTTAAGGATGTCTGTCCTGGGAGGATATATGGTGGTTTAGTAACCTCCCCCTCTCTTGTAAAGGTTGAAGGTAGGCGTATATATTCCCTGAAGAAGGGCGGTGGCCCGAAATGCATTGGGATTATTAAATTTGTGCACATAACCAGAATCCACAACGGTGCAATTATGCTACAAGGATAATTCACCATTGTGAAAGTATATTGAGCTCACAATAAAGTACAAAAAGATATGAAGAACTGAATCACAAATATTGTGTAAATAATGGATTACATTTTTTAAAAGAATGATTATCACATTAAACCTCTGTGGAGGTTCCAGGTTGTGCATTGAAAGGACTCTGCTTCTGTCCAGGAGTCAGTGCTTTTGTTGTTCGACTTTCAGAAAGTTGGCATTTTCTTGCTTAACTATTCTGTGCCTCTGCCTGTCTGCTGAATACACGTCTGGGTCAAGATGACAGTTGGGTTGTTTGTGAATTTACTCTAGACAGTCTCACAAAGGGAGCTGAGGTGTGCCCTGCATATCCTGATGGCCCATCATCAGGTTGATGGGTCTTCCTGAGCTAGAGCGGTGGGAGGAGCTGACACTTGCACCTGAAGAGGGCTGTGTCTGTCCTTACACAAAACAGTCTCCAACCCCCCGAACTTCTGACCCCACAAAGTTTGGACACTTCTGGACTGAGGACATTCTGCCAGGAAGAAGAGCTAGATGCTGCAGGAGGGACTGCCACTCTGCCTGTTGTTTTGTTCTGCTGGCCTGCTGCTTGCTGCTTCTGTCCTGGGAGTGAAGGGACTGGAATTGGCTTTCTACATCTTGCTTCCAAAGATTCTTCAAGGGCTTTGACTGAGCTTGCCTCCTGTCAAGAAATCTCAGGGACATTAAAGGCTTCATCTGCTAGTCTCTGGGCTCTCTTGCTGAGAGTCCTGACTTGCCACGTGGTGGCAAATCTAGCTCCTGGGCCCTTGGGAGTGAGTACTGGTGCAACAAAGAAGAAACTAGTGCATTGACTTACAGAACGACTTCAGAACCGGTGCCACTCTCTGATCCCACACTGCTGCCTGCACCGGAGCCGTGGTCCAAACTGAGCGCAATGACTGCGACCTACAATGCAGGCCCGCTGCAGTGCCTCCGAAGTCCTGCACATCGTGAGTTCAGAGTGCCGTGCCACTGACGTTCATGGCACCCGACTCAGCCGCAGCACCTGTGGCCATGTGGTGTGATTGTGACACTGCGAAGTTGACATCTCGCCTCTTGACCTTCTGGATTCATTGATCCAACCTTGTCGTAAGGAACCGACGCTTCGACGCCAAAGCTGCATCACCTCCTTGACATCCATAAGGAACCAATGCCTTACCTCCCCTGCCTAGCAATAAAAAAACGATGCCTCACCTCCCCGGTGGCAGTATGGAACCAATGCCACACCAGCTCAAGCGATTGTTCACCTCCCCAACTCTGTGAAATGTATTTTTTTCCTCATCGTTTTCCATGGGGTCTACACAACTCTATAGCCGGCCGCACTCCCTCGCTGGTGGAGCCAGACTGTTGGAAGCGATTCCGTCAAACAATTTTGATAGCCCCAGTTGGAGCTATTTTGTTTCTAAGCACTTTACTAGATTTAGGCCCTCATTACAACCCTGGAGGTAAATGCTGCCTACCACCGTGGTGACGGCCACCAACATACCGTAACTGTGGCGGTAATCCGGCATAGGTATTATGACCACACATAGAATACCGCCACAATACAGACACCCACACAAGTCCGCCAGACCAAAGGTCAGAGATAAACTGGCGATAGCAAAACCCACACCGTTACACCAAAAGGAATACTCCCACAGTATCACGACCCACGAATCAGCACAGCAGTCTTTCAACTGCGGTAAACCATTGGCAGTACACACCGCGGCGCTCAAAATACACACACACTTACAAGACCACACCACATTGGACAATTCAAAACACACACACCTGACACACATACACACACCACACCACACACCCAATCCAATATAAACCACACACCCACACTACCCACAACCCCTTACAATGAAAACAAATATAGCTAACTGAGAAAGACAAACCAGGAGCAGTCACTCAATCAGAGCCTCAAAACACCAACACCCATACACCATTCACGCACATCACAGCATACCCAACAACACATCACCCCATACATCACCTCACACATCCTCACACATATCACTCACACCACATCCATGGCACCCCAAAGACACCCCAGGTTTTCTGAGGAGGAGCTAAGGGTTATGGTGGAGGAAATCATCCGGGTAGAGCCACATCTGTTCGGTTCACAGGTGCAGCAGACGTCCATTGCAAGGAAGATGGAGCTATGGCGGAGGATCGTGGACAGGACAGCACCCAAGAACCAGGGATGACATCAGGAAGAGGTGGAACGACCTACGGGGAAGGTGTGTTCCGTGGTATCAAGACACCAGATTGCTGTACAGAGGACTGGCGGTGGACCCCCACCGCCTCCCCCACAACTAACCACATGGGAGGAGCAAGTCTTGGCGATCATGCATCCTGGGGGCCTGGCAGGAGTAACAGGAGGACTGGACTCTGGTAAGTCAAATCTTTACTACCTTATCCCCTCCTACCTGCATGCCATCACAAACTCCTACCCCTACCCTCACCCCATCACTCCACCAACTCACATATACTCCACTAGCACAACCCACCCATCCCAATACCAAACCCTGCATGCACCACCAATGCATGGACATCACTCACAGACCTGCATGGACACTCATCACCAAAGCATGCCCAATAGAGAGACTCACCCAGCCCAGCAAATCACCACTCACACAAGGCCAAGCCGACAGGGAAATCAACATCATAGAGGCAAACATACCCATGCACAAGATGGCACACACAGATACATTAACAATGCATTTGCATTCCAACAGGACCCCTACACAACGTCACCAGAGAGGAGGTCCCAGCTACATCTAGCTCCCCCCAGAAGAGTCCCACAGTGATGACAGCAGCTCTGCACGCCTGGATCAGGATGACCAACTTGGCTGATCTGGGACATCTGGACAGTCGGTTCCCCTGCCACAGTCCGAACCCACCACAGAGCCTCCCCCCTCAGGAAACACGACCACAGCACCCACCCAGCGGGCCCATGCCACTGTCCCCAGGACACGTCAATCAGCAGTGTGTCCACCACTACAGGGACCCCAGGCAACCCCACAAACCCAGGATGATCAGGGACCTGTGGTCAGTGGCAGTGGGCACACGGTTCAGGGGACAGAGGCACAGGACAACAGGGAAGCTGGGAGGACTGCTGTGGGACAGGGGGAGGACAGGCCCAGGGAACCCACTTTCCACGAGGCACTTGCAGGGATCTTGGGAGCATACCTACATTCCCAGGAGACCATGGGCCAGGTACTGGCCAAGTTGCAGGAGACCCAGCAGCTGCAGGAGTGACAGTACCTGCGGCTCAGGGAGGACCGAACAAAAATATACACCATCCTGGTCACCATTGCAGGGGTTCTGGCTGACATGGGTAAGACCATGAGGGAGGCAGTGGCACAACAAATGGCAGCTGACACTAGCCAAACTGAGGAACACTCTTCCACCTCTGCCGGCGCTAGTGGACAGCAGGCCCCGCCACAGGACCAACAGGCCATCAGCACCCCACCCCCTGCAGAAGGAGAACCACCCCGCAAACGGTCCCTGCGATCCAGGCAGAAGACAGAGAACAGAGACAGAGACAGAGAATACTGGGGAAATAAGACTCTCCTGATTGTCACCCTTCTGTCCCACTCTGTTACCCAGTCCACCTGCCATTGCCCCCCTTCCTACACCCCATTGGACAATGCACCTGTGATACCAAGAGACTGGACTCTAACTGGAAATTCCTCCACCACCACCCCTGCCCCTTGCACATACCACTATACGTATTGGCACAAAAATAAACACCCTTGAAACAAATACCATACTGGAGTCAGTGTAATTAATCTAAAATGTATTAGTACAACATTATCAAAGCATTGCAACCTATATGTTCAGTGAAATATACTACAGGATGACCTTTGGTGGGCAGCAGTACATATAGCAGGAGCCAGAATGGGGCAAACAGATCTGAAAATAGAGAATCCAAAGGGAACAGTCAGTGTCCATAGACATAGGGTAAGAGGCTGGCATGCACAATGTCCAAAAGATTACTGAAATGTCAACTGAAGTTACAGTCTCTTACCTGTGTGTCACTGGAAGTACTGCTGTATTATGTTTGTTCCGTTGTCAACATCTTCTTCGTCTGCCTCCTCTTCCTCACTGTCCACAGGCTCCACCGCTGCCACAAGACTATCTCCAGGCTCATCCTTCTGCAGAAAGGCACCTGGCGTCTCAAGGCCAGGCTGTGCAACATACAGCATGCCACGATGATCTGGCACACCTTCTTGGGTGAGTAGCACAGGGATCCACCAGTCAGAAGGAGGCACCTGAACCTGGTCTCCAGGAGGCCGAAGGTTCTCTCAATTATCGTCCTTGTATGCCCATGTGCCTCATTGTAACGTTCTTCTGCCCTTGTCCTGGCATTCCTCACTGGGCTCTGTAGCCATGAGAGGTTGGGGTAAACAGAGTCATCTGCAAATATCGAGGGACAACTGTTAGTCACACACTAACCTTCAGGGACAACTCCATACCCATACTCCTACTTATACTGTGTAGTGACTTTGGGCTCACCTATTAGCCACACCCGGAGCCTCTGGAGTTGGCCCATCACATATGGGGTGCTGCTATTCCTCAAGATATCTGCGTCATGCACAGAGCCAGGATATTTGGCTTTCACATGGGATATGTACTGGTCCGCCAAACACACCATCTGCCGATTCATCGAGTGATAGCTTTTTCTATTACTGTAAACCTGTTCATTTCTTGGGGGGGGACAAATGCCACATGTGTACCATTAATGGCACCAATGATGTTGGGGATATGTCTCAGGGCATAAAAGTCAGCTTTCACTGTGGCCAAATCCTCCACCTGGCGGAACAGGATGTAGCTGTGCATGTGTTTCAGCAGGGCAGACAACACTCTGGTCAACACGTTAGAGAACATTGGCTGAGACATCCCTGATGCCATGGCCACTGTAGTTTGAAAGGAACCACTTGCCGGGAAATGGAGCACTGACAGGACCTGCCCTAGAGGGAGGATTCCTGTGGGCTGGCGGATAGCTAACATCAGGTCTGGCTCCAATTGGGCACACAGTTCTTGGATTGTGTCACGATCAAGTCTGTATGTGATGATAATGTGTCTGTCCTCCATTGTCAACAGGTCCACAAGGGGTCTGTACACCACCATCTCATAATCTGCCTCAGCGGTTGTAGCCTATGGAAGAGAACGGTGAGCAGAGGGTCATATATCCACATAGATTGCACTACCGTTGCTGAATTTACGTCGCAGAAGCAGTATGTGAGGTTGTGAGTCAGTTGATGTGCCAATGTCTGCTGTGACGCAGTTAGGTGCCATGCCATGTGCTCCCCTGAAATGGCGGCTGCCTAACCTGTGAGGAGGGACAAGTGGAAATGAGGTAAGTGCGCTGGCGTTGTGCGTCATTGCGGTAGCCGGTCGATGACCACAGCGCAACTTCGCTTTGGTTAACATTGGGCCGTATGGGCGATGTATGCCAGGGGTGACGGTACGCACCGCCGTGGACGTCACTACCATTTTCTAACTATTCACTCACTTGCTACCTGACCGTCAACAGGAGAGGACCTACACTGCAAGTGCTGCTGTGATATGAGTCTGGAAGCGACAATGGCTAGATTGTCTGGGGAAAGGGCTCCTGCCTTCATTGCGGAGGAGTTGGAGAAACTGGTGGATGGGGTCCTACCCCAGTGCACATTACTCTACGGTCCTCCAGACAAACAGGTGAACACACTGTGAGCATGATGTGTGGGCAATGCATGTTTGGAGTGGTGTGGATGTAAGCCACATGTTGGGGGGTGCTGAGGCGTCCTGACCTGAGTGCTGCATGAGAGGTGGTCAGTGTATGTGTGTCAGGGCACGGGTGGGAACTGGTGGGCAATGGGTATGCCGGTCCGGACGTGTGAGTGATTTCCTTTTCTGCTGTCTTTCCCTCCAGGTCAGCGCCCACTAGAAAAAGTGTATTTGGCGTGCCATCGCCAAGGAGGTGCCTACCCTGGGGGTCTATCACAGGCGGAGCACCCACTACCACAAGAGGTGGGAGAACCTGTGGCGCTGGAGCAAGAAAACGGCGGAGGCCCAGCTGGGGCTGGCCCCCCAACATGGAAGGTGTACCCGTCGCACGATGACCCCCCTGATGTTCCGCATCCTGTCGGTGGTCTACCCGGAGTTGGATGGGCGCTTGAGTGCATCACAGCAGCCACAAGGGGGTGAGTACAGATTCAGAAAGCTGACTTTGCGTACTTTAGAAGGGTAGCTGGGTGGGGGATGTGGGCTGTGGGTGCCCCTAGGCCAGGGCGAACATGGCAGGGTAGGTCCCTTGTGTGCAGGCTCTGGAACACTCCTACCCCAATGGTGCAAGTGGCCATCTACTACTGGGCAGGCTCCTGTGGGTGTCAGGTGTGCAGATGCTGACGTTAGGCACTGTACCCCATGGGCTGGTGACTATCTTAGTGACTGGTTGATCATGGCCTAGTGCATAGGGCAGCTCACTGTGTGTTGTGCACGCCACGGTAGTGTTGTTGCTGGCATTGACCAAGTTTATCCTCTGTCTCTCCGCCCCCTTTTTGTTTTGTCGCCCTGTCCTTGTGTGCATTAGCATCATCTAGCGGAGGAGCACAGGCACCGGCGACGGAGGGAGCTGCATCCCACATGGGCCTAAAGGCCAAATCTACCGAGGGTGAAGTCACCAGTGGGACAGAGGGTGAGGGGAGCACCACGACGGGGACAGGAGGGGAGACCACAGACATCGACTCCTCCTCCGATGGAAGCTCCCTGGCAGTGGCGGCCACCCTCTCTACTAGCACCGCCCTCCCAGCAGCCCCTCAGCGTGTTTCCCGTGCCCGCTCACCCAGGAAGGTGGGCATCTCCTTCACCCCAGTCACCTCAGGCCCTACCCCAGTCAGCCCTGCTGCCCTCAGTGAGGAGGCTATTGACCTCCTGAGATCCCTCTCTTTTGGGCAGTCAACCATACTGAATGCCATCCAGGGTGTCGAGAGGCATTTGCAACAAACAAATGCATACCTGGAGGGCATTCACTCTGGTGTGGCGGCCCAACAGAGAGCATTTCAGGCTCTGGTCTCAGCACTGATGGCAGCCATTGTCCCTGTGTCCAGCCTCCCCCTCCAACTTCCACTACCCTGATCCAATCCCTTCTACCTCAGCCTATCCCAAGCACACTTTCCGACCAGCATGCACCCAAATCACCACACAAAAGTGTCTCAGGCAAACATAAGCACCACACTTCATCTCACAGGCACTCACACAAGCACCATGCCCATGCAAACACACCAACATCTACTGCCTGTACCGTGTCCCCCTCCTCCTCCTCCTCCACCTCCCTCTAAGTACTGTCTACACTCACACCTGCATGTACTACATCTTTATCCACTACCTCCATCACCAACACACCCATCACTACACGCCTCTCACTGCCAGCCACCACCCCCATAACCATGCACACATCCCAGTGTGTCTGTGACCCCTCCTCCCAAAGTACACAAATGCAAGCACCCACCCACCCAACAGCCATCCACCTCACAACAGCATCCAGCCCATGCACCTTCACCCAAACTCAGCAGACATACACCTCCTACAACCACTCCATCTTCCTCCGCTCCCAAACCCTCTCCATCTTCCCGTCCCAGTGTGTCTAAAAACTTTTTCCTGCCAAACATTGACCTCTCCCCTACGCCTCCCCCCGGTCCTTCCCCTCGGGCCAGGGTGTCAAGATCCCAGGCCAGTACCTCAGCCACCAAGTCGGTGTCCGCTGTGGTATCTGTAAGTCCCAGAGGATCAAAGGGGGCACCCATCAGGGCAGTCAGTGTGCCACCGACCCCTGCAAAGGACCAACCCATTCCTCCACCTTCCAAGGTGACGAAGGGGCAGGCATGCAGCACAGCCAAGAAGCGCGACCCACCCAGAAAGGCCTCCTCCAAAACTCAAGCTGCCAGTGCCAAGGTCCCAGCAACGTCTGTCAACGTGGGAAAGGGGAAGAAAACCCAAGGCAAGGCACTTCAGGCCTCAGAGGCTCCAGGTTAGGGACTGGTGCCCACCATCAGTACCGACAGCCCCGCAACCAGTACCGCGGAAAGCACCGCCGCTGGAACCACCACCTGCACCGCCATCTGCCCCGCCACCTGCACTGCCCCCTGCACAGCCACCTGCACCACCCCTGCAACAACAACTGTCAGAAGCATCATCCCCAGTGGGCAGCCATCAAGGGCTGCAGGAGATGGCCTGGTGTCTCCCTCCACCACTACCAGCACCTGCATCATGGTCAGCACCGGCAGCAGCCCCGCCGCAGACACCGCCGCAAGCACCGCCACCTGCACCGCCATCTGCACTGCCATCTGCACTGCCACATGCCCAGCCGATGCCACAACAACTGTCAGCAAGCAGCAGCATCCCCAGTGGGCAGCCATCCGGGGCTGCCGGAGACGGCCTGGAGTCTTCAACCACCACTTGAAGCACCCCCACCAGCACCGGCACTACCACCGGTTTGCAGCCTTAGTTGCTGCAGGATGAAGTCTGGCTCTGCCTCCATGGAGTATCATGCTACATGTTCCCTGCAAATCTCGTGCCTCAGACACCCAGGTGAGGGAGTGTGAACTGCCACACCCCAAGTGCAGCATCACTGGGCACAATGCCCCCTCCAGACCGAGTGGAGAAATGCATCTACTATTACTATCCTTGGCAGGATGAAGCAGACTGGGCACAAGCCCCCCTCCAGAACCAGTGGAGAAATGCATCTGCTATCATTATCCTTGGCAGGATGAAGCAGACTGGGCAAAAGGCCCTCTCCAGAACCAGTGGAGAAATGCATCCACTATCACTATCCTTTGCAGGATGAAGCAGACTGGGCACAAGGCCCAATCCAGAACCAGTAGAGAAAAGCATCCACTATCACTTTCCTTTGCAGGATGAAGCAGACTGGGCCATGGACATTTGCAAAGGACAGTGTATGGCCTTCTGTGCATATTGTAAATATTTGTATGTACCATTTTTTCTTATCGTTAACTAAATCTGCATATTTCAAAATATCACTATTTGCACTCTATTCCTTTTGTCTTTGCGTTCTTATGGAGGGTTAGGGAGTGTAAATGTAATGTTGTTGCATGTTTTTGTGTGTATGGTGTTGTGGGTGAGGGCAGGGGTGTTGTGTGTTACGTGTGTGTGTCACTCTCTTTGTGTTACGTGTGTGTCACTCTCTTTTTCCTCCCCCGCTAGGTGCAGTACTAACCGTGGTTGTTGCCGCCGCCTTTGATATCCGTTGTGTATGAGAAGATACACCAGCATGGGGAACACCAGCAGGTCGGGCTCCATGGCGTCCTGGTTCTTCATTGAGTTTTGAGAGGTGAGTGGTTTCCCTTCCAAGTCCTGTTTCCCCCAAGCTTTTGATGGCATTGGTACCGCCCCAGAAAAGCTGGCGGATTGGCGGGTTGTGATAGGGTGTGTGGTACGTTGTCTTCTGCCTGTCTGTTGGCGGTTACCACTGCGGTTTTGTTTACTACCGCCATGGCGATCAGAGTGTTAAAGTGGCTGTCTATGTTGGCGGTTTCCGCCGTGGTCTGGATCCCATTTTTTTTACCGCTGCTTTTACACCGACCGTCAGGGTTATAATTATGGGCGTAATCTTTGAAAATTCGTATCTTTACTTGTGTGTGTTGGATTGTTGCATTTTGGTCTTGTTTTACTCCAATAAATATTGGTTATTTTTCTAAACTGGTTTGGAGTACGTTTGTGGTGTTTTCACTGTGTTACTGTTTGTGTGTACAAATACTTTACACATTGCATCTGAGATGGGCCTAACTGCTTGAGTCAAGCTACCAAGGGGGTGAGCAGGAGTTATCTTAGCTGTATAACTCCCTTACCCTGACTAGTGTGAGGGCCTGTACCTGGACAGGGTGCAAACCACTGCCAAATAGATATGCCATTTCTAACATTGGTGATTAGCGGTGAGGATATGACTTGTATTTGTCATTACTTTACATAGAGTCATTGGTGTACACTACTTCCATATCGCAGACCATTACACCCCAACATATTGGTTTGATTTTTCTCTCTTTGCAACTTATGAGTTTTATTTGCAATCATGTCTCAGTCTGCTGAGACATCAATTGCAGCTGCAGATTTAGTGTTTGAGCAAGAGAGGTTGGAGACCTATTCAGTACCCCAGCTTAAAATGTTCTGCAAGGATCTCAAATGTCCCACCAAAAAAGGCCTCACTAGGAAGGAGGAGCTTCAAAAGGCACTGAGGGCCTGGTTGGCAGCAAAGGAGGATGGTGAGCACACAGAGGAGGAGACTGTTATTGTGGGCAGAGAGGAGCAGGGCCTGCATAGGAATTTTGTGAATCAGAATCTACCTGGGAGGAAGGCACCTTCCAGGGCAAGCAACAGTGTTTCTTTGAGAGGTCAGTCCCCAGAGGAACTGGAGGACAGGCAGTAGACTAGGGAGCACAAGTTGGAAATAACCAGGCTTAAAAGAGATGCAAAGAAAGAAACATATTGCCATGGAGGAGAAGAAAATGATTATAGCTCACAAGCTGAGCTTGAAGGAGCTGGACTTAAAAAGCAGGTCCAGCGCAGATGGTGGTAGCAGTTCTACAGTTCAGTCTGAGGCAAAGATACATAAACCCAAGGATGTGGTGAAGGATTTTATTGTGGTAGATGACATAGAGCAGTGATCTAGGGGTTATGTGGTGGATTTCACAATGAACAAGGTCCCTGAGAGAGATTGGGAGCAGACTTGTGGAAGTACTTCTCAATAAAGGGGAGGAACATCTTGTTGGCATTAGATTCAGAAGATCGGATGAGGTACCCTGCCATGAAAGAAGCCCTGACGAGGAGGTATGGTCTCACCCCAGAACGTTACAAGGTAAAGTTTAGGGAGAGTACTAAACTTGGTTCTAAAACGTGGGTGGAGTATGTTGATTTCCTTTGCTGAGCACTGGTTGGTTGGGTGAAGGGCAGCGAGGTAACAGACTATCAGGGGCTGTGAAATTTGATTGCATGGGAGCACTTGTCTAGTCGTTCTTTTCCAGAGCTGCACCACCACTTGACAGCAAGCTTACTGACCCCAGGAAGCTTGCCAAGGAGGTGGACCAAAGGCTCAGCACCAGGACCCAAAATAAGTTGCCTGTGGAGACTCAGCCAAGGGAGGACAGGATCCCGAACAGAAGAAGGAGGGGGAACAAGGATAAAAGTAAAGAGTTCTCAAAAGGGCCCCAAACTAGTTCTCAAGCTAAGGATTCCCAATCCCCTGTTGAAAAGAAGAGTTGGTTCCCTTAAAAAAAAACTGCAGGGAAGGGACCCCCAAAGTGTTTCACCTGTAATCAGTAAGGGCATTTCAGGGAGAGTCACCAGTGGGCACGGCCCCCCACCAGTGGGCAGTCACTAGTGGTGGCTAAAGTCGCGCCTGGGGAGGAATTGCCACAATTAGTGGTGGGGAGTCACCTGAGTTAACCCTAGTCTCACTTGGTGAGGGTGAGGTGGTCCAGAGAATCCTAATGCCTGACCACACTAAGGGGTACAAGTAGTGGGTGACCATTAATGGGAGGCAGATGGAGGCTTTGAGAGCCACAGGAGCCATCAACTATCCCTGTCATCCGGTGTCTGCGGAGCAGGTAATCCCTAATGTAGTCCACCAGGTTGTAGCAGTAGACAACAGTGAGCACCAATGTTTGGTAGCTCAGGTTCCCTTTGAATGGCGGGGTCTCAGGTTTCTTGAGGGTAGCTGTGGGTCCACCCATGCTTGTTTACTGTCTGCTAGGGAACGACCTGGCACTTAACACCTGGAAGGAGGTGGAGCTTAGGTTGCATTTGGAAATGTTAGGATTGCCTGAGTGGGCTGGGAGCACACTCCTAAGAAGCCATCCCAGGATGTGTTCAATTACACACTGGATTTCAGAAACCATATAGCCCACTCCCCCAGGAGAATCTGGAAGCAGGCAGGAGGACGTGAAATGCTGATATGACCAGAATACCACTCTTGTTGAGTTTCAGCCTGACCAAAAAGTGAGGGTGATGGCCCCAGTAGAGCCCCGTGCCCTCCAAGCCTATCGGTCTGGGCCATTTGAGGTGAAAGAGCGCAAGAGTAATGTCACTTATCTGGTGGCCACTTTGGCTTGAAGAACGCCCCTGCTACATTCCACAATCTGGTCAACAATGTCCTGACTCAGTTGGAGAACTTCATTGCCACCTTCCTAGACAATATTGATGTCTTCAGCTCTAGCTGGGAGGACCACTTGCACCACCTCAAGGAAGTGTTAAGGGCCCTGCAGAGTGCAGGCCTCACTATCAAGGCCAATAAATGCCAGATAGGGCAGGGGTCTGTGGTGTACTTGGGGTACCAGGTAGGGAGCAGCCAGGTGTCACCTCTACAAGCAAAGATTGACACCTTTGTGGCTTGGGCACCCCCAAGACCCAGACAGAGGTGAAGGCCTTTTTAGGCATTACAGGATACTACAGGGGATTCGTCAAGGGGTATGGCACCGTTTTTGCCTCCTTGACAGAGCTGAATTCCAGGTAACAGCCACATCAGGTGATCTGGACAGAGGTGTGCCAAACTGCTTTTGATGCCCTCAAGGAGGCCATGTACACCTCACCTATGCTCAAGGCTCCTGAGTTTTCCAAGGAATTGATGCTGCAGATAGATGCCACTGAGGATGGTGTGGGGGCCATGCTTTCACAGCTAAACAAAGAGGGCCTAGATTAACCTTCATTAACAGGATGTTATTTCTCAGGGAACAGAAGTGGAGCACATTGCTGTAGTCTGGATACTGAAGAACCTAAGACTCTACTTGTTTGGGACTCACTTCTGGTTTCAGGCAGACCACAGGCCCCATCAGATAGTTAATGCAGACAGGGATTGAGAATCCTAAACTGTTGGGGTGGTTCATCTCCCTACAGGGAATGGACTTTACGGTGGAACAGCGCCCTGGAATAGAACAAGCCAATGCTGATGGTCTTTCCAGGTTCTTCCACCTTAGTGATGAGAACTCCCAAGAGGTTGAGTAGTTCTCCCCACTTCAGCTGGGGGGCATGTGTTAGTTCTGGCATGGTTTCCCTTGTCTATTTGCTTCTCATCTCCCTTTTCTGATCCTGTGCTGAATTTCATTTTTCCTGGCTTTAGGAGTCTGGGCTGCTTACCACTGCTGACCAGTGCTAAAGTGCAAGTGCTCCCTGTGTAAATTGTAATAGTGATTGGTTGAGCCATGATTGGTATATCTGATTTACTAGCAAGTACCTAGTAAAGTGCAGTATATGTGCCCAGGGGCTGTAAATCAAATGCTACTAGTGGGCCTCCAGCACTGACTGTGTTACCCACAGGAGGAGCCCTGCAAACATGTCTCAAAGCTGCCACTGCAGTGTCTGTGTGTGCATTTTGAAACTGCCATTTTGACCTGGCAAGTGCATTCACTTGCCAGGCCCAAACCTTCCCTTTTCCTACATGCAAGTCATCCCATCCCTGAAGTAGGTTCAAGGCAGCCCCATTGGCAGGGTGCAGCATATTTAAAAGGTAGGCCATGTAATGGTGTGCTTTGCATGTCCTGATAGTGAAATACTGCTAAACTCATTTTTCACTATTGCAAGGCCTATCTCTCCCATCGGGTAAGATGGGGATTGCCTTGAAATATTTTTTAAGTGTAATTTCCCACTGGGAGCAGATAGAGATCTAGAGTTTGGGGTCTCTGAACTCACACTATAAAAATACATCTTTTGGTGAAATTGGTTTTTGAACTGTGAGTTTGAAAATGGCACTTTTAGGTAGCTGACATTTTCTTCCTTAACCATTCTGTGCCTCTGCCTGTCTGCTGAATACACCTCTGGGTCAGGATGGCTGTTGGGCTGTTTGTGCATTCACTCTAGTGTCGTGTTGAGTGTTTGGCTGAAGGTATTAAGCCAAATATAGAGGAAAAGGTGAAAACGAAACCAGAACCAACAGCCTTAAAGAAATCTGTGATTCCGGTAGTACTGGAGGCATTGAATATCTGTCCCACGAGCTCACCAAAGTGTCTTGGAAAGTTAGTACTTAAAAAGGAACGTATCTCTGCGGATGACCTTGCAAACTGAAGTGTATAGGTCTCGCCTGCAGATGTAAGTGCCACATGTTTTTGAAACAATAAAGCCTTGAGTCTGCTCAACTTGTCAAAATTCACATTTGAAGTAGTGATATGGGGCCAGATCTCAGATACTTCCCTCTGTTGTGTAGGAGGAAAAAGTACATTCCCGCAGCATCTAACAATTTGGGAGACTGAAACGACATAAACTATTCCGGCTCGCATCCCACAACTGTTAAGGAGCACATAGCTGCCATTCGAGAGCACCTGGAAAGCAGGTATAATCAAGTGACTGGGACTACCTTCAGATAACAAGCAAGGGTGGTCATTACAACCCTGGCGGTCAGTGTTAAAGTGGCGGTAAGACCGCCTACAGGCCGGTGGTAAAATAAATGGGATTACGACCGTGGCGGAAACCGCCAACATAGACAGCCACTTTAACACTCCGACCACCACGGCGGCACAAACAAACAGCTTGGCGGTCACCGCCAACAGACAGGCGGAGGACAATGTACCGCCCACAGAATTACAACCCACCAATGCGCCACCTTTTCCGGGGCGGATTCACCGCAATCAAAAACACGGCGGAAACAGGATTCAGAAGGGAAAACGCTCACCTCTACACACCCCACAAGGAACCAGGACGCCATGGAACCAGAGCTCCAGATTTTTCCAGCCTTTATCTTCCTGCTCCTCTACCAGGAGTGAGTACTGCACCTATGACACAGGGGAGGGGGGCGGGAAAAAACAGTGACACACACACGCAATACGCAACACCTCCACCCCCACCCTCAGCCACGACAACACACACACCAGTACATCATGATACATCACAGTTACACCTCCCAACCCCCCCTGGAAGAATGCAAGGACAAAAGGAAATGAGTTGAATTATTGTGATATATTCAAAAACATGATTCGAAAATATTTACAAATATATAAATACACCAAGAACACAAGTCCAAGGTATTCCACCATCCTAGTCCGTGGATCACTGGGCCCATAAGGCATGGGCGAGGCCCACACAAGATACCCGAACAAGACGGAGAGAACACTGCAGGGGCAGCAGATAGAAACAAAACAGGCACCTCAGGGGGAGGGAAGGGGGGGCACCTCAGCCAGTTGAGTGCACGACGCAAAATCCACGAGGGGGCCCCATGCCCACTGTTCAATCCTTGGGAGTGCAAAGCCACAGTCTCTTAAGTCTCTACAGTGGGTGGTTTGCCCACTGCTATATCCTGGGGAGTGCAAAGCCACAGTCTCTCAAGTCTCTACAGTGGGTGGTTTGACCACTGTTCAATCCTGGGGAGTGCAAAGCCACAGCCTCTCAAGTCTCTACAGTGGGTGGTTTGCCCACTGTTCAATTCTGGGGAGTGCAAAGCCACAGTCTCTCAAGTCTCTACAGTGGGTGGTTTGCCCACTGCTCAATCCTGGGGAGTGCAAAGCCACAGTCTTTCAAGTGGATAACAGTCTCCACTGGTTCTGGAGGGGGCTTTGTGCCCAGAGTGCTTCATCCTGCCAAGGACTGAGGTAGTGGATGTGATACTCCACTGGTTCTGGAGGGGGCTTGGTGCCCAGAGTGCTTCATCCTGCCAAGGACTGAGGTAGTGGATGTGATACTCCACTGGTTCTGGATGGGGCTTTGTGCTCAGAGTGCTTCATCCTGCCAAGGACTGAGGTAGTGAATAACAGTCTCCACTGGTTCTGGAGGGGGCTTTGTGCCCAGAGTGCTTCATCCTGCCAATCTGACCGCCCACCTCTCTCACTGCGTTTTTCCGGTGAGTCCTGAAAGGAACGAGATTGGCGTGTATCAGTATATTGATATCTGTCAGGCATTTTTATATTATCTCTATTTCTGAGATTAGATCTATTCTGTGGATTCTCCGAATGTGGAGATTATTCCCTTTCTATTTTAGGTGTTTGTTGTTTTTTATCCCAGTGTTTTTTAGAACCCTCAGGTGCTTGCTTGGTAGAATCGTTGTTAGATTTACCCTGTAATTGTAGTTTTATTGGTCCCCAGACTACTGTATCTCAAACAATACTTGAGTAGGTCTCCGCGATAATCTTTGGCAGCTTATGTTCTTGATCCTGTAGAGGAACGTCTCGGAGTCGCATATTCACTTCTAGTGCTATTGCTTCCTCTTTACGGTTACTTAATATAATAGAAGATGCAGTGTTAAAATTGCCCATAAGTTGCATCCTGAAGTCCAGGGCCAGGCAGGCCCGTATTCATCTTGAATTTGTTTTAAAACTTCCGAAAGATTGGCAAGTGTTGGTGTACCGTGTGCAGTAGTATAGAGCGTGGCAAATACCGCACCCCAAGTATTGCAGTTATCTACTGTGGGAACCATCCCAAATGGCAAGCACATAGCTAATATTCTATGCTTATCCTAATGTCCCGTATGGGGACATACTGCTTCCAGTGCATTTATTTTTTGAGCTAACCAAAACGGAATCTCTTCCCGTTTGGTGGGTACTTTAACCATGATCGAATGTAGAGTCGCAGGATTAATGCCTGGCATTGCTGCATGTGGTTGCACCAGGGTAGCACACACTGGGTTTGTATTTAACGTTTGCATTACAAAGTGTACTAACAGTCTGTATAATGCCGTAAGCTCAGTATATAAGTGGCAAACCTCAGCTACCACCAAGGATGCTGCATCAGGGTGTGGTGTATATGGGGCCAATAAAGGCCACGTACGATCATCATTACTTAGAATAACCTAACATGTAGTATGAGTATGGTAGGGCACCATCAAGCCAATTATTATGGTCTTGATAAGATAGAGGTATTTCCAAATATGTATAAGCTCTAAATTATGCAGGCATGTTTGCAGGTGAATAGTGGTGAAATGTATTCGTGTTCCCATCAACTGCTGGAAATGTGACCCAAGAATACAATATTTCTGTTCTGTATGCTGCATGAGTTCAACAACAAGTGTAACTGGAACCCCCTGGGCCGTTAAGCCATGTGCCAATAAATGTGCAGTAAGGGGTGGTCGTATATTTACTGTAATTACTACCCGTTGCAGGTTCACCATGTTAAATGGTAAATTTTGTTCAGAGATAAGCACACCAAATGGGGATTATCCTTTTAGGGTTGAAGCTTGAACAACCTACAGTGTTAGTTAGGTGCTACCTAATTAGCCGAGGAGGAAAATCCTCAATACCACGGACGTCTCTGTACATATAGTATTGAAGTGTCTTTTGCACATAGTGAGACAGAGATACTCAGGAGGACCCAGAAATTTGTGCCTGACCAAATGTTTGCGGTGCCATGTCGCGTAGGTTCTCATTATCTTAATGGGACTACTGGATTCCGGCAGCAGAATCACGGGGGCTGAGTCTCATCCTGCACCATGTGACACCTGTTGGCCTAATATGTTTTTTTTCCTGCTAACTAGCAGTGCCTCAACTCCACTGATTAGGGCAACTGGGTGCATGAAATATATGACTCCTCAGGAGAATCATGGTCACTCAGATCTCAACCGTTTCTCTCAGTTACATTGGTCTCACATATGCAAAGACAATCAGAGGCAGTGTATAATTCAATAAGGTTTTATTGAAGAAACTGCATCATAGATAGTAAGACATGTATTGCAATAACTAGGACGATGACGCACAATAAGATTAAAATGGTGACAAGGAGAGTAAAACACAAGAATAACCCTACCTTACTGTTACTATGGTTTAGAAATATAGGCCGTCATTACAACCCTGGCGGTCGGTGGTAATACCGCCAACAGGCCAGCGGAAAAATAAATGGAATCACGACCATGGAAGAAACCGCCAACATAGACAACCACTTTAACTCTCAGACCGCCACGGAGGTACAAACAAACGGCACGGCGATCACCACCAACAGACAGGCGGAAGACAGTATACCGCCCACCCTATCACAACCCGGCAATCCACCACCTTTTCCGGGGCAGAACCAACGCGAGCAAAAACACGGAGGAAACAGGACTTGGAAGGGAAAACACTCACCTCTCCACACCCCATGAGGAACCAGGACGCCATGGAGCCAGAACTCCAGATATTCCCTGCGATGGTATTCCTGCTCCTCTATCAGGAACACCAAAGACAGAGGCGACGACCACAGTGAGTACTGCACCTACAACACAGGGGCGGGGGGAGGGAAAAGAGAGTGACACACACGCGCAACACCCCCACCCTCACCCACAACACCATACTCACAAATACATGCAGCAACAATACATGTACCCCCCCCCCTTCAATAACGCAAGGACAAAAGGAATTGATGTGAACGAATGTAATCAATAAAAATCAGACAGTGAAATTTCAAAATTCAGTAACTACAAATATGTACACCAACTACACAAGTCCGGATATTACTCAAACATCATCCGTGGATCAGAGTCCCAAAAGGCATGGGCGAGGCCCACACATGACACCAGACTTCAAACGGAGAGAACACTGCAGCGGCATCAGATCGAAATTAAACAGGCACCTCACGGGGAGAGGGAAGGGGGCACCTCAGCCTGATGAATGCACAACGCCACTGCTGCACGAGGGGGCTCCATGCCCATTGATGTATCCTGGGGAGGGCAAAGCCACAGTCTCTCAAGTCTCTCCAGTGGGTGGGTTGCCCACTGCTTTATCCCGGGGAGTGCAAAGCCACAGTCTCTTAAGTCTCTCCAGTGGGTGGTTTACCCACTGCTTTATCCTGGGGGGTGCAAAGCCACAGTCTCTCAAGTCTCTCCAGTGGGTGGTTTGCCCACTGCTTTATCCCTTTATCCTGGGGAGTGCAAAGCCACAGTCTCTCAAGTGGCTCCAGTGGATGGGTTGCTCACTGCTTTATCCTGGGGAGTGCCAAGCCACAGTCTCTCAAGTGGATGGGTTGCTCACTGCTTTATCCTGGGGAGTAAAAAGCCACATTCTCTCAAGTCACTCCAGTGGGTGGGTTACCCACTGCTGCATCCTGGGGAGTGCAAAGCCACAGTCTCTCAAGTGGATAACAGTCTCTACTGGTTCTGGAGGGGGCATTGTGCCCAGCGTGCTTCATCCTGCCAAGGACAGAGGTAGTGGATGTATCTTTCCACTGGTTCTGGAGGGGGCTTTGTGCCCAGAGTGCTTCATCCTGCCAAGGACAGAGGTAGTGGATGTATCGCTCCACTGGTTCTGGAGAGGGCTTTGTGCCCAAAGTGCTTCATCCTGCCAAGGACTGAGGTAGTGGATACCTTTCTCCACTTGTTATGGAGGGGGTTTGTGCCCAGAGTGCTTCATCCTGCCAAGGACAGAGGTAGTGGATGCCTTTCTCCACTGGTTCTGGAGGGGGCTTTGTGCCCAGAGTGCTTCATTCTGCCAAAGACTGAGGTAGTGGATGTATCTCTCCACTGGTTCTGGAGGGGGCTTTGTGCCCAGAGTGCTTCATCCTGCCAAGGACAGAGGTAGTGGATGTATCTCTCCACTGGTTCTGGAGGGGGCTTTGTGCCCAGAGTGCTTCATCCTGCCAAGGACTGAGGTAGTGGATGTCTTTCTCCACTGGTTCTGGAGGGGGCTTTGTGCCCAGAGTGCTTCATCCTGCCAAGGACTGAGGTAGTGGATGTGATACTCCACTGGTTCTGGAGGGGGCTTTGTGCCAGAGTGCTTCATCCTGCCAAAGACAGAGGTAGTGGATGCCTTTCGCCACTGGTTCTGGAGGGGCCTTTGTGCCCAGAGTGCTTCATCCTGCCAAGGACAGAGGTAGTGGATGCCTTTCTCCACTGAAAGTCGTGCATCATGGAAGCTGGCCAGGCTCCTAGAACTGACCACCAGCCTTGGACGACTGACCACTGGGGATGGCAGCCATGTCTGCGGTGGTGCCACAGGCTTAGGATGTCGCTGGGCCGCTGGCGGTGCTTGTGGCGGGGTCAGTTGTGGCGGTGGGCTCTGTGGCATCTGTGCTGGTGGTGGGCTCTGTGGCGGCGGTGCTGGCGGCAGCCTCTGTGGCATGGGTGCTGGCGGCGGGCCATGTGGCGGCAGTGCTGGCGGCGACCTCTGTGGCATGGGTGCTGGTGGCGGGCTCTGTGGTGGCGGTGCTTGCGGCGGCCTCTGTGGCATTGTGGCTGGTGGCAGGCTCTGTGGCGGCAGTGCTTGCGGTGGGCTCTGTGGCATCGTGGTTGGCAGCGGGCTCTGCGGCGGCAGTGCTTGCGGTGGGCTCTGTGGCATCGTGGCTGGCGGCGGCCTCTGTGGCGGCAGTGCTGGTGGCGGCCTCAGTGACTGCGGTGCTGGTGGCAGGTTCACTGACTGCGGTGCTGGTGGTGGGCTCAATGACAGCGGTGCTGGTGGCGGGCTCAATGACAGTGGTGCTTGTGGCGGTGCAGGTGGCGGTCTTCTCCGCCGTACAGATTGGCGTTGGCGTGGACTCAAGGTGTGACACTGATCCAATTGTCGGTGCCACCATGCACTCTCCTGCCCTTCCCCACCTTGGATGGTGGCGCTGCTGTCTTGCCACTATCCCCTTTCTTTTTCCCTGAGCCCTTGGTGGCAGGTGTTTTCTGCTTCTCCCTCCGGGATGTGGGCATCTTTTTAACTTTTGCAGGTGGCGGAATGTCCTTGGCCTCGCTCCGTGGCACTCTGGCAGCCCTGTTGGTTGGCGCATTCCAATATCCCGCAGTTGCTGGCACCACTGTGCCTGGTGATGTGGTGGCTGAGGTGCTGGGTTGGGACCTGGAAATCCTGACCCGAGGGGAAGGACAGGGGGGGGAGGTGTAGGGAAGAGGTCAATATTAGCCAGGAAAAGTTTTTTAGACTCACTGGGACGGGTAGATGGAGTAGGTTTGGGAGTGGAGTAAGAGGTAGTGGCTGTAGGAGGTGTACGTTTGCTGAATTTGGGTGAAGGTGCATGGGCTGGAGGCTGTTGTGAGGTGGATGGCTGTTGGGTGGGTGTGTGCCTGCGTTTGTGTACTTTGGGAGGAGAGCTCACAGACACACTGGTAGAGGACACAGGGGATGTGTGAATGGTAGTGGGGGTGGTAAGTGCACGTGAGCGGTGTGTGGTGATGGGCGTGCTGGTGATAGAGGTAGTGGCTGAAGATGTAGTGCATGCAGGTGTGAGTGGAGACGAGACAGGGAGGGAGGAGGAGGATGTGGAGGAGGGGGGCACAGTGGAGGAAGTGGATGTTGGTATGTCTGCATGGGTATGATGCTTGTGTGAGTGCCTGTGGGATGTGTGGTGCTTATGTTTGCCTGAGCCACCCATGTGTGTTGAGGTATGTGCATGCTGGTCTGATGGTGTGCTTAGGATAGGCAGAGGTACAGGGGATTGGGTCTGGGTGGAGGAGGTTGGAGGGGGAGGCTCGACACAGGGACAACGGCTGCCATCAGTGCTGAGGCCAGGGCCTGAAATGCTCTCTGTTGGGCTGCCATGCCAGAATGAATGTCCTCCAGGTATGCATTTGTTTGTTGCAAATGCCTCTCGACACCCTGGATGGCATTCAGAATGGTTGATTGCCCAACAGTGAGGGATCTCAGGAGGTCAATAGCCTCCTCACTGAGGGCAGCAGACTGACTGGGGCAGGACCTGAGGTGCCTGGGGCAAAGGAGATGCCCACCCTCCTGGGTGAGCGGGCACGGGACACACGCTGAGGGGCTGCTGGGAGGGCGGTGCTGGTGGGGGGGGTGGCGGCTGTACCTGTTGATGCGGGGGCACAGAGGGGCCCGCCACCACAAGGGAGCTCCCATCAGAGGAGGAGTCGCTGTCGCTGGTCTCTGCTCAGGTCCCCACCGTGGAGCGCCCCTCACCCACCTGTGCCACTGGTGGCTTCAGACTCCACTGTCTCGCCCTCCAGGGCCAAGTGGGATGCATCTCCTTCCTGCTCCGGTGCCACTGCTCCTCCACCTGATGATGCTATTTCACACAAGAACAGGGAGATCACAAAAAGGGGGGGAGACAGAAGATAGACATGTTCAGTGCATGCAATACCACTACCGTTGGCGGACACTACAGACACAGCAGCCCTCTGCACTACGCCATGCACTTATAGTTCCTAGATTATTCACAGGGCCGTGGGGTACAAGGTCTATGCCCGATTGCTGCATACATGGAAGTCACAGGAGCCTGACTAGGTGTAGATGGCTCTTACCACTGGTGGGGTTGGGGTGCCACATAGCCTGCCTCACAAAGCGACTTTGCCCACAAAGCTCGCCCTGGCCTAGGGGAACCCACTGCCCACCTCCCCCACCCAGACACCTCATAATGCGTGCAGAGTCAGATGGATGTGACGGTACTCACACCCTTGTGGCTGCTGTGATGCCCTCAAGTGCCCACCCAACTCCGGATATGCCACCGCCAGGATACGGAACATCATGGGGGTTCATGGTGCGACGGGCACCCCTCCCTGATGTCAGCAATCCGCCATCCCACAGGGATCCCCCCTCTAGTGCAGGTCCTGTCAGTAGTTAATTTCCTGGCAAGTGGGTCTTTTCAAACTACAGTGGCCATTGCATCGGGGATGTCTCAGCCTATGTTCTCCAACGTGTTGTCCGGAGTGTGTTCTGCCCTGCTGAAACACATGCGCAGCTACATCATGTTCCCTCAGGTGGAGGATTTGCCTACAGTGAAAGGTGACTTCTATGCCCTGGGACATATCCCCAACATGTGGCCTTGGTACCCCCCCACAGGAGTGAACAGGGGTACAGAAACCGGAAGAGCTACCATTCTATGAATGTGCAGATGGTGTGTTTGGCTGACCAGTACATCTCCCATGTGAATGCCACGTTTCCTGGATCAGTGCATGACGCTTACATTCTGAGGAATAGCAGCATCCCTTATGTGATGGGGCAACTCCAGAGGCACAGTGTGTGGCTAATAGGTGAGGAACAGGACCCTGTACCCTGTGTATAGTTGTATGGGGTTGTCCCTAAGGGTTAGTGTGTGTCTAACAGTTGTCCCTCGACTTTTGCAGGTGACTCTGGGTACCCCAACCGGTCATGGCTACTGACCCCAGTGAGAAATCCCAGGACAAGGGCAAAGGAATGCTACAATGAGTCACATGTGCGAACTAGGAGAGTGATTGAAAGGACCTTCCGCCTCCTGAAGGCCAGGTTCCGATGCCTCCATACGACAGGTGGTTCTCTCTACTACTCACCAAAGAAGGTGTGCCAGATCATTGTGGCCTGCTGTATGCTGAACAACCTGGCTTTGCGACGACAGGTGCCTTTTCTGCAGGAGGATGGTCCAGAAGGTGGTCTTGTGGCAGCTGTGGAGCCTGTGGACAGTGAAGAAGAGGAGGCAGAAGAGGAGGATATCGACAACAGAACAACGTTATCCAGCAATACTTCCAGTGAGACACAGGTAAGAAGATGTCACTGCCTCACACATCTCATACTATTGTTTGAGCTAGCATAAGTCTGTCACTTCCACCTAGTGTATGGACCCTGACTTGTCACTTTGCCTTTCCATTTTACAGATGTTGGTTCCACTGTATGACCTCTTCTATATTACCTCATGGACTAGAGCTGTGTTAAATCGGTATGTTGACAATACAATTGACATTGCTATATTCCATAGTTATTGCAAATACACATTTGTGAAAGCACAGACTGACTCCAGATTGCTTTGTGATTCAACTGTGTTTATTTCGGTGCTAATTAGTGGAGGGTGTTGTAAAATGGGCAGGGGTGATGGTGGAGGAATGTCCATGGCAGAGTTCAGTCTATTTGTTTCACAGGTGCATTGTCCAAAGGGGCCTAGGGAGTGGAGCTAGGGCAGTTGATGGATGGACAGGGTGACAAAGTGGGACAGAAGGATGACATTCAGGGGGGTCTCATTTCCTGGCAGGGGTCTTGGCATTGTTCTCTCTCTTTGTCCTGGATCTCAGGGACCGTTTGTAGGGTGGTTCTCCATCTGCAGGGGGTGGGGTGCTGGTGTCGTGGTCCTGTGGCGGTGCCTACTGTCCACTAGCGCCGGCGGAGGTGGTGGGCTGTTCATCATCCAGGCTAGTGTCAGGGGCCCCTTGTTGTGCTACAGTGTCCCTCCTGGTGTTCACAAGGTCCTTCAGCACTCCTACAATGTTGACCAGGGTGGTGTTGATGGACTTAAGTTCCTCCCTGATCCCCAGATAGTGTTCCTTCTGCAGCCGCTGGGTCTCCTGAAAGTTGGCCAGTACTTTTGCCATCGTCTCCTGGGAATGATGGTACGCTCCCATGATGTTGGAGAGGGCCTCGTGGAGAGTGGGTTCCCTGAGCCTGTCCTCCCCCTGTCACACAGTAGTTCTCCCAGTTCCCCTGTTTTCCTGTGCCTCTGTCCCCTGAACCGTGTGCCCACTGCCACTGCCCCCAGCTCCCTGATTTTCTTGGGGTGGTGGGTTTGCCTGGGTTCCCTGTAGTGGTGGACACACTGCTGCTTGACGGGTCCTGGGGACAGAGGGATGGGCCCGCTGGGTGGGTGCTGTGCTGGTGTTTCCTGAGGGGGGAGGCTCTGTAGTGGCATGTGCCAGTGTCAGGGGACCCAACTGTCCCAAGGTCCCTGATGGGCTGGGCTTGTCATCTTGATCCAGTTGGACAGAGCTGCTGCCATCACTGTGGGCTTCTTCTGTGGGGGGAGTGGACATGTCTGGAACCTCCTGTCCGGTGACGTTGGGTAGGGGTCCTGCAGGGGTGCAAAGGCATGATTATTGCATCTGTGTGTGCCATTGTGTGCAATGGGTGGGTGACCCTGTACTCCAGTGCTTGCATTCTTGTCTAGGACCTTGTGTGATAATTGGTTTGGGGTCTTTGTGGGTATCTGTAGTGGACATGCTTTGGTGATGGGTGTCCATGCTTTGGTGTTGCATGCAGGGCTTGGTGTTGGGATGGGTGGGTTGTGATAGTGGGACATTTGTGAGGTGTTGGAGTGATGGGGGTGAGGGTGAGGGTGGGGTATGTGATAGCATGGAGGTAGGGTGGGGGATGTAATAGTTAAGATCTGACTTACCAGAGTCCATTCCTCCTGCTACTCCTGCAAGGCCCTCAGGATGCAGTATAACCAAGACTTGCTCCTCCCATGTTGTTAGTTGTGGGGGAGGAGGTGGGAGTCCGCCGCCAGTCCTCTGTACTGCAATCTGGTGTCTTGAGACCACGGAACGTACCTTCCCCCGTAGGTCGTTCCACCTCTTCCTGATGTCATCCCATGTTCTTGGATACTGTCCCACTGTGTTGACACTGTCTACGATTCTGCGCCATAGCTCCATCTTCCTAGCAATGGAGATGTGCTGCACCCGTGATCCGAATAGCTGTGGCTCTACCCAGACGATTTCCTCCACAATGACCCTGAGCTCCTCCTCAGAGAACCGGGGGTGTCGTTGAGGTGCCATGATGTGGTGTGGGTGATGTGTCAGGTGGTGTCGGTTGTGATGTGTGAGGGGATGTGTTTGTGTGTGTTGTCTGAGGTGCGTGGATGTTGTGTGTGTGATGGTGTTGTGTGCCTGTGGATGCTCGTGTTGTTTCTGGTGGTGTCTCTCTCTGGGCTTCTTTCTCAATTTTGGTCGTAAGGGTTTGTGAGTGATGTGGGTGTGTGTTTTATATTGGATTGGGTGTGGGAGTGGTGTGTGTATGTGTATCAGGTGTGTATATTTCGAATTGTCCAATGTGGTTGTGTTTTGTAAAGTGCGGCGGTGTGTACCGCCAATGGTTTACCGCGGTTGAAAGACCGCCGTGTGGATTCGTGGGTCGTGATAGTGTGGGCGTATTCCTGTTGGAGTGACGGTGTCGGTTTTGTTATCACCAGTTTATCACTGACCTTTGGTGCGGTGGACTCGTGTGGGTGTCTGGTTTTTGGCGGATTCCAGGCTGTGGGTTGTAATAGCTGTAGCGAAATTCCGCCACCACAGTGGTGTGTTGGCAGTCTTCTGCATGGCGGTACCGCCAATGTTGTAATGAGGGCCATATTTCCTAGCTAAGCTAAGTTAGAGCACAATATGTTAAGCTCTAATTCTGCCTTTCAGGTTCCCCCCCTGGGAGGACCTCATCCCTGATACCTGAGCAGGAGACCTGTAGTCCAGATAGACACCCCTCCCATATGGGCCAGGAAATGGGTAGTCTACACATGCAGCTGCAGTGAAGCAATGAGCGATCAGTTGTAGTAATCTGGCTGGAATCTCCCTCTAATGTGCATGGGGTGAAGTAGTGTTTTATAATAAAACAGCCAATGTTCCAAGAAAAGATCCCCACATAAGAGTGTGTATGTTTCTGTGAACATTGGAGACAAAGCGTACCACTTTTGCCAGCAACCTATCTTACTGTAGCCTTGAGAAAAGCACAGAGTGAGAAAAATGTCTTGTTCAACAATGCAGTGCTGACCTAGGCGAAGAACAACTAGGTAGAGAAAATAAACCCAGAAAAATTTCTTGTTCAAGAACGCAGTGCTGACCTAGGCAGGGACAACTAGAATAGAGAAAATAAAACAGGACTGCAAATGTGACTAATGTTAAAACATTCTGAACTGAACTAAAGTGCACAGCTGCAGGCCTTGTTTGCTAAAATAACGTATGCAATTTATAGCTAAAACAGCTACACAACAATAGACAGTCACACAAAGGGAGCTGAGGTGTGCTCTGCATATCCTGATGGCCCATCAGCAGGCTGATGGGTCTTCCTGAGCTAGAGTGGTGGAAGAAGCTGACACCTGCACCTGAATAGGGCTGTGTCTGTCCTCCGACTAAGCAGTCCCCAACCTCCTGGAGTGTGTCTGGGGCCAGGGCAGTGATATGCAGACTCTTCTTTTGCACTACAAAGACTTCTCTTTGAAGTTTGCCTACTTCCAAGACAGAAATTGGTATATGTACTGAACCTCTGACAACACATAGTTAGAATCATTCTGGACTGACGATATTCTGCCAGGAAGAAGAGCTGGATGCTGTAGGATGGACTGACACTCTGCCTGTTTCTTTGTTGTGCTGGCCTGCTGCTTGCTGCTTCTGTCCTGGGAGTGAAAGGACTGGACTTGGCTTTCTACATCCTGCTTACAAAGGTTCTTCAAGGGCTTGGACTAAGCTTGCTTTCTGTTACGAAGTCTCAGGGACATCAAAGACTTCACCTGTCAGCACCTGGGCTCTCTTGCTGGGAGTCCTGAATTGCCAAGTGGTGCCAAACCCAGCTTCTGGGCAACAAGGAAGAAACTAGTGCATCTACTTCCAGAACGACTTCGGAACCAGTGCTGCTATCTCACTCCGTGCTGCTGCTTGCGTTAGAGCCGTGGTCCCTGCTGAGTGCAACGACCATGACCTACAAAACAGGCCAAACACCACTGCAGCTCCTTTGAATTCCCGCCGCAGCATGAGTCAAGAGTGCCATGTTACCGACATCGGTGGCACCCAACTCAGGGCCAGATTCACTAAGGTAAACTTGGTTTTACTCTTAGTAAAGTTAAAATGTTGGTCTAAGTTTATACTAAAAGAGTACACTTAGACCACAGTCTATCTTTACTTGTAGTAAAGGTAGACCTGTGGTCTAAGCTTAGACTTTTGGTCTAAAGTTAGACTTTTGGTCTAAGTTTACCTTTGTGAATGTGACCCTCCGACTCTGCCGCACCATCTGTGACCTGTGGTGTGATTGCGGCACTGCGAAGTTGACACCTCGCGTCTTGACCTGCTGGATTCATCGACCCCGATGTGTCATAAGGAACCAACACCTCGCCGCCAACTCCGCATCACCTCCTCTGAAACTGTAAGGAACCAACGCCTCACCTCCTCTGCCTAGCAGTAAGGAACTGATGTCTCACCTCCCTGGTGGCAGTAAGCAACCAATGCTGCACCTGCTTCAGCGACGCCTCACCTTCCTGACTCCATGCAATGTCTTTGTTTCCTCATCGTTTTCCAAGGTACTGTAACTGGGGTCTACATGTCTCCATTGCCGACAGCACTGCCTCGCGGGTGGAACCGGACTGTTGGAAGCAAGTCCGTCAAGCAGTTTTGATAACTCCAGTTGGAACTATTGTGTTTCTGAGCACTCTACTACATTTAATCTTTGAAAATTTGTATCTTTACTTGTGTATGTTGTCTCTCTCCAATTACTGGTTCTTCTGAAAACAGGCACTGTTGTGTTTAGGGGACACTCAACTCTGCGAGTGTGGGAAGCGTGTATCTAGTTGGGGAGACCTCCACACTTTACAGCAGGTGATGTAACCAGGATCACCTGGTAAGTCCCAGGCCAATAAGGTTCTAGACACTTCTTTCTGACATGTTTCTTCACCAAGTCCCAATCACTGGGATTAAGGTCATGGCATTGCTCTTGATGAGGAGGGGTTGTCACTGCTCCAACCTGATGAGACACAGAACACACCAAATCAGCTGGTCCTTTGCAATAATCTAAGACCATATCATCAGTAATATTCACACATGCATTCAGAGGAATTGCTGGCAGTCTAATCGCCCTCCACGTTATAATCTAAGAGGTGGACAGTCCAGTCTTTCTGTCAGGTGCACTCCGCAGCCTCATTAACACAAGAGTCAGAGCATTAAGCCATTTCAATGACATTGAAGCACACACTTTTGCCAGTCTTAATTTCAGCGTGCCATTCACCTCCTCCACAAGACCCGAATTCTCAGGTCTATAACTGCACTGTAATCGTTGCTCCATTTGCAAAGCTGCACACAACAATTTCAGGACCCCATTGTTGAAATGAGTTCGATCTGATTCCATAGAGGTTGGGATACCAAACCTGGGAATGAGTTCCCTCAATAACAGTTTAGCTACAGTGAGACTATCATTTCGCCTACTTGGGTAAGCCTCAACCCAATGGAAAAAGATATGCACTACAACCAAAACATATCTCAATCCATTGCGCATGGGCATCTCGATGAAATCTATTTGTTTCCTGTTAAAAGGTCCTCCTGACTTTCCTATGTGACTCAACGTTATTGCAGTTCTTTTCCCAACGTTGTTCTGTTGACATATAACACACCCATGACACAACACTTCAAGCCATCTACCTGAAATTAGGTCTGAATTTAGTCTGTCTAAACAACCTTACCATAGCATTTATACCAATATGAGCTTGCCCATGAAAATGTCTAGCCATGGGAGGTAACAGATTATTTGTCAACACCGAAACCCAAATGTCATCATCTCACTTGACACAACCTGCTCTGACCCAACTCTGTTGCTTCTGGAGCCTCTTCACTTCATCCCAGGTATCAACTGTTGTCAACAAGCGGTTTAGTCTCATCCATTCCCTCATTTGTGAACTCACCATTAAATGTATGAATGTGTGCACAATATTTTGCAACCTTGTCAGCGTACCTATTGCCCAAAGTCACATAATCATCTCCAGAACGATGTGCAGGGCACTTAACCACTGTGATTCGTTTGGGCAATTGTAGTGCATCAAGGAGGTTTCTCACTTGTTCGTCATTCCAGATCAGAGTTTAAGAAGACTTCCTGAAGCCTCTCTGAGATCACAGTTGTCCGAAGTCATGAACTACACCAAAGCTGTAATGACTATGTGTAAAGATTGTCACCTTTAATTAATCGGAAACACAAAATGCTCTAGTAAGAGCAATCAAATTCACTACTTGGGTAGAGAATATTCCTTGAAGCTAGAAAGCTTCAACAACTCCAGAAAGGGTAGAGACAGCATAAGCTGCTCTCAGACTTCCTCCGCTGTCTCTTAAGCATAAACCATCAACATAGAGGACATAAACAGATTTGGTTAATGTATCATCTCATATGTCTCGGCTTGGTACATAGTTCAGTGACATCAAGTCCCCTTCACAATCTTCACCAATTTCCTGATGTGTAAGTGGTAACAGAGTGGCAGGATTCAAAATCCCACAGCGTTTGATGATCACATTCTCTGCAGTCAATATCACATGCTCATATTTAGTAAGTCGACTGCTTGTGAGATGCTGTGTTCTGGTTCTAGTCAACAAAAGCTTGACAGAGTGAGGTACATTCACAGTTAATTGGTGGCTCATAAGAATAATTTCACATCTCTCTATTCTAATGCTGACCACTGCCACCAATTTTAAACATTCAAGCAATGCAGAAGCAACAGGATCTAAGGTGACTGAAAAATATGCCACTGGTCTCTTAGCATTTCCATGCATTTAAGTCAGCGATGAGAGACCACAGCCATCCCTCCTACTACAGAAAGTGCAAAAGATTTGTTATAATCAGTCATCCCTAGACCCGGGGCATGGTGGAGACATTATCTCAGCTCCAGAAATGCAACAACACAGTTATTATCCCATAGTAGCGGACCAGACATGTCCTTGTGTGTCAGCAGCTATAAAGGCTTGGCCACCAAGGAAAAGTTAGGTATCCGAATCGCCACGCGCACAGTAGCCCAGGGGCGGCCCCTCTGCTTGGCGGAAGGAGCATTGCCCTGCTGCTGAAAGCAAAAAAATAAGGTGATTATAAAAGTATTTTAGTATCACTTTATTTTTCCAATTAGTGAGGGCAGGCCAGTCACGCCCATGTCACGAGGGAGGAGGAGTGGTATGTGCACGTCTAAGTGCACATGTCAGTTCAGCCGGCTGTCTGATGCCGTCCAAGCTGACATGCGCAGCTAGAACTCTCCACCCAGCTGTGTTGCACAGCTGGGTGGAGACCAATTGCAGTCTCTCACTCACTACCTAAGCAGCATTTCTACCTGCTCAAGCCAATCCCGGCACTTCTCTCATGCTGGTGACAGCATGAGAGAAGCGTCAGGATTGGGAGGGGAGGAAGAAAACAAGAAGAATCGAGAAATCAAGAAGAATCGAGGTGGTGGGAGTGGCCACATCCAAGCAGCGGCTGCTACTGCAGTAGTCCACCATTCCCAAAAACATCCCGACTTCACTCTTTGTAGTTGGCTGACTAATTTTCAGTATGGTTGAAATTCTCTCGTGTGACACTTTTTTCACTCCCTTTTCAAAGTGGTGTCCAAGATATTGGCCTTATTTTTGACAATATTATACCTTTCCTGGTGATACTTTATGTCCATTCTCAGCCAGGTGGTTCAGCAACACAATAGTATCTTGTTTACAAGCTTCGTGGATATTCAATGCCACCATTAGGTCGTCAATGTTTTGACTCAAGGCTAAGTTGCGAAGCATGACCAAAGGTTCCAAATATTTCTTTAAAATCTGATTCAAAATAGATGGACATTCAGTATTCCCTTGTGGGACATGACACCACATTCAAACCCTGTTTCTGTGCCGAAATGTGAAAAGGAACTGACTGTCCTCATGCAACAGTATCAAAAAGAAGGCTTGGCTCAAATCAGTAACAGTGAACCACTCAGCTTCACATGGTATCTGAAACAATAGTACAGCTGGATTTGGTGCCACGGGGCAACAAGGAGCAACTATATTATGTATTTTTCGAAGGTCCTGTACAATTCTGTATTTGCCACTCAGTTTCTGAAGACCCATAATGGGAGAATTACATCATTTTCCAATTATCTCCTTCAGAATTCCTTGTATCACGGATTCGATCACAGGAGTTATCACAGCAATTGTTTCTGGTGTCAAATTATATTGTGCAGTTATCGGTAATTCAACATTAGATTTAACAGAAATCCAGACAGGTTGTACACCTTTAATCAGTCCGATATCCTTTCCCAAAAAATCCCACACTTTGGCCCTCATTCTGACCCTGGCGGTCGGCGGAGAGACGGCGGTCGGACCGCGAACAGACCGGCGGTATTAAAAATGGCATTCTGACCGCGGCGGTCCCCGCCGCGACCGACCGCTACTTCTCCACTCCGACCGCCGCGGCGGTCATGACCGCGGGGCTGGAGTTTGCGCACTCCGGCCCCGCGGTCGTCCCAAGACCGCCAAGGGTATTATGACCCTGCCTACCGCCGCGGTTTCTTGCGGGCGGGAACCGCCGTGCGAACCATGGCGGTAAGCACTATCGGGGCCAGGGAATTCCTTCCCTGGCACTGATAGGGGTCTCCCCCACCCCCCACTACCCACCCGAGTCCTCCCCCCACACCCTCCACCCCCCTGCCACCCCCCAGAGGTGGTACGAACCCCCTCCCCACCCCCACCCCGACATGTACATACATGTACCCCGACATGCACACACCCCCAACATGCACATATACACACCCCCTACACACACATACACAACGGGGACACATACCCGCACACATACATGCCGACATGCGCACCTGCCGAACAGCACACATTACCCATAGACACAACAGCACCCCTCTACACACTCACACGCACACCCCCATGCACGCACACATCACACAACACCCCCCCACCCCCTCCCCTCACGGACGATCAACTTACCTTGTGCGTTGGTCCTCCGGGAGGCGACGGGAGCCATAGGGACGTGACCGCCAACAGAAGACCGCCAACAGAAGACCGCCACACAGAAATGTGGGTCGTAATTCTGGGGGCGGTGTTCTGCTGGCGTGGCGGTGGAGGTTGACCAGTCTCCACTTTCCCGCCGACCGCCAGTGTGGCTGCTGGCGGTTTTCCGGCGGAACGCTCCCAGCGGTCAGAATGCGCACAGCGGCACACCGCCGCGGTCGGCGGTCTTCACCGCGGCGGTAACTCGGCGGTCTTGCGAAAAGACCGCCAAGGTCAGAATGAGGGCCTTTATGTCTAACAGTCTCTCTCAAATCTGGAGTCAACTCATCAAGTGTTAGCAATGTCAGCAACATGCAACGTGGTTTATTTTTCATTAGCTTAAAGACAGTATCCACATCAGGGGGTTGCACCTATATTCCTGCTAGAGTGCAAAAGAGAACACAATTCAGTTTTGATAGTAAATCTCTTCCCAAGAGATTCACTAGACTGTGATCACATATATAAACTTGTGTTTATCCTCAAAAGATCCTATTTTCACTGTGACTAGGGCAATTTCTTGAGCGGTCATTTGTTTATTCTCTACACCAACAACTGGGACTGTTTTTCCTGAGAGAAGTAGGTTTGGGACTTTTACTGTTCTCAAAGTGGAACGTGTAGCACCAGTATTGACCAGGAATGACACAGGACGGCCATCCACTTCACTATCTATAAATGGTCTACTCTGCTCCACCTCCAAAGCAGCGCCAAGTATGCAGTCTTCCTCCACTCTTAGGCATCACCAGGCAGACTGATCAGAGCCATGTCATCATTCAAATTGAACAGGGGAAATTGTTGCAATGGATTATTATCCTGCATCAGATTTGCATTGCGACCCAACCGCATTTTGCTGTGGCATTGGAGGTTGAAGGACCTGCATCATTGGAGCTTGGGGCACATTCAAATTTTGACTTCTGGGTCTTTGCACACCCTGCATCTGATTGGGATTATTATTCTGAGAAAGTACAAATCTGGCATTTTAGACCTGATTATTTGGATTTGAGTGACATTCCCGCTTCCAATGTTCCACCCTATTGCAAATGTGACAGAGAGTTGATCTTTTTAGACTATTTGCATCTATCCGGTACCCAGATCTATAGTGACTCCTCAACCTCTACCTCGCATTTGGATTGTGTGGTTGCTGATATACACCTTGCATTGTGCCCACTCTATTTACAGCTAGGGCTGTCTGGCTAGTTCTTTGAGCTTGTTTAATTTGAGCGACCATCAGCTTTTCTTTGAGCTTCTGCTTCATCTGTATCTCATCATGGCAGTATTTTGCATAGCGCAAACTTTCATCAATTTTCTGCCAACAGATCAACACGTTGCTTTATCATCATACATATTTCTGGCCTGAACCCTGTCACAAATCCTGACCCTAAATGTCCCATATCCTGTGCCTCTAATGTCTCCATACCACTTTAATGTTTGAAAGCCTGTTACAACCTCTCATAGTAAGCATGGATCGACTCCTTCCACTCTTGATGTGCTCTGTCAATTATGACCCAATCAGCATCCTGAGGAGACACTTTCCCTTTCAGGAATGTCATGACCTCCTGATATTTCTTCATTACCAACGGTGAAGGGCCCATAGTAGTCGCATTTCTTGTTGGTCCCTTCTCAGGCCATTGGATAGCTATCTTACACTCTGTCCACAAGTCACTCGGGACAACAATGTCACACAACGTATTCAGATCAATCCACAATACTTGTGATATTTTCACAAATCTTTCAACTTTCGATACCACTCTACTGGCTTCTCCCGTAACTTTGGGAAATCATTGGTAAATGATGCAAGATCACACCTTTCCATGGCACATGTACATAACCTCCACCAGGCACTTCGATCAAAGGGAAGGTTGCAACACCTCCCTCTTCTCCAACCGGCACAGGTTCACCTGAAGGTTCCTTTACCCCTTTCTTTTTCACCCATTTAGTCTCCCACTTATCTAATTCATTCCATTTCCTAACATTCTGAATTAATTCTTTAATTTGAGTTTTCATTCTAGGAGTTCTCATGTCAGCAATTTCCTTTTCACTAAAGCATACTCAATAGCTTCTCTGCAAAGCCTTAGTCTTGTTTACATCAACCTTATATTTCTGAGCCGATTCGGCCAATTTATCATGAACTTGACCCGCTCACTTAGTGATGTCCCTACATATAAATGCAAGAACATTCTCTTGATAAGTCTCTAATTGCTATAAGCCAAGATTTCCATTAATTAATGTGTCCAAATCTATTGTCAGCTTTGCTACGTCCAAAGTCCTTTCTGTCAACGCTGATGAAATTGTTCCCTGACTCACTTCTGTACTCATACTCTCTCTAGATGGAGTACTTCCTTTAAAGAATTTTACCCATTCCTCTATTTCCTTCACACTAATGGATAGAGTTACCACAAGAACTTTAGGTGTGTAATCATTTCCCTGAGCTGGATACCCCAAATTCATAGGTGGCTCCCATACAGGAGTAATATTTGTGGTCATATTCTAATAAGTACCTTTAGAGGTGCATCCTGACATATTCAGAGTCGTATCAGCACTTGCTCCACATGGAGTGCTTGTGTGTATTGGAATTAAAGGAACAAATTACCTAGTATATGAATTATTTGGAGCGTTAGTTTGTCCCACAACACTATTGTGCACCGCCAAATTGTACTTGCTTCTCCCGGAACCTTCTGATTTATACATAGGAACTACCAGGCCAAAAGTAACTGGAACTGTGAGAGCACTGACAGTATGTTCAGTGGGATCGACTGGGACACACCCTTCCAAGCCCTCACTTCTCTGTTCACAAGGCCCACTAGCTGGATTAGATCCCACCGGACAAAGAGCCGTCTTAGCTGGGGGAGTAGGGAAGGTAATTATGCCACTGCCTCCAGTACCATTGTCCCCACCCTCACTTTTAGTTTCAATATACGGGGATGGATGTAGAGATAGTAACACATCCAAAAGACTGTATTCATAATCATCATTACTATCTATTCTCATGTCATTGTGCTCTTTTTTCTTCTACTCCTTTTGTTTTTGGATAACCTTCCTTTCCCCTGCTCCCTCAGTCACATCTGTGGTCAAAATAGGATACAGCTTAACCCCTTCTATCATATCTGTTCTCCACCTTTGCTGCTCAACATCCCATCTAGCATAAGCATAAGTAAGCATAGCTTACCTCGCCACATCTTGGTGTCTCTCCCTTTCCCTTGCATGGGAAGCACTTTCCCAAGTATTAAGGCGTTCACATTGTGCATGTCTAGGATGTTTCATTTCATACAACACTCTCCTCAAATTTTCAATAACTCTCAAATTAAATGTGTCGCATTGTGGGAAGCTCAATGGGCCATCCTTTTCTGTGATCTTGTACCATTGACCAATCCAAACATGCATGAATCCCTACATTAACTGCCATATAATTACTAGGAGTACCTTCAGGAGGTGCCACTTTGCCCTCTCTACTAGGAATATGAACATCACCTCTGAACAAGTCCCACAAAACTTCAAAACATTTTTCAAAAATGTTTACAAGACTTCAATTAAATAAAAACAATGTTGCATTTACCATTCCTTGCTCCAACGCAACCACCAATAGCAGTGCAGCACTACACTTACCAACCTATACCAGTGTGGCACACTGTGACATAGATCGCGTTCCTCACAGCAGTCCCACTCCTTTGCAATCTGCAAACATGCTAGCTCTGCAATATCACACACACAAAATACAAAAACTTTGTCTGCTCTGCTAAAGATGAATAGTTTCAAGCACACAAGAAAGTTTCCAAACACTTCTGATAAAACCTCGACCTGCAGGAATCATTGAGATCCGTACAGCTTCACTCTATGCATTAAGATCCACTATACTAATCGCCTCACATTCACACAACAGCCGTCCTTATCTTAACTGTGCCATTGGCAACATCTCACAATGACACTTCCTCTTAGCAGACAATATAATACGGTGTCTTCTACACCTTTAGAAAAACTTTGGGATCTTAGGCCAGTGTTGCACCCGATAACCTCTTCAACCTCTTAATAAATCTTCGCACTCAGACAACATACAAAACATCTCAGCTAAACCCCACTTACATTCACACAATCACCTCAAACAAGATACAAACTGCTGCAATCTGCAACTTTATTGATACTCACACATCCGCCACCAATACAACTCTCTTTCAAATCACCACAATTCTGCTGATCTTTCAAATCTGGCTATGAGCATCTAAATTGGACACTGGGGACTGACTGTTCTAGAGCCTAGTACCAGTTCTCCTCACTTCAGAAAGAGAACCATCCTTGTCTCTACCATCTGATCCAGCTCTTAGCTCTGTTTCAAATCCTAGGTCCTATGAATCTTTCTTTTCTCCATTCCAAGGGGTGAGGAGACATATTGTAAAGTTTTCTCTGCAAATTACTATGTAGCAGATAGCCACACATTAAATCGCAGGAACCCAATAAAGTTCAAAGATTTTTATTTAGACTGAAAGTCAAACTTACATCGTTGAGTCGCAAAACATAGTATAAATGTACAGAATCACCAAAGGAGAATAAAAACGTCGCACAATATGAAATCTGACTAACATATAGACCACCATCAATTCAATAGCGATATAGCAGAAAATAAGTAAAAACGTTTGATGCATTAAATTCAAATTCAAGTTTTCCTACCTAACTATTCACTTTACAATCCTAACTATCCTAATATCTACGGCACCAGAAAGAAAAATGGTCAGCATGACAGAACGTCTGTAGAAGTTCTATCAAGAGAGGTATGGTGTTATGAAGCCACATAAGAATTAAAGTTTATGGGATATATCTCAGTAAGGTTGGCTCTCAGCAAAGGACAGAGGGAATGTGAATCTTACCGCTAACTAAACCACACTTAAATCTTGATTCTTCTGAGGGTGATCTCATAGGCAAATAGCTTTACCATTTCAAAAACATAACCACAAATCACCAGTTGCTAATTGACATTTTAGCCTTCTGAAGTCTTCATTGTTCAGCCTTTGTGCACCCTCGCGCTTTGGAATTTCACAAGAGTTACAGTTACCAACCATAATACTCCTTCCATCCTTGATAAGCGTTCCTCTGGGCTTTTCTTATCTTCCTGCACAATGAGCTCCCTAATACTTTGGTCTCAAATCCTGACACCTGCAGCTTTAGAAGAAGATGCAAAAAGCAAACTTCACATTGAAGGTTAGAACACAGAAAAAACACTGCCTTTTATTACAGCCAACCTAATTAAACACAAATACACTTTTCAGGTTAACTTAATTATATATGTCTCTTATGTCGAAATATGAATCATTTATAAGGAATAATGTTTCTAAAATACTATAACATGAACATTCTTTCCAATAGATTATAAAATATGGCATACATGAAACATTACATTAATATGTGCGCTTTACTCATATGTATTGCACTGTACCATGTTTAAATGAAAAAGTTTCTCATGTTATGCAGAAAAATTACCACCCCTTCATTTCACGTTTTAAGAGACGTAATGGAACAGCCAAGTTACACTCTCTAATTGAGTTACCATCCCAAGATGGTTGTCAGTACAATTTCAATGTTTTTGCTACTGGATTTCAGTTGAAAAGCATTGGTACATATGATACGGATTTCGGATTTGGAAGGGATGCCTACAGTACGCCTCTTCCATGTACCAAATCAGATTCCATTCAGAATCCCTATTTAGAAGTCAGAAAACCTTTTCCAAATATTAAAATGAGATTAGCACATAGCAAAAAAATGTATTTTGACAGTTACAAACTCAGAATCAGGCATTTGCAACCATTAAAATGCTTCATGCATCTGTCCCTTAGTTTGTTCCCAAGGGCGAATATTGAGTAAACAGCAAAGTTAGTAGGCAAGTTATATAATCTAAGAGGACATAAAGTCAGATTTGGGGTAAAGCCTGGTTCATAAAAGCACAACTGAAATACTCATAGATATTAAAAATTAATTGGATAAGCCAGGTGGACATTACGTGCAGAGACCAGTGAAATATCAGTCAATATAATATGCTACTTTGTAGGAGTGCAAATTTCCATTGTATGATTTTTTTAATCGATGTTTTTATATATATACCACAACTTGTTTTCTGCCAATATGACTTTCAAAGAAGATAGGCAAGAGCACTCCTTTCCGATCATCCATCTGCACAGGCAGCGACATCACTGGGTTTTCTATCATCTATCTGCACAGAAAATGACATCACTGGATTTCCCATCATCCATCTGCACCAGAAGTGACATCATGGGTTTCGCTTCAAAACTGTTTTTACTAAATGGAAGCTGCAGAGCAGGTGATGCTAGCGGGCCAAAGGCACGCCAAAAGCAAGGCGATTTGTGGCCATCAACACCCTGTTCTCACCCGGTGCAGGAAATCTGGCGCTGCTCACATCCACCTTCCCCTGTTTTTATTCCACTGTGACCCTCCATGCCTTGAACCCTGATCGCATCTTCCATTACTGCTGCAATGCCTCATTACCCAGCACTGAAGGTGCCTTCCACCGCACTACCTGCCATTTCACATGCACTCTCCTGCACCCACCTCATGTCCTCACACACCTCACACACCCAACAGACTCAACACATCGGACCCCCATTCCACCACACACTTCACTGTCATGCATACTTCTCATCACTCACTCCCTCACTGAACACGCCACAGACATTTGGGGCCACTTACTTGACCTGCTCTTCTTGTTCAAAACCTGGCTGACTCCCTCTTCAGCCCCCATCATTCCCTTGGCAATACCCCCCAAATACCAGATTGTAAGATAGGACAGGTCAAAATGACCCAGACCTGTCCAAACTTGGAATCACCCAGCAAGTGGAAGGCCCCATGTAGGCTGCCAGACACCTAGCGGGTCCCATCTTCATCAACTTTGGCAACATTACAATAGAAATGAACACACTTTATTAACTTCAACATACTCCTCCCACAAACCGCAGAACATAATCTCCAAATCTTTATGATATGCCTGGAACAAGCTCTCAGAAGCTTCCCGGGTGAGCATAAGAATAAGATTTCCCAACAATCACAGTGGCTCATTTTCTTAAAACACATATGAGAAGCAGGACATGAAAGAGGCTTAAGTGCTGTGGAAAGAGAGAGGAGTGCTTAAGAGGCAATATTTTCCAAACTAATCAACATTTGTAAGGCCTTCAAAACATTGAGGAGAGATAGTTTGTGTGTTTTTGTAGATGTGTGCATGTACAATCACAGGTGAAATCGGACAGGCACTTCATATTACATAACTGATAGCACTTGTATCCAACTATTTAGTTCGGAATACATTTTGTAGTGGGGTGTAATGCTCCTAACGTTCCCCCTGCAGGAGCTATGCCACATTGAAAGCCGTGCCAGGAGAGCCAAGAAAATCTTTGCCATAGTGAAAGACTTTACTTGTCCGGCAGAAAGCTCTACCCTCTCAGGACCCCTGCACCCAGCTGCCCTATTCTTCAGGAAACAGATTACCAGCCCCCACAATATCTCAGGACCCCAACCAGACCCTTGCAGCACTCCTGAACATCTCTACCAATGCCCAGAGGAGCACTATATCCACCTGTCCAACCATCACACCACAAGAAACAGCATTGACCATGTAGTTCATACACTCTGAGCAACTGCTATCCTTCCCTCTACAATGTTATTATCAAAGGACATAAGCCCATCAGTGCAGTCCTGACTCCGATCTTAAATGACTCAGGGACTGATTTAGATCTTGGCGGATGGGTCCCTCTGTCACAATTTCCATAGGATATAATGAAATACTAATACACCGGACAGGATATCTGTCACAGTTGTGACAGAGTAACTCTATCTGGCAAGATCTAAATCAGGCCATAATTCCTCACAGCCACCTGGCTGGATGCTTGGAAACACACCAAAGACACTAGCCAACTACCGGCCTATCTCACTGCTACCCTACCCAGCCAAATACATTGTAAATATGATGAACAAATGCCTAGCCACACACCTCATTGACATCACTCAATCAGGATTCAAGCCCAATCACAGTACAGAGGCTTCCCTCACCACCACTAGGGATGACATCTGGATGATCATGGACAGCAGTGACACCACAGCCCTCATCCTACTGGATCTGTTTTGCAGCCATCGACATTGTCTCCCACTGCATCCTTATCAAATGACTGCACAAAGCTGGCACCAAAGGTCACACTTTGCTGAATTTGATCCTTCCCAACAGACCACATTCAATAGGTCAACCTAACCCATTTCACATCAGACACTGTCAAACTCATTTGCAGAAATACACAAGGATCCTCACTAAGCCCCACTCTGTCCAATGTCTACATGACCCCACTTGCCAGCATTATCAACACCCATGGAATCAACATCATATCCTATGTTGATGACACCTAGCTTATACTCTCTCTATCCAACAAGAGGCTAAACAGACCAATTTCTTCACCTGCATGACAGAAGTCTCCAGATGGATGACAGCCAACTGCCTCAAGCTCAATACAGACAAACAGAAGTAGGCAAAGAGAGCTGGCTCTGGTCCGCCACCTGGTGGCCTGCTGAACTTGTCATACGTTCCTCCCAGAAACCCTAGCAGAGGAATATTAAAACACAACCTACTCTCTATGACCGGCCAAGGGAAGGCAGTCTCTATCTCCTGCTCCACACACTCAAGGAGCTCAAGAAGATCTTCAAATGCTTCCCCACCAACACTCACAGAACCGTTACCCAAGCCCCCATCAGAATGAAGTTGGACTACGGCAATACACTCTTTGCTGTAATCAACACTCAACTGACTAGAAGACTCTAAATTTATGCAAAACTCAGCGGCCAGGCTCAACATACCTCCCCACACTCTCATCACCCTGCACCTCAAAGAGCTCTACTGGCTCCCAGTCCACAAACAAGCACTCCACAAACTCCTCACACACACAGGCACGTGCACAACATTGGCCCCAAATACCTCAACATCAGCATAAACTTCCACAAACATATCAGACACCTACGCTCAGCTGGACTCCTACTCGCAAACTACCCTCGCAGACGCAGAACCTGATCTAATGATTGTGCCTTTGTCTACTTCACTCCTAAAGCCTGGATAAACTTGCCCCTCCACATCAGAGCCCCTCCTGAAGACCTGGCTCATCACCTGACCCTGACCCTGGCAGTGCTCATACAGCTCCTGTTTCAGCACCAGGATACCCTCCCGGGTGAGTTGTGCACTTTTCAAATACGCATAATACAACACAACATAACATTCTGCCTACCCCTAATCCCTATAATTACTCTTACCTCCCTTTACCTCTACTCACCGCTAAACTCTAAAATTACCCTTACCTCCCCTTACCTCTACCCATTCCTCAACCCTAAAATTACCCTTACCTCACTTTATCTCTACTCGCCCCTAGACTCTAAAATTACCCTTAACTCCCTTTACACCTACCCACCCCTGCACCCTAAAGTTACCCTTTCCACCCTTTACTTCTACCTAACCCAAATCCCCAAATCATCCTTATCTCCCTTTACCTCTACGCACCACAAACCCTAAAATCACACTTACCACCCCTAACTCTAACCACACCTAGAGCACTTTTTTTTAAATAACACATAAATTGTGCTATTGATTAAAAAAAGACTTACTTATGTGGTGAGGTGCTGCATGGCAAAGGTACAAATGCTTACCTGCGTGGTAAAGGTATGCATGGTAAAGCATCCGTGGTAAAGGCTGTCTCCCCTCAGATGTGAGAACTGCCAGTGATGTGCTTGATACATCTTACATGGAGCTAACAGTGATAGCAGATATCTTAAATAGGAGCCCAGTAAAGTGACTAGAAATACAGTTGCAGCCCAAAGTCTGTTTTTGTTTGCATGACAGGCAATAGTTATGGAAAAAAAAGACCATTGTAACACAATCAGTTTTGCAACAGAGACCAAAGCAATCGGAAATGGTGCCAAAAAAGACCCATTTTCAACCGACCTGTCAAGAATGGTTGCACCCAGCTAATGCCCTTGCCCCCTACCTTGACATAGCACCAATGCTTACTAACATAGATTTGAGGAAAACATAAGTAATCTCCTAAATGCTAAAGCCCCCCCCCCCCTTTTTAATGCCAATGTCTGGCTCCAACTCAGGGAGTATTGTTAGTCAGAAAGGGTAACTTTAAAAGGCAAAAACTTCTACCAGCAAGTAATAGATAAGAGAAATGTATTATCATATTTTTCCCAGTGGTTAGAATCCATGGACCATGTCAGACAGTTTAAAATATAATATTTGCTTAATAATAAAAACAGCTTAGCCCAGGTGTGACACAGACTGTGATCAGAAAAAGCGGAAAAGGTTAGAAATCACAGAAGAGGAATAAACAAAAGACTGCATAATCTTACGGCCCGCTGAAGCCGATCTAAGTCACTACGGCATGGAAATAAGCCAGGAATCATGCCTCAAAATCTGAGCATCATATAAAACTCAAAAGCTCTAACCCAGCCCAAAACGTTGTCTCTTACATCTTCATGTTCTTTATGATGAGTTCTACTGATCAATCAAAAGGGTATTTTTCATTCATACCTAATTAAAGTCTTTATCAATATTTGTCTCTAGGACTTTATACTTTTCCCTCTCCATTTCTTTCAGGATTTTACTCTTCCCCTATCCAATTTTTATTTCTTGTCCCCTTGAATGTTTTAACAATGAAGTTCAATCATTAGTTCCATTAAGTGTTTGGAAATCTCAGTCTTTCTTGCTTTTGAGTTCCCATACTGTTTATATCAAAATTAGGAAAACACTCTTTCAGTATGTGCAGTTACTCCAGTATAGAAAATTGTGACTTGAATGGGTTAATTCCATATAATCTAAGGGGTTCATTGCGCTTAAAATGAATGACATATGTCACTCAACAAGTCTTTAGGGGCCAGATGTATCAAATGAATTTGCATTCGCAAACGGTGCGAATCGCAGAAATCGGCCGTTTGCGAATGCAAAAACGTGGTCTGCGATGCATGAAAGGCATTTGCAGCCCAAAAACAAGGAATCACAAAATTTGCGATTTTTAGTGAAGCAACATAGTTTTGCGTGTCGCATTTTGCGTCTCGCAATTTGCGACATGAAATACCGAATCGCTATTAGCATATCTCAAATTGCGAGTCCGAACAGCGACTCGCAAATACAGATTCAGTATGTCATGTCGCAAATTGCGAGACGCAAAATGCGACACGCAAAAACATGTCGCAATTCAATGCATCAAAAATTCGCTAATTGCGTAGAATGGCTTTTTGCACATGCAAATTACCACGGATTGAAACCAGGTGGTAACCAGGTGCAACCTATATAAAGAGGCCCAGAATGCCTCAGACTCTTTTCCACAGTGGCTGCACTCTACGTCATGGAGAGAATGAGGATCTAGGCAGGTTTGAGGAGAGGGAGGAGGAGACAGGAGCGCATTTTCAGAGTATGCATTACCCTTTTTGACCAGACTGAGGAGGAAATTTTTGAGAAGTACAGGTTGAGCTCAGCCATGATACTTGACCTTATAGCTGAGCTTCAACCCATACTGCAGCGCACAACACACAGGACTAATAGCATACCCACCCATGTGCAGGTATTATGCTCCATGCACCTACTTGCCTCAGGGAGCTATCAAGGGGTCATAGCAGCACCTGGAGGGGTATCACAGAGTGCCCTCTCTAGATTTTTCAATGCATTTCTAAACGCCATGCTGAGCAGGATACACCAGTACATCAGATTCCCCAACACCCCACAGGATATACAGCAGACAAAAATAGATTTCTACCAGATAGCACAGTTGCCCCACGTCCTAGGTGCCATTGATGGGACACATGTTTCAATCTGTCCACCATCGGCCACAGAGTATGTGTACCGCAACCGTAAATACCAACATTCAATTAATATAAAGGTGATATGCAATGCCTCCTATATCATAACTGATCTCATGGCCAGGTACCCAGGGAGTACACATGATTCATACATCTTTCGTCACAGCGGGATTCACACAAGACTGCTAGCTGGGGAATTTGGTGAAGGATATCTACTAGGTATTTTCCCTCTGTACACTGGTGCATTGATGGCAGTTTGATGTCAGATGGCTCAGCTACTCATTATACCCTCTGTTCTTTCCAGGAGACAGTGCCTACGCACCTACATGATGATGCCCTACCTAAATCCTGCAAAACCAGCAGAGCGGAGATACAATTCAGCACACAGGGCAACCCGCAATGTGGTGGAGCACACCTTTGGCCTGCTGAAGAGTCGCTTCAGATGCATCCACAAAAGTGGAGGGTCACTACAGTACAGCCCGGACACGACCTGTAGAATAGTGGCCACATGTGCGATCCTGCACAATATAGCTACCACCAGGGGTATACCTGTGGAAATATCGGAGCCAGACTCAGATGAGGATGATGATCCCATACCACCCTGGGAGTATTTCTTACAATGCACTCTACTACAAACAATGCTTTTTTAACTAGATAAATGAAATCATATACTATACAGAAACACTCTCTAATTCACTGCACGTAGGAAAACACAAACAGTTGATGCAACTGTGGGGCCTATTGTACTCAGTACTAGTTTGGAAAGCACTCCTACCCAGACATGTTAGGTCTGCTGGGCTTCATATGGGGCTTTTGGTGAAGGAGAGGACATCCAGATTGAACATTGTTGATGGGCGTTGAGCCTCTCCTAGGGACAGAAGTCAGAGTAATGGCAATGGTGGTGAGGTAGTCTGGTGTAGATTAAAGCTTGAGGGTCAATGACAGGAAAAGATAGGCCATAAACCAACCACAAATTGAGGAAAAAGGCTGCAAGCATGGTTCGCACGACAGGTGGCAAAGTGAGGCTGCAAGAAATACAGAATAATTGACTGAAATAATTGTAAACATGCATTGTCAAAGCCAATGACTATCACCTTTGGCTTTGTCAGTGCCTTTTACCAGTGTTATAAAGCGTTGTGCAGCATAGTAAAAATAAATGTTTTTGTTAAAAAAAAGGTGTGATGTGTCATTGAATGAATGACAGGATTTGTTAAGCACATGGCTACAGAGAAAGAGTGTCCCAGCGCTATATGTACAGTATGAAAAAATAAAGGAGTATTAAGAGACTAAAGTGTAAAGAGCAAAGAGCCACGTCTTATGTTTCTTTCTGAAAGGCCTCTTGCATTCAATTTATTGCAGTTCTTCTGGGAGCCTATTCCAGGTCTGTGGTCCAAGAAGAGAGAAGGATACACAACCTGATTTTGTTAGGCGGAATCTAGGAGTTATGGCTAAACAGCCGCAGGATGAGTGCAGGGCTCTCGGGTGAATAATTTTGTATTATGCATGACAGATGAGCAAGACCAGAGTGATCCATTGCTCTGTTCATTAGGAGAAGAATCTTAAACAAGATCTGCTTATTCACAGGGAGCCAATGCAGGGTTCTCAAATGCAGTGATATATGTGATCAGCTTGGTAAATTGAGCACCAAACGAACAGACGCATTTTGAACTGTTTGCAGTTTCCTCAGCAAATATTGTGGGAGACTTGCATTAAGGACGTTGGAATAGTCCAGCCTGCACAGAATCAGTACTAATACCTCTAATCTCACTGGTACCAAAAGGAGATCCAAAAAATGTTTTGCTGAGCACAACAGACCAAAACACATGCCAACTACTGTGTTGATTTGGTTGTTCATACTCATCTGTTTGTTGAACTTAACTCCCAGGTTTTTGCCAAATCCAGTAGCAGGTTGGGCAAAGAAGCCCCATCTGGCCAGTGTGCTAGCACGTTGAAGTAAAAATTATAGCCAAAGCTAAGAACCTCCATCTTATCGGTAGGACATTTGAGTTGGTGGGTTTCCTTCCAATAAAAGACAGCCAATAGACAGGGTTTAATGGCACCCAATTTAATTATCTCTTATTTCTTGAAGGGGAAGAGAGCTGAGTGTCATCTGAATATGATATTAGCTTGGCCCAAAAGATATGACCAGTGCCGCTAACAGGGTCATATAGTTGCTAAACATTGTGGAGCTAAGGGCCGAGCCCTGAGGCACTTCTACAGAGACACAACTGTTGCCAGGCCATTTAAGTCATTTAGTGGTTGCCAGGGGTCACAATGGCGACCCCTGGCTTGCCCCCTGCAACCCCTGGCACTGGCTTTGCAACCCTTGGCCTCAGAGGTGGCAATTTCAGTGTCAGGAACACAGTGACAGCTCGTCAATATAGATGTTGTTTGGGGTTCCACTTGCTTTGTTTTCTTTCAGTATTTTTCCTACACTAATAGTGAATAATGCTTTATTGTTCTCTATTTGAGTAATAGAAAAAGAAGCACAATTGGCTGGAATATGATTTTCCTGGGCAGTTGAGGTAAGTAAAAAAAATGACATGAGAGACAGAGAGTGCATGTAAGTGTGAATGTGTGTGTAGGTGTAAGCATGTGTGTTTGAGTGAAACTGAAGCTCAAAGGGTGTTATGTCACTTCCGCTACCTCTGGCATTTTAGTGAATTGACATTCATGCCACAGTCTGCAAGAAAGGATTTTAGCTACTTCAGCACAGTATCTCTGATGCCTACATCATAAAGGTGAAAAGAAAGCCTGGAATGAGGGACCGTGTCAAAAGCAGCTGCTCGGTCTAGCAGTACTAAGAATGCTTTCCCACCTGCATCTAGAGTGCTTTTGATCTGTTCAGAGACTTCCAAAAGAGAGGTCTCTATGCGGTATTTTGGCCTGAACCCCGACTGACTGGGGTGAAGTAGTCCATTAGATTCAATGTAGTTGGACACCTGCCGATTAACAAATTTCTCCATGAGTTTTGATGGTGCTAGCAGCAGGGAAATAGGCGTGCAATTTCCTGAAACATTGGGATCAGCGTTTTCTTTTTTTTTAGAAGGGGTCGAATTTTGGCATGTTTCCAACAAGTGGGGGCAATGCCAGATGCTAGAGACCTACTTAGCATGGAATTCATAACTGAAGTGATAGCGTCCACACCTAGAGCTAAGGTATACAATGGGCAGGGATCAAAAAGGGGGCCTGACTTACGATTTAAAATGGCCGACTCAGAATCATCCTTGGACATCAAATTAAAAGAGGTGCGGGATCAGGGTACATTGCAAGGGGGGTTTATAGCAGCAGTGCCCTTGACAGACATTACAACCCTGGCGGACGGTGTTAAAGCGGCGGTAAGACCGCCAACAGGCCGGCGGTAAACATTCTGCAATTACGACCGTGGCAGAAACCGCCAACAAAGACAGCCACTTTAACACTCCGACCGCCAAGGCGGTACCAACAAACAGCGCGGCGGTCCTAGCCAACAGACAGGCGGAGGACAATGTACCACCCACACTATTATGACAGGCCAATCCGCCACCTTTTCTGGGACGGATTCACCGCGGATAAAAACACTGTGGAAACAGGCATTTCGAAGGGAAAACGCTCACCTCTACACACTCCACGAGGAACGACGACACCATGGAGCCGGAACTCCATATTCTTCCTGCGCTAGTCTTCCTGCTCCTGTACCAGGAGCACCAACACCGGCGGCAAAGACCACGGTGAGTATTGCACCTACGACATAGGGGCGGGGGGAGGCAAAAAACAGGGACACACACACGCAACACCCCAACCCCCACCCCCCACCCTCACCCACTACAACACACACACCAATGCATATCCAAACATTACAGTAACACCCCCCTACCCCCCCCGGAAGTATGCAAAGACAAAAGGAAATGAGTGTAACCATTGTAATATATCAAAATTCAGTTAGCAAATATATACATATCTACACCATTAACAAAATATACATCACAAATAGTAGTCCAGGTATTGCACCATTCATAGTCCGTGGACCACTGGGCCCAAAATGCATGGGCGAGGCCCACACAAGATACCCGAACATGACCAAGAGAACACTGCAGAGGCATCAGATAGAAATACAACAGGCACCTCAGGAGAAAGGGAAGGGGGGCACCTCAGCCGGATGAGTGCACGATGCCAGGTCCACGAGGGGGCTCAATGCCCACTGCTGTATCCTGGGGAGTGCAAAGCCACAGTCTCTCAAGTCTCTCCAGTGGGTGGTTTGCCCACTGTACCATCCTGGGGAGTGCAAAGCCACAGTCTCTCAAGTCTCTACAGTGGGTGGTTTGCCCACTGTACCATACTGGGGAGTGCAAAGCCACAGTCTCTCAAGTCTCCCAAGTGGGTGTTTTGCCCACTGTACCATCCTGGGGAGTGCAAAGCCACAGTCTCTCAAGTCTTTCCAGTGGGTGGTTTGCCCACTGTACCATCCTGGGAAGTGCAAAGCCACAGTCTCTCAAGTCTCTGCAGTGGGTGGTTTGCCCACTGTACCATCCTGGGGAGTGCAAAGCCACAGTCTCTCAAGTCTCTACAGTGGGTGAGTTGCTCACTGCTGTATCCTGGGGAGTGCAAAGCCACAGTCTCCCAAGTCTCTCCAGTGGGTGAGTTGCCCACTGCTGTATCCTGGGAGTGCAAAGCCACAGTCTTTCAAGTCTCTACAGTGGGTGGTTTGCCCACTGTACCATCCTGGGGAGTGCAAAGCCACAGTCTCCCAAGTGGATAACAGTCTCCACTGGTTCTGGAGGGGGACTGGTGCCCAGAGTGCTTCATCCTGCCAAGGACAGACGGAGTGGATGCAGGTCTCCACTGGTTCTGGAGGGGGACTGGTGCCCAGAGTGCTTCATCATGTGCAGGACAGACGGAGTGGATGCAAGTCTCCACTGGTTCTGGAGGGGGACTGGTACCCAGAGTGCATCACTCACCCCGTGACGGTCCCTGTTGCGTCACTGCCCCTGCCGCTCATGGGCTAGCGGTGCTTGAGTTGGCGGTGCTTGCCCTGTTCAGCGGTGCTTGCCCTGTTCAGCGGTCCTTGCCCTGTTCAGCGGTTCTTGCCTTGGCGGTCCTTGCCCTGTTCAGCGGTCCTTGCCCTGTTCAGCGGTGCTTGTCTTGGCGGTCCTTGCCCTGTTCAGCGGTGCTTGAGTTGGCGGTCCTTGCCCTGTTCAGCGGTGCTTGCCCTGTTCAGCTGTGCTTGCCTTGGCGGTCCTTGCCCTGTTCAGCTTTGCTTGCCCTGTTCAGCGGTGCTTGCCTTGGCGGTACTTGCCCTGTTCAGCGGTCCTTGCCCTGTTCAGCTATGCTTGAGTTGGCGGTCCTTGCCCTGTTCAGCGGTGCTTGAGTTGGCGGTCCTTGCCCTGTTCAGCGTTGCTTGCCCTGTTCAGCGGTGCTTGCCTTGGCGGTCCTTGCCCTGTTCAGTGGTGCTTGCCCTGTTCAGCAGTGCTTGCCTTGGCGGTCCTTGCCCTGTTCAGCGGTGCTTGCCCTGTTCAGCGGTGCTTGAGTTGGCGGTCCTTCATTGCCCAGCTGGGCTGTGGCTGGCGGTCCTTCATTGCCCAGCTGGGCTGTGGCTGGCGGGGCCCTCCTGGGCAGCTGGGCTGTGGCTGGCGGGGCCCTCCTGGGCAGCTGGGCTGTGGATGGCGGGGCCCTCCTGGGCAGCCGGGCTGGGGCTGGCGGGGCCCTCCTGGGCGGCTGGGCTGGGGCTTGGGGGGCCCTCTTGGGCAGCTGGGCTGGGGCTGGCGGGGCCCTCCTGGGCAGCGACGATGGGGCTGGCGGGGCCCTCCTGGGCAGCGACGATGGGGCTGGCGGTGGTGTCCTGAGCAGTGAAGATGGGGCTGGCGGTGGCGTCCTGGGCAGTGAAGAGGGGGCTGGTGGTGCCCTCCTGCCCAGCGGGGATGATGGTGGTCTTCTCTGCCGTGCTGCTCCTCCCAGACTTTGCGGGTTTCTTCTGCCCCTTCCCCACCTTGGGAGGAGTCACAGCCGAGTCCACACTCCCCCCGGGACCCTTGTGAGCGGCTTGGGTGGCTGGAGTCTTCCCCCTCTCCCGCCGGGCACTGGCCAACTTCTGGTGCTTCACAGGGGGGGGGGACTGGCTGTGCTCTGGCTCCTTGATACACTGGCTGGCCTGGTGGCCGGTGCACTCCACATACATGTGACAACAGGCACCACTGGTCCCGGTGATTTTGTGGCTGAGGTGCTAGTACGGGACCTATGAGTTGGACGGGGGGGATTGGTTAAGGGTGGACAGGAAAAGTTGTTTGGAGACACTGGGACGGGTAGCTGGAGGGGGTTTGGGAGTGGAGGAAGAGGAGGTGGTTGTAGGAGGTGTAACTTTTGTGGCTTTGGGTGCAGGTGCATGCGCTGGAGGCTGTAGTGAGGTGGATGTTTTTTGTTTGGTTGGTGTGTGCTTGCGTTTGTGTATCTTGGGAGGGGGCGTCACAGACACACTGGGAGAGGACACAGGGGACGTGTGGATGGTAGTGGGGGTGGTGACTGCACGTGAGCGGGGTGTGCTGGTGCGGGACGTAGTGGCTCTAGTGGTAGTGCATGCCGGTGTGAGTGTAGACGAGACTGGGAGGGAGGAGGGAGACGAGGAGGAGGGGGACACAGTGGAGGCAGTGGATGTTGGTGTGTCTGTATGTGTGTGATGCTTGCGTGAGTGCCTGTGGGATGTGTGGTGCTTATGTTTGCCTGAGCTTCCCTTGTGTAGTGAGGTGTGTGAAGGCTGGTCTGATGGTGTGCTTGGAATAGGCAGAGGTACAGGGGATTGGGTCTGGGTGGAGGAAGTTGGAGGGGGGAGGCTAGACACAGGGACAATGGCTGCCATCAGTGCTGAGGCCAGATTTTGAATGGTTCGATGAAGGGCAGCCTGACCAGAATGAATGCCCTCCAGGAGTGCATTTTTGTTTTGCAACTCCCTTTCTACACCCTGGATGGCATTCAAAATGGTAGACTGCCCAACAGTGAGGGACCTGAGGAGGTCAATGGCATCCTCACTGAGGGCAGCAGAGGTGATAGGGGCAGGGGCTGAGGTGCCTGGGGCGAAGGTGATGCCCACCCTCCTGGGTGAGCGGGCACGGTGTGAAGGCTGAGGGGCTGCTGGGAGGGTGGTGCTGGTAGGGGGGGTGGCAGCTGTACCTGTTGAAGTGGGGTGCACAGATATTGCCACCACCACAAGGCAGCTCCCATCGGAGGACGAGTCCGTGTCGTTGGTTGCAGATCCTGCGACCGCCGTGGTGCTCCCCTCGCCCTCCGTCCCACTGGTGTATTCAGAGTCCGTAGTGTGGGCCTCCATGCCCATGTGGGATGCAGCTCCCTTGTGCTCCGGTGCCACTGCACCTCTGCCTGATGATGCTAATGCACACAAGAACAGGGAGACCGCAAAAAAAGGGTGGGAAACAGAAGAAAGACATGTTGAGTGCATGCATTACCGCTACCGTTGGCGGACAAGACAGACACAGCAGCCCCCTGCACTATGTCGCGCTGTTGGGCTCTACAGTGCAATTCCTGGGAAATGGCCTACAAGGTTATGGACAACATCTGCACACATAGATGACACAGGTGCATGAATAGCTGTACTTGGCACTCTACAGAGGTGGGGTTGGGGGCCACAGGGCCATGCCTTACGAAGGGGCCTAGCCTACGGAACTCGCCCTGGCCTAGGGAAACCCACAGCCTTCCTCCCCCACCCAGACCCCTCCCATGCACGCAAAGTCAGCTGAATGAGAGTGTACCCACCCCCTTGAGTCTGCTGTGATTCCCTCAAGCGCCCATCCAACTCAGGGTAGGCCACCGCCAGGATCCAGAACATCAGGGGGGTCATGGTTCGACGGGCACCCCTCCCACGTTGGGGGACCATCCCCAGCTGAGCCTCCGCCGTCTTCTTGCTCCAGCGGTGAATGTCCTCCCATCTCTTCCGGCAGTGGGTGCTCCGTCTGTGGTGGACCCCCAGGGTCCAGAACGTCCTTGGCGATGGCACACCAAATATCTTTCTTCCGGTGGGCGCTGACCTACATGAAATGTACAGGGGAAGAAGAGAAGTCATTACCAACTGCGCCGTCGAAGTGAGTGGTCCCCGTCCCTACCCTTGCCATGTGGCACATGCACCCACCGTCTTTCATGCACGCAGAACTCTGCCCCCTTCCTTCTTACAACCAGCCCTCTCCACACAGGCATAGCCCATACAGCATGCTCCCTATGTACTTACCTGTTGGTCTGGAGGACCGTGGAGTAGCGTGTACTGGGGGAGGACCCTGTCGAAGAGCTTCTCCAACTCCTCCGCAGTGAAGGCAGGGGGCCTTTTCCCAGACGCATGAGCCATTGTCTCTACCAGACCGAGGTCACTGCAGCACTTGCAGTGTAGGTCCTCTCCTGTCGAAGATCAGGTATCGAGTGATTCAACAGATAGAAAATGGCGGTCACGTCCGCGGCGGTGCGTACCATCACCGCCGGCGTACATCGTCATTGGCTCCTGGGACCCATAGGGTCCAATGTTAACCAATGCAGCATTGCGCCGCGGTCTTCGACCGCCTACCGCGACGGTGTCCAACGCCAGCGCAGTTACCTCACATCCCATTGTCCCGCTTTAGAGGTCAGGCAGCCGTCATTTCAGGGGCCCACATGGCCTAATTACCAACTGCGTCACACATACCTAGGCCTACTCTCAACACACATACAGGCCAGATTCTGTGTATGAATCGTGTTCTGTCTAGACTGTGGGTGCATACATCTGAGTTGTTTGACTCTGTGGTCGCTGTTGTCCTTCATAGGCACCGTCCGCTGGGACATGTGAGGAGATGGCGGAATCCTCTGGTGTACCGACCTCTGGTGGACCTGTCGACAATGGAGGAAAGAAATTTGATAATCACCTACAGGTTTGACCGTGCAACAATCCAGGAACTGTGTACCCAGTTGGAGCCAGACCTGATGTCAGCAATCCGCCATCCCACAGGAATCCCCCCTCAAGTGCAGGTGCTATCAGTGCTCCATTTCCTTGCAAGTGGGTCTTTTCAAACAACTGTGGCCATGGCATCAGGGATGTCCCAGCCTATGTTTTCCAAAGTATTGTCCAGAGTGTTGTCTGCCCTGCTGAAACACATGCAGAGCTACATCGTTTTCCCCAGGTGGAGGACTTGCCTACAGTGAAAGGTGACTTCTATGCCCTTGGACATATCCCCAACATCATAGGTGCCATTGATGGGACCCATGTGGGTTTGGTCCCCCCCCCCACAGGAGTGAACAGGTGTACAGGAACCGGAAGAGTTATAATTCAATGAATGTACAGATGGTATGTTTGGCAGACCAGTACATCTCCCATGTGAATGCCATGTTCCCTGGCTCAGTGCATGACGCCTACATCATGCGGAATAGCAGCATCCCTTATGTGATGGGTCAACTCCAGAGGCACCGTGTGTGGCTATTAGGTGACTCTGGTTACCCCAACCTGTCATGGCTACTGACCCCAGTGAGGAATCCCAGGACGAGGGCAGAGGAACGCTACAATGAGGCCCATGGACGGACTAGGAGGGTGATCGAACGCAACTTCGGCCTCCTGAAGGCCAGGTTTAGGTGCCTCCATATGACAGGTGGATCCCTATTCTACTCACCAAAGAAGGTGTGCCAGATCATCGTGGCCTGCTGTATGCTTCATAACTTGGCTTTGCGACGACAGGTGCCTTTTCTGCAGGAGGATGGTCCAGATGGCGGTGTTGTGGCAGCTGTGGAGCCTGTGGACAGTGATGAGGAGGAAGCAGAGGAAGAAGACATTGACAACAGGGACTCAGTCATCCAGCAATATTTCCAGTGAAACACAGGTGAGAATACATTCCTGCCTACTACAAGTATTTTACACTTCTACCTCTCTCCTGTCTGTCGATTTCACCCAGTGTATGGTCAGTGAGTTGTCACTTTCCCTTACGGTTTCACAGGTGTGGGTCCCAACGTGTGTCATCTGCTTAGATTCCTCATGGACTAGAGCTGTGTGACATAGGTATGTTGACATTACTATTTCCTGGAAATTTTGTCACTGAAATTGCAAATACACTATTTCAAAATCACAGACAGACTCCAGATCTTTTGGTGTTTTAGGAGTGTTTATTTACATACACATTATTGGAGGGGGAAGTTAAATGGTGAGGGGTGATGGCGGAGGAGTGTCCATGGCAGAGTCCAGTCTATTTGTCTCATAGGTGCATTGCCAATATGGGCATATGTATTGCTACATACACTACGTGCATGCGGCAGCACTACGTGCAAGGTAAACAGTGGTGCAGAGTGTGGACCATTGGCCTCTGCTTTCATTGGCCTTCGCTTCCATTTTGGTTCACGACTCCATTTTGTCGAGTCTGGTTCGGTGCGTAAGGCACTGTTCTGTGTTTTTCCACAAGCTTCGGCAAGCTGAAGGGTGGGGTGTTTTTCTGCTCAACTTCGCTCCATCTGCCTGGTACGAAGGGCACTATTTACATTCCACGAGCTATCAGTTAGAACAACAGGGGGATGCGCCTGTACACAAGGAGGAATGCAAGCTGCCTGTACACAAGGAGGAATGCAAGCTTCACCTTGGAGTCCTCTCCTGGGAACTTGGCCCGTTCTGAGGAGACGTCTCGAAGGGTGAACAAGGTACCGCCGATTGCACAATTTGTAAAGGAGGGGGTCTTTTTCTAGAAAAGACTCCTGGGCGTTAGTAAATACTATAAAAGTTGGGGGCCTGGATGGGCTGGTTTAGGAACTCTCTTCTGGGTTGGACGCAACGCCAGGAGGACTGATTGTCCCGAACAGAGGCTCCCTGTGCTAGCTGATTTGGGTTCCCCAGCTTTGTGTACGGCGGAGGGATGCAGACGCTCTTTTCGGTGAAGCTTTTCAATTTATTAAGTGTATTGTGTGTGCGCGCGTAATATGTACTTATTCTTGCAGTCATTTTCATGCTATTGAGCATTGAAGTATATTGTGTGTGCGCGCGTAATATGCACTTATTCTTGCAGTCATTTTCATGCTATTGAGCATTGAGGTATATTGTGTGTGCTTGTATTATATGCACTTACTCTTGCAATTATTCACAGAGTGCTTATATCTTTATCATTATTCTCATGTTATTCTCCTGATGTATATATATATATATATATTAGTGTGGTTTAGTTTTGCTAGCTGAGAACTTGCCCCTTAAATAAACTTGATTATTCTACTTACGAAGGTGTTTGAGAGTGATTGCTTTACATTGTGCCTTAAAATATCCTGAAGTGCATAGTTTTGATATTCTGAAGAGACAAGCAGCACAAATTGGCGTAGTCGTTTGCAGGATTCGAAAAAAAAAAAAAAGGGAAAATGCTTAATAAGATCAAAGCGAGCTCAAAAGCAGGTTCTCATGTAGCAAATCCAGACATAGAAATACCGGGGTGGGAAACTGCCCCGTATAAACTTTTAGCTCAGGAATGGTCACGTTGTGCTGGTTTGTGTGAAAATTGGAATGCGTGTATGTTGAATGTGGAACCTGAAGATCTTCTTATATGCTTACAGAAAGTTTCAATTGACAAGGGAAGGGAGATTTGTGCGTTGGGGAGGCGAGGCTGGATCTTGCTTTCTGCGTACCGAAAGTTGTATGAAAAATGTTTACAGTTACAAAAAGACCACGAGCAGCTGGGGAAGGAGTTAGTAGAAGCCCAAAATTCCTCTACCATGCTAGCTTGTCAAAATAAATTATTAAGTGATAAGTTGGAAATGTACCAACTGGTTGCAGAGAGAACGGCCGTTAGCGTAGCTAAATATAAACACAAGAAACGAAGAGGGAAAGTTAATAAAAAGAAGGTGCATTTAGCTATCTCTCAGGCAGGATTAGCCTTTGACCCTGAATTTTGGGATGGAAACATCTGGGATACATCTGATTTTTCAGATGGGTCCGGGGGCGATGACTGCCAAGATGTTAGACAGGAGAAGACAGAGCGCAGGAATGTTGTCCGTGCGCAGCCCATATATCGGCGAAAGTTACAGCATAGCCCAGCTAATCCTGGAGGGGTGATGTTGGATGCCCTGGAGGATTATACACAGCAAGAACTAAGTGATGTGATAGACAGATTTCGACAGAGGTCTGGGGAAACATTGCTTACGTGGTTGGTGCGGGTGCACGATATGGGGGGCCAGGGGGTCCAATTGGATCACGGCGACGCCCCGAGGCTTTGTATGTTAAGTACAGACCCGGTTATTTAAAATGAGTTTAGAACCTATCCAGGGAATGGTCCCATGACCAATTTGTTAGAGCTAGCTGCGCAAGGGTGTGCTCAGAAGTATCCGACAGAGTCAGACTGGCCGCCTAATGATAAACCTTGGTATACTTTGAGAGATGCAGTACAGAGATTGAAGGAAGAAGGGATGAAAACAGCTATCTTTATGGGTAATGCCCATGATTTGATGAATGGAATTTTAAGTGTGTCTGTGCGAAACCGGCTGATTAGGGCCGCTCCTCCTGCATATAAGCATGTCATCATGACTTTGTTAATTAATCAGACGGGTAACCCATTGTCTCAGGTGGTAGAAGCGGTGCGTGAGTTAAGTGATTTAGGAGAATGGGCTAAGCCAGAGAGGAATTCACGGTCTGAGAATCGTACTGATAACAACAGGGTGACAAGGCGAGACATGTTTCAGGCCTTGCTGCAAGATGGGGTGACCAGGAATGAAATTGATGGGATAAGCACCAAGGACATGTGGGAAATGTACCGCAAACGCGGTTTGGATAAAAAGGAGGGGAGCGGGAAAGGGAACAAGAAGGATAACAAAGTGGTGAACCAGAGAAAGGCAGGAGGGGAGGAGCGTGAGGGTGAAAAGGGAGAGAGAGGGAGAGAACCCCACAGTAGAGAGAGATCCCCAGAGGACGGAAATTGGGAGGAAGAGCACCGAAGCGCAGAGGGAACCCGGAGCAGGGAGAGAGACCGGGAACTGACAGGTTCTGGGAAAACTCGAGGAAGAGAGTGGGAGACGGAGCTGGTAAGCTCAGAGAGGTTGCGAAGCAGAGACAGGGAGGAGGAGTTCCCTGAGAATTACCGCAAACTGTATCCAGATTTGACTTGGGCAGACTCTGATGTGCGCAGAGTGAAAATAGATTAGGAAACAGGCCAAACTCCGGTGCAGGGATGGGCTCGCAAAGATAACAGACCTCATGTCAAAGTAGAAATTTATTGGAAACGTGGAAATGTTCAAAAAGTTCGAGCCCTCGTTGACACCGGAGCGGAGGCCACTTTGATTCATGGCAATCCAAGAAAATTCAGGGGACAGTACTTCACCATTACGGGATTGGGCGGAAAAGAAACCCCTGCAGTGCAGATAGTGGTTCCCATGAAAATAGGGGCACTTCCAAAGAGAGAATACACTGTCCTGATTGTGCCCATTCCCGAATACATTATTGGAATTGACATTTTGAAAGGGATGACCCTACATTTGGACGATGGATGTTATCAATTTGGTTCCAAAAGATTTATATCAATAGCCGCCGCAAGGGTGGGGCTGTTGAAGATTCCTCCGGTAACACTTCCCCAAGCTACTAAGGTGATTCAAATGAAACAGTACAGAATACCGGGAGGACATGAGGAGATTAGCCAGACTATACATGATTTACTAGAGGCCGGGGTAATAGTTCCCATCACCACTGCGTGGAATAATGCCCTCTGGCCTGTTCGTAAAAGTGATAACAGTTGGAGCATTTGCATTGATTATCGCCAATTGAATAAACATACACCTCCTCTGACTGCAGCGGTCCCAGACACCATTACCTTGATTGAGAACATACAGAAACACAGTGGGACTTGGTATGCAACCATTGACATTGCCAATGCCTTCTTTACGATACCAATAGCTACTGAGAGCCAGCCTCAGCTGGCATTCCAGTGGGCGGGGCGTCAGTACACCTTCTGTAGATTACCCATGGGGTATTTACATAGCCCCACTATCTGCCACCGGCTGGTGGCAGAGCATTTGGATGAAGTACCAGTGGTTCCTGGAGTGCAAATTTCTCACTATATAGATGACGTGATGATGCAGGGAGAGACGCAAGAACAGGTGCAAATTCAGCTAGACAGGGTGGTGGAACATTTGCAGAATCAAGGGTGGGAGATTAACCCCGAGAAAGTGCAGGGACCGTCTCAGAGCGTGAAATTCTTGGGCATTCAGTGGAATCAGGGACACAGAGAAGTGTTGCCAAAAGTGAAACAAAAGATTAAGGAATTCGCAGTACCGCGAAATCGGAAGGAAGCCCAGAGTTTTATTGGACTATTCGGGTATTGGAGACAACATATACCCCATTTGTCTCAGATTTTGGCCCCATTGTACAAAGTTACACGAAAGAAAAATGCGTTTGAATGGGGAGAGCAGGAGCAGCGCGCGTTTGAATTGGCGAAAGACGCCATTCAGCATGCTTTGGATTTGTGGCCGATTCGAGAGGGAGACATTGAATTGAATGTGACAGTCCAGGGGCAGTATGCCAATTGGAGTTTATGGCAAAAACAAGGAAGAAAGAGGGTGCCCCTGGGATTTTGGACAAAGAAGTTACCTGAGGCAGGAGAGCGGTATACTCCCTTTGAGAAGCAGCTGCTGGCCTGCTATTGGGCCCTGGTTGATACTGAGCAAATTACACTGGGACACAATGTGATTTTAAGGCCTGAAATTCCCATCATGCAGTGGGTGATGAGTTCCCCTAAAACTCATAGAATTGGACATGCGCAAGAAGCCAGCATTATAAAATGGAAATGGTATGTCCAGGACAGGGCACGAGCGGGTCCAAAAGGGACCGCCGTTTTGCATGAGCAGGTAGCGCAGGCTCCAGTGGAGAATTCCGAAATGTTGCATGATGTACCTTCAGTGTGTGAATCCCCAGTAGGGTGGGGCCAGCCGTTCGCAGACTTGTCTGCAGATGACAAAAAACATGTGTGGTTCACAGATGGTTCAGCAAAATATGTTGGAGCGAAAAGGCACTGGAAGGCAGTGTCCTATAATCCTGTTACCAAGAAGCTTTTGACAACTACAGGACAGGGAAAAAGTAGCCAGTATGCAGAGCTTTATGCCGTGTATCAGGCTTTAAAACAGGAGCTACCCGGAAAATGTCACATTTATACAGATTCCTGGTCTACCGCCAATGGGTTAGCTACTTGGCTTCCCACGTGGCATGCACATCAGTACAAAATCCATAACAAAGAGGTATGGGGGAAGGAGTTATGGCAGGAGATCTGGGAAATGTTACCTCAAAGCACTGTGACGGTCTATCATGTGGACGCTCACTGTCCAACTGATTCATTAGACCGATGGTTCAATTGTCTTGCAGACGATCGAGCCAAGATTCAAGAGGCTGAAGTGGAGGCGCAGAGTTCTGATTTGGTGGGAATGGCTAAATGGGCACACCAGAAATGCGGACATCTTGGAGAAAAGGCTACTCACAGGTGGACTGAGATTAGAGGGATGCATCTTCCCCTAGATTTGATTAAAACAGCGATCATTGAATGTCCCATTTGTCAGCATGCACAGCACAGACCGGTCCCACAGGTGGGGAGAGGCCAGCTAGGTAGAGGTAAATTGCCAGGACAGATTTGGCAGATTGACTACATTGGACCAATGCCAGTGAGCAGAGGGTGTCAGTATGCCTGCACTGTGGTAGACACTTACTCTGGTTATCTCATAGCCTTTCCCTGCAAGCGCGCAACTCAGCAGAGCACCCTGAAAACACTAGATCTGTTGATTCTGTACTATGGGGTGCCACTCCAGATTCAAAGTGATAACGCCAGCCACTTCAAGGGCAGACTAGTGCAGGACAATTGTGCACAACGCAATATTGAGTGGATTTTTCACATACCTTACTACCCACAAGCAGCGGGACTGATTGAGAGAATGAATGGGTTGCTAAAAGAACAATTGCGTAAACTGAATGATGGGACACTGAAGGGGTGGAGGGATAATTTGTATGATGCTTTGCAAATTTTGAACAACCGACCCCTAACAAATGCCGAGACACCTCTCATGAGAATGCTGACACCTGCTTTACAGATTAATCCGTTTACAACGAGCAATACCATTGTGTATTGGGAAAAAACTCCAGGAGCTTTGGCCCCATATCGAGCTACACCAGAATCTGCAGGACTTGACTTACATGCTTTACACATGCATCGATTGAAACCTAGAGACATCACTCTGATTGAAACTGGGGTGGGAATTCAGATTCCCCCTGAGCATTACGGTCTGATCGCCCCTCGATCTGGGCTTGCCTTGAGGGGCATCCAAGTTTTAGGAGGCGTGATAGATGCAGACTACCAAGGCGAGTTGAAAGTCATTCTTTTGAACAGTGGTGACACAGACCTAGTGGTGCAACCTGGTGATCGCGTTGCCCAAATTGTCATCATGCCGGTTTATGGAGGTGTTGTTAAGAAGGGGACCGCCCCAGCTCTTCTCACTGTGAGAGGCAAAGGAGGGTTTGGATCTACTGACAAGAACCCAGGGGCCAAAGTGTGGATTGAATCCCCAAATAACCCTCCTCAACCCGCTGATGTCATCGCCACTGGACCAGACAATGTCCTGGTAGTTATGCGACCTGGTCAAGACAAATGGGAACATGTTCCCGCTGACAAATGCTATCTGCGAGAATGATAATACGTGTTTTGTCCTTTGTTCTTTTCAGATCATCCTGTGGAGTGCCTGTGCCATGAGTGTGGTGTATGGAGCCCGTTCGGGAGACTCCACCGGGGAGCGGGAGGGGCTCATAGCCCAAAAATTCAACCGTCAGCCGCAGATGCCAACGCTGCTGCATCAACCGAACAATGTTTGGATTCATCTAGCGCAGGAAGTGCTGAATATATCTCACTTCTGTATGAGTAACATGCAAAGCGTTCAAGATTTGATTACCACTTGCCTAGTGGCAGTGCCCACTCCTGCTGCTGTATTATTACACATCTTTAACAATACAAACCAGGATGGAATGGTGGATGTGAGTGACGTTCGCTCCCATCTGTCACTCTATGAGTACTGCTGTCATTGCCCGGAGGTGGGCAGGCGGTTGTGGAGGAACATGACATCTATACTCACGTTTAACATCTCAAATGGGGATGTGTGCTATTCATTGACCTGTGATCCTATGAAAATAGGTAAATGTGCTCAGCTCAAATTGGAGAAAAGAGACAAAAACTTAACTGCTGCACAACGGACGTTGTGCCACTCACGGACTGACCTAACCTGTTTGAATGTAAATAATTTGATGTTTTGCCAACATGTGGTGCCTGCTGCCAGCCACATTCAAAATGTTAAGTTGCCTAAAGGTTGGCTCTTTTCTTGTGGTAATCTTTCTTTTGCTTATATTCCAGCCAATCTAACCGGAGGGCCTTGTGCCTGGTCACGCTTAGGCTTTCTCATGTTTCCTATGGATACTGCTCTACACCCTCGCTATACCAGAGACACTATTCAATTACCTACGGACTGTGATTCTGAAATTTCATTGCTGTCCAAAACAGAATATGTTAGTTTAGCTGGTTCTATCGTAGGGGTGCCAGGACTTGCAGTATATAATACCAGAGTTATTAATAAACTTGCATGTTTAGTAGTCAAGAATATTAACTATACATCAGCTGCCTTAGCTGAGCTGTTATTAGATGTACAGGGAATTAGAAGAGCTGCTTTGCAGAATCGCGCTGCTATTGATTATTTACTGCTTAAACACAACCATGGCTGCAGTGATTTTGAAGGATTATGTTGCTTCAATTTATCCGACCACTCCATATCAATCAACTCCCACATAGAGGCCCTGCATAAGTTGGTGAAGGGGGTGCAGCAGGATGTTGACAAGGGGTGGTGGGATTGGGCTTTTGGATGGCTGCCTAATTTAGGCCAACTGCGTTATATCTTTGGTGTAATCATTATCATAACCGTTATTTTAATTTCATTATGTTGTTGTATTCAGTGTGTGCCTAACCTTCAATCTCAGTGTCGCCCAAGAGCATTGCCATTTCAGCTTATAGGATATACTTAGTTGTAAGTTGGCCAAATGGTCCAAGGGTGGAAATGTATTGCTACATACACTACGTGCATGCGGCAGCACTACGTGCAAGGTAAACAGTGGTGCAGAGTGTGGACCATTGGCCTCTGCTTTCATTGGCCTTCGCTTCCATTTTGGTTCACGACTCCATTTTGTCGAGTCTGGTTCGGTGCGTAAGGCACTGTTCTGTGTTTTTCCACAAGCTTCGGCAAGCTGAAGGGTGGGGTGTTTTTCTGCTCAACTTCGCTCCATCTGCCTGGTACGAAGGGCGCTATTTACATTCCACGAGCTATCAGTTAGAACAACAGGGGGATGCGCCTGTACACAAGGAGGAATGCAAGCTGCCTGTACACAAGGAGGAATGCAAGCTTCACCTTGGAGTCCTCTCCTGGGAACTTGGCCCGTTCTGAGGAGACGTCTCGAAGGGTGAACAAGGTACCGCCGATTGCACAATTTGTAAAGGAGGGGGTCTTTTTCTAGAAAAGACTCCTGGGCGTTAGTAAATACTATAAAAGTTGGGGGCCTGGATGGGCTGGTTTAGGAACTCTCTTCTGGGTTGGACGCAACGCCAGGAGGACTGATTGTCCCGAACAGAGGCTCCCTGTGCTAGCTGATTTGGGTTCCCCAGCTTTGTGTACGGCGGAGGGATGCAGACGCTCTTTTCGGTGAAGCTTTTCAATTTATTAAGTGTATTGTGTGTGCGCGCGTAATATGTACTTATTCTTGCAGTCATTTTCATGCTATTGAGCATTGAAGTATATTGTGTGTGCGCGCGTAATATGCACTTATTCTTGCAGTCATTTTCATGCTATTGAGCATTGAGGTATATTGTGTGTGCTTGTATTATATGCACTTACTCTTGCAATTATTCACAGAGTGCTTATATCTTTATCATTATTCTCATGTTATTCTCCTGATGTATATATATATATATATATATTAGTGTGGTTTAGTTTTGCTAGCTGAGAACTTGCCCCTTAAATAAACTTGATTATTCTACTTACGAAGGTGTTTGAGAGTGATTGCTTTACATTGTGCCTTAAAATATCCTGAAGTGCATAGTTTTGATATTCTGAAGAGACAAGCAGCACAGCATAGGAAGTGGAGCTGGGCAGTTCCAATATGGACAGGGTGAAAAAGTGGGACAGTGGGTTGACAATCAGGGTGGTCTCATTTCTTGGCGGGGGTCTTGGCATTGTGCTCTGTCTTGTTCCTGGATCTCAGCGACCGCTTGCGGGGTGGTTCTCCATCTGCAGGGGGTGGGGTGCTGGTGTGGTGGTCCTGTGGCGGTGCCTCCTGTCCACTAGCGCCGGCAGAGGTGGTGGGCAGTTCATCGTCCATGCTAGTGTCAGGGGCCCCTTGGAGTGCCACAGTGTCCCTCCTGGTGTTGAGTATTTCCTTCAGCACCCCTACGATGGTGCCCAGGGTGGAGCTGATGGTTCTGAGTTCCTCCCTGAACCCCAAATACTGATCCTCCTGCATGCGCTGGGTCTCCTGAAACTTGGCCAGGACCGTTGCCATCGTCTCCTGGGAGTGGTGGTATGCTCCCATGATGGAGGAGAGGGCCTCGTGGAGAGTGGATTCCCTTGGCCTGTCCGCCCCCTGTCGCACAGCAGCCCTCCCAGTTCCCTTGTGTTCCTGGGCCTCCGTCCCCTGGACCGTGTGCCCACTGCCACTGCCCCCAGGTCCCTGTTGTTGTTGGGGTGGTGGGTTATCCTGGGTTCCCTGTAGTGGTGGACACACAGCTGATTGACGTGTCCTGGGGACGGAGGTATGGGCCCGCTGGGTGGGTGCTGTGCTGGTGTTACCAGAGGGTGGAAGGTCTGTGGTGGCCTGTGCCTGTGTGAGGGGAACCAACTGTCCCGAGGCCCACAATGGTCTGGGCTGGTCATTTAGATCCAGTTGGACAGAGCTGCTGTCATCACTGTGGGCCTCTTCTGTGGGTGGGGTGGAGATGTCTGGACCCTCCTGTCTGGTGACGTTGGGTAGTGGTCCTGCAGGGGTGGAAAAGCATAATTATTGCATCTGTGTGTCATGGTGTGCAATGGGTGGGTGACCGTGTACCCCAGTGCTGGCATTCCTGTGTGGGGGCTTGTGTGATGATGATTTAGGGGGGTGTATGGGTGTGTGCAGTGGGCATGCTTTAGTGATGGGTGTCCATGCTTTGGTGTTGCATGCAGGGCTTGGTGTTGGGATGTGCGGTCTGTGATATTGGGACATTTGTGAGGAGTTGGAGTGATGGGGTGAGGGTGGGGGTATGTGATGGCATGCAGGTAGGGTGGGGGATGTAATAGTTAAGATTTGTCTTACCAGAGTCCATTCCTCCACCGACTCCTGCGAGGCCCTCAGGATGCAGAATCGTCAAGACCTGCTCCTCCCATGTTGTTAGTTGTGGGGGAGGAGGTGGGGGTCTGCCGCCAATCCTCTGAACCGCCAGGTGGTGTCTTGAGACCACGGAACGCACCTTCCCCCATAGGTCGTTCCACCTCTTCCTGATGTCGTCCCGATTTCTTGGGTGTTGTCCCACTGCGTTGACCCTGTCGACTATTCTTTGCCATAGCTTCATCTTCCTTGCAACGGAGGTGTGCTGCACCTGTGCTCCAAATAGCTGTGGCTCTACCCGGACGATTTCCTCCACCATGACCCTGAGCTCCTCCTCCGAGAACCTGGTGTGTCTTTGCCGTGCCATGGGGTGGTGTAGGTGATGTGTGGGGTGGTGTGTGTGGTGATAAGTGTGGTGATATGTAGTGGTGTGTGGTGTTTTGTGGGTGGAAGTTGTGTGGGTGATGGTGTTGAGTGCCTGTGGATGCTAGTTTGTGGATGGTGGTGTCTGTCTCTGGCCTTCTTTCTGAATTTTTAGTTGTAGGGGTTTGTGGGTGATGTGGGTTTGTGTTTTATATTGTAATGGGTGTGTGGGAGTGGTGTGTGTATGTGTATCAGGTGTGTGTATTTCGAATTGTCCAATGTGGCGGTGTTTTGTAGAAGTGTGTGTATTTTGAGCGCGGCTGTCTGTATCGCCAATGGAATACCGCGGTTGAAAGACCGCCACGTGGATTCGTGTGTCGTGATAGTGTGGGTGTATTTCTATTGGCGTGACGGTGGAGGTTTTGTTTTCGCCAGTTTAGCACTGACCTTTGGTGTGGCAGACTTGTGTGGGTGTCTGAATTTTGTCAGATTTCGAGATGTGGGTCATAATAGCTGTGGTGGAATTCCGCGGCGGTGTGTTGGCGGTCTTCTGCACGGTGGTAAGCGCCTTTTACCGCCAATGTTGTAATGACCCCCTTTATCTCTCACTCGTACGGAATCCCTAATTTTAACGGATTTCTGATAAGGGAGGGTCATGTCCCATTGCCTGTGTGGATTCAACCCCTATGCCAGTGTGTGATACTTTGGCCATTTGAGGCGACCAAGGACATTCACATCAATCCTGTTCTGATGGTGTGAAAAAATATAGAAATGTATGAAGTGCTTCATGTAAGCAACCACCATGAGCTTAAGGGCTGTTGCTCACCAATTTGCTCACTTTCTCATCATTGGTAGCTTTCCTATAAACCTGAGAAACGAACGCTTAAACTAAATGAAAAATGTAGTTTGTTTGTATCCCTGTCAAATTTTTCACACATATCTTAGCCTCCCTGCATTCTCATAAAGGAAGAAAGTTTGTCTTCCTCAAAAGAAAGCTAAAAATAAGTTATGTGTGGCATCTAGCATACCGTTATTTCATACCCATACCCACACTCATAATTAAAAATCAAATCCCATGTTTAGACCATTTTAGTGTGAACAGCTGCCATGTTTCATTGTCTCCCCCCGACTTACTGGCAATTTCATTAGGGCATGAGGACCAGTGATCACCCACTTATGCACCAGATCATATGGCCACTATCAGTACCTACCAGAAAGCCATAGGAAGGGAGTGTTAGAAAACAAAGTTATGGTTATTGCCAGCGTTGGCAATCAGTCTTTCATCTCGGAGGTGAGATGATTACCGCCAGTTTTGGCAACCAGGCTTTCATCTCTGGAGTGAGATGAAAGCCTGGTTGGCAACATCGGCGGTAACCATAACATTGTTTCCTGACTCTCCCTTCCTATGATCCCTTTTTGTTGAATTAATAAGGGCTGAATAATTCTTAAGCATCATTTTATATGTGACTGTGCTCTCAGTATTATAACTTTTCCACAGACACTTTCTGCCTTTTTATATATTTTTTCTTGTTGTTTCAGGGTGTCCTCGAACCGGGGGCAAGAGAACTTTCATCTGCCTGGTATTCACTCTAGGTGGGGGGGGGGGGGAGGGTGCAATTTTTTCACCCCAATGTGTATCCAATTGTCGGTCACCTGCACGTTTGACTCATTTGACTTTATTAACCCCAGGAGGTTTTGCCTGTTGTTTTCGAGGGTACCCAGCAGGCTATCCTGGCCTATCCAGGCGAAAGTTCTAATTAAGGTCCGAGCTGGGAGAAGGTCTTAGGTGGATCATATCTTTGCCAAAGGGGCAGTTCCAATGTATGTTAAAATTGCCCATTATGATACACAGAGAAAAGAAGCAAAAGTGCATGAGAACTGCCTCATTGAGAGAATTAAAAAAGGGGCCCACTTGTCCTGGTGATCTATAAATTAAAAAGCCCCCAACAGACTGCTGGGCATTCAGTGCCTGGCAGAAGCCTAATTCTTCTGCTTCATGCAGATCAGCTTCCTGGAAAGTAGAGCGTGCATGGATGTGCTTATAAATAAACGCTTTGCCACCTCTTCCCCCTTTAGCACGATCCAGCTACTGCTTCTTATATCTGGGTGGGATAGCCATTTCTTTAATGGGCTTGGATGAAGCTGACAACCAAGTTTTCGTAATAAATAGCACATCAGGCCTCTCATCATAGAGAAGGTCTCGTACAGAGACCGCGTGTTTTTGAAGGGTGTGCGCATTAATAAGAAATGCTAAAATGGGTTCTTTCCCTGTTTGGGGTGCTCCAACAAGAGTCCCTAACAATGTATGTTTTTACCTCAAATTGCAGTGGGTGCAAGTAAAGGCCATTCTGTTGGGTCAAGTATTAGGGGTGTTGAGGGCTACTAGGTCAGCTTTAGATTAAATCAGTCTTACCCTATTGTCTCTCAAGAATTGGGCAGAGTAGCTGGCACTGGTCTCTTCTGGGATGCTGGCAGGCACAGACGGGCTTGCCTTTGGTGCGCCTTCCTTCTACTGGCACACATGAGCCTGATAAAGTGTGCATGTGAATGTTTGATGAAATACAGACTCGCATGTGTAGCCAGGGGAATGATGCAGGTGACATTTGTTTTAATATTTTATCTGCCTATTCAAGATGCCGGACAGCACTTGCCTCGATCAATTAAAGAATTGACATTTGTTTTGAATGGAAGTGCAAGTCTAAAAGAAAATAAACAAGACCACAAGATGGGAGGCATAACAGAGCTGGAGCAGGTGGAGGCGAGGAGGGGAAAAGTATTGCATGAGGGAGATAGCAACACCAGAGGGAGAGAAGCATACAGAGAGAAGTACACAGAAGGCGGGCTAGGGAGAGAAGAACAGAAAGTGCAGGGAGTGGTAGGAGAAGCACACAAGAGAGCGAGGAGCACACAAAAGTGACACCAATATGATGAACAGGAGAGCAGCACATGTGAACACTAAGAATATGGAGTGTGAGAGGGCGGAGAGAGAAGTACAGAAGAGAGAAGCTCAGACCACGAGGTGAGAATTTGGTGGAGCATAAAGAAAAGACAAGGGGAGAGCTGGAAAACACTCACTCTCTCATGGAGTACTTAACTAAAAGGAAAAGAAAATCCCCAAAAAGTGAGCAGTGGAATAGTAGCCAGAGAGATGGAAAAGAGGCTATTCTCCAAAAGAGAGACAAACACAAGATGGACAAGCTGGGACAAGTAAAGCCATTAAACAAGAAGCAAGCTAGTGATAGCGACAATAAAGCCAACCAATGGTAAGCAATAAGGGAGTGTAAATTCTTGGTAAGTTATTTTGCTGTCACATAGCCTTGATCTCATAGCTGATTGGCAGCTTGTAGGTCCTAAGCCTCCTTTACAGGATTGAGCTCTCCCACCATCATTGTGGGAATGATTGGCCATCTTTGGCAACCAGAAGGAAATAAAAAAATACAGTATTTGATGATCTTCACCTCTATGCTTGTTGGTTTGTAAGAAGCATGCTCAGCAACACAAGCTGAAAGGTGAAAATGGGCATGCCTCCAGATATTCCAGCTGAAAGGGGTGCAGTGATACGTATCATACCACAATTCCGGAGAGAACCAGTCCTCTACAGGCACACCCTAGACTTCCGTACTCTCAGCTTGAGATATGTCTCCAGGTGTCCATGCAAGCAGCTCACAACACCCCTTCACCTCTTCCCCCATGTACGAGAGCAAAAAAAGAGCTCTTGGCTGCCTGCAGGGGTGTATTTACCCTCCTCTCACCAGGAGGGATGTCAGTGCTGACAACCCCTCCCTAAGGAATCCAGTCTTAATTGCTGAATGGTTGTAGTTTGGAATTTTGAGATACTATACAATTGTAGACAAAATATTGAGGACAAATTATCAAGATGTTGAGTATATAGAGAAATATATATTTACTATCTTTTATCCCACATGTACGTATCTTGAAGGTATACATATTGTGAAGGTACATTATGCAGAGGTAAGTACAGTAAACATATTCTTACATATTTATACTTACCTGTCTCCATTTTAGTCCTTGATATTTTGGCTACAATGTTCTCGTATCTTGAACTTCCTTACTTAATATTCTGTACCTGCCCCTCGCCCTGAGAGGTTGATGTCCATCCCAGGAAGCTGCCTCCTCCTTGGGTGTTCTGTTGATGTCAGGGAGCCAACTGGCATCTAATATCAAGAGGTAATCAGGCCTGGCTGGCTTACCTACCCTCTTTGCAGGTACACTATTTCTCTGTGGGAGTCTTACTTGGATTTTTAGCCATCTCTAGACCCGGGTCACTGGTAGCGCTCCAACCCGCTGAGGGAAATACCTTTGTGGGAAACGGGGTTACATCCTCCTCGGATTAAAACCCATGCTGCTACAGGTGGAGGAGTTTACCTCTGAGCCCTCCAGTCCATTGTCCTTGGCAAGGGTCAACAAAAAACAGATGGAGGCCTTAACCGCAGAACCCTTGACCTGCCTAAGAGTTGGGCAGTCTGGCTATTAAGCACGGGTTCCAAAATAACAGGTAGGAAGTATAAAGTCTGCCCCTTCAAGCACATACAGATGGTACTGCCATGGAGGTTGAGGCTGCCCTCTCAGAAGGCAAGGTCCCCCCCAAAAAAAACAGTGGCCACTGTTAATGATGCAATACTAACCCTGCTTAAAATGACTTTGTGAATTGGTGATCTTTATTGTGACAAATAGGGGTACATACCTGCACAGGTGGCATCTAAGTCCTCCTGCCAGTAGCCAGTCAATTTGGCTTGGGATTGGTTAAATGGTGAAATGCTTCCATGACAACTGGTGAAAAATGTAATGTCTTACTCAAGTGTTGAACCCACATCACTCAGATTCTAAAAGATGCCTCAACTGCAGTGAAAGAGACATTTAAGCTGTGACAGCTTGCCAGTTAATTACCATGACATACGAAGGTGCTGATAGAAAGAACTTTAGAATGACCTGTTAATAGCTTAAGGTGAAATGTACTACTCTGAGCACAATGAAGACCCCACTCCAACCTGTCACCCACACCGGATAGAATATTGACATCTGTGGACAAAGAAATTAACATCAGTAGAGTTAAAAAATGAACATCATGAGCCCACAGGGTAACTGTAATACACAGACGAGTGCATATCTCATAAGCAAATGAGGGTAAACATCACAGGCATAAAAATGTTGCCATAGCTGTCGCATGAACTTAACAATGAAATGAAGGGGTAGACACCAAGCGAAGAGGCAGGTGTGCTTCCATAATCTTTATCAACTTACTATGTTCCTTCTTTCTAAGACTAGATTTACTCCTGTATGTGCCTTAGTGGCCACCCACCAAATGCGCACCCACACGCTCTCTCTCTCTCTCCATCTCCTAATTCGATGTCTAGTTGTGGTAAATCCCAGATCCTTGCCCCACACTTACTGTTCAATGGAGGAGTTTGGTATTTAGAGTGCTGGAAGGCACTTATACTTCTTCTTCTACGTATATTATTGTTGCTGTTGTTGTCATTGCTGTTATATGGTAAAAAACTATGGATTATTAAATGCACTATGAAGAAGACGATATCGAGAACTTTTACCCTCAGATTTTTGACATAGCTCAACATTTGATAAGTTCTACCTGGAGCTGTGCGAGCAATGTTGACACGGCTCCTTTTCCAAAATGTTAATGTATACTTTATTAAGTCCTGCTTTCTACAGATTTTTAGTTGGTTTACATTCTTGAAACATTTTTAGGCTCTAATAACGGTATTGCACATGTCCCAGCACATGAACACCTGGCAATGAGTTCTGATTATTTGATGATTAATGTTTTCCTTTGACGAAACTATCACAGATGCTATTCCAGGACACGCCTCTTCCCTCAGTTAAAACAGAAACCTACCTGGCTCTCGTCGTATGTTTTTTTGACCTCCTTCTCCAGCATTGACATCCTTTGAAACACTGGCTGGCCATGATTATGGGCATTGCTGTTTCCAAACCCGGAAACTGTAATAACTAGCTCCTCGTGTGACCCAGGTGTGACACGTGAACGTATTAAACTACGGGTTAAACAGGTGCAGGTTAAACAAGATCACCGCCTGCGGTCTTTCAGATGTGGGAAAATAATTCCTTATTTTTTGTGTTGGTTGTCACGGTATCAGACAATTGCGTATCAAGGGTGACATCAGCCATAATGGAAGTAAGAAAATTGTCACTCCTCCCACCGGTTTGGTAGTGGAAATTAGCCACTAATTGAGATGAAGTCCCATCCACCCTCGGCTATGATGCCACTGCACCTGATGCACTATTGATCGCTACACCTGTTATTAGGCAGACATATAAAATAAGCCTTTACTTTTGTTTCATAGTTATCAAGACTTCATAGTAAATGTATTTCAGTAGGTAAAATCGTCTAGTAAGTAATATTTATCACATTTGTGAAACTATTTCTGGAGGGCGCCTTCCTTACCCTACATGGTTTAGAAAGTTCACTACATTATAGCTCATTAATTATGTTGCAATATTACAGGCTTAAAGCAGCATGGAGAAATCTGTTCAACACAGCGAACCCCCAATGATGCAGTCTCTGCCGCTTTTCCCGCCATCAAAGACGCATACAAATCTGGTTATAGGACTATAAAGTAACATACAGTAGAGGCCCTAATGATAACAATTACATCTAGAGAGAAGGAGCCATGGACTGACCACCCCAATAAGAGGAGGAGTGGAAATATTGCTGCTCAGAAACTGGTGAATTCCCCCTCCCTCCTGTAGCCGTATAGGTATCATACACTTTACATCCCTATACATGCTATGACACATCTTCTCGGGTCTAATGAAAAGAGGCCTCAGAGACAACGATGAATGTGAGAGCTGTATGTGGGCAGGAGTGGGCTGTCTCCATGTAGCATGGGGGTATCCTAATATGTGTACACTCTAGTATGATGTAATTGTATTGTTACAGGAAATGATGGAGTACGATGTGTACTGAATCCCAATGTATGGCTCTTAATCTGTGTGAAGAGATGTCGGTTTACATTAGGGAACTGGGAGCGTTGGGACTGGAACTTGCGAAACGCCCTGTGGCCATGAGATGTGGTTGCCGCCCAGTCCCTGTCAGGGAGACTTGGCTAAGATACCTCATTGCTATGAGCAATCGGAAACATATTCAAACTGGCTACCCAGAACTTCACAACCCAAAGACATTTGGCAACCGCTTAAATAATTCCTCTTAAACCGGGAAGAGATCCTGACATTTGCAAGGCCTCATGCCAGCCGAGACTAGTGTGAGAAGTTGGAGCAGCATATGGCCCCCCCTTATGCATAAAACAAGCACTTGACGTGGATTGAATGGACAATGATGTATGTGCTATGAGAAACATACTTGAGTAGCATATGCCCCCCTTATGCACACAACAAGGACTTGACCTGGATTGAACGCGACATTGATGTATGTATGTGCTATGAGAAACATAAATTAATAAGAGAGTAATTCTATAATCTGTTAATATGTTAGTTATACGAAAACTTTGTCTTGATACGTAAATATATGACAGTGTTGTCATTTGTAGTATCTTTTTTCTTTTTTTCCCCTTTGCGCATCAATTAAATGATAAAAAATGACTGATATTTATTGTGTTAAGGAGTGTAATGTTCTGAATACAACTTGATAAACCGGTTTTAGGGCTCACGGTGGGTGGGGGGTACCATGGTTGTTTTTAAAGGGATCTGAATACTTCTGTTTTTAGGGGCAGGGTAGGGGGTCGGGGTAATTTTGTTTTTACGGGTTGGGTTGTTTTATTTTTGGGGCTGGGGTCGATTTTAGGGCTCAGGGTGGGTGGGGGGTATCGGGGTAGTTTTTAAGGGTGGAGGGTCGAGGTACTTCTGCTTTTAGGGTGGGGGTGACAACCACGCATGCCGTTTCCACACATGCCTTGACTAGGCATGCCTTTACAAAGAAAAATCGTTGTAAAGGCATGCGCGGTAAAGGCATGCCTGGAAACAACATAGCAGTGGCAGCCCGTCCTTTAGGGCGGAGGGCCCCCCCCCCCACCTTTTGCCCCTCATGAAGAGTGTCTGTCAGGCTGAACAAAGGTCAGCCTGACAGATACTCTTCATTTTCAGCTCAGACAGCCAGGAGTGAGCTATGCACAATTTGCGCATACTCCTGGCTGCCTGAGCTGAACTTTGCTGGGCTAAGGAGGTCACAGCTCCTATGGGTGTGACCTCCTCGGCTCAGCAAATGTGCCTCGAGGCCCTTCCATGGGTGATGAGGAAAGCGTCACCCATTGACCCTCGCCCTGGGCGCTTCAGGTTCAAGCCCTGAAGCGCCCAGGGCGAGTGTCAATCAGTGACACTTCATTACAGAGTGGGGTGGGGTCAGCAGTCTCACTGACCCCATCTCACTCTGTGACGAGGCTGGGACTGCTGCCATCCCTCATTGGCTGACCTATGGTCAGCCAATGATGGAAGGCAGCAGTCCCAACCCTCCTGGGACCTGGAGGCTGAAGGTAAGTGTGTGTGTGTGATGTTTTAAATTGAATGTTTGGTGCGCGCGTGCATGTTTGAGTGTTATGAGTGTTGTTAATGGATGTGCGTGCGTGTGTGTGTGAAGGAATGAGTGTGTGTGATCTTTTAAAATGAATGTTTGGTGCATGCGTGCATGTTTGAATGTTATGAGTGTTAATGGGTGTGCGTGCGTGTGTGAAAGAATGAGTGTGGGTAATGTTTTCAAATGAATGTTTGGTGCGTGCGTGCATGTTTGAATGGTATGAGTGTTGTTAATGGATGTGAGTGCGTGTCTTTGTGTGAAAGAATGAGTGTGTGTGTGTGCTTCCCGCCCGCCCCCCTCCCTCCTAAAGCTGCCAGCCGCCACTGCAACGTAGTCATTGTTCTGACTGCGTTGTTCAGGCATGCATGGTTGCCGCATGCGTGGTTCCATCACACAACCTGCAAGGGAAAGATCCGGAACAACGCTTCCGGAACCACGCCTGCGTGGTTCACACAAGCGGATCGATGCTTTCCTGAACAACGCAAGGCTTTTTCTCTTCCTTAACCACGCATGTGCTGAACAAGGCACATGCGTGGTTAAGGCAGAAAAAAAGGAAGATCCATTGGGAGAGGATGCAGTCAGGTAAGTGGGGCTGGGTTGGGGATAGTTTTAGGGGTGGAGACAGGGAGTGAAGGGGTTGGGGTGGTTAGGTTATTATTTATTTTTTTACGGGGGTTGGTACTATAGTTTTTAGGGTGGGGTGGGGAGTTGGGGTACTTTTGTTTTTAGGGGAGGGGTGGGGGCGGGGGTGATTTTGTATTTAGGGGCTTGGGGGTTGGGTTTTTAGGGGCGGGATTGGGGTGATTTTGTATTTAGGGCAGGTGGGGGTTGGGTTTTTAGTGGCGGGGTAGCGGTCAGGGTAATTTTGTATTTGGGGGTTGGGGTAATTATGTTTTAGGGCGGGTGGAGGGCGGGTTTTTAGGGGTGGGGGTAATTTTTTATTTAGGCCGGGTCAGGTTTTTAGGGGCAGGGTGGGGGTTGGGGTAATTTTGTATTGAGGGTGGGTGGGGAATATTAGGGGTGGGGGTCGGGGTAATTTTGTATTTAGGGTGGGGGCAGGTTTTTAGGAGTGGGGGTTGTGGTAATTTTGTATTTAGAGCAGGTGGGGGGTCAGGTTTTTAGGGGCGTGGTGGGAGTTGGGGTAATTTTGTACTCAGGGCAGGTGGGGGGTCGGGTTTTTAGGGCGGGGTGTGGGGTTGGGGTAATTTTGTATTCAGGGCAGGTGGGGCTAGGGTTTTTAGGGGCAGGGTGGGGGGTTGGGGTAATTTTGTATTTAGGGCGGGTGGAGGGTAGGTTATTAGGGTTGGGGGTGAGGGGGTTGGGTAATTTTGTATTTAGGGCGGGGTGGGTTTTTAGGGGTGGGGATCTGGGTAATTTAGTATTTAGGGCTGGTGGGGGGATCGGGTTTTTAGGGGCAGAGGTGGGGCGTTGGGGTAATTTTGTATTTAGAGCAGGCGGGAGGTCGGGTTTTTAGGGGTGGGGCATCAGGATAATTTTGTTTTTAGGGTTTGGGTAGTTTTATTTTGGTGGGTAGGGGTCGGTTTTAGGGCTCAGGGTGGGTGGGGGTATTGGCATAGTTTTTAAAGGTGGGGGTCGGGGTACTTCTGTTTTTAGGGGCGGGGTGGGGAGGTGGGGTGAATTTGTTTTTAGGGGTTGGGTTGTTTTATTTTTGGGGGTGGGGTCAGTTTTAGGGCTCAGGGTGGGTGGGGGGTATTGGGATAGTTTTTAAGGGTGGGGGGGTCGGTGTACTTCTGTTTTTAGGGCGGGGTGGCATGCGACAACCACAAAGCTGTTTCCACACATACCTTTACTAGGCATGCCTTTACAAAAAAAAATCGTTGTAAAGGCATGCGTGGTTCCATCATACAACCCAATTGTTCTTGTTGGGGACAATTTTTGAAGGAATATGAACATTTACCCAATACAGACCACTGTGAATGACTTGTGCTGATTTACACAGCTTCTATGGTTAACAAAATGCCAAGGAGTGAGTTCGAAAATGTACAAAAAGCGTACATTTTTTTAGGCATGCTCCTCTTTCCCCTGGTGTGTACCTGCATATTCTCCACAGGCTGAAAATATGCAGATTTAGAGCTCAGGAAAACATACATATGTTAGATGTGTTTCTTTTTTCCGCGTGGAAAACATTTTCTATGTGGGGGAACCTGTTCTCCTACAGCTCCTGGAAACATGGGTGTTTTTGAAATCTTCCCCATCCAAATGCATCCATTGTTTGGTGGAACATTTATTCCAACATTTAAAGGTAGGAAAGGTATGTGGATTTTTTTTTAATGCACAAATAACTCTAATTTGGTTCCTGATCGAAACATTTTAACTGGTCACCCTACTGATTGTTATTAGGAAACTACCATTTTTCTTTCCCCCATAACTAAAATTGGTGCTGTGACCTACATGGGCAAATGCCATCTGCTCACACAGATTTCCGAAGATGCTGGCGTTTAGGGACAGGCTTTATAATTTGCTGTTTTTTATTCACGTGTCGGTTGCACAGAATGTTTTGTGAGTCAGCCCCAAGTGAATATTCATTTCACTCACAAAGACAGGTACAAAGCTGACGACTCCCTGCTCCCTTTGTGTTCCCACATTTCCATTTTGCAGCAGGGCCTAGTCCTTTGATGCCCTTTGAAGTTCACTGCTGCTTTCATGCCGCAAATGTAAAACATGACACAGTCCATGTTTGATTTTCCTCTTGAATGTCATGCATGGTAGATTTTAAATAAATTATAAGTTTGAATAATCACAAGCAAAGGCTTGCTGTTTTATAAGACACATATGACATGAGTGCCTGCATAATATTTATTAAACACGACTGATAGTTGCTTCGAATTTAAAACGTGCATGAAATTATGTTACACAGCAGCAGTTGATCTGGTGCGCACTGGGGTGCTCGGATTTGTGTACCTGTGTTCAAAATGCGGATTGGCGAACATGCCACCAGATGCGCTCGGCAGTCACAAGAATAGCTCAGGACGGTTGGTACATTTTGTGCGAAGCGCAGGAGCGAATTGGTTACTTTTCCATTCAGTAATAATAATGTGTAAGCTTTGTGGGTTCTGTATTTTATGGCCCTGTTGTGTGGCAGCACGGAGCTGCATCAATTTCCGGGCATCCAGAGCTGTAGCATGCAGTGCTAGTATCCTGCAGGGACAGTGGAAAGTGCGGCAGTGCTGTAGGAACACACCACCACAAAATGGCTGCCCGTCAAAGACCCAGGGCAGCGGTGGCATTGTGTTTGGTGGTTGGAAGGTGCTCTAACTCTCATCTATCAAATCACAAATATATGCTTCTACGCCAGGCTGCAATACATACTGAACACACCAGGCCAACAAAAAGTCACATGCCACTGATCTACCCTCACTCACTCCAACCTTTTTTTTTGGCAGAATACACTTCTGTGACAAGTCAAAGAGACTAGATCAGCAAAGAAATCGTCCATGAATCCTACTATATATCCTTGACCAGTGCTTAATTCAAGCCGATGGTGGGAGGTGGAGCACACTGGCGCTCATTTATGGGAACTGGTACTTATTTAATTTATTGAACAGACTTTCATCCACAGCAAGAGACAGAAAAAGGGGGGTAAAAAAGAAAAGAGAAAGACAGAAAAAACGCAACAAAGGGAGGAAGCAGGGTTGAAAAAAAACCTGCAAGACTGAGAATCGTATATTCTTCCCCCAAACTGCAGTAAACAGGAAAGCTTACTATCCACCTCTGACCCAATTACAGTAATCAATTATGAATTAGTTGAACCACCTCTCTCAAGGCACATCTGCCATTCGAATACAGTGTATCCAGGGTGAATAAAATAACCTTTCTTAGATATCTGGATGAATCCCATAATCACTTTATTTTTAATTTTTATTAACTATAGGTATCTGATTGGCTTAACAGACACCTAAAGCTACCTGGATTGCATATGAAAATATGTCATGCAAAACATTATTATCTCTGCAAACCTTTCCATTTTGGCTTCCCCCCCCAGACAATGGCAGCCATCAACCTTGTGCTATCATAGGTAGATTAAAGGTTCTACATCATTGCTTATGAATACCTGCTTCACAAGCTACAACAGATGTATAACTCCAGAGCAACCCTTCTCCTGTATCTTCAATCATATGATCACAAAGACTGTGCTTTCTGTGCCATGCTTTGGCTGCCAGTTCCAAGACTCCCCTTCAAGGCCCTCTGTGTTTCCCATCATGCTCTACATGACATAGCTCTGTTCTTCATATAAGAAAACTGTACACTTTGTACTGGACAATGTCTTTTTTACAGATATACCTCCAAATCAAAATTCCCATATACAACAGGTTCCATAATGGAGTCTCAACCGTTGCCATCCAGAGAGAAAAACTTGGGACTTCGCTTGCTTCTCGGATCAAGAACCATCATGACCACTTGACCCTTTGCATAGCACTGAATGACGGCACTTCCCTTGCAGCCGGGTCACATATGGTGCAATCATTGGAGACCCACCTCATGTTATGTAAGCTGACCAAGAGCCCTACAACTTAGTGGACAAAGGAGAAGAAATAACCACCAATCAAGGATTCATCTTGCTTACACTTTGAGTCCATGGTACGAAAGTAAAAAACAACCCCAGGATAAGCTATTCATAATATGCTCCCACCAACTAGGCTGCACCTACAGCACCCTACACTATAATTGCAGCATTTCTTATATCCACACACACATCATATAATCCATATCTCTATCATGCAAACATAAAACATAGACCACCTGAACCCACTCTCACCACTATGAAATGATGAACCTGTGCAGCCTCTCTGCCTAAATTCTATCATATGCAGCTCTCATCTACTCTCCAAAGAACACACCTATTTATTTACATATTGTGGCATAAAACACCCTTCTCATCCACTGTTAGAAATGGGTCTTCCACTGTTAGAAATGGGTCTTCTGGTTTGCTAGAGTATGTACCTAAGACAAGCAGAACCCACCCACTCTAGTCAGGGAAAGTCAGAAATACAACCTAAATTAATCCAAAAAGAGACTCCACATGGGGTTAAAAATATAGAAGATGCTTTATGGATAAAAAACAGATAAAGGCACAGTAATCCAATTATTAGGGTTTAAAAAGAATATGTAGCTGAGTACTGCAATATGGTATATGTAATATGGAATGCCCTCCATTGTGCTCTTTTTACGTGAGCAGCAGGGAATTGTCCCTTTAATTGGGTCCTGCTCCTTCACAGACTTTGAAAGATGCGGAGATGCTTTTCCTCAAGTTGTTAAGGTAATTATCTCTGATTGTGCTCTCCTTCACCTGAGCGGCCTGGAATAGCGGTTCTGACGAAGTCTGGTTCCGGCACCGACTTGGCATGATACGGTGGCGCTTCACCTCAGGTTCTTGAGGTAATTTTGCCCGGTCGCGCTCTCCTTGGCTTGAGCAGCAAGGAATGGCAGTTCTGACGAGGTCAGGCTCCTGTGCGGACTTGGCAAGATACTGAGGTGCGTCGCCTCAAGCCCTTAAGGTAATTTTCCCCGGTCGCACTCTCCTTTGCTTGGAATGGCGGTTCCACAAGGTCTGGGTTCCTGTGGGGACTTGGAAAGAAAAGGAGGCGTTTGGCCTTAGGTTTTTAAGGTCATTTTCCCCGGTCGCGCTCTCCTTTGTTTGAGCAGCCAGGAATGGGTGTTCTGATGAGGACTGGCTCCTGCATGGACTTGGTATGATACGGAGGTACGAAGGCAGAAGCGGAGCCCAGAGGCAGGAGTGGAGCCCAGGCTGGCTCTCAGGGGTGGCTGCTCTGGTGGTCCTGCGCAGCAGCCTTGTCCATAGGAGGGCTGCAATGAAGACAGGGTTTTCCCACCAGCTGATCCCGGTACGCTGATTGAGAGGCACAGTTTGGCAATCCGTATGATGTCCCATCACACTGGACAGAAGTTCGTTGGGCGCAGTCTTTGAGCAGGCAGGGCACGTCGGACAGGACCTGGAGTCACTCTGGGGTTGCCTTGGGGAGTCCTTACAGAGTGCAGGCAGAGATCAGCAGACAGCTGGCCAGAACAGCAGGTCAGAGCAGCAGTTGCTGGGAACAGTCAGGTCTGGCAGAGTGGCGATCCTGGCACACAGCATTCTTTGTTCCAGCACAATCTTGTGGGGTCCAGAAATGTACTCCTGAGTGGGTCAGGAGGCCCACTATTTATACAGGAAAGTGCCTTTGATGTGGGGGCTGATCAACAAAGAATTCTTGTGAAGTGCACAGGTCCCCCTTCAAGTCAGTGTTGGCTCCAGACAGCCAGTGGGAGGTAATCAGCCCTTTTGTGTGGACCCCAGCCATTACCCTTTAAGATGTAAGTGTGAGATCCTCCCCACCCCTTCCCCAGGAAGATCCATCAGTACGAAGATGAATGCAGATATGGCTGAGAATCCTGTGCTGTGGATGTATGAAGGGAATGCACAAGTGGAACTGTCACCCGAACCAGACTTGTATTGGAGAGAGGCTGCAGGCTTACAGGGCAGTGAGTGCAGGAAATGCCCATTTTCTAAAAGTGGCATTTCTAGAGTAGTTGTAATAAATCCAACCTTACCAGTAAAGAGGATTTATTATTACCATACCAGTGGTATTAAACACGACCCGACACACCTCTCAGATCAGAAATTACAACTTCAAGTTATTACAAGGCATTCCTAATGATGGCCTGGGAGGGGTAGGTCTCACAGTGATGAAAACACCACATGAGGGTTTTTTCATTACTAGGACATGGAAATTGGAAGTATATGTCCTTCCTTTTTATCTACATGGCTCCCTGCCCTATGGGCTCCCTCGGACCTGCTTGAGGGGTGACATATGTAAGAATAGGGGAGTGAAGGGCTTGACAAGAGGTTTTAAATGCCAAGTCGGGGTGGCAGTGGAACTGCACACACAGGCTCTGCAGTGGCAGGCCTGAGACATGTTTACAGGGCTACTTAGTGGGTAGGACAATCAGTGCTGCAGACCCACTAGTAGCATTCAATTTACAGGCCCTGTGCATATGATATACCAAGGGACTTACAGGTAAATTCAATATGCCAATTGTGGACACACCAATGTTACCATGTTTCTAGAGGAGAAGCACATGCACTATAGCATTGGTTAGCACTGGAAATAGTGTCCAGAGTCCTAAGGCCAACAAAAAGATACAGCAACAAAACAGGAGGGAAAGGCAAAATGTCTGGGTTAAGATCACCCTAAAGATGCCAAGTCTGACATCCTCAAATATTTGCGTGCTACTGATTCCATCAACTTGCCAGTTGAATTCTGGGACCATGCTGCACCGCCATCATTGTGGAAGAATTACTTTATCAGCCACCCTGTGCTGTGCCCGAACACTATCATCTGGGTGATTTGTGAACTAACAAGAATGTTGGCAGTCTGTGGAAATCTGTGGCAAATCTTGCAGACAACAGAGAAGTTCTGGGGATAACCAACTTGTGAACAATTTCACTCACACGGCAAGCCACACACTTTATTTTTCTAACAAAACTTCAATTTAAGAAACCTGGAAGTTCAACTCTAGAGGTGCTCAGACCACTCACTAAATACTGTTCAACTCATAAATGTGAAGCACACCATCTCCTCCACATCGTGATGAAAGTTGTATCAACCAATCCTGTTCAGTTCCTTCATGAAAAGCATCCAGGCTTTCTACAAACTTGGTGCTTTTTAATAAAAGGATACATAGTCAACTAACAGGACACAATGTTTTTCTATGCTGAGATGTCATGGGGTATGTGTGTGTTGGCATCCTAAACGGCAGACAATAGGGGGAGGAAAGAAGAAGCTCCAGAAAGTAAGGTTTGGAACTAAACAGGAAGACATAACTGATGGGGTGAAATAATAAAAGGGGTGTGGAATGTGACAAGAAGAGAAATGGGTTCTAGGTTTCATGATTGGATTTTAGGGCAGGCGAATCTGAACTTTGCTGATATTTCGTAAGGGGGTGTGGAAGGTGGGACAGTAGCCAGCATGTTGTGAAGCACTTGCAAGATTAATTGACATCTTCTAGGGATAGAGATGGTGATGGTGACGTTGAGGTAATTGGCAGGACAGAAGGATAGCGGTCATTGAAAAGACCAGTGAAGGAGTGGTCGTTAGTGTGGACCAACGTGAGATAAAAGAAGAGTTTGGTGAAAGTGAATAAACAGGTCTGTAGGGCAATTTGGGAAGGAAATAATTGAGTGGACATGATTTAGGAAAGGATAAAATAAATTTTACTGGATTGGTTGTAGTGAGTGAGAGCGTGGGCCTTCTGGGAGGTGGAAAGATAGGAGACAGGGTTTCTGAAATTACAGATTGCCTTCAGGTTGGCTGTACTGTAGCAGCTCACGAAGGGCTGATGAGCTGGGTGAAGGTGCAGCATGCCAAGTAGAAAAAGAGAGGCATCTCGTGTAAGGATGAGAGTCCTTGGGTCTGAGTGAAGGTAGGTCAACAGGGGGCTTCGGAAAGAGGGTGTGCAGAAAAAGGGGAGAGTTCTTGTGTGAAGTTTTGGCCCAGCTGAAAGGGTTGCAGTAGTATAATAGTCTCAAGTTGCAATTTGGCTAAGGTGCGCTGGATACAGGAGGCACATATGCGTCATTCTTTGCAGCGATGGAGATGCGGGATAGAGTTGGGGACAATGTCCCCAATAGGAAAGGCATAGAAGATGCAAAGAAAACACCACAGTTTATGAAACATTTGGAATATATCCTGAAGTGTCAAGGGTGCAAGTGAAGAAAACAAAACAAAAACCCAATATATACATCTAAGGACACTGCCCAAAGAAAGCAACAGTGTCACTCTAAGGAAGGCAGTGATTGTCAAAGTATACAAATATTAGAAACAGGTTATCAAAAGTAAGCAACAAAATCTAAAAGTATAAGGATCCATGGCGTCCACCAGAGGATAAATAGGCTACTATCCAAGAAAAGTGACAAAAACACAAGAACACAGAAGTTTTTGTATTTATGAAGTCTACTAAGAGAAGAGGAGAGTCCAACCTTAGGGATGCAACAAAACAAAGGAGCATCAAATTCTATGGAGTCCCACGTGGTGATGGTGCAGAAGAGTGTGAGATCCTCTAATGCTAATATGCATCATGGACCCTTGACTTAAGGCAGGTTATCTTATCATGCATGCCGCGTCCCTTTCATAGTACGGAACCAGGTAATAAATGGTGTTACACCCTTCCTATGTACTGGCTGACCACCTCCTTGCAATGACTTCTGCTTTTCGTCAAATCAGTGCATGCTGAATTGCAAAAGCATAGAACTAATGATATGTGTGTATCAGCAGATGTGGGTTTATGTGTCCCCCTAAAATGATAAGTTATTTTTACACACTTTTGATACTTTTGAAAAACCTACTGTTAGCCATACCAACTTTAATGGTATTCAATTTACTGATCCCAGAATGATGGAATGTAGTGCTAGCTTTGCCAGGATTCAATGCAGCATGTGTTAACTCACTGAGTCGTTTGGCTGGTTATAAAATCCAGTAAACTGGAGCCTGAGTCCTCCTATGATGATATATTCTGAGTGTTTTGTGGGACGTCTCTTATTTGGCACTAGTGTCATATTGAGTGAGCTGTTGGTGTGTGATATTGGTGTCTGAGAGTTCTGTTGTAGGGCAGTAATCAGTTGTTTGTACATGTGTATGTATGTAACAGAGTTATAAAATGCAACCCCAGATGCCGCGAAGCAATGGAGTGTTGTATATACGGGAAGGTACAATAATTCTGAGATATGTGGGTGATGTGGTCAGGGTGGACAAACAGGGTGGGTAAGGAACGGGACAGAATAGTACAAAGGAGGGCTGGCCGTATCAACACAAGACCATGTGGGTTGGTGTAAAGCGAGGGGCAAAGGGAAAAGGGGAATTTGCTGGGGTAGGGAAGGGGTTTGACTTACTTTACAGTGTAACAAAATGTTGTTTACCTCTTTAGCTCATTCCTTAGCTAGAGGAGGGATGTGACTTATCGGACCTGAATGTGGAAGGTGTCCATAGTCTTGTGCTCAAAACGGAGAAGGCTCGAGGTCTCCTTTTCTCACCTCCTAGATGCCATCCTTTTGCATCTCTTAGTCTGGTGACCCTTTGCCTGGTGATTACAGATAGTTTAGTCCTGTTGTTTTTGCTGCATGGATGTATACATGGATGTGTGTGGTGTGGCTTGGTGGCAAGTACTATTGGGAGCAATATTACAGCCCACCGTTGGGAATTTTGGTGCTTTGTTGGCTGCACCACATCACAGTGCAGTAACAATCCATTAACCAGCCACCTTTCCTATCACTCGTTGACTGCATGCTTGCCTTTCACCCTGTACAGTGCTCCTCTGCTTTTCAGTCTGTTTGGTTCGCACTATGCAAATATCACATATATGTATACATTTGAATACTATGGTGGTCATCACGAACCTGGTGGTGTGGCCCGCCATGCCGGCGGTGGCGGATAAAACCGCCAGCTGGCATGGCGGGCCACACTGCCACATAAAGAACCCCATGAGTGCCGCCATCTGCAGCCCTCACTCACCGCCAGGCAGCCTCCGTCAGGCAGCCTGGTGGCGGTCGGAAACATTATCCGACAGGGCAGCATGGGCAGTGCAGGGGCCCCGGTGCAGTGCCCCATCGTGCAGGTCACTGCCTGATTTTTGGGCAGTGATCTGCACGACGGGTGCAGCTGCACCCGCCGCACAAAGGCATTGAAGTCAATGTCCCGGCCAGGCATGTTTCTGCCCGCCAGCCCACAGGAATGTACATTATACGGCCGGCAGGGATCTGGGGACGCCAGTGGTCAGTGTTTTGACCGCCAGTATGAACACGGTGGTTGCGACCGGCGTGTTCATAATGAGGGCCAATGTCTAAAGTGCAGTGTTGGATGTGTGTGATTTCATGGTGGTGAGCATTAGGATTTATCTACATAGCTCAAGCCAAATACGGAAACGCAAGGCAGCAATATGCATGTTTTTCCCTAAAAGCACATAATCACACTATACAGTAACATTCGAATCCCCTATTGGTAGCATTTAATTCTGTTTATTTAGGACGGACAAAGTCTGTTTGTTTTCATTTATTTATTTTGCTTATTTACTTTCACTGAGTCATTATAATTGTTTTATTTCATTATCAATTCGCTAAGAGCGGATCCTTATATACCATTATATATCTTCTTTTGATTTTCTAACTAAATGACCCTCGTTTTCATAAAAAATAATGGTACAAAAATGTAAAGCAAATTGTATTTTGAAGCTGCCATAGGGGTTACGTGATAACTGTTATCTTGTGTATGTTTTGTTTAGTATATTTGTAAAGACACCATGACTGAAAGCAGTAAACCAATAATAAAAATGATGAGCAGAAAGCTACCTGCATTAATCGATGTACTTAATTAAATACATGTTATATAGAGTAAAGAAAAAAAACAATCATCTTTCATGGACTCAGAATAGAAAGCTGTTTAAAAAATAGATGTAGTGCAGTTCAAGAGACTGGCACAGGGCAAAGATCGCCGACTACGTAAAGTGCACACTACATAAATAAGAGAGTTTCACTGAAAGGAAATTGGGGGGCTTGGTGGAGGCGGAAGAATGAAACATGAGAGCATCGGGATGAAAGCAGGCGGCTTCTAAGGAAGGCTGGTTCATTCTCACCCTTCCATCCCTTTCACACGACACCCGCTCACCCAGACACTTTGATCACGAGTTGCAAGGGTTCTCTTTACCAAGCCCTTACACAGTACAACCAAGCTGAGCACGCGCATCGGTTTGCATATGAAAGCACCATTCTGCCCGATGAATCGCTGGAACTGTTAAGCAATATTATTGATGCAAATACTGTCACCTGAATACAGAGCTACTGAGAAATAGGGTTCTATCGGTTTGGTGATACATGTTTTATGCACAATTAATTAAAAGACTAGAGAGCTGGTTACAGCAAAATAAAATGAACACAAAACTGATCTTGTTGGCAGGAGTATTCTGCAAGCTGTGAAACGGCCATACATCATTCCAATTCCTTCAAAATAAGTTAATGACAAACCAGGGCTCAAGAAGATACCATTTATTTGACTATGAGAACAAGTTAAAGACCTTTTTTCGTTTAGTCGCTGGGCATAACATTTAGAACCCTGGACAGCCCTGGACAGAAACACACTAATGAACCAGGAACTTGGCAACGTTAAAATCAAAATCCACATCAGTAGCTCAGTCCCTTATCAAGAAAGGCATCCATTCAAAAGAAGACAACTCAGGCTCAACTGTGTCCATGAGTATGCCCAAGGAATATCCTTAAATTCTTCCAGCAAATAGATCGTTGATTGGTCAGTGCCCTTGAATTGTCACTTTTTCAGTGCAGAGAATAAAACAGGGTGTCACAAAACCGTCTGGTGTAAGGCACCGGGTAGAACTGAGTAGGGGACTGTGAAGTAAGGTTCACATGACGTTGAGGTCAGCGGTCAAAGTGTATTAAACAAAATATGGGAACTGTGGTGCTGCATGCAGTGGTGGGGGGAGATGGGCTCAGTGAGCGTGGGATCAAAGGCATGGCTAAAAAAACAAAATATTCACCAAGTGTTATTGGTCTTTCACCGTCAGGTAGTTACATAAAAAATAACGCACAGCTTAAATGAAAATTACATTTAAAAAGTTGTTGCTCAGTGGGAAATGCACCATAGTACATTATGAAACCTCTATTAGTTAATGCACTGCATAATTCTGTGTTATCAGACAGCCACAGAACTATATCTTGGTTGGTGCAGTGTGTATTTGTAGTGCTCCGAAGTCACAGCCTGTGACGGAAAGCGCTGTGAACATGTAAGTCATTATTTTAAACTTGCATTACACACAATATAAGATAGACTGTTACAAAATGCTCAACAAGGTTTAAGATAAAATAGTGCTTCCAAAATATAGATTTTAGTAATACCCAGACTATATGTAATGCAATCATTTTACATAACTGTACCTTCAACACCTCGTCTGGGGTAATAAGCGCTATATAAATACAATTACAATTAAAAGCACACATTTCACAGCTCAGTTGTTATCTCTTTGCACTACCACTCAAAAAAAAAAAATATGTCATCTCAAAGCTTTGAGTGTTTCGATCAATTAAAGCCCCTCCCAAGCATCTTTTACATTTTTAGATTACCCTTCATATTTGCAGATTAACTCGTAGCACACATTTGCATTTCTTTAAGGCAAGCAGGCACCCTACCAGGAAGGCTGGTTTAGCTGTCTGCCTGGCTTCGGTTTTACTGCACAGGAGATTCACTGAATGACACTTTAGCTGAAGCATTTAAACTATTAGAATTAACCGCACCGGTATAGTTGCCTTTTTCACAAAAAGTAGGTGAACGTTTTTTCATAAATCAAAAACGTATGGGCATGTCATGCCCCTCCGATCCTGCCAACTTCCACCTCTGGTTGATGGATGGATCATCGTATCCTCAAGCATAAACAAGGCTCCCACAAAATCAGTAACTGAGCAAAACTTAGTAGTAATTAATATTGATGTATGCCAGCCAGTCTTGTGAAGAGAACTTCATCCAGGGAGTGAACCATTGCAAACAAATTACCTTATCACTGATGAGGTCAGTCTATTAAAATGCTAAATGATTCAAAGCAGACAAATGACATTGCACAAACCATTTGCACAACAAGCATTGACAAAGTCAATAAAACCCGCTTTTATAATGCGAATGTCGATCTGTTAGCTTTGTCAATATTTGTCTATGAAGTATTGATTAGAAAAAGTTTTATTAAAAAAATCAAAATACTTTGAGAAAAAGTAAACATATGTCTTATTATATTGTTAGAAATGGGGTCTCTGGTTGCCAGTCCGTTTGCACTCTGTCCAAGCAGGGACCTTCAATCTAGTCAGGGTAAGGGAGTTACACTCCTAAGGAACCCCTGCTCACACCCCTTGGTAGCTGGGCACAAGCAGTAAGGCTTATCTCAAAGGCAATATGTAAAGTATTTGTACCAATAGACACAGCAGCACAGTGAAAACACTACAAAATGGACACAACACCAGTTTAGAAAAATAGGCAATATTTATCTAAATCAAACAAGACCAAAACTACAAAACTCCAACATACACAAGTCGGGATATGAATTTTCAAAGTAAAAAGAGTCTTACTCCATAGAAAACAATGGAACCATTGATTTTACACAAAGTACCTGGTTTGCGTCACAAATAAAGCCGCACGGGTGAGCGTGCGTTGAAAAAGTCAGCATTCCGTAGATTCCTTACTTGCAAGTGAGGCCGTGTGTTGTTTCTTCTTTGGTCATATAGGTGATGCATCCTTTTTCTCCCCCGCAAGAGAACACTGCGTTGATTTCTGGATAGGGCAGCTCAGATCCATGCAGGTTCACGATCACTTTGATGCCCAGTGATGATGCGTGAAAATCCAGTCACACAGTGATGGAAACTGCGCTGCGTGGGGTTATGTCGTTTCTCCAGCTGTGATGCAGGTGATGCATTGAAATCAGCTGCAAGGTGGGTAACATGTCATTTTTCAGCTCCGTTGCAGGTGGTGCGTCAAACATTTTCCCCACACGGCTCCCTGTGCGTGAATTTCCATTTTTGTTCTACCAACTTCACCTTTCAAGTGCCCAGGGACTTGGCAGGGCAGGAGTCTCAGCAGAGAGTCCTGGTGCTGACAGAGGAAGTCTTTGATGGCCCTGATACTTCAAAACAGGAGGCAAGCTCAGTCCAAGCTCAGTCCAAGCCCTTTGAGATTCTTCTCAAGCAGGAATATACCACAAGGTCCAGTTTTGTCCCCTTTCACAGGCAGAAGCCGCAACTGCAGGATAGCCCAACAAAGCACAGCCACAGGCAGCATTTCTCCTCAGCTCTTCGGCTCTTCTACTTGGCAGAGGTTCCTCTTGGGTGCAGAAGCAAATCTTAAAGTAATCTAAAGTCTGGGGTTTTGGGTCCACTACTTATACCCCTTTCTGCCTTTGAAGTAGGCAAACCTCAAAGGAAAGTCTCTGTTGTTCACAGGATCTTGCCCAGGCCTGGCCCCAGACAGGTACAGCCCAGTAAGGTGTAAGTGACCAATCCTCCCTCCTCTCTAGCCCAGATGGCCCATCAGGATATGCAGCCTACACCCCAGCTCCCTTTGTGTCACTGTCTAGTGGAGATTCACAAACAGCCCAACTGTCAGTCTGACCCAAACAGGGAATACACAAGCAGGCAGAGTCACAGAATGGTTTAAGCAAGAAAATGCCCACTTTCTAAAAGGGGGATTTTCAAACAGACAATTTAAAAACAACTTTACCAAAACATGTATGTTTAAATTGTGAGTTCAGGGACCCCAAACTCCAAATCTTGATCTGCTCTCAAAGGGAAACTCCACTTAAAAGAAATTTAAGGGCAGCCCCCATGTAACCCATGAGAGAGCTAGGCCTTGCAACAGTGAAAAACAAATTTGGCACTATTTCACTGTTAGGACATATAAAACACATCAGTACATGTCCTACCTTTAACAAACACTGCACCTGTCATGACCACACAAACTTGCCAAGTCAAATCAAAGAAGTGCATGAGAAAAGCAAAGAGATATCCTCAGTGGAGACAGCGCTTATTTCAAAGGAAGAATCAAGAAGAGAAGATCCAAGATGGCCGCTGTGAGTCCTGAAGGTTAGTTACAGTTCTAGTCTTGCAATCGGTTGGTTGCTAGGTTACGAGCTCTCCAGCTGGAAGCCTTGCACTTCAACTGAGGTCTGACAGGAATCAGCTGTGTGGAGAGAGAGCGCGCTTCAGAACAGAAACTCCTGTGAGGTAAAATTACATTTGAAGATTATATTACAGAAAACTGATAAATATTGTCAAGGTTTATTCGAAGAGTTTGATAGTAGACCGTTCCCGCGGAAGTCGGCAAGGCTACAGAGTTAATGTATGAATTAACCTTATGTTTACAAGGTTCTTGTTTAAGATATTAAAGTCAAAGAAAAAACGAACTTTAAAAGAGCAAGTATCTACAAATGTCAAGGTTATAAACAAAGGCCAAGTTTAAAGGAGAAACGAACTGTTATCAAATAAGCATTTACAAATTCAATGGTAATAAACCAAAATAGAGTTTAAAAGAGAAACAAACTTAAATAAACAAGCATATACAACTACAAGTTATCGACAGATGTCGAAGTAAGGAAGGAGAAACTAACTGTAATAAACAAGCATTTACAAATACAAGTTATCAACAAATGTCGAAGTAACAAAGGAGAAACTAACTTTAATAAACAAGCATTTACAAATACAAGTATTGACAGAAGTCACAATAAGACAAGAGAAATTAAATAACATCAGCTGATTTGAAGAACGCATTATCACCAACTATATATATATATATAGATAGCAACATAAAACCAATCTCTAACAAAGGTTGAGAAGTTCTTCCAGAATCAGTAATAAGCATTTTTTTTAAGAAGAGCTATCATTTATAGAGAGAAGCAAGGCTACAGAGAACTCAGGGTGAGTGAAGAAATAATAGAATTAAAGATAATTAAGTGTTGAGAGTAGAAAGTGAAAAACTGATGCTGTATGTCCCTAGTAATTGCGACTGTGACTCTTGCAGGTGCTGTATCCAATCTTAGATGTGAAGAGGCAGACTGAGTACTGGCGTTCATCATCTCTGTGGCAGTCTCTCTACCATCCCATTCCCCCCTCCGGGGTACTCAGCACGAAGGATTAATATTCGTTGTGAGTAGCTCGGGTCGGGACTGAGGAGTTATCTTCTGCTACTGAGGAAATCGAATTGAAGTATCCTGACAGATTGAAGTGCCATCACCCTAATTTTAGGGAAAAAAAACAGATTTCCTCCTGAGCAGAATGGCAGAAGGAATTGATATAAAAGCATTAGCCACCGTTTTGGAAGGGTTACAGAAACAATTAAATAACACCATAGAAGAAACAGTCCAAATAAAACAGAGAATAAATGAGTTAGGGAACACCGTTAAATCAAATGAATCTGTGTTTTCACAAATCCCTAGCCCTTCACAGTCTGCAGGTATATCCACTCAAGTAATTCATGCGGTTTCCCCTATTATTCCTTTGGCTCAACCCGAGCGCTTCGGTGGGGATCCAAATAAGGCGCAGATTTTTCTGACCCAATGCTCATTGCATTTTTTATGTAGACCAGTCATTTTTTCCGAAGACCAGTCCAAAGTGGCATTTATATTGTCTTATCTGACAGGAGATGCGGCCGCATGGTCCATGCCAATAATTTCCAGAAATGATCCTGTTTTATATCATTTCCAAAATTTCAAGGAAGAGTTCTTAAGAATATTTGATCGGCGAACTGCAGCTCAAGCCACTGACAATGAACTACTGGAAATCAGGCAAGGTAATAAAGATCTAGTAGCCTATCTGGCTCATTTCAATAAACTCATTGTAGAGACTGCCTGGCCGGAGTCTAAAAGAGCTGCCATATTTTATCGTGGACTGAGAGATGAATTGAAAGATGCCTTAGCACAAGTTCCAAATAGACCCACCGAAATTTCGGAGTTAATTGATCTTGTGTTACAGATTGACCACCGGTTAACTGAACGAAGAGCAGAAAAGAGAAGCGAGTATCGACCATTTCCCCTGAGAATTGATCGTGTAAGAAATTATCATACGAGAGCCGGAGAAGGGATAACGATAGAAGAACCAATGCAAATTGGTTCCATCCGAGGTCCTTTATCTAAGGAAGAAAAAGAGAAAAGAAGAGTGAATCAACTATGTTTATATTGCGGTGCATCTGGGCATTTTGTTAAAAACTGTCCCAAGAAACCCAAAGCTCTTCAGTCGGGAAAAGGCCAGCTTCATCAGTAGAGGGAGTTGCCCTCATGAAAGCAGAACCCAAGACAACTCCTTTAGATCAACGAGTGGCGAATACCTTACAAACCGCAGCGCCACATTTGGTACAAACAGTATCAGTTAAGACCCTTGAGAAGGAAATTCAAGGGATCTCAGTTATGATAGACTCTGGAGCTACGGGCAACTTCTGTGATATCAAATACGCTTGTAAAATGGGTATTCGATTTATCAAGAAATCTACTTTGGAAGTAGTAAGAGCTGTGGATGGAACCAATCTTTCTTCAGGACCCATTTCCCATGAGACCGAACCAATTCAGATGCAAGGTTTTGGTGGACATCAGGAGCAGATAATCTTTAATTTGATAGATGCTCCACAATTTCAACTCATTTTGGGTCTGCCCTGGCTTACAGAACATAATCCACAAATTGATTGGAGCAAAAGAACGATCAAGATGAATTCCTCTTACTGCAAAGAGAATTGCTTTCATGATGGAGTGGAAGTGTCCACCAAGTCCCAAGCGGCCTGTTTATCATCACACTCTTCAATGATCTGTGCATTAAAGACAGCAGAAATCCCAAAAGAATATGAGGATTTAGTCGCCGTTTTTGATGAAAAGGAGGCTGAGAAATTGCCACCACATCGACCCTACGACTGCAAAATTGAACTGGAGCCAGGTGCGATATTGCCATGTAGCAGAATATACGCATTGACCGAAGCAGAGAATCAACATTTAAAGGAGTATTTGGATCAATATCTTGCTAATGGTTTTATTCATCCTTCTGAATCTCCAGTGTCATCCCCACTATTTTTCATACCAAAGAAGGATGGGAGTCTTCGAACTTGCATTGATTATCGAGCCCTCAATCGGGTTACCATCAAGAATCGATACCCACTGCCTTTAGTGTCAGTTTTATTAGATCAAGTAAAGAATGCTAGAATCTACACCAAATTGGACCTGCGAGGAGCATATCATTTGATTCAAGTGGCTTCAGGGGATGAATGGAAAATCGCTTTTCAGACTCGATACGGATTATTTGAATATCAAGTGATGCCTTATGGGTTATGCAATGCTCCCGCTGCCTTCCAGCATTTCGTTAATGATATATTACGAGAATTCCTCGACCGGATTGCCGTGGTTTATATAGATGACATTTTAATCTTTTCCAACAATCTACAGGAGCACATTTCCCATGTTCGATCCATCCTCACAAGGTTGCAAGAAAACCATCTCTATGTAAAATTGGAGAAGTGTGCATTTCATGTGGAACGAGTTGAGTTCTTAGGATTCATTTTGTCACCAGAAGGAGTTAGTATGGATCCTGCCAAGATAAAGACAGTGCAACATTGACCTTCTCCTTGCAATGTCAAAGAGATCCAGAGTTTCTTGGGGTTCGCTAATTTTTATCGAAGATTCACATCCAATTTTTCTCAAACAGTTACACCCATTACTCGATTGTTGAAGAAAGGAGTGAAGTTTGAGTGGACAAAAGAAGCTGAAAATGCTTTTAATTTTTTGAAGAATTCCTTCGTCTCAGCTCCAATCTTGCTCCACCCCAATCCAGATGAGCCATATTATGTGGAGGCAGATGCTTCAGATGTTGCCATAGGAGGTATCCTTTCCCAGCGTCATAAAGATACAGGTCAATTACATCCAGTGGCTTATTTCTCTCGAAAATTAACACCACCAGAGATAAATTATTCAATTGCGGATAAGGAGCTATTGGCAGTCAAAGAAACTTTTCGTGAGTGGAGGCATTACATTTTGGGAGCTAAGCATAAAGTGACCGTTTACACGGACCACCGAAATTTACAGTTTTTAAAATCAGCTCGAACTCTAACAGCTAGACAACTGCGTTGGTCCCTATATTTTGCAGACTTTGTTTTTGTTATCACTTTCAGACCAGGAAAAGTAAATGGGAAGGCAGATGCTCTATCTCGAATTGATACCGGTGCAGTTAAAGAGCCTCCAGAAAAAGAATTGATTATTCCTCAAGAGAAGTTCATATCTGCCATATTGTATGAAAATTTAACTAAAGAAATTCAAGAAAACTTAACATTCGAAGGAATGCTGAAGTGGTCCAAAGAAGGCCAAGGAAGAGAAATCAAAAAAGGTTTGCCATACTTTAAAGGTGCACTGTATGTTCCGACTGTGGAGCTGCAAGAAAAAATTCTTTAGGCTTATCATGACGATCAATTGGCTGGACACAAAGGAATTCAAAAGACTCAAAATCTAATACAACGAGAATTTTGGTGGCCAAAAATGAAAACTCAGATAAGACAATATGGGCCTCATTCTGACTTTGGCGGGCGGCGGAGGCCGCCCGCCAAAGTACCGCCGTCAGAATACCGCTGTGCGGTCAAAAGACCGCCGCGGTAATTCTGAGTTTCCCGCTGGGCTGGCGGGCGACCGCCAGAAGGCCGCCCGCCAGCCCAGCGGGAAACCCCCTTCCACGAGGATGCCGGCTCCGAATGGAGCCGGCGGAGTGGAAAGGGTGAGACGGGTGCAGTTGCACCCGTCGCGATTTTCAGTGTCTGCTATGCAGACACTGAAAATCTTGGTGGGGCCCCCAGGGGCCCCACAACACCCGTTACCGCCAACCAGGTTCTGGCGGTCAAAACCGCCAGAACCAGGCTGGCGGTAAGGGGGTCGGAATCCCCATGGTGGCGCTGCCTGCAGCGCCGCCATGGAGGATTCCTCAGGCCAGGGGAAAACCGTCGGGAAAGCGCCGGTTTCCCTTTTCTGACCGCGGCTTTACCGCCGCGGTCAGAATAGGCCTGGATGCACCGCCAGCCTGTTGGCGGTGCATCCGCGGTCCCCGGCCCTGGCGGTCCATGACCGCCAGGGTCGTAATGACCCCCTATGTGTCAACTTGTGACAAATGTCAAAGAGGGAAATCAAATAGAACAGCTTCACAAGGTCTGTTAAGACCTTTGCCCACTGCACCCCATGCCTGGCATACTGTTACTATGGATCTTATAGTGGACCTCCCTAGTAGCCAAGGTTTTAACACTATCCTAGTTTTTGTAGACACTTTCACTAAAATGGCGCATTTCATTCCTTTGAAAGAAATCCCTCGAGCCCCACAGGTTGCACAGTTGTTTACACAACACATAGTACGCGCCCATGGTATCCCAAAAATTCTAGTTTCAGACAGGGGGTCCCAATTTGTTTCTCGCTTTTGGAAGGCCTTTAGTAAAAGATTAGGAATTGATTCTCGTTACTCTACCAGTTACCATCCTGAAACCGATGGGCAAACAGAGAGAGTGAATCAAGAGTTAGAACAGTATTTAAGACTCAATTTATTCGAGAAAGAGAAGGAATGGCCCGAGTTGATGTGGGCAGCTGAATTTGCTTACAATAATGCTGTTCATTCCACCACTGGGTTCACCCCCTTTTATCTGAACCATGGTAGACATCCTAATGTAATGTTGGGTAAAGAAGATGATTCAGTGCCTGCAGTAGAAGAGATGGTGAGGGATTTGCAGACCACGTTAGTTAGGGCTAGAAAAAACATCATTCAAGCAAAAGACTCATATAAGACTCAGGCTGATAGAATAAGAAGAGAGAGCCCCATTTATTAGAAAGGAGACAAAGTTTGGTTATCCACTCGTCATTTACGTCTCAAAGGAAATCGCAAATTTCAGCCACGATTTATAGGCCCATTCAAAGTTGACAAGATGATCAATCCAGTGGCAGTTAAATTGCAGTTGCCAGCTCATCTAAAGATACATCCTGTTTTCCATGTCTCCTTGTTAAAGAACAGTCCTCCAAATTTACGTCAAAACTCCCCTCCAATTCCTATCCAGATTAGCTCTGCAGAAGAGTATGAGGTCAATCAATTCTTAGATTCCAAAATCCGTAATGGGCAGCTTTATTATCTAATTGATTGGAAAGGTTATGGTCCAGAGGAACGATCCTGGGAGCCGCACAAGTATGTACATGCTTCAAGATTAGTGAGAAACTTTCATAGAACCTACCCAAGCAATCCTAAATTGGAGAACTGTTCCTTGAGGGGGAGTACTGTCATGACCACACAAACTTGCCAAGTCAAATCAAAGAAGTGCATGAGAAAAGCAAAGAGATATCCTCAGTGGAGACAGCAAAGCCCAAACTGGAAGAAGGTTTGCAGAGTAATCTTGCGCTTATTTCAAAGGAAGAATCAAGAAGAGAAGATCCAAGATGGCCGCTGTGAGTCCTGAAGGTTAGTTACAGTTCTAGTCTTGCAATCGGTTGGTTGCTAGGTTACGAGCTCTCCAGCTGGAAGCCTTGCACTTCAATTGAGGTCTGACAGGAATCAGCTGTGTGGAGAGAGAGCGTGCTTCAGAACAGAAACTCCTGTGAGGTAAAATTACATTTGAAGATTATATTACAGAAAACTGATAAATATTGTCAAGGTTTATTCGAAGAGTTTGATAGTAGACCGTTCCCGTGGAAGTCGGCAAGACTACAGAGTTAATGTATGAATTAACCTTATGTTTACAAGGTTCTTGTTTAAGATATTAAAGTCAAAGAAAAAATGAACTTTAAAAGAGCAAGTATCTACAAATGTCAAGGTTATAAACAAAGGCCAAGTTTAAAGGAGAAACGAATTGTTAACAAATAAGCATTTACAAATTCAATGGTAATAAACCAAAATAGAGTTTAAAAGAGAAACGAACTTAAATAAACAAGCATTTACAACTACAAGTTATCGACAGATGTCGAAGTAAGGAAGGAGAAACTAACTGTAATAAACAAGCATTTACAAATACAAGTTATCAACAAATGTCGAAGTAACAAAGGAGAAACGAACTTTAATAAACAAGCATTTACAAATACAAGTATTGACAGAAGTCACAATAAGTCAAGAGAAATTAAATAACATCAGCTGATTTGAAGAACGCATTATCACCAACTATATATATATATATATATATATATATAGCAACATAAAACCAATCTCTAACAAAGGTTGAGAAGTTCTTCCAGAATCAGTAATAAGCATTTTTTTTAAGAAGAGCTATCATTTATAGAGAGAAGCAAGGCTACAGAGAACTCAGGGTGAGTGAAGAAATAATAGAATTAAAGAGAATTAAGTGTTGAGAGTAGAAAGTGAAAAACTGATGTTGTATGTCCCTAGTAATTGCGACTGTGACTCTTGCAGGTGCTGTATCCAATCTTAGATGTGAAGAGGCAGACTGAGTACTGGCGTTCATCATCTCTGTGGCAGTCTCTCTACCATCCCATTCCCCTTTCCCCCTCCGGGGTACTCAGCACGAAGAATTAATATTCGTTGTGAGTAGCTCGGGTCGGGACTGAGGAGTTATCTTCTGCTTCTGAGGAAATCGAATTGAAGTATCCTGACAGCACCCTCCCATGGGGGCTACCTAGGGCCTACCTTAGGGGTGCCTTATAAGTATAAAAAGGGAAGGTGGGTACACTTGCCAGGTCGAATCAGCAGTGCAAAACTGCACACACAGACACTGTAGTGGCAGGTCGGAGACATGTTTACAGGGCTATTCATGTGGGTGGCACAATCAGTGCTGCAGGCCCACTAGTAGCATTTGATTGAAAGGCCCTGGGCACGTCTAGTGCACTTTACTAGGGACTTACCAGTAAATCAGATATGCAAATCATGGATAAACCAATCACCAATACAATTTACACAGAGCTTTTGCACTTTAGCACTGATTAGCAGTGGTAAAGTGCCCAGAGTCCTAAAGCCAACAAACCTGGTCAGAAAAAATAGGAGGAAGGAGGTGAAAGGTTTGGGGATGACCCTGCAAAAAAGCTCAGGTCCAACTAATATCTGTCATATGTTGGTATTTCCACACTGTAAATTGAATTCAGTGCATTTAATTGTGATAAAATGTGTTGGAGCTGGCTCTTTCTGCAGGATCATCTCCACACTTTTTGCCTTCCTCCTCACCCTTTTGCTGAATTTGTTTTTGTTGGTTTTGGACTCTGGGCATTTAACTAATGCTAATCAGTGCTAAGATGCATTTGCTCTCTGCTTAAACACATGGTAACATTGGCATATTCACAATTGGCATATTTAATTTACTTTTAAGTCCCTAGTAAAGTGTACCACATGTGCCCAGGGCCTTGAAATTAAATGCTACTGCTGGGCCTGCAGCACTGATTCTGCCAGCCACTTCAGTAGCCCTTTCAACATGACTCAGGCCTGCCACTGCAGAGCCTGTGTGTTCCGGCTTACACTTCCATATCAACCCGGCAAGTTAACCCTCTTGTCAGGCCCCAAACGCCATTTTTAATACACCTCTAAGGTAGGCCCTGAATAGCCTCAAAGGCAGGGTGTAGTGTATTTAAAAAGTTATACATGTAGTTTTACGTTTTACATGTCCAGGTAGTGAAAAACTCTTAAATTTGTTTTTCACTACTGCAAGGCCCATCTCTTCCATAGTTTAACACTGGGATTGCCTTATTGCATTTTATGAGTATAATTTCTAATTGGGATAAGATGGGACTCCCAAGTCTGGGGTCTGTGGGATCACAATTTAAAATCACAACTTATGCTGAAGTCAGATTTTTAAATTGTAATTCTGAAAATGCCACTTTTAGAAAGTTGGCATTTTCTTACTTTGAATCATTTAGTGCCTTCTGCCTGTCTCTGAATACATGTTTGGGTGTGTGACAGCTGGGCTCTTGTGTATTCCCTCCAGACAGCCACACACAAAGGGAGCTTAGGTGTGAGTGATGGACCATCAACTTCCCGATGGGCCATATTGGGCAGGATGGGAGGGAGGAGCTGATACTTACACCTAATTGGGCTGTGTCCTGATCCCTCACAAAGGACTGCATAACCCCCAGTAGTGTGTCTGAAGCCAGGGTAGGGACAATGGCACTGAAAAGGCCTTTCTTTGAAGCATTCCACACTTCAATGGCATCAATGGGTTTGAGAACTGGACTTCTGACCCCACCAAATCAGTACATTTCTGGACCTGAGGATATTCTGCCAGGAAGAAGGGCTGCTGTGCTGCTGAAGGGTTTGTCACTCTGTTGGACTCTGCTGGATATTGCTGGGCTCCTGCTCTGCTGTGCCTGCCCTGCTGTCCTTCTTGCCTGGGAGTGAGAAGGACTGGACCTGCATCTCTACATCCCCAGAGCCAAAGTGCCTCCAATGGCTTGCTGGCTTGCCTCCTGTTCTGAAATCTCTGGGACATCAAAGACTTCACTTAACCCTGCAACAGCCTCTGTACTCAGCCAACTGTGAGTTATGCCCTGCCAAGTGGTGCCAATCCAATCCTTGGCCCTTGGAAGTGGGTTCTTCAGCTGTTTCTGCCAAAATCCACACATTGCTGTGATTGCAACAGTCGGAACCAATACATCTCCTTTGACCCTGATGCATCACTGCTTCAGGAGACATCGCATTGCCGACTGCACGGCTCAACGACGGTGCATCACATACATCTAAGGGGTTCAGGAGCTATACATCTTTGATTGTGCCATTAAGAACCAATGCATCCGACCAATGATGACGCATCAACTCGGCTGCTCCTCTTATTGCTCCTCACATCCTCCCTCTATGCCAACACAACCCTGAATCAAGGTACTGATTTCAGAGGCCAAGGTTGGTCCCTGTATCTGACCTGCGCGCCATCACAATCAGCTTGACTTTTCAGATTTGACCGGTTGTAGCATGAGCAGATAGCCCTGGTTGCCACCATATGCTTCTAAGCACTATATCTGCAGATAATCTTTAGAATTTCACATCTCAACTTCTACCTATTGGATTTTTGTTGTTTTGGTCTTGTTTTGTTCATTAAATTAAGATCTATGTTTCTAATTTGGTGTGGATTATTTTTGTGTGGTCTTTTCACTGTTTTACTGTTTTAAGAGTTGCACAAATACTTTACAAATTCCCTCCTAAGTTAAGCCTGCATGCTCTGTGCCAAGCTACCAGAGGGTGAGCACCGGTTAATTTATGGCATGTAACTGACTTACTCTGAATAGGACTGTGGTCCCTACTTGGACAGTGTGCATACTTCTGCCAACTAGTGACCCAAATTCATTCAGAACACACTGGCCATAATTTTATTTAAAGGAGCATCAGGATATAAAGAGAAATGCTTGCCAAAGGCTAATTAACCTTCCTAGGGATCCAGTCATGTGGTCCTCTGCAGTTGCCCATAGAGATTTATGGTCCCACGGAGAAGTGTCATGTGAAGTGCACATTCTGATATGACTGCCAGCTGACTGAGAGTAGATAATGGCCCTTCTCTCAGCACCATAAAATCGCTTGTGTGCCAAATAGTCTTCTTTCATGCAGTATGTGTAATTCAGGAGATAAAATGAAAACAGCCCTTAAGTTTTGCTGTTCAGCCAAACCTCCACCACAATATATGTGGTAATACAGACAGGTGGAAAGGGATGGAGCAACACATTGCAGAGGGGATAGGAAATTGTGATGAGGAAAGCACACAAGAGAGAGAGTTAGAGAATACATGCACTCTAAAAGATTGTTGAATGAAAAATAAAAAATAGTTACCTAAATGTGAGCAGTGGAAGAACACACGCCAGTCAATCAAAAGGATTGTAAAGAGGCTATTCCCCAGGAGATGGACAAACACTAAAATAGTAAGGCAAACCATTGAATAAGAAGAAAGCAAATGAGAGTGACAATAAATCCAACCAGCAATGAGCGTGTTGTAAGCCCACTGTAAGTTCTTAATAGGTCTTTCTCAACCAGAGAGCATCCACTGGCTGGTATGTGAGACCTAAAACTGAAGGAGAAAAATAAATCTGGATAAGAAAGAGATTTTGGCTATTAGTTCTCCAAATCTCATGTTCTTACTAGCTGGTCTGCCATGTCAAATTAGGATTATGCCACTGAAAGAGCTAAATTCTCCAAAAAAAGATTCAGGGAGGGGCCTTGATGATACAACACTTGTTGGACAAAGTGGTATACCATGGCTTTTTGATGACTATAATAAAGGAAGACTGCCAGTTGTCTAAAGCTATCTCTTTTGATCGTTCTTTATAGGACCTCTTGTTGGTGTCTGATTGATAAGACCTTGTTTTGTTCATGAAGCCCATTTAATGGATCATAGAATCATTTCTAAAACTATTGAGCAGCAAAGTACTAGACAAGCTGAAACACAAAGTCCTATGCTTCCAAGGGAGACACAGTAAAAAAATAGCATGGCTCTAAGAAGGGCAGGCTTGGGTCCAACTCACAAAGGCAGTTACAAGTAGGTGTAGCAGTACTTTTATGATATTACCACAGTAATGCTAAATTCAATTCACAAACGTACGGTTATAGATCTACCCTTGTCTTTCTCCCATTTGTATTGTTTGCCGTTCTCCACGGAGAGTACATAGAACTCAATCATGGTCTCCTACAGTTTAGGTGTAAATGTGGAAGTGGCAATGGGGCACAGCTATAAAATTGGGCATATCTACTACAAAGTGGTAGGAGTAATGTGAGAAATAAGGCGAGAGAGAGTGAGGAACATTTAAATACAAAAACACATCAAAATAGGGTAAATCAATTGTAATTCACCAAAGTTACACCAATGTCTCCTCCTTTAGCACTACAGAACATACTGGTTCATATCTACTTCAACCAAGCCTTGAAGAAAGTCACACACTATACATGCCGCTCACATATACTGCAAGAGAATCAAACTTAATGCAGGTAGAAAATAACACTACAGATACAAAGTACAAGAAATGAAAGAAAAATGTGTGGTCATATATCCTTAAACCTTAAATAAGCCGGTATACATCACATTGTACAAATATAAAATTAAATGATATGAAAATCCTATTACAAAAATAATCATTTAACTTTTGTATTGAGATGTACAGCGATGTGTAGAAAATTGCACAGATGAAGCTTTTAATCAATTATAAATAAACATACCTCATCCCACATTACATATCACCGTACACACACAGCATAATACATTGCATTTCCAAACATACACACACACATACACACACACACACACACACACACACACACACTCACAAAGACAGACAACACAACTGGTGTTTGGCTCTACAATGTCTGGCAGCTGAAGGGAAAGAGGGCAGAGCCCAGGACATAGGCTCTATTTATATGCTTCCAGTAGTGATGTTTGTCACAAGCGTATTATTTTCATTAGGTGATGTATGTTTCCCCATTCTTTTCAATACAGAAATCTAAATAATGTAGGTGGAGATCTTGCCTGTGCTACGTAGTTAGGATTGCCAAATTGTTTTTGCTGGCCTCCCTAGTAAAACACTGGGAAGCGCGGAAAAAAAACAGGCAGAGGTGGCAACTGTATATGTAGTACTTCATTTGGTGGATTAATACCTAAATTTGTCAGTGGAGATACTAATCATTACTGTATGACAATGTTTAGAATTGTATGTCTCTTCTCCCACTGCTAAAAAAGGGTAGTGACGAATACTTCTACTACCAGCCCTAACTCATGCCCGAAGTTAGTCAATTGCATTTAGGTTGAGGTAGGCATAAATCTACGGATGTGGAAAATTCCACCTTTAGATTTACCTTTGTAAATTGGTCCTTTGGTGTTTATGTGACAGGTTCTGACACTATCTTTTGCTCTATTTCCTTTCTCATGTCAAGCATAGGTAAATATACAGCAGCTTATGCCCTTACCAAACAACATTTGGCAGCCAAAATTCAGGGTCAGTGATGGTACTGACAGAACCATGTGGGATGCAATGGATAAAATGCTGAAAATGTTTGGGGTCTGCAAACTGATCATACTCTAGCTCTCAACCACATTTGGGCCAATATTTATACTTTTTTTGCGCCGCATTTAGGTAATGTTTTGACACAAAACAGGCGCAAACTTACAAAATACTGTTGTATTTATTCACCAATAATGTTCCCAGTTTTTGAGTGATACAAACCAATGGCTAAAGCTGGGCCTTTTGCACTTGCCTCTGTTGGATGTTACGACTGAGTGTTCCTCAGGGCTCCCCATTGTTGACTGCTGCTTTCAACATATATATGAAACCTTTATTAACCATTGTTTCTGAGCCATGGGTTCCCATTTCACTTTTATGCTGATGATAGACATTTCATAGCAAGAGTGGGGGGCGCCATGAAATCAAGAGTTGTTTCATGTTTGTCTAATGAAAGTACAAAAATGGGTGAGTGAGAGCTAGGCAGAACTCAAGGAGAAGAAAAACAAAGTCTTAGACCTGTCAGTAATAGGATAGACTTCCCTTAAATGTTTTGCCTTCCTCCTCCATTTTACTGACCTCGTTTTCAGTGGCCTTAGGACTCTTAGCACTTTACAACTGTTAAACAGTGCATCTGCTCTCTCCACTAAACATGGTAATACTGTCATATACCCAATTGGCATTTTTAATTTACTAGTAAGTCCCTAATAAAGTGGTGCTACATATGCCCAAGGTCTGTAAATTAAATGCTACTGTGGACCATCAACACTGATTGTTAAACCCACTTAAGCCATTTGAACATGCTTCAGGCCTGCCATTGTGGAGTCTGTGTGTGCAGTTTCATACTGCTATTTCGACCTGACAAAAAAAAGTATTTTGCCAGACCCAAACCTTCCTTTTTTAATATAGATAAGTCACCCCAGGGTAGGCTCAGGACAACGCAGAAGGCAGGTTGCAATGTGATTCGACTGTAGAGCATGTTTATTTACGTTTTCCATGCCCTGTTAGTGAAAAACCCTTAAATTAGTCTTTTCACTAATGGAACACTTACTCATAGGATAACATTGGACCTGCTCGATTACATTTTATAAGTGCAATTACCAAATGGAAAGTGATAATTAGTTCATGTTCGGTGTCTCTAGAATCACAATTTAAAATCCTAACTGATGTCAGATTTTAAATTGTAATTCTGAAAATGCCCATTTTAGAAAGTTACTGAACTGGGGGGGTAGGGCCTATTTGCTCAGCAAAGTTGGAACACTTGAAAATCAAATAACAATAGACTCCTATGCTGATAATTATTTTGCCCACATAGTTTTTGAGAGTGATCAAGTTTTTAATTTTCTTGACCGCGTACTTATTTAGTTAAACCTTTAGTTATTTTAACATTTATACACTTTCTATATTCTTATAACAAACATCACACTTTTGACAATATTTTAAGCCCACAAACTCAAAACACAAAGGAAATAAATCATATATCATATACCAAACCAATAACAAAACCCAGAACTATAAACACAATTACATTATACCAGTCAAATTGAAAAAATGAATGGAGTTGCTCTACTGTGCTCTATTTTTAAGCACACTCGTTATGAAAATACATTTAGAGGGGTCGTGCCACCAATTTGTTTGGATAGAGCAAGGCATCCAATTTTCCTTCTTGGATTGCCTTTGTGTGGTTATTAATTGTTACCAACTCCCTTGCACAACACAGTCAACCTGTTTCTAATTCCCCTTATTATGGGTTATCCTCGGGACCAAGACTGATTTCCAGACCAATGCCGGTTTTGAACTCTTTTTTTCCCCTTTTTTAAAGGGGTGTTATGCCCAAGGATTCCATCAAGTACTTCAAGCCATCCATGGGCTTTTTTCCTTTGTTTCTTTAGCTTAGTTTTGAATTTTAGTTTGCAGTCACCGTTTTTAAGCTTTGCTGTGCCCCTGTGTTCATTATTCGTTTTCCAACTTAAATTCAACTGTCTCTCTGGTAAAGTGCAGCCTTTACCAATTTCAATTAGTACCTCCGTACTGGGTTTTTAGTTAATGAACAGTTTCTCGTCTTCTCTCCTGCTGAGCACCTTAGCTGCAGTGTACTCTGCCTCGTGGCAGAAAGTTGGCATTTTCTTGCCTTAGCCATTTAGTGCCTGCAGCCTGTCTCTGGCCACAGGATTGAGAAGTTGGCTGTTGGGCTTTGTGTATTCCTCCTAGACAGCCACACACAATGGGAACATAGGAGTATTTGGAAGAGCGGAGCTGGGCCAAGCCTCCCTTACACCTGAATAGGCTGTGTCCTGTCTCTACTAGACTGGAGCCAGGACAGGGAAGGCAGGACATCTGTGCACTTCAAAGGCAAGCCTCTAGAAGCTTCTCCTCACATCAAAAGCACAACTGGGTATAAATACTGTACCTCAGACACCACCACCCTAGTCCACTTCTTGAACTAGGGGTATTCTGCCAAGAAGAATGACTGCTGTGCTGCTGAAGGACTGCCACTCTGCTGGACTCCACTATGCTGGACTCTTGCTTTGCTGTGCTGACCTGCTGCCCGCTAGCTTGTGTGAGAAGCACTGGACCCGCATCTCTTGAACCCAGAGTGACTCCATGGCTATTTGGCTGGCCTCCTGATCTGAAGCCTCAGGAATATAATAGGCTTCCAACAACCTTGTATCTGCACCTGGATGCTGCCATCTGTGAGTCTGCAGTGCCAAGTGGTGTTCCCTCTGCTGCATGAATTAGACCGATTGCAAAGACTTCAAATGCCACCACAGCCCACATCGCCTTTGGAACTGCCGCTGTGTGATACATCCTTGGTGCAGGCCCTCCAATCTCTCGTCAATGGCAGCCTCGATGATGACACCAGACTCATCACCGCAGTCTCACAGAACCTCTGAACTAATGCATCGCTCCAACTAAGCAATTCACCCCGACTCCAGATTTCACACCGCAAGCCCTCTTCGACAGGATCCTTGAAGTCAAAGCAAAAGGGCCTCGCACCACAGCCTTGCTGCATCTCAAAGGCTGCTCAAGGTATCTTAAATGTGTGTCCGCGCAACACTCTGCAACTCAGATTTAAGGTACTCTGTTCAGCGGGCCTAATTTCCTCAATCATTTCATGAAGTTCAATTGATTGTTTTACTTGCCCTGACATTTCTAAGGCCTACCTTGGTTGTTTCCAGCTTAACTTTTTTAATTTAGCTATTCATGATAATACCCCCATGGAACTGAGTTGGAAACCTCCAATTTCTTCATGGAGCATACCTGGCCAAATGTAGAGATCCCCACCAAGCAAGAAGGGAAGTGCAGCTGGAGTAAAAGCTCCACTAGAAACATTGCACTTCGCTGTTTGTTGTAAAGTTTAATGCTTTCAAAAAGCAATAGTAAAATCAATAGGTCTAGCTTTTTGTTTGAGGGAAGTGTTTGATAGTAGTTGGCCAACTTTGTGCGTGTTGCCTCCAAATGACCTACAAAAAAACTACCATAATGAGGCAAAATGTTGGTTGCAAGTGCACACTACATCTGCGCTCGCTGGATTATGCGCCAAATGGGAAGGCAACCTTGCCCAATCTTTTACAGACAGGGAATGGGACATGGCCCAGGAAAGTCCCACCTGCATCCTGCGTAATGCGCGATTTTGCCTGATTCAATTTTACATACTGCACTCACCCCTGAGAAGATTAACAGGTATTTTCACCGCACTGATGCATCTTGTCCCAGATGTGCGCTGGCCGTGGTAGACTTCCTGCATATGATGTGATCATGCCACTCCTTGCATGTTTACTGGCAAAGAGTGGCCTCCTACCTCTCTGCCTGCACGACACTCCCAGCACTACCTACCTGGGAGGCATGCATATTGGGCTTATTCCTCAGACCTAAGAAATAGAAGGCAACCTCTAGATGCTTGGACTTGGGCCTTATGACAGCTAAGCGCCTTGTTACAAAAAGGGTGGAAGGTCTCAGAACTCCCTTCTCTGGTGGCATGGCTGCGCTCCTTCATGGTGAGGACACAAGCAGAGGGGTCGACACTGCACAGAGAGGTCAACATGGGGATGCGCAAATACCCACTGTCCTCTAGCTCGGAGAACATGCTGAGAGAACTTAGGATGCTGCGAGGAGAGTCTGAGGGTGAACCGAGGGCCTAGCGGGGCACGTTGCACAGATAAGCTGGGCTGGATGGGCAGCTTGTAACCCCATTGGGAGGAATTGCAGGGCACTAGAGGATTCAGCCCTGGCCTGGTTCTGTCACCACAGAGCAGGGTTATCTGAATGGAAGAGGTGAGATGGGAAGCAGGGAGATTAAGCACAAGTAAAATTATAGGTACAGGCTCTGGTTATAATTGTTGAAACTATTGTTGTTACCAACTGTTATTCCAAGTTACACTAAAAAAGAAAATAAAGAAACAGATAAATCTTCTCTTTATGCCGCAACTGCTCTGATATGAATGGCTAATCAATGTCTGCTGGGGATGTGTTACTCACTGTTATTTGTCATGCCCAAAATGTATGATGTAAAGCAGATTAAGATGTAAACACCTGAATAAAAATATCTATGAAAAAAAAAAATGAGGCAGCCTCTGGGGCCACAACAACATGCAAGCTGCTAAACTGGCCCCTTTGTTGAACAGCAGACTTCAGCAGTACCCTCAAAGAGGAGTAGATTGAACAATAAATCGCATAGATTGCATAGTACATAGTTATGATAATAGACCAGTATTTTCAGTGCATCTGTAAGACAGCCTGTGTGTGTGCACATCTTTACTTTTTTTACTATAAAAGCTAAAAATCAAAGCAAGTGTTCTTTCTTAGACAATATTTTAATTATTTATGGCATTTTTTGTTTATGAAATGCAACACATTTGTCTTTACAACAGACTAAAGCTGTTCACTAATCATCCTTGCATGTTCATTGTTTTATTTTGGTTGTCACTATAATATATTGTTGTGTATATATATTTTTTGTTCACCCAGTAAAGATGTGCATACACATTGGCCCTCATTACAACCCTGGCGGATGGTGATAAAGCGGCGGTAATACCGCCAACATGCAGGCGGTAACAAAAATTGAATCATGACCACGGTGGAAACCACCAACAGATACAGCCACTTTAACACTCCGACTGCCATGGCGGTAGCGGTAACCGCCAACAGCAAGCGGAAGACAATGTACCGCTGACTGCATTGCAACCCGCCCATCCACCAGCTTTTCCGGGGCAGTACCAGTGCCATCAAAAGCACGGCGGAAACAGAACACAGAAGGGAAACGACTCACCTCTCGACACTCAAGGAAGAATTACGACGCCATGGAGCCCGAGCGGCAGGTGTTCCCCCTGCTGGTGTATCTTCTCATACACCAGGAACATGAACGCCAGCGACGACGACCACGGTGAGTACTGCACCTAGCACACAGGGGAGGGGGGGAGGAAAAAGAGAGTGACACACACACGCAACACCCCCACCCTCACCCCCAACACTATACACACAAACACATGCAACAACATTACATATACACCCCGTAACCCTCTGGAATAACGCAAGGACAAAAGGAAAGTAGTAAAATGAGTGTAATATTAGTAATTTTAATAAATAACAGTATGTACAATATATACAATATGTACAAAAGGAGGGACAATGCTTACTCAAAAATGTCCATGGCCCACTGGGCCAAAACACATAGGCCAAGGCCACACTTGACTCCTGCCTCAATATGGAAGGAACACTGCAGGGGCATCAGGGCGAAAACACACAGGCACCTCAGGGGGACAGGGAATGGGGGGGCACCTCAGCTGGATATGGTACAATGCCACAGGTCTTGGAGGGGGCTCCATACCCACTGCTTGGTCCTGGGGAGTGCAAAGCCACAGTCTCTTAAGTGGGTGGCTTGCCTACTGCTTGGTCCTGGGAAGTGCAAGGCCACAGTCTCTCTAGTGGGTGGTTTGCCTACTGCTTGGTCCTGGGGAGTGCAAAGCCACAGTCTCTCAAGTGGGTGGTTTGCCCACTGCTTAGTCTTGGGGAGTGCAAAGCCACAGTCTCTCAAGTGGGTGGCTTCTTCCACTGGTTCAGAAGGGGCAATTGTGCCCAGTCTGCTCTTCCTGGAAAGGAGGGGCTGAGTGGATGCCTTCTTCCATTGGTTCTGGAGGGGGCCTTGTGCCCAGTGTGCTTCATCCTGGCAAGGAGGGACTGAGTGGATGCCTTCTTCCACTGGTTCTGGAGGGGGCATTGTGCCCAGTGTGCTTCATCCTGATAAGGAGGGGCAGAGTTGGTGGCTTCTTCCACTGGTTCTGGAGGGGGCTTTGTGCCCAGTGTGCTTCATCCTGGCAAGGAGTGGCTGAGAGTATGCCTTCTTCCACTGGTTCTGGAGGGGGCATTGTGCCCAGTGTGCTTCATCCTGGCAAGGAGGGGCTGAGTGGATGGCTTCTTCCACTGGTTCTGGGGGGGGGGCCTTGTGAACAGTGTGCTTCATCCTGGCAAGGAGGGGCTGAGTGGATGCCTTCTTCCACTGGTTCTGGAGGGGGCATTGCGACCTGTGATGCAGATCTTTTGGAGTGCAAGGTCACCTGGGTGTCACAAAGACAGGGTTTGCAGGGGCCAGGACGCACTGCAGCCCATGTAGTCACCACTACACACTGCTCTCCGGCGGTGATGGCTGCTCAGTATATGCCAGTTGTGCTGCAGGTGGCGGTGCAGGCAATGGTAGCCTCCAGGCCTTCACCTGCAGCCTCGGACGGCTGCCCACTGGGGCTGCTGCTGCTGGCAGTGGTGCTGATAGTGGTGGGGCGGGTGGTGGTGCTGGGCGTGGTGCAGGTGGCGGTGCTGGCAGTTGTGGTGGTAGCCTCCAGGCCTTCACCTGCAGACTTGGACGGCTGAAGTGCCATGGCTGGTGTTCTGTGCCCCTTCCTGCTCTTGGCAGATGGTGGTGCCTCCTTGCTTCTGCCAGCTGGTCAATAGCCTCCTCACTGAGGGCAGCAGGGCTAACTTGGGCAGGGCCTGAGGTGACTGGGGCAAAGGAGATGCCCACCCTCCTGGGTGAGCAGGCACGGGAAACACGCTGAGGGTCTGCTGGGAGGGCGGTGCTGGTACAGGGGGTGGCGGCTGTACCTGTTGTTGGGGTGGGCACAGAGGTGTCACCACCACCAGGGAGCTTCCATCGAAGGAGGAATCGCTGTCGGTAGTGTCCCCTCCTGTCTCCGTCGTGGTGCTCCCCTCGCACTCCGTCCCACTGATGCCCTCACAGTCGGTGGATTCGGCCTCCAGGCCCATGTGGGATGCAGCTCACTCTGTCGCCGGTACCTCTGCTCCTCCGCCAGATGATGCTAATGCACAGAAGGACAGGGTGACAAAACAAAAAGGGGGGGAGAGACAGAGGATACACTTGGTCAATGCCAGCAACAACACTACCGTTGGCATATACAACACACAGGGAACGGCCCTATGTACTAGGCCATGCACTACCAGTTACAATGCTAGTCACCAGGCCATGGGGTACAATGCCTAACGCCATTAGCTGCACACCTGAAACCCACAGGACCCTGCACAGTAATAGATGCCTACTAACACTATTGGGGTTGGAGTGCATCTGATCTTGCCCATCATTGAACATACGCTGCCATGTTCGCCCTGGCCTAGGGGCACCCACAGCCCACATCCCCCACCCAGGTAAAACCTTATCACACGCAAAGTCATGATTCTGATTCTGTACTCACCACCTTGTGGCTGCTGTGATGCCTTCAAGCGCCCATCCAACTCCGGATAGGCCACTGCCAGGATGCAGAACATCAGGGGGGTCACGGTATGACGGGCACCCCTTCCTCGTTGGGAGGCCAGCCCCAGCTGGGCCTCTGCCATCTTCCTTGCCCAGTGGTGCAGTTCCTCCCACCGTTTGAGGCAGTGGGTGCTCTGCCTGTCAAAGACCCCCAGGGTCTGCACCTCCTTGGCGATGGCATGCCACATACCCTTTTTCTGATGGGTGCTGACCTACAGAAAAAATACAGCAGAAAAGGTATTAGTCATGCCGTCCGGACTGTGATACTCATGGCCCACCATACCCCTTCCATCCCCTTACGCACATACATTCCCCACCATATATGCAGCACTCTGCCCAGGACCCCTCAGACGCCCCCTCTACACGGGGCTTACACACTCAGCAATCCATACATTCATGCCCACGCATCATGCACACAGTGTACTCACCTGTTTGTCTGGAGGACCATAGAGTAAAGTGTACTGGGGTAGGACCCCATCCACTAGTCTCTCCAACTCCTCCGAAGTGAAGGCGGGGACCCTTTCCCCAGACACTCGAGCCATTGTCGCTTCCAGACACAGGTCACAGCAGCACTTGCAGTGAAGATCCTCTCCTGTCGAAGGTCAGGTAGCAAGTGAGTGAACAGGTAGAAAATATCAGTCACGTCCGCAGCGGTGCGTACCGTCACCACCAGCGTACATCGCCATTGGCTCCTGGAACCCATAGGGCCCAATGATAACCAATGAGATGTTGGGCGGCGGTCATCGGCGCACGGAATTACCTCATTTCCACTTGTCCCTCCTCACAGGTCAGGCAGCCACCATGTCAGGGGGGCACAGGCCATGGCACCTAACTGCATCACAGCAGACACTGGCACATCAACTAACTCTCAAGTTCACATACTGTTTCTGTAAATGAAGAAATGCATATTAATATTGACATATGTGTGAATATGACCCTCTGCTCACTGTTTTCCACCCTAGAGTTCAACCGCTGAGGATGAATAGGAGATGGAGACATACCCCTGTGTACAGACCCCTGGTGGACCTGGCGACAATGGAGGACAGGCACATTATCATGATCTACAGACTTGATAGGGCCACAATCCAAGAACTGTGTGCCCAATGGGAGGCAGACCTGATTGCAACTAACCGCCAGCCCACAGGTATCCCCCCTCTAGTGCAGGTCCTGTCCGTGCTCCATTTCCTGGCAAGTGGTTCCTTCCAAGCGACAGTGGCCATGGCATCAGGGATGTCTCAGCCAATGTTCTCAAACGTGCTGACCAGAGTGTTGTCTGCCCTGCTGAAACACATGCGCAGCTTCATCGTATTCCCCCAGGTGGAGGATTTGACCACAGTGAAGGCTGACTTTTATGCACTGGGACATATCCCCAACATCATTGGTGCCATTGATGGTACACATATTGCATTTGTCCCTCCCTCCCTCCCCAGAGAAATGAACAAGTGTTCAGAAATAGGAAAAGCTTTCACTCTCTGAATGTGCAGATGGTGTGTTTGGTGGACCAGTACGCCTCCCATGTCAATGCCAAGTATCCTGGCTCTGTGCATGATGCCTTTATTGGGAGGAATAGCAGCATTCCATATGTGATGTCTCAACTCTAGAGGCACAGGGTGTGGCTAATATGTGAGCCCATGGTCCCCACCCAGTTGATGTAGGTATATGGGTGTGGGTTTGGCCCTAAGGGTAAGTGTGTGGCTAACAGGTATCCCTCAAATATTTGCAGGTGACTCTGGTTACCCCAACCTCTCATGGCTACCGACCCCAGTGAGGAATGCCAGGACAAGGGCAGAGGAATGTTACAATGAGGCACATGGGTGAACAAGGAGGTTCATTGAGAGAACCTTTGGCCTCCTGAAGGCCAGATTCCGGTGCCTCCATCTGACAGGTGGATCCTTGTACTGCCCACCCAAGAAGGTGTGCCAGATCATCGTTGTATGTTGCATGTTGCATGTTGCACAACCAGGCCTTGAGACACCAGGGCCCTCATTCTGACCCTGGCGGTCGGTGATAATGCGGCGGCCAAGCCGCCAACAGGCCGGCGGTCCAAAATATGCAATTCTGACCCTGGCGGGAACCGCCAACACAGCCCGCCGCATTAACACTCCGACCGCCACGGCGGGACAGACAAACAGCGCGGCGGTCCCCGCCAACAGCCAGGCGGCAGACAATGTACCGCCCACCCTATTACGACCCACCAATCCGCCACCTTTTCCGGGGCGGGAGCACCGCCGATAAAAACACGGCGGAAACAGACTACGAACGGGAAAACGCTCACCTCTACGCACTCCACGCGAGATTCCGGCAGTATGGAACCCGAGTTGCAGGTCATCCCCGCACTCCTATACCTGCTCCTGTACCAGGAGCACGCCCGGCGGCGCGGAAGACATCGGTGAGTACTGCACCTACGACACAGGGGAGGGAAAAGATTACCGGCACACACCCACCCACCCACACCCACTACAACACACACATCAATGCATTCCCACAGATCACTGTCACAACCCACAAACCCCCCCCTCCGAAATAATGCAAAGACCAAAAGAATAGATCATAAACGGGCAGATATATTGAAATATGGACACCAGTAATCCCAATAAATAAATAAACTATGTACAAAATATATACAGCTACTAAATGTAGTCCAACCACTGTCCGTGGACCACAGGGGTCCAGTGCAAAGGGGCAAGGCCCAGTCCCACGACAAGAACTCCACGGAGAGAACACTGCAGGGGCATCAGAAAGAAAATAGGACAGGCACCTCAGGGGGAAGGGAAGGGGGGGCACCTCAGCCACTTGAGTACACAACGCCAGATCCACGAGGGGACTCCATGACCACTGGCCCATCCTGGGGAGTGCAAAGCCACAGTCCATACAGTCCATACAGTGGGTGGCCTGCCCACTGGGCCATCCTGGGGAGTGCAAAGCCACAGTCCATACAGTCCATACAGTGGGTGGCCTGCCCACTGGGCCATCCTGGGGAGTGCAAAGCCACAGTCCATACAGTCCATACAGTGGGTGGCCTGCCCACTGGGCCATCCTGGGGAGTGCAAAGCCACAGTCCATACAGTCCATACAGTGGGTGGCCTGCCCACTGGGCCATCCTGGGGAGTGCAAAGCCACAGTCCATACAGTCCATACAGTGGGTGGCCTGCCCACTGGGCCATCCTGGGGAGTGCAAAGCCACAGTCCATACAGTCCATACAGTGTGTGGCCTGCCCACTGGGCCATCCTGGGGAGTGCAAAGCCACAGTCATTACAGTCCATACAGTGGGTGGCCTGCCCACTGGCCCATCCTGGGGAGTGCAAAGCCACAGTCCATACAGTCCATACAGTGGGTGGCCTGCCCACTGGGCCATCCTGGGGAGTGCAAAGCCACAGTCCATACAGTCCATACAGTGGGTGGCCTGCCCACTGGCCCATCCTGGGGAGTGCAAAGCCACAGTCCATACAGTCCATACAGTGGGTGGCCTGCCCACTGGGCCATCCTGGGGAGAGCAAAGCCACAGTCCATACAGTCCATACAGTTCAGCGGTGCTTGAGACGGCGGGGCCCAGCGGAGCGGTGCTTGAGACGGCGGGGCCCAGTTCAGCGGTGCTTGAGACGGCGGGGCCCAGTTCAGCGGTGCTTGAGACGGCGGGGCCCAGCGGAGCGGTTCTTGAGACGGCGGGGCCCAGCGGAGCGGTGCTTGAGACGGCGGGGCCCAGTTCAGCGGTGCTTGAGACGGCGGGGCCCAGCGGAGCGGTGCTTGAGACGGCGGGGCCCAGTTCAGCGGGGCTTGAGACGGCGGGGCCCAGTTCAGCGGTGCTTGAGATGGCGGGGCCCAGCGGAGCGGTGCTTGAGACAGCGGGGCCCAGTTCAGCGGTGCTTGAGACGGCGGGGCCCAGTTCAGCGGTTCTTGAGACGGCGGCCGGTCTATGGCCAACTGCTCATTGCCTGGTGGTGCCCTCCTGGGCAGCGGGGATGGTGCTCCTTCAATGCCCACCTGGGCTGTGGGTGGTGGGGCCCTCCTGGCCAGCTGGGCTGGGTCCTCCCTGGGCAGCGGCTATGGGGGTGGTGGGCTCCTCCTGGGCAGCAGGCCTGCAGCCTGACCTCTCCGACTAGCTGCCCTTGCCCTCCTTAGTCGGGAGTCTGTGGCCCTTTCCTCCCTTTGGAGCTGTGGCTGGTGACTGTGTCTGGGTGGTGTCCGGGGGGGATGTAGAAGCCGGGCTCCTGCGGCGCCCCTTCCGCCTTCTGCTCCTCTTCCCAGGGGGTGGGCTGGCTGTCCCCTTGCTGCTGGGCGAAGATCCAGACATGCGGGCTGGTGGGCTCCAATACCCCTGCACCCTTGTCAAGGGGGCTGCAGGGCTGGTGGTGGCTGAGGTGCTCTTCTTACCCCGACGAGAAGGAGGGGGGGGCTCAGGGTCAGGAAAGAAGTTAGCAGTGGCGAGGAAGAGTTTCTTGGGACAATGGAGAGTGATAGGTACAGTGGGAATGGGAGTGGAGGGAGAGGATGTGGTTGTAGGTGAGTCACGTTTGCTGTCTTTGGGTGCAGGTGCAGGAGGGATAGGCTGTCGTGAGGTGGATGGCTGTTGGGTGGGTGGGTGGCTGCGTTTGTGTGGTGTGGAAGAGGGGGTGACAGACACAGTGGGAGAGGACACAGGGGACGTGTAAATGGCAGTGGGGGTGGTGACTGCACGTGTGCGGACTGGAGTGGAGGGTGTGCTGGTGATGGAAACACTGGCTGATGGTGAGGTGAATGGAGGTGTGAGTGTAGACGTCACAGGGAGGGAGGAGGGAGACGAGGAGGTGGGGGTCACAGAGGTGGTAGTGACTGTTGGCATGTCTGCATCGGAATGTTGCGTGTGTGAATGTCTGCGTGATCTGTGGTGCTTATGTTTGGATGAGCTTCTCTTGGGTGTTGAGGTGTGTGCAGGCTGGTCTGATGGTGTGGGTGGGACAGGCAGAGGAACAGGAGACTGGGAGGAGGGAGTTAGTAGAGGGAGGCAGGAGACAGGGACAATGGCTGCCGTCAGTGCTGAGGCCAGAGCCTGGAACGATCGCTGATGGGCAGCCTGACCCGAATGAATGCCCTCCAGGTACGCATTGCTGCGATGAACCTCCCTCTCCACCCCCTGGATGGCATTCAAAAGGGTAGTCTGCCCAACAATGAGCGTTCGGAGGAGGTCAATGACCTCCTCACTGAGGGCAGCAGGGGTAACAGGGGCAGGGCCTGAGGTGCCTGGGGCGAAGGAGATGCCCGGCTTCCTGGCAGAGCGGGCACGGGGCGAACGCTGAGGGGCTGCTTGGAGGGCGGAGATGGTGCGCTGGGTGGCGGCTGTACCTGTAATGGCGGGGGGCACGGATGGTGCCACCCCCGCAAGGGAGCTCCCTTCCGAGGACGTGTCCGTGTCGCTGCAGGGTCCAGTCGTCCCCGTTGTGGAGCTCCCCTCGCCCTCCGTCTCACTGGTCCAGTCTGACTCTGTGGCATGGCCCTCCTGGGCCATGTGAGATGCAGCTCCCTCCTGCCCCGATGCCACTTCTCCTCCGCCTGATGATGCTGATGCACACAAGCACAGAAAGACAAACAAAAAGGGGGGGGGGGGAGAGAGAAATAAAGGGATATTGAGTACATGGATCTCCGGTACAGTTAGCGGACATGACAGACACAGATGCCCCCTGCACTAAGTTGCGCACTTGGGGTCCGCTACGCATTCCGTGGAACATGCCCTACACGCCTAGAGTTGACAACTGCACCCATGGATGACACGGCCCAGGGATGGCTGTACTGACAAACTACTGAGGGTGGTGGCTGGGGACACAGGGGCTTACGGGGGTGCCCAGCCTACAGATATCGCCCTGGCCTAGGGGGACCCACAGCCCTCCTCCCCCACCCAGACACCTCCACTGCGCGACAACAGAGTAGATAATGCTTGTACTCACCCCCTTGTGTCTGCTGTGCTGCCCTCACGCGCCCATCCAAATCAGGGTAGGCCACCGCCAGGATCCGGAACATCAGGGTGGTCAGTTGACGGCAGGCACCCCGCCTACGTTGGGAGGCCATCCCCAGCAGAGACTCGGCGGTCTTCTTGGTCCCGCGGCGGATGTCCTCCCACCTCTTGCGGCAGTGGGTGCCCCGTCGATGGTGGACCCCCAGGGTCCGGACTTCCTTGGCGATGGCACGCCAAATCCCAATCTTCTCATGGGCGCGGACCTATGTGACACGTACAGGGAGGGAGAAATACCACGTTCAAGTTTGTCTGCATTTTCGTTGCCAGTGGCCCAACGCCCCCCATCCCCGCCAGGCCCCCCGCCATGCCCCCCACCAGGCCCAACATGCCCCCCATCCCCGCCAGGCCCCCCGCCAGCCCCAACATGCCCCCCCATCCCCGCCAGGCCCCCCGCCATGCCCCCCACCAGGCCCAACATGCCCCCCATCCCCGCCAGGCCCCCCGCCAGCCCCAACATGCCCCCCCATCCCCGCCAGGCCCCCCGCCAGCCCCAACATGCCCCCCCATCCCCGCCAGGCCCCCAAACCAGGCCCAACGCCCCCCATCCCCGCCAGGCCCCCCGCCAGGCCCCCAAGCCAGCCAGTGGCCCCAAATCCAGATTGAATTAAACTCACTTGTTGGTCTGGAGGACCGTAGAGTAGCGCATACTGGGGGAGGACCCCATCCACAAGTTTCTCCAACTCCTCTCCAGTGAAGGCAGGGGCCCTTTCCCCAGGCGCAGCAGCCATTGTCCCTTCCAGACCGAGGTCACAGCAACACTTGCAGTATAGGTCCTCTCCTGTGAAAGTTCAAGTCGCAAGTGGATAAGTAGATAGAAAATGGCGGTCACGTCCGCGGCGGTGCGTACCGCGGCGGTGCGTACCGCCACCGGCGGCGCCCTTCGCCATTGGCTCCTGAAACCCATAGGCTTCAATGTTAACCAATGCGGCTTCGCGCCGCGGTCTTCGCCCGCCGCCCGCCGCGGTGTGCCACGCCAGCGCATTGACCTCACATCCCATTGTCACACTTCACAGGTCAGGCAGCCGCCATTTCGAGGGTCCACATGGCTCAATTTCAACTGCGTCACACAGGCCTAGGCCTTGCATAGCCACTCAGACACGCCATTCACTGCATAGAGAATCGTTTACTGTGCTAGCTGTGAGTACGTACCTGTGGGTTGCTTGACTGTGTGCTCCATGTTGTCCTTCCTAGGCACCGTCCGCTGGGTTTGGCGAGGAGACGGATGAATCCTCCCGTGTACCGACCGCTGGTGGACCTGTCGACAATGGAAGAACGCCACATTATCCTGACCTACCGTCTTAACCGTGCCACTATACATGAACTGTGTGCCCAGCTGGAGCCCGACCTGATGTCCCCCATCCGCCAACCCACAGGGATTCCCCCTCTGGTGCAGGTCCTGTCAGTACTCCATTTCTTGGCAAGTGGTTCATTTCAGACAACAGTGGGAATTGCTTCTGGGATGTCTCAGCCCATGTTTTCGAAGGTGTTATCCAGAGTGTTGTCTGCCCTGATGAAATACGTGAGGAGCTACATCATTTTCCCTGAGGTGGGCAAATTGGCTGCAGTGAAGGGTGATTTCTACACCCTTGGACATATTCCCAACGTCATTGGTGCCATTGATGGGACCCATGTGGCTTTGGTTCCCCCAAGAGACAGGGAGCAGGTGTACAGGAACAGAAAAAGTTACCATTCAATGAACATCCAGGTGGTGTGTTTGGCTGACCAGTACATCTCGCATGTAAATGCCAAATTCCCAGGGTCAGTGCATGACGCCTACATCCTGAGGAATAGCAGCATCCCTTACGTGATGGAACAGCTAGAGAGACACCGTGTATGGCTATTGGGGGACTCTGGGTACCCCAACCTGTCGTGGCTACTGACCCCAGTAAGGAATCCCCGGACCAGGGCAGAGGAACGGTACAATGAGGCCCATGGGCGTACTAGGAGGGTGATCGAACGCACCTTTGGCCTCCTAAAGGCCAGGTTTAGGTGCCTGCATATGACAGGTGGATCCCTAATGTACTCACCTAAGAAGGTGTGTCACATCATCGTGGCCTGCTGCATGCTTCACAACCTGGCTTTGCGCCGCCAGGTGCCTTTCCTGCAGGAGGATGGTCGAGACGGTGGTGTTGTGGCAGCGGTGGAACCTGAGGAGAGTGACGAGGAGGAAGACGACGGGGCTGAAACAGACAACAGGGACAGAATCATTGAACAGTACTTCCAATAGGACACAGGTAACAATTCAAAGATAATTTAGTAAATGTGAACTACTCTCCTGCATCTCTGCTGCCTGTCTATTTGCCCCAGTGTATGATGACTGAGTTGTGGCTTTTCCCTCCCTATTTCAGATCTGGGGTCCCCACTACGAGTCCTGTGCTTCGTTTCCCCATGGACTACAGCTTTGTGGCAGCTGTTTGTTGACTTCACTATGTACAAGGACATATTTGCACTGTCATGTCAATTACAATATTTTGAAATCACAGCCAGACTCCAGATAGTTTTGTGCAAAATAGGTGTTTATTTAAGTGCTCAAAATGGGATGGGTGGTTTCAAGTGGGTGGGGGCTATGGTGAAGGAATGTCCATGGCAGAGTCCAGAGTAACAGTCACACAGGTGCATTGTCCAGAGGCCTGTGGAGAGATGGAGCATGGGCAGTTCAAGGATGGACAGGGTGACAATGTGGGACAGTGGGATGACATCAGGTGGTATCCTTTGCTGGCGGGGGTCTTGACATCCTACTCTGTCTTCTTGCGAGATCTCAGGGCCCTCTTGCGGGGTGGTTCTTCTCCTGCAGGAGGTGGGGGTCTGGTGGGCTGCTGCTGTGCGGGGGCCTCCTGTCCACTAGCGCCGGCGGAGGTGGTTGGCTGTTCTTGGTCCAGGCTAGTGGCAGGGGCCCTTGGGTGTTGTTGAGTGTCCGTCCTGGTGTTGACGAGGTCCTGCAGCAGCACTACCATGGTAACCAGGGTGGAGGTGAGGGCTCTGATGTCCTCCCTGTACCCCCGATAGTGTTCCTCCTGCAGTACCTGGATCTCCTGGAACCGGGCCAGTACCGTCGCCATCGTCTCCTGGGAGCGGTTGTATGCTCCCATGATGGTGGTGAGGGCCTCGTGGAGAGTGGGTTCCCTGGGCCCGTCCCCCCCCTGTCGCACAGCTGCCCTCCGAGTTGCCCTGTTTCCCTGGGCCTCTGCCCCCTGGCCGGTGTGCCCACTACCACTGCCCCCAGGTCCCTGTTGTTGTTGGGGTGGTGGGTTATCCTGGGTGCCCTGTAGTGGTAGACACACCGCAGATTGACGCGCCCTGGAGACAGAGGCATGGGCCCGCTGGGTGGGAGCTGTGCTGGTGTTCCCAGAGGGGTTTGGGTCTGTAGTGGCCTGGGCCTGTGTGAGGGGAACCGACTGTCCAGAGGTCCCCGATGGTCCGGGCTGGTCATCGGTGTCCAGGTCGACAGAGCTGCTGTCATCGCTGACGGCCTCTTGGGTGGGGGGTGTGGAGAATTCTGGGCCCTCCGCGGCGGTGTGTTGACGGTCGGGTCCTGCAGGGGTATAGAGGTATGGTTATAGTTTCAATGTGTGGCATATGGGTGTATCTGTGGGTTCCCGTGTCCCCAAGTGCTGGCATTCGTGTGTGGGGGCTTTGGTGAGGGTGGCTTGTGGGGGGGATGTGTATATGCATTGGGCATGCTTTGGTGATGGGTGTCCATGCTTAGTGGACGCATGCAGGCCTAGGTTTTGGGATGTGTGGGTTGTGATGGTGAGACATTGGCAGGGAATAGGTGTGCTGGGGGTGGGGGTGAGGATGGTGGTGGGGGTGAGGATGGTGGTGGGGGTGAGGGTGGGGGTGAGGATGGTGGTGGGGGTGAGGGTGGGGTTCGAGGATGGGGGTGAGGGTTGGGGTATGATTTGGCATGCAGGTGGGGGGGAAGCAGTAGTGAAGCTTCAACTTACCAGTATCCATTCCTCCGCCTACTCCTGCGAGGCCGTCAGGATGCAGGATGTTCAAGACTTCCTCCTCCCATGTTGTAAATTGTGGGGGTTGAGGTGGGGGTCCTCCGCCAGTCTTCTGCACGGCGATGTTGTGCCTGGATACCATGGAACGCACCTTCCCCCGTAGGTCGTTCCATCGCTTCCTGATGTCTTCCCGATTTCTTGGGTGCTGTCCCACAGCGTTGACCCTGTCGACAATCCTCTGCCATAGCTCCGTCCTCCGGGCAATGCTGGTGTATTGGACCTGTGTGCCGAACAGCTAGGGCTCTACCCGAACGATTTCCTCCACCATGACCCTGAGTTCTTCGTCTGTGAAGCGGGGGTGTCTTTGGGGTGCCATGGGGTGGTGTGTATGATGTGTGGGGTGGAGTATGTGTAGTTAAGTGTGTTGAGTGTGGTGGTGTGTGTTGTTTTGTGTGTGGATAGTGTGTGGGTGATGGTGTTGAGTGGCTGGGGCTGCTAGTTTGTGGATGGTGGTGTCTCGCTCTGGCCTTCTTTCAGAATTTTCTGTCGTAGGGGTTTGTGGGTGATGTGGGTGTGTGTTTTATATTGTATTGTGTGTGTGGGAGTGGTGTGTGTATGTGTATCAGGTGTGTGGAATTCAAATCGGCCAATGTGGCTGAGTTTTGTCCGTTTGTGTGTATTCTGACCGCGGCGGTGTGTCCCGCCAATGGAATACCGCGTTTGAAAGACCGCCGCGTGGATTCGTGGGTCGTAATGGCATGGGCGTATTTCTGTTGGCGTGACGGTGGAGGTTTTGTCACCTCCACTTTTCTGCCGACCGCTGGTCTGGCGGTCTGTTGTGGCTGTCGGATTTTCGGAGGTTTGCCTTCTGCGGGTCAGAATGACCGTGGCGGGTTTCCGCGACCGCGGCGGGATTATGGAGGATTTCTGACCGGCGGTAGGCGCCTTTTACCGCCGAGGTCAGAATGACCACCCAGGTGCCTTTTCTGCAGGAGGATGAGCCTGGGGATGGTCGTGTGGCAGCGTAGGTGCCTGTGGACAGTGATGAAGAGGTGTTTATTTATGTGCTAATAAGTGTAGGGGGTATTGAAATGGGCTGGGTTGCTGATGGAGGAAAGTCCAGGGTAGAGTCCATTCTATTTGCATCCCAGGTGCATTGTCCAAGGGGGCATAGGAAGTGGAGCAATGGCAGTTCAAGGTGGACAGGGTGACAGAGTGGGACAGAGGGTGACAATCAGGAGAGTCTCATTTCCTGGTGGGTGTCTTGGCAATGTTCTCTGGCTTCTGCCTGGATCTCAGGACCGTTTGCAGGGTGGTTCTCCTTCTGCAGGTGGTGAGGTGCTGGTGGCCTGTTGTTCCTGTGGTGGGGCCTCCTGTCCACTAGCACCGGTGAAGGTGGAGGGCTGTACTTCGGTTTGGCTAGTGCCAAGGGCCCTTTGGTGTGCCATTGCCTCCCTCATGGTGTTGGCCGTGTCTGCCAGCACCCCTGAAATGGTGACCAGGGTGGTGTGGATGTCCCTCAGGTCCTCCCTGATCCCCAGGTACTGTCCCTTCTGCAGCCGCTGGGTCTCCTGCAGCTTGGCCAGTATCTGGCCCATGGTCTCCTGAGAATGGTGGTATGCTCCCAGGATGGAGGTGAGTGCCTCGTGGACAGTCAGTTCCCTGGGACTGTCCTCCCCCTGTCACACAGCAGTCCTCCCATCTTCCCTGTTGTCCTGTGCTCTGTCCCCTGAACCGTGTGCCCACTGCCATTGACCCCAGGTCCCTGATCATCCTGTGTTTGTGGGGTTGCCTGGGGTCCTTGTAGTGGTGGACACACTGCTGATTGATGTGTCCTGGGGACAGAGGGATGGGCCTGCTGGGTGGGTGCTGTGCTGGTGTTTCCTGAGGGGATAGGTTCTGTGGTGGGTTGGGACTGTGGCTGGGTAACCGACTGTCCAGATGTCCCTGATGGGCCAGATTGGTCATCGTGATCCAGGCGTGCAAAGCTGCTGTCATCACTGTGGGCCTCTTCAGGGGGGAACTGGATGTGGCTGGAACCTCCTCTCCGGTGACGTTGAGTGGGGGTCCTGTGGGGATGTAAATGCGGTTTTATTGTATCTGCGTGTGCATGGATATGTTTCCCTCTATGGTTGTTATTAGCAAGGCAGCTTTGGCTTGTGTGAGTTGTACTTGGTTTGGCTAAGTGATTGTCACTAGTGTGCACGCTTTGGTGATGGGTGTCCATGCAGGTCTGTGATGGGGGTCCATGCATTGGTGTTGCATGAAGGGCTTGGTATTGGGATGGGTGGGTTGTGATGGTGGTGTATATGTGAGGTGGTGGTGTGCTGGGGGTGAGGGTAGGGGTTGTTGTTTGTGATGGCATGCAGGGAGGGGGGGATAAAGTAGGAAAGCTTTGACTTACTACAGTCCAGTCCTCCTGCTACTCCTGCCAGGCCCTCAGGATGCATGATCACCAAGACTTGCTCCTCCCATGTTGTTAGTTGTGGGGGAGGACGTCGGGGTCCACTGTCAGTCCTCTGTACAGCTACCTGGTGTCTTGCTTCCACAGAACTCACCTTCCCGCGTAGGTAATTCCACCTCTCCCTGATGTCATCCCTTGTTCTTGGGTGCTGTCCCACGGTGTTGACCCTGTCCACGACTCTCCACCGTAGCTCCATCTTCCTAGCTATGGATGTCTGCTGCACCTGTGATCCGAATAGCTGTGGCTCTACCCGGATGATTTCCTCCACCAGTGATGCAGCAATTATCCAGGGCTTGCCCCCAACCCCTGAAATGGCGTCCGCCTGTCCTGTGTGGAGAAACAGGTGGAAGTGAGGTAATTCCGCTGATGTTGTGCGCCGTTGCGGGAGGCGGTCGGGAACCGCCGTGGAACTCCTCATTGGGTAACTTCGGGCCCTATGGGTTACGGTGGCCAATGGTGATCTACCCCGGCGGTGATGGTACGCGGTGATTCCTCACTGCTGTGACCTGTGTATGGAACCTACCATGGCCCGTGTGACTGGAGAAAGGGTCCCTGCCTTCACTTCGGCAGAGTTGGAGAGATTGGTGGATGGGGTCCTACCCCAGTAAGGACTGCTGTATGGGCCTCCAGACCAACAGGTGAGCACACTGTGGCCACGATGCATGTGGCATGAATGCATGGAGTGGTGTGTGTGAAGGCGTTGTGTAAGGGGGATGGGTGGATGTCCTCTGGACGGCGTATTGGTTGTGTGCTGGGCCATGTGTGTGCAAATGGTGATGTGAAGGGGTATGGCGGGCCATAAGTGTAAGAGGCAGGACTGTCTGACTAATACTATTTTCCTGTCTGTATTGCCTCTGCAGGTCAGCACCAATCAAAAGAAGGGCATATGGCGTGCCATCGCCAAGGACGTGTGGACCCTGTGGGTCTACAACAGGCGGAACACCCACTGTCGGAAACAGTGGGAGGACCTGAGACGCTGGGCAAGGAAGATAGGGGAGGCCCAGCTGGGGATGACCTCCCAATGAGGAAGGGGTGCCCGTCGAAGCCTGACCCCCTCTGATGGCCCGCATACTGGTAGTGGCCTATCCAGAGCTGGATGGGTGCTTGAGGACATCACAGCAGCCACAAGGGGGTGAGTACCATGCCCATCATTACTACTAACGCCTGGTGGGGTGGTATCCAGGTGGTTGATGTGTGTCAGTGGGTGTCCCTAGGCCAGGCCTGACATTGCAACGTATGTCCCCTGGTAGCTAGGGTTTTGAAGGGACAGTCCTGCTACCTAGCTTGTAGGCATCCACTACTGGTCAGGGCTGTGTGGGTCCCAGGTATGCCGGATTTGACGGTGTGTTCCCCTCCTCATGCCTTGGTGGCTAGCAATATCACCGGTAGTGCAATGCATAGTGCGTAAGCCTGTTCCCTGTGTGTGAGGGTGCTGTGTACGCCAACGGTGGTGTTGGTGCAGCCATTGACCAAGTGTATCCTTTGTCTCTTCCCTCCCCTTCTTGTTTTGTCACCCTGTCCTTATGTGCATTAGCATCATCTGGCAGAGGAGCAGAGGCACCGGCGATTGAGGGAGCTGCATCCCACATGACCCAGGAGGCAGAGACCACCACCGTGAAGGCACCAGTGGGACGGAGGGCAAGGGGAGCACCACAGTGGAGACTGGAGGGGACAGTTCTGACACAGATACCTCCTCCGATTGAAGCTCCCTGGTGGTGGCAGACACCTCTGTGATCATCCCAGCTACAGGTACAGCCGCCACCCCCGTACCAGCTCCGCCCTCCCAGCAGCCCCTCATTGAGTTGCCGTGCCCGCTCACCCAGGAGGGTGGGCATCTCCTTCGCCCCAGGCACCTCAGGCCCTGCCCCAATGAACCCTGCTGCCCTGAGTGAGGAGGCTATTGACCTCCTGAGATCCATCTCTGTAGGGCAGTAAACCATTGTGAATGCCATCCAGGGGCTGGCAGCCCAGATGCAACAGACTAATGCATTCCTGGAGGGCATTCACACTGGCTTGGTGGCCCAACAGAGATCAATCCAGGCTCTGGCCTCTGCTCTGATGCCAGCCATTGTCCCTGTTTCCACTCTCTTCCCTCCAACTTCCTCTTCCCAATCCCATTCTCCTCAACCCCAACCTATCCCAAGCACACAGGCAGACAAGCATACACACAAGACAACACACAAGAGTGGTTCTGGCAAACACAAGAACCACACTTCATCCCACAAGCACTCACACAAACACCATCCAGATTCAGAAATACCAACATCCACTATTTCCACTGTTTCCCCCTTCTCCTCTTCCACCACCTCCCTCTTAGTTCTGTCTACACTCACACCTGCATACACTACACCATCATCCACTACCAGAATCACCACCACACCTAGCAGAACACACACCTCACTGGCAGACACCTCCACAACAGCCATGCACATGTTCCCATGTCCTCTCCCACTGTGCCTGTCCCCCCTCCTAAAGTACACAAACGCAAGCACTCAGACACCAAACAGCTATCCACCTCACAACAGCATCCAGCCCATGCACCTGCACCCAAAATCAGCAGACAGACACCTCCTACAACCACTCCCTCTTCCTCCAGTCCCAAACCGTCTCCCTCTTCCTGCCCCAGTGTCCCTAATAAAACTGTTCCTATCCACCATTGACGTCTTCCCTACCCCTCCCCGTCCTGCACATCTTGCCAGGGTGGGAAAAACCCAGCCAAGCATCTCAGCCACCCAGTCCATGGGCCCAGTCGTCACCATACCCACTCGGGGTGGGAAAGGAGCCAGGGCACATGTCCTGAGGGTGAAGGAGCTTGCACGAGGCAGCCTCAAGGGAAAAGAGCCTGCCCCAGCTGCTGCCAGGAAGACTAAGGAGCCTGCCCCAGGCAGCCTCAAGGAAAAGGAGCCTGCCCCAGCTGCTGGTAAGAAGTTAAAGGAACTTGCTTCAGCTGCTGCCAGGAAGACTAAAGAGCCTGCCCCAGCTGCTGCCAGAAAGACTAAGGAGCCTGCCCCAGCTGCTGCCAGGAAGAGCAAGGAGCCTGCACCAGCAGGCAGGAAGAGCAAGGGGCCTGGAGCTGGAAATGTGATGGAGCCCCCACCACCAACCACCACTGAGCAGCCATCCGAGGCTGCAGGGGATGGGCGGAAGCCTCCCCTCACCAGCAAGAGCAACAGCACCACCACTACAACCATTGAGCAGCCATCTGAGGCTGCAGGGGATGGGCAGGAGCCTCCCCCCACCAGCAAGAGCAGCAGCACCACCACCACAACCATTGAGCGCCTCTCCGAGGCTGCAGGGAATGGGCAGGAGCCTCCTCCACCAGCAGCACCACCACCACTGAGCAGCCGTCATCGCCGGCGGACGGTATGAAGTCCTGCCTATATGGCTGCTGTGCGGCCTGCCCCCTACAAATCCAGTGGATATGACACCCACCTGAGAGACTGTGACCTTGCACTCCCCAGGATCAAGAGCACAGGGCACGATGCCCCCTTCAGAACCAGTGGGTAAGACACCTACCAACTCCAGCAGCCCCAGGATCAGGAGCAGAGAGCAAGATGCCCCCTCCAGAACCAGTGGGTAAGAAACCCACCAATCCCAGCCTCCCCAGGATCAGGAGCACATGGCACGATGCCCCCTCCAGAATCAGTGGGTAAGACGCCCACCAACCTCAGCCTCCTCAGGATAAGGAGCGTAGGGCACGATGCCCCCTCCATAACCAGTGGGTAAGACACCCACCAACCCCAGCCTCCCCAGGATCAGGAGCGCAGGGCACAATGCCCCCTCCAGAACCAGTGGGTAAGACACCCACCAACCCCAGCCTCCCCAGGATCAAGAGCACAGGGCACGATGCCCCCTCCAGAACCAGTGGCCAAGTCACCCACTGGAGAGACTGTGGCCTTGCACTTCCCAGGACCAAGCACAGGCCATGTTGCCCCCTCCAGAGCATGTGGGCAAGTCACCCACTTGAGAGACTGTGGCCTTGCACTCCCCAGGACCAAGCACTGGGCATGTTGCCCCCTCCAGAGCATGTGGAAAAGTCACCCACTTGAGAGACTGTGGCCTTGCACTCCCCAGGACCAAGCACAGGGCATGTTGCCCCCTCCAGAGCCAGTGGTCTTGTTCCATCTGCCGGCTGAGGTGCCCCCCTGTCTCCCGTCCCCCTGAGGTGACTGCCTATTTCCAAACTGATGCCCCTGCAGTGTTCTCTCCATGCTGAGGCAGGTGGCATGTGTGGCCTTGGATTTTGGCCTGTGGCCATGTGGACAACGGACATTGTGGACTGGGCCTTGTCCCTTAATATGTACATATGTATATATCTATTATGTTGCCTCACTTATTTATCTTGATGTGTTGCTCTCATTACATTCACGTTTTCAAAAATGTTTTCTTCTTGCATTATTCATCCGAGGTACAGGGGTAAAAATGTTTTAGTAATGCAGCTAATTGTGTGTATGGTGTTGGGGGGGTGTGTGCGTGTGTGTGTGTGTCACTCTCTTTTTCCTCCCTCCCTCCCTTGTGTGCTAGGCGGCTGTACTCACCGTCGTCGTCTTCCCCGTCGTTTGTGTTTGTGGTGGAGCAGCACGCAGAAGACCATGGGTAAGACATGCAGCTCAAGCTCCATGGCGGCGTGGTTGTTCCCTGTGTCTCCAATGGTGAGTCCTTTCCCTTCTGAGCTTAGTTTCTGCCAGGCTTTTGATGTCGTTGGTACCACCCCGGAAAAGGTGACAGTTTGCAGGGTCTTAATATGGTGGGCGGAACATTGACTTCTGCCTGGCTGTAGGCGGCCACCGCCGTGGTGGCTGTTGTTTCCGCCCTGGCGGTCGGTGTGGTACATTGGCTGTCTATCCGAGATAACACCGCCATGGTCATAATTTGGTGGTAATTACCGCCGGCTTGTTGGCAGTATTACCACTTTAACACCAACTACCAGGGTTGTAATGAGGTCCTTGGGCCCTCATTATAACCTCGGCGGTCTTCCCAGAAGACCACCCAGGCTGTAGGTGCCAGAATACCGCCATTGCTGGCGGTATGTCTGGCTCCCTATTTTGACTTTTCTGCTGGGCCTGCGGACGGTAACAGTGTTACCGTCCGCTGGTCCAGCGGAAAAGTCACATCAACATTGCTGCTGGCTCGTAATTGAGCCAGCGGCAATGCTGATGTGCAGCGCATTTCACTGCCCGATATTCGGGCAGTGAAATGCGCAATAGGGCTATGCCTGGGGGCCCCTGCACTGCCCATGCCAAGTGCATGGGCAGTGCAGGGGCCCCCAGGGGCGCCAGAGTCCCCTTACCGCCAGCCTTTCATGGCGGTGTCTACCGCCATAGACAGGCTGGCGGTAAGGGGAGTCGAAATCCTCAGGGCAGCTCTACTTGCAGCGCTGCCCTGGTGGATTACGACCGCCTGGACCGCCATGGCGGTATACCGCTGGTCCCAGTGGTGTTACCGCGGCAGTACCACCCCGGTCAAAATGAGGTGACGAGCACCGCCAGCCTGTTGGAAGTATTATCGCCACTATGGCCCTGGCGGTCACCAACCGCCAGGGTTATATTGAGGGCCTTAGTCTTTTTTTGGAGTTCAAAAACTTCCAGTGGGGCATTTCGAGAGCTGCATCTGACAAAGTCCTCTCAAAATCAGATACCTTTGTTGTGAGGTCCGGCTGAAGCTCCGGAGGTCTGGTAAGTTGAAAAATGGTTTAAGTTCCATTTTTTTCAGCTTTCTGAAACAGCTCCTCATGGTGAGTTCTAAGGCACCCAGATCCTCAGAGACAGAACGTATGGGCCAGGACTCACCACCCAGGGTACAGTACAAATCCAGTTGCAACTGATTAATTTGTTACAACAGGCAAAGGGCATCTTGCTGCTTTTTATGTCTCTGTAGCCACACAGGAGATAAGCATATTGATTGTTTGGAGTTCCCTTCTGATTCCTGGCAAGTGGGAGTAGATCTAGCCCTTTAGGTGTCTACACAGACAGCAGGGCTAGTCCTGTTCTGTTCTTTTACAGGCCCAGCTCTTAAGAGTCAGGGATGAGGTGCCACTTTTGCAGAAATCACTAGCCAATGGGTGGAAATGACTCTGGGACCCTCTCTAACCAATGGGAAAATTGTTCCGAAGTTCAAATCAGCCACCCCCCTGCACCTCTCTTTTCAGCCCATTCTGCTTGCCTTACTGCAAACTGCCCCACAGTGCACTATTCTTTGGGAAAATCAAGATAGGAGAACGTTTCTGCCCCAGAAGGAGGTGGTGGCCCAACCAGGGATGTTCCTAGGGAACTGAACCACGGAAATGAGCTCAACCACGCAAAACTAGTTCTGGGACCAACTCTCCCTCCCATTGGAATGGAGACACTCTGGCTACAGATGGCCCTAGGATCAAAGGACCCTTGTTCCCCAAGTCTCACTGTAGGAGGCTGGCCTGGCTTGTAGTGGGTACCAAAGGTACTTACACCCTGTGCCAAGTCTAGTTATCCCTTATTAGTAGAATAGAGGTGTTTCTAGCAGCTTAGGCTGATAAAAGGTAGCTAAGGCAAAGCAGCTTAGGCTGAACTAGGAGACATGCAAAGCTCCTACTATACCACTTATATCATATGCACAATATCAGAAGAAAACACAATACACAGAGTTACTAAAAATAAAGGTACTTTATTTTTATGACAATATGCCACAAGTATCTCAGTGAGTACCCTCAGTAAGAAGGTAAGTAATATACACAAGTTATATGTACACAAACCCAAAACAGGTAAGTAAGAGTCAGAAAAGTAATGCAAACAGTGTAGAATTACAATAGGTTGCAATAGGTGAACATAAGTCTAGGGGCAACACAAACCATATACTCCAAAAGTGAAATGCGAATCACGAATGGACCCCAGACCTATGGGAGCTTGTAGAGGGTCGCTGGGACTGTAAGAAAACAGTCAGGGTGCCCAAGATACCCCACCCCAGGACCCTGAAAAGTAGGAGTAAAGTGCACCTACTACCCCAATAGAGCACAATAGTGTGATAGGGGGATTCTGCAAGAACAACAAACACCAGCAATGCACTGAAAACGGATTCCTGGACCTGAGGACCTGCAAAGCAAGGGGACCAAGTCCAATAGTCGCGACAGTGTCCAGGGGGGGCAGGAGCCCAGAAAACCCCGGATGAAGGTGCAAGGAAGCTGCCTCCGGATGGAAGAAGCTTGGAGTTCTGCAAGAAAGAAGAGGACTAGGAACTTCTCCTTTGGAGGAAAGATGTCCCACGTCGCGATGAAGCTTGCAAAGGTGTTTCAATGCAGACTACTACAAACAAGCCTTGCTAGTTGCAAGGGTTGCGGTAGAGGTTTTTGGGTGCTGCTGAGGACCAGGAAGGACCAGGATGTCGCCTTTTGGAGGAGGAGACAGAGGGGGTACTCAGCAACTCAGAGAGCCCTCACAGAAGCAGGCAGCACCCGCAGAAGTACCCCAACAGGCACTTAGAAGAATAGTGAACTGGAGTCCATGCAAAGTTACCAAGGAGGGTCCCACGATGTTGGAGGCCAACTCAGCGGGTTGTGCACTGTAGGACGGAGTGCTGGGGACCCAGGCTAGACTGTGCACGAAGGAAATCCTGGAAGAGTGCACAGGAGCCGGAGAAGCTGCAAATCACGCAGTACACAGCTTTGCAGTCTAGCATGGGGAGGCAAGGACTTACCTCCACCAAACTTGAACTGAAGAGTCACTGGACTGTGGAAGTCACTTGGACAGAGTTGCTGTGTTCCAGGGACCACGCTCGTCAGGATGAGAGGGGATACAGAGGACCGGTGATGCAGTCTTTTGGTGCCTGCGTTAGCAGGGGGAAGATTCCGTCGACCCACAGGAGATTTCTTCAGAGCTTCTGGTGCAGAGTGAAGGCAGGGTACTCCCAGAGCATGCACCACCTGAAAACAGTCGAGAAAGCCGGCAGGATGAGACGCTACAATGTTGCTGGTAGTCGTCTTGCTACTGTGTTGTGGTTTAGCAGGTGTCCTGGAGCAGCCAGTGGTCGATCCTTGGTAGAAGTCGAAGAGGGAGATGCAGAGGAACTCTGGTGAGCTCTTGCATTCGTTATCTGAAGAATTCCCCAAAGCAGAGACCCTAAATAGCCAGAAAAGGAGGTTTGGCTACCAAGAAAGGAGGATTGGCTACCAAGAAAGGTAAGAGCATATCAGAGGGGGGTCTCTGACGTCACTTGCTGGCACTGGCCACTCAGAGCAGTCCAGTGTGCCCCCAACACCTCTGTTTCCAAGATGGCAGAGGTCTGGGACACACTGGAGGAGCTCTGGGCACCTCCCCTGGGAGGTACTGGTCAGGTGAGTGGTCACTCCCCTTTCCTTTGTCCAGTTTCGCACCAGAGCAGGGCTAGGGGATCCCTGAACCGGTGTAGACTGGCTTATGCAGAGAGGGGCACCATCTGTGCCCATCAAAGCATTTCCAGAGGCTGGGGGAGGCTACCCAGCCCTTCACACCTATTTCCAAAGGGAGAGGGTGTAACACCCTCTCTCAGAGGAAATCCTTTGTTCTGCCTTCCTGGGCCAGGGCTGCCTGGACCCCAGGAGCGCAGAAACCTGTCTGAGGGGTTGGCAGCAGCAGCTGCATTGGAAACCCCAGAAAGGCAGTTTGGCAGTACCCGGGTTCTGTGCTAGAGACCCGGGGAATAATGGAATTGTCCCCCCAATACCAGAATGGTATTGGGGTAACAATTCCATGATCTTAGACATATTACATGGCCATGTTCGGAGTTACCCTTGTGACGCTATACATAGGTAGTGACCTATGTATAGTGCACACGTGTAATGGTGTTCCCGCACTCACAAAGTCCGGGGAATTTGCCCTGAACGATGTGGGGGCACCTTGGCTAGTGCCAGGGTGCCCACACACTAAGTAACTTTGCACCCAACCTTCACCAGGTGAAGGTTAGACATATAGGTGACTTATAAGTTACTTATGTGCAGTGGTAAATGGCTGTGAAATAACGTGGACGTTATTTCACGCAGGCTGCAGTGGCAGGCCTGTGTAAGAATTGTCAGAGCTCCCTATGGGTGGCAAAATAAATGCTGCAGCCCATAGGGATCTCCTGGAACCCCAATTCCCTGGGTACCTCAGTACCATATACAAGGGAATTACATGGGTGTACCAGTATGCCAATGTGAATTCGTAAATTTAGTCACTAGCATGCTCCCTTACAAGGTAACAACGTTCCTGATAACTCCCCAGTTGCCTTTCCTGAGAGAGGGTGAGTCAAATACCTCACACCCAGGTCTTCCTGCCAAAAGCCCAAGCCATTGTTTCTGCTGTTAGAGCAGTTTCACATCTCATAAAGGGGAAAGCATTAACACAGAGAGTTGCTCTAGGCAGGCTAATACTAATTAGCCAGCTGGTGTGTCAGGCAGGCGAATTTTCAAAGTTATTTTTCCTACATATTTATAAAAAATTCAACCTCACCATTGAATTGGATTTTTTACTAAATAATTAAAAAAAGTGTTTGGATTCAGCTTATTCTAAATCAAAGTTGCCAGAAATAGTATTTTAATTTTATTTTAGTTTTTTCATAGAAACAACTACAGCCTTAGATGGTGAAAATAGCTTTTTGGGTTAGTCACTGAAGAAACATACTAACTTTAAACTTTTACATGTTCCACCTTTAAATACTAAGGCCCTCATTACAACATTGGCGGTACAAGCTGCTTAGTGCCGTGCAGAAGACCGCCAAAACACCGCCGCGGAATACCGCCACAGCTATTATGACACACATCTCGGAATCCACCGAAATTCAGACACCCACACAAATCTGCCACACCAAAGGTCAGTGTTAAACTGGCGAAAACAATTCCTCCACCGTCACGCCAACAGAAACACGCCCATGGTATCACGACACACGAATCCACGCGGCGGTCTTTCAACTGCGGTATTCCATTGGCGGTACACACCGCCGCGCTCAAAATACACACACATCTCCAAAACACCGCCACATTGGACAATTCAAAATACACACACCTGACACACATACAAACACCACTCCCACACACCCAATTCAATATAAAACACACACCCACATCACCCACAAACCCCTACGACCATAATTCACGAAGGAAGGCCAGAGAGACAGAGAGCACAGCAATTGAGAACCCCACCACACAGAGGCACACAACACCATCACACATACAACATTACACACACAAAACACCACACACCACTACACATCACCACACACATCAACACTTACACCACCCCACACATCACCCACACCAACCCATGTCACGCCAAAGACACCCCAGGTTTTCCGAGGAGGAGCTCAGGGTCATGGTGGAGGAAATCCTACGGGTAGAGCCACAGCTATTTGGCTCACAGGTGCAGCACACCTCCATAGCCAGGAAGATGGAGCTATGGCGCAGAATCGTGGACAGGGTCAACGCTGTGGGACAGCATCCAAGAAATCGGGAGGACATCAGGAAGAGGTGGAACGACCTACGGGGGAAGGTGCGTTCTGTGGTCTCCAGGCACAACATCGCGGAACAGCGGACTGGCGGCGGACCCCCACCTCCTCCCCCACAACTAACAACATGGGAGGAGCAAGTCTTAACCATCATGCATCCAGAGGGCCTCGGAGGAGTCGGTGGAGGAATGGACACTGGTAAGTCAAATCTTAACTATCATATCCCCCACCCTACCTGCATGCTATCACACACCCCCACCCTCACACCCTCCCCTATCACCCCAAATCCTCACTAATGTACTAATAACACAAACCACTCATCCCAACACCAAGCCCTGCATGACACAACTAAGCATGGTCACCCCTCACCAAAGCATGCTCACTGCACATACCCAGAACAACCCCCTAACCATCATCACACAAACCCACACACAGGAATGCTTGCACTGGGGTACACGCACACCCACCCATTGCACACCATTACACACACACACATGCAATAATCATGCACTCATATCCCTGCAGGACCACTAAGGAACATCACCACACCGGAGGGTCCAGACATCTCCACTCCACCCACAGAAGAGGCCCACAGTGACGACAGCAGCTCTGCCCTACTGGATCCTGATGACCAGCCCGGACCATTGTGGGCCTCGGGACAGTCGGTTCCCCTTGCACAGACACAGCCCAACACTGACCTTCAACCCTCTGGTAACACCAGTACAGCACCCACCCAGCGGGCCCATACCTCCGTACCCAGGACACGTCAATCAGCGGTGTGTCCACCATTACAGGGAACCCAGGATAACCCACCACCCCAACAACAACAGGGACCTGGGGGCAGTGGTAGTGGGCACACGGTCCAGGGGTCAGAGGCACAGGAACACAGGGGAACTGGGAGGGCTGCTGTGCGACAGGGGGCGGACAGGCCAAGGGAACCCACTCTCCACGAGGCCCTCTCCTCCATCATGGGAGCATATCACCACTCCCAGGAGATGATGGCTACGGTCCTGGCCAAGTTTCAGGAGACCCAGCGCATGCAGGAGGACCAGTATTTGGGGTTCAGGGAGGAACTCAGAACCATCAGCTCCGCCCTGGGCACCATCGTAGGGGTGCTGAAGGACATACAAAAGACCATGAGGGACACGTGGCACTCCAAGGGGCCCCTGACACTAGCATGGACGATGAACTGCCCACCACCTCCGCCGACGCTAGTGGACAGGACGGCCCGCCACAGGACCACCACACCAGCACCCCACCCCTGCAGACGGACAACCACCACGCAAGCGGTCCCTGAGATCCAGGAACAGGACAGAGCAAGATGGCAAGACCCCCGCCAGGAAATGAGACCACCCTGATTGTCCTCCCACTGTCCCACTTTGTTACCCTGTCCATACTTTAAGTGCCCCAGCTCCACTTCCCTTTGCCCATATGGGCAGTGCACCTGTGTGACCAATAGACTGGACTCTGCCACGGATATTCCTCCACCGTCCCCCATCACCATTTTACAACCCCCCTCCATTTTTGAGCACTTAAATAAATACCCTTGAACCACAAAACAATCTGGAGTCAGTCTGTGATTTGATAAATTTGTATTATCAATGACAGTGTCAAAATGCGTTTTCTATTGTAAAGCCAACATACCTATGTCACACATCACAAGTCCTTGAAGGATGCAAGCAGATGACACACGTTGGTAACCACACCTGTGAAACCGTAATGGAAAGGTACAACTCAGTGACCAAATAGTGCTATGGAATGACAGACATGATAGAGGTAGAAGTGTGAAAGTGAATGTAATGGTAAGAAATACATGTTCTCACCTGAGTGTCACTGGAAATATTGCTGTATGACTGACTCCCTGTTGTCTATGTCTTCTTCCTCAGCTTCCTCCTCATCACTGTCCACAGGCTCCACAGGCTCCACAGCTGCCACAGCTGCCACAACACCGCCATTTGGACCATCCTCCTGCAGAAAAGGCACCTGGCGTCGCAAAGCAACATTGTGAAGCATCGAGCAGGCGATGATGATCTGGCACACCTTCCTTGGTGAGTAGAATAGGGAACCCCCTGTCATATGGAGGCACCTGAACCTGGCCTTCAGGAGGCCGAAGGTCCGTTCGATCACCCTCCTAGTCCGCCCATGGGCCTCATTGTAGCGTTCCTCTGCCCTGGTCCTGGGATTCCTCACTGGGGTCAATAGCCAGGACAGGTTGGGGTAACCAGAGTCCCCTAGTAGCCATTCACAGTGCCTCTGGAGTTGACCCATCACATACGGGATACTGCTATTCCGCAGGATGTAGGTGTCATGCACAGAGCCAGGGAACATAGCATTTACCTGGGAGATGTACTGGTCTGCCAAACATACCATCTGTACATTCATCGAATGATAACTCTTCCGGTTCCTGTACACCTGTTCACTCCTGTGGGGGGGGGGGCAGAGCTACATGGGTGCCATCAATAGCACCTATGACGTTGGGGATATGTCCAAGGGCATAGAAGTCACCTTTCACTGTAGCCAAATCCTCCACCTGAGGGAAAATGATGTAGCTCCTTACGTGTTTCAGCAGGGCAGACAACACGTTGGAAAACATAGGCTGGGACATCTCTGATGCCATGGCCACTGTTGTCTGAAAAGACCCACTTGCAAGGAAATTGAGCACTGACAGCACCTGCACGTCAGGGGGGATTCCAGTGGAATGGCGGATTGGTGACATCCGGTCTGGCTCCAACTGGGTGCATAGTTCCTGGATAGTGGCACGGCCAAACCTGTAGGTGATGATTAAATGTCGCTCCTCCATTGTCAACAGGTCCACCAGCGGTCGGTACACCGGAGGATTCCGCCATCTTCTCACATGTCCAAGCTGACGGTGCCTAGGAAGGACAACAGCGACCACAGAGTCAACAAATTTCCAGGTATGTACCCACAGATACACAGAACACGACACCAAACACAAAACTCTTCCTGTATGTGTGTTGAGTGTAGGCCTAGGTATGTGTGACGCAGTAGTAAATGAAGCCATGTGGGCCCCTGAAATGGCGGCTGTCTGACCTCTAAACTGGGACAATGGGATGTGAGGTATCTGCGCTGGCGTTGTACACCGTTGCGGTAGGCGGTCGTACACCGCGGCGCAATGCTGCATTGGTTAACATTGGACCCTATGGGTCCCAGGAGCCAATGATGAAGTGCGCCGGCGGTGATGATACGCACCGCCGCGGACGTCACCGCCGTGGACGTGACCGCCATTTTCTATCTGTTCAATCACTCGATACCTGATCTTCGACAGGAGAGGACCTACACTGCAAGTGCTGCTGTGACCTCGGTCTGGAAGAGACAATGGCTGCTGCGTCTGGGGAAAGGGCCCCTGCCTTCACTGCTCAGGAGTTGGAGAAGCTCGTGGACGGGGTCCTCCCCCAGTACACGCTACTCTACGGTCCTCCAGACCAACAGGTAAGTACACAGGGAGCACGTTGTATGGGCTATGCCTGGGTGGAGAGGGCTGGTTGTAAGAAGGAAGGGGGCAGAGTTCAGGGAACATGAAGGACTGTGAATGCATGTGCCACATGGCAAGGTTAGGGATGGGGGCCACTCACATCAACGGGGCAGTTGGTAATGACTTCTCTTCTTCCCCTGTGCATGTCATGTAGGTCAGCGCCCACCAGAAAAAGGACATATGGCATGCCATTGCCAAGGACGTCCAGACCCTCGGGGTCCACCAGAGACGGGGCACCCACTGCCGGAAAAGATGGGAGGACATTCGCCGCTGGAGCAAGAAGACGGCGGAGGCTCAGCTGGGGATGGCCTCCCAACGTGGGAGGGGTGCCCGTCGCACCATGACCCCTCTGATGTTCCGGATCCTGGCAGTGGCCTACCCGGAGTTGGATGGGCGCTTGAGGGCATCACAGCAGACACAAGGGGGTGAGTACACTCTCATTCTGGGGACTTTGCGCGCAGTGGAGGGGTCTGGGTGGGGGAGGAGGGATGTGGGTTTCCCTAAGCCAGGGCGACTTACGTAGGCTGGGCCCCTCTGTAATGCAGGCCATGTGCCACTCCACCCCACCTCAGTAGAGGGCCAAGTACAGGTATACATGCCCCTGTGGCATCCATGTGTGCAGATGTCCACCATAGCCATGTAGGCCAGATCCCAGGAATTGCATCTGTAGTGGCCAAGAGCACGGCGTAGTGCAGGGGGCTGCTGTGTCTGTATTGTCCGCCAACGGTAGCGGTAAGCCATGCACTCAACCTGTCTTTCTTCTGTCGTCCCCACCCCCCCCGTTTTTCTGCTCTCCTTGTTCTTTTGTGCATCAGCGTCATCAGGCGGAGGTACAGTGGCACCGGAGCACGAGGGAGCTGCATCCCACATGGCTATGGAGGGCCACACCACAGACTCTGAATACACCAGTGGGACGGAGGGCGAGGGGAGCTTCACGTCGGGCACAGGATCACCAACAAGCGACTCGGACTCGTCCGCCGATGGGAGCTCCCTTGTGGTGGCGGCACCATCTGTGCCCCCCACTTCTACAGTTACAGCCGCCACCTCCCCTACCAGCACCGCCCTCCTAGCAGCCCCTCAGCGTTCGCCCCGTGCCCGCTCACCCAGGAGGGTGGGCATCACCTTCGCCCCAGGCACCTCAGCCCCTGCCCCTGTCACCTCGGCTGTCCTCAGTGAGGAGGCCATTGACCTCCTCAGGTCACTCACTGTTGGACAGTCTACCATTGTGAATGCCATCCAGGGTGTAGAAAGGGAGTTACAACACACTAATGCATTCCTGGAGGGCATTCATTCTGGTCAGGCTGCCCATCATCGAACCCTGCAATCTCTGGCCTCAGCACTGATGGCAGCCATTGTCTGTGTCTAGCCTCCCCCCTCCAACTTCCTCCACCCAGACCCAATCCCCTGTTCCCCAGCCTATCCCAAGCACACCATCAAACAAGCATGCATACACCTCAACACACACAAGTAGCTCAGGCAAACATAGGCACCACACAACCCACAGGCACTCATGCAAGCATCACCCACATACAGACACAGCAACATCCACTGCCTCCACTGTGTCCCCCTCCTCGTCATCTCCCTCCTGCCTCCCAGTGTTGTCTACACTCTCAGCTGCATGCACTACATCTACAGGCACTAGGACTCACACCAGAACACCCAGCACCACACCCCGCTCACCTGCACTCACTACCCCCACTACCATTTACACGTCCCCTGTGTCCACTCCCAGTGTGTCTGTGACGCCCCCGCCCAAAATACACAAACGTGGGCACCCACACACCCAACATCCATCCACCTCACGACAGCCTCCAGTACCTGCACCCAAAACACCTAAAGTTACAGCTCCTACAACCACCTCCTCTTCCTCCACTCCCAGACCCTCTCCAGCTACCCATCCCAGTCTTCGTCAGCAACTCTTCCTCAGCAACTTTGACCTCTTTGCCACCACCCCCACCCCTCCAATTCATAAGTCCCGTAGTAGCACCTCAGCCAAAAAAACACCAGGACCTGTGGTGCGTGTTCAAGGTGTGTGGAGTGCACCGGCCACCAGGGCAGCTAGTGTGACACGGAGCCAAAGCACTGCCAGTCCACCCCCTGTGAAGCACCTCAAGTTGGAAAGTGGCCGACGGGACAGGGTGAAGACTCCTGGCGGCAAAACTGCTCACAAGGGTCCCAGGGGGATTGCAGAGTCAGCTGTGACTCCTCCAAAGGTGGTGAGAGGCCAGAAGAAGTCTGGTAAGAGCAGCACGGCGGAGAAGGGCGCCATCCTCCCCGGCGGCCGGGACGCCACCGCCAGCACCATCGTCACTGGTCAGGAGACCACTGCCGGAGTCAGTGCCCAGGAGGGCAGCAGTATCGTCACTGGTCAGGAGACCACCGCCGGAGTCAGTGCCCAGGAGGGCCCTGGCAGCCACAGCCCCTCTGGGCAATGAGGGAGCTTCATGCCACACACCAATGCACAGGTCAGAGACCGCCATGGCAAAGCACCGCTGCACAAGGAAAAGACCGACATGGCAAAGCACCGCTGAACAGGGCAAAGCACTGCTGAACAGGTCAGAGACCACCATGGCAAAGCACCGCTGAACAGGTCAGAGACCGCCATGGCAAAGCACTGCTGAACAGGTCAGAGACCGCCATGGCAAAGCACTGCTGAACAGGGCACAGCACCGCTTACCAGGTCAGAGACCGCCATGGCAAAGCACCGCTGAACAGGTCAGAGACCGCCATGGCAAAGCACCGCTGCACAAGGAAAAGACCGCCATGGTGAAGACCGCTGAACAGGGCAAAGCACCACTGAACAGGTCAGAGACCGCCATGGCAAAGCACCGCTGCACAAGGAAAAGACCGCCATGGTGAAGACCGCTGAACAGGGCAAAGCACCGCTGAACAAGGAAAACACCGCCACATCAAGCATCGTTATCCCATGTGCAGCTGGGACAGTGACAGAACAGGAACCGTCACAGGGAGCCTGATGCAGTCTGGGCACCATTCCCCCTCCAGAACCAGTGGACACATGCATCTACTCCATCTGTACTTAACAGGATGAAGCACTCTGGGCACCAGTCCCCCTCCAGAACCAGTGGAAACTGTTATCCACTTGAGAGACTGTGGCTTTGCACTCCCCAGGATTGAACAGTGGGCAAACCACCCACTGTAGAGACTTGAGAGACTGTGGCTTTGCACTCCCCTGGATTGAACAGTGGGCAAACCACCCACTGTAGAGACTTGAGAGACTGTGGCTTTGCACTCCCCAGGATTGAACAATGGGAAAACCACCCACTGTAGAGACTTGAGAGACTGTGGCTTTGCACTCCCCAGGATACATCAATGGGCATGGAGCCCCGTCGTGGATCTGGCGTGGTGCTGTAATCCGGCTGAGGTGCCCCTCCCTTCCCTTCCCCCTGAGGTGCCTGTTGTATTTCTATCTGATGCCCCTGCAGTGTTCTCTCCGTTTGTGGACAGGTATCTTGTGTGGGCCTCGCCCATGCATTTTTGGACCAGTGGTGCACGGACATTGATATGTGCATACCTGCACTACTTCTCGTAATGTATTTATTTTGAATGTGTATATATATATGTATATTTTTGGAACTGTATTTTGATACATTACAATGTTTGGACTGATTTCCTTTTGTCTTTGCATTCTTCCGGGGGGGTTGTGAGTTGTTACTGTGATCTTTGGAAATGCATTGGTGTGTGTGTTGTAATGTGCGAGGGTGGGGGTGTTGCGTGTGTGTCCCCCTGACTTTTGCCTCCCCCCTCCCCTATGTCGTAGGTGCAGTACTCACCGTTGTCTTCGGCGCTGCCGTTGCTGGTGTTCGTAGAAGAGCAGGAAGACAAGGGCAGGGAGTATTTGTAATTCCGGCTCCATGGTGTCCTCCTTCCTCGTGGAGTGTGTTGAGGTGAGCGTTTTCTCCATTGCAAAAGCTGTTTCCGCCGTGTTTTTATCCACGGTGAATCCGCCCCGGAAAAGGTGGCGGATTGGCGGGTTGTGATACTGTGGGCGGTACATTGTCATTCGCCTGTCTGTTGGCGGTGACCGCCGCCCTACTTGTCTGTACCGCAGTGGCGGGCGGTGTGTTAAAGTGGCTGTCTATGTTGGCGGTTTCCGCCACGGTCACAATTCCCTTTTTTTGACCGCCGGCCTGTTTGTGGAATTACCGCACCTTTAACACCTTCCGCCAGGGTTGTAATGACCCCCTAAGTGTGCCTTCTGGGCTACAAGGCCTATCTATGAGTAACTTACTTAACACTTAAGAAATGTGTCTCTTCCTTCGAAAATGAATACTTTGAAAGGTTTGCCTGCAGCTTTAAAAGCTGCAGCAGTTAGGCTAAATGTGCAGGCCGGAAGCTGTGTTTTCTTTTTGATGATAGCGGATGACACAATATGTGCTTCATTTCACAGATTAGATTTAAACTCCATGTCATTGGTGTATTTCCTGCAGCACTTAGGATGGCCTTACTAGAAAGTGAAATATACCAATTAGGGATCAGCCAATGTCAGCATGTTTTACGAGTGAGATGACTTTCATCAGGGGATAGTCAGCAGCATCACTGTTTGCATAGTTCAGAAAAACTGCCACACCAGTCCGAAAAAATGGAAGTGGTCGTCCAAACAGATGGAGTTGCTCATGACCATGTACTGTATGTTGATCAACCTGAATGGTATGCACCAGTCCCATATCTTGTTGGTCGATTTGTTCTGTGCCTTTTATACTTTAAAAATCAAGTCCATGTTTCAGGCTAGCAGTCTGTTTTTTAAAATAGTATCAACCTTTTCAGGTGTAGGTTTCCCCCACATTCATTATTAGCACTCTCACCATCTCCCATCATTGGCTCAGACAGAGACTATTTTGACAGAGCACCATGGTGCTGCCTTGTGTAGATATCTACTACCACCTTCAAATGGGTTACCTCTAGCTGCATAAACATCATCACCATTGGACTTTACGCTAGTGTTTCTATACTAAATAGCGTTTGGTCCTCAGTTCCATTAGCCCCACCAGAGTGGGTGTCTGGCGAGCCACTTGAATCTCACCTCTTTCTCACTCGGGTGCAGATGATTTTTGTTAGTCGCATTCTCTAAGTCCAGTAGTATGTGTCATTCTCAATTTCATATGAAAATGGCAATAGCGCCTCAGCGGGAATGTCTTTGAACTATGTATAACTTCACAGGATGCACTTGAGGCAGGATGACATTGATCCTATGTGACCTTTTTTAATTGGCTTGCTCTTGAATTTGGTCTGCATAATAAAACATTTAAGAAATGTTATCATGCGTTTCAAATATTTCTGACCATAAGGTGTTTATAAAAGTGGTATTTCTTTGTAAGTTATCATCCTGACTGGACGTTCATTTGTATTGGGCATTTAATAAGTATGTTATAGTGTACACCACCTCCCACAAATCTGGTCTTGACTACTTAACCAAACTATCCGGGCTAGAGAAGGCGGTTTTGGTGGCCTAACTTTCTATTGTAGGTTCTCTGCTCAGTATCTTGATCAGAGAGTGAAAAATTCACACTCACTTGCTTGGTGGCCCCTATTCATCAGGCTCCAGGAAAACACAAAAACAATACAAAGCAAAAAGTGAGCAAAATAGGTAATTGTGGCAAATTGTGAAAAATAGCCCAAAGGCATAAAACAATAAAACTTCTGAGGCTGCACTCCTTTCTTGTCACCATCACTTCTAATGGTTGTCAGTCCAGAAGTTGCATTCCTTGAGCAACGTTGCTCTGATTTGTTTTACCTACCAAGGCAAAGAGTGTCAATGGCTTCTCACCAATTTTGTAACAAATATAGTGCTGAGAAATAAGGACACAGTTTCCCCAGAAAGGAACAAAAATACCTAGTTTTTAGAACAAACCTTCCACACCTATTTCTAGAAAAAAGAGAAATAAATCTTTATTGCAGAGCAAAGCAGATAAAGACAGAGTGAGAGAGTGAAAGGGAGAGAAAGAAAGAATGAACGCATGTGGTGGATATTGCAAGGTGGGGGGATTATAGCATCAGAAAGTGTTAATGAGCAAGGTGACTGAAGAGAGACAGAAGAGAGAACAAGTGTCTCACCTGGTAATATGAACCATTTCCATTCTTTGTCATTAGCACTAGGAGTGGCAGCCAGTCAATATGTCCCACTATAGAATGCAGTGCTGCTGTTAACACAAAGAAAAAGGAGGCTCCTGCACTTTTTTGTGCCTCTTCTCAGTCTAAGCATCCAAATTTGCCACTCACTGTTCTTTGCTAATGGGAAAGATTCCCAGCTTATGGAAATGTTATTGCCTATAATGGAAAAATCATAAAACTCCAAACATGCCATTGATCCTTAGATAGCATAAATGGTGCCAGATGGGCATAAAGGATATACTGTCTTGCCTTGGTAGATTTTGAATGAAGAACCCTAATGTCTAGCCTCTGTGCAGAAGCTCACAACATTTTGACCAAGCTTATCTCGTTCAACAAGAAAGCTGGGGAAGTCTGAGGAAGCCAAGGGGTGCTGAGACTGCCACCAGTGAGCTAACGCAGCAGTTTTAAATAGGAGACACCATTATGGTGAGAAATGATGGAATAAAATGAAAACAGATGTTTCATATGGAGAGAGTAGAGAATGTTAACAAGATAGAAAGAAAGGGGACACAAATTAGGCCACAAGAGATTAGCAGTGTCAAAGCATCCAATAAAACACAGGGGAATAATGGGACAGAAGATGTTAAGTGTTTGATGGGGCAGAAATATGACACAGGGGGAATTGAGGCTGGATGGACCAGAAAATTGAATTTGAAAGGATGCCAAAAGGACAAGCGTTGCTAAGCCAGTATTTTCCCATTTCAAAGGCAATCGCTCAAGGGTTGTCTTCGCCAATGCTTGTTTGCTTTGACATTGGAAAATCAAATCAAATTCTAACATGGTGGCTGGTGTATCTCTAAATATGTGAATGCATGTATCATGATGTATCACTGGAAATATCGATTTTTGTATGAGACAATCCGCCACTGTCATGCATTGCTGCCAGTCCATCACAATGCATGCACACACATGCAAGACCATCTAAGAGTGGTTCTTCTAATAAAAAAAAAGCATTCCAAGATGGCTGCTGATGCTTCAAGAAGCATGCGCATGTCAGCTATCTTGAAATAGATTTTTTAATAATGAAAAAACATTTCAAGATGGCCGCTGATGCTTACAGTTCAGTGGCAATCTTTTATGTTAGTGTTCCAAGATGGTCAAGAGAATTTTTAGAAAGTTGAGTTAAAAAACAAAGCTTTTTCAAGATGTGTGCAAAGAAAAAGAGAGAGTGGCCCAATAGCTGTGAGCAGCTGATGGACCCTCACAAATGTAATTTATTATTTGTATTGTTTTAATTCATTTTAAAAAGCACAGTACAAAAAAGGGGGGTTGGTGGAGAAATGAACAGGCGAGGGAGGGTAGAAAGCCTCAAGAGAGAGCATGGGGCAGTAATGGGGAACAAGCAGATGGGGGAGAGAGCAAAGAAAGCCATGCATGGGCTCACATTAAGTGCTAAAAGAAAATGAAAATTAACTTCCTGATGTCAGCAGTGAAAAGATAAAGCTCATTCCATCCTGAACATGGCCTGACAAAAACCATATGGACAAAAAGCATTCAATTGAGAGTGGGGAACTGAGCTAGATAAAAAAGCCATCCGGTCATGAGCAATGGGTTGACCTAAAGCCCACACTGTGTATTTTCCTGATCCCAGTAGGTCTTCAAAAACAGGCAGCCAAACGTTTGTAGTTAAAACCTAAAACTGGCACTCTGTAAGTGATGTTTATAGCGTGTGTGAGAGGTCGCATTTACAAGAGGTACTCCTTAACTCCTGCACACAGTGACTGACGGCCAGCAAGAACAAAGATTCACAAGAGGGAGGTGAACAAGTGTCTACTTGCTTTGCAACTAAATGGCAATTGAGGACAACAACCTTTTAAAAGAATGCAACCATCTATCATAAATATGGCCCACTAAAACCTACCTGTCAAGTTTAGGAGACACATGAAATGTCAGAGTTACACTTCTACTTTAGAGTAGGCCATGCTTCTCTAGCGCACGCCTTTGGCCACATAGAAGCTTTTGGAGCAGGCAGTGCAAGGAATCATTCACATTTTGAGGTGGGGGTGGCATTGGGTGGACGTGGAAATTAATCTAGCTTTACATTTTTTGATAATATGTAATGAATAATACTATACATAGAAAAAGAATGGGTATTGCTTGACAGGAGTGAAATATAGAGGTTCAGGGGACAGTGGAGGAGGGTTGTAGGCTCACTAATGGTGCACAGATTGTTCTAGCCTACATCTTAAAAGCTGTGCTGTTCACTAACTTAGGGCTTGATTGAGAGTTTGGCTGATGGGTTACTCTGTCACAAAAGTGAGGGATAGCTCGTCCATCGTATTACGTTTTTCTTAGGCTATAATGGGATCGTAATAGGGCGGCTGGTATATCCGTCAGGTTTGTGAGGGAGTAACCGCATCCGCCAAACAATTTGCCGAAGTGTAGTTTACAACTTATTATAATGGCTGAAGAATGTACAGGACTTTGTGTCTTTGCAACTTGCTTGGTCAGCTTTATATTTGTGAAATATATCTTCTGCCGCAGAAAATGAACATTTGTTCTATATGTAAGTAACATGACTCCTATGTAGGATAGTTTTGGGGCTGCAGGCTTGCTATCTGTGATATAAATGTCTTACGTTTTTAATCTGTTTATTTACTTTTGTCACGTTGTCTTCCACTCGGAAGGCGCGCGCTGCAGGCAGTTGAGCAGGCCTTGACAGGTCCCTGTCAGATGTTATTCACAGAGCCATAACCCGGCTGCGCACAGCTGTTATACCGGAAGGGCTAACAATGGTTGCTTTCTCAGATCATTTGTACATGCTGTGTTTACACATATGTTAACACCCCGGCGTGTCATTTTTTAAACGGAGGTTTCCTCTGTTTCATTGTGACAGGCTCTGACACTTTCCACAACTTCAAGGAGGCCTGATCCTGATGTCAACCACTGACACTTTCCACAACGTCAAGGAGACGAGATACTGCTTTCATCCAACAATGATCACAACATTCCACCGACAGATCTTGCGCGAGATTCACTGAAAATAAAACCAGGCCAACGGTAAACTTGGCTTCTGGAAACACTTTCAGTGAGCTTTTAAATGTAAGCAAGGTTCAAGTACCATGTTGGAATCCTTGAAAACATACTTTAGTGAAGCATAATGGTAGCTGAAAATATTAATGATGTTGTTTATGTTCAGCAATCCAATTCAGATGAGAAGAGAAGGACAGAGATTTTAGAGACTAGGAGGGTTAGTTATATGACAGCATTTGTAAATTCCCACATAAAATACAAACAATTCCTCTCAATGGAACGCATTTATAAGGAGCTTATCCTGAAAATGTAGCGTGGATCTGAGGCCCAGGTACCTACCTCTAAACGTTCAAGTTATGCAAAACACGAATTAATCAAATTTTACATAAAACTTTTAAAATGTGTAGCAGATGGCTAACGAGTCAATAGAGATTGACACAGCAAAAAGTTTAAATTCAAATGGGTTATTTTGGTGTCTTCAGAAATATCTACAGCAACAATTGTAGAATCTCCATGAAACCAGTCCCTGCCTCCTCATCATTTCGTCTCCACTGCTAGTCACTGTTAATGCTTACGCTAGTAACAGGGTACAGCCAGGAATTATCATGAATCTGTACTGCTGAGTTATGTTGTTTACCTGCTCTCCCTGCTGTGAGCTGCTAGGCACTTCCTTGTATTCTGATTGGCCTTTAACTTGTTGGCATAAGAAAGATTTTTCAGAATGTCAGGGAATGTACAGCATGCGGGTTGGATGGTTCGGAAGGGGGCGCTGGAAGGTTCAATAACGTACTGGCATCTCTAACAAGTATCCATTTTTGGTTAATGGACATTATTGATAGAGGTTTGGTGAACTCTGTAGAGAACCTTTTTAAGCACAAAGAATGATCAGGTTTTCACTGATTTCCTGAATAGAAGGCAATTGCTAGACTTTTCAGGAGAGTGCCATGTTAGTGAATATTCTCACGAATTACAAGTAGAGGGAAAACATCTTGGTAAATATTCATATACAATTAATATATGCATATATAAATACTTACAGGGACTTTGAGTCAGACGTCTTGTGGTCCTTTCAGCTGTCATTCATATTTTGCTTCCATGCACCACAGCAGGGTCAGCCGACTTGCACTGTGAGTGATGTCTGTTTGCTTAATAAAATGTACACAACTGCCGAAAAAGTAGTTCTATTCAGTGCACGTTAATTAGGCTCATAATTTACTTTTCCAACGTATTTTTCTTAGCATTATTTTTCTTTTTGAATACTTTTAGTCATCCTTGTGTGTTTGAATTTTGTTTTAAGATTGTTGCACCGACTAGAGGCACCTTCGAGAAGCATCAGTAGATGAGAAAACTCCACTAATGCACGCCCAAACTGCCTGCATTCAACAGACACAAATAATGACTTCTTGAATTTGTACTGTGCATATCAATATAGTTTGCCAGACTGCTTCATTACAATGGCATTGTTGCATCCACTATCCCGCACTGCTCTTATGGGTTTGGGACTCTTCACCGATGTGGAGTGACACCCTGGTCCAGTGTGGAGGCCAGCATTTCTGAGACTTTGTCACTAAGGGCCAGATGTATCAAGCCTTTTTGTATTCGTAAACGATGCAAATGCCCGTTTGCGAATGCAAAAATGCCTTTCAGTATTTATGAAAGGCATTCGCAACGCACATTTAAGGAATCTCTAAATAAGAAATCGCAAATAAGGAATCCTTATTTGCGATTTCTAAACCACATGTAACAAGCAATTCCTTAATGCGAATTGGCCATTAAGGAATCGCTATTACCACCAAGTTGAACTTGGTGGTAACCTTGTGCAAATTTTAAAAATGCACTTGGTATTAATTGGCAATCAATACCAAGGCTGGCATAGCAAATGACATCTAAATTACATGGCAATTAATACCACGGCTGGCATAGCAAATTACATCTAAATTACGTTGGAACCCAGCGAGTTACATCTAAACTACGCTGGAATCTGGGAAAGTGAAGCCAGGAGTGCATTTGTTGCGGTTCGAATAGACTCTCATTTACGTGGAAACACATAGGGGGTCATTACAACAGGGCTGTTATGACGGAAGCACCGCCAACAGGCTGGCGGTGCTTCCCAGGTCATTACGACCGCGGCAGAAGCGCTGCGGTCGCACCGCCGGGGCCGGCGGTTTCCCGCCACAATTGCCCCGGCGGTGATAATCCGCCAGGGCAGCGCTGCCTGCAGCGCTGTCCAGGGGATTACGAGTCACCTACCGCCAGCCTTTTCCTGGCGGTTTGAACCGCCAGGAAAAGGCTGGCGGTACGGGGATTCGCAGGGCCCCTGGGGGCCCCGTGCAGCTTTTCACTGTCTGCTGTGCAGACAGTGAAAAGCGCGAGGGGTGCAACTGCACCCGTCACACAGCTGCAACACCGCCGGCTCCATTTGGAGCCGGATCCTGTGTTGCAGCCAAGATCCCCGCTGGGCCGGCGGGCAGAAACTAGGTTTCCGCCCGCCGGCCCAACGGGGATCTCCAAATGGCCGCAGCGGGGGTGCGGCTGCATTGGCAGCCGCCCGGCGGTCCGATCTAGGCGGGCGGCTGAATGAGGGCCATAGTGATAAAAGACTTCTATGATTGTATCACAATTTAAAGACTCCGAGAAGCAGAGCAAGTTGATATTATTGATGAAGGAAGATTCACAAATATACTGTTTGAGGGCCGATAGATCATGTTACGAACTGTTTATATTGATCTTGATATTATTCAAGTGATTTTGTAAACAATGTATTCTATGTGTTACTGTATATTGGGTTGGGGTTTGAATTTGTCTTATCTGTTGTCTTATGTAATTTGTCTTGAGTCTTCATGTTGTGTCTTAGTTTGGATGTAATTTCATGTTTTGTGCTCAGTATTTATAGGTTCTTTATTTCTTATTTTCATTATTATTAAGAATAACATTCTCAGCTTTCTATAGAAAAAAATAAAAAAAATTCTCTTATTTAGATTTTTAGATCTCTTCTGCATTTGAAAAAAGAGAGAGGCATTTTCTATAAAGATATATTTCATTCCCTGGCTCTCTCTCTCTATTGTTCCAGGGACCCCTTAATTATGGACCTTCTGAGAAGAACATTTTAAAACCAACAATTATGATTATGCACAATAGAATTGTAATAATCTTCACGCAGGGCTCAGTAAAATTATTTAAAGTTTATTCCAATTGAAGACGACACGTCTTACTCCCGTCAATCCATTCACGGACTACCCAAACCCCTGTTCTTCTCTTTCCGTGTTCTATCCCTCTGGCATTCTAAATTCCCACACAATAGTTCCTTAAAGAAAACTTCCCACAATTAAACTACCCAAATACAACACATTTCCCCCTTAAATAAAATAAAAAAATGAAAACACAAAAATTAAAAGAAAAGATCCGAAAGTTCTAACCCTAGAGATCGAGAAAATGGGTGCACTAATCTACACATTCACACAAAGTCCACTAATCGAGAAGACGCTTGTCTTGAATGAACCTCAAACTTCAATCTTGAGGCTAAGGAATCTTCCCTCACATACCCATCCACACTACTCTCCTCATCACTCTCCCTACGATCAACGTACTCAGGAATCTCACCCCCATCAACCCTACTTCTTGCATCCTCCACTCTTACGTCCTCACAAACAGGTTCCACTCGTCTCTCGTACATTATTGGTCCAGAAACAGTGAGATCTCCAGGTAATGCATTACCATGTTCAGGAGTACAAATAGCCAGTCTGTTCACATTCCAAACTCTGCCATCTTGTGTGACTACCTTCTTTTTGAATACTTTTACCACCTTCATGGCTTTACCAAACCTTGGCATACCCTTCCTTATCAGACCTGGTTTCCTCACTCTGACCCAATCTCCTACAATAAGTGTTGGCCCTTTCACTCTCCACTTCCTATCATACGCCTCCTTGCTCATCTCCTGTTTCACCTTCATATAATCTCTCACCTTTTCCACATCAACTCCATCAGGTCCTCTACTATGTTTTTTTTAAACCACCAGGTACAAAGTTTGGAAACAGGATCTCTACCTCTATAACTTAAATGGGCTGACACCTGTGGTGCTGTGGGGAGTGATACGGTAATACCATAATCTTTCCCTCACTTTCTCCTTCCAAGATCCTCCAAAACCCCGTGCCCAACAAATGCATTCTTTAAGAACTTGAACCTCTCAACCTGACCATTCTCTTGTGGTTCATATAATGAGGTGGTTATGTGTTTAATGTTGCAATACTTGAGGAATCTTTGCATCTCCTTCGACACCAATTGAACACCATTGTCTGACACCAGAATCTCTGGATACCCTTCTTTGGCAAACACCTCTTTAAAAAACTCAATGACAATGGCGGACGTGACTTGAGGTACCAGTTTCACTTCTGGCCACTTAGAGTGATAGTCCAGTAATTCCAAAGCAAACCGGGCTTCGTAAGGCAAAAATGGGAACGGGCCAGGAATATCAAACCCCAATTTTGGCCAAGGAGAATCGGGCCATTGAACCAGGCGTAAAGGAGCTGGCACCGTCCTCAACATCTTCTCAGAATTTACACACACACCACACTCCCTAACCGTCCTCTCCGCCTGGCCACCAAAAGGAAGTTCGTATCAACCTTTTCATGGATGTCATTCCAAGATGCCCTGCATGAGCCAACTTCAAAATGATTGTTTGCATGCCTTTAGGTGGAACACATTTTCCCCCTTTGAATAAAGGAACATTTTCAATCTCTAATTCATCTTTTACTTTAAAGAAAGGCTCAATTTTCTTCTAAAATACCTTCTTTCCTTGGCCAACCAAACCTCACACAACTCCTGACTTCTTGTAAAGTCAAATCTTCCTGATCCTTTTCAAACCATTCTCTTTCCTCAATAGCCTTGAATTATTCAGAAATAAATTCTTACAGAAAAGACACAATGTCCAAATCACCAGAAGCACATGCATCCAAATTATCTGAATCTTTCTGAGGAAGCCGCAATAGACAATCAGCTACAGATTTACTTTTCCTGGCACATACTCAACTTGAAAAGAATATTCCTGCAATCTCGAGACTAATCTTGCAATACGGGCTGTCGCATTCCAACCACCACCCAGAGATAGAATGCCCACCAAAGGCTTATGATCTGTCTGAAGAACAAACCGTGAACCCCACATACAATTTCGAAAATGCTCAATAGCCCAAACATAAGCCACTAGCTCCTTCTCAATAACAGCATACCTCCTTTCTGCGCCATTTAATGTATGTGAAGCGAACGTAACATTCCATACACCTTTGCCACATCTTTGAGACAGTTCATCCCCAACACCATACATACTTGCATCAACCGTCACTATACACTGCGCCTTAACGTTAAAAGGTTTGAGAGTAGGAGCACAAGCAATTTCCCTTTTAATAGTTTCAAATGCACTCTCTTGCCTTTCAGACCACCCATACTCCACATATTTCCGGATCAATTCTCTCAAAGGCTCCATCTTGGTTGCAAAATTTTCAATGAACTTGCTATAGTACTCACACAAACCTGCAAAGGCCAAACGTTTTTCACAATTCACTGGTGTAGGTGCATCGATAATAGCTTTGACAAGCGAGCGCTTAGGCACCACTCCATCCACAAAGACAGTATGTCCCAAATAATCAACAGATTTGGCAAAGAAGTGACATTTCTTGAATTTCAAGGTTAACCCATTCATGTTGAATACTTCACATACTTTAACCAAATGATCTTTGTATTCTTCTTCATCTTTAGAATAGACCAGCACATCATCTTGAAAGCACTTTACAAATGTATCCATATCTTTGAACAAAATAAACATTGCCCTCTGAAACACTGACGCCGCACATGCCATCCCAAAGAGCATACATTTAAATTGGAATAGTCACTGTGGAGTGATGAACACAGTGAGATGTTTGGAATCTCCAGTGAGTTCAATTTGATGATATGCCGATCTCAAATCTAACGTAGAGAAAATGTTTGCCCCATCCAGCATGCTAACAACCTCATTTATATTAGGTAAAGGGTGACAGTTGATTATAATGTTCACATTCAATGCCCTCAAATCTACATACAGCCTCACAGAATTATCAGGTTTCCGAGCTGAAACCCACTCAGAGGATTCCACTTCTTCAATAACTCCCTCTTCAACCACCTCCATCAAAATATTTTTCAACTCCTCACGCACACCAGTAGGAACGTTCCTTAACTTTTGCACAACCGGTTTAGCATCCCCTTTCAGTCTAATCTTATGGCTGTAATTTCTTAACTTTCCCAAGGCTTCAGAAAACACATGCAGAAATTTAGAGACAATCAAATTACTCTTTTCACCCCTTCCAATCAACATCACCGGTTCAAAAGACCTAGGATTCAAAATGATCCCTAGCTCTGCTTGGTCTCTCCACCCCAAAACATTAACTCCTTTTTCAGCCACATACATTTTGATTTCTGCAAAATGCTCTTTGAAACCTATAATAGTTTTGTACATATCCCATAATACTGATTGTAGTGCCATCAAAACTTTCTGCTACAATATCAGAGTATGCTAAGTCGGACACACTCCAAACCAAATAAAATTTCTGAACAAAATAATCATAGGTGATAATCATCCAAGGAGAATCTGAGTCAGCCATGAGTTCCAGTTGCAGACCCTCAATAAATACTGTTATCTAGGCTGCTTCACTTCTCTCCCACTTTTGTTGGCAGAGTCATTCTTGATGCACAACCCCTTTCTCTCTCTCCTCATACGCATATGAGACTTTCACTTTACCACCACCATCACTCCCTTTAACATCCTTACAAACTCTCGCAAAATGTCCTAATTTCCCAAATTTTTTGCATTCTTTTCCAATTGCAGGACACTGTGGAGAATTAGCAAGATGACTTAAACTCCCACATCGATAACATGACATTCTATCAATTTTCCTATTTTTCTTATCTTGCTTATTCCATGTAGTATTCCTGGAAGTAACACTGTTGCTGATTCCACTACCCCAACTGCTCCAACAACTTCCAAATCCGACATTTTATTCTTCTCAGTGTCTTGCACTGTCTTCATCCATTTTTCTGATTGTTCAAAAGCCTTTGCTGTATTTATCACATCCTGAAATGTTGGATCACCCACAATTGTTCCTGAATTCTTCTGCACCTCACATGTACACTAATTTGATCTCTGATCATCTCGTCGGTAATAGGTCCAAAATTGCAGTGCATGGACAGACTTCGTAATCCAGTCAAAAACTCATCAAACTTTTCATTTTCATGTTGAACTCTAGTATAAAATTTAAATCTGTTCAAGGCTATACTTGTAGTTGGTTTGAATCTAGTTTCCAGTTTACTCAGGGCATCTTTAAAGACATCAATTTCTTCATCTTGAATGGTTCCTTGCGGTAGCGTCCTAAAAATGAGTTGCCCTTCAGAGCCCAAGCAATGTCACAAAATATTCTTCTTCCTTTCCTGTGACATTCCATCTTCATCAATAGCTTTCAAATAAGTCAAAAATTCTTCCTTCCACCTAGAACATGGTATAGGTGGGTCCCCCTTAAGTTTAGAAATTTTGCAGGAGGCTCAAACTGCATATCTTTTCTTTTTTTGAATATTATTATTGTGGATAATAAAATAACCTTCCCCCTTTTTTTTTTGAGTGTGTGCAAAGGAGAAAAAAAGAACTACAATTGCAATGAAGGAAAGACTAACAACCTTTTCTTTCCTGTGGAGCAGGAAGTAAGCAGGGTGAACAGGAAACAGAAGAAAAAAAAAACAGTTGACTGGCTGTATGCTGCTTCTAACTCGGTAAGAATGTCCTTAAAAAATTATGTCAGTTGGTTTCATGGTGCATAAACCACTTTAAAATATGCGGAGCGCGATAGAGCTGCTGAACACAGCGAGCTTTTTTCGAAATGCGCTCGCGAACAGTGGTCTGTGAAGTTGGCGTTGCTACGCAATAGTAACAGCCACGTGAAAACGTCTGTTATCAAAGAAATGCGTTGAAAATTAACTGGGCAATATGTCAATACTTGCCCGGGTGATTTCATCAGTTCAGCAGATTGTTGTCAGGGCCCCTGCCTCCCTCTGCAAGCAAAAGCAGCTTACGAACAGGATTCAAAATCCCGTTCCGACAACTGATGTTGTTCCGATCATGGCAAAACCATTCACTGGGACCTCCAAAGCAGGCCAACACGTGGGCATCGCGTTCCCAAGCCCTCGTCGCCAAATTTGTAATAATCTTCACGCAGGGTTCAGTAAAATTATATAAAGTTTATACCAATTCAAGACGACACGTCTTACTCCCGTCAATCCATTCACAGAAGGCCCAAACCCCCGTTCTTCTCTTTTCGCGTTCTATCCCCCCGGCATTCTAAATTCCCACACAATAGTTCCTTAAACAAACTTCCCACAATTAAACTACCCAAATACAACAAGAATGCTTCTGGGCTGTATGCATATGGAATGTATATTAACATTAGAGCCTGATAGCCCCATGACTCTATGGCTCTGTACTGAGGTATTGTCTACCATGGTAAGCGAATGTATAGCATCTGATTCTCCTAAATAAGGAATCTCAACATGGATTGGGTCTGGTGCTAAGTGGAAAGTTAGCCAAGAATGGAGGCAGATCAACTGTGACTGCACTGCCTGATAATCACAGTATCCAAAACACAAATGACAAAGGGGGTCATTCTGACCTCGGCGGTAAAAGCCGCTTACCGCCGGTCAGAAGGCCGCCACAATACCGCCGCGGCCGCGGTCAGCCGCCACGGACATTCTGACCCACAACTGCAAAACCTCCGAAAATCCGCCCTCCACTGCAGTCCGCCACATCAGCGGCCAGCGGTAAACTGGAGAAGACCAAACCTCCACCGCCACGCCAACAGAAATACGCCCATCCCATTATGACCCGCAAATCGACGCGGCGGTCATTCAACTGCGGTATTCCATTGGCGGTACACACCGCCGCGGTCAAAATACACACACCTTTACAAACCCCTACCACATTGGACAATTTGAAAGGCACACACCTGAAACACATACACACACCACTCCCACACATCCAATACCATATAAAACACACACCCACATCACCCACAAACCCCTACCAACAAAAACCAGAGACGAAGGAGAGAGAGAGACACATCAGAGAATAGAGAGCCAGACACACAGAGGCACACCGCAACATCACACACACCACATAGAAGCACAAAGCACCACACACCAACACACACATCATCACATACACCACCCCACACCTCATACACACCACCCCATGGCACCACAAAGGCACCCACGCTTTTCGGACCAAGAACTCCGGGTCATGGAGGAGGAGATCATAAGAGTGGAACCCCAGCTCTTCGGCTCACAGGTCCAGCACACCACCATAGCAAGGAAGGCGGAGCTCTGGCAGCGGATCGTGGACAGGGTCAACGCGGTGGGACAGCATCCCAGAAATCGAGAGGACATCCGCAAACGATGGAACGACCTACGGGGGAAGGTGCGCTCGATGGTCTCGCGACACAACATCGCAGTGCAGAAGACTGGCGGGGGACCCCCACCCACTCCACCCGAATTCACAACATGGGAGCAAGAGGTACTCAACATCCTGCATCCCGATGGCCTCGCTGGAGTACACGGAGGAATGGACTCTGGTAAGTACAAGGCCAACCACTTCACCCCCCCCCCCAGCATGCTAACCCCCACCCTCACCCCCAACCCCCCAGCACACATCCTCCCTGAGAATGTCTCCCCAGCACAACCCACCCAACACCAACCCCGGCATGCCACCCCCATACTATGGACACCCATCACCTAAGCATGACCACTGCACATACCTATCACCCCCCCCCCCCCCACAAAACACCCTCACAACACCTCCCCCAAGGGAATGCCAGCACTGGGGGACAAGGGCACCCATAAAACGCAAGCTAATGCACACACAGAAACAATAACCATACCCTCTTACCCCATGCAGGACCCGAACGACAACACACCGGTCAGGAGGGACCAGAAATGTCCATCCCACCCCCGGAACAGGCCCCTAGTGATGACAGCAGCTCTGTCGACCTGGAACCTGAAGACCAGCCCGGACCATCGGGGACCTCTGGGCAGTCGGTTCCCCTCACCCAGACACAGGCCACTGCAGACCCAACCCCCTCTGGGAACAACAGCACAGCTCCCACCCAGCGGGCCCATGCCTCTGTCTCTAGGACAGGTCAAGCAGCGGTGTGTCTACCACTACAGGGCCCCCAGGGTAACCCACCAACCCAACAACAACAGGGACCTGGGGGCAGTGGGAGTGGGCACACCGTCCAGGGGACAGAGGCCCAGGGAAACAGGGCAACTCGGAGGGCTGCTGTGCGACAGGGGGGGGAGGAGAGGCCCAGGGAACCCACTCTCCAAGAGGCCCTCACCACCATCATGGCAGCCTACCACCACTCACAAGAGACGATGGCGACGGTACTGGCCAGGTTCCAGGAGATCCAGGCACAGCAGGAGCAACGCTACATGGGGTTCAGCGACCAACTCAGCAACATCTCAACCGCTATGGGGAGCATAGTCCAGGCCCTGAACCGTATAGAGGACACGTTTCGGGACCATGTGGCATCACACAGGGCCCCTGTCACTAACCAGGAACAGGAACAGCCTACCACCTCCGCCGGCGCTAGTGGACAGGAGGCCCCACCACAACGACAGCCCACCAGAACCCCACCTCCTGCTGAACAACAACCGCCCCGCAAAAGGAGCCTGAGATCAAAAAAACCGACAGAGTAGGATGTCAAGTCCCCCGCCTGCATCACATACCCCCTGAAGTCCTCCCACTGTTCCACATTGCCACCCTGTCCAACCTTGAACTGCCCCTGCTCCATCCTGCCACAGGCATATGGACAATGCACCTGTGAGACTGAGAACTGGACTCCGCCATGGACATTACTCCACCCCCACCCATCACTCTTTCACTATCATGTACCAATATCTATGCACTAATAATAAATCACACATTGCACTGAAATCAATCAGGACTCAGCCTGTCTTATTTACAAATGTATGACACATTACATATCAATTACGTATTATTAACATTGTGAATTACACATACCAAGGTAACTTAGCATTAGTCCATGGGCCAACCAAGCCGACGTCACGCAGTGGCTCATACAGCACAGAAAAGGGAAGGGAAAATCAAACATCATGTTTATAGGTCTGGGGGGAAATCGACAAAGTTGAGATGCAGGAGGCTTTCAGGAAATGTAAAATGGCATGGGTGATTATTACCTGTGTGCTACTGGAAATACTGTTCTATTACTCTGTCCCTGTTGTCTGTGTCGTCCTCTGAGTCTTCCTCCTCTTCACTCTCCGCAGGCTCCACAGCTGCTTCAACACCACCATCTGCACCATCCTCCTGCAGGAAAGGAACCTGACGTCGCAATGCCAGAGTGTGAAGCATACAGCAGGCCACGATGATGTGGCACACCTTCTTTGGTGAGTACATCAGGGATCCCCCAGTCATATGCAGGCACCTAAACCTGGCCTTCAGGAGGCCAAAGGTCCTTTCGATGATCCTCCTAGTTCGCCCATGGGCCTCATTGTACCGTTCCTCTGCCCTGGTCCGGGGATTCCTTACTGGGGTCAGTAGCCAAGGCAGGTTGGGGTAACCAGAGTCACCTATTAGCCACACACGTTGTCTCTGTAGCTGCTCCATCACATAGGGGATGCTGCTATTTCGCATCACATACGCGTCATGCACTGACCCTGGGAACTTGGCATTTACATGGGAGATGTACTGGTCAGCCAAACAGACCACCTGGACATTCATCGAATGATAACTCTTTCTGTTTCTGTACACCTGCTCATCGTCTTTTGGGGGTACCAAAGCCACATGGGTCCCATCAATGGCACCAATGATGTTGGGGATATGTCCAAGGGCATAGAAATCACCCTTCACTGTAGGCAAGTCACCCTCCTCTGGGAAAATGATGTAGCTCCGCATGAGTTTCATCAGGGCAGACAACACTCTGCTCAAAATCTTTGAAAACATAGGCTGAGACATTCCAGATGACATGGCCACTGTGGTCTGGAATGACCCAGTTGCCAAAAAATTGAGGACTGACAAAACCTGCACCAGAGGGGGAATCCCTGTGGGTTGGCGGATGGGGGACATCAGGGCTGGCTCCAGCTGGGCACACAGTTCATGGATAGTGGCACGGTCAAGTCTGTATCGAAGTATTGTATGGCGTTCTTCCATTGTCGACAGGTCCACCAGCGGTCGGTACACGCGAGGATTCCTCCTTCTCATCGCAAGTCCCAGCGGACGGTGCCTAGGAAGGACAACATGGAGCACAGAGTCAGGCAAACCACAGGTACGTACAGACAGCTTGCACAGTTAAAGAATGGCAATGGGTTGAAAGGCGTGTATGTGTGGCAATGCAAGGCCTAGGCCTGTGTGTCGCAGTCAAAATTAAGCCATGTAGGCCCTTGAAATGGCGGCTGCCTGACCTGTGAAGTGGGACAATGGGATGTGAGGTCAATGCGCTGGCGGGGCACACCGTGGCGGTAGGCGGTCGAAGACCGCGGCGCAAAGCCGCATTGGTTAACATTGAAGCCTATGGGTTTCAGGAGCCAATGACGATGTGCGCCGGCGGTCGCGGTACGCACCGCCGCGGTAAGCACCGCCGCGGGCGTGACCGCCATTTTCTATCTGATTAATCACTCGAGACCTGATCATCCACAGGAGAGGACCTATACTGCAAGTGCTGCTGTGATCTCGGTCTGGAAGATACAATGGCTGCTGCGACTGGGGAAAGGGCCCCTGCCTTCACGTCTGAAGAGTTGGAGAAGCTCGTGGATGGGGTCCTCCCCCAGTATGCGCTACTCTACGGTCCTCCAGACCAACAAGTGAGTACACCGGGTGCACATGGAATGGGCTATGCCTGTGTGGATTGGGGTGGATGTAAGTTGGTGGGGTGGGGGGCGAATGAGGAGTGCAACGCCCGACAGATGAGAGCATGTGCCATATGGCAAAGTTGGTTGGGGGGGCCAATCACATCTAACATGCAGGTCATTGATGATTTCCTCCTTTCCACCCTGTACATGTCAAATAGGTCAGCGCCCATCAGAAGATCGAGATTTGGCGTGCCATCGCCAAGGAAGTCCGGAACTTGGGGGTCCACAACAGACGGGGCACCCACTGCCGCAAGAGGTGGGAGGACATCCGCCGCGGAACAAGTAAGACCGCAGAAACACTGCTGGGGATGGCCTCCCAACCTAGGAGGGGTGCCAGTCGCACCATGACCCCCCTGATGTCCCGGATCCTGGCGGTGGCCTACCCTGAATTGGATGGGCGCTTTAAGACATCACAGCAGACACAAGGGGGTGAGTATCAGCACATTCTCCTATCTTTCTGCGCAGTGGAGGCGTCTGGGTGGGGGAGGAGGGCTGTGGGTGACATTAGGCCAGGGCGCTTTCTGTAGTGTAGTCCTCTCCCTTAGGCATGGCCCTGTGCCCCCGGCCCCCACCTCTGTAGGGTGACAAGTACAGCCATTGAAGGTCCAGCATCTCCCATGTGCGCGTTTGACGTCTCTTGGCCTGTTGTCCTAGTCAGTAGTACTGAGTAGTGTACCCCGAATGCGCGGCTTAGTGCATTAGGCTCCTGTGTCTGTCCTCTCCGCCAACGGTGTTGACATTGCATGCACTCAACCTGGTCTTCTTTTTTCTCCCCCCACCCTTTCTCTTCATCTTCTTGTGCATGTGTGCATTCGCATCATCAGGCGGAGGAGATTTGGCATCGGAGCACGAGGGAGCTGCAGGACACAAGGCCCCGGTGGGCCCAGGAACAGACACCGAGGGCACCAGTGATCCGGAGGGCGAGGGGAGCACCACGACGGGGACCGCTGGTGAGAGCAGCGACACGTCCTCGAATGGGAGCTCCCTAGCGGTGGCGGCAACATCCGTGCCCCCCGCCTCTACAGGTACAGCTGCCACCCAGCGCACCAGCCCCTCCCTCCCAGCAGCCCCTCAGTCTTCGCTCCGTGCCCGTTCGCCCAGGAAGGCGCGCGTCTCCTTCGCCCCAGGCACCTCAGCCCCTGCCCCTGTTGCCCCTGCTGCCCTCAGTGCGGAGCTCATTGACCTGGTAAGGACGCTCATTGTTGGGCAGACGACCCTTTTGAATGCCATCCAGGGTGTGCAAAGGGAGGTGCAACAGAGCAATGCGTACCTGGAGGGCATTCATTCGGGTCAGGCTGCCCATCAACGAGCGTTCACTGCTCTGGCCTCAGCACTGACGGCAGCCATTGTCCCTGTTTCGAGCCTCCCTCTTCTTACTGCCTCCAGCCTTTCTTTGTCTCCTGTTCCTCAGCCTATCCCATCCACACCATCAGACCAGCCTGCACACACCTCAACACCCAAGAGCAGCTCATCCAGACACAAGCACCACAGATCCCACAAACACTCACCCAAGCAACACACAGATGCAGACATGCCAACAGCCACTGCCACCCCTGTGTCCCCCTCCTCCTTGTCTCCCTCCTCCCTCCCTGTGACATCTACACTCACACCTGCATGCACCCCAACATCAGCCAGTGCTTCCATCACCACCTCACCCTCCAGTACAGTCCACACTCGTGCAGTCACCACCCCCACTGCCATTTACACGTCCCCTGTGTCGTCTCCCACTGTGTCTGTCACCCCCTCTTCCAAGACACACAACCGCAGGCAGCCACCCACCCAACAGCCATCCACCTCACGACAGCCTACAGCACCAGCACCTTCACCCAATGACAGCACACCTGACTCTCCTACAACCACCTCCTCTTCCTCCACTTCCATCTCCACTTCTCCTACCCTTTACCTTGGCCCTAAAAAACTTTTCCTGGCTAACCTTGACCTCTTTCCCTCCGATGAGCTCCCCCCTCCATCTTCAAAGAGTCCCAAGAGCACCGCAGCCACCACCAGCCCAGCTTCGGGTGTCACTGTTGTGCATGGGTTCTGGAGCCCACCCTTTGCCAGCAGTGACACATCGATCAGCAGCAAGGGCACGTCCAGCCCCCCCCCGGCAAGAGGACCCGCAAAAACAAGGGCCGCCGTGCGAGGACCGACAGGGCTGCCCCCAAGGAGCAATGTGCGGCCACTTCACCACCCACACCATCTAGGGGAGGCAAGGGCCCGAGAGCCCCATCAAAGGAGCGGAAGGGCAGCAGGAGCGCAGAGAAGGTGGACCCCACATGTCACATCCCAGCTGGGAAGGAGGACACGAAGGAGGCCAGGAGTCCGTCCCCGAAGGGTCCAGAAACGTCACGGTCCCAGGGCGACTGAGCACGGAGTCCAGGCCAGGTCTGGCTCCCTTGACGTGCTGGATGAGCACCGCTGAACAGGGCCCGCGGGGCAGAAGAGCACCGCTGAACAGGGCCCGCCGTGGAGAAGAGCACCGCTGAACAGGGCCCGCCGTGGAGAAGTGCACCGCTGAACAGGGCCCCGCCGTGGAGAAGAGCACCGCTGAACAGGGCCCGCCGTGGAGAAGAGCACCGCTGAACAGGGCCCGCCGTGGAGAAGAGCACCGCTGAACAGGGCCCGCCGTGGAGAAGAGCACCGCTGAAGAGGGCCCGCCGTGGAGAAGAGCACCGCTGAACAGGGCCCGCCGTGGAGAAGTGCACCGCTGAACAGGGCCCCGCCGTGGAGAAGAGCACCGCTGAACAGGGCCCGCCGTGGAGAAGAGCACTGCTGAACAGGGCCCGCCGTGGAGAAGTGCACCGCTGAACAGGGCCCCGCCGTGCAGAAGAGCACCGCTGAAGAGGGCCCGCCGTGGAGAAGAGCACCGCTGAACAGGGCCCCGCCGTGAGGATAGGCACCGCTGAAGAGGGCCCCGCCGTGAAGATAGGCACCGCTGAAGAGGGCCCCGCCGTCTCAAGCACCGCTCCGCTGGGCCCTTCTTCTCAAGCCCCGCTCCGCTGGGCCCCGCCGTCTCAAGCACCGCTCCGCTGGGCCCCGCCGTCTCAAGCACCGCTCCGCTGGGCCCTTCTTCTCAAGCACCGCTCCGCTGGGCCCTTCTTCTCAAGCACCGCTCCGCTGGTCCCCGCCGTCTCAAGCACCGCTCCGCTGGGCCCTTCTTCTCAAGCACCGCTCCGCTGGGCCCCGCCGTCTCAAGCACCGCTCCGCTGGGCCCTTCTTCTCAAGCACCGCTCCGCTGGGCCCTTCTTCTCAAGCACCGCTCCGCTGGGTCCTTCTTCTCAAGCACCGCTCCGCTGGGCCCTTCTTCTCAAGCACCACTCCGCTGGGCCCCGCCGTCTCAAGCACCGCTCCGCTGGGCCCCGCCGTCTCAAGCACCGCTCCGCTGGGCCCTTCTTCTCAAGCACCGCTCCGCTGGGCACCGCCGTCTCAATCACTGTTTATGGTTCACTGTGCCCACCATGCCTCCTCCTTGACCAGTGGAGACTGTCATCCACCTGATGGACTGTGGCTTTGCACTCCCCAGGATGGTACAGTGGGCAGCCCACCCACTGTAGAGACATTGAGAGACTGTGGCTTTGCACTCCCCAGGATGGTACAGTGGGCAGCCCACCCACTGTAGAGACATTGAGAGACTGTGGCTTTGCACTCCCCAGGATGGTACAGTGGGCATGGTGGCTCCTCGTGGATCTGGCGTCGTGGACTCATGTGGCTGTGGTGCCCCCCCTTCCTTTCCCCCTGAGGTGCCTGTAGTTTTTACATCTGATGCCCCTGCAGTGTTCTCTCCAAAGGACTCAGGTCTCCTGTGTGGGCTTTGCCCTTGTTTCTCAAAACTTTGGCCCACGGACATGATGAATTCGTAGGATGTGCAGGACTTGTTACTTCAGTTATACACTGATGTGTATCTCATTTGTTTTCTTGTGAATATCTTTCATGGTTGTACAATATTTTTCAGGAGCTTTTTGGTACATAAATATTTATTCAAAATTTGATTATGTCCTAGCATTTTTCAGGGGTGTTTGGGTGGTGTCACTATGACTTGTTGCTCTGCATTGGTGTGTACATAGTTGGGGGGGGGGTCGCATATGTGTGTGCCCGTAACCTTTCGTCCTCCCCCCTCCCGTGTGTCGTAGGTGCAGTACTCACCGTTGTCGTCTGCGCCGGACTTCGTACTCGTGGTAGATGAGAAGGTAGACGAGAGCAGGTAGGATGTTTAATTCGGATTCCATGCTGTCCTCCTTCCTCCTGGAGTGCGTAGTGGTGAGCGTTTTCCCGTTCGTAGTCTGTTTCCGCCGTGTTTTTATCGGCGGTGCTCCCGCCCCGGAAAAGGTGGCGGATTGGTGAGTTGTGATAGGGTGGGCGGTACATTGTCTGCCGCCTGGCTGTTGGCGGTGACCGCCGCGAAGTTTGTTTGTACCGCCGTGGCGGGCGGAGTGTTAAAGTGGCTGTCTGTGTTGGCGGTTCCCGCCAGGGTCAGAATTCCATATTTTTTACCGCCAGCCTGTTGGCGGGTTGGCCGCCGCTTTAACACCGACCGCCAGGGTTAGAATCACCCCCAAAATCTTTAGTACCTCATACTTTAGTGAATAATTTCTTAAGAACAGGATTTAAGCTTATCAAATATGGCTCAATTGAACGAGAAACACTCCAAAGAAGCACAAAGAACAAACAATTGAGTAGAAGAAAACAAAATTTGGACCCCTGATCCCAGAATCTCATATCAAAAGAAAATCAGACCGTATTGCTAATTTGGATCTGATCTTGCAAGTCTAACTTCATTACATGGCCTACCCAAAAGCACTAAAACCAAAATGGACCTGCTGCAGACTGAAATGTGGGGGCACAGGAATGACTTATAACATCTTCAATCAGACTATTACAGGCTGAATCTAGAATAAACTAAGTTGAATGCAATAACATTGGGCTGCAAAAGCAACCAGATCTCAAGGCCAAGAAAGTTGGTGGCTCTCTAGAAAGGGGAATTTAAGAACATTTGGTCTCCCTGAGAATGTGGAAAGAGATGACGAATCTGTGCATCGTTTTTGAAAACACTATGGGGGTCATTACAACATTGGCGGTAAAAGCCGCTTACCGCCGTGCAGAAGACCGCCAATACACCGCCGCGGCCGCGGAATTCCGCCACAGCTATCATGACACACATCTCGGAATGCGCCGAAATACAGACACCCACACAAGTCCGCCACACCAAAGGTCAGTGATAAACTGTCGAAAACAAATCCTCCACCGTCACGCCAACAGAAACACGCCCATGCTATCACGACACACGAATCCACGTGGCGGTCTTTCAACCGCGGTATTCCATTGGCAGTACACACCGCCGCGCTCAAAATACATACACTTCTACAAAACACCGCCACATTGGACAATTCCAAATACGCACACCTGATACACATACAAACACCACTCCCACACACCCAACACAATATAAAACACACACCCACATCACCCACAAACCCCTACGACCAGAAATTTCAAGGAAGCCGAGAGACAGAGAGCACAGCAATTGAGAACCCCACCACACAGAGGCACACAAAACCATCACCCATACAACAGTCCACGCACAAAACACCACACACCACTACACAGCACCACACACATCAACACATACACCACCCCACACATCACCCACATCACCCCATGTCACGCCAAAGACACCCCAGGTTTTCCGAGGAGGAGCTCAGGGTCATGGTGGAGGAAATCCTCCAGGTAGAGCCACAGCTATTTGGCTCACAGGTGCAGCACACCTCCATAGCCAGGAAGATGGAGCTATGGCGCAGAATTGTGGACAGGGTCAACGCTGTGGGACAGCATCCAAGAAATCGGGAGGACATCAGGAAGAGGTGGAACGGCCTACGGGGGAAGGTGCGTTCTGTGGTCTCCAGGCACAACATCGCGGTACAGCGGACTGGCGGCGGACCCCCACCTCCTCCCCCACAACTAACAACATGGGAGGAGCAAGTCTTAACCATCATGCATCCAGAGGGCCTCGGAGGAGTTGGTGGAGGAATGGACACAGGTAAGTCAAATCTTAACTATCATATCCCCCACCCTACCTGCATGCTATCACACACCCCCATCCTCACCCCCTCCCCTATCACTCCAACTCCTCACTAATGTACTAATAACACAAACCACACATCCCAACACCAAGCCCTGCATGACACAACTAAGCATGGTCACCCATCACTAAAGCATGCTCACTGCACATACCCATAACAACCCCCTAACCATCATGACACAATCCCCCACACAGGAATGCTTGCACTGGGGTACACACTCACCCACCCATTGCACACCATGACACACACACATGCAATAATCATGCTCTTATACCCCTGCAGGACCACTACGGAACGTCACCACACAGGAGGGTCAAGACATCTCCACTCCACCCACAGAAGAGGCCCACAGTGACGACAGCAGCTCTGGCCAACTGGATCCAGATGACCAGCCCAGACCATCGTGGGCCTCGGGACAGTCGGTTCCCCTAGCACAGGCACAGCCCAACACTGACCTTCCACCTCTGGTAACACCAGCACAGCACCCACCCAGCGGGCCCATACCTCCGTACCCAGGACACGTCAATCAGCTGTGTGTCCACCACTACAGGGAACCCAGGATAATCCACCATCCCAACAACAACAGGGACCGGGGGGCAGTGGTAGTGGACACACGGTCCAGGGGCTGAGGCCCAGGAACATAGGGGAACTGGGAGGGCTGCTGTGCGACAGGGGGCGGACAGGCCAAGGGAACCCACCCTCTACGAGGCCCTCTCCTCCATCATGGGAGCATACCACCACTCTCAGGAGACGATGGCGACGGTCCTGGCCAAGTTTCAGGAGACCCAGCGCATGCAGGAGGACCAGTATTTGGGGTTCAGGGAGGAGCTCAGAACCATCAGCTCCACCCTGGGCACCATCGTAGGGGTGCTGAAGGACATACAAAAGACCATGAGGGACACCGTGGCACTCCAAGGGGCCCCTGACACTAGCATTGTCGATGAACTGCCCACCACCTCCGCCGGCGCTAGTGGACAGGACGCCCCGCCACAGGACCACCACACCAGAACCCCACCCCCTGCAGACTGAGAACCACCCGCAGGCGGTCCCTGAGATCCAGGAACAGGACAGAGCAAGATTGCAAGACCCCCTCCAGGAAATGAGACCACCCTGATTGTCATCCCACTGTCCCACTTTGTTACCCTGTCCAGATTGGAACTGCCCCAGCTCCACTTCCTATGCCCATATGGGCATAGCACCTGTGAGACTAATAGACTGGACTCTGCCATGGACATTCCTCCACCATTCCACACCACCATTTTACAACCCCCCACCATTTATGAGCACTTAAATAAACACCCTTGAAGCACAAAACAATCTGGAGTCAGTCTGTGATTTGGTAAATTAGTATTATCAATGACAGTGTCAAAAAGCTTTTTCTATTGTAATGCCAACATACCTATGTCACACATCACAAGTCCATGAAGGATGCAAGCAGATGACACACGTTTGTAACCACACCTGTGAAACCGTAATGGAAAGGTACAACTCAGTTACCAAATACTGCTACTAAATGACAGACAGGATAGAGGTAGAAGTGTGAAAGTGAATGTAATAGTGAAAACAAAAGTTCGCACCTGTGTGTCACTGGAAATATTGCTGTATGACTGACTTCCTGTTGTCTATGTCTTCTTCCTCAGCTTCCTCCTCATCACTGTCCACAGGCTCCACAGGCTCCACAGCTGCCACAACACCGCCATCTGGACCATCCTCCTGCAGAAAAGGCACCTGGCGTCGCAAAGCAAGATTGTGAAGCATCGAGCAGGCGATGATGATCTGGCACACCTTCTTTGGTGAGTAAAATAGGGAACCACCTGTCATATGGAGGCACCTGAACCTGGCCTTCAGGAGGCCGAAGGTGCGTTCAATCACCCTCCTAGTCCGCCCATGGGCCTCATTGTAGTGTTCCTCTGCTCTGGTCCTGGGATTCCTCACTGGGGTCAATAGCCATGACAGGTTGGGGTAACCAGAGTCCCCTAATAGCCACACCCGGTGCATCTGGAGTTGACCCATCACATACGGGATACTGCTATTCCGCAGGATGTAGGCGTCATGCACTGAGCCAGGGAACATAGCATTTACCTGGGAGATGTACTGGTCTGCCAAACATACCATCTGTACATTCATGGAATGAGAACTCTTCCGGTTCCTGTACACCTGTTCACTCCTGTGGGGGGGGGGGGACCAGAGCTACATGGGTCCCATCAATAGCACCTATGATGTTGGGGATATGTCCCAGGGCATAGAAGTCACCTTTCACTGTAGCCAAATCCTCCACCTGAGGGAAAACGATGTAGCTCCTTACGTGTTTCAGCAGGGCAGACAACACTCTGGACAATACGTTGGAAAACATAGGCTGGGACATCCCTGATGCCATGGCCACTGTTGTCTGAAAAGACCCACTTGCAAGGAAATGGAGCACTGAGAGCACCTGCACTTCAGGGGGGATTCCTGTGGGATGGCGGATTGGTGAGATCAGGTCTGGCTCCAACTGGGTACACAGTTCCTGGATAGTGGCATGGTCAAACCTGTAGGTGATGATTAAATGTCGCTCCTCCATTGTCAACAGGTCTACCAGCGGTCGGTACACTGGAGGATTCCGCCATCTCCTCACATGTCCCAGCTGACGGTGCCTAGGAAGGACAACAGCGACCACAGAGTCAACAAATTCACAGGTATGTACCCACAGCTACACAGAACATGACACCAAATACAAAACTCTTCCTGTATGTGTGTTGAGTGTAGGCCTAGGTATGTGTGACGCAGTAGTAAATGAAGCCATGTGGGCCCCTGAAATGGCGGCTGCCTGACCTCTAAACTGGGACAATGGGATGTGAGGTAACTGCGCTGGTGTTGTACACCGTCGCGGTAGGCGGTCGTAGACCGCGGCGCAATGCTGCATTGGTTAACATTGGACCCTATGGGTCCCAGGAGTCAATGATGAAGTGCGCCGGCGGTGATGGGACGCACCGCCGTGGACGTGACCGCCGCGGACGTGACCGCCATTTTCTATCTGTTCAATCACTCGATACCTGATCTTCGACAGGAGAGGACCTACACTGCAAGTGCTGCTGTGACTTCGGTCTGGAAGGGACAATGGCTGCTGCGTCTGGGGAAAGGGCCCCTGCCTTCACTGCTCAGGAGTTGGAAAAGCTCGTGGACGGGGTCCTCCCCCAGTACACGCTACTCTACGGTCCTCCAGACCAACAGGTAAGTACACAGGGAGCACGTTGTATGGGCTATGCCTGGGTGGAGAGGGCTGGATGTCAGTAAGAAGGGGGCAGAGGTCAGGGAACATGAAGGACTGTGAATGCATGTGCCACATGGCAAGGGTAGGGATGGGGGCCACCCACTTCGACGGTGCTGTTGTTAATGACTTCTCTTCTTCCCCTGTACATGTCATGTAGGTCAGCGCCCACTAGAAGAAGGACATTTAGTGTGCCATCGCCAAGGACGTCCGGACCCTGGGGATCCAACAGAGACAGGGCACCCACTGCCGGAAAAGATGGGAGGACATTCGCCTCTGGAGCAAGAAGACGGCGGAGGCTCAGCTGGGGATGGCCTCCCAACGTGGGAGGGGTGCCCGTCGAACCATGACCCCCCTGATGTTTCGGATCCTGGCGGTGGCCTACCCTGAGTTGGATGGGCGCTTGAGGGCAACACAGCAGACACAAGGGGGTGAGTACACTCTCATTCTGCGGACTTTGTGTGCAGTGGAGCGGTCTGGGAGTGGGAGGAGGGCTGTGGGTTTCCCTAGGCCAGGGCGAGTTCTGTAGGCAATGCCCCTCCGTAATGCAGGCCATGTGGCACTCCACCCCACCTCTGTAGAGTGCCAAGTACAGGTATACATGCCCCTGTGTCATCCATGTTTGCAGATGACCACCATAGCCATGTAGGGCAGATCCCAGGAATTGCATCTGTAGAGTCCAAGAGCACGGCGTAGTGCAGGGGGCTGCTGTGTCTGTATTGTCCACCAACGGTAGCGGTAAGCCATGCACTCAACCTGTTTTTCTTCTGTCGTCCCCCCCCTTTTTGTGCTCTCCCTGTACTTGTGTGCATCAGCATCATCAGGCGGAGGTACAGTGGCACCGGAGCACGAGGGAGCTGCATCCCACATGGCCATGGAGGGCCACACCACAGACTCTGAATACACCAGTGGGACGGAGGGCGAGGGGAGCTTCACGTCGGTCACCGGATCACCAAACAGCGACACGGACTCGTCCGCCGATGGGAGCTCCCTTGTGGTGGCGGCACCATCTGTGCCCCCCACTTCTACAGGTACAGCCGCCACCCCCCTTACCAGCACTGCCCTCCCAGCAGCCCCTCAGCCTTCGCTCCGTGCCCGCTCACCCAGGAGGGTGGGCATCACCTTCGCCCCAGGCACCTCAGCCCCTGCCCCTGTCACCTCTGCTGCCCTCAGTGAGGAGGCCATTGACCTCCTCAGGTCACTCACTGTTGGGCAGTCTACCATTGTGAATGCCATCCAGGGTGTAGAAAGGGAGTTGCAACACGGTAGTGCATTCCTGGAGGGCATTCATTCTGGTCAGGCTGCCCTTCATCGAACCCTGCAATCTCTGGCCTCAGCACTGATGGCAGCCATTGTCCCGGTGTCTAGCCTCCCCCCTCCAACTCCCTCCACCCAGACCCAGTCCCCTGTACCCCAGCCTATTCCAAGCACACCATCAGACAAGCATGCATACACCTCAACACACAAAAGTAGCTCAGGCAAACATAAGCACCACACAACCCACAGGCACTCAAACCAGCATCACCCACATACAGACACAACAACATCCACTGTCTCCACTGTGTCCCCTCCTCGTCGTTTCCCTCCTCCCTCCTAGTGTCGTCTACACTCTCACCTGCATGCTCTACATCTACAGGCACTAGGACTCGCACCAGAACACCCAGCACTACACCCCGCTCACCTGCACTCACCACCCCCACTACCATTTACACGTCCCCTGTGTCCACTCCCAGTGTGTCTGTGACGCCCCCTCCCAAAGTACACAAACGCGGGCACCCACACACCCAACATCCATCCACCTCACGACAGCCTCCAGTACCTGCACCCAAATCACCTAAAGTTACACCCCCTACAACCACCTCCTCTTCCTCCACTCCCAGGCCCTCCAGCTACCCATCCCAGTCTTCGTCAGCAACTCTTCCTCAGCAACATTGACCTCTTTGCCACCACCCCCACCCCTCCAATTCATAGGTCCCGGAGACCACCGCCAGAGTCAGTGCCCAGGAGGGCAGCACAATCGTCACTGGTCCGGAGACCACCGCCAGAGTCAGTGCCCAGGAGACCACCGCCAGAGTCAGTGCCCAGGAGGGCAGCACAGTCGTCACTGGTCCGGAGACCACCGCCAGAGTCAGTGTCCAGGAGGGCAGCACAATCGGCACTGGTCCGGAGACCACCGCCAGAGTCAGTGCCCAGGAGGGCAGCACAGTCGGCACTAGTCCGGAGACCACCGCCAGAGTCAGTGCCCAGGAGGGCAGCACAGTCGTCACTGGTCCGGAGACCACCGCCAGAGTCAGTGCCCAGGAGGGCAGCACAGTCGTCACTGGTCCGGAGACCACCGCCAGCGTCAGTGCCCTGGAGGGCCCCGGCAGCCACAGTCCCGCTGGCCAATGAGGGACCGTCATGCCACACACCAATGCACAGGTCAGAAACTGCAAAGTCAAGCACCGCTGAACAGGGCACAGACCGCCATGACAAAACACCGCTGAAAAGGGAAAAGATCGCCATGGTGAAGACCGCTGAACAGGGCAAAGCACTGCTGAACAGGTCAGAAACTGCAAAGTCAAGCACCGCTGAACAGGGCACAGACCGCCGTGGCAAAGCACCGCTGAACAGGTAAAAGACCGCCATGGTGAAGACCGCTGAACAGGGCAAAGCACCGCTGAACAGGTCAGAAACTGCAAAGTCAAACACCGCTGAAGAGGGCACAGACCGCCGTGGCAAAGCACCGCTGAACAGGGAAAAGACCGCCATGGTGAAGACCGCTGAACAGGGCAAAGCACCGCTGAACAGGTCAGAAACTGCAAAGTCAAGCACCGCTGAACAGGGCACAGACCGCCATGGCAAAGCACCGCTGAACAGGGAAAAGACCGCCATGGTGAAGACCGCTGAACAGGGCAAAGCACCGCTGAACAGGTCAGAAACTGCAAAGTCAAGCACCGCTGAACAGGTCACAGACCGCCATGGCAAAGCACAGCTGAACAGGGAAGAGATCGCCATGGTGAAGACCGCTGAACAGGGCAAAGCACCGCTGAACAGGTCAGAAACTGCAAAGTCAAACACCGCTGAACAGGGCACAGACCGCCATGGCAAAGCACCGCTGAACAGGGAAAAGACCGCCATGGTGAAGACCGCTGAACAGGGCAAAGCACCGCTGAACAGGTCAGAAACTGCAAAGTCAAGCACCGCTGAACAGGGCACAGACCGCCATGGCAAAGCACCGCTGAACAGGGAAAAGACTGCCAAATCAAGCATCGTTAGCCCATGTGCAGCTGGGACAGTGACAGAACAGGAACTGTCACGGGGAGCCTGATGCACTCTGGGCACCAGTCCCCCTTCAGAACCTGTGGAGACTGTTATCCACTTGAGAGACTGTGGCTTTGCACTCCCCAGGATGGTACAGTGGGCAACCCACCCACTGTAGAGACTTGAGAGACTGTGGCTTTGCCCTCCCCAGGATGGTACAGTGGGCAACCCACCCACTGTAGAGACTTGAGAGACTGTGGCTTTGCACTCCCCAGGATGGTACAGTGGGCAACCCACCCACTGTAGAGACTTGAGAGACTGTGGCTTTGCACTCCCCAGGATGGTACAGTGGGCAACCCACCCACTGTAGAGACTTGAGAGACTGTGGCTTTGCACTCCCCAGCATGGTACAGTGGGCAACCCACCCACTGTAGAGTCTTGAGAGACTGTGGCTTTGCACTCCCCAGGATGGTACAGTGGGCAACCCACCCACTGTAGAGATTTGAGAGACTGTGGCTTTGCACTCTCCAGGATACATCAATGGGCATGGAGCCCCGTCGTGGATCTGGCGTGGTGCTGTAATCCGGCTGAGGTGCCCCCCCTTCCTTTCCCCCTGAGGTGCCTGTTGTATTTCTATCTGATGCCCCTGCAGTGTTCTCTCCGTTTGTGGACAGGTATCTAGTGTGGGCCTCGCCCATGCATTTTGGGCCCAATGGTGCACGGACATTGATATGTGCATACCTGCACTACTAATCGTTATGTATCAATTCTGGAATGTGTATATATATCTGTATATATTAGCTTACTGTATTTTGCTACATTACAAAGTTTGAACTGATTTCCTTTTGTCTTTGCATTCTTCCAGGGGGGTTTGGGGTTGTTACTGTGCTGTTTGGACATGCATTGGTGTGTGTGTTGTAGTGGGTGAGGGTGGGGGCGGCGTGGGGGTGTTGCGTGTTGCTCCCCCTGACTTTTGCCTCCCCCTCCCCTATGTCATAGGTGCAGTACTCACCGTTGTCTTCGGCGCCTACCTAGATGGTGATCGTAGAGGAGCAGAAAGACAAGCACAGGGAGTATTTGTAGTTCGGGCTCCATGGTGGCCTCCTTCCTCGTGGAGTGTGTTCAGGTGAGCGTTTTCTCATTGCAAAAGCTGTTTCCGCCGTGTTTTTATCCACGGTGTATCCGCCCCGGAAAAGGTGGCGGATTGGCGGGTTGTGATACTGTGGGCGGTACATTGTCTTCCGCCTGTCTGTTGGAGGTGACGGCCGCGCTGCTTGTCTGTACCGCTGTGGCGGTCGGAGTGTTAAAGTGGCTGTCTATGTTGGCGGTTTCCGCCACGCTCATAATTCCCTTTTTTTGTCCGCCGGCCTGTTTGCGGTATTACCGCAGCTTTAATACTGTCCGCCAGGGTTGTAATGACCCCCTAAATGTTTGTCGAGAAGGGACAATACACTGATAGTGGATTATCACATTGCTGTTTTATTTCAAAAATGTCAGTCTTGGGTGCAAACCCATATATTTACAACTATTTGAAAACACTTATGTAAAAATTAGGTTTCCTGTTGTCAGCTGGAGCTGTTGTGCTGTGGTCACTCGAAGCCCCAACTCTCCTCCGTTGGATTTTTTTTTTGGTGGGGTGGGATTTTTGTGTAAAGGAAAAGTGCATCCTTTGATATGGCTTCTCACCATTTGCTTTCTCTTTTCCTTTCCTTCTTGTCGCAATTCTCTTTACTGCATTATCTATCTGGAACTCTGGTCAATACCACAGACACTAAGGCCCATATTTATACTTTTTGACGCACAACTGCGCCAACGCAGTTGTGCGTCAAAAATTTTACCGCCGGCTAACGCCATTCCAACGCGCCATGCGGGCGCCTTATTAATGGAATGACGTTAGCCGGCGCTGCGGACTGGTGTGCGTAAAAAAAAATGACTCACACCAGGCAGCGCCGGCGTATGGGAAAATGGGGGTTGTGCGTCAACAAATGGTGCAAGTCGGGTCTGAGGCAAAATTCAGGCCTCAAACCGGATTTGCGCCATTTTTTTGACACCCAACCTCCATTGACATGACTCCTGTCTTAGCAAAGACAGGAGTCATGCCCCCTTGCCCAATGGCCATGTCCAGGGGACTTATGTCCCCTGGGCATGGCCATTGGGCATAGTGGCATGTAGGGGGGCCCAAATCAGGCCCCCCTATGCCACAAAAAAAATCGGAAAAAAATACTTACCCGAACTTACCTTTACTTCCCTGGGATGGGTCCTTCCATCCTTGGGTGTCCTCCTGGGGTGGGCAAGGGTGGCAGGGGGAGTCCCTGGGGGCAGGGGAGGGCACCTTCCGAGCCCACAGGTCCCTTAACGCCTGCCCTGACCCAGGCGTTAAAAAACGGCGCACATCAGGCCGTTTTTTAAGGCCCACCCCCTCCTGTGCGTCAAAATGACGCCAGAGTATAAATAAGGGGCACAGGCCTTAAAGTCATTTTTTGGAAGGGAACGCCTACCTTGCATATAATTAACGCAAGGCTGGTTCCCCCTTCCGAAAAATGACGCACATGGTGGAATTTTGACGCTCGCGGGGTTGGGCGTCAAAGTATAAATATGGGGCAGGGTTTGCGCCGATTGTGCGTCAAAATTTTTGACGCACATTCGGCGCAAACAGAGTATAAATATGCCCCTTAAGCTTTATAATAATAAGACACAGCAACCTTTAAACACAATACACAAATTGAGAAATCAACTAACTGGTCAAAATATCCATCGCCAGTTTCATAATATCCATCACCTATACCCCCTAATATTATACCTATCTGATGATAAGCAAAACAACAAGGAGTCTGTCTCTGGATACAAAAGTGCCTCAGCCCCCCAGTTACCCAGTTTTTCTCAAAACTAAGAATCAGTGTTATTATATTACAAGAAACTAGGATTGAGAATACAGAGGCCCGTACAATGCAGAACCGATGGATCCCAGAGATTACATGTTCTCCGGCAAAACAAGAGAAAATAGGGTAATTACACACAAAGATGGGGAGGATGTTTATGAAATCAACATCTATTTTCCAACAGGTGATGATCTCAAATGTTGGACTGACCTAAACAAAATAATCCACTAGAAACCACACACCTCTGGGATAGTAGTGAATGATAGCTTTAATCTCACTTAAGACAACCTTTTGTGGGGTCTCCTCTTATAGATCCAGGTCGAACAAATTCCAGGCACAAAACTTCTTCAGGCAAAACAACTTTAATTATAGATGACATTAGTATAATCCATAGGCAGGGAACGAAATGTCTAGTCTCAGACTCATAACGCATTATCTGAAATAGATTACTTTCTAGCAAATTATACCTTACCATCAAAGTCAGTCAACCCTAACCTGAAACTAGTTTCGGAACACACCTGTATTTCCTGTGCATTAAGTATCACTAAAGTACTGACTGTAACAAAAACATGGAGGATTAATGACAACCTTTGAAATGATCAAGAGGCCAATGAATGAATCCTGAGAGCCAATAAAATTGTTTTCAGAGAAAATGTGACAACTGATTTATTCTCAGAGCCTTTCTGTGATGCCATGGAAAATACTATAAGAGGGGCAAAGGAGAGAGGGCCCTATCCAACTACCCTAAAGACAAAGGAAATACATATAGCATTGTTGCTATCAAAGATCATATGGGACAGACTAAAGCTGACACCAAGTATATAATTGATTGATTTATCCATCAATTGTGTTCAAATCTTTGCAGACCTTTGAAGAAGACTACCAAGCCTACATCAATAAACTACCACCACCCTCAGAGGCCCAGATTGGTGTGCATTGAGCTTTTATAAAAAAACTGCCAGACATGATTATAAAACCATATTGAAGAACACTTCACATATTTTGTGAGGTCTGGAACAATCGGAGATACATCCCCTGAGGCAAATACAGTGGTGATTCACAAGGAAGATAAGAATGCCCTAGAAACTAAGAACTGTAGGCCCATATCATTACTTAATTTAACTTGTAAAACATATGCAAAACCCTTGACACAAGACTTGAGAAGATGTTGACATCATTAATTAATCCTACACAGACAGGGTTTGTGAAGGGCAGTCTTTCATTTGATAATATATATGTTATATACATATACATGTTAAGGCATTCAATAAAGGTTTGTGGCCCTCAGTGGGTGTAATGTTCTCATAACCTTATAGCCCTTGTACTGAATGCTATACCAGTTGTTAAAGGCCCTCAAACTCATAATAGCATTGCTAAAGAACACGCTGGGTGTTATTCTCATAAAACCTCTTTATTTAAATGTAGTATAGAATATCTATATTGACCCATCCACGCAGCAGTCCTCTCGCCTCCAGCTCTCCTTCCAACTGTCGCTTCGCACACTCACCGAGAATTCTAAACTCTCTTTAGAATGAATATAACACATCTTCCCTTTATAACAAAACAATGACAATAAAACGTTAAATATATGTACATGAAAGCAGAGAGAAGCTATGACAACCTGTGGAAAAGAGAGAATAGAAACAAGAACCAAAACTACAATTATTGATAAGAGCAAAAGTCTATAAATAATCATGAAGGTAGGCTGGGGTCTGCGTCTTCCTGGTAGACCTCCTCCGTGACATTTCGCTCATCTCCTTCCTGTGCTTGTATTCATCTCCACCCCTAGCCAGGTCGTCAGAAAACGTTTCCTAGCCATTTTGATGTTCATATACAGAACTTCCTTTGTATAAAACCACTCTGCTAAGGTTCCACACCCGATGATCACAGGTTTTTACAGCATTGGTGAAGATCTTGATGACTCTAAACGGTTTAGACAGCTTATCACCAGTAAAGGACAAACCAGGGCGTTTTATCATGACCAAATCACCAACCTTAACCTTAGTCACCTTGACAGCGCGATTACGATCAAACTGAATTTTGCTCTTCTTTACTTTGGACATCTCTCTCCCTTTAACATAAGCATCCTTCTTAGCACACTTTGTACTTTCCAGGGATTGATTTACCCAGCCAGAATCAAGAATGGAGTTGGGACACCTCCCACGAAATAAAACAAAAGGAGATACCCCGGTGGTTGTATGCGGTGACAATCTATAAATACCCACTCTTTTGACAACTTCCTCCTTCCAATCCTTATTGTCATTCTTGGCCAATGCTATGGTTTCCTTCAAAGTTCTATTGAACCTTTCAAACATACCATTGGCCTCTGGATGGTATAAGGCACATTTTTTATGCTTAATTCCACATAATTGGAGAAAGTCTTCCATCTCTTTAGAAACCAATTGAACTCCATTGTCTGTGAGCAGTGATTCAGGTAGACCCTCCCTTAAAAATACGTCTTTGAGAAAACGTATAACAGAAGCAGTTTCAGAGAAGTACATTTCTGGCCAAGGTGAGAACAAGTCAATAACAACTATGATAAACCATTGAGAGCCAGCACCATGTATGGGACCAAGAATGTCTAACGCAATGTCCTTCCACAGCTTCTCCGGTCGGTTCCTCACCAACATGGGCTGGGTTTGCGGTTTATTGTACTTCTCACTAGCTGAACACTGCACACACTCTCTTACTACGCGTTCAACTTGGATGTCTAACCCAGGCCACCAGTTATTGGACCTTAACCTTTCTTTAGTCTTAGAAATCCCTGAATGACCTTCATGTGCAATCTCCAACAGCTCTTTTCTCAATTTGGTTGGAGGTATTAGTCTGGTACCTCGTAATAACAGCCCATTCCTGGTAGCTAACTGATCTTTTACAAGCCAATAATCTTTACATAATTCACCCCCTTGCTGTTTATATTTCCACCCATCTGTGATAAGGTCAATAATCTTTTGCAAAGTGGAATCTTCTGCTAGTTCTTGGTTCCATTTCTTCTCTGATATTGATGCCTGATTAATCTCACATACCAAATCTAAAGTCTCCTCGTCCTCCTTAAATGAATCCGAGGAGTCTTCTGCAATCAACCTGGATAGTGTGTCTGCTATAACATTTTCAACTCCAGGGATATACTTCACCTCAAAATTGAATTCTTGAAGGTCAATTACCCATCTAGATATCCTGGAAGAAATTCCATCGACCCCTTTTTTATTGAAGACTTCGCATAGAGGTTTATGGTCTGTTCTTACCACGAATGAGGATCCCCACAATAAGTTCCTTAATTTCTTTAAAGCCCAGTGGACTGCTAGCGCCTCCCTCTCTATTACACAATACTTGCTTTCGAACCCTTTTAGACTCCTTGAAAGAAACATGATGGTGTTCTAGGGACAACATCCTCCCTGTTGTAATACCGCACCCAAACCTTTTAAACTAGCATCAGTTGTAACGATGGAACTTTTGTTGGGATCAAAGTTCTTGAGGCACGGAGCCAAAGTTAACTTTTCTTTGACCAAATTGAATTCTCTTTCACATGTTTCATTTAATCTAAAGTCAACTCCCTTTCTGAGGAGGCCTCTCATATTATATGTAATGTCAGAATTTTTTTTAATGAATTTATGTTAGTATTCGACCATTCCCAAGAACCTCAAAAGTTCTTCTTTAGTGGAAGGCGAAACCAATGTCTAGATTGTACTAACTAAATCGGCCTTTGGGGATACCCCTTCACCTGTAATGGTATGTCCCAAATATTCAATTGTTTAGTGCCAAATTTTAATTTTTCCAGTTTGACTGTCAAATTATTATTATTTATCCTCCTCAATACCTGCCTGACTGTGTGGTTATGTTCTGCATGATCCTTTCCATAGACCAGTACATAATCTTGATACACACAGATGCCCTCCAGACCTTTCAGAATCTTTTCTATAACCCTCTGGAAGACAGATGCCACTGATATCAGACCAAAGGACAATCTGGTATATCTGAAAGTCACATAAGGTGTAATGAAAGCAGTGAGGTCCATGGAAGCCTCAGTGAGTTGGATTTGGTGGCAGGCTGAAGCCTGATCAATAGTGCTGAACACCTTACCATCCCCTATCATCATTAACAATTGACTAATATTTGGTAACGGATATCTATCCACAATGACACATTTGTTCAGCTGTCTGAGGTCCACGCATAGCCTGACTGAACCATTGGGCTTCCTAACCATGACTACCGGAGCCAACCAAGAGGTGCCTTCAACTTCTTCAATAATGCCTTTGTGATTTTAATTTACTTATTTCATTTAACATGTCCTCTCTGGCATTAACTGGAATGTTTCTAACTTTACTACAGAAAGGGACAGAATTTGGAGCAATTTTAATGTCATGGCGATAGTCTTTTAAACAACCAACCTCACTTCTGAACACCCTCGGGAATTCTTGCAAAAGTGTCTGATGAAGATCCACATCAGTGTAATGTGACAACACTGACTCCACCTGAGAAATGTCCTTTAATATGATGGGGTCCACACTATTGGGATCCAACATGACCCCAAGGTCTTTCTGGTGCCACCAACTAATAATGCTATCACCTTTTTTTGAGACATAGATTTTACCTGACGTAAATCGGCCTCTGAATTCAATTAACCCTATGAAGTAACCAAGTAGGGGTATTACTTCACCTCCATAAGCACACGGTTTAATATCGGGTTTACAAAGGGTAACCTTCTCTCTCAAGCAGCGAGAAAAGAAATCACGAGAGATTATTGTAATTTTCGCCCCAGAATCAAATAGGACTTGTGTTTGCATTCCCTCTACTGTAATCAACTCCAAAGGACCTCTATTCTTCCCTACCTGGTGGACAATTTGTCCACAATCAAAGTCGGAAGTACCAAGGTCTTCATCAGGATCACCGTGAACCTCATTCACATTAGATTTGGATTTGCGTACCCTACAAACAGAAAAGAAATGTCCCTGTTTCTTACAAAATGAACAAATTGATTTGAGTGCTGGACATTTTTTATCATTGGCTAAATGACCTAGCCTGTCGCATCGAAAACACCGTCTATCTCTGACTGTAGGGGAAGCTTCTGAGATTTGTTTTCCCGTATTAGCATCACTTTTTTTTAATTCTCATTTATGGCATACACTACACCCGAAGAGTCACCAGCGGAGGCAACTTTTTTAATAACATCCACACACTTTAAAGAGTGTTCAATCCACTTTGCAACCACCAAAACGTCATCCAGAGAGGGTTCATCTTTAAGCCACAGTTCCTCTAGAATTTTTTCAATATTACAACCCAACATGAATTGGTCCCTTATTCTCTCATCGGTAAGCAGGCCAAATTTACATGAAGAGGCGAGACGTCTAAGATCCGTTACATAGTTCTCTACCGATTCCCCTTCAATTTGTAGTCCTTTACCAAAGTAATAACGTTCTAGTATGGTGCTGACCTTGGGAAGATAATGCAAGTCCAACTTCTGTATGCAAATTTCAAATTCATTTAAGTTTATTGCTTCGCTGTCAGAAATATCTGGAAGGTGATCAAATATCTCTTGGCCTTCAGAACCCAAACAGCGAAGCAATAAAGCAGTGCGCCGTTCAGCACTTAGTGACGTATCGCAGACTTTGACGTACCTTTCAAATACCCTTTTCCATTTTGACCATTTGATGGGAGGTTCTCGTGGAGAGGATATAAAGAACGGAGGTGCAGTTACGTTTTGCATTATGAACAACTGAAGATTGAGTCCTGAAAAGACAAATATTTGTGAAGGTACCAAAATTGGAGCAGTAAAGCTGTGTGTATCAGCGTGAAACAACTTGACTTAGAAACTTGATACACAATTTGAACTTGTTATTATAAGTGAGGCATAATGTTCCAGGGATTTTTTTTTTATTGTTTAAAAAAAAACAAAAAAAAAACGGGGCGTTCACTGCCAAAATCAAGTGGAGAGAATTCCTTTGAGGTTGGCAGGGTAAAGTACACTCTGCCGTAAAGACAGAACGCTGGGTGTTGCTTGGCAACAAGCTTGTATCCAGAAAACATCCAATAAGCAAGACCGGCTGTTGCCTAGACACTAGAGAGCGTACATGCGGCTGTTGCTTAGCAGCGCGTGCGTCCCAAAGCACGTGCATGCAGCCGCTCCCGTGCACGCTTTATCTTCAACGCTTGCTCTCAAGGAGACAGAGCGCTACAGAAAAAAGTGAAAAGGTAATTTTTTTAAATATAGCAATGCTTGCCGTCTTTGCCGCCTTTAACTTCAGCCGCCCGAAGCGAGCGCGCGCAGCCACTCCCATGCACGTTTTCAATTCCCCACTTGCACTCGAAGAGCGTCATCCAAGACTAAAGGTAGTTCCTGCCTGTCGCCTTTACCTCCGTTATCAGCAGCCTCGTCTGTTCTGTCTGTCTCTGTTTGTCCGCTGCCTCGTCAGCTGATTCAGGAAGCGTGTTGGGCCGGGGAGAGGTTTAATCCCATCCTCGTCGCCAGTGTTAAAGAACACGCTGGGTGTTATTCTCAGAAAACCTCTTTATTTAAATGTAGTATAGAATATCTATATCAGCCCATCCATGCAGCAGTCCTCTCGCCTCCAGCTCTTCTTCCAACTGTTGCTTCGCACACTCACCGAGAATTCTAAATTCTCTTTAGAATGAATATAACACACATCTTGATCTTTGAAGCTCTGCTGCCTTTGGGATTGGCTGGGTATCTTGCTTTGAATAGACTCTTACTTCAGACCCTAATCGATTCCTGAACTAAACAGCGGTGGTTGTCTTGAGTTCATTTCTCAGAGGAATAGGGTGCAAACCTTGGCTTTTTTTATGTTTGATCTGGGAATCTAGCAAGAATGAAACGATGGCGGCAATTGTTTAACCCTCCTTATATAAATTGTTTGAACCAGTAGAGATGGGACTGTTTGTCTTAATAAACAGTGAGAAATTGCATGTTCTCTGCTAAATAAATAATTTGATTGAACTCTTGCACAAAACTGTGAGCTCTTTATAGAGTGCAGAATGGCAGTGCTTCAATCTGTGTCTCAGCCACGCATATTGACTAGAACGGGTAGATAATTTATCATTGAACAGTTCATATGCATTTTATTTAATATTTACTGCCTGACTGGGCACACTTGAAGGGTTCCTTAAGTGGAAATGTGGTGAAACCATTTAATTCACTTTTCTGCAGCTCTCACAAAGAAGTCTCACCGACCTCGCAGTAGGCTGAGAAATCATATACAGGAGCAGCCTGACAACATCCGGAGATACCTCTAACATATGGTGACACACCAGCCCCATTCTCAGTGTTCCTATTTGTTGTCTCCTATGCTGGCAGTGTGCCCACCTTTAAGCTCCAATCCAGTGAAAACTTCTTGCAAAATTTAAAACAGTTCACTCCAGCATAAACTACCTCACAAGGTCACCTGGTCCCAGGTTTGGAATCCCGCTGAGCTCTTCAGTTCAATATCTGCCAACATGGACCACCTTCAGAGTAAACTGCAGGGCGAAGTACTGGACTGTACAAAGAAAACTGTCTTAAACAAGAAACAGTGTAACCATATGCAGCTATCTGAGTCCGTACTTGAGAATCCACATCATGGTACTTATTCAGAACTTCAACACCAGCCACATTAGGGAAAAACAGAAGAACACAACCAGCCCCTTTACGGAAGTGGTGATGTTGTGCTGGTCTTTCCCTGGCAACATTGTGTACTGGCACAGGCTGAAACCCACAAAAGGAGGTTTGAAGTCTACGCTGTTTGGTACACAATTCACTGTCTGAGCCAGTGTTATCCCACAAAATGGGGATCAGCATCAAATGAAGAGAAAGTGTACATTTTCAGGAGCAAATGACCCAAGATTATTATACTCAGGAAGCAGACTTTTTTCTCTGTCTCTTAAGAATAATACACATGTCGTATGTCTATTTAGAGCTATCATCAAGTCATTATGCCATGTATTTTAATGCATGTTGAAATAATTATAACATAAACCTGTCCTTGTTACATAGTCTTGCATGTTAAATGGCTTAAGGTTCAACATAACAGAGGAGCCAGCTGACTGTCATAGTTTTAATATTTTGTAGTGATATGCATATTTAAGAGGAGGCACAATGAGAATGCATTTTGGCATTGTAGGTGCAAATTGTAAAGAGTGCGGGCCTTAAAACACACCTTTGGAGACTGTCAAGAACTGCTCCTCCTACATTGGATTGGATCAGTGCATAGACATAAGTGGTTGAGAGTCCCATAAAATATGACGCTGTCAGATGTTAAAGCACACTTGATAGAGAAAGGCGGAGTTGTGACATGTAGATGTGAATACAAGTGAGATGCATAAACTGGGAGGGATATTGTTGAACAGGAATTCAAAACCAATGTGAAAGCAGGCCGGTTAGTACAGGATGGAATAGTAATGGGCAGATTTATACTTTTTGATGCAAAACTGCGCTAACGCAGTTTTGCTATAAAAAGGTTAGCGCTGGCTAGCACCATTTTTTAACGTCACCCGGGCATCATATTTATACTATGACTCTGGGTGGCACTAACAATTAGTTAGAGTATTTTTTTCCGACGTTAACCATTGCGCCTTGTCGTCAGGCAAAATTATGTTAACGGATAAAAAATCACTCTAATCTGGTTTACGACATGTAAACACGTCGCAAAACGGAAGTGCACCATTTTTGCCTGCAATTGCGTCAAAAACAGATGCTAACGGAGGAAACAGTGCAAAGGAGATCCAAAATGGATCCAGGAAGCGAGGAGATGCCCCAGGGAGGCCCCATTCATCAGGAACCAGCCAGAGGGACACAGACAAGACCCATGGGAGGGAGAAGAAAAAGAGGAAGTGTTGTTTCAGCACAGAGGAGCATGAAATACTGGTGAGAGAGGTGAAGGAGCATCAAAACCAACTGTTCATCACCTCTAAACTGCCAATTGGAAGGAGAGAGGCAACCTGGCAGCCAATTGTGGATAAGATCAACAGTGTGGCAGAGGTCAGGAGAACTGTGACTGAGTGCAAGAAACGCTGGCATGACTGCAAGCGAAGGGCAAAGGAAAAAATGGCACAGAACAGGAAGGTAGCACTGCAAACTGGAGGTGGGAGTCTACCACCACAAGAGGACTTGGACGAGATGGAGGATATGGCTGCAACGGTCATCCCGTAGAAAACCATCACAGGAATACAAGGACAGGACAGCGCAGAATACCAGGAAACACCACAAATGCAGGGTAAGTTGCATAGGGGAAATATATGCTAAAATGTCGAGTGCAAGAAGGTGGAGGCACATAGGACTCACACAATGCATGTCAAAGGAGTGCAGAGGGACACAATGCACATTAAGCAAGTTGCACCATGCCGACGTAAGCTACACATGTACCTACGCCTTGGTATTGCCATGCACCATGACACATACACAACTTGGACATGTTTTGAACACCACGCCTAAATACCTACATGTACACATGCAGCACATGGGCTGGATGGCATGTATAATCACTGTGCCACTGTTAGTGACATCACAATATCCCTTGCATGTAGTCACATCAACACCACCAACATGATCAAGAGCTTAGAGTCCAGGTAGTCAGTCAACACCATTCTTGGGGTTACTTCATAGTGGTGTCCCTTGCAGTAACACCTTGGAACTGTCTTGTCTCATTGCCCAAATGCATGTCTGCTGCATCTCATAGCTCACAAGTCATTGCAACTGTCCCAACAGTACCCAGGCATGTGCTGGTAGCACCACCACAACGCACATAGATAACACATTCAGATGAGGCAGACATCCCTACATCATGCAGCCAAGGTGTCCCCTGGGTGCATGGAACAATGAACTGAACAGGCGCTGGGGGAATAGCAGGCTGGACCAGTATCATTGGTAACATGCCACTACCCAGACCAACTAAACTGAAGTAGCGCAGAACCACACATCTTGACGCTGAACTGAAATGTGCTACTACTGAAAACATGTACCACAGATATGAAACAGTAGGTCACAACAGTCAGGCTGAGCCCACAACTACTCTGACACAACCTTGTCAGACACATGGGAATGAGGAAATAAACACATACATGCAACACATGGGGTATGACTGTGAACATAATGGAGGATAATTCCACATCAAAGGGCGGGGGATGGTGCATGGGCAAGACCAGTGTTGGTAAGACTGCCAGTGCAGTGTACCCTTTGCACTTGGCAGTATGAGTCACATGTTGGGATGGTGGCTGGAAATCTGTCTGCTCATGGTAGCTCTGTGGGGCAATTAGTAAAACATTGTTGATGGATCAAATAGAGTCAGTGCCAGTTTTGGGCTGCATTGGGTGTAACAGGACACACTGCACTCAGTCCTGCAAATCAAGCAGTGGAAAGGGCAAAAGGTCAGGGTATGGGACCCCCTGCACTGCCCATGCCAAGTGCATGGGCTGTGCAGGGGCACCCAGGGCCACACCACATCACCAACAACCATCACATGGGTGTTAAACCGACATGCAAAGGCTGGTGGAAATACGGAAACAGACCTGGAGGATAGTGTTGAACTGGTCTGCTGTCACAGGACAGATGCCATAGCCAGTCTGTACGCTGCTGGAAACCTGCCATGTCCAGGCCATTGGTCCATGGGCCATTCCACATTGACAACAGTTGCCACTACCACCTGTGCTGTGGGGGTTGGTCAAATAGACAATGGCAGTCAGGTGCCCCTTGGACTGATGCACATGAAATGAGAACTTGCTTCAGGCCCTGACCTAATTACAGCTCCTGTTAAATGGCTACATCCACAGACTCATTTACCATCAGGCGCTGTCACATACAGAATGATGTTCACAGCAGAAATTTCATACCCATACTGCCCATTCCTGGGTTCAACCCTGTGTTTGTGTCAATGAGCTGTGCTGGCACCATGCTGCACTCATGTATCATAGTGCAAGGAGGGCTGCATTGAGGGGGAGGACATAGGCATTTAGTAAGGTAAACACACCTACACAGACAGATGATGAAACTGAACTCTGCCAGGTCCAGGAGTGCCATGCAATGTAGCACACAAACACACACAACAAAATGAGGAGCCTTCAATGGCAATAAGAGCATAGGTGGTCATTCTGACCTCGGCGGTAAAAGGCGCCTACCGCCGGTCAGAAATCCTCCATAATTCCGCCGCGGTCGCGGTAACCCGCCACGGTCATTCTGACCCGCAGCAGCCAAACCTCCGAAAATCCGACAGCCACAACAGACCGCCAGACCAGCGGTCGGCGGAAAAGTGGAGGTGACCAAACCTCCACCGTCACGCCAACAGAAATACGCCCATGCCATTACGACCCACGAATCCACGCGGCGGTCTTTCAAACGCGGTTTTCCATTGGCGGTACACACCGCCGCGGTCAGAATACACACAAACGAACAAAACTCAGCCACATTGGCCGATTTGAATTCCACACACCTGATACACATACACACACCACTCCCACACACACAATACAATACAATATAAAACACACACCCACATCACCCACAAACCCCTTCGACCAAAATCCGAAAAGAAGCACCGAGAGACACATCAGCGATCACAGAATACCATCACACAGAGGCACACTACACCATCACCCACACAATATCCACACACAAAACAACACACACCACCACACTCAACACACTTAACTACACATACTCCACCCCACCCATCATACACACCACTCCATGGCACCCCAAAGACACCCCCGCTTCTCAGACGAAGAACTCAGGGTCATGGTGGAGGAAATCGTTCGGGTAGAGCCCCAGCTCTTCGGCACACAGATCCAATACACCAGCATTGCCCGGAGGACGGAGCTATGGCAGAGGATTGTCGACAGGGTCAACGCTGTGGGACAGCACCCCAGAAATCGGGAAGACATCAGGAAGCGATGGAACGACCTACGGGGGAAGGTGCGTTCCATGGTATCCAGGCACAACATCGCCGTGCAGAAGACTGGCGGAGGACCTCCACCTCAACCCCCACAATTTACAACATGGGAGGAGGAAGTCTTGAACATCCTGCATCCTGACGGCCTCGCAGGAGTCGGCGGAGGAATGGATTCTGGTAAGTTGAAGCTTCACTACTGCTTCCCCCCCACCTGCATGCCAAATCATACCCCAACCCTCACCCCCATCCTCGAACCCCACCCTCACCCCCACCCCCATCCTCACCCCCACCCTCACCCCCACCACCATCCTCACCCCCACCACCATCCTCACCCCCACCCCCAGCACACCTATTCCCTGCCAATGTCTCACCATCACAACCCACACATCCCAAAACCTAGGCCTGCATGCGTCCACTAAGCATGGACACCCATCACCAAAGCATGCCCAATGCATATACACATCCCCCCCACAAGCCACCCTCACCAAAGCCCCCACACACGAATGCCAGCACTTGGGGACACGGGAACCCACAGATACACCCATATGCCACACATTGAAACTATAACCATACCTCTATACCCCTGCAGGACCCGACCGTCAACACACCGCCACGGAGGGCCCAGAATTCTCCACACCCCCCACCCAAGAGGCCGTCAGCGATGACAGCAGCTCTGTCGACCTGGACACTGATGACCAGCCCGGACCATCGGGGACCTCTGGACAGTCGGTTCCCCTCACACAGGCACAGGCCACTACAGACCCAAACCCCTCTGGGAACACCAGCACAGCTCCCACCCAGCGGGCCCATGCCTCTGTCTCCAGGGCGCGTCAATCTGCGGTGTGTCTACCACTACAGGGCACCCAGGATAACCCACTACCCCAACAACAACAGGGACCTGGGGGCAGTGGTAGTGGGCACACCGGCCAGGGGGCAGAGGCCCAGGGAAACAGGGCAACTCGGAGGGCAGCTGTGCGACAGGGGGGGGACGGGCCCAGGGAACCCACTCTCCACGAGGCCCTCACCACCATCATGGGAGCATACAACCGCTCCCAGGAGACGATGGCGACGGTACTGGCCCGGTTCCAGGAGATCCAGGTACTGCAGGAGGAACACTATCAGGGGTACAGGGAGGACATCAGAGCCCTCACCTCCACCCTGGTTACCATGGTAGGGCTGCTGCAGGACCTCATCAACACCAGGACGGACACTCAACAACAACAAAGGGCCCCTGCCACTAGCCTGGACCAAGAACAGCCAACCACCTCCGCCGGCGCTAGTGGACAGGAGGCCCCCGCACAACAGCAGCCCACCAGACCCCCACCTCCTGCAGGAGAAGAACCACCCCGCAAGAGGGCCCTGAGATCTCGCAAGAAGACAGAGTAGGATGTCAAGACCCCCGCCAGCAAAGGATACCACCTGATGTCATCCCACTGTCCCACATTGTCACCCTGTCCATCCTTGAACTGCCCATGCTCCATCTCTCCACAGGCCTCTGGACAATGCACCTGTGTGACTCTTACTCTGGACTCTGCCATGGACATTCCTTCACCATAGCCCCCACCCACTTGAAACCACCCATCCCATTTTGAGCACTGAAATAAACACCTATTTTGCACAAAACTATCTGTAGTCTGGCTGTGATTTCAAAATATTGTAATTGACATGACAGTGCAAATATGTCCTTGTACATAGTGAAGTCAACACACAGCTGCCACAAAGCTGTAGTCCATGGGGAAACGAAGCACAGGACTCGTAGTGGGGACCCCAGATCTGAAATAGGGAGGGAAAAGCCACAACTCAGTCATCATACACTGGGGCAAATAGACAGGCAGCAGAGATGCAGGAGAGTAGTTCACATTTACTAAATTATGTTTGAATTGTTACCTGTGTCCTATTGGAAGTACTGTTCAATGATTCTGTCCCTGTTGTCTGTTTCAGCCCCGTCGTCTTCCTCCTCGTCACTCTCCACAGGTTCCACAGCTGCCACAACACCACCGTCTCGACCATCCTCCTGCAGGAAAGGCACCTGGCGGCGCAAAGCCAGGTTGTGAAGCATGCAGCAGGCCACGATGATGTGACACACCTTCTTAGGTGAGTACATTAGGGATCCACCTATCATATGCAGGCACCGAAACCTGGCCTTTAGGAGGCCGAAGGTGCGTTCGATCACCCTCCTAGTACGCCCATGGGCCTCATTGTACCGTTCCTCTGCCCTGGTCCGGGGATTCCTTACTGGGGTCAGTAGCCACGACAGGTTGGGGTACCCAGAGTCCCCCAATAGCCATACACGGTGTCTCTCTAGCTGTTCCATCACGTAAGGGATGCTGCTATTCCTTAGGATGTAGGCGTCATGCACTGACCCTGGGAATTTGGCATTTACATGCGAGATGTACTGGTCAGCCAAACACACCACCTGGATGTTCATGGAATGGTAACTTTTTCTGTTCCTGTACACCTGCTCCCTGTCTCTTGGGGGAACCAAAGCCACATGGGTCCCATCAATGGCACCAATGACGTTGGGAATATGTCCAAGGGCATAGAAATCACCCTTCACTGCAGCCAATTCGCCCACCTCAGGGAAAAGGATGTAGCTCCTCATGTATTTCATCAGGGCCGACAACACTCTGGATAACACCTTCGAAAACATGGGCTGAGACATCCCAGAAGCAATTCCCACTGTTGTCTGAAATGACCCACTTGCCAAGAAGTGGAGTACTGACAGGACCTGCACCAGAGGGGGAATCCCTGTGGGTTGGCGGATGGGGGACATCAGGTCGGGCTCCAGCTGGGCACACAGTTCATGTATAGTGGCACGGTCAAGCCGGTAGGTCAGGATAATGTGGCGTGCTTCCATTGTCGACAGGTCCACCAGCGGCCTGTACACGGGAGGATTCATCCGTCTCCTCGCCAAACCCAGCGGACGGTGCCTAGGAAGGACAACATGGAGCACACAGTCAAGCAACCCACAGGTACGTACTCACAGCTTGCACAGTAAACGATTCTCTATGCAGTGAATGGCGTGTCTGAGTGGCTATGCAAGGCCTAGGCCTGTGTGACGCAGTTGAAATTGAGCCATGTGGACCCTCGAAATGGCGGCTGCCTGACCTGTGAAGTGTGACAATGGGATGTGAGGTGAATGCGCTGGCGTGGCACACCGCGGCGGTCGGCGGTCGAAGACCGCGGCGCGAAGCCGCATTGGTTAACATTGAAGCCTATGGGTTTCAGGAGCCAATGGCGAAGGGCGCCGGCGGTGGCGGTACGCACCGCCGCGGTACGCACCGCCGCGGACGTGACCACCATTTTCTATCTACTTATTCACTTGCGACTTGAACTTTCACAGGAGAGGACCTATACTGCAAGTGTTGCTGTGACCTCGGTCTGGAAGGGACAATGGCTGCTGCGCCTGGGGAAAGGGCCCCTGCCTTCACTGGAGAAGAGTTGGAGAAACTTGTGGATGGGGTCCTCCCCCAGTATGCGCTACTCTACGGTCCTCCAGACCAACAAGTGAGTTTAATTCAATCTGGATTTGGGGCCACTGGCTGGCTTGGGGGCCTGGCGGGGGGCCTGGCGGGGATGGGGGGCGTTGGGCCTGGTTTGGGGGCCTGGCGGGGATGGGGGGGCATGTTGGGGCTGGCGGGGGGCCTGGCGGGGATGGGGGGGCATGTTGGGGCTGGCGGGGGGCCTGGCGGGGATGGGGGGCATGTTGGGCCTGGTGGGGGGCATGGCGGGGGGCCTGGCGGGGATGGGGGGGCATGTTGGGGCTGGCGGGGGGCCTGGCGGGGATGGGGGGCATGTTGGGCCTGGTGGGGGGCATGGCGGGGGGCCTGGCGGGGATGGGGGGCGTTGGGCCACTGGCAACGAAAATGCAGACAAACTTGAACGTGGTATTTCTCCCTCCCTGTACGTGTCACATAGGTCCGCGCCCATGAGAAGATTGGGATTTGGCGTGCCATCGCCAAGGAAGTCCGGACCCTGGGGGTCCACCATCGACGGGGCACCCACTGCCGCAAGAGGTGGGAGGACATCCGCCGCGGGACCAAGAAGACCGCCGAGTCTCTGCTGGGGATGGCCTCCCAACGTAGGCGGGGTGCCTGCCGTCAACTGACCCCCCTGATGTTCCGGATCCTGGCGGTGGCCTACCCTGATTTGGATGGGCGCGTGAGGGCAGCACAGCAGACACAAGGGGGTGAGTACAAGCATTATCTACTCTGTTGTCGCGCAGTGGAGGTGTCTGGGTGGGGGAGGAGGGCTGTGGGTCCCCCTAGGCCAGGGCGATATCTGTAGGCTGGGCACCCCCGTAAGCCCCTGTGTCCCCAGCCACCACCCTCAGTAGTGTGCCAGTACAGCCATCCCTGGGCCGTGTCATCCATGGGTGCAGTTGTCAACTCTAGGCGTGTAGGGCATGTTCCACGGAATGCGTAGGGGACCCCAAGTGCGCAACTTAGTGCAGGGGGCATCTGTGTCTGTCATGTCCGCTAACTGTACCGGTGATCCATGTACTCAGAATCTCTTTATTTCTCTCTCCCCCCCCTTTTTGTTTGTCTTTCTGTGCTTGTGTGCATCAGCATCATCAGGCGGAGGAGAAGTGGCATCGGGGCAGGAGGGAGCTGCATCTCACATGGCCCAGGAGGGCCATGCCACAGAGTCTGACTGGACCAGTGAGACGGAGGGCGAGGGGAGCTCCACAATGGGGACGACTGGACCCTGCAGCGACACGGACACGTCCTCGGAAGGGAGCTCCCTTGCGGGGGTGGCACCATCCGTGCCCCCCGCCATTACAGGTACAGCCGCCACCCAGCGCACCATCTCCGCCCTCTCAGCAGCCCCTCAGCGTTCGCCCCGTGCCCGCTCTGCCAGGAAGCCGGGCATCTCCTTCGCCCCAGGCACCTCAGGCCCTGCCCCTGTTACCCCCGCTGCCCTCAGTGAGGAGGTCATTGACCTCCTCCGAACGCTCATTGTTGGCCAGACTACCCTTTTGAATGCCATCCAGGGGGTGGAGAGGGAGGTTCATCGCAGCAATGCGTACCTGGAGGGCATTCATTCGGGTCAGGCTGCCCATCAGCGATCGTTCCAGGCTCTGGCCTCAGCACTGACGGCAGCCATTGTCCCTGTCTCCTGCCTCCCTCTACTAACTCCCTCCTCCCAGTCTCCTGTTCCTCTGCCTGTCCCACCCACACCATCAGACCAGCCTGCACACACCTCAACACCCAAGAGCAGCTCATCCAAACATAAGCACCACAGATGACGCAGACATTCACACAAGCAACATTCTGATGCAGACATGCCAACAGTCACTACCACCTCTGTGACCCCCACCTCCTCGTCTCCCTCCTCCCTCTCTGTGACGTCTACACTCACACCTTCATTCACCTCACCATCAGCCAGTGTTTCCATCACCAGCACACCCTCCAGTCCAGTCCGCACACGTGCAGTCACCACCCCCACTGCCATTTACACGTCCCCTGTGTCCTCTCCCACTGTGTCTGTCACCCCCTCTTCCACACCACACAAACGCAGCCACCCACCCACCCAACAGCCATCCACCTCACGACAGCCTCCCGCTCCTGCACCTGCACCCAAAGACAGCAAACTTGTCTCGCCTACAACCACATCCTCTCCCTCCACTCCCATTCCCACTGTACCTACCACTATCCATTGTCCCAGGAAAATCTATCTCTCTACTGCTACCTTCTTTCCTGACCCTGAGCCCCCCCCTCCTTCTCGTCGGGGTAAGAAGAGCACCTCAGCCACCACCAGCCCTGCAGCCCCCTTGACAAGGGTGCAGGGGTATTGGAGCCCACCAGCCCGCAGGTCTGGATCTTCGCCCAGCAGCAAGGGGACAGCCAGCCCACCCCCTGGGAAGAGGAGCAGAAGGCGGAAGGGCCGCCGCCGGAGCCCGGGTTCGATATCCCCCCAGGACACTAGCCAGCCACCGTCAACAGCCACAGCTCCAAAGGGAGGAAAGGGCCACAGACTCCCGACTAAGGAGGGCAAGGGCAGCAAGGCGGAGAAGTCAGGCAGCAGGCCTGCTGCCCATGGAGGACCCGTCACAGCTGCCCAGGAGGAGCCCGCAACCCCCATAGCCGCTGCCCCGGGAGGAACCGGCACAGCTGCCCCGGAAGAGCCCACCACCCCCATAGCCGCTGCCCAGGGAGGACCCAGCCCAGCTGGCCAGGAGGGCCCCACCACCCACAGCCCAGGTGGGCATTGAAGGAGCACCATCCCCGCTGCCCAGGAGGGCACCACCAGGCAATGAGCAGTTGGCCATAGAATGTCCGCCGTCTCCAGCACCGCTCCGCTGGGGACCGCCGTCTCAAGAACCGCTGAACTGGGCCCCGCCGTCTCCAGCACCGCTCCGCTGGGGACCGCCGTCTCAAGAACCGCTGAACTGGGCCCTTCAAGGCAAGAACCGCTGAACTGGGCCCTTCAGGCAAGAACCGCTGAACTGGGCCCTTCAGGCAAGAACAGCTGAACTGGGCCCTTCAAGGCAAGAACCGCTGAACTGGGCCCCGCCGTCTCCAGCACCGCTCCGCTGGGGACCGCCGTCTCAAGAACCGCTGAACTGGGCCCTTCAAGGCAAGAACCGCTGAACTGGGCCCTTCCAGGCAGGAACCGCTGGCCCTTTGGCAGACGTGGCAGGGCAGGATCTGTCTCGGGCAGGGCTGCAGGATGTCCTCTGGCCAACATGCCTCCTCCAGTGGCAGTGGAGTCTGTTATGGACTGTTTGGACTGTGGCTTTGCACTCCCCAGGATGGCCCAGTGGGCAGGCCACCCACTGTATGGACTGTTTGGACTGTGGCTTTGCTCTCCCCAGGATGGCCCAGTGGGCAGGCCACCCACTGTATGGACTGTTTGGACTGTGGCTTTGCTCTCCCCAGGATGGCCCAGTGGGCAGGCCACCCACTGTATGGACTGTTTGGACTGTGGCTTTGCTCTCCCCAGGATGGCCCAGTGGGCAGGCCACCCACTGTATGGACTGTTTGGACTGTGGCTTTGCTCTCCCCAGGATGGCCCAGTGGGCAGGCCACCCACTGTATGGACTGTTTGGACTGTGGCTTTGCTCTCCCCAGGATGGCCCAGTGGGCAGGCCACCCACTGTATGGACTGTTTGGACTGTGGCTTTGCTCTCCCCAGGATGGCCCAGTGGGCAGGCCACCCACTGTATGGACTGTTTGGACTGTGGCTTTGCTCTCCCCAGGATGGCCCAGTGGGCAGGCCACCCACTGTATGGACTGTTTGGACTGTGGCTTTGCTCTCCCCAGGATGGCCCAGTGGGCAGGCCACCCACTGTATGGACTGTATGGACTGTGGCTTTGCTCTCCCCAGGATGGCCCAGTGGGCAGGCCACCCACTGTATGGACTGTATGGACTGTGGCTTTGCACTCCCCAGGATGGCCCAGTGGGCAGGCCACCCACTGTATGGACTGTATGGACTGTGGCTTTGCTCTCCCCAGGATGGGCCAGTGGTCATGGAGTCCCCTCGTGGATCTGGCGTCGTGTACTCAAGTGGCTGAGGTGCCCCCCCTTCCCTTCCCCCTGAGGTGCCTGTCCTTTTTTCTTTCTGATGCCCCTGCAGTGTTCTCTCCGTGGAGTTCTTGTCGTGGGACTGGGCCTTGCCCCTTTGCTCAGGACCCCTGTGGTCCACGGACAGTGGTTGGACTACATTTAGTAGATGTTTATATTTTGTACATAGTTTATTTATTTATTGGGATTACTGCTGTCCATTTTTCAATATATCTGCCCGTTTAAGATCTCTTCTTTTGGTCTTTGCATTATTTCGGAGGGGGGGGATTGTGGGTTGTGACAGTGATCTGTGGGAATGCATTGATGTGTGTGTTGTAGTGGGTGTGGGTGGGTGGGTGTGTGCCGGTAATCTTTTCCCTCCCCTGTCGTAGGTGCAGTACTCACCGATGTCTTCCGCGCCGCCTGGCGTGCTCCTGGTACAGGAGCAGGTATTGGAGTGCGGGGATGACCTGCAACTCGGGTTCCATACTGCCGGAATCTCGCGTGGAGTATGTGGAGGTGAGCGTTTTCCCGTTCGTAGTCTGTTTCCGCCGTGTTTTTATCGGCGGTGCTCCCGCCCCGGAAAAGGTGGCGGATTGGTGGGTCGTGATAGGGTGGGCGGTACATTGTCTGCCGCCTGGCTGTTGGCGGGGACCGCCGCGCTGTTTGTTTGTTCCGCCGTGGCGGGCGGAGTGTTAATGCGGCGGGCTGTGTTGGCGGTTCCCGCCAGGGTCAGAATTGCATATTTTGGACCGCCGGCCTGTTGGCGGGTTGGCCGCCGCTTTATCACCGACCGCCAGGGTCAGAATGAGGGCCATAATGTCCTAGCAATGCCGTCCCTGGGGTGGTGCAAGGTCTCAGCACAGCATGGGTGTATGTGAAACTTGTAAGACTGTGACAGGTGAAAATTGCCATTTGTGGTGCTGTGGCATGAGCACAGCAACACCCATTGCAAGGCCTCACCATGCAAATGGATGGAAAGGGAGGGTAGAACATGAAAAGATGTTGTCAAGCCACAAAAATGATAGACAACATACTTAGAAGATATGACGCAGCCAATTGTGCCGACTTGGATTCCATTCATGTGACAGGCAGGTAAGGCTAGACTGAAGCTATGCTTTACAGGAACAATTCTTTGGAACTGAGTGGCGCATCATAGGCCCCTAGCACCACAGGAGCGTCACTTTCAGTGACACTTCTAAGGTGTGAAGCACTGCACCGTATTGACAAGGTGGCGTTAAGCCACTTTACGCGGCTTAATGTCACCTTGTAAATACGGCCCCTTGCTGACCATCACATAGGTGGAAGGTGGTGCAATAGGTGTTGCTGTGGGTGTGCCATAGCAACACCCATCGCATTTTGATGCTGCCTCAGAGAAATTGAATTTTGTCAACTTGAGGCAGGGCCAAAATGCTTACGCCAGCCCCAGGGCTGTCATTAGCAGGGTGCAACAAGGAGGAATACATTTATACCTCCTCGTTTTCTGCTTTTCCAATGTATGCTGCATTCTGCAGCATGCACAGGAAGAGCTAAATGCCAGAAATTATTGTTTATGTGCGTGAAGGTGTTCCTTCCTGCACATAAACAATCAGTTGTAAATGACGCTTTGGCTGTTCTGTGTGTGCTGCATACTACAGCTCACACAGAAGTGTCAAAGCGCTATTAGTGATTGTAAATGTGCAGGAAGGGACACCTTCACGCACATGAACAATCACACCCCTCAACGCATACATCCTTGCACGATGGCGCAAGGATGCCTGCGTTGGTGCTGAATTTTGCACCAGCACGGGGGATAACACAGGGCTGCCCCTTATTCACTTACATACGGCCATCTTGTGTGACCAAAGTGATGCAGCGCAGAGCTGCCAATTTTTGCACAGCACCGCGCTGCACTACTATTACATAAATATGGCCCTAATATGACAATGAGCCTCAAATATCAAGTCAGTGACGTGACTTGTCAACTGCCACAACACTGAAAGACTGATTTTACACCACCTCATTGCAGAGAATGATGCCTCTCCTGTGGATCTGCCTGTCCTGGAGTACCCTGCTGACCTGGATGACCAGCTGGCAACTATCAGCCAAGAGACCCTCCAAGAAGTCCTTGTAAACCTCCAGACACCACTTCCAGTCGCAACCAGGAGTATAGATGTAGCAGACATCTCCCAGGCTCCACTTAGCACCACAATAGTACGACCTGCCAGCACTGACACAGCAGAGGACACCGATGACCCAGGCACCAGATTTGAGAGGACAGTCGTAGGAGTCCAGCGGGAGCTGGCCAAGGAGGTGCGGGTGGGGATGCAAACTATGGCAGCCAGCCTTGAGGGGATGCGGACGTGCATGGTAACAGCAACAGAACAGACTACAGCCAACCAACACACACACTCCCCAATGCGTGGAGTCCGGGAGTGTCTGAAGGACCTAGCTACTGCCAGGAGGAAGAGTCCACAACAACTGCCCTCCCAAACTGGCATCAGCATGCTTGAGGACAAAATGGACTCCATGCACTGGGAAATGGTCTCCCTCAGGGCAGACATGACTGCCTACCAAAGGGATGTTGCAGCTATACTTAAAAATCAGCAGCTCCTAATTGCTGCAGTGATGCCATGTGTAGTGCCACAGATGGCAGCTGCCAGGAATTGGGAGTCCACATCTCCAACCACTGAAGTGTGTGTGGCCCCCTCTACCTCCCCACAACCCCCATCAAGGGTAGAGGAGGCACCACACACCTCAGAGAATGAAGATCATATTCACCCGTAGGAGTTTCCGGTAGCACCAGCCCATGCCACATGGGCAGTGTTTTCCTTTATCCTGTGCTTGACATAATGCCAGTGTTAGCACTGTTGCAGATATGCACTCTTCTTCAACACACTGTTGAAATGTCTGCAATGGACTGCAATTGTCTCTAACTTTTCAATTGGCAATGTCTGTTCCCCTGCACTGAAAGACACTTTACCCAAACATGTCCCATGACATGTCCCTCAACCCTGGACTTGTGTTGTGCCACAATTGGATGGATTCCACGAATGGGGTCATAGACCTGGCCATTGTAAATATTGCACTATTATACTTGTTATTAAACACCACCAACACAACCAGCATATTTTTGTGGGCTGTGACACATTGACTACTATGCCTAGGAATTGTGATGTGTGTAACATGTCTCAAGTCACAGAGTGTCAGTACAAGAGTGCATGAATATGCAGGCACATATCTATGCACATGGTACCTACATGATGAACATTGATGCTGGTCTCATCTCCTACAAGCAATTCACTGAGTATGTAACACATGTTGAACACTTGTATGCTACACCCACTACATACAGCAGGAATGGCTGTGAAACAGTTCTTGGGCAATATCATCAGCTGGGAGTGCCAGTAGAACACATTGGTGTGAAACAGAGGGACTCAACCTCATCTGTAATTGCCACTGGTCAGTTTAGCAGGATAGGAATGAAATGTAGGCTGTTGTCAAATGTCCCACAGTGCCCAACATTCTGACACAAAACCCATACAATGACAGCTGAATTACCACACCTATCTGTCCTATACATGGTCAACATAGTCACCTTGAGTGGTGGGTACACTGGATGGCAGATGCACAGACTAGCAGATGTGTTGTAGCTGCCAATGGGACAGCTCAGTTATAAGAAGGTGATAAACATGTCAAGAGAGGTATCTGGAGGCAGGACAGAAACCCTAGGACAACACACAATTTTCACTGTACACCCATGGGAAGAACCTGAGACCCAAGCTAATGACATATGAAGTAAGGGAGTACCCAAAAAAATGTAATTAGATTTTAATAAAACTAAAAAGAATTAAAAACACCTATCCTAACCTAACCTAACCTTTCCTAACTATACATCACCCACAACAGACCCTAACTACTCTATGCCACACTTACCTAACACATTTAACAACACACTCTAAACATTCGCCCCCCAGCCCCCTTATATCACAAGACACATGCAGGACAACATAACCTAAACTACACATTTACTACCTATTACTAAACAAATATTTTTTTTTCTTATTTTATTTTTTTTAATTTTTTTATAAACACATAAAAGCCCCTACATCACCCACACATAGTAAAATGTAAAAAGTAGAAAACCCACTCCAAACCTACTTATCCTAACTAACCCCCTAACCTAATCTAACCTACCACTAATCCCCTAATACCCACTAAAACCTAGAAAAAATGTGGAGGGACGGGAGAGAACTTGGGAAGTGAGACATCATGCCATTCAGAGGTTGGCCATCTTGAGTTTCCTCTTAATGTATTTCAGTGTCTTTGTGTTCTTGGCCACATCCTTCTCAGTTGAGTCCAACTTATTGAGGACCTGTGTTACATCCCTCTGTAAGTCTCTGATGGCACTTATGTCAATGGCAGCTGATGTGGTTGGCCGTGGGATGGATGTTGATAGTGCAGCAGGTGGAGCAATTGTGATGTTGGCAGCTGTGGCCCCCTGCACAGCTGTGGTGCTTGGTCCACCCAGTGTGGGTCCCCCTTGGCTGAATGCCCGGCATTCACCGGTGGATTGCTCCGAGTGATAGCGGCGTGCCATCCTCCTGAACCCAGATTCCACTGCCAATATGTGCCGATAGTGCACTGCTCTCTTCTGAAAGGCACAGAGTTCCTCGTTGTTCATGTTGGCAGCTGTTAAAATGAGACAGGCAACCATAAGTGTCAGTGTTGTGTGGAGAATGTACAGATAATTAGCTTACTGTCTACATCGATTTGCACATGTATTCCTACTCACATTCTGGATGATACAATGGCTCTGATGGATGAAACGACAATGCTGCCTTAGCACCATTTCCTTGACACCATAGCCACCCACAACAATATTAGGAAACAAACAAAATTAGATGTGCATTGATTTTGTACCATGTGTAACAATGCAAAGGCAGTGTCAACTTCACATAGACCAGAGCCACTACTCCTCATCATCTGCATCAAATTTCAAACATACATCACCAGTAACTTGTATCTGTTATTGGGATGTAGTTGGTAACCATGAGGGGTCAGTGTTGATAGGTACACATGCAAGCCTGATCAAAGTGGCTGTCACCTACACTATGAGCTTCACATCTACCCACAAACTTGTTGTTCCTACCCCCTGTGCCTCTGGGGGGATGGCCACGCAGATCATCATCTCAACTGTCCAGGTCATTCACCAAGCCATGCCCACTCATACATGGAGTGGACCATATGTTAGGTGGTGACAACTAAGAAGCTGGTATAAAGAGGTCTTTCACATCTACATTCGTGTGTCCAGGTGTAGACACCCATTAATGCCTGATCAGCCAATACTATGCCTCACACACCCATATCCATGCCAGCACACAATTGGACTTGACCTTCATGCACGCCTATTACATTCCATATAAGTGTCCCATAAGTGGAGTACAATATATGTAGCACCATGCTGGCGGACAATTGCCAACCCAGTCCTACATGTACATTGCAATACAGGGATGCACTAATTTTTCTATAAAATAGTGCATTACAGTGTTGTGAGAATGACGGTGTGTCCCAGTGCCATTATTTTCACAACGGTGCACATCTAAGTTACATATGGGCCTACATGTGGCTTGTCATCACCTTGTTTACATAATGCTGCTCTTTGAGCACCACAAGCCTCACAAGATATGACTCTGCACATGCATGGGGAACCACTTACATGTGACACAGTGTCACCATCCAGCCTACTTTGATTTCTGATCATTTGACAGCTCATCACTTCTAGCACTGGGTGTAACACACATGCCTCACTCACACAAAACACTTAGGCCCTCATTACAACCCTGGCGGTTGGTGAAAAAGGCTGCGGCAAGAAATATGAAATTATGACCACAGCAGAAACCGCTCAGACAGACAGCCACTTTAACACACCGACCGCCATGGACAAAATCAAGAGGCACCACGGCGGTAACTGCCAACAGCCAGACGGAAGACAAAGTACTGCCCCTAGAAATATGACCCATCTATCCGCCACCTTTTCTGGGGCGGTACCAACCACATCAAAAGCCTGGCGGAAACACTGCAGAGAAGGGAAATTACTCACCTCTGGACACTCAAGGAAGAACCATCCCGCCATGGACCCCGAGTTGCATGTCTTCCCCATGCTCTTCTACCTTCTGCCCCACTATGAACACCAACGCCGGCGAAGATGACCATGGTGAGTACTGTCGCCTAGCACACTGGGGAGGGGGAAGGAAAAAGAGAGTGACACACACACGCAACACCCCCACCCCCAACACCACATGCACAACAGATGCAATAACATTACATATTCACCCCATACCCACCAGGAATGATGCAAGGACAACCAAAATAGAGTAAAAATAGTGTAATAAGATAAATCTATTAGTAATACATGCATCCAAATCAAAAAGTATATACATATTTACAATGCAAGAGACACTGCCCAGTCCTCAATATACGTGGGCCACAGGGCCACATCACAAAGTCCAAGGCCCAACCTCACTCCTGCAACAACACGGAGAGAACACTGCAGGGGAATCAGGTCGAAAATAGACAGGCACCTCAGGGGGACAGGGAATGGGGGGGCACCTCAGCCGGAAGATGGTACAATGCCACTGGTCCTGGAGGGGGCAACATGCCCATCACTCTGTCCTGTGGAGTGCGAGGCCACAGTCTCTCAAGTGGGTGATTTGCCCACTGCTTGGTCCTAGGGAGTACAAGGCCACAGTCTCTCAAGTGGGTGATTTGCCCACTTCATGGTCCTGGGAGTGCAAGGCCACAGTCTCTCAAGTGGGTGATTTACCCACTGCTTGGTCCTGGGGAGTGCAAGGTCACAGTCTCTCAAGTGGATGGCTTCTCCACTGGTTCTGGAGGGGTCATTGTGCCCAGTTATCTTCATCCTGGGGAGGATGCGGTGAGTGGATGGCTTCTGCCACTGGTTCTGGAGGGGGCATTGTGCCCAGTGTGCTTCATCCTGGGAAGGATGCGGTGAGTGGATGGCTTCTCCACTGGTTCTAGAGGGGACATTGTGCCCAGTGCGCTTCATCCTGGGAAGGATGCGGTGAGTGGATGGCTTCTCCACTGGTTCTGGAGGGGGCATTATGCCCAGTGTGCTTAATCCTTGGAAGGATGCAGTGAGTGGATGGTTTCTCCACTGGTTCTGGAGGGGGCATTGTGCCCAGTGTGCTTCATCCTGGGGAGGATGCAGTGAGTGGATGGCTTCTCCACTGGTTCTGGAGGGGGCATTGTGCCCATTTTGCTTCATCCTGGGAAGGATGTGGTGAGTGGACGGCTTCTCCTTTGGTTCTGGAGGGGGCATTGTACCCTGTGATGCAGATCTTGGGGAGTGCAAGGTCACAGTCTCTCACCTGGGTGTCAGACCCACAGGATTTGCAGGGGCCAGGCCGCACAACAGCCCATGGATGCAGGATTACACACTGTCTGCCGGCGGTGACGGCTGCTCAGTGGTGGAAGTGGCGGTGCTGGTGTTGGTGCTGGCAGTGGTGGAGGTAGGCTCCAGCCCTTCCCCTGCAGCCTCGGACATCTGCCCACTTGGGCTGCTGCTGCTGGCAGTGGTCCTGGTGGCAGTGCTGGCAGTGGTGGGGGTAGGCTCCAGCCCTTCCCCAGCAGCCTCTGACGGCTGCCCACTCGGGCTGCTGCTGCTGGCTGTGGTGCTGGTGGTGGTGCTGGTGGCGGTGCTGGCAGTGGTGGGGGTAGGATCCAGCCCTTCCCCTGCAGCCCCCGACGGCTGCCCACTCGGGCTGCTGCTGCTGGCAGTGGTGCTGGTGGCGGTGCTGGCAGTGGTGGGGGGAGGCTCCAGCCCTTCCCCTGCAGCCTTGGACGGCTGCCTACTTGGGCTGCTGCTGCTCACAGTGGTGCTGGTGGCGGCGCTGGCAGTGGTGGGGGGAGGCTCCAGCCCTTCCCCTGCAGCCTCGGACGGCTGCTCACTCGGGCTGCTGCTGCTCGCAGTGGTGCTGGTGGCGGTGCTGGCAGTGGTGGGGGTATGCTCCAGCCCTTCCCCTGCAGCCTCGGACGGCTGCCCACTCGGGCTGCTGCTGTTGGCAGTGGTGCTGGTGGCAGTGCTGGTACTAGGTGGCAGCTGTACCTGTAGCATGTGTGGGCACAGAGGTGTCCGCCACCACCAGGGAGCTTCCATCGGAGGAGGAATCCGTGTCAGTACTGTCCCCTCCTGTCTCCGCCATGGTGCTCCCCTCGCACCCCCCATCCCACTGGTGCCCTCACCGTCGGTGGATTTGGCCTCCTGTGCCCTGTGGGATGCAGCTCCCTCTGTCACCGGTGCCTCAGCTCCTCCACCAGATGATGCTAATGCACATAAGGACAGGGTGACAAAACAAAAAGGGGGTGGGGGACAAAGGATACACTTGGTCAATGACACAAACAACAGCAATGTTGGCGTACACGACACACACACATACACACACACAGGGAACAGCCCTACGCACTATGCAATGCACTACCAGTCACAATGCTAGTCACCAACCCAGGGATAGGGACACCTAACGCCACTTGCAGCATACCTGAGACCCACAGACCCCTGCCCAGTAGTGGATGCCTACTAGCTTGGTTAGAGGTATTTTACATCAGAACCCTGCCCAACATGGGACCTATGCTGCAATGTCAGGCCTGGCCTAGGAGCACCCACAGGCACACATCCCTTACACGGATACTACCCCACCATGCCCAAGTTGTATATTGGGGTACAGTACTCACCCCCTTGTGGATGCTGTGATGCCCCCAAGTGCCAATCCAGCTCCGGATAGGCCACTGCCAGTATGCGGGCCATCAGGGGAGTCAGGGTTCGACTTGCACCCCTTCCTCGTTGGGAGGCCATCCCCAGCTGGGCCTCTGCTGTCTTCCATGTCCAGCGTCTCAGGTCCTCCCACCGTTCGCGACAGTGGGTGCTCTGCCTGCCGTAGACCCCCAGGGTCCGCACGTCCTTGGCGATGGCATACCACATACCCTTTTTCTGATGGGCGCTGACCTGCAGGGAAATGGACACAGGGAAAGATATGAGTCCGACCGCCCTGCCTGTTACACTTATCGCCCACCATGCCCCTTCCCATCCTCATTAGCACAGACATGGCCCACCATACATGCAGCACGCTGCCCAGGGCCCATCCACCAACTCCCCCCACATGAGGCCTTCACACACAGCACTCACGCCCCATGCATCATACTCACGGTGTACTCAAATGTTGATCTGGAGGCCCATACAGCATTCGGTACTGGGGTAGGACCCCATCCACCAGTCTCTCCAACTCCGGTGAGGTGATGGCAGGGGCCCTTTCCCCAGTGACACGAGCTATGTCAGTTCCAGACACAGGTCACAGCAGCACTTGCAGTGTAGGTCCTCTCCTGTTGAAGGTCATGCAGCAAGTGAGTGAACAGATAGAAAATGGCGGTCATGTCTGCGGTGGTGCATACCATCACCGCCGGCATACATCACCATTGGCCACTGTAGCCCATAGGGCCCAATGTTAACCAATGAGGAGTTGCACGGCGGTTTTCGACCGCCTCCCACAATGGCACACAACGCCAGGGGAATTACCTAATTTCCACCTGTCCCTCCAAAAAGGACAGGCGGATGCCATTTCAGGTGGGGGGGCAGGCCATGGCTCCTAAGTGCATCACAGTACACCTATGCACCATTATGACCTCTCCAACAAAATACTGTTACAATCACGACATGCCTTGAAGTGTAGTGGTTGGAAATAAGAGATACTAACCAGCTCCTTACTCTTTTGCCCCATAGATTGCAACCGCTGCGGATGAATAGGAGATGGAGACATACCCCCGCGTATAGACCCAAAGTGAACTTGGCAAAAATGGAGGACAGGCATATTATCCTCACCTATAGACTGGACAGGGCCACAATCAAAGAGCTGTGTGACCAATTGGAGCCTGGCCTGATATCTGCTATCCGTCACCCAACTGGGATCCTCCTTCTTGTGCAAGTGCTATCAGTGCTCCATTTCCTGGCAACTGGCTCCTTCCAAGTGACAGTGGGCTTAGCAGCAGGAATGTCTCAGCCAATGTTCTCTATAGTACTGACCAGAGTGTTGTCAACCCTGATTAAACACACGCACAGCTACATTGTTTTCCCCCAGGTGGAGGATTTGGCCACAGTGAAGGCTGACTTCTATGCAATGGGACATATCCCCAACATTATTGGGGCAATTGATGGTACACATATAGCATTTGTTCCCCCCCCCCGGCGAAATGAACAGGTGTTCAGAAATTGAAAGAGCTTTCACTCCATGAATGTGCAGATGGTGTGCCTGGCGGACCAGTACATCTCCCACGTCAAGGCAAAATATCCTGGGTCTGTTCATGATGCCTTTATCCTGAGGAATAGCAGCATCCCATTTGTGATGGCTCTACTCCAGAGGCACAGGGTGTGGCTAATAGGTGAGCCCTGGTTCCCACACAGTGGGTGCTGGTGTATGGGCATGGTGTGGGCCCTAATTGTTGGTGTGTGGCTAACAGTTGCCCCTCGATATTTGCAGGTGATTTTGGTTACCCCAACCTCTCATGGCTACTGACCCCTGTGAGGAATCCCAGGACAAGGGCAGAGGAACATTACAATGAGGCACATGGGCAAACAAGAAGAATTATAGAGAGGACCTACGGCCTCCTGAAGACCAGGTTTCATTGCCTCCATCTAACAGGTGGATCCCTGTACTACTCACCCAAGAAGGTGTGCCAGATCATCGTGGCATGCTATCTGTTGCACAACCTTGCCTTACGTCACCAGGTGCCTTTTCTGCAGGAGGATGAGGCTGGAGCTGGCCGTGTGGCAGCAGTGGACCCTGTGGACAGTGAAGATGAGGAGGCAGAGAATGAGGATGAGGACAACAGAAGTGCAATAATTTGTCAATACTTCCAATGTCACACAGGTAAGAAAAGTGTAACTTCACATTTAATTGACATTTTGTGTTTGACATTATCACTGGCAGGCTGTTTTTCCCACTTCTATGGCCACTCACTGTAGCCTATGACATCTCTATTTGCAGATATTTGTGCCCCCCTATCGCTCGTGGTGTGTTGACTGCAGCCAACTACAGGTTATTCCTATGTTTACATTTCTGTACAGTTGATTTTCAATATTTAAACCTTGTTAAACTAATACATACTTAAATCATTTGCCATACTCCATACTTGTATTTTTTCAAAGGGTGTTTATTTAAATGCTAAGAGGTAGAAGGGGATGTGCAATGGGCTGGGGTGATGATGGAGGAAAGTCCAGGGTATGGTTCCAGTCTATTTGTATCACAGGTGAATTGTCCAAGGGGGCATAGGAAGGGGAGCAATGGCAGTTCAAGGTGGACAGGGTGACAGAGTGGGACACAAGGATGACAATCAGGAGAGTATTATTTCCTGGCGGGGATCTTGGCAATAGTCTCTGGCTTCTGCCTAGATCTCAGGGAACATTTGCGGGTGGTTCTCCTTCTGCAGGAGGAGGGGTGCTGGTGGCCTGTTGGTCCTGTGGCGGGGCCTCCTGTCCACTAGCGGCAGCGGAGGTGGAGGGCTGTTCACCGGTTTGGCTAGTGGCAGAGGCCCGGTGGGATGCCACTGGCTCCCTCATCGTGTTGGCCATGTCTGCCAGCACCCCTGCAATGGAGGCCAGGGTGGTGTTAATGTTCTTCAAGTCCTCCCTGATCCCCAGGTACTGTCTCTCTTGCAGCCGCATGTTCTCCTGCAACTTGTCCAGTATCTGGCCCATCGTCTCCTGGGAATTATGGTATGCTCCCTGGATTGTGGTGAGTGCCTCCTGGAGAGTCGGTTACCTAGGCCTGTCCTCCCCCTGTCGTACAGCAGTCCTCCCAGCTCCCCTGTTGTCCTGTGCCTCTGTTCCCTGAACTGTGTGCCCACCGCCACTGACCCCAAATCCCTGATAATCCTGTGTTTGTGGGGTGACCTGGGGTCCCTGTAGTGGTGGACACACTGCTGATTGACGTGTCCTGGGGACAGAGGTATGGGCCGGCTCGGTGGGTGCTGTGGTGGTGTTTCCTGAGGGGGGAGGATCTGTGGTGGTGTGAGAGTGTGCCTGGGTAATCGACTGTCCGGAGATCCCTGATGGGCCAGGTTGGTCATCCAGATCCAGGCGAGCAGAGCTGTGGGCATCTTCTGTGGGGGGGCTGGATGTTGCTGGCACCTCTTCTCCAGTGACATTGGCTGGGGGACCTGGGGGATGTAAATGCAGTGTTATTGTTTCTGCGTGTGACATCATGTACATGGGTGTGTTGCCCTCTATGGTTGTTGTTGCCCTGGCAGATGTGCCTTTGAGTGAGTAGCTATTTGTTGGGCTAGGTGATTCTTGCCAGTGTGCATGCAGTCGTGATAGGTGTCCATGCAAGTCTGTGAGTGGTGTTCATGCATTTGTGTTACATGCAGGGCTTGGTATTGGGATGAGTGGGTTGTGATAGTGGGGTATGTGGGAGGTTGTGCAGTGATGGGAGTGAGGGTAGGGGTGGGAGTTTGTGATGTCATGCAGGTAGGGGGGGTGATAGTAGTAAAGAGTTGACTTACCAGAGTCCAGTCCTCCTCCTACTCCTGCCAGGCCCTCAGGATGCAGTATTGCCAAGACTTGCTCCTCTCATGTTGTTATTTGTGGGGGAGGTGGTAGGGGTCCACCTCCAGTCCTCTGTACAGCTAGTTGATGTCTCGCTGCTGTGGAACGTACCTTCTCCCATAGGTCGTTCCACCTCTTCCTGATGTCGTCCCTTGTTCTGGGGTGCTGTCCCATGGCATTGACCCTGTCCACGATTCTCTGCCATAGCTCCATCTTCCTAGCAATAGATGTCTGTTGCACCTGTGATCCAAATAGCTGTGGCTCTACCTGGATGATTTCTTCCACCATGACCCTCAGCTCCTCCTCAGAGAATCTGGGGTGTTGTTGTGGTGCCATGGGTATAGGTGAGTGGTGAGGGTGAGGGTGTGTGGGGTGATGTGTTTGGGTGTGTGGTGTAAAGTGCGTGGATGGTGCATAGGTGATAATGTTATGTGGCTCTGGTTGTGTGGGTGCTCTTGCTGTCTCTCTCTCTGGTATTAATTATTTCTAGTCGTAAAGGGTTTTGGGTAGTGTGGGTGTGCGTTTTGTAGTGGTGTGGTTGAGTGGTGTGTGTATGAGTGTCAGGTGTGTTTCGTTTGAATTGTCCAATGTGGTGCTGTTTTGTTAGTGTGTGTGTGTATTTTGAGCTGGGCGGTATGTATTGCTAATGGTTTACCACCGTTGAATGTCCGCCGCAGTGATTCGTGGGTCATAATGCTGTGGGCGTAGTTCTGTTGGCGTAACGGTGTGGATTTGTATACCGCCAGTTTATCACTGACCTTTAGGCTGGTGGACTTGTGTGTGTGGCTGTATAGTGAAGGATTGGGGTGTGTGTGTCATAATATGCTTGGTGCTTATCGGCCGTGGCAGCGTTATGTTGGCAGCAGTCGGCATGGCGGTAAGCGGGATTTACCGCCAATGTCATAATAAGGGCCTTAATCACTACACAGGACAGACAAAATCACACTTACTGGATACATCTGGGTCCTCAAATCTTGCCACTTCGCCTATGTTGTAGGGGGCAGGTCCACCTGAAAGATAAGGATGGAAAACCATGGTTAGTATCATATCACTATCACTACTAGTGGACAGCATATTACAGTATGTGCTATTTCAGAGGAGTGAGCTAATTATCCAGGTTGTGGACAGTACAACAGACACACCACCGTAAACTCACAATGAGTCTGACACTCAGTTGAGTGAGAGCCACAGATCTGCACTCTTACACTGGGCCTGAGACTCATGTAGTGCTACACCCTGCAACAACCATATGTGGGCAATCTGTGGAAGATGGAACTCCATGGAATGAGGGGAAGTTGGGTGACAGATTCATGACACTACCCTGGTGCTCTGCAAGACAACTGACTCAGGTGTTCTGGCTTGTCCTGCAAGCACACAGAGGCACTTTGTGAAGGAGAAGCGGCTCAATTTTTAGTCTGCAATTTTCATGCATTGAGTAATCCAGGGCTGATGTGTCACAGTTGGCTGATGGTATCAAATGCCCCATTGCCAGTTTCCCATAAGGCGGGTATGCACCCTTTGTGAACATAATAGCAGGAATGATGTATGTGAAATTTTGACAATGTTGCGCCATACATGGATTGGCCTGCAATGCGTTCACAATCCAGTTACATATGGTATGCTGGTGGTGTCTTGGCCTATCTTATATGACACAATGCTGGGCACAGATGTTGCCATGGCCCCTGAAATGTGTGTCTTAGTGATGTTTGTGCATAACTCACTTAACATATGACTTGCATTGGTAAAAGGGTAGGATATGTGATCGCGATGTCAATACTGGCACAGTGACACCACATTCTGGTTGAATGCAACCTGTCCACCAGCATTGCATGCAGCACCCCAACACATCTGCTACTGTCATTCAAGTGTGGTGAAAAGTAAAATGTTTGCCAATGGGAGACTCACCAACAGGGCCACCAATCACCACATCAAGATGGTCCTGAAGATACTGTTCCCTGGCCACCAGATCAGCCCAGCGATGCTTCAGCTGGTGGTTGTTGCGGCTGCTGTGGTACACCCTCTTCTGGTGGTGGAGCATTTTGCCCCACCACAGCTGCCTCGCCGTCCAGTAGCCCTGTATCACACGGCCACCCATCTCCAACATTAATGGGAGGTAGTGGGCTACCAGCCACACAAAGCCTCCCAGCTCTTCCTCCCCCATTCTAGTCTGCCTCCCCCTACCAGACATTGCACTGCGGTACAGGATGAAAATGATAAATAATAATTATAATAAACAGAAGTAAGTAAAGGATACTTAACGCCCACAAAATAACAATCCCAACTAACCCACCCATGCAACTAACCCAGACAGACACCCCACAGCACAGGTACAAGGAAAAATACAAAAAACACAAATTCAGAGACACTGGGACAAATAACAATCAATTACAACAGAAAACACAACATGAGGGACACCACGAGATACAAAACAGAGCAATAAGACACCACCAACTCCAAGACACAACCACACAGTCAAAAGAGGCACAGACTGTAAAGAGAAAGTTAAAGTATACCCATTGTACCATGCCTGTAAACAAGATATCCTATTACATCACTTCCTGTCCCCTTGCGTCACGTTTTCTGTAATGCGTGTATTTTTTTGACGCATCTGATGTTTGCATGAGTATTTCTGACGCATGACTTACGTGTGTCTTTTTTTATTGACGCATCACCTTTATGCAACGATTTAACAGTAAATCAGCATTGCAATGAGTGCAAAGGTGAAATTCACGCTAGGGGCCCATGGGTCATATACTTTGCGTTTGTGGATGTTTTTCGACGCATTTGCATCAATTGTTTTTACTCTATTCCTGATTGCGTGATTTTGTCCATTGTCAATGGGTGCACCCTGTATCAACATACAAGTTGAATGGGCTGGGCTGCAGTATGGCATTTTGTGTATGGCCACATGTAGTAGTCCATGGAACAGTGTGATTTGGGTGAGATTGTTCTGTAACACCAATGTGTGTGTTACAAAATCAACAGCATGCAAATCTATTCACGTCATGCATATGTATGTATGTGTGACAACAGTGTATCCACATATGTATGGCAGTCAGTACTATGCAAGATTCATCGTATGTGTTTGTGAATTGTGTTCACTTATGTACTGTGTGTAGTTGTCTTACAGAGCATCACATTTTAGATGACATACACAGCTCGGGCATTGTTGATGATGGCTGATAAATGTTATCTGGCAAATGTTACCCGGCAACTGTCTCCATATGTTGATCTTGAGTATATGGATGACTTGTGTGTGGCCTACACATATGTCTGACGTGTACATATTTGGTACATACTGTGATTGACACACTGCCTACATTCCAACCATATCATGTATTGCACACAATAGATAGTTGAAAGTCATTACAGTCATTACATTTTGTAATATAATAATAATTTTTGTGTGGTGGACCTGTAGCCCTAGCTGCATATGTTCTTATCTATTCTGATGTGCATTCCACAGATGTGTCCGTCCAAAGTGTGAGGTCAAGTGTACCCTGTTATAGGATTGTGCCCCTTGGCACTGGCAGGAGTGATTTCCATGGATGTTCTGCGCAGGCTCAATTTTTCCCATTGCTTGTCACACTTGGGCTAATCATGTAGACCATTGTCACCACTGATGCCGCCCGCTTGTCACACAAGCTCAATGCAGCAATTGCAACTCTCACACTGAGTTGTGTTAGTGGTCTGTTCAAACATTACAGTCTCACCATAGTTGTGTGTGATGAGCTATTGTTGTACAAGATGGCAACGTGGATGTAATTATTATGTTGTGGTCCATAGATTATGTCCTTCAGTTGCCACATTCAAGTGATGGGGCTAATTGTGATTGCAGCAGTTCACTCTTACGCTTCACATGTGATTTTGCTTCAGTACTCTTCGGATTTGTGTTTGTGACATGGTCCTTGAGGTTAGACTCACAATCCTGAGATATATGTTTTAGAGAGTGAAGACACCAAAGCCGGTTTGTGTGAATAAATGAGGTGTTTATTGAGAAAATCTACAAGGTGAGTTACGTGATTAATGAGTGAAGAAGTTTTCAATATTATGTAGTCTACGACGTATCCGAGAAGCTGTGTTGTGCTGTTCCCCCTCATTTTCTTCTCCACCATCCTCCTCCTCTTCCTCAGGCAGCTCATCAACCTGCTCATATAAAGGGACGTTCATCCGCACACATATGTTGTGCAGGATGGCACATATCATGATTATCTTGCAGACGGTGTGTGGGGCATATAGGACACTGCCTCCTGTGATGTCCAGGCACCTGAATCTGGACTTCAGGATGCCAAATGTCCTCTCCACAATAGTCTGTGTCCTACAATGCTCCTCATTATATTCACGCTCTGCTGCTGTGCTTAGGTTGGGAAATGGGGTCATCATCCATGGCTGTATGCCATAACCCTGATCCGCTGCAAAAGGTTAAAGGAGTAAGTTGTTGTTAGGGCTTGCAACAGGTATGTCATGTGGCATGACAGTTGATGTTTAGAGCTGTTTGTGGCTCATATGTATTTGTTTTATGGTGTGATTTCCTAACCTTGTGTAATGTTTCCTCAGCACTAGGTTGTTGGACATGACAATCTTGTGTTCGGCTCAAGGACCTGGGACATATGATTTGGATTCCACACTGATGGTCATAATGTATGTACCATGCATTGTGTAGTGCACCTTTGTATCTGTGTGCTATCACTATAAGGGGCATGACACATCCGCACAACACAATGGGGTCAGATGTGGTGGCTACATGGTAGCACTACAGAGCTTGGACATTCCATCCCTTTTGACATGTGTCATTTCAGATGATGTGTGACACTTAGGGCTTTTGAAATTGGTAAGTGAGAATGCACAACATGTCTCCAAAATTGGCTGCACTGTCCTGCAACATTTCGACTATGCAAGAATGCCCCATGTGTGACAGGTTACTTGGCAACCCTTTGTTGTCCCCTGTGTCAGTTGTTCTTGTGCAGCTGTGCACCGACACTACCTACCCTGCCCCAGGGTACTTGGCTAGCTGCCTTGTGGAGGTGGATGGATCTGTGCAGGACAGTACACCACCCTGTACATATGCTGTTTTGATGGCCAATTGGCCCTTTCTGTGTGTGCAGCAGTATGCAGCATGCATTGGTGTCACAATCAGCTGAGTTTATAGCATAGTCTACTTCCTTATTGCAACCTGCATAAAGCACCCCTGGGGTGGTGTTTGTTGTTGGCACTTCCTCGGGTTTTAGGTGACAGCTACATGTGAGTCAGCATTATCATGCTATATATCTTGTGGTGACAGAGCTGCAGCAAGAAACTTTGCATACTCCTTCCACACTACATAGAGCATGGCAGGGTGGCCAATTTACAGTGTGGCTTCAAGTCATTATGAGATTGTCATCTGCCAAGTTGTACATATAGTGCAGGCCATAACAATGGAACTGTGAGCTATCAGATAGGTCCCTTGGTGTTCCAGAGTGGAAGCTAATGTTTGTGAAAGCCATGAGGTGTGCAAGGGTGTGTATCCCATTGTCACAGGATGACAACATAACTACCAGTGTCTCTCCTATCTTCCTACACATCAATGTGCATTTATTCTTCGACACATGCACAGTGCAGGTTATGGGATGGAGCTCAGCTACTTAGCAAATGTGTCCCTTGGCACAGTGCATGTGAGGTCAGTGATGTCCTGTTTTCTCCAACTGGGTCCCACTATGATAGCCATGATCTGCACTGTCTGACAGTGACTCTGCCCCCTTTTGGGCCTTTTATTGTATCTGGTACAGACATGTTGGTGTTGTCAGTCAGTGAGTGTTGCATGTGAGGTTGCACTACAGTAGGTGTGCTACCACTTCTCAAACATCTGGCACATGGTATGTGATGGGCACTGATCTTGTATTCCTATGTGTGTGAGCCAATGCGTCAGGCAGATGTCTCTGCACATTACAGGTAAGTTAGGTATGTGTTAATGAGATGCAGTTGATATAGGCACAAGTTGTGCGGTGTTTGATATTTGTTCTGGCATTGATTTGCACTGCATGACTTGAGGCATCTGTGCCTATTTGGAAATTACATGACATGGGCATGGTGTATGCCATTGACATGTCTGTGCTATTCTTTGTTTGGTGTTCTGTGTGTGAAGTGTACATAGTAGGCAACCTGTGGACACTTGTAGTGGTCTGTGTAGTTCTGCTATTAGCAAAGGGTACATGTCTGCACCTGTCCTTCCCGTGGTGTGCCTCTCAAGTTGTGGGTGTGTTACACACATGTGGGTGTATATATTTGTGTTGGGCACTGATTGTGCTGTACTGTAGCATGGTGCATATGTGTTATCAAATGCAAATATGCAAATATGCAAATATACAAATGTGTTATCACCTGCACATGTGTGTTTCCCTGGCCATGTGTTACTGAAGTGGTGTATGTCTTGTGTGTCCGACAGGGTTGGTGTGTTGTGGGTACTTTGCTAGATTTGTTGACTCACCCACAAGTATTCCATTTCCAAATTGTCCATCCTGGAATTTTTCATTGATCCTGCTGTGCCAGAATATGTAGGCATCACGGGCACTCCCAGGATACTTGGCCAAAATGTTTATGAATAGTCCCCGGTGGTCCACTATGCCCTGCACATTAATGGAATGTGCGAGCTTGCGATTCTGGTATAAGTGCTCTGTTGCTGCCGGTGATACAAAGCAGACATGGGTGCAATCAATTGCACCAAGCACGTGCAGGAAGCCATGGATTTGATAGAACCCCTGTTTGTTCTCCTGCTACTTTTGCTGGGTGTTGGGGAAGCTGATGTGGCGGGGTGTCAGGGAGATGATAGCATCTAACACCTTTGGGAGGAATGCAGAGAACGACGGCTGTGAGACACCAGAAACCAGTGCACCCATTGTTTGAAAGGAACCACTTGCCAGAATGTGCAGTGCAGCGAGCAGCTTTGTCATAGGTGGTATGTTGTGTGGGGTCTGCAGGCTGGCTGTAATTTGTAGCTCAATGTGGTGCAGCAGGTGTAGTATGGCTTGCCGGTTCAGTCTGTAGGTCCTAATGATGTCCAGGTCCCTGAGGCCAAGGAGGGTTGCCTTCTGCGTTGCCTTTGTGGGCCGCGATGTCGTGGTGGTGAGTGCAGGAGTTGTTGCTGTCCTCTGCGCCGTCAAGCAAGCTGGATCATGATTACCTCTTCTTCTCCTGTGGTTGTAATGTTGCTTCTGTGTGTTTTCCTTGAGTAGGGGGGTGTTTGACTCATTTTAATACCTGCCCTGACCCAGGCGTTAAAATTTGACGCAAATCAGTGTTTACGTCATTTTTTGGGTCCGCCTCCCACCCGGGCGTCTTTTTTGCACGGGTGGATAAACACGCCGCTAGGGTGGTTCAGTCATTTTTTGGATGAAAACGCCTATCCTGCATCTTATTGACACAAGGAGGTTTCACGCATCTGACAAATGATGTTAACACCAGCGTCAAAATATAAATATGGCATTGAGTGTGTGATAAATTAGCATAACAATGTGACGTTAATTCATCGCAAATAGAGTATAAATATGCCTCTAAGTATTTCAGAGTTACTGCATCAAAATACCCAAATAGTAGAGGAACATCACTGTGGTGAGTCAGAATTGATGTTTCTTTTCTGACGCAACATATCTTAACAATAACATAGTGGAGAAATTCCTCAAATTTAGTGAGAGGGAGAAAATACTGGTTCCACTCAGGTGTGGTGTGTGATTTAATATGTTTGGAGAGCATTTGGGCACTGTTGCTTGAATGCTGATTTGTTCTTGGATGAAGCTGTACTTGACAACTAAATTATTGTGCTTGCATATGTTTCTTATCTATTTTTCTTGTTGTAAAGTATGCCAGGTTTATTTTTTGTCATTCATGTATATGTTTCTGATTTGCTTCCTTTTCCGCCACACTCACTCCAAAACTCAAAGATGACTTCGTCTTTTTAATGGATCTTTTTTGTTGAGGAAACACTACTGTATTGACTGTTGTGAGAATGTCATTGTAGAAGTTTTGTTAGTGTGCTTAATGTCACCTGCTTTACTCTAGGAATGATAAGGTATTGTAGTATGGTGGGTGATATTTTTTACTGGTCGGATCCATCTTTCAGCAATTTAAATGCCTCCAAAATATAAAATAAAAAAAGACATAAGTTTATTGTTAATCATAAACGATGTGGTGTTATGAATGTGGAAGGCTTAGGGAAACATTTCAGATTAGTCAAATGCGTTGGGCGAAAATCTTTTGATGAAGACAAGATCAGTGATGATGAGATTAAGTCTATTTCCTATGTTATTCTTCTTCACATTAACAAGTCCTTTCTGTTGTTTCTACAGTACATCACAATTATAAAAGCGAGATAGTCGTTTTATTTTGTAGGTCCATGCTGAGAAAAGACAAAGTTCACTAGACTGTAACATATAGATAGATGCAGAGTGCGTAGGTGGTGAGATTTAAAATGACTGCTTTTCTCGAACAGTTATGGATCTTAACTAAAAAAAAGATCCTCTCCATCTTTTAGTTGTATTATTAATCTTGTGCAAGTGTGCATTTACATTTTTATCTGGTAAACACATAAATAGTGAAAGAATGCAACAAGCAATTGAAAAAATAAAAGGTTGCAATATTGAAGTGACCCAGCAGAGACAGGTTCAACACAGTTCATACTCTGTGAGCAGCCATTCTGGGGTGTTTTTTCCCATTGTTTGCTTTATGCAATTTAAGTGCAAGGTGTCCTGGAAAATTACAGTTTGTTTTATAACGCAAACAAACCAACCGACCAAGCCAGCAGGAACCATTAAACTCAGCACGTTTAGATTGAATGCTTTATGTATGATTTCTAGATAATTTTAACTACCAGATACAAATATTTTCAAATCTAAAATGTTCCTCTTAACTGGCCACTCCAGAAGAGGTTGTGTGTCGAGTGTTTGTTGTACTTTGCATTTTTTACTGGGTGTGTTTTTTTCTTCGTCTTCTTTTAATTCAGCCTCTTGAAATACAAGACGTTGACGTCATCTGGGTCTGGGGTACATTTTTCAGCATCTCACTATGGTAAAAAAAAAAAGGCACACAGCTGGCTGCTGTTTCACTGCAGATCAGAAAAAATAAGTCTTTTTTATTTCTTTTCACTCTCCGTCCTTTTTCTAAATCAGGTAGTTTTCCTATCTCTCTTTTGCTCTGTGTCTCTCACAGTCTTTTTCTCCTTTCCTATTTCACTCTAGTGGTCACTTGTAATACAAAACTTTTATTCCAGTGTTTCAGACCTCTACTCTTAACATTTCTTACTCATATTCTGCCCCCATTTTCCCTGGCTCACTCTCTCTTCTTTCTGTGTTCTTCCGTGTATAGGTGTTTGCTACGGGTGCCAAACCGGACGTCCTATTTGCTCTCACCAATATGAAAATGGGTGAAGATGGAAGAACGGGTTCTCTGCTGTTTGACCTAATCACAGCTTTCCTTCACTCTGTTTTCGGAAGTGCCAGGTTCCTTCCTCCTGGTCAGCACAAGTGTTATGTGCTCTTTTACCCTGCAGAGTTAAAAACATGAATCTTTTCTCAGGGTTTCCTGGTCACTTATCTCATGCCCATTCACACAGGGTCGATGTACTCTGTGGAGCTAACACAACCTTTTCTGCAGGGTTTTCTGAAGGCAAGGCAGAAGGTGCATATTAAAGGCATTCGGATATATCTTTGTAATCCCTCAGTAGTAGCACACACACACTTTAAGTCTCCCCTACTACACAGCGCATGCTGTCAGTTGTGAGAGGTACTGTTTGCTTACAGTGGGTTTCGAGCCCTCCTGTTGCTTACCATTTGTCGACTTTATTATTCCTCTCATTTGATTGCTTCTTATTTGTGGGCTTTCGTTCCTTTTCTTGTGTTTGTCCCTCTCACAGAGCTTGGACACATTACTTATTTCCTTCCAATACTCGCTTTTGAAGCATTATTTGTTTCCTTTTTGTGTAAGCACTCTATGAGTGAGTGGGGTTTCCCAGCTGTCTTTCTTGTGTACTTCTGTCTCTCTGTCACTCTCACTGGTGTGGTTCTTTTTCTACCCATGTGCTTCTTCCTGCCATCATCATCATCCAAGATTTATAAAGCATGCAAAACACTTCTGAAGGTCTCAAGGTGCTGAATTGTAGGCACTGGAGATTAAGGCCCTCATTACGAGTCTGGCGGTCGCTCGCGATAACGGTCCCACCATCAACAGGCTGGCAGTGGGACTGCCACATTATGATCGTGGCAGAGCTGCAACGGTTGGACCACCGACACCGCCAGGCTGCCGCAAACCGACAGCCTGGCGGTCCTGGTGGTTTTTATCCTCCAGGGCAGCACTGCTTGTATTGCTAATCCCCTGCGATGAAGTCCTATTAGGGCTGGCGGTGTTCAGGCCGCACAGGCGGTCTGAAGGTGGGAAGAGTTTGGTGGGCAGTCTCGGCCGTCCACCAGACTCGTAATGAGGGCCTAAGTGATTTGCCCAGAATCACAGGATGTTGAACCAATGCAGAGAGTCAAACCTGGCTCCCCAGCTCCGAAATCGGCAGCTCAGGCTGTTACGCCACTCCCACTCCCTTACCCACGCCACACCCGCGCAGGTGTCAGGTCCATGTTGCTCTTTTTCACCCATTTGTTTTCCATCCTGTCTGCACCCTGTGTTGCTTTACACCTACGAGCCCCCACTTTGTTGCTTCCTCCACGCTCTTCCAGTGTGGCTTCTGCCCCCTCACCTGAACCTTGTGTTGCTTCTGCACCCCATCTCCTGTGTTACAACCCCCACTCGCACTTTTCAACCCTTCCACTTATCCATTCACCCCCCAGTGCTTTTACCACCCCATGTTGCTTCACAAATATAGTTTCATGTGAAAAAGGAAATCAAAGTGGGTGTGTCATTTTATAGGCAGGCACATGGGTGGTGCGTACGCCTACAAAATGACAGAGTCTGTCAGGCCAAAGGCGTTTTAAGAAATTCTTTAGCCAAGCTGCAGACATTGGAGATGCTGTGCATTGTGGTTAAAAACCATTGCCAAAGCCAACAAGTCCAAAGAGAGAGACCTATTGGCTATTCTTGTTCATTCAGTTAGTGGAGAGGTTGTTCTTGCCGGGGGACAGCTGATTAGCAGCTGCCAGTCTGGGCTACCAGTCCACAAAGTAATTCAACACTTTCCAAAACAAAATTAATAATATGGAAAACTGCATCTTTGAAAATAAAGAACGTGGGGCCAGATGTAGCAAAGTTTTGCGAGTTGCAAATGGCCCAATTCGCTATTTGCGACAATGCAAAATCGGAAATGGGATTCAAAAACCCCATTTCCGACTTGCAAAAAGCGATGCGAGCCGTTTGCGACTTGCAAAAATTGCGACCCCATTTTGCGACCCGCAAATAGCAAGTCGCAATTTGCGAGTCGCAAAGCTTATGCAATTGCAACTCGCAAATTGCGACTAGTCGCAAAAAGCTCAGTTTGCATGTCCCATTTACCACTAACTCAGAGCAGGTGGTAACCATAACCAAAGCATAAAAGGAGACCCAGAAAGCATCTGGGTTACTCAAGATGGCAGAGATATACCTGATAGCAGTGAGGAGGAGAGTCCACGCCGCACAGCAGAGGAGGAGGAGGGGCCACAGACAGGAGAAGATATATAGAACAAGGCAGACTCTTTTTCAGCAAACTGAGGATGAGATATACGATAAATATCGCCTTAGCAGCGCAGCCATACTAGAATTAATTGATTTACTGAAACCACAGCTAGAACACCAGACTCTGCGTGGCTGCGCCATCCCTACGCATATGCAAGTGCTATGCTCACTGCACCTCTTGGCCTCAGGGAGCTATCAGGGGGTCATTGCTGTGGCAGGTGGGGTATCCCAAAGTGCAGTGTCAAGGTTCCTCAGGGCATTCCTAGATGCCTTAGTCACACACATGGCATGCTTCATATACCTACCAAGGAATGAGGCAGAAATAAACAGCACCAAGCTGGACTTTTACAGGATTGCAAACTTTCCCCATGTCATAGGATGTGTAGATGGGACACATTCAAATATGCCCCCCTGCAAACCTGGAACATATTTTCCGCAACAGAAAGTGTACCCACTCACTGAATATGCAGGTTGTTTGTGACGCCCATTATATCATCACTGACATTGTAGCTAAGTTTCCAGGCAGTACCCATGACTCATACATTTTTAGGCATAGTGGGATACATCAATGCCTGGAACGTGGGGAATTTGGAGACGGATACCTCCTAGGTAGAGCTACAGACACCTTGCAGACATACACACAGGTCACTGTGCACACCAATCAGGACTTCCTAACAGTGTACTTTTTGTGCCCAACAGGTGACAGTGCATATGCTCTAAGGCCATGGATTATGACTCCGTTTTTAACACCCAGCAATGAATGTGAGAGGCGATACAACAATGCACATAAGAGGACCAGGAACATCATAGAGCGCACCTTTGGACTCCTGAAAGCAAGATTCCGATGCCTCCACCGCAGTGGAGGTGCCCTCCAGTATACCCCCATTACAGCATTCAAAATTGTGGTCGCATGCGCCATCCTCCACAACATAGCCACCCGACGTGGGCTACCTCTCACCCCTGCAGACCCAGATCCTGATGATGAAGAGCAAGAACAACCACATCGCCATCATGGGGATCGGAGTATAGCTAATCAAGGCAGACTGAGACGGGAACACATCGCAAGCCAATACTTTGGAAGGTACGTGTCAACTCCAACTATACTCACCTATTGACCAAAAACACCATTAGTTAAGTGGAACAAATAAACTATTTAATTAGTGCAGAAATTGAACTATATACAAGTAATGAATGTCCATGGGCATGAAAATGCAAACCAGGCATGTGGCACATTGACGTCATGTGCCACTTCAACAGGACCAGGGTAATCTCTATGACCTTCTGCCCCTCCTGCCAGCCTGGCTGGTCCCTGGTGCTTCTGCTGTGCTCTGCCTGGTACTCCTGAGCACCCTACTGTCAGTGGCAGAGACACTGCTCACTGTAGAGCCCTCCTCACTGTCCTGGGGTGTTTCCCCTGTGCCCCTAGACAGATGCCGTGCCTCCATCAAGTCAATGACGTGGGTGAGACGTCCCAGGCCCCTAGCCACATCCCCAGCGAAATGGCCCATTTCCACCTGCAGCCCAACTGTCCTCCTCGACAGGCCTGTGGTGTTCATAGCCAGCCTGCCGATGAATGTGGCCATCCTGTCTAGTCTGTGCAGGAGCTGACGGTCCCTGCGCCGCCCACCCTCGGCCTGGGCCAGTAGTCCTCCCGCCAGTTCCCTCATGGCTAGGGCAAGGTCCCCAGTGTTCGTGCATATCATGTCCATCCCGGAGTTCAGTTGCTGCATGCTGGCCTCGTTAGTGCGCACGAAGCGGTGCAGCACACCACTAATCCTCCCTAAAATTCTATTTTGTAGGCGCTGACCATGCAGCAGCTGTGCCTCACTGGTGCTGGGAGGTTGTTGGCCGGTCTTCAGCCCTGATGTCCTGGACCTGCGTCGCCTGCGCAGCAGTGGCTGCCCTGTGTGTTCCACTGTCTCACTACTGCCTGTTGCTGGCGCAGCCTCTTGGGATACAGTTGCAGCAGGTGTGGATACTGCAGGGATGATGTTTGCCGTGCAGGTGGGAGTGCTGGCGGGTCCTGAGGTGTCCTCATGGGGCTGGCTGATTTGAGTAGTGGTGGTGTCTTGTGGGAGACCTGTGGGACATGGGGAACAGACTGTCAGTGTCTACTATCTGTTGCACACTTCCTAATAAACATTTGCCTATGAACTGCCTACTTGACTACATTTCCCATAATGCATTATTCTTGTGTTTGCTACCCTGAAATGGAGCTATCTTGGTTGAGCATGCCCCTGTGTACATGGTGGGTGGGGGTATGGCATTGATAGGGGTACAGGCATGTCACATGGTACTCACCGGTTGATGTGCTGGGCTCTGAGGTGTCCAGGTCCCCAAATCCGGATACTGCCTCCTGCTCCAGGGTTTCCTCCACCCTTTCTTCCAGGGGTGTGGGTGGTGGCACTGACGATGGTCCCCCTCCTGTGCCTCTCATCTCCCGGAGCCTTTCAGCCACCCTCTCCTTGGTCCGGGAGCGGAGGTCATACCACCTTTTTTTGATGTCATCAATGCTCCTGTGGCTCACCCCCAGGGAATGTATTTTGTCCTGGATGTCCTGCCACAGCTGTTTCTTGGCGGCTTCAGGCACATTTAGGACTGACTTGCCAAATAATTTGTCATAGTGCTGACAGCATTCGTCTGTCAGCACCTCCAGCTCCCTCTCTGAGAACTTCAGCTTTCTCTTCCTTGGAGTTCCTTCCATGGCAGCTGCTGTTTCTCCTGTGTGCAGTTCAGCAGTTATAAAAGGGTGTGGTCCTCCCTCCTCCCAGGTGTATTAGTAAACTTCCTGGCTGTGATGTCATCATCATGTGCCAGGAAGTGTTTCCAGAGTGTTCTGGAGTGGTTTCTGGAGAGTTCTGCAGCACCTGTAATCAATTTACATGCAACTCGCAATTTGTGACACCCACTCGCAAATTGCGAGTTCGTTTTTTGCACGGTTGCAAAAAGCGACCTCGCAATCGGCGGACTCGCACACTGCGTTGCGTCTCTGGGTGCGAGTCGCTATTTCGGCACTGTTGTTTTGTCTGCATTTCGATTTGCGACTCGCATTTTGCGAGTCGCACGAACTCGCAAAACGCGAGTCGCAAAATTTAGTTTTCCTACATCTGGCCCCAGATGTTATCCCTCTCAAGTAAGTTCTGTCTCCTCTCTTTTGGAAAGTTTCAAGTGAGCACACACAAAAGCTGTGGCTTCCAGAACTACTATAACGAGATATTCTCAGGGGGTTGATTTTTCTGCACTTTAAATGAGTTTTAAAAACAATTATATTTTTACCTAAAAATGCTTGAAGCACGTATACATATATTGATTTACATGTTCTAGCACAAAATGCAGTTGTAAAGAAACTCATACTTCACAGTTAACCATTAACTATGGAAACACATTTCACAGTTCCTTGTGAAATATGAATTTTGCCATCATAATTGAGCCATACCTCTCTGCAGAGCTTTACCAATGTAAGGGATAAAGAATTATGCAACACGGAAGACCAAATTTGTAGAAAAATTATCTAAATTGTGCTGAAAATTTTAAAATGATGCATCATAGTCTCATGCACTATTAGTTTCATCCATTTGAAAGTGAAACAATTATTTTGTGAACTCTGCAAATTTTGTGGCAAATGTGTTAAATCCATAATTATGCAGTAAAAGCTTCAGCCACTGAATTGCATGAATACATTGGCCTGCATCTTTGTTCAATGTCTATCAAAAATTATTCAAGAAAGGTAAACAAGACCTAAACATTTTAACTCCAACCAGAGTCCATTGTTAGCTTCACTTTGAAGTAAAAATCGTTACAAACCTAAATACTACCCACATAAACATTTAATATAAAAAATATTTAACAAGTTACATATAGTATGGGTCTAAATTGGCATCTTGAGGTTCTGGTGATGTTTAAAACACTGTTGTAATCCGAGTGTGTGATTCTTTAATTTGAGTGACTAGTTGCTACTTAGTCTCATTATGTACCTAGCTGTTTATGTACTTCTCGATTATTTTTCGATATTTTTTGTGTGTTCATTTATTTTGTGTTGTTTGAAGAAAGAAAAAGCTTTTTCAAGTTAACTATCCCACAATAAACATGTAATATAAAAATATATAGATAATGCATAATTTGGTCCTGTTTTGCCATCCCAGAGTTCTAGGGACATTTACAAACCACTTATTCTTCGACCACATGGTTCATGGGCCTCTCAATGACAATTTTGAACCATATTACACAGTTCCTCTTTATTTATACCCTCTATATCTATTTGCTATAAAACATAGTTAAAGTACAGTTATGGTTGAGGCTCCAAACCTTGGTAAAAACACATAATTCACACCCATTATGGTAGAGATGACATCACGGATGATGTTACATAGGACACCATTAAAGGTATCACTGATAACTTCCCATGTGACACCACCAGTGCCATCACTGCTCATAGCATTGTTGTAATTCCAGTGTATGAGTCTAATTTGAGTTGTTAGTTGGTGCTTAATTTGATATGCTCATATGTATTTGTTGGTTACTTTGTGCATAGGTTTTGTGTGCTCATTTATTTAGTGTGAAAAATACCAGTAGTTTTTTGGAAGTGTTTCTTAATAGTTGAAACACTTCCTTTTTATGTTTTGTTTTACATTACTGAAAATTTGATTTTATAGTTGTCTCTTGTAATTTTTACTTGGGTTGTATGTTAATAAATTGCTTGATATGTTTCTGTTTTTTGGTTAGAGCATGCTTTATTTCTTGTTTCCCTGAACAATGCAGTTTTCTCGCCCTTTTACCTTGTGAGTTGCCATATTTTAACTGGTAAAATGGAAACCATTAGTGACACCTGTGATGCCATCTGTGCTGTCTTGTGTGATGTCAAATGCAGAGCATAGTGGCACACGTGATGGTTTGTGCTGAGAATGATAACTGGTAAATATCAGATGTTTTAAGCATGAACCATAACTGTACTTTTTTGCTATAATAGTTCTGAACCATAGCTGTATTTTAACTGTGAGTTGTTTCAGTAAGTTGCTTTTGATGGTGTTTCATAAACAGTTGACTAGTATTCTTTGTTGCTTAATGCGTAGCCAATCTTCTCTGTAAATTACTTTATGTTACTTTATAGCTTGGTTTTCTCCCTGTTATGCATGCCACAGGACCTAGTTATTGCCTTGTTGTACTTTTAAACATCTTTTTCTTCCTCCTTCACCTTTTCCTGTCTGGCTAGAATGGGATCTTGCACTGTCAAGTTAATATTATGCACAGAAAAATCTTTATTCTTTGACTGCTGCATATATTTATTTATAATTTAAAAAATCATTTTCCATCTTTTAAAAACAGCAATCGACTTTTTATGCTACTATGTGCTATTCAATTTTAAAGGGTCCTCAGCTCATCTATTAAATCCACACTGTATCAAATAAAAGCAATGCATAGTGCTGACAAACTCTTTCTGCGAGTGTAAAAAATCCTAATAAAAAACTCTCACTTAGTCATAGAAAACTTCTACATACACTGTTAGCACAGCCAGACAAGTCAACACTTCAACCTTCACCTTTAATTCATGTTCTACTCTTCTTTTCAACCTCTACTATAATTCACTGTACTGAACACCTTTATTAAAACGTACTTATCTTTAGCTTTGTGTGTGTGTTTGAGCGTGTGTCTGTATGTATTTGAGCGTCTGTATGCATGTGTGTATAACTCTGTCGATAGAATTGTATGCCCATCTGTGTTTATATGTGTGTGTCTTCGTGCCTGTGGGTATTGCAGAATGTATATGTGCATTTCTGTATATAATTGTGTATATGTAGGTGTGTGTTTTTGTGTTTGTGAGTGTCTGCATGTGTATGTGAGACTGCGTATGCGTTTGTGTTTCTATGTGTGTGGATATATTTGTATGTGTATGTTTATGTTTATGTCTCTGCCTGTGTGTTTTCATTGTTTTTCTTAATTCACAACTTGATTTGACTTCACAATTGTTAAATCAGGAAGCATTTACTGTTCTTGAGCTTGATGTCTTCCATTATATTTTCTTATTTTTACTTGCTTGTCACATGTTCCACACCCACCCTCCTCCTTTTTTTCTATTTTCAGTGCCAGTGTCATGTTTTTTGTCTTTTTGCTATGTGCAGGGAAGTGCTGCATCATCATGATTGGTATACAGAGCACTTCCAGTCCTATTACTCTTAAGAAGATCAACATCCGTCTTAACTTCAGCAGCATTGTGATAATCCTCCTGGATCTGATTAAAACACGCCAGTAATCCTGATGCCATCATCCACTGCCTTTGCTCGTTAGCAGCGGTAGTACTCACCTTGCAGTGCTGTTTCACACTGTTTTACTGCAAGATTCAGGCAGTGAATCTTTGGCTACTTTGGAGACGCCATCTTTCATATTTCTGGGTTGGTTGCTGTTGTGACTACTGCATTTGCTTGAAAGTTTCATGCAAGTGCCACGACCTGATTCATCTTTACAGTAGGTGAAATTTCTTCTGCTGCCAGGCTCACTATGGTTACTTTTTTTAAATTATTTATTGAATGCTAATTTTTTAAAGGGCTACATAGTGCATGTTTGCTTCCACAGAGAGCTTCAGGCTATGATGCTAGATAACAAAGCAGCAGAAACGATGCCTGATATTTGGTTCCTTGAGTACCTTCTTGGAGATGACGTTTTTGAGGGGAAAGTCTGGTGTGAGATCCCACAATGTCTGGGGCCAGCCTCAGACCTCTCAGAGGCCACTATGTGGGCAGTGCAGGTAATGAAAATGTCACTATCATCATTGCCTGAATTTTATTCTTCAGTCCGTTGAAGAAGCTTCTCACAAATGCTAACGCGTCTCGCCTTTAATAATTTAACTTACCCGGGGACTCGTTTTAGGCCAATTAACCTTTTGACCCTGATTGGAGACACCTTAAGACGAGATATCTATTCAACATTTCAATCAATAGATCAATAACCTCATCAATAATCACAATAACAAATCAATCAAATTAGTTAATCGCATTAATAAAAATTGAAACAAACCATGACCTTTCAGCCTTGAATAACCACACAAATTTGGTGAGATTATGATATTTATTCTCTATTTGTTACACTCTACTAGCAAGTTTATTAGTCTCAATACCAGAAAACACATCAACATTGTCACAATATGGCAGCTTGAATAAGACTTCATCAAAGCAAAGATCATGAACATTAGAACAAAGCACGACGTCAACATGAATCAACTTTAGCAGAGTACCATTAGCGCATTTATTCAACAAAGCAAAGGTTCAGTCATTTGTCTATTTGCATTCGTTTTGGTGAACTCCTTAACTAACCTCGAATTAGCATCCGCATGTTGGGCTTCATGCAAAACAATTTTATAACACAAATTTAGAAAACCTCTAACTATGGACTCTATCAAAAGAGCAGTTGGTACCTAGAAAGGAAAAGGCAAACAGACAATCACAATTCATCATCATATAGTAACCCTCCGTAATGGGTCTGCATACAGAGTCAGTCTTCGTCCTCAGGACATCAGTTGGTTCGCCATCAGCCAGGGTAAGCAGCAAAGTCTCAGCAAGTCAGGGCAATAAGGAACACTTCTTTCATAGGAGGAGAAGTAGGTATTGGTCAAGGCAAGAAAGGTGAGGATGGTTTAAGAATCAGAACAGCAAAGACTAAACTGGAATGTCAGAGTAACAGCAGGGGTGTCCCACTAATGCCTCTGTAAAGGCACGAAATGGTTGAGTAAGAGTGGCAGGATAAAGGCACGAAGTGGCTGATTTCTCCTTGTGACACGTCGTTAAATTGAATTTGCCAGACAAGTGTCTAATTTCCATTGGTCAATATTTGGTGCACCACTATCTCTGTCCAATGATCCGTTGATCACCTTACTAGAATTTTCACCTAAGGCAGTTCTCATGCAGCTTATTGGTTCCTGTGATTTAAGTCTTCATCGGGTAAAATGTCAGGTAAGAAAAGTTACATGCGTTGCTCCAGTCAGTAGTTCCATTGTTTTTACTAGTTCAGGCGACCTTGTACCTGTTGCAAATTACACTGTTGCATTCTGCAAGAATGTCTCCTTGAGCAAGTCGGGTCTCATGAGAAAGAATTTACTACGGCTACACACACATCTCTAGCTTCTGGAAAAGTACAGTTTTATGTCCTTCAGCAAGACAGCACATTGGACGTTAGGAAAACACATTTAATATGAGACCTGGCAGCTAGGCCCAGACCTATGCTAACTAAAGCCTAGTGATTAATTTAGCGAAACCCTTAACATATAACTCTTAATGCTAAAACAGAATCATACATTAGTACATTAATAATTAATTATTAACCAATTTCATTAATCATCGTATACATTGGTGGCCACTCCCGTGGGCATATTTCAAACGCATATGTTAATATTAGTCTGTCACGTTTTCTATGCAGCTTCGTTACACATTATTTTGGAAGCAGTTCATGTTAATTTTGATTATAAAAGCTACACTCCAACAATCCCTCCTCTGATGACTCTTGTCATCACACAAAATCCCCTTCTTCACAATTAGTTCACTTTCTTATCTCTTTCATTTCTATTTCTTTCCCTGATTTTGTCTTTTCATATTTTGCTCTGAACAATTTTTCCCTCTTCTTTTCTTCCTTCCTCGCATTGCGTTTTGCCAAATTAGGTTAGTAAGCATACTTTTAATCTCATTATTATTGTCAGGTATGTAGGCACAGCAGTGACGCTCATTAAGCAACTTACAGACTCCACCATTTTTCGCTAAGAGAATGTCTAAGGCAAGCCTGTTTTGAAGAGTCATAGCCCTCTCCGCAGCAAGTTCAGTATCTATCAGGAGTATAGCTCCTGTGAAGTTTGTCAGCATGTTATCCACAATAGTAGACAACTTTTGAATCTTTATGGAGTTTAAGATAACCCCTACTGAAGGAATTATTGTTCCAAATATGTCTCCTACTACACCAGCAGCAGTTTCTCTCTTTTGTCTAGTACGAAGTAATTCAGTCACTTTCGGGAATTTCTTTAAATCTTCTAGCTGATAGATCTTTGGGAAAACTATTCCCAAATAACATGTCCGATACCATCCCTTTGGAAGACGGTAATAAGCATTAAGTCCACAAATATAATAGACCCCTGGGATCGCTTGATCCATTCCATTTAACATGAATGTCCAGTTACTTTGAAACAAAAACACATGCTTACATTTAGTCGTTCCCACAAACACATTGTCATATTATGACTTTGGCCGTGTTATGCAAAGCTTACCTACATGTCGCGCATCTAAAGCTAGTTTCCTTTGTTCCCTAATTCTATTGTAACTACCACTATTAATAAAGGATCGTTGCTGCAAGCCTTTTTCTAATTTCCCCTTTAAAACCCTTCTATCTTCAGTGTGATCTAAAAAGCTTTTCTTTACCAGTGTAAGCAAGCATGTCAAATTATTGCGGTGTGCATAAGATGTACTAATTGTTACTCTAGGTTCAAAGAACCCTTTAATCAGCTTTATGGCATAATATTTAGCTACCCTATTCAAATCTTCTATGATAGGAACATAAGAGAACACAAAGTCATGGTTGGAGTAAAAATATTGCACTTCTTCTTGGTTATAGAAACGTGCTAGTAGCAAACTACAACTTATCCCATAGGTTAGTGGCAAACTATGATATGTAACTCCCTCTTGAACTGAAACAGGAATTTGTGTACACACATAACAAGCTTTTGCATCCATAGTGTCAACATACTCACTCAGCAAGCAATAGAAAACATTAGTGGACAGTTCCCCTTATGTGTTAGTTTCCTCATGTAGATACCTTGTATCTTGCTCAAACCTCTCCCAAGGTGTTAGTGTAGCAGTCTCAGAAACTGTAGCATTGTTAGCTTCATTCTCATCAACCAATCGCATCTCCACAAACAAAGCTATAATGAATATCACACATACAACACCCAGAGCAACACCCAAATATTTACAACGTCTACTCCCCTCACTATCATCTCCCGTGCTAGGCATGATCTGTAGAGAATCAGAAAGTAAAGTGCTATAAGTGTAAACAACTAATTGAAGATGGCTAGAGACTCATTTTTTTTTTTTTTTTCTTCAGCAGCTAAGCAAAATCTCTCTTCAGCAAATATTTACAGCTTTCTCATTCGCTCCCAGGATCCTTGTCAATTTAGGTTAGCAGCTTGTCACAATCGGTTTTCAAAAGTCACTTCAGGTTAACAGTGTCACATCCGGTAATTTTATTAGTCTCTTTTCTCAGGTTTCATTAACTCAATTTCAGCTTAACACAGTCTCTTTTCCTTGTGGCCGAACTCAGGTACCCTAGTATTGACCTGGGATTTCTCGATCAAAACAGAATGCCAAGAATTCTTGTTGCCACTCAGCTGACGTGGCATAAGCCCATTCAGGACCTGCGTATCTTCTGTTTGCTATTCTCTTTCTTTTCAACTTGCGGTCACCTTGCAATTCTCCTTCGCTCAGGTCTTCTTTCCTTGTGGTATCGACCTCTTCCTCTATTGTTTCATCAACAACCACCTTTCCCTTTGTCACTTGTGATTCTGGCCACTTATCTCCTTTCAGTGTCGATTTATTGTTTGGCTTTCCTGGTTGCTGTTCCACGCCCTCCTCTTGTGCTATGGTGTTTTCTCTTGCTGGACCTGCAAGCGGCTCAGGAGGAGTCTGGACACGCTGACTTCCCTCTTCCTCAAATCCTTCGCCTTCTGGGTCTGTCAGGGGTTTAATTTCAAATCCGTATCCGTCTGCTTCTGGGAGAACCTCTCTTTGGGTCGGTCCTCCTGGTGCCTCAGTTGAGATAGGCTCACCGTCACCACTCTGGATCTCGTTTACTGTTTGAGTGACCAAGCCGTCCTCAACGGGCATTCCTCTAGTCTCAGTTCCCCTTTGATTACTCTCCGGCCCTGAGACTTCCTTTTCTGTAGCTGTTATTTTCGACAACTCAATTTCCTCAACAGTTGGACACGTCACCTTCTTTGTGTGACTGGCATGGATCCAATTTGGAACTCCCGCACACTTCACAGCAGTAGTAGTTGTTAATATCACTTGATACAGCCCCTTCCAATGTGGCTCCAAACAAGCCTTCATCACATGTTTCTTGATAACAACCCAGTCACCAGCTTTCAGGGTGTCCTGGATCATTTATCGTTGGCAGTGTGGTTGCTTCCACATGGTGAGAGAAAGAGTGGACCACGTCAGCCAGACCCTTGCAGTAGTCCAACACCATATCATCCGTGATATTCGCAAGAGCATTTGCAGGCACTGCGGGCAATCTCATAGCTCGGCCCATGAGAATTTCATGAGGAGACAGTCCTGTTTTCTTGTTGGGTGTATTTCTCATTGACATTAGCACTAAGAGCAATGCATCAGGCCATTTCAAATTTGTAGCTGCGCACATTTTTGCCATTCTCGACTTCAGGGTACCATTCATCTGTTCCACTAATCCTGGTGCTTCAGGACGGTAGCTACAATGCAACTTCTGTTCAACGTTCAATGCTGCACACAAGAGCTTAACCACCTCATTGTTGAAGTGACTTCCTCTATCTGATTCTAAAGAGATCGGGAACCCAAAACGTGGTATCAATTCCCTAAGCTGCAACTTCGCTACTGTGAGGCTGTCATTCCTACGTGTGGGGTAAGCTTCAATCCAGTGACTAAAGATACACACAATCACCAACACATATCTCAGACCTCCACACACAGGCATTTCAATAAAATCCAATTGCATTCTGCTAAATTGACCTCCTACTCTCCCAATGTGGCTCAAATTCACCACTGTCCCTTTCCCTGCATTCATCTGTTGACAGATGATGCACCTGTGACAAATCACTTCTGCGGCTTGTCTGAACTTCGGGTTAAACCAGTCAATTTTAAACAACCTGATCATGGCATCTCCCCCAATATGTGCTTGACCATGGTAAAACCTTGCAAACTGAGACAAAAGGCTGTTTGGCAAAACCATTTTCCCCTCGTCTGAAACCCACAAATCATCTGGCCTTTGTACACATTGCATCTTAAGCCATGAATGTTTTTCTTCTCTGCTGGCACGTCCCTGCAACAATTTTAATTCTTCCATCGTGTCAACCACCCTCAATTAGTAACCTGTGCATGTCTCATTTTCTGTTTCAGGTAACAATTCCCACTGATCTTTGAACGATATACAGTTCAATGCACAAAATCTTGCGGCTTGATCTGCATATGTGTTTCCCATTGACACAAAGTCTTGTGATTTCACATGAGCGCTGCATTTCACCACGGCAATTTCAAGAGGTAACTGAATCGCGTGCAACAATTACTTAATTCTTTCACCATTTTTCACTGAAGAACCAGAAGAGGTCATGAAACCCCTCTGTGACCATAGCTGTCTAAAATCATGGACAATTCCAAATCCGTACCAGCTGTCAGTATAAATTGTGACTTTCAATTTGTCAGCGGCATGGCACGCCCTAGTAAGAGCAACCAATTCAGCCACTTGAGCAGAGTGTACTCTTTCAAGCCAAGATGCTTCAAGGATACCAGTGATTGTACACACAGCGTATCCGGCTCTCAGCACTTCTACTGAGTCTCTCAGGTATGAACCATCAACAAAGATAATGTAGTCATTTTCTTCCAATTGGGTGTCTTTAATGTCAGGTCTCGGTTTGGTGCACAGTTCTGTTACCTCAAGACAATCATGTTCTACCTCATCAGCATCATCAACATCTGTATTCTCATTGGGAAGCAAAGTTGCCGGGTTTAACACAGTACAACGTTTCAGTGACACATTTGGTGACCCCAATATAATTTTTCATATTTTGTTAATCGGGCATTTGTCATGTGCTGAGTTTTGGTACGAGTCAGCAAAATTTCAACTGAGTGTGGGACCATGACTGTTAAAGGATGTCCCATCACTATGCCTTCACACTGTGTAAGGCTTTGACCAACTGCGGCAACTGCACGGAGACAACCCGGTAAGGCTGCTGCAACTGGGTCCAAAGTAGCTGAAAAATATGCAACTGGGCGGTTTGTACCTCCATGGACCTGTGTCAGGACAGACAAAGAACAAGCATCACGTTCATGACAAAACAAGACAAAAGGCTTTGTGTAATCAGGCATACCTAAAGCTGGAGCCCTGCACATGCACTCCCTCAGTTCAATGAACGCCCTCATCTCTTTCTCAGACATAGTTAAGGTATCCGGGCCATCCTTAACCTCCTTAACGGTCAGTCTCACAAGTGGCTTAGAGATAACCGAGAAGTTCGGGATCCACTGGCGACAGTAGCCCACTATTCTCAAAAACATCCTAAGATCTCTCTTGGATGTCGGGGGGTTCATCTGCAATATGTCTGTCACTCTTCCTTTGGATATCTTCCTCGACCCCTTCTCAATCAGGTGACCTAAATATTTCACCTCTTTCTGACAGTACTGCAGCTTCTTTGGGGACACTTTATGCCCATTCTTTCCCAAGTGGGTCAGTAAGGCAATGGTATCATACCTGCAGTCATCTCTCGTTTTGGACGCAATCAACAAATCATCAATATATTGCACCAAAGTCGAATTAAAAGGCAAATCCAATGATTCCAAATCCTTCTTCAATATCTGATTGGAAGGCGATTCCGAAAACCCTTGAGGAATTTGACACCAACTGTAAACCTTGTCCAGGAATTTGAAACTGAAGAGAAATTGGCTATCCTCATGAAGAGGCACAGAAAAGAACGCCTGAGACAAGTCCACAACTGTAAGCCACTCTGCATCACATGGGACCTGGAACATAATAACAGCTGGATTTGGCACTATTGGGCAACACTTCACCACTATGTCATTTATTTTCCTCAGATCTTGGACAATTCGAACTTTCCCACAAGGCTCTCTCAGTCCCATTATTGGTAAATTACATGGACTGCTCATCACTTCCCTCTGGACCCCTTGCTTCACAAAATCTGCAATTATCGGCATCACCTGTATAAGGACATCTTGTGCCATGTGGTACTGCGGTACCTGGGGAAACACGGCATTTGGCTTCACCTCTACTTTGACTGGTTATACTCCTTTTATCAGTCCCACTTCCTTTCCTGTCAAGTCCCACACCTTCTCTGTGACTGTTCCCTGCAATTCTGCTGGCAAATCGGTCACTGTGAACATCGGGAAGAGGCTTATCAACGGATAATCCTCATCTGTGGTCTCCGTTTCTGGCTCTGAGATCTGACCATCATCCCCTTCATCATCACTGTTTGTCTGTACCTCTATTCCTTCATTGGAACAGGTGATAGAACACCTCATCTTACACGGTAAGTCTCTTCCCAGTAGGGACACAGCACTTGAATCACAGACCACAAACCTGTGCAATCCCTGAAAGGTACCAATCTCAACTTGAACCGGATCTGTGATCGGGTTCGTCAGGAGCTGATTTGCTACTCCCACTACCTTTATTGTATGCCCTGAAAGAGGCAACTTCAGAACCTCTGCACTTCTGACTGCAGAGCGTGTAGCTCCCATGTCAACCAAGAATGAAACTTTGTGACCCATCACTTTCCCTTGCACATAAGGTCCCCTCTGATCTACTCCTAGGGACGCTGCAAGCCTTCACTCCTCGCTATCTAAACAGTCATCCAACCATTCATCGTTTATTCCATTCTCACCACGCAATGGGAACTTTTGCACTGCATTATTTTGACTCATTGTTTGACCTGTGATCTGTTGAGGAAGCATCACCTGTTGCTGTCCCATTGGGGCTAGAGGCAACTGCATTTGCTGTCTAGGTACCACGGGAATCTGCTGTTGTACTTGTTGCACCTGCCCTGGTGGTACACGCGGCATTTGCACTTGCTGCATGGGTTGAAGACCCTGCATCTGAACCATGTTATTCTGGAAATTCAGGCTTGGGCCCCTCATTCTTGGTCCTTTAATATTTTGGAATGCATTGATATCATTGCTTTGTTGAACAACACCCTCCTGCACCATCATCGGACATTCCCGCTTCCAGTGTCCCACGCCCCCGCACGTGTAGCATGGCAACACCTTCTTCATCCCTTGTACATCATTCTGAACCACTACTGTATTCAAATCTGGACCACAATGCACAAAACCTCCTCGACCTCTGCCTCTCGCTTGCGTCTGAAACATTCTGTTTCCTTGCGGCTGTTGCACCATCTGCTGTACTCCATTCCCCTGCATCCCTGCTTGCGCTGCTTTAATTTGCATCACCATCACCTTCTCTTTTAGCTTTCTCTGCTTCAACTCAATCTCGTCACTACAGTACTTTGCATACTGCAGCACCTCATCAATTGGCTTCGCTTGCCAACAAATCAAATGATTCTTAATCATCTGGCTAATCTCTGGTCTCAGCCCTTAAATGAACCTGAACACTAGGTGATTCATGTCCTTCGCCTCTATGACTTCTGTACCACGGTAGTGCTTGAATGCCTTCAACAACCTCTCAGAGTAAGCATGCATCGACTCTTTGCCTTCCTGTGCCGTTCAATCAATCTTTTGCCAATCAATATTCTGCGACGACACCTTCTGCTTCAAAAACCTCAATCACCTTGTAATAATACCTCATCACCTCAGGAGACGGTGCTCCTATTACTCTGTCCAATGCCGGTTCTTCCGTTGGCCAATCCACACTTCTCTTGCACTCGAGCCACAAATCAGCTGGAACTATGATCTCAAACAATTTATTCAAGTCTTCCCAAAGACACTTCGCAAGCTTCACAAACCTGTCTGTCTGCTGATACCATTCTATTGGCTTCTCCCTCAACCTGGGAAAGTCATTTGTAAATGACAAAATGTCACCCCTCGACCAAGGTACATGAACCAGCTCATTGGTAACATCTTTATTGTACCCGTATCTGGCATGGCTTTCGCCTGCTGCTGTTCCGAGCAATCACTTTTCCTCTTATCTCTCTTCTTTGCCCATCTGCCTTCCCACTTCTCTAATGCACTCCAAACTTGAGCGCTCTGTAGTATTTCTTTGAGGTGGGCCTTCATTCCAGTGGATCTCATGTGATCAAAATCTTTAGGCTCAAAGTCTAACCTGTAACTCCTCTTCAGATGCTTAGTATTGTCTAAATCTATGCCATATTTGTCTGCCAAATTTGCCAACCTCTGGTGCACCTTACTCACTTCTTTGGTTATCTTGGGGCACAGATACCTCTATTCTGCTTCAGTGTATGACTCTAGCCTGTTCACTCCCATGCTCCCTTCAACTAACTCAGCTGCTTCCACGCCCAACCTCACAAAATTCAGGTATTCCTCTCTCTCTGACCGCTTTGCTATCGCAGAAGTAGTCTGTGGTGAATTAAGCTTGTCTAACCATTCATTCAATTGTTGTGCAGTCAAACCTTGCAACGAGATATTTCCAGCCTGCATTATCGGTGTTTGCGACATGTTCGCACTTGGTATCTGCGGAGTCAGCAGTCCCAAACCTGACTGCCTCATTGTCTCTAGAGGAACCTCTATCGGACTGAAGTCCAACAAGGATCTAGATCTCTCCACTGTCTGTTCTCCCGGTGTCATCCCTTGAGAGCTCCCTGTGAACCCTCCTCTTATCATCTCTTGAGTCATTACCCCTTGATCACATATACTAGGCTTGCCTGCGCATACACCGGTACTGGAGGACCAACTGTAATTGGCAAAGATATAGCAGCTGGCGCCTGTCTGTTTCCCAAACCCTGGGAGCATTAACTGTCTGATTCATTACGGGTGCTGTGACTGACTGCGGTCCTGTGACCGAAGTGGAATGCAGAACCATCTGTTGCTGCGGCTTGGGCAGCAGAAGTGGAGTTGGCTCAATCTGTACCAGCTTTGATCTTGTACATGCTTGATCAGGCGGCACCTTCAAATTCGTAGTTGTCTCTAATACTGGGACATCAGGGTAGAGCCTCTGAACCGGTGGTGGCTGCAACTGTGTCTGCATCTCTGGTGCAGTGGATACACTACCACCATTCTGTATCGGAGCTGATGTGGTAACATTATTTGCCTGTGCCGTGTTTGTGGGCCCCTTGTTCTGTGTTGAATTTACAGGACCTGCACTAGTACTTGGTCTATTGTCATCAATGGCATATGGCGGCGGTCGATCATGCAACAACTGATTAAGAAACTCATCATCATCTGGGTCATCTGCATCTGCCCAAGACTTCTTATTCTCCTTTTCCTTGCTAGAGCCCTTGTCCGTTTTACAAGTGGCCTTTCTTTCCTGTGTGTCAGCTTCTTGAGTTATTGCCGGAAACATCCTAACTCCGTCTATTATTTCCCTTCTCCACATCCTGTGCTCACTATCGCATCTAGCATCCGCTAGTGTCTTTTCTGCTTTCCTCATCCTCCTCTCAAACTTCTGTTGCCTCTTTCGTATGGCCATTAGTTCCCAAATCGCTAGCGCCTCAAACTGGGCTGGGCTCGGAGGCGGCTTTTGCTCACTTAACGCCTTCTGCAAATTCTCTAGGATCCCTATGTTAAACGACCCATTCTCTGGGAAAGCCAAACGCCCATCTTTCTCTGTTAATTTGCACCATTGCGACTCCCTTCTCCTCCATTACGGCATAAGCCGGAGTATCTTCTGGCGGTGTAGGCTCTCCCACACCCGCTGTAATGTGCACATCTCCCCTCAAAGCGCTTCTTAAAGCCTTGAAAAATGTAATTCTTGCGTCTTTTATTCTATTTAGAACTGAGTCAGGAAGTGACTTTAATTCCCAGAACACTCTTCGCCTACCTTCTCGACCAATTTCCTCTCACGGACGGCTGCCAATCCGCGCGCGACCTTTCTCACTTTCCGACCTATCCCAGCGCAGCTCCAATGACGTCACACAAACATTACGGCTGACAAAGTCTTGCGGCTTGTCTTCCTCACACTCGATTCACACCAAACTAATGCAATGTTTGCGAGCACTTAACAACAAAAACTCTAATTTGCCGGTTTACTACAGGAAGGGTAATACAATTGCTTCAGAACTTTACAGAGATTTCACTTGAAGCCTCGGCCGCTACTCTCTCCTTCTCGGATCCCGCACTCGCAAGCAAAATTTGACCTGCAAATTCTACTATCGACTTGTCAACGGTTCGTCCTAGTGCACTTTAGAACTCGCTAAATCTCCATCTAAGGTTTTCACTCACACTTTGACTCAAACCCGACTCATCAACCACGCCCGAATGACCTATTAAACTGTGCAAATTACAACATAAACCAAGTGTGTCATACATTTATCAATATACTCCGGAGTCGTAGACCACGCCGGGTCCGTACATCTCCAACAACTACGTGGACAATTATTTAGCACAAAGCGCCACACTCACATGAAGTTCGCCGACTTCCCTACTCTCATACTGCGGACTACGCACACTCCTACTAAAACATCACCTGCCCTAAATTCTCACAAATCTCACAATTCACCTGAGATATGCATAAGCCGTGCAAGCGCTATTCTACGTCACGCATACTATCACTAGAACGCCGAGAACATACCCAACTCACTTCGGCAAGCTCCGAGATTCCGGGAAAGTCATTTGGGACTTAGGGGAACATCATCTCTCCAATTTGCATTATTTCAAAAACAATTCTAAAACAATGGTCCCTCGTCCTAGGGCCCCAAAGGGCCGAAACCGTCCTCTGCTACCAGAACTGCTAACGCGTCCCGCCTTTAATAATTTAACTTACCCGGGGACTCGTTTTAGGCCAATTAACCTTTTGACCCTGATTGGAGACACCTTAAGACGAGATATCTATTCAGCATTTCAATCAATAGATCAATAACCTCATCAATAATCACAATAACAAATCAATCAAATTAGTTAATCGCATTAATAAAAATTTAAACAAACCATGACCTTTCAGCCATGAATAACAACACGAATTTGGTGAGATTATGATATTTATTCCCTATTTGTTACACTCTACTAGCAAGTTTATTAGTCTCAATACCAGAAAACACATCAACATTGTCACAATATGGCAGCTTGAATAAGACTTCATCAAAGCAAAGATCATGAACATTAGAACAAAGCACAACGTCAACATGAATCAACTTTAGCAGAGTACCATTAGCGCATTTATTCAACAAAACAAAGGTTCAGTCATTTGTCTATTTGCATTCGTTTTGGTGAACTCCTTAACTAACCTCGAATTAGCATCCGCATGTTGGGCTTCATGCAAAACTATTTTATAACACAAATTTAGAAAACCTCTAACTATGGACTCTATCAAAAGAGCAGTTGGTACCTAGAAAGAAAAGGCAAACAGACAATCACAATTCATCATTATATAGTTACCCTCCGTAATGGGTCAGCATATAGAGTCAGTCTTCGTCCTCAGGACATCAGTTGGTTCGCCATCAGCCGGGGTAAGCAGCAAAGTCTCAGCAAGTCAGGGCAATAAGGAACACTTCCCTCATAGGAGGAGAAGTAGGTTTCGGGCAAGGCAAGAAAGGTGAGGATGGTTTAAAAATCAGAACAGCAAAGACTAAACCGCAATGTCAGATTAACAGCAGGGGTGTCCCACTAATGCCTCAGTAAAGGCGCGAAATGGTTGAGTAAGAGAGGCAGGATAAAGGCACACAATGGCTGATTTCTCCTTGTGACACGTCGTTAAATTGAATTTGCCAGACAAGTCTCTAATTTCCATTGGTCAATATTTGGTGCACCACTATCTCTGTCCAATGATCCGTTGATCACCTTACTAGAATTTTCACCTAAGGCAGTTCTCATGCATCTTATTGGTTCCTGTAATTTACGTCTTCATCTGGTAAAATGGCAGGTAAGAAAAGTTTCAAGTGTTGCTCCAGTCAGTAGTTCCATTGTTTTTACCAATTCAGGCGACCTTGTACCTGTTGCGAATTACACTGTTGCATTCGGCAAGAATGTCTCCTTGAGCAAGTCGGATCTCATGAGAAAGAATTTACTACGGCTACACACACACATCTCTAGCTTCTGGAAAAGTACAGTTTTATGTCCTTCAGCAAGACAGCACATTGCACGTTAGGAAAATACATTTAATATGAGACCAGGCAGCTAGGCCCAGACCTATGCTAACTAAGGCCTAGTGATTAATTTAGTGAAACCCTTAACATATAACTCTTCATGCTAAAACAGAATCATACATTAGTACATTAATAATTCATTATTAACCAATTTCATTAATCATTGTATACATTGGTGGCCACTCCCCGTGGGCACATTTCAAACGCATATGTTTATATTAGTCTGTCACGTTTTCTATGCAGCTTCGTTACACATTATTTTGCAAGCAGTTCATGTTAATTTTGATTATAAAAGCTGCACTCCAACACAAACCATGTAAGCTGTTAAAGTGCCTAATGTCCTGCCCCAGCCACCTCTACTGCTGTGTCCACCTGCAGTGCTTCTGGAGTGTTGATGCCACCCGGCTAGTGAATTAAGACATACTAGAAGGACATCGTACAGAGACTGGACAAGCCTCTTTATAGTAAGGAATTTCAAAAATCATACTGAGGAAAGCAGAGAAGGGCAATGCCAAGTTAAGTGCGGAGAGGCTGTGGCACAAATATATGGCCAGATTAACATCAACGAGAACATTACACACAACACATATGCTATGCTCTACAACCTTTCGTGACAGGTCACATTTCTATCTCATATGTGCTTACTCCATTGCTACTTTTGTTCTCCCTTCTTTACAATCTCTGCATCCGTCTCATCTCTGTTTATCATCCACTCACTTCTATTTCTGCTTCTCTCATTCTCTTGCTTGCATCCATATCCCTGTGTTCTCAATATTTAGTTATTTTCTTTTCTCAACCACTTCTCTGAATATGTCCTGTACTCACCCCTCTCAAGCTTTCTAATTTACTCCTCACTATTTCAGTCTGGTAGTCTCTCACTGCACATTCCCACCTGTTATCCTGTCACCTCTTTTACCCAGCCTGTCTCTTATTCCTACCTTTAAACTTTGTCCTACTTGAATTTTTATTATTATTACATCTTTGTCTCTCTCGAAGCTCCTCTAATCCCCTTTTCTGTTTCTAGTGATCATCATTCATCTCGATCTCTCTTTTTACTCCAGTATTTTTTTTTATCTTTCACAAAACTTTCTGTCTCATTTGCTTTCGTTCCTTTTGTACTTCATTTTTTCTTTTTCTTTGGCTCTCTTTTGCTTTTTTTTCTTGTCTCCTCTTTATAATTCATTCCCTTCCTCTTTTCTTATTTTTTATTCCAATACCTTTATTTATTCATTCTTTCATGTTTAATTTATTAACTTTTTTCTCTGTTTCTTTTCGTCTTCTAAGTGATAAGAATTTGAATTTCTCGCCAAAGTTGCATTATTCAGGCAGACTGGGTGTCACGATTTGCAAGTTATATTGCTAAATGAATGAAACGTGCGAAGTGCCCAGTCTTACAAGATAGCGAGATGTTCAGCGTTCCTAGTTGGTCTCAGCTGTCTGGACTTCAACATATAAGCACAAGAGCTCACCGCTTAATTGTAAAAATTATATAAGAAAAGCGCCAAAAATATTTTCATTGTTTTCTTCCCCATACTTTACACGTAATTGTTGAATCAGTTTTAAAGTTGTATAAACATTTTTTGCCTTCTAATATCAGGAAATAATATGTTTTCATTTAGCAAATCTTCATATTTTAGGAATTTGTGAAGAGCATCAGTCCATGAAGGTAATAATACAAATAAACTATCGAAGCACCCCCCCCCTTAGTTAAAGGATTGAGAAAAACTGACTTTCTGTACATATTGTAACAATATCCTCAAAGAGTGGATGGTTACAGCAATTTAAAAAAATCGACATTATTAAGAGCTGCTGAAATCACGCACAGTTAATGAAGCTAATGGAGGGATCTCATACTGTACAGGAAATTAAACGCTTTAAGTTCAGGAACAGGACACCACTCTGCTGATCATTTTTCATAGCCTTTGCCTTGGCTGAACAGGTGACTTTGTTCTTCCTGCAGATGATAGTACCTATTTGTGCACATGAAGAATTAACTTGCATGATTTCATCATATTCGCAATGGAAAACCAACAGAGTGTGTGTTTATTTGACAAAAAACACGTTTTTCATTTATCAAAATTCACAGAGGCAAACTCATAAATTCGCATCATTTTCATTTAAATATTCCCTTGAAAGCTATTAAAAGCTGTTGTGTAAAAAACAAATTCCGGACAGGTAACATCAATATTTTTTTTAATGGGTCAATTTGATTAATGGCTTCAACGTTCCAATACCTTCCTTCAAATTTGCACCTTTAACCAGAAAAATCTTTAAAATCTCTTTTGAGACTCAAAATTGTTCTGAATGTGTGGTTTTAAGAGCTACTTGCTACAGCCTTAGCAGAAGCATGCAGGGCTTGTCCACATTATCTATGATAAACACGCAGGGCCTCATTTAGAGTTTGGCGGATGAGGTACTCCACCTTAAATGTAACAGAGTACCCTGTCTGCCAAACTGGTGGTACACCCACTTCATTTACTGTCAGACAGACTGTCATGTTTCTGCTGGTGATTCCCCTCACACTGACAGCCCCACTGACTTGAGGTTCCTGCGTAAATACCTCAGAGTGTCAGCCTTCTTCTTTCGAGCACGCAAGCGCTCTGACATGTTGTAATCTATCTGTGGGCTTTTAACTACCACACACCCATCACTATCGCTTGTTCATGGGCTTACCTTTCAAATATCCTTTATCATCATTGGTAAATGCTTTACGTTTTCCGCACCTTGGCCATCTACCCTGTTACATGAATAATTGCACCTTTGACTGCACGCAAACTGTTTTTCTTTTTGTGTCTCTCCTTCACGCTCACGCTCATGGCGGCTGTGGCACTTTGAATTGGCTCGCTTATGTCAACTGTTTTACTTTTCATTTTCATTTTATGTGGCAAGATAATTCCAGTTAGGGATTTACAACGCTAATAGCTCTAACTTGAGCAAACGTGAGACCCATTGTATTGCAAATGCTTCTTTTCTGTTTGGAACTGTTAGGTAAAGCTCCCAGCTTGTCTGGGTCATTAGTTTTTGTTTCACAACAATCTTCCTGTTTGGTATTCTGATTTTGTAAAAACAAAAAAGTTTGCTGAGTGGCTACAGGAATTATGGTGGCTGGACAGCATACTTTCAGTCGCTTCAGAGGAGCCACCATGGTCACTGATCCTCAGAAGACATAGGCCCTCATTATGACATTGGAGGTAAATACCGCTTACCACCACGCTGACGTCTGCCAACTTACCACCACAGCGGCGGATATCCGTTCACCATATTAGGACACACACACACACACCAATCAGACAGAATACAGCCACATACACAAATCCGCCAGACCAAAGGTCAGTGATAAAGTGGCGGTATCAAAACCCACACCGTTACGCCAACAGAACATCGCCCACCACATTATGACCCACGAATCACCACAGCAGACATTCACCAGCGGTAAACCATTGGCAGTACATAATGCTGCGCTCACAATGGACACCCACAGACAAAACAACACCACATTGGACAATTCAAACAACACACACCTGACACCCATACACACACCACACCCACACCACTATATAACACCCACCCACATTACCCCCCTTTATGAATACCAATAAGCGCAACCAGACTGACACCAAGACCACTGAGACAACTAGAGCCACACACCACTCACACCCATACTCCACATCACACCCCCCAAAACATTACCCAACACACCCTCACCAACACACCTCACATAACACCATGGCACCACAAAGACACCCCCGTTTCATAGAGGAGGAGCTAAGGGTCATGGTGGAGGAAATTGTCAAAGTAGAGCCACTACTATTTGGAACACAGGTGCAGCAAATATCTATAGCTAGGAAGATGGAGCTATAGCGGAGGATCGTGGACAGGGTGAATGCCATGGGACAGCACCCCAGAACAAGGGACGACATCAGGAAGAGGTGGAACGACCTATGGGGGAAGGCACGTTCCATAACATCAAGACACCAGCTCGCTATACGGAGGACTGGCGGTGTACCCCCACCTCCTCCCCCACAACTCACAGCATGGGAGGAGCAAGTCTTGGCAATACTGCATCCTGAGGGCCTGGCCAGAGTCGGAGGAGGATTGGACTCTGGTAAGTCAACTCTCCACTATTATCACACCCCTACATGCATGCCATCACATACTCTCACCCTCACTCCCATCACTCCACTACATCCCTCACACTCCACCATCACATCTCACTAATCTCAATGCCAGGCCCTGCATGCTCTACCAAGGCATGGACGCCCCTCACAGCCCTGCATGGACATTCATCACTAAAGCATGCACAGCATAGAGAACTAACAAACCGACCATACACTAACATACAAAAGTGAAAGCTGGCAGGGCAAAACCAACCATAGAGGGGAAGCCAGAGATGTACAATATGTCATACACATCAACCATAACACATCATTTACATCCACACAGGTACCCCAGCCAATCTCACCAGAGAGGAGGTGCCAGCAGTATCTAGTCCCCCAACTGAAGAGGCCCACAGTGATAACAGTAACTCTGGACTTCAGGATCTGGGCGATCTACCTGGTCCATCAGGGAACACTGGACAGCTGGCTATTCAAGCCCAGTCACAGACCACCACAGAGCCTCCCCCTTCAGGAAACACCACCACAGCACCCACCCAGCGTACCCACACCTCTGTCCCCAGGACACGTCAATCAGCAGTGTGTCCACCTGTACAGGGACCCCAGGCCACACCTCATACCCAAGAAAATCAGGGACCTGGAGTCAGTGGCAGTGGGCACACGGTTCAGGGGACAGAGGCACAGGCCAACAGGGAAACTGGGAGGAGTGCTGTGCGCCTGGGAGAGGACAGGCCCAGGGAATCGACTCTCCAGGAGGCACTCTCCGAGATCCTGGGAACCTACCAAGATTCCCAGGACACGATGGGCCAGATCCTGGACAATATGCAGGAGAATAGGCCGCTGCAGCAGGGACAGTACCAGGGGACCAAGGAGGACTTGCAGGCCATCAACAGCACCCTGATCTCCATAGCAGGGATGCAGGCAGACATGGCCAACATTATGAGGGAGGCAGTCTCTCATCAGCGGGCCCCTGCCACTAACCAGTCATCTGAACAGCCATCCACTTCCACTGCCGCTAGTGGCCAGGAGGCCCCGCCACAGGACTCACAGGCCACCAGCACCCCTCGCCCTGCAGAAGGTAACCACCCCGCAAACGTTCCCTGAGATCCAGACAGAAGCCAGAGACACTTGTCAAGACCCTTGCCAGAAAATGAGACACTCCTGATTGCGCCCCATGTGTCCCACTCAGTCACCCTGTCCACCTTGAACTGCCATTGCTTCCCTTCCTATGTCCCCTTGGACAATGCACCTGTGCTACAAACAGACTGGAACAATACCCTGGACTTTTCTACATCATCACACCATCCCATTGCACTTTCCCCCTAAATGTTAGCACTTCAATAAACACCCTTTGACAAAAATCGATTGTGAGCATGTCATGTATATCAAATATGGATAGATTGAAACAGGTACAACCATTGCAAATGAACTGTACATAGAATGAGCATAGATTAATGATCTGTAGCTGGCTGTGGTGATCACACCAGGAGTATTTGTTATGTCACCCACAACTGCAAAATGAATAGCCAGAGGGAGCAGTAAGTGGGCACTGAGTTGGGAATTACCAGCATGCCAATGCAACACAGAATACAACTAAAGTCATCGAAATGTAAAGTTACACTGCCTTACTTGTGTGTCATTGGAAGTACTGATGGATCACAGATGTTCTGTTGTCCTCATCTTCATCCTCTGCCTCCTCATCCTCTCTGTCCACAGAGTCCACTGCTGCCACAGGGGTATCCCCAGTCTCCTCCTCTTGCTGAAAAGGTACATGGAGTCTGAGGGCCAGGTTGTACAACATGCAGCATGCCACTACTATCTGACAGACCTTCTTGGGTGAGTAGCACAGGGATCCACCGAAACCTAGCATTCAGGAGGCCCAAGGTTCTCTCAATTATCCTTCTGGTTCACCCATGGGCCTTATTATAACATTCTTCTGCCCTTGTCCTGGCATTCCTCACAGGGGTCAGCAGCCCTGATAGGTTTGGGTAACCAGAGTCACCAGCAGTTATTGAGGGACAACATTTGGGACCAGATGTACAAAACGTTTTGCATGGCGCAAACAGTGAAATTCGCTGTTTGCGCCATGCAAAACGCGCATCGCGATGCTCATTCCCATTTTGCGAGTCGGTAACTTGGTTACCGACTCGCAAAATGGGGATGCGACTCGTAAACAGGAAGGGGTGTTCCCCTTCCTATTTGCGATTCACATCGCGATGCAGAATTGCTTTGTGACTGCGAACGCGGTCGCAAAGCAATTCGCAGTTAGCACCCATGTGAAGTGGGTGCTAACCCATTCGCAACTTCCCCTTTGTGAATGGCTCTGAAAATATTTTTTCAGAGCAGGCAGTGGTCCAATGGACCACTGCCTACTCTGAAAAAATGAAACCAAATGGTTTCATTTTCTCGAGTGTATTGCAACTCGTTTTCCTTTAAGGAAAACGGGCTACAATACAAAAAAAAAAACTGCTTTATTAAAAAAGCAGTCACAGACATGGTGGTCTGCTGTCTCCAGCAGGCCACCATTCCTGTGAGTGCAGGGAATCGCAAGGGGGTTGCAAATTGCGGCCCACCTCATTAATATTAATGAGGTGGGTCTTTGCGACCCCCTTGCGATTCGCAGATGGTGTCAGAGACACCATCCTGCATATGGGGTTACGAGTCGCAAATTGCGAGTCGCTCCTACTCGCAATTTGCGAGTCGCAAACCCATACTTACCTACATCTGGCCCTTAGCCACAAACTATCCTATATGGCCCACACCATACTCATACACCAACATATACAGAATGGGAACCAGGGCTCACCTATAAGCCACACCCTGTGCCTCTGTAGTTGGGCCATCACATTTGGGATGCTGCTATTCCTTAGGAGAAAGGCATCATGCACTGTTAGACTTCCCATTTCTAACATGCACCGACCCAGGATACTTAGCATTGACGTGGGAGATGTACTGGTCCGCCAAGCACACCATCTGCACATTCATGGAGTGGAAACTCTTACGATTCTGGAACAAGTGTTCATTCTGGCGGGGGAGAACAAATGTAATATGTGTTCCATCAATTACCCCAATTATATTGGGGATATGTCCCATTGTATAAAACTCGGTCTCCACAGTGGCCAAATCCTCAACCTGGGGGAGTGCAATGTAGCAGCACATGTGTTTTATCAGGGCAGACAATGCTCTTGTCAGCACTATTGAGAACATTGGCTGTGACATTCCTGCTGCCAAGCCCACTGTCACTTGGAAAGAACCAGTTGCCAGAAAATGAAGTACTGATAGCACTTGCATAAGAGTGGGGATTCCAGTGGGGTGACGGATTGCAGATAACAGGTCAGGCTCCAATTGGGCACACGGTTCTGTGATTGTGGCCCTGTCTAATCTATAGGTGAGTATTATCTGCCTCTCCTGAACACGGGGGTATGTCTCCATCTCCTATTCATCCGCAGCAGTAGGAATCTATGGGACAAAAGAGTGAGGAGTCTGACACAAACTGAACAATGGAGCCACAACAGTAATTTGCGTGCTGTAATTTCTCCTGTGACACAGCATTATTCCATAGGGCTGCCACCCCCCACCAAACTGGCGTCTGCCTGTCCTGTGTGGAGGGATAGGTGGAAGTGAGGTAATTCCTCTGATGTTGTGTGCCGTGGCTGGAGGCAGTCGGGAGCCGCTGTGAAACTCCTCATTGGTTAATATTGGGTCCTATGGGTTACAGTGGCCAATGGTGATCTACGCCGGTGGTGACGGTATGCACGGACGTGACCGCCATTTTCTATCATATTCCTCACTTGTTACCTGACCTTCCATATGAGAGGACCTACACTGCATGTGCTGCTGTGACCTGTGTCTGGAATTTACCATGGCCTGTGTGACTGGGGGAAAGGCCCCAACTTTCACTTCGGAGGAGTTGAAGCGACTGGTGGATGGGATCCTACCCCAGTACGACTGCTGTATGGACCTCCAGACCAACAGGTGAGTACACTGTGGTCACGATGCATGTTGCATGGATGCATGGAGATGTGTGTGAAGGCAATGTGTAAGGGGGAATTATCTGTTGGCGGTGTACATGTTGTGAGCTGGGCTACATATGTGCCAATGGTGATGGAAGGGGGTATGATGAGCCATGTGTGTGACAGACTGGACTGTTTGTCTAATGGTTTTCTCCTGTCTGTATTGCCTCTGTACGTCAGCACCCATCAAAAGAAGGGTATATGGCGCGCCATTGCCAAGGAGGTGCAGACCCTGGGGGTCTATGGCAGGCAGAGCACCCACTTTCGCAAACGGTGGAAGGACCTAGGACGCTGGGCACGGAAGACTGCGGAGGCCCAGCTGGGGATGGCCTCCCAACGAGGAAGGGGTGCCCGTCGAACCCTGTTCCCCCTGATGGCCCGCATACTGGCGGTGGCCTATCCAGAACTGGATGGGCGCTTGAGGGCCACACAGCAGCCACAAAAGGGTGAGTACAGTGGCTATCATTACAGCTTACGCCTGGTATGGTGGTATCGGGGTGGTGGTGTGTGTCAGTGGGTGACCCTAGGCCAGGCCAGATATAGCAGCATAGGTCCTCTGGTGGCTAGAGTTCTGAAGGGAAAATAATGGCTACCTAGCTTGTTAGTATCCACTACTGGCCAGGGATGCATGGGTCCCAGGTGTGTTGCAGTTGGCAGTGTGTGCCCCTCCTCATGCCTTGGTGGCTAGCAATATCACTGGTAGTGCAATGCATAGTGCGTAGGCCTGTTCCCTGTGTGTGAGGGTGCTGTGTACACCAACGGTGGTGTTGGTGCAGTCATTGACCCAGTGTATCCTTGGTCTCTCTCCCCCCCTTTCTTGTTTTGCCATCCTGTCCTTATGTGCATTAGCATCATCTGGTGGAGGAACAGAGGCACTGGCGACGGAGGGAGCTGCATCCCACAGGATCCCGGAGGCAGAGTCCACCGATGCTGAGGGCACCAGTGGGACGGAGGGCAAGGGGAGCACCATGGCGGAGAATGGAGGGGACAATACAGACTCTGACACCTCCTCCGATGGGAGCTCCCTGGTGGTGGCGGACACCTCTGTGACCACCCCAGCTACAGGTACAGCCTCCACCCCCGTACCAGCACCGCCCTCCCAGTAGCCCCTCAGCGAGTTGTCTGTGCCCCCTCACCCAGGATGGTGGGCATCTCCTTCGCCCCAGGCACCTCAGGCCCTGCCCCAGTGAGCCCTGCTGCCCTGAGTAAGGAGGATATTGACCTCCTGAGATCCATCCAGGGACTGGCAGCCCAGATTCAAAAATCAAATGCATTCCTGGAGGGCATTTACAGTGGATTGGAGGCCCAACAAAGATAGATTCAGGCTCTGGCCTCTTCTCTGGTGGCAGCCATTGTCCCTGTTTCTACCGCTCCACCTCCAACTTCCACTTCCACTTCCACTTCCCAGTCCCATTCTCCTCAACCCATCCCAAGCACACAGCCAGACGAACATGAACACAGTACAACACACAAGATTGGCACAGGCAAACATAAGCACCACAGTTCATCCCACAGGCACTCACACAAACACCATCCAGTTGCAGACACAGCAACATCCACTATTTCCACTGTCTCCCCCTCTTCCTCCTTCTCCACCTCCCACCCAGTTACGTCCAAACTCACACCTGCATGCACTACATCACCATCCACTACCTGCATCATCACCACACCAAGCAGAACACACACCTCACTAGCAGACACCTCCACCACAGCCATGCACACGTACCCTGTGTCCTCTCCCACTGTGTCTCTCCCCCCCAAGGTACACAAACGCAAGTACTCAGACACCCAACAGCCATCCCCCTCACAATGGCATACAGCCCATGTGCCTGCAACCAAATCCAGCAGACAAACGCCTCCAACAACCACTCCCTCATCCTCCACTCCCATTACTTCTCCCTCTTCCCACCCCAGTGTCCCTAAAAAGCTTTTCCTTTCCACTATTGACCTCTTCCTTACCCCTCCCCCCATCCTGCACATATGGCAAAGGTATCAAGAACCCAGTCAAGCACCCCAGCCACACGGTCCACAGGCCCACTTCCATCCGCACCTACTTGTGGTGGAAGGGATTCCAGGCCACAAATACTGAAGGGGAAGGAGCCTGCACCAGCCAGCTTAAAGGGGATGGAGCCTGCACCAGTCATCAGAAAGGGGAAGGAGCCTGCACCAGCCAGCAGAAAAGGAAAGGTGCCTGCACCAGCAAGCAAGAAGGGGGAAGGAGCCTGCACCAGCAAGCAAGAAGGGGAAGGAGCCTGCATCAGCAAGCAAGAAGGGGAAGGAGTCTGCGCCAACAAGCAGAAAGAGGAAGGAGACTGCACCAGCCAGCAGAAAGGGGAAGGAGCCTGCACCAGCAAGCAAGAAGGGAAAGGAGCCTGCACCAGCAAGCAAGAAGGGGCAGGAGCCGGCACCAGCAAGCAAGAAGGGGAAGGAGCCTGCATCAGCAGCTGTCATAGAGCCCCTACCAACAACAGCCAGGGTTGTGCAGCCATCAGTGAGTGCAGGGGCTAAGCAGTAGCCTCCCACAACCTCAACCACCATCACAGTGCAGCCATCTCAGGGAGCAGGGGCTGTGCAGGAGCCTCCCACTACCACAACCACCACCACAGTGCCGCCATGGCAGCGTTCAGGGGCTGAGCAGGAGCCTCCCACCACCACAGGGCAGCCATTGCAGGGTGCAGGAGCTGAGCAGGAGCCTCCCACTACCACAACCACACCCACCCGGGAGACTGTGGCCTTGCACTCCCCAGGACCAAGCACAGGGCATGTTGCCCCCTCCAGAACCAGTGGGGAAGACACCCACTAGAGAGACTGTGGCCTTGCACTCCCCAGGACCAAGCACAGGGCATGTTGCCCCCTCCAGAACCAATGGGTATTCACCCACTCGAGAGACTGTGGCCTTGCACTCCCCTGGACCAAGCACAGGGCATGTTGCCCCCTCCAGAACCAATGGGTATTCACCCACTCTAGACTGTGGCCTTGCACTCCCCTGGACCAATCAAAGAGCATGGTGCCCCCTCCAGAACCAGTGGTCTTGTTTCCTCATCCGGCTGAGGTGCCCCCGCTCCCCCTGAGGTGCCTGCCTATTTGCCAACTGATGCCCCTCTGTGTTCTCTCCGTATTAATGCAGGTAATGAGTGGGGCCTTGGACTTTGCCCTGTGGCCATGTGGCCCACGTGAACTAAGGACTAGGCAGTGTCCCTTTTTAGTCCATTTGTACATATCTGTTGCATTGGAAAAATTATTATTAATATTGTGTTGATATTATTACAATCACTTTAGTAAATTCCTGTTGTCCTTGCATTATTCAGTCGATTTACAGGGATAAATTGTTTTCTTGTGCAGCTAGTTGTGTGTATGTTGTGTGCGTATGGTGTGTGTGTTGTGCGTGTGTGTGTCACCTTCCCCCTCCCTTGTGTGCTAGGCAGCTGTACTCACCGTCGTCGTCTTCGCCAGGGTTGGTGTTCGTGGTAGAGCATGACGTAGAATATCATCGGGAAAACTTACCGTTCTGGTTCCATGGTGGTGTGGTTCTTCCCTGTGTGTCCAATGGTGAGTCCTTTCACTTCTGTGCAGTGTTTCTGCCAGGCTTTTGATGGTGTTGTTACCACCCTGGAAAAAGTGGCAGATTATCTTGTCATAATATGGTGGGCGGATCTTTGACTTCTGCCTGGCTGTAGGCGACTACCTCCGTGGTACCCGTTGTTTCCGCCTTGGCGGGCGGTGTGGTACATTGGCTGTCTTTCAGAGATCTTTCCGCCATGGTCATAATTTGGCGGTAGTTACCGCCAGCCTGTTGGCGGTATTACCACCACTTTATCACCGACCGCCAGGGTTGTAATGAGGGCCATAGTTATCTCTGCCAAGCAGGTGAAGATCTCTAAAAAAAGGCAGGCTATATGTCTTCCAGGGTAGCAGAGTACATCCACCAACTGCCCGTACGGAAAGGAGAGCAGAAACCACGGTCCAAATGAACCCCGTAATTACTACACCCATATTGTTTCACAGTTGTTGGGCCCACAGCAGAGGCAAAGAATCTTTCATACATTTTTGGATCTAGAACTACAATATATTGATCCAAGCTGGAAATCCACCACATCCATTCATGTATCGTGTGAATGGGTGATTCAATTCGAAGAGGTATCGGCGGTCCCAGGATTAAATACACATTTCAAAATGAGGGTTTAGCAAAACAAGTGTCACTCTTTTGGCCACATCACTTAATAGCCATCTCTATTATGACTTTTATACATCACCAATCTGTTACCCACAGTAACATGGGCATAAAGCTTCAGCCCATTATAAATGAATTGATCTCTATATTCTCCCCTTTATCTTGAGCTTACTAAACAAGCAGAATCAGTATGCTTTTGATGTAATAATTACTTAGAATTTGCTCATTGTTGTGTGGTTCACATTCCTTGCACTTCTGTCACGATCACCTCCCCAATGGAGACCTAATATAATAATCTGTAGATTATGTAACTCTGACGGGGTTCTATGTCAGAACGTCCATCATAAATATCGGTCCCTAAATGTTGCTTGCAAACATATGGCTCCACTGAGTGTAGATGTTCTAGTGACTCCAAATGGAGCACTATATTAGTAAATCGTATCAAGGACAAAATATTTTTTGTCAAAATGTATTTAGACCGCTATATTCCGGTTCCACCACAACTCCTGTCCCTTATGTAAAGCGTACAAAAACCTTGAGGTGGTGTCATGAAGTCATATGTGTTTGTTTGTGGCGAGTGTCAGGACGGTGTGACCTGAAAGCAGAGATCCGAGTATTATGCAGGAGGAACAGAGAAGTGCTTCAATCATGTTGTAGCAAACTTGACACGCAAAGAAGCTGTAAAAAAAGAGTCAAAGAAAAATGTGAAGGCCACAGGGGGTTCAAGTAACTTGTAAAGAAGGTGTTGGACGATTGCTGCCAGGGAACGCATGTGGGCAAGAGGAAGGTGAGTTGGGGTAGTGCCTGGGGGCAGAAGTTAGGGTGACCACACGTCCATAATTTTTTCACGGACTACCTGTAATTTCGCCCTGCCGTCCGTTATGAAAGGTTTAACTGATGGTGTTTTTCCATAATATTAGCCTTTCACCTAAAGGACAAAATGTAATTAGGACCGATCAGTTTCCTCAGCTGGGTTGAAAGGCAGGGAGTCTTCTGTGCTCTGAGGGAGGGAGGGGCAGACAGATAAGAAAAGGCCTCCTTGCCAGGGTGTCTCCTTCCCTAAAGAAAGACAAATGTGGGCAACTGGTAAATCTGCAAATGTAAAGGCGCTTGGAAACCTGCATTGACTTTAATCAAATGAGTCACTTGAAGCTTTCTGATGACAAAGATATTTTCTTTTAGAGAGGTACTGTAGGGTGTTCCAAGGTGAACTGTGGAGTGTGTAGTTTTATCGGACTGTTATAAAAAAAATGTTAGTACTAGGTATAAACTGCATATATCTCAAATCTATTTTTTAGAAGGACTTTTTTTGTGTTTAACCAAAATGTGTTTTGTAGCAGCCTATATTATCATGTGTGTAGTGCATGTTTAAAATAAGGACTTACACATTCACAGTTCTTTCAGGGACCTTGGTACCTCATAGTACTAACAAACATTGGCAAAGCCAATAGGTCTAGTCTATGCAAGAGTCATTGGCTTTGCCAATGTGTTTTAGCCATGTTATGCACCAGAGTGGCTGCAGTTCAGCGTGGCTAAATGTTAGTGGCATAGTGGTGTAACATGGAGTACAGAGGCTTAGGAGCAGTGGCCTAGAGCACAGTGGTGCAGAGTGGAGTGCAGTGGGGTACAGTGCAGTTGTTTAGAGTGCATTGGCATGGAGTGCAGTGGTTTAGAGTGCAGAGGCATGGAGGGGGGTGGGACAGAGTAGAGTGGGATAGAATGCATTAGAGTAGAGTGGCATACACTAGAGTGACCGAGAGTGCAGTAGTGTAGAGTGGTGCAGTGGCTTAGAGTACAGAGTAGACTTGTGTGGCATAGAGTGCAGTGGTGTAGAGTGGTGCACAATGGAATAGTGTACAGTGGTGCAGTGCAGAGTATAGTGCTGTAGACTGCAGTGGCGCAGAGTGGAGTGATGCAAAGTAGAATGGCATAGAGTGCAGTGTCATAGAATGCAGTAGTACAGAGTAGAGTGGTGGAGAGTACAGTGGCAGAGAGTGCAATGTTGCAGAGTAGAGTGTCAATGCAGTGGGGTAGAGTGGCACAGAGAGCAGTGGCATAGAGTACAGTGGTGCAGAGTAGAGGGCAGTGGTGTACAGTACAGTTTAGAGTGCATTGGAGTAGAGTCCAGTGGCATTGAGTGACATGTGGCAGAGTAGAGTGGCATAGAGTGCAGTGGAGTAGAGTGGCAGACAATAGAGTGGCAGAGCATGCAGTAGTACAGAGTGGTGCAGTGGCATGGAGTGCCAAGTAGACTTGCGTGGCATAGAGTGCAGTGGCTAGACTGGTGCAGAGTGGAGTAGTATAGGGTGGTGCAGTGAAGAGTGAGTATAGTTCTGTAGAGTGCAGTGGCATAGAGTGCAGAGGCGTAGAATGCAATAGTACAGAGTACAGTGGTGTAGAGCAGAGTGGCAAAGAGTGCAATGTTGCAGAGTAGAGTGTCAGTGCAGTGGTATAGAGCGGCATAGAGTGGTACAGAGAGCAGTGGCATAGAGTACAGTGGTGTAGAGTATCCCTAGTGGTGTATAGTGCAGTTGTTTAGAGTGCATTGGCGTAGGGTGTAGTGGCGTAGAGTGGCATGGGGCACAGCAGAGTGGCATAAAGTGCAGTGGAGTAGAGGGGCATACAATAGAGTGGCAGAGAGTCCAGTAGTGTAGAGTGGTGCAGTGGCATAGAGTGCAGAGTAGACTCAAGTTGCATTGAGTGCAGTGGTGTAGAATGGTGCAGGGTGGAGTAGTGTATCATGGTACAGTGCAGAGCACAGTATAGTATTGTAAAATGCAGTGACGTAGAGTGGAGTTATGCAGAGTAGAGTGGTATAGAGTGCAGTGTAATAGAGTGTATTGGTGCAGAATGCAGTAGTACAGAGTAGAGTGGTGTAGAGCATAGTGGCAGCCAGTACAGAGTTGCAGAGTAGAGTGTCAGAGTGTAGTGGCATATAGTGCAGTTGTTTAGAGTGCATTGGCATAGAGTACAGTGGTTTAGAGTACAGTGGGGCAGAGTGGCGTAGAGTGCAGTGGTGTAGAGTAGATTGTTTGAGAGTAGAGTGTAGTGGCATAGAGTGGAGAGGTGTAGGGTAGTGCGGTGGCATAGAATGCAGTGGCGCAGAGTGCAGTGAAGGAAATTAGATTGTTTCACAGTAGATTGAAGTGCTGTAGTGTGAAGTGGTGTAGGGTAGAGTGAAGATGCATAGAGTGGCATAGAGTGCAATGGCATAGGATAAAGTGGTGTCGAGTGTCGTGGCATAGAGTAGATTTGAGTGACGGACAGTGTATTGATGTAGAGTGCATGGGCATAGAGTTGAGTGTTACAGAGTGAAGTGCACTAGCATAGAGTGTATTAGCATAGAGTGCAGTGGTGTACAGTGCAGTGTTGCAGAGTGGCACAGAGTGGAGTTGTGTGGACTAGATTGTGTTGCCTAGACTGGAGTGGTATAGCGTGCAGAGGTAGAGTGCAGTGGTGTACAGAGGCGAAAAGTGCATTGGCATAGAGTAGAGTGGTGCAGAGTAAAGTAGAGAGGCTTAGTGTGAAGTAGCATAGAGTGCAGTGGCATAGAGTGGAGTGGAGAAGAGTGCAGTGTCCTATAGTGCAGTGGCATGGAGTGGTGTAAACTGGAGTGATGCAGAGTAGGGTGCAGTGATGTTTAGTGGTGCAGAGCAGAGTGGAGTGGAGTATGAATGGTGTGGTGACACTGCTATCACAGACAACACAATTTTTGATTGAAATGACCATTACATTGCACAGATTCACAGTTTTTCAAATAAAATCATACAGTGCACAGAAGATGATGTGTGGAAATTGCATCACCCAATGCAATGATTTGTTTTAATCACATAAAGGTATTGCTTTCCAGGACAGTTCAGAATCATCAAAAATGGGCTTCATTAGTACTCCTCATTCTGATCTATTCTGAAGTGGATTTAAATTTTGTCATGTGATAGAAAAAAAATCTTTCCTAAACCTAGTATCCAGCAAGATTGTTGCATAAATCCTCTCACTTTGAAGTCAGAGAAAGAAAAGTAAACACTAAGGGGGTGATTCTAACCGCCGCCCGCCAATGTTCCCCCTCCAAAATACCGCTCCGCGGTCAAAAGACCGCTGAAGGTATTTTGGGATTTGCCCTGGGCTGGCGGGCGGCCGCCAAAAGGCCGCCCGCCAGCCCAGGGCAAATCGACCTTCCCACGAGGACGCCGGCTCCGAATGGAGCCGGCGTAGTGGGAAGGTGCGACGGGTGCAGTTGCACCCGTCGCGTATTTCAGTGTCTGCGTTGCAGACACTGAAATACTTTGCGGGGCCCTCTTACGGGGGCCCCTGCAGTGCCCATGCCATGGGCATGGGCACTGCAGGGGCCCCCAGGGGCCCCGCGACACCCCCTACCGCCATCCTGTTCCTGGCGGGCGAACCGCCAGGAACAGGATGGCGGTAGGGGGTGTCAGAATCCCCAAGGCGGCGCAGCATGCTGCGCCGCCTTGGAGGATTCTAACGGGCAGCGGAAAACCGGCGGGAGACCGCCGGTTTTCCTGCACTGACCGCGGCCAAAGCGCCGCGGTCAGAATGCCCTGCGGGGCACCGCCGGCCTGTCGGCGGTGCTCCCGCCGACCCTGGCCCCGGCGGTCTAAGACCGCCGGGGTCAGAATCACCCCCTAAGTTCCCACCGAAGACAAAGTGTGACATTTACCTTGTTCTTTGAATGCACAACAAATGTGATGAGATAAGAACAAGATTTACAGGTCTGTTTACAGAAAGGGAGCACTCGGAAAGATACTGTAAATAAGGTTTGGGCAAGGGAAGGGACAAACCCAAGCTGCAGAGCCTAAAACAAATGAAGACAGCAAATTGAAAGCAACAAAATGTGAGTTACAATCCACAAAGCCAAAGGCAAGCAACAGGTGGAATGCATTCCCAATGAAGCTCTATGAAAGTGACAGCTCTGGGATACTTTGTGGGGAAAGCCCAGTATTTTAGTCCAATCCATATCTTGAAGATGTTTGGCCACATCAATCACCCAGGTAGCATGACAAGAAGACCTGGAGTGGTCTCAATGTTGCAGGAAAGGTCTGTACACCCATTCTATCAGTTTGCCACCAGTCCCTATGTTATAGAGCTTCTGGCACGACAAGGGTTTGGAAATTTAGTACCTCGCCATCCAGAAACAAATCCCCCAATTTCTAAGACACCTGTAGCATGCCACTGATGGAGATGCTCTTAGCATAGCCATCATGTGTGAGTGGGAAGTCTTAGCAAAGGTAGTGCAGGAACACAGGGTTTCTTTGTGTCAGTGAGTTTACAGGTTCTAGCAAGGCAAGAGAAAGCTGTGCTTGATAACCCCGGATGGTGATCCATAGAATGGTCAGTAGAAATCAATGATCAGTGCAGAGAGCCCTCCTTAAAAGTCTTTACAGATAAAGCCCATCTCATACAGGTGGGGGGGCGGGCAGAAAGCCAGCAAGACACCCATTGGACCTGTGCAGCTGAATAATAGTGTTTCAAGTCCAGAAGGGTTAATCCACCCTCAGTCACGGGTAGCTTTAAAGTGGAAAGAGCTACCTGACGGTACCCCAGAGACCAAATCAGATATGTGGCATGTCTGAATAACGAAAGAAGGACGAGCAGGGGAAGGTTTGCAAAATAATACTATCATTGGGGTACCACACCATTTTCACTAGTGTGGAGGTGCCGTAACGCTCTGCTGAGATTTCCATCCAGCAAATCATTGGGAGAATGGTAGATATTAATCAGTAGGTGACGAAAGGTAACTGGTTCCCAGTTCAATCCTGAGGTCTAATTGTATATAAAGGGGGAAACAGTGCTATATGTTAAAGAAACACTAGTTACATTTTAAAATGTTTACATTTTTGTATGTGCAATTTACATCCCAAATATTTTGAAGATTCTATGTTTACTTGACACTTAGAGATAACCTAGATCACTAGTTTGGCTTTTGCTCATTTTCAAAACTATTTTAAGACATGGACAAAGCAGGCAGTTGCCTTGCACAATCTTGCAAGGGGTCTGGCCCCTGTTCACCCTTCACAACCACAAACAGAGGACCATTGCACCAGAAGAGTTTGCCAAAGTGGGTGGGTGCTGCTTGTTCAACCACTTGCCTCTTCTGTTTCTCTCCTGTCTGCAGAGACAACTCCCCAGATACTCAATACCTTCCGATAATCTTGGTGGACCCATCTTGTCTGATTTTAGGAATTGTGCCACCGTGTACTTCTCTTCCTTATTTATCCGGTTCTTAGCATTAACCTCCCATTCAATCTTGATTTCATCCTCCTCTTTTATTCTCTTTGATTGGTAGTCTGGGCTCCCAGTTCTAAGATAAAGGTAGAGTCACAGACATACATTCTGGTTCTGTGAAACTACAGACAAGTTGTGGGTACCTCACATCCTGACATTAGGTATGAGACTGTCGCCCACACCATCTGCCCTGCCTCATTACTTTTTTTTTAGGTTGAAAGTACATGGGCAGTTGGGGTGAGCCAGATTTTTTTGTTCAATTTGTTTTAACTAGCATAAGGTTAATTAGCCTAATGTTTCCCAAACTGTTTGCCAGGGGGTTTTAAAATGTTCAGAAACACAATCAGAATGTTGTTATTACTTTCTCTTTAAGAAAGATTGGGTAGATTTGGCTAGGGGTGATAGCCTTGACCCAGCGCTGAAGGGCATTAATTTACTACTGAACAAGGATGTAATGTAACACCTGAATGTAGCATACCAGGAGGCTATCACAAAAAGACCACAATGAATCAATAGTGCTATGTTAAAAAAGAGTAAATAAATGCACTGATAACATAAAGGGGTCTGGCCTCTCTTGGGTGTGTCTGTAAAACTGACTTTGTTCTTGAATGTTTGTCCTGAATTTTGACCCTTCGTCCTGAGTTTTTTGTTCTAAATTTTTAACCTTTGTCCTGATGTTTTTACAGTCCTGTCCAGAATTTGCCTCAATGACAGGTGGTCACCCTAGCAGAAGTATGTCCATGCTTGAGGGTCAAAGATGTGATATGAACATCAAACTGCACGCTTCACTCACCGTCCAGCTGACAGCATAGGGTCAGTATTGCACTTTAATACATTCCTTCATCACAGTGGATTTGCTTTTGGGTGACAAAGAGGATGTATTGAAAGAGTGTTTACAATTAAATGACTAGTACACTTTTCTACTCTGAGCTTAATTTGTGATCTGGCTCGTCTCTTACCCTCGTAGGTGATGGCCGACAGAAACGTAAAAGGCCCGTTCATAGTATTTTTATATCTGTGTGTGCTCATCCTTGTTAACCTAATAAAATCCTTAATAAAAAGCTCCAAACAAAAAAAAACAATGATTCCGATTTTTTTAACGTCAGACCCGATACTGACTACGTAAAATAGTGGACAGGACACGATTTCAGAAATAGGTTATAGGCAGCATCGTGGCGAAATAGTGTTTGTAATGTAATGTGCATGGCATGTTATCACTTTTAATGTAATTACATGTCCTACCATCACCCAACCAAGAGCTAGACAAAATGCGGCTTCTTCATTGTTTAAAACGCTGCAACCAGGTCTGCATTCGATACAACGTTGGCAACGCTATTTTTTGTGACCAATTGCAAATGTATGTTAGATTACACAGTTTCTCTTTTCAACTTGTTTTTTTCACCAGAATTAAATACTTTTTACCGTGCTTTCACATTTTTCTTGGCGGATCTAGGGAATCATTGATGTACATTTGTGACATTCTGTCACCATCTTGTTCATTTTGGTCTGCCTGGTGATTTTGTCTGCACAGTGACCTCGCATCTTGAGACCACCGTGGGGGGCAGGGGGTGTTGGTTGAGGGGTGTGGACTTCACAATGCTGTTTGTTACTCCTGAAGCACATTGCTAACACAGGTCGACTTGGGGAACACACAGAATGCATCACTTCCCTTTAAGGTGTGAGTACAAGTCCACTCATAAGGCTTTGGGTAGACTAGTGGTCGGAGGTAGCTAATTCAGAGCGCAGAGGCACCGGCTTTTTCAGGAGAAGTCGACCGACCATCTCAATAAATATATAATGCATTGTCTTCCACAACTGGGACTACTTTACAAGCATTGACTGATTGTGCATCCGTGCGGTGCGCATGCAGGCTATTTGCAGTATAAATGGTGTCCTCTGTGAGACAATAGTGCATACAGTTCAAAATGGTGGTTGCCAGCATAGGACAAGATTAAGGCTTCTATAACTTTGAAGCAGTCATGAGACCTGGAACACTTTGACCCAATAAGACTTACATGATTGTAGCTATGGTTATGGTTAGGATATTTATACAGCACAGCCTTTACCCCAAGGTTTCTTGGTGCTACTTGAGTAGAAAGACGTCTATGGTAGGTCAAAGGCTGGAAGCAGAACGTTTTAAGGCCTTCCTAAAAAGTATAAGGGAAGCTTGTTTGAGGAGGGTTATAGGCAGGTGAATTCCAAGTCTTTCTTGCAGCTATGGAGCTATTTTCTGTCCTAGTCTACAGAGTACATTTGCCTGTGTGCAGTTTTCAACCATCACCTCTCTACTTTGCGTTCTAGCCGTTACCTTGGTGACATGCTGGGGCTGTTTATTATTCTCAGCACTGGTGTCATACTATAAAGTGTGTGGTAGTGCTTGGTGGCTTTCAGACAAGGATGGTTCAGCGATGGTGGTCTCAGCAAGGAGATGGGATGCTTAGCACTGGTGGCTTTATCAGGAGACAGAAATCTGTGCTGGTGTGGATGTCGGGGTCTGAAGCTCGGTGCTGCCCAACTGCCAAGAGGGGGAGGTCGGTTCAGCTGCTTCTGTGATTAGATTGCATGGGCGATGCAGGACCCACTGAAGAGAACGTTTCACTGCTGAAAGAGTGGAAGGTCATCGAATGCTGGTACCACTGTGAGGAGAACCTAGACTCACAGAGTGCTTGGCAGGAGAGGAAAGGCAGTGGCAAAAGCACGAGATGCTCCCGCTTTAACTGTGTGTGCACATGCGCTCCTGAAGCACTTTCACCAACTGATGAATGCTGGCACTTGTGACATGTGACAGCTGCAAATCCAACCCTCTCCCAGCTGAGGTACGAATGCAGCATTTTGTTGTGTGTTTCTTCAGACCCAGGTTAGGAAGCAACATACAGAGAAAGGGGAATAGAAAGGAAGGATAAAGTAGAGATAAAAGGAAGATGGAAGACATGCAGGGATGACTAAAGGCATTGCAATGGAAAGTAGAGAGCTATATGGAAGAGTTAGTGAAATTGGATGGAGAGATACAGATAAATGGGATGAGGAGAGAATGGAAAGATGCAATGGAGGGCAGAAAAGAAAGAAAGTGGGTGGAGAGATAGGATGAAGAATGGAGAAATGCGGGGGTGAATAAAGAGATACACATCAGAATGCAGCAAAGGGAAGAATGGAGGAATGTAAAGACAAGTGCAGAGAAAATGAAAGAGGGTGGAAAGATACGGAGAAGGACGGAGGGAAAAGGAGGGAAATAAAGGAAAGCAGCGAGAGATACATCAGGAGAATGGAGTGATGTATTGGAGAGCAAATGAAAGGTTTGGTCTTCAAGAACAAGAGATAGAGGAGATACAAGAAATAAGTAAAAAGCACATGTAAGCGATGGAAATGGGAGAGAATGGCACTGGAATGGAGAGACAAAGGGAAGAGGTAAGAGAGTGATGAGAAATGGCAGAAGCGATAAATAGGAGAAAGGTAAGAGAGGGTGAGTAGTTGGAGTTCCACAGGGATCTTCCTTGAGCCTGTCACTATTTAATATTTATGTACCACCACAGGTGGACATCTGAGAATCTTATGGGTTCTTGCTGAATTCATATGCAGATGACACCCAAATGATTCCATCCCATTCATGGAATGAGGACGAAGGCTACTGCCAAGTCAGGAATTCTATGACGCAGGTAACACATTTGGTGACCTTTAATTGCCTTAAGCTCAATGTCAGCAAAATGGAGTTGGTAGTGGTGGGTAAATACAGTGGCATAGCGTTGGGGGTGCAGGGGGGGCGGCCGCACCGGGCGCAACATCTGGGGGGGGCGCGCTCGCACTCGCGAGTGCTAAAATCCACGGGTTAAGGGGCGCAAATTACTTGCCTTGCCCCGGGTGCTGACAACCCACGCTACACCACTGGGTAAATATACTCACCTGTAGATCCATCACTGGTAGCTGGAAGCACTAGGGAGCTGCCTACCTCTAAGCCACGCTAAAGAACTTAGGTCTTTGGACTGACATCAGTCTATCTTTTGTTACACAAATAAAGCCATTTGCGGCTTGCTGTTTTTGCCATGCTTAGGAGACTGAAGAAAATGTTATGGACCTTTCCTGTCACCATACAGAAGACAATCCCTCAGGCCCTTCTTATCTTTGCCTTGATTTTTTTTTTTATCTGTTCATTGGTTTTGTTTGGTAGGGATATTGCATATTACATAATTTACTCTTTACAGCGCTTACAACAGCAGTGTGAGTGTGGCATACAATCCTTGCTTATAAGTAACCGGGGGCAGTTTAGCATGTTACCAGTTGTACGCTAACCATTTCAGGTGCCGATAATTTTTGCGGAGTTCCTACCTGCCCGGATACCTTTGCCAGTCGTTAGGTAGTTTCTCAAGATGGGGGTGCAAGCATTTTTCTCTTCCAGCGAGTTGCATCAAGACAGAGAAAGGTATGTGATCTCCAGTGTCAGCAACAACAACACAGTGTATTTTTATTTAAAACCAGAACATTTCAAACAATCTATTCCAACTATGTGTAGATAGGAGTAAAACAATAACAAGCATGTCCACACAAATCATTTTACATTTCCTTTCCCTATTGTACATTGTGGATGAATTAGTGTCATCTAAATAATGCATGGCAACAACACCCAGGGGCTGTGCAAGAATCGCCAGTACCTGTCAATCAGCCTCTCGGGCAAATGGCGAAAAGGTCTATTCCATGTCCCCTTTGTTATATGTAGTGGCCAGGAATTATTATCTAGATGATTTTTCATTTGTGGGAAAGCCAGACACAGGCGAGTGCGCCAACCTACTCATGGCATTTCAAAATCTAGCAGAAGAAATAGGTGTCCCCCTGGCAATGGACAAAACCGTCGGACCATCGACATCGCTAGTTTTCCTGGGCATCGAGCTCGATTTCATTGCGGGAACCTCAAAGATTCCGGCAGATAACGTGACAGAATTGAGGGAAGAGATCAGGGCACTGTCAAGAAAACAAAAAGCCACCCTGGCCGAGATACAAAGGATGGTTGGCAAGCCAAACTTCGCATCCAGGGTGATCCCTGCTGGGCGAGTTTTTTCTAGGCGCCTATCCAAATTGACCTCGGGTCTGCGTGAAAAACACCACCACATAAGGCTGGGAGCAGGGATCAAGAGCGACCTAGCCATGTGGGATTCTTTTCTAGAACGATTTAATGGCCTGCTTATCTGGAGAGAGGGCTGGATTTCAGCCAATGAAATAGCACTTTTCACCGACGCCGCAGGGAGCTGTGGTTTCGGGGCACTGTTGGACAGGGATTGGTGCGCAGCAAAATGGCCTGACGATTGGCATGAGAGGGGGCTAACCAGAAATATCACTTTCTTAGAATTGTTCCCAATTGTGGTAGCCCTGACAGTATGGAACAACAGACTGAGGAATATGAAGCTGGCAATCTGGTCAGACAACTTAGGGGTACTGCTGGCCATAAACAAAGGGTCTGCAACTTGCCCCGACACACTGAGACTGCTGAGGCGATTAGTCAGCATACAACTTAAGGGGAACCTGGACATCAGGGCCAGACACGTACAGGGCATAAAAAATTCACGGGCGGATGCTCTCTCTCGTTCCCAGATGGTCAGATTCCGGAAGCTAGCCCCGGAGGCGAGACCAGTGATGACACCTTTTCCAGCAGACCTCTGGGAACTGGCAGAGCGGACCTGTCAATTCTAGTGCACAATGCCCTCAACCCAAAGACATACAAGAGGTAAACCAAATACGCCAAGACTGTATTGGAGATAACTGGACTCCAGTCTCTAGGAGACCCAGCAGCAATTGGGCAAGCTGTGGAGCGGTTCATCAAATGGGCTTACCAGCAGGGAAGAACTAAGTCATGGGCTCAAGCCCACCTAGCTGCCGTGGCCCATTTCTCAAAGATAAAAACAGGCTCAGACCCCACAGCTTCGCATTACATAAAAACTGCCATGAAGGGCTGGAAGCGACTAGAGGGACATAAATCAGACAGCAGACACCCCATAGATTTTAACAAACGTACCCAAATAATTGACACCCTGAACACAATTACAGAAAACCCTAGCGAGCTAAGTTTATTCAGAGCGGCCTTTTCCACAGCCTTTTTTGGGGCTTTCAGGGTAAGCGAGATAGCAGCCGGAGCGAAGAAAACGGGCAGCAACTTTTGCCTCCAGGCCAGTGATTATAGACAAGAGGCGGACAAAGTGCGCCTTTTCTGAGAAGATCAAAGACAGACCAACAAGGCAAAGGCAGTTGGATCGAGCTCAGATGCATTAGACAAACAAAGTACTGCCCGGTCTTTAGCCTACGGGATTACCTAACCACACGCCCCGGGGCACCTGGCCCCCTATTCATTCACAACAACGGGGATTGGCTGAGCAGATTCCAATTCTCAGCAGTCATGCGCAAAGCATTAGCGCATGGAGGCCTTCCCCCAACATTATTTGGATCTCACTCTTTCCGCATAGGGGCAGCCACAACAGCAGCAGGTTGTGGGCTGGAGGAAAGCGCCATCAAAGCAGTCGGCAGGTGGCGATCCAACGTATTCAAGACCTACATACGACCACACCTGATATAAATGGGCTATTGTTTGTGATTATATTGACAGGTACTCTCCCCAGGACCGTGTGGGTGGTGGGGCACTCCTTCATTTCTAGACTACAAGCTTGGTGGAAGCGGAACAGCAGCATGGCGAACAGAAAACAAGCAGCAAGAAACATTACCTGGTGGGGGATCCCGGGAATGAAATGGGCGCAGCTGTCACAGACAGTGCAGGGGTTAGTGGAGACAGCCCTGAGACATCCAGATGTCCTGATCATACACCTAGGGGGAAATTACCTGGCCACGCTAGGGAGAAAAGCACTCATGAGGGAAATCAGAGCGAGCCTGCTTGAGATAACACGGCTCTGTGGCAACACCACCATCATTTGGTCTGAAATAATCCCCAGAATCAAGTGGCGTGGGGCTGTCTCTGGCAAGGCTGTCGACAACTCAAGAAGAAAGCTAAACATTGCAATCACCAAGCACTGCAAGGCAAATGGCCTTGAGAGCATTCGCCATGGCTTAATCCACCCCAGGCGGCCAGAGTTATACGACCAGGATGGAGTACACCTGTCAGACGAAGGGATGTCGATTTTCTGGGCAAACCTGGCAGCAGCATTTCTATAGTACGGCTACAAAAAAGAAATGGGACGGGGGGAGCTGCCTGGAGACGTAAGCCCCTCAGGCAGCGTGGCGGAAAGTAATGGAGGTTTTAACCAAAAATGGACAGTGAGCACACCTAGTAAGGCGGTGTGCAATGGAAGGCCACACACCTGGGGATGCCTCACGGCAGGGTGTAAGGAAGCCGGAGAAGGGGAGTAAGCGGAACACGGCACTCACAGCCCAGGGCACAGGTACACGACAGGTAGCGAGTTTGGGCCTAATCCATAATAGAGGCTACCCCCTCAGAGTCATAAGGTAAAACCAACATTATGGAATAAGACCCCTCCAAAATAACGAAACGTGGGATTGCCCACGCCCATAACGGAGCAAAGAGACATTACAGAGGCCAGGACTAAAAGGCCAATCAGTCACTGTTAGAAAAATGTCTTTAACACTAATTCGAACACAGTTGAAGTCTTGTAGTATTGAGCTATACGCTAAGTGTGATGTGATGTTTGTAATCTTTCAAAATGGTGAGGGGATTAACAGTGCAGTCAATGTTAAGGTTTTCATGGGCAATTACGCACATTTGTTATGTCAAATAAAAGCGGCCAATTTATATCCACTGTCAAGTGAGCCAAGTATGGTCTTTTGCGCGCTGCTGGCACCACTGCAATATCATGTCAAAGTACTGGAGTGCGACAAGTGCAGGAGTTATTATGGCTGCCTTGATGGCAGGCTTCATGGTGGGCTTTCAGTTATTGACAGGGCAGCCGGTGAAAGCAGATGAGTCGCAGCCAGTTAAGTCAATGAAGGCCACTCATCCCTCCTCTGCATGCCCCAGGTCCCGTAGTCCAAATCAGTCCGTGCTCCCCCAATTGACCTGGTGGTACCTGAAAAACGCAATGTTCACTCTCTTTCTGATAGGGCCAACCACAGTGTGCAGCAGGCATGCATGTCGTAGGAGACACGCGTTGAAGGCCTGGGCCGATGGGACCTCCGGACCATCTTCCCCCATGGCAATGTCTCAGCCCTCTTGGCTTAAGGTAGGGCCAATGCTCATCTGTGTTTTGCGGCTGACAGTTGGGTTCTGGCAGCTGCCCAGGCCGTCACAGGAGAGCTCCCTCGGGCCTTTTGCCTCCGCCGCAATCTTTCTCCATAGTCTGTTTACTGCAGGCTATCCTCCAGTCACTAGCCCGTGACAAGGTCGATCCTGTGTCTCAGCGCAGTGTCCATTGCGGCTCCACCCTAGGAGGAGGCTACGACTCCTGGTTCCCCTCCACAGCTGCAAAACAGAGCAAAGCTTCTTGCCCATCTGCCTCTCTGTCTGGAGCGGCACAGGTCTCAGCGGCAGTAGGAGTCTCCACCTCCCATGCACGGCTGGGGCCAAGTCCAGCCCCTTATGTCATGTTATGCTCCCCAGAGGAAGAATCGCGCTGTTCCAAGCGGTGTGCTGCACTTGTCCACCAGGCTTAGGGCAGCTGCTCCAGTTTCAGGGCTTGATGGGTCCGCTTCATATGATATTTTATTTGGATAATGCGGCCACGATACGGAGAGCGCATTCAAAGTGCTTTTGCCATCTTGGCCTGGTGGGCTACACCCCCCTTACATCCTGCCTTGATTATGGTAGCACTCTGCATTGGTGTTACATAGGCCTCCAGAAACAAGCTTCAACTGATCCAAAATGCTGCATCACATTTGTTGGGAAACCTCCTTAAAATTCAGTTGATGTCAAGTCAGCTGTGGAGCCTTCATCACCTCCCTACAGGGAAGTAGATTCAGTTCGAGGCAGTTTGTGTCACTGATAGAATTTTGAATGACAATGGCCCTGCTTGCCACAAACCCCTTGTGCGGACCTTCTGTATTTCTACAACATTCAGATCTTTGGCTCTTAATCTAGCTACCGTACCAAGGTTCAGATTGTCAAAACAGCGTGGGCATTCTTTCAGATTATTGCCCCAAAGCGTTGGAATAACCTCCCACGTAATATATGCTCTTGTAATCATCTGTAAACATTTCGCAAACATCTTAAAACCTGGTTCTTTCGATTGTGGTATGGCATCTCTGTCTTTGTAGTACTTTCATGCACGCTCGGAGAGCGCATATGGGATAGCCATGTACATTATAAAAATTCATTTAACATTAACATAAAAGAGAGAGTAGATGACACAGTAAAAGTTAGAAAGAAGACAGATACTCTACAGAAAAAGAGAGGAGAGTTGAGTTCCAAGGAGAAGGGTTTTGAGGAACCACGGCATACAGATACAAGGTAGAGTGAGGGAGAGTGGAAAGAGAGAAGCAGGGTGAAAAAGGATGGATGCAGAGATATGGGGGAAATGGTAAAATGGAAGAGAGTAAAGAGGAAGGAGAGAAAGGAGGTTGAATGAAAGGGTCTTGAATGATGCAGGTGAAAAAAGAAAGAAAGGGTTAGATACAGTGCAGAATGGAGACTTCACTGGAGAAAGGAGAGAAGTGGAGGGGAAGGGAAGGGAAGGGCTGAAGGACGGGAAGGGAGAGGGAGAGAGAGGAGATTTACAAGGAAATCACAGAGATGCAGGGAAAATGGGGAAGAGACGGGGAAATGCCCAACAAAACGTTCAACACTCACAGTGCCACTGTGGGTCTCACGAGATCGCCTCCCTTCACACGGTCACCGGGTGAGGAGCTGAAATTACATTATGGACCAAATCATGGACTGGGATCCCATAAATAGAGTGGATTTCTAGCCTGTGTTTGGAGCTTTTGTACAGCCAATGTCCATTGTGGGGTGTGAAAACACACCAATACATCAGCTGCGGAATGAAAAGCTTTTGGGTTTTATTGGGGAGCAGTAGAAGTGTTTCAAAACAAACAGTGCTCAGCACCAAGCCCGACCCCTTCAATTTCTTGCCCCTCCTATCACACGTAAAAAATGATTAGAAGTTGGAATGTCTGTATAACTGTGGGAAAAGGGTGAGTGAAGAGATGAAGGTAAACTGTCATTCGGGCAGCCGCTGATAACATGCAAACGGACAGCATGGAGCCGTGGCACAGAAGTCTGAAAGGTCCATTTCACCCTCGTTTGGGATGTTTTTTAACTACTTAAGCAGGGAAAGGGGTGTATTTTTCGGTATTTACATTTGACACCGTTTACATTCCCAAAGTTGGTAGTGAATGACTATTCAAGCAACTTTGGGGGATCAGTGTAGATTGAAATAGATTGGTAGCTGACATGGTGTAACAGGATCAGGGAATTTTTTAGTCTTGGGGTAACTCTTGCTATCTTAATAAGTCCACCAACTAATCTCCTGTTTGTGGGCTACTTATCAATATTCCCAGAGCTGGAAATATTGTATTATATACTGTTGAATACTGCCTGCATGAACAAATAGCTTTAGGGAAGCTGGAACCCCTGTTTACTGAGATGTGTAGTACACCAAGCTTAATTGAAGGGCTGGAGTCATACATGTTTAGTTATATTGGCGTATATTTATTAAAAGTGAATGTGGACTCTTATGTGGCACAACACAACACAACACACAATGTAAGGATCATTTACTATACAATACAATAGTCTGTTGAAGCAGTGCAAAATTGAGATGCGCTGCTTAACCACCTGTCTAATGTCAGTAAATCTACCCTTTTGTGTGCTTCATGAATTGCATTTGAAGGCTGTACCCACATGAAAAATCGTTTTTCCATAAAGACATTGAAAGAGGAATATGGTCATCAGAGAGAGGGCAGCAATTGTCTTCATTTATCTTATTACTGATTTATTCAAACAAACAAAATGTAACAACAGTGAGTGAGACTGTAAACCAAAATCAACAAATGTAGAAAGAAAATAAACAAAAATAGATAAATAGGAAATATATTAAAACCAACAAAGAAAATTGAGAATACCAAATCCTATACATAAACTCTAACAAGCAAGCAACTTCAAAAATAATTTTCTTTCCATCCCCCATACTACCTCAATTATTAACCTAATCTCCCGGAAAGAATCAACAGTGATACAAGTCAACATCTAGACTCACACTAGACAGAGACTAATGCACTCAAAACACCAAGGGGGTGTACAGCTAACTAGATGCATTCAAAAATTCAACTAAAATTAGGAGATAGATAAAAGGAATACACAAGTAAGCATTGTGGTACCTTTTGGAGGGATCTGCGCCTAGCATTTCAGGACATCTGTTCCCATGAGGGAATGTACTCATTTGCATTATGCAGGACTTTGGGCCTGATTACAACTTTGGAGGACGGTGTTAATCCGTCCCAAATGTGACGGATATCCTGCCCACCATATTACGAGTTCCATAGGATATAATAGACTCGTAATACGGTAGGTGGTATATCCGTCACATTTGGGACGGATTAGCACCGTCCTCCAAAGTTGTAATCAGACCCTTTGTCTAGAGTGGCATGGTGGGGTAAAAATGATGGACTGCAATGCTGCCTCAAACAATTGCTACTGGCTCAGAGTAATTCAGGCATTCAATCCATCACCTTGTTGCTGCAGTCGACGACTTAAGTGAGATGGGTGTGCTCAGAAAGTAGTCCTGTGCTCACTGTGCCTCAGGACTCAAGCCACACAATACTGATGAGCCCAAGTAGGGCAAAAAAACTGGTCTGGAGTTGCTTGTCGTCCCTTCTGGAGGGGGCCATGTCTGGCAGTTTGAGACAGATTGCTTCTATGAGAAGCAGTGTTAGTACTGGTTTGCATAAGATGGTCCTTTATCTAGAGTTGCATGCTGGGCAAAAAATTATGTACTGGAATGCAGTCCAAGAGATTGCACGTGACTGATATTAACTCAAGCATTCCATCCATCACCTTGTTGTTGCACTTATCAAATCAGAATTTCCAGATAATGTACTTCTACATCCCTAATTGCAATTTGGAGCTGTGGGATTTAACATAGAACCCAATCTTTAGCAGCTTCTAAGAGTTTTAATGAAATACTCCATTTTTCTGAAGCTGTCTTCTTAGTCAGGATTCTTTCCTTTGACTCACAGTTCCCTCTTTCCCTATAACAACCTCTCTTTCTGAGTTTCACGTACTGCACTCTAAATTGTATGTCTAGCATTGTGTTAGTATGTCTTTTAGATGGAGAGCAGGGTCTTAATACTAGCGACTGGACCTATTCAGGAAGAGATACGTTCTTCATTTATGTCAGGCCCTTAGGTTACAGCCCCTGGCTTCCTCTCACACGTACACACCAATATTAAAGTGCCTGCAGCCATACAGTTAGAGGTATTTTTTTTATTTCATGCTAGGCCCTTAGGTTACAGACTCAGACTTTCCCCACATGCAGACACCAATAATAAAGAGTCTAGAACCATTCAGATGGAGGTAAGTTCTTCATTCCATGTCAGGCCTTTAGGCTACAGCCTGTGTCTTCCCCCAGCAGACAGACACCGTCATTCCATGCAGCATCACATGCCCACAGCATCCATACTCAGCCACGCATACACATAGACACCACGCCCCTACAGTATGCTAAAGAAGTTAATAAAGAAACAAATATGAGCGTACTCAGGGGGCCTGAAGGGTTTTGCCTTTACAATAAGTCTTCAATGGAGCGAACGCGTTTGCCAGTGTAAGGCATTGCTCTCATTAAGTCGGAGGCTGGCTCAGAGAACGAGGGCTTAAACTCCTCCGCTTGCATCTCCCAGTTCTGTTGCATTCATAACATAGTGATACTGTTTGTCCAAGGAGCCCCAGCGAACGCTTTATGCGTATAAATATTTTTATTGGCTTGTGCCTCCCCTTCCAGGCAGGGTAATTAAGGCAGCCGTGAAGGATGAGCAATAAAAACACGAGCAGAGGATGTCAGGCTCGCGGGGTATGTAGCATCAGATCACTAATGAGGTTCAAAAAGGGAGTATTTTAGAGAAATCAAGATGCGTGTTCAGAATTCCTGATCTTTTAAAAGAGATTAGAGCAGAAGCCAAGGAAGCTATAGTTATTCAAGACATCTTTGTTCATAAAAATCGGTATTACTTTTGCTTGAAGAATGATCGTCCTGCAATCTCGACACGTCTGCAAGGGTTGCAGCATTTCACATACGTTCTTTCCGCACGTGCAATGCTATAACGATGGTACATTTCAAGTCAAGATTTACATAATATGGAATTTTGTAATTTTTATTTACCCATAAGATAGTGGGAAGTCCGTGAAAAATCAACTATAATACATTTCTGATTAAGAGTAGGAAACGTACTCTTGTTAAAGGCAGGAGTAAGAACCTTTCTGGAGTGGTAAAGGGAAGGCGAAACACACATACACATCTCTGCATGATTTATTCACCTCTAAAGTTAAAAGTACATTTCCAAGAAAAAATATACTTTGAAATCATCAACCAACATATGTTTCCATGAGTACCTCTGAGCTTCTTAGTGAATTCCTAAGTATCCAAAAATCTATGTAAATCATAGGAAGAAACCTTCAAAAGTATGCCTCACTTTCAGAACAGTGATTGTGAATTACGCCTTTCGGCATATGTCTAAAGAAGTGCAATTATTTGTAACATGTGTACTTTATTCCGGCAGACTGCACAGAATACAAATTTAGTAGCTGATTTAGCGTTGTCTGCCAGCCTTGTGGGCAAGTCTAAACACTGACAGGAATCACCATCAAGGCGGTTCCTGTCTATGTATTAAAAGTTTGATGGACAGTACTGTCAAAAAGATGGTACTGTCCATTACACTTTTACAATGTTTTTGTTTTTTCAAAAACAAAATGTGTTTCCTCCATGTATTCCATGGTTGTAAGGAAGAGTAAAAACTGGTCGTTGATCCTCCCACTCTAAATTTGGCAGATGATCGAATGGTCAAACCTCTGATGGCACTTATTCCACTGTGCCATCGGAAGAGAATGTCAGTGATTAAAACGGAGCAGTCTCTGTCACTGGCGTACTTATGATCTGCACATCTGTCAATTAGGTGGGAGGAACTCCAGCAACGGTGACGCAGTACCTTCTCCACCAAACTCGAAATCAGCCCCATAAGTACAGGTCCACTAGATTTTCCTGTAACTGGCTATGTTATGTTATGTATGCTTGTAGAGTGTGCTTATCACCTCAGGGGTGTCCAGGGTCTGGGCAGGTTAGTAGGCCTAGCCAGGTCTTCAGTTTCTTTCAGAATTCGAGAAGGGATGGGGAGATCCTGATCTGGTTCGGAAGGCCTTTCGAGGATTTGGCGGTGATGTAGGAAAAAGAGCTTCCTCCTGACTTGCTCCTGCGGATGCTGGGTATTTGCAAAATGTGGAGTGAGTTGGTTGCCTGGTAGGTTAGTGAAAGTTGAGGCGGTTGTTGAGGTAGACAGGCCCAATGTTGTGGAGGGCTTTGTATGTGTGGGTGAGCAGTTTGACTTGGAAATGCTTCTGAACTGGTAGCCAGTATAGCTCTCTGAGGTAGGGCGTGATGTGTGCATTGCAGTGTATGTTTAGGATGGGTCTGAAGGCCAACGTTCTGGGTGGTTTGGTATATTTGTATGTGTTGATTTGTGATGCTGGTGTAGAATAAGTGGCCCTACTCTAGTCCGCTATTTAGCAGGGCCTGGGTGACCATGCATTCACTTGTTTGGCCATTGTCAGTCTGGAAGGTAACAATGATGCTGAGGTTTGGCATGGTCGTTGGGGCTAGATCCCAGGTCTGTTGGCCATGAGAAGTCCCATGGAGAGTTCTTGATCCCGAAGATTAGGACCTCCATTTTATCTGTGTTGAGCTTTAGGCATTTCTGGTTCATCCAATTTGCTACGTTAGACATTCAGGTGTTGAAGCTGATCCTGGTGTGGGGTGGTGAGGGAAAGAATGGGCTTGGTGTCGCCTGCATAGGATACAGCGTCGATTTAGTGGGATCTTATGACATGGGTGAGTAGTGATGATGCAGAAAAGAAGGACCAACATATATTCATATATCATGTAACCAAAATCGCATAATATAGTGTGGTTTTAGTAAAGAAAATAATGTACGTGTGAAATTGTGCCCTCGGAGTAGTTCGCCAATATTATAAACGAGCTTTATTAATCATGAAGAATTGAAAATTGTAGTAATCCGTCATAATTGCAAATGTGTGCCATGATTTCTTATTGAAACTGTGTGTGCTTAGCTTAAATTTAGTAGAGGCTTTGGTCTAGTTGCCTGGTCTCAAATTCTAACTGCGTGGCTTTTCCTTGAACTAATAAAATGAATATTTTACTTTAAGGTTGTATTTTTCCAGTAGAGATGACTAACACACTTATCTCCAAGGTTTCGTGCTAGGCAAGTTTCATCCCCTTTGAAGCAAGGTCAGTCTCTGCAGGTGCGGACAATAAGAGTACTGATACCGAAATAATTGACAAACTGTGTTGCAACTTGTGTTCCAAGGCTCCAAGGACAATGTATGCATAAATGAGTACTAGGAGAAAGACATTTTCCATTGGTCAAATTGAAGCCACCCTATGAACCCTCCAATGGAAGACCCTGCAGAATTTGGAAAGTTTCTTACTTAAACCCACTGGACAAAGAGAAGTCAGCCATTTTTTCCTTGATGCCATCATTGATGCCAAATGCCAGACGCCATCTTAGACGACACCTTGATGCCCTTTTCTCTATCACAGAGAAAGAGACTTTGAGAATTCTCACCCTAGAGACTTTAACTTTAAATTGCCCCGTTTTGCCCATGCAGTAACTTTGCCCCATTCTCCTTGCTGCTGCAAGGAAACTTACACTTAACTTTGCCCCTTTGAAATCTGCCCCATGCTGATCGAACCGGTACCTGAAGGACGAAGACTTTCTTGAATGCTGATTGTAATTGGTAATTATGAAAGGATAATTGTATTATGCATTGTGTTTTCCTTTTAGGTACCAACTGCTATTTTGATAGGGCCCAAGCTAGAAGTTTTCTAAATTTGTGTTGACTAAATTCGTTTTGCATGAAGCCCCACATGCCAATGCTAATTAGAGGTTAGTTGAGGGTTTTATCTGATGCACCATGCTAAATTGAAATCTTGTTATGCTGACCGATGTATGAAATTAGTCAAATTCAGTTACTTATATCAGTGATTTGCATTGCTATAACCAAGTGCATTATAATACAGATTTTGCGTAGATTGCGTTTCTTCCGCCGTTATGGACAGCTAAATCAAATCAAATCATTAGCATTTATAAAGCGCGCTACTCACCCGTGCGGGTCTCAAGGCGCTAGGGACAAAGGGGGTGGTTATCGCTGCTCGAACAGCCAGGTCTTTAGGAGTCTCCGGAAAGCGGAGTGGTCCTGGGTGGTCCTGAGGCTGGTGGGGAGGGAGTTCCAGGTCTTGGCCGCCAGGAAGGAGAAAGATCTCCCACCCGCCGTGGAGCGTCGGATGCGAGGGACGGCGGCGAGTGCGAGGCCAGAGGAGCGGAGGGGGCGGGTGGGGACGTAGAAGTTGAGCCGTCTGTTGAGGTATTCCGGTCCCTTGTCGTGGAGGGCTTTGTGTGCGTGGGTGAGAAGTCGGAAGGTGATCCTTTTGCTGACTGGGAGCCAATGCAGGTGTCTCAGGTGTGCGGAGATGTGGCTGTTGCGGGGTACGTCGAGGATGAGGCGGGCTGAGGCGTTTTGAATGCGTTGCAGGCGATTTTGGAGTTTGGCGGTGGTCCCAGCGTAGAGGGTGTTGCCGTAGTCCAGGCGGCTCGTGACGAGGGCGTGGGTCACGGTTTTTCTGGTGTCGGCGGGGATCCAGCGGAAGATCTTGCGGAGCATGCGGAGGGTGAGGAAGCAGGCGGAGGACACGGCGTTGACTTGCTTGGTCATGGTGAGAAGGGGGTCCAAAATGAAGCCGAGGTTGCGGGCGTGGTCTGCGGGGGTCGGTGCGGTGCCGAGGGCCGTGGGCCACCAGGAGTCGTCCCAGGCGGACGGGGTGTTGCCGAGGATGAGGACTTCAGTTTTTTCAGAGTTCAGCTTTAGGCGGCTGAGCCTCATCCAATCTGCGACGTCCTTCATACCCTCTTGTAGGTTGGTCTTGGCGCTGGCGGGGTCCTTGGTGAGGGAGAGTATAAGTTGGGTGTCGTCGGCGTAGGAGGTGATGATGATGTCGTGCTTGCGTACGATGTTAGCGAGGGGGCTCATGTAGACATTGAAGAGTGTCGGGCTGAGTGATGAGCCTTGAGGTACGCCGCAGATGATCTCAGTGGGTTCTGAGCGAAACGGAGGGAGGTAGACTCTTTGGGAGCGGTTTACGAGGAAGGAGGCGATCCAGTCCAGGGCCTGGTCTTGGATCCCGGTGGAGCGGAGGCGGGTGATTAGGGTACGGTGACAGACGGTGTCAAAGGCAGCCGAGAGGTCAAGAAGAATGAGGGCGACTGTTTCACCGTTGTCCATCAGGGTTCTGATGTCGTCTGTGACTGAGATGAGGGCGGTTTCAGTGCTGTGGTTGGTTCGGAATCCGGTCTGTGAGGGGTCGAGCAGGTTGTTGTCTTCCAGGAAGGTGGTCAGCTGTTTGTTGACGGTCTTCTCTAATACTTTGGCTGGGAAAGGCAGAAGGGAGATGGGGCGGAAGTTTTTCAGGTCGCTCGGGTCAGCCGTAGGTTTCTTTAGTAGGGCGTTGACTTCGGCGTGTTTCCAGCATTCGGGGAAGGTAGCAGAAGAAAAAGAAGAGTTGATGACGGTCTGGAGGTGCGGGGCGATGATGTTGTCGGCTTTGTTAAAGATGAAGTGCGGGCAGGGGTCCGAAGGGGCGCCGGAGTGGATAGAGTTCATGATGGATTTGGTTTCTTCCGTGCTGATGTGGGTCCAGTTGTTGAGGGTGATGGTCGGGGATGTGGGTTCGGTGGTGTTAGGTTGGGTCTGGTGTCCGAAGCTGTCGTGGAGGTCGCTGATCTTGCGATGGAAGAAAGTGGCGAGGGATTCGCATAGATCCTGTGAGGGCGTGACGGCGTTGGCGTTGGCGCTGGGGTTGGAGAACTCCTTGACGATGCTGAAGAGTTCTCTGCTGTTGTGGCTGTTTTTGTCCAGTCTGTCGGTGAAAAAATTCCTTTTGGCAGTGCGGATCAGGTGGTGGTGTTTGCGGGTAGCGTTCTTGAGGGCGGTCATGTTGTCAGCGGTGCGGTCCTTGCGCCAGGCTTTCTCAAGTGCGCGACAAGTTTTCTTTGATTCTTTGAGGGTGTCAGAGAACCAGAGGGGTTTCTTGGTGTTGTTCTGTCGCTGCGAGCGTTTGAGGGGAGCAAGGTTGTCTGCGCAGTTGGAGATCCAGTTTGTGAGGTTGAGGGCTGCGACGTTGGGGTCGGTGGTGAGGGTGGGTTGGTTGGTGGCGAGTGCGGCGAAGAGTTGCTCTTCAGGGATCTTGTTCCACTGTCGGCGAGGGATGGGTTGAGTGCGGAGGTGGCGGGTCTCGCGTCGGAATGTGAAGTGGACGCAGCTGTGGTCGGTCCAATGAAGGGCGGAGGCGTGGCTGAAGAAGACGTGTTTGCTGGCGGAGAAGATAGGGTCGAGTGTGTGTCCGGCGATGTGGGTGGCAGTGTTCACCAGTTGTTTGAGGCCGAGGTTGGCGAGGTTGTCGAGCAGGGTGGTGGTGTTGGGGTTGTTGTTTTGTTCCAGATGGAAGTTGAGGTCGCCTAGGAGGATGTAGTCCGGTGAGGCGAGGGCGTGCGGGGAGATGAAGTCGGCGATGGTGTCGCTGAAAGGGGCGCGAGGTCCGGGAGGACGGTAGACGAGAGATCCTCTGAGGGTGGTCCTCGGGTCGGTGCGAATCTGAAAATGCAGGTGTTCAGCGGCAAGAGGGGAGTCTTCAGTGGAGGTGGTGACGCTGATGGAGTCTTTGAAGACGATGGCGATGCCTCCTCCTACTTGGTTGGTGCGGTCTTTCCTGGAGATCTTGTAGCCTTTGGGGATGGCGGTGGCGATGTCTGGAGCAGAGGAGGCGTTCATCCAGGTCTCCGTGATGAAGGCGACGTCCGGTGCTGTGGAGTCTAGGAGGTCCCAGAGTTCAACGGCGTGTTTGTGAACGGAGCGAGCGTTGACTAGGATGCACTTGAGGTGGTTGATGGCGCGTGGGCTTGTGGTCGTAGTTGTTGCGTGGTGGAAGATGCGTTTGCAGGAGTTGCAGGCGAAGGGTCCATGGGTGCGTTTGGGGTGAGCTTGGAAGCAGGTGTTGGAGCGTCCTGGGTTGAGGGCATGGAGGGTGGTGGGGTCATAGCGGATCATCAACATAGTAATGTTCGTATACATATATCATTTGGTCTTGAGACTTATATACATTGTGCTAGCTTTGTTAATATAGGGAAATAAACTCATTAACTTTTAATAAACCGGTGTGGTTATTCATGACTGAAAGGTCATGGTGCGTCGAAATACCAACTGTTATTGATTCCTAATGTGTTATTTCTATCTATTAATTGAGTATTGGGTATCGGTTAAAATAGTTATTGATTATTGATTTAAGTGACCCGACTATTCTAGGATGAGGAGAGCCCAACTCGGCTAAAATGTTCACCGACCTCCAGCGTGTCCAGGCACAGGTAATTTATAAGGGCTGGACGCGTTACCAGTAGATAGTAGCAGAGATTGATGGTTTCGCCCTTTGGGACCCCATCCGAGCAATAGACGGAGTTAAGTTAGAATTTTCTTTGATAAAGCAAGTTGGAGAGCTGATGATGCCCTAAGTCCCCAATGACTTTCCCGGGATCTCGGAGCTTGCGAATGGAGGACATGGAGGTGTAAGAATGTTTTCAGCGTTTCTAGTGACGGTATGAGTGAAGTTAGGGTTTTGCGCTTGCACAGCTTATTGCCGCAGATGAATTGAGAAGTTTGTGAGGATTTTACGGGGGGTTACGAACTCAGTTGAAGTTTTAGAGGAGTGTGACTCCAAAGTGTGAGAGTAGGGAAGTCGTCGAACTTCACATGTATGTAGCGCTTTGTGCAGAAAACAAATTGCCCACGTGGTTGTTGATGTTGAGACGGGCCCTGCGAGGTCAAGAGACTCTGGAGTATGTTGAAAAGTGTATGAGACACTTGATTGATGTTGTGATCTGTTCGGTTTAATAGGTTGATCGGGCGTGGTCAACGAGTCAGTGTGAGTATTGAGGAATGAAAGAAAATTTTCGACTTCGAAATTTGACGAATTCTAAAGCGCGCTAGAATAGTTCATTGGTCAGTTGAGAGTAAAGTTTGCGGGTCAAATTTTGCTTGCGAAAGTGGGAAACCCAGAAAGATGGAATAACTGCTGAGGCTAGTGAAAAATCCCTAAGGTTTCTGAAGCGATTGTATTACCCTTCCTGTAGTAAACCAACAGATTTGTTTTCTTCTTTTGGTTAGTGCTTGCGATATATTGCAGAAATTAGTTTTGAGTGAAGTTGAATGAAGGAGGACAAGCCGTGGGACTTTGTCAGCCGCAGTGTGTGGGTGTGACGTCACTAGGAGCCGCGCTGGGATAGGTTGGTTGGCGAGAAGGGTCGTGCACGGATTGGAAACAGTCCGTGAAGCGCAATTGGTGGGGAAAGGCAAGCAAAGAGTATTCCGGGAATTAAAGTTACTTATTGATTACATAGTTTAGAAAAACAAAAGACGGAAAGATGAAACTTTTCAAAGCATTTAAGAGTGCCATGAGGGGAGATGTTTATATTAAAGCAAATGTAGGAGAAGAAACACCACCTAAGGGTACACCAGCTTACATCGTGATTGAAGAAAAGGGTGTCGCACCATGTCTTTGGTTAAAACAATGGTGCAAATTAACAGAGAAGCATGGAAGTGTAGTGTTCCCTATCCATGGGTCGTTTAATCTAAGAGTTTTGGACAATTTAAGATTCGCGCTATATGACATGAAAGTACCTCCAAGACCAGCACAGTTTGAGGCGTTAGCAATTTGGGAGCTAATAGCTAGAAACCAACAACAAAAGAAATTTGAGATAAGAATAAGAAAAGTAGAAAAGACACTAGCGGATGCTAGATGGGAGAGCACACAAAAGGTTTGGAGATCAGATGTACTGCAGGGAATTAAATTGTTCCCAGCAATTACTGATGAAGCAGAAACGGAAGGAAGGAAAGCTACCTATAAAACAAATAGGAGTCAGTCCAGAGATAGAGAAAATAACAGAAACTCAAAAAGGTCAGACGAGTCAGACGATGAGGAGTTCATTATACAATTGTTAAATGATCGCCCGCCACCATATGTGGAAAGCGAAAAAGGCTCAAGCATTAGTACTACCCCTCCAGAACCAACACAGGGTAATGTAACACCGAATTTGAGAATATCACAAAGGCAGAACGGTTCCGATATGCCTTTTTCACCGCAAATACCACAAGTTCAGAGAATTTATCCTGATGTGCCTCAATTGAAACCTGACTATAATTATTAGCCGCAGGTTCAAAGGCACTGCTGTGATGAGCATAACTTGGGAATGACCTCTGATTTAGTGGCCCAGGGAGGACAGAGTTATCAAAGACCGACATTGATTCAAGCCGAATCAACACAAATTTTGATACCTCAGAAGCAGGTACAACAAGTACCAAGGTACACTCGAGTAACAGAGGGTATGCCAGCAATGATGAACCATAATGTGGGGTTTAACATGCCACAGAATTCGGGGAACAGACAGAATCCAGATGCAATATCTCTGCCTATCACTGTGGGTCCGCCAGTACCATTGTATATACAGGCAAACTCAAACGTATGCGACCAAGGGGTAATGACACAAAGTGGGACAGGGAGAAGATGCATAGAAAACACTCCAGAAACGACTCCGATAGCAACACTGCCAAATGGATCCGGGTCCTTGTCGGGATTCAGTCCAATTCCAATTTGTGCTCCGTCGACAGTGGTAAGGTCAAATCCACCACTATTAGCACCGTTAACTTCAAAGACTGAGACGTTAAAGCAACCATCAGTAGCAGTTGATGTAAGTGCTACATTGATGGGACTGAACGCACAACAGCTAACACAATGGTTCAACAGTCTGAACTCCCCACCGAATACATCCAGCGGGAAGGGAGAGGAATACCTGAATAAAATAAGATTGGGCATGGAAGCAGATGAACTAGTGGAGGGAACAATGGGTCTGAACAGGTTAGAGTCATACACAGAAGAAGAGCTGAGATACATGTGCCCTAGGATTACAAAAGAAGTGAGCAACATACATAAGAAGTTACAAGAAATTGCAGACAGAAACGAGATTGAGATAGGTAAGGCTAAACATTTGAGCAGAAGTTACAGGCCAGACTTTGAGACAAAAGATTTTGAACACATGAGATCGGCAGGGATGAAAACGCACCTTAAGGAGATACTGCAGAGCGCGCAGGTCTGGAGATGTCTAGATAAGTGGGAAAGCAGGTGGGTTAAGAAAAAGGACAAAAAGAAGGAAAGTACCCCAGATCGGAATGAAAAAGCACAACAGAATGACGATCTGATAACCATGTTGCCGATGAGAGAGACAGCAGGGGGAAAACTTGTACATGTACCATGGCACAGGTGTGATATTCAATCCTTCACGGATGATTTCCCTAAATTAAGAGAGAAACCGATCGAATGGTATCAACAAACAGATAGATTTGTGAAACTCGCGAAATGTCTCTGGGAAGACCTGAATACCTTATTTGAAATTGTGGTTCCGGCAGATTTATGGGAAGACTGTAAAAGGGCTGTAGGTTGGCCGACAAGTGAACCAGAAAGAGATAGGGACACAGGTGCACCATCACCTACGGTAATGAGTTTATACCATAAGGTGATTGAGCACTTGAAAACCAAGGTTGCGTCGAAAAATGTGGATTGGCAGAGGATTGACAGAACAGCACAAGAGGTTAAAGAGTCAAGACATGCGTACTATGAGAGATTGTTGAAAGCGTTTAAAAATTACAGTGGCACGGAAACGATTGAGGCAAAGGACATGCTCCATTTCGTGTTCAGATTTGTGGAAGGGTTGAGACCCGAGGTCAGTCAGATGATTAAAATGCATTTGATTTGTTGGCAGTCAAAATCGATCGATGAAGTGTTGAACTATGCAAAATACTGCAGTGATGAAATTGAGACAAAACAGAAAAGGTTGAAAGAAAAGGTGATGGTGATGGTGATGCAGCTTAGAGCAGCTCAGACAGGTTTGCAAGGCTTGCAAGGTTTTCAACAACAGATGCCGCAGCAGCAACAGCAGGGAAATGCTATGTTTCAGCCGCAGATGAGAGGCAGAGGTCGAGGAGGTTTTGTGAATAATGGTCCTGACTTAAATACTGTTATGATTTCAAATGGTATACAGGCAATGAAGAAGGTGATGCCATGTCACGCGTGCGGAATCGTCGGGCATTGGAAACGGGAGTGCCCAATGATGGTGCAGGAAGGTGTAGGTCAGCAAAACAATGATGTCAATGCATTTCAGAATATGAGGGGATCGAAATTGAAAAGGTCCAAACCCAAATTTTCAGAATAGTGTAAATCAGATGCAGGGTTTACAACCCATACAACCGCAGCAGGTGCAAATGCCCGTGCACAAATGGCACAGTTGCAGCCAATGCAACAGCAGTTTCCTATGGTACCTAATCAGCAAATGCAAATACCCTTAGCACCAATGAATCAGCAATAAAGTAATGCTTCCTCAACAGGTCACGGGTCAAGGAATGAACCAAAATGACACAGTACACCAATTCCCACTACACAGTGAGAATGGAATAAACGATGTCTGGGAGAGTGAAAGTTCAGATGAGGAGGGAAATTGTATGCTTGCAGCATCTTTGGAAGTTGATCAAAAGGGTCCGTATGTGGAAGGAAGAGTTATGGGTCATCGCGTTTCATTCTTGGTTGACACAGGAGCTACACCCTCTACTTTTAGGAGCATCGAAGTACCAAATTTGCCACTTTCAGGGAGAACAGTTCAAGTAGTGGGAGTAGCAAATAGGTACCTGATGAACCCAATCACAGATCCAGTGCAAGTCAGAATTGGTAACTATCAAGGGTCACATAAATTTGTGGTGTGTGACTCAAGCCCGATATCACTATTAGGGAGAGACTTATTGTGCAAATTGGGGTGTTCGATTATGTGTTCAAATGATGGAATTAAAATCCAGACAAACAGTGATGGGGAAGGACGGTGTAGGAGGGGACGATGTGGAAACTGTCGATGAAGAGTATCCCCTGATTCCACTTTACCCAATGCTCACTAAAGCAGATATTCCTGCTGAGTTACAGGAAACAGTTGGAAAGGAAGTGTGGGATATGACAGGGAAAGAAGTAGGATTAGTCAAAGGAGTAGAACCAGTGAAAGTGACAGTAAAACCCAATGTAACTTTTCCCCAGACACCACAATACCATATGGCGCAAGACACCCTCATGAAAGTCGCCCAATTAATTGATGAGTTTGTAAAACAGGGACTACTAAAAGAAGTGTTAAGCAGTCCATGTAATTCACCAATTATGGGACTGGTAAAACCGAGTGGAAAGGTCCGGATTGTTCAGGATTTGAGGAAAATAAATGACATAATAGTAAAATGTTGTCCCGTGGTACCAAATCCAGCTGTGATAATGTTTCAAGTTCCCTGTGATGCTGAGTGGTTCTCAGTCATCGATTTGTCACAAGCATTCTTTTCTGTGCCTTTTCATGAGGACAGTCAATTTCTCTTTTGTTTCAAATTCCTAGACAGAGTCCACAGTTGGTGTCGAATTCCTCATGGATTTTCGGAGTCAACATCAATTTTAAATCAGATTCTAAAGAAAGATTTGGAATCATTGGAATTACCATTTGAATCAACCTTGGTACAGTACATTGATGATTTGCTGATCGCATCTAAGACAGAAAGTGACTGTACAGCTGATACCATTGCCCTATTGAACCACTTGGGAAGGAACGGACACAAAGTGTCCCCTTCGAAATTACAGTTGTGCAAGAAGAAAGGGAAATATTTGGGTCACCAAATAGAGAAAGGGTTGCGAAGAATTATGAATGAAAGAATAACAAGTGTACTTCAAATGAGTCCACTGAAGATGAGAAGAGAGGTGAGAAAGTTTTTGGGAATGGTGAGCTATTGTCGCCAATGGATTCCCAATTTCTCAACTCTAGCAAAACCTTTACTGAAACTGACCCAGAAAGATGCGCAGGATGAAATAGAGCTGAAAGGAGATGAGATGGATGCTTTTATTGAATTAAAGAAATGCATGTGCAGGGCTCCAGCTTTAGGTATGCCTGATTACACAAAGCCTTTTACATTGTTTTGTCATGAACGTGATGCATGTTCCTTGTCTGTATTGACTCAAGCCCATGGTGGCATAAACAGACCAGTAGCAGATTTTTCAGCTACTCTGGATCCGGCTGCAGCAGCACTGCCAGGGTGCTTGCGTGCCGTAGCAGCAGTTGGTATCAGCCTAAATCAGAGTGAAGGAATAGTGATGGGACATCCTTTAACAGTCATGGTCCCTCACTCAGTCGAGATACTTATGACACGTTCCCGAACACAGCACATGACCGGTGCTAGGCTTACAAGGTACGAGACAATAATTCTGGGATCACCTAATGTGCAGCTGAAACAGTGCACTACTTTGAATCTAGCAACCTTGTTTCCCAGTGAAAATGCCGAAATTGAGAACGCTGAAGACATCGAGCACGACTGTCTTCAGGTGACTGAATTTTGTACAAAACCAAGACCTGATATCAAAGACACCCGATTGGAAGAAAATGATCAAGTTATTTTTGTTGATAGTTCATGTTTAAGAGATGCACTAGGAATCTTGAAAGCAGGATATGCTGTATGTACAATAACAGGTGTTCTGGAAGCATCTTGGCTTCAAGGAGTTTACTCTGCACAAGTAGCGGAACTGGTAGCACTTACTAGAGCTTGCCAACTTTACGCATTGATGAAAGTCACCATTTACACTGACAGTCAGTACGGATTTGGAATAGTACATGACTTTGGACAGTTGTGGTCACAGAGAGGCTTCATGACCTCTTCAGGATCACCAGTGAAAAATGGTGAAAGAATAAGAGAATTGTTACATGCCATCCAGTTACCAGGAGAAGTAGCAGCGGTAAAATGCAGTGCGCACTCGAAATTACAGGATTACATTTCTTTGGGAAATGGATATGCAGATCAAGTCGCAAGGTTTTGCGCATTAAACTGTAAATTGCTCAGAGATGAATGGAACTTGATAAATGAGCCAGAACTTGAACCAAGTGAAGCTTTTGCTCTAAAGGTTGTAGATACAATGGATGAATTGAAGTCCTTACAGAACGATGTTAATGAAGATGAGAAACTCTCATGGACCAAATTGCAATACGTAAAGAAACTAGATGATTTGTGGGTTTCAAGTGAAGGGAAATTGGTTCTGCCAAACAGTCTGTTGACGCAGTTGGCCAGATTCTACCATGGACAAGCCCATCTTGGAAGGGACGCCATGGTTAGACTATTCAAAACTGATTGGTTTAACCCCAAATTCCGTCAAGTTGCTGAAGCAGTTTGCCATTGTTGCGTCATTTGTCAACAAATGAACGCAGGGAAAGGAACAGTAGTAAATTTGAGCTATATTGGGAGGGCAGGAGGTCCATTCAGCAGGATGCAAATGGATTTTACTGAAATGCCTGTGCATGGAGGCTTGAAGTATGTGTTGGTGATTGTGTGTATTTTTAGTCATTGGATCGAAGCATACCCTACACGCAGAAATGACAGTCTCACAGTTGCAAAACTACTCTTGAGAGAACTAAGACCACGTTTCGGATTCCCGATCTCCTTAGAATCAGACAGGGGAAGTCACTTCAATAACGAAGTAATAAAATTACTTTGTGCAGCGCTGAACATTGAGCAAAAGTTGCATTGTAGCTACCGCCCTGAAGCCTCAAGTCTAGTGGAGCAAATGAATGGCACATTGAAATTGAGGATGGCGAAAATATGTGCTTCAACAAACTTAAAATGGCCTGACGCATTGCCCTTGGTGTTAATGTCAATGAGAAACACCCCTGATAGTAAGACTGGACTGTTCTCGCATGAGATCCTCATGGGTAGAGCAATGAGGCTTCCAACAGTTCCTGCCAATGCTCTTTTGAATATTACAGATGATGTGGTGTTGGACTACTGCAAAGGTCTAGCTGATGTGGTGCGCTCTTTTTCTCACCAGGTGGAGGCAACCACCTTGCCACCGATCCAAGGTCCAGGACACGCCCTGAAAGCAGGTGACTGGGTTGTGATAAAGAAGCACGTGAGGAAGTCGTGTCTGAACCCCCGTTGGAAAGGACCTTTCCAAGTGATTCTGACAGCTACTACCGCTGTGGAGTTCCCAACTGGATTCACGCCAGTCACACGAAAAGGGTGACGTGCCCCACAGAAGAGGAAGTTGAAGCGCTGAAATCACCAGTGTCTGACAGGAGAGTACCAGGCACCAAGACAGAACAAAGAGAACATGGAGGTGAACAGGTAGAAATAGAGGAAGGAGAGATATTTTCTGAGTAAGAAGCGACCGATCCATTTGAGGAGGACCAAGGAAAAGCCTCAGGAAGTGACGAAGGTCCTGAAGGCGACAGAGAGCCTGAAACAGGTGAAGGAGACAAAGAGCCTGAAACAGATGAAGGAGACAAAGAGCCTGAGACAGGTGAAGGAGCAGGAGAGCCTGATCAGATGAGGGCTTTCCCAGAAGCAGACGATGCAGGAAAAGAAAAGGAAAACCTGATTGACCTCCTAGAGAGAGAAGACAAGACAGGACAGAGTGAAACTGTTCAAACCCTTCCAGAAGCGGTTGCAGGTCCATCAGGCGAAAATAGTGCAAAACAAAGACAAAGCATATCGCCAGTGAAGTTAAGGATCAGAGAAACATTAAATGAAAGTGAAGGACCAAAGTTGAAAGAGAAAAGAAAAGAAGCATCTGTCGGAATAGCAACACCAAGTGAAGAGAAAGACTCAGCCAAGGAAGAAAGCACCTCGAGAGAGAATCAAAAGGAGATGCAAAATTGAAAAGGAAAAGGATACCGAGCAGAAGGTATTCTGGTCCGGAGTGGGCAGACATAGCCACTAACGATTGGTCAGACAAATTCCTATCTCTCAGTCTTGAGAACGAAGAGACAGAACTTCACTTTGGCACTTGAGAAGTGAAGTTCCATGAACTTTAATCCGGCTAAGACATTGCTAAACTTGATTGACTTTGAAACCGATTTTGAGACAAGGCTGCTAAACCGATAAAAGACGAAGCTGCTAAAGAAAACCGTATGAACATTGAACTCGTTCAGCTTTGTATATATCAGCAAATCCGATTTGATAAAGTGTCTTCAACTTTCTGATTCTATATAGATCATGACAGGCTACACTACACAGGGGCATAAAATGAAGTGTTGTAACTACGTGTGTATAGGTCTAATAACTGCATGTGTACTAATTATTGTAGCAATAGTTCTTGGAATGCATGTAAAGGATGAGAAAGAGACGAATGATGCTTCTACTTCTAAACCTATTACTGAACTAACACCTTTAAAGAAACTCGAACAAGACGAAAGACATTTGCATGATAAAAAGAAACTTTCGTCCAATGTTTTCTATCGCTTGCTGAGTGAGTATGTTGAGACCATGGATGCGAAAGATTGTTATGTATGTACACAAATACCTACCTCAGTAGTGGAAGGGGTGACATATCATAGCATGCCTCTTTCGTATGGGATTACATGTAGTTTAATAATGACCAGATTTTATGGCCAGGAGTATATTCACTACTTTTATTCCAATCTGGATGTTACATTTCCAAATATCCCCATAATCGAGTACCTGAGTTAAGTAGCAAGAGATTATAATATAAAATTGATGAGGGGCTTCTTTGAGCCGTTGTCACCTTTTCACACAGCTCATGCACATAGAGAGAACCTTACACGCTTACTTTCACCGATGGAGATAAGCTTTTTGGATCACACTGACGATAGGAGGAAAGGGGTGAAGGAGAAATTAGAAAGGGAATTACATAAAAGGACATCTGTAGATAACTATGCTTTTGCCGCGGTAAAGACACAAGGGAAAATAGCTTTAGATGCATTACACGTAGGGAGGTTCTGTGTACATAGACATAAATCATATTACGACACAGTTTTTGTGGGAACGAGTGAATGTAAACAGACGTTTTTGTTTCAACCCAAATGGACGTTCAATCTGAATGGACAAGACCCAGTTATTCCAGGGATATATTATATTTGTGGACTTAACGCCTATTATCGTCTTCCTAAGGGATGGTATGGGAGATGTTATTTGGGAATAGTATTCCCAAAGGTTTATCAACTGGACGACTTAAAGAAATTTCCAAAGCTGTCTGAATCACATCATGTTCAGAAAAGGGAGACAGCTTCTGGTGTGGTAGGAGATATATTTGGAGCAATGATTCCTTCAGTGGGAGTCATATTGAATTCAATCAAAATACGAAAGTTATCTACTATTGTGGATAACATGCTGACAAAATTCTCAGGAGCTATAATCCTGATGGATGCTGAACTTGCTGCAGAAAGAGCCATGAGTCTTCAAAATCGGCTTGCCTTAGACATTCTTTTAGCAAAGGATGGCGGCGTTTGCAAAATGCTTGGTACACGTCACTGTTGTTCTTATATTCCGGACAACAGCGGGCAAATTAGAAAAATGCTTACCAATTTAACTAACGAAAGTACAGATTTGACAGAATTGTAAGAACCAGGAGTGTGGGAGAAGGTTGGAAAAGGATTTGCTTCCGTGGGAAATTGGCTTAGCAACATTTGGAATGGATTGTTACTGAAAATTGTAAAAGGAATATTAATAGTATTAATTTGTTTGTTAGGTATTTGGGGAATATGGAAGGCTATTAAAATATTGAAAACAAGAAACAAAAGGAGAAAAGAAGAAAAAATAGAAAATAAAATGGTAGAAATTTACAGAGAAAAATCAAAGGGAGCCAAAAGAAAGAGGGAATTGACTGAAGTGCCAAATTACTAAAACAGAATTTTAATGGAATAAAATTTGTGGGAAGATTTGATGTGATGACATAATTAGTCATCAGAGGAGGGATTGATGACGCAGAAAAGAAGGACCAACATATATTCATATATCATGTAACCAAAATCGTATAATATAGTGTGGTTTTAGTAAAGAAAATAATGTACGTATGAAATTGTGCCCTCGGAGTAGTTCGCCAATATTATAAACGAGCTTTATTAATCATGAAGAATTGAAAATTGTAGTAATCTGTCATAATTGCAAATGTGGGCCATGATTTCTTATTGAAACTGTGTGTGCTTAGCTTAAATTTAGTAGAGGCTTTGGCCTAGTTGCCCAGTCTCAAATTCTAACTGCGTGGCTTTTCCTTGAACTAATAAAATGAATATTTTACTTTAAGGTTGTATTTTTCCAGTAGAGATGACTAACACACTTATCTCCAAGGTTTCGTGCTAGGCAAGTTTCATCCCCTTTGAAGCAAGGTCAGTCTCTGCAGGTGCGGACAATAAGAGTACTGATACCGAAATAATTGACAAACTGTGTTGCAACTTGTGTTCCAAGGCTCCAAGGACAATGTATGCATAAATGAGTACTAGGAGAAAGACATTTTCCATTGGTCAAATTGAAGCCACCCTATGAACCTTCCAATGGAAGACCCTGCAGAATTTGGAATGTTTCTTACTTAAACCCACTGGACAAAGAGAAGTCAGCCATTTTTTCCTTGATGCCATCTTTGATGCCAAATGCCAGACGCCATCTTAGACGACACCTTGATTCCCTTTTCTCTATCACAAAGAAAGAGACTTTGAGAATTCTCACCCTAGAGACTTTAACTTTAAATTGCCCCGTTTTGCCCATGCAGTAACTTTGACCCATTCTCCTTGCTGCTGCAAGGAAACTTACCCTTAACTTTGCCCCTTTGAAATCTGCCCCATGCTGATCGAACCGGTACCTGAAGGACGAAGACTTTCTTGAATGCTGATTGGTAATTATGAAAGGATAATTGTATTATGCATTGTGTTTTCCTTTTAGGTACCAACTGCTATTTTGATAGGGCCCAAGCTAGAAATTTTCTAAATTTGTGTTGACTAAATTCGTTTTGCATGAAGCCCCACATGCCAATGCTAATTAGAGGTTAGTTGAGGGTTTTATCTGATGCACCATGCTAAATTGAAATCTTGTTATGCTGACCGATGTGTGAAATTAGTCAAATTCAGTTACTTATATTAGTGATTTGCATTGCTATAACCGAGTGCATTATAATACAGATTTTGCATAGAATGCGTTTCTTCCGCCGTTATGGACAGCTAGTAATGTTCGTATACATATATCATTTGGTCTTGAGACTTATATACATTGTGCTAGCTTTGTTCATATAGGGAAATAAACTCATTAACTTTTAATAAACCGGTGTGGTTATTCATGATTGAAAGGTCATGGTGTGTCGAAATACCAACTGTTATTGATTCCTAATGTGTTATTTCGATCTATTAATTGAGTATTGGGTATCGGTTAAAATAGTTATTGATTATTGATTTAAGTGACCCGACTATTCTAGGATGAGGAGAGCCCAACTCGGCTAAAAGGTTAACCGACCTCCAGCGTGTTCAGGCACAGGTAATTTATAAGGGCTGGACGCGTTATCAGTAGCTCCATGTGGAAGTTGAAGATTGTAGGGCTCAGTGAAGATCCTTGAGGGGCTCTGCAGATGAGGTTCTTGGGTTTGGAGGTGTAGGGAGGGAGCCTGATTCGCTGGGCCCTATCAGAGAGGAAGGAAGGAAGCCAACCAACTCAGGGTGAGACCATTGGTTCTGGAGTTGTGTAATCTGGTTTCAAAGGCTGTGGGGAGGTCAAGTAGTATGAGTGATGCTGTTTCCCCTTTGTCCATGATGGTCCAGATTTCGTCAGTTGATGTGATGAGGGCAGTTTCTGTGCTGTAGTTCCAATAGCATATTCAATGCTACAAAAGTATAATAAAAAATGGTGGTTTGATTGGGATTTTAAGATTTAGCTCCTTCTGCCTCAAGGCCACAAAACCGCACAGATTGGCCACTTTATCATAAGGAAGGGACAAGCGGAGCTCTAACGGGACCAAGAGCAAGGACAACCAGCAATCTAGCCAGAGACTCTTGAGATTTGAGAAAAATATCTCAGTCTGTATTTTGTTACAAGAAGATTAAGGGAAAAACAAACTATTTTCAAAACCACGAAAACTTGTCCACAATTTGTTGCAGACATTTATTAAATGCAATCCACATACAGAGTCAGCTAGCCTGTTAAACATGTCAGCCTTACGGTTGTCTTCCCTCAAACGTTTTGCCTCTCCTCCACAACTTTGCTGACCCTAATTTTGTTGGCCTTTTGGACTACTGCTAATCAGTGCTAAAGTGCTTGTGCCCTCTCCCTAAAACATGTTAGATCAGCTTATACCAAATTGGCATCTTTATTTTACTTGCAAGTCCCTAGTAAATTGGTACTGCAAGTACCCCAGTCCTGTACATTAAATGCTACTAGCAGGCCTGCAGCACTGACTTTGCCACCCAGTTAAGTGGCTCCTTTAACCTTGCCTCAGGCCTGCCATTGAAGCCTATGTGTGTGTAATTTTAAACTGTCATGTTGACATGTCAAAGTAAACCCTTTGCAAGGTCCAAATATACCTCTCCCCTTAGGTAGGTCCTGGACAGCTGCAAGGGCAAGGTGGTGTGTACTTAAAAAGTTGGCCATGCGCTTGTACATTTTACATGTCCTGGTAGTGAAAAACTCAAATTAGGTTTTTGTTTTTTATCTCTCCCAAGGAATAACAGTGGAGTTGCCTTTTTATATTTTATAAGCGTAATTTCCAAATGGGAAGAGATAACCGGTTCATATTTGGTGTCTTTGGCATTGGGAAGAAAAGCCCTGTTTCGTGGTAGTCAGTTTTATTTATCACAATTTTAAACATTAAAACCTTTAGAAAGTTGGTATTTTTCTGCCCTTAGCTCTTTAGTGCCAATAGCCTGGCCTGGGTCCTGTGACAGGGTGGATTGACAGTTAGACTTTGTGAATTCCTCCCAGACAGTCACACAATAGAGGAATTATCTGGGCCTCATTAGGCTACCTGCTGGCAGGATAGGGGGGCAGAGCTGAGCACAGACCCACTTACACCCGAATAGCCTGTGCTCTGCCTTCACACTGTTGAAGGGTAAATAAAAACTTAAAAATGGGAAAAAGACAATATCTTCTTTGGCAGTGAAAAGACAGCACTTTACTGTTGCGACAGGGAGATCGACCCTCCTCATAAAGGCAGGCAGCCGGTCTCAAGTTGCTGTGATGCAGACAGCCTCTTACATACAAAATCACACAATGCTTTACTACAAGACAGTAATAAATTGGAACAGAAAAACTTTTCAACATCTGTCACCCTGTAACCCCTCAACTCTAAACTAATCTTCTACACATTCTTCACATGTGGCTTTAACAATGCCTGACAAACTAACCATTGTTCACTCTTGAAATGCATACATTTCTGCAGCAAACACAATTTTACTACCATGTGTGCCTCATCATTGTACCCCTCATTCCTCTGTGTAGTCTGAGCTGATTAGATTTTCTGCACTCATTGTCTAATCAGGTTTACAATCTATTTGGAAAAGAAATACATGCCAGTGAGCCTGTATGCCTAAATGAATAAGTATCTATATGTTTTCTAAACATAAGTTAGCTTTCAATTGTGACTCTTTCAAGTTACTCATTTCAGTATCTCAAGTGAGCTCTTCACCTTATTCCGGTCAGCACTGGAATTATGCCTGCAGTGTTCTTTTATTTCATATACCTCCGTAGCGCTTTCTGCTAATGTCTGTTGTTGCGCTATATTTTCATGTGCATTTTCTACATTCCATGTAACATTCCTCCCTGTAAGCCTTGGTCTTCATTTGGTACTAAGTGATACACATTATCTTGAGAATCTACTACACATGTTGGCATCCTAACCGAAAACATCCTTCCTCCCTTAGCATCTACTCTTTTACAACATTCTAGAATCATTTGTATGACACAATATATTACTAATAAGGCTACAATAGATGGAATCAAAGCTCCCAAAAGTCCCGACATCCAGAATGGAAGTAATGTCAACCACCCACTAAACTAATTATCAGGGGCACCTCCTTCATCTACCATTTTCTATTGTAGATTATGCAGTGTCTGTATAGCTTCTGATAAAGTTCCATTATCTGCATCATTTGCTGAAATAAAGGTACAATACGCTGTTCAAATTAATATACATATTCCCTCTTGCATGGCCAACATAAGCTCAAGTACATAGTGGTGCTACATTAGCCATAATTCTCATCTCACTCAGCTCTTCCTTATCCGCATTGAACCCATCCTTGGTAGTTTTGATAGTCTTCAGAGGTTCCCATTGAGTTATCTGTAACCATCAAGCTGTTGCTTTGCTCTGAACAAATGGCATGATACTTCCCAAATATAGCAGTGCATCATTGAACAATTGTTACTCCAGAAAAATGTCACTCCAAGTACTAGTACCATAATATTCTGCAGGTCTTTTCCTTCCATTATGGTGCTACAAGGTTGTTGTATGGCTCACGGAGTGTTCATGCAAAGCTGTCAGATTAATTCCAGGAATTATCAAAACTGGAGCACGCAAAGTCACAGTGGAGCAGAGTCCACCCCTGTATGGTGGCAACTAGACATGCAATAGTTCTCCACACTGCCAATGATAGTCCTTCAGGTTGGAGGTGCCCCCCTGCATGTCTGCATTATCTATTGTAGTCTTACACACATCAACAGTGCCATTTCCTCTAAAGCATAAAGAAACAGAAGTTAGGGCCAGATGTAGCAAAGGGTTTTACCCATCCTGTGTCTATTGAAAAATTCGTTGGTACATATGGCCCTTAGTCTCATGACAGTCTGAGGATTCATTGTGCTATCTATCCAAGTGTAACAAGAAATGTTTAGATCACAGATATGTGTACACTTACCTATCTCATCGTGACTAACATCAATACCTTTCCATAAAGATATAATCCTCCATGAAAATTTGATATCAGGATGCCATTGATCATGGGCAAAGATTGATCCAGTGACTCTAAATCCTGGCCTATGGATACAATGTGGGGGTAAAGGATTTGCTAAGTAGCTGTAATACTCAGTGCACGTGTACGTTACTCTTAGAAAACCTAGTTCTAGGACCATCTGAATCCAATCTGCACTAGTACGATGACCTCACTTCTTCATGTGTGCTATCTCTTTGATGTCCTGTCTGTCTGTGAGAATGTATAAGAATTCTGCTAAAGAATCATATTTTGTGGCGTTAACAAAGAAACGCACTACTTTAACATGTATCAACTGCATTTGAGCCTTATTGCTGCATAAGTAAAGATTAAGACTGTACTTGGGGGCACTTCTCCTGTTCAATATAGCCTCTCTGATCCAGTAGCATGAGGAATTAGGGAGCACACAAAACAAGACTCGTTAGTATTTTACAAAGCTATGTCTAACCTATGCCAGTACTGCATATTTTCTAACAAGTGAGTTTGGGCATTACAGGTCACAGTATTACGAAAAGGAAGTTCCCTTCATGCATATAAAATATTATAACTAAAGAATTCATTGTTGTAGATAAGTAAAAAGAATAGAATCTAGAGACAAAAGAGAAACGAAAAAAACAAAAATACATGTTTTTGTGCTATCCTTTCAAAAAAGCACTGTACAATAGCAGAGGTGAAGGGCGGTATTTTTACAATGGTAATCTTCTCCCCCCTCTTGTTCCATTTACTTCCTTCATAAGTCTTAACCCGATAGGTCCGCCGCACACCCTCCCTGGTGTAGGCCACAACCAGTGGCTGACACCAGGGAGGGGTTTGAAAAAATCCTCTGGTGCACTGCTCCTGTGTCTCCCCACACCCCCCACTCCCCATACGGCACATTGACGTCACACTTGTTTTCCCCATTGGAGCAGGAAGCAGCTGGTAAAGCCGCTTCCTACTCCACTGGGGAAAATGGGCCCGAACGGGCCTCCCCACCATTCGGGAAGGCTTCATTTGAAAGGGGAGATTCTCCCCTCTCAAACGAGGCCTTCCTGAAACAGTTTCCTGACGCTGGACTGCAGGCACGCTGCGATCCAGGCCCAGGAAACCCCACTAACACCAGGGATTTCACTTGGAGGGGTCGTCCCCCTCGGAAAATGGGCCGGGCCCACCTCCCCCTTCCCCTCCCCCAGGGGCATATTTAAAAAAAAATAAAGTGAGTTTACCCCTGGGGGGCATGATCAAGCCCCCCAGTTAACAATTATTAAAAAGAAAAATTTTAAAAAATAATTTGACAGATTGTCGCCGTGAGCAGGGCTGACCCCTTGTCAGGGCAATTTTTCAATAACTGTATGGTTTCCCTGGGGGGCACTATAGCCCCCCCAGGGAAACCATACAGCTATTATTAAAAAACGTATATATATATCTATATATATAGAAAGATATATCTATATATAGATTTGTATATCTATATCTATATTTATATCTAGCTATCTATATATATATATACGTATATATATATATATATATATATATATATATACATATATATATATATATATATATATATAGAGATCGTTTTTGTCAAGGGGTGTGTAGTTTTCCTGGGGGTTTTCCTGTGGGCTGCGATCGGCCCCCAGGGAAATCAAACCCACATATAAAAGTGATCTCTTTATATATATATATATATATATATACACACACACATATATGTGTATATATATATATTTATAGGTTTTATATATATATATATTTACATTTTATATATATATACTCGCCACCAGTTATCTTGCAGCTTGCGTCTTCAATGCAATGCACATACTTCAACTGACGTGTCTCAACTATAGCTTTTAGGCAGCAATAAAAAAGTCAAGTAACTTGTGGTTATGTTTCTGCTAGAAAAGGATCTGACTTTTGTCTAGTGGCATTTTTGATGCCATAAAGTAGCGCAGAAGGTTTATATGCCTACTGCAAAGATTAAAACTGTATTATATGTGAATAGCTAAGTGGATTAGTAAAGCCAGACATTTCCCACGCAATAATACAAATGAAATGTATGTGCGAAGGGGGCTATGGAGAGATGAAGGGCACTTTTGCTGGGTGGTAGTGAGGGAATCCGAGGAGGAGGTCACGAGAGTGAGAGCACCAGTAATGATTGTTGGACTGGGCGCTAGAGGCGCTAAAGACTGTGACGATTGGTATGTGACAAGGTGAAGTAATAGTGTGTCTTTTTTGTTTTTTTGAGTGTCTTGAGAGAACGTGCTGATTGAGAGAAGAAGCGAAGTTAAAATGACCTTTACTGTTGCACGTATCACACACACACCCACCAGCAATTTTGTGACTGTCTACGTAGGCTAGTGTTTTAGAGCGACAGTTTAGCCAGTAGCAGAGATGGCATCTTGTTGGATGACTGCTGCTCATGCCCTAACTTGGGTTATAGAGGACAGCTCTGCTGTAGGATCAGAAACTGAGACAGCAGATACTGAGACAGCATCTGAGGGATAGGACAGTAGCGCAGGCTCTGGGAGTGATTTTTCAATAGGAGATGTCCTATTCAATAACTCCTCTTCCAGTGATTGTGAGGGGGTGATGAGGACAGTCCTGGTGCCCCTTCGCAAGCACAGTCAGTGCAGCGGGTCAATAGCGAGTTAGCCCAACCCAGAGAGCAGGTGCATGCGGCAGCAAACACAGAGAGAGTGCTCTCTTGGGGGATCCCCAATTTAGTTCAGCCTCAGATTCCACCGCCCAAATCGTATTGTGGAGACATCAAAATTATCTATCACAAAACAACCTGGTTGGCAGGCACCTGTGGTTTTGGTCCTGGGCTCAGCGGCCATATAGGGAAACCTATCAAACCCAAACATTTCTTTAAACTAGACACCAGGTGGAGTCCACAGAGGTGTAGCTTGTGTGGATTCCCCAAAGTTTCCTTACCCAGGATACCCTGCAAAAGTGAAATATTGAATAAAAACTCTATTTTTTCTTGCATTTCTGTCACACAAACTACAGGAATATGCTGGGATCCACAAAATTCCTGCCACCCAGTGTTTCCCCGCCTGTCCTGATAAAAACGCTATCCCACTTGAGTGCCTGTACCTAGTGCTTGCGCCAGGAATGGATCACTCCAGGGGCAACAGTCTCCCTCATGTAAGGACTAACATTGACCGTTGTGTGATCCATTCTCGACACGGGCACTAGGCCTACCCACACATGTGAGGTACCATTTTTCTCTAGAAACATGGGGGAATGCTGGGTGGAAGGAAGTTTGTGGCTCCTCGAAGATTCCAGAACTTTGCAGCACCAAACTTTGAGGGAATTTTATGTATTTTTTGCCACATTTTGAGGTTTGCAAAGGATTCTGGGTAGAAGACCCTGGATTTCAATGTAAAAATGTGATGTGTCCATGTTGCGTTTCCTGCCCCGGGCAGTAGGCCTACTCACACCATTTTTATCGGGAGACTTGGGGGAACACAGAATAGAAGAACAAGTGCTATAGCCACTTGTCTTTCTCTACATTTTTTCCTTCCAAATGTAAGACAGTGTGTAAAAAAGAAGTCTATTTGAGAAATGCCCTGTAATTCACATGCTAGTAGTGGGACCCCGGAATTCAGAGATGTGCAAATAACCACTGCTTTTCAACACCTTATCTTGTGCCCATTTTGGACATACAAAGGTTTCCTTGATACCTATTTTTCACTCTTTATATTTCACCAAATGAATTGCTGTATACCCAGTATGCAATGAAAACCCATTGCAAGGTGCAGCTCATTTATTGGCTCTGGATACCTAGGGTTCTTAATGAACCTACAAGTCCTATATATCCCCGCAACCAGAAGAATCCAGCAGATGTAATGGTATATTGCTTTAAAAAATCTGCCACAGATGGAAAAAGTTATAGAAGAAAATATGGACAGAAGTGGTTCTTTTTTCACCTCAATTTCAATATTCATTTTATTTCAGCTGTTACTTTCTGTAGGTAAACCTTGAAGAATCTACACAATTGACCCCTTGCTGAATTCATACTTTTGTCTACTTTTCAGAAATGTTAAGCTGTCTGGGATCCAGCGCTGGTTTCACACCCATTTTTGTCACTAACTGGAAGGAGACTTAAAGCACAGAAAATACAAAAAATGGGGTATGTCCCAGTAGAATGCCAAAATTGTGTTGAAAAACACATGCTTTCTTCTGCAGCCGTTTTCCCCAATTTGTATGAAATAAATAACATTTTAGCTGTTTTTGGCAAATGTTTTGGTCTCCTCATGGGGAACCCACAACTTTGCAGCACCAAAATGTGAGTACCTTTAAAATCCCTAGGATGCTGGAAAAAAGGATGCAAATTTAGGGTGTATAGTGGATAAAAAGTTATGAAGGCCTAAGCACAAACTACCCCAAATACCCAAAAAAGGGCTCAGCACTGGGAGGGGATGGGGGAGGGGAGGCCCAGCAGCTAAGGGGTTAATGAGATGCTGGACATAGACGAACATGAGTGCAGTGAATCCAGGGTTTTCTGTCATCGACCTTGACGGTGGTAGGTTTTACCATGGTCACCATGTACAGTCCATCGAAGGTGGCTCTCTCCATTTACAAGTGAAATTTCTCACAAAAACTTTGTACCCGTACATTGCTTCTGGTGGCAGGGACTTTCTCTGTCATAAATCTCCCTGTCACTATCTGATGGGACATCAAGTGATGATCAGAACTAGGTGTAGTCCTAACGGAAAAGAGTGCCAATGGTAGGCAATGTGGCCATTTCTTATGCAATGTAGCACATAGCTTGCTGAGCTTTTTCTTCAAAAGCCCGTTTAGGTGTTCAACAATGCCTTTGGGGTTGGTACACAGAGGACAACTTATGCTTTACCCCTAACTGAGCTGTGATATGCATACATTTTACATTGACAAAATAGGTGCATTTGTCAGATCTTATTCCCTCTGGAATTCCCCATTGTGGAATTACTTCACAAATTTGAAAGGTAGCTGCTGATTTAGCATCACAATGAATGCATGGTCCTGTTTCAATCAATTGGGAAAAAGGGCAGACCACAACTATAAGATACCTGTACTTGCTGCACCTATCAATCATGTCCACAAAGTCCATGTGAAGAGCCTAAAAAGGACCTTCTGGTCATGGAACGGTGGAATTTTATTACTTTCAGTGTGGGATTAGGAGAACACCGCTGGTAGACAATGCAGTTATGAAGGTACATAGAAAGTATGTCATGCAGATTAGGAACAAAGCAGCCTTGTTGTATTTGCATAGACAAGTGATTTCTTGAAGTATGAGCTATCATATGTAAGGCCTACGGCATCACTGTTTTACCTGTAGATAGTTGTCGATATATTAGGTCATTCCCTCACTGAGTACATCCTCTATCTCTCCATAACAGTTTTTCCTGTTGAAGAGCAGTTTCCTGCAATTCAGGCTGATGTAAACATGCTTTCTTAGGAAAATGTGGTGTATCATTGTCTGTGATGGAATTCGATTCAGACTCAGGCGGTGATCCAGTCTGAGCTACCATGACAGGGACATGTTGTGATGTTGCTGGCACATGCGGGGCGTGCGTCTAGCTGCATCTTTAGCTGCCCAATATGCTAGTGAATAACCCTGAGACACAAAATCCTATCCACTGGTACGTGCTGCACACTTCACAGCTGACACCTCCCATAGCAGTGCAAGTGCCTCTGTTAGAGCTTCTAGGAGTTATCTCTGTATGACAGGGCTTCCATCTGACTTAGGAAAACCTTACCTGCTCTATCCCATGATGCTGGAATGTTCAGTAGTTGTCACATTAGCTGAATCTGAATAAAGTATAATAACTTCTCCTGTTCCTTGCTGAAGAGCTGCTATTAATGCTATTAATTCTGCTGCTTGCACAGAATAATGCACTGGTAATGTTAACTGCTCCATTATTATCAGAAGAGTCATGCTGTTGTGCTCTGACTACTGCTGCACCTGTGTATCTAATTCCTATCTCTTGGTCGATGGTAGAAGAACCATCAACAAAGTAGACAATGCTATCCAGTATAGGATCCTCTGTTGCTTGACCAGACTCATTGGGAGAATAAGTTGCACAATCATGCACATCAGCCTCAGAATGTAATACTCGATGGGCAAAGTATGTTTCAGGGTTCATCGTATGACACTTCACAACCTTCAAAGATGGTAGTGACAGTATCACCTCATATCCTGACACTCTCTGTGTGGTCAGAGTAGTCTCAACTTTCTGAATGACAGCAAATACAACATGTTCTGCAAAGAACTTCAAAGATGCCCCATATCAATGGTGATGATCTTCTGCACTGCAAAAGCTGCAGTAGGTAGCAAGAGCCTGTTCACCAATATAATGTCCTTTCATCACTGGATTTAACAGTCCACTTAAATATCCAATGGTCTTATGTCCTAAAGAATATTTCTGTGCAAGGACGGCTGTCATCACTTGACCACTGCAATGGCAAAATAAATAAAATTCCTTGGTATAATCAGGAGCACCCAAGACCGGACCATTTGTTATTTCAATCTTTAATTTCTCCCTCATCTCTGATATCTATGTTATCTTGTCATTTCTGTCTTTGGCCTATTTGATAGAAGCTAACAAAAGTGCAATCAAGGTACTACAATGAAAAACCCATTGTCTTACATAGTTACAGAAACCAAGAAACCTTTGCATTCCTTTAATAGTTTCTGGTTCTGCCATCTGATGAATGAATGCTGCTCTTTCAGGTGTTACTCGTCGACCAAAAGCTAACAACAATTGTCGTAAATAATCAACTTTCTCCTGAAAATACTGTACTTGGTCTTTCTCTACCTTGTATCCTCTTTGAACAAAAGTAACTCAGAAATATATTATGTCCTTTCTACACTGCTGCTTGGTAGGACTACAAAGCAGTATGTCATCAACATATTGCAATAAGGTGCTGTCACACTGAAAATTTGACAACTCATTTCTTACCACTCTGTTAAAAATACTTGGGGACTCACAATACCATTGGGCAAACAAGAGTACAGGTACTGAGCCTCGCGATAAGAGAACGCTGTCAAATAGTGACTGTCTGAACGAAATAGAGATGCTAAAGAAGCATATTTCAGATCAATAATGGTAAAATATTTAGCATCCTGAGACAGAACGTTAGGTGGATCAGGAACAATTGGAAATAGCGGTACCAATTGATCATTCAGGAGGCTCAGATCTTGAACCATGCACCAAGTATTAGCCTTTGACTACTTAACAGGATAAATCGGGGTGTTGCAATTTGACATTCCAAGTAAATTATTCCTTGCTCTAACAAAGCTTGTGTAGTAGGGGCAATGCCCTCATCTGCTTCCTTAGAAAGAGGATAATGTCTCACTCAGGGGAAGATAGCACCTTCCTTTAATGTAATTCAGAATGGTGTAGCAGTATGAAAAAGGCCTACATCATGAGGACCTTTAGTCCATAAAATGTCTGGTTCTTGGGCCAGATCGACTTCCCTAACAGAATTGAAAGGTCTTCCTGGTTTGGGTGTCCTCACTTCCAACACTGACCTGAATGGTATGTTACTTTGAAAAGCCACAGTTGTTTTCTTAGAATTGTCATCCAAAACAGTTGGTCATCCAGTATGTGTCTAACCATTTTTCCTGGTTCTATTAAAATAATACAGATCCAAAAGATGATTATAGTCGCTGATCATCAGAGCGCCATAGATTGGTGTTACTTATAAGGCCTCTATTTGCAATATTAGTTCAGTGTCAGACATCCAAGAGTCTTGTCCTTGCTGCGCTAAAAAAGAAATTCTTTAGGTAACTGAACTTCCTTTCCCAGTAACTCTGGTGTCTCTGCTATAATTCTATACACTGCTGTTGTAAATGCCTCCATATCAACAGGTCTGGCTCTGATTTGATCTCCAGTGGAGGAATCTACTGTTACTGCCATCACCCTAGAAGGTGAAACTCCAGGGGTTGAAAAAATCATGGTACCATTAGATTCAAAATGAATAGTCATATTTAGTTTGACCATAAGATATTTTCCTAATATGTTAGCTCGGACAGCTCGAGAAAATAATAAACAACCATCAATGTACCTTCCTCCTACTTCCATTTCCACCAGGTTAGTGAAAGGAACCCTCATTACTTCCCCCGAGAATTCCTGTGTGTCCATTGATCTGTTAGAAATCTAGGATCTAGTTGCTCCTGTATCTATGAGGAATGCATAACGTTTATCATTGATACCTACCGTCACAGTGGGTTCCTCATCTGGCCTGTGCATCACTGACAATACTGGACACATAGAAATACTCTGCGGGCACCTTCATTGTGTATATCCTTCCATAGAATTCATCTAAAAAGGATTCCCTCCTCTCACAACTACACCTCCCTGTCCACGTTGAGGAGGAACCACCGCTGGGGGTGTTTGATAATTTTGCTGAGGTGGCACCTGTTGTTCTTGTGACATTACTGGTGGCTGCATATTTTCTGATGGTGCCTGAGGTACTTATATGATTCGTGGATTTGGTTGTGACTGTACCGTTGTATTTCCTGGCTGATTATAAACTACTACTCTTCCATTTGGCTCTTTCCATCTCTCAGTTTTACGATCCCTAATAAAATGTCCATACTTCTGACAATAATTACCTACCTGATCCAATCTTTGAGGACCCACCCTACCTCCTTCTATTCCTCCTCGTCCACCTCTATTACTTCCCTGTATTCTTACACTGCACTGTTGCTGTAGGTATTGTTGTTGAGTGGTCCTTGGGACCGATCCAACAGATATTGCAGTCATCTGAGTGGCAGCTGCTACTACAGTTCCTTCTACTGTTCCTTCCTTTGCCAACTTCTGCTGCACTAATTTGACTGCTGCTTTATCTATTACTTCAAATGTGTTCCTCTCTTTTTCCTGTTTCTTTGTCAAAAATTCATTATATGTGCTTGTATCTCTGTCCACGGCTTGGCTTTCCACGGCTTGGCTTCTAACGCCACTATATTATCTAGGCCATTGTGTACATCAGAGGGTAACCTTTTTTCACCACGTTATAAAATAATACAGCATTTCCTTGTGTTACCTTCCAACCCTGGCCTACTTCTTGGATCCATTAAGGAACTGAGGAGGCTCATCCTAAGGCTGCATTCACTGAGTCACAAGCGATCTAATATCTGGCTTTCAGGATACATCTTCCTCAACTGATCCCAAATCACTGTCCTTACTAAATTAAATGGAGACCCATCATATCTCATTTCAGTGAGGGTAACATTTATCACTCCAGCCATCTGAAAAACAATGTCTGTTTCTTTAAGAGAACTAAACAGACATTTTATGCACCCTACTGCTAAGGTACTACCTGCAGTTGTTTTTCAAAAGCTCTAATCCACTTCCCTGCTATCTTTGTGAGGAACGGCACCACTTTTCTAAGATTTTCCTTGTCCATTTGTAATCATGGAACATAATGAGGTGCCCCAGGTCCCTTACGTATTGGGGCATCGGATGTAAGGGAGTGGTAGAACACGAGGGATTATCATTAACATATTTCTGCCATGTACGCAAATACTTATGCATGTAGGGATAATCATGGTCTGGAGCTCCATCCCCATAAAGAATGCAATCTTCTGCATTCGCCATTTCATGTAGATCAAAAGATCCTTCTTGTGGCAATGGACTCATCTGTAATGCTAGTTGTTCAGTCCAATCCACTAAATTCTGTATATACGACACAACACTGTGCCAGCTATTATCTCCTTTTGCAACTACTTCACTGGGAATTAGATCTGTACTGTGCAAAGCTGATTGAATACTCATGTGCTGCATCCTGTATTGTCAGTCCTCTCATAGCTTCACAATATCCTATCCCTAAGTCTGGTTGGCCATGCATTCTTTGAAATTGAAATTTCTCAAGTTCTGTCACTCGAGCTTTCCCAACTGAGGAAAACTTCTCCTGTTCTCCCTTTCTAATACCAACACGATCAGATGATCCCCTTGTATTTTTTGTATGATCCCAATCAATGAGGGGTCTTATTTGAATATCAATATCATATATAGAGTGCCTAACTCTTGGGGGTTGAAGCAGTTCATCCATACTATCCACACACTTAAGAATGGACTCTATCTTATTTGTTACTTTCCCAGAATCTCCCCTACCCTCACTTTGCAATAACCACCCTTGAACACTTTCTAGTGAAATGATTATGTTCCCCCTCTCCTTCTGACAAGGTGGTAGACTACATTTAGTCCTATCTTTTTCTTGGGATGCTGGCCATTGTGTCATACTGCCAGTTCTGTCCACAGTCACTTCATCTAACATCATCTGCACTTCTTCACTGTGAGGTAGACATTTGTTTCCTAACTACAATTCCTGTTGTGTCTCTCCTTTGCAACAAATGTGATGTTGCTGATGAATCATGTGACTGGTCATAACTATCCAGTGAATTTTGTTCTTTACTTCTGTCCTTCTCAGGAGAGGCTGGGCCTAAACATAGAATGAACTGTGCTTCTAATTGTCCTGAAAACTGATATTCATTTATCTTTGCTTGCTGCCTAGGTGTGGTCACATAATTTGGCTTTGACATTTGTGAAGAAACATTAGAGGTAGCTTTTTGGGATTGTGAGGCGTCTCAATTTCAGAGTTCTCAAACCTCACTGAGGCTTCTTGTAGCTGAACCAGTGGGTAAATACCGGGTATCTTGGGAAAGGTACTCATAGAATCATATGGGGGTAGGGAACCAAATAAGGTTTTAGGGGAATTTGTTTTGAAAGTGTCCTTAGAGTTTTCACAAAATAGTTGCCACAGGGCTAAAATAGTTTCTCTTTTTTGTAATTTGGTTCCCTCATACTTACTCCTGAGGCATGTAACAATAGGCTCAATTATTTTATAATTGAATGTCCCTTTTTTTGGACTGGGATACATATGTTTCTGGGTGGCTTTAGACCATTCTAAACAATATTGTTGTAACGTTATAGGGAAACATCTTATACATATGTGCTAAGGGAGTCTCCATAATTACTTATCTTCCCAATATGTCTAAATTCAACCTTTAAATATTACACCTCTTTTAAAACTTGCATAAATCTTTTTAAAAGCAGGAAAATGTAGCAATTTTTTGTCATTGTCAACTATACAATATACATTAAAAGAAAATTACACAAAATTACACATCAGCATCACACAGTGCCCACTTCATTCATACACACATGCACTCACCATCAGCATAAAAAATATCAACACATCAACTATTTCCTAAGTATGAATCACCATTTATTCTAAATCTAAACAGAAAATATATCTGGCAACCCCTGTGCCTTAAGACAATAATCTTTTCAAACTATGCGTCTCTCAACACATAAAGTGACTTCTGGATATTATATCCAGGGTAGTAATTTGAGTGTCCAGATTGTACTCAGAGGTAAATTTTAACAGCATCAGCCTTCCCTTTATCCCTCTATGTCAAATCATTAGAGATGCATTAGCAACCCCCAATTTCGAATTACCCAAATTGATTACGTCTAACTCATTGTTAAAAATAACAAGTTAACCGGTTATGCAGTGCCCAATTACTCAACAATATTCTACTACAAAACGGTAAATGCAACTGGTCACCCCTGGCTGCTTCTCTCCGCACTCAGAGAAGATAAACCACACGTCTTTCAGACCATAGAATGACTTCCAGACACTAGGTCCAGGACATTAATTTGAGTGTTTAGGTCTTATCTGGAGGTAAAGTTTAGTGACATCAGCCTTTCAGCTATCCCTCTATGTCAACAAAAAACATGTATTCAGCTCCCTCTAAATGTCAAATTACTCACATTGATCACTTCTAGCTCGTCGCTAGGAACAACAAGTGAACCAGTTATGCAGCACCTTTCCTGATAGAGCACACATGTACATAATCTTGCGTGTGATACCCTTATATCTCTTATAGCCCTATATGTCTGTGTTTACTATTGCCAAGAAAAATAAGTCAAATAGTAAATAAAAAGCAGGGAACCTTGGTCTGAATTTGCCCTCACCTTTAAATGGTGGCAGCCCCCAGACTCTTTCTGAGCTCCCCGTGCACAGGGAGAACTTGAGAAACCATGGTGTCTGGTTACCCTGTCAAAAATGTGCAGTAATCCATGCAGTGGGGGTAGGTGGCCCTCCAGTGTTAGCATATAGGTGAAAACAAGAATGAGGCCTCCTGTGCTGGCTTGTCAACTATTGCAGGGTAAATGAAAACTTAAATAATGGAAAAAAAGACAAACTCTTGTGACAGGGTGAACTGACAGACTTTGTGAATTCCTCCCACACAGTCACACAATATAGGAATTAGGTGGGCCTGAGTGGGCTATCTGCTGGAAGGATGGGGGGCAGAGCTGAGCACAGCCCCACTTATGCCTGAATAGCCTGTGCTCTGCCTTGACACTGTTGCAGGGTAAATAAAAACTTAAAAATGTAAAAAGACAGTCTCTTCTTTGGCAGTGAAATGACAGCCCTTTACTGTTGTGACAGGGAGATCGACCCGCCTCACACATGAAGGCAGCCGGTCTCAAGTTGCTGTGATACAGATAGCCTCTTATATACAAAATCACACAGTGCTTCAATATAAGACTGTGAGTAATGATTTAATGGCTAGTCAACGGCTAGTCATAGATTGAAAGAGAAAAACATTTGAACACCTGTGACCCCATTTACTCTTAACTCCGAACTAATCTTCTACACATTCTTCAATTGTGGCTTTAACAATAGTTGACAAAATAACCATTCTTCACTCTTGAATACATACATTTCTGCAACAAATATAATTTACGTCCATATGTGCTTTATCATTGTAACCCTAAGACCTCTGTGTAGTCTGAGCAGAATAGATTTCCTGCACTCATTGCATATTCAGGTTTACAATCTACTTGGAAACGCAAAATATGTGCCAGTGAGCCTGTATTCTTAAAATCATAAATACCCACACGTTTGCTAAACACAAGTTATTAACTGTGACCCTTTCAAGTTACTCATTTCAGTGTCCTCGAGTTCACTGTTCATCTTATTCTGGTCAGCACTGGATTTGTGCCTGCAAGGTTCCTTTAATTCATACACCTATGTAGCACTTTCTGCTAATGTCTGTTTTTGCTGTTTTTATATTTTCATGTGCATTTTCTGCATTTCCCATAACAACACAAAGGGCCTAACAACCGTGCACTGTGAACTTCAGCCAGCTCAGAGCCAGGACAGGGCAGGCAGAAAATGCCATGCACTTCAAAGCTACTGTCTAGAAGCTTCTCCCACCTTCCAGAACCAGGTCACCAGGGTATAAAAGAAGGACCTCAGACACCCACTCTTCAGTACATCTCTGGACCTGTGGATACTCTGCCAGGAAGAAGGATTGCTGTGCTTCTACAATGACTGCTAATATGCTGGCTTGCTTCTCCAAAGGAACTGCTGCCCTGCTGTGCTGTCCTGCTGCCTTCTTGTTTGGGGAAAAAGAACAGTAACTACGACTTCATCCTGAACCCAGAACTCCAGGGTGACTCAAAGGGCCAGTGTGCTGGCCTCCTGATCTGAGCCTCAGGGATATAAAAGTTTCCCCAACCAGCTCCTGACCCAGCTACAGTGTGTTCCTGGCCCCTAAGTGGTATCTCTCAGGTCCTGGACCCTCGGTGTGACTCACAGGCTCTTTAAGTCAAGCTTGTGGGCTCTTCATGACTGCAAATGGGTCCGTTTACACTAGAACCACACCACTCGCACCGAAATTCTTCAGAAGCTGCCGCCTGTTTCTTCACACAGCAAGCATCGATCGCTCACAGAGGGAAGCTACTGCGAAGCTCCAGCCCACCTCTCAGCAACGTCCATCCTGCTCTTTGCTCCATGCCGGCTACTGCCCGCAATGCTCTCCTTGCTCCCTTCAACTCTTTCCAATGCGAACAGGACTCTTGGCACAAAACCTGAGAATGTAAAACTTCAGCAGGACTAATCTGGGATTGTATCCAATCTGCACTTCAGCAGGGTCAGTCTGAATTTTTGACTTTGACCCGGCCCAGCATGACCAGATAGCTGCAATTGGTACTTTGTGCTTTGAGGCGCTATTACACAGATTATTCTTTAGAAATCCATAACCCTGGTTCTATAGATTGGATGTTTGTCCTTTTGATCTTGTTTTATTTATTAAATTAAGCTCTATTTTCCTAACCTGGGGATGGATCTTTTTGTGCGGTGTTTTCACTGTTTGAAGTGTTGCACAAATACTTTAAACATTCCCTCTAAGTTGCCTGACTGCTCTGTGCCAAACTATCAGGAAGTTGACCACTGGTTAGTTTGAGGCTTGCTTGTCCCTTGCCCTGATAAGGATTGTGGTTGCTGCTTCACCAGTGCCCTCACCCCAGTCAAACCGTAACCTAATTTCTAACATTGTCTTAGTAGTTTCTGACCATCTTCTCTCACCTTTTAATTTTTTGTGAGACATGGTTCTCCCCAAAGCCTCCCTGCATCTTCAAAACCAATTCAGAGCCCCACCTCTGACTGTGGAGGCCCACCAGAGACGTGAATTACCCACCTCCCTAGATGGGGAACCAAAGCCTTCTCTGATGCAAATGTAAACACCCATTACCTCTAAAGGACCCCAACACCTGTCAGAGACATGGGACTGGACAACAGGGCCACGGCTTGGCTCACTGGCACAGAATGCATCTATCCCCAGTCCAGGAGAGACAACAATGTAGCACACTACAACATAGAGAGCTATTGATGGCTACTTCAGCACCCACTCAAGGTCCCATTCAAGAATTGAGAGTCTGATGCTTTCCTGGAGCAAAAACTTAATGGGTAACTATATGACATATATTCCTGCTAGATGCCAGAGTATCCAGAAGTGCCACTGCCAACCATAAGCTTGCCCCACCACAGGCAACCATGGTTTACCTATCTTTTGGCCTGTCCCTCCTTGCATGCAACAGCTTCCCCCATCCAACCATAAATGGAATTCATGCACCCAAAATTCAGAAACTTAAATGTTTTTTTGTTCAGGAGCTTAAGTGACCCATTGCGTGCCTAAACAGAGGATCCATCCTACCAAGGTACATGTGCCAAACGTCCAGAAAAAAAATCCACTAGCCAAAGAAGAAAAAGGTCCCCCAAAAGACCAGTGAGATGGGGGCCCTAGCAGACTAGGCAGGCACAAGGTATCTGTGGGCAGGTGACAAAAAAGCACTTCACTCTCACCTTAAAAAGGTGACTGGCCACCCAAGGCCGCTTCCAGTCACACCATCTCCCTCCACCCTCAGCAATATATGGCACAAGCTGATATTCGCGGTCCATAACAGGAATGACAAAGGAGATTTCACTTTCCCACCCCTCAAGAACCATTATTACTGTTGCCGTCAGACTGCTCCTATTTTTGGCACTCTCCAAAGGGGCTACATTTCTGCACAGACATGATACATCAGCAATATTAGTTTGTTCTTGCTATGCTTTATAGAAAATACATCACTTTAAAGCCATTTTGTGGGAACTTTGGCTCAATGAAAGGTTCACATGTGTATTAAGTATAGGTCAGGGGTCATTAGTGGCTGAGAGTAGACGAAAGTTAACAATAGATATTAGCCAGGTAGAAAGACAGGTTGGGTTGTGAGGCTGGGTGTGGCAATTGTCCTGTGGCTGTTGATGGCTTATCTTGATTCACTTAATAGAAAACAAAAAGTCTGATGGCCCCAAGCCAAGCTCATCCACTCAAGGTGTGTCAGCTTCTATATGTACACCGAAAGCACCCACCTGTTGGACCAGCTGGTGTACAATTTCAGCAAAGCAGGTTATACACGTGGGGGTGGATTAGCTAAATCTCAACAAGGTGTTGGCTGTAAATGGGAAAGCAGACCTGTGGCCTGTCTCCCATTGTCCCTGAGCCTGTTTATTCTGTTAAAAGCTCAGACGTACATATTGACTCCATGTTAGATATCTGTTCTCTCATTTTGCTCATTCCTAAGGAAGGCTCACAGGAAGAACATGTCATTTTAAAATGGGAATTTCAAAAGATGGGCTTAACTACGGTTTGCAGGACCAATAATCGACTAAGATAATTCCTTAAATTATCCTGGCCTATCAGAACACCTAATAAGGAAAGTTCAGGGTCTTCAGATCCAGGCTGCCTCCCTGGTTATGGGATTCTCTAGATTTAGTCCTGCTTTCCCTTTGCTTCTTTTACTGGCTCTCGATAAAATACAGGGAGTGCAGAATTATTAGGCAAGTTGTATTTTTGAGGATTAATTTTATTATTGAACAACAACCATGTTCTCAATGAACCCAAAAAACTCATTAATATCAAAGCTGAATATTTTTGGAAGTAGTTTTTAGTTTGTTTTTAGTTTTAGCTATGTTAGGGGGATATCTGTGTGTGCAGGTGACTATTACTGTGCATAATTATTAGGCAACTCAACAAAAAAAAATATATACCCATTTCAATTATTTATTATTACCAGTGAAACCAATATAACATCTCAAAATTCACAAATATACATTTCTGACATTCAAAAACAAAACAAAAAAAAATCAGTGACCAATATAGCCACCTTTCTTTGCAAGGACACTCAAAAGCCTGCCATCCATGGATTCTGTCAGTGTTTTGATCTGTTCACCATCAACATTGCGTGCAGCAGCAACCACAGCCTCCCAGACACTGTTCAGAGAGGTGTACTGTTTTCCCTCCTTGTAAATCTCACATTTGATGATGGACCACAGGTTCTCAATGGGGTTCAGATCAGGTGAACAAGGAGGCCATGTCATTAGATTTCCTTCTTTTATACCCTTTCTTGCCAGCCACGCTGTGGAGTACTTGGACGCGTGTGATGGAGCATTGTCCTGCATGAAAATCATGTTTTTCTTGAAGGATGCAGACTTCTTCCTGTACCACTGCTTGAAGAAGGTGTCTTCCAGGAACTGGCAGTAGGACTGGGAGTTGAGCTTGACTCCATCCTCAACTCGAAAAGGCCCCACAAGCTCATCTTTGATGATACCAGCCCAAACCAGTACTCCACCTCCACCTTGCTGGCGTCTGAGTCGGACTGGAGCTCTCTGCCCTTTACCAATCCAGCCACGGGCCCATCCATCTGGCCCATCAAGACTCACTCTCATTTCATCAGTCCATAAAACCTTAGAAAAATCAGTCTTGAGATATTTCTTGGCCCAGTCTTGACGTTTCAGCTTGTGTGTCTTGTTCAGTGGTGGTCGTCTTTCAGCCTTTCTTACCTTGGCCATGTCTCTGAGTATTGCACACCTTGTGCTTTTGGGCACTCCAGTGATGTTGCAGCTCTGAAATATGGCCAAACTGATGGCAAGTGGCATCGTGGCAGCTGCACGCTTGACTTTTCTCAGTTCATGGGCAGTTATTTTGCGCCTTGGTTTTTCCACACGCTTCTTGCGACCCTGTTGACTATTTTGAATGAAACGCTTGATTGTTCGATGATCACGCTTCAGAAGCTTTGCAATTTTAAGAGTGCTGCATCCCTCTGCAAGATATCTCACTATTTTTGATTTTCTGAGCCTGTCAAGTCCTTCTTTTGACCCATTTTGCCAAAGGAAAGGAAGTTGCCTAATAATTATGCACACCTGATATAGGGTGTTGATGTCATTAGACCACACCCCTTCTCATTACAGAGATGCACATCACCTAATATGCTTAATTGGTAGTAGGCTTTCGAGCCTATACAGCTTGGAGTAAGACAACATGCATAAAGAGGATGATGTGGTCAAAATACTCATTTGCCTAATAATTCTGCACTCCCTGTAATGTATTGTATTGAAAACACTATGGCCCTCAATATAACATCGGTAGTAAAAACCACCTACCGCTGCGGCTACGGCTGCCAAAAGACCTTCACCGCGGCTGCCACCTGTCTGCCACAATATGACCACAGCTGGATTTCTGCCATAAGACGGGCGGAAATCTGGCTGTGGCCATACTGGCGGATGGCGGTAAGGTGGCGCTGCTACCACCATCAGCACCACGCCAGTAGACCGCTTCTAGCCGTATTAGGAGAAATAATACGGCCTGGTAGTGTTCTGCTTGCGGGCTCTGCTGGCAGTAGCAGCGCCCCATCCCGTCTCCTGCCGGAAGACCCCGTGGATCCAGGTAAGTCGGTTCTCTGACAGGGGAGTGGGGTGAGGGGTGCGTGTGTGTGGGGGTGTGTGCATGTATGTGTGAGTGTGTGCATGAATGTGGGGGGTGTTTGGTGTTGATTGCGTGCATGAATGTATGGAAGTGTGAGTGCGTGTATATATGGGAATAGAAATGCATGTCTGCGTGCATGTTTTGAAGTGTGTGCGGATATGTGTGTGAATGGAAGAATGCATGCGTGTTTGCATGTGTGAATGAGTGTGTGTCTGCGTGTGTGTGTGTGATTGGGGTGTATGAAGGGGGGCTGGGTGGGTGTCTGGAGAGGGAGGGGGCAGGGGTGTCTGGAGAGGTAGGGGTGTGGGGGCCTCCTATCAGTGACAGGGAAGGAATTCCCTGTCACTGATAGGGCCTACCGCAATGGTCTTTGTGGTGTTATCAACGCCACGAAAACCGTGGCGGTAGGCAGGGTCACAATCCTGCTGCCGGCACAATGGTAGCCACAGGACTGGAGATGGTTATCTCCAGCCCGACGGCTGCTACCACCATGGTGGTCGGAGTGGTACATTGGCGGGTTGTCATAATGTGGCGGTACGTACCTCCAGCCTGTTGTCGGTACTACTGCCACATTAACGCCGACCGCCAGGGTCTTACTGTATAGTATATAGCGGTATCCTAGCCATTAATGTTTAATGACCTGCTGAAGTCCTGGGCTCTTCTAAATATATTTGTAATGTCTTTCAAATCTAAATTTGTGAAAGCTGGCTCAGAGGTTGCAGTTTCTCTACCTGCAAATTTCAGACCTATTGCTTGACTAGCAAATCCAAATGTGAAATTAAAATCTGGCTCTTCCGCCAGATATGTTAATTTGTCTTTTGTGAGCTATGTCTACTGATTGTGAATGTTTCATATGTGGTAGTCTCCACACCATCAAGAAAACTTGAGTGAACGAGCACAGCATAAGTGTCATTCAACTAGCATAATGCATTTCAATAGTTTGTGTTATATTGATTATTTGCATGGTACCACCCTAGGATTGGCCCAAAACACCGACATGCGAGGAGAGGAAATAAAAGAGGGACATGAGAAAAGGTGGGACAGGAGGTGGCATAGAAAACAGGTCAACATGGAGGATGTGAAATGACTCCCTCGTGTCCCCCAGTCTGCAAATCCGACAATATCTGCAGACACAACAAACAGGCAATCCTCGAAACAAAGGGAAAGGATCCCCAACATAGAGCAGAAGTGGCTGGGGGAGTGGAACACCAAAGACCAATTGCTCTAACATTTTTGTGACCCTATGCTGGAAAAAAATGGCAGCCCCTGAACACGATGGACATATCGGCTTTGACAACCTGCTCTCTCATTGAAGCCCTATGGACTTTTCTTGCCACATAAACTGAAAAGTAAAACAGTTTCATATAAGTGAGCCGTTGGTCGCCATGAGCGGAAAGCAGACACACAAAAGGAAACGGAAGTTTGCTCGCAGTGAAACAAATCAGCAAAAGTGCTATTGTCCATGTAACAGGATCAATGTCATGCGAAGCACTTGATTACTTCCCAGCAAGGTCGTGCTGCCTACGAAATAAAAATAAAAAGTGGTCCAGAAACCCTACGGAAAACAGTGAGGGGGTCATTCTAACCCTGGCGGTCGTCGACCGCCAGGGCTAAAATGACGGGGGCACCGCCAACAGGCTGGCGGTGCCCCGCAGGGCATTCTGACCGCGGCGGTTCGGCCGCGGTCAGAAGTGGAAAACCGGCGGTCTCCCGCCGGTTTTCCGCTGCCCTTCTGAATCCTCCATGGCGGCGCAGCTCGCTGCGCCGCCATGGGGATTCAGACACCCCATACCGCCATCCTGTTCCTGGCGGTTCGCCCGCCAGGAACAGGATGGCGGTATGGGGTGTCGTGGGGCCCCTGGGGGCCCCTGCAGTGCCCATGCCAATGGCATGGGCACTGCAGGGGGCCCCGTAAGAGGGCCCCACAATGAATTTCACTGTCTGCATTGCAGACAGTGAAATTCGCGACGGGTGCCACTGCACCCGTCGCACCTTCCCACTCCGCCGGCTCCATTCGGAGCCGGCGTCCTCGTGGGAAGGTTGTTTTACACTGGGCTGGCGGGTGGCCTTTTGGCGGTCGCCCGCCAGCCCAGTGTAAAACCCAGAATACCCGCAGCGGTCTAATGACCGCAGTGCGGTATTCTGGAGGGGGGAACTCTGGCGGGCGGCCTCCGCCGCCCGCCAGGGTGAGAATCACCCCCTGAGTCTCATATGTTTTCAGTAGTTGGTAGGTGCGCTCGAGGACGGCTAAGCACCAGAAAAGGCATGACGTATGCATGCCTTTCACTAATTAAATCAAGCGAATTTTAAAAGGCAAGCCCACAAACCAACCAAACTGAGGGGCGTGACATGGGCATTGTTAAAAGCACATAGAGCTTTTACACCAGGGACAGAGCGATTTGTGCTCTCGACCCTAAAAATGCAGTTCCCTATAAATTAACAAAGGAACTCTAGGTGTGCAACTGTACAATAAATACCGAGAGTAACAATTGCACATCACTAAAGAGTGCTTGAAGTGTGGTACACACAACCCTCCACCCCGCCCACAGCAGAGCATAGCACACCCGACAAGATGACCAGTTGAGAACATAGATGTACCGCAGGCCCCAGCTCAACAAAAGCACCTTCGCTCACATCTCAAAACCTAATGCTGAAATGAACACAGCAGCAACTTAAGAAAGAGCACCGAATGTGCAAACAACGGTAGGTCTCATTGTAACAGCGCCAATCAGACACCAACTAAGCACCTACCCTTTGAAAGACACAGGCAGCATTAGTCCTCACGGACTGGCCACATACTGAACATTAGCAGGCTGCCCACAGAGCTGATATTAACATGAGCCTAAGCAGATTGCATGCCACGGATACTAATAAAGAGTTTGCCACTGCTCCGTGGGTCGCTGACAGGCAATCTCTTGTGCTACTTAATCGATATGCAAAGGTTTTCTACAGAAATGCAAGCAACGAACTAGCTGGTGAGTTGAACATTGTGCAACTTCCTTAATAGGCAGTCTCTGAACCAGCAAGGGCCAATTACATCTTGAAAAGGAGACGGAGAAGGATCCCCACGTACACTCAACCCCACACTGTTCATATTATAATGACTCCAAAACACAGTAGGCCCACAGGCTCTGTCATCATTCTTTGTAGTAGAACGGAAGCATCGACTGCCAACAAAGCATCCCCGACCAGGTGCTTCACTGCGCCCTATAACAGCAAGAATCTTAAATTACCGATGCCTCAGTTCAGCACACTAGAAAGAGTAAAGCACTATCCCTGGAGAGATGCAGGGAGATAATATTCCAAAATCTCCAATGGTGCCATTCCTGAGCATGAAAAAGAGGCAGAGCGAACTAGACCTCAGGTATGCCCTTCAATTTCCAGCCAGACTACTGGTGGTGGATGGCAACCAAACTAGGTTCTTCAATGAACTGGAGGAAGCACTTGAAAAGCCCAACTACTCCCTAATGGGAAGAACAAGTGCTCAACCAGCAATGAAACAGACAACCAGTGAGACCAGTATGTCCCAAATTGGCTGATACATCAACCAAATTATATGCCCAAGAAGGACGCAGGGCAGACCTGGTATCAGAGGCAGCTATATGTAAAAGCACACAATACCCCTCACATGATGACACTGAAGAGGACAAGACCAGCACTACCACAAGCAATATTTTCCACCATTTTCTATCAATAGCGCCTAAAACATCAGACGATGTCTTGTGAGGGAGCTGAAAAGAGTCTGTACACCCATGGACACACACCGAAGGCACATAGAACAGAATGCAGGAAAACCAGGTGGCAAAATGCATAACCCGCAGGTAACAGGCCACTATAAGAATGCACGAAGTAAGGTGCCAAAGAGGGGATTGAAAAGAGAGGTATGTGTATATTCTCCAGACTATAATTATCTAGCACTGAGACTGATGTGCACTGACTATCACGTAACATTCTCCATAAACCAGGGAGAGTAATTGAAACACAACAGGTACTATCCAAACTAACCTTCTCATGACACCAGATCAACATCTGCATTAAAAGGTCTGAGGAGAGACCAGGGAGCATGGGAATATCATAGTGTGGCTTGACATGTACCCAGAGGATAGAACAAGTTGAAGAACTGTGCTTATTATAACAAAAAATGTAAATTAAGTTGATAAATTGTTTATTTTATTAAGTTAAGTATGGCTGTTAGTCGGATGTTAGTTTCAGATCTAGCCTGGCGTTATGGGGTACAGGTTAAGATGTCCATGGCTTTTGGGTATACTCGGTCAACACCATTTTCAGGCAAACTGAAACTCACACAGAGCAGGCAACTGCCATACACACGAATCACACTGACAGAAGGTATGGCACAGCCTAACCAATACATCAAAACAATATGGAACATCTCGGGAATGGGAACAGCTAGCAATCAATAAAAAGTACAGGCGCAATTGAAGAGATGCAACACGAATGTAGCCTACCTGCAAGAAACAAATTTAACAGAGACTAGGCAATCATCAAAATGTAGATGGAGGGGGCAATTATTCTACATGACCTTCTCAGCTTTCTCCAGTGAGGCAGCAGTATGGATGCAACCTGGAGTCCGCTTCATCGACAACTAAATAAACTTGGAGAAAGAAAGGTGATACATATTGGTAAAAGGACAATTAGATGGTCAACCAATTGTGCTGGGTAGCCTCTATGGCCTTAAGACCGACCAACTTTACTTTTTAGCCACAGTATCGCTGCAACTGGCAGTATGGACAGGACTTCCGTGGATTCTGTGTATTAGATGTGAATTTAGACTGATCACACACTCTGAAAGGTGTCAAACACAACTGCAATAAATAATGCAAGAACACTGTCTGCTTGGATGCATGTGTGGTCACTAGTTAATGCATGGCGTACTGGGAACACGGTATGTCAGAATACTTCTTTCACTCAGTCCTGCACAACTTACACATTAGACTGGACTGCATGCTATGTTCAGCCATGATACAATCACCCAAACAAATACCACACAATATACCTAAGAAAAACACACTCATATCATCGCCTGTTAGAAATAGGAATAGTACGAGAAAGGCGCCCCAACACCTATACCTGCATGGAACCGATTTGGCTTGAAGACCCAATACTAAAAGATACCCTGAGAGAGACGGTTGACAACTAGTGTCAGGAAAAGAAAACACCCCCCCCCCACCCCTTAAATGAATGGGAGACATCTAAAGTCATCATCGGGTGGGGGGGATGCATAAAGACTTGAACAGGGTACCTAAACTAGTAGAGAAAGAGCTGAAAAAGTTAGAGGGTACAACACATGAATTGGAATGGGGGTGCAATAGCTAATGCCACAAAAACTCAAAGACTGAAAATAAAAATACACAACATTTCTAGAAAGACTGCACTGTAGTGACTTAACCACCTACACACAAAAGACACATACAGAAAGTGATAGAGCTGGAGCTCATTTGCATGGCTGGCTAGACCACCAAGGACGCACACACCAGTAGTAACCACAAAAGATCCAAAAGGGAGAGAACTACACACACAACAAAAAATAAATGAGGTATTCAGAGATTACTATGCACAACTTTACACTCACCAATCTAACCCGTTGGATTAAGACATTCCTCTTCCAGAAATCCCCCGAGAGACCAGGGAAAACTAGGTGTGCCAATCTCGGTACCAAAGGTCAGGAATGCAATACAGACACTGGCAAGGCGCCCGGCACTGACTGCTACCCATCGAGTTCTATGAAGCATTGACATCACAATTAGCACCCAAACTAGTTAAATTTTAGTAAACCGCTGGGGAACTGGGACATGTATCACAATCAACAAATGAAGCATTAGCAGATGTCATATCAAAGCCAAATAGTGACGCCCAGACACCTTTGTCCTATTGCCCTTTGTCCCTTCTAAACCCGGATTACAAAATCCCTATTAAGACTTCAGCAGACAGATTACTAGATAACGTCCTCGGCCTGATTTACACAAATATATATATTATCAAATACAAGCGAAAACACCTCTCCTCTGGCCTAGCAATATACCTAGAGCAGGCATGCCGGAAAAGTGTGGAAAGGGCTATAGAGATTCAGGACAGGGAGGAATATGATCGGCTTCACTGAACTATTATATGCACAACCCACTGCTAGAGGGCGAACGTGCAATCACTTTTCAGACTCGCACAGGCTATCAAGGGAAACAAGAGCACATTATCCCCAATCTTATATGCGTTATGGATTGAACCATTAGCGCCAATAATCAGAGCACATGGGGTTGCGTGGGACATTACTATCAGCGAGAAACGTCACACTACCTTGCTGTAGAACCACAATATACTACTGTACATAGGCAGCATCACTAAAGGCCTTAACTCTGTAGCTGAAACACTAACATTCCGGAATGTCTCAGGTCTAAAAGTCAACCTGGGAAAAACTTGTGTATTTCCACTCAAAAAATTGGTGGCACAAAATGACGTGATCCTGGGAGGGAAAATATTTCTTTGGGCACCCCACAATTTCAAATATTTAGGAATTAACATATATCACTCCAATAAGGATCTACTAGACGGCATTTAAAAAGAGCCTTGTGGTCACATACCCCACATATTGCCTTCTGGACTACTTTGTCATGATTAGTGACGGTTTGCGTCGCTATAGTGAAAATGATCATGCTCCCGATGTTATGTAATGTAATGTAATTCGAGATTTATAAAGCGCGTTCCTACTCAGAGAGCATTGAAGCGCTGGGAAGAAAGCACATAGTAAAAAATAGACAGAGGATAAGAAAAATAACAGAAATAATGAAGATAGAAAAACATCCAATAGAAGAAACTGAAACAAACTAAATCAAAGACCCTGATCTTGATGTACCAAAAAATTAACGAGGAAAGAGCCAAGTTTTCACCATTTTCCTAAATTTCAGATAACCTGATTCTTGCCTAATATTCTGTGGGAGAGAGTTCCATCCTCTGGCTGCAGCTACTGTAAAAGCTTTGTCTCCCCATTTGGCTTTATGTGTGCGAGGGACCTGAATCAAGTGAGCTTGGGAAGACCTCAAGCTTCTTTTAGGTACATGCAGGAGGAGTCTGGAAGTCAGGTACTGTGGTCCTATTCCATGAACTGCCTTGAAAGTAAGACAGAGCGACTTAAACTGGATACGCTGCGCCACTGGTAACCAATGTAATTTCCTAAGACTCTCTCTAACTGATATACATCGTGGGAGATTAAGAACCACTCTGACAGTGGAATTCTGAATTTATTGGAGTCTTTTTATCAGCCTCTTATCCAGATTAAGGAACAGTGCATTACAGTAGTCTATCTTGGACATTACCAATGCCAGGATAGCAGATACTCTCCATTCATGTAACAGATAGGGGAAGATTTTTCTGAGCATTTTAATTGACCATAAACTGAAGTTTACCACATGATTAATCTGTTTTTTAAAAGACAGATGTTCGTCGAACAAGATGCCTAGGTTTCTAGTAACAGTAGTGGGCACAGGGCAGTTACCACATTCAGAGGGCCACCACCGTGAGTTCCATAAATTCTTTCCAGGTCCAAAATATAAAACTTCAGTTTTGGTGGCATTCATTTTTAGCCAATTGGTCTTCATCCATTTACTCACTTCCACCATACAATTACTAAACCGATCTGCAACCTCCTCCCATGGCTGTATAATAGGAATAATAAGCTGGGAGTCATCAGCATAGGAAGATGGAATGAAACCAAAAGTACGAATTAGACTAGCCAAAGGCGCTACATACACATTAAACAATGTGGGGCTGAGGGAAGATCCCTGCGGAATCCCACATGGCAGAAGATAAGGTCTAGATTTGAAATCACCACAGCTAACTGTGGTCCATCTATTTGTAAGAAAAGACTTCAAAAGTTTAAGCGCCTTGTCCCTCAAACCCACATGATGCAAACGGGCCATTAATGGTGTGGGAGAGATAGTGTCGAAGGCAGCGGATAAATCTAAAAGAACCAAAACGTCCCCCTTGCCTTCATCAACCATCCATCGAATAGTATCAGAGGATGAGATTAGGGCATTTTCAGTACTATGCCCTTTTCTGAACCCGTGTTGGGAGATATCAAGAGCATCCGCTTTTGTTAAAAACTCGATCAATTCAGAGTTCAAATTTTTTTCTAGAATCTTTGCCAAAAACGGGAGACGTGCTATTGGCCGCAAATTACTCATGTCCTGATTATCCCCCTCTGGTTTTTTCTTGAGGGGTACTACTATCGTTTCTTTCCAGATAGATGGGTACTCCCCAGACATAGGTACCTCTTGGTAAATGGGGACCAACATCCGTGCCATTAAATCCGGAACCAAGTGAAAAATGGAAGGAGGACACGGATCCAGAGGGGAGCCCGATTTAATTTCAAGAATCTTCTTTTTAATAGTATCCATGGAAGGGGGTTGGAAATATGACATTAGTGACTGGTCATCTGCTGTAGCACTCTCTGTTATTATGGGGGGTAGTACTATGTATTTGCAATATCTTATTTTCAAAATGAAAAGCAACTTTGTCACAGAAACCCTGAGAGTTTTCTAGACCAGCCGGCTTCATGGGCACAGTTAGGGCCTTAATAGTCTTAAAAAGTTCCCTGGGGGCATTAATAGCCTCCTTTACTTTGGTAGTATAAAATTTAGATTTGGCCATAAATTGTGCTGCTTTATAAGCCTTTAGAGTGGACTTAAGGGTCACCCTTTCCTCAGGTACTGGATTAAGTTTCCACCGTCTTTCCTGCTGTCGATACTTTCTTTGAAGGAGTTTGAGGTCTTTTGTAAACCAAGGGTGACCTGGTTTGTTTTGACTATTGGCCCTTCTAATTACGGGGGGTACCATTTCTTCCATGGTCATTTCCACTCCTTTCAGAAAGCTGTCAATCAAGGGCAAGGCCATAGCTTTAGCCTTATCCCAACCAGCTTCTAAAGCTGGGCCTAATTCCTCTACTTTAACCTGTTTCTATGACCTGGCTACCTTGTTCGTTTCCACGTTAGCAGCCCCAACATTCTTTGAGGTGAGTTTAAATTTCAGCAGATGATGATCCGTCCAACTCAACTGTATTATGGTTACCTCCCCCTGTTGAGTAGCTCGCGCAAACACCCCATCCAGAATATGCCCTGCAATATGGGTGGCCGACGAGACTCTGGAGGTCCAATCCAGGGCCTCCATAAAGTCAGTGAATTCACGGATCTTAGGAGTTGACGTCTCATCAAAGTGCATGTTAAAATCGCCCAATATCACAGCTTTTGCAGACAGACCCATAGGTTCTATCAACTTAGGCCAAGACTGTAAAAAATCTTTAGTCGGTCCCGGTGGGCGATATATCAACAGCCCCTCTAGTAGTACCCCACTGTTTTGAGAAAATGTAAATGTCATTGCCTCACAGGAATCTGTCGAAGAACTAATGCATGTGCATGCCAACGTAGACCTATAGATAATGGCCAGACCCTCCCCTCCTGTTCTGAGGTCTATCAAGTCTGTGGAAGGTAAAACCTGATGGAGAGGCGACAATAAAGTCTGGGTCCGATTCTACTTTACCCCAGGTTTCAGTAATAAATAGACAATCAATCTGCCAATTATCAATCATTTCGCAGATTTCCTGTTTATGTTTGGGAAGGGACCTGGTATTTATTAAGGCATACTGAAAGCTGCAATTATGAAATGCCTTCTGTTTCATTTTTTTCTCTCCCAAGCCTGCCGGCCTAATGTCTTGGTTTCTTACTTTTGTTGCCTCGATAGGGACTTGAATAGCCCAATTACAGGTTTCACAGGTCCAAATAGATCCACCCTTCCTTAAAGGCTTAGATACTACATTATTAGTGGGATTAGGCGATAGTTTGCTGTAATCTTCCTCTCCCCCAGATACTGCACAGCTATGAAAAAGGGCAGCATTTCTGGCCCCGGGGCCCGGTCGGGCGCGGACGGGCGCAGACGGGCTTGCCTTTGGCGCGCCAGCGGCGCGTCCGCTGTGCGGTCGCTCGTTCTGGCACATTTATGCCTGCAGTAATGAGGCCCAGCCCAGAATCGGCTCCCTAACACTAGACTGCTAACTTGCGGTCCCAACAGGAAGGAGGGCTCCTACTGACCCTCACTTCCTGTTTAATACAAGTAAAAACGATTTCCACTCCCTCCACAGGCTATTTTAACTAGACTCCTCTTCCCCAAGCCCCCAGAACATTCAAAATACTCAGAAATGACTTTTGCACAATTTAAAAATGCTAAATTTAAAAAAAACACACACATTGATTAAAAAACGATTTTCCTTATTTTTCTATTCTATTTTCCTCTTTCTATTAAAAATACTAAAATTGAATACATCAAAGCCACAGTAGTTATAAAAAGCAGATGTCACCACACAAACCTTAAAACAGCAAGAGCTAAAAAAGATGCTTTCTTCTCAAGCGCGGTCGCTCGTTCTGGCACATTTATGCCTGCAGGAATGAGGCCCAGCCCAGAATCGGCTCCCTTACACTAGACCACTAACTTGCGGTCCCAACAAGAAAGAGGGCTCTTACTGACCCTCACTTCCTGTTTAATACAAGTAAAAACGATTTCCACTCCCTCCACAGGCTATTTTAACTAAACTCCTCTTCCCCAAACCCCCAGAACATTCAAAATACTCAGAAATGACTTTTGCACAATTTAAAAATGCTAAATTAAAAAAAAACACACACATTGATTAAAAAACGATTTTCCTTATTTTTCTATTCTATTTTCTATTTGGTTATTATACCATTAAGTGAATTTCCCCCTACACATCCCACAAAAAATATTTTTAGAGCTGGATGCCCAACAGGGCAACCTAACTTGGAGCACCACAAGCCAGAGAGTCGGCCTAGTCAAAATGCAACTTCCAACAAATAAAGGGGAACTGAGAGCCTCGCATTTTCACAGTTACTGTCGGGCAGCACAGCTGCAATGGTTGGCATACTGGTTAGCGTGACATCATATAACTGGTCATAATGAGCCACCGTTTCAAAATGGAGACCTTCATCCATTCCTACTTCCCACCTGTCGTACACCCAGAAACCTACTACTCTTGTTTGACGCTGCACTGAAACAAGCTATTACTTACACAAATTACATTGTCCATAAGAGGTGGTGCTCTCACCTCCAGAATCCTAGCAGTATGGGAAGAGTCTAACATTAGCGCTACAGGAGACCTACACAAGGAGGGCTCGCTGCTAAGCTTCCAAAGTCTAGCAGATTGCAGGCTACTCGCAGGCCACTTCCTTCTCTGTGGCAAGATACAACTTCCAATACAATTACAATGGGTTGCAGCCAGAGAGAACCCCAGACACATGTCATGATACAAGCAATATACTCAATGGGGGACGGGAAAAAGCTCATCACATTGTGCACAAAAAACACGAAAATAATTGCAGTGTCACGCAATGCCCTCTTTAAATATATCCAGCTTGGTATACTACAAAGGGCATACATAAATCCACAAAAACTAAATTCAGTACACCCGAGCATATCCCCAGTCTGCCCATCATGTCGCCGGCCTCAAACTGACCTTAGACACATCCTCTGGGACTATGACATTGTAAAGCAGAAATTCAATTAGAAGGAACTGACATGGTAGGCAGCAGCAGAAGGATCAGTACTATACAGGTAGGAAAAGCGAGGCCTCAGAAAACAGCCAATAGTAGGGCAGTGGGAAGAGATAGCTTAAAACTACAAAGACATGGAGACGCTAAACAAGGCGCATTATGAAAGACACAAATAGACAATATGGACATGACAGCCACAAGCATAACCAGACCATGCGTTAGGATGACATAGAAACTCAGAACACCACTACCAGATAACAGATAAAAAATGATTACATTCAACAACTAATCACAAAAATGTAGACAACATGTATAATAAAATTCTAAACCAAACAACCACAAAGTATTTGAGAGTAGTCACCTGCAGTAGTCACCCCAGCAACCTACAAAACACACCACCACATACCTTTGTAAGGAAACCATAGAAACCAAGACAACTCTGGGGGTAGAGTAGGAGTAGGTGTGGCAATTCACCTTAATAGGATGACATTAAAAAGTCAACTAAAGTGTATCAATATGGACGAAAAACCAGAATGGAATGGTATGATGGCATGACACCATGAGAACTTGCGATGTGTGAAAAGACAGTATTACCCACACTATGTATAATGAATAACTACATAGCAAGAAGCTATTTAAAAAATTTGTTGTGAGTTTACTGACAATAAAAATACGTTAAAGAAACCCTCTCACACTGACACAATATATATCTAACATGCTGCACTAGCATCAGGCAGCACTGCATACCAGATACGAGAGCTTCAGGGCTTGTAAATCATGCACCCTGTTACCCAATCAGAAGTCAGACTAGAGAAAAAAGGGGTTCCTTCATCCCTATTCCAGTTTCTAATTGGGTAGAAGCTCGTGCACATGGTTATGGTGTTCTGGTAGCGTAGCTTGAGTAAGGAGATGGAAGAGTCATGAATCACACCGCATGCACGCTTATGACAAAGAGCAGCAGGTAAGTTTATACATGAGTGCATGTTTATATGTGTGCTTATGTGTTTGTGTTAAGTTAAAGGTGGTATTGGGCACAATGGTTGGGAAGCAAAGAGTATGACTTAGTGTCCCACCTCTAAACAAGTTCACAAGCCGCCACTGGTTTTAGCATTTCAAATGCCTCCTTAAAGCTCTGCATAATTTTCCATCAACTACATACATTTAGTAGTGGATATTTCCCATTTTTCTACCCCCCTTTGTACTTCCCTCATTTAGACCAAAAAGAAGACCTGCAGATGCAGAGTTATCTGTGCTTACGACGAAGACCGTCACACATAAGAAACCGTGTAGGTGGAAATCTGTGGCATGAAAATTTGTGAATAGCATTTGCAAGCATGTAAAAAAATCAATGTTACTGGAGTCCTACTTTATTTATTCAAAAATGCTTCAATGAATAACCCCCTTAATATGTAGCTTCATCTTAGAAGGGTGAATAAACAAACAAACTGGTATGAAGTTTGAGCTCCAGTATGTTGGACACCCCTTTTTAGCCCACAGAGTCATGAAAGCAGCCTGTTATTCCTCAGCTCCCTATGGGTTGTCCCTTTGTCCCCCATGGCACTCCAGACTTAGCCCAACCAGTTTCACCATGATTGACTCCCACTCTCTACACTGCAAGTCCTTTCACAGTCTGTACAATGAGCGCAGCAGATTCATTTCTGAAAAGTGCTGGGATGCAGACATTTGTGCAACACTCTTCTGCAGAGTGAGTCACTCTCTCTAAATGAGTCACTTGCAGGCATTTTGAAAAGGAGAGTGCGAGCAGACTACAAAGAGCAACTAAGCGGAGCCAATAATTCTCTGATTAAATTATCTGCCATCCGCAGTCACCGAACTGAAGGCTGCCTCATACCCTCAAGATGTTCCCAGGTCTTTTATCAGATTCCTAACTCTCCAAGTAACATAATCAAACAGGATTTAAAAGCCACACTAGCTATTAAAGGTGAAAGTGAATCCCTCTTGACAGATTTGCGGAAGCTTTGATGCAGAGCCAGGGTCAATCATCTCTGCTATCTGCACAAGGACATCCGTTGCTGATAGTTACTGAAGAAGGTGAACTTGAGCCCAGAATGACATCATGCCCTTTCTCAGGTGAATAGAAGACACCACAGTGCAGGCTTGCCTTACAAGCCTGCACTGTTTATGATCTGTAGGATAGGCACACACCGTGGAGTTTGTCATTGACTAGACCTGATTCGCTGACTTCTAATTGCTTACTAGAGTCGTTATCTTTGTAACAGGAGAACCGAGTTTCGAATGAAGGTTATTAAGTTAAAAAATGAGCATGTTCCTGTGGTTGCTGAGGTAACTCAGATATCATTGTATTGTTTTTGTTCCCTCATTGAAGCTTTTTTATTTATTTATATGGATTTGCTCCTGATAACGTGCAGTTCGCAGTAGTTTTTTGTTTGGTGTTTGTGTTTTTGGAATTTATCAATAAAGATTGAACTTTAAAACAAGAGATAAAGAAAAGTAGACTTAAATCACAAAACTTTGCAGCACTTAATTGTGACCTATACGCCGCACAAGTAGCATCTGCACATTTAAAATCTGGATCCTAGAGGATGCAGACATATGAGGCACAGAAAGCGTCAGAAAGTTTCTCGGACTGTCCTAATTTTTAAGAGGGTGTTACTGTATTTTAATTGTACAATTTTAGGTTACAAATTCGTTTGAATACTAATGATTTTTGTGATGAATTATAGTCGTAAATACTGAATTAATGATGCATTCGAAATACGTTTGCAAAGCCATTTAGAAGCCTATTTACTAGTGTGATTTTTTTGTTTCACATTTTACTGAAGACACTATTTCAATTAAATGGATGCTGTTCATCTTGCTTTTGTTCATTCCCTCCTCCCAATCAATGTCCTTCTGCGTGGCTTCCCTCCCCACAGCCTTCACAGAGCACAGAATATTGTGACATAACTGATTACTTTCCTAAATACGCATGTATTGTGAATGAAACCTTCTAGTTCTAATATTGTTGGAACAGCCCAAGGTCTCTTTCGCTGTAAATCTGTTATTCTTCCTGTGTATGGCTTATTGTTTAGAAATGTTGCATGTTAGTTGAAGCTTCTGTGACAATTTGACACTGAAGCTGCTTGACGTTTTCCTTTAAAGTAGTTTAGTGTTATGTGCATTATTGTGCCGCTGCTATTTCTGATTGTCCAATATGTGTTATTGAGACATATCTGTGGTCTTTGCTTATTGTTAATGCTAGAAATGTTATAAAAACCCCTGGGGATGGGGTGAGCAAGGTGACATTCCTTTTCAAGTAGAGATGCTGTTGGTTTCCCTGTGATTCTGGCAATTATAATTTAAATAGATTTTGTTCATTTCTCTTATGATTTGCTGTTTATTAGGGATTTAGAATTATTCTTAATATCTACTTTTGATTTATGTCTTCATGGCATTTAACTATATTCTTTAGTGAATGAATTTTGAGATTTTGTAATAAAACCCTTACATTTTTTCCCTGATCCTGACCTCAGTTATTGAGTGGTCCCAGCTACTTATTTTATTACTTAAATGTATGTTGGGCCTGATGTTGAAGAGTGTGGTGTTCCTATGACAAGATCAAGGGTGCCTCAGCGGGACTGCCAGAGTTAAATTTAGGAGTAATTACAATTTGGCTTTTGGGGTTCTGCTTCCACAAGTGTGTGAGGAAAAAGAAACCAACTTTCATTGTGAATATTTAAAAAGTTTTAAAATTAATGTTAAATTTCACATGGACCGCCTTTGCATTTTTACAATATAGAGAATCAGGGAAAGAGGGTTAAGAAATACATAATGAATTAATGAAAATTTGTGACGTGTGATAGCTACCTGGAAAGGGCGTCCTGGAACTAAAACGAGGTAAAGGCAGAGAAGAAGGCAATGCTGAGGAAGCAATAGGCCTAGGTAAGCTTGAAAAGACCACGTTTTGAGTGTCCAGTGGGCATCTACCAGAAAGGGACAAGGACTACCATCCAATCCTGGCTTTAGAGAACTGCTTGGCATATACTGTGTTGGACCTGGAAGAACATAAGGTGAAAGAAGGAACACTGGGATGTAAAATAGATTGGATATTGGATGGGTCTATTAACATGGCTTTAAAGACTGGGGAGATCAGTAATGCACAACTAGTGGGTGAGACTGATAAAACCTTAGCAGTAAAAGATAGATGTTGGTCAGAACAGATGCCTAGGTTTCTTGACAAGGAAGCAGGGACAGGAGGTTGATGGAGGTCAGAAGACAACCACTGGTTAGACCAGATTGAATTTTGCTTGCAGAATACTAATACTTCTGTTTTCTTACTGTTAATTGCAGCTTTCGTTTATTCAAATTTCTATAGCTGTCATACATGACTCCCACTGAATAGCAGAAATGGGGTTGGATATTGATACTATAAATAGAGCATCATCTGCATGAGATAAAATGTTGAAGCAAAAGGATCTGACAAACTCCCAAGGCGTGACATGTTTTTAAACAAGGTGAGACTTAAGGCGGATCCTTGTGGCAACCTATATGGAACAGAAGATGGGGAAGAATCATTAGGTCACAAAGAATAATTGTGATCTGTCTGACAGAAAGGGTTGCAGCCGTTCTAGTGCTTTTTAAAAAACACCAATAATAAAAAAATTGTTCTAATTGACGGTTGTTCAAAAGGACAGGATGTCCGTTACTCTGTCGCTGAGTTACTGATTTTATGCCCTACGTTGTTTATTAAGTGTTCCCACGCCATGGACCTGGGGGAGGAGGACTCCTGTTGCAAACATTGCGGCTCTACTGTCTACGGGTAGAGATGGGGTTGTAACAGAGGGAAGCAGATCAATGTGTATTAAGATGTTTAGCATTCTTTGCCGCTCACCATCACCCTGAAATTTTGGATTTTATCACTGAGCACTCACCTGAAGTTAGTTCCTTATGGAAACATGGCTCAATAAGTTCACTCATGCTGAGGATCTAGCTTTCCCCACTGGCTATTACATCACAAGGTGTGACAGAACCGCAGGTGGGGGCGGTATTGCCATTATTTTCAAAAAGCATTTTACTGGCGACTAGATTAATTTACTGTGCCGTAGCATGAAAATGCACTGTTTCAGATTCAAATGAATGATAACTTCACCTTTTCAAGTCTACTGGTTTATAGACCTGTTGGTTCCCTGAAGTGTTTTAGGAAAAGCTTGGTGGGGCACATTACCCCTACAGCTCTGAGATAGGCCAATTTTAGCATCATTGGTGAGCCTAATCTCCACTTCGAGCAGACTTATTTTCCTCAAGTAAATAATGTAATTTGTGATCTGGAAGTTATTGAACTGGCTCAATTAGTGACAGGTCGCAAACACGCTGCGGGGAATCTGTCTTTTCAAACATGTCTAACCTCCGGGTATCCACTCCTTTCCTAGTAGCGTGGTCGGACCACTATGTAGTGCCAATAAAACTGAAAGGTGTCTCAGCAGCGGCGATTTCTTCATGAGAGCAGGTGAGCATCTCCCCCCCCCACTCGCTGCCAGCCATGCTGTGTTAAAAATAAAAAGCCAATTTTATTTTTACCCAAGGTGCACCGCAGCGGCCAGCCTGCCACCGAGGCAGGAGGGCGTGACCTCTGTTGTTGATTAGCAGCATGGAGGACTGGCGTAATCGCAATGAGACACTACAAAGTGGACATGCCACTTTGGCCAGCTGTCTTGCACCAGTCAAAGTGACGTGCATTTTGAAACTCTACACCCAGTTGTTTTAGATAGCTGGGTGAAGACCAAGCACAGGCCTAAAAGGCCTGAAAGAGCATCAGGCCAACCCACTCCATCCAATTCTGACACTGCTTTCATGCTGGTTGAGAGCATGAGAGCAACGTCTGAATTGGTTAGGGGTGTTCTTTTTTCCACAGTCTTCGGAAGAACAGCGAGGAGGACTTGGAGCCCGTGGGTAAGTACAATTACATTTTATTTAATTAATATAAAATGTGAAATGCATGCACCTTAGTTTGTGTTTGTTTTGTTTTGGAGGGAGGGGTTGTTTTTATTTGGGCTTTTGAGGGAGGGCTTTTTAAGTATGGGCTTTTTTAAGAAAGGAACATTTGCTTTAGTATTTTTGGAGGTAGTGGGACACTTCACTCGCCCCACCACTTTGAGAGGTCACCAGCCGCTCCTGCTGGTAGGCAATGACACAAATTAGACATCGAGAGCTACTGTAATTTGATCGAGGAATCTATTCCTAATAATGACTCTAATATCAAGTCAGGTGTACAGAAGACAAACTCTTGGTTAGTATCTGTGCTAGATTATTTGATTCCTCTGCAAACTAGCAGGTAGAAAAAGAGATGCTCTGCCTCCTGATTCGATGCAAAACTGATGAGTAAAAAAACAATGCAAGATGCATAAATGCACCTGGAGGAAATCTTATTATGCCGTGGCTAAAAAGAAGTACATGATGGCCATGAAAGTCTATCATAAGTTGGTTTAAAAGATCCGCGTTGAGTTCCATGTGGAAAAAATTGAGAACAGTGGCAATCCTTCTAAAGAATTTCCATTGTCCAGAGTTTGCGTAAGCCTGCTGCCAACGTGCGCCTTACTGACAATAAATGTGATAGGCTTGCTGATCACTTTATTGAAAAAGTCATGGCCAAAGAGGGAGGTTCTAGTTCAGAGATTGGATTTATGGCAGAGGGGGAAGGGCTGGTGGAGTTTGAATTGCTGGGCAACACTTCTCCAAAGATCTTATGTGTTCAGTAAAGTCGGGCTCCCTTGATGACCCGCTGAAATCAGACCTGATGCTTTAAATGGAGGAGATTCTTATCCATATCTTTCTGAGTCTGGCTAACCTTTCTATGGCTACCGCTGTGGTGCCTATTGTATGGAAACATGCCAAAGTTGTCTCACTTCTAAAGAAACCCATTCTTGACCTGTCCCTCCTGGACAATTATCATTCCACCTCTCTCCTACCTTTTCTGGCTACAGTGGCGGAAAAACGTGAGATTGGAGTCCAGGGCTTGGCTTGCCTTCTTTTTAAAATATTGATCCTTTCAGGAGATATCTCCACCTCTCTCATCTACCATGCAGACTTTAGAGCATGGCATTCCCCAAAGCTCTGCCATTAGTCCCACCCTTTTTCATATTTACGTAAAACCTGATGGCTGTTGTGGTAAGATCTTTTGGAATGTCACTGACATCCTAAGCAGGTGAGAAAGCAGCATAGTATATCATTGTCTGTGGGATACACAGATTGCGCTGCCAATTTTAAGAAATATAGGATTGCAGTTGCCGATTAGATGCATGCCAACTGCCTGAAGTTGAATGCCAACAAAACAGAGATTCTCTTGCTTGGGAAACACTCACAGGAATAGGGGGGATCACTAGTGACGGAGTGTAGTAGGTCCCTCTTAAATACAAATTGTTAAAAACCTGGGTTTTTTGCTTGATGACACAATATTTTTCATGCCACAAGTCAAAGCGTTGTCCTATGTTTGCTTCGTCTGTCTCAGAACCCTTAAAACTATTATTGGCTTCTTCTGTCCACAGGTTCAGAGGATGGTCATCCAGTCTTTAATCACCTCTCACCCTGACTACTGCAATAACCTATATTTGGGTTCCACGAGGCACGGGAAAACCAGGCTGCAGATTATTCAAAATGTGGTGGCAAGACTTTTATGCCATCTGTCTATATTTTGCTCAACCTTTCAGCTTCTTTGCAGACTGCACTGGCCCTCGGTGGAAAAACACCTCCACTTTAAGTCACTGTGCGTGGCTCACCGGTTCATGAATAAGCAGGGCAACCCACCCTGTTCGCCTTGCTTCAGCCTTGTAGTCTAAATAGTGCTCTGTGATCTGCAGATGCCAATTTGGTGTTGGTACCACACTTTTGTCTTGACAGAAAGGAACGTCACTGCTTTCGATCGGACACACCTGGGTTATGAAACAATTTTCCTATACTTTTTTTGGAAAACTTCCAACCATCTCTGCTTCAGAAAGTACTTGAAGAGTTGACTGTTGGCTGCATAGTTCTTCTATCTGTGTTGAGTTGTTAAAGTTGGTAGCAGGACAGCACTGCGAAGCCCATTTTGAGGATAGGAATGCGCTTTACAAGTCTTAATAACATAGCATAATAGGATTGGGTTAAAACTGTGTCAAACTCTACCAACAGGTTAGGTAAAATTACAATGGCAGAGCCGCCTTGATCTAGGATGATTTAAAGATGTTCTGAAACTGAACTTCCAGAAAGACTATTTTAGTACTGTGTTCAGGTCTGAAAGCAAATTAAGTACCATCAAGTAGTCCATTAGGCTGTTAATAGTAGGGCAGTTGCTTATTCATTGCTTTTTCAGCCATTTGCATGGAAGAGGTATGAAATAAATAGGCTGGTAACTGCCTAATTATTTACAGTCCAAACTCAGCTTCATGATTTAGGGAACAATGGAAGACATTTTCCACATGGCTGGCATGGTGGTGCTAGGGAAGGTATGCTACCATTACATCGCAGTTGCCCGCTACATCATAGGTAAGTACATCGAGGGCCATTTTCAATACCTTTACAATGTGTTACTTTACCGCAAAAGTCAGTAAGGAACTATTTAAATGTTTTAAAGTACATCCACATATCTGTGCGTATATATATATATATATATATATATATAAATGCATATATATATATATATATATTTATATATATATGTGAATAAATATATATAAATCTACATATATATATATATATACATATATATATACTCCAACAATTGACTATTAGTCAAACGCAGCACACGTAGGATCTTCAGAATTCAGTTTTTATTACTGAAAGATTCAAATACAACCCACACCAACGCGTTTCACCAATCAGCCCCGTTGTGATTTTTCAAATGCTTTGTCATGGCTGATTGACACACTATTTGAAAAATCACAACGGGGCTGATTGGTTACACATGAAATATTATGGGATTGCAACCATTGCAAACATGAAAGAGGGGGAGACAGAGTCCAAAAACTGAGAGTTCTAGAATCGAGATACATTATTAGATTAAAAACAAAGACCCCACTTGGGATCAACACGGATGAGGAGTTACATTGTCATCTATAGAGAGAGGTAAACAGGGGGAAGATAGTGAATATGACGGACGAGGAGCTGAATTGTTACTTGTAGAAAGAAGTATGGTGAAACATATGAAAAATAGTGAAAGATTACAATGATGATGGATATAAGTAGACACGAAACTCTGAAAAACCATATTTTGGCATGTATACATGTGGAAATAAAGCTATAGCAGTACAAAGAATATAAAAGATTCAAAAATATAGATAGGATGGAGTAATTGTCAGAATAAATTATGTATGGATATGGGTATATTGATGTAAATAGACATAATGGGGGTAATTCCTACATTGGCGGGTGGCGGTCGCCACCCGCCAAGCGGGAACCGCCGAATGACCGCACCGCGGTCAAAAGACCGCGGCAGCCATTCTGGCTTTCCCGCTGGGCCGGCGGGCGACCACCAGAAGGCCGCCCGCCGGCCCAGCCGGAAACCCCCTTCTACGAGGATGCCGGCTCCGAATGGAGCCGGCGGAGTCGAAGGGGTGCGACGGGTGCAGTGGCACCCGTTGCGATTTTCAGTGTCTGCTTTGCAGACACTGAAAATCTTAGTGGGGCCCTGTTAGGGGGCCCCTGCAGTGCCCATGCCAGTGGCATGGGCACTGCAGGGCCCCCAGGGGCCCCACGACACCCGTTACCGCCATCCTGTTCCTGGCGGTGAAAACCTTACCGCCGCGGTCAGAATGGCCAAGGAAGCACCGCCAGCCTGTTGGCGGTGCTTCCGTCATTTTAGCCCTGGCAGTCGCCGACCGCCAGGGTTAGAATGACCCCCAATATGTTTTTGGTAGTGGTGGTATACATGAGGTTCACTTCTTTGGTGGTTGTTATATTTATATTTGTATTCATAATTTGGTGTCCAGCGTATACTACAGATCCCAGAATGCCACATAAGGGCAAACTGGGAAAGAGAGTATAAATTGGAAAGAATGGAGTACTCTATACCGTGATCAAGACCCTGAAGGGTTGAAACGCGTTGGTGTGGGTTGTATTTGAATCTTTCAGTAATAAAAACAGAATTCTGAAAATCCTACGTGTGCCGCGCTTGACTAATAGTCAATTGTTGGAGTATAATTTACTGGGAACTGGCCCTTCCCTGACGATATATATATATATAGATAGATAGATAGATAGATAGATAGATAGATAGATAGATATATAAAACCAAAGGTTAAAGTAACGTTATAGTTAACCCTGCTGCCATTCCCCTGCAGGCAGCCAACCCACGCTGCACACGACCTTCAGAAATGTGCAGCAGGGTGATAACCACAGGCCAGGCCAAAGGGGGGTTCCCAAAACAAGTTTCCTTATGCAATTTTCATTAAGGAAATTATACACAGCTACAGCCAAAACAGCTGAAAAGAATAACACCAAATTTGGCAGAATGGTAGATTATGGTCCAGCAAGCGTGCTTTCTGTGATTTGGTGTAAATCTGTTCAGCAGTTTTGAGAAATTAAGATTCAAAATGTATATTTATTTCATGTAGCAGAACAAAATATGTGATCTGTTTGGCTACCACGACATCAACAAAGATGTAGTGGCCATCATTTTAGAACTCTGGGACCCAGTCCCCTGTCCTGGAAAAAAGATTAAAAATCGTATAGGCTGCAGGGTAGTGATACCCTGCCCCCTGGATCCGGGCCAAAAACAGGGCCCTGGGGATAGCCTTTTATTTTATTTTACTGGGTCAAGGGGCATGCACCACCCCCAGAGCCTTATAGAGGGCCCAGGGACGCCATTTTTGGGGAATGAGTTATAGTTACTCTTTTGGGCATGAGTTATAGTGACTTGAAATAAGTATAGCTAGTGAATTTCAGTTGTTTTGTTCATTTAAAATGGTTTGTTCTAACAGACATTTCCACCTAACTAATGTCCCTTTAACCTATGGTTTTTACAGTGAATTTCTAAAGTATTTTATTGTGAAGTAACATATTATAACAATTTCTAGCTGTAACGTCACTTTGACGTTGAGTTTTATCAGTGGGTGTGTATATATATATATATATATATATATATATATATATGCTCATATGACTTTTGCTAAGTTGAATTGGGATGAGTGATTCAGACACCCTCCAAAGTCCAATCTTTCCCTTATTATTGTTTAGATCAAAGCAGGAATAGTAAGTCTCACCCGTCCAAAGTCTAACACTTGCACTACTTTTTCTAGTAATGAAATAGGAATAGTAAATCTGACTTTTTTAAGCCCAACACTTTCATTACTTTTGCTTATGTTGGAGTGGAAATAGTAAATCTGACCCCTCCAAAGTCCAATACTTTCCCTCCTTTGACTTGCGGACCTCCACCCCGAATAGGCCCTTTGGAATCAGTGTGTGCTCACTCCACCCCATTATATAATTATTTTTTATTTTTAGTATGTAGGACCATGTCCTTTAGTCCTGTAATGACTGTCCCAAAATATTGATCAGGCTGTGGACAGCCAATCAGGATTAACTAATCCCCCTTAAAGTGGCATATCAGAGTATATCTGGACAACAACAGTCGAGATATACATAACTTCACACTTTGCTTACATGGTAGTAGGTATAGTAAATCTGATCCTGCCAACCTCCAATGCTTCCCCTACTGTGGCTAACATTGAAGTGAGCATAATACACATAATCCTTCCAATGTCCAACACTTTCCCTCCTTTTGCCAACACTATGGTGGGTAAATCTGACTTCTCCAAACTCCACCACTTTCCCTACTTTTGCTTACATTGGAGTGGTAATAGTAAATCTGGCACCTGAAAAGTCCAACACTTTCCTTACTTTTGCTTAGATCAGAGTGGGAATAGCGAAATTTGACTCCTCCAAAGTGCAATTCTTCCCCTAGTTTTACTGACGTAGAAGTCGGAATAGCCAATTTGACCCCTCCAAATCGGATCAAAATGTTGATCAGATTGGAGTAGAAGTAGTAAATCTGACAGCTCCAAAGACCAACACTTTTCCTACTTTTCATTTCAATGGAGAGGAAATGCTAAATTTGACCCCTCCAAAGATCAAACTTTCCCTACTTTTACTTGGGAACCCCCACATGCCCCTAAGATCAGTGTGTGTTCACCCTGCCCCCTTCTGTTTTTTTAATTCATCTACAGGACACAGGGTAATGCCCTTGAGTCTTGTAATACTGCCACACCATTTTAATCAGGTCGTGGCCAGCTAATCAGGATTGACGATTGACCAGACCCCTTTGGCTAATCAGACCATATCTGGGCACAAACAGTCCTGATGAACCCCTTCATTTCCAACCTTTTTAAATGCTAATATCTCGATAAAGACTGAACAGATTGACACCAAGTCACAAAAAGCACAGTTTCTGGTGAAGTTCTGAATTCTTACCAAGTCAGACGGAAACGTGCTGAGCCTTTTTTTCTGTGGCTGCAACTGAAATTTCATGTGTGAACTAACATGGGAAATCAATGTTTTGGGACACTCCTATTCCTTGGCCCCTGCTTGATCAGTGCAAGTATTTCCAGGAAGGACTTGAGATGGATTAATTTTGTTTTTGGAAAGTTTTGTGAAGATTAATCAAGTAGTACCAAACTTGTTAACAAAATAAAAAGCACTCTTCCTATGGAAACTCTGACCTAACTATCACTTCACAGTGTAAAAAGGGGCCGGAGGTTTAAACCATGACAATATATTGAAAAAAAGGGAGATACATTTCTTCTGCCAGCTTAGATCTTACATACTACCTACCATGTAAGAGGTGTTGGAAAGGTAACTCTAATGCAATTACCTGCATAGTAATACAACGAGATGTAATGGTAATTGTGAAGAAATTACCCTGTGCCGACCTATTGTGTCACGTAGGCTCTCATTATTCTAATGAGACTACTGGATTTTGAGCAGCAAGATCATCCACAGTGTGGGAGACTGAGTCTGACCCATGGTGGGTGACACCTGTCACTCCAAATCTGTTTTTTTCCCCAGCTAACTAGCAGTGCCTCATCTCTCCCGAAATGTAGAGATGATTGGGCAGCCGAGAGCATGACATATCATACTTCCCAAGGAAGTCATGGTCACTCAGGTCGCATCCGGTTCTCTCATTCACAATTCGGTCTCACATATAAATGACAATAAAAGCAGTTTAAGTTTTAAAGATTGCTTTAATAAAACAACTGCATTTTAGATAGCAAAGTGTGAGCTGCAATAACCAGAACGACACAACACAACAATATTAAAATGGTGACGATGAGAGTAAAGCATAAGAATAATGCTATCATATTGCCACTAGAATCGATGGACTATTTTCTATCTAAATCATATTTTGAGCATGGCACGTTAAGCTCTAATCCTGCCTTTCAGGTTCCCCCAGGAGGACATCAACCCTCGTACCTGAGCAAAGGCCTGTAGTCTGCGTTAGCATCTGCAACAAAGCATTCAGCGTACAGTTGTGGTTCCCTGGCTGGAAACTCCCTCTTGACGTGTAATGGGACTAGGAAGTGTTTTAATAATAACATAGCTGATATTCTTAGAAAATGTCCCTATGTAAGGATGTGTATTTTCTACGAATGTTGGAGACTAAACTTCTACCACATTCACTGCCAATGTACCAAACTGTAGCCTTGACTGAAGCACAGAGTGATCAAGAATGTGTTGTTTGAGAACACAGTGCTGGGCTAAGCAAAAACAATGAAATAGAAGAAATTAAAACAAGACTGTAAAACTGGTTATTGTAAAAATAACAATGCAAAGCTGAATGATATATATCTAGGTCAAGGTGCACAGTGGCCTCATGTATTAAACTAACGTGCATGGAGCTATAGCTAAAATGGCTACACAACAGTTGCAAAGTTACCACCCATGATGTGATGACTGACACTGACTAGTGAAAGAAGAGTTTATTAAGTTCGTGAGAACAGGACTAAGCATGACTGTTGAACAGGAAACTGGGTACAACTACTTTATTTTTTATTATTAAAAAAATTAGCCAAACCCTCGCACAGCTTAGGTGAAAGTGTCACCTTTTGCCCCAAAGAGGATGGGTTGAGGAAATACGTAACTATGGACAAAATGTCTCTTTTTGAATGTTTCACTGTCCAAATGTTCTTCTTGTATTAAGAGGTGTGAGCAACATAAATGAGTTAGTGAAAGTTACTGGTAGCTGCCCTGTAAGTTCTTTTAGATGAGTAGTAATAGTTAGACCTCCATTCTCTTTCAAGTTTTTTACACTGACTCTTAACATTGTCAAGGGTTATTTTAAACAATGGGGCAGAAAGGTTTTTGTGATGTTTTGTTATGTAGGCAGAAGATTTTAAATGAAGTGATAGTGCTTAATTTGAGCCAGTGGTTGCAAGGGGGGCCTACTGGTTCTTATTTTTCAGGACTGGAACTTATTTTTCCTCATCAGACTTCCACCCACAAAAAGAGAGAGAAAAGCATACAAGGGGGAAAAAAGGAGGACAACTGTGATAAAGGGAGAAAGCTGGTTTGAAAAGGAACCTGAAAGAGTGAGATAAAGCGTGAAGAAGTGTCTGTTAGTGGATTAAAGAGGAAAGGAGAGGAATCCACACTATGCAGCCTTTGATAGCATTGGCCGTGAGCTTCCAAACAAACTTCGGGCACCAGCACTTATTATATTACAAATTAAGAACTAATAGTGCTAAACTCTGGAGAAAACCATTTGTGAAGCTAACAGCATCCACAGAGATCTCAGAACTGTGAGTAAAAGGCCAAGGCTTTTAAGCTCTCAGCTGCAACAGTAGGCCACATAGGAGATAATCGGGGCACAGAAAATCTCTTTAAGCAATAAAGAAAGGGGTGGTATACTGAGAAGACCATGCTATAGGTAACAGTGTGTTGACTCAAAGAGTCCTTAAACTGGAGAAGACTGGGTCCAAAATGTGTCCAATGCTGCACAGTATAGGGATATATTTTTCTCTGTTTGTCACTGCTGTTGTGTCTTGTGAGTGTGTATGATGGAACCTTTTTGGATCCTGAAAGACTCTGTACAATGATGACATAAGTGTTAGAATGTGGTAAAGTGAATGCAGGTTTAGAATGTTGAGTGTACAGTTACACGCTGAAGAATAGATGTGTAATACATAGCTCCGTGTGTGGCATATTCATTTGTTGGTACCCATATTGGGGAAGATGCTACAACTGGCGATGATAATGGGATAAGAAACCCGAAGATCGACAGTACTCTCCCAGAGAGATTGCCATGATCCAAGCAAATTGCTTGTGCATGCCACGTGTGCCTTTGTCGAAGTACTGAATCAACGGTTGGCGGATGTGGAGTCAAAATGCAACTCGGCCAGTGTGAAGCATTTGATGATAAAGAAAGCTTCATTGAGAAGTCAACTCATCGTTGGTCAAGAAACTACAATCAAGGCCTAACAGAAAGCTACCTTGCTAATACACAATATAAAGCTACACAGTGCATGGAGTGATAACGCTAATAGCAGCCACAAACAAATACAGAAAAGAATGCTAGCTGACAAAACAGTTGATAACGAAGCATATGGTGGTTACAGTTACCTGAGCCTCGAAAAGAAGAGCTTTATGACATCAATGGGGGGTGAGGAGACCCAAGAAGAAGCACTGGGGATCAAACCATCAAAGCTGCTGGCTCAGCACAAATCCAGAAATCTCCAGAAAGAGTTCACAGTTCCCCAGACTGTTAAAGACGATCCAAATGCCAGCACATCACAAGGACTCAGAAATAGTTACATAAACTAATTCACTAAGACCCCCAGGTGGAGTCAGAGAGAGCTCCAGTTGCAGTGTCAGCCAATCCTGTGAACAGTTACAATGCTGCCGCTTTCCTGAAAACACCACCACCATTGTTCAATACTGCCAAAAAGCAAAATATTGGCAATAGATGGAGTGCTTGAATGGAGACATTTGGGGGGTGATTCTAACATCGGCGGGCGGCGGAGGCCGCCCGCCGAAGTTCCCCCACCAAAATACCGCTCCGCGGTCTAAAGACCGCTGAGGGTATTTTGGGATTTGCCCTGGGCTGGCGGGCGGCCGCCAAAAGGCCGCCCGCCAGCCCAGGGCAAATCAACCTTCCCACGAGGACGCCGGCTCAGAATTGAGCCGGCGTAGTGGGAAGGTGCGACGGGTGCAGTGGCACCCGTCGCGTATTTCAGTGTCTGCATAGCAGACACTGAAATACTTTGTGGGGCCCTCTTACGGGGGCCCCGTGGCACCCCCTACCGCCATCCTGTTCCTGGCGGGAGACCCGCCAGGAACAGGATGGCGGGAGGGGGTGTCAGAATCCTCATGGCTGCGGAGCGCGCTCCGCAGCCATGGAGGATTCTGTAGGGCAGCGGAAAACCGGCGGGAGACCGCCGGTTTTCCTTCTCTGACCGCGGGCGAACCGCCGCGGTCAGAATGCCCTGCGGGGCACCGCCGGTCTGTCGGCGGTGCTCCCGCCGACCCTGGCCCCGGCGGTCTCTGACCGCCGGGGTCAGAATGACCCCCTTGGTGATTTCATTGATGCGCTGGAAGAAATACATAACAAAAAGATTATCAAAGACCTCAAGAATCTTGCTGGTGATGGAGTAAAAGAAGTAATAAAGAACATTTTGTGAGCTGAAGAAGTTAAGTACTGTCTAATTAAAGAAGCTTTGAATCTCAAATTCAATCCGATATAGAATGTAGATTACAAAAGGAACATTTTCAGTCAAGAACGACAAAGAGTTAATTAAACCATAGATGAATTTGTTGAGAGACTGGATTCACTCATAAAATGCTGCAGATTCAATTACTTTAATGACAAAGAAGTAATACATCTCAGAGTCATTGACGGATGCCTGTCAGATTCATTCAGATGACAAATGCTGAAAGAAACTCTTAGTGTAGTGAATTCTCATGGCTGCCAGAGCTAAAGAGAATGCTGATAGGCAATCTGCTAACATGGAGGCCGGAGCTGCCCAAAGTGAGTTAGTTATGAACATGAAAAGTAAGCAGAAACACAAAGCTGAAGGACACAAGGGGATGTCTTTATGGAAAAAGAAGTTGTGTTTCAGATGTGGATTGTCATTTCCACATTAAGGTAAATGCCCCACCATTGGACAGATATGCAAAGACTGTGGTAAAGAGAACCATTTTGTAACGGTTTGCAAGGAGAAGGAAAAAATAAATGCATCACGTCGAGAAGACAAAATGGCTGACCGAACATTCCAGAGGTGACATTCAATGCACGCCCACAAGGCCAAACATCACTTGAGACGAATCAACACCGAACAAAGTGGATTGTCATCTAAATCATGGTCAAAAAGTTCACCAGTATCATGATCAAGTGAAAGTGAAGAAGATGATTGTGCAATGGCAATGTTTCCTCAGAGAAATGCACACATGTTGGACTGGCTGCAGGTGAAGAGAAATACCAGTCCAAGAAAAGTCGACATGAGAAAGCACTCATGTCATTCAAACATTGTTTTAAGATTATACTGAAAATAAACGGTTGTGCAATACCTTTCATCATCATGTCGATAAATATTATGCCTAAGGAGAAACATAATGAACTATCTTCATTACCGTGACTAACGCCATCGAAAACAAAAGTGTACACATGGGCTGCATCAATGCCTTTGAAAAGTAAAGGTTCATTCATAGCGACTATGAAACACAAAAAAGTGCAAGCTCCCAGTCACATACTTCAAGGTACAGTGTCAAGTGCCTGTGTGCTTAGCTTCAGCACAGCTGCTCATGTGAGACTGATATCAGTGAACTACAATATGAATGCTCAACACGAAATAGTAAGCCACTTGCCCGCATTATGTCATGGGCTAGGAAAACTCAAGACTATGAAAGTACAATTGCATATCAATGAGGATGCTCATCCTCTTGCGAAAAGACATAGAAGTATTGCATTTCATTTACAAGAAGCTGTTGAAAAGGAACTCAAATAATTACTTAGGCATGATATCATTGAGCGTTCTACTGATCCAACGCCACCGTTTTCTCCCACAGTGGTTGTGCCCAAAAAGGACAGTGAAGGAGCTGTATGCATCTGTATGGATATGTGTCAAGCGAACAAGACAATTGAAAGAGAACAACATCCAGGTCTGCACATTACTGACATGATAACACAATTGGATGGGGTAAGAGTCTTCTCTCACCTTGATATAAATAAAGGATATCATCAGTTGGAACTCAAGGAGAATTGCAGGTACGGCGGTAAGGTGGCGGTAACACCGCCAACAGGCTGGCGGTGTTCCGCCAGCAATTATGACAGTGGCGGAATTGCCACGGCCATACCGCCGGCCCCTCCAATATCCCGCCAGGATTCCGCCTGGCGGTCATAATCCCCAGGGCAGCGGTGCAAGCACCGCTGCCCTGGGGATTATGAGTCCCCAACCGCCAGCCTGTCCGTGGTGGTAAACACCGCCATTGAAAGGCTGGCGGTAAGGGGACTTGGGGTGCCCCTGGGGGCCCCTGCACTGCCCATGCACTTGGCATGGGCAGTGCAGGGGCCCCCAGGCATAGCCCCGTCGCGCATTTCACTGCCCGAATTTCGGGCAGTGAAATGCGCGACGGGTGCTACTGCACCCGCTGCACATCAGCATTGCTGCCGGCTCTATTACGAGCCGGCAGCAATGTTGATGTGACATTTCCGCTGGGCCAGCGGACGGTAACACTGCTACCGTCCGCTGGCCCAGCGGAAATGTCATAATAGGGAGCCAGGAATACCGCCGGCAATGGCGGTATTCTGTCGCCCGCGGGCTCGGCGGTCTTTTTGCAAGACCGCCGAGGTCGTAATGACCCCCTAAGGGCCTGATTACAACTTTGGAGGAGGTGTTAATCCGTCCCAATAGTGACGGTACAGTGACGGATATACCACCAGTCGTATTACGAGTCCATTATATCCTATGGAACTCGTAATACGGCTGGTGGTATATCCGTCACATTTGGGACAGATTAACACCTCCTCCAAAGCTGTAATCAGGCCCTAAGTTCTAAGAGATTTTTCAAGATGTAATTAGACATATCATACAATCTGTTGTTTATGCTTTGAACTGTAGAGATGCCATATTTATTTTTTGAGCTACACAAAAGGAACACAACAAAGCTTTAAGCCAAGTGTGTTTTTTACTTGTTGATGCAGGTTTAATGCTAAATGCTGAGAAGTGTAAATTCAATAAGGCAAAGCTAAAATACGTTGGCCATATCTTTTCTAATGGGGACATGACACCTGATCCAGCTAAGGTATAAGTGTTGTCAACTGCCAGTGCCCCACAAGATGTTTCCATGTTATGTTCATTCCTTGGCATGGCCAGTTATTGTTTTCCTGATACATACAAGACTTTGCCACTGTGAGTTCTCCATTGAGAGAAATACCAAAAAAGAATCTTTAATTCCTCTGGTCACATGAATGAGAGCACACTTTTAGAAGAATTAAACAAGCTATTTAAAATGCTACTGAAATGGTATATTTTGATCGAAATCTACATGCCGAAGTTGTTGCAGATGCCAGGCCAGTAGGGATAGGCTCCATCATTGCACAACACAGCGGACAGTCAAATGCTCAAAGACATATTGTGGTGTATGCAAGTAACAGTTTGGCCCAGAATGAACATGTTTATTCACAGCCTAAAAAAGACAACCTAGAAGTGGTGTGGGCTTGTGAACATTTCCATGTGTTCCTGTAAGGAAAACCTTTCACGCTTCTGACAGATCATCAAGCATTGCTGACTACCTTTGGCAATCCAAAAGCCAAGATGCCTCCGTGCATTCAATGATGGAGTCTACAATTGTAAGAGCACCACTACATGATTGTGGATAGTCCAGGGAAAGATCAAAACCCTTCTGAGTACTTCTCAAAAGTGCGTATACTACGTCAAAGTACCCCATCTAAGACTGCAGAAGCCTACATAAACTTCGATGTGAAGTCAAACGCAACCGCTGGCATTTTGCTAGAACAAATTGTCACTGCCATGAATCAAGATAGTGACATGTTAAAATTAAAAAATATTATTGCACATCTGTCATGGAATCAACATGCTCGACCTCTTACCAGTGACAATGAGTATCAGAAATACAAAAATGTCTAAAATGAACTGTGACACAAGAAGGAATTATCATGAGGGGTTCAGAAACTGTAATTCCGTAGTCATTGAAGTGGCCCATGAAGGACACTGTGGAATTGTTTCCACTAAACAAGCTCTCTGACATTGAGTCTGGTTTCCTTATCTCGATGAACAGGTTGAAAAAGAGTTGAAGACCTGTCATCTAGGTAACTGCCTGTCATCAAAACTACTCAACACCCCTTGAGTATGTCAGAGTTGCCAAAGCATTCCTGGGAAAGGATTGCTGTTGACTTTTTTGGTTCACTTGACAATGGACATCACCTTATAGTGATTGTGGATGAATACTCATGCTTCCCATTAATTGAAGATCTCTCGACTAACACTCGGGACAGAGTCATTGAGAGATTAGATGGCATCTTTGGGACATGGAGCATTCTTATGATTCTGTAAACTGGCAATGGCTCATCATTTAATAGCAGAGAATACAGAGACTTTCTCAATCTGCTTAATTGTGAAGCATCAGAAGAACGCACTTCTTTGGCCACAGGCTAATGGCCTCATTGAACGTTTCATGAGTACTTTAAAGTAAGCTGTTCAGAATGATGCATTAGAGAAGTTCAACTTCAAGACTGTCTTGTATTCTACTTTACGAGCTTACTGTTCAACTCATCACTCGACAGCAGGTGAAAGCCCTGCAACATTGTTGTTCGGGAGAGCTATGATGACCAAGTTACCTCAGTGGACCAACACCAGATCTAGAACTGATACAGAGACACGTAGAACAGACTTGAGTTGTAAACAAAAAATGAACGCCTGTGCTGACACATGTCGACATGCAAAGAACATTATCTTCACAGAAGGAGATCGAGTGCTCGTTCGTCAGCAATGAAGACGTAAATCTGATGCTTCTTTTGATGCCAAGCCATTTCATGCTGTAACCAGCAAACGACACATTGTGACTGCCCATCAAACAGGAAAGTCTATCACGCGAGATTCCTCACACTTCAAACATGTTGCTCAATGCTTGTTGGACACTGATTGTAATGTGGAGGCTGGCTCAGAGAGAATAATTGGAGAATCTGAAACTGCCATTGCTCCTACATCGCGGACACTCTGATTACTGATTCCCAGTTTCCAAAGACACGATTCAGATGAGTCATCAAAGTGCAAAGAAGGCTCATTGAAGAGTTATAATGTGTCTATGTTGTAAATAAATTGTATCTTTTTATGTAACAGAGGGGGAGATGTATTGTCTTTTGAGTGTGTAGGATGGGACCTTTTTTGAATCCTGAAAGACGATGATGTGTTACAATGTGGTGAAGGGAATGCAGGTTTAGAATGAGTTTGTGCTTACACGCTGAAGAATAAAGACACATAAATCTCTGTGTAGTGTATTCATTGGAGGCTACCCGGGCTGGGGAAGATGCTACAAATGCTATTTAGCATTGACAAAAACATTGGCAAAGTTAATAGCTCTGAAAGTGGGACCTATTGGATTTGCCAATGCTTGTTTTATATGGTGATCATGCTACCAAGTGGGTGCATCAGAGCACTTTAAGAGTACTGTAAGAGGTACTACAGAGTAGAGTAGTCAGGACAGTCATCCACATGGTGAAAGCAGTTAATTAAGACGAATGGCCACAAACCTGCAGGATAATTGGCTGAAGAGTTGTTTATACTTATGTGCTGTTTCACAGGTAGAATTTAGTGTCAGCACACAGGAACTATGTGCACAACCATAACAAGGGCAGTTGCTGGTTGTGACAGTGTGTGTTTTTGCACTATTATTTTAGTGCAAATGCGTTATTTTATCCAAAATGGACACAAGAGTGCATTTTCACATTTTGAATCAATCAATCATTTGTAGAGTGTGCTGCTATCACCCCTGGGGGTATCTGGGTGCCGGGGTGCGATGTCTCTGTCGAAGAATCAGGTCTTGAGTTCATTCCTGAATTCTATCAGTGAGGGTGCAGTTCAGAGAGGGTGGGGTAGGTTGTTCCAGGCCTTGGAGGCGATGTAGGAAAAAGAGCAGCCACTGATATAGCAGATATGGGGTGTGTGTGAGAGGGCCAGAGAGGAAGAGTGCAGGTGTCTGGTCGGTTGGGGAAATGTAGACAGTGGTTGATGTTCCGGTCCTTGCTCATGTAAGGCTTTGTCGGATGGGGAGACAGTGGAGGTTTCTGAGGTTTGGGGGACGTGGGTACACCTTGGAAGGTCCAGGATGAGGCTGGCAGCAGTGTTCTGTATTGTCTGGAGTCCCCCTAGGAGTTGTGAGGATATGTCACTATAGAGAGCATTACCGCAGTCAAGGCAACGTGACAATGGCCCGGGTGACAGTTTTCCTGGTGCTGGCTGGGACCCGTCTGAAGATTCTGCGGAGCATGCAGAAAGTGTGGAAGCAGGAGGAGATGTCTGCGTTGATCTGTTGCTTCATGGTCAGTTCACTGTCGAGGATAATGCAAAGTTGCAAGCGTGGTATGTAGGCATAGGGGTGGGTCCGAGTTCGTCTGGCCACCAGCTGTGGTCTCAGATAGATGTGTTTTTCTGAAGATCAAGACTTCTGTCTTTTCGGAGTTGAACATCAGGCAATTGGTTTCATCCAGTCAGATATGGCGGTCATGGTGTTGTGGAAGTTGGTTCTGGTGGTGGAGGGGTTTTCAGTAAGCAAGAGGAACAGTTGAGTATCATCTGCGTAGAAGATGATGTTGAGTCTGTGGGATCTAACAATATTGGCCAGGGGAGTCATGAAGCTGTTGAACAGTGTGGGGCTGAAGGACAAGCCTTCGGGTACACTGCAGATGATGGTTTTAGGTGCAGAGGTTAATGGGGTATTCGGACATTCTGAGTACATTCTGTCAGGAAGAAGGAGGCGATCCATTTGAGGACCTTGTTTCGTATTTCGATGCTGTGGAGTCTGTTGATGAGGTTGTGGTGGGAGACAGTGTTGAATGCGGCGGAGGGGTCGAGGATGATCAGGGTGGCGGTTTTCCCTCAGTCAAGGAGTGTTCTGATGTCATCCGTGGCAGTGATGAGTGCAGTCTCAGTGCTGTTGTTGGAACGAAAACCTGATTGGGAGATGCCCAGTGGGTTGTTTTCTTTCAGGGAGCTGGTGAGATGCTGATTGATGGCCTTCTCGAGTACTTTGGCTGGGTAGGGGAGTACAGAGATGGGTCAGTAATTCTTGAGTTCATTGGGGTCACAGAGGGTTTTTTCAGAAGGGGTTTGATTTCTGCATGTTTCCATCTGCCGGGAAAGACTGCTGAAGTGATGGAGATGGTGAGGATGCTGTTAAGTTCCGAGCTGATGAGGCTGGTTACGGTGTTGAACAGGTGGTGGGGGCAAGAGTCGGTGGGTGCCCCGGAATGAATGGATGACATGATGGCCGAGATGGATTGAGTAGTGAGCTGTGTCCATGAGGAGCTAGTACAGTTGAAATGTGCTTGGGGTTCGAAAGAGCTGATGTGAGAGGTTGTGGGTTAGGAGTCGAAGTTGTAGATGGTGGTGATCTTGATTTGGAAGTAGTCTAAGAGGGTGTTGCAGACGTCTTGAGAGGGGTGGATGGTGTTCTCTGTGGCAGCTGGGTTGAAGCATTCTTTGGCTAGTCTGTGCTAAAATATAGTGTCAAATGCTGGTTTTACTTTTTGCATAAATATCTGAAATTTCACAAATTTCACGATGATCTGGCACACCTTCTTTGGTGAGTAGAATAGGGATCCACCTGTCATATGGAGGCACCTGAACCTGGCCTTCAGGAGGCCGAAGGTCCGCTCTATAATCCTCCGAGTTCGCCCATGGGCCTCATTGTAGTGTTCCTCTGCCCTTGTCCTGGGATTCCTCACTGGGGTCAGTAGCCATGACAGGTTGGGGTAACCAGAGTCAACTGCAAATGGCGAGGGACAACTGTTAGACACACACTAACCTGTAGGGATATCCCCAGACAACCATTCCCACTGACTTGCTTCCAGGTGCTCACCTAATAGCCACACACAGTGCCTCTGGAGTTGACCCATAACATAAGGGATGCTGCTATTCCACAGGATGTAAGCGTCATGCACTGAGCCAGGGAATTTGGCATTCACATGGGAGATGTACTGGTCTGCCAAACACACCATCTGCACATTCATTGAATGATAACTCTTCCGGTTTCTGTACACCTGTTCACTCCTGCGGGGGGTACCAAAGCCCCATGTGTCCCATCAATGGCACCTATGATGTTGGGGATATGTCCCAGGGCATAGAAATCATCTTTCACTGTAGGCAAATCCTCCACCTGAGGGAAAACGATGTCGCTCCGCATGTGTTTCAGCAGGGCAGACAACACTCTGGACAACACGTTGGAAAACATAGGCCAGGACATCCCTGATGCTATGGCAACTGTTGTTTGAAATAACCCACTTGCAAGGAAATGGAGTACTGACAGCATCTGCACTAGAGGGGGGATTCCTGTGGGATGGCGGATAGCTGACATCAGGACTGGCTCCAACTGGGCACACAGTTGCAGGATTGGGGCACGATCAAGCCTGTGGGTGATGATCACATGTCTTTCCTCCATTGTCGACAAGTCCACTAGCGGTCTGTACACCGGAGGATGCTGCCATCTCCTCACATGTCCCGGCGGATGGTGCCTATGAAGGACAACAGCGAGCACAGAGTCAACCAACTCAGAGGTCCGTACCCACAGCTTACACAGAACACGATTCATAATCTGAAATTTGCATGTATGAGTGTTGAGGCAAGGCCTAGGTATGTGTGACGCAGTTAAAAATTAATCCATGTGGGCCCCTGAAATGGCAGCTGCCTGACCAGTAAAGTGGGACAATGGGATGTGAGGTAACTGTGCTGGCGTTGTACACCGTCGCGGTAGGCGGTCAAAGACCGCGGCACAATTCTGCATTGGTTAACATTGGACCCTATGGGTCCCAGGAGCCAATGACGATGTACGCCGGCGGTGACGGTACACACCGCCGCGGACGTGACCGCCATTTTCTATCTGTTCAATCACTCGATACCTGATCTTCGACAGGAGAGGACCTACACTGCAAGTGCTGCTGTGACATCGGTCTGGAAGAGACAATGGCTTGTGCGTCTGGGGAAAGGGCCCCTGCCTTCACCACGGAGGAGTTGGAGAAACTCGTGGATGGGGTCCTCCCCAGTACACGCTACTCTACGGTTCTCCAGACAAACAGGTAAGTACACTGGGAGCATGCTGTGTGGGCTATGCCTGTGTGGAGTGGGGTGGATGAAAGATGGGGGGGGGGAGATTGAGGCGTGCATGAAACGACGGTGAGTGCATGTGCCACATGGCAAGGGTAGGGATGGGGGCCAATGACTGTGACGGTGCAGTTGGTAATAACTTTTCTTTTCCCCTGTACAATTCATGTAGGCGTGCCATCGCCAAGGACGTCCGGACCCTGGGGGTCTGTCACAGACAGAGCACCCACTGCCATAAGAGATGGGAGGACATTCGCCGCTGGAGCAAGAAGATGGCGAAGGCCCAACTGGGGATGGCCTCCCACAGTGGGAGGGGTGCCCGTCGCACCATGATCCCAAGATGTTCAGGATCCTGGCGGTGGCGTACCCGGAGTTGGATGGGTGTTTGAGGGCATCACAGCAGCCACAAGGGGGTGAGTACACTCTCATTCAGCTGATTCAGCGCGCAGTGGAGGTGTCTGGGTGGGGGAGGTGGGCTGTGGGTTTCCCTAGGCCAGGGCAAGTGTGCTAGTTAGGTCCCCTTCTTCTGCAGACCCTGTGGCAACCCAACCCACCTGTGTAGAGTGCCAACTACACCTAGTCAGGCTCCTGTGACATCCATGTGTGCAGATGTCGGCCATAGCCTTGTAGGCCATGTCCCAGGGATTGAACAGTGGACCCCAAGTGCGCGGCGTAGTGCAGGAGGCTTCTGTGTCTGTCGTGTCCGACAACGGTAGCGGTAATGCATGCACTCAACATGTCTTTCTTCTGTCACACCCCCTTTTTCTGGTCTCCCTGTTCTTGTGTGCATTAGCATCATCAGGCGGAGGAGCAGTGGCACCGGAGCAGGAGGGAGCTGCATCCCACATGGCCCTGGAGGGCGAGACTACGGACTCGGAATTCACCACTGGAATGGAGGGCGAGGGGAGCTCCACGGCGGGGACAGAAGCTGACACCAGTGATTCGGGCTCGTCCTCTGATGGGAGTTCCCTTTTTGGTGGTGGCCACATCTGTGCCCCCCGCATCTACAGGTACAGCCGCCACCCCACCTACCAGCACCGCCCTTCCAGCAGCCCCTTAGCCTTTGCCTCGTGCCCGCTCACCCAGGAGGGTGGGCATCACCTTCGCCCCAGGCACCTCAGGCCCTGCCCCAGTCACCCCTGCTGCCCTCAGTGAGGAGGCCATTGACCTCCTCAGGTCCCTCACTGTTGGGCAGTCTACCATTTTGAATGCCATCTAGGGTGTAGAGAGGCAGTTGCAACAAACAAATGCATTCCTGGAGGGCATTCATTCTGGTCAGGCAGCCCTTCAGTGAGCTTTTCAGACTCTGGCCTCAGCATTGATGGCAGCTATTGTCCCTGTCTCTAGCCTCCCCCCTCCAACTTCCTCCACCCAGACCCACACCCCTGTACCTCAGCCTACCCCAAGCACACCCTCAGACCAGCATGCACACACCTCAACACACAAGGGAAGCTCTGGCAAACATAAGCACCACACATCCCACAGGCACTCACGCAAGCATCACACACATGCAGACACACCAACATCCACTCCCTCCACTGTGTCCCCCTCCTCCTCGTCTCCCTTCTCCCTCCCAGTCTCGTCTCCACTCACACCTGCATGCACTACATCTACAGCCACTACTTCCATCACCAGCACACACACCACCACACCCCGCTCACGTGCAGTCACCACCGCCACTACCATTCACACGTCCCCTGTGTCCTCCCCCAGTGTGTCTGTGACGCCACCTCCCAAGATACACAAACGCAGGCACACACCCACCCAACAGCCATCCACCTCACGACAGCCTACAGCATGTGCACCTTCACCCAAAGTCACCAAACGTGCACCTCCTACAACCACAACCTCTTCCTCCACTCCCAAACCCCCTCCAGCTACCCGTCCCAGTGTTCCCAAGAAACTTTTCCTGTCCACCCTTGACCTCTTTCCCTCACCTCCCCACCCCGTCAGTCTCCTAGGGCTCGACTCTCCAGGTCCCAACCTAGCACCTCAGCCACAACATCTCCGGGACCAGTGGTGCCAGTAGTCACCGGATTCTGGAGTGCACCAGGCAGCAGGGCAGCCAGTGTGGCAAGGAGCCACAGCACGGACAGTCCCCCACCTGTCAAGCATCAAAAGTTGGCCAGTGCCTGGCGGGAGAGGGGGAAGACTCCAGTCACCAGAACCGCTCCCAGGGGTACAGGTGGGAGTGTGGAGTCAGCTGCGACACCTTCCAAGGTGGGGAAGGGGAACAAGAAACCCGGCAAGTCTGGGAAGAGCAGCATGGCGGGGAACACCGCCATTATCCCCGCTGCCCAGGAGGCCACTGCCATCATCCCCGCTGCCCTGGAGGCCACCGCCATCATCCCCGCTGCCCAGGAGGCCACCGCCATCAGCCCTGCTGCCCAGGAGTCCACCGCCATCAGCCCCGCTGGCTAGGAGGCCACAGCCATCAGCCCCGCTGGGCCAGACAGGACCACCAGCACCAGCCCCGCTGGCCAGGAGGCCACCGCCATCAGCCCTGCTGGCCAGGAGGCCACAGCCATCAGCCACCCTGGCCAGGAGGCCACTGCCATCAGCCCCGCTGGGCCAGACAGGACCACCAGCACCAGCCCCGCTGGACCAGACAGGACCACCAGCCCCGCTGGGCCAGACAGGACCGCCAGCAGCTGAGTCGCTGCCAAGGACCCCGCCGCAACAAGCACCGCTGAACAGGACACCGCTGCCACAAGCACCGCTGCCAAGGACACAGCCGCCACAAGCACCGCTGAACAGGACACCTTGGCCACAGGCACCGCTGCCAAGGACACTGCCGCCACAAGCACCGCTGAACAGGACACCTCCGCCACAAGCACCGCTGCCCCATGAGCGCCAAGGGCACTGATGCTACTGAGTCCGCCACAAGCAAGATGAAGCACTCTGGGCACAAAGCCCCCTCCAGAACCAGTGGATAATCACATCCACTCACACAGTCCTTGGCAGGATGAAGCAATCTGGGCACAAAGACCCCTCCAGAACCAGTGGAGAATCACATCCACTCACACAGTCCTTGGCAGGATGAAGCACTCTGGGCACAAAGCCCCCTCCAGAACCAGTGGAGTATCACATCCACTCACACAGTCCTTGGCAGGATAAGGCACTCTGGGCACAAAGCCCCTTCCAGAACCAGTGGAGAATCACATCCACTCACACAGTCCTTGGCAAGATGAAGCACTCTGGGCACAAAGCCCCCTCCAGAACCAGTGGAGACTGTTATCCACTTGTGAGACTGTGGCTTTGCACTCCCCAGGATTAAACAGTGGGCAAACCACCCACTGTAGAGACTTGAGAGACTGTGGCTTTGCACTCCCCAGGATTGAACAGTGGGCAACCCACCCACTGTAGAGACTTGAGAGACTGTGACTTTGCACTCCCCAGGATTGAACAGTGGGCATGTGGCCCCCTCGTGGATTTGGCGTTGTGCACTCAACCGGCTGAGGTGCCCCCCACCCTTCCCCTTGAGGTGCCTATTTTATTGCTATCTGATGCCCCTGCGTGTTCTCTCCGTCATGTTCGGGTATTGAGTGTGGGCCTCGCCCATGCAGTGTGGACCCAGTGTTCCACGGACTTCAATGGAGCAATACCTGGACTACTGTTCTTGGTGTATATATTTGTTAATAGTGTATATATATTTTAGGGTACTGGATTTTAATATATTACAATGGTTACACTCATTTCCTTTTGTCTTTGCATTCTTCCGGGGGGTTTGGGGGGTGTAACTGTAATGTTTCATGCTGTATTAGTGTGTGTGTTGTCGTGGGAGAGGATGGGGGTAGGGGTGTTGCGTGTTGCATGTGTGTGTCCCTGGTTTTTCCCTCCCCCCTCCCCTGTGTCGTAGGTGCAGTACTCACCGTGGTCTTCGCTGCCGGCGTACGTGCTCCTGGTAGAGGAGCAAGAAGATAAGGGCAGGGAAAATGTGAAGCTCTGGTTCCATGGCGTCCTGGTTTCTCGTGGGGTATGTAGAGGTGAGCGTTTTCCCTTCGAAGTCCTGTGTCCACCGTGTTTTTGTTCGCGGTAAATCCGCCCCGGAAAAGGTGGTGGATTGGTAGGTTGTGATAGGGTGGGCGGTACATTGTCCTCCGCCTGTCTGTTGGCGGTGACCGCCGCGCTTTGTTTGTACCGCCTTGGCGGTCGGAGTGTTAAAGTGGCTGTCTTTGTTGGCGGTTTCCGCCACGGTCGTGATTCCATTTTTTTTTTCCGACGGCCTGTTGGCGGTCTTACCGCCACTTTAACACTGACCGCCAGGGTTGTAATGACCACCTATATCTAAGTGTATACCTTTTTCCACATGTGGTTTACTAGGACAAAGTACTCATAATGTCCATGAATTAATATTACCTAAGGTGTTGCATGATAACTATCAAAAATATATGCCATTGAAAAAGAGTTGGGGTGTTGCTGTCATGGCCAGCTTCACAGCATGGCTGTCAACTTCCCTCGTTTTCACAGGCTCAATATCTCTGGGAAAGAATAACGATGGGCAAAAACACAGAAATGGAATGAGCAGAAAGGCTGTTGAAGGCTAAGGAAAAGTAGAAACAAATGGCCTTAGAGTACAAAATTAGTTTCTGGGTCACTTCTGACTGTGTGTCAGAAGTGACCCAGAAACTAATTCTGCTTCTTCCCAGCCAAACCACAGACAGCCTGTTCTAGCCACAATATTTAAAATGTATATGCTTTGAATCAGTGCTGTCTTTTGGGTGCATTTGTATATTCATATTTTTCTTGCATTCTTCCTGACATGAATAACTTCCTATGTTTTACACAATACAGTCAAGCTGATCTATGCAATTTTTAGGGTTTGCCTACAGCACGCATGCCCTGTCAGGGACACTCACATCCACACTTGCTTAAGCACCTGGATGTCCTAATAGGTGATTAATGCGATATATAAACATAACATAACAAAGCCAAAAATTCTACTCAAAGAATGCTGTTCAATCAACCTGAATTTTGTTTCAGAATTTCATACTGGGACATGTATGCAGAACGTTCTACAAACTTATGTTTTGCTGAGCTTTCCAACGTGCAATGGTCTTTCAAACGAGAAACCAGTGCTTTACTGTGAAGGACAAAATAAGGAACCAAAGCCTGATTTCACCAAGGTGAAAATATATTCATATTTCATAAAATATTCAGTGTTTTCCATAGACCTTCTTGCGGGTTGCCAGAAAAAAATTAATTTCGAAAGCGCCCACACTTGCACCAACAGGATCAGTGGACTTCGATAGGAAATTGCGATATTGGTTATGATTGGCAGCTGATTCTTGTGTTCAAGATTGTTCAGAAAACTATTTCTATAGTTAGGAGCAAGTCTTAATTCGAGTATAAAAAAATAAAAATAAATAAATAGTGTAGGGGCTCAAAATTGTTCTTACAAACTGGCTGGTAGAGCCTCTGAATGGTGGGGCTACCGAAAACCAAGGCTGTCTTGATCCCATCTCATGCCTCTTCCTCTCAACATCTTACTCTTCTGTTTTTATCTCTGTAGGTTCTTCATCACCAATTTTCTTTTTTGTCCCTGTTTCCTATCTTTACTTTCTCCTTCTCACTGTAATTTCTGTATTTCCCTCTTGTTCTGGTTCAAGGCCTGGTGATAAAAAATAATCCCTGGTCCTAAAAAATGCACAAGAATAAATTAAGCACCGATTAACAACTATCTGGTGAAGATCAGTTCAAGGAGTGTGGCACCCCTAAATATGGTTGATTGGAGAGGTATCTATGGATAATACAACCTCCAAAAGATACATTTCTTGAAGGTAACCGAAATTAAGTATATTAGCTAATGCTCTCGGTATTTTTACTGGGTGCTGACATTTTACTCTAGAACTAAGACCTTGATATCTTTCTAAAAGCGTGACATGTTTTCTAGTGGGCGCTATGGAATGTACACACAAGCACACGTATTTTTTATTCCTCGAGCCTTATTCATGCATTATCAGATCCCTATGGCACCATCTACTGTTCCTCTTATAGTGAAATCAATTTTGCATTTGCTTTAATGCAGATGTTTTGTTTTCTACCATATAGGTAACCGTGTATGTAAAATATGGTTCTGTTATGCCTAATCTCTACTGTTACTGGTTCATTTTCTGATCACGCCTCGTGCCCCAACAAAAAATTCCCATCATGCCCCAACTCAATTTTTTTGCTCAACTATTTAAAATGTATAAGAATCCGGATGCCCTTCCAGAATCATCCATGCTTCAATGTAATGGACAAAGGCCCTCATTCCGATTCCCAGACGGGAACCGGCATTTGGCCTCCATGCGGCCAAAATACCGCTTCCCGCATTTGGACATTCCCGCTGGGCCGGCGGGCGCTAACTAAGTTAGCGCCGGCCGGCCGGCCCAGCGGGAATGGGGGCTGCAACACAGGAGCCGGCTCCGAATGGAGCCGGCGGTGTTGCGGCGGTGCGACGGGTGCAGTTGCACCCGTCGCGCTTTTCACTGTCTGCCAAGCAGACAGTGAAAAGCTTCATGGGGCCCTGTTAGGGGGCCCCTGCACTGCCCATGCCAGCGGCATGGGCAGTGCAGGGGCCCCAGGGGCCCCAAGACACCCGTTCCCGCCAGCCTCTTCCTGGCGGTGACAACCGCCAGAAACAGGCTGGCGGGAAGGGGGTCAGAATCCCCATGGCAGCGCTGCCCTGGCGGATTCGCCCAGCCGGGGGAAAACCGGCGGGAAACCGCCAGTCCCGGTTTTCTGACCGCGGCTTTACCGCCGCGGTCAGAATGGGCATGGAAGCACCGCCAGCCTGTTGGCGGTGCTTCCGTCATTCGCGACCCTGGCGGTCAAAGACCGCCAGGGTCAGAATGACCCCCAAAGTGTGTCCTTTCTCAAGAATGGACAATTGGGGTCATTCCAACCCTGGCGGTCATCGCCAGGGTGGATGACCACGGAAGCACCGCCAACAGGCTGGCGGGTCGCCCAGCCGGGTCCGGCGGTTTCCCGCCAGATTTCCCCCGGCTGGGAGAATCCTCCATGGCGGCGCTATGGGGATTCCGACCCCCTTCCCGCCAGCCTGTTTCTGGCGGTTTTTACCGCCAGGAACAAGATGGCGGGAACGGGTGTCATGTGGCCCCTGGGGGCCCCTGCACTGCCCATGCCACTGGCATGGGCAGTGCAGGGGCCCCCTAACAGGGCCCCAGCATGATTTTCACTGTCTGCATAGCAGACAGTGAAAATCGCGACGGGTGCAACTGCACCTGTCGCACCCCTGCAACACCGCCGGCTCCATTCGGAGCCGGCTTCTGTGTTGCAGGGCCTTTCCCGCTGGGCCGGCGGGCGCTCCCTTGGCGGGCGCCCGCCGGCCCAGCGGGAAAGTCTTAATGGCCCCAGCGGTCTTCTGACCGCAGAGCGGTCATTTGAAGGGGTAAGTTTGGCGGGCAGCAACCGCCGCCCGCCTAACTTGGAATGACCCCCAATGTTATTTACATTAACTGCTCTCCTCCTACTTCTATGAAAGCATTTTCACAGGACGGCTGAGTAGCTTGTGCGACTGGTATACATTTTGGAGTGCACTTTGGAAGTCAAAAGTTGTATTCATTGCACAGACAATTTGGCATTAAGGGGGTTATTACAACTTTGGAGGAGGTGTTAATCCGTCCCAAAAGTGACAGTAAAGTGACAGATATACCACCAGCCGTATTACGAGTCCATTATATCCTATGGAACTCGTAATACGGCTGATGGTATATCCGTCACTTTTGGGACGGATTAACACCTCCTCCAAAGTTGTAATAACCCCCTAAGTCTTTCCAGAGTCAATAAAATAAATGTCAAACAACAAGCGACAATTACGTTGGGCATGGAGCTTTGCTCAGTACCAACACTATTTTTACATTTGTATCTTAGTTTACATCATACATAATGCTTATAGATTAATTCTTAATAATGTCAACACTTCTTTTTTGTAGGTATACAAACTTTGTAAAGTGAGAGATTGTGTTTTAAAACTACATGTTGTGTTCTCAGCGAGGAAAACAATTAAGAAATAAATTACATGGGCAAAACTAATTATGTTTTTCACCACCTATAATGATACTTTTAGCTGTTTTTTCTTGAAAATACAATTTCTTCATTCAAGATGAGCATACGATGCCCTATTTGTACACATTTTTATATCTCGAAATTGATATTTGGTTCCACAGAAAACAATAGCAATAAAATAAAGTGAATACAAATCAATAAAAAGAGAAGGAAAAAAATAAGAAGGCACGGCTTATCGCATGTGATTTGTACTTCAGAAGGACAAAAAGATCCCGCAAACGTGACAGCACACTCAACCAGCTGTTACAATCAACATTTCATACTCCTTTAAAGCGCTTTGGCGCTAACGAGTTTTTATAGGAAATGTAAGCAAACAAGGCCCTGTGTTGACTCTCCCTGCAGGGCGACGACTGCTTTGAAACTTCACAGTCTCCTTGACACGCTGGGAGAATGTGTAGCACTTTTAAAAGTTGTCAAAAGCTATTTCCCACACTGTTCAATGTTGATTTTTGACGTCAATAGGATATTTGGGCACAGCAAGGCTTGCGACGGAATCCACATACTCTCTGATTGTGGCCTGCAGTAGATGCCGTCCTTTCACACTTCAGGCGAGAACAACAGCTGTGTGCAATGAGTGAGCGCAACACATACAGGGCACAAGTCCCCAAAAAACGGAAGAGGAGGACTAGCCAAGTTATGCAGTGTGCAAGTGAAATCATAGCGCATGACATCACGGCGCGTGACATCGCACTTGGCATCACAAAGCATGCAGTCACAGGGAGTGGCATCGGACCTTAACACCTCAGACATATAATAAACACTACATTTGAGTGCATTGTGAGATTTAACAAGATTTTGCGCTGGGGCTGTGACAAGAAAGTTACTGAACCCCGACACGAAATCTGGACCTCAATTTATAATTTTTTTTTTTTTAAAGTCTGCCACAAAGAAATTAGCAGCAAGGAGCAATGTGGCAGTAAATCAGTCTGCTTACTAGGTTGCAAAATCTGCATTTTAAAATATCCTATAGGTTAGGGCACCTGTTGCAGAGATCTTTGTGTGCCCAGTAAATCTCAGGGAATGACAACAATGATAAAATAACTCTGGAGGTTAATGATCTGTGCTTTGCCTTTTCCCAGAATGAATCAAAGTAGCATAGAGGGTTAATGTGTATCCTGCAAAGTTCACAATTTGTAATCCTTCTAATATATCACATGAGCTATGAAGGACATGTGACTCCTACACCTTGTATTATGTAGCACATGCTGTACATTGAATTAAACACATATCATTTATTGTCAATGTCTTATGCTTACATATGATGTAAAGCGCTCGGACACCCTGCATTGGAATGATTAGCGCTTAAAAAGAACTAAACCAAAATAGTGGTATTTAAATTATGATTTGACTAAGTTCTGGGACAGACCAACAAATCTGACATTCTTACAGTGCATGAATATATCTTATATGCAGGAACTGAACAAAGTGAAAACCATGCCTCTCTTTAGTACCTATGAACGGATAAGCTGTTTGATTTTGATTCCTCCATTGCTGCTAGGTGTGAGGTTCCAGACAGCTTCCTGCTAGGATAATCAAACAAAAAGGGCCTGATGGCCCCTTAATTTCGGCCTTTGTCCTGGCCCAGCAAGAATTTAAAATAAGAAAGCCCTCTCCTCGTCCTGCGTTTGCTGCTCAGAAGGAAGTAAAGCATCAACATGCAGGCACTGCTGAAAGTGTGTGCAGGCGCTGCTGAGAGTGTCCGGCTACAGGGGGACGAATTCAGCATATCTTAGTAGTTTCAACTTCTTGGCAGGATGGACAGCATTCACCCTGTGAAAATAGTGGGTGAATGTTGTCCACTCGCATGTACCCCTGACTTGTGCCCTGAATACATAAAATACGCCTGGCTTGTGTTTCCACTTTCCACAGCTCCTCCATCTCCCCATTATTCAAGGCACAGTGTATATGTGCTTATATGTAGAAATGTTCACATATTGATGCTGTTGTCTGTGCCCTCATACCTTAGGAACATTACCTTGAGCAGTGCCACAAACAATTACCCAGTCACATACTCGGTCAAATTGTGTCCATCAATGGCACCACGGCAAACAAACAACACACTTTGGGGCCCATTCACAAAGGTAGATTCTGTCATAAACATGAGTTCATAACCAAGTATATTATTTTTTCCCTGCCAAGAATTTGCAAAAGGATTCCTAGCAGGTGTAAATCCATGCATGAGGGTAGAGATGTCTTCCACCAAAAGGACAGAGATTGCCACAGCTGAAAACCGGAGTGTGGTTACAAAGCATGGTTTAACTTGGAAGTTTGGGAACTCCCACAACGTGATTGTTTGGGGGAATTCTCAAGCTTCAACTTGCAGTTAATCTGATGCTCTTGAAATATGCCTATGACTAGACTCTGTTACAAGAACCATCTTATTATGTTAAAATGCGGATCACACACTAATCACCCCTGAGGGTATCCAGGCGCTTGAGCAGGTGTGCAGGCATGTAATTCCCACAGTTATTCAAAGAGCCAGGTCTTTAGCTTCTTGCAGAGCTCAAGAAGAGGAGGCTCTGAAATGTTGTGAGAGTTCAATCCATATTTTGGGGCGAGATGTAGAAGAATAAGCAACCTCCTGCTCTGCGTTTGTGAATGCAGGGGAAGTGTGCGAGTGAGACTGAGCCTAGGTGACAGGCAGGCTGGTGGAAGTGTATGCGGCTGCTCAAGTATGTTGGTTCAATGTTATGCAAGGCTTTATATGTGTGAGTGAGGAGTTAGACTTGGCTGCATTTATGGTTGGGGAACCATTGGAGCTCTCTGGGATGGGATGAGATGTGAGTGTGGCGTGGAGATTGAGTATAAGTCTTGTGGAGGTGTTCTGGATGGTCTGAAGTCTGTGCAGGAGCTGCTTGAAGATTCTGGCTTAGAGTATGTTACCATACTTGAGTCTGCTTGTGATAAGTGCTTGTGTGATGATTCATCTAGTGTTCTGTCACATGCACAGAGATATGGATCTTTCATAGCACCAGCACCACACCCTTCACAGACAGGTTTACAATAGAAAGTATCAGCATTTCCAAGACAAAGGGCCTTACAGAGAGTTTGGCAAACAGAATATTCAGTCAAAATGTAGAAGATAGCCCATCTGCCATACTACCAGTTCCTTAGGCTATAATGCACATGCAGTATGGCAGACAGGGCATCCACCATGTTTGTGATGGAGTGTCCTGTTCTGTGAACTCTAAAATAGGCCCAAAATATTTACACAATAGGGTAATACCCATCAGAAATAGTTCACAAGTGTTTCTTGGACCAATTTCCTCTAAGGGCGCATTTGCACTCTGGTGGGCCAGCTGCCAACCCACTGGTTGTTGTAGTGGGGAATCTTCAGTGAAATGTTCCTAAGGGTTGGTGGGAGCACATCCAGCAAGAATGGCAAGGCTGGCTGGTCTGCCATGTTATCGAGGAAAATTGGGTAAGTAGACCATTATTGGTTTAAAAAATAATAATAATCCAGTTGCTTTGAGAAATTTTTTTATCTTCTAAGGAACATTTTACTGCATGTTGGAGAAGGATTTTCCTGACCTGCTACCACCTTGTGAGAAGAATGAGAGCTGTAATGCCCACCCTAATAGGGAGCTTTCAATACTCCAAAGATTGCAGGCCTGGGGTTTTCAACATAGTAAAATTGGTAACACTCCTTTAGCTTATTTAATTTACCTGTAATTCCCCAGTATATGCTATCAAGGTATATTCAGAGCCTAATAGTTAAATGTCACAAGTGGCCAAAGCACAAACTATGCCATACAACACAGTGACAATGTAAACATGATTGCAGGCCTGCCACCACCAGCCTGGTTGCGCAGGTTTGAACTCCAAATTAGACTTGTCAACATAACCCCTTTTGACAGGCTTTGTCCGTAAGGTATGGTGCTAGTGTTTTTAAAAGTAGCTCTTGGAAAAGTCTAATGTTAAACATGTCTTAGAGTGAAAAAGCCCTACAAGCTATTTTCATTAATGTTCCATAGGAAAGCGTTGGGATACAATACTAAGTTTAATAAATGTTATCTCCACCTAGGAAACAGCTACTACTTTAATATTGTAACAATGTGAAATATTTATTACAAGCTCAATTCAGTGGTGAAGTCAGATTTGCGATAAATATTTTAGAACTATGACTATAAAAAAGTTACTGTTGTCCTGCCTGAAATCTCTTGAAGCTAAATATGCATTTTGCTCTCCCATTTCGGCAAGGCAAAAATTAGCATTTAAATAGGCATGAATGAGATGTGATCTTGTTCCCCGGAGCAAACAATAGTTGACCTGAATGGACAGAAATTACCCATCAGAACCTGACAGATTATGCAAGGGAGGTTGGGAGGATACTCTGACATTAAAGTGTCAAGTTCAACTTGAATGTCACATCCTACTTGACAGGTCTGCTGTGGTTTTTCATATGACCCTTGGTGAACACTTGAAAGATCCCTTCCCTGTTACAGACAAATGTTAGCTGACTTTTGGACTAGGCCTTTCATTTGTTTCATCAGCCAGTCAGGCCCAAATTACAGTGGGCCTTTTTTGACATTACAGCGTCATGGCTTGTTTGACAGGTTGGCTGGGTTTCAGCATTCAGGGTGCGCTTCAAAGGAGGAAAACAGAATACCAAAACTTTTTGTGGTTCTCCACTGTCTGGTTGCTGAGAACTCAGCTTTTGTTCTTGGATTTCTTGGGGTTACAGGGATTGCCAAAAACTGGATTTTAGTGTTTAATATGGGAGGACCCTAGGATTACCATAGCATACTTCTTACGCTCACCACCAATGCCCAAGTTCAGAGTGGCTGAAGACGTCCGCCATCTTGAAAATGCCCTAAGTGGGTAGAGTTAGCCTTGGGAACTTTTACCCCATTGCTTAGAGTATCCCTAGGAGTCATTCCCACCGACTAGTTTTTGCCACATATAAATGTGACATTTCTAGGCACTCACTTCAGAACACTCTCAGACATGAGGAAGATCAGAAGAGGATTGCACCTGCTGCAAAAAGGCCTGAAGGACATAGCCTGCCCTCTTTTTTGTACCCAGGACAAAGAAGTGAACTCAAAGTGCCATAAAACTGATCTCCTATTTAAGGAACAAGGCAACAACAAGCTAAAGATGTCTTTTTGCTGCAGCTGCCCAGCTGACGAGTGGCAACTGGACCTGCACTGGTAGGGACCTCTGCCTGTTGTTGGCCTCTGCCTGTCCCCCTGTGAGTCTCTAAGTGCCTCCCCTGAGGTCCTGGAGGCCTTTAGAAATGTACTTCTGTGGTTGCTTGGTACTCAAAAGTACCAGAAGGTACAATCTTTGACCAGGACAAACCAGTTTAGTAAATCCAACCCATGTTTTATGGTGGTCAGCGCCACATTGCACTTACGTCCTGTTCTACATGACCGTTGACTATCATTAGCACTTTGTGTTTCTTGGAGCTATTTCTCCATAAAACTTAAAGAATTCATGCATCTGGTTCCCCTCTTTGGTTGTTTCTCATTTTTGTTACATTTTGTTTATTAGATGTTACTCTATTGTTCTAATTCAGTTTGTGACATTTATTCTTATGCATTTACACTTTGCCTCCAAGTTAGACCTTTCTGCTTTGTGCCATAGCTACTGGGGATTGAGCTCACGTTTATTTAGAGGCCTCAGTGATTCACCCTTACAAGGGTTGTGGTTATTCCTTGATGTGAGTAATCACCCACCCCAAATAATAATCTAATTTCTTATATTGGTGTTCAGCATTGGTATTTTGCAGTACCACTCAGTTATTCAAGGTAAAATAAAAATAAAACTTTTCAAAGTGAAGGTCAAAAATCAACTATGTGATTTTTAAATTCTCCCTTTTATTTTTCCTAAATTCACTCCTTCCCCTCAAATGTTTGCACCTGTCTCTTTTGAAAGAATTAAATGGATTTGAGCAGCATGGAAAGCCTGGGCATGACAGATCAGAGGAGCATGTGCAATGAAAGCTGGTGAAGGTATCCAAGAAGGAGGACAACCAAATGGCCATGAGAGTTTGGGAGGAAGTACTCATGTAGTGGTCCCTCTCCTCCTACAGGAGCAAGTGGGTGAGAAAAAAGAGGAGGAGATAGAAAAGGAAATAAGATTGAGATTGAAGATACTCCAGAGCCAGAGGTGGATGAGCCCATAGGGGCTAGATTGCTCACAGCGTCCAGTGCAGGGAGCACAGCGTCCTCTTTCAGCTTGACCCAATCAGAGCTCAAGGATAGGTGGGCATAGAGAGAGTGGAAGCTGAAAATGGCTGCCCAACCCTTTGAGGAAAAGAAGGTAGCAACAGTAGTAATCTTGGAGGAAAATAAGTTGGCAGGAGAAAGAAAGCAAATTCTGCTGGTCCACAAGAGAAGCCATGGACAGCTGGACCCAAAGGCATAGAGGTCCTCTGAATCCACTGATGATGGTGGCAGTAACAATGTAGTGCCTAGGAGAGGTAAAGAGTCCACATCCACAAAAACCTGTTTGCAAGTTATGTGGTGAGATGATAGAGATAAGTGGTTTGTAGCAACTGAGGTGGCCCTGCATACGGATTGAGTCCCAGAAGAGGACTGGAGGGCTAGCCTGTGCAAGCACCTACCAATTCAGGGGAGGTATACCTTGTTGAACCTTGAAGAACCTAACCAGATGAATTATACCTTCATGAAGGAAGCCCTTATTGCTAGGTTTGATTTAACCCCAAAGCAATATCGCTAGAAGCAGTCACACCAGAGTTGGATGGGTTATCTGGATACTTCTAGTAAGGCACTGGATGGTTGGCTGAAGGTTAGCAAAGTGAATTATTATGATGGGCTGTATAATTTGATGATGAAAGAGCATATACTGAGTAATTATTGTTCAGAGTTGCACCAGCACTTTATTGATTCCAACCTAACTGTACCCATAGAGCTTGGGAATGAGGCTGACCTCTGGCTCAGTAGCAGAGTGTATAAGAAATTACCCTGGGGGACAGAAGAAAGGTGGACCATGTTCCCACCAGAACAAAGAAAACCCAGGAAAGTTCTCTAAAGATTTCTAAAAGCATTGCCAGGGAAAGGGGTCTCATTCCTCCTCTGACCAGAGGTGGGAGGGTTGGTGGGAAGAAACTCATAGGGCCTTACCAGCCTTGGTGCTATGGCTGTCTCGCAGTTAGGGAACAAGGAAGGAGATGCTATCTGACCCACAAAGACCTAGCTCCCCATTGGTGGGTCCACCCTAGGTATTTCTAGTGTAAGGTTGAGGGAGGACACTGTCCCAGCTAGTTTTGGGAACAAAACAGATATTACTCTAATGTCCCTAGGTGATAAAATGTTGGTACCCAAAGCTCCCATGCCTGATAAACCTAAAAAGTATAGGAAATGGCTTACCATCAGTGGGCAAAGGATGGAGACTACTGTAAGGTGTCATCTGGTTTCTTCAGAGCAGGTGTTCCCTGATGTAATCATAATTCACAATCAATTTACACACACATTCAAGATCAATACTTGAATGCTTAATTAAGGAACAAGTTATGGTATGGAAAAGGTTACCATTGTATTTTTAGGTGTCCAACCCCTATGTCCTTATATGGTCCAAGCACTGTTTTCTTTAATCATACCCTTGACAAGGCACTGAAAAGATCTAGTGGGCAGGTTAGCCTGTTCTCCATAAGTAGTGTTTGGTTTAAAGGACGTTCTTTTGTAACAAGGCTACTGTAGAAAATGTTTTGTTGTCTTCCATCATGACCAGGTTCTCTTTCCATAAGCTGCTGCACTTAAGAATAGAGTGGGGAGTGAGGGATAAAAAGCTGAAGAGAGCCCTCATCCATTTTATGATTTCATAACCCCAGGAAAAAGGAAAGCTCTGAAAAATCAAATCTATCGTTACCTATTAATACACCTTTATTTTCTATAACGACAATCACTTACTCTGTGCATAGCCAGTGACTTAATGTATTGCAATTGTATTTATTTCACGTTTAATACTCCTGATGAGGCATTGAGGCACTTTACGCCAGGTAGCATGCTGCTCCAGATCCCAATGATAGTGGTTAATCCAATGGTTATTGCTTATTGTTTATTATTGCAACACAAAAGTATGATGGACCGAGTGCTGAAACGTTTCAAACACTCACCCCCAGTCACAGATCTGGGTTAAATCCATCATACTTTTTCTAACCATGCTTGAATACAGTGGCACAGTGAGCAAGGGACCCACATCTGGGCACACCCTGACCAATTAGGACAACGTTAGCAACACAAAAGGATGGTGGACTGAGTGCTGAAACTTTTCAAACACTCACCCTCAGTCACAAATCTGAGTTAAATCCATCATTCTTTTGTTCACCATGCAACCCCAGTTTGACCAAGCCATATGCAAATCAGTCTTGACCCAACTCCCCATGGGGACAGTCCAGCCCGAACTGCCAGGCCAGGTCCTTCCTGGCCTGGACTGGAAATAAGCATCCTGGGACCTGTTTCGGGGTATCACTGCTCATCAGCCATGCTAGCGTGAATCCAGTCGCACAGTGAGCAAGAGACCCATGTCTGGGCATGCCTGGTCACTTAGGGCAACTTCAGCAACACAAAAGGATGAAAGAACTAGTGTTGAAACTTTTCAAACACTCACCCCTAGTCAGAGATCTGGGTGAAATCCATTGTTCTTTTGCTAACCATGCCACCCCAGTTTGGACCCAGCCATGTGCAAATCAGTCTTGAACCTGTTCCCCATGGGAACAGCCCAGCCCAAACTGCCAGGCCAGGTCCTGCTTGAACCGGAAACATGCATTCTGGTAACAGTTTCAGGGTATCACCCCTCATCAACTAGGGTAGCTTGAACCCAGTGGCACAGTGAACAAGAGACGCACGCCTGGGCACACTCTGGCCACTTAGGCGACTGTAGCAACACAAAAGGATGATGAACAGAGAGCTGAAACTTTTCAATTACTCACCCCCAATCACAGATCTGGTTTACATCCATTGCTCTTTTGCTTACCAGGCCACCCCAGTTTGGACCCAGCCATATACAAATCAGTCTTGATCCTGCTCCCCTTGGGAACAGTCCAGCCCGAACTGCCACGCTACATCCTCCCTGGACCAGAAACAAACATCCTGGGACTGGTTTCAGGGTATCACCCCCCATCAGCAAGGCTAGCTTAAATCCAGTGGCATAGTGAACAAAGGACCCATGTCTGGGCATACTCTGGCCACTTAGGGTGACCTCAGCAACACAAAAGGATGATGGAACTAGTGCTAAAACTTTTCAAACACTCACTCCCAGACACAGACCTGGATTGAATCCATCCTTCTTTTGCTCACCATGCCACCCGAGTTTGGACCCAGCCATATGCAAATCAGTGTTGACCTGCTCCCCATGGGAATAGTCCAGCCCACACTGACAGGCTAGGTCCTCCTTGGACTGTACACAAGGATCCTGGGACCAGTTTTCATTTTTGCTTTTGTTTATTATTGACATTAATCTTTCAGTGTCTTTGTGGTGGATTAAATTAGTAGGAGTTAGGTGTGATCATTACTGCAGGTATGTGAATTGATATTGATGGTTGGTGGAATCAACAGATGAGCCAATGGAGACTAGGTATTGCTTGGTTGTAAGGTATGACAGGTTGTGATCTTCCTGAGGTGTAGTTATGTGTTTCAAACTTGCGTCTTCTCTCCACCCTGCGTGTGTTTTTTCCAGCTGTCTCGCTGCTTTTGTTCTGTTACCTCCTTTGTTGCCAAGGACCGCACTGCTGATGGCACATCCCACTAGTCATAGTACTGCTGACATTGTGGCCCTTGTAAAGATGCGCTCCTTCTGTCAAAGGTCAGTAAATGTACAATGTACTCATCTGTGGGAAAGGGGTGATGCTCACCCATACCAAGGAAGAACACTGAGGGAACGCGAGGTAAGCATTGGGTCAGGTCAACAAGCTGCCAGTAAGATGTATTGTAGCCTGCTCCAGACACCAGCCTCTCTATGGAGTCTCGCCCACCCTCCATGGGGCCCTTGTCCCGCCTTTGTGAAGTGAGAAATGTGCTTAGGGCAGTAGGGATCCAAGTCGCTCTTAGAGACGACTTTTATAGCACCCGCACTGGCTAAATCCCCGCTGCACAGTCGGAAATGCTGCATTTCCCAGCTCCCATGTGAAAGAATTAATGAGCCTAACTCTCAAAGATTTACAACTTGTAAATACGCTTTTGAAAAAAAGATGTAAACATATTCTGAAACGATTAGTAAAAAATAATTAAATGCATATTAATTGAGTAGAAATGCTTTTAAGGTTTATAGGTTGCTCTCGCTTGATTACCTTCCTCTCTTTCTCTGCATCAAATGCTCATTTACATAGCAGAATGTAGTGTGTCCAAACACACTTCCAGACATATTTTACAAGCTGGTGGTAACCATCCTGTAATAATGGTTAATTCAGTGTTTTCATCCAAAAGTGTTTTATTCAATCAATAATTTTGGCAAGGCTCCCCGAACGTGTCTAAAACTTTCCAAAAACGTTCATGCAATTTGGACTTGGCATGTACAGAAAGTTTCATCTAGATCCATCAACGGTGCAGATATTAAAGGCTCCCGGGGGAGGAGGGGTGATATCTGTACTGTTAGCCTAACAAGGGCCCACAGATCATCCTCTCTGACTCATATTAAAAAAATAATGAATTCTGATTGCATGTGGGATTTTTTTTCTCATCCTTCATTTCGGGTCTGTGAAAAAAGCCTCTAATTGGTTGTGCAACACAGAAAAATCTCTTGTAGCCACCATTACAGGACCTGAGGCTTGGATCCGAGAAAAGCCCACCCCATACCCACTGGATTCAATTAAATTAAAAGTGCATTTTGCTTCAGGGTTTGTGGACCCAGAAACAGTGTCTGCAGACCTCCAGCGCTGCTTTGAGTACTGCAAACCATGCGTCGTGGTATGTGAGCCTCAGGACAAGGGTTCTTGGACCTTCAGGAGGTCCTATCTTAGGTTCAAAGATTGTCTAAGATTACTTGAACACCCCCATTGGGATCCACAAACACTCTATAAAAATGTTTTTAAGAAAATAGTAAATAAATCATAATAAGTTAAATGATTAAAAATAAAATAAAAAGGGAAAACCCTCACTCAGCCACCCAAAGCCTACGCTTAGTGGGAGTTCTCTGCCCATTGACGGTTGAAGGCTGTGCATCGCAAGGGTTGGCTACCTGCATGCTGTTGAAGGCCATGCGCATGGTGGTGGTCCCATGTAGTAGGTTAGGTGTAGGATCTGGCCAAAATAAGATGCTTATTATCTCACAATATTCGTACCAATAAGTAATAACACCTGAAAGACGAACGTCATTAAATAACTACACATACCAAACCAATAAATAATACTGTTAAGGATAATGTGATAATCTAATCTAAACTGTAGGATTTCTTTTATGCATTTGTAATTGCATCTATTATATCAAGAGTATTGCATTTTCCGCTCCTTCACAATGATGGATCTTGCCAAATTAAAAAAATGCCAGGAGTAAGCTAAGCATGCTAGGCAACTGCCCATTTTGTACAGATTCATTAAACCCTTTTTTCTTTTTGGGGAAGTTTTTTCTGAGCGCGGTTGTGCCTTTTTCCCTTGATACATACAGACTGTGGGAGTGCACGCAAACCTATTGATACATGGAATCTATAATAAGTTGGTACCTGGACTTTGCCTGATGTGCGACAAGGTCTCCCTAAATAAAAATTGACTCCCAGCGAGATGAACTATGCCTACTATGCCTGCAAAGTCATCTAGAGGAGGGGTCCGCTCGAACAAAGCCATTTCTTAGCAGAAATGACTGCCCTTTTCCAGGAGCAGTCGAAACAATGCCTCAAAAGATAGAAAGGGGAGCCACCACGGTAATTGGAAAGCTAAAACTATGGAAGGACCTCTTTGAATCCTCTTCAGCTTTGAATGCCGACCTACTAGCGGCACAGTGTGCTTCCCGAGGTCGAAATGGTGGAACAATGGCTGGGTCATCTAAGTTGGCCCGACAGTCCAGAAAGGCCTGGGTTTGTAGCAACAACCAAGACCAGTAGGACTTGCAAGACCGTTGAGCTTTTTCCCCTTTCCTCGAGCAGGGCGAACACTATTAGCAGCACTGTGGAAGTTGTGGATGTAGAATCTCCTCAGTGAACACCAGGGATGGTCAGACCTTGTCCGAAGACTCCATGGCACTGGCAGACAACTACTCTGAGGGTAGAAACAACCCCACCCAACTGCAGAGAGCTGCTCGCTTCCTCAATAGCGCTTGCAGCTATGCAAAATCCAAGGGATCATCAAAACTCAAGAACAGTTGATGCACAAGACTGCAAGCCTTCGCCAGCTTTGCAATGCATTCTTCAGGAAATATTGCAGGAGATTCAAGAGATCAAGAAAACTCAGCAGGAATCTGTCAAGTTGATGGCAGATTGCTTTGTCAGCTTGGAAGAGAAGTTAACTTAGGCACTGGAGAAAATGGGCAAAAGGTAACCCAAGAGGGAACACTAGGGGCCTGATTACAACTTTGGAGGAGGTGTTAATCTGTCCCAAAAGTGACGGATATACCACCAGCCGTATTACGAGTCCATTATATCCTATGGAACTCGTAATACGGCTGGTGGTATATCCGTCACATTTGGGATGGATTAACACCTCCTCCAAAGTTGTAATCAGGCCCTAGGTCTTTTAAAAAAGAAAAGTAGCGCTACACCCAGTGCAACACCACTTTCCTTGTGCCCCTTAGCGTCCCCCTACCACCACCATGTGTGCACCCTATTTAAAATACGGCGCACCATGGCGCAGGGTAGGAGGCTATAGCGTAATTGTTTTTAATGCTTGAAGTCCAAATGGGAGCACACTGCCTAACATTCCAGTCGAGGTCGCCCCTTGCATCCTGGTACATGCAGTTTGAACCATTAACGCTTGCTTGAAAAAATCTGTAGTATTTCACTAAAGTTAGTGCAGACAGTACTGTTCATCTCTAGACACATGTTTCTGGGTTAGTGCCCTTCATCAGTAGAGACCCAAGAACAACAAAAATATTTGCGGTTGCTGGAAATGCCGCCGATATCGTCTCAGGTTTAGTACCACTCCTCGGCTCACAAGTGCGTCTCCAGAGCTCGTCAGCTCAATGGCTAGAGGGAGCATTTTAAACATTTCAAATAAGCGTTAAATTTGAACTGCATTTACCAGGATGCAAAGGGGAGAACTCGACTGGGATGTGAGGCAGTGTGCTCCCAACCCGCATTCCTGTTTAAAAGGCTCCCTTGACCCATTGAGCTGACAAGCTCTGGAGATGCACCTGTGAGCCTGTGAGTGGTAGTAGACCTTAGATGATTTTGGCAGCATTTCCAGCAACCCCAGATATTTTTCAATGTTTTCTACTCTCTACTGATGAAGGGCAATAACCCAGAAACACATGTATAGAGATGAACAGCAATGACTACACTAACTTTAGTGAAAAACTACGGACACTTTCAAGTAAGCGTTAAATTTGAACTGCATTTACTAGGATACAAAGGGGCGAACTCGACTGGGATGGGAGGCAGTGTGCTCCAAAACCGCATTCCTGTTTAAAAGGCTCCCTTGAGCCATTGAGCTGACGAGCTCTGGAGATGCACCTGTGAGCCTGTGAGTGATACTAGACCTGAGACGATTTTGGCAGCATTTCCAGCAACCCCAGATATTTTTCAATGTTTTCTACTCTTTACTGATGAAGGGCAATAATTGTATTCAATGGCATGCCCACTTTTAACGCCTGCTCCGAGCAACATAATGTATTGCAAAGGGTTACAAAGTGCTGCAATGCATGTATTGCACCACTTTGTAAATATGGCGCTGCGTTTTTGGCCACATTAGCATAAAAAAAATGACGCTAATGTGTCATTAGGATGGCACTAGAGCAGAGGTCTTCAAACTGTGGGGCGGGCCCCCCTAGGGGGGCCTCAAGTGCTCTCGGGGGGGCGCCAAACTCTGGACAAAAGAAGCATTATACAGTTAACAAGCCTTTGTTTTAAACAAAAGCATGTTATTGCATTTTTAAAAAGATAACAGCACCTAATTGCAATGTTTAAATAGGTTTGGACATATTTAAACATTGCCATCCTTATAAAATATTTGTGAAAAATTCTGAGGGGGGCCCATAGATTTTTATTTTTCAACTGGGGGGGGCGCGGCATTAAGAAGTTTGGAGACCACTGCACTAGAGGCTCTTAAATCAGCCCCTAAAATGAAAACAGATTGTAAAGGTGAAAGCCAATTAATGGTGTCAGGGGGTACCAGGATTTGAGATACCACTGTCTTTGAATTTGTTTGCAAATATAAGCAGGTTGGCTGTACTTCCAATAAATGTTGAATCCTTTTTGGGTTTCTTTAATAAGTGATACACAAAGCCTTTTTTTGTATTGGCTGGATTGTTGGCCAACCAAGATTCATGGATGTAGCAAGTGATATAATTAAAGGTACATCCTGCTAATCCAAGTACCCCACTTTGGATGATCAAATATTCCTGCTCCAGGTGAGAATGGTGAAGTTAGAGATTGCCATCATTTTCTACAGTGTTGCCTTGCTGATGTGGGCCATAGTCTAAGTGTAGGTCTCATTCAAGCTATAAAAGTATAAAATTGTAAGCAGAGTGCAGCTGCTGAAACAGCACAAACTCAAAAGAATTGGGATTATCAGTTTAGAATTTCCTAAATTGATAATTAATTGCCCTTTATTCGAGGGTGCTGCCAGTTTTGAGTTCAGAATAGTGCGCCTGTTGGCAGTGGTGAATCTAGGTAAGAAAGACATGCCCTCCAGCTGTTTTATGTGGGGCAGAGTTGTTATATTAGCTAGCACCAGGCCTAAGGAAAAATGTTCATTACCTCCCCATACACCTGCTTTGTCTCGGTCCCTACCTACGTGAGACAATAAGACTCCCGGAGATACATTTTCCTTTTATAAGTAATTTAGAAAAGGGCTCCTCAAAAGTTAACCTTGTATTTTTTTCTTTATCTCTGCCCTATCTTCCTGATCAGCCCACTACTTTTTAGGGACATCTTGGTCTATGTTTCCTTCAGAGGGAGGATTTTCCTTTCAGGTACGTTAACTATAGTGTATTTATGTTTTAAATGATTTTTGAGTGTATTTTTGTCTTCCGTTCCTAATCAGGAAGTTACTGGTACCATATTCTCTGTGCTTTGTGTTTTAGCAGGACCACCATCTCAATGGAGATACACTATGGAACTGTATGTCTGACAGATTGGAAAGCCCACGCTAACTCACTGGTCGGGTGTCATCGAACTAAATACTTAACCCTTTGAGTGAAATAGGGCTAGTTGCTAATACCCTACAAGATATATGTTTGAAGTTGTAACAGAAAATCAAACTTTATGTCCGGCAATTATCAGATGGTTTCCATCGATTAATACAATTGCAAGCAGTTAAGAATCCTCTACCAGATGAGGAAGTTAATTTACCCAAACTGTTAGGGCTTGATTAGAACTATTTGTGCTATTTATTGCACCTGGAAAATACCCGGTAAATAACGATACCAGGGGTTTCGTTATTTATTAGGTGCGATAAAGAGCACCTATTACGGGTTTCTGGGGAATATCATGCGGATTTTGATGTTTAAAGCAGCAAAACCCACATGAAACTGTAATTACCACATGGTTTTACCCTGTTTAAATTCGACATATTAGACCTGCTGAAATATAACGAAGGCTGGGGTATGTAATGCATCTGGTAATTATTTGAGGTGTTAAATAACACTCAACTCCTAATTCTGACCTGTGCATTAACAGGGGCTTTCGCACAGGTTAAAAAAAAAAGCGACTGACTAATAATCAGACTCTTAGGCCCAGATTTAAGAAAAGTGGCGCTTCACGTAATGAAGCATCACTTTACTTGCGCCCCCCTAAAGCCACCATGTGTGCTCTGTATTTAAGATACAGAGCACCATGGAGGTATTAGGAACAATAGCATCTACATTTTTGACGCTATTGTGGCACTTTGCTCCACTAACGTCAGAATTTTTTACTCTAATGGAACAAAGTGCAAGGAGGTCCATTGATTCCAATGGGTGCATCCTTTTAACGCCTGCTTTAAGCTGGAGTTAAAAATGACACCAAAGATGGTGCAATGAAACTTGTAGATTTCATTGCGCCATTTTGTGGGCCTCCTTGCGCCGAACGCCCCCTTTGCGTACATTATTCATGATGCATGCATAATATGGCACCAAGGGTCACAAACTGGCACAATGCATGCATTGTGCCACTTTGTATAGATGGTGCAACGTTTTTGGCAATCTAACGCCACATTAGCGTCAGAAAAATGATGCTAATGTGGCGTTAGATGGCGCAAGACCATCCTTAAATTTGGCCACAAATTACTCCATCGCTATCGCAAAGAGTATTGGCAAGAGTGTGCAGCCCTGTCCTGTGCCTCGTGTAATCTGGAAAGGGTCAGACAGCATTCCATTCACTCTCACCTGCGCAGTGGGCAGGGTGTACAGTAGCCGTATTAGGCAGATGAGGCGCAGGCTAAGGCCAGTCTGCAAGAGCAATGGGAACAGGTAGGACCATTCCAATGTGCTGAATGCTTTGGTGGCATCGAGCAAGGCAACAGTTGCAGTGACCTCAGGGGCAAGGTGATGCATTGTCATGAAAACAGTACAGAGGTGTAATGTCGAGCAGCCAGGAATTAAGCCGGATTGATCAGGCCCAATGATCCGGGGTCTAAGCAGCAGGAGGTAGTCAGCAAAAACTTTGGCCAGGATTTTATTGTCAACATTGATCAGTGAGAGGGGCCAATATGAATCACATAAGGAGGATGGTTTGTCCGGTATAAGAAGCATGACAATGACCGCCTCCCTCAGGGATGAGGGCAATGCACCAGCTTCGAGTGACTTCTCATACATTGCTAGGAGATGTGAGGCCAACATGGAGGCATACTCCTCATAGAAGGCCGTGGTCAGACCATCCATGCCTGTTGCCCTGTCTCCGGGTAAGCTTTCAATAACTTGGAGTATCTCTTTGGTTGTTATAGGCGAGTCCAGGTAAGCATGGTGGGCATGATCCAGCCATATCAGCTGGTTAGCATCCAGATATGCAGTCAGGTCGGACACATCAAGAGCCGGAGAGGCCATGTGTAGATTGGAGTGGAAGAAAGACATTACAGAGAGTAGCCTTGAGGGAGAGGACACCGGATTAGTCGCAATGCAAAAGTTCTGTCATGGATGTATGTGGCTGCGGTGCTCGAAGCAGTTCTGAGAGTGTTCAGATCGGGCGGTCTCCTTCTCCGTAGCATTGGGCCTGTGCTTCACGGTACAAGTAGAAGGTCTCTCTAGTAGCCTCCTCCATGGAAAACAGTAGAAATGTATCTCCAGAACCACCAACAACTATCAAAAGAAGAAAAAATCTATTGCAGGTATAAGAATCTATGTTTGTATTGTAAGTCTGGCACACATTGTCAAAGGGCCAATCCACTCACCTGAAGTCCAGGATACAGCAGAAGTGAAGATGTTCCTCCCACTCACCCAAAAGCTAAGCACTCCTCACGCAATGTATTACCTTGTGGAGTAGAGTAGGTCCTAGGAGAGTAGGAGGAAGACAGAGAGAGATAGAGAGAGAGAGAAAGAGAGAGTGAGAGAGAGCGAGAGAGAAGTAAATCCCTTCTTGGTTTTCAGACTTTTCCCTCCACTGGGTCTTGGTATACTCAGGGGTCTCCAACCTTTTCTATAGTAGAAGCTACTTCTGATCATTAAAAACCTACTGCCTAATATGGGGATACAATAAGTGTGCACAGCGGTCAAATAACTTAAACAAAGAGACCATAAAGCATGAATGACACAGGAGCTTTATTATAAACGTTTTACCTTTTTGTCCCTAACGATCAATTTTGTCCCTTTGCTCTTGAGCGATGGAATGGGAGAAAGAGAGAATAAATTCGAGAGAAAATGGAGAAGAAGAGAGAAAGAGAAACAAGCAAAGGACAGAATGGCAGGATGAAAACAAAGGCAAGAAATAAAGGAAAATACGAAGGAAAGAAGCAGAGAAAGAAAGAACAAAAGAAAGGAGAGAACGAATGAGGAAAAATAAAAATAAATAGAGAAAGGAGCAAAAAAAAACGAGATAAAGGAGGAAAGGGAGAAATTAAGACAAATGAAAGAGGAAGAAAAAAAGTGAAAGGAATGAATGAAAGGAGAAGAGAGAGTAACAAGGGAAGTAGTAGTAAAAAAAAGAAGGAAGACCACAACAGAAAAATAGAAAAGACAGAAAAAAAGAATTAGAAAAGATAGAAACTAGGGAAAGGAGGGAGCAAGATGGCGGAGCCGTAGAACGGACGCAGCTTTGCGGCCACGCCCACCGCGACTCCGGACGCCGAAGAGTGAGGACGCGTCCACGAGCGTGGAAGCAACGAGAGGGGAGGCCCCCTTTCTATATACTTCCAGGCAGCCTGGGACGGCCAAGACGAGCACACCGGGGGCGGCCCCCGAGGGCATTACTGGAACCGAAGGACGTTTCTTTTCTCAGCTGCTGGCAGAGATCTTGGATTTTAACCAAGCGCGCTAAGTGAGAACAACGTGGGGGGAAGCATCGGCCTCCCCCAGGAAATTTTTGGAAAAGCAGGGGGAGAGATATGGAAGCATCCCTGACGGCTACCTCCAGCTAATCGCTCCCTGCAGTTTCACGACATGTTACATACCTAGGTAAAGGAAAGAAATACCTAGGAAAAGAAAGGAGGAAGCAGTCTTCCATTTTGCCTGCCTGCTCTGCGCTTTCAACTATGGACTCTGCAAGAAGGAGGAGCAGCAACCCCAAGTAATTTCAAGTAAGCTAAGGGGGGGAAGTGGTCTGATGATTGACTGAAATTCCAGAAAACACGTTAGTTTAAACACACTCCCCTTCTTAAACTTATTAAAAAAAAAAAAAAAGAGAGGAAGGGGGAGAGAACTTTATGAGACCTTAGGGTATTTATGATTGTGAATCTGGATGGCAGAGGGTCTATGGTGAGCCGCATTTGCAGACCAGGGCTCCCCCAATGTTATTAATCACGGAGGCGTATACTATTCACTCATGTACTTATCCCTGGACTACTAAGGGCATTATTAGAAGTGCGATATATGGCATAGCTCATGATTTGATAGCAGCAATAGTAGGGTTAACCAGCTTGGTGAAACTATTCCCCCATTTTTTAAAAGTAAGGATGGCGCCTAAAATACATTGGAACCCTGGAGATAAGACTGACAATGCTAAATCATTGCGTTCAGGAAAAGATAAAGGGGACCTGGCCGGGGCAAACAGACGGCCCACCTCAATTGTGGGGAGGCAACTTGGGAGAAGCACAACTGGCCAAAGTAAAGATCTTAAATTGAGCGATAACATAACCCCCCCTGCGGAAAATAGGGGGAAGAGCAAAACTCAGGCCACTATCACTTCTTTCTTGGCAGGAGGGGCTCAAGAAAACAAAACTACCCTGCTAACCCCCATGCTGGGAGGGGAACAAATATCTACAGAAAAAACATATGAGGGGGCCTCCAGCGAAAAATCCGGAAAGGAAAGATTATCCCAACCGGGAACTATAAGGTCTGGCAGTGGCATAATGGAGAAATGGCAGGAGACTCCCTTAACGCTGCAGCATGTGCCCGAAACACAAGGAAAGGACTTGAGTAAAATAAAGCAAACACGGGGCAGCGCAGAAGAGCAAGGCAGGCCACAGACTTTAGGAGAAAGTGATAAGAGCAATGGGAAGGAGATTAAGAACTTGGACTGGTCAAAAGATAGTGGGGATAAATTTTATTCATTAACAGAGGAATCAGAACTCAGTAGCACTGAGGTGCACAGCCTTAATGACTCTAGCAGCAGTATATCCTCGGAGGAGGGGAATGCTTCATCAAATAATGAACACACAGTGCGGAAGAGGCACCGCCAGCGTAAGTGCATCAAAACGAGGTCTGATCTACAGGAGGGTACTGAATTCTCCGCCTCTAGCGGGAGCAGGACTATGAAGTGGGATTACTCCAGTATCAATCTAACAGATGTAGCTTGCACAACGAATAAACCAAATATGAGCGATCAACAGTCGCCAAGGAATAACGACAGAGGAGATAATATAGAGCTGCAAAGAGCGATATATGCGCAGCAAACACAGACTCTGGGATGCTACAATCAATATTTAACTCAATCAAAGAATTCCAAATGGAAAATCGGGTAGAAAGTCGCTGAGCCAGAATGGCTACAAAACGGCTGCAAGGATCAGTGCGTAAGGTGGCCAAATCATGTATTGAGATAGAAACTAAACTATGCACAATGGAAGAAAGGATAGTAGCAGTCGAAGAGGATGTTGATTCGTTGAAACAACAGAATGCCACGCAAGAAAGCCAAATGACTGACGTGATGTGGAAACTGGAAGATTTGGAGAACCGGTATAGAAGGAACAATCTACGCTTCCTGGGCATAGAGGAAGGGCTGGAAGGAAATGACATTCGGGACTACATGATCAAGCTTTTGCAGAGAGCCTTTTCCGAACTGAACCACTGGGATTGGAACAATGAGATACAGCGGGCACATAGATTTCCCCCGACCAGGAGGGAGGGGGCGCACCCAGTTCCCTCAAAATATCCTAGAGCCATTTTGGTGTTTTTGGGGAATTTTTTACTGCGTCAGGCAGTTTTTGATAAAGCACGTCCTAATACCCCGCGACAGGTAGAAGGGGTTACCTTTTTCACATGACCAGACTTCTGTCATACAACTGTGGAGCGGAGATGGCGGCTCCGACAGCTGATCAAGCCCTTTTTTGATAAGGGAGGAAAGGCTTACTTGATTTCCCCTGCTCGGCTGAAAACTGTGGTTAATGGGAAAGTGAGATGGTTTACGTCAGAGATTCAGGCAAAGGAATACCTGACGAAGTTGAAATAATGATGTTCTTTTTTTTTTTTTTTTAAGATATAAAGGGTCTCGGTGGTGGGCAGGGCACTCTGCATCTACACTTCGCCAACACTCGAGCCTAGAGGCTCGATTGCTCTACAAGAAAGGGGGGGGGGCTGGCTGAGAGGGAGGGCCCCCAGCCACCCCTTGGGGGGAGGGAGGGGAGGGAGGGGGACAGACGGGTGTGTGGTGGGGTGGGGGGGGCCTGGAGGGGATGAGAGGTGGGAAGGAGGGGGGAAGGGGATGGGAGGGACGAAAAGATTGGCACAGGAACTGAATAAGAGGACCAGAGAGAGCAGAGAAAGTAAGGTCTGCGCAAGAGTATATACAATTGGAGTAAAAGGCCAATTAGGAATACTGGGAGGTGGAGAAGGTGGGGGGAGGGTAGAAAGAACTTAAAATGACCAGACTCCGTATTGCTTCTATCAATATCTGTGGTCTAAACGATCCCAGGAAAAGAAGGAGAATCATGGAAGAGCTAAAAACTCTTAGGGCAGATATCTTCTGCTTGCAGGAAACACATGTAGAATATAGGAATCGAGGTATATTAGGATCACTTGGCATGAGGGTGATAGCATGTTCAACACAAGAGGTGAAAACTAAAGGGGTGGCGATATTGGACCAGAGCAATAAAGTGAAATTTGCGAGGCAGAAGGTGGACAAGAATGGAAGATGGGTAATTGTAGAATATCTATATAGGGAAGGTAGCTTTACGTTGTGCTCTATATATGGGGCAGTATTAGACGATCCAACGGTAATTAACACTATGGCCATAGAATTAACTGGCTGGCCGACCCCGTATATTCTATGCGGAGACTTTAACTTCAATGGGTCTTGGGACGGGCTACAGGATCTCTCAGTGCCCGTAGCGAAGAGATATCAGGGGCGGAAGCCTCGTGTTCTTAAGGCTATGGTAGGACTGCAAAAAGAGCTGGGACTGGTGGATCCTTGGGCCAAGCTGTGCGATCCAGATCCAGGGTATACTTATTTCTCCGCCCCTCATGTGAAACTGGCCCGATTAGACTTTTTTCTGATATCATCTGAATGGTTATCGCAGGCTAGCATGGAGTTATATCCACGAGTCATGTCGGATCATAATCCATTGGTATTGGACTTGGAGTTAGATGGTCTAGGACATAAAACCAGGAGATGGACCTTTGAAAGGGGGCTTCTCAGTGACTCTGAATATCTGGAATATATGAGGAATTGGTTAGTGGAATTTCTAGAGTTTAATAGAGGCTCTGCTCCCATAGAAATAGTATGGGATACTTTGAAAGCAGGGGTACGGGTAGCAACCCTAAGCTTCAGTCTGAGTAAACAAGGAAAGGCCCAAAGGAAAATTAGAGATTCTCATCTGAAGCTTAGAGATCTATAAATACAGCTGATTACAGTCATAGAGAGGGAGGAAGACACGAAGAATATTCAGGAGCGAATTGCTATAGCATGAGCAGCAATAAACGAGGGTAATGCAGATAGAGTAGCCGGGAAATATCTCGTGCAATGATCTGAGCGGTACGAGTATGGTGAAAGAACTGGTCACCTGCTGGCATTAAGGGCAAGTCATAAGGCCACAGCAGGGGCGATCCGAGAGATTCTAGACCAACAGGGACAAACAGTGATAGATAATGAAGGTATTAGGAAAGTGTTCCAGGGGTATTATACCGATCTATATAAGGATACAGCTGGATTCTCGGCTATAGAGATGCAGGAATTTCTCCTCCCCATCAGGTTTAACACAGTCTCAGAAGAAGATAACTCGCAACTGGAGGGTCAGATTGGCAGCTTAGAAATAGATAAGGCACTTAGGGGGTCATTCTGACCTCGGCGGTAAAAGCACTTACCGCCGGTCAGAAGGCCGCCACAACACCGCCGCGGACGCGGTAAACCACCACGGTCATTCTGACCCTCAAGAGGCAAACCACCAAAAACCCGACATCCACAAAAGTCCGCCACACCAACGGCCAGCGTTAAACTGGCGAAGACCAAACCTCCACCGTCACGCCAACAGAAATACGCCCATGCCATTACGACCCACGAATCCACGCGGCGGTCTTTCAACCGCGCTATTCCATTGGCGTTACACACCGCCGCGCTCAAAATACACATACAGCTCCAAAACACAGCCACATTGGACAATTTGAAATACACACACCTGAGACACATACACACAACACTCCCACACACCCAATTAACTATAAAACACACACCCACATCACCCACAAACCCCTACGACCACAAATCAGAGATGAAGCCCAGAGAGAGACAGCACAGAATAGAGAACACCATCACACAGAGGCACACTACACCATCACCCACACAACAACCATGCACAAAACACCACACACCACTACACTCACCACACTCATCACCGCAAACACCACCCCACACCTCATCCACACCACCCCATGGCACCCCAAAGACACCCCAGGTTCTCAGACGCAGAACTCAGGGTCATGGTGGAGGAAATAGTTTGGGTAGAGCCCCAGCTCTTCGGGACACAGGTGCAGCACACCACCATTGCCAAGAAGATGGAGCTATGGCAAAGAATAGTGGACAGGGTCAACGCTGTGGGACAGCATCCACGAAATCGGGACAACATCAGGAAGCGGTGGAACGACCTACGGGGGAAGGTGCGTTCCATGGTATCCAGGCACAACATCGCGGTGCGGCGGACCCCCACCTCCTCCCCCAGAATTTACAACATGGGAGGAGCAGGTCTTGAATATCCTGCATCCTGAGGGCCTCGCAGGAGTAGGCGGAGGAATGGACTCTGGTAAGTCTCATCTTCACTACTTCATCCCCCCCACCCCACCAGCATGCCAACTCATACCCCCACCCTCTCCCCCCACCACCATTACTCATCCTCATTGCTAATGTCTCACCATCACAACCCACCCATCCCAACACCAAACCCTGCATGCCACCACAAACCATCGACAGCCATCACCTAAGCATGCCCACTGCACATACCCATCTCCCCCACAAACCGCCGTCACAACAGCCCCCACAAAGGAATGCCAGCACTGGGGTACATGGGCACCCACCCATTGCATGCTATGGCACACACAGAAGCAATAACCATACTCTTATACCCCTGCAGGACCCGAACGCCACCACACCGCCCAGGAGGGTCCAGAAATGTCCATCCCACCCCCAGAAGAGGCCCCCAGTGATGACAGCAGCTCTGTCTCCCTGGACCCAGATGATCAGCCCGGCCCATCGGGGACCTCAGGACAGTCGGTTCCCCTCAGACAGCCACAGGCTACAGCAGACCTACCCCCCTCTGGGAACACCAGCACAGCACCCACCCAGCGGGCCCATACCTCTGTCTCCAGGACACGTCAATCAACGGTGTGTCCACCACTACAGGGCACCCAGGTTAACCCACCACCCCAACAACAACAGGGACCTGGGGGCAGTGGTAGTGGGCACACGGTCCAGGGGACAGAGGCCCAGGGAAACAGGGGAACTGGGAGGGCTGCTGTGCGATGGGGGGGGACAGGCCCAGGGAACCCACTCTCCACGAGGCCCTCACCTCCATCATGGGAGCATACCACCACTCCCAGGAGACGATGGCGACGGTCCTGGCCAGGTTCCAGGAGATCCAGGTACTGCAGGAGGAACAGTTTATGGGGTTCAGGGAAGAACTGAGAAACATTAGTTCTGCAATGGGCACCATCGTTGTGGCTCTCAACCAGATTGTCACCACATTGTGGGACCATGTGGCACCACAAAGGGCCCATGTCACTAGCATGGACCAGGAACAGGCTACCACCTCCGCCGGCGCTAGTGGACAGGAGGCCCCGACACAGGAACAACCGGCCACCAGAACCCCACCTCCTGCAGAAGAAGAACCACCCCGCAAGCGGGGCCTGAGATCTAGGAAGAAGACAGAGTAGGATGCCAAGACCCCCGCCAGGAAAGGATACCCCCTGATGTCATCCCACTGTCCCACATTGTCACCCTGTCCAACCTTAAACTGCCCCTGCTCCACCTTCCACAGGCATATGGACAATGCACCTGTGAGACTGAGAATCTGGACTCTGCCATGGACATTCCTCCACCATCACCCATCACCGATTTTCAACCATGTCCCAAAATTGAGCACTTTAATAAACACACTTATTGCACACAAATAATCTGGAGTCTGCCTGTATTTTTGAAAATATGTATTAGACATACACGTGCCAAAATGACCAGTTACATTGTGATGACAACATACCACTGTCACACAGCTGTAGTCCATGGGCAAACAAAGCAGAGGTCACGCAGTTGGGCCCACATCTCTGAAATTGGAAGGGAAAGTCACAACTCTGTTAGCATACACTGGGTGAAAAGGACAGACAATAGAGAGGCAGGAGACTGTAAGTAAATGTAAAATGCCGGTGTTGATTCTTACCTGTGTGTTATTGAAAATACTGCTGTATCACTGTGTCCCTGTTGTCTGTGTCGTCCTCTTCGTCTTCCTCCTCTTCACTCTCCGCAGGCTCCACAGCTGCTACAACACCACCATCTGGACCATCCTCCTGCAGAAAAGGCACTTGGCGTCGCAAAGCCAGGTTGTGAAGCATACAGCAGGCCACGATGATCTGGCACACCTTCTTTGGTGAGTACATTAGGGATCCACCTGTCATATGCAGGCACCTAAACCTGGCCTTCAGGAGGCCGAAGGTTCTTTCTATAATCCTCCTAGTTCGCCCATGGGTCTCATTGTAGCGTTCCTCTGCCCTTGTCCTGGGATTCCTCACTGGGGTCAGTAACCACGACAGGTTGGGGTAACCTGAGTCACCAATTAGCCACACACGGTGTCTCTGTAGTTGTTCCATCACATAAGGGATGCTGCTATTTCGCATGATGTACGCGTCATGCACTGACCCAGGGAACTTGGCATTTACATGGGAGATGTACTGGTCAGCCAAACAGACCACCTGGACATTCATGGAATGATAACTTTTTCTGTTCCTGTTCACTTTCACTGGGGGGTACCAAAGCCACATGTGTCCCATCAATGGCACCAATGATGTTGGGAATATGTCCAAGGGCATAGAAATCACCCTTCACTGTAGGCAAATCCCCCACCTCAGGGAAAACGATGTATCTCCGCATGTGTTTGAGCAGGGCAGACAACACTCTGGACAACACCTTTGAAAACATAGGCTGAGACATCCCTGATGAAATGGCCACTGTTGTTTGAAATGACCCACTTGCCAAAAAATGAAGTACTGACAGCACCTGCACTAGAGGGGGGATCCCTGTGGGTTGGCGGATGGGTGACATCAGGTCTGGCTCCAGCTGGGCACACAGTTCCTGTATAGTGGCTCGGTCAAGCCTGTATGTCAGAATGACATGTCGTTCCTCCATTGTCGACAGGTCCACCAGCGGTCTGTACACGGGAACATTCCTCCATCTCCTCGCAAGTCCCAGCGGACGGTGCCTAGGAAGGACAACAGCGAGCACAGAGTCAATCAACCCACAGGTACGTTCCCACAGCTTGCACAGTACACGATTCTCTATGCATTGAATGGCTTGTATGAGTGTCGATGCAAGGCCTAGGCATGTGTGACGCAGTAGAAATTAAGCCATGTGGGGCCTTGAAATGGCGGCTGCCTGACCTGTGAAGTGCGACAATGGGATGTGAGGTCAATGCGCTGGCGTGGCACACCGTGGCGGTAGGCGGTCGAAGACCGCAGCGCAAAGCCGCATTGGTTAACATTGAACCCTATGCGTTTCAGGAGCCAATGACGAAGTGCGCCGGCGGTCGCGGGACTCACCGCCGCGGTACGCACCGCCGCGGACGTGACCGCCATTTTCTATCTGCTTAATCACTCGAGACCTGATCATCCACAGGAGAGGACCTATACTGCAAGTGCTGCTGTGACCTCGGTCTGGAAGATACAATGGCTGCTGCGACTGGGGAAAGGGCCCCTGCCTTCACTTCTGAAGAATTGGAGAAACTCGTGGATGGGGTCCTCCCCCAGTATGCGCTACTCTACGGTCCTCCAGACCAACAGGTAAGTACACTGGGAGCATGCTTTGGGGGCAATGCCTGTGTTGAGTCGGGTGGATGAAAGATGGTGGGTAGGGGAGAGATTGAGGCATGCATCAAACGGCGGATGAGAGCATGTGCCACATGGCAAGGGTGGGGATGGGGGGCCACTCACATCGAGCATGCAGGAAATTATAATAATGTTATTTCTCCCCCTGTACATGTGACATAGGTCAGCGCCAATCAGAAAATCGACATTTGGCGTGCCATCGCCAAGGACGTCCGGACCCTGGGGGTCCACAACAGACGGGGCACCCACTGCCGCAAGAGGTGGGAGGACATCCGCCGCGGGAGCAGGAAGACTGCAGAGGCTCTGCTGGGGATGGCCTCCCAACGTTGGAGGGGTGCCACTCGTCAATTGACCCCCCTGATGTCTCGGATCCTGGCGGTGGCCTACCCAGATTTGGATGGGCGCGTGAGGACATCACAGCAGACACAAGGGGGTGAGTACCAGCACATTCTGCTATCTTAGCGCGCAGTGGAGGTGTCTGGGTGGGGGAGGAGGGCTGTGGGTATCCCTAGGCCAGGGCGATTTCTGTAGGCTAGGCCCCTCCGTAAGGCATGGCCCTGTGCCCCCGCCCCCCACCTCTGTAGGTTGCCTAGTACAGCTATCCATGGCCCTGTGTCACCTATGTGTGCAGTTGTTGTCCATAGGCTTGTAGGCCAAGTCCCAATGATTGAGTAGTGTACCCCAAGTGCGCGGCGTAGTGCAGGGGGCTTCTGTGTCTGTCCTCTCCGCCAACTGTGTTGCCAATGCATGCACTCAACATGTCTTTATTCCCCCCCCCTTTTTTGCTGCTCTTCCTGTTCATGTGTGCATTAGCATCATCAGGCGGAGGAGAAGTGGCATCAGAGCACGAGGGAGCTGCATCTCACATGGCCCTGGAGGGCCATGCAACCGACTCGGAGTTCACCAGTGAGACGGAGGGCGAGGGGAGCTCCACAAAGGGGACACGTGGAGACATCAGCAACACAGACACGTCCTCGGAAGGGAGCTTCCTTGTGGTGGCGGCAACATCCGTGCCCACCGCAACAACAGGTACAGCCGCCACCCAGCACACCAGCTCCGCCCTCCAAGCAGCCCCTCAGCGTTCGCCCCGTGCCCGCTCGCACACGAAGGCGGGCATCTCCTTCGCCCCAGGCACCTCAGGCTCTGCCCCAAGTAACCCCTGCTGCCCTCAGTGAGGAGGTCATTGACCTCCTCAGGACGCTCATTGTTGGGCAGTCTACCCTTTTGAATGCCATCCAGGGGGTAGAAAGGGAGGTGCACCGGAGCGATGCATACCTGGAGGGCATTCATTCGGGTCAGGCTGCCCATCAGCGATCGTTCAACGCTCTGGCCTCAGCACTGACGGCAGCCATTGTCCCTGTCTCCTGCCTCCCTCCTCCAACTTCCTCCACCCAGTCCCACTCCCCTGTTCCTCTGCCTATCCCAGACACACCTACAGACCAGCCTGCACACACCTCAACACCCAAGGGCAGCTCATCCAGACATAAGCACCACACATCACACAAGCATTCACACAAGCAACAGCCACATGCAGACATACCAACAGCCACTGCCTTCTCTGTGTCCCCCTCCTCCTCGTCTCCCTCCTCCCTCCCTGTGACGTCTCCACTCACACTTGCATGCACAACATCATCAGCCACTACGTCCATCACCAGCACACCCACCAGAACACTCCGCACACGTGCAGTCACCACCCCCAGTGCCATTTACACGTCCCCTGTGTCCTCTCCCAGTGTGTCTGTCACCCCCTCGTCCAAACCACACAAACGCAGGCAGCCACCCACCCAACAGCCATCCACCTCACGACAGCCTCCGTCACAAGCACCTGCACCCAAAGACAGCACACTTGACTCTCCTACAACCACATCCTCTTCCTCCACTCCCATACCCACTGCACCTACCCTTCCCACTGCTCCTAAAAAGTTTTTCCTGTCCAAAATTAACCTCTTTCCATCACCTGACCCACCCCCTCCATCTCGTAAGAGTCCAATCAGCACCTCAGCCACCACAACCCCTGGACCTACAAGGACCATAGTGCAAGGATATTGGAGTCCACCACCTTCAAGGGCAGCTACATCGGCCAGCAGTAAAGGGACAGCCAGCCCACCCCCTGGGTAAAAAAAAGAAAAGCAAGGCCCAGCGCGAGAGGCCAGAGACGGCAGCCTCCAAAGGCACTACCCTGGCACCGTCAGGAAGTGGGGTGCCACCTGGCACATCTACAAAGGGAGGCAAGGGCCACAGAGAATCACGGAAGGATGGCAAGGGCAGCACGGCCGACAAGTCCGGCAGCAGGCGAGCTGCCCAGGAGGGCCCCACCAGCCCCATTCCGGGTGTGAAGGAGGACACCCACGGGCCCGGGACTCCAGCACAGGAGGGCCCCGCAAGCGAGAAGTCGGATGGCGAGTGAACTCCATATATTGTCCGGATATGGTGCCCTGGAGACAAATGTCAAGAACCGCTGAACAGGGCCCTTCAAGACAAGCACCGCTGAACAGGGCCCTTCAAGACAAGCACCGCTGAACAGGGCACCGCCGTCTCAAGAACCGCTGAACAGGGCCCTTCAAGACAAGCACCGCTGAACAGGGCCCTTCAAGACAAGCACCACTGAACAGGGCCCTTCAAGACAAGCACCGCTGAACAGGGCACCGCCGTCTCAAGAACCGCTGAACAGGGCCCTTCAAGACAAGCACCGCTGAACAGGGCACCGCCATCTCAAGAACTGCTGAACAGGGCCCTTCAAGACAAGCACCGCTGAACAGGGCCCTTCAAGACAAGCACCGCTGAACAGGGCACCGCCGTCTCAAGAACCGCTGAACAGGGCCCTTCAAGACAAGCACCGCTGAACAGGGCACCGCCGTCTCAAGAACCGCTGAACAGGGCCCTTCAAGACAAGCACCGCTGAACAGGGCCCATCAAGACAAGCACTGCTGAACAGGGCACCGCCGTCTCAAGAACCGCTGAACAGGGCCCTTCCAGACAAGCACCGCTGAACAGGCCACCGCCGTCTCAAGAACCGCTGAACAGGGCCCTTCAAGACAAGCACCGCTGAACAGGGCACCGCCGTCTCAAGAACCGCTGAACAGGGCCCTTCAAGACAAGCACCGCTGAACAGGGCACCGGCGTCTCAAGAACCGCTGAACAGGGCCCTTCAAGACAAGCACCGCTGAACAGGGCCCATCAAGACAAGCACCGCTGAACAGGGCACCGCCGTCTCAAGAACCGCTGAACAGGGCCCTTCAAGACAAGCACCGCTCCGCTGGGCCCTTCATCTCAAGCACCGCTCCGCTGGGCCCTTCATCTCAATCACCGCTCCGCTGGGCCCTTCATCTCAAGCACCGCTCCGCTGGGCCCTTCATCTCAAGCACCGCTCCACTGGGCCCTTCATCTCAAGCACCGCTCCGTTGGGCCCTTCATCTCAAGCACCGCTCCGCTGGGCCCTTCATCTCTGCACCGCTCCGCTGGGCCCTTCATCTCAAGCACCGCTCCGTTGGGCCCTTCATCTCAAGCACCGCTCCGCTGGGCCCTTCATCTCTGCACCGCTCCGCTGGGCCCTTCATCTCAAGCACCGCTCCGCTGGGCCCTTCATCTCAAGCACCGCTCCGCTGGGCCCTTCATCTCTGCACCGCTCCGCTGGGCCCTTCATCTCTGCACCGCTCCGCTGGGCCCTTCATCTCAAGCACCGCTCCGCTGGGCCCTTCATCTCTGCACCGCTCCGCTGGGCCCTTCATCTCTGCACCGCTCCGCTGGGCCCTTCATCTCAAGCACCGCTCCGCTGGGCCCTTCATCTCTGCACCGCTCCGCTGGGCCCTTCATCTCTGCACCGCTCCGCTGGGCCCTTCATCTCAAGCACCGCTCCGCTGGGCCCTTCATCTCAAGCACCGCTCCGCTGGGCCCTTCATCTCTGCACCGCTCCGCTGGGCTCTTCATCTCTGCACCGCTCCGCTGGGCCCTTCATCTCTGCACCGCTCCGCTGGGCCCTTCTTCTCTGCACCGCTCCGCTGGGCCCTTCATCTCAAGCACCGCTCCGCTGGGCCCTTCATCTCTGCACCGCTCCGCTCGGCCCTTCATCTCAAGCACCGCTCCGCTGGGCCCTTCATCTCTCCACCGCTCCGCTGGGCCCTTCATCTCTGCACCGCTCCGCTGGGCCCTTCATCTCAAGCACCGCTGGCCCATTGGCAGAAGGGGCAGGCCCGGATCTGTGTCGGGCAGGGCTGCACGATGCACTCTGGGCACCATGCCTCCTCCAGTACCAGTGGAGTCTGTAATCCACTTGAGAGACTGTGGCTTTGCACTCCCCAGGATGGCACAGTGTGCAAGCCACCCACTGTAGAGACTTGTGAGACTGTGGCTTTGCACTCCCCAGGATGTAACAGTGGGCAAGCCACCCACTGTAGAGACTTGTGAGACTGTGGCTTTGCACTCCCCAGGATGGCACAGTGGGCAAGCCACCCACTGTAGAGACTTGTGAGACTGTGGCTTTGCACTCCCCAGGATGTAACAGTGGGCAAGCCACCCACTGTAGAGACTTGTGAGACTGTGGCTTTGCACTCCCCAGGATGGGACAGTGGCCATGGAGGCCCCTCGTGGATCTGGCGTCGTGGACTCATGTGGCTGAGGTGCCTCCCCTTCCCTTCCCCCTGAGGTGCCTGTAGTTTTTCTATCTGATGCCCCTGCAGTGTTCTCTCCAATGGATTCGGGTCTCCTGTGTGGGCTTTGCCCATGTGTTGAGGCCCATTGTCCCACGTACAATGACTGAAACCCAATTTGGACAGGACAATTTACATATGTGTATATAGTTATAGATGTTGGAAAAGATTTTTTACTTAGCCTTACAATATATTTGAATTTCATGATCATTTTATTTTGTCTTGGCATTCTTCTGGGGGGTTTGGGGGGTGTCACTCTGAGTTGTTGCTCTGCATTGATGTGTAGGTAGTTGTGGGTGAGGGTGGGTGTGTTGCGTATGTGTGTGCCCGTAATCTTTTCTCCTCCCCCCTCCCCTGTGTCGTAGGTGCAGTACTCACCGTTGTCTTCTGCGCCGGCGTTCGTGCTCCTGGTAGAGGAGCAGGTAGACAATAGCTGGTAGGATGTGTAGTTCTGGTTCCATGCTGTCCAGATTCCTCGTGGAGTGTGTAGAGGTGAGCGTTTTCCCGTTCGTAGTCTGTTCCCGCCGTGTTTTTATCGGCGGGGCTCCCGCCCCGGAAAAGGTGGCGGATTGGTGAGTTGTGATAGGGTGGGCGGTACATTGTCTCCCGCCTATCTGTTGGCGGTGACCGCCGCGCTGTTTGTTTGTCCCGCCGTGGCGGTCGGAGTGTTAAAGTGGCGGTCTGTGTTGGCGGTTTCCGCCAGGGTCAGAATTCAATTTTTTTGACCGCCTACGTGTTGGCGGGTTGGCCGCCGCTTTAACACCGACCGCCAGGGTTGGAATGACCCCCTTAGTGATCTAGCCGCCGGCAAAGCATCCAGTCCCGATGCTATCCCATTAGAGTTCTACAAAACTTTCAAATTAGAGTTACACGCACTGATGCTCGAGCTGTTTATCCAGGTACAGAGTGGGGGGAAGACTCCGCCCTCTTGGGGAATGGCTAATATGGTAGTCTTTCTTAAGAAAGAGAAGGCCCCGCAGAATCCGGCTTCTTACCAGCCGATAACATTAATTAATAGTGATGCCAAATTATATTCTAAAATATTGGTTGCACGTTTATCTTTAGTAATTAGTAAATTGGTAACGCCCCGGCAACACGGATTTGTCCCTGGTAGAGATACGGCAGAGCATATTCAAAGACTTATTGTGCTGTTTGACGCAACAGGAGTAGCGGAGGAACCTATGGCGGTGGCCCTACTTGACGCAGAGAAAGCATTTGACCGAGTTACCTGTAGATACCTCTGGGAGGTTATGGGGAAATATGGCTTCCGAGATCAATTTATAGTGGCAATAAAGGCCATGTATAAGTCACCGGGAGTAAGAATCCAACTAATGGGAGGGCAGTCCGATTGTATCCAAGTGGGGAGAGGCACTAGGCAGGGATGCCCTTGTTCTCCGCTGCTGTTTGCCCTATATATAGACCCTCTGCTCAGACAGCTTGAAGAAAATGGGCAGATTATTCCGGTACAAAGATATGGGTGGGACACAAAAGTCCTGGCCTATGCAAATGATATTGCCATTATAACTTTCAATTCAGATACAGCACTGAAAGAAATCGAAGAGATTACTACTAAGTTTGGATCATTCTCTGGGTATTTTTTAAATAGGACTAAAACTCAGCTATTGGCTAATCAATTTACGAAATCACAGGATAATCGGAGGGTGGAGCAGGCAATATACCTCGGTATTAGTATTTCACCAAGGGTAGGAGAAATTGTTAGCATGAATTTGGATCCAATAATGGTTAAAGCTAGAAACGATATGCACAGATGGAACAACTTGCACATGACCATAATAGGGAGGTGTAATATGGTCAAAATGATTCTTCTCCCCAAGTTATTATACTTATTCCGGACCATACCTCTGACCTTTACAAAAGCTTGCTTTGAAGACCTAGAACGGATGATCATGAGATTTATCTGGGCATATGGCAGGTGCAGAAGGTCGGCCAAACTTATGTCCTTACCTCGCGAAAGGGGGGGGTGGGCTTTGCCCAACTTGAAGCTATACCAATGGGCAGCTGCTTTCCAATATATGCGCCCACTATGGGGGGAAAGACCACGGGAGAGTAAGGGGGAAAGCACCCCTTATATCCCTAATAAATACGAACTACTTGTGGGCTCCGATTCAAAGGGGTGCTTGCTAACTTTTCACGAGCCAGGGTACTATAAGAAAACACGGTACAAGGTACGAGAGGCGGCTTTTAAATGCTGGCGGCCTTGGCGAACAAAGAATGGGCTTGGGAGATTTAACTACTATACTTTAATCAAGAATAACCCGTTGCTCCCCGATATCTTTAAAGACGGCTATATGACAAAATGGGCTTCCAAAGGGATAGTGAGGTTAGGGGATTTTTTCGATGATGCTGGAATCAAAACATTCACGAGTCTCCAAGAACGGTTTGCTTTGGAACAAAGGGACTTTTTTAAATTCTTACAGGTACGAGACTTTTTGAGTAGGAAGGCGGGTGGGTCACAGGGGTTTAAAAGTAACCAACTGTTAGAACACATCCTAGGAGAATCGAATCTAACTATCAAAGTAATTTACTCCTTGTTAATGGCAGAGCAACTTGACGATCTGGAGAAGCATAGCGAACGGTGAAGCGGAAAATTGGCCGATGGAAGCGCACATTTTTTAAATTCACTTGAGTTAGGTCACACTGTGCTATTATCCTCGTCGCTACAGGCACAACATTATAAAACTGTGTTTAACTTGTATTATACACCAGCCCACCTTGCTAAGTGGGGGGGATCACAAGGAATCAATTGCCCAAGGTGTGGGGATCACGCAATAGATGTAATACATATGTTCGCCACCTGTAGAGAATTAAAGGCACTAACAGATGGGCTGCAACTTGTAGTAAAATAAATTGTGGGGTACGAGGTGGTCCTTACCCCAGAAATTCTGGTTCTTGGGACGGCAGAACAAATAAGGGTACGACAGAGGGCTTTCATCTTTCTCGCTATGGCAGTGTATCGCTTATGTATTTCCTCTGTATGGTTGAGCAGGTTACCACCATCTTGGCAACAGTGGCTGGGCAGGTTAATATCAGTATATTATTTGGAGATCTCCCTGTATGAGCGGAAGGGAAGACCTGCCAGAAGAAAAGGGAATATGGTCTGGGGTCAATTTCAGAACTGGCTCATGGTTAATGATTGATGTACTAAAGTGATATTCCCTTTTGTTATGATTTCCTGTGTAGGGACATATGGAGGAAATGTATTGATCCCCCCAATTGAAGAAGGTCTAATTATATACTGTATCTGTTTATTTGCTTTTGTAAAAAATAAATAAAAAATAAATAAAAAAACAGTCCAAAAAAAAAGAAACTAGGGAAAGTAAAAATGAAAGAAAACACGAATAAAAAAGAAAATAGGAAAGAAATACAGATGGAGAGACATGGAGAAAAGAGCAATAGTGAAGAAAGAGAGGAAAGAGAAAGGAAAAAGATAATAGGGAAATATGAAGACGGAGAAAGAAGGAAAGACTGAAAGAAAAAAGGGAAAGAAGGAAAGAAGAAGCAAAACAAGAGGAGACAGGAAGAAGTAGAGAAAGAAAGATGGAAGGAAGTAAAGTGGAGGAGGAATCAAAAAAGATCAAAAACGTTGGGAGCATGGAAAATACATGGAGAAAACAGTAAGACAGAAAGGCAGGGGAAAAAAAGAATAAAAGAACAAAGGAAATAATTATTGAGAGGAAGAAGGAGAGAAAGAAAAGTGAAGAAAGAAATAGAGAGAAAAAAGAAACAGGAAAAAAATAGAAAGAATGAGAATAGAAGAGTAGAATGAAAAAAGAAAAACAAAGGAGTGGAAAATAGACAAAAAAGAAGACAATAGAGGTAGAAAATAGAAGCTAGAAAAAAGATGAGAAAAATAGCAAGAGTATAATAAAGACAATAAGCATATTTCTCCTTGTTATGCCTGCACTGGGGAGACATAGGATTGTGACGCATTCCAAGGTCTACAACTAATGGTAAATCTGGTAATGCACCATAATACACAGGTGCATGGATGGGAACACCCACGCTCCACCCATGTAAAGCCTCTCTAGGGCATAGTAACACAAGGCAGCGATTTGTGTTGCCTTATGTTACCCAGATTTATCAAGCAACCCAGGGCCATGCAAGGAGGCCTTGCATGGCTTGATAAATCTGACTTACATTTTGAGTTGTCCTTGCACCCCCTTGCGTGTTGCAAGGGCAATGCAAACACATGAAAAATCTGACCCTAAGTTCTTGATCCGTAGTGTAAAATTTCTGGAAACTTTGCACCCAAGTCTTAGAGTGCACCAAACAGTTTAGTTTGCATTGATGTCAACTGGGTTGCGCAAATAAGTTCCAAAATACAACTTGTTAAAAGTTCCCAAAAAAATAACGTGTCAAGTCAGTTGTGCGAATTGGTTGATGTACCAACCTTTTGCTTTTGGGTACAGGTTTAAGAGTGCAAGGTAATTCTTGCGTAGTTCAGTAAAGACCTTCTTCTTTTTGTTTTCAGGTTTTTATGAAGCAGAACAAGATGAATCGCACAATGCAGGTCCATGGCATCCTGTCTGGAAACTGGGATCAGAAAAGACAGATAGGAGCGCTGAAGAAGACTCAAAGACAAGTGGGGTTTCTCAGCTTTGGCACATTGTTTATGAGACTGCACCCAAGATGGCTGCAATTCCGAAAAACTGAGCACCAAGACTGGAAAGGCCATGCTCCTGAAGAAGGTGGGAGGGAAGAAGGCCATGGTGTCATGAATAGCAACGGGAATTGGAGTCTGGTAAAGAAGAAAACTAGAGCCCAATGAACAGTTGTCTATCACACAATATAGTATACTGGCTCACAATCATGCTGTATACTGGTTCCTACAGCATATCATGCAGTGCACCTGCTTTGTAAGAGTCCCCCCTTCAAAGACCTACTCACAGGGAGGGTGTTAACTAGGTGATGGGCATGGAATGGCGAACTAGATGTAGGGCATGCACCTTGGCAGCCTGCTCCCTCGACCTCTTCTCAGAAGGGTAGCCCTTCCAGTCCAGGAAGTAAAGAGGTTCCCATCGCTCTCTTGGAGTCCAAAACTTTGTTCACCTCATACTCTGGCTGATCGTCATCCAGAATGGGTGGCAGAGGTGGTTCAGAGTGCTCTTGTGTTGTAAAAGTATTAAGCAGGGAAAAATGGAAAACCAAGTTGATCTGATACTCATTTGGTAGGGCCTGTTCCCTTGTAATAGGGTTTATTACCTGAAAAATGGGAAACAGCCCCACAAAACATGGTGGCAGCTTTCAGGGGGCCAGGTGGCTAAACAGACCAAATACTCCATTTTTTGAGGTGGCTCTTTTTTACGTTTGTGGTCTGCCTGTTGTTTCATGTGTGTCTTACAGAGCATGAGATGTTCCTTGGCAGCAGACCAAATACATGCTAAATATTCATGATGTGTTTGGACTGCTGGAACAGAATTTTAACTTAGTGGGACTGTAATCAGAAAGGATCAGGGCTGACAACCCAAACTGCACTAAAAAGGGGGAGGACTTCAGTCGCAGTGTGGGTACAACTACTGTATGCAAATTCAAGTAGACTGAGGGTTTACACCCAATTACTAGTGTGAAAGGCCAAGCGGTAGCAGAGGAACTGTTCTAGAGATTGATTCACCCTCTCTGTCTGTCTGTCTGCCTGTCTGTCTGTTTGCGAGTGATAGGCTGATGACAAGTGGTGTTCAATCCACAAGGAGGCACACAATACTTGCCAGAACCCAGACATAAACTGGGATCCTCTATCGGACGCAATGACATAAGGTATTCCATGAAGTGAATGACCTGTGAGTACAAATTTCTGTAAGGCTGATAGTTGTCTGGAGTTTCTTTAGGGCAACAAAATGTGGTTGCTTGATTAGCATGTCAACCACCACTATGATAGTCATGAAACCATTACAGGGTGGCATGGCTGTGATAAAATTCATCCTGATAGTGTGCCCTGGAGCTGGCGGAAATGGCAGGGTTGTTAACGGAGCAGTAGGTTTAAAGATACAGGCCTTATTACATGCATAAGGTGGACAAATTTACATAAACGTGTGTACATCTTTGGATAGATTCTTCCTCTAGAACCAATGAAAGCACTGTTGTTTAGTTTTTAATTCTTTAGGTTGGTCCACTAATGTGCTGAATGACACCACATTAACAAATCTCTCTGTAACTCAGGAGTTGGTATATCCAATCAATCCTTTTAATAGAAGGAGCTGTCTTTTATTCTATGGCCAGAATTTTTCAACCATTTCATAGGATCTAGGTTTTCAGTTACAGAGCGTAGTTGTGACCAGAAATCTTTTGGATTACAGAACCCTGTCTAAGGAAACAACAGTAGGTGATCCTTCAGAGGTCTTGTTGGTTTTGGGTGACTTAGGCAATCAAAACAAGGTATCTGCTTTCACCTGTTTCGAACCTGGGTGATATAAAATGATGAAGTCAAATTCACTAAAAAAAGGAGCCACCTTATTTGATGAGATGTTAATGCCCTGGCAGATAGAAAATGTTATAAGTTCTTACTATTGATGTAAATGGTCACTATATTTTTGGCTTTTAACGGGTAATGTCTCCATCCTGAAAAGCCATCTTGATTGCCCAAAGCTCGCTCTCATCAATGGTATAATTTTGTTCAGTGAGTAACAATTTCTTGAGAAATATGCTGTTGGGTGCATGTGACCAAGTTGTGCTACTTCTTTTGGGTGCCTCGAACTGCCAATGGTGAAGCATCAGCTTCCACAAAATAGGGTTGTGTTGGGTCTGGGTGTTTTAGAACTGAGTGTGTGGCAAACGTCTGCTTTAAGTGAGTAAAGGCGTCTTTGGCTTCTCAAGTTCATTGAAAGCCCCCCACCCCCGTTTTGAGGAGGATAATGAACCTACAATAGATGTTAACAAAGTCACGCAGGCTTTGAACGTCTTTCACATTGGTGGGAGTAGGCTAAGTCAGTATTGCGTTGACTTTACATTGATCCATTTAAATTCCGACTGGAGTTATCACACAACCTAAGAAATCTACTTGATTGGTGTGGAAGTTGCATTTTTCAAGCTTTACAAATAGCTGATTTTCTCACAGCTTCTGAAGGACAGTCTTCTCATGTTTTATATGTTCTTCCTTACTATTGGAATCAATCATTATGTCATCAATATTAAGAAATAACCTCAAAACCTCATTTACCGAGAATTGAAGCACTGCAGCTGAAGGGCATCACACAGTACTCTAACAATCCGTACTTTGTGCCGAAGGTGGTTTTCCACTCATCCCTTCACACACGGATTAAGTGTTAGGCAGCTCAGAGGTCAAGCTTTGTGTATATGAAAGCGTCTTTGATTCGATCCAGGATTACAGGAATCAAGGGAAGATGATATCCAAGTCTTCTTTTTTCCAGTCCTTAACATATAAGATGAAATATTAGTCTAAAGACTAACTCTTCTGTGGTGTGATTACATGTGCATATAGACCCGAGTCCCTTAACTAGCTTGAACAATCTCAAAGGGAGTTTATAATATATAAAGAAAAACAAATCAGATATATGACTCAAAGCCTTTGATGACATGTAATGATAAAGTACTCTCAAGGGGGCTGTTGTTGTGTGACTGAATAGATTTACCTTAGCATAAATGAATTTAGTTTGATTTCCTGGCTTCTTTGGGTCTGCTAGATATGTCACAAGATGAGGGCAGATAGAACTCTTTGTCCCAGGTCACACACGTCCTACGTTCATGTTATAAAATCCAGTTGCATAATAAAGCAAGCATTGGTAATGCCAATATTTCTCACCTTTGAGGCCCTTTGAGAAGACAAAATGTGTCATTACGCTTCACAAGCATAGAGTGTATGCATCATGACACTACTGTCACCTGCCTTGTTCAGTTAACGCATGCATGCGTGATGACGCAGGTGCTGGCCTCTACTGAAGGAACCATTTTACTTTCTTGTTTAGCAATCAAAGATGGAAGACACCAATTGGTGCGTTAAACAGTTGAACGAAATTACATTTCTGCAAGTGGATCAGCAGCATGGCAGTGAAAACTGAGTTGCTAGACATCAGAAAGAAATGCAATGGGAATTGGCTTGGGGAATAAAATAAAAATAAAGCAAGGTGGTGAAAGAAGGGAAAAATAAGGAGGGAAATGCAGCTCACATGGAAGAGAGCAATTTTGAGGGCAGGGGAAGTGTTTGTCCGGGGGAGAAGCACATGAGAGAAAAAACATATAAAACAGGGCGGGTATTTAGCAGTGGAGAAGCACACAAATGCTTCATGAAAAAGGAAAAAGTAGTTCTGTAAAAATGAGCAGTGGAAGGATAAAAATCAGCCAATCTAAAGAATAGTAAAGACGATATGATCCACGAGGGTGACAAACACAAGAAGAAGAAGGCAAGCCATTGACTAATAAGCAAGCAAATGAGAGTGGCAATAGAGACAACCGATAGTAAGCAATGGAGGGCTCTATTCCAATGGTAATTGTTTGTATGGCCTACAAGAGGTCTCACGTGCAGACAGATAAAGGCTATTGGTAGCTGAGCACTAAAAACAAGCGTGACGTTCATTTGTGAGGCAGTAAACGTGGGGAAACCACTAGGTGGCGCCAAGTACTACGTTTATTCAATTTGTCCATCGTACTTCTCTCCTTAATTTTGATCTGCAATTTATGGCCCCCGTTCCCATAAACGGTTCTAGTATGATTGAGTCTGCTAAGGGAACTACTTGAGCAAATTAATGCCCTTTAAAGTTATGGTCCTTTTAGGGCAGGAACTTGCCTTCTCGGGTTGCTTTGCTTTCAACTATACAAACTGATAGCTGATAATATCAGACTATATAGTTCAAATATAAGGGCATATAACACTGAAAATACATTCTCATGTGAGCCTGAGATCGCTATATCATCACACTAATCATCAGATGGGCTTGAATATGAAAATAATCTTGTAGCGGACCCTCTGTTTGGGTTGTGAAAGGTGAGATTTGTGAGTGAGTTATTTTTCATTCACAGGTCTTGTGATAGCTCAAGTACCAGTTGTTTAGACAATTTTTTTTATCAGGAATCTTTCAATGGTTTTCTCTTTATGTACAAATCACTTTTCTGGAAAGATTTCCCTGTGCAAAATTGTATTTGGATTTTGTTTAAATTAAATAGTTGGTGTATTACGTCTTGCTTCAGAATTATTTTGTAGTAATAAGAAAGAACATTCAGCCCATTTCCCATTGCAGACAAGTGTGTTTGCAGTGTAGTAGGATTGATAACACTTTGGGGCAGATTTACTAAGTTGTCATGCAACGCAGCACAACAATCAAAACTGCTGCATTGTGTTGCATAAGATGGAGAGAGTATTTTATTTATTTGAGTTCATTCGGTCTACAAATCTAGGCCATTTAAAATAACAGAGATAACAATCATACATAATAAATAGTGTTTGTTTGGGGAGAAAAAAATAATAATAATAATAATAATAATAATAATAACAGTATAAAAACAGTAGTAATCAGGACAGTATTAGAATAAGATCAACAAGACTAGATATTTGATTGTAGATAAAAAGTACAATAAATAAGACATGGGTTAAAATGTTAAGAGAGAAAGGATAAAAACTAGGATATAAAATTCTGTCTAACATACCAATGTGTGCAAGTGTTTCCCCGTAGGACCTGGTCATCATCAATCCTCATATAGGGGGCAACAGGTTCCTGCTAAGAAATTTCTACTGATACTGCTAAAAAATAACAGCTGGGACTCCTTCTGTCGACTAATGTCAAGATGGCTCACATGCCCTTTAAAACAATAAGCCTACGCCGGATGTACCAGGCCTCCGCTAAAAATTTGGTAACTGTAATAGCTACCACGGAGGATGTGTCGTATGTACAGATTCTGGTGGCGCTTGCTCTATCATGTAATGACATATTTTTGCAGAGGGGAATGATCCACCTCCCTCTGGGACTCTTATACGAAGGGCAAAAAAATAGTATGTGCTCTATTGTTTCTTTACGATTTTGGCAAGAGATACATCTATCATTTGAAACGATGTTAGAGGACCAGTGAGCCGTAAAACCATTGATAGGCAGTGTACCATATCTTAGTTGGAGATATAAAGCACGGGCGTACGGAGGCATGGGAAGGTTCAAGAAATTCTCAGGCCAGGGCTCGTGCTTAAGTTGGAGAAATTCCATTGTTAGCCTGCCCGCCCCTTTTTGATGCAAGGAGTCTTCATTTACTTTCTCCCAATATCTTTTAGTAACAAGTTTCCTTGCATTATCGGGGATTTGCTCCGGATATTTCCAGTAGGAAGGAAAACCTATTTTGACCCAGGCAGATTTCATTTCCTTCAGCCATGGAATTTTCTCCAGTGCCTGAGGGGTGGCTATGAGCTCTCTTATGGCCAGCCTGTATGGTTCGAGTTCAACAGATTTCCATAAACGTATCCAATAGGAAAGAGGCCTTAGGGCTGCAGTGGTTTTAATACTGTTTAAACCTAGGTCTAGCCTTAGAGGGGTCATTGGTGAGCCCATACCTAGGCGGGCGATCTGTCTAAGAAAATGGTTTTCCTTGGTTTGCAGGATATCAAGGTTTTTGTGGGACCCCCAAAGTTCCGCTCCATAAAGGGCCGCTGCTCTGATTTGGACATTGTAAATCTCTGCAAGTATGTTCAAGGGGGGGCTCGGAGCCTTTCTCGATCTACGGACAAGGGCCCCACCTCTCTGGCTTATAATGAGAGCCCCTTTGTCAAGGGCTGCCTTCCATTTGCCTGTGGTCGATAGTCTAAAACCCAAGTAGTCAAACTCTTCTACTTTCTCCAAAGGGATCGAGTTCATTTCTATGCTAGCACGTGATCGTTTCTTGGAGGTACTATATATCATGAGTTTTGTTTTCTTGATGTTTATGTCCAGACCATAATCACTACAAAAAACACAAAATTGGTTGATCAGGTTTTGGATTCCCATTGGCGATTTAGAAATCAAAATTGTATCATCTGCATATAGCAGACACAGGATTTTTTTCCCAACCAATTTAGGTGAATCATTTATACAGTTCTCTAAGTAGTGAATGCAATTGTTGATATATAGCAGAAAAAGAGTGGGTGCCAGGACACATCCCTGTCTAACACCTTTTTTAATAGCTACGGGGTCAGTCAGCTCGCCCCCCTGGCCACATCTAATTTGAGCAAAGGTATCTTCATGCAGTTGAGCAATGAGTTTCAGGAGACCAGATGGCACTCCCATGTTAGATAATGTTGACCACAGCAGGTTCCTGGGGATCAAATCGAATGCGGCTCTGAGGTCTATGAAGACCACGTAAAGATTGCCCCTCCCCAGGTCAACGTTCTTCCATTTTATTGACATGAATCTTAGGGCTTGGTCAACTGTACTCACTGCAGGTCTAAAACCTGCTTGTAGGTCAGAGAGAGCTTCGGACTCCATAATCCATTCCTCAAGATGGAACAGAAGATGCTTTGCATAGATTTTCTGGGAGTTATCAAGGAGACTAATCGGACGATAGTTGGCAGGGATGCTCGGATTTCCTTTTTTGAAAATGGGTACTATTTCAGCCCCTTTCCAAGTGGGTGGAACGGGGGCCCCTGCTGCAATAGCATTGCAGATAAGGTTGAGGTATGGTGCCCATATGTCTGGTCTTGATTTGTATAGATCGCCTGGAATCTTATCTGGGCCAGGGGCCTTTCCCCATTTCAGTGAGTCAATTGCTGCTCTTGTTTCGGTTAGAGAGAATGAGATCGAGGTGGTCTCTTGGTTTATTGAGGCATCGGGGGCCCACAGGGATGCTTCAGATGGCCCTTCGTATAGTTGCCCAAAGTGCTCTACCCATGATACTGAGGGGATTGAAGAACCAGGTGCGGCAGGGGAATTGCTACAATCGTCAGTTATTAGTTTCCAGAACCTAGATGTATCATTGGATTTAGCAGTCTCCAAAATAGTAACCCATCTGGCCTCTTCCCAACTTCTGCGTGCCTTAGAACATTCCTTCTTATAAACTTTTCTGGCTGTTCTTAACAGCTCAACATGGCCATCTTTTATTGCTTCCAGGAGAGACAGTTGTGCTTCTCTGCAACAATTGTCAAACCAAGGAGCGCAGTGCTTTTTGTTAGGATTATTAAGAATTTTTTTTGTAAAGAGATGCTTTAAAGATTGGAACAGGTCAGTGTGGGCTGCTAAGACTTTGTCACCCTCCCCATTTTCATTTAGCCGGATCATGCACTCCATCTGGTTGGCAAGCAGGTTGTAAATAGGTGCCAGATATTTAGGGGAAGAACTAATAGATTCCCATTTTAGGTTGCGTCTGTTATTAGTTAGAGCCAGGTGGAAGGCATGACTCTTGGAGTAGGGCACATTGAACGAAGGAAAAAGTCCTCTGGTCGATAAAATCAACGGGTCATGATCACTCTCAATTTGCTTTTGGACCCTCATATCGAACATGTGGCTCCACAGTCGGATGTCAAGAAGTATATAATCAATGCGACTGCTGAGCCTTCCGCGCCTAAAGGTAGCTTGCAAATTTACATCCGAGCGCGAGCGACCATTACAGGCTCGGAGGCCATGGGCTAGTGTGATATCGGCCAGTAAGCGCGCAGATTTGTTCAGCCTTGGTTTTTTGTTGGAGACTAGCTGAGGGATGCCCCAATGGGCATCCTCTTCTTTATAAATTCCTTGGACTAGAGGATTAGGTTCAAAAGTGACATTGAAGTCCCCTCCAATCAAAACAAAGAAGGAGGGATTGTTTTTGAGGAGACTGTCCAAAATGGACAGGACATCAAAATCAGCATGGGAGCTCACATTCCTGTTATAGATATTAATTAAAAGTAAAGGTCTCTCTTCAGAAATCATTATTAATAGGACTTGCAAGTCACGGCAACCCGTATCTATTTCTTCTATCTTGCACCTAAGAGAAGTGTTGATCCACACAAGCAGCCCTCCCGATGGTCTCCCAGAAGATGACTTGCGTGCTGGAACCCAATAGCTTTTGAAGCCAAGTCTATATTTGGGTTCTAATGCCCACGTTTCTTGGAAGAGACAGATCAGGTGATCATCAATAAGACAGCCCCATCCTGGGCTTTGTAATTTGCTCTCCAACCCTGCTATGTTCCAGCTGAGTACCTTATCGAGATCCTCTGTTTTTATGGACCCTGCTTTATTCTGAGGATATTTCCCACCGGGGGGGGAACTGCTAGGAACCATGCTAATTCCCTCAGGTATATTAGGACCAGTGGCTATCTCAATATGTGCCTTGTTAACCTCGCTGGATGTAGCCCCAGCTATATATGAATTAGGTAGATTAGTCCCCAGAATGTGTAGAACAGTTGCCGGGAACAGAATACATTCCTTGCTAGCTTGACTCGTGATGCTTGTGGGTGATCCCTGATTAACAGGATCTGCCAAGTTCAAAGGGGCAACAAAGTTAGAGATGCTGAGGGCAGTGGGATGAATGACCTCAGTCTCACCATTGCTCAAAGCCACTTCCGAAAGGTCATCTCCTAGTCAGTCTGTCTCAGAAAGAGATGACGAAGGGCATCTAGGGCCAGGTGCAGGGATAGACTGTGTGTGGATAGCCGAGGGAGCCCCGTATAACATTGGCAGTTGTCTACTCCAAGCTGGCATGGGAGGTGGACAAAACACTTGTAGCCTGCAAAGGGAAGTTTTTTCAGTTGTAGGATAAGGTCTATTAGCGTTTAAAAAGAGCCGTTGAACAAGGTCAGGAGAATTGAAGTTGATGACTATGCAGTCCCCTGAACCGATCTTCGCTAGGGTGGAGAGAGTAGCACAGAGCCATGTCTAATAAGATATGGAACTTATGTTCTCTTTCCCTAGCGCTGGTGCACAATCAGCCTCCTTAGTGCCATGCACAAAACCTGAGCAAAACTGTGTCTTGCATAGCATAGGTTTTGTATTTGAAGGGTCGCATTACAGTACAAAATACTATACCTAGATAAACTTTAAACATTTTCCCTGTTTGGATGTGTATTGTACTGTACAACACACAGGAAAAGCTGGAAAAGTCTGAAAAAATAAAAACATTTCTCCTTTTTAATGTCTACTTCAAAAAGGTGTGATTTTTTTTGGTGTGAATCCCTATCTACCATTGTTAGTAGATATACCATTGTGTCAAAAACTATGGGTGGTTGCATGGAAACACCCAGGCGCCACTCATGTAATGCCTCCTAGATGCAAAGTAGGGTAAAACAGCACAAATAAATATTTGTAGCAGTTTGCATCACCTTTATGATGTAAACTGAGTGCAAATTTTAGTAAATATGTCCCTCTCTGTTAGATTCTTTAGAACTATATTCCACTATTGAAGGTGATTTGCAGTCGCTTTATGCCTGTCCATAAAATGTTTAAACCGTGGGAGGCAGGAAGTATCACATTTGCCGAATTAGGGAACGAGAATTGTCTGTAATATTAACTCAAAAGGACCAAAGGTTAGTTTGGGTGACCCGTTGATGTCCGGACATTTATCATCTATGTTATCCTTAAGACAGAAGAAAAACACAAAGGATATGTAGAGGGGGCATTGTCTCATACAAACTCTTCCAGTCACTGATGGTCAGTGGAATGCCCATCGTTTGCCTGGACCGAGACCAGACCTTTCTGTCATGAGTATAGGTCTTCTGGACGTCGAGCTGGACTACCCTTTTCTAGGTAGGTATTGGGGCGTATGATAGTGGCATTAGTATTTTGGCACTAGTCAGCTCCTCTCTGCAGTTCCCAGCATTTCATTTGGGTCATTGCAAGAGCAGCATGAGTGCCTCGATGCACTGAGATTAACAATCCCGGTAGCTGATTACAGGATATGAGAATAATAAAAGGGAATGCCAGTACTAGCCACCTCCTCTCCGATGTACAGCATCACCTTGGCTCTTTCTTTATAAAAACTGTAAACTTCTCACTTGTATAGCGCACTACTCACCCGTTAGGGTCTCAAGGCACTGTTCGCATACCACTGTGGAACCCCTCCTGTCTTTTCTCTGTGAGGCACCCACGCCTGGACAGCCCCAGGGTGAAGCAAGGCATCCAAGCGCTGTGAGGGCTGTTGTGGAGATTAAGCAAGCCATTGCCCAGAGTTAGACTCATTAATTAGATTAGGCACCGAGGCGAGAATTATCTGGTCCAAGGGAATTGAGCCCAAGACCCACTGAGGTGGGAATTGAACCCCACTGAGGTGGGAATTGAAACCTGGTCCCGGGCCAGATCTCTGCATCAGGGTTTGCCACTCTAACCACTGTGACACACTTCTCCACCAAATAACCTACCACTCAATCTACTTTTGTAAACCTGCATCTCATCCTACACATAAAGCAACAGCACCATCTGCAATACCACGCATATGCCAACAAGCTATAGATTCATATACGTTCATTTAAACAGACAGAAAATCTAAATAACTCCACTTGATGTCTGTATTGCCCAGAGATCAGGTACATTTCTCACGAAGAAAGGGGGAAGAGGAGCAGGAACAATACACATCATTACCACTATCTTACCTCCATAAACTATGGGGCACATTTACTAAAGTATAGTGCAACGCACTTGTTGGCTACATTGCAATATGGGAAGAAAGGAGTGCAAAGCCATATTTACTAAATAAGGGGCCTGCAACTTCTCTTTCTCCTGTGGTGGTGGTGCATAAGCAGGTTGCTTAGCATCATACCTGCACCTCTCCACCAGAGTGCAGGGGTGTCTAGTATTAGTATTTATAATGGAAAGTACCCTTCCAGTACAAAATCCTATGCTGAGACTCTTCTATTTACCTTTCACACATTGGATGTGTGATGTACAGTGCTGCACATATGCAATAAGTTAAAGGTTTGGAGAAAGTAATATATTTTTCCAACTTAACGTCTGCCTCAAAGAGGAGTTATTTTTTGAGGCAAAGTCAGGTCTGACAATCTTTATAGATCTGGCTTTGCATCAAAAACCTTTGTTGGTAGTAGAGGAATGCCCAAGTACCACCCATGGAGTGTACCCTTGATGCAAACTAGCCCAAAGCAATGCAAGGTCCAGTTTGTGCTACTGTAAGTGCAACTTTCCAGCGCAAAAAAATGTTTTGCCCTGCAAAGTAGGGCCCATATTTACACTTTTTGCAGCAAAAAGCATAGCACCGGCTTGTGTCATTCCAAAGCGTCAGCCTGGCGCCAAATTTATGGAATCCTGCAAGCCGGCACTAAGGGCAGGCTAGCATCAGGAAAAATTACGTTAGCCCGGTGGGGGTGGCGGTACGTGGGAGGGGCTTTTGCTGGTTACAGGCAAAAAACATGCTGTTAACCAGCCTAGCGTCATTTCCTGATGCAAAACCATCCATACCACATGACTCCTGTCTTATGGAAGACAGGAGTCATGCCCACCACCCCAAGGGTCAGCATAGGAGACCAGTGTCCCCTGGGCATGGCCATTGCACCCAGTGCCATGCATGGGGGGGCATTTCAGGGCCCCCAATGGCACTTAAAGAATAAAAAAAAACTACTTACCAATACCTACCCTACTTACCTGGGATGGGGTCCCCCGTCTTCTGATCTCCCTTAGTTGTGGGTGGGGGTGTTCCTGGGGCTTGAGTTCGGCACCTGTGGGACCTTTCTGTGGTGTTTGACCATGGAAAGGGGTCCACAGGTCCCCTAATGCCTGCTCTGACCCAGACCTTAAATAATGGCGCTAAGTAGGCTTAGCACCATTATTTAGGCCCACCCATGCACCTTTTTTGCACGGGAGGATAAATAAGGCGCTAGGGGCTTTGAGTCATTTTTTTGACAGGACCGCCTACCTTGCATCTCATTGACATAAGGTGGGTTCAATTTTTTACGCACATTCTGCGCAAACGGAGTATAAATATGCCCCTCGGTCTCTGGAGCTGGGTCATCCTCATCGCTATTTGTCTGTATCTCGATTGCATCCTTTGAACAAGTAATCAAGCACATGGTTTTACACAGCAAGTCTTTTCCCAGTACGGATACCGCACTTGAATCACAGACTACAAATTTGTGCAATCCCTAGAAGTTGCCAATCTGAACGTGTACTGGTCTGTAATTGGGTTGGTCAAATACTGATTCGCTACTCCTACAATCTGGAATGTCTTCCCTGAAAGGGGCAAATTCTGAACTTCCGTACTTCTTACTGTGGAGCGTGTAGCTTCTCTGTCAACCAAGAATGAAACTCTGTGACCCATGACTTTTCCCTTCGCATAGGGACCTTTCTGATCTACTTCTAAAGAAGCTTCAAGCACACATGCCTCCTCATCCAAACTCTCACTCATCCAATCATCGTTTATTCCATTTTCACTGTGTAACGTGAATTGGTGTACAGAGTTACTTCTTTGGTTGAACCTCTGACCAGTGATCTGTTGAGGAAGCATCACCTGCTGCTGTTCCATTGAGGCTTGAGGTATTTGAATTTGCATGGCTAGGTACCATGGAAACCTGCTGTTGCATCGGCTGCAAATGTGTCACTTAAACACGTGGCAATTGCACCTGTTGCATGGGTTGAAAATTCTGCATTTGATTCACGTTATTTTGAAAATTCGGATTAAGACCTCTCATTCTCGGTCCTCTCATGTTTTGAAACAAATTGATGTAATTAGTTTGGTGAACAACACCTTCCTACACCATCATCGGACACTCCCGCTTCCAATGTTCGACTGCTCTGCAAGAGTGACAAGGCAACAATTTCTTCATTCCCTGCATATCATTCTGAACCACTACAGTACCCATGTCTGGACCATGGTTTATATTACCTCCACGACCTCTACCTCTCATCTGATTTTGAAATACTATGCTTCCCTGCTGCATCTGCTCCTGCTGCCATGGAAAATGTCCCTGCATCCCTGTTTGTGCCGCTTTAATCTGCATCACTATCACCTTTTCTTTCAGCTTTCTCTGCTTCAATTCAGTCTTGTCACTACAGTACTTTGCGTACCTCAACACCTCATCAATCGACTTTGCTTGCAGCAAGTCAAATGACTCTTAATCATCTGGCTAATTTCAGTCTCAATCCTTCCACAAATCTGAACACAAAATGAATCATGTCTTTCGGCTCAATTGTCTCTGTACCACTGTAATGCTTAAACGCCTGCAACAATCTCTCATAAAACACATGTATTGACTCCTTTGCCTCCTGAGCTGTCCTGTTTATTCTCTGCCAGTCAATGTTTTTTGGTGAAATACTCATCTTCAGGAATTCAATCACCTTGTAATAATATTTCATTACCTCAGGAGATGGCACACCTGTAACCTGATCTCTCGCTGGCTCTTTTGTCAGCCAATCTATACTCCTATTACACTCCATCCGTAAATCAGCTGGGACTACTATTTCTAATAGTGTGTTCAAGCCTTCCCACAGACACTTTGCAAGTTTCACAAACCTGTCCGTCTGCTGGTACCATTCCACTGGCTTCTCTCTCAATCTGGGACAATCATTTGTAAATGACAGAATGTCACTTCTGCTCCAAGGAACATCGACAAATTTCCCTCCTGGAATCTCTCTCATTGCTAATAAAAATTCTGGATCCTTGTCCTGCTGCACATTTGCAGTCAGCTCCGCAGAATCCCTTTTTCTCTTATCTCTTTTCTTTACCCATCTGCCTTCGCATTTGTCTAATGCTCCCCAGGTCTGGGCACTTTGAAGTAATTCCCTAAGGTGTGCCTTCATTCCGGCAGATCTCATGTGTTCAAAATCTTTAGCTTCAAAATCTAACCTGTAGCTCCTTTTCAAATGTTTTTTTTTCTCTATTTCTATGCTGTACTTCTCTGCCAGGTCTGCTAGCTTCTGCTGTACATTACTCACTTCCCTCATAATTTTCTGGCATAGATATCTGCTTCTGTGTAGGACTCTAACCTGTTTACACCCATAGTTCCCTCAATGAGCTCACCCGCTTCCATTCCTAGTATAGTGTAGTTCAAGTACTCCTCTCCCTTAGGAGCACTCTGTGAGGTATTCAGCTTGTCTAACCATTAGGTCAATTGCTGGGCAGTCAAAGCTTGTAGCGAAATATGGTTGGCCTGTGCCGGTGGTGCCTGTTGTACAACTGTATTTGGGATTTGAGGTGTCAGTAATTTCAAGCTCTGACTAATGTTCAACCCTATCACAGTATCTGGAGGAACTCCTAGTGGACTAAGGTCTAGCAATGATCTAGATCCATCAAAGGTCTGTCCGACAAGAGAAACTACGCAAATATTCTCATTAAGTCCTCCCCTCGTTACATTCTGACTCAGGACTCCCTGTCCATCTGCACTGGGTTTCCCTCGTGCAAACAGGGGCACAATCGGACCAATGGTAACAGGTACAGATACAGCATCTGGGCTTCGTCTGACATTCAGGTTCTGTGGTTGAGTAACTCCCATATCTTGGCTCCTCAGAAATGAAAGAAGTAAGGTAGGAGTAGTGCTGAGTTAGAGAGAGGTAGAGGCAGGGAGTGATGTGGTAGGCAGGTAGAAATGTAAGGTAGTGAGGAAAGTGAGGAAAGTGTAAAGAGATGCACAGGGGAGAGAGCAGTGAGGTAGAGAAAAGGGCAAAATGAGAATGGGTATTGAGAAAGAAAGTAGAGAGAAAGGTGTCAAGGGTACAAAGGGAGATGAAGAGTAGAGAAAGAAATATTGAGGCAGAAAGACAGAGGTGAAATAATTGAAAGTGAAGTTGATACCGAGGTACTGGAAGAGTTATGAGGATGAGAGAGAATTCGGGACTTGGCGGTGAATCAGGGTGATGTTGTGAGAGCGAGGTAGGGAGATGGGTGATGGTAATGTAAAGAGACTGTGTTGAAAGAAAGAAGATGCAGAGAGAGATGTGGTGATCATACAGAAAAAGAGGTAGCAAAAGAGAATCAAAAAGTAGCAAGGTGAGTTGGATGGAACAGAGGTAAAAAGAGTGAGGAAGGAGGTGGAGAGATGATGTAGCCAACAAATGGTGAGGTAAATTGAGATGTTAGTGAGAGAGATAGAGGTGGAATAGAAAGCAACAAGGTAGTGAGAGATAGTCCTGACTGTCCAAGGGGAGCCCTTGAAAGGTGGGGGGCCTGGGCTATTGCCAACTTTTCCCACAGTTTAAAATGGATCTGGCTATATTGGCCATTAAAGGTTTACACCAGTGTTATTTGTCCAAGACAAGGGAAAAAGCCAACTACAGGGGAGTTGGAATTTAATGGCCAGTATAGCCCACTGTGTGCATTAGGTAATTAGAACATTCCATTGTATGAGGGTCGATCGTTCTAATTAAAGGAAAAGAACATCCTTTGAGCAGAGAGGCTTTAATAATATTCAGCTGTTGTTTCATGTCACAGTGTTTACCATTCATTTCAGTTTCTGCTGAGGCCACACACAACAGCAAGCACGGTCCAAGCAGTGACTGACAAGAGGGGGCAGCAGGAGCTGTGTCTGTCTCTTCTCCATGTCTTCCAGATTGCTTCGTTCATTTGGTAAGGCAGAGGGAGACAGGTGCTACAGAGGCATATGCTTCCCTCCTTCCACCACTCCTGCTTCCATGTAATACCGACAATGTGAGCCACATGGGTAGGTGAGGAAAGCCTCCACTTCCTCCCCTCATCTGCAGTCTCTTCCTCTCTCAATACTCTTCACAGTGCCACACATAACGTCACACAACCCAATTCAAAGCTCATTTTGATATTGCATCAAGGGTGATTTTGAACCTTAATGTGCTATCAACCAAAACAAGTCATGCTGATGCACACCTTTTACAAAAAACTTTAGTGTCCTAATACTACATTTTCACTCTGTACTGAGTGATATTACAAAACTGTATAATATGAACGTGCCACATTGAATCTGCTTCTCCATATCAATGCCATAAAAGCTTTTATGTGATTGTATTGCAATAAAGAGAGGTTCATATTGGATTATACTCCAGGATGCAAATGACAACACCTCAGAGATCCTATTTCCCCATGGCCTTTTCCGAACCTACCATTAAACACCAAGCCCTGACGGCCCACTGAAAAACCTTCATCAGTCACCATAGGCTCAGACTAGTCACCATTAAAAGAGACATCTCTTATTTTTAACCCATGACACTCCATCTTGGACCAATACAAAATAGTTTTTCATATTAGTGTCAAAGAACACAAAGCCCTCATAGGTATTAACTTACTGTCTCAGATTACTCTAACTGGAAATGGGAGCTATACACCTCCTCTTATGAAAATGGGAAGATTATGGTTCAGTCCTTATCTATATTTTCACCACAGTGTTTCATACTCTGAAAGTTCTAACAGCTTCTACCAAGGCTATGTCATTAACCCTAATACCATACTTACCATATTTAGGGGGTCATTATGAGTTTGGCAGACGGAAAAGGCGTTCCGCCAAACTCCTGCGATCAGGTTGCCGTCAATGTGGCCGCCTTCCCACGGGCCCCATTAGGAGTTTCCCACTGGATCAGTGGGCGGAAACGGTGTTTCCACCCGCTGGCCCACAGGGAAAAAGCCTACAAATGCTGGCTCATAATTGAGCCAGCGGCAATGCTGCAGTGCGTAGAGTGCACCAGCACCTGTTGCGCTGTTTACTGTCTGCAATACAGACAGTGAACAGCACGAAGGGGCTGGCGTTCCAACCGAGGCGCAACCGCCACAGTCGTAATGTGGTGGTCAGACCGCCGCCAAAGCAGTCGGACCACTGCTTTGGCAGCAGTCAGACCGCCACAGCGACCTTGCAGGTCTGAAGACCGCCAGTGTTGTAATGACCCCCTTAGTGATTACAACACCACTAATTCTCCATCCTCCATCCTCCACTCTCCCCAGTATCACACACACACAGGGAATACAATTAGACAGCATAATACCAACATAACTTTACAAGTAGGACCATACACTGGAAAAGAACTACAACTATGGTGACACAGATCTATCTACTGACAAGGACCAAAACCACAGCTCTCCCTTAGCCATGTACCACCCATTAATGTAACTCCCCGCTATAAACCAACCTTCCGGTCCAGTATGTCCACACCAAAATAACCCATTACATACTAATGGGATAACCCTTCAAGCCGAAGGACCTGGGTATAATTCTGTACATACAACACAAATGATCCAAACAGACACTCTGGAAAGGTTAACTCAATTAACGTATCCTAACACAATACAATTTTACCAATCCACAAAAGATATGTACATCTTATTTCTTAGAAGGGAGGAGTAAATACAAAAACACATCACAAAAAGATGCAAAACATACAAATTGTATTGAAAATCATTCATACAGTATATAAACATTACTTACATATAGATGGTTGTTCCATTGAATACAACAAAGTGCTCAGCAGAAGTGAACGTGTAAAGATTAAAGAAGAAAGAAGAAAATAAAAAACATAGAATAATCAGTCTTTCTTTAAAACAGAGCATGCCTGTATATCCATTCAAATATTTTAATTCAGTTCCATTTTCGAGAAGTAATTGCTTAAGTCAGTCTCGCCTCCTGTGGATTGTATACCCAATCCAGGCTATGGAAAAAAGGAAAAATGTCAACATTTTGACCCTAAGTATATAAGATAGGAGAATTCATCTTCCAGACGAGGAGCTGGCTGGCCTTCGTTTTGATAATTCTTTCATTTACCCTATACTGGAGTTTAAAGCTCTCCAGGTTTCTCCCTTTTTCACTATGTATCTTGTCCTGATGAAAAAACGTGTTTAAAGGTCCCAACTGGCCTGGTGTCCTTTCTTTCAGGTCAAAACGAGGACCCAAAACAGTCATAACTCTACTCAAGCGCAGAGCTAGAATAAATCCAGCACCACCCATGACCACTTACGGGCACTGCAATAACTTCCTTTGAAAAATAATGGATGTAGGGAAATAAAATAAACTTCCAGAGAAAATAATGTTAAAATAAATCAACTAATGTGTATCTTTTAAAATGCATACAATAATTTTTGATTATTTAATTATACATTATAAATAAATATTTAGTATTTTAAAATATTTTAATGGCCTTTTTCATTTTAAAAATAATTGTAACTTTATTTGTTTCTAAAGTGAATTAAATACAACTAATGTTATACATAACTTTTAGTAACTTTTAATACATAATAAATAAATATACTTGCTATAAGTGTACTTCGAGTGGGTTTAATGTTTAAAAACAAATCATTAAAAAATAATTTTAATTTAATATACTTAAACACTTGCTTAAATAGGTTTGGTAGTGTAATGCCCTGCCTCCAATGGCTCCTATTCCATCAGGATTTCAGTGGAAGCCTTGCATGGATGGAGTCAATGGTGGCTCCATCAATGGAAACCTTATGTTCTGTCTATCTGTAAATGAGGCAGCAGAGCAAGAGTATGGTGGACAGGGTACTTTGTCTCATCTGCGACAAAGTATTCTACTCACCTAACTTTAAATCAGGGCTTGGTTTACTGTGCTCTCCAAGACAGCATCACATTTTTACATTCCTTTAATTCTCAAATGATACAGATATTCAAATTAACTGACTTTTACTATCGATTTATTCCCTGAAAGTGGATAATGGCTTTACAATATGTCATTATCAGATAGCATGCTACAACATTTTCAACAAATATGAGTTGGCTGCTTTAACATTATTTCTATGTAAGAACTTATAATGGGCCAAAAAGGAAAAGAGAAAGGAAATGAAGGGTAGACGTGAGGGTGTGGCGTGTGATAGGGACACAAGTAAAACTGTAGGTAAAGGACAACAAGAAGGAGATGGGTAGGAAAGAACCAACGGTGGGTATAGAAAGTTAACAGAAATATTGGCTTTGGCAAAGATTGTTGTTTTTACTTTGCACTTTTTCAGTACATTTCAATTACATCGCTCTCTTGTGAAAGTACAATGGCTTCAGCATAACTTTTTATTGTAAAAGGCAAGCAAATAATAAAACACATTTAAGATGATATATGTGTTGGCTATAAAATGTGTGTACATGTATAACTTAGAAATAACAACATTGAAAGTTAGGTGGTTACAAAATGTTTTAAACGTATTAATGTTATTGGTTAAACATGGTTATTTGTTCATGCAATTAAACATGTTCCTACACGGCCAACTCACTAATAAATTGGACATATTATTGGAGGGTTCAAATCTAGCTCCAGTGCTTATCAAACACCTTCTACTAAATGATATGCCAAAATAACATCCCCCTCCCTTTTTCTTGATATTTCAAGATATCACTGCAGAGGGACATGCACCCACCTACAGAAGAGTAAGGGCCTGATTACGGCCTATGCGGAGGGGATTACTCCGTCACAAATGTGACGGATATCCCATCGGCCATAATACAAGTTCCATAGCATGTAATGGAACTTGTAATACGTACATCGTTTGGGATGGAGTAATCCCATCCGCCAAGGTTGTAATCATGCCCCAAGCCTTTTCTTATTTACAAACTGCACTTGTAAGGTTACTATAGCCAAAATGGACCAAAGACAGTCGCAAATGTACTCCAGAGCAGAGCTGGAGTAAGTTCAGCACTAAATAAATATATATATTTTTTTTAAACAATTTAGGACCTTTCTCAATGTAAAAGAAAATGTAACTTTAATTTGTTATAAACATTAGTTAAATTAAAAAAATGTGTACACAACATTTACTAAATCTGGATACATAATTGAATAAAAATAAACATTTTACTTTAAGTAGGTTTAATTATTTTTTTTATCTCAAATTAATACTTACATTGATTTAAATTTAATTAGAAATGTAGTTAATGGTACAGTAGCACTTAAACATATTCTACATTTAAAAACATATATAGAATTATTGAACAATAACATTTCTTATACTTATTTGTAACACTTTTTTAAAGTTTTATTAAACTTTAATTAATTTTCCTATACTTTTCCATAGGGAGATCTATGCCTGGATTTTGCAGGAGGTCTACGCTAAGTGTCGTCAAATACAGTTGTAAAGTTATTACTAGTACTAATTTTATCTTTTTGTTTGCAATTTATTTTGATTCCATTTCCTAATAGAGGGGACATGTTAGTCTACAGTTTTGAGTACACTCATATATGGTGAATAGGTAAAATTAGTAAAGTTACTCACAAGTATACGAGGAACTTTACTCATTTGTGAAGTTACCTTTGTGAATAGTCCCCAAAGTGTTCTGGAGTGTGGGCCAGTGATATATGCAAGGGGTAAGGGTGGCCAATAAATCCCAAATGAAAATTCAGGCATTATCATAACCTATTACATTTTCTATTGAAGTTTGAAATTTAATGTACAGAAGCAGGTCATCATGGTTACAAGCCCTCTGACTATAATACGTAATCAGTCCGTCCTTAAGAGAACAACCATAGTTTAATGGAAAATGCCTACAAATGCCAAAAAATAACAAATGTGATTCACCAGCTGTACAATGCCCTTTGGACTAAAAGAACACACCACCCATTGTACTTCCAAGCCCAGACTGCTGAAGCTTGCAGTACACACACAATTCATTAACAGATGTGTGCTGAGCTGCACTGTAGGTAGGGCTTCAATGACAGCCTCATACATAGTATTTCGCAGCTCATCCAGAGCAGAACTGCATAAAACAAGTATAGAAATTGTGATCCTAATTGTAAAGGGGGCTCGGCCAGAGATGTAGCTGAAAGAGAACAATACTTTGAACAATTGTTCTTTTGGCCTTTCACCTTCAGGTATAAAAATATAAAAATATAACATACACACCTTAAATGAAAAATAAATGCAAGTTAATGTAACCAGTGACAAATTCATTCTTTTATTTTTTTTTTATAATATATTTTTATTGACATGTATGCATGTGAAGTTACATATATCTCATCACACATGGAACAACATTATCATTATAGGATTTCAGGCTGTGGGTGGGTTTTATGGTGCCCCTCCTTGCCTGAACACTGTGATAAGTAAGCAATAGGTGGTAATGGAGGGAGGATTCCAGACACTAAAACAGCTTATCTATTGTGCATGTCAGAGTTTTCTCTTTTAGGGAGGGTGAATAATAGAGCTATTGCAAACTTGGTAGTGTAGGGGGGATCTAGTGGAAGAGAGAAGGAGTTTAGCAGGGCCTGCCACTCAAGAACTAGAGTATCTTCGTCATATAGGTGACTGTGGTAGCTGTGCACTCAGTCTAATATCAGCTAACAGTGTGGGGTAATAGTAGGAGGAAGTGTAAGGGGAAGGTTTAGCCTCCCTCCACTGTGTTTTAAAGAATATATCCAGTAGCTACAACCCAGGGTGTGCGAAGAGGGTGGTTCTCTGTCCTAGTATAATTAGAGGGAGGATCGACTGGATCAGACTGCATGACCCGGGTTAGAACAGCATCCCCCATGAGGGCTATCACCTGCCCTTTCCTTAGCTTCCTCTCTGTGCTGGGCTGTTGCCTCTGCCTCCAAACACATTCGTTTATGTTACCAAAGCCCAATTGGTTAACCTGCTCACTGCAGATGTCAGTATGTGCAACCACACAATCACACAACTGAATCCTGATTGGTGTACCAGGGGATAGTGGTATATATTTATAGTGCTACATGGTCCCAGCCTGTGACTTAAAACACTGTAAATATGCAAGTTTTTATTATAAAATTGTATTTACGCACAGCATAAGACAGGCTGTAGTAAAATATGCAAACAAATTTTGGGTATGATGCACTGAGCCATTTTGCATTCATTAGCCCTGAGATTTGCAAAAACACAGGTTTTGTGACCAATAAATGGAATTTTTTAATGTACTAAACCTATTTTGTGATTCGGTAACAAGCTATCAAATTGCAAAATAAGTTTAGAAAGGTATAATGAATATGTATTCTGAACGGTTGTGTTTAGGGTGTCCCTTCTAAATAGCAATGTGTTTTAGTGTGCATCTGGGATGCATCAATGATTTGCAACCGCAACTAAGTTGTTAAACATTGAAAAGTTATGGATTTCTGAGATGGGGTGATAGCACATTTGCAAATGTGAAATTAAGTTTGATAAGGGACAGACAATGGTCCAAGGGACAACTGCCAACTCTCAAAGTTAAAAAAGCTTTTCTTTTTTAGATACAGCCCTTTAAGAATAACAGGATTAATTTACAAAGAAAACTTTACTTTATTTAAATGCGATCACGGACATGGTGTTCTGCTCACCCCAGCAGGTCACCATTTATACCTATGATGCCATCCAGTAATGGTGAGTTATGATTTGCATCCTACCTCATGCATATTGACATAGTAGGTCAGATTGTTGCTATCAATGATTAGCAATTTTGTGAACGGACTTATTAGTATGTAAATCAGGTTACATAATTATTTTTCTTTCGCAAATAGTCAGTGTGCAATTTGTTACCACGTTTTGAAAATCGATATTTGGTACATCAGGCCCTTAGGATTTAACTTTAAATAAGTCCAATAAAAATATATATTTGTAGTAATATGCAATCAGATTATACGTATACACAGTGCAAACCCCTTTAATAAGTTCCCATTAGAAGGTGGCACTCAAGAAAGCAGCTGATAACATCTTTACATTTACCTCTCAAAAAGAATAAGCCTTTGTCAAAATAAAGCCTCAAATGACTCCATCAATTACAGATATACACTGGCTCCCAAGCAGCCTTTAGATCTGATCTTAACCAATTCCACACACATACATTTATTTCAGGTAGCAGGTACCCAGGTGAGAAGGCTTATTTATTTTGCTGTCTGCCTGTAACGTGGCTTTACAAAACTGGAGACCATCTCCTTTTCCTTTGACACAGAGGCACTTGAAGGGCAGCTTTATACATTCTGGAATGATGTTTTCTTAAACAAAAAGTGTGCTAGCTGTTATTGTAAAAATTAACAAAGATTGGCTGTGATGTTCTTAATAGATCCTGCCTACTTCAACCACTGAGGTCATGCAAAAGTCAATTATAGAAAGAGGAGACTGTTTTTTATTGCTTTTCTTGCCTCATCATGTTGCACTTTCTCTGTCCCATGTGGAATTAAATTTTGTACCACACAGTCATAAGTGGTCTAGTGTTCCTGCTTCAGGATTTACAGGCTGCAGAAATAACAAGCCAGAATTTACTGCCCGAAAAGCCATCAGGTAAAATCACTGCAACTTATCTCACTTATTTTCTCTTCAAATTCATGCATATGCATAGCACTAAAACTTAATAAAATCATATGTCTGGTCCTGGTACATATCATCAAAAAACTCCCACTATAGGTCACACAACAAACATGCACTGCCCCATCTAGGCACTCCATAGAGTAGGGTGCTACTGATCCACAAAAGCCCTGTGGTGCTTTCTTAGGAGTATCAAGTACTGTATAAATAAAACTACAGTGCAATGCTACATGCACAAACCCTACAGCATTGCAAGTCTCTAATAATGGCAATACAGAGCTAGGCAAACTTGCTACTCACATAACCTATCCGTGCCTTTTATAAACATGCTCACATCACTGAGACACAGATTCAATGATTTGTTCTAAATTCCAATCCAGGTACAGATTAATGTTTTCTTGAAGGTCCAAATTCCAGGTTGTGCATTAGTTACCACATTCTGTAATTTTCACCTGACAGAAATCTGCAGAAAAAAGGAAATTATCAGGAAAAAGTGCTAAAACATAAATGCAAAACATGGAGAAATCAGTGTGGTAAACTCTGATACTACATGCTAGTCTTCATTCTGAGATGAGGAACTGAGAAGAAGTTAACGAGGTAACTGTAGAAAGTGCCCATTCTGGCATGGTTAACCCCTCCCTTCACACACACACACACACACACACACACACACACACACACACACACACACACACACACACACACACACACACACACACACACACACACACACACACACACACACACACACACACACACACACACACACACACACACACACACACACACACACACACACACACACACACACACACACACACACACACACACACACACACACATGTTTTGCCTGATATTGATGCTGACTTGACTGAGAGTGTGCTGGCATCCTGCTAACCAGGCCCCGGCACCAGTGTTCTTTCCCAAAACTGTACCACTGCTTCCACAATTAGCACACCCCTGGCACATAGTTAAGTCCCTTATAAACGGAACCTTGTGGCCGGGGAAGGTCCCCAAGGGTTGCAGCATGTAATATGCCACCCTGGGGGACCCCTCACCAAACGCATGCACACTACCTTTGCAGCTTGTGTGTGCTGGTGGGGAGAAAGGGTCAAAGTCGACAAGGCACCCCTCTCAGGGTGCCATGCCCACAAACCACTGCCTTTGGCATAGGTAAGTCACCCCCCTAGCAGGCCTTACAGCCCTAAGGCAGGGTGCACTGTACCACAGTTGAGGGTATAGCTGCAAGAGCAATATGCCCCTAAAGTGTTCTTAGACATTGTAAGTGCTGTGTGGCCATATTGAGTATATGGACTGGGAGTTTGTCATTACGAACTCCCCAGCTCTATAATGGCTTCACTGAATATTGGGAAGTTTGGTATCAAACTTCTCAGCACAATAAACCCACACTGATGCCAGTGTTGGATTTATTGGAAAATGCACCCAGAGGGCATCCGAGAGATGCCCCCTGTATGTTAGCCAAACTGCTAGTGTAAGACTGACCAGTCTGTGCCAGCCTGCCACTTCCAGACGAGCTTCTGACCACATGGGATGATAGCCTTTGTGCTCTCTGATGCCAGAAACAAAGCCTGCACTGGGTGGAGGTGCTTCACACCTCCCCCACAGGAACTGTAACACCTGGCGGTGAGCCTCAAAGGCTCAGGCCTCTTGTCACAAAGCCCCAGGGCACTCCAGCTAGTGGAGATGACCGTCCCCCGGACAAAGCTCAACTTTAAATTGAACCCCAACCGAAGGGCATCCTAACACCCAGAGACTGGAACTGTAAGTCTGGTACCTACCTCAAAAACTGTATTTTCTTTTTTCCCCCTAGAACTGTTTCTGAAAATTGCACTGTCAACTTTTAAAACAGATATTTGCTGTTTTCTTGAAAACCATTTAACTTGCCAAATTGAAACAAAGTGGTGTTGATACATGTGTTGGATACTTACTCGAAAATGTACTTACCTGTGACTTGAATCCTGTGGTTCTTGAATCTTGTGGTTCTAGAAATAAAGTAACAAAATATATTTTTTGCTAAATAAAAACCATTGGCCAGGAGTTAGTCACTGAGTGTATGCTTCCTTTATTGCCTGTGTGTGTACAACAAATGCTTTGCACTACCCTCCCCTCTGATAAGCCTAACTGCTCGACCACACTCTTACAAAAAGAGAGCATTAGTATTATCTACTTTAGCCTCTGTTAAGCCTCTGGGGAACCCCTAGACTCTGTGTACACTATGGCCCTCATTCTGACCTTGGCGGTCTTTTCGCAAGACCGCCGAGTTACCGCCGCGGTGAAGACCGCCGACCGCGGCGGTGTGCCGCTGTGCGCATTCTGACCGCTGGGAGCGTTCCGCCGGAAAACCGCCAGCAGCCACACTGGCGGTCGGCGGGAAAGTGGAGACTGGTCAACCTCCACCGCCACGCCAGCAGAACACCGCCCCCAGAATTACGACCCACATTTCTGTGTGGCGGTCTTCTGTTGGCGGTCTTCTGTTGGCGGTCACGTCCCTATGGCTCCCGTCGCCTCCCGGAGGACCAACGCACAAGGTAAGTTGATCGTCCGTGAGGGGAGGGGGTGGGGGGGTGTTGTGTGATGTGTGCGTGCATGGGGGTGTGCGTGTGAGTGTGTAGAGGGGTGCTGTTGTGTCTATGGGTAATGTGTGCTGTTCGGCAGGTGCGCATGTCGGCATGTATGTGTGCGGGTATGTGTCCCCGTTGTGTATGTGTGTGTAGGGGGTGTGTATATGTGCATGTTGGGGGTGTGTGCATGTCGGGGTACATGTATGTACATGTCGGGGTGGGGGTGGGGAGGGGGTTCGTACCACCTCTGGGGGGTGGCAGGGGGGTGGAGGGTGTGGGGGGAGGACTCGGGTGGGTAGTGGGGGGTGGGGGAGACCCCTATCAGTGCCAGGGAAGGAATTCCCTGGCCCCGATAGTGCTTACCGCCATGGTTCGCACGGCGGTTCCCGCCCGCAAGAAACCGCGGCGGTAGGCAGGGTCATAATACCCTTGGCGGTCTTGGGACGACCGCGGGGCCGGAGTGCGCAAACTCCAGCCCCGCGGTCATGACCGCCGCGGCGGTCGGAGTGGAGAAGTAGCGGTCGGTCGCGGCGGGGACCGCCGCGGTCAGAATGCCATTTTTAATACCGCCGGTCTGTTCGCGGTCCGACCGCCGTCTCTCCGCCGACCGCCAGGGTCAGAATGAGGGCCTATATCTCATTTTGATTTTGTATATACAGAGGCACCTTCCTACAGTAACCCATTAAGTATCCCATACCAGACAAGGGGCACACAATCTCCTTTCTGTACTCCTCTGTTATTGCTTCTCAGGCAGATCCACTGGTGGAGGCCCAACAGCAGTTGGAGACAACTCTGGGGTACACACTTACTTCTAGGACATGAGTGTTTTGCTGTGCACAGGTAAAGAATACTCCTATCAACTATAGATATGGACAGACACATTTTAAATGTATCCCTCAAAATTACTACACGCCTGCACAGGTCACCAGATGTAGAGATGATGAAAATAATGCATGTAATCAATCAATCAGAATTTATAAAGTGCTTCAGACTACCTGTGAGGGTCACAAGGCTTTGAAGTTGCCAGCTGCTTCACAGTGCTATGTTCATTCAAACAGCCACATCTTGAGTCCTTTTCAGAATTCCCAGAGCAATGTAGCGATCCTGAGGTGCAGAGGAAGGTTGCTCTGGCCACAAGGTGAGAGAAGGATCACCCTCCACTGTTGGATGGGTGGATTTGTGGGCTGTGTCAGGAAAAGAAAGGTGGATCACAGGTGTCTGGTCAGTTGGTGGAAGGTCATTCATTTGTTGATGTATGCTGGTCCTTTGTTGTGCAGGGCTTTGTATGTGTGGGTCAGCACCTTGAACTGCATCTCTTCTGGATCGGGAGCCAGTGTAGCTTTTTGCGATGCAGGATGATGTGAGTCCATCTGAGGAGGTCAAGGATAAGTCTTGCCCCTGAGTTTTCTTTTGTTTGTAGTCTCTTCAGGAGGCGTGCAGTGATTCCTACATAAAGAGTTTTACTGTAGTCTAGCCTGCTGGTGAGGAGTGCTTGAGTGATGGTCCTTTGGGTGTCGATTGGGGGCCACCTTAAGATCTTACAGAGCTTGCATATGGTGTGGATGCAAGGGGACGAGACTGCATTTACCTGTTTCTGCATAGATAGCTTGTTGTCCAAAATGATGCAGAGGTTGTGGGTTTGGTCTGTCGGGGCAGGGGAAGGGACAAGTTCAGCAGGCCACCAAGTGTTGTTATATGGCGAGATGTTGTTCCCAAAGATGAGAACTTCCATCTAGTCCATGTTGAGCTTGAGACAGTTGTCCTTCATCCAGTTAGCGACACTCATACATCTGTGGAAGCTGGTTCTGGTGATGGAGGGGTCTTCTGACAGCGAGAGGATGAGCTGTGTGTCTGCAGCATAGGAGATGATATTGAGTCAGTGTGATCTGATGGTGTTGACCAGGGGGGATCATATACGTTGAGGCCACATGCAAAAGGTGCGGGCTGGAGGAGGCAGATTTTCTGCATCTGTCCTGTTCTTTTTTTTTGTGTATTATAAAATTGTCAGGAGGTATTCCGAGTGTTGAGTGACAAGTTTGATTTGCAATGGAGCCTTTCCCTTGGGTCACTCTGTTGAATGACGCATCCGCTGTTCCCACAACACTCAAACATTTTGCATTCTTATCGCTGGTCTTAGGTAAGAGACGAGCTAAGAGACAAGTATCTATGGTCTGAATGCACAATACAGCCCATGTTGCTCAGTTGCTCCAAGATTTAGCTTACTGTGGTGACATGGCATAGCAATATGGGGAGGAGTTGCACCCCACAGCACGTCCAAAGGACATATAGGAGTGCTATAGGGCTGTGCTGGCTCCAGTCACTGTACATACAATACCTCAATACAGCTTGGTTGTAGAAGGAACATTACATGCTCACATGTCTCCCCCTCAATCCCTTTTGGATATGTGTTTACTGTCAGGACGCCAACATTATGTTTAATGTGGTACTCGCTGAATGTACTGCTTAATAATCTAAATGCTGTTTATCTGTGAAAACTGTTTGGTTTCTCTTTGTAAAAGGTAAAACTAATAAATATAAATTAAAAAGAATATGTATCCCACACTAGGGTAGCAGCAATTACCATGTGCACTAGTTATAGCCCAAACAAAACATACCTTGAAATCACAACCTTAATATGCAAATTTGTTCTTCTCTATCATGTATATGTTATTGTTTATCATGATCATATCAGTAAAAGTGGATAGGATACATTATATATTCCTCCTGCCACTGTACTGGGTCACGTTAGATGTTGGGCATTCATTATTCCTCCCAGACAGTGAGTCAAAAGTGACTAGGTGTTGCCAGGATGAATTCTGCTGTCTGGATTGCTGGGGGTGGAGCTGTTCCCTGCCCCACTTACATTTCAAAGGGCTGCCTCTAGCACACACCTACACAGGAACCTGACAATAGTCTTCTGTCACCCTAGACTTCTGGAGCCTTGATAAGGGAAGAGAAGAATTTTCCAGAAACAGATGGGAGGTAGCCTAGAATATTGCCCATTTCAAAGTCTTACACCGGGTATAGTTAGTGGACCCTTAGAATACTTCTTCAGTGCATTCCTCGAACTGTGGAAGACTTCAGAAAGACTGCCATGAACCCCAGGAAATGCTGTGCTGCTTGAGGCCTGCCTTGCTCCCCAAAGGGGTGCCCTGCTCCTTGAAGTCCGCCTGGCTGCTTAAACCCAGGACTACCAGAGTGATTCCAAGAGCTAGTTGGCTGGCCTCTTGTGTGAGCTACAGGGACACAACAAGCTCTAGAGACCTTGAACCCTGTACCTGGTCTCTGATGGAGTGAGTCCAAACCCAAGTGGTGCCCCCCAAAGTCCTAAACCTTTGGAAGTGGTGTTAGAGGGGCTGCTCTTTCCTATACCTAAAAGTTGGGACTTAGAAAAGATTTCACCAAAAAGTGTCAGAAGAACTGACAGAAGACCGGGACTTACCTGACAGCTGATCTGCACAAGGTGCATCGCCGGTTGGCCTGACTTCGCAATAGCTCCCACCATGTTCTTCTCTGCAGCAGCAATTCATATTCAGCAGGACCTTCAAACTGCAGTATCTGGCCTCGTGGAGGCCTCTTCAGCTTCATCTCACAGCTTCATCCTGATAGAAGTTTTAAACTTCTAAAATGTTGTGTACATGCCAAGGTAAAAATCTTCACCAGGCTCAACAGCGTCAGGCTCCCCATCATTTACAATGACCTCTTTGGCCAGGCAATCCAGCCATTGTTGATGGCTTCATTGAGACCTCATTCAGTGCTCACTGTGATGATGTCTCTTCCTCTGACACAGCCTGGTGCCTTGCCTCACTGAGCTATACCTTCTCCTAGACTGTTCTTCAAGTTTTTTCTAAAGGTAAGCCAAGACCAGGTCCAATCCACCTCTTGTACCTGAACCATGCTCTGTGGTGGTCAGCCTTAACTTTTGACTTTGCCTTGGTCTCAGGTGACCAGATACCTGCAGTTGATGCTTATAGGTGATATTTTGCACTGAAAACTTTGACATTTTAAAAAATTCAAAACTCTGGCTCTACAGGTTGGAATTCATTTGTTCTGCTATCATTGTATTCATAGCAATTCTCTCAATTTTTCTAAATTGGTTTGGGGTTTTTATTGTGTTGTGTTTTCACTTTATTACTGTCTGTGTGCTGCACAAATAGCTTACCTGTTGCTTCTAAGTTAAGCTTGACTACTTTTGTACCAAACTACCAAAGGGTTACACACAGATTCATTTGGTGACGACTTTTGTGCTTCCTCTGGACAAGTATTATGATTGTTGCTTGAGTAGGGTTTTTCACACCCTTCAACCAATAACCCAATTTCTTACAGGGGAATGGTGGGATGGTCCTTCTCTTTTTTTGCTTCCTCTGTTAGGAATGTACTTCATTTTGGCCTGCATGAAATAGAGGACCTTTCTATGTTTAAAAAGACTTATATTTTAGACTGTTTTATTTTATTATCTTCATATCTTTTGTGATGTTGTAGCTCAGTGCCAAGGTGCCTTAGGACATTTATTGCACTTTTTAAGTAACAAGTCAGCTCAACTGATACCTCGAATGTATGGCTTTCAATATTTCTAATGGTTGCCCTTAGTCCCTAAACACAGGGCAGATAGAACTTTTAGGAGAAATTGGCAGGAATTATGAGTTTTGGTTCTTGTTCTTTAGTGATGGAGCATTGTTACCTGGGATAAAGCAAATCTGTCTGCCACCTGACCTGTAGTAGACTGAGATATAGCTCAACTATGTGAATCCTGAACATATAATTTATGTCTAACCAGAGGCATACCTCTGTTTCCTTAGGCAAATGCCTCTATGATCAGCTTCTCAGGGTGTAATGCAAGATAGATGTAGAATTTGCTTTCATATAGGCATTTGTGTTTTTTCACCGGAATGGTGTCTTTGCAGTCGCAGTAAACCTGCAGTCCCCTTGCGTAGGTATTGCATCACTGTGCCCTACCTCTTTAAACGAGTGCGGTTTGGGAGTAAAATGCTTGTAAAAAATTATCCTGGGTCTGTCAAAAGAGTCTTAATATTTATATAGTGTGTAATAGGTCCCAATGCAAGTGTTCCACAATCAAAACACTACTTTTGTCGCTACTTGTTCCACTGTTACAATGACAAACTGGTAACTGTGTGCTGTCTCTCTTGTGCCCCATGCAAGGTTGCCCCTTTCTCTTCACAGGCCAGGCTAGTTGCTAAAAGTTGAAAATAAATGTATGAACTCCCATGATAGACACTGTGGTCATTCTTCTCAAAGCAATTTTGGAGAAATCTGTAACAAATGTTGCATTTTATAATACACATTCTCAAAAGCATGGCAGTTGATATTTTAAGATATACTATTAGGAAGTATGCTTTATTTGCATAACATCACCCATCAGCCACACTATGCGTTCTAGAGCTTGACGAAATATGTGTAGCCTTTGCATACTAGAACACTATTTTTTGCTAAGTTATTTCAAGGCAACTAACTTTTTGGCCATTTTTCTGTACCTCCGACATCTCATGTGAGAACTTTTCAAAGTTTGGTTCTAGCAATAGATATTTTATTTTGATTTAGAATAGCACAGATTCCTGGCAGAATAATTGCCAAGCAGTAATACCGCAAACTGATTGGCACTCACTTATTCAGGAGGCATGGAAGCTGCATTACCCACTAGGATCAACAATCTGAGACCAGTACATGTGTATGGCCCCAAAGAAGCCTATGTTAGCATATAAAGATGAGCAAGCTTTGCACCATTATTTAGCCCAGGGGATAAATATAGGGCTATGGGGTTAGCACCATTTTTTAGATGGATCACCTACCTTGCATCTCATTGACACAAGGTAGGTTCACACATCTAAAAAATTGTGCAAACTCCAATATTTTGACATTGGATGGGTCTAACATCAAAATATAAATATGGAGCTAGTTTTGCGTTGAATTTTCATTAAAAAAAAAAGACCCAAATTCGGGGCGAATGGGGTATAAATATGCCCCTTAACATCTCTGGTTGCGGGGTTACTATTTTTAAAGTATGACTGCGCCCTATCGGCTATTTTTGCTTAATGCTTGAATAAAGGGGCCTGAATTTTTCCCTGCTGGGCAAAGCTGCAAATATTATTTTAATGTATATGGCATTGAGTTTCCCCTGACCAACCACTATTTTCCTGTCATTTTTCGACTACTACTCATCAGTGGAGTAACAAATGCCCCAGCAGCCCTCGCGGTGCAGTGGGGGGACCCCCTCAGCACAATACACTATGCACAGGCGGGAGGTCCCTGGCTCAGTCCAGGAGGTAGTGGGCCCCCTCAAGGTACTTTGCAGGGAGGCCTCCTCAAGTTTTGTTATGCCACTGCCACGCATTCTACGGGCTACTAAAATATGTTTATCAAGGACACTACTTTTACACGCCACATTGTGAATTCAGTCACGGAACACACATTCAGGTTTAATAGTTATTTAGTCTGAACTAATTTTCACCAACTAAATCACGGTACCTTTACATAAAATGCTTATGAACGTCTTGAAGGGAGCTGCTGCAATAGGATGTGAACTGCAGGTTACATACAGAGCTATGTAGTAGGTACATTAATGCAGTTGCCTTAGAATTTGTGCTCTTTGGTTAAACACAGATAAACACTCATGTATGGTAAGTAGTTCAACCCCTCTCATTGGGCTCCTTAGAATTGGAGCCAGAGACCTGTAGATTAAACACAGACCTCTGCAAAATATTATTTGAATTGTTGTTTACCCACAAAGGATAGTAACTGCATTCATGCAAATTAAACATGGGTCTCAGCTGTGTGAAGTATCTCTCTAGTTAAAAACTTACATATTGGTGACTTCTTTTGTTTTGTTTTTTCATCTATTTTGTATCGGTTTAGTCTTTGTTCTTGTATTCCTTATCTGTACCTTTTTTAAGCTCTGCCCCCCTTTTTCTGCAATTTCTCATTTAATCTCCAGTCTGGTATTTTGTGTTTTTCTGTATTGTATTGTATTGTATTGTATTGTAATAGTATTTATATAGCGCTTACTACCCCTGACAAGGCGTCAAAGCGTTTTTCGGCGAGTAGTCTGTAGATTCTTTAATCATTTTTACGGGCAAGCGCAAAGCTCTCAGTTATCTCTCTTTGGGCTTCTGACCACGCCCATGGCACGTCAGTGTCTTTCATTGGTTCGTGGGCTTGCCTTTTAAAATCTCCTTGCTTTCATTAGTGGAAGGCATGCATACTCATGCCTTTTCCAGTGGTAAGCCTTCCTCGAGCGCAGCGACCAAGTTCTGAAAACATACGAGGCTCGCTGTTTTCTGTCCCGCTTGTGGACTACTTTTTCTCTTTTTTCGCAGCGCGATCTCACTGGGCAGAAGTCAAGCGCTTTGCATGACATCGACCCTGTTACGTAGTTAATTGCACTTTTGCCAGTTTCGTAGATAATTGCACTTTTTCCAATAGGTTTCACTACGAGTGAACTGTTATTTCCGTTTGTGTGTCTGCTTTGCACTGATGGCGGCCGTCAGCTCGCTTAGGTAACACTTTTACTTTGCAGTTTATATGGCAAGAAAAGTCCAGTTAGTTATGTGAAACTGTTTTATTTTCATTTTCAATTTACGTGGCAAGAAAAGTCAGGTTAGGAGTTTACAATGCTAATTGCTCGAGCTCAATCAAACGCGAGACCGTTTGCATTGCAAACGCTTGTTCTTATTATTCCTAATTATTACACAGTCTTGCTGTCTACAGATAGCTTTAGCTGTATCCCAAAACTTACATGAGCTACATCTAGAGAAATCTACAACAGTTTAGTCCTCCTTAGCCTTTGGCTGCTACAAGCGTCATTTACTTATGTATCAGCCTACACACACAGAAGCCTCAGGAGGAAGCAGAGGCAAAGAGGATGCTCCGACCAATGAAAAGAATGGAAACAAGAGTGACGTGGGAGCCAAGAAATGGTATGTAATAGTAGGTAACTGGCGGCCTCTAAGCCAGTTTTAAGCCTTTTTTAATTTAAAATAGATTTTGCAAGCACAGTGCAGGTGCTGCGCAGGTTACACCTAAAAACAACTGATGTCCAGGGCAAAAAATTGGTAGGAGCATGACAAAAGGATGAGTGTCTATATAAAATGATTTTTCATGTCTCAGTTTAAGAAAAAAGTAATAAAATATGCTAGGCTGTCACTTCTGCTTACATTGTGAAAAAATGCAGTTCTAGCTCTAAGCCGTTTAGCTTGTGTCCGGTCACTCCTCTGGGGCCTGCATTACTCAGGGGCTGGTAGGCAATTTTTGTAACTAGGTTCTCAAGTCTGATCAAGCACAAAAAATGCCTGAGATCTCCTCTTGAACTTTTACATTCAGGGGGTACTGATGTTGAAAATTCAAGCCTTACTATTATGTAAGATATACGACTTTTATTGTTTTTATGGAACTACACCAATCAAAGTTAATACACCTTTGGCACTAACAAATATAATTGACTGTATCTTAGTTACTCTCTTACTAGTTCGGACTAGTTACAGACTGTAAGCTTATGCAAATGAAAGTTTACCTCAGGAGATCTAATTCCCAAAAACTAGCCAATCACAAAACATGCTTGCAAGTGTTTGAGTTATCACCGTTTGATATTTGACAGTCCATGTTTTTTTGCAGGGGATAGGGTGGATCGCGCACACACAGGGATGGTGGTGTGGCAGGGCAGAGGTCACACAATTCCTGGTCAGCAGATGCCAAGAATTCCAGTCTGAGCCACATGGTGGGACAGGTAACAGCAGGAGCACCTACATGACAGTTACTATTTGCAAAAATCCATTTAATTTAGAACTTCATAACAAGCTCTGTAGGGTATAGATTAATGTAAAGTACATGCTCTTTTTGGTTCGCATCAGCTCTACAGCAACTATTTGGAGGTGACATTGATACCTTCTTTTTGTGGATTACAGGTTAACAGCTCCTCTTCTCATCTTAAAGACAGGAAATACGAGAGGGACAGGCAGCCCCTGAATTCTATATTGGGTGGGATGTCCCTGGGGAGCCTCTGGCCAAATTTCCAGGCCAAGCTTTTTGTATTCCTCTGTGCCCAGGTCACACCTTCTTGGCATGCTGGATTTGATTCAGTTTTATTCCCTTGCAGGAAAAGTCCTTCTATTCAAAGAGAGACATTGCATTTGACTTTACAAAGAGTCCCAGGAGGGCTACACTAATGAGTACAATGGAACATGCAGAAAGGGGAGAGACCACTAACTCTAGCTACCCCTAGCCCTATGAAGCACCCAGCATCTTTAGGGGTTACATGCATGCAGAGATGACGCCGAAAAGGGCACGCCACCTCACATGTTACCCAAACACATGCACTTGGGCCCTCAACGGACTCCTTTGACTTCTTCTTTTAAGTTTCTCCCTATTTTATATTTTCATTTTCATTTTGTTTCTTTCACTAAACCTCTTATCTTGTCTCTGATAACCATTTACAGACCCCTAGGACCTTTCTTGCCTTTCTTTGATGAACTTGAATATGTTCTCTCATGTCTTTCAGTCACTCCTTAATTACTCCTTCACAAATTCATTTTTCATCACACTGAAGACACGTCTATTTCTCTTCTCAGTATTCTTACTGAGTCTCTTAAACTCACTCCCTTGGCTCCACCACCTACCCACATCTATGGTGGCATCATGGATCTCATCTTTTTCTCCACCTCATTCGAGGTTTCTCCTTCCTCTGTTCTTCATAGTGATCCATGTAATTATTTTCATATTTGGACTACTCTCTGTTTTGGCAATGATTCTGATCCAGCTTCTTCCTGCCCTACGTACATTTGACGTAATCTGAAGAACATTTCCCCAGCTTTAAATGTTTCTACTGCTCTTAATTCATTACCGTTAACTAAACTCTTCTTTTCTCTCAGACAATGAATCTTCTCCTCTGTCTGATTCGCTCTGCATTTACCTCGACTGTCTTTTCTCTAAAGGCTTTCCAGCCTACCTGGGAATACTGCTCAGTGCTGGCTTCTGCCTGAGCTCTACGCTCTTCACACTTCTGCACTCCATTCCAGTGCATATGATGTAAGCATATAAGTGATGTCTTCCTACCTCACTTCCTGTCAGACTATGGCACCTTAACTCAAATCTGATAGAAATCTATTTTCCAGGAACTAATTCACCATCAGACTCTAGACTGTCATCGCTTGTTTTGAACTGTCAACTGGTTACTTTCTCCTCCCACTCCTGACCCATCACTTCTTTCTTCTCAGCCAATTATGTTCCCCTCCTACTATCTACCCCATACTTCTTTCTTCCCATTCAACAGAGGGCTTTACCACTTATTTCATCTCAAAGATCTCTAATACTTGTGCCTCTTCTCCCTCTCCTCTCGCTTCTCTTTCCTCCACTGCCCTTTCTATGCCTGAAACAGACTTATCATTACTATTTGACTCTTCTCCATGCCTCAACTCCTAGTATCCTAATACATTTTCAAAATATAAAAAAATCAATCATGTTTTTAATCTCTGAAAAACATTTCATGTCCACCCATGCCTCTACGACATGCATGCAAAAGCTCAGGCAACCATCTTAGAAAGGTTTTGACCATTAACTATGCCACAAAAACAAGCATTGCCAAATCCAATAGCCCTGTGCCCACAAAAGATGAAGCCTATTGATTTTGTCACTGCTTGTTTCATCTGTAGCAGAAGAATTATATGCCGTGCTGAATCATGTCAAACCACGAATGGTATAAATTGCTCACCGTGACTTGAAAGGTCAATCCAAGGTAAGCATAAGTATCCACCGTGAGCTGTTGGGTTTTTAAAGTCACTATGCTTAGGAAACACCTTTGCATCTAAGTACAAGTACCGGGGATTTTAATATTGACTATCGGCTTATTTAACATACAATAACATAAAGGGCCCTTAGTCAGTCCGAGCATCCCATATCATAGAGAATGTCCAGGTTACCTGCATATATTTGCTCTTTGGTATGTTGCTTCCTGGGAGTGAGAGCTGCAGGTTTTGACAACATTTTGGTAGTTTCACAAGGAGCAAGCACAGTAACAAAGGGGCCAGTACAAAGTTTTTTTTTAAACATTTCTGTTTAGAAGCTAGGCTGACAACCGGTCTTCATACCCAGCGGTATCTCGGTTAAGTCGGCAGTGTCTTCAGGTTGCAGTGAATTCAGAATATCCAGAACTGATTACTTCATTCTCAGCACCACCTGGTCTACAGGAATGGAAGTCCCATTGAATTTTATGAACAACAATACTGCTGTTCTTTGCCATTATACATGGACTTCTGAGCTAAGTGCCACGAGTACAGCATTGACACACAGTGTTTAGTTGAGTCTATAACCCTCACTGCTCAGAAAGTGTGATTTACCTTGTTGCTGCCCAACTCTCAAGACTTTTCAGGATAAACACAGGCAAAGATTTTCATTGCACCGTCTAGCACAGGGATACTCAAAGTACGGCCCGCGGGCCTCATGCGGCCCCTCTGACCTTTACATGCGGCCCCTGGGGCAACAGGAGCACTGGGCAGCTGTTTGCTGGACTCTGCACTAACAAACATATTAAATACACACACAATAAATACACACACAATCATTTATTTCAAACTTAATTGGTGTTAAAGAAAGGAAGTAACTAGGGACTCCTGCACTTAACTTTAGAAACGCTTTCATTTTTAAAGGCATCTTGCAGCATAAGTGTAAAACTAAGACAGTTGCTTCAAAATTAAAAAAGTGCATTCAGTTAACATGCAGAACCTTTTTGTCTTAGTACAATTTATCAGTGCATTGCAATGTATTCATTTAAAAGTGATAGTTTTCAAACATACATTTGGAAACATTAATTATTTTCTTTACCCTGAGAATACCACCAATAGTAAATTAAAGAGGCAAGTCACTTGGTATGTGCACTTTATGGGTGGCCTGGGTTCTGATAGAGCGTTCCGACCTAATAATTTACCTGTATTTGGACGCTCTTAGGTCGATGAATCTTTTGACCAAGTGGGGCTCTCTTCACCCGAGAGTAATCAATTTAATCAAATCAATAATCAATAACGAACATAAGCAATACCTTGATCAACATAACACTTCACAATTAATCCAGAATACATTTCGGCGAACCGTGACCTTTCGGCCACGAATAACCACACCAGTTTATTCAAAGTTAGTGAATTTATTTCCCTATATTAACAAAGCTAGCACAATATAAATGTGTCTCAACACCAAATGATATATGTAAATGAACATTAATAGCTGTCCATAACGGCGAAACAGATGCAATCTATGCAGCATTTGAATAACAATACCTTCGATAATAGCAATGCAAATCACTAAAACTATAATCTGTAATGAACTAATTGCATACATTAGTCAGCAGAACAAGGTCTCAAATTGCATCGTGCATCAAATGAATCCTCATCTAACCTCAAATTAGCATCAGCATGTGGGACTTCATGCAAAAAACAATTTAGCAACATTAATTTGGAAAACTCCTAACTAGGGCTCTCATCAAAAATCAGCAGTTGGTTACCTAAAAAGAAAACACAATGCAATTGTACATATTTCCTTTCATATTTACCAAGTTCAATCAGCATTCAAGGAAGTCTTCGTCTCACAGGTACCGGTTTCGATCAGCATCGGGACGGGGCAAAGGGGCAGGGTGGACGGGGCAATTGCCTCACAGCGGCAAGGTAAAAGGACAACTATTACTTCATGCAAAGGGGCAAATCAAAGTTAAAGTCTCTAGGGCGAGAATTACTTAAAGTCTCTTTCTCTCGATTAGAGAAAGCATCAAAGTCTCATCGAACATCAATTGGCATCGTAGAAGATGGCAAAATGACGAGGTCTGCAAGATGGGCCATAATGGCTGCAATGTCCTGCAAATGGCTAATGTCTGATGGGTAATGTCCGGGTAATGGCCAATGGCCGCTGGCTAATGGCTGCTTTCTTCTTGTGCACCGGGTTTAAATAAACAACAGTTCAAATCCAGTAGGGTCTTCCATTGGAGGGTTCATAGGTTGGCTTCAAATTGTCCAATCAAAAACAACAATTCACAAGCTTCTACCTAAGCATACATTATCCTTGGAGTCGGGAACGTAAGTTGCGACATATTTTACCAATTAACTCACTTTCAGAGCTTCCATTGTCCGCACCTGCAGATTGACCTTGGAGCAAAGAAGAAGATGCCAGGCTGGCACGAAACCTTAAAGATAAGCATGTGAACGATCTCACTGGAAAAGTACAGCTTCAAGCAAGAATACACGTTTATTCGCACATTGGAAAAACACGAGCATCTAAACCGTGAGACAAGGCAGCTAGGCCAAAGCCTCCACTAAAGTTATGCTAAGCTAAACATTTCAAACAAGCAAATTATGGCACACGTTTACGATTATGTCAAACTAGTACGATTCTAATACATCACGTTATATAAAGCACGCTCATAAATGTTGGCAAACTACTCTGAGGGCACATTTGTCCCCGTACAATCTTTATTACTTCTGTTAAAGTCACACTTGATTATTGCAGTACTACGTTTAAGCGCTAATAAATGTAAAACCTTCATTTCTGCGTCATCAATCCCTCCTCTGATGACTACTTGTCATCACACAAAACCATGCCCACAAATTTTATTCAATTAAAATTCTGTCAGTTCTCTCTGCCGTTTAGTTCCCCTTGTTCTTGCTTTGTATTCTTCTGCCATTCTTTTCATCATTTTCTCTTCCTTCCTTCTCTTAATTCTTGCCATGATCATTATTATTCCCCTTTTTATTCCCCAAATTCCAAATATGCATATCAGTACTATTAATATTCCCTGTATTATTTTTAATAATATTCCATTCCAAATGCCACCAAGCCAATTTCCTACTGACGCAATTCCCTTTCCAACCTTCTCCCACACTCCTGGTTCTTTCAATTCCTTCAAGTCCGCACTCTCTTTTGTTAGATTAGCAAGCATTGTTTTAATCTTCACACTGTTGTCGGGTATATACGTACAACAGTGACGCGCACCAAGCATTTTGCAAACGCCGCCATCCTTTGCTAAAAGAATGTCTAGGGCAAGCCTGTTTTGAAGAGTCATAGCTCTTTCCGCTGCAAGTTCAGCATCCATCAGGATTATAGCACCTGAAAACTTTGTCAACATGTTATCCACTATAGTAGACAACTTTCTTATTTTGATGGAATTCAACACAACTCCCAATGAAGGAATCATGGCTCCAAATATATCACCTACCACAGCAGCTGCGGTCTCTCTTTTCTGGATACGATGAGATCCAGACGTCTTTGGAATCACCGATAGGTCATCCAGTTGATAAACCTTTGGGAACACTATACCCAAATAACATCTCCCCCACCATCCTTTTGGAAGACGATAATAGGCATTATGCCCACAAATGTAATATACACCCGGTATGACAGGGTCAAGTCCGTTCAGCATGAATGTCCATTTGTCCTTAAAGATAAACGTATGTTTACATTCACTCGCTCCTACAAAAATGTTATCATAATAAGATTCACCACGATATATACAAAATTTCCCTACATGCCAAGCGTCTAAAGCTATTCTCCCTTGTGTTTTTATTGCGGCAAAAGCATAATTATCTACTGAAGTCCTCTTATGTAGCTCCTTTTCTAATTTCGCATTCATTTGTGCCCGTCTATCATCTGTGCGATCTAAAAAGCTTATTTCTACTGCAGAGAGGGAGCAAGTAAGGTTCTCCCTATGAGCGTGAGCTGTTTCAAAAGGTTGCATTGGCTCGAAAAATTCCCTCATTATTTTAGCATCCCAATCTTTAGCAATCTGACTTAGCTCCGTGATTATAGGAACATATGCAAAGGTAACATCATAATTTGAATAAAAATACTGTATGTTGGTTTGACCATAAAATCTAGAAGTTACTATACTACATGTAATCCCATATGTAAGAGGCATGTGGTGATAAGTCACCCCTTCCGTTACCGATGTCGGTATCTGTGTACACACATAACAATCTTTCGCATCCATAGTCTCAACATATTCTGTTAGTAGGCGATAGAAAACATTATACGAAAGTTCCTTCTTATCATGCAAGTGTCTCTCATCTAATTCTAGTCTTTTCAATGCGGTTAGTTCAGTGACAGTAACAGGAACAGAAGTAGAAGCATCAATTTTCTCATTCTCACTCTTACCATGCGTTGCAAGCACTATTGCCATTATTATTAGTACACATGCAATTACCAAGCCTATACACGCATATTTACAATATTTCACTCTACTGTTTTGTGTCATGATCTGTATAGAATCAGAGAGCTAGAAGCACCTATAAAAGAAACGATTTAGCAATCAGTTACAAAGCTGAACGAGCGCAATGTTCACACAGTTTTCTTCAGGAGCCCAGTCACTTATCGGTTAGCAGCATTTGTCTCAATTCAGCAATTTTTCTTTCAATTCGGCAATAACTCAGTCTTTTATCAGTTAGCAACGTTGTCTCAAATCGTGTTTAAGAGTCAATCAGGTTATCAAAGTCTTATCAAGTTAGCAAATGTCTCATCCGGTTTAGCAATATCTCAGCTGGTTGTATCACGTTAGATTATAGCAAGCAATGTCATTTATCAGTTTTTCAATCAACAGTGTCCATAAAACTTTTCTTTTCTATTGGTATCTCTTCTTCTTCGTTCTCGAGGCTAAGAGATACAAATTCGTCAGTCCAATCGTCATTGACTACATATGCCCATTCTGGACCGGAATATCTCCTGTTTGGTATCCTTTTCCTCTTCAATTTTGCCTCTCTCTTCGATTCTGCCTCACTGGTACTTTCCTCTTTGGCCAAGTCTTTTCCTTCACTTGACGTTGGTATCACAAAAGACACCGCCTTTCTTTTCTCTTTCACTCTTGGCCCTTCACTGTCATTCAACTTTTCTCTAGTTCTCAGTTTTACTGGTGATATACTCGGCTTTCTCTTTGCACTGTGTCCACTCGATGGACCTGCGATCTCTTCTGAAGAAGTTTGAACAGCTTCGTTCTGTTCTGCCTTGTTTTCTTTTTCTTTTTCTGTACCGTCTGCTTCTGGGAAAGCACTCCTCTGATCAGGCTCTCCTGCTTTTTCACCTCTTTCGAGCCCTTTGTCACCGTTACTTTCGTCAGGCTCTTTGTCACTTTCAGCTGCTTCAGGCTCTTTGTCACCTTCAGCTGCTTCAGGCTCTTTGTTACCCTCGGCTGCTTCAGGCTCTTTGTTGCCTTCAGCTGCTTCGTCGCTGTCTGAGGTTTCACCTTGGTCTTCCCCAAGTGAATCGGTTGCTTCGTCCTCAGAGAATATTTCTCTCTCCTCTATTTCTGCCTGTTCGCTTCCAGTTCTGTTTTGTTCTGTCTCAGCGCTCAGCACTTTATTATCAGGAACTGGCAGTTTCAGCGCTTCAACTTCCTTATCTGTGGGACACAACACTTTCTTTGTATGACTGGCGTGGATCCAGTTGGGAACTCCCGCACACTTCACAGCGGTAGTGGTCGTCAGGATCACTTGGAAAGGGCCTTTCCAACAGGGTTCCAGACACGACTTCCTCACGTGCTTCTTTACCACGACCCAGTCACCTGCTTTCAGTGTGTGTCCTGGACCTTGGATCGGTGGCAAGGTGGTTGCTTCCACCTGGTGAGAGAAAGAGCGAACCACGTCAGCCAGACCTTTGCAGTAGTCTAACACCATATCATCTGTAATATTCAAAAGCGCGTTTGCGGGAACTGCAGGAAGTCTCATGGCCCTGCCCATGAGAATTTCATGCGGGGACAATCCAGTCTTTCTGTCAGGGGTGTTTCTCATTGACATTAACACCAAAGGCAATGCGTCAGGCCATTTCAAATTTGTCGATGCACATATTTTCGCCATTCTTGATTTCAGTGTACCATTCATTTGCTCCACCAGTCCTGAGGCTTCTGGGCGATAGCTACAATGCAGTTTTTGCTCAATGTTCAGCGCTGCGCAAAGTAACTTTATCACCTCGTTATTGAAGTGACTTCCTCTATCTGATTCTAAAGAGATCGAGAATCCGAAACGTGGTATCAACTCCCTCAACAATAATTTTGCAACTGTAAGGCTGTCATTTCTACGCGTGGGGTATGCTTCAATCCAGTGACTAAAAATGCACACAATCACCAACACATACTTCAGACCTCCATGCACAGGTATCTCAATAAAGTCCATCTGCATTCTGCTGAACGGGCCACTCGCCCTGCCAATGTGGCTCGCGTTCACAACTGTTCCCTTCCCTGGGTTCATCTGCTGGCAAATGACACATCGATGGCAAACTGCTTCTGCAGCTTGACGGAATCTTGGGTTAAACCAATCAGTTTTGAACAATCTTATCATGGCATCTCTCCCTAGGTGAGCCTGCCCATGATAGAACCGCGCAAGCTGCGATAAGAGACAATTTGGTAAAACAAATTTTCCCTCATTTGAAACCCATAACTCATCTGGTCTCTTTGTACATTGTGACTTAATCCAGGAAACTCTCTCATCCTCTCCGACGCCATTCTGCAATGCTTTTAGTTCATCTATTGTATCCACGACCTTCAAGGCAAATGCTTCAGCTGGTTCGAGCTCTGGCTCACTTATCGAATTCCATTCATCCCTGAGCAATATACAGTTCAAGGCACAAAATCTTGCGACCTGATCCGCATATGCATTTCCCAGGGAAACGTAGTCCTGTCCTTTTGTATGAGCACTACACTTTACCACTGCAATTTCGGCTGGCATTTGAATGGCATGTAACAATTCCCTTATTCTCTCCCCATTTTTCACTGGAGACCCTGAAGAGGTTAGGAAACCTCTCTGTGACCATAGTTGCCCAAAGTCGTGCACAATTCCAAACCCATACTGACTATCAGTATAAATGGTAACCTTCATCAATGTAGACAGTTGGCATGCTCTTTTAAGGGCTACAAGCTCTGCTACTTGTGCGGAATAGACTCCTTGAAGCCAGGACGCTTCCAAGACACCTGTTACAGTACATACAGCATATCCTGCTTTCAATATTCCCAATGCATCTCTTAAACATGACCCATCAACAAAGACAATTTGGTCATTTTCATCAAGCTTAGTATCCTTAATGTCAGGTCGGGGTTTTGTGCAAAATTCAGTCACCTGAAGGCAGTCATGCTCGACGTCTTCAGCGTTCTCAATTTCAGCATTTTCACCGGGAAGCAAGGTTGCTGGATTCAACGTAGTGCACCTTTTCAGCTGCACATTCGGTGAGCCCAGAATTATTGTTTCATACCTTGTGAGTCTTGCTCCAGTCATGTGTTGCGTTCGGGAGCGGGTCAAAAGTATCTCAACTGAGTGAGGGACCATGACTGTTACTGGATGTCCCATCACTATTCCTTCACTCTGAGTGAGGCTGATACCAACTGCTGCTACGGCGCGCAAACACCCTGGAAGTGCTGCTGCGACCGGATCCAAAGTAGCTGAAAAATATGCTACTGGTCTGTTTATGCCACCATGGGCTTGGGTCAAGACAGACAAAGAACATGCATCACGTTCATGACAAAACAATGTGAAAGGCTTTGTGTAATCAGGCATACCTAAAGCTGGAGCCCTGCACATGCATTCTTTCAATTCAATAAAAGCATCCATCTCATCTCCTTTCAGCTCAATTTCATCCAATGCATCCTTCTGGGTCAGTTTCAGTAAAGGCTTTGCTAGAGTTGAGAAGTTGGGAATCCACTGGCGACAGTAACTCACCATCCCCAAAAACTTCCTCACCTCCCTCCTCGTCTTTGGTGGACTCATTTGAAGTACACTTGTTATTCTTTCCTTCATTATTCTCCGTGACCCTTTCTCTATTTGATGTCCCAAGTATTTCACTTTCTTCTGACAGAACTGCAACTTTGAAGGAGACACCTTGTGTCCATTCCTTCCCAAATGGTTCAGCAAAGCAATGGTGTCGGCTGTGCAGCCACTTTCTGTTTTAGATGCAATCAGTAAGTCATCAATGTACTGTACTAGGATTGACTCAAATGGCAATTCTAACGCTTCCAAGTCTTTCTTTAGAATCTGATTGAAAATTGACGGTGACTCAGAAAACCCTTGAGGAATTCGACACCAACTGTAAACTCTGTCTAGGAATTTGAAACAAAAGAGAAATTGGCTGTCCTCATGAAGAGGCACTGAAAAGAATGCTTGTGACAAGTCGATGACTGAAAACCACTCGGCATCGCAAGGGATTTGAAACATTATCACAGCTGGATTCGGTACTACCGGGCAGCATTTAACTATGATGTCATTTATTTTCCTCAAGTCCTGCACGATTCGGACCTTTCCACTCGGCTTTATTAGTCCCATGATTGGTGAATTACATGGACTGCTTAACACTTCTTTCAGTACTCCCTGTTTTACAAACTCGTCAATGAGTTGGGCGACTTTCATGAGGGTGTCTTGTGCCATGTGGTATTGTGGGGTCTGGGGAAAACTTACATTGGGTTTTACTGTCACTTTCACTGGTTCCACTCCTTTCACCAATCCCACCTCCTTTCCTGTCATATCCCACACTTCCTTTCCGACTGTCTCCCGTAATTCAGCTGGAATATCTTCTTCAGTTATCATCGGGAAAAGGTTAATCAGGGGATATTCCTCATCGACAGTTTCCATCTCATCCCCTTCTACACTTTCCTCTTCTTCCCCATCACTGTTCGTTTGAATTCTAATTCCATTGTCCGAACACATGATCGAACATCCCAATTTGCACAGTAGATCTCTCCCTAACAGTGCTATCGGGCTTGAGTCACATACCACAAATTTATGTAACCATTGATAGTTACCAATGCTGACTTGTACTGGATCTGTGATTGGGTTCGTCAGCTGCCTGTTTGCTACTCCCACTACTTGAACTGTTCTCCCTGAAAGGGGCAAATTCGGTACTTCAATGCTCCTAACAGTTGAACGTGTGGCTCCTGTGTCAACCAAGAATGAAACACGATGACCCATAACTTTTCCCTCCACATACGGACCCTTTTGATCAACTTCCAAGGATGCTGCAAGCACACAATTTCCCTCCTCTTCTGAACTTTCACTCTCCCATACATTGTTTATTCCATTCTCACTGTGTAATGGGAACTGTTGTACTGTGCCATTCGTACTCATTACCTGACCCGAGACCTGTGGAGGAACCATCACTTGCTGCTGACTCATTGGTGCCAAAGGTATTTGCATTTGCTGATTAGGTACCATGGGAAACTGCTGTTGCATTGGCTGCATTTGCGTCATCTGCATACGGGGCATCTGCATCTGCTGCGGCTGCATGGGCTGTAATCCCTGCAGCTCATTTATGGTCTGAAAATTTTGGTTTGGACCTCTCATTTTCGGTCCCTTCATTGTCTGGAATGCATTGACATCATTGTTTTGCTGACCAACACCTGCACCTTCCTGCACCACCATCGGGCACTCGCGTTTCCAATGTCCGACGATTCCGCACACGTGGCACGGCATCACCTTTTTCATTGCCTGCACACCATTCGGAATCACAACAGTGTTCAAATCCGGACCATTGCTCCCAAAACCTCCTCTGCCTCTGCCTCTCGCCTGTGGCTGAAACACCATATTTCCCTGCGGCTGCGGCTGCGGTACCTGCGGTTGGAACCCTTGCAACCCTTGCAACCCTGTCTGAGCTGCTTTAAGTTGCATCATCATCACTTTCTCTTTCAACTTTTTCTGTTTCACTTCAATTTCGTCGCTACAGTATTTCGCATAATTCAACACCTCATCAATCGGTCTCGACTGCCAACAAATCAAATGCGTCTTTATCATCTGACTTATCTCTGGTCTCAGTCCTTCCACAAATCTAAACACAAAATGAAGCATGTCCTTCGCCTCTATTGTTTCCGTGCCACTGTAGTTCTTGAACGCCTTCAACAACCTCTCATAGTAACTATGAATCGACTCTTTAGCCTCTTGGGCAGTTCGATCAATCTTCTGCCAATCCACATTTTTCGCGGCAACCTTTGTCTTCAAATGCTCAATCACCTTATAGTACAAGCTCATCACCATAGGTGATGGTGCACCCGTATCCCTGTCTCTCTCTGGTTCACTTGTCGGCCAACCTACAGCCCTTTTGCAGTCTTCCCACAAATCTGCCGGAACCACAATCTCAAAGAGGGTGGTCAGGTCTTCCCAAAGACACTTCGCAAGCTTCACAAACCTATCAGTCTGTTGATACCATTCAATCGGTTTCTCTCTCAGTTTGGGAAAATCATCCGTAAAAGACTGAGGGGGTTATTCTAACTTTGGAGGAGGTGTTAATCCGTCCCAAAAGTGACGGAAAAGTGACGGATTTACCACCAGCCGTATTACGAGTCCATTATATCCTATGGAACTCGTAATACGGCTGGTGGTATATCTGTCACTTTACCGCCACTTTTGGGACGGATTAACACTCCTCCAAAGTTAGAATAACCCCCTGAATGTCGCTTCTGTGCCACGGTACATGTATTAATTTTCCCCCTGCTGTCTCCCTCATTGGTAACATGGATATTGCATCACTACTCTGTGGTCTTTTCTCCTTCTGCTCTGGGACACTGTCTTTCTTCTTTTCCTTTTTCCTTGCCCACCTGCTTTCCCATTTGTCTAAGCACCTCCACACTTGTGCACTCTGCAGCAATTCTCTAAGGTGCGTTTTCATGCCTGCTGACCTCATGTGTTCAAAGTCTGTGGTCCCAAAATCCAATCTATAGCTCCTGCTCAAGTGTTTTGTCTTGTCTATCTCAACCCCGTTTTTGTCAGCTATTTCTTGCAACCTTCTATGTACCTTGTTCACTTCTCTCGTAATCCTGGGACATAGATACCTCAGCTCTTCTTCCGAGTAGGACTCTAACCTGTTCAAACCCATAGTCCCTTCCACCAATTCTTCTGCTTCCATGTTCAACCTTACCCTATTCAGATAGTCTTCTCCCTTCCCACTGGCTGAGCTTTGTGTGGAATTCAGACTGTTGAATTACTGTGTTAGCTGTTGCGCATTCAACCCCATCAGTGTAGCATTCACATCGACTGCCATTGATGGTTGCGGCAACTTTTCAGTGTGCGATGATAGCGGTATCATCAGTGGGGGACTCGACCTCACCACGGTTGACTGAGCACATATGGGACTAAACTCCATCAAGGACCCAGATCCAGTTGGCAGAGCCGCTATCGGAGTTGTCTCTGGAGTGTTTTCTATGCACCTCCTTTCCGTCCCATTCTGCACCATTGACCCTTGACCGCTCATACCCAAGTTAGGCTGGGTATACAAAGGTACCGGTGGACCTACAGTAATGGGTAGGGATATCGCATCTGGGTTCTGTCCATTCCCCATGTTCTGAGGCATGTTCATTCCCACACTATGGGTCATCATTGCCGGCATACCCATTTGACTCCCCGTCATCTGAGCATGTGCGGTTCCCCCCTGCATCTGCTTTTGAGGCATCAGAAGCTGGGTTGATTCAGCTTGTGCCAATGTTGGGTTGTGACCATTCTGTACTCCCATGACGGTTGGATCTAGAATCATTCCCGTACCATTGTCACTGCTGTAGTACCTTGGGACCTGCGGCTGATAATTTTCCGCTGGTTTCAATATAGGCACATCTGGGTATATTCTCCTAACCTGCGGTATCTGCGGGGTGAACAGTAAACTCGGATCTTTAGATCCCGATTGCGTCTCTGAATTCGGAGTTTCATTATTCTGTACCGGTGCCGGAAGGGCAGAACTGGTACTTGGACCTTGTCCACTCTCTGCATAGGGTGGTGGACGGTCGTTCAGCAATTGCATGATGAACTCCTCATCATCTGACTCGTCTTCTCTATCTTTGGAACACCTCCTGTTTGTCTTACAGGTAGCTTTCTTGCCTGTTGCCTCTTCTTCCTTAGTAATTGCGGGAAACAATTTTATCCCCTGCAATACATCTGACCTCCACACCTTCTGCGAATTATCCCACCTAGCGTCCGCTAGTGTCTTTTCTACCTTTCTTATCCTGGTCTCGAACTTCTTTTGCTGTTGCTGTCTAGCCATTAGTTCCCAAATCGCTAGAGCCTCAAACTGTGCTGGCCTTGGAGGTACCTTCATGTCGTACATCGCGAATCTCAAATTCTCTAGGATCCTTATATTGAATGTCCCATGGATCGGTAACGCTACGCTCCCATGTTTCTCTGTCAGCTTGTGCCATTGCTTTAGCCAAAGGCATAGAGCTACCCCCTTTTCCTCCATTACAATGTAAGCTGGTGTACCTTCGGGTGGCGTCTCCTCTCCTACGCTCGCTTTAATGTAAGACTCCCCCTTCATCGCACTCTTTAATACTTTAAAAAATTTCATTTTCTCGTCTTTTATTTCACAAAATTTTTAATCAAAAGGTGACTTTAATTCCCGGAATACTCTTCGCTTGCCTTTCCCCTTCCAATCGAGCCCCACGGACTGCGTCCAATCCGTGCGCGACCCGTCTCTGCAACCAACCTATCCCAGCGCGGCTCCTAGTGACGTCACACTCACACACACTGCGGCTGACAAAGCCTTGCGGCTTGTCCTCCTTCACTCAGCTCCTCTCGTAACAACTTCTAGCATGTATCGCGAGCAACCAAATAATAATAAAACAGATCTGTCGGTTTACTACAGGAAGGGTAACACAATCGCTTCAGGACCTTAGGGATTTTTCACTAGCCTCGGCAGTTATTCCATCTTTCTCGGTCCCCACTTTCGCAAGCAAATCTGACCCGCAGACTCTGCTCTCAACTTGTCAGTGATCTATTCTAGTGCACTTAGAATTTGTCAAAGCCCGAAGTCGAAGTTTCTTTCACTCCCCTAACACACGTACCGACTCGTTGACCACGCCCGGTCAACCTATTAAACCGACCAGACCACAACATAAAACAAGTGTCTCATACACTTTTCAACATACTCCGGAGTCTCTTGACCTCGCAGGGCCCGTCTCAACAACAACAACCACGTGGACCTTTTTCTGCACAAAGCGCCACACGCACATGAAGTTCGACGACTTCCCTACTCTCACACTCGGAGTCGCACCTCCGCTATTCTCTATGAAGTTCGACGACTTCCCTACTCCTACACTCGGAGTCGCACCTCCGCTATTCTCTAAAATCCTCACAACCTTTTCACACAATCTGCGGCAATAAGCTGTGCAAGCGCAAAATCCTAACTTCACTCATACCATCACTAGTACCGCCAATGCTGATTCCACACCTCCATTCTCTCCATTCGCAAGTTCCGAGATCCCGGGAAAGTCGCGGGGGACTTAGCCCATCATCATTCTCTCAATCTGTTTTACCCAAGAAAAATCTAATTCAACTTCTCGAGTGGGGTCTCAAAGAGCGTAACCGTTAATTCAACACCATGTACCTCTCGAATGGGGTCCCAAAGGGCGAAACCGTCCTCTGCTACCATCTACTGATAGAGCGTTCCGACCTAATAATTTACCTGTATTTGGACGCTCTTAGGTCGATGAATCTTTTGACCAAGTGGGGCTCTCTTCACCCGAGAGTAATCAATTTAATCAAATCAATAATCAATAACGAACATAAGCAATACCTTGATCAACATAACACTTCACAATTAATCCAGAATACATTTCGGCGAACCGTGACCTTTCGGCCACGAATAACCACACCAGTTTATTCAAAGTTAGTGAATTTATTTCCCTATATTAACAAAGCTAGCACAATATAAATGTGTCTCAACACCAAATGATATATGTAAATGAACATTAATAGCTGTCCATAACGGCGAAACAGATGCAATCTATGCAGCATTTGAATAACAATACCTTCGATAATAGCAATGCAAATCACTAAAACTATAATCTGTAATGAACTAATTGCATACATTAGTCAGCAGAACAAGGTCTCAAATTGCATCGTGCATCAAATGAATCCTCATCTAACCTCAAATTAGCATCAGCATGTGGGACTTCATGCAAAAAACAATTTAGCAACATTAATTTGGAAAACTCCTAACTAGGGCTCTCATCAAAAATCAGCAGTTGGTTACCTAAAAAGAAAACACAATGCAATTGTACATATTTCCTTTCATATTTACCAAGTTCAATCAGCATTCAAGGAAGTCTTCGTCTCACAGGTACCGGTTTCGATCAGCATCGGGACGGGGCAAAGGGGCAGGGTGGACGGGGCAATTGCCTCACAGCGGCAAGGTAAAAGGACAACTATTACTTCATGCAAAGGGGCAAATCAAAGTTAAAGTCTCTAGGGCGAGAATTACTTAAAGTCTCTTTCTCTCGATTAGAGAAAGCATCAAAGTCTCATCGAACATCAATTGGCATCGTAGAAGATGGCAAAATGACGAGGTCTGCAAGATGGGCCATAATGGCTGCAATGTCCTGCAAATGGCTAATGTCTGATGGATAATGTCCGGGTAATGGCCAATGGCCGCTGGCTAATGGCTGCTTTCTTCTTGTGCACCGGGTTTAAATAAACAACAGTTCAAATCCAGTAGGGTCTTCCATTGGAGGGTTCATAGGTTGGCTTCAAATTGTCCAATCAAAAACAACAATTCACAAGTTTCTACCTAAGCATACATTATCCTTGGAGTCGGGAACGTAAGTTGCAACATATTTTACCAATTAACTCACTTTCAGAGCTTCCATTGTCCGCACCTGCAGATTGACCTTGGAGCAAAGAAGAAGATGCCAGGCTGGCACGAAACCTTAAAGATAAGCATGTGAACGATCTCACTGGAAAAGTACAGCTTCAAGCAAGAATACACGTTTATTCGCACATTGGAAAAACATGAGCATCTAAACCGTGAGACAAGGCAGCTAGGCCAAAGCCTCCACTAAAGTTATGCTAAGCTAAACATTTCAAACAAGCAAATTATGGCACACGTTTACGATTATGTCAAACTAGTACGATTCTAATACATCACGTTATATAAAGCACGCTCATAAATGTTGGCAAACTACTCTGAGGGCACATTTGTCCCCGTACAATCTTTATTACTTCTGTTAAAGTCACACTTGATTATTGCAGTACTACGTTTAAGCGCTAATAAATGTAAAACCTTCATTTCTGCGTCATCAGTTCCTATCGTACATAAACAACATTATAGTTTATTAAATCAAACATAGAAGCAGGTTTTGTGCAGCGCACTCCATGAATCATGTATTTCGAGGTCATCTTAAATGTAATAATGCAGAAAAGGGAGGGAAAGTGACACTAAACAATTGTCTAGAATCACACAATTTGGAAAAGTGGGTAAGCCGGGGTTAATTCCAGGTTTTCTGGTTTCTCATTGTTTATTTCAGCCCCTAGATGTATATCCTTTGCTTCCCCTACACCTACCTTGCCATCAATACCCTTAGCCACCCCACCCGACCGCCACTGCCCTGGCATCAATGCGGCCCCCAGGCACGTCACAGACCAAACTTTTTGGCCCCTGGGAAAATGTTTGCGAGTACCCATGGTCTAGCAGAAAGATCAATCTATAAAAGAGGGGATCACTCCAAAATCCTCCTTTATCGACTTTTAAGGATGAATGGCCTTGTTTTTGACGAAGGCCAGGTGTGCTTTTCAACACTCCATTAGAACAATTAATAACAAATCACAGGTCACAATGTTGAACTACTTTGTATAATTGTTTGCAGCTGGTAACTGCAGACAATTGTTTAGCGATTTAGTTATTTTTAAAATTAGGTGGCGTTATTGGTTGTTTCACTTTTCCTTCTGTGTATCCTTGGACATTCAAGATAATATGTATATTTGCAGTCTAGTTCTGGCTTTAAGAATAATCTGGAAAACCCACAAAAGACTCACGTCTTGTTGCAGGTCAAGATTTCTTTAGGGTCCCTCTGTTCCTATGTGTGAGGGGAGTTCTCAGTTTGAAACTATTATCAGCCTGATTGCTTATGCTATGATGTATTAATGTGTGCTTGCTTATATTGGTAGTAGGTCTGCCCTATGTACAATGTGCATTCATGAGCATGTGAGAGCTATCCAAATATCCTTCTTTTCCTCGCCGAAGCCCGAGGTATGAGACCTATTAGTCAAGCGAACCCCCCAAATACGGACAGACAGAAAACAGAATGCACAAAAGATGCTACTGCTGACTGGCTACTCAGATGGTGTTAGGCAAACACATTATTACCTTCAAAACGTTCATAGGCAGTGCAGGCCACATGGAGCAAAACACGTGTTGGCTATTTTATAATTCCAAAACTAGGACTGAACTTCATTCATAAAATGTGTGGAAAAGAAGAAGTATTTGGCCTCTGGTGGACACGGCGACCTATTAGTCAAAGTTCCACTCGCAGGGGTAGAAGCATTTACCGTACCTTTGCCTCACCATATGGTTATGCCCTCGATATTCCATGGTTGTCTCAGCAATGGATTTCAACATAGAGCGCTGTGGTTGTGGGTGTTAGCACCAGTGACTCAATTGTGATGTACTTTAGAGACTCCAAGAAGACAGATCAGAAAAAAGAACTGTAATCCGCTTTGATTAATGTCTTGAAACGAGCCAGCATGACTCCTGTAACTTTGCTCCGGGAGGAGGGGGAGCGGTAGACGTGGGCAGCCAAATAAGAGGAGGTTTTGATCATCAAAATGTGAGTAAAATACAGTGAAGTTGTATCCACCTAGGCTGTCACATTAGCACAGACTCCGGCTCGTATCCTTTAATTAACACCTCCCCGTGCCACTGCGCACCCAGCATGCGCCCGTCAGGGTCATAATGGTGGGAAAGCTCACAAAAGACCCCTGGGGTTCGACAGCTCTTTCGGGAGAGGTGAACGTCCCTGCCGTCCTGGTCACGCGCACTGAACAGGCCTTCAGCCCACAGAATTCCGACTTTAAAAAGCTGAAACTATGATGTGCATATCTTTGTGTGACAGGCCAAAGTGACCTGGCAGCCAGCCTCATTCTCAGTAAATACCTAACTGCTTGACTGAGAGCATTTACAAATGTTTACTTTCGAGTTTCAATGTTTATCATTAATGCAGCTGGCATGTTTCTATCTCTAAGGCGCGTGGGCAGTGTGGGCAGTTAATTTTCCTCTCATATATTTAGCGATGGCGCAGCACAGAAGGCCATTGACGCGACCAGCTTATAAACGGGCTTTACACTTACAAGGTTAGCACATAAAAGCCCTTTTGAGCACTGGCGAGGGAGGAATCTTGGAACAGTGTCAGGAAAATGGGACTTGAGATCTGCTAATGTGATTATGAACTCATGTGTGCTGGATGCTTGTACTCTTAAGAGCCATGGGACATGCAGCATCGGCTGCAGCAAATGTCTCAAACCTAATATACACAAAAATGTCTGATCCAATATGATCCAAAACGTGGATTGGATTTGACAGTATGATGCAAGCATAAGGTGGGTCATATAAAACATAACTCTAAGGCCGCTACCTGGCATGCAAATATTTATGAAATTCACAACAGTATAACATAAAGAGGCATAACGTGTAGTATTATAACATTTCAAAACATATCGTGGTACAACATAGCACTAGAATGTAGCATAATTTCATAACAACATAACATGATCTAGCATAACGAAATAAAGCATAACAAAGCATACGCTGTCAGATCAAAACATATTAGAGCATATTATAGCATAAAGCATAGCATGCCAGGATAGCAGCTGAGCCGCCATGTCCTGTCAGTTTAGATGACAGAAATGACCATGCACGAATGAAGCGCACCCAGCGATCCCAACAGTCCATCCACTCTCACCTTCTGTGTGAATACAAAACCTGCAACATTGCGAGGACCTTCTCACTCCAGATCAGCTTTCTTATGTGTCATACGGCTCCCGTGTTTGTGTTTGGCTATCCTCGTCTATTCTCTTTCAAGCACCTACAGCAACATTTTTTAGGTCGAGCATAGAAGCGCGCATACGCTGATTTTCCGACAACACCCACCTCACGCCCATCACTACCACTCGTTCGTGGGCTTGCTCTTCAAAATCCTTTGATGACATTGGTAAAAGGTTTACATTTGTCCCTCCTTGGGGAGATTTTGTTTCCTCTTTGTCCATGGTCCCTGTTACATGGCTAATTACTATTTTTTGCCGATAAATTTGACTGCAAGCGAACTTCTTTTTCCTTTTGAGTGTCTCTTCACACTGATGCTCGCTTATGTGAAACTGTTTTACTTTTAATTTTCAGTTTATGTGGCAAGAAAAATCCGGTTAGGAGCTTACAACCCTAATAGCGCTAACTCGAGCAAATGCAAGACCCATTGCATAAGCAAATACTTGTTTATGCTCCTGCTCCCTCTGTTTTCACAAGCTACCCATGACGTGGGAGTCATATTTTCCACATACACCGCCTATCTGAGATCGATGTGGGAGGTATCTGTTGGGAGCTAAATTCCCAATCTTCTTTTAATTTATTGAAGAAAGTTCCCATATTTTTTGTCAAAGAATAACTGCAGTTCAAGTCACAATGCATGTGTAGTCACAGGTTGAAATGAAGGAAGGGAATCTCCTCTCCTGCATTGTAAGTAAAAGTTTATTTTTCAAGGTATGTACATCATATTTGATATGGAGTTACTCTTGGTAAATGTCCAATAATGTAACTACAGAATATTTAGTTTTTTTTAATTTACCCAGCCCCACACACACACTGATGTTGCACCCATTGTGCTCAAGATCACAGTTCCCATAGGTTTTGTATGCACTTTCGCCACTGCGCTTTATTGACTCAATTGTGCTTTCCCAGATGCCTCTAGTATTCCTAACTAATTTGCTTCTCTTCTTTGTACATCCTCTAGAAAGGCTACAGTGAGAATGACACAGCCTCCACCATTCCTAAACGAGGATGTTGAGCCCTTAATAATGTGGCAGGAGTGGATGAAGATATCTGAGTCATACTTGATTACAACAGGGGTACAAACACACACTTCTCTCCTTAAAATGCAATTTTTCTCTCCATTATATAGGCATGGAAAGCAGAAAATGTTACTAAACTCTACCAGATCAATTGAGGGTGGTGGTGATGAACCTCAATTTGATGTCTATCTGTCTACATCGAGGAAGCTTGAGGGACATTTTGGAAACAGGCTTACGGGTTTCATGGAAAGACACAAATTATTCTGCAAAATTAAAGGTAGAAATAAGAAAGTGGCTACTTATATAGCAATTCTATGTAGTTTGTCTAACACATGAATTTGGAGCTCTTTGTGATTGTTTGATTAAAGACAAACTCATACGATGCATCAACAACCTGCACATACAGGAAATGTTATAAGGTCACAGTCACAGTCCTGATCTTAAGAAGGTCATTGACATCAATAAAGGGATAGAGCATCCAGATGAGCGTGTTAAAGAAATGAAATCCTGTGCTAAGCAAGTCTGTATGGTGAAAAGACAATAAGATACTGTTAATGTAAAAACAGTGAGACTTCCAGGGCTAAACACCCTCAAGATGGAGCTCAAACCAAGTTGCAGAAACTGTAGGTGGCTCACTAATCCAAGTTGTCCTGCTAAAGAAATTATTTATAGGAAGTGTGGAAAAGAGGACACATTGATAGGGTATGTAGGGAGTCGAACAACAGAAATGAGAATGCTGTTGAAGCTTTAGAAGATGATTATAAGGGAGTTGTATATAAGAATACGTCAAACAAAACCAAAGGAAATGTATCTTGCAAAAATGTATGGTAAGGAAGAACTGTAAAGGTTTAGTGTAGGCTCTTGTTCACCATTTACGCTAATTGATAGTGAAAAGTTCTTTGATAAATTTCGGTAAAATAATTATTTTTTAAAAGAAGCAGATATTAATCCAGGCAAATATAACAAAGAACCCATTCCTCTTCAAGGCACGGAATTTTAAATTTCTAAAAAACACACCCTGCAATATTGTGAAACTCATTTGTGGACTGCTAAATAGGGAGTGTTGTTTGAATGGACCTCTAAGTGTAGTGAGACTTTTGAATCAATCAAGAAATCTATTGAGCAGGCACCCTCATTAGGTAACTTTGAAGTACAACATTATACCAATTAACCACTTACACCACTGAGAAGGATTTAGGGAGTTACTCTTCCTCAGATTGTGAATGGTAAAGTAGGGTTGCGGCTTTTGCCTTCCATGTGATTAAAGGATCGGAATGCAACTATTCTGCCATGAAAAAAGCAACGTTAGCCTGTTAATGGGCACTAATGTACTTCACCTTTTCCCGTGAGGCATTCCCTTCAAGTTAAGCATTGATCACAACCTATTCATATTTGTGTTTTCCTTGAACAGAGCATAATGCATCACTCCTAGAATTGTTGCGTGGCTGCTGAGGCTAGAAGGATATAATTTTAATGCTTTCACAATCTGTCTGTTGATTGTTTATCTAGACCATTGATCTCTGATCATTTAGAAAACCATCTAGAAAAGATGGCGCTCTCGACAGAGGGGCTCAGCAAGAAAGAATAGGATAGAAGCCTGGAAGAAGATGTTTAGCTGGAACAAGTTCAGTAATGTAAACACAAGGGTGGCCCACAAGCGCAATGAGATGCCAGAAAGAATCCAGGGTTTTTGGGAGCTTAGCAATTAATTGAGTTTAGTTGATGGTAACATGCTGTGAGACAGTAAGATTGTTCCTTTCAGTGCAGTGCGTTGCAGGATAAACTCATAGAGATAGGCCATGAATGCAATCAAAGAGTCTAAGAGCAAGGTTTGTAGTCACTATTGGTGGCCGAAGATTGACAGCTGCATTGAGCAGAAGGTCCAGGAAATGTGCCAGCTGTGCCACCAGTGGCAAAACTACGCAAACTAGGAATCTTCCTTTGTCCACAGTGGAAGTACCAGATAGACTGTGGATCAAACTGGCTTTAGGGATAATAGGCCCACTATGTTCACCTAATGTTCATAGCTAAATACATTACTGGACAGGCTCATTGACATTCTAGGTGGATCGACAATAAGGCTGCTCAGCAAATCATGACAAGTGTCCTCATTATCATCTGTAGAGATGACTTCATTGCCAAAGAGGCACCTGAGATTTTAGTTACTGTAAAAAAAAAAGTGCTGTTCACGTCACAATGCATGCAAGTGTTCTGCATGAGTGGTCAGTCATACATCATAACATTGCATTTTATTGTCATAGAGTGGGTCCTGTGGAATGGGTGAATCGTCTGACCAAGGAATGCATACAAATAGCCAGCATGTCTGGAACGCAGATAGAAAGCTATTCAGGACCTGCATTGGTCCTATAAGGTGACATCCAACAGCATCATTGATGTTCCTCTCTCTTAAGGATTGGCAATCAGACACCAAACTGATTCTTAGCTGACTCTTTAGAAGTGTAGGAACTGCGGTGAAGTGGAATGTGATACCATCATAGATAGGATTAAGAATCATTAGTGGAAGTACAAAAATCATTATGACAATGCATTGGGTTGTGGAAGAATATGTGCAGAGCAAGAAACCCAAGTATTTAGGATTCTTCAATCAATCAATCAATCAATCAGTATTTGTAGAGTGCGGCTACTCACCTGTGAGGGTCTCAAGGTGCTGGGGGGGAGTAGAGGGGCCTCATCCGAAGAGCCACATCTTGAGGTTCTTCCTGAAGATGGTGAGAGACGGGCTTTGTCTGAGGTCCAGGGGGAGGTTGTTCCAGCTCTTCGCTGCAGTGTAGGTGATGGATCTTCCTCCGGCAGTGGCTTAGCGGATGGAGGCCAGGGCCATATTGGCAGAGCAGAGGGATCTGGCGGAGGTGTGAAAGGAGACACTGTGGTTCAGGTAGGCTGGTCCTGCGTTGCGTATGGCCTTGTATGTGTAGGTGAGACGCTTGAAGGTGATTCGCTTCTCGACCACTCCTCAGGTGTTGGGAAATGTGTTCTCAGTGAGGGAGGTCCAGAATGAGTCTGGCAGCAGCGTTCTGGATGAGCTGTAGTTTTTTGGTGTTCTTGGTTGAGGTTCCGGCGTAGAGGGCATTGCCGTAGTCAAGCTTGCTAGTGACTAAGGGGTGGGTGACTGTCCTGTGACAGTCTGCTGTGATCAATCTGAAGATCTTCCACAGTTTGCGGAGTGTGTGCCAGCAGGAGGAGGCAGAATAGTTTACCTGGCTGGTCATAGATAGGGAAGAGTTGAGGATGATTCCTAAGTTGCAGGCATGCTCAGTCGGTGCAGGGGGGGCGCTGAGGGATGTGGGCCACCAGGAGTCATCATGAGCTGAGATGGCGTTTCTGAAGATGATGAGCTCAGTCTTGGTGGCGTTGAGCTTGAGGTAGCTTTATCTCACCTAGGTGACAATGGCTTCCATTCCTGAGTGGAAATTCCTTTTGGCCGTGTCCAGGTCTTCGGTGAAGGAAATGATGAGTTGAGTGTCATCGACATATGACACGATGTTCATACCGTGGCTTCTGATGATGGCAGCGAGAGGGGCCATGTGTACGTTGAACAGTATGGGACTCTGTGAGGATCCTTGGGGGACTCCGCAGTTGACTCCTGGGAGTCTGGATATGTAGGGCGGGAGTCTGACCCTCTGCGTCTTCCTGGAGAGGAAGGAGTGGATCCATTCTAGGGATCTTCTGTGGATTCCTATGTCGTGGAGTCTGGTGCGCAGAGTGCTGTGGGAGATCGTGTTGAATGCTGTTGAGAGGTCGAGGAGTATGAGTGCTGCGGTGTGGCCGTGGTCTAGGAGTAATCTGATGTCGTTGATGGCGGCTAGGACGGCTGTCTCCATGCTTTTCTTGTTGCTGAAGCCAGACTGGGAGCTGTCCGGGGCATTGTTGGCCTTAAAGAAATTCCGGAGTTGTGTGTTGTTAGCTTTCTCCAGTATTTTGACAGGGTAGAGTAGCAGCGAGATGGGGTAGAAATTATTTAGTTCTTATGGGTTGGCCGAAAGTTTCTTTAGGAGAGGGTATATTTCGGCGTGTTTCCAGTCCTCAAGGAAGGTGCCCGTGTTGATGGAGCAGTTGATTGTGTTTGGAGCTCAGGGCGATGGATGCACTGGCTCTGATGTACATGTGGTGCGGGCAGGCGTCAAAGGGGACACCTGAGTGGGTGCTGTTCATGATGTTGATTGTTTCCTCTGTGGTGAGCGTGGACCAGCTGTGGAACGTATGGCTGGGTTCTGGGGGGGTGGGTCAGTCACAGGTTCCGGTGCCAGGATTTTCCAGGAGGAAGCTGTTGTAGATGTCTTGGATCTTGTGGTGGATAAAGGAGGCGAGTTTGTCGCAGAAGTCCTGAGACAGGTGGATGCTGGTGGCTTCCAACCCCTCAGAACTGTGAAAGTGGGGCAGAATGTGGTAAAATTGGAGTATGGGCAAACCTAGGGCATGGACAAATCGTTGAAAGCTTCTGCTCTACTGTGACAGGATGGTGGGGTGTCCAAAAATGTGTCCACTTCAGGTAACCCACCTGTCAGTCAGAGAATCTTGTAGTCACACATGTTCCTAAGTGGCATAGTGAATAGGTAAGTGCTATTTGATTTCTTTCATCCTCTGGAAGATGTGTTGTATTTTACTCCTTTAATTTTATTGCGATGACCCTATTTTCCTTTTCTTCCTCTGCTTCCTTCCCTCTAATTGTCTTCCTTACTTGGTTCAGACTCACAAGTTTCTTCATTGTTCCAACATTCTGTACCTACTGTTTAATTTGTAAAAGAGTGAGGTAAATGAGTTCCAGGTAATAAGATAAGAAAAGGAAATCCAGAAAGGGGATTTTGACGAATCTTGCACCCTCTGCGGCAGTTCTCTCTGAATCATTTAAAGCAGTGTGCAATCTTGCTGAGGTGTTTCAGGGTAATCAAGGTGAGTGAGATGGCAGTGACAAGGAAGTATGGGGAAAAAATGAGGTTGTACAGAGAGAAGCTACTGAGGGGAAAATGGCAAGACGAGTTTTAAGATACTTGTATTTAAATACAACTATGTGTCTCCTTAGTTTATCAAAACCATAAAGCAATTAAATAATCAATATTAGAATATAAAAAAACAATATTGACCAAAGATTCTTATTACATTCACTAACAGTAATTAGGTAGCACCACTTTAGAACCAAATCAAGCAACATTAATCTATATATTTCTGTAACACAAGGCACTTAAAAGTACATGATTTAACAATAATACTTCATTTGCCCACTTAAAAGTACATGATTCAACAATAATACTTCATTTGCCCACTGACAGTCAGACTGATATATCTCATTCGTTTGTATTGTGTCCGAGGACAAAGAATCAAGCGGTGTTCAGCTGTTTCAAAGTGGCTTCAGTAACAGTGGGAGCCAATTGTCATTGCTAGGTGCCTGTGGCAGTGGTGTTAGATATACCTTGAATCTGAGGTATAAAGTGCTTGGGGGCCTCTTCATGAGGCAGCAGCGGAAGTGAGATCCTGGTAGCATCTGTGTTACTGGGAGTCAGACAGGGATCTGTTGTGAATTTCACATGTGGACTTGGTTTGTAGGGAGGAATACCAGCTTGTAGGGACAAGTCATCCATCTCTAGTGGGTCAGTAGAGAGGATGCGTAAGGTGGAGATTTCATTGTTAAGCTATTTAAATGGGTCAGAGGTAGTTGATGGCATGAACTTACATTTGAGGTATGCTCTATGTATGACTGCTATACTCAAACACTTTTTTTCTTTCTCTGTATTCTAAATATTTTATAGGAGTTAGTCATTAGGACATCAAGGAGGTGTTGAGAGTGTTCATTGAGCCAGTAGCCAGTGATACAAATGACATCGAAGTTACGTTCTTCAATGAGGTTGTGAATTTCTGTTCGGAGAGCTTTGGCTGATCTTGTATTGATGAGCATGCATTTCAGGAATCTTTGTGATATGTTTGTGGGTCTGGAGGGAACAGTCATGTTTCACTGGGATGGAGCGTTTTCTATTTCTTACGGGTGTTCACTTATTGTATTAGTTCAGCCTTGGCCACAGTGTTTTGATGATTGGGATGGATTGGCTTGTGTATCATAGACATGGTGTGTTCTTACTTGAAACTTTTAGATAACATGATGGTGGTAATTAGTCAGCTCTGCCTATAGCTGAAGAGAACCACCTTCAGCAAGCCCACCAAGCAAGCCAAATGGTTCACACCAGAACTTCTGTCCCTCAACTGACACTGGAGGAAACCAAAAAGACACTGGCGCTCCAACAAGACCACCGCCAACCTCAACTCCTTCAGGGCCGCCCTAAAAAATTCTACCACCGACTCCGGGAGACCAAGAAAGAGGCACTCACCACCCGCATTGAGGCAAGCACCAAGCATGCCAGAGAACTCTTCAGCATTGTCAGAGAATTCTCCTGCCCCTCCCCCACAGAGAACACGATCCACCCCTCCCAAGCCCTCTGCGACATGCTAACGGACTACTTTTACCACAAGATCGCTGACATCTACAGCAACTTCGACGCTCAACCCATTGACCTCGATCACTCCCTCACCCCATCCCACCAGGACTCATCCACATGATCACCCAATGGAAGCAGCTATCGATAGAAGCAACATCTCCATCATGGCCTCCATCCACTCCGGGTCTCCTGTAACCCCTGTCCACACAGCTTCTACAACCTAGGAGGGGAAACAAACAGAGCATCCCTCACAGAACTCCTCAACACTTCCATCTCCACAGCCACCGTCCCTGGTGCCTGGAAGTATGCTGAGGTCAAGCCCCTCCTGAAGAAACCCTCAGCTGACCCCAGCGAACTCAAAAACCATCACCCATCTCGCTTCTCACATTCCCTGCCAAAGTCTTGGAAAAGGCCATCAACTGCCAGCTCACGGACTTCCTCGAACACAACAACATGCTTGACCCATCACAATCCGTCTCCCAGCTCAATCACAGAACTGCAACTGCTTTGATCGCAGCCATCAATGACATCAGGCACCTCTTCGAGCTAGGAGCAACAGCGGCCCTCATCGACTTATCAACAGTCTTAGAGAGCCTGTCACTCCTACTCTCATCACAAGACTCCACAGCATTGGCATCTAAGACAACACACTCAACTGGATCTCCTCTTTCCTCTCCAGTTGAACACATAGAATCCTCCTCCCTCCCTACACCTCGAAAGCCAAAGACATCATCTGTGGTGTCCTCTAGGGCTCCTCTCTCAGCCCCACCCTCTTCAATATCTACATGACTCCAGTGGCAGACATCGCATGCATCCACAGACTCAACATCATCTCCTATGCGGACGACACCAAGCTCAATCTATACCTCACAGACGGCACCACCACTACACGAAAACACTATGACTAACTGCTGCCTGCATGAGGTCCAACTGCCTCAAGCTAAATTCAGACATGACAGAGATCCTCATCTTTGGTAACAAACCCTCCCTTGGGATGAAACATGGTGGCCTGCCACCCTCTGTACTCCACCCATACCCACCAACCACGCACTCAACCTCGGGATCATCCTAGATACCCAACTGACCATGAAGCAACAGATAAATACTGTCTCTTCTGCCTACTTCCACATCCTCTGCATGCTCCACAAGATCTTCCAATGGATCCCCATCTCTACCAGGAAAACTGTCACACAAGCCCTCAACTCATCTCCTGCAGACTTGACTACTGCAACGCGCTATATGCCAGAACCACAAAATAGCTCATGAACCGCCCCTGACCAACCAGAACGCAGCAACAACACTTGTCCTCGACCTCCCCAGAAGAGCCAGCATCCAACCTCAGGGCCATCCACTGGCACCCTGTCTAGCAAAGATGCCCCTTCAAGCGCCTCACTCACATGTACAAGGCCCCCCACATTGCCAGACCCACCTACATCAACAACTGCCTCACTTTCCACCAACCAACTAAAGACCTCCTCTCGCCTCCCTGGCCCTGGCCCACATCCCCGCATCGGCAGTAAACTCTATGGAAGTCGCTCCTTCTCCCACCTTGCCACCAGATCCTGGAACAACCTCCACCTGGGCACCTCCCCTTTCCTGGGGGATTTCAGGAAGCAGCTCAAGACCTGGCTCTTCAACTGCCAGCACTAGCATGACAAGACCAGCAGCATGCCCCCAGTGCTTAGAGACCCCCCGGTGTGACAAGCTCTCACTATACAAGACCCTGTGATTGATTGATAACCATTGTAGAACTTTGATTTAGAGTGGATTGTTCCTGTCTATTTATTCTTAAGTACACTGGTAGCTTGTGTGAGGTGCCTTTAGTAAGCGTCGTATTGCTTTTGGACTCAATAGTATTCACTGACAAAGTAGAAAGATCAAATTCACTGTATTATTTGGGAGTCTGTATTGAGAGTGATCCAGGATTTATCACCAAAACATCTGCCTGTGCGGATCATTTTTATTCTGTCTGGACGTGCCAGGTGGTGCTTCCTGGGGAAGCTTTATTTGATTTCTGATTATTACTTTCAGCTTCTTGGGGACATTGACTGGATGATAAGCCTAGTCCTGGTGAAGAGGGGGTTGTGGTTTGTCTCTAGCAGCTAGGTTGGGCACCCCTATTTATCATTAGGCCTGTAACCTATGCCTTTCACATTCAGACATATTTTATTTGTTTTATATTTCTTAGCACAGCCCCCTTTAGCTCGTTGCTTTAATATTTTAATCGCTGCCTCCTTCCAAGAAAACATATTTGTTTGTGCTGCACATTTTATCAGCCCTTTGTACACAATGCACTCTATGCTTTGCTCAAAGCTGTCAATGCGGGCTAGCTAGGAGTTCGTCCGACAGCTTCCAAATGGTGTGGATTGGACTTAGTCTCACACAATTCGTAGTGCTGCCGCCCTAAACACTTATTATAATAGTAACCACAGCATGACGCTACCAATGTTGGTGAGGTACAAATTTAATATATCTCGTGAGTAACTCTCTCTTGCATGCAAGAGGCTCCCTAATTACCTTTATATGGAGATATCCGTGGTATTAGGGAAGCATCCTTCTCAGCTAAATAGGTATACCTATCTTAGTCTGTAGGTTATTCAAGCTTGAGCCTTAAAAGGATACCCCATTTGGTGTTTCTATCTCAGAATTTTGCCCTTTAAATATGGCACAACCACAACCCATGGTAATTCCAGTAAATTGTAGACAACCTGTCAAATAATAATTATTAGCAAACAGGCTTGAGATGCTACGTTTGTAGTAGAGGCACACAATGCGTATAGAACAGAAATGTTGTATTCATGGGTCACATTTCCTGCAGTTGATACAAATACAAATACTTCTCATATATACACTGTAGCAAACCCTCCTGCACAATACAGAGCTTACCAATATTTACATAGTGTAGTATTGTGTATTGTAGTGTAGTATTGTGTAATGTTTTTGCCTTTTCTTTTCTTTGTATTTGCTTCTTTCTTTTCTGTATCATGTTTATTGGTACATTCCTGCCTCCCGCACTTTGTAATTGTTTCAGCAGCTTGGAATGTTTGGACATTCCAATATGACTGATGATCGTTGGCAGAGGGATCTTGGACATTGTGGATGGAGTTTCCTTTTCTTTGCATATAACTGAAATAAATTCCTGTACTGCTTTCAACTTATTGAATGTGTTCTTCAATTCTTTGGACAACGTGTATCCCACCACACAAATACATTAACATATCAAGAAAACATAATTTGTTTCAAGGCATCCTCCCACACTTTATTCACAATGTTAGATTAGTACCCCTCACAAATGATGGGGACTCACAGCCAGTTCTAGCCACCTACACACCATTTCCAAACAAACAAAATTTACAGGCAGCAGATCTGCGCACACTCTATGATAATCTGGTTAGAATATATAGACACAATACAATTTGTAATGCGGACCTTTAATTCCACCCCAGCGAGGGCTGTTCCAGCTGCTCCACAATTGGCTACACCTGGGGTAAATCTGTTTGCTAATAATTCAATTATTCACCAAACATGAATAAGCTGAAAGCAGTGTTTCCCCATATGGGACCCCAAGACATACACAGAATTCTCACAATGTGCTTGCCATTTGGAATGGTTCCCTCCATAGATGACTGTGCCACTTGGGGCACAGTATTTACTGCAATTTACACAAGGACACATGGTACACCGACACTGGCAAATTTACCGGATTTGTTGAAACAAATTCAAAATTAACACAGCGCAACTCCTCCCCTGGATTTGAGGATTAAACTGATGGGAAGTTTTGACACAGTCACCTCAATTATGTTAAGCCATATTAAAGGGGAAGCAGCAGCATTGGCAATAGGCCAGTGGCCCAGAGACATTCCACAAATAGCTCAGGAACTCACGCGACCAAAGATCATCGCCAAAACTTATACAAGTATAGGTCAGGATAGTCTGGTGAGCGGACCAACTAAGCCACAGCTTAAAGGTAATTCCAAAAAGGATAATGCCAAGATAGTGCAGGAGGGTTAAAAAACATTGGCACAAACAAAAATCTAATAAGGATAAAGTAAAACAATTAGGAGAATCTCCGCATTTGGAGACCTCAGAGAAACAATGTGATTCCTAGAAAGCATCACAATTTGAAAACTCCTGACAGATATCAGTATACTGATACACTCCCTTCTTGTAACTTTCAGGACTCATCCGATACACGGACCCAGAGAGGTGGGTGGTGAGAACACAGAACTGAGCATGTGAAACCAAAAAAGGACTCACAACGCTACTCTGATGTCACAATAAAAAAGGAAGAGAAACTTCCAAAGCACAAATCCCAATTCAAAAAGAAGAAGGTTGCAGCACCTTCAGCTAATTATGCTACAAATATTGAGAATAGTACTGAAGAACAGAATGTGGACAGTGACTCTGCTACACAGTGCAGCAGAGGTTCATTACGACCTTGAAGTCGAAACACCAGACAAGCACGTCGCCCCACCCGACAGGGTCTACAAATTAAAAATTCAGATTGAGGAGGACATCAAGTGCACAATTAAAATAGTTCTGTGGGAAAGACTAATGCTTAGCTATAACATTCTTCTGGCAGAAAAAGATTGGCCGCTAGAGTGTGGAAAAGTCAGTGTCAATTTGCACCATGATATGTTCATATCTGAAAACGAAATCGCATCACTATTATGGAATTCACCCATCATGAACTCTCCATCAAACCCGACTCAGAAATTCGTGGTCATGCAGGCTCTGAGACCTAGGCCTGAGGTTACTGATTGAGAGGTCACAGGTGGGGCAGCACATAGCCAGCAGACAAACGCACAAACAGGAAACTCAGATCATCCCCACAGATAGGCGCAGCAAAACCACAGTGGTCCCAGGAGATTGGCCCCCTGTAAAACACACATGGCAAGAGGGGTGCGCACATTTCAAAAACACCATAAAGTCAGATGCCACATGAAGTTAGGAACACTCAGCCAATCAGAACACAGCATGCAGAGTAACACACTGCAGTCACATGCCCCTCGTGCCGGACATCTGGACACGTTACCCACTGGCCCTCATTGTGTCCACACAAGGTCGAGGCACATCCGCATTTGTCATCAGGGACCTTATTTATGATTCCAAGCCAACTGCTCACATTCTTTACCCAAAAACATTTGTAATTCTTTTATGATATTCAGAGAAAACACAGAGCAGATCAATTGTACTTTGAGATAGTCCTCCGACCCCATTTCTGTAACTATTCTCCTGGCTGTAATTTGTAATTATACAAACCATTCCTTTTTTGCCAAATGCCTTTTGTTTTTCCAAGGTAAATTCACATTTGAGCAAGAGTTGTCTGAATGCTTCCACAAGGGGAAAATGTCATTTTGCCTTCTTTCTTAGTCCTGGTTCCAGAACCAGTAAAGGAAACCTATGATGCAGATTGGGCTTTGGCATAGGCTCTAGCACTGTACTGCAGTTATGTGGGTTGGGATAGGGATTCTCTTTATCATGTCGTACCTACACAGTCCAGTCCACAAGTACAACCTCCATACCCACTGAAACATGATGCAAAAGCTCCAGTGTGTTCTCTCACAACTTAAATAGCAGGGAGTAATTGAACCCTGTGTATCAGGTATGAGTAATCCATTGTTTCCAGTAGCTAAGCAGGACCATTCTTACAGAAAAGTCTTAGATAACAAACATTTAAACAGTCACACACACACATTTGCTATACAAAATTCACATAGTGCAGCTCTCATGAACAATATTGTACACAAAAAATACAAAACAACCCTGGATTTCTCTAACAGGTTTTTCTGCCAGAATCTATCACCTGAAAGCCAGTATCTAAGCCCATTTTCCACGTTAGGCCCTCAGAGCCATTTTTGTTGACTTCCCTTGGGGTATAAGAACAGTCCAGGATTGTTCTCAGCTCATGTGACATCTATATTACCGTAAATGATATTGATCCTTAGGTGTTGTCCTATGTAGATGACATTTATCTGACAGATGACAACCTCAACACACATCTGGCCAGGGTAGATCACATTGTACTGGGATTTGCCAACCATGGCTACAAATTCAGTTTTAAGAAAACTAAAATTGCTTTCCTTAGTGTCCTATTTTTAGAATACGAGCTAATTAATGAGGAGAAAAGTCTGGCACCACAGTTCTTAAAGAAGAGTGCACAACTACAACTATCAAACAATATCAAAAACTGCAATCCTTGCTCAGATTCTTTAATTCTGCCAGAACATACATTCCAGATTATGCATAAACCACTTTATGATTTGATACATCCTGACTTCTCAAGCAAACATTGGACACCACAACATACACAAATTCTCTTATCATTACAGACTGACATGCTTGAAGCTAAACATATACATACACATGAAAACAAAATAAATTTGGTGATCCGGGTAATCCCAGGTGACATCAGTTTCACATATGTCACATTCAATGAAGGTGACACAGTACTCATAGTGTACAAATCACACTTTTACTCCAATGCGTGAATGCATTTTACATCAACCGAAAAAATTACTGACTGTAGTTCGGATGGGGGTCATCAAGGAGAGACCACTAACCCAGGGAAAATGTATCATTGTCGTTATCCCAACACCAGCCCTTGTCACTGTTATTAAAACTAGCGTACCAAATCCTAATGCATTACATCCATAGTGGATACTGTTCGCTACCTCCTTCACTGCCACTGATCTTGATTATGTTTTTGATCCAAAACTTCAGACCCAAGAATTTCTTCAATATGAACCTGACTACCCAATGCCCACTAATGTCAGGCCTCTTGACCATTACAGAATCATCATTTATACAGCTGGTTCAGCTCAATCAGCTCTAGGTACCAAACACCAATTCTCTGAGCCTGTGCAGCTGTTTGCGGAGTGATGAGTAATGGAAACTTCCACCCTCTAAAAACCTAGGGTACTGTACAGCACAAACTTCTGAGCTTAAAGCATTGCTTTTGGCAATGGAACATACAGATCTTGACCTTCCAACACTTATTGTGTGTGATTCGTACTATTGTGCCCAGTCCTTTAATGAAAACTTACACTAGTGGTGCCTTAATGGGTTCAGCGATTCCAAAGGAAACACCATAAAACACAAATTGTTGTTGGGAAGGTGGCAGGTCTCAAAGACAAATTGTCGCGGGCTCATGTAATACATACACTGGGCCATCAACGTATTGGAATACACATTGTAGGAAACTTGTTTACAGATAAAGCTGCCAACTCTGCAGTTGCAACGGCTTATGTTGCCAAGATAACTTGTTCTCATATGAGGTTGGATGATGACATTCGGCTGCTGTGAATGTTTCAACTGATGGCAAGCCTTTATCAAAAGCATACCTCACCAAATATTCATACCATTTAAGTGCCCAAAACATTCTTTTGTTACAATACCAGGGATGGGTGATTGTATGATACCCAACCAAGATCATAGGCTAGAAGTGATCCAGGCAGCTTATGAGGGTGTTTCTTCTACCCATGCTCGGTTGATAGCTACCACCACCCTACTAAAACAAGCATTTTCAATGCAAAGTGTCTCACATTTGCTCGAGTTAGAGCTATTAGCATTGTAAAGAAAAATAAACGCAGCGCGATCGCACTATGTAGAATGCAGCGTGATTGCGCTGCGTGGAAAATAAACAGATAAAGTAGTCCTGACCCCAGGTTGAAAATATCGAGCCTCGTATGTTTTTAGTCGTTTACCAGTGCTGTGTAGGTGGGCTAAACACCGGAAAAGGCATGAGGTATGCATGCCTTTCACAAATGAAAGCAAGCGGATTTTAAAAGGCAAGCCCACAAACCAATGTAGGTGACTGACGTGACATGGGCGTGGTTTGAAGCCCAAAGAGAGATTGCAGAATGGACGGAGCGCTTTACGCTCGCCCATAAAAACGCAATTAGTGGCATGGTCTATACAAACAGGCCAAGCGCTATGTCCTTAGCTGTAAATCTGTCAACAAATTAAAGGTTCCACCACCAAACGGCCATCGCAGACACCGCTCCTAACAGCAAATAAGCCTATGCAATGTGTCTACCTGGACCATTGCGGTCCCTTAAATTCAGATGGTGCATACAAATATGCCCTACTTCCAATAGACTCATGCTCCGGATTCCTATGGGTGTGGCCCCAATGATTGGCTAACGCTCAAACTTTTATTAAAGATTTGCAGGTCTTTATCAGGACATATGCAATTGCAGCATTCCACTCAGACCACGGCCAGGCATTTCGCTCTAGGGCATACGGGAACGCCATGGGAACAATTGATGTTATGGTGCATTATTCTTCACCCTATGATTACAAGGGAAATTTGGCAGCGGAAAGAAAAAACGAGACTTAAAGCAACCCTTAATAGCTAGGGTACTAGACTCAGGTCCTAGCTGGATTTATCACTTGAATGTCCAGAGAGCATTAAATAATCTGCCTAGAAGATCTTTGGGAGGCTGTACCCCTATGAAGTCCTGTTTGGCATTCCTATGTACGTCCCAGATCTTGATGGTCCTGGCACGGTGGTGCAGAAACACCTTTTGACATAAATGAACATGTTACTGTCTTGCAGGAATTACAACAGTTCCATGACGAACACTCATCAGGACATGCCGCCACCTGGGAATGAGGGAGTCACCAACATCCACAGGTTGTTCCCAAAGTTGCAGACCTAGTCTGAGAAAAGTTACCTGTGAAGAAGGAATTTGACCCACCTTACCGGACACTGATGCCAGTTCACAGAGTACAAGGTATGAAAACTGTTATCCTACTACTACTACCTGGTTCCAAAGACAACACCTTTGTCTCCATTGATCATATAAAGTTGCATCATATGGCCTATACTGCTCAGTAAACAACAATGATTCCTGGTTAGTTCCCTTGCCCCTCTCACTACAATACAGGAGATACCTCTTCAAGCATGAAACAACACTGAAATTATTTCCCTGAGGTTGGGGAGGGCAGAGAATGAACATTTGTTGATTCCAATTACCGCTACCTCGACAAGAAATGTCCAAAATGTTAATCTGCAAGTTACAAATGCAACTCAAATAGATGTGATTGTTTGGGGTGAACACCCTTTGGGTACATCTACCAGTTCACTTTCACCTGCACCTGCTCCAGTTTTAATATAGACTGCTTCTGGTTATTTTGCAGACATTGATGATTTTTCTTCAACTTCTTCAGCACAAGCGATTGCACCAGCACATGGTATGTGTAAGCTTTTTAATTGGCTTAAACACACCTATTAGATTCCTCCATGGTACTATCTGTGGATCATATTGGCATTGCTTGCTTTCCTTCTAGGGATTGGATTTGTTATTGCCTTTTTCTGCTTATATATGACTATTATCTTCCTGAACGCTCTGCTGTTGAACTGGTGTATGAGATTTTAAAGCCTTATTTATCTTTCCATAAAGTGTGAAAGGACTTGTCCCTTTTGAACAATTCTGCTGATCCAGTTTCTGGTGGGATTGTTTGGGATAAAGTACCTTATGATATATCTGGAACAACTGAAATCATACAAATTCCATATTCGTTTAAATTTCAGTTAATTAGTTTATTACACTTGGGGTTGTTTCTGATGACTGGGATGTTAAAACAGTTGATTGTATGCTTTCTGAGCTTGAATATTATACTGTGTTTGAAAGTGAGGATGAACACTGCAAATTATGTGGAAATGTACTGTTATCATTCTTATGGACATACGTTTATTTAATATTGAGCTAGAACTCCCAGAGTAGTTTTTAACTATACACAATAAGAGTATTGCCTAACTCCACCAGTGGGGAGTTGGAAGTGAGGATGTCCGAATTTCAGAGTCATATTATTTCAAATTACCAACATCAAAAAACATGGAAAATATTGCTAACTGACACTAAATTCATTTATTTGGACTTGTTTGTTTCCCAGTTAGCCATCCAAGGATAGGAATATTAGAAAAAGACAATTGACTCAAAAACGGTTTGGGCAACAAGAGATTAGCAGATACAAGGAATGGAAGCTTTATTAACAGTAGCTAAGTAAGTAGAAGGCTTATAAAGCACACAAATGCCTGAGGGCGTCTTGGCGCTAATGACTGACAGCAACCCCAAACAGCGGAACCTAAAGTGAGGACGAGTGCAGAAAAAGCCACGTTTTTAGCTATTTTCCAAACTGTCGTAAATCTGATAGAGCTCTAAATTTAAAAGGAAATGAATTCCACAGTTTGCAAGTGGAAAAGGAAAAACATCTGCCTCCCCATCTAGCCTTGCTGAACCTGGGATTGGCTACCAATTTAGCACGAGAAGAGCAGGTTTTTTCTAATGCAGCCTGTTCTTCATTTTTTCAGAGTAGGCAGTGGTTCATGAGACCACTGCCTGCTCTGAAAAAGAGTTTTGGGCCCCCATTCACAAAGGGGAAAGGGTCCCTTGGAGACGCCTTCCCATTTGCGAATAGTTACCACCAACTTGAAGTTGGTGGTAACTGCAAATGTTTTGCAACCGTATTCACGGTCGCAAAACATTCATACATGCCAGTGCTATTCGGTTTTAGGAAGGGACGCCCTAAACACGCCACTTCCTAATACTGAATCGCAAAAGCAAAATGCGATTCGGTAACAAGTTACTGAATCACATTTTGCCTTTTTTACATGGCAAAATGCATTTTACTGGTCGCAAACGGCCCAATGGAATAATTGTTGCTCTGGATCCAGGAGGATGATAAATTAAAATGCCATTAAAAGCTGTAATTATTATTTAATTTACAATTAAACCTAAGGGCTTCACAGTATAAATGAGTAGTAGGCTGAAATGATACTTTGAGATAGTCCTGTTAAATTATTGCAAGCCTGCCAACTCGTTTGACTAGCCGATCCTGTCTACAAGTATTATACCCCTCTGGAATGAAATATTAAAGTCAGGAATGTAAGGTCAGTCCATGCTTCTGTAACAAGAGCATGTTTAATTCCATTACAAATGCTTTTCTTAAATGACGCTGTTCAGCAAACAACTTGCCTTGGGTTAGCAAAAATTAAAGAAATGAATATGCCAAGTATTTCCACCATAGCAACATTTGACAATTGGCAACAAATTGTGAACGTTTCCGAAGAACAGCTCAATGGTATGATTCAGAACGGTACTTTTAATTCATCACTTTCAGGTTATTGTGGCCAGTGGACAAAAATAGATGTCATGCACAACTCCACGTGGGGTTTTAGAGCAAGCAGATCGGACCCTCATTATGTTACTTCACAACATTCAGATATTGTCACCACATACAATGTGGGTAAATTATGTCAACAATGTTGTAAACATCACCATTAACCGCTGTAAAAGAGCACCTCTCTCTCCTTTTTGAAGACTTAAGGGGTCATTACAACCCTGGCGGAAGGCGGAGAACCGGCGGTAAGACCGCCAACAGGCTGGCGGTCTTACTTTGTGGAATTATGACCATGACGGATACCGCCATGGTCATACGCCAGTTCTCCGTTTCCGCCCGCCACGGCGGAGACGACCAGCAGCCTGGAGACCTGGGTCTCCAGCCCGGCGGCCGTCACTATACTGCCGGCGGTATTTGGACCCGGCTTACCGCCGTGGATTTCCAGCGGTTTGAACCGCCATGAAATCCATGGCGGTAGAAATCCATGGCGGTAAGCACTATCAGTGCCAGGGAATTCCTTCTACCCCCCCACCACCCCTGCCACCCCCCCAAAGGTGACAGGGCCCCCCACCCCAACCCCCAACATCACTTCACCCATACCCACACGACACGCACGCAGGCACCACCTACATACTTACACGCACACACGCCGACATACATGCCTACATCCACACACACAGTCATACACGCACACCCACATTCAAACATACACGCACACATCCATACAGACGTACCCACAGACATACACTCACTCATTCCCATACACACAACACCCCCGCAGGCATACACACACTCACACCCCCCCTCTACATACATACACGCACACCCCCATGCACCCACACAACACACAACACCCCCCCATCCCCCACCCCTCACGGACTATCGACTTACCTGGTCCGACGATCCTCCGGAAGGGGACGGGAGCCATGGGGGCAGCTCTGCCGACCCCACACCGCCAACAGAACACCGCCACGGAGAATCACAGAACGTGATTCGCTGGGCGGTGTTCTGTTGGCGTGGCGGTGGAGGTGGAGCAACCTCCACTTCCCCGCCTCCCGCCAGTATGGCTGTTGGCGGCTCTCCGTCCGTAAAAGGATGGAGAGCTGCCAACGGTCATGATAGTTCGAGCGGCAAACCGCCACCAATGGCGGTCTTCCGCACGGCGGTCCCTCGGCGGTCTTTAAAAAAGACCGCTGAGGTCAAAATGACCCCCTTAGACTTACAAGATTTCTTGTTAGGTCCTAGAAAACCATGCTACAAAAGATTTCTATATGCAATATATAATGACATTTGGAAGCTTTCACACATGGAAGCTACTGATCATTTAAGGCAAATAGATAAAGAACATTTAGAGAAAGCTTTAGCCGTTGCCAATAATGGTTTAAACACACTGTCCACTAGTATATACACATTAAACAACATTGTGTTTTTTGCTATTGACATTATTCAAACAATATGTCACTCTTACAACATGGACAAAGTCAGCTTAGGTGCATTATGCTATTCAGTTGGACTTTACAAGTTATTAAATCCAGCTGTGTGTCTTTGAAGCACTTTAACTCTAAAGGTTATTTGCCCCATTTACCCTGACATGTGAACAACATATAATGGTAAAGAATTAAGCTAAATACATCATGCTTAACATAGAAAAGCTAGAAAAGTTGCCTTTTACTGTAGCTGAAACACCATCATCAGTGTGGTTAATACAGGGGGTGATATCCCTGCTGATATCAACATTACAATTCGCCTCATGTTTGAAACATTTCCCCTTCGGCAGGCTTGAACAGTTGCTGATAGTTACATCCATGAGGTGTGGGAGTTGCCCTTTGATTTCAAATGTGTGAGTGTTGAAAAGGAGGTTTTTCTCAGCGGAAGCGAATGTAAAATTCTGTAAGCCATTCAATGCTTTGCAAACAGGTGGCATTGCACGGCGTTTGTAATGCATCAGTAGCTAACTTAGCTTGCTACTTGAAGGGTATGCCCCTCTCTGTGATCTGCCCGGTATTTCACTTACTCTCGAATGGGAGTTATATGATACTGAGTAATCAAGGCTGTTGTGGGATGAGATCAGGGGTTGCATATGTGACCGTGCGTGGAATTTTACTTTTCCCTCCCACACAAGAGATAAAAGTAGCAGATTTTTGGTCTCACATTGCTACTTACAATGTCAATTTCAACAAGCTGGTCAGACTAACAGCATTATTGTTTCAAAAACATGTGGCGCTCACAGCTGCCCAAGAGACATATGACCTGCAAGTGTTATGGTCGTCTGCTGAGATACAGTCCATTTTAAGTACAAACTTACTTTCAAGACACTTTGGTGAATTGGTGAGTCAAATTTTTAATGTATCTAACACCATGGGGATTGAACCCTTTTTTTAAGGATGTTGGTTCTGGATTTGTAAGTACATTCCAGACTGTCTTTGAAGTAATACCTTCAACCATTCACTCACTTTTTTTAGTGTATTTGGAGGTTTCCTGATTATTTTGGCATTAACTGGCGGTATCCCTGTGTCCTATTTATAACTCGAAACGGCTCCCACATCTAAATCAAGAGGAATGATGGACCTCCCACCAGCCTACTGGCATGATACAGTAGTTTGGTGTTACATAGTCCAAAGTACTTGATAAGGACTGGCCATTGTCATTTCAACCACTATTCTGCTTTGTGTAGCCTGTTATTGCTTATGGTGCTCTTTCGAACATGCACTGGATGGGTGTCTTGCTTTGCAACAAGTACTTTCTGTGGACATAAATCTGATGATGTTCCAGATGCGGGTATATCCTGGATCCCATTTCTACTACTACTATGTTTGGTGACCTCATGTGGGATTCTGATGACTTTTAATTGGCACTTTTTCTTCAAACAATGCATTATTTCAATTTGGCCTTATGCTTTGGCTTGTTCTGCTTGCCGATACAGACATTCTTTATATTTCAGTTTAGATTTATAGATTCTCTGTGATTTATAGTTTCTAGTTCTTTTATCATTGAATGTTTTAAATCTTTTAGAGGTGATATGAGTGTTACATTAGCTTTTTAGGTACTGGGCTTTTCACTCCTGTTCCAGCAAGGAGAGGGTGTTAATGGTTGCCTCTAGTATCTTGGTTGGGCACCCTTATTTTAGCATTCGGCCCTTAGCCTGTGCCTTTTACATCCGGTCACATATTATTCATTTAATATTTTTAGCACAGCCAGCTTTTAAGCTTGTTGTTTTTATATTTGAATTGCTGCTTCCTTCCAAGAAGACATAGGCCCTCATTACTACCCTGGCGGTAAATGCCGCTTACCCCCGTGCAGAAGACCGCCAACATACCGCTGCGGCCGTGGAATTCCGCTACAGCTATTACGACCCACAGCTCGGAATCCGACATAATACAGACATCCACACAAGTCCGCCACACCAAAGGTCAGTGATAAACTGGCGATAACAAACCCGACACCGTTACGCCCACACTATCACGACCCACAAATTATTGCGTGCTCAAAATACACACACATATACAAAACACAACCACATTGGACAATTCGAAATACACACACCTGAGACACATACACACACCACACCCACACACCCAATCCAATATAAAACACACACCCACATCACCCACAAACCCTTACTACCAGAATTCTGAAACCATGCCAGAGAGAGACACCACCATAAACAACACCAGCATCCACAGACAAACAACACCATCACTTACACAACATCCACGAACCTCAAACAACACACAACACATCCCCTCACACATCACAACACACACATCACCTTACACATCACCCACACCACATCATGGCACCTCAACGACACCCCAGGTTCTCTGAGGAGGACCTCAGGGTCATGGTGGAGGAAATCGTCTGGGTAGAGCCACAGCTATTCGGATCACAGGTGCAGCACACCTCCATTGCAAGGAAGATGGAGCTATGGCACAGAATTGTCGACAGGTTCAACGCAGTGGGACAGCATCCAAGAACTAGGGATGACATCAGGAAGAGGTGGAACGACCTACGGGGGAAGGTGCGTTCCGTGGTCTCCAGACACCAGATTGCTGTACAGAGGACTGGCGGTGGACCCCCACCTCCTCCCCCACAACTAACAACATGGGAGGAGCAGGTCTTGGCAATACTGCATCCTGAGGGCATCGCAGGAGTAGCAGGAGGACTGGACTCTGGTAAGGCAAATCTTTACTACCTCACCCCCCCACCCTACCTGCATGCCATCACATACTCCCACCCTCACCCCCATCACTCCAACACCTCACATATGCCCCACTATCACAACCCACCCATCCCAATACCAAGCCCTGCATGCAACACCAAAGCATGGGCACCCATCACCAAAGCATGTCCACTACAGATACCCACACAGACCCCAAACCAAATATCACACAAGGACCAAGACAAGCATGCAAGTACTGGAGTACAGGGTCACTCACCCATTGCACACGATGGCACACACAGATGCAATAATCATGCCTTTACACCCCTGCAGGACCCCAACCCAACGTCACCGGACAGGAGGTACCAGACATATCCAGTCCCCCCACTGAAGAGACCCACAGTGATGACAGCAGCTCTGCACAACTGGATCAAGATGACCAACCCGGCCCATCAGGGACCTCGGACAGTCAGTTCCCCTGACACAGTCACAAGCTACCACAGAGCCTTCCCCCTCAGGAAACACCAGCACAGCACCCACCCAGCGGGCCCATCCCTCTGTCCCCAGGGCACGTCAATCAGCAGTGTGTCCACCACTACAGGGAACCCAGGCAAGCCCACCAACCCAAGAAAATCAGGGACCTGGGGTCAGTGGCAGTGGGCACACGGTTCAGGGGACAGAGGCTCAGGAAAACAGGGAAGCTGGGAGGACTGCTGTGCGACAGGGGGAGAACAGGCCCAGGGAACCCACTCTCCACAAGGCCCTCTCCAACATCATGGGAGCTTACCATCATCCCCAAGAGACGATGGCAACGGTACTGGCCAAGTTTCAGGAGACCCAGCGGCTGCAGGAGGAACACTATCTGGGGATCAGGGAGGACCTGAAGTCCATAAACGACACCTTGGTCACCATTGCAGGGGTGCTACAAGACTGTGTCAACACCAGGAGGGACACTGTGGCACAACAAGTGGCCCCTGACACTAGCCTGGACGATGAACAGTCATCCACCACCGCCGGTGCTAGTGGACAGGAGGCACCGCCACAGGAACACGATACCAGCAACCCACCCCCTGCAGATGGAGAACCACCCTGCAAACGGTCCCTGAGATCCAGGAACAAGACAGAGAACATTGCCAAGACCCCCGTCAGGAAATGAGACCCCCCTGAATGTCACCCTTCTGTCCCACTTTGTCACCCTGTCCATCCTTCAACTGCCATTGCTCCACTTCTTATGCCCCTTTGGACAATGCACCTGTGAAACAAATAGACTGGACTCTGCCACGGACATTCCTCCACCATTACCCCTGCCCATTTTACAACCCCCTCCACTTATTTGCACAGAAATAAACACACTTCAATCACAAAACAACCTGGAGTCAGTCTGCTTTCACAAACGTGTAATAGCAATAACCATGGAATATAGCAATGTCAATTTACTTGTGCACATACCGATGTAACACAGCTGTAGGCCTGGAGGAAATATAGCAGAGGGCACAAAGTGGGACCCACATCTGTGAAATGGAAAGGCAAAGTGACAAGTCAGGGTCCATACACTGAGTGAAAATGACAGACTCATGCTAGCTCCAATAATAGTATGAGATATGGGAGGCAGTGACATCTTCTTACCTGTGTCTCACTGGAAGTATTGCATGATTATGTTGTTTCTGTTGTCGATATCCTCTTCTTCTGCCTCCTCTTCTTCACTGTCCACAGGCTCCACAGCTGCCACAAGACCACCATCTGGCCCATCCTCCTGCAGAAAAGGCACCTGGTTGTGTGATCTGGCACACCTTCTTTGGTGAGTAGTAGAGAGAACCACCTGTCATATGGAGGCACCGGAATCTGGCCTCCAGGAGGCTGAAGGTTCATTCAATCACCCTCCTAGTTCGCCCATGTGCCTCATTGTAGCGTTCCTCTGCCCTTGTCCTGGGATTTCTCACTCGGGTCAGTAGCCATGACAGGTTGGGGTAACCAGAGTCACCTGCAAATATGGAGGGACAACTGTTAGACACACACTAACCTGTAGGGACAACCCCGTACCCAGACACCTTTTCACACTGTATAGGGTCCTTGTCCTCACCTATTAGCCCCTCACTGTGCCTCTGGAGTTTCCCCATCACATAAGGGATGCTGCTATTCCTCAAAATGTAAGCGTCATGCACTGAGCCAGGAAATTTGGCATTCACATGGGAGATGTACTGGTCTGCCAAACACACCATCTGCACATTCATAGAATGGTAGCTCTTCCGGTTTCTGTACACCTGTTCATTCCTGCGGGGGGTACCAATGCCACATGTGTCCCATCAATGGCATCAATGATGTTGGGGACATGTCCCAGGGCATAGAAGTCACCTTTCACTGTGGGCAAATCCTCCACCTGAGGGAACACGATGTAGCTGCGCATGTGTTTCAGAAGGGCAGACAACACTCTGGACAACACGTTAGGGAACATTGGCTGGGACATCCCTCATGCAATGGCCACTGTTGTTTGAAAGGAACCACTTGCCAGGAAATGGAGTACTGACAGGACCTGCACTAGAGGGGGTATCCTGTGGGATGACAGATAGCTGACATCAGGTCGGGCTCCAACTGGGCACACAGTTCATGGATTGTTGCACGATCAAGTCTGTAGGTGTCTATTATGTGTCTCTCTTCCATTGTCGACAGGTCCACCAGCGGTCTGTACACCGGAGGATGCCGCCATCTCATCACCTGCCCCAGCAGATGTGACCTATGGAGGAGAACAGCGAGCAGAGAGTCAGCCAACACTGAGGTATCACAAAATGTCATATCTACACATTTATTAATCCGCAATGTGCCTGTAACTGTGTGTATTCAAGGCCTACATTGGTGTGACACAGTTAATATTACTGCCATGTTGCCCCCTGAAATGGTGGCTGCCTGACCTGGAAGGTGGGAGAAGGGGATATGAGGTAACTGCGCTGGCGTTGTACACTGTTGCGGTGGGCGGTCGAAGACCGCAGCGCAATCCAGCATTGGTTAACATTGGACCCTATGGGTCCGAGGAGCCAATGACGATGTACGCACCGCCACGGACGTGACCGCCATTTTCTGTCTGTTCACTCACTTGATACCTGACCTTCAACAGGAGAGGACCTACACTGCAAGTGCTGCTGTGACCTGTGTCTGGAAGCGACCATGGCTACAGTGTCTAGGGAAAGGGCCCCTGCCTTCACATCGGAGGAGTTGGAGAAACTAGTGGATGGGGTCCTCCCCCAGTACACGCAACTCCTCCAGACAAACAGGTGAGTACACTGTGAGCATGCTGCGTGGGCAATGCCTGTTTTGAGTGGTGTGGATGGACGATACATGGGGGGGCTGAGGCCTGCATGTGCGGATGGTGAGTGTATGTGCATCAGGGCATGGGTGGGAACTGGTGGGCAATGACTATGACGGTCCGGACGGGTGAGTAATTTCCTTTTCCCCTGTACTATTCCTCTAGGTCAGCGCCCACCAGAAGAAGGCTATTTGGCGTGCCATCGCCAAGGACGTTCGTACCCTGGGGGTCCACCACAGACGGAGCACCCACTGCCGTAAAAGATGGGAGGACCTGCGCTGCTGGAGCAAGAAGACGGCGGAGGCCCAGCTGGGGATGGCCTCCCAACGTGGGAGGGGTGCCCGTCGCACCATGACCCCCCTGATGTACTGGATCCTGGCAGTGGCGTATCCGGAGTTGGATGGGCGCTTGAGGGAATCACAGCAGCCACAAGGGGGTGAGTACACTCTCATTCAGCTGACTCTGTACGCATTACAAGGTGTCTGGGTGGGGGAGGTGGGCAGTGGGTTCCCCTAGGCCAGGGTGGCCTTGGTAGGCAAGGTCCCTTGTGAGGCAGGCTCTGTGGCACCCCAACCCCACTAGTGGTAACAGCCATCTACACCTAGTCAGGCTCCTGTGACTTCCAGGTGTGCAGCAATCGGGCTTAGGTCTTGTACCCCATGGGCATGTGATTAATCTAGGAACTATAAGTGCATAGCGTAGTGCAGAGGGCTGCTGTGTCTGTTGTGTCTGCCAACGTTAGTGGTGTTGCATGCACTGAACATGTCTTTCTCCTGTCTCCCCCCCCTTTTTGTGGTCTCCCTGTTCTTGTCTGCAATAGCATCATCAGGCGGAGGAGCATTGGCACCGGAGCGGGAGGGAGCTGCATCCCACTTGGCCCTGGAGGGTGAAACAACAGAGTCTGAAGCCACCAGTGGGACGGAGGGTGAGGGGAGCTCCACGGCAGGGACAGGAGCAGAGACCAGCGACAGCAACTCCTCCTCTGATGGGAGCTCCCTTGCGGTGGTGGGCCCCTCTGTGCCCCCGCATCAACAGGTACAGCCACCAACCCCCTACCAGCACCGCCCTCCCAGCAGCCCCTCAGCGTGTGTCCCGTGCCCGCTCACCCAGGAGGGTGGGCATCTCCTTCGCCCCAGGCACCTCAGACCCTGCCCCAATCAGCCCTGCTGCCCTCAGTGAGGAGGCTATTGACCTCCTGAGATCCCTCACTGTTGGGCAGTCTACCATTCTGAATGCCATCCAGGGTGTTGAGAGGCATTTGCAACAAACAAATGCATACCTGGAGGGCATTCATTCTGGCCAGGCAGCCCAACAGAGAGCATTTCAGGCTCTGGCCTCAGCACTGATGGCAGCCATTGTCCCTGTGTTCAGCCTCCCCCCTCCAACCTCCCCCACCAAGACCCAATCCCCTGTACCTCAGCCTACCCCAAGCAGACCAGCATGCACACGCATCAACACACAAGAGTGGCTCAGGTAAACATAAGCACCACACATCCCACAGGCACTCACACAAGCATCATACCCATGCACACATACCAACATCCACTTCCCCCACTGTGTCCCCCTCCTCCACATCTCCCAGTCTCGTCTCCACTCACACCTGCATGCACTACATCCTCAGCCACTACCTCCATCACCAGCACACCCATCAACACACACCGCTCACATGCACTCACCACCCCGCTACCATTCACACATCCCCAGTGTCCTCTCCCAGTGTGTCAGTGAGCCCTCCTCCCAAAGTACACAAACGCAGGCACACACCCACCCAACAGCCATCCACCTCACAACAGCCTTCAGCCCATGAACCTTCACCCAAATTCAGCAGACATACACCTCCTACAACCACTACCTCTTCCTCCACTCCCAAAGCCCCTCCATCTACCCGTCCCAGTGTGTCCAAAAAACTTCTCCTGGCTACCATTTACCTCTTCCCTACACCTCCCCCCCCTGTCCTTTCCCTAGGGCCAGGCTTTCCAGGTCCCAGCCCAGCACCTCAGCCACCACATCCCCAGGCACAGTGGTGCCAGCAACTGCGGGGTCATGGAGTGCGCCAACCATCAGGGCTGCCAGTGTGCCACGGAGCGAGGGCAAGGACATTCCGCCACCTGCCAAGGTGAAAAAGATGCCAACATCCCAGAGGGAGAAGCTGAAAACACCTGCCACCAAGGGGTCAGGGAAAACGAAAGGGGATAGTGGCAAGACAGCTGCGCCACCATCAAAGGTGAGGAAGGGCCAAAAACTGAAGGGCAGGTCAGGAGAGGGCATGGTGGCACCGACTGAGGGACCAGTGCCACACCTTCTGTCCACATCCACGCCAACCTGTACGGCGGAGAACACCGCCACCTGCACCACCACCTGCACCACTACAGACCCCGCCGCCAGCACCGCCGCCACAGACCCCGCAGCCAGCACTGCCGCCACAGACCCCGCCGCAAGCACTGCCGCCACAGACCCCGCCGCGAGCAACGCCACGACTGACACCGCCAGCGGCCCCGCGACGTCCTCAGACAGTGGCACCACCGCAGACATGGCTACCATCCCCAGTGGTCAGTCGTCCGAGGCTGGTGGTGAGTTCCAGGACCCTGGGCAGCTTCCATGAAGCATCACTGTCATCACAGTTGTCACCTGCATATGGAATGTGAAGCCGCAGCAGTGTGGGGTATGTCTCTGCCTCCATGGCGTATCATGCTACCTGTACCTCGGCAATCTCGTGGCACACACACCCAGGCGAGTGTACTGTTACGGCCACACTGCACGTGGAGCACTCTTGGCACAAAGCCCCCTCCAGAACCAGTGGAGTATCACATCCACTACCTCAGTTCTTGGCAGGATGAAGCACTCTGGGCACAAACCCCCCACCAGAACCAGTGGAGTATCACATCCACTACCTCAGTCCTTGGCAGGATGAAGCACTCTGGGCACAAAGCCCCCTCCATAACCAGTGGAGTATCACATCCACTAACTCAGTCCTTGGCAGAATGAAGCACTCTGGGCACAAAGCCCCCTCCAGAACCAGTGGAGAGATACATCCACTACCTCAGTCCTTGGCGAATGAAGCACTCTGGGCACAAAGCCCCCTCCAGAACCAGTGGAGTATCACATCCACTACTTCAGTCCCTGGCAGGATGAAGCACTCTGGGCACAAAGCCCCCTCCAGAACCAGTGGAGCATCACATCCACTACCTCAGTCCTTGGCAGGATGAAGCACTCTGGGCACAAAGCCCCCTCCAGAACCAGTGGAGTATTACATCCAATACCTCAGTCCTTCGCAGGATGAAACACTTTGGGCACCATGCCCCCTCCAGAACCAGTGGAGACTGTTATCCACTTGAGAGACTGTGGCTTTGCACTTCCCAGGATCAAGCAGTGGGCAAACCACCCACTGTAAAGACTTGAGAGACTGTGGCTTTGCACTCCCCAGGATAAAGCAGTGGGCAACCCACCCACTGCAAAGACTTGAGAGACTGTGGCTTTGCACTCCCCAGGATAAAGCAGTGGGCAACCCACCCACTGTAAAGACTTGAGAGACTGTGGATTTGAACTCCCCAGGATACGTCAATGGGCATGGAGCCCCCTCGTGGAGCAGTGGCGTCGTGCGTTCATCAGGCTGAGGTGCCCCCCTTCCCGCTCCCCCTGAGGTGCCTGTATATTTTCTATCTGATGCCCCTCCAGTGTTCCCCCTGTTTGGAGTCAGATATCATGTGTGGGCCTCGCCCATGCATTTTGGGCCCAGTGGTCCACGGACAATGATCGGTGCACTACCCAGACTTGTGTAGTTGGTGTACATAATTGTATATACTGGATTTAGAATTTTGATAATGATATTTCACATGATTACATTTGTTCAAATCATTTCCTTTTGTCCTTGTGTTCTTCCAGGGAGTGGGGGGAGTGTATATGTAATGTTGCAGCATGTATTTGTGTGTATGTTGTTGTGGGTGAGGGTGGGAGTGGGGTATTGCGTGTTGCGTGTGTGTGTCACTCTTTTTTCCCTCCCCCCTCCCCTGTGTTGTAGGTGCAGTACTCACCGTGGTCGTCGCCACTGTTGTTGGAGCTCCTGATAGAGGAGCAGGAAGACCATCACCGGCAGTATCTGCAATTCGGGCTCCATGGCGTCCTGGTTCCTCGTGGGGTGTGGAGAGGTGAGTGTTTTCCCTTCTGTGTACTGTTTCCGCCGTGTTTTTATTCTCATTGGTTCCGCCCCAGAAAAGGTGGCGGACAGGCCTGTTGTACTAGGGTGGGCGGTACATTGTCTACCGCTTGTCTGTTGGCGGTGTCCGCCGCGCTGTTTGTTTCTACCGCGGTTTCCGCCACAGTTGTAATCCCATTTTTTTTTTTGCCACTCCAGGAGCTCAGGGGTCAGTTCCCATTTACTAGCACAACAGTGTGTCAGACCTGGTCTTAGAACTCTGTATGAGTTATTATATAAACAACACCTGGGCCTAAGGGGGGGGCAGAGGACTTCCAGTCATGGCTGTTATGGGGCGCACATCATTTTACTGACAGCTTTGCTAATCCTGACACTGACTTCAGCTTCCCAAAGAGGTTTGCCATCCAGACAACAGGCAGACCCTAGCTATCACATTCAGGTATGGGGTCAAGCTTCTCCCTTAGATCGGGATAGGCAGAAGGGTTGGTTACAATTGCTATGCTCTCAGACCTAGACATAGGGGGTAGGAAGGAATCTCTAGACTCTAGAAACCTACAACATGGCTGGGTTGTTTATCTTCGTCACACTGGTTGTAATGATTACCATACTATGGCCCTCATTACAACCCTGGCGGACGGTGTTAAAGCGGCGGTAAGACCGCCAACAGGCCGGCGGTAAAGAAATTGCAATTACGACCGTGGCGGAAACCGCCAACAAAGACAGCGACTTTAACACTCAGACCGCCACGGCGGTACAAACAAACAGCGCGGCGGTCACCGCCAACAGACAGGCGGGAGACAATGTACCGCCCACACTATTATGACAGGCCAATCCGCCACCTTTTCCGGGGCGGAATCACCGCGGATAAAAACACGGTGGAAACAGGAATCCCGAAGGAAAAACGCTCACCTCTACATACCCCACGAGGAACGAGGACACCATGGAACCGGAACTCCAAATTCTACCTGCGATAGTCTTCCTGCTCCTCTACCAGGAGCACGAACGCCGGCGGCGAAGACCACAGTGAGTACTGCACCTACGACACAGGGGAGGGGGGAGGCAAAAAACAGGGACACACACATGCAACACCCCCACCCCCCCACCCTCACCCACTACAACACACACACTAATGCATATCAATACATCACAGTTACACCCCCAAGGCCCCGGAAGAATGCAAAGACAAAAGGAAATTATTGTAACGATTGTAATCTATTAAAATCCAGTACTCCAAAATATATATACACCATAAACAAATATTTACACCAATAATACAAGTCCAGGTATTGCACCATTTATAGTCCGTGACCACTGGGCCCAAAATGCATGGGCGAGGCCCACACTCGATACCCGATCAAAACAGAGAGAACACTGCAGGGGCATCAGATAGAAATACAACAGGCACCTCAGGGGGAAGGGAAGGGGGGATTCCTCAGCCGGATGAGTGTACGACGCCAGATCCACGAGGGGGCTCCATGCCCACTGTTCAATCCTGGGGAGTGCAAAGCCACAGTCTCTCAAGTCTCTACAGTGGGTGGTTTGCCCACTGCCATATCCTGGGGAGTGCAAAGCCACAGTCTTTCAAGTCTATACAGTGGGTGGGTTGCCCACTATTCCATCCTGGGGAGTGCAAAGCCACAGTCTCTCAAGTCTCTACAGTGGGTGGGTTGCCCACTGTACAATCCTGGGGAGTGCAAAGCCACAGTCTTTCAAGTCTATACAGTGGGTGGGTTGCCCACTGTTCCATCCTGGGGAGTGCAAAGCCACAGTCTCTCAAGTCTCTACAGTGGGTGGGTTGCCCATTGTTCAATCCTGGCGAGTGCAAAGCCACAGTCTCTCAAGTCTCTACAGTGGGTGGGTTGCCCCCAGAGTGCTTCATCCTGTGAAGGACAGAGGTAGTGGATGCATGTCTCCACTGGTTCTGGAGAGGGACTGGTGCCCAGAGTGCTTCATCCTGTGAAGGACAGAGGTAGTGGATGCATGTCTCCACTGGTTCTGGAGGGGGACTGTTGCCCAGAGTGCTTCATCCTGTGAAGGACAGAGGTAGTGGATGGATCTCTCCACTGGTTCTGGAGGGGGACTGGTGCCCAGAGTGCATCACTCACCCCGTGACGGACCCAGTAGCGTCAGTGCCCCTGCTGCTCATGGGCTAGTGGCGCTTGAGTTGGCGGTCCTTCATGGCCCAGAGGTGCTTCTGCTGGCAGTCCTTCATGGCCCAGCGGTGCTTGTGCTGATGGTGCCCTGTTCAGCGGTGCTTGTGCTGGTGGTCCTTCATGGCCCAGCGGTGCTTGGGCTGGCGGTGTCCTCCTGGGCAGCTGGGCTGGTGCTGGCGGTGTCCTCCTGGGCAGCTGGGCTGGGGCTGGCGGTGGCCTCCTGGGCAGCTGGGCTGGGGCTGGCGGTGACCTCCTGGGCAGCTGGGCTGGGGCTGTCGGTGGCCTCCTGGGCAGCTGGGCTTGGGCTGGTGGTGGCCTCCTGGGCAGCTGGGCTGAGGCTGGCGGTGGCCTCCTGGACAGCGGGGAGGATGGTGGTCTTCTCCACCGTGCAGCTCTTCCCAGACTTGCCGGGTTTCTTGTGGCCCTTCCCCACCTTGGGAGGTGTCACAGCTGACTCCACACTCCCACCGGGACCCTTGGGAGCGCCTTTGGTGGCTGGAGTCTTCCCCCTCTCCTGCCGGGCACTGGCCAACTTCTGATGCTTCACAGGTGGGGGACTGTCTCTGCTGTGGCTCCGTGCCACGCTGGCTGTCCTGGTGGCCGGTGCACTCCACATACCGGTGACTACAGGCACCACTGGTCCCGGAGATGATGTGGCTGAGGTGCTACTTCGAGACCTATGAGATGGACGGGGTGGGGGGGGTGTGGGAAAGAGGTCAAGGGTGGACAGGAAAAGTTTCTTGGACACACTGGGACGGGTAGCTGGAGGGGGTTTGGGAGTGGAGGAAGAGGTGGTGGTAGTAGGAGGTGTACGTTTGGTGACTTTGGGTGCAGGTGCATGCGCTGGAGGCTGTCGTGAGGTGGATGGCTGTTGGGTGGGTGTGTGGTTGCGTGTGTGTACCTTGGGAGGGGGCGTCACAGACACACTGGGAGAGGACACAGGGGACGTGTGAATGGTAGTGGGGGTGATGACTGCACGTGAGCGGGTGTGCTGGTGGGTGTGCTGGTGAGGGACGTAGTGGCTATAGAGGTAGTGCATGCAGGTGTGAGTGTAGACGAGACTGGGAGGGAGGAGGGAGACGACGAGGAGGGGGACACAGTGGAGGCAGTGGATGTTGGTGTGTCTGCATGTGTGTGTTGCTTGCGTGAGTGCCTGTGGGATGTGTGGTGCTTATGTTTGCCTGAGCTTCCCTTGTGTGGTGAGGTGTGTGCAGGCTGGTCTGATGGTGTGCTTGGGATAGGCAGAGGTACAGGGGATTGGGTCTGGGTGGAGGAAGTTGGAGGGGGGAGGCTAGAGACGGCGACAATGGCTGCCATCTGGCTGAGGCCAGAGTTTGAAAAGCTCGGTGAAGGGCCGCCTGACCAGAATGAATGCCCTCCAGGAATGCATTAGTTTGTTGCAACTGCCTTTCTACACCCTGGATGGCATTCAAAATGGTAGACTGCCCAACAGTGAGGGACCTGAGGAGGTCAATGGCCTCCTCACTGAGGGCAGCAGGGGTGACTGGGGCAGGGGCTGAGGTGCCTGGGGCGAAGGTGATGCCCACCCTCCTGGGTGAGCAGGCACGGGGCGAAGGCAGAGGGGCTGCTGGGAGGGCGGTGCTGGTAAGGGGGGTGGCGGCTGTACCTGTAGATGCGGGGGCACAGATGTTGCCGCCACCACAAGGGAGCTCCCATCAGAGGACGTGTCCGTGTCGCTGGTGTCAGCTCTTGTCCCCGCCGTGAAGCTCCCCTCGCCCTCTGTCCCACTGGTGAATTCCGAGTCCGTAGTCTCGCCCTCCAGGGCCATGTGGGATGCAGCTCCCTCGTGCTCCGGTGCCACTGCTCCTCTGCCTGATGATGCTAATGCACACAAGAACAGGGAGAACACAAAAAGGGGGGGTACGACAGAAGAAAGACATGTTGAGTGCATGGATTACTGCTACAGTTGGCAGACAAGACAGACACAGAAGCCCCCTGCACTACGCCGCGCTCTTAGGCTCCACTGTGCAAATACTGGGAAATGGCCTACAAGCCTATGGACAACATCTGCACACATAGATGACACAGGGGCATGAATAGCTGTACTTGGCAATCTACAGAGGTGGGCTGTGGTGCCACATGGCCTGCCTTATGGAGGGGCCTTGCCTACGGAACTCGCCGTGGCCTAGGGAAACCCACAGCCCTCCTCCCCCACTCAGACACCTCCACTGCACGCAAAGTCAGCAGAATGAGAGTGTACTCACCCCCTTGTGTCTGCTGTGATGCCCTCAAGCGCCCATCCAACTCCGGGTAGGCCACCGCCAGGATCCTGAACATCAGGGGGGTCATGGTGAGACGGGCACCCCTCCCACGTTGGGAGGCCATCCCCAGCTGAGCCTCCGCCGTCTTCTTGCTCCAGTGGCGAATGTCCTCCCATCTTTTCCGGCAGTGGGTGCTCCGTCTGTGGTAGACCCCCCAGGGTCCGGACGTCCTTGGCGATGGCACGCCATATATCTTTCTTCTGGTGGGCGCTGACCTACATGAAATGAACAGGGGAAGAAGAGAAGTCATTACCAACTGCACCGTCAAAGTGATTGGCCCCCATCCCTACCCTTGCCATGTGGCACATGCATTCACCGTCTCTCATGCACGCAGCACTCTGCCCCCTTCCTTCTTACATCCAGCCCTCTCCACACATGCATTACCCATACAACATGCTCCCTGTGTACTTACCTGTTTGTCTGGAGGACCGTAGAGTAGCGTGTACTGGGGCAGGACCCCATCCACGAGCTTCTCCAACTCCTCCGATGTGAAGGCAGAGGCCCTTTCCCCAGACGCACGAGCCATTGTCTCTTCCAGAGCGAGGTCACAGCAGCACTTGCAGTGTAGGTCCTCTCATGTCGAAGATCAGGTATCGAGTGATTGAACAGATAGAAAATGGCGGTCACGTCCGCGGCGGTCACGTCCGCGGCGGTGCGTACCATCACCGCCGGCGTCCATCGTCATTGGCTCCTGGGACCCATAGGGTCCAATGTTAACCAATGCAGCATTGCGCCGCGGTCTCCGACCGCGTACCGCGATGGTGTACAACGCCAGCGCAGTTACCTCACATCCTATTGTCCCACTTTACAGGTCAGGCAGCCGCCATTTCAGGGGCCCACATGGCCTCATTTTCAACTGCGTCACACATACCTAGGCCTAGTCTCAACACACATACAGGCCACCTTTTGTGTATGATTGGTGTTCTGTGTAAACTGTGGGCACGTACCTCTGAGTTGTTTGACTCTGTGCTCGCTGTTGTCCTTCATAGGCACCGTCCGCTGGGACATGTGAGGAGATGGCGGCATCCTCCAGTGTACCGACCGTTGGTGGACCTGTCGACATTTGATATTCACCTACAGGTTTGACCGTGCCACAATCCAGGAACTGTGTACCCAGTTGGAGCCAGACCTGATGTCAGCAATCCGCCATCCCACAGGAATCCCCCCTCAAGTGCAGGTGCTGTCAGTGCTCCATTTCCAGGGGTGTCCCAGCCTATGTTTTCCAACGTATTGTCCAGAGTGTTGTCTGCCCTTCTGAAACACATGCGGAGCTACATCGTTTTCCCTCAGGTGGAGGATTTGCCTACAGTGAAAGGTGATTTCTATGCCCTGGGACATATCCCCAACATCATAGGTGCCATTGATGGGACCCATGTGGCTTTGGTCCCCCCCCCACAGGAGTGAACAGGTGTACAGAAACCGGAAGAGTTATCATTCTATGAATGTACAGATGGTATGTTTGGCAGACAAGTACATCTCCCATGTGAATGCCATGTTCCCTGGCTCAGTGCATGACGCCTACATCCTGCGGAATAGCAGCATCCCTTATGTGATGGGTCAACTCCAGAGGCACCGTGTGTGGCTATTAGGTGAGCACCTGGAAGCAAGACAGTGGGAATGGTTGTCTGGGTATATCCCTACAGGTTAGTGTGTGTCTAACAGTTGTCCCTTGCCATTTGCAGGTGACTCTGGTTACCCCAACCTGTCATGGCTACTGACCCCAGTCAGGAATCCCAGGACAAGGGCAGAGGAACGCTACAATGAGGCCCAAGGCCTCATGTAGTGCCACAGTGTCCTTCCTGGTGTTGAGTACTTCCTTCAGCACCCCTACGATGGTGCCCAGGGTGGAGCTGATGGTTCTGAGTTCCTCCCTGAAGCCCATATACTGTTCCTCCTGCATGCGCTGGGTCTCCTGAAACGTGGCCAGTACCGTTGCCATCGTCTCCTGGGAGTGGTGGTATGCTCCCATGATGGAGGAGAGGGCCTCGTGGAGAGTGGGTTCCCTTGGCCTGTCCTCCCCCTGTCGCACAGCAGCCCTCCCAGTTCCCCTGTGTTCCTGGGCCGCCGTCCCCTGGACCGTGTGCCCACTGCCACTGCCCCCAGGTCCCTGTTGTTGTTGGGGTGGTGGGTTATCCTGGGTTCCCTGTAGTGGTGGACACACAGCTGATTGACGTGTCCTGGGGACAGAGGTATGGGCCCGCTGGGTGGGTGCTGTGCTGGTGTTTCCAGAGGGGGGAAGGTCTGTGGTGGCCTGTGCCTGTGTGAGGGTAACCGACTGTCCCGAGGTCCCCGATGGTCCGGGCTGGTCATCTAGATCCAGTTGGACAGAGGTGGTGTCATCACTGTGGGCCTCTTCTGTTGGTGGTGTGGACATGTGTGGACCCTCCTGTCCGGTGACGCTGGGTAGGGGTCCTGCAGGGGTATAAAGGGATGTTTGTTAAATCTGTGTGTGTAATGGTGTGCAATGGGTGGGTGACCGTGTACCCCAGTGCTAGCATTCCTGTGTGGGAGCTTGTGTGATGGTGGTTTAGGGGGGTATGCAGTGGGCATGCTTTGGTGATGGGTGTCCATACTTTGGTGTTGCATGCAGGCCTCGGTGTTGGGATGTGTGGTTTGTGAAATTGGGACATTTGTGAGGAGTTGGGGTGCTGGGGGTGAGGGTGGGGGTATGTGATAGCATGCAGGTAGGGTGGGGGATGTAATAGTAAAGCTTTGACTTACCAGAGTCCATTCCTCCACCTACTCCTGCGAGGCCCTCAGGATGCAGAATCGCCAAGACCTGCTCCTCCCATGTTGTTAGTTGTGGGGGAGGAGGTGGGGGTCCGCCGCCAGTCCGCTGAACCGCCTGGTGGTGTCTTGAGACCACGGAACGCACCTTCCCCCGTAGGTCGTTCCACCTCTTCCTGATGTCCTCCCGATTTCTTGGGTGCTGTCCCACTGCGTTGACCCTGTCCACTATTCTTCACCATAGCTCCATCTTCCTTGCTATTGAGGTGTGCTGCACCTGTGATCCGAATAGCTGTGGCTCTACCCAGACGATTTCCTCCACCATGACCCTGAGCTCCTCCTCCGCGAACCTGGGTTGTCTTTGCCGTGCCATGGGGTGGTGTAGGTGATGTGTGGGGTGGAGTGTTTGGTGATAAGTGTGGTGATATGTGGTGGGGTGTTGTGTGAGGTGAGTGGAAGTTGTGTGGGTGATGGTGTTATGTGCCTGTGGATGCTGTTGTACTTGCTGGTGGTGTCTCTCTCTGGCCTTCTTTCTGAATTTTTTGTCGTGGGGGTTTGTGGGTGATGTGGGTGTGTGTTTTATATTGTAATGGGTGTGTGGGAGTGGTGTGTGTATGTGTCTCAGGTGTGTGTATTTTGAATTGTCCAATGTGGGAATGTTTTTTAGAAGTGTGTGTATTTTGAGCACGGCAGTATGTACCGCCAATGGAATACCGCGGTTGAAAGACCGCCGCGTGGATTCGTGTGTCGTGATAGTGTGGGCGTATTTCTGTTGGCATGACGGTGTCGGTTTTGTTTTCGCCAGTTTATCACTGACCTTTGGTGTGGCGGACTTGTGTGGGTGTCTGAGTTTTGGCGGATTCCGAGATGTGGGTCATAATACCTGTGGCGGAATTCCGCAGCGGTGTGTTGGCGGTCTTCTGCAAGGCGGGACGCGGCTTTTACCGCCAATGTTGTAATGACCGCCTATGTTTCATCTGCCTTATTATCGCAGCTCATGTTTTTAATAGTAGGATGCAGTTGCTTCAATAAATGCATTGAAATGCAGTTTCCATCTTGTGTTCTGCCTTGGCATGTGTGAGTCTCTGAGTAAATGAGCGAAAGGGGGTGATCTTTTCATCACAACTTCCCTGAGGAGTCAGAGTGTCAGGTTTTAGGTTTTAGTCTAGATGCTGTCTAGCCAAGAGTCAGGCCGACAGCTTCCAAACAGTGTGAAGTGGGCTCAGTCTCCCACAATTGGTGGTGCTGCTGCCCTAAACACGCAGTCCTTTTATTATAATAGGAAACGCACAACAAGGGGACCTTGCTAGATTGAGGGGCATATTTACAACGAATTGGCGTAGGGCAGTGCCGCAAGTATATTTGCTGCAAGGGCTGCACAAAAACAATCCATGGAGGCGTTTTCTCTTTCTATGTGTGCTGCAAAATGCACAAGGCACAAAGGGCTTGTAAACATGCCCGAGTGTTTTGGTACCATTGGTCTGTGTAGGTGGATCAACAGGGAAGGTTGTGTGCAGCACCTTGATACTGGGTGCTCAGGCAGATGCCACACATAAACTCCCCTGCTGGGAAAGTTTCTTTGATGAGCACTATCAGGGGCCAGGCATTGAAAATAGCTTACTATAATTACTATTAAATGTGCTACAATAGCTGTCACCTCACCATTCAGGGCCGAAACAAGAATTCCTAATTTCTTGCATTCCTCAATATCTGGAATGAGGAGTTATGGTTTTGCAAGGCATTTTGCGTGCCTTCTTCCCTTATTCCAACCTGGGACCATCAGATGCAGACCAGCAGAATTGTCTGCAATTTCACATCTGCTTATCGTAAATGGGGAAAAGGAAATTGTGTCCATCCCTTCACACTAGGCATAATGGACTCTGCTTGAAAGCACAGGACTCAGCCAAGAAGATATCCAAGGAGTTTTAGCAATTTGAAAATTACTTTTGTAACTCAGAAGATTGTGAGTCTGTAGTACAAGTGAAGGTGGAAAGCCTGGTGAGGCTGATATCGCCCTGAAGCCACAATGGTCAAATTACATAGCAGCCCTTCGGATCCATGATTTATTTTTCTTTTTGCATGCTGAACAGTAGACGCATGCACATGTGTGAACTGTTGGGTATATCAAGCTAAACATGACATATTACTTTAAGGGTATCCGTATGAAGCACTATCTAAATGTAATTGCAAAACAATACAATGAACAAGGGCCATGCATCTGATGATTTCATGTGCTGAAGGACAGGCTTTCAGGGACTTGCTCTTCCCACCTGGCTCATGCCCATAAGTCACAAACAGATATTTCCTTCAAACATAAGAGACATGCTTGAAAGCTGAACATATATTTCCAGATCCTGATTTGTGCACATCATATTTGCTCATGGAGGTTAGTAAATCTGACATCAATTTATTCTGTGGCTGAGAAAGGCCTTAGGCCCTTTAAAGTCCTTTAATTTGGTATCGGGCACATGGGAAATTAGATAACATTAGCTGAACACGTAGAGAAAGATAGGAAACAACTGAACTTCCTCTAATATGCTATGCAGGAAGAAGAGAAAACATTGCCAATAGCTGATGCAGATTCATCAGTACACAATTCATATATTTTTAGTTGTTACCAATTATGTAGCACACCTGGCAAGTGGCAAAATTAGACATAATTCCTATTAAGATTTTCATCTTTCAAAACCTGGTCATGTATCATAGGTACAATATATGCATAGTACACAATGTAAACGACAGGGCACTCACATTGCGTTGCTCAGTCTCATTGCTAAGCCTCCGCAATCAGAAGCCTTGAATCCATAACTGTTGTGTCATATACCAGTGAAATATCGAAATGGCAGCACCCCCGTTCTAGACGTTATAGGTATTCTCCTTCTGCCCACTGCTAACTTTAGCTGGGGGTAGTACTGTATGTGTAGGACTTGATAACCGGCACATACATCAAAAGGGTTTGTTCACCCAATTAGGATACTAGTGGGCATATTTAAGAGCCCCTTCCATCGCCTTAGCGCCGCCTCAGTGTCATTTTTTGGACGCTAAGGTGGCCTTTTTCCCACACCATATTTACAAAGTGACGCAATGCAAGCATTGTGCTGCTTTGTAACCCCTTGCGCCACATTGTGCCAGCACTAGGCATAATGTATGCAAGAGGGGCATTCCAGCGCTAGGAGGCCAACAAAAATGGTGCAGTGAAATTTAACAAATTTCACAGCATCATTTTTGGCATAATTTTTAATGCCTGCTCAGGGCAGGCATTAAAATGACGCACCCATGGAAATCTATGGGCCTCCTTACACTTTGGTACACTATAGTCAATCTTTTTGGTGCTAGTGTAGCAAAGCGCCACAATAACGTTAACATTTTTGATGCTATTTGTTGGAAATGGCCCTTCTGCAGGGTTATCCCCAGACTTTTTGCCTTCCTCCTTCTCTTTTTCTGACCTCATTTTTGCTGGCTTTTAGACTCTGTGCACTTTATCACTGCTAACCAGTGCTAAAGTGCATATGCTCTCTCCCTTTAAACATGATAACCTTGGATCACACCTGATTGGACTATTTAATTTACTACAAGTCTCTAGTAATGTGCACTATATGTGCCTAGGGCCTGTAGATTAAATGCTACTAGTGGGCCTGCAGCAATGGTTGTGCCACCCACTTAAGTAGCCCCTTTACCTTGTCTCAGGCCTCCCATTGCAAGGCCTGTGTGTGCAGTTTCACTGTCACATCGACTTGGCATTTAAAAGTACTTGCCAAGCCTAAACCTCCCCTTTCTCTACATATAAGTCACCTCTAATGCGTGCCCTAGGTAACCCCTAGAGCAGGGTGCTGTGTGGGTGAAAGGCAGGACATGTACCTGTGTAGTTTACATGTCCTGGTAGTGTAAAACTCCTAAATTCGTTTTTACACTACTGTGAGGCCTGCTCCCTTCATAGGCTAACATTGGGGCTGCCCTCATACATTATTGAAGTGGTAGCTGCTGATCTGAAAGGAGTAGGAAGGTCATATTTAGTATGGCCAGAATGGTAATACAAAATCCTGCTGACTGGTGAAGTTGGATGTAATATTACTATTCTAGAAATGCCGCTTTTAGAAAGTGAGCATTTCTTTGCACTTAAATCTTTCTGTGCCTTACAATCCACGTCTGGCTGGGTTTAGTTGACAGCTCCTTGTGCATTCACTCAGACACACCCCAAACACAGGGTACTCAGCCTCACTTGCATACATCTGCATTTTGAATGGGTCTTCCTGGGCTGGGAGGGTGGAGGGCCTGCTCTCACACAAAGGACTGCCACACACCCTACTAGGACCGTGGCAGACAGGATTGAACTGAAAGGGGACCTGGTGCACTTCTTAGCCACTCTTTGAAGTCTCCCCCACTTCAAAGACACATTTGGGTATAAAACAGGGCCTCTGCCCTACCGCCTCAGACACTTGCTGGAGAAGAAACCTGAACCAGAACCTGCATCCTGCCAAGAAGAACTGCCTGGCTGCCTAAAGGACTCACCTGACTGCTTTCTACAAAGGACTGCGGCCTTGCTGTTGCCCTGCTGCCTTGCTGAACTCTTGCCTTGCTGCTGAAGTGCTCTCCAAGGGCTTGGATAGAGCTTGCCTCCTGTTCCCTGAAGTCTCAGGACCAAAAAGACTTCTCTTTTTCAACTGGACGCCTTGTGCGCTGAAAAATTCAACGCACAGCTTGCTCCACTGTGAAAAATTCACTGCACACCGATCCGGAAAGACGCCGCTCGACGCAACGCCTGCGGTGCGACCAGAACTTCGACGCACGGCCTCGTCTGGACAACGCCGCCCGACTTCAGAGAGGAAATCGACGCAACGCCTGCCATGAGAGAGAAGATTCCACGCACAGCCCACCGGAACGATGCGCAGCCGGAAAACAAGCCTAGGATTCCATGCACAGACCACTAGGACATCTGGTAATCCTGCGAACCACAGAAGAAGACTGTCCGCGCGCCGGAAAATGACGCACCACTTCCCTGCATGAAAAATAACGACGCAAGTCCGTGTGTGAAGGGGTGAAACCGACGCACACACCATTTTTCCACGTATCTCCTCCTCTGCGGCCCTTTGCGCAGATTTTCCACTTTAAACCAGGTACTTTGTGCTTGAAAGAGACTTTGTTTACTTTTTAAAGACTTAAGACACTTTATATCACTTTTCAGTGATATCTCTACAATTTCATATTGCATCTTTTATCGTTTTGACCTGCAAATATCCAGATAAATCTTATATATTTTTCTAAACACTGTGTGGTGTATTTTTGTGATGCTATATTGTGTTATTGTATGATTTATTGCACAAATACTTTACACATTGCCTTCTAAGTTAAGCCTGACTGCTCGTGCCAAGCTACCAGAGGGTGGGCACAGGATAATTTGGATTGTGTGTGACTTACCCTGACTAGAGTGAGGGTTCTTGCTTGGACAGAGGGTAACCTGACTGCCAACCAAAAACCCAATTTCTAACACTATTGTATTAACGACCTCCATTGTGTGCCGTATTATAAATACAGCGGGACCATGGTGTCATTAGGTGCTAGTAAGGGGACACAGAAAAAGTGGCGCATCGTAGCTGATGCACCACTTTTTCTTCTTCAATATGGGCCAAGGTGCATAGACCTGGAGCATTTATAAATACCTGTACATTACCACAGTCTTAAACTGGCTTCAATGCAGCATCTATTCATCAAACACAGTCCTTTAGCATGCAACCACCAAGATGTAATTAGGCATTTGAGATGTATTCTTCTCAAAATGTTAGTGAGCTTAAACTGGACGTCCTTTAGGAGGTTTGGTAAAGTTCCAGGAACAGCTAAGGAAACTTTCACTCTTTATAAAACTAGAGGTTGAATACCAATGGACTGCATCGCATTGTCCGCCAGCCCAACTGTTTGGTTGAGAAGGTGAACCATTTTTTAAAGAATACTTCTGTCTGACCGTTGCAGGGCATTGTCCTGAAAAGTGCCTTTTGACAATGTTACGGCCTTACCACAAGAAGGGGCTGATTTATATCTTGGCAGTATAGATATTCCATTGCAACAGCAACATAGTATCTATACCACCAAGATAATAATCCCACAGCCCGATTTAGATGCAAGCAGACCATAGGGATTTTTTTGTAAATTTTTTAAAATTGTTATTGAGGTCAAAACAACAAACGTAAACAGTTGCAGTAACATGATGTGGGGGGAGTCCAAGGGAAGAGGGAAGAAAAGGGGGATTGGGGAGGATATAGGTTAGGAGCATTTTAGGGGAATTCAGAATGTCCATCTGTAATCTCATTATATTTGCATGGGTGGCACCGACAATGAATCCCATTACATTGGAAATAGGTACTTAATCATGCATAGTGAGGGTGAGATTAAGAAATTGTTGAGTACCCTACGCAGAGAGTAATGGGGATGGATCGATGTGGTAATTGTGTATGGCAAAAGAAGGGAATGGGGGGTGAGATACCGAGGTGACCTGAGTCAGTAAGGGGGTAATGACATCCGTAGGGGTGTGCGGTTAGGCGTATCTTGAATTACTGTATGCAGAGACATTGCTGGGTCCTCTGAGGTAGCGGGTCATTTATGAGTATAGGATGAGAACTAAGGAGATAAACCATTCCGGTCAAGTGGGATGTGTATCATTTTTGGTTTCAATCTTTATAATGAACGCATTCCATATTTCGCTGCTGCATCGGGCTAGGTCTTTATCTTCCATAGTCTGCAGTACACAGGCCTCCACATGGGTCAAGTGTAGTAAGGCTTGTATCCATTTAGTAATATCCAGGGTAGTACAAGCCTTCTATTGCATTGCTATTGGGCGCTTGAAGAGTACGCATGCCAAATCCATAAACCTGTCAACAAATTTGTCTCCCTTGGATTTAGTATGAAGTCATAGAAAACAAGATTCAGGGATGGTGGATAAACTATGTTCTGCCAGGTCCGCCATTAACTCAGTAATCTGGTTCCAGGTGCGCAGTTGGGGGGCAGTCCCACACCTTGTGGTAAAAAATCACCTCAAGTAACCCACAACGCAGGCATTCTGGAGTGGTCATTGGGAGTATGCGCTTGATGCGATGGGGCATAGGTAGGATTGATGTAAGTAGTTAAATTGGGTGAAGCAAAACCAAGGGTTGTGTGATAATCCCTTAACATTGTGGGGAGCTTTCAGTCAAGATTTTTGTGACATGGCTGAGGAGAACCACTGCCCAACTAGAGAGTGCGCTTTTCAGTCCATTACAGGCATTAGCATTTAGGACATCTTATAACATGGAAATAGCTTTCCTAGGGCCCATTCTTGAAAGCAGTGCAGTAAGTACAGGTGATGAGGGTGGTTCCGTATCACCGTTACGCAAGGTGTCATGTATTAGCTGTCGTATTGTACAGTATGTTAAGAACTGACCTGGGCCTATGTTACTGGTTGCCATGATTTCGTCAAAAGTCAATAGGGATCCCTCTTTAAAGAAGTCTCCATTTGGTATTGGGTTTACCGCTATCCATGGAGTCATGTCATGATGTATGATGAGGGAGCAGGCACCGAGAATGTGCGTTATGGGGATCAGTGGTGAGTGGGGCAGGGTAAGGGATTTACCATGTATGAACCTGCACCAGCTGGCTCAGGCCGTATCCATCAAGTTGGATCCCTATAGTGGAGGGCATGTCCTGTTTGTCAGCCAGGTGTATGCATGAGTTGGTCCTAGATGCTCGAATATGGATATTTTTTCTGCATATGGAGAGTCTTTTAGCCAGAGGAGGGGCCACTGTAACTGTGCAGCGGCATAGTATAGTTTGAGGTTAGGCATGGCTAACCTGCCCTTTTCCTGTGGGTACTGCGCCGTAAATAGGGCAACTTGGCGTCTATCATTTCCCCATAGTAAATATGTCAGTAGGCTGTGTAAAGTACTGAAAAAGGATTGGGGGAGTACAACTGGTAGTGCTTCAAAAAAATATAATAATCTGGGAAGTATCAGCATTTTAGCTATTGCTACACGACCCATGGGGGAAAGTGGCAGAGAGCAACAGAAAGGGAGCGCCTCAGATACATCAAGCAGCCCAATCTAGGTTGCCCTCCTTATGATCTTTCAAGGAGTGATATATTTTTACTCCAAGATATTTAAAGGTAATGTGGCACTATTGCAAATGATAAGTTAGAAGTGGTGGAATTTGGGTCGAGGGGAAGAGGCAGGATTTTGACCAGTTCACCCTCAGTCCAGAAATCTCAGCAAAGGAGTCCAGTAAAGTCATTACTTCGAGGATAGAGACTGTGCGGTCGCCTAGGTATATTAATGCATCGTCTGCACAGAGGGATACGATGTAATGCATGTGTAGGTTCAGGATCCCCCATTCCTGCGCGTGGAGGCATAGACGAGAGGTTAATGGTTCTATTGTGAACAATACTGGTGAGAGCGGACACCCTTGTCTAGTGCCTCTTTGTATGTGAAAGCTGTCGGAAATTATGTTTCCTTTCTTCACTCTGGCTAATGGGTTGGAATGTAGGGTGCATATCCAGTTTAAGAATCTGTACCAAAGCTGATGTGGTGCAGGGTCTCCATAAGAAATCTGCAGCTGAGGGCATCAAAGGCTTTTTCAATATCAAGAGAGACTGCCACCTTGTCTTCATCATTGTGGGGACTGTCGTGGAGGAGTCGTAGGAGGCGCCTGATGTTCAGGAATGTTCAGGAATGACTAGTCTGTTTGCTAGTATCTTACCCAATACTTTGCAATCTAAATTCAATAATGATAACTGTCTAGATGAACACACATCAAGGAGATCACAACCAGGTTTAGGCAGGACCACTATGAGCACCTGGCTTTGAGAGTCCGGGAGTTGGCAGCGTGCCCTCACTTCATTAAACATTAAACATCTGCAATGGCTGGATGAGGTGTGCCGTGTAGGCAGAGTAATTTTCTGCTGGAAGGCCATCCATGCCTCGGGTCTTGTTACAGACCATATGACCAAATGCTTTTTGAACCTCTTCCAGCCGAATTGGTTCATCTAGTTCATTTCTCTGCAGTAGGTTAAGTTGGATCAAGGGGAGGGCATCCATGAAGGCAGATAGCTGTTCGGGCGTGGGGTCTGGGTTTACTGCATACAATGTTTGGTAGTAGTCTTTAAAGGCTGTGTTTATGGTCAATTTTGTGCTGACCACTTTACCTGTGTCTAGTTTTTCTTCGGAGTATTGTTGTGTCATGTGGTGCCTGTAATCATGTGTACGCAGCCATGTGTCTGCATCTCTATGTTTTATTCAAAGTTCACAGAGGCTGTCAAGGTTTGCCATCCATGATGCAACTTATTTTTCTAACGTGCGGAGCTCATTTTCCAATGTGGCCAGTTTGCAACAGACTGTGCGTTTAATTCCTCATGTCTCTGACATGCAATGCATTCTCACCACTGCCTTGTGTGCATCCCACTCTGTGGCACAAAGGGGGGGTGGTGTTTTTATTATGTTCAAAGTATTGGGTTATACACTGAGCCAGTTGCTGACAGAAGGGGGGGTCGGAGAGAGCTTCAAATTGTAGGAGCCATGTCAGTACACTTGTGCATGGTCTGCCCCATTACAGTACTACCCGTAGTAGGCAGTGGTCAGACAGCGTGTGGGCTAGGTATTCCAACCCTGACACTTTCTGTGCTGGTCGTGTCAGTCCCATGAACAAATCTGTTCTGGTCTGAAAGTCATGTACTGGTGAGTAAAAAGAGTATTCTTGTTCCAGTGGATGCCCACTGTGCCATAGATCATGGAGCCCTCTATATGCCCTCCAGGAGTCAAACCCTTAGGATGTTTTTTTACTAGGTGCCCCAGGTAGTGGCAGGTGTGCAATTAAAGTCACCTCCCCAGAGACAATAACAGTTGGGTCATGGAAAAGTCCAGGTGCGAACGTGTGTAAAAGGTCCCCATTTCCTGTTTTAGGTGAATATATCCCCACTAATGTTAGTGGAGTGCCATCTAGCTGACTCTCTGTGATTACATATCGCCGTCCATCGTCAGCGTGATATTGCTCATTTGTGTTTGGTATTCCTGGTGCCACCCAGATCAGTACCCAATAAGCATATGCCGATGTTGTAGTGCCGTGTACTTGACACCTCCAATTAGATCTGAGTTTTCAAAGTTCGATGTCCGTAAGATGGGTTTCTTGTAAGATGGCTATATATGTGTGGTGTCACTTGAGGTAAGCACATACTCGATGGTGCTTGGCAGGTATTGCCATGCCCCTCATGTTCCATGTTAGGATGTTGTAGCGTGTTGTGGATGGGGTTCACTGGGCACAGATGGGGTTCTGTGGTGTAGTAGCAAGTGGACAGATGAGACAGCGCTCCCAACAACTGCTCTTGCAGCCCTCATGTGTGCGTAGTAGAGTGTAAGATACTGCATCTTTTTGCCTCCCCCCGGCCCACACCACCTGATCCCCCCCCACGGTTGCAACAATAAACATATATAAGAATAGAAAACAATCATGAGTGGCAACATGCCAAGCCGTTGGTTAATATATCTATCGTCAGACATCTCCAAGTCATAGATGTTGTGGCCATATCCATAAATGGGGTTGAACTTGTCCAATCAGAAGTGTTTGTGGTGGGACAAAGAGATTCCTACATGTGATATGGTTTCAGCCCATAGGATATCTGTCTCTCCCATGTCCAGCTCCCTGCAAGTTATTAGGTTGTTTCTTTATTCACCAGCATATTCTTGCGCTCTGTGTGTTGTCCAGTCGTTGTGATCTTGATCCGAATTTCGGGCAGTGAAATGTGCGATGGGTGCTACTGCACCCGCTGCACATCAGCATTGCCGCCGGCTCAATTACGAGCCGGCGGCAATGTTGATGTGACTTTTCTGCTGGGCCAGCGGACGGTAACTCTGTTAACGTCCGCTGGCCCAGCGGAAAAGTCAAAATAGGGAGCCAGCCATACCGCCAGCAATGGCGGTATTCTGGCGCCCGCAACCTCGGCGGTCTGCAATGCAGACCGCCAAGGTTGTAATGACCCCCTCTGTCCCTAAGTACTGTGTCTGTTAGCTAATGTTCTAGATAGAGTTCTGCACTCAGGCCTTCCGCCCTCTCAGGGAGTCCCATAAAACAAACATTATTGCTCCTAGAGCCTCCTTCTACATCTTCTGCTGTGCGAAGAAGTGAGGCGACTTCTGCACTCAGATTCTTCATTTGTGTTTGTAGGTCCTGGATTGTAGGGTGCATGACTACTATAGAGGATTCGGTATATTCCACTTTTTCAGATAGTTTTTGGTGGTCTGCACGCAGCAGATTACCATCTTGGGCCAATGCGTCAATTTTCACTTCCAGAGAGGATTTTGGGCCATATGTACGAACACTTTTTCCCATAGACACAGAATGGGTAAAAACCTTTGCTAGATCTGGCCCATTGTGTCTAATTTGGCCTGTAACACTTTTTCAAATTGAGTGGAATGCCTGTTAAATGGGGGCACTCAGCTATTGGAGGGCAATTGCAGTATCTTTGGGGGTTATGGGGCGGAATGCTGGGGTCTCCGTCAGGACCATTGAGTGATTTGTAGATTTTGGCTTCACCATTTTATCCTTCGATAAGCGATTATCCTGAGGTGTAATGCGCCCTTAGTACCAGCGCTGTAGACATCAGTGATGTAAATTAGTTCAAACTGTATTGTCCAGTGCCGGTTAGCATAGGGGAATCGGCCATGGGTTTCAAACGTTTGTGTGGACACAACACTGATGGATACATGGGGACTTTGGTGGCAGGGCTACAGATAGGAGAGTGTGCGTTGGTCTGTTTTTCTCCTGAGGCCTCTAGTGCATGCATGGGGACCTGTGGCACACCTCAGTGGGTTGTGTGCTGCAGTTTAAGTGGGCCTTTTACTTCATATGCTCCAGGCGTGGAAATTCAATGCATCCCTACGTGGGAGGGCTCCCAGTGCTCTCCATATAGGGTTTAGCTCAGGTCCACGTTGCAAATTCTCAGAGAATCAGGGCACCCACAATATCCCACATGCATTTCATGGAGGGAGGCCTCCCATTCAGAGTTTATGCTCTGGACGTAGTTTCGGCTGTTCTTTTGAAGGGCTAGTGCGGGGGGCACCAGCTCAGGGTCTATGTGTGCTTTGAATCTTGTTAGTTGAAGATGATGTGAACAATGTGACTCTTCACTATGGATTGCACCCATAGTAGTAGCCCGGAGAAAATCAAGGGAGGTCAGACTTTGTGTCAATTTAAGGGCCCTTAATTCTAACATCAGAGTGGATTGCTATCTGTTACACCATTTGGGGCTTACCACTTCCTAAAACTGCTGTTTGGGCTGGCATCAGGTGCCAGCGTATATCAGAAATTGATGACCAGCCTAGTGTTAGGGTTTGTATACAGCAAAGAGCATGTCCCCTCTCACTGCACTAGTGGGTTCTGTAATAGTTCCCTTTTAAACTTACTATTGAAAGCCTTTCTTGTTATCTCACCTTCCCCCCCCCCCTAGGCTTCTGTGTATGTTGTTTAATGTGCTGTTTTGTTTACACATTGGGCCTTGCTTTTACCAAGGCTTCTTTAAAACACTCCTCCCTAGGCCATGTGTTAATCCAACTCATTTGCATAATAACTGAAACTCTGCACACCTTTCAAGAACATGTGCAGCATGTGAGGACCACACCCAGCTCTTCAAACCACACCCAGCTCTGCACACCTTCCAAGAACATGTGCAGCATGTGAGGACCACACCCAGCCCTTCAAACCACACCCAGCCCTGTCTATAAAAGGCATCCCCCGAGCCTCACCCAGTGCTTGTGCTCGTCTACCTCCCGCTTACCTGAGAACAGATCCCTCGGCGCTGGCACTCCTGCTCTTTACAGACTTTCATTGACTTCAATGGGCGCAGCTTCTGGCTCTTCCTTCTTCCGGTTTCCGGTTCCTCCTTGCTTCAGCCTCTCTCCTATGAGTAACCTGCAAAAGAGAAAGAAGACAAGGTTAGACTGATCAGTATCTCTTGCCAGCAACAAGTAAGTGCAAAATCTTTTATTACCTGAAAGAACTTTGACAACAATTTCTGCATTCGTGTATAGACAATTTGAAACGAAATACCTTCCACGAACATTGTGATTCAAACTCTTTGTTACAAGAATATTTTGCAGAACTTTGTGAAGCAAACATTGTTTTTTCTCATGGAACTTTTAAGAATCGAACAGTGGAAACCATTAACAGCAAGGCAAACAGTAAATCAAGGACTTGCACAAATTACATCCTGTATTTTGATGTAAAAGTACAGTATTTGTTTTATAAAAGATTCTGGAAATATGGGAAAAAAGTTTTACAGTAATAGAAAACACATCCCAGAGCAGTAACACATTCCAAACCTGGAAACTAGAGACCAGGATCCAAGAGGTACTTTTAGAAGAGAATTTCTAATAAATAAAGGGATAGTCAGGAACCCATTTAGGAATAGGTTGCACTTATCTGTTCTTTGTTTATGTTTCATTAGGCACCAGTTTCTACAGAAGTCAGAAAGGGACGCAGATTTGTGCAGCACTTCAACAGTGGAAACGCAAGAACGGTGTTGTCTCTCTTTTTTTTATTTTATCCACTATCCCCCTTCCCTTGAGCTTCTGTTCTTAGTGCACTGTTTTAAAAACTAGTGTGCTGGAACAAGCAGTTTCAGGGTGGGGTCGGATTGTCTTCAACCTCCATCAGAACTGAACAAGAACTCAGGTGAGCTGGGCTTTGACACCTAGTCAGTAGTCTCAAGGGCGTGCAGGCTTACCAGGATGAAATTCTGGTCTTTGCAAACTCTGGAGGAGCATAATAGTACTTTGAGGGAAGTATTTAAGATTTCATCACAACGAGCATTGACGATCAGGAGTGATAAGTGCAAATTTGCAAAGAATGAACTAGAATATTCAGGTCATATTGTATCTGCCTCTGAGATTAAACCGAACTCCTCACTGATCAGGGTTATCAAAGAGGCCAAAGCACCAATTGACAGGGATTCCCTTCGCTCCCTCTGAGGGCTTGTAGAATATTATGCATGTTTTCTACCTGGTTACGTTCACACTGTAAAGCCATTAAGAATGTTACTTAGAAAGGGACAGACATTTCAGTGGTCTGAAGAAAAACAAAAAGCATTTGACAACATGAAAACTTTCATGGAAATGGCACCAGCCCTACATGCTTTTCAGGAAGATAACACCTCTGTTTTCACAGTGGACACCAGCAAGCAAGGTTTGGGAGCTATTTTAAGCCAGTATGTTTCTGGCAAACAACAAACCATAGCTTTTGCATTTAGATCCTTAAAACAATGTGAAATTCAGTACAGTATTATCGAACGGGAAGCACTGACGTGCGTAGGGGCTGTACAGAAATGTAAGATGTAAGCGTGGGGTAAAAAAATTATTTGCATACTGATCACAAGCTCCTGGTTCACATTTTCACAGATGGCTCAGGTAACAATCTTTCAGCAAGACTGACCAGGTTGGTTTCAAAGTTAGAAGAGTATAATTTCATTGTGAAACACATTGCAGGTGGCAACACTTTTCAAGCAGATTTTCCGTCAAGAATGCTGTTAGAAAATTCAGAAGATCAGTGTGTTATGGATGATATTGAATGTGTGCCCATGTTGACACTGTTAATTTTCAGAGCAACACAATTATGAATGTAAAAGAGTGTTTAGAAGCATATCTTGAAGATGAAGTATTGTCCAAAGTCAAGGAATACATCATACAGGGGTTGGCCTGAGAACAAATGTTTAACAGGAGAACTGCAATTAGGTATCAGGAGAATTGTCTGTTTTGAATGACTTGGTTGTTCATGGGGATTTGTATGTTCCCCCCACAAAATTGTGTGGTGCCATCATAAATATAGCCCATTAAGGGCATTTAGGTGTGACTAAAACCAGCATGCGGATCAAGTAGCATTACTGGTGGCCTGAATTGGACAAACAAGTTAGTGTTGTCATTGATAAATGTCCGGAATGGCTACTCTGACAAACAATGGAAAGTCTGAAAATCACCCTGGCAACCTATCGCTTTTCCTAAAGCAGCATGGGAAAAAGTAGAGGTAGATTTTTCTGGTCTATTCTTATCACTTCCTGCTCATATGAAATAAATAATTCTGGTGATTGATTACTTTTCTAAGTGGATGTACTTTTTTTATTGAATCAACCACTACAGAAGCTGCAATAACATTCTTGGAGCAATTAATTCTTCTTGAAAGTGCACCCAAATGCATTGTAACTGATAACGGTATACACTTTACGTCTGAGCACATAAAAGCTTCCTTGAGCAGCCACGACATTAAACATCTGCAGGTGGCTTTGTGATCTCCATGTTCTAATGGTTTGGCTGAGGAGAGGTAACAAACTTATTAAGGAAGGGGTACAAACCGCTTTGGCATCAGCCCTTAATGTGTTAAAGTTCATCAGACAAAAAGTGCGGTGTTATAACATCACACCACAATGCACTACGGGGAGTTACACCGTTTTCCTTGTAGCGTGGTAGAAAAGATTATACCTCATTCTTTCCCAGTTGGTTAAAAAATAAAGAAGTTACAAAACCTGGAAAAATAGCACATGATTTTGAGAACATTTCTGCTACAGTAAATACTAAACACTAAACAAACCAAAATGATACATGAGTATGTAAAAAAATATCACGTTAAAGATCAGGAATTTATAGTTGGTGAGACGGTTTTAATTAAAAGAGCAGTGAAAGTCAGGAAGGGTGAGTCAGTTTACTCAGCACCCGTAAGAGTAAACAAATTCACCAAGGGTGCAGTATTACTTGAGAACAAAGGGTGGTGGAACAAGAGGCAGCTGGGTAAAATCATGTTGCAACAGGCTGATATACTGTAGAAATAAAGGGTGATACTGAAGACTCTGACTGGGCATTCTGGAAGCAAACTGAAAAAGAATTGCAAACTACAAATGATAATGTGAGTATTAGTAGTGGTACAGCAGTGATTCATTATAACTCCATTGGGTCTGAAAGACAGGCATGTAGAAGGCTGTGGCGACGGTGAACAAAAGACCACCATTGGCGGTGAACAGAAACCCCCCATATAATGGTGGCAAAAAACGGAAACTGCCAAAAATTCTTCTACCACCAGCCACCACCTGAGCCCTTGATGGCAGAAAGGCTCCACACCCCACCCCGCCACCGCCAAGCAGACAAATCCCCCAACCTCCAAATAAGGATGCTCAAATCACCACAGCGGTTGTCGACCGCCACAGCTAGCAAGTGGACCCAACAGCAAGAAATGCACACATTGGCAAGTTCGAAACCCACACACCTGACACACATCCACAACACTATAAAACACTTACATACACTCCCCACAATCCTTTGCATCACCAATAGGACAACTGGCACTGACAACACAACACGCATACACAGAACGCAACATCACACAAGGCACACACCCAACCAAACAACAGCACCCTCACCAATATCCACACAACACACCAACCACAATGCACACCATGGCACCCCCTAAGTACCCACGCTTCACAGATAGGGAGCTAAGAACAATGGTGGACGAAATACTCAAGGTCGAGCCACAAATCTTCTGGCACATGTCCAGCACACACCCATCGCCAGGAAGATGGAGTTATGGCAGACGAGTGGCATCTAGGTCAGCACAGTAGGAAACCATCCACGCATGAGGGACGACATCCGCAAGAAATGGAACAACCTGCACGGGAAGGTGAGGTCCATGGCATCCAGGCACTACATTGCAGTACAGAAGACTTGGGGTGGACCCCCACCTACACCCCGACTACACTGACTGGGAGGAAAAGATACTGCTCATCCTTCACCCTGAGGGCCTCACTAGACTCACTGGAGGAATGGACTCGGGTAAGTCATCTACAATTACCCCATATCCACCACACCTGTAATGCATCTACCGCCCCACCCCCCCAACTACCACCAGGACCACTACCCCACCCAGGCCACAATCACTACATCCAGTCACCCTGCATGCCCACAAACAAAATAACAGGCCCACATCCCTCCCCCTGTGCACAGCCCTGCAAGGAATCACAATGGCACTACACCACCCACAATGCACCTCCACATTCCATGCAAAATGCAATGGCAACCCCACTATAGATCCCTGCATGGCCTAACAGGAATAAACTGCACAAAATAGGGCAGAGCAGTGCATCCTCATTTGAATTAATATATGTAACATACATGTCAATTCCCCCCCCACAGGCACCACCACCCATGCCACCCTGACGGAAAGGCCAAGGAGTGCCAGCGCCCCACATGGAGACAGAGGCCCCACTCAGGACACTGGAGAGGGAAGTGTGGACAGTGAGGAATACCCTGGACCGTCACACAGTCATGGACTGTCACCCTCCAGCAGCCCCACCCAGGACACCACTGACACCCCTACCACCCAGCCACCAACAACAGCTCTGGCCAAACAACCCCACACCAGTGTCTACAGACCACAGATTGGTGGAGCACAAGTACAGAAGTCAGAGTCTCCACCTATTAAAAGGCAGGATGATGATGGCCCCAATTCAAGTGGTACTGCCAGACCTGTGCAGGGGGCACAGGCACAGGGGGCTAGGCCTAGTGGGAGGGTATCAGTGGCCCGGGGGGGGGGCAAAAGATGGATGCCGCAGCCCAGGAGGTGATCTCTGAGGTCCTGGGAGCATACCACCATACATAAGAAAGGATTGGCCAGATCCTGGCCACCCTGGAACAGAGTCAAAGGCTGCAGATAGCCCAACATCAAGAGACCATGGAGAAGTGGAAACAACTGATTGCCACCATGGCCACTATAGCAGGGGTGCTGCATCACCACTACCTAACCCAGCCTGAGATCCCCACAAACCAGGAAGCCCCTACCACTGCCCAGGACACAGACCAGCCATCAACATCAGCAGCAACAACTGGATTGGTGGCACTGGCAAAGGACACACAGGAGACCAGCACCCCTCCCCGTGCAGTCAAGTACCAGACCCTTAAACGGTCCCTCAGACCTAGAAATGGCACTGGAACACCTGCCAAGGGCCCCGCTAAGAAGTGACTCTGACATGGACTGTCTCCCAAGTGTGCCACTGTGCCACCATCCTCACCCACCAATAGCAACATAACAACTTGCAAGGGACAGATGGACCTATACCAACTACCACCAATCGCTGACCCCATGTACCTACTATGGACATCCACCATTAGCCCACTCTCCATCTCTGTAAAGCGCAACAATGCATTTAGGATACCAAATAAAACACGTGTACACCAATTTGTATGTTCCCTGTCATAATGATGAATCAATTGTAAATGTGAATGCATTTGCTTGTCAATTCCATAATCAGACCTTTATTGTAGGAATGGCACCCCACGCACAACATTATGTGGCGTCAACAGAAATGTACACCATGTTTGTTTTCATGGCACAGTCCACCATATTCTTCATGTAACAGTGTCAATGACTACAGACCCCACATCCCCATAGTGAATAAGTCAGACAGACATTATGCATTGCAGGCAACATCATCAGTGAACAGTACCTCATAGTCACTGGAAGGATAGGTGGATCAGCTGGTTCCTGGAGTGGACATCTTCCCCCTCATCATCCTCACCATCACTCTCATCCCCCCTCAGAGGAAGCAGGTCACTCTCATCCCCCCTCCAGTAGGGGGACAGCTTTCCTCACAGCCACGTTGAGCAGCATGCAGAAGGCCACCATTATTCTACACACTTTCTCCGGACCATAGCACAGGGAACCACCAGGGAGATGGAGGCAACGGAATCTAGCCTTCAGAAGACCTATAGTGCGCTCTATCACACCCATTACGTCCATGGGCCTCATTGTAATTCCTCTCTGCATCTGTCCTGGGATTTCTCACAGGTGTCAGGAGCCATTGGATGTTGGGGTAGCCAGAATCACCTGCAAAATTGTTTAAAACAGGACGGTAACAAACTGCCATTACTTGCAGACAGCCTGGCTGTCAGCTATGTACAGATCCAGTGTCATGCACACTCACCTATCAGCCATCCTCTGTCCCCTTGTAGTTGATCCATCATGTGTGGTACACTGCTGTTTCTGAGGACAAATGGATCATGGACTGATCCTGGAAACATGGCATTCACATGTGATATGTACTGGTCTGCAGTACACACCAATTGTATGTTCATTGAGTGGCCCACCTCCCTGCTCCCATTCCCAGCAAAGGTCATCGAGAAGATCGTCAACAGGCAACTAACCCACCACCTTGAGGAAAACCACACCCTGGACCCATCCCCATCTGGTTTTCTCAGCAACCACAATACCGAGACCTCCCTCATCGCCGCCACCGATGACATCAGGACCCTGCTGGACAAAGGTGAGACCGCAGCCCTCATCCTCCTGGACCTCTCTGCCGCTTTTGACACCGTCTGCCGACCACACTGGAGCCGCACCAACACCCACCAACCACGCACGCAACCTGGGTTTCATCCTAGACTCATCACTCTCCATGACCCAACAAGTCAATGCCATCTCATACTCCTGCTTCAACACCCTCCACAAGATCTACATGTGGATCCCCACCGAAACAAGGACGGTCACCCAGGCCCTCGTCTGCAGCAGGCTGGACTACGGCAACGCTCTCTACGCAGGAATCACGGCCAACCTCCAGAAAAGACTGCAACACATACAGAACGCCTCCGCACACCTCATCCTCTTCATCCCCCGCCACCGCCACATCACAGCCCACCCGAGAGACCTACACTGGCTCCCAGTCAACAAGAGGATCACCTTCAAGTTCCTCACCTGTGCCCACAAAGCACTCCACAAAACCGGACCAGCATACATCAATGAACGACTTACCTTCTACACCCCGAACGGACAGCTAAGCTCCACTGACCTCGCCCTCGCCACCGTTCCACGCATCTGCAAGACAACAATCGGCGGCAGATAATTCTCCTACCTCATCGCCAAGACCTGGAACACCCTCCCAATCCACCTAGGGCAGACCAAGGACCTGCTGACCTTCAGGAGACACCTCAAGATCTGGCTGTTCAAGCAGTAGCAGTTCCTCCCCCCCCTTAAGCGCCTTGAGACCCTCGCTGGTGAGTAGCGCACTCTACAAATGCACTGATTGATTGATTGAAATGAGCCCGTGTCCAAGAAATGGAGTACAGAGAGCACTTGCACTTCAGCAGGGATGGCATGCTGATTCCGATTAGCCGGTCTCAGTACTGGATCCAGTAATGCTCATAGCTCATGGATTGTTGTACGATTGAGTCTGTAGTTGACAATGATGTGACGTTCCACCATGATCTCCAAATTAACAAGAGGTCTGTACACAGATGGGGCCCTCCCTCGCCACATGGGTCTGTACCTAGGGGGAGGAGAGATCACATGTGAGGGACACACATACATATGCACAACATGTTGTGTATGAATAACTGCTGTACAATATGTAGGTTACACACACAAACAATGTCTGATGAACAACTGTAGGGACATGTATGAAGTGATACGTCTGGACTGTAGTGGGGAACAAACACTCATGTGGGCATGCAACCAAAGGCTGGGGTCCATAGGGCCTGAATGGGGCCCATGACCAGGAAATATCAGCGTTGTGCTAGCAAAATGGCAGCCTCCTGACATCCAGATATGTAGCAGTGGAAGTGACCTCATTCTGCTGGCGGTTGTTGGTATGGCGTAAGGCGATGTTCACCGCCGTGCACCCATTCATTGGTTAACATGGTTGTTGTTAGAAATGGGGTCTTTGGTTGACAGTCAGGTTACCCCCTGTTCAAGCAAGGACCCTCACTCTAGTTAGGATAAAAGAGAATCACCCTCAGCTAACCCCTGCTTACCCCCTTGGTAGCTTGGCAGAGCAGTAGGCTTAACCTCAGAGTGCTGGGCGTAAAGTATTTGTACCAACACACACAGTAACTTAATGAAAACACTACAAAATGACACACCACCAGTTTAGAAAAATAGGAAATATTTATCTAGACAAAACAAGACCAAAACGACAAAAATCCAACATACACAAGTCAAGTTATGATTTTTTTAAAGGTTTAAAATAAAAAGAGTCTTTAGGTAGTTGTAACACCACACTAGCGCTGCTAGCGTGAAAATGTACCTGGTTTGCGGCAAAAATAACCCCGCACGGGCGGTGTGCGTCGAAAATAACCCTGCACGGGTATATGCGTCGAAAACAGCTCGGCACGGCGAGGCGCGTCGAAAAAGCCAGCCACGCGACGGTCCGAAAGTCCCGCGGCGCTGGTTGCGATCTCTCAGCCTTCGTCAGCGATGCTGCGCGTCGTTTCTCCTGCTCCGGGCGTCGATTCTCCGGTCGCGTTTCCTGCGGCGTCGTTTCTAAGCTGCGGAGCCGGCGTCGCGTCGTTTTCTCAGCCGCGATCGGATTCGCGTCGATCTTTTCTCCGCACGGCGCTCGGTGCGTGTATTTTTGTCCTTAGGCTGCCAGCCTCTCCTTTCAGGGTCCCAGGAACTGGAAGGGCACCACAGAGCAGAGTAGGGGTCTCTCCAGAGACTCCAGGTGCTGGCAGGAAGAAGTCTTTGCTATCCCTGAGACTTCAACAACAGGAGGCAAGCTCTACATCAAGCCCTTGGAGATTTCTTCTTCAAGATGGAAGGCACACAAAGTCCAGTCTTTGCCCTCTTACTCAGGCAGAAGCAGCACTGCAGGAAAGCTCCACAAAGCACAGTCACAGGCAGGGCAGCACTTATTCCTCAGCGATCAGCTCTTCTCCAGGCAGAGGTTCCTCTTGATTCCAGAAGTGTTTCTAAAGTTTGTAAGTTTGGGTGCCCTTCTTATACCCCTTTTAGTCTTTGAAGTCACCTTCCTTCAAAGGGGACTCACACCTTCTTGTGAAATCCTGCCTTGCCCAGGCAAGGCCTCAGACACACACCAGGGGGTTGGAGACAGCATTGTCAGAGGCCGGCACAGTCCTTTCAGATGAGAGTGACCACTCCACCCCTCCCTCCTAGCAGAGATGGCTAATCAGGAAATGCAGATCACACCCCAGCTCCCTTTGTGTCACTGTCTGGTGTGAGGTGAAAAACAACCCAACTGTCAAACTGACCCAGACAGGGAATCCACAAACAAGGCAGAGTCACAGAATGGTTTAAGCAAGAAAATGCTCACTTTCTAAAAGTGGCATTTCCAAACTCACAATCTTAAAATCAACTTTACTAAAAGATGTATTTTTAAATTGTGAGTTCAGGGATCCCAAACTCCACATGTCCATCTACTCTCTAGGGGAATCTACACTTTAATCATATTTAAAGGTAGCCCCCATATTATCCTATGAGAGAGAGACAGACCTTGCAGCAGTGAAAACGAAATTGGCAGTATTTCACTGTCAGGACATATAAACCACATTACTATATGTCCTACCTTATCCATACACTGCACCCTGCCCTTGGGGCTACCTAGGGCCTACCTTAGGGGTGCCTTACATGTAAGGAAAGGGAAGGTTTAGGCCTGGCAAGTGGGTACACTTGCCAAGTCGAATTTACAGTGTAAAAATTACACATACAGACACTGCAGGGGCAGGTCTGAGACATGATTACAGAGCTACTTATGTGGGTGGCACAACCAGTGCTGCAGGCCCACTAGTAGCATTTGATTTACAGGCCCTGGCACCTCTAGTGCACATTACTAGGGACTTACTAGTAATTCAAATATGCCAATCATGGATGAACCACTTACATACAATTTAAACAGGAGCACTTGCACTTTAGCACTGGTTAGCAGTGGTAAAGTGCCCAGAGCAACAAAAACAGCAAAATCAGAGTCCAGCACACATCAACAACCTGGGGAACAGAGGCAAAAAGTTAAGGGAGACCACGCCAAGGATGAAAAGTCTAACACGTGTCCCCCCCAGCTAAAAGTGGGGAGCAACTACCCAACCTCATGGGAGTTCTCATCACTAAGGCGGAAGAACCTGGACAGACCATCAGCATTGGCGTGCTCTGTACCGGGTCGATGTTCCACCGTAAAGTCCATCCCCTGTAGGGAAATGGACCACCTCAACAGTTTTGGGTTCTCACCCCTCATCTGCATTAACCATCTGAGGGGTCGGTGGTCGGTCTGAACTCGGAAGTGAGTCCCAAACAAGTAGGGTCTTAGCTTCTTCAGTGCCCAGACCACAGCAAACGCTTCACGTTCTATGGCACTCCACCTACGTTCCCTGGGTAGTAACCTCCTGCTAATGAAGGCTACGGGTTGATCTAGGCCCTCTTCATTCAGCTGTGAGAGTACTGCTCCAATACCATGCTCTGAGGCGTCTGTCTGTACAACAAACTCCGTGGAGTAGTCAGGTGCCTTCAGCACAGGTGCTGTGCACATGGCCGCCTTCAGGGCATCAAAAGCGTTCTGGCAAGCCTCTGTCCAGATCACTTTCTTGGGTTGCTTCTTAGAAGTCAACTCAGTTAAGGGGGTAACAATGGTACCATATCCCTTAACGAACCTCCGATAGTATCCTGTGAGACCTAAAAAGGCTCTCACTTCAGTCTGGGTCTTGGGAGGCTCCCAAGCCAGAATCGTGTCAATCTTAGGCTGTAGGGGTGCCACCTGGCCACTCCCCACCTGGTGTCCTAAGTACACAACAGAACCCTGCCCTATTTGGCACTTGCTCGCCTTAATAGTGAGGCCTGCTTCTGCAGGGCCTCTAACACTCTCCAGAGGTGTTGCAGGTGTTCCTCCCATGTGGAACTAAACACAGCAATGTCATCCAGGTAGGCGGCACTGAACTCATCCAGTCCTGCCAACACCTGGTTGACCAACCTCTGAAAGGTGGCAGGGGCATTCTTCATCCCAAAGGGCATCACATTGAAGTGGAAGTGCCCATCGGGGGTAGAGAATGCTGACCTCTCCTTTGCCCCTTCAGTTAAGGCAATCTGCCAGTACCCAGATGTTAAATCAAACGTACTGAGGTACTTGGCAGCTCCTAACCGATCAATGAGCTCATCAGCTCGGGGGATGGGGTGTGCGTCAGTCTTGCTGACCGCATTGAGACCCCGGTAGTCCACACAGAACCTAAGTTCTGGAGTGGCACCAGGAGCAGTAGCCTTTGGGACCAAGACCACTGGGCTGGCCCAAGGACTGCTGGAGTGCTCAATAACCCTTAGGGCTAACATTTTGGAGACTTCCTCCTTAATGCAAGCCCTCACCCTGTCAGTCACCCTGTAAACCTTATGTTTAACAGGTGTACTGTCCCCAGTGTCCACATCATGTGTGCACAGGTGTGTGACTCCTGGGATCAGGGAAAACAGTGAGGCGAACTGTCCCAGCACGTGGCGACAGTCCCTCTGCTGTTCCTCAGTCAGGGAGGGGGAGAGGATCACTCCCTCCACAGACCCATCTTTCTCTCCTGCAGACAGGAGGTCAGGAAGAGGCTCACTCTCTTCCTCCACCCCGTCATCTGTCGCTAGGAGCATGGATAGCTCAGTTCGCTCAAAGTGTGGTTTGAGGCGGTTGACATGTAGGACCCTTAAGGGGTTCCTGGGGGATTGCAAGTCTACCAGATAGGTGACTTCACTCTTTCTTTCCACCACCTCAAAAGGCCCAGTCCACTTATCTTGGAGAGCCCTAGGCTCCACTGGTGCCATGACCCACACTTTTTGTCCAGGCTGAAACTCAACCAGAGTGGCATTCTGGTCGTACCACCGTTTCATGTCCTCCTGGCTTGCTTCCAGGTTCTCCTGAGCGAGACTCCTGAAGCGGGCAGTCTGGTTTCTTAGTGCCAGCATGTAGCTAAATACATCCTGGGGTGGTTTACTAGGAGCTTTCTCCAAAGCCTCCTTCACCAGACTGAGCGGTCCCCTCACAGGGTGGCCATAGATGAGCTCAAAGGGGCTAAAGCCAAGTCCCTTTTGAGGCACCTCTCTGTAAGCGAACAGAAGGCATGGCAAGAGGACGTCCCACTTACGCCTCAAGGGCTCTGACAGGCCCTGAATCATGCCTTTCAAGGTGCGGTTGAATCTCTCAACCAGACCATTACTTTGGGGGTGGTAAGGGGTGGTGAACTTGTAGGTTACCCCACACACCTTCCACAGAGACTTCATATAAGTGGATATGAAGTTTGTACCCCTATCAGATACTACCTCCTTGGGGAACCCCATGCGGGTAAAAACCCCCATCAAGGCACGTCCCACCACGGGGGCGGTGACCGTCCTTAGAGGAATAGCTTCTGGGTACCGTGTGGCATGGTCCACCAAGACCAGGATGAACCTGTTGCCCATGGCGGTCTTGGGATCCAGAGGCCCCACAATGTCAATTCCTACCCTTTCAAAGGGAGTACTGACTACCGGTAAAGGTTGGAGGGGAGCTTTGCATTTCCCCCCACTCTTGCCACTTGCCTGACAAGTCTGACAAGATCTACAATAAGCAGCTGACTGCTTGTTCATCAAGGGCCAGTAAAAGTGGGAGACAAGCCTCTTATAGGTCTTGTCCTGCCCTAGATGTCCTGCCAAAGGCACATCATGAGCCAAACCCAGTAGGAAGGTCCTGAAGCCCTGGGGTACCACCAGCATACGAGCTGACCCCGGCTCAGGAACCTTAGGCTCACTATACAGGAGGCCATCCTCCCAATAAATCAGGTGAGTACCTGGCGCCCCGCCAGCCGCCTGGGCTGCAGCCTGCTGCCGCAGTCCCTCAAGAGTAGGGCATTCCTTCTGCGCTGTGCAGAATACTTCCCTGGTGGGTCCCCCTTCCTGCTGCCACTGCGACAGCTCAGGGACCTCCCCCAGTTCAGCCACCTGTTCCCCTATAGGTTCCGGGGCATCACCCTCAGGCTCTGCCTCCTCCCGGACCGTGAGAACTTCTGGGGCGGGTTTCCCGCGCCTCCTGCCTTTCCTCTTCTTGGCGGTCCCCTGGGCCACTGTTTCAGGCTCCAGGGGCTCTTGACTACCCTGATTGGCTGCCATAGACCGGGTGGATACGCATACCCACCCAGGCAGACCCAACATCTCCAAGTGAGACCTGTGTTCCACCTCCTTCCAAGGGGAATCCTCCAGGTCGTTGCCTAGCAAACAATCAACAGGCATGGTTGGACTCACAGCTACTTTCCAGGAACCTGAGACCCCCCCCCATTCAAAGGGAACCTGCGCCACTCTGCAGAGGCGCTCAGAGTTGTCTACTGCAACTACTTGGTGAAGTACCCGGGGATCAATCTGCTCTTCAGACACCAGGTGACTCCTCACTGTAGTCACACTGGCTCCTGTGTCTCTCAGAGCCTCCACCCTCTGTCCATTGATGGTCACCCATTGCCTGTACTTCTTAGTGTTATCAGGCACTAGGTTTCTCTGGACCATCTCACTGTCCCCTAGTGAGACAAGGGTCATTTCTGCTGGTTCCCACCCACCTGAAACCAACTCCTCCCCAAGCGCTACACTGGCCAAACCCTGGGACGGTGCACCAGTGGGTGCCGGTGTACTTTTGGGGCATTTGGGGTCCCCCCTCACATGACCCACCTGGTCACAGGAATAGCACTTACGTAGGGGACCACCTGCCATTGGCTTCCCTTTGGAGAACCATGGCTTCTTTTCACTGGGGGGTTGGGAATCCTTACCCTGGGAATCAGTTTGGGGCCCTTTAGAGAACTCATCCTGTTTGCCCTTACCCCCCCCTTTCTTCTGAGAGGGACCCTGCCCACCCTTGGCGTGGTCTCCCCCATACCTCTTTTGGACCCTGGTGCTCTCCCAGCGGTCCGCTTCCTGTGCAAGCTTCTTGGGGTCAGTCAGCTTGCTGTCAATGAGGTGTTGGCGCAGCTCTGGAAAACATAAACTGTACAAGTGCTCCCAAGCAATTAAATTGTAAAGCCCCTCATACGTGTTTACCTTACTGCCCTTCACCCAACCATCCAGTGACCTGCAACAAGAATCAACACATTCCAACCATGTTTGGGATTCCTTTCTCTTGTAGGATCTAAACTTCTCTTTGTACTGCTCAGGGGTGAGACCATACCTGGTAAGTAAGGCCTCCTTCATGGCAGGGTAGGTGAGACTCTGAGCATCCCCTAAGGCCGTCAGTGTGTCCCTCCCCTCTGCCTCAAAATGCTTCCACAGGGCTGCCCCCCAATGAGCTTCAGGGACCAGGTTCATGTGGAGAGCTGACTCATAACCCTTGAACCACAAGTAGATATCATCCTCCCTCTTATAATCCCTCACAAGGTCTTTTGGGATGTGTACCCTTCTCTCAGGCTGCACTGTAGAATTGCTGCCACCATCCCTACTGGGCTGACTCCTCTGATCTATCTCTTTTAAACTGAGCTCATGAGCCATGTTTATCTTCCTTTCCTCAAGACTGAGCTTTTTCAGCTCCAACTGGTACTCCCTCTCTGCCTGTCTGTCCTGTAACTCTCCAGGTGTCAGACTCTTGGAGGACACACTGCTACCTGCCCTGGAGATTCTCCCCTGAGACATAGCAGGCCCACCCACTACATCAGTGTGAGTGACTTGCAACTCCTCTTCCCCCTCTGGCTCCTCATCTGTGTGCCCCTCAGCTGCTTTGGCTGTCACCCAGGCCCTCAGCGCCTTTTGCAGCTCATCCTTCTTGGATGAGCTCTTAATGGGACAGCCAACATTACTACAAAACTGCTTCAACTGAGCCACTTTGTAGCTCTCCAATTTCTCCAAGTCAAAAGCAGCTTCAGCTAGGGCATCTCCAGACTGAGACATGATGAGAGGTTAAAAAAAATATGCACAGTTCCAAAAACAGAAAAGCAAGTTCTCAAATGAAGTTTCAGCAAAGTCAATCACGGGATCAGCGAAAAAAAAGAAACTGAATGCAGAGAAAAACAGTCCAAGTAAAAAAACAAAAATCACAAGACTAGTAGTATGTGGTCACGTAGTGGTCTGAGATCAAAACAGTAGTGTACACTTAATTACTGTATGTCAAGTACAAATACAAGTCCAAATCCCGACCGCTGGTCACCAATGTTAGAAATGGGGTCTTTGGTTGACAGTCAGGTTACCCCCTGTTCAAGCAAGGACCCTCACTCTAGTTAGGATAAAAGAGAATCACCCTCAGCTAACCCCTGCTTACCCCCTTGGTAGCTTGGCAGAGCAGTAGGCTTAACCTCAGAGTGCTGGGCGTAAAGTATTTGTACCAACACACACAGTAACTTAATGAAAACACTACAAAATGACACAACACCAGTTTAGAAAAATAGGAAATATTTATCTAGACAAAACAAGACCAAAACGACAAAAATCCAACATACACAAGTCAAGTTATGATTTTTTTAAAGGTTTAAAATAAAAAGAGTCTTTAGGTAGTTGTAACACCACACTAGCGCTGCTAGCGTGAAAATGTACCTGGTTTGCGGCAAAAATAACCCCGCACGGGCGGTGTGCGTCGAAAATAACCCTGCACGGGTATATGCGTCGAAAACAGCTCGGCACGGCGAGGCGCGTCGAAAAAGCCAGCCACGCGACGGTCCGAAAGTCCCGCGGCGCTGGTTGCGATCTCTCAGCCTTCGTCAGCGATGCTGCGCGTCGTTTCTCCTGCTACGGGCGTCGATTCTCCGGTCGCGTTTCCTGCGGCGTCGTTTCTCAGCTGCGGAGCCGGCGTCGCGTCGTTTTCTCAGCCGCGATCGGATTCGCGTCGATCTTTTCTCCGCACGGCGCTCGGTGCGTGTATTTTTGTCCTTAGGCTGCCAGCCTCTCCTTTCAGGGTCCCAGGAACTGGAAGGGCACCACAGAGCAGAGTAGGGGTCTCTCCAGAGACTCCAGGTGCTGGCAGGAAGAAGTCTTTGCTATCCCTGAGACTTCAACAACAGGAGGCAAGCTCTACATCAAGCCCTTGGAGATTTCTTCTTCAAGATGGAAGGCACACAAAGTCCAGTCTTTGCCCTCTTACTCAGGCAGAAGCAGCACTGCAGGAAAGCTCCACAAAGCACAGTCACAGGCAGGGCAGCACTTATTCCTCAGCGATCAGCTCTTCTCCAGGCAGAGGTTCCTCTTGATTCCAGAAGTGTTTCTAAAGTTTGTAAGTTTGGGTGCCCTTCTTATACCCCTTTTAGTCTTTGAAGTCACCTTCCTTCAAAGGGGACTCACACCTTCTTGTGAAATCCTGCCTTGCCCAGGCAAGGCCTCAGACACACACCAGGGGGTTGGAGACAGCATTGTCAGAGGCCGGCACAGTCCTTTCAGATGAGAGTGACCACTCCACCCCTCCCTCCTAGCAGAGATGGCTAATCAGGAAATGCAGATCACACCCCAGCTCCCTTTGTGTCACTGTCTGGTGTGAGGTGAAAAACAACCCAACTGTCAAACTGACCCAGACAGGGAATCCACAAACAAGGCAGAGTCACAGAATGGTTTAAGCAAGAAAATGCTCACTTTCTAAAAGTGGCATTTCCAAACTCACAATCTTAAAATCAACTTTACTAAAAGATGTATTTTTAAATTGTGAGTTCAGGGATCCCAAACTCCACATGTCCATCTACTCTCTAGGGGAATCTACACTTTAATCATATTTAAAGGTAGCCCCCATATTATCCTATGAGAGAGAGACAGACCTTGCAGCAGTGAAAACGAAATTGGCAGTATTTCACTGTCAGGACATATAAACCACATTACTATATGTCCTACCTTATCCATACACTGCACCCTGCCCTTGGGGCTACCTAGGGCCTACCTTAGGGGTGCCTTACATGTAAGGAAAGGGAAGGTTTAGGCCTGGCAAGTGGGTACACTTGCCAAGTCGAATTTACAGTGTAAAAATTACACATACAGACACTGCAGGGGCAGGTCTGAGACATGATTACAGAGCTACTTATGTGGGTGGCACAACCAGTGCTGCAGGCCCACTAGTAGCATTTGATTTACAGGCCCTGGCACCTCTAGTGCACATTACTAGGGACTTACTAGTAATTCAAATATGCCAATCATGGATGAACCACTTACATACAATTTAAACAGGAGCACTTGCACTTTAGCACTGGTTAGCAGTGGTAAAGTGCCCAGAGCAACAAAAACAGCAAAATCAGAGTCCAGCACACATCAACAACCTGGGGAACAGAGGCAAAAAGTTAAGGGAGACCACGCCAAGGATGAAAAGTCTAACAGTTGTCAATAGGGAACCAGGGCCTATCATGATCGCCACCGGCAGTGACGGTGAACACCGCCCCAGAGTGTACGCCATGTCGTCATCCCAAGTTCACTTGACTCCCGGATCCCGTGCATGGAAGTACTCTACTAGTGTGCTGCTGTGTCCTGACTCTGGTTATTCAAATGGCACATGTCACAGGGGAAAGGGCCCCGGCCTTCACCACGGAGGAGCTGAAGAAGCCACCATCACTGTCAACACGCGGACAGTTCAAAACATAACAATTCCATGCAGACAATGCATGTACTTCATATACCACCCCACCTTCCCCCCATGAAAGAAATAAAAGAAAAGGTATGAACCACAAAGCATTTGGTTTAAAACATCACATAGGTGGTCATTATGAACATGGCGGGAAAGACCGCACCGCCGGCGATGGCGGTAATTACCGCCAGACCGCCAAATAATGAAGCACATGAGAAACAGCCAGCGTGAAAACCACTCACCACCAGCACAGGAGTGCCGATATCGATGGAAGAGGCCGCCCACAGGCCAACTGAAAGGCCCCACCCCCACAACAAATAATGAAGCACAAGACCGCCGTCAGTTCCAGGGAGGGAACCACTGCCACGCAAAGCCTGGCGGAAACGAACCAAATCAAAGGAAACACTCACCGCAGGCACACACAACACGCCAAAGCATACATGGAGAGAGAATTGGAAATCATGCCAGTGCTGCTCCTTGCCATATACCTCCACGACCGTGACCGCCGACGAAGACGACGACGGTAAGTACCGCAACCTACTAAACAAGGGAAGAAAGGGCACAGTTACACACACACATAGCAATGCAACCCCTCACACCATCTCAAGCCATACACACCAGAACAAGAGGTACTTACCCGACACAAGGCCAATACAACCTGCCCAAAGTACACACATTTGCACATCAACCCCCCACAATGAAACGATGAACGACGTCTCCAGATTGTGCCAACAGCAACACTGGGCACTCAAACTTTAATAAATGATGAAAACTGTAATGTCCAAATTAGGCCATTAGCCAGTTCAACTGTAAAAGGCTGTAGGGCCCAAATGTCCCGAACTTGACTCCCACATGTACACATGGTACTCTACCATAAAGGGACACCCAGGCACCTCAGGGAACATGGGCAGGGGATGGCGGGGGTGGGGACTTACATCTGGGAGGGAGGGCTTGGGCTTACATTTGGGAGGTGGAGGGTGTTTGAGTTTGCTCTTGGAAGGTGAGGGAGCGGGCTTGGAACGGGGGGTGGCAGATGGACCTGGGCCTGCATGGGGTTTCTTGCTCACTGGGGAAGGGGCACGGGAATGGGAAGGGCAGGCTTCGACGTGGAAGGAGTGGACAGGGCAAGGAGGTGGGCACGTTTAGGGACGAGACGGGGTGGGCCAGTGTATTCTAACAGGTCAACACGGGACAGGAAAAGTTTTTTAGGGGCAGTGGGGTGGACATGGAGGAAGGTGTGGGAGTGGAGGTAGAGCGAGTGCTTGTAACTGGTGTAGGTGTGCTGGATGTGGATGCAGGTGCCTGTACAGCATGCTGAGGTGTGGTGGATGTGTGGTGGGTGGGTGTCTGGGAACGTTTGAGTGTTTGACGAGGAGGGGGGTGGGCACAGTGGGACAAGACAGGCTGCCAGTGTACATGGATGTTGTCTGGGTGTCTGCAGGTCTGGTGAGTGTGCTGTATGTGTCAGTCAATGTTGTGGTGAGTGTAGGTGTGGTGTCTGGGGTGCATGATTGGATGTCAGATGCAAGAATGGGGCCAGCAGCAGTGACTAAGAATGCTGTACTTGTGGGTGTGCATGTCGAGGTGACAGACAGGGAGGCGGGAGAGGTGGACACACTGGGGGAAGTGGATGTTGTTGTGTGTGCTTTGGTATGTTGGCTGTGTGTATGCTTGTGGTGGGAAGTGTGGTGCTTGTGTTTCTATGTGTGCTTCTTGTGTGTTGAGGTGTGTGCATGGCTGCCTGAACGTGTGCTTGGGATGGGTGAAGGGAGTGGCATGATGGAAGGGGCAGAGGTGGTTGGGGGGGGACGGAAAGACCAGGGACACTGGCTGCCGTCAAAGAGGAGGCCAGAGCCTGAAAAGGTCTCTGTAGGCAAGGCATGGCACTGTGACTGCCTTCCAGGTATGCACGGAATTGCTGCATCTGGGATGCCAGCCTCTGGATGGCATTCACAATGGTTGTCTGCCCTACAGAGATGGTCCTCAGGAGGTCAATAGCCTCCTCCGTGAGGGCAGCAGGGCTGACTGGGGCAGGGGATGAGGTGCCTGGGGCGAAGGAGACGCCCACCCTTCAGGGTGAGTGGGCATGGGCAACTGGGTGGGGAGCAACTGGGAGGGCGGTGATGGTATGGGGTGGTGGAAGATGACACAGAATAAGTGGGCCCACTATGGTCCGCCACCACCAGGGAGCTCCCAACAGAGGAGGTATCCGAGTCACTACCTCCAGTGGTAGTAGCCTCCCCTGTGGTTCTCCCCTTGCCTCCAACCCACTGGTCCCCTTAGCGTTGGTGGACTCTGCCTCCTTGGAACCGTGGGCCGCTGCATCCCCACTTGCCGGTGCCACTGCTCCCTCACCAGATGATGCTGATGTACACAGACAAAACAAGAGTACAGGGGTGGGGAGACAAAACATGGGAGATATCTGTAAATACATGAATGGATGTACAAACTTGGTGCACACACACTCCCACCCAGTTTACATACCTACACGCAGCACCTACAACTATAGTCATGCCTATGCCCCTGACTAGTTGCCACAGCCCTAGCATACAACTCTTCTCCCACATGACACAAGGACCTGATGCACTGCAGACCTGCCCCTAATCATCTCAGTGCCCATGGGGGCAGGACTGCTGGCAGACACCTGCCAGAGCACCTGGCACTAGACAGCATACATACTACAGCACCCTCAGACATCCATCAAAGAGGCATGAAATGGTGTTGGTAGTCCCCCCCTTGTGGCTGCTGTGCAGCCTTCAAGCGCCCATCCAAATCTGGATATGCCACTGCCAGAATGCGGCACATTAGGTGGGTCAGGGCTCGATGGGCACCCCTTCCTTGTTGGGAGGACTTCTCTAGCTGGGCCTCACAGGTCTCCCTGGCCCAGCGCCGCAGGTCCTCCCACCGCTTCCTGCAGTGAGTGCTCTGCGGGTTGTAGACCCCCAGGGTCCGCACCTCCATGGCGATGGCCTGCCAGAGTGCCGTCTTCTGATGTGCGCTGACCTGTATGGGACACACAGAAAAGAAACACAGAGTTCAGGATATGGCCATGTGATACCGCTGACTATACGTCCCCTATGGAATGGACACTTCACAAGATCATTTCACCACCTCCCTCACAGTACTTGCCACAATCTATGTCTGTGCAGGTAAATACCGACCACACATGCATACAAGCAACTGCCACCATCACACATATCCATGCGCGTCATCCGCCCACTCACCTGCACCTCTGGTCGCCCATATAACTTGGCATACAGAGGAATTGGCAGTTACTGCAGGAGTCTGAGCCGACTGAACGCTGTTGGTCGTGGGCTGCACCGTTCTCAAAAACCTTGTTAACTTACCTGCTTTTGGCTTCTGCTCTATTACCACAACGTTTGAAATACTTCTTTAGTAGTAGAAACAAGAGCGTCTGAGAGGGGATGGTTATATTGATGGAACAGCTGAAAATGTGTTTGCAACAATAATTTTTTTTTATTTTTTAAATTAAATTTGGAATTATTTTTGGGCAGTTTTTACATGTCAGACTAATTCATTCTTTGCTTCGCCGCACCACTCTTGCTCACTCTCCCATCTTCTTTATAGTGATCCCACTGTGAGCCGCCATTTCATTCGTGATCTCTCTAGTGTTTATGCATCACTCCTGGCACTTCAGATAAAAGGCCTTAATGTCGCAGATGCAAAGTGGTGAGTTCTGCTATTTTGTTATTTTAATCGATTTTTAATCCTGTTTTGTCAGCACTGGATTTTATGTGGGGGGGGGGGGCTGAATTTAAATCTGCACAGCCTGCACTAGCCCAGGGGTGTGCACCTTTTTTGTTATTTTTTTCTTTTTCTTCTTGAAATTACTTTTGAAATTATTTTTAGGCAGTTTTCACATGTCAGACTATGTTATGCTTTCTTGTGCCGCGCACACATCCGTATTCCTTTCAGCAATCCAGTGAGATGGCATTTTGTGTGTAGCGCTCCAGTGTTTACTCATCACTCCGTCACTTGAGATAAAAGGCCTCAATGCCACAAACGGCCTACGGCACGTGGCTAAGTCAAGACCATTTGTGCCCATCCGCGTACAGATCGTGGCCAGTACCAGCCGCACTGCCGGTAAGCCATGCCACAATGCCCCCTCCCTATATACATTAGGGCTGAGCTGCTGAAACTCCACACTGCATTCTGTAATCATGTCTGAGAGCTGGCGCTGGCTGATGAGCGTGGGGGGTTCTTATGCCCTATTTGTGGTTTCTCCCTTTATGCTGATGAGAAGTCCAGTTGGTCCACTGGTGGGGAAGATTATAAAACTCTAGACATAACGCACTGTAGTGGTTCATATATTATGGCTTCTGTTCCTTGCGGCCCTCTTTTCTCTGCCAGTCTTATTAAATGCCGATCTCTACCCAGATATGCTCTAGATATGTGTAACCTACTTGTTGAGAACCATGGAGTCCTTATGCTTCCTACGGACTCTTGGCTCAAGGATTGGTTGGCTGCTGATATAGCCTTGGCTATCCCTCTTGAATTCTCTATCAAACACATTGACCGGTTGCAGAAAAACAGGGTTGGGGTGGCAATTATACATTGTTCCTCCGATTCTTGTTCCATCACAAAATTGGGGAATATCAATAATATTGAAGGTTTGGCCTTTACGCTTGCCCTAGCACCCCTCTTTCGACCTATATGGAGCTTATTCTCTCTAACCACTTTATAACTCCTTTCAACATTGTTTCCCCTGCTCCTTGCAGAGGCTGGTTAGGAAAACTTCCAGACCATGGCATAAAATCTCTGAATCTCTACTGGTGGCACTGCTACAGTCTGCCCCTTTTGATAGTAGCGGAGATTTGGAATCAGACCTTGCCAGCTTCAATAACTGGCTGGTTTCTGCACTGGACAATATTGCTACCCAAAAAATTCACAAGTTTAACAGTTCTAAACGTTCTGCAACATGGTTCTCTGGTGCACTTAAGGGGGACAAATCTGGTTACAAAGGCTGGAACGCAGATGGAGGATGGCTTATGATAAAGAGGATAAAGCAACATACCAGGCTGCGCTGAAAAGCTATCACACCACTATACAGAAAGCTAAAAAATTGTTTGTAGCTTTCTCCATTTCTGAAGCAGCTAACAAACCTTGTGAGCTATTTAAAATTGTGAATTCCTTCCTCTCTCCCATCGCTAAAGAAAATGCTATCCCTCCCTCGTCAGAGCTATTTCAAGATCTTTCCGAGTTCTTTTTTAAGAAAATCCAAAATATTTACAAGCAATTCACTGCACAGGTCTCTCCTGGTCACACGGATTTAGGGCCACATATACAAAGATCCACTTTTGCGACTTGCAAACTGCGAGTCTTAGCGACTCGCAATTTGTGAGTCGCAAAACCAGATGTACAACAGTGTCAATGACACTGTCTGTGATTCACAATGGGGTCGCAAATGACCTACCTCATGAATATTCATGAGGTAGGTCACAATTTGCAACTCCATTGGGAATGGCGGCTCTCACAGGGATGGTGGCCTGTTGGTGTCAGCAGACCACCATGTCTGTGACTGCTTTTAAATAAAGCAGTATTTTTTTTTTAAATGCAGCCCGTTTTCCTTAAAAGAAAACGGAATACATTTCTAAAAAAAAAAAAAAGTTTTCTTTTCATTTTTATAGCGCAGGCAGTGGTCCGTCGGACCACTGCCTGCACTGAATTATTTTTTTCGCGTGCATTCACAAAGAGGGAGAATGGGTTAGCACCAATTTGAAACTGGTACTAACTGCGATTGTTTTGCGACCGCATTCGCGGTCACAAAACAATCATACATACCATTTAGATTTGGTATTAGGAAGGGACGCCCTTGACACGCCCCTTCCTAATATCGAATCGCAAAACCCAAACTGCGATTTAGGGCCAGATGTAGCAAAAAAACAAATTGCAAGTCGCAATTTGGTATGCAGAAAGGTGTCTCAGACACCTTCTGCAACTCGCAATGGGGTCGCAAAGACCCACCTCATTAATATTAATGAGGTGGGTCGCAGTTTGCAACCCCATTGCGAGTATGGGCACTCACGGGGATGGTAGCCTGCTGGAGACAGCAGACCACCATGTCCGTGACTGCTTTTTAATAAAGCAGTTTTAATTTTCTAAGTGCAGCCCGTTTTCCTTAAAGGAAAACAAGCTGCACTTTGGAAAAAAAAAAAAAAACTTTAGTTTCGGATTTTTTCAGGGCAGGTAGTGGTCCATTGGACCACTGCCTGCTCTGAATTTTTTTTTTTTTTCCAGTCACAAAGGGGAAGGGGCCCTATGGGGACCCCTTCCCGTTTGCGACTGGGTTACCGTCCACTTCAAGTGGATGGTAACTGCGATTCCATTTGAGAAATGGAATTGAATTGCATTGCGAGTCGTAAATAGGAAGGGAACACCCCTTCCTATTTGCGAGTCGGAAATGAATTTTGCGAGTCGGATCCGACTCGCTAAATGCATTTCTGCATACCAGTGAGGCTTTTGCACCTCGCAAACGGCGTTTTTCGCCGTTTGCGACTCGCAAACGCTTTGCTACATCTGGCCCATAGTAACAAGTTACCAAATCGCAGTTTGGGCTTTGTACATCCCAAAAAGCATTTTTCTAGTTGCAAAGGGGCCGATTCTGCGAATCGGCCCCTTTGCGACTAGAAAAATGCTTCGTACATCTGGCCCTTAGTTCCTAATCAGTCAGGCCCTTTTTGCACTTCTTTTGACCCTATTTCCCTAGAAGTCTCAACGGAGGAACTTGCAATATGTAAAGCTGGTTCCCCTCTGGACCCTGCCCTCCTGCAATTCTAAATCTTGCCACCTCTCTGGTTAACCCCGTCATCAACAAGCTGATGAATACTTCTTTTGAATTAGCAATAGTCCCTAAAAGCAGGAAACAAGTGCTATTTCTCTATCTGTTAAAAAAGTATGCCAACTCAAAAGTCCTAAGCAACTTTAGACTGATTTCTTTTCTCCCTACAGTTGCTAAACTTTTGGAGAAAAGGGTTCACATTCAGGTATCATACTTCCTAGTTTTTAATCTCCTTCTGTATGACTCCCAATCGGATTTTCGTGCTAGTTACAGCACCAATTCGGCCCTACTCGAGTTTTCAGAATTCATTAAGGAAAATAGTGACCAGAGCTCCCAAGTAATTGTCATGCTTTTGGATCTGTTCTCGGCGTTCACTACCATTTCCCATGCTATCTTGCTAGATAGAATTAAGAGGATTGGAATCAAAGATCAGGCTCTGCTTTGGCTCAAATCCTTTTTGAAAGTTTGCTCTCAAGCAGTCTTCCTGCCAGCTTTCACCTCCTCATTCAAGCCTCTGAAAAGCAGAGTGCCCCAGAGTTTGGCACTTAGCCCCACTTTTTTTCATCTCTACCTGGAGCTCTGGCTAAACTTGTCAAGACCTGGGGGGGGGGGGTGGATTGTGTCCTATGCGGATGACACCCAACTCCTCCTGGCTTTTCATGAAAGTACACCAGCAACCCTGAGCTCCTTCAAATCCTGCTTGAAGGCAATAGTGGAATGGATGAATGGAAGCTTCCTGAAACTTAATTCTGAAGAAACTGAGATCCTCTTCTTTGGTGCCAACTCCGCTCTGGTTTGGGTGCTACTCTTCCCCCAGCACTCACTGGTTGCTAGGAACCCTGGGATAACATTTGATTGAAATCTCACTTTTGAATCTCAAATCAAGGTTTTATCTGCCACTTGCGTTGCTCCCCTGAGGGGTCTGTGGAGGATGTGGGGCAGAAGGGGAGGAGGGGGTGGAAGGCTGCAGCGAAGAAGGGTTTCCGTCAGAGAGTGGCCGGTCCTTAGGTAGATTGGCTGATCAATCAGTTTAGCAGTGAGCATCTCCGCAGTTCCTGGAGATGGCTAGTCACGGCTGATTGGGGTGCGCCAAACACAGTTCATGGTGGAGCAGAGCACGAAAACAAGGCCCTGAAAACACCCCAGAGTTACTGGGAGTGATGTTATGCTGGACAGAAGTAGCAGTTCCTGGAAACAGGCAAACACAGCGAGGTGACAGTCCTTCTGACACAGCAGCCTTTACTCTAGCAGGATTCCTTCTTGGTCCAAAGGTGTACCAATGAGTGGGTCAGGAGGCCCACTACTTATACAGGACAGTGCCTTTGATGTGGGGGGATGACTAACAAAGAATTCTTGTAAAGTGTGCTGGTCCCCCTTTCAAGTAATTCTTGTCTCCAGTCAGTGGGAGGTAATCACCCATCTTGTGTGGACCCCAGCCCTTACCCTTTGAGATGTAAGTGTGACATCCTCCACACCCCTTCCCCAGGAAGACCCATAAGTATGCAGATGAATGCAAATATGGCTGAGTAAGATGTGTTGTGAATGTCTGAAAGGAATGCACAAGTAGAACTGTTACCCAACCCAAGCCAGAGGTGTATTGGAGAGAGGCTGTAGGCTCACAGAGCAGTGAGTGCAGAGAAATGTCCACTTTCTAAAAGTGGCATTTCTAAAATGGTAGCAATAATCCAACCTTGCTATTAAAAAGGATTTATTATTACCATTCTAATGGTACGAAACATGACCCAGCTGCTCCTCTCAGATCAGGAATTACAACTTAAAGTCATTATAAGGAATTCCTAATGCTGGCCTGTGAGAGGGGTAGGCCTCACAGTGATGAAAAACCATTGGGGAGTGTTTTCATTACCAGGTCATGGTAACTGGTTAGTATATGTACAGCCTTTTTACCTACATGGCATGGTGCCCTATGGGCTCCGTAGTGCATGCTTGAGGGATGACATATGTAAGAAGAGGGAAGTTTAGGGCTTGGCAAGAGTGTTTAAATGCCAATTTGGGGTGGCAGTGGACTGCACACAGGCTCTGCAGTGGTAGGCCTTAGGCATGTTTACAGGGCTACTTCAGTGGGTGGCACAATCAGTGCTGTAGGCCCACTAGTAGCATTCAATTTACAGGCCCTGGATATACGATACACCACTCTACAAGAGTGTTACAAATAAATTAAATATGCCAATTGTGAATACACCTATGGCGCCATGTTTTTTGGGAAAAAGCACATGCACTTTAGCAATGGTTAGCAGTGGTAAAGTGCTCAGAGTCCTAAGGCCAACAAAAAGATACAGTAACAAAACAGGAGGCAGAGGCAAGAAGTTCTGGGTATGACCACCCTATGGATGCCAGGTCTAACAATGATTTACCTTATTCTGGAGGACTGTCGGAAAATGACTGTCCATGTCTTGGTTACAACCCAGTTAGATTATGCTAACAGCCTTTATCTGGGTCTGCCTGCTTTCCTAAATCAACAGTTCCAAACAATCCAGAACTCCGCCCCGTGATCTTGAAGATTTCCTCACGTTCTCCAGTGTCTCATTACCTTTGCATCTTCACTGGCTCCCTGTCTTCAAGAGGATTCAAAGCTCTCATCTTTGCTCTCATCTTTGCCTACTGGGCCTTCATCCACAAAGGCCCTCTCTACCTTAGGCAAAGACGTAAGCCCTACCCTCAATCCATATCCTTGAGATATAATCAGGGCTGGACTGGGAACCCCAAAGCAGCCTAGGCAACTTTGTCAGACCAGCCCAAAGGGAGAGGGGGCACAAGTGTGAAGCACTGCTGCTTTTATTACTGGGGGGTGATCTTGCAGGACCACTGCATATTTGGCCCCCTATAACAAAACTGGCCCCCACTCCTGCAAAACCAACCCCCCCCCAGCCTCCCAGGAAAACACCCAATGCCAACTTCTGCCAGTACGGCCCTGGATCTAATAATCCCCTTTGCCTGTGTTGTATCCCCTCTGAATCCGGCTTCAGGCATAGGCCCTCATTACCACCCTGGTGGTTGGTGATAAAGTGGCAGTAATACCACCAACAGGCTGGCGGTAACTACCGCCAAATTATGACAATGGCAGAAAGATCCCAGATAGAGAGCCGCTTTACCAACGCACCGACCACTAGGGCGGAAGCAACAGGCACCACAGCGGTAGGCGCCTACAGCCAGGCTCGTAGTAAGTCTCTGAAAACCGCCACCTTTTCCGGGGCGGGACCAACGACATCAAAAGCCTGGTGGAAACGGACCTCAGAAGGGAAACGACTCACCTTTGGAGACACAGGGAAGAGCCACGCCGCCATGGAACCCGAGCTGCAGATTTTTCCTATGGTATTCTACGTCCTGCTCCACAACGAACACCAACGACGGCGAAGACGACCACAGTGTGTTCAGTCACCCAGCACACAGGAGAGGGGGGAGGAAAAAGAGAGTGACACACACAAGCACAACACACACCCTCACCCCCAGCACCATACAAACAATCAGTTGCAGTAAGAAAACATATACCCCGTACCCCTCAGGAATAATGCAAGAACAGCATGAATAGATGAAAGTGAGTGTAACAATATGAATACATCATTAATGCGTACATCCAATCTAAAAGTATATACATTTGTGCAAATCAAGGGACACTGCCCAGTCCTCAACGTGCGTGGGCCACAGGGCCACATCACAAAGTCCAAGGCTCCTCTTGTCTCCTGAAACAACACAGAGAGAGCACTGCCAGGGCATCAGTTTGAAAATAGGCAGGCACCTCAGGGGGATGGGAGCAGGGGGGGGCATCTCAGCCGGCAGATGGAACAACACCACTGTTCCTGGAGGGGCCAACATGCCCATTGCTTTTTGTCCTGGGGAGTGCAAGGCCACAGTCTCTCAAGTGGGTGACTTGCCCACTGGCTCTGGAGGGGGCAACATGCCCTGTGCTTGATCCTGGGGAGTGCAAGGCCACAGTCTCTCAAGTGGGTGACTTGCCCAGTGATTCTGGAGGGGGCATTGTGCCCTGTGATCTTCATCCTGGGGAGGATGGGGCGAGTGGGTGTCATACCCACTGGTTCTGGAGGGGGCATCGTGCCCTGTGATCTTCATCCTGGGGAGGATAGGGTGAGTGTGTGTCATACCCACTGGGTCTGGAGGGGGCAGGCTGCACAACAGCCCATGGAGGCAGGTCTAATGAATGTCCACGGGTGGTGACGGCTGCTCAGTGGTGGCAGTGGTGCTGCTACTGGTGGTGGTTGTGGGGGGAAGCTGCAGCCCATCCCCTGCAGCCTCGGACGGCTGCCCACTGCTGGTGGTGGTGCTGCTGTTGCTGGTGGTTGTGGGGGGAAGCTCCAGCCCATCACCTGCAGCCTCGGATGGGTGCACAACCATGGTTGGTGGTGGGGGCTCCCACTGAGTCCCTGCACCAGGCCCCTTCTCCTTCCTGCCTGCTGGTGCAGGCCCCATGCCCATCCTGGCTGCAGCTGGGGATGGCTCCTTGCTCTTCAGGGCAGCAGCTGGTGCAGGTCCCTTGTCCTTCCTGGCAGCAGCTGGGGATGGCTCCTTGCCCTTTTGGCAGCAGCGGGGGATGGCTCCTTGCCTTTCCTGGCAGTAGCTGTGGATGGCTCCTTGCCCTTCCGGGCATCACTTGGGGCAGGCACCCTTTCCGTGATTCTGGCTGGTGGCCTCGGTCCTTTACCACCACGAGTTGCTGTGGACACTACTTGGCCCGTGGACTGGGTGGCTGAGGTGCTTGCCTGGGTTTTACCCACTCTGGCCAGACTTGAAGGACGGGGGAGGGGTTGGGAAATGGTCAATGGTGGGGAGGAAAAGCTTCTTAGGGACATTGGGGAGGGAAGAGGGAGAAGGTTTGGGAATGGAGGAAGAGGGAGTGGTTGTAGGAGGTGTCTGTCTGTTGTGTTTGGGTGCAGGTGCATGGGCTGGATGCTGTTGTGAGGTGGATGGCTGTTGGGTGTCTGAGTCCTTACGTTTGTGTACCTTGGGAGGTGGGGCATAGGCAAAGTGAGAGAGGACACAGGGGACGTGTACATGGCTGTCGGGGTGGTGTCTGCCAGTGAGGTGTGTGTTCTGATAGGTGTGGTGGTGATGGCGGTAGTGGATGAGGATGTAGTGCATGTAGGTGTGAGTGGAGACGCAACTGGGAGGGAGGTAGAAGAGGAGGAGGAGGGGGACACAGTGGAGGCAGTGGATGTTGGTATGTCTGCATCTGGATGGTGTTTGTGTGAGTGCCTGTGGGACGAAGTGTGGGGATTGTGTTTGCCTGAACAACTCTTGTGTGTTGTCTTGTGTGCATGCTGGTCTGCCTGTGTGCTTGGGATAGGTTGAGGGTAATGGGATTGTGTAGAGGAAGTTGGATGGGGGAGGGTGGAAACAGGGACAATGGGTGCCATCAGAGAGGAGGCCAGAGCCTGTATTGATCTCTGTTGGGCCGCCATGCCAGTGTGAATGCCCTCCAGAAATGCACTAGTTTGTTGCATTTGGGCTCCCAGCCCCTGGATGGCATTCACAATGGTTGACTGCCCAACAGATATGGATCGCAGGAGGTCAATAGCCTCCTCACTCAGGGCAGCAGGGCTCACTGGGGCAGGGCCTGAGGTGCCTGGGGCAAAGGAGATGCCCACCCTCCTGGGTGAGTGGGCACAGCAAAATCCCTGAGGGGCAGCTGGGAGGGCGGTGCTGGTATGGTGGTGGCGGCTGTACCTGTAGCTGGAGTGGGCACAGAGGTGTCCGCCACCACCAAGGAGCTTCCATCAGAGGAGGTATCTGTGTCCAAACTGTCCGCTCTGGTCTCCACCATGGTGCTCCCCTCACCCTCCGTCCCACTGGTGCCCTCACTGTCGGTGGACTCTGCCTCCTGTTTCCTGTGAGATTCTGCTCCCTCCGTCGCTGGTGCCTCTGCTCCTCTGCCAGATGATGCTAATGCACATAAGGACAGGACGACAAAACAAAAAGGGGGGTGGAGAGACAAAAGAAACACTTGGTCAATGGCTGCACCAAGACCACCGTTGGCGTACACAGCACCCTCACACACAGTGAAAAGCCCTACGCACTATGCAGTGCACTACCAGTAACAATGCTAATCACCAGGGCATGGGGAGGGACACATACCGCCAACTACAGCATACCTGGGACCCACACAGCCCTGCCTAGTAGTGGATGCCTACTAGCTAGGTAGGAGGAATATCACATCTGAATCCTGCCCAACATGGGACCTACTCTGCGATGTCAGGCCAAGCCTAGGGGCACCCACAGACACACATCGCCCCCCCCGGATACCACCCTACCATCAAATCAAATCAAATCATTAACATTTATAAAGCGCGCTACTCACCCGTGCGGGTCTCAAGGCGCTAGGGGGGAAAGGGGGGGTTATCGCTGCTCGAACAGCCAAGTCTTTAGGAGTCTCCGGAAAGCGGAGTGGTCCCGGGTGGTCCTGAGGCTGGTGGGGAGGGAGTTCCAGGTCTTGGCCGCCAGGAAGGAGAAAGATCTCCCACCCGCCGTGGAGCGGCGGGTGCGAGGGACGGCAGCAAGTGCGAGGCCAGCGGAGCGGAGGGGGCGGGTGGGGACGTAGAAGCTGAGGCGTCTGTTGAGGTATTCCGGTCCCTTGTTGTGGAGGGCTTTGTGTGCGTGGGTGAGAAGACGGAAGGTGATCCTTTTGCTGACTGGGAGCCAATGCAGGTGTCTCAGGTGTGCGGAGATGTGGCTGTTGCGGGGTACGTCGAGGATGAGGCGGGCCGAGGCGTTTTGGATGCGTTGCAGGCGGTTTTGGAGTTTGGCGGTGGTCCCGGCGTAGAGGGTGTTGCCGTAGTCCAGGCGACTCGTGACAAGGGCGTGGGTCACGGTTTTTCTGGTGTCGGCGGGGATCCAGCGGAAGATCTTGCGGAGCATGCGGAGAGTGAGGAAGCAGGCGGAGGACACGGCGTTGACTTGCTTGGTCATGGTGAGAAGAGGGTCCAAGATGAAGCCGAGGTTGCGGGCGTGGTCTGCGGGGGTCGGTGCGGTGCCGAGGGCCGTGGGCCACCAGGAGTCGTCCCAGGCGGACGGGGTGTTGCCGAGGATGAGGACTTCCGTTTTTTCAGAGTTCAGCTTTAGGCGGCTGAGCCTCATCCAATCTGCGACGTCCTTCATACCCTCTTGTAGGTTGGTCTTGGCGCTGGCGGGGTCCTTGGTGAGGGAGAGTACAAGTTGGGTGTCGTCGGCGTAGGAGGTGATGATGATGTCGTGCTTGCGTACGATGTCGGCGAGGGGGCTCATGTAGACATTGAAGAGTGTCGGGCTGAGCGATGAGCCTTGAGGTACGCCGCAGATGATCTTGGTGGGTTCTGAGCGAAACGGAGGGAGGTAAACTCTTTGGGAGCGGTTAGCGAGGAAGGAGGCGATCCAGTCCAGGGCCTGGCCTTGGATCCCGGTGGAGGGTAGGCGGGTGATTAGGGTGATACCCCCTTGTGGTTGCTGTGATGCCCTCAAGCACCCATCCAGCTCCAGATAGGCCACCGCCAGTATGCGGGTCATCAGGGGGAGTCAGGGTTTGACGGGCACCCCTACCTCGTTGAGAGGCCCTCCCCAGCTGGGCCTCTGCCGTCTTCCAAGCCCAGCGTCTCAGGTACTCCCACCGTTACCGACAGTTGGTGCTCCGCCTGCTGTAGACTCCCAGGATCTCTACCTCCTTGACAATGGCATGCCATATACCCTTCTTTTGATGGGCGCTGACCTGCCGAGAAAATACACACAGGATAAGGTATAACTCAGACTGTCCTGCCTGTTACACTCATGACCCACCATGCCCCTTCCCATCCCCATTTGCACAGACATGACCTAGCACACAAGCTGCACACTTCCCAGGGGACTTTCACCAACCCCCCCACACAAGGAATTCACACACACCACTCCATGCATTCATGCCCGATGCATCGTGCTCACAGTGTACTCACCTGTTGGTCTGGAGGCCGATACAGCAGTCAGTACTGGGGTAGGACCCCATCCACCAGTCGCTCCAACTCCGCTGAGGTGAAGGCAGGGGCCCTTTTCCTCAGTCACATGCGCCATGGTAGGTTCCAGACACAGGTCACAGCAGCACATGCAGTGTAGGTCCTCTCCTGTTGAAGGTCAGGTAGCAAGTGAGTGAACAGATAGAAAATTGCAGTGACATCCGTGGCGGTGCATACTGTCACTGCTGGTGTACATCACCATTGGCCACTGTATCCCATAGGAGCCAATATTATCCAATGAGGCGTTGCGCGGCAGTTCCCAACTGCCTCCCGCAACAGCGCACAATGTCAGCGGAATTACCTCACTTCCACCTGTCCATCCACACAGGACAGACAGACGCCATTTCAGGGGGGGGGCAAGCCCTGGATTACAACTGTGTCACAGTTCACAATTGTACAATCTGGACAAATGCCACATATATATTTCAAAATAATATCATGCATTGTACTGTTGTGGCTACAATGTACAGTTTATGACCGGATCCTCACTCTTTTGCCCCCTAGATTGCAGCCACTGCGGATGAATATGAGATGGAGACATACCCCCGTGTACAGACCCCTGGTAGACTTGCCAATAATGGAGGACAGGCACATTATCCTCACCTACAGACTTGACAGGGCCACAATAACGGAGCTGTGTGCCCACATGGAGCCTGACCGATGTCTGCTATCCGTCACCCCAATGGGATCCCCCCTCTTGTGCAAGTCCTATCTGTGCTCCATTTCCTAGAAACTGGTTATTTCCAAGTGACAGTGGGCTTGGCAGCAGGAATGTCAGAGCCAATGTTCTCAATAGTGCTGACCAGAGTGTTGTGTGCCCTGATAAAACACATGTGCTGCTACATTGTTTCCCCCCAAGTGGATGATTTGGCCACAGTGAAGGCTGACTTCTATGCAATGGGACATATCCCTAACATAATTGGGGTGATTGATGGAACATATTGCATTTGTCCCACCGGTGGCAAAATGAACAGGTGTATAGAAATCGAAAGAGTTTTCATTCAATGAATGTCCAGATGGTGTGCCTGGAGGCCCAGTACATCTCTCACATCAATGCGAAGTATCCAGGGTCTCTGCATGATGCCTTTACCCTGAGGAATAGCAGCATCTCAAGTGTGATGGGACAACTAGAGAGGCACTGTGTGTGGCTAATAGGTGAGCCCTGGCTCCCAACCAATGGATGTTGGTGTATGGGTATGATGTGGGCCATAAGGGATAGTGTTTGGCTAAATGTTGTCCATCGAAATTTGCAGATGACTCTGGTTACCCCAACCTAACATGGCTACTCACCCCTGTGAGGAATCCCAGGACAAGGGCAGAGGAACGTTACAATGAGGCACATGGGCAAACTAGAAGGATCATTAAACCTACTTTTGGCCTCCTGAAGGCCGGGTTTTGGTGCCTCCATCTAACAGGTGGATCCCTGTGCTACTCACCCAAGAAGGTCTGCCAGATAATTGTTGCATGCTGCATGTTGCATAACCTTACCTTGAGACACCATGTTCCTTTTCTGCAGGAGGATGAGGCTGGAAATGTCCGTGTGGCAGCAGTGGACCCTGAGGACAGTGAAGATGAGGAGGCAGAGGATGAGGACAACAGAACTGCAGTGTTTCGACAATATTTCCAATGACACACAGGTAAGACAGTGTTACTTCACATTTCATTGTCATTTTATTGTTTGAGATTGTCACTGGCAGGGTGCGATTTCCCACTTCTATGCCAATCCACTGTACCATTTGGTAACTCTTTTTGCATATATTGTTGCCCCACTATCGCTCCTGGTGTGTTCACTGCAGTCAATTACAGGTCTATCCTATGTGCACATTACTGTACAGTTGAATTACAATGTTTGAACCTTGTTAAACGAATACATACTTAAATCATTTGACATACTCCATACTAGGATTTTTTCAACTGATGTTTATTGGAGTGCTAAGAAGAAAAGGGGGACATGCAATGGGCTGGGATGATGATGAAGGAAAGTCCAGGGTATAGTTCCAGTCTATTTGTACCACATGTGCATTGTCCAAGGGGGCATAGGAAGTGGAGCAATGGCAGTTCAAGGTGGACAGGGTAACAGAGTGGGATACAAGGGTGACAATCAGGAGAGTCTTATTTCCTGGCGGGGTCTTGGCAATAGTCTCTGGCTCCTGCCTGGATTGCAGGGAACGTTTGCGGGGTGGTTCTCCTTCTGCAGGGGGAGTGGTGCTGGTGGCCTGTTGGTCCTGTGGCTAGGCCTCCTGTCCACTAGTGGCAGCGGAGGTGGAAGGTTGTTAAATTGTCTGGCTAGGGGCAGGGGCCCACTGTTGTGAGATTGCCTCCCTCATAGTGTTGGCCATGTCTGCCAGCACCCCTGCAATGGAGACCAGGGTGGTGTTAATGGCCTGCAAGTCCTCCCTGATCCCCTGGTACTATCCCTCCTGCAGCCGCCTGTTCTTCTGCACGTTGGCCAGGATCTGGCCCAGCGTATCCTGGGAATGTTGGTATGCTCCCAAGATCTCAGTGAATTTCTCCTGGAGAGTCGGTTCCCTGGGTCTGTCCTCCCCCTGGTGCACTGCAGTCCTCCCAGCTTCCCTGTTGTCCTGTGCCTCTGTTCCCTGAACTGTGTGCCCACTTACCTCAGGTCCCTGATTGTCTCAGGTATAGGGGGTGCCCTGGGGTCCCTGTAGTGGTGGACACTGCTGATTGATGTGTCCTGGGAACAGAGGTGTGGGTACGCTGGGTGGGTGCTGTGGTGGTGTTTCCAGATGGGGGAGGCTCTGTGGTGGTGTGTGACTGTGCCTGGGTAACCGACTGCCCGGAGGTCCCTGATAGGCCAGGTTGGTCTTCCAGATCCAGGTCAGCCAAGTCGCTGTCATCACTGTGGGCCTCTTCTGTGGGGGGACTGGCTAGTGCTGGCACCTCTTCTCCGGTGACATTGGCTGGGATACCTTTGGGGATGTAAATGCAGTGTTACTGTTTCTGTGTGTAACATTTTGTGCAGGGGTGGGTTGACCTATTAGGTTATATGTGCCCTGGCAGCTTTAACTTGTGTGAGTTGGTATGTGGTGGGCTAGCTAATTCTCTCCAGTGTGCATGCTTTAGTGATGGGTGTCCATGCAGGTCTGTGAGTGGTGTCCATGCATTGGTGGTGCATGCAGGGCTTGGCACTGGGATGAGTGAGATGTGATGATGGGGGGGTGTGTGAGGTGGTGGAGTGATGGGAGTGAGGGTGAGGGTGGGGGTATGTGATGGCATGCTGGTAGGGGGTGATAGCAGTAAAGAGTTGACTTACCAGAGTCTAGTCCTCCTGCTGCTCCTGCCAGGCCCTCAGGATGCATGAATGCCAAGACTTGCTCCTCCCATGTTCTTAGTTGTGGGGGAGGAGGCGGGGGTCCACTGCCAGTCCTCTGTACAGCTAGTTGGGGTTTTGCTGCTATGGAACGCACCTTCCCCCATAGGCTGTTCCACCTCTTCCTAATCTCGTCCCTTGTTCTGGGGTGCAGTCCCATGGCGCTGACCCTGTCCACGATCCTCCGCCATAGCTCCATCTTCCTAGTAATGGATATCTGCTGCACGTGTGCTCCAAATAGCTGTGGCTCTACCCAGAGGATTTCCTCCACCATGACCCTTAGCTCCTCCTCAGAGAATCTGTGGTGTCGTTGTAGTGTCATGGGTGTTGTGTAAGTAGGGTGGGTGAGGGTGTGTAGGGTGATGTGTTGGGGTGCGTGTTGTGAGGTGTGTGGGTGGTGTATAGGTGATGGTGGTATGTGGCTTTGGTTGTGTGAGTAGTCTTGCTGTCTTTCTTTGATGGCAATTATTTGCATTCGTAAAGGGTTGTGGGTATTGTGGGTGTGTGTTTTATAGTGGTGTGGGTTTGGTGAGTGTATGGGTGTCAGGTGTGTGTTGTTTGAATTGTGCAATGTGGTGTTGTTTTGTTTATATATGTGTATTTTGAGCGCAGTGGTATGTACCGCCAATGGTTTACCGCGGTTGAATGTCTACTGTGGTGATTTGTGGGTCATAATGTGGTGGGCATTGTTCTGTTGGCACAACAGTGTGCGTTTTGATATCCCCAGTTTATCACTGACCTTTGGTGTGGCGCAGTTGTGCCTGTGGCTGAATAGTGACGGATTGGTGTGTGTGTGTCATAATATGGTGAACGGATATCCGCTGCGGCGGCGGTATGTTAGCGGCAGTCAGCATGGCGGTAAGTGGAATTTACCGCCAATGTCATAATGAGGGCCATGATGTCAAAACCCTGCTTTTTGATCCCTGCCTGGTAGGTATCTCGACCCTCCTTTTAAAACTTTTCTTCTTTCCTCTTAGCTTACCCCTAGCGCTTGGACACCTCTTCGGAGGGAGCTGCGCACTCTACAAGTGCCATGAATTGAACTGAACTGAGCAAGCACTGCATCTCTCCTTTTGCGCAAAAAATTCAGGCTGGGACACATTATCCGATGGTGCATGAAAAGCAGAACACTAAGGGAAAAAAATCAGTGTTCGATTTCACTTGCATCAGTTTGAATGGAAGGACATGTACTCAGAACTATATATCATCAGTTGCTGATATTTCCATAGGTGTATGCTTCCAGCAAGAACTCTTACCCTCATTTAGAAGGTGGTGTTCAGTTTAGGGCCATAATCCCCTCAGAGCCCCCCACACCATTAAAATATTCAACAGGTCCCATAAAATGCTTATATTACAAGGTTACCACATAGACAGATTATAAAATGCTGTAATATATGCAGTGAACTAGGTGCAAAATTGCGTGGCAGTGGCACATTTGGTGAGACCTGTCAAAACATGTGTCACTGAGTCACGTCGTAAATCCTGAAAAGCATCAGCTGTTGCGCTCTGAAATATTGGCAGCGCGTACTGTGCCTTTTCACATGACACAAACAGATTAATTTAAATCACACCAGGCGCTGAAGTGAATGGAAACTTTCTGGGGCTGAGTTCCCATACTTTATTTCATTTCGTAAAATAACCTTTCTAAACTTTTTATCAAACAAAAACTGTTCCTGGACAATTAATCCTGATCCTGGCGACTTCGAGGGTGAGTGAGAAGAATGTGGCGACCTCCATCCCCCCTCTATTGCGAATCATCAACTGAATGAAAAGGGAAAAACGTTCATCTTTTATTTGAGGCTCTAATGGAGACACGCAGTTAGAAACTATTATCTAAATAGTAGCGCCAACATTTTAACAGTTTCCTATTTGCAGCATTTCATGACATAACAGTGAACATTTCGGCCACTGGCCAGAGCCAATTCCCTGTAACCACCCATCCTGGATACCCTTACAAATGCCTAGTTTCCCACTATCGGGGTCACTTACTCACTTGAATAATTACACCGGGTTTCCTGGCGACTTGCTCCAAACCTCCTCTGTACTAGCCTACTCCTGCCTCCTCTGACCACTGGGCTGGAAAAATACTGTCAATAGGCCCCTCCTAGTTACTTGCTAGTTGGCATCTATGTCGACCGTTGATTATCACAGGTAAGGTCAGAGATGGAGTAGAAACACTCACTAATGGAGGTTCTCAATTTATTTCAACAGTTGCAGCACTAAGCTGCCACCAGGGGGAGCATGCAGTTGCTAGCGCAGGAGTTTATTAATGAATATTCATGTACTCTGAGTAACGGATTGTGTAGAAGCTGTAATATTATAGAGAAAAATAATGCACACATTTGAAAGTGTGACCACGATGAGTGGCCACCAACGTTCACGAAGTGTACTTATTCATGGCTTATTATGACTATGAGCATTTGTTTGACTAATGTAGTAATGCATCATTTGAAGGGTTATGCATTATGTAATTGCTTTATTAATTGAAAGCCTTAACTTAGTGGAGGTCTTGGCCTAGTTGCACGGCCTCATGTCAAGCCGCATTTCTTAAGTGTACTGTATAATAAAATGGCTGTCTTAGAGAATTAAACTGTGATTTTCCACTGTACTGACCAGATATGCTCACAGCTAAATTCTTTCTCATGAGAATCGCTTGCTAGAAGATGCTGTTCTTGCTAATGTAACAATATGAGTGTAATGGACTTTCTCAGGAGAAGAACAATGGAGACACTGACTGGAGTATAAGCTCCAACAATATTGTTACCTGATGAGCCGGATGATGAGGACATTACAAGAGAAGCCAATCAGCGACATGTGAACTGTACACTAGTCGAAGTATAGATTTGATTTTTGATTTTTATTGGACAAAGTGTGATCATTTGACCAATAGGGAAATGGGAAATAGTTTTAGGAAATCTAACTTAATGGGACTGCACTGAGAGGAGACTTCGCCATTCTCCCCAATCTTCTTGAGGGCTTCTCTCTAGACTTTCAAACTGCTTAAAGACTTTGCCCTTTCTGAACTTTGATGCTGAATCCTGAATTCTTGCTGACCAGACTGATGTCCTGAGGACCAAGACTGACACTGCTTGCTGATCCATACTGAGGATAGGTATTATGAATTGGAATATTGACTATATTGTCTATTTGCTTTTCTTTTTAGGTACCAACCACAATTTTGACAGAGCCCTAGTAAGATGTTTTCCAAATTTGTGTTGACTAAATTGTTTTCATGAAGCCCAACATGCTAATTCTAATCAGGTGTTATTTAAGGTTCTCACTAATGAAATTCGATATACGGAATGACATTTGAAGTCTTTTCTTTGCTGAAGCTAAATGTATATGATATTGTTTGCACTGTTATTCTTGCTATTAATTTGCACTGTGATATTAGAATGTGTAGTAGCTTAAGCTTTAATTAGATTGCGTTTCTTTCGCAGACTCGGACAGCCAGTGTTGTTTATGTATGTTTATCATCTGACATTGAGATTAACCTACATGACATTAGCATTGTTAATATACGAAAATAAACATTCTAACTTTTACATAAAGGTGTGGGTTATTCATCACTGCGAGGGCATGGTGTGTCAATTACTGACTCATAATGATTACTAATGTTATTGATCATTGTTGAAATTGACAATTTGGTTATTGATCAGTATTGGTATTGGGTCTTTATGGTGGGAACATCTGAAGCGTTGCTCAAAAGGTTCATCTACCTATTCGCGTCCCCTTGTAAGTTTACTTATTAAGGTCTGACGCGCTAACAGAGATGGTAGCAGACTGATGGTTCGTCCCCTTGGGAGCCTTTCGTAAAGGCCTGGTACATGGTATTGAGAAACAGTGGATGACCACCAAGACCGAGATAAGCAGATTGATGGTTTGTCCCCTTGGAAGCCCATTGTAGAGGTACGGTACGTAGTAATAAGAAATAACAGGTGTTAACAGAAGATAAGCAGACTGCCTTTGAGAGCAAATTGAGAGTTAACAGAGATAGTAGCAGACTGAAGATTTGGTTGGATTTATTTTTTCAATGATACAAATTGGAAAGAAAATGTACCCTTAAGTCCTGAAATGACTTTCCCAGAATCTTGGAGCCCGCCAGTGGTTGTTTGAGGATGTTTTCGGCATTCCAGTGATAGAGTGAATGGAATAGGTTTTGCACTTGCACAGCTTATGCAAATCGCAGGTGAATTCTGATGTTTGTGAGGGATTAGGGAGTTTGTGTACTCCAAATGAAGTTGTAGAAGGAGTGTGCGTACTCCGCAGTGTGAGAGTAGAGAAGGTGTCGACCTTCACATGTGTGTGGCGCTTTATGCAGAAACATTGTCCACATGGTTGTTGATGTACGGACCCTGCGTGGTCTAAGACTCCGGAGTATATTGAAAAGTGTTTGAGGCACTCGTTTTTTGTTGTAATTTGTCTGGTTTAGTAAATCGATCGGGCGAGTCTGAGTCAAAGTGAGTGAAAGAAAATTTCGACTGAGATCTGGCGGGTCTTATGTGCATTAGGACAGACTCACAGATCAGTTGAGAGTAAAATTCGCCGGTCGAATTTAGCTTGCGAGTCAGGGAAGCTGAGAAAGAGACAGTAGCTGTAAAAGCGTGAAAAACCGTAGGTGACAAATCCGTAAAGCCTCTGAAGCGATTGTGTTACCCTACCTGTAATAAACCAACAAATTTGGTTTTGATTAGTGCTCACAATGTATTGCATTAGTTTCGTGTGAATCTGAATTTAGGAGGGCAAGCCACAAGACTTTGTCAGTCACAGTATGTGTGAGTGTGACATCATTTGAGCCGAGCTAAGATAGGTTGGTTAGAGAGAAGGGTCACGCACGGATTGGCAGCCGTCTGTGAAGTGCAATGGGTTGAGAAAGTGGGTGAAGAGAATTCTGGGATAAAAGGTCACTTCCTGATTGGATTTTAAATAAATAAAGGGGAGATACGTACATTACAACAAGTATAGGGGAAATTACACAGCCAGAAGGTACACCAGCTTACATCGTAATGGAAGAAAAGGGTGTTGCGCCATGTCATTGGCTAAAGCAATGGTGCAAAGCGACAGAGAAAGATGGGAGTTTAGGATTTCCTACAAATGGGACATTTCATTTGAGAAGTTTAGAGAATCTGAGGTGGGTGCTGTATGATCTAAAACCCCCTCCGAGACCAGCCCAGTTTGAGGCGTTGGTGATCTGGGAGCTAGTAGCCAGACAGCAGCAGCAACAGAAATTCTTGAGGAGAAGGAGAAAGGCAGAAAAGAAGTTAGCGGAGGCTAGATGGGATCATGAAGAGAAATTTGGGAGAACTGACAGAAGCTCTTCCGAGAGTAGAGAGGCTAGAAAATCTTCGACAATGGAGGAAGAGTCAGATGATGATGACTTTCTTACACAGTTATTGAGAAATCGACCACCACCATATCAGCTCATGAGTGTGGTCCGAGCACCAGTGCTGATTCTTCAACTCCGGCACAGATTAATGGGACTGTGATTCCGGTGCAGGTTAATACTAGCCTGACACAGAGTCCGATGCGGAGTAGTGTTAACGCACTTATTTCTCCAGTAGTGCAGAGTCAGGTGCCACAGCCAAATGTCCTGAAAGTTTACCCTGATGTGTCCATTATGGAAACTGCCACAAACTTAATGGTGCCTGCGGCAAAGGTTTATCCGAGACCAATGCTGGTTCATACAGAGCCAACTCCACTCTTACTGCCTCAAGTGCAGCCACAGGTAATGCCGAAATACACTCCAGTGACAGGGACACAGAGATGTCTCCAATGATGAATCAGAACATGGGAGTTACCCTCCCACAGAATTTACCGAACCCTTGTATGCACAACAGAAACCCAGTGTATGAGATCAGGGTGTAATGACACAGAATGCAATAGTGGGAGGGCATAGCAAGAACACTTGAATAGTCTCTTGTGTGAGACAGACTGTTGATGGTTCAAGATCCCTGCTAGACCTTAGCCCATTTGGAGTTCCTTTGGATGCCGTGATAGGGTCAAATGTTAGTCAGAGCTTGAACTTATTGACACCACAGACCCCAAATACAGTTGTGCAACAGGTGCCACAGGCACAGGCTAATAACATTTCATTGCAAGGCTTAACAACCCCGCAATTGACTGAATGGTTAGACAAGTTAAGTACCCCACAGAGTGCTCCTAAGGGAGAGGAGTACTTGAATTAAGCTAGACTAAGCATGGAAGCTGGTGAGCCATAGAGGGAACTACAGGTGTGAACAGGTTAGAATCCTACGCAGACGCAGAATTGAGATATCTGTGCTTGAAAATTACAAGGGAAGTGAGCAATGAAGAGGAATGTATGCTTGCAGCTTCCTTAGAAGTAGATCAGAAAGATCACTATGTGAAGGGAAAAGTCATCTGTCACAGAGTTTCATTCTTGGTTGACACAGGAGCTACACGCTCAACAGTGAGAAGTGCAGAAGTTCCAAATTTGCCACTTTCAGGCGAAACAGTCAAGGTTGTATGAGTAGCAAATAAGTTTTTGACCAACCCGATTACAGATCCAGTTCAGGTTGAGATAGGCAACTTTCAGGGAATGCACAGATTCGTAGTCTGCAATTCAAGTCCAGTATCCTTACTGGGAAGAGACTTGCTGCGTAAAACAAAGTGCCTGCTCAAATGATGGATTCAAGATTCAGACTAATAGCGTGATGAAGAAGACTCAGCACTAGAGACAGAATGTGAGACAGTAGATAAGGAATACCCCCTGATTCATTTCTTTCCAATGTTCACAGTGAAGGAGATTCACCCTGATTTACAGGGAACGGTTAAGGAGAAAGTGTGGGATCTGACAGGGAAAGAGATAGGTTTGATAAAGGGAGTTGAGACAGTTAAAGTTTCCATGAAGCCTAATGCAATTGTTCCTCAGATTCCCCAGTATCATGTGCCACAATATGTTCTTATGAAAGTTGCCCAAATAATTGCAGACTTTGTAAAGCAAGGGGTTTGGAAAACAGTGCTGAGCAGCCCATGTAATTCACCGATAATGGGATTGAAAAAGCCCTGATGGGAAAGTTCGGATTGTGCAGGACTTGAGAAAGATAAATGATATTGTGATCAAATGTTGCCCCGTTGTACCCAATCCAGCTGTGATAATGTTCCAGATTCCATGCGATGCTGAGTGGTTCACTGTTATTGACCTGTCACAAGCTTTCTTTTCTGTGCCTTTTCATGAGGACAGCCAATTTCTCTTTTGTTTCAACTTTTTGGACCGATTTACTGTATGTGTCAAATTCCTCAAGGGTTTTCAGGGTCAACTTCCACATTCATTGAAAACTAATTTGGAGTCATTGGAATTGCCTCTCCAATCGACCTTGGTGCAGTACATTAACGACTTGCTGATTGCGTCCAAAACAATGGACGAGTGCAAGTATGACACAATTGCCCTGTTAAATCATTTGGGAAAGAATGGTCATGAAGTGTTGCACATAAATTACAGTATTGTCAGAAAGAGGTGAAATACTTGGGTCCTCAGATTGAGAAAGGATCAAAGAAAATATCCTAAGAAAGGGTTACGACCATACTGCAAATGAATCCACCAACTGCACATAGCAATGTCTAGATGTTCTTAGTGATGGTATGCTACTGCCGCCAACAGATTTCAAAATTTTCAGTCATTTTGAGGTAATTGCAGAAGCTGACCCACAAAGAAGTCACTGATCCCATAGTGTTAGACCAGGCTGGTATGAAAGCGTTCTCTGAGTTGAGAGAGTGCATGTGCAAAGCTCCAGCTTTGGGTATGCCTGGTTACACAAAACCTTTCAAATTGTTTTGTCAAGAGCGTGATGCATGTTCTTTGACTGTCTTGACACAGTTCCATGGAGGTGTAAACCACCCAGTAGCATATTTTTCAGCTACATTGGACCCAGTTGCAGCAGCCTTACCAGGTTCATTGCGTGCAGTTGCAGTGGCTAGACAGAGCCTCACACAGTGTGAAGGTATTGTGATGGGACATCCTTTAACAATTATGGTCCCTCACTGAGTTGAAGTTCTCCTTACCCGCACCAAGACTCAATATTTAACCGGTGCAAAATTGACTCATTATGAAACCAATATTTTAGGATCACCAAATGTGTAATTGAAAAGATGTACAATTCTGAACCCGGCAACTTTACTTCCAAATGGAAATGTTGAAATTGAGAAGTTAGAAGACATTGAGCATGATTGTCTTGAAGTAACTGATCTGTGCACAAAACCCGGACCTGACATTAGAGATATTCAATTGGAAGTGAATGACCAAATTATCTTTGCTGATGGTTCTTGTCTGAGAGACAATACAGGGACACTGAAAGCAGGATATGCTGTGTGCACAATTTCTGGTGTCCTGGAAGAGTTAAGGCTTCAAGGAGTGTATTCTGCACAAGTAGCGGAACTGGTAGCCCTTACTAGAGCGTGCCATGATTGGGAAACAGCTGAAAGTTACATTCTATACAGATAGCCAATATGGATTTGGAATAGTCCATGATTTTGGCCACTGGTGGTCACAGAGAGGTTTCATGACCTCTTCTGGTTCGCCAGGGAGGAATGGCGAGAGAATTAAAGAATTGTTGCATGCTATCCCAATGCCTGAAGAAATTGCCATGGGGAAATGCAATGCACATCTAAAGTCTAAAGGCTTGGTGTAAATATGCCTGAAAAAGATGAAACATGTTCAAGTTATGCAGTAATAGTAATTGATACGATGGAAGAGTTGAAAATGTTACAGAGTAATGTTGGCAGGGAGGAAAAACGTTAATGGAGCTAAATGCAATGTGTACAAAGGCAAGATGAATTGTGGGTTTCTGAAAAGGATAAAATGGTTTTGCCTAATAGTCTGTTGTCTCAAATGGCTAGGTATTATCATGGTCAAGCACATGTTGAGAGGGATGCCAGGATTCGTCTGTTCGAACATAATTGGTTCAACCCGAGGTTTAGACAAGTTGCTGAAGCAGTGTGCCATCGTTGAGTCATTTGCCAACAAATGAACGCAGGGAAAGGGACAGTGGTAAATTTGAGCCACACTGGAAGAGCATGAGGTCCATTCAGCAGAATGCAGATGGATTTTATTGAGATGCCTGTGTGTGGAGGTCTGAGATATGTGTTGGTGATTGTAGGAGGCTGGCCTGGCTTGTAGTGGGTACCATAGGTACTTACACCTTGTGCCAGGTCCAGTTGTCCCTTATTAGTGTAGAAGAGGTGTTTCTAGTAGCTCAGGTTGATAGAAGGTAGCTATGGCAAAGCAGCTTAGGCTGAACTAGGAGACATGTAAAGCTCCTACTATACCACTGGTGTCATATGCACAATATCATAAGAAAACACAATACACAGAGTTACTAAAAATAAAGGTACTTTATTTTTATGACAATATGCCAAAAGTATATCAGGGAGTACCCTCAGTATGATGATAAGTTATATACACAAGATATATGTACACAAACCAAAATTAGGTAAGTAATAGCAAGAAAAGTAATGCAAACAGTGTAGAATTACAGTAGATTGCAATAGGAGCACATAGGTATAGGGACAACACAAACCATATACTCCAAAAGTGGAATGCGAACTACGAATGGACCCCAGACCTATGTGAGCTTGTAGAGGGTCGCTGGGACTGTAAGACAACAGTGAGGGTTAGAAAAATAGCCCACCCCAAGACCCTGAAAAGTAGGTGTAAAGTGCACCTACTACCCCAGAGAGCACAGAGGTCGTGATAGGGGGATTCTGCAGGAAGAACAAACACCAGCAATGCAACAACAGTGGATTTCCAGACCTGAGTACCTGTAAGACAAGGGGACCAAGTCCAATAGTCGCGACAGTGTCGAGAGTGGGCAGGAGCCCAGAAAATTCCAGCTGAGGGTGCAAGGAAGCTGCCACTGGGTGGAAGAAGCTTCGAGTTCTGCAAGAAGGAAATGGACTAGGGACTTTTCCTTTGGAAGACGGATGTCTCACGTTGAGATGAAGCTTGCAGAGGTGTTCCCATGCAGAACGACCACAAACAAGCCTTGCTAGCTGCAAGGGTAGCAGTGGCGGTTTTTGGGTGCTGCTGTGGCCCAGGAGGGACCAGGATGTTGCCACTTGGAGGAGGAGATAGAGGGGGCACCCAGCAACTCAGGGAGCCCTCACAGAAGCAGGCAGCACACGCAAAAGTACCTGAACAGGCACTTGGAAGGAAAGTGAACCAGAGTCCACATGAAGTCACAAAAAGGAGTCTCATGATGCTGGAGGACAACTCAGAAGGTTGTGCACTGCAGGAAGGAGTGTCGGGGACCCAGGCTTGGCTGTGCACGAAGGAAATCCTGGAAGAGTGCACAGGAGCCGGAGCAGCTGCAAATCACGTTGTACCCAGCAATGCAGTCTAGCGTGGGGAGGCAAGGACTTACCTCCACCAAACTTGGACTGATGAGTCACTTGACTGTGCGAGTCACTTGGACAGAGTTGCTGAGTTCCAGGGACCATGCTCGTCATGCTGAGAGGGGACCCAGAAGACCAGTGTTGCAGTCTTTTGGTGCCTGCAGGGGGAAGATTGCTTCGACCCACAGGAGATTTCTTCGAAGCTCCTGGTGCAGGGTGAAGGCAGGCTGCCCCCAGAGCATGCACCACCTGGAAACAGTCAAGAAAGCCGGCAGGATGAGGTGATACAAGGTTGCTAGTAGTCGTCTTGCTACTTTGTTGCGGTTTTGCAGGCGTCCTGAGCAGTCAGCGGTCGAAGGTGAAGAGGGAGATGCAGAGGAACTCTGATGAGCTCTTGCATTCGTTATCTAAAGAATTCCCCAAAGCAGAGACCCTAAATAGCCAGAAAAGGAGGTTTGGCTACCTAGCAAGGAGGATTGGCTACCAAGACAGGTAAGATCCTATCAGAAGGAGCCTCTGACGTCACCTGCTGACACTGGCCCCTCAGAGCAGTCCAGTGTGCCCCCAACACCTCTGTTTCCAAGATGGCAGAGATCTGGGACACACTGGAGGAGCTCTGGGCACCTCCCCTGGAAGGTGCAGGTCAGGGGAGTGGTCAATCCCCTCTCCTTTGTCCAGTTTCGTGCCAGAGTAGGGCTGAGGGATCCCTGAACCGGTGTAGACTGGGTTATGCAGAGATGGGCACCATCTGTGCCCATCAAAGCATTTCCAGAGGCTGGGGGAGGCTACTCCCATCCAGCCCTTCACACTTATTTCCAAAGGGAGAGGGTGTAACACCCTCTCTCAGAGGAAATCCTTTGTTCTGCCTTCCTGGGCCAGGGCTGCCTGGACCCCAGGAGGGCAGAATCCTGTCTGAGGGGTTGGCAGCAGCAGCAGCTGCAGTGGAGACCCCGGAAAGGCAGTTTGGCAGTACCCAGGTACTGTGCTAGAGACCCGGGGGATCGTGGAATTGTCACCCCAATACCAGAATGGTATTGGGGTGACAATTCCATGATCTTAGACATGTTACATGGCCATGTACGGAGTTACCATTGTGACGCAATACATAGGTAGTGACCTATAGTGCACGCGTGTAATGGTGTCCCCGCACTCACAAAGTCTGGGGAATTTGCCCTGAACGATGTGGGGGCACCTTGGCTAGTGCCAGGGTGCCCACACGCTAAGTAACTTTGCACCCAACCTTCACCATGTGAAGGTTAGACATATAGGTGACTTATAAGTTACTTAAGTGCAGCAGTAGATGGCTGTGAAATAACATGGATGTTACTTCACGCAGGCTGCACTGACAGACCTGTACAAGAATTGTCAGAGCTCCCTATGGGTGGCAAAAGAAATGCTGCAGCCCATAGGGATCTCCTGGAACCCCAATACCCTGGGTACCTCAGTACCATATACTAGGAAATGATATGGGTGTAACAATATGCCAATGTGAATTGGTAAATTTAGTCACTAGCCTGTTAGTGACAAATTTGGAAAGCAGAGAGAGCATAACCACTGAGGTTCTGGTTAGCAGAACCTCAGTGAGACAGTTAGGCATCACACAGGGAACACATACATATAGGCCACCAATGTATGAGCACTGGGGTCCTGGCTAGCAGGATCCCAGTGACACATAGCAACCACACTTACAACATAGGGTTTTCACTATGAGCACTGGGCCCTGGCTAGCAGGATCCCAGTGAGACAGTGAAAAACCCTGACATATACTCACAAACAGGCTAAAAGTGGGGGTAACAAGGCTAGAAAGAGGCTACTTTCTCACAGTGATTGTTTGCATTTTCAGTCACTGGATTGAAGCGTACCGTACACAAAGAAATGACAGTCTCACAGTAGCTAAACTACTGCTTTGGGAACTGATACCACATTTTGGGTTTACGATCTCTTTAGAATCAGATAGAGGAAGTCACTTGGACAATGAAGTAACTACATTACTGTGTGCAGCATTGAACATTGGGCAGACGTTGCATTATAGTTAACACCCTGAAGCACCAGGACTAGTGGAACAGATGAATGGTACTCTGAAGTCAAGAGTTGAAAAGATGTGTGCGTCCATGAATGGGAAATGGCCTGAGGCATTGCCTTTAGTTCTGATGACAATGAGAAACACACCTGACAGGAAGACAGGATTGTCGCTGCATGAGATCCTTATGGGTCGAGCCATGAAGTTGCCAGTGGTGCCTGCAAATGCACTTGTCAACATTACAGATGATATGTTGTGGTATTACTGCAAAGGTCTGGCTGATGTGGTTCGCTCTTTCTCTCAGCAGGTGGAAGCCACCACACTGCCACCGAAGCATGACCCAGGGCACAATCTGAGAGCTGGGGACTGGGTCGTGGTCCGGAAACACGTGAGGAAAACGTGTTTGGAGCCTTGTTTGAAGGGTCCTTTTCAGGTAGTTTTGACAACTACCACAGCTGTGAAGTGCGCTGGAGTCCCAAATTGGATCCACGCCACCCACACGAAGAAATTGGCATGTCCTTCAGACAGTGAAGAAGAGTTGTTGAGAGTACCAACAACGACAGAACAAGTCTCAGGGCTGGAAGGAGAAGAATGAGAAACTGAGATTGGATCAGAGCCCTTGAGGACAGTTCAGTCACTCCTGTGAGAGACCAAAGAGAAAATATCCAAGGGGGTGACAGTGAGTCTGTCTCAATTTAGGCCACAGGAGAGCCTAGTCAGAGTAGGGCTTTCCCAGAAGCAGACAATGTTGAGAGCCAAAGAGAGAAATTGCCAGACGCTGAGGGGGAAGGAGTTGAGGTGGATTAAAAAAAATGTGATCTAACTCCTCCTGAACCAGTTGCAGGTCCGTCAAGAGAAAACACCCCAGAGCAAGAAGAAGTCACAAGCTCAACATTGAAGAGAGCACTGACAAAGGGTCCACTGAAAGGAGATAAGTGGCTGGAGTCACAATCAAAGGGAAAGGAAGTAGTTGTTGAAAGAACAATAGAGGAAGAAGTAGACACAACAAGGAGAGAAGATCTGAGTGAAGGAAAGTTGCAAGGAGATCAAAAGTTGAAAAGAAGAGGAATAGCAAGTGGTAGATATGCAGGTCCTGAATGGGTGTATGCAAAGATAATTTTTGTCTTTTTGTTTTGATCGAGACATTCCAGGTCAATATTTTGGCACTTGAAGGAAGCTGATGAACTGAACTGTTGGGAATTTTTTTAGAGAAAGAGACATTTGAAAAGAAACCAGAAAAGTCTTCGATAACCTGATTTGACATTTGAAACCTGATTTTGACAAGCTGCTAAATCGATTTTAGACACGGGATTCTGAGAGAGAGACTGACAGCTGTAAATAACTGCTGAAAGAAGATTTTTGCTTTGTTTGGATTTGCTGCAAATACTAACATTTTTCTTCTACTTTCTGATTCTTTACAGATCATGAGTAATATTAGCCAACAGGGTAGGAAGGATAAGCGCTGCAAAGACATGAGTATTGGTTTGGCAATTACATGTGTGATATTGCTTGTGGTATTAATTGTGGTTATGACTGTTCTTGATAAAAGGGAAGCCAACCATACATCTGCTTCTGAAACAACTACTGCACTAACACTGATAGAGAAGTTTAGGTAAATGAGAGGTAATTGCATGAGGGAACTTATGCAAATGTAGAACTTTTTTCTAATGTGTTCTATCACTTATTGAGTGAGTATGTTCAGACGATAGATGTGAAGAATTGCTTTGTGTGTACTCAGATTCCTTCATCAGTTCAAGAAGGAGTTACTTATCACAGTTTGCCACTAACATATGGGATACGTTGTAGTCTGTTATTAACAAGGTTCTATAACCAGGAATACATTCAGTACTTTTATTCCAATTATGACACAGTGTTTTTGTTTGTCCATATAATTAGGTATTGGAGTAGAGTAGCTAAACATAATGACATAGTATTAGTTAGAGGATTGTTTGCGCCTACATTAACATTTGGCACTGCTTATGCCCACCGCAATAATCTAACATGCTTGCTTACACCTTTAGGAAAGAGCTTCTTACATCACGCAGATGACAGAAGAAAGGCATTGAAGGAGAAGTTAGAAAAAGGTTTCGAGAAAAGGACTTACAAGAATGATTATGCTTATAGTGCAATCAAAACACTAGGGAAATTAGCTCTAGATGCGCAAAACTTAGGGAAGCTTTGTATATATAGGCCTAAATCTCGCACTGACACATTATTTGTGGGAACAAGTGAATATAGACATGTTTTTTTGTTTTCAGAGTAAATGGACATTTATGTTGAATGGACAGGATTCAGCAATTCCTGGATTTATTACATCTGTGGTCCTAATGCTTATTACTGTCTTCCAGTAGGATGGCATGGGACATGTTATTTGGGAGTAGTTTTCCCAAAGATATTTCAAATGGATGATTTGAAGAAATTTCCAAAAGTCACTGAATTACATCATATTAGACAAAGGTGGGAGTCTCCTTCTAGTATAGTGGGAGATATATTTGGAGCAATAATTCCTTCAGTGGGAGTTGTTCTGAATTCGACAAAGATGCCAAAGTTGTTTACTACTGTGGTTACCATGCTGACAAATATTTCAGGAGCCATACTCCTGATAGTTACTGAATTAGCTGCTGAAAGAGCCATGACTCTTTGGGCCAAATGTATCAAAGCTTTTTGCATTCGCAAACGGTGCAAATGCCCGTTTGCAAATGCAAAAAGCCATTTCAGAATGTATCAAAGGCATTCTGAAAGCAATTTTAAGGAATCGCTAAAATAGCGATTCCTTAAAATTGCGACCCTATTTAGAGAGTCGCAAATTGCGCAAATTGCGACTCTCTAAATAAGAAATCACAAATAAGGATTCTTTATTTGCGATTTCTAAAGCACATGTAAGAAGCAATTCCTTAATGCAAATTTTAAAAGTGCTTTTAAAATGCATTTTTAAAATTTACATGTAAAGCACACATGCCCTTTTGGCATGTGTGCACCTTACATGTTGTAAAAAAATATTTTGGGGTGCGGCAGAGGGGGCCTAAGGCCCACAGCACCCTTGACTTTGCATTTCCAGAAATTGCGAGTTCCAGTTAGGAATTCGCAATTTGGGACATGCAAAAATTCGCAGATCTGAGCCAACAGGCCCATAGATGCGAATGGGGGCCGGTATCGCAATTTGCGATTCAGTAATAGCATTTGTGATTTTTAAGAAATCCCTTTTACCGAATCGCAAATGTGATACATTGCATTTTGCGAATCAGAAATTAGCGATTTCTTAAAAATCGCTATTTCCGATTCGCAAAAGGCATTCTTGATACATCTGGCCCTGGGTTGCAAAGAAACAAGCACTCCTATGTAGCGCTACAGATAAAAGAAAATATGAAAAGAAAAACAGGGAGGGTTTGACAGTAATGGATGAAGAGGGGGAAGACAGCAAAAGAAACACTCAATGGAGAGAAGAAAAATCACATCCAATCCAATGGGGTGCTGAAAGTAAAAATAAAATGTAGTTTACTGATTGTAAGTAGTGGAAAGATACAAGTCATCAAATCAGAAACTATAAAACAGCTATGCTCCAGGGTAGGGATAAACACAAAAAGAGGAAGGAAAGCCATCAAATACGAAGCAAGTAAATAATATAAACAAGAAAGCTACCAATGAAAGGCAAAGTCCACTCTATGTATTTTGTGTACCCTATAGGTCTATTGAATGAAAACAGCCACTAACGTTGTCTGGAGGCAAGGCTTCAAATGTTTTTTTCAGTATACAATGAATGTATGATATAAAGAATTTAATAATTTAATGTACTTCTGAGATGTAGTCTTCAAATGTACAATACTCCTTCATCTCTTGCAGTGCAAACACGTTATTGAAGGTGGAACAATACACCAAACAATCAATACCATGAGGTCAGAGAGTAGTACTTATCTGGGAGGAGCCGAAGCTCTCTGTTAGTATTCCTAGCAAATAGGCCATGAAAGGGCTTTCTAGACAGGTGAGCTGCCAGGCCAGATCTAAAATTGGAAACCTCTTACATTACTTCATTATTAAGAGCTCCAATCTAAGCAATAGTATAATACATGTGGGAGAAGAGGTGGGCAGTGGCAGTGACGATTGATACCTTCTGCCCTAATTTGGCATCTTTCGAATATCGATTGAAAAGATCCTCTACAAACCCTATTAGTTTCCCTCTGCTTATCACATAAAACTGATGGCCGTTTGGACATGATACCCACCAGAATAGTTGCAAAACAATGCACTTGTCTTGAGAGTTGGGGGAGATGCACACATTTTTACTTCTCCTATAAAAAAGTTTCCATGCTGCACCACATGAAAGTTTGGATGGAAATGAGAGTCTTTCTTATCCTAATTTGACATTTACACCAGTTAATTTTACATCTAATCCCAAGTGCACAATTATGAGGGAGAACCCAGGGGAATGTTTTTGAGTATCCATGAAGTTTCATAGTGACTTGCGCATTCCCATTTTTGGCACAGCTATAGTTAGGTTGGGTGTGAAACCCATTCTGTGAATTAAGCCCAGAATGTGAAAAAGGCGGAGTAAAGTACCCAAAAGAATATTAATTGTAAAAACTACACACATAAACCTTTGATCGTCACTTGTGTTCTATTTTTTAACTTTTTTTCCTCCTCTTAGTATTTTTTGCCTGCAAACTTGTTTTATATCGAAAATGTATCAGGTTAAAATGTATCAGATTTTTGCAAACATTTCTGACAAAAGATAACGGGTTTGCTCCCATCTTTATTCACGATTAGATGCTACTTTGCAAGATTTGGCAAGAACAATTCTGAAGCCTCCTCCCTCCCCCCCCACTTCATTGCTCAAGTTGCCAGTTGCTAGTGGAAAGAGGATCACTGCTTACAAAGTCGAAAATACCTGATCTACTGGTCACACCAGACCTTTCCAATGAACTGAGTGCCACAACCCTGAATTGGATTCTGTGTGTGTGTGAACTGCACAACGCCTGCCCTTCCGGTGCAACTTAATCCTTCCCTGTTGTTCTCATATGGTCCTAATGAGATTTAAAAGCCAGACAAAAAAGAAAGACCAAGCACCCTGTGCGAAAGATGTAGGTAATCCGCTCAACTCAGTGGAGGGTGACGCCGCTTTTATTCAATACTCAGAATCACAGATGAGAGTTTTTTTCGCTATGTAAAGTGCATTCAAAAACAGAGTGACTCATTCTGATGGAATTACCCTGCAAACGAGAAGACATAATTTAAGCAGGTGAATGACATGGGTTTATGACTGCGTTTAGATCAGAGTCCCACTAAAAACAATTAACTCTGGTGTGAACAAGGCCAATATGTTTGTATTTTTATATTGTAAGGGACCAGGCTGTTGATTATGAAGCCACGTATTAGCATTGGTACTATTCAGTTTAATCCTATTACACAATCAAATGTGCTAATTCCAATCACAGCTCACGAACCACAAGAGCATGTTTTATGCATACTATTCCGAAAAATAATAAATACCAATTTTAACATATAAACGAACTTTCTAAACTCTGATTAATCACAATACACGTATTTAAATATTTTATTACCTATTTGTGTTTTTTCGGTCATATGATCACAGAGCTACCCAATCGAATTAATGCTAATATTGCCCTAAAACTGGCAACACACTTGTACAAATTTTGCCCAGGTGACACATTTTGTTTTTAAAAATCACTTTGACCTTTACCAAAATATAGTAGGACTACTTGGACCAACATTCAGCGCCTCTGGAGAAAAAAATGCGGTAATATGTGTTGCGTGTATGTAGAAATGGGTGTCAAAAATCACCAAAAAATAATGAGGTCAAAAGCTTACACATTATTCTACTTTAAATGATTATGATGCACGAAAACAAACGGCAGAGCATGTGCTCATTTTAAAATACTTCTTTAAAAAAGAATCTATATTTAATTTGTTTAATCACCTTTAAATAATGTTTGCAGGATACAAAATCCTCATTATAATGGCTTAAAAAAATTAGTTCTAATCCTGAATGCCAGAAATATCCCACATGGGATGCACACAATTAATTAAATAGCAGATACATAAGTGTTTTACTTTGATCAAAAAGGGCACATTTCTTTTACATTACCACAATCTGTTTATTTTACGGGCCGTAGTACTATATGCAGAACAAAAAAATGTGCCCTTCTTATGTTATACTTAGGTCATTTCAAATACAACAACCGCGGACCTTTATATACCTTACATTCATTTATTTTAATATCAACATTTCAACCACAACTTGGTCAAAATGGTACATGCCAGTGGGGGAAGAATCATTTGAACAATTAATTCTGGCACCTGACTTCAGTTTAATCAAGTGACTTGTCACCGAAAATTCTGATGAACTTAACAATTTTTTTGAGTGCGTTTCTGATAAATAAGCCTCAGTGCCAACACATGTAAAGGTTTAGTAAAAAATGTCAAAGAAAGCCAAGCTCCTCTTTGCCACAACTCAGACCCGTAGTTTGTCGTTTCCACCATGTAATCGTTTCAAAGGGTTCATTAACTCTATGGTTAAAACATAACATGTCTAGTGCAAATTGCCCAATTACCTTTGCAGCTTTTAGTACCTGATTTTACCTACCTTAGTATTTGGAAAATGCAGTCTTCGCTAATTGAATGAGGAGACTGCTTTAATTTTATATTTGACAACAGAAAAAAATGTTTCATAACATAAATTCACATCCTACCCTAATTTTAGAATTGTGGCATTCGTACAGAAATCAACACGTGTTTTGAGACAAGTGTTGGAGAAGATACTCCAGTTCCTGTCTTGTTGAGTTGGGCATATAATCAGAGCAGCCTAATTTTATGCAGTTGTAAATATTACTGATTGCAACAAACGATTATGGTTGTCCTCATCCAGTTCATAACTTCAATCTCAACTGGTCTCCACCATGCTGCTTCCCGGATGAAAATAATAATCTGTTTGAATTCATGATCTCCTTGCACAAACGCACTGGCTACAGGGAAGTCAGAAGGCAGAGAACCATTACATATCTAAATATTTGCGCCCTTATTTGTCTTTCTAGGTTCAAATTTGCATTTATATGGGGAACTTCCAGACAATACTTTATCCCTCCACTTTGTCTAAATAGAAACAGATCAAGATCAGCATGATTTTGGTTCAGACTGATCCCTCTAAGTTTCTAACAGGTGTTGGTCTAGGACAGTTAAAACTTTGCATTCTACATTGACTTTATTGTTAAATCTACATATATATTAGGTAGTTATGAGAAATCAGCTTTAATGACATACTAGCATTCGATTACATGCTACCACTCCTTGCTTTCTGAGTGGTGTGACCGGGGCCATTTGATCAATGATGAGTTTCAGTTTCTCCAAAATAAGAATCCTGCAGCACCATGTTTCTATATGCTGCCAGAAATACACAAACACAGCACAAACACACCAGGTAGGCCCATCATATCAGCTAATGGCAGCCTTCTTGAGAATACCTGCATATACCTGGATTATCTCTTGTGCCTCATGTCCTGAGTCTTCCTTCCTACAGTAGGGACATTATGGACTTCATAACGAAAAAACAGGAATATTCCCTGGAAGTCTAGTTACTTCATGGTGACTATTGATGTTGTATCATTGTACACATGTATAGAATATGATGTAGGCATAGGAGCATGTAGACAGTGTATCATAGTCAAATCATTAACCCTATAGGACCATTCCATGATGCTGCTGGGGTATGTTAAGATTTTGTTTGGAGAATATTGTTTTTCTGTATGAAGATCAATGGTAAAAACAAATCACAGGGGCCACAGTGGGAAGCTGCTTTGCTCTCAGTTACTCCAGCTTGGGGTGGTGGGAATCCCAACATGTGTGGTCAGATGGGAAGGAAAGGTAGAGAAAACAGTTAATTTTCTGGACAAGATATGTTGATGATCTATTTATCATTGGGACAGGCCAGAAAAAACACTGAATAATTTTTTGATCTGGCTCTCCAACAATGATTTGAATCTAAAATGTGCCCACAAAACAGACAAGTCATCCATGGCGTTCCTAGATATCTTGGTCACTGTGGAAGGAGGGACCTAGCATCTTGCATGCAGAGAGTCACCATTCTCCAAATCTTAAATGGACCATCCTGTATGGGGAATTGCTCAGGCCTAAGAGGAACAACAGTACAATCCGGGCATTTAAGAAAGAACAAACTAATATGGTGGGCAGATTTAGATCTACAGGATACCCTGGGAGAGTGATTGAGACAGCATTGAAAAAAGTCTCCAAAGTGAAGAGGGACAGTGTCCTCATACCCAAGGGCAAGAACAAGAAGGACAGTGAGGTTCATTACCAACTACAATACTGATTCCCACCATGTAGGAAATATTTTAAAGATGTTTTGGCACTTGATCAAGGCTGATAGAGTAATTGGTGATCTGGTCAGTCCCTGTCCTCAAATAACATATAGGCGAAGTTGCTCTTTGCGAGACATACTGGTGTGTAGCTACTCCTCTAAGAACATGGGTTCATGGCTACAAGGCCAATAAGGATTTTACAAATGTGCTAAGTGTAAAGCATGCACACACAGTATTAACCGGAAAACTTTAAATTTACCCGCAGGTAGAAAGGCCAATATCAGACAGTTCATTAATTGCAATTCTGATTCTGTGGTGTATGTGTTAAGTTGCCCATGTGGAGGTTAATATGTATGAAGTATGACCTTCCCTGTAAAAAAGAAAATATTCTTGAGCATTGGAATGCTATCCGGAACAATGATACTAGCTATCCAGTAGTACAACATTGCAAACAGATACACAATAGTGAGGTTGATGACATGTCTTTCTTTGGTATTGACAGGGTGGTGCTGACTATGAAAGGAGGTGACAGGGAATTCACCTTAATGAGGATGGAGTTCGAATACATGCAGAACAGAATATATTCAGGAGGACTCAACTAGGATAAGGAACTTTTTGTATATATTCAGGATGAAATTCTAGTAACTCCATACATATCTTTTGATGGATGCTCATGATTTAGAATTTTTTATATACGATTATTTTTTTATGACAATTTTCATTACCTTACTCTAGGACTATGAGGTTGAAATATATAGGTTGATATCTCTATTGTATGGATTCTTTACTACTCGTTTTTTTTATTGTAATGTCTTTTTCCCTATTTGATTGTTTGCTATTATGTTGTTCGTTTTGGAATAAACCTTCCTACGTCTGCACCAGGTACAAAGGGTGGTGGTATTAGAATATATATTTTGAATAATACTTTTCAGGCGTTAATAGCCACTGGGCTTAATATACTCAGAGGCAAATTTACAAGAAAGTGGTGCATTGGTCTTTTCTTGCACCCACCTACACCCCCTAACAATATAATGGTTGCACCGTATTTACAATATGGCACACAATGGTGGTCATTACCACACCATCATCAACATTACATTATTGGTGCTGTTGTGGCACTTTGCTGCACTAGCGCCAAAACGTTTGACGGTAGTTCAGCAAAACAGAGGGAGGCCTATAGGCCAATACAGGAGCGTCAGTTTAATGCCTGTTTCCTTGTAATTTTCACAGCACCACTTTTTTGGGTCTCCCTGCGTGGGAAAACTCCCTTGCATCTATTATGCCTGGCACAGGGCTAATAGATGGTTGCAAAGGGGGTTATAAAGTAGTGGAATGCATGCATTGCACCACTTTGTAAATATGGCGTGGGGGATTGGCCTACTTAGCACCGCCTTAGCTTAAAAGAAAAGAAATGATGCTAAGGTGATGCTAAGAGGTGCTAGGGGCTTGTAAATCTGCCCCTTGGTATATTGGAAATTTGTAGCTGATTTTGCAGCTTTAATTTGTTGTTTCATGGTACAGGGATTGGCCACTGGGCATTCTTTATGTAGTTTGATTCACATATACTAAAATTGCTAATCTGCTATTTTGTTTACCTAAGTATGAATAATACTACTTGATGGGTTATAGTATAAATTATACATGAATTATATTTTCAAGGTTTTATGATGCAAAGCAAAGTTTGAATAATTCTCCAGTCCGACCGGGCGAGTCTTTCTTTCATGCTTATTGAGTAGATGTGTATATTTTCTATAGGAAATCAGGCACAAAATGATCGTGTATGGCTATGGGAAGACCTTTTTGGTCGAAACATGTTAGCCAGGATAAACTACTTTAGAATCGTCGTTTTGGAGTGCTGGCTGTTTCCTTTTCTACATATCTGACAGTGAGGATCTCTGTGCATACTATCAATCAGTCAGTAATTTTGTTGTTTAATTTGTTATGGTCATTACGCAAAACATAAGATTATGTTATTACAAAAGAAGAAAACAGCAGTGATGAAGATCTAAAATAAACAAATTAAAACAAATGTTAAACACGGGTCTACTAAATGTCAGAACATATAAATTGTAGGTATTTCATTAGATAATGTAGATTTTCCTATTAACTTATGAAGGAAAGTCTTAATTTTATTAAAGACATGGAGGCGAGTATTATTAATTTCTTTTCTTGTTTTATTGAATAGCAGCAGTCATGACAAAGAACAACAAATCCCAGATGGCCGAAGAAACGTGGCCAATCGGAGAAAACGAGTAGTCCAAGTGAATGCACCAATCACAGTACAGTATTGCCGTAAATACTCATCTTGACTGTGAACAGCCCTCTTTTCTTGTGTGAGGGATTAGAAAGTAAAAAAACAAAGGAAAAATGGAACAAACTATGCAAATTGCCATAAGTAAAGCCAAGAGGTCTTGAACAAAGTTTAACAATGGAGACTTGGAACCGGAGAATAGAAAGTCGTTGGGATGTAGGAGGCAATGTTGACCATCTGGAGGAGCAGGAAGAGTCCACCGTAGGCTCATCGGAATGGGATGATCAGGATGATGGTTGTGAAGGAGTAGAAGATGCTGAAAGGGAGGGAAACAACAAAGTTTCAAGATATGTTGAGGCGGGACAATACTCACCTCCCTGTCTTTAATAAAATTAAAACTTTCCTTCATAAGTTACTAGGAAAATCTACATTTTATGGCAAGACTGGAGGCTCCTATTGTGCTAGTTTAAAGCAAATTAATCACAGTTAACGAGGCATGTTGAATTGGTTTACAATAAAATACCCTAAACAGATTATCATTAGACCAGTCAGCCGATTTGAGAATGTCTTCCAAGCGAGAGCCAGCCCAGAAGGCATTAGAGGCCATAGCACCTCTAGCAGAATGAGCCCCAAAGACAGACATGTCGACCCCGCCAGGGACATGACCCACTTAACCCAACGGGCCACAGTTGGGGAGGAGACGGGCTTGAAAGGTTTCCCGAAGGAAATCAGAAGCTGGGAAGCAGAAGAAGATCTCAAATAGGCTGTCTTTTGTTCATATATTTTGAAGTATTGCCCCACACAAAGTTTAGGCTGGTCAGGAAAAAAAGGATAAAAAACTGCTGACAATTTGGTTTTAGTACATCTATGAACATTAAACATTACACCTGAAGGAGTAAAATGGCGAGCAGAGATATCAAGAGTTCTAACATCTGAAAGGCGTTTAAGCGAAACAAGACATAGTAACATAGCAAGTTTAGCCGATAGTTTTTTTAAAGATAGCATAATATTATCTGGCTAAGATAAAAAGAGATTAAAAACAGCATTAACATCCCACAGAGTGCTGTACCTTGGAGTAGGAGGATTGGAAAACTTTACTCCCTTTAGCAAACACAGACCAGAGGGTGTTCGCCAACTGGTTTTCCATTGATGTAAGGATGAGCAGAGGAAATAGTCGACCTATACAAATTGATGGTACAATAGGACTTATCTTTACTAGCTTCAGCTGCCAGGAAATTAACGATAAAAGTTACATCCGCTGAAAGGGGATTGATATGTTTTCCCATACACCAGCTCTGCCAAAATAACCAGGCTGATTTGTAAGCTTTCTTGGTACCTGAGGCCCATGAATGTTCGAGGAAGATTGAAGCCTCTGCCGAAATAGAAGGGATTGGTTGGGAATTCCCGACAATTTCAATGCTGAGAGGGTGAGAAGATTTTCTAGAATCAAGCCGTGAGGAAGACTGAGGGGATTGGAGAGGAGGTCATGAAGGGAAGGAAGCAGACAAGGGAAATATATAGCTAACTCAAGAAGGGAAGGAAACCACATTTGGGATTACCAAAAGGGGGCTACGAGAACCACCACGGCATACTGTTGTCTGACCTGGGTGAGAAATCTGCTTATCATAATAAATAGAGGGAAAGCGTAATTGAGGAAGGATGACAAATCCTGAGAAAAAGTGTTGAATGCTAGAGCTAAGGGATCTGGACGCCAACTGAAGAAAAGTGGTAATTGAGCGTTGAGTCAACACGCAAATAGATCTATCTGGAAGGGGCCCCATGTGTGAGAAATAGCGTCGAAAATCGTGGGATGAAGTCTCCAATCGCTTGAATCTAGGAGATATCGGGAATGCCAATCTGCCACCGTATTGAGGTTGCCCGGCAAATATTCTGCCTGAACCGAAATTCTGTTTTGGAGGCAAAATTCCCAGAACCCTTTTGCTAATTCCGCTAAAGGTTTGGATCTTGTGCCTTCCAAATGGTTGATATAATGGACAGCTGAGATATTGTCTATTCTGAGAAGAACTGAGCAACAAATCCTTTCTCTGGCTAGGCTTTTTATTGCAAAGGAGCCGGCAAGCATCTCTAAACAGATGATGTGCAACTTTGACACCTGTAGAGACCATGTGCCTCCAGTCGAGATTGGTCCACACCGGGCTCCCCAACCAGAGAGGCTTGCATCAGATTCTAATACTAGATCTGAGGCTGATGCAAAGATTGTCCTACCGTTCCATGCATCTAAATGGTCTAGCCACCACTGCAGTTCTGCACGAGAATCTTGATCTAAAAGAACAATGTCTGAATAAGACAGGCCATTTTGTAGATGACATATTTTGAGTCTTTGGAGGGCTCTGTAGTGGAGTGGGCTTGGAAAGATGGCCTGAATCGAGAAAGAGAGAAGACCTACTAACCTTGCTAGGGTTCTTAAAGATATAGTGGATTTGCGTAAAGTCTGCAGAATTTTGGATTTTATGGATTTTACTTTCGCAGAAGGAAGATGGAGGGAAGCTGAGACGGAGTCGACTAGAAACCCTAGGAACTCTAGACATTGAACTCGAACTAGAAAAGACTTCTTGATATTTATGAGAAAACCAAGGTTTGACAGAAGGGAACGGGCTAACTGGAGATGAGATTGAAGAGACAAAAGACTCTGATTCATGATAAGGATGTCCTCGAGATAGATAATTAGCCTGACTCCTTGAGCTCTGAGAAAAACTACTACGGGTCTCATGAGTTTTGTGAAACACCAGAGAGCTGAGGAAAGGCCGAAAGGAAGAGAGGAAAAATTATAAATCTGGTTTAACCATTCGAATTGTAATAATTTCCTTGAATCTGGATGCATGGGAATGGTAAGGTATGCATCCTGAAGGTCTAAACGAACCATCCAATCGTTCTGTAGAATAGAATCTCTGAATTGGAGAATAGTTTTCATTTTGAAATGTTGGTAGACGACAAAACGGTTGAAAAGTTTCAGGTTTATGACCGGACGCAACTTTTGGTTTTTCTTTTGAACCAGGAAAACAGAACTTTTGAAACCTGTAGGATCTAACTGGCAAGGGACAATTGTGTGCTTTTGCAGCAGGGATTGTACCTCTGTGGAAATTAGATTTGTCATCTCTGCAGACAATTTGGGCGGGTGAGGAGACACCCGTTGAACAGGCGTTGAGTAAAGTTCGATAGAATAGCCCTGAACTGTGCTTAATACCCATGGATGTGCGGTAATCGACTGCCATTTGTGAAGGAACAATGCAAGATGACCTCCTACAATAGGAAGGCCAGAAACAGGACTTACCGGTTTGGGTTGAGAGCCTGGAACCTCCATTGCCTTTGTTGCGGAAGCCGCGGCCTCTTTGTGGATAGATTTGAGGTCTGTATTCTTGGTGGGAGGAATTGAAGGCACCATGGGAACCCTGGTTGTTGTAGGAGCGGCCAACAAAGTGGTTCCTGCCTCTGCCGGCACTGACAAAAACCCAATTGGTAAACATCTTTTGAAGGGATTGCTGGGCCTTATTCAGCTAAGCAAACGTTGACACATACTTGCTTAGCTCCTTTATGAAGGAATCTCCAAAAAGGAGACTGTCTGCTTTGATCCCTGGATCTGATGTCGCCAGGTTGACCAGCTTGGGATCAAATTTTAAAAGTAAACCTTTCCTGCGTTCATGAGTGATTGCAGCGTTGGCATTCCCCAAGAGACACAATGGGGGTCATTCTGACCGTGGCGGTCGGCGGTGAAGCGGCGGTAAGACCGCCAACAGGCTGGCGGTCAGACCGCCAACAGGCTGGCGGTCAGACCGCCAACAGGCTGGCGGTCAGACCGCCAACAGGCTGGTGGTCTTTTTTCATGTATTCTGACCATGGCGGTTGCTGCCATGGTCAGCCGCCGCTTCACCGTTCCGACCGCCATGGCGGTAACGACCGCCGGGCTGGAGACCTGGGTCTCCAGGCCGGCGGTCGTCACATACCGCCGGCTGTATTCCAACCCGCCTGACCCCGGCTTAAAGCCATGGATTTCATGCGGTTGGGGACCGCCATGCAATCCATGGCGGTAAGCACTATCAGTGCCAGGGAATCCCTTCCCTGGCACTGATAGGGGTCTCCCCAATCCCCACCCTGACTCCCTCCTCTACCCCCCCACCACCCCTGCCACCCCCAAAAGGTTGCAGGACCCCGTCCCCCACCCGATCCCCAACATATACACACACATACACACATACAGGCACGCATTAATGCACATACACACACCCCCGCATTCATGCATGCATTCATGCACATACACACACCCCCCGCATTCATGCACGCACGCATTCATGCACATACACACACCCCCCCGCATTCATGCACGCATTCACACGCCCCCTCAATATACACACACGCACACCCCCATGCACGCACACAACTCACAACACCTCCCCACCCCCCTTCTCTAGCGGACGATCACCTTACCTGTTCCTGGTGATCCTCCGGGAGGGAACGGGCAGCTCCGCCTACACCGACACGCCAACAGAACACCGCCACAGCGAATCACAGGTCGTGATTCGCTGGGCGGTGTTCTGTTGGCGTGGCGGTGGAGGTGGAGCTACCTCCACTTCCCTGCCTGCCGCCAGTATGGCTGTTGGCGGCTCTTCGTCCGGAAACGGGCGGAGCACTGCCAACAGTCAGAATGGCCCATGCGGAAGACGGCCAGCACTGGCGGTCTTCCGTACGGCGGTCCCTCGGCAGTCTATTGAAAAGACCGCCGAGGTCGGAATGACCCCCAATGATCTTTGGACCCATAAGGACAAATCAGCAGGATTGATAGACGAATTGTCAAGTCGAGCTGCTTCCGCCATGTCAATTATGCGAGTCAACGGACCCACGACGTCAAAGAGTTTGTCCTGGCATGTGGACCATGCCTTATCAACCCCCTTGCGAGGATCCTTACCGAACTTGGTAAAAAATGTCAGTAGGGAAGGATAAATAGTCGGCGTAGAAGTGATTTTGGAGTGCAGCGAAGGACACGGACATTCAGAACAAAGTTTCGCTATAGACTGTTTGTCTAGGGGAGGGCGCAGTGTGGAAGCAACATAATCCCCAACATGATCTGCCGGAAACCATTCCGTGGAGTGCGGATGGTGTATGTCATTTGGGTCAAACATAGGAACCCCTTCCGAGTCAGTAATTAATAGAGGTTTAGTAGCCTCTGCTTTTTTGGGCGGAGGAGAACAAACAGTATCCTCATCATCATTGTCAGATTTGCCTGCATCTGAAACCACCTCTGGAATTTCACCATCAGTATCCAAAATAATATAATGGAAATGACAACAGGTGCAGTAATATGTTTGGATTTTTTGGAACATTATAAAGACAATTTATTTGTGTTTGCAACCCCCTCCCTTAAGTGAGGCACGTGAGGAGCCGTGTCCTCTGCCTTTTGTGAGGAAACCTCACCAACCAACGCCACTTTTGGAGTATTTTTAGAAAGAAGGCGTTTTCTGTTATCCACCGCAGACTGGGCCAAAATCGTCTTGGATACCAAGTTCAAAATTGAATTCTCAATTTTTTTTTAAAGTTTATTTATGGAGGCTGAAACAGCCTGTTCTACAGAAAGTTGAATAATGTCATTTAAATGGTCATTGACCATTTCTTCCTCCTCATTCATTGTTTTATTTTGAGGGGAACTAGCTATTTCCATAAAGATAGGCAGAAAAAACAGTGGAAAACGAAATGGGAGAGCAAGGGTTAAATATTCCTCAGCTTAGAGGAAAGACCAACTCGGCTCCGCCTATGGGTGGGGAAAAGGGGAGGTTCAGGAAGAAAGTAACACGAAAGAGATGATATGGCAGGACCGGAGGCAGAAAACAAATGAAGCGGTAAGGGAAATACCCAAAATATATATATATAAATGTTGAGGAAAGCCGCGGTCACTCGCACAACGTTTCTCTCGACCGTTCACCAGAAAAAGGCGGCGCAGTGAGGGAAACGCTGAACATTCATAGGAAAGCGCAAAGGGGAGCGCGCGCTTGGGAGAAGACGTGCGTTTGAGAATGCGGCTACAAGCCGAACTGAACAGAGAATAAGGGAGCTACAGCGCAATAGAATGGAGCGCACCACAACTTAATAATGTAAAGAACATAAGTAAATAATGAAAGATAAAATGTTTTGCAATACTTATCTTGACTGCAAGCAGCAAGAAAAGAGGTCTTTCAAGATGAGTATTTACGGCAACACTGTACTGTGACTGGTGCATTCGCTTGGCCTACTCGCTTCCTCCCATTGGCCATGTTTATTCGCCCTTCTGGGATTTGTTGTTCTTTGTCTTGACTGCTGCTATTCAATAAAACAGGAAAAGAAATGCATAATAGGAGCCTCCGGTCTTGCCATAAAATTAAAACAAAAAGGCCTAACCCACAGAGCCGCTGATTCGAATTCCATCATAAAAAGGAGCTGTAGTGCTTCATTAAACAACCTCTTATTATTTTTCTTTAAATTAGCTTTAGAAATAAGTTTTCAGGCACCATTAACTCAGAACAGATTAACAAAAAATGTGAAGGGTCATCTCGAAATCATCTTACACATTCACATTGACCTAACGCTGCCCTCCGAATTTCTACACTTGCACTATGATGGCATGCCACCTGTCCCACTCAGAAGCAGCAAGCGTTTTATAGTAGCTGATGAAATATTAATCAAAAAGTCAGCAATACTTTTAAAGATGTACTAATTAGTGTTTTTTACTAAATTACTCTAAATCATTTGTAAAAGAAAGGTTGAAGGAGTTATTTCTAATATGAGTTTTTTACATATATTCTCGCCCTTCGCCTGCATTCCACTCTTCGAGCAAGGAATTCAAATCATATTTCACAAACACCTCTTTGACCTTGGTTTTTAGCTCACTTTATCCATGTGTCCTCCGAGTTTACTAATTTTGTTCAAATTTATTCCTGCAATAGAATCCCCTCTCTTCTTGGTCAAGTTTGATAAATAATTACTTTTAACAACACAGCTTCTAAATTATTGAAGTGCAGTTCCAGCTCCAAATGAAGTTCGTCCATGACAATAACATGAGGCATTAACAAGCCCTTAAACACTTATCTTCAAAATGTTTAAAATCTGTCTGCTTTTCTAGTTCAAGGACTGGCAAGCCGACAGTAGGTACACATTTTTGTACAAACACAGTGAGAACAGGTCTAAAAGAAATGCCTCAAGACACATTATTAAATAGGGCAAGGATGGCTATTGCAGCAAGAGGTGGTTCAGATACCTTTTTTAAACGAGAATTCCAGGACAATCTACCTGTAAGCAGAGCCCATGCATTTTTATGTATCTTTGCCTTTGTTAACTTAATGTGTTTTAATCACTAGTCATAATTTAAAATCCGTGTACGAAAAGCTATTTCATGATTTTTATTTTTATTAATAGAAATGTTATTTAGGTCACCATACAGGCGCAGGGTATCAAGCTGGCAATCCATGGCAACTGCAGTACAATCTATAACTAAATCACCTGCAAACTATATTAATGTACCAACCACTTACTTTTGGTGGAAAACCTACTGCAGTAGCAAGAGTTTAGGAAGATAAGAAATGCAGGGCAAATAGACGAGGATCCAAAATCAGGGGTTCTGTTTCACTCCGCTAAACAAACTGATTTTGGCAGTAAGCCATTCTCCTTAACCCATTTAAATCTTAGTCCCAGTTTCTGAGTTCAGCTTTTGAAGAAGGGGCACAAGAGGTTCTTAAATACATAAGCCTTTTAATTTTCACCAGAAACAGGGACCATCTACTGTATCAAACGTATTACAGAAGTCCACAAAATATAAATTGCTGTGTATTCTAGACTTCGATGCTGTATAGGTCAAAGAAAAGATATGATACAATGTGGATATCTCGACCTAAAACCCACCTGTTCAACGAGGATAAATGCATGTTCATTCATCCATTTTTCTAATTCATGTTGAATTACTTTGCCAGTTGTTCTGGCTGAAGAATCAAGTAGTGAAAAAAGTCGATATGAACCAGGATGGCACCAATCATCCATCTTAAAAATCAGTTTGATAACTGATGCACACCAGTTTTTTGGTATTGTCTCTACCCTATATTTCTGAATAAAGGAAAGAAGATGTGCACCCATAATAATGGGTCACATCTAATAACCATATTAGTTGGACCATCTTGTGCCGGAGTTCAACGAGAACTGATAGAGTTAAATATTATCACTAATTAATCAAGACGGTCTAAGTAATGCGAATCAGGTAACCCTTCAATTCCAAAAAGTTCGTTGATATGCATTATCCACTCAGTTTCTACAACATACATGCCCAGATTAATCTGTTGTCTCATCCTAAGTGTTTCCATCATATCCAAAGTCCTTTGATATTTTTAGCCACAGTGATTTCTTCTATGATACATTCACTTAAGCATATTTGTTTTGGCTAGGAAAGCAATGTATTTAGAGACCTATCTTTTATAATCAGATAATTTAAATACACGTCCATCCATCTAATATTTGTTCAATATATTTATAAGTATAGTGCTATTGTCCCGGCACTCAGTATCAAACCAAGATACTAAAGGTACCATAAAGTTTCCTAGTGTAATCTGATGTTTGTTCCAAATAATTATACATTTCATCACCTTTATTCAAGTTAAGATGTCCAACAAGCTTTATAAAACAGAATTTGCTACCACATGCACAAAGTCTTCAAATCACTGAATAATGGGTAAATGAATAATACGCATTACAGGAAGATAATCACTGCCATCCCACTGTGAAGCCGATGAACAACTTTGAAAAGGCCTAATTATCAATCATTAACTAATCAATAGGGCAAGATTAATTACCTCTAAGAAATGTGTGTCTTACTGGTCTGTCATTTTGTGAATGAGCATTAATTATGCATAGGTCAGTCTCTCTGAACCATTGCAGTATATTTTCATGTCTCGTACAAGGAACATCTATATCAGAAAGAGCGTCCGAGATGTAGAATAAATCACATTTGACTCTGTTCTCTTCTTCTCTCTTGGGTCCTAGTCATGCTGTTTGGGAATTCTAGCATTAATATCGCCACCTGATATCAAAGGGATATTATTTAATCAATTTTATGGACCCATTCTAACTACTTTGGCCACTAAAATTACTTAGAAATCAATATTATTTGCCATTAAGTAATTGAATGTTATGTCTGATTCCAAAAATGCATTTTACCAGGAGACTAGCTAAGATGGCCAAGCGTGTCCACTGTTCAATGTTTAACGCTTGGTATTGTCACCAAATATAATGAGCAAAAGTCATTTGGAATTTAGGGTGAGGGGTCCAAGGTTCTGGAATGTCTGCAGGACAGCCTGGCAAAGCCCCTAAAGAAGGCTGGAATTTTGTTCTGGGGTCAGATGGTGGAAGGGAGTAAGGGCCTCTTTTGGGATGACTGGAATAAGTTGACCAATGGGGCGCTTTCTAGGTTTAAGTTCTGTCAGATAAATGCCTGGCTTAGAACCAAAGGGTGGACTGCTGTTGAGCCGGGTTCCATTGAAATGGAGCTTTAAGATCCCAGAACAGGGAAGGAGGTATCATGGTGGTACGGGTATCCCCTGGCAGCCGCAGAAGAAAGCATGAGGCCCTTTTATCTGGTTTGAGATGGGTACTTGCCAAGCATGGAGCTGGAAGAGTTATGGAAAGTATCTTTGGGCATGCTTTATTGTGTGATTAAATCCACCACATTAAGGAGAAATCATTTTTCACCCTACACTCAGTCTATTGGACCCTGTCAAAGTTGACCAGGATAAAAGGAGAGAGGGACACTGGGGAATCTAAATGTAAGCACTGCGGTGACAGAGGCGGATGATGTTCATACTTTTGCCAGTTGTCCCGTCTTGGAAAGGTTTTGGCTTGAGGTGTGTAAGACAATTTCAGACATCTTAGGCGAGGATCTGGAGGTAAGACCTACTTTGATTATGTTTGGGGTGGGACAACAAAGGTCTTGATTAAGGGGCCTATCGTGATTACAAAGACTGCTTGTGGGTCATTACGAGTTTGGTGGGATAAAAAGGCCGCCCTCCAAACTCCAGCGGTCAAGTTGCTGCCAGTGCGGCCGCCTTCCCGAGGGCCCCATTACAAGTTCCCCCCTGGCCTAGCGGGGAACAGCGCACAACATTGACGGCTGCTCATAATTGAGCCGGCGGCAATGCTGCGGTGCATACAGTGCAACAGCACCCGTCGCAGTTTTCACTGTCTGAGGTGCAGACAGTGAAAAGCAAGACAGGGCTGTCCATGGGGGCCCCTGCACTGCCCATGCCAAGTGCATAGACAGTGCAGGGGCCCCTAAGGGGCTCCCTGCACCCCATCTCCACCTGCTTTTACATGGCGGTGCAGCTGCCATGTAAAAGCTGGCGGAGACGGGGATCGTAATCCCCAGGGCGGCACTACATACAGCGCTGCCCTGGCGGATTAGGACCAAGAGTCCCTCCAGTGGAGGGAAACTGACGGTGCTGGCGGTCCAATCGTGGCCAAACCACCACGGTCACAATGTGGCAGTTTGACCGCCACCGCAGCCCTGGCGGTCTAAAGACCGCCAGGGTCGTATTAGGCCCCTTATCTTTTACTTGATTCTCCAGGCAAGGAGCGAGAATTGTAAAGCGTGGTGCCAACCCCTGCCCCACAACCTGGCGGGAATGGTGGAACTCAATAAGATACTTCAGGGGACTGGAGAACAAGAGTAACCAGAGCAAGAGGGAGGTAGAAAGTGGGGCATTTGGGAACTTGTTGGAACTTTGTGAAGACTACTGTGTCCAATGATTATACCTCCTGATCAGCTTGGCCATTCGGTGCCGGTCCTGGTGCCTAGGGTCATGTATTTGACTGATAACTAATTTCAGTATAAGTACGTGGGGCAGACAGGATCAAGAGGGTGTTTATTTGAGGTGATATGACGACAAAAAAAGAAATAAAACCACATTCCAGCAACTATACCCACCATCCATGGGCCCCATCAACTTCAGAAATTCTACCCAGTTTCTCGTCCTTCTGCATTTATCATATATGATGCTAAATGATTAATGGGTAAGATCCTAACGCAAATTATATTTATATTTTCAAATTAGGCTATTGTGGAACCTGCAAGCTAGTTAACAGTCGATAGGGCTCTCCTTTGCTTCGCCTTCAGACATTTTGTGTTAGGTCATTATAAAGTTGGCGTCTCTCAATAAGCATCTCAATAAGCCATGTCTCCTGAAGCAGACATATGTGAAACGGTGATATGCATTCAGTTCATTCCTGATCAAAATAGGACTTCCACAGTGAACCTGTTCTCTTGTGAAAGGTAGCTATTTTGTGAATTGTTCGCTAAAATAGTAATGAATTAAATCCGGGCCGAATTAACATTTTTATGGAGGTAAACTTCCCCCTAAAAAGTCCATATTTTCATGAAAAAATCCCTTTTAGTATTTCATACATGTTCCTCTCTAGAAACCGTCAGTTTCTCATTTAAAGTCACAGTTTTAACTTTTGCCAGACAATGCCTAATATTATTCTGCCCTGTAACAATATGACATTTCTCAGGTTGAGGGGCTCTTAACCTGCGATCTGCAGCTCCTGAGGTTTAAGAAGCTTTCTCAGGGGGCAGTACAGTTTCGAAAATTTCATTTTAGTAGATTAATAAAGTACATAAATATTTTAAAAAAGCAAAATTGAAAATTGTAAAAGTGAAAGAATTTCAGTATTTTTACCTTGATTCGTTAGACCGCTCAAGTAAAGCTAACAGAATCTCGTATGGACGATTTGTGGCCTCAATTGAAGCTGCACCCTACGCGCCAACAAAAAGAAAGCATACACCAGGAGCAAAGAAGACAAAGTGATATGCTGCAATCTTTGTCTTTAGAAATAAAACAACATTTGAAAAGCTCCAGCATTCCTGTTAAAATGTTGTTTCACAAGTTGTTTTAAGATTAAATAGAATATTTCACAATTTGTGTATTTGATGTACTTGTTTATGAATTTCTATGTATTATTTTGAGTTCTAGGTCGTAGAAGTTGCTTAGGCTGAGGTCCCTGGCGTCCAGAGGTGGTTCAGAGGAGTTTCAGAGAAGTCAAAAGGTTAACAAGTGCTGTTCTAGTCAGTTCTGTGGCTTTCTCACATGCAGCTGTGGCCATGGGTAATCTTTTCTCCCATTGAAGACGAACGAGCATGTGTGATGGCTGCAGCACCAGAGAAGTGACTTTACTGTCAATGCAATGATATGACGTGGCAGTGCCAACAACTTTTGTTTACTTTTATTCATACCATTTCCAACACTCCCACAATCATGGTCAAGCACAGCCCTAGTAAGCCTAGGCTGCTAACTCACCATAATAGTTATAACTGCAGCTTAGGGCCAATTCTAAAGTGCTGGCACCTAGATCCCACTGCCCTGAGACCAGAGTATGACAAGGCCTATCTTTTAATATTCCAACAAGGGAGTATCTCTCAAATGATGGTGTTCCTGTCCACCCACAAGCTGAAAAAAGTTATATGAAAATGCACTGCCTTAGTTATCCATCTTTTCAACTCTTCCGCCAGTCCTTCAAGCTTAACAGGGAAGTGTATTGATTATTCATCAGAGGTAGGATGTCATGCCGATGCCTGAAGATTAATGTACACATTAATTAAAGGTAGCTGCCATCCTCGGCAGTGCTCTTTGGCAGAGGTCTGAGAACACACCAGTACTGAGACTGGGAATAAACTGGCACTTTGAATGAGACAGGAACAATAGTTAAAACACTCACTGTTCATGGACAGGAGAGTCATCCCTTCACATGATTGATCCCTCCCTCAATGCAGAGAGCAAAGCTATCTCTTAACTGTCACAGACAGTATAATTACCATTTACTTGACACATTCAGCAGAGTTGTCCCTCATTTGCTGAAAATTAAAGATCTACACCAGGGGTCTCCAACCTTTTCTGTGATAAGAGCTACTCAGACTCAATGAAAAGCATCCCAAGCTACTAATATTAGTGTTGTACCAGTGACCACATCAAACAAGATTAAGTTAGTGGCCACCCTACGCATAGTTACCGAGAGTGATCACCTGAGTGCATCAAGAAAGGTTGGTAACAGTAATGTAAAAAAGGCTTTTTTGATTTGGAATGTCTCTACATGGGTAACACATGACAGCCATAGCTGAAATGCCCAGGACACCAAGGTGATTTTAGTAAAATGCAGGATTTGTCACTCAAATATCACCTTAACTATATTTTGGAAATCTGTTTTCCTCTAAACATCAGCTTTTAAGTTCTGAAAATACACATATTTTCATCTTGAATGCACGCTTTTGAATTTTGGTATACATAAATTAACTTAACCAAACAAAACCTTCTAATCTAGTAGGCTGTACTGCACATAGGGGAGAGCTACTTCCAGGTAGCTGGAGATTTACTAGTAGCCCCCAGGCAACATGTTGGAGAAGCCTGATCTACACCCGCCTCTTCTGATTTATCCCTTTTTGTCGTAAACACTTTGACAAGTCCCATTTAGAACTCTTCTATTTTCATCATGTACTTGCTTACAGATCCTCTTGTCTCTTTTTATTAGAATGTGTGAAGTTTTAGACATAAACAGAAGTCTTAGTATCATGGCAGTCTCCTTGTCATGCTGCTATAACAGCATGAACTCTTAGAGTGAAAGCTGACATGTTTCTATTGTTTTAGTTGCAGGGACAAATTGTATGTAAACTGGGATGACCACATTTGTTTTGTGTTGCTGAAACTTTAGTGTCTCCAAATGCTGTTTTATTTTATAAATTTGAGATAAAATCTGCTGTCAGAAATTTTATAATCCAAGGTATCTGACCATAATTTGGAAGGGCTTTGCGAGAGAACAATCAAGCCAGATTTCATGCCAGTTTGCAGTGACAACTACCCTGGGTTGGTGGTTGCTCCGGGACCAGTGCAAAGAAGTATTAATACAGCACACAAACAGGAACAAAGTGTAAACACAACACAAGATAAATTCTAATCCAATTTAGAAAACTAGAGTAAACTTTGGACTGAAATACAATCAATAGAACTCGAGATATTCAGTTTCAAACTTTTAGGCAAGCATAGTGCCTATGAGCACAAATTGTAACTCACGTTCCTCTGGTTATGGTAGACCGGGAGTTGAGGTTGACTGCGATGGATACAGGCTGGATACATGGACTGGGTTAGTCCCACTGAAAAAGTTACCTTCACAAAGTCTGGCGTGAAGAGTCCAGCTCATGGTGGAGGATGTTGTACAAGGAGCAGGGAGATTGTTGTGAATGGGCATCTCTGTAGCTCAAAGGGGAACCCTGGCATCATAGACAGTCTCTGTTGTAGTGAAAAGATCCTGTTGGGCCTAGGAAACAGGCATTGCTGGAGCTTCGTGTTGGCGGTCACTGTGGGCTGTCGTTGCTGTAGTGGGTAGTGCAGATCCCATATTGCCAGTTTTCACTAGCAGCCGCTCTAGAGCAAAGATTTGGGTTCATCATAGCTTCGGTTTGGCAGATGATGTGAAGAGCACAAAACTTTGGGATTTCTCCTTTTTTTTAAAGAGGAGTCCACTCTCATGCCAGCCAATGGCAGAAGAACTGGGAAGGCACCTCTTGTGGATCGGAGGATCACTCTAGCAGAAGTCAGCAGGGCTTCAGCAGGTCTTTTTGCTGGTCCTGGCAGGTTTAGTTCAAACAAATCAGCTGGGCAGTTGAAGAGAGCTCTCTGGAACTAGTTGTGTCCCTGTAGTGCAGAACAGGAGGTCTGCCATGACCCAAGGAGCTACTCAGGTTAGCATGGGATGAAGGGAGCTGGTCCAGTCTTTCAGTCTCAGAGAGCAGGGCAGGCTTCAAGTAACAAGGCAGTACTCTGGAGAACAAAGCACGACTCAAGCAGCAGGGAAGTCCTCTGGTAGCAGCACAGAAGTCCTCTGAAGAACAAGACAGCCCTTAAGCAGAAGGGCCATCCTCACAGGAACAATGCAGTCCTTCTTCTGTATTCAACAGGTTCATGAGTGTACTGAAGAGGTAGTTCAAGAGATTCAATATTTATACTTGGTGCTAGCCTCTGAAGTGTGGGTGACATGCTGGCTACCCCCACATCTGGTTCTGGAATGTTCTTCGCTTCCCTTGCCAAGGGTCCAAGTAGTCTGGGCCAACAAAAGACTGCAAACTTGATATTAATATCTGTTTGCAATCAAACGTGAGCACCAATTAAATGGAATAAGGTAACCCAATTTTATCGAGTGGGCGCGATAGGCCTTGCAGTAGTGAAGAACTAATTTAGGATTTGTTCACTACCAGGACATGTAAACTTAAAGCCATGTGTGAAATCTTTTAAATACAATGAACCCTACACTGTGGGCTGTTTAGGACTTACCTTAGGGGTGGCAGATGTTTTAAATAGAAAGGTTTATGCCTAGCAAAATGTTTATTTTTCCAGGTAAAAATGGCAGTTTAAAACTGCACTACAGGCTGCAATGGCATGCTTGAGGCATGTTTCAAAGGGCAACATAAGTGGTGGCACAATTAGTGTTACAGACGCACTGGTGGTGTTTATTTTCCAGGCTCTGGGTACACGTAGTACGACATACTAGGGACTTATACGTAAATAAATATGTCAATCAGGTGTAAACCATTGTACCATGTTTTCACTTTAGCACTGGTTAGCAGTGGTAAAGGGCAGAGAGTCTTAATGTCAACAAATATTTAATTCAGAAAACAAGAAGGGTGAAGGTAAAACATTCGGAGAAGACCACATCAAGGATGACAGGTTTAACTGTGGATAATATCAGAGCATGGGAATTTCATTGTCAGTGTGAAGTATCCGATTTTGAAATGTCAGGGTGTTTATTGTCATGGGGACCAGTTTCATAATCTGTAGAATCAGAATAGGTAGAGAAGGCAATATCTGGACAGTTTCCGAGTGTGTAAGGTCAGTGATGTCTGTGTGCTGTGCAGCTCTACAGAGTCAATTGGATATTGCAAGAATGTCAGTATGAAAGTTTGCACTGTAAACTTGTATGATGCCACAATTGCAGAGTCAGGCGACAATTTGAGTATCAGTGCTCACACCGTCACAGTGTACAGTGTCCAGATATGAAGTGTTAGTGGTGAGTGTATTTCTCTGTAGTGCCTGTAGAATTGTAAGGGTGCAGTGTTAACATTTACCTTGTTGGGTTCTAAAGTGTGCTTTGTCAATGTACAGTGTCAGGGAGTTCAGTGTTATGTATGTAATGTCAGCATGTGTGGTTTCATATAGGGCAGTTAGGTTTTGCCGTGCATGTTTTGTAGAGCCAGGGTGTGCAGTCAACAACAGCAACGACAAACAACATTTAGATAGTGTGCTCTACGCTGCAGGTTCTCTCAGTGGTGGTTTTATGAGTCCTGTTCAACCAAAGAAGCAGTTTTTCAGTGTTCTCTTGGAGCTATAAGTGAGAGCGGTGGGGATCCTAATGCTAAGAGGGAGACAGTGCCACATACATTGGGCATGTGCCAAAAATGCATGCCCACCCAGGAGGCAAAATGAAAACTAGGCACAGCTAGCAGAGTTCTTCTTATCTTTTCTCTGAAGGTCATGGCCCAGAGGCGACCCATCATTGTAGACACCAGGGCTTTGCTACCCTCCCTTTTCCAAAGCATGATAAATGTCAGTCTATGTCAGGGAGTTTGGAAAGAACTTGTGGCAGGGTAGACAAAGTAAAATGAATGTTGAATACTGAGCTGCCCAAGATCACACAAGGACAGAGAAAAGTGATTAACTGGAGAGCTCTTCACAAGGTACCAAACAGTCAAAGCTCAGAAAGAACAAACTCTCAATTTGGCAGTCAGAAAAACTAACACCCAGCACATGCAGGACATACATATACCAACATTAAAAATAAAGGGAATGTGTGGTAACGCACTCAAGTGCGCCGCATAGTAAGACTGAAGTTCAGTATGTTCCTCACCCACAATTGCTATTACAGATAATGACTGCAGATGTTCATATATAGGACATATATGGAAAGGCAGGGTCTGTGGAGATGATACAAGGTGATGTTCAATACTCACTGTGGATGAGGGATACCATCTAGGTTATCAGCTGTGCCCATGAATTCTGGAGCTCACACAGAAACAAGCAAAGCAGTCACAACAAGGGTGAAGAACTACATTCACAGGCATAATAGACAAGGAGCTAGAGAGGAGGAGTGTTTAAAAGGGAAAAAGAGAAGGCAAGGGAAACACTAGGCAGAAAGCAAGGGAAAAAACACACTAGGAAACTGGAAGCTAATTGAGTAGTGAAAAGAAGATAGCAAACTAGAACATGTGACTATGGTAACGGTAAAGAAAGGTCAGGACTGTGGAAAAGAGTAATGGTAAATACTGAAACAGTGAATGTTCAAAGATCAAGGATGCACTAATATTGTGCTGGCCAGTGTTAGGCAATATATGACCTTCTACGAGAAATGGAATGGAAGGAAGACTGTGTTGATTACTGTTGGACATGCCACGTTTTGGCTGTGGGGCCGAACGTGATGCTCCTCAACTGCTGCACTGCTTGGCCGGCGTATGATCTGTGGTTGCACTGTGTTTCCTTTTATCTGCAGGGTGGGTGGTCGGTGGGTGTCAGCATCCTGAGGGTCCAGGTTAATGGTGCCAGTAGCACCATTCTTGTGGTTTGGGCATCTTGTATACTCAGCACCATCTTGGTTTAATAAACCATCCAACCCAAGATGGGTTTCTTCCCATTTTTTTCTATAGGAATTACTACCTGTGGGCTACTTCCTGTTCCTGGTCACCTTTCAGTATAAAAGGCAGTGAGACTTTGTCTCCCATGTGTCACAAACATTTCCATTCTGCGTACATGCTCTGAGTTAGTTCCTTGTGTTTCTGACTAGTTTTTCTTGTGCTTTGCTCCAGGTTGGTCTTCTCAGTGTTTCCAGCTGTCTGGATTTCTTCTTGGAGGTTTTGGCACCTTTGGCTTTTCCTCCCTCAGAAATTGTTTGTTTCTCTTGGTCATCTGCTAGCATGGGACTCTCCCTGTTGGCAGAGTGTCTTCTAGAAGTGATCACCCTTTCTTCTAAGTCAACGTCTCCAGGATCCAGAGCCGACAACCAAGCCCGGCCATCAAAACTTATTAGTAGTGGCTATATTAGTGTGGAAAGTTTAGATTTGATTTATGAAAAGTTGCTTAGTTGGTCACACAGCTCAACAGAAGGGACAATGCATAAGGGTCTGAGATCAGTGGAAGATGGGTAATTACTAGCTTAAATAGAGCAGATTAGAGGGTTAAATGACAGCTTAAGTCAAAATGGGCCAATTGACACCCAAACTGGATTTTTGTAGGCTTTTATACTTGTATCATATTGAGCTTTGAGAAGAGGGTTAATTTTTGCACCACTTTGATGTCTTTACTATGTTGCTTCATGTAGGAAGGTAGCCTCTTTCTAGCCTTGTTACCCCCACTTTTGGCCTGTTTGTGAGTATATGTCAGGGGGTTTTTACTGTCTCACTGGGATCCTGCTAGCCAGGACCCTAGTGCTCATAGTGGAAACCCTATTTGTCAGTGTGTTTGATATGTGTCACTGGGACCCTGCTAGCCAGGACCCCAGTGCTCATAGTTTGTGGCCTATATGTATTCCCTGTGTGGTGCCTAACTGTATCACTGAGGCTCTGCTAACCAGAACCTCAGTGTTTATGCTCTCTCTGCTTTTAAAATTGTCACTGCAGGCTAGTGACTATATTCACAAATTCTTATTGGCAAACTGGAACATCCTTATAATTCCCTAGTATATGGTACCCAGGGTATTGGGGTTGCAGGAGATCCCTATGGGCTGCAGCATTTCTTTTGCCACCCATAGGGAGCTCAGACAATTCTTACACAGGACTGCCACTGCAGCCTGAGTGAAATAACGTCCACGTTATTTCACAGCCATTTTACACTGCACTTAAGTAACTTATAAGTCACCTATATGTCTAACCCTCACTTGGTGAAGGTTAGGTGCAAAGGTACTAAGCGTGAGGTCACCCTGGCACTAGCCAAGGTGCTCCCACATTGTTCAGGGCAATTTCTCCAGACTTTGTGAGTGCGGGGAACACCATTACACACGTGAACTACATATAGGTCAATACCTATGTGTAGCTTCACAATGGTAACTCCGAACATGGCCATGTAACATGTCTAAGATCATGGAATTGACCCCCCCCAAGCCAAATGTGGTATTGGGGTGCCAAACCCATGCATCCCCGGGGTCCAGTGGTCCTTCTGTCCCAGGTACTGCCAAACTAGCTCTCTGGGGTTTTCTCTGCAGCTACCGCTGCTGCCAACCCTCAGACAGGTTTCTGCCCTCCTGGGGTCTGGGCAGCCCAGTCCCAGGAAGGCAGAACAAAGTATTTCCTCTGAGAGAGGGTGTTATACCCTCTCCCTTTGGAAATAGGTGTTAAGGGCTGGGGAGGAGTAGCCTTCCCCAGCCTCTGGAAATGCTTTGAAGGGCACAGATGGTGCCTTCCTTGCATAAGCCTGTCCACACCGGTTCAGGGAGCCCCCAGCCCCTGCTCTGGCGCAAAACTGGACAAAGGAAAGAGGAGTGACCGCTCCCCTGTCCATCACCACCCCAGGGGTGGTGCCCAGAGCTCCTCCAGTGTGTCCCATACCCCTGCCATCTTGAATGCAGAGGTGTGAGGGCACAATGGAGGCCTCTGAGTGGCCAGTGCCAGCAGGTGACGTCAGAGACCCCTCCTGATAGGCTCTTACCTGGTTACGTAGCCAATCCTCCTCTGAGGGCTATTTAGGGTCTTTCCTGTGCATTTTTCTTCAGATAAGGAATGCAAGAGCTCACCAGAGTTCCTCTGCACTTCTGTCTTCGACTTCTGACAAGGATCGACTGCTGACTGCCCCACGACGCCTGCAAAACCGCAACAAAGTAGCAAGAAGACTACCAGCAACATTGTAGCGCCTAATATTGCCGGCTTTCTCGACTGTTTCCTGGTGGTGCATGCTCTGAGGGCTGTCTGCCTTCACCCTGCACTGGAAGCCAAGAAGAAATCTCCTGTGGGTCGACGTAATCTTCCCCCTGCTGCCGCAGGCACCAAACTTCTGCATCACCAGTCCTCTGGGTACCCTCTCATTTTGACGAGCGTGGTCCCTGGAACACAGGAGCTGGATCCAAGCGACCCCGACAGTCCAGTGGTCCTTCTGTCCAAATTTGGTGGAGGTAAGTCCTTGCCTCCCCACGCCAGACAATAATCCTGTGTACTGTGTGATCTGCAGCTGCTGGGGCTTCTATGCACTTTTGCAAGACTTCCTTCATGCACAGCACAGCCAAGGTCCCCAGCACTCCGTCCTGCATTGCCCAACTCGCTGAGTTGACCTCAGGCTTCATGGGACCCTCTTTTGTTGTGTTGAGACCAGCGCCGTACTCATATTTCTTGAATGCCTGTTCAAGTGCTTCTGCGAGTGCTGCCTGCTTCTGCATGGGCTCTCTCTGTTGCTGAGCGCCCCCTCTGTCCCCTCCTCCAAGGGGCACCCTCCTGGTCCTTCCTGGGCCTTGGCAGCACCCATTATCTTTAACCGTGACTCTTGCAGCTAGCAAGGCTTGTTCGCGGTCTTTCTGCGTGGAAACAACTCTATAAATTCCTCCAGCATGCCGTGGGACATCTTCTGATCAAAGGAGAAGTTCTTGGCACCTTCCATTGTTGCAGAATCTTTGGCTTCTTCCACCCGGAGGCAGCCCTTTTGCACCTTCATCCGGTGTTTAGTGGGCTCCTGCCCCCCTGGATTCTTGCGTGACTCTTGGACTTGGTCCCCTTCCTTTGCAGGTCCTCAGATCCAGGAATCCGTCTTCAGTGCTTTGCAGTCAGTTGTTGTCTTGGCAGAATCCCCTATCTCGTCTTTACTGTCTTTTTGGTAAAAAAAACTTTACTCCTACTTTTCAGGGTCTTAGGGTGGGGTATCTTGGACAGCCTTAGTGTTTTCTTACACTCCCAGCGACCCTCTACACACTACACTAGGCCTGGGGTCCATTTGTGTTTCGCATTCCACTTTTGGAGTATATGGTTTGTGTTGCCCCTAGGCCTATTGTCTCCTATTGCATTCTATTGTGTTCTACAGTGTTTCCAATACTTTTCGAAGTGTTTTACTTACCTGATTTTGGTTTGTGTGTATATTTTGTGCATTGTACTTACCTCCTAAGGGAGTATATCCTCTGAGATACTTTTGGCATATTGTCACTAAGATAAAGTACCTTTATTTTTAGTAACTCTGAATATTCTGTTTCTTATGAGATAGTGCTATATGATATAAGTGGTATAGTAGGAGCTTTGCATGTCTCCTAGTTCAGCCTAAGCTGCTCTTCTATAGCTACCTCTATCAGCCTAAGCTGCTAGAACACTACTAATCTACTAATAAGGGATAACTGGACCTGGCACAAGGTGTAAGTACCATCAGGTACCCACTATAAGCCAGGCCAGCCTCCTACACTTCATACCTTTGAACTCTGCAGAGAATCATGGGGAGTGATGTATTTGCATACAGGTTCTGTGAGCGTTTCGTGTGTGTAGCATCAGCACCTCAATGCTAGAAACAGAGGGCTTATGTGGCTTTCTCATGTACATTTGTCTTGGCTAATGTGGTCAGAAGAGTAGCCAGGATTATATGTGTTGATCCTCAATAATATGCATGTGTGTCCTTTCAGTTAAAAGGGCATTCAGGTCGGGAGCCTCGTAGCTGATTTTGGGTATGAGAAAGAGATTAGGAAATAGCCAGCCCAGCAAATAAGAAGAGATAAGTGGTGATGTACTAACGAATCTCTTCATAGTATAGCATCAAGGGTGTCACCTTTAATATGAGTAGGGATGTGCAAGGTATATGCTATACCCCGTTTGGCTAGCCTTGTAATAAGTATTGTCCAGCCCAAGACTGAAGTCTCCAAAAGTCATAATTTGCAATGTCAGCGTGTGTGATGTCTGTAAAAAGAATTATAGTGGATATTTACGCTACAATGCATGCTGGGCATGGGGGGGGGGGGGTTCATCTGCACCAAAATGTGCAGTATCATGGTGTGCATTGTCATAGTTTGTGGTGCAGGTAAACAGTTTCAGCGAATTTAGTGTTTGCATGTGCCTTGTCATTTAAGTCTGTCTCAGTGCGCTGTGTCTTGATGGCAGTCTCAATGTGCTGTGTCAAATTCAGGACTTTTTTTCCTTTTATTTGGTTTAGCTATTACATTTGATGGAACAATCCCTCTTAAATTGTGAGCGCTCTGTGACATAAGTCCTTCCCATATTACATGTTTACTAACGTGGGCTTCGGTAATCACGTAGTGCCATAGTCATGTGTCACTTGCGCAGGGTCGCAGAAGTCAGGCTTCTCACATGTTAAAAATATAAGCATCTTCCTCCCCGCCTCCTCCCGAAGTGCACATCGCAGTAAAAATAAGGTAACTTAAGATATCAAAAGCCCCCTGTTGCCGATTTAACAAATGGGTACAGTTTCTATGGCATCTTTTCTTTTGCTGCAAGCTTTAGAAAATGTGAGTGTGTCCAGCCTTATATATTTTATTTATGACACGCATAAGGTAACCATCTATTACCCATGGAGGTTGACTTGAAACTTTTGACTCACATAGGAGTGTAATAACATCCTATACAACATTAAACATCAATTCAAAGCAAATTTAAACAATCACATTTGATTATAGAGTCATTTATTTCCACGCACCATGACCCATGTGGCCATGAATCACAACACCAATTTAGTAAAGTTCAATAATTTATTTCCTTAGATTAACAATGCTAAAATCACGTAAATCATACAAAAAAAAACAAATGATACATGCACACAAAGAACACAGGCTGACTAACTGGGGCATTAAGCACCAAACACTCAAGAATAACAATTCCAAACAACAAATAGAAGAATGTGAAAGTTAGAAACTGAATACATTTAGTTAGCACAGATGAACTAATAAACATGCAATTTCATTAGAACCAATTTGAATATGACATCCTTAACTATTACACTAATTAGAGGTGTATGTTGGGGCATACATGTAAAAAGAAAAAGAGACAAAAATTAGTTTGGAAAACATCTAGCTAGTGCGCTTACCAAAAATGTGGTTCGATTTCTAAAAGAGAGAAAACATAAAAACCTGTAAAAAGACAAATGCACATTTGGTTATACCTCACCTTAATGGATTAGAACAGCAAGCAGCGAAGTTTTTATCAGTAAAGCATCTTCGCTCTTCACTCAAACAGGACACGAACAAGGGACACAGTTTGGTATTGTTTGGCTTTATTGTATCTGCACCATCAATGACACAAAGCTAAGTACATAACGCATCATCTCACCCAGGAATAACTCCAGAACTACAACTCCTGGACATGTTTCTAAAAACTCTAGGAAATCAACATCTGAGCTTACATCATCTAAACATTGCTACATTAAACCCTAGAAACCAACTGGCTAGAATACTCTTGGACAGTCTATGGGTGTTATAGGTCATATCCAATGAGCTTTAGCTCCACGTTCCAAAAGTATATTTTCTTCAATTTCTTAATTTGCTTCATTCAAGATTGGACCATCTTCTGTTGCCGTCCGTCCAAGTTTCCGCAGTAAAATGCAAATGTTTAAAGTTATACATGAGCACTGAAGACTATTGTTCTTGGATACACATTATCTCATCCCAGGAAAAGCAAAACAAATGTTACAACAGAGGAACGTAACTTTCTCACAATATGCGAATTATACAGGATGTTTAATAACTATCTGCCTAATACAGTTTAGAGACGTTTTTGAAAAGGTCAGCAAACAAAATGAACAATGAACAGTACGCTTCTAGAAATTGCTTAGACGAAAACATTACCCAGGCCTTTAAACGTAGGATTAACTTTAGTCATGTTCTTGTAGGCCCAATTTTTACAAAACATTTTAATTCACAATTAAATCTAATAATCATTATTTCTAATCACATTAGTGTTCATATTAATTCATTTCAATAAGTTACAAAACATTTCTACATTAAAAAATAATGATTTCTACTTAAATGTATGGCTTATGGTGTCCACCACTTTTGACATTTTACATGGTACACATTTCATCTTATTAAGTAGTACTTTAATACTTCAAAATGATATTAATTAACTTGCTCTTTAGCAATCCCTCCTCTGACGACTATATGTGTTGTCACAAAAAAAATACTTATTAATACTAGTATTCATTTTATTAGCTTGCAAAAATTCAAAACTTAGTTTCTCTTTAATATTGTTTGTTTCGATGCTTCATCCGAATTTCACCTTTTCTCAAATCATGGAAGTATCTGTTTCTAATATTCTATAGTTAAATTTCTTTCCTCCGTTGTTTATTTTTCATTCTGTCTTTTAATCAGTATGTATAATTTGTAATGTCCTAGTATGCAGATGACACGTATAACCACAATTAATAATGGTTTAAAAATAGTTCCCACAATCCATTGACCAAGATTTCACAGTCAATTTGTCACTTTTGTAAAACGTTTGCCAACATTTTCCCAAATTCCTGGCTCTTTCAGTTCCTTTAAATCAGAATTTATATCAGTCAGGTTCTTAACACATTTTATCTTCTTAATTAGTATTTTAATACTTCAAAATTGTATTAATTAACTTGCTCTTTAGCAAAACTGAGCTTGAATGTAGTAGAACATGGTCCGTGCCATGTAGATTAGGCATGTACATTATGGCCCACTTAAAGCCATGAGATGTACTCACTTACTGACAAAGTAAATTACACTTTTAGACCCCTCAGAGGCTCTCACAATCCTATCTATACCAAGATGGTAAAATTCAAGCTCAATATACCCTGGTACTCCTGAACACACAAACAGGCAGGGGCATAGCCTCAGGGCGGTGTTTGGGGTGTTACACCCATTAAAGTATGTATTCTGTAGTAAATAGTTGGGTACGAGTTCTCTCTCCCTCTATTTCTCTCTCTCTCTCCTCCCACCCTCTCTCCCCTCGCCCCCTCCTTCTTGTAGGCCTAAACAAATGTTGATTACTTTGAAAAATGTTGTGTTTTAAGTGTCCCTAACAATCTACCCTTCTCTCTGTTTCCACTGCACTTTAAACCCCCTTATGTCCTGCTCCTTATATAATGTGTTTTAACAAGAAATCCCAGCTTCCCATTCATAAATCATTGTGCCTTCCTAACATTATTGCTGGAGTAGAGAATGAAAGAAGAGTACTGTTCAAAGTAACCAGCCACTTCACACTTGCCCTGGTGCTGTCTGTTGCAAAAGTTACCAGCATCAACAACTTCTTACTAACCCCAAGGATCATCTGTATATCTTGTTTAGTATTCAATGCATCAGTGTGCCCACTGGCAAAAAATCTTCAGGATCATCAGATGAACTTTCGAATGTGTAGATGATATGCAAATGCACTTCTGCTTGAACAGTAAACATACTAGTTCTACAAACATTGCCTTGCACGTGGACTACTTGTTCCACTGGATGAAGTATAGCTTCCTCTGCATAAATGGAGCCAAACAAAGGTTTTTTCGAATGACAAAAAATAAGCCTGATTCATACCCCTTCCACTGACCCCTGGCCTAAAGACCTACTGTACAGAGGTGGCTCTTCTGCAGTGGCGAAAAAGCGTTGCACCCCTGGCTAAGCCAGGAGCTGAAAGACAAAATGAGATTTCATTATAGTTTTATCTTTCAGCTGCTGGCTCAGCCATCAGCAGGTGCAGGGAGGGACGGTGCTGGGCCACAGGATGGGGAGGTGGAATCTGTGCACTTAGTGTGCATGTGTGTTTGACCAGCTGTCTCAGGCCTGCCAAACACACATGCAAACTTAGGTTTCTCCAACCCGGCTGTGCTACACAGCCCGGCTGGAGATACTTCTAAGACCCCAGGGCAGTGTCTGAGCGGCAGCCCAAGTCACTCAGACCAATCCTGGGGCTGCTCTCTTGCTAGGTTTAGCATGAGAGCAGCACCAGGATTGCTGGGGAGCCGGTGCGGGTGTCCCGGTGAATGCTGGGACACCAGAAGAAGAGAAGAGGATCAACACGGCAGGCAGCGGTGATGGGAACAGTTAATATTTTTTTTATCCCCCCGTCCCTGTCCCTTCCCCTGCCCTCCCCTCCCCTTGAGATTTGTGGCGGCTGCCGCTGCTACTGTAGTATCGGCTACAGAAGTAAGAAACCTGAGGAACATTTTTGTCTCAAAACTCTTCTTCAGGGATTTAATCTGCAGCTGTCATTACTCTGAAAAATCCTACTTATCATAAGGTGGAGCTAGTGAGAAACCTTATCATAGCACGTTTTAATTCTTACAATAACATATTTTTCTTATCCTAAAGCTCTGTGTGCTACCTTGTGTCAAGGACATACCATGGGTGGTACATGGTAGTTTCCATGCAACCACTCATACGTTTTGACACAAATCTTATCTACAAACATTTGTAGACATGGATTTGCACCAAAAAGGATGGCTTCACCAGGCAGCAGTAAGAGCAGAGCAACTTTTAGAAAGCCTCCACATTTTGCCAATCGTGCTTGTGTGCTGCATTATACATCACCCATCCAAAGTAGGAAAATAATGTAAGCATAGTTTTTATGTACAAAACCCTTGCTTGACAGAATGCACACACCCTTGCACTATAGTGCAAGGGTGGGTGTGTTGGTGCATGGCAGTTTAAAGTGCACCAGCGCAGCTAGAGTGGAAATAGCACAATTTCTTAGTAAAGATGGTGATGTCCTGCTCTCTACCTTTCACTCAACGCATTGCAGAAACCTTGGTAAATCTACCCCCAAGCTTTTTTGGACTTGTCATAAATTGAACATCTGTCCAACACAGGGGTCGTGACTTAAAGGATTGGGTTTCTTTCTCCTCTTATTTGACTCTTCCTGTTATGTCTCTTATGCTGTGAAATTCCCAAAGAATTATGTGTGAAATTGTGAATGATGCAAACAACAGCCTCTTGCATCCTGTTCAGTCGTGTTCTTTCCATGCTCCCTCAATAGGATTTTTACGCGAATTGAAGCTCAATTACGCGCCATGATGAAATTACATAATTTCAGGCATCTTGGCCATTTTTGTATAACAATATTTTTCTTTTAACTTCATTTTTGTGTATATTAATAATCACATCACTACAGAGACAAAATGTTAACATGTAAAAACAACCATATCATCACAGGTGGGGTCGTAGATACATTCTATGCAAATCATTAACGCCATAAGTAGATGCCCTATTACATTTTCACACGTTTTAAGAGTTGTAACAGTGAGCAGCCCCGGAAACTGATAATAAAAGGTTTGGAGGTGTAATATAAACTGAGCCAATCGGTTTCATCGTCGCCCAGCTCTTCCCCATCAGAAGAAGATGATGAAGAACTTCCAGGGTCCATAAATCAGGTAAGGAGACCCGGCCACATGTCCAAATCCTTCATAGACTTATTATCACATCTTCCGCATCTCAGGCAAATCTCTTCAGCCACCGCCCATTCGGCCACATCCACCACACATCGGTCCACACTTAGCCCCTGTTGACCCATCCAAGCAATAGTCACTCACCGTTTAGCCAAAAGTAGGAGCAGGTGCAGGAATTTATAAGCCATCTTTTGGCCATTCAGATGCCGGACATCTCTCACAGGCATCCTCATCGCTCCGCTCACACGTTCCGTCACTCGCTACCAGAATACAGACATCTCTGGGCAATAACATGCTAGATGGAAAAACATAATCAGTGGGACAGAACACCTGAGGAAATCAAGGGGCTTACTATGGTCCATTCTATGGAGCATCACAGATGTATGATATGTGCGGTGTAAAAAAGTTAAATGTATAAGTTTGAACCTGTCTTCACTAAAAAGCACATTCTTAACCACGAGCATCATCAAGCTGCATCCCGAGATTACCACTCCAAGCCTTCCGTGCCGGAAACGGTGCACACTGCCAAACCACGGTCATAGCTCTGTATAAGAGGGAACTAGATGACAATCTCTGCCCAACTCCATCAGGCCTTGAAAGGTCTGCGATGTGGTCGGGGCCACCGGAATTGTATGCCATTAGTCCTGCAGAATAGTAGAAATACTAGCATAATGAACAAATTGTCCCGGTCCCACCCGAAAGCTGTCTTGAACAGCTTCAAATGTGCTACCTTCTTCGCTAGGGAATAAGTCCCACAGTGTTTCACATCCCACCAGCCTGAGGCGAAGGGGACTTTCCTCAAGACCATTTGAACTACGCATTCCCACATAGAAGCAGTATGTCATGTAATATATGGAACAGGAGCAGAACTCCTGCACCTTGTCATCTGAAGTTGTGGGAGTGGTGTGTCCCTTGCCTCATCCATCAACAGGGACTTCTCCTACTTGCCGTCCACCGCACACCAGTGTGCCGCTTACCGCAGCTGGGAGGCCAAGTAATATTGCTAGGCACTGCTAACCACTCCCCCTCCTCCAGCAGTCAAAACAGGAAGTCCCTTGATACTCTACTCCATCCTCTGGCCCAAATCAGTGTGGTAAGAAGGGAGTGCAACCGCCAAAAGACCGACTGTGGTAAAATAACGAAAGCATGTTAGATAGAGTAGAAGCATCTCCGCAGCAACACCATCTTTGAAATGGCCCAGAGATTACACCAGTGTAAAGAAATTTCACCTGCGGCTAGTACTTTGACTCACCACAAACCAATAACATTCAGAGAGTTGACTCCTTATGACACAATTCTCCTATGAACTATTCCAAGTTTTCTGCTGAGGAGCTTATGAAAGGGCAAAGAGTACACATAACAGAAAGTAAACACAGCCATTAGTTATGGCCTATGATCTGGCTTGACAGCACAGCAGTCACCAGACAATTATGTGAGAATTACCAGGAGAGGAGCTTTGGCTATACCCACATGTTGGGTTGCCAGGAGTGAATGTTTTAATTGGACAGAAGTTATGTGCTTCCACAAAAAAGCGCTTGCCCTCCACACAGTTGTGATCATTTTGTGTGTTTTTATCCAGCTAATTGAACTTTAAGGAACAAGCACTATTAAAGTGTCTTAGATAACTAGGGGCCAGATGTAGCAATTTCCGAATCGCAAAATCGGATGCAGAACGGTGTCTCAGACACCGTCTGCGAATCGCAATGGGGTCGCAAAGACCCACCTCATTAATATTAATGAGGTGGGTCGCATTTTGCGACCCCATTACGATTCCCTGCACTCACAGGGATGGTGGCCTGCTGGAGACAGCAGACCACCATGTCTGTGACTGCTTTTTAAATAAAGCAGGTTATTTTTTTGTATTGCAGCCCGTTTTCCTTCAAGGAAAACGAGTTGCAATACAAAAAAATAACGAAACCATTTGGTTTTGTTTTTTCAGAGTAGGCAGTGGTCCATTGGACCACTGCCTGCTCTGAAAAACATTTATGGCAACATTCACAAAGGGGAAGGGGTCCCATAGGGACCCCTTCCCTTTTGTGTGGTGGTAACTGCAAATTGCTTTGCGACCGTGTTCGCGGTCACAAAGCAATTTAGCATCGCTGTGCGAGTCGCAAATAGGAAGGGGACACCCCTTCCTATTTGCGAGTCGCATTCCCATTTTGCGAGTCGGTACCGACTCGCAAAATGGGAATGAGCATTGCGATGCACATTTTGCATGGCGCAAACTGCGATTTTCGCAGTTTGCGCCATGCAAAATGCTACCTACATCTGGCCCTAGATTATTTATGTTGTTTTTCTCTGGGTCAGCACAGATGGGAGGATGGCAGTCAGCACCCAAGTGATTAAAAGGTCATAATGTTTATAATTTTTTATGTATGCCTGTACTATTGAAATCATGGGAATTGCCTCTTATTGTTATATTGCTTAGGAACTGTCATCAAATATTGTGTCAGGTTTAAAGGAGCTCCCAGTCTCCTCTGCTACCTCACAGCACTGTGAAGACAGACGGTATTAGCTTCAAAAAAGCACCCGCTCTACAGTTTGCTGACATTTCTAAGGCCTAAATTAGCACGTCATCGTCGCTGCTGATGTCTTACATAACTCGTTGCCCATAATCCCCTGGACAGCTCTTTATAAATCAGAAAACGCTGAAATTCTTTTCTTCAGAGGAACACTCTTTCACAGTCAAACCACCCTGTTTACTGGGCTGAGTTTTATGTACAAGACAGAAAAGTAGAACTATTTTAAAATATAAATCATTGTAAATCGCTAAAATGCACCGAAAGGCCATAATTAACTCTGCTGAGACATGACTGGCAGGGAATTGCGTATATCTGACCTGCATTTAATTATTAAGCTGGAGTTGGAAAAAGAAAACACTTCAGCTCCTGCGTGATGTTACATAATATGTTCATGCCACATTCTTTGCTTATTTTACGTGCTCTTTCTTTTAGGAGATACAATGAACTTTAGAGACATTCTTCATCAGTGAAATAACAGGGTCACCACACTCTACTTAGTGTTTTGTGGCGCAATTAAAATGACGGCATTTTTGTTTCTGAATTATAGGTTCGCATATTAGCACAACAAGGCCAGATGCGTCCCATTAGGAGCCGCAAATATGCTCAGACGTTCAATCGAAGCTTACCAACGGCATGTCAGTTTTCACGACATGAATAATTTGGCCAGCCTTTGTGTTTCATTTCAACAACAGAAGTCATCATGTGTATGGATTATTTTGTAGAATGGTTAATTGGACTACTTAATGCCACATTTGAGGTAGGAAATACAGCTATGTGGTAAAATCCTAGATTTATTTTGTAAACACAATCAAGTGAATTTGTTCTTTCAAATTTATGCTGCTAAATATTGTGAAGACAACCCGATCTTTTTAATAGGCAGAACACAGGGATTACCAACCAAGGATTACACATTCCAGGTCTTTATTGTGTCGGGAATAAGGAGAGAGTGTGCACCTGGTACCAAATGATACGGGTGTCGAGTACTTAGCAACAGACTGTTATTCAATTTGCGAAGGTCCAAAGACATGCACTGTCTTTACAATGCCAATTTAACACAATAAGGGCATCATTACAATGTCCTGATAGAGATCACGTTTTACTAATACATTAGTGGCATAGAAGCTAGCATACCATGATTTACAAACCTTCATTTGAAAGCCTAACAAAGAAAATTTACAAAAAATGTAAAATGTGCACGTTTGAATGTGGTGGACAAAGTGGCCTTCATTGGTATTTGACATTGTTTTTTAACATGAAAAGTATTGTGCATTTATATTAGAGTGAATTACTGACATGAATGAATATTAAAAGTATTATTTTTAGAGAAATAGTAGAGATAACGTATATTATGAGTATTAAATGAACATGAATTAATCATACTTATATTGATTTAAATGGATTTTATTAACATGAGTGAAATGTGTGCAGAAAAATAAATGCACATTTAAACTGTTTCTAATATGCCGTGAATAATGTTTGCAATTAAATCATTTATTTTGCATATTTGATTCAAATCGTAAGGTGCGCAATAGGTTTTATAAGTATTAACTGTATTAATGTGTGCCTTCTTAGCTGGACTACACCTGAAGATTCATTTTTGCAGCAGTAGAGGAAAATTACTTGTTTAATTCTGTTCCCCTCTGACCTGAATTATTTCTGACATGTTGTTGAATGCCTTACTGTATTAAAGACTGAGAACATGCTTCAATGTTAAAGCTGTCGAATAAAACAGGAATCCTTATTATGTTCACATGAGAAATGGTCAACTCATCCTGTGTACCGTGAGAAAAAATCCTAAAGTTGCAGTTAACAAGAAGTATCATATTTTGACGGAACTGTATGAATTCATTGAGATGACCATGCATTTTCCCTGAGAAAATCCAGAATAGTTGCAAACCTGATGGGCGTGTGGAATTCTTATTGAATATTGATTCTAGTGATCAAGATGAGCCCACCTGCAGGACTAATCGGAAACTCATAGACATTTCTAGTTAGGTAAAGACTTTTGAAAGTTTTAGTTAGTGTGCTAGAGTCTGCTGCTATCTGCCGAAGCCTGAGCGAACTTCTTGGGTGTTAATTCTGTCACCTCCTGTCCCTCTCTAAGTCTTTTGCCATATTTAATCTTTATGTTATTAGTTTCCTATCAGTTCTATATGTCCTACTTACTTATGCTGTTAAGTACTAACATGGCCAAATAAATTCTGAACTGCTGACCTTTCTTATGTGCAGCCCGTGTTAAGCACTGTCCTGATGCTGCTGTCTACTGATGCTGCGAAACGGTGCATATTTACACCAGTGTATTTTTAGTGAGTCACCCGACTTAGATGATTTTTTAAAATTATTTTTGTCTTTCTCTTTTTTTTGCCCGCATGTGTTAGCTGTTCCCAAAAGCAAGTCTGATTTCGGATTACAGATAAGTATGGCCCAGCTCGTCCCCTGAGCACATGCCATTGCTTTTAATACTTAGCGGAGGCCTGCCCAAGGACACCATTCATAGGTGGATGACATGGGAAGATAGAAGGGAACATTGGGGACCCGCGTCACCTGACACAGCCAAACTGTGGGATTAACTGCTTAACGAAATGCAATTCCAAGAAGGAAACGTATAATGGGATGTGCCATATAAAGATGCAATATGTGTTGATGTAGATCGCTTACTGTGTGTATTTGTATGGAAAAGCATAAATAAAATAATAATTTTTTTTAAAAAAATATGGCCCAGCTCTGAAAACTGATTGTTATTAACTGAATTTAGATAATTTACTATGTCACCATCATCTGCTCTGAAATCTGACTTTACTGTGCATATTATAGTTTTGTTAATTTGTGTTATCCTTTGGTGTGTTTAATAGTATTGATGCTGGGTAAGTTTAATCTTTTTAGACATTTTGGTCATCCTGTGGTTTTCATATATGTTTATAATTTAGTTTTGCGTACCATTTATGTTACATTAGCTTTGTGGTTGTAATTAAGATTTGAAATTGTATTCAGTTAGGAGTTTGATTTTGAAATCAAATTGATCACGTTTATTAAAATTGTTTGTGTCTCATGTTGCTGGTTTAAATTGAAGGAATCCATTTACCACACTGAGTCCCAAGATCCAGTCGACTTCTAGTGGTGAGGTAAGTGAAGGTGTCTTACCAGAGTGCTGGCAGTTTCTGAACCCGAGGTGGTAAGAAGACCTCCGCGGGTGCTACAGCAGTCCTGAGATGCAGGACTGAAAATTCTTCACCCCAGAGTAAGAAATAATATTTGTTTTATCAGCCTGGATTTCAGCTGGATTTTGGATTGAACCCTGAAAATCCAATGATTAGTGATGAATTACTGGAGAAATCTTTAATTCCAGGACCAATTCCCTAGGTAATTCCTCGTTCTACCCCACATTTTCGCGTGGAAGATTTTAAAGCTTTCATCATCTGAGGACCATGGTAATTTGTAGAAATAATAATTAAGGATAGGAGCAGTAAAAGGGCTACGGGTCTCACATAATGAGGGCCTCAGCATGTATAAGCACAGTAGAGATCAGAAAAACAGCATCACTGTTGAGTGAGTCTGGACTGGGAATGTATACAGCCTAGGATCATAGGGTGTTTGTGAAAGATGGGTTTAGAGACCTCTCCTGAATTGCACCATGAAAGCAGTGGCGTAAAAAAGGACCCTGCAGCCCTGCAGTGCTGGGGGCCCCTAAGCTTCAGGGGGCCCTCTGAGTAAGTCCAGAGGGGGTCCCTCCCACCACCATGTTCCCTGCTGGGGGCCCACTCTAATTTTGTTACGCCACTGCATGAAGGAAGAACTCTGAGATGCGAAAAGAGGTAGTTTGAGGGTCTAGTCCATCACCTTTGTGCCCTCCTCAACCCAACCTCTATAGCATTCTTCGATTCGTCCATTCTTCATTCTCCATTCTTCATTCCATTCTGCATTCTTCCATTCTTGAACCCAGAGGTGGGAAATGTCTACCTTTCTCATTAGGCTTATCAATAATGGTGCACCATTCTAGAGAGGAGTGAGTCACTAAAGGCTCAAACGTGACTTGACCCGAGGCACAGTAGGACTCTCAAGCCAAAAATGAGCAAAATTGAGAAGACCCAAGTTGAGGAAGGCCTGAAGAAATATAATCACATCAACTTAATCCTGATGGAACTCCACTGACTTCCCTTACTAGCCCCCACCTTCTTCAAAACCAACTGGAAAACAGCTGGAAATATAAAAAGAGAGCAGCATCATGGTTTAACTCCCAGTTAAGAGAATTAAATAAAAACTGTAAAAGACTAGAAAGAATTTGGAGGAAATCTTATGATGCAAACTCCAAAAATGTCTCCAGAAAAGCTATTTACACTTACTATTATTGGATGAGACATACTAAGGCTAATTATTTTGCACATAAAATTGATAGTACAGTCAACTTAGCTAAGGAGGTGTTCTCTATAGTAAAATCTATGATGAACCCAGTAGACCTGAATCCAGTGTAGCAATGTCTGCAGGTGAGCAAATGATGTAGTTAGCGATTTTTCAAATAAAATTTCTGACGTCTATGCATGGTTCAAGGTCATGAAACTTGGTCATGTGGGACTTTATCTGACACTCAAGACCTAACTAAAACACCTGCACTTTCTGCCTCCTTAGGCATACAGGATGTGGATCTGCTTACTTTAATGATCAATGTTAAGTCTGATTACTGTTGAGTCCTGTCCTCCTTTTATCTTTCTAAGGGCAGTGAGTACTGTTCTTTCTGTGGTAAGGGAGATCTTAAACTACTAGGTGGAGAACGATCAGGTTCCAAAATCCTGAAAGCATGCAGTGTTGAAAGATTACTGAAGAAACCCATCCTCAACCCTTCATTCCCTGAAAATTACAGGCCAGTCTCTTTGCTTCCATTTTTGGGCAAAATCATGGAGCGACATGTAAACAAGCAACTCTCTGAGTTCTTGGAAAATAATGATCTCGTCCATGCGTTGCAATCCAGATTCAGGCCTAGACATGGCACTGAGACATCGCTTCTGACGGTAATAGAAGAATTTAAATGAAAACTTGATCAAGGTGGCACTTCACCTTAGATACTGTTGGATCTCAACGTAGCATTCAACCTAGTATCTCACACAATTTTCTGAGAGAAATTGGCTAACTAAGGAAAATACATCATGCCTGGAGGTAGTTGGCCACTTTCTTGAAGAAGCAAAGCTTTTAGGAATGGGATGAGACATTCTACTCTTAAGCGCTATCACTTGTGTGTGGTGTGACACAAGGTTCCTCCCTGAGCCCTACATTGTTTAATGTGTGTGTTTGAGTGCTGGCTGACCTTGTGAAGTCTTTTGGACTATTGCTGTTCTCATATGCAAATGATACCAGAAAATTGTATCCTTGGTACATGAACCCTCCTCCAACTGCACCCAGTTAAAATCTTGTCTCACCACAGTTGCCAAATGGATGGGCTCTTCTTGCCTAAGGCTAGTGGAAACAAGACTGAAGTGAAAAAAATCGGAACAATTTAAATCTTTTATCTCCTCACTACTGGCCTGAATTTCTTTGTCCTCAACCTTAGCCTAGGTCGTTGGTAAAAAATCTGGGTTCCTGGCTGAAAGATAAATTCTCCTCTCTGATACAAACAAATAAACCCTCCTTTCAGACACAAGTGAAGAAACTAGCCACCATGTATTTTGGTATACTGAGGATTGTTAGTAAGATTTTGGACATTCTACCAGCTTCTTCTCAATGAACAGTAGTACAGGCACTGTTGACCTTGCACCTGATTACGACAAGATCTGTACCTGGGAGCTCCACAATCGATGCTGAATAGATTGCAAGTGGTACAAAACACAGATACCCGCCTTCTGTTAAAGATACATAAACATCAGTCAGCATCATAATCCTTAGCTAAGCTGCATTGGCTATTGATAAAAAGTGCATTTAATTTAAATCCTTACGCGTAGAGCATAGAATATATAACAATAAGGGTTGAAGGTCCAGAAGTATCAAAGTTCCATGTTGCATTACCTAAATAGCGAATTTTGGGTAATCACTATTTAGGTAAAGCAAAATGGAATGTAACAAAATAGCAATGCCCTAATAGCGATTACTTAAATTTTGCAATCGCTATTAAGGACTCACTATTAGGGAATGAGACTCCATTCATTCCTATGGGCCTTAGGAATTTGCAAATTAGGGAATGCAAAACCAAGGGTGCTGAGGGCCTAAGGCCCCCTTTGATGTACCCGCCAAAAAACTAGTGCACATATGAAGCGCACACACATGCCCTGGGGACATGTGTGAGCTAGCTGTCACTTTAAAAAATGCATTTTTAATGCATTTTTTTAAATGCACATGGTTACCACCAACTTAGAGTTGGTAATAATTGCATTTCCTAAATGCCCAGTTCGCATTTAGGAAATCCTTGATACATGTGCTTAGGGAATTGCAAAGAGAAATTCCCTATTTGCAATTTCATATTTAGGTAATTGCAAATTGGGATTCCCTATTCAGAGTCGGAATTTTAGGGAATCACAAAAAATTGTGATTCCCTAAAATGGGACTGCGATGCCTTTCTTACATCATTAAAGGTTATTTTGCATTCGCAAACGGTGGAATTTACCGATTCACACCGTTTGCGAATGCAAAATCCTTTGGCACATCTGGCCCATGATCTTTTAGGTCAGATGTTGCAACGCTACAATCCTCAAAGACTTCTTCAGTCCAAGTCAAAGTACCAAGTACCAAGTCCTATTGGGTAGCTACCTGAGAATACAGAAAGGCCAGAGGGGGGTGGTCGTTTGTTCTCATTCTTGGCTCCAAAACTCTGGAACGAGATGCCCCTCTCCCTGAGGATGACCTCAGATTAAGTAATGTTGAGAAAAGGGCTTAAAACATGACTCTCTGTTGACAGCATTTTGCAGCTTCTATGGATTAGGCAGTTTGTAGTGTTGGGAAACCCTTCATGGGTAGTCATGCGCTTTATAAATCTGATAAATATAAATATCATTTATAGAGTCATCATGACCAGCATCCCCACTTATCTTGCATGCAACCTCAACATCTCTGATGGTTCTGGGTATTCCCACAGCCAGGACACCAACAGACCGCAGACTAAGAATTCTAAAAAGGTAAAACAGGCCTTTTCCATCTATTCATCCATAATCTGGAACAACATTCCTGTATCCATCACGTCCTCCCCAACGCTTCTCCAATTTAGGAAAGAGTTGAAGCTGCACCTCTTTAAAGGAGACAACATCACAATGCATTAACCATCCACAACAGTTATACAAACCCCATGTGATGCTTGCAGTTGCTATGATCCTCCAGTGCTAAAGCTGCTTCAAAGTGCTCCCCTGTCCAGAACTCCTCCTAACGTCTTCTTCACACAATTTGAGTGGAAGATTGGAGAAGATCAGACAATGAAGAGGATGAAAGACTGCACAGAGGAAGATGGTACATTGGTTAAGAAGAGAGGAACAAAGGTGGCAGTTTGCTTTGGCACACATGAATGGGAAAGGAAGAGAATTTGCTATGGGGAGTGATGAGAAATTGGATAAATGTGGGCGAGCAGAGAATGGAAAGGAATGCTGTGGGAGAGGGGTGAAACTGTGACAGACTAGTGTGAAAGGCAGATACAGTTGGGCAGAGTCAGTAATCTGACAAAGCTTACCAAGCCTGCTGTGCTACCAGCTTGTCAGGGGCGCTAGCTTCTCCTTTTCCAAATGTGGGACTGTTGGCTTCTGCCTTCCTCCATGTACCCTCCCAGTCCACCCTGGCCTGTCACAACATGAACATGTTTAGATAGACCAACTCATGTTCTAGCTCTGAGAAACACACTGTCACCCTGGCTTGGCTCTCGTTTAGCTCCTTGAATACATTCTCAGATTTCCCCACGTCTACTCTTTTCCCAAAACTTGCCTGATTCTGCTGTACACTCTGTTTTGCTGTTGGCAGTACAGAACCTAAACATTTTTGTATTCAACATGCTCTTTAATTGTGCTACTTACTCTCATACGTAGGTTGTTTATAACATGAGCATTGACAAATAATTGATTTCTTACTAATAAAAAGAATTCCATTGTGTGATGGCTAAACTGGATCTCGAAAACATTCGCTAAGTCGAGTATTCACTTATTTATAAGGAAGGAAAGTTTAGAGCTCTCGCTTAATGATAGACTTCTGCTGCAATTACAGGAATTCTAGCGAACGAACAGGCCTTTCAGCTTGGCAATATAAAGCAGGCATCTGTAGGGCTGGCTACAAAGTACTCATCTTCTGGACCTTGCACATAGCAGCAGGCGTGGCCCGTCCTTTAGGGCGGAGGGGCCACCCCCCTCCACCTTTTGCCCCTCATGAAGAGTGTCTGTCAGGCTGAACAAAGGTCAGCCTGACAAACACTCTTTCTGTTCAGGTCAGGCAGCCAGGAGCAGACATGCGTGATTTGCGCAGACTCCTGCCAGCCTGAGCTGAACTTTGCTGGGCTGAGGAGGTCACAGCTCCTATGGGCGTGACCTCCTCAGCTCAGCAAAGGTGCCTCGAGGCCCTCCCCTTGGTGACGAGGAAAGCATCACCCCTTGACTTCGACCTGGGCGCTTCAGGTTTAAGCCCTGAAGCGCCCAGGGCGAGTGTCAATCAGTGACACTTCGTGACAAAGTGGGGTGGGGTCAGCAGTCTCACTGACCCCATCCCACTTTGTGACGAGGCTGGGACTGCTGCCTTCCCTCATTGGCTGACCTAAGGTCAGCCAATGAAGGAAGGCAGCAGTCCCAACCCTCGTGGGACCTCCGAGGCTGAAGGTAAGTGTGTGTGTGTGTGTGTGATCTTTTAAAATGAATGTTTGGTGCGCGCATGCATGTTTGAATGTTATGAGTGTTGTTAATGGATGTGCGTGTGTGAAAGAATGAGTGTGTGTGTGATCTTTTAAAATGAATGTTTGGTGCGTGCGTGCATGTTTGAATGTTATGACTTTTGTTCATGGATGTGCGTGTGTGTGTGAAAGAATAAGTGTGTGCGTGTGATCTTTTAAAATGAATGTTTGGTGTGCGCGTGCATGTTTGAATGTTATGATGTTGTAAATGGATGTGCGTGCATGAGTGCGTGTGTGAAAGAATGAATGTGTGTGTGCTTCCCGCCCGCCCCCCCACCTCCTAAAGCTGCCGGCCGCCACTGCATAACAGCAAATGTATTTCTCTCCTCATTGCAATACCTGAGCTCTGCTGCAGGAAGGGTTGGAAAGCCACACAGGGCTAGAAGAGATATACCCTTAAAATTGAGCCAAGGGCTGAGGATGTGGCCAAACCAAGCAACATGACGGACATTTAGTCTGGGAGCTCCTGATACCAGCCCCGTAATCTGACACAATCTTGGCACGCCGAGTGATCCCTACCTGCACCCCTTGTGATTTGAGGAGTCAGAACAACGCTAGAGGCTGTGAGCGCGTCTGGCCTTATTTGTCTTTTATAGTTCATTGATAAGGGGACGCCTTCGAGGTTCGATGGACCTTTTGATTCTGTTAAGAGTGATTCAACATGGTCATAAGCCCTACTCATCATAAAATTAACAAATAACAGTACAAATATTCAATACAGATTTGAGTCAGTAAGTTCACGCACCATGACCTATGTGGCCATGAATAAGCACACCTTCAGTAAAGTTAATATATTTATTTTCCTGTAATAACAGAGCTAAAGTCACGTAAAGCAATCTCAAAATTAGCTGATAAACATACATGAACAACACAGGTTGAACAAAATGACTGAAGATGCTCACCTTTACTAATGCATTTAACATCAGACATTCAGTGTCTACTACATAAATTATTATCAACAATATCTGCACTAATGATATAGCATACATTTAGTTATCGACAGTTGAACAAAATAAATTCTTGATTAGTTTAATTACAGGACATAGAATCTACCTAACCCTCTAATTCGATGTGCACGTTGGTCTTCATGCAAAAAACAAAAATCAGACAAAAGTTAGATTGGAAAGCATCTAACTATGGCACTAGCAAAATATAATGGTTGGTACCTAGAAAAGAAAGACAAAACCTGCAACAGAAAATAACATTACATCTCATTACACCACTCCTTAATGGGTCAGCAGGCAGAGACTTCTCCATCAGCTGGACATTTGCCCAGTCAGCATTCACAATAAGGGAAAGGGAAGGGGATTGGTTCAGTCACAATGAGCTCTGAGGTAGCCAAAACAAATAGAAGGGACATCAAGTAAAGTCTCTAAAAAGGGCATCTAACTGCATCAGCGTCTGATTCTCCTCTCAACTCTGTGATCGGGGTTCTTCTCGGTCAGTCTGCCAGCTTGCCAAAGCTGGTCAGGGTGTATTAGAAGTGCACAAAGTATTTTCTCACGGTATCATTGGTCCGAATATTGGCTGCTCCCAGTTAAACCAATAATTACTGTTTTTCAAATCAGTGATATAGTTAGACAGTCTTTCACACGTTGTTGATTGGCTCCTCATCTCCTGTTCCTGTCACCAGTTCCGTTAGGTATATTTTTAGTTGTAATTTATATTTTTGTCAGTGAGTCCTTTGTTCGGTCTGGAAATATTCGCTTCTCGTGCATCAATGAAATATATGTAACATAAAAAGTTCGTCTGGCCTACAGTGGAAAAAGTCTCATGAGAAAGTTTAGACATCATCCAGTAAATATTGCAACATTATAAACTATGTGGTCAATTTTGTGTGTACAAGGACTAATGAACCATGAACTTTTTTCCATGCATCAGAAAAACAATTTTGAACCTGTATTTAATACCAATGAAACTTAGCATGAGTCTTAGTCGAGTAGCCCTAGAATTCTTAATTAGTCTATGCATAATAGGTTTAAGCAAATGCATATTAATTATACATCAATCTGGTCTACTAATACATTTTGTTTGTTTATGCATAGAATTCAAACAGTTAATGCCATTTATTTATTAATGTCACACACAATATGGTGGCCCCTGTAGTGGGCACGTTTTCTCTGAACATTTATTTTCTCTACATTAATCTAAAACATATATGAATTCTTAATTACTTATCAATGCAAATTTATTATTGATTAATTCAGCTTTCACAAGGCTCCTGAGAGATTTGCAACAGTGTAGGAGGTGTCCCTGATGTAGGCGAGGCCGGGCAATCACAGAGCCAGCCCAGCCCAGTACAACACAAGTCACCTAAAATGGGGGTTCTGAGCAGCAAGGAGTTGGCCGCGGGACTCTCATAGACATTTCACCAGAGGCAGAACCAGAAGAAGAGGGGTGCCTGAGCTATGCCAGCCAAGAATGCGGGGGTGTTCGACCCCATGCAGCGACCGCCAGGGCTGCTGTTGGCATGTCAACAGGGCAGCGGAGGCCTGCTAACCTGCAAACCCCACAAGAAATCGCATGGGGATGGTGGCAGCCCCAGGCGAGCAGCCGATCAAATCACTGTCTGAACCTCCCTGGGGCCCTGTGCCTGAATGCAGTCTCTCTCCTTGCCTGCTGGAGCCACCCGGAGATGGAGGGAGAGTCAGTCCTGGGGAACAGTTTTGCAGGGGTGGTTACTGTTTGGCCCCAATCCTGTGGGTGTGGGCGTACTACCTTTCCTGGGGAAAGACTATCCCACAGCTTTTGTGGGGAGCTCTGTGAAAGGGAAAAGCTGCACCAGTTTCTACCATTATCAGGCCTCTATCCTAAGTGATGGGGTGCACCCAACCCCGCTAAGTCAAAGGCTCCAGAACAATACCCGAAGGACATGAGGGACCAGCATGGAAATACTAGATATTATATTGGTGGCTATTGAGACCTCCACGGTCTGCCTGGAAAAGAAAGTAGATGCAGGATATTAATCTACTTCACCAAGATCATAAGAATTGGCTGAGTGGGTGACGCTCACCCAGAGCTCCTCAGCAGGTCTCCACCCACAGACGTCGGACTTTCAGAAACAGCTGTGGCATCTTGAAAAGTGAGTGCAATTCCTGGAGGCCCAAGCTGTGGACACAGAGGGCAGGGCCTGGTACTGTATCATTTGGATCATTGGCCTCCCGGAGGGCAGCAAGGGCACCAACATTGTGGACCACATGGAACAGTGATAAAGAAAGCTGGTATCAGCAGAAGACCTCACCCCATTTTATCGGATCAGCACGGCCACTTACCTCAGGAACAGCGCCCTCCCGCCAGGACCCCGCTGCACCCAATTGTAGCCAAGTTCCTGTATTTTAATGACTGCGGTACAATCCTCGAGACGGACTGCCATCCTACCCTGATATTCTGCGACAATCACCAGCTTCTCCTTTTTGCAGGCCACACCTTAGTGGTAAAGCATCAACTAGCATAATTGTTAGGGGTAAAATGCAATCTGAGGGATCTGGGCTTTCAATATGCTCTCCTTTTCCCTTCCAAGCTGGAAGTGTTTATGACAAAAAGTCATATTTCTTCATGGAGCCACCTGAGGTATGGCACTGGCTGGAAGCTAGGATCTCAAGTGCTGTAAAACCAGGGGGGTAGACAAGAAACCAGGAACCATAGGAGCAACTGCAGAAGACAAGTCCAACGTGTTGCCCTGGATGCCGAGCAGCCCTGAAAGTGCCATCAACATAACAATTCCTCAATGGCTGTCAGACTGTGTTGGAGGTGGCAGCATCCCTTTGCACCACCCGGGACTCCACTCTGATTCGTCAACGAACACTTCTGAGAATGTAAGATCCTTCATCCAGAATGAGATTTTACTGCCAAGAGTGACTCCTCAAATGGCAGACAATATTGTATTATTGGTTTGGCTGCAACTCTTGCCAGGGCCAGCTCTCTTGATGTCAGCCCTGGACCCAACCGCCTTCCCATATGGGATGGGAGAATACTCCATTTCTTCCTGTGATTCTTCCTGGGGCAAGATAATGAGGCAAGCCGAGATACCTTTCCTTTCATTCCACCCCTCCCACGAGATAGACTGGACTGGTTGTTTGAGTAGTATGCAGTAGCCTAGCTGTCTTCAGTTTTGTGGCTTTGTTTTGTGTTATGTTACATGGAGGCTCGAGTTTGTGAAGCTATTGTTTTTGCTCAGCTGCCAGTCTCAGTTAGGAGGGTAACCTTCCATTCTCCTCCTCCCCCACCACTCCCAGCCTCCTATCATGATCACCTCTTCGTGGGACCAGTTGAAAGGGATTTTCACCTTGCATCTATGACACGTCAGTCTTATAATTTAATGTTCTGAAATATTCATGGTATGCACATCCCAGCAAAACGCTACACCTTTCTTTCATTTCTTTAGCAGAAGGGGGTGCACATCATCTTCATCCAAGAGTCAAGAGTCAGATAACACATGAACAGAGGAGGCCCGGCTGTAGAGATGGAGGGATCAGATATACATGACTAACTACTCTGCATATCCAAGGGGTACACTTATATGGATAAGGGCCAGGTTCAAATCGAGCTATTGTCGCAAGACAAAGATTTGGAGGGCAGATTTGTTCTCCTCAAAACGCTATTCAAAGGTAACCCTATACTAATAGGAAGCATACATGCCCCAAACACAGAAAAGTCTCATTTTTTGCAGTGATTATCCCTCAGCCTCGCTAAATTGGCCCATACACCACGGCTACTGGGGGAGGACTATAACACAGTTCTAAACCCAATACTGGACTGATCTCACCCACCACTCCCCAAGGCCCTTACATTTACCACAGCCAGAAACTTACAGCTGTGTCTATAGCAATGGACCTTGACTGACACATGGCATCACCTTAACCTGGGCTTCTGGCTCTACTCTTTTACTCTCCAGTCCAACAGATCTTTGCAGACTTGGACCAAGTGGTCTGCTCACAATCTATTTGGCCACTCATTAGGTCTCTGATCACAACCCCCTACTGCTCAGTCTATAGTGGGGGAGATAGGCCTCCCCAATCCTGACCTGGAGACTACAGCCCTCAATGCTTGAGGACCCACCCATTAGGGACACCTTGGCATGCACGATCCAGGACTTCTTAGCCCACACTGAGGGCACAACTTCCTCCCTGGCAGTGGAATGGAAGGCCTTTAAGATTGTGCTACGGGGTGACTGCATGCAAACATTAGTTGGGGTAAAACCCACACTCATTTGAGAGCTTGATGTCGCAGAGTGAGAGTACATAGAAGCTGAATGACAAGGGGCAGAGGGCCCCCAACTCCTCTCTCTTTGGGCCCCATCTGAGAGAAGGAGGATCAACTACTGGAGCATCTACGCTGCCTTCATTATGCAGCCTACTCAGCCAGAATCCACTCAGATGAGGACCATTCTGGTAGATTACTGTCGTGGTTGGCTAATAGGGAAACTAGACTACCCTCAGTGATTACACTCTACTACATGGATTTATACAAACCCCAAACAGGGACTCGGTCCAACACCTTGGAAACATTATTAGAGCAAATATCCTCTTCCCAGACTCTTTTCTTGGACTGGGTGGACCTTGATAATTCCTCACGGTCCAAGAGGTGAAAGTGGCCATAATAACCTTGTCTACCGGAAAATTGCCAAGGATACATGGCCTACCGGCAAAATTCTATTAAACCTTCCAGGGTGAGCTGGCTCCCAGACTGCTTAAATTGTATGAGACTGCACTGTCCAAGGGGAGCCTCCCCACTACAATTAGGGAGGACTCCATGGTGTACCTATTAAAACTCGATTAAGATCCTCTAAATATTGCTTCCTACCACCCCTTGGCAATACTAGATATTGACTTCAAAATTTAAAGCAATATCTGAGCCCAGCATATACAAATGATATTGCCCAGACTTAATCACAAAGGCCAAAACGGGTTCATCCAAGGAAGGAGCACCTCGATGTGTATTAGGCACCTAAACAAGATATTGGAGGTGGTGCTGAGCAGCCCTGAAGGGAGCCCTAGGGGACATTTTGGTAGCACACAAACCTGAACCAGACATGCACCAACTCCTGCAAAGATTACACACGATGGGGAAGGCCGCAAGCTGACCAGTTGGCTCAATAGAGCTTTGAATGTGCTTTATAGCCTACGGGACCCCTGGAAAACAGACTGTGATAGACCACTCAATGAGGGATAGGCATAGGGCACTTGCATACCCATGGAAGATGTCTTGGAATGCTAGGTTGAAATCAATTTGATGTAATACTTTACATAGGGCATATATTTCCCCATGGCTACTTAGCCCATAAATTCCCTACAGCTGCTGACACCTGTACCAGATAGATGTGGCACCCCTGGGACGGGCCTGAGAACCATGCTTCGGGACTGCCCCAATTCTAGGGATACTTGGACACAATCCTATTTGCCATTAATCAAGTCACAGGGATCATGGGCATATCAAAATAGGAGGCAGGAGTTCTGGGAATCAACACACAATCATGTAAACAAAAAACAACGACAGGTTTCCTTGACCAAGCCCTAATCACAGCCAAGAAACTTGTCACAACATGCTCAAAACTCCCAGCACCACCTAGCCCAGAGTACTGGCATGGTACTTTTATCCGGTAGGAGAGGGCAGCAGCCTTACACCATGAGGATGCCAGAGGCCTACAACACCATCTGATGGCTCAGGGATGGGAGACATTACTTTCTTGACTAACTGACACCCCCTCAGGCTCCAAGGAATCTGTAGCCATGGAACCGTAGCCTCTTCTCTGGGCCACGTGGAGAGGGTATCGCCTTCCCGGAGACAATGGGCCGCAGACCTGGCCACTACCAGACCCTCTGCCTTTCTCCTTGTCCTCAAATGGACTAAAACCAAGAGAATTTATTAGCCCACATACCGGGTCACTGGGGCCCCTAGTTGTTGGGCTGGTCTTTCCGGTCCTCACCCTTCCTCCTGACCCCACAGTACAACCCTAGGCAATCTGTGGCTACAAAGAGCATCTGAAGTTATTCTCAGTTAGTTATTAAAAGAAAGTGGTCCAGTAGTGGAACATTGTCTCTCTACAAATATGATTTGCTAATCCTACCTAAATGTCTCTGCTGTAAGCATTTTAAAAATGCAACTAATAATTTTTCCCTGCTGTCCACCTGATATAAACGTTTAGTCTATGGAACCAACCTAGGATGTCTGATAAGAAATGTTGCCAGACGATGGTTGGGACAGAAAGGACAGAGTCTATTTCCCTAAGAAACACTTCATACTCAAACGGTAAACAACTCAACCAAAAGCCTCCCTTCCAGATAATACAACATTGAGGACAGTAATGAAATTGCTGACACAGGTAATAATAGTCAAAAACTTCCTGAAAAATAGCACAGGACTGAATATGCTTCCAAAAGTTTTGTTTTAAAGAAGTTCAAGAATTGGTGCTCTCCATTCTAACACCATGAAGAAAGTTTGCTAAATGGGTCCTTACTGGATCCTCAAAGTTTTTTTAGCCCAATGAGACCAATATATACAGGGGTTAATAATCTAAAAGTTTGGTTTAGTCAAAAACTTTACACCATTGATCTGGCTTTCCTCCTGTGCCACAGGATTATGAAGTCCATGGAAGGAAAAATGCGTGTCTTTATGCATCATTCCTTGATTATTCTGTTTTTTACCCAGTTGAGTGACCAAAGTTGTGGAAAATGTAGTTCTAGACCTCTTTTAAACCCAGCATTCGGTGGTGATTTGAGGGCCACTGTTCTTTGCATCCACCCAAGCGGATCTGTATTGCAAGGCAACCTATGACCACTGGCGGTCATTTTCGAGTGCTTAAGAGATTTTCTCTCTAGGTGGAGCCAAATGAGGCTTAGTACACTCTGCGTTTAGCATGCCACACTTAAGCAGGATGTCGGGTGTTGAAGTGTCCATACTGGGTTGTATCTACTTTGTTGAAAATTGCAAGCTCTTCAGTCCACAAAAGGATATATACACCACATGTTTGTCATTTATTTGTCTTTAGCAGACCACATAGTGAGCAAAACTGGCCTTGCCTAGAGGTTGTTAAATTCAGATGTGTGACACTGATTGATATTTTCTGGATACTGTTGACAACACTGAGTATGGGGGAAAGAGATCCTAAGCAAGGAACACTGGCTGTCAACCAGAAAATGCTGCTACCTTCATTTCTGATTTGGCTCCTCGGTTAGCCAAATCAGGAGACTCAAAGTGAAAGTAGTACTTAAAAAAATAAAATCTTGCCTTCCTACAATTCATGGAAAAATATATTCACTGGCACTATGCCCAGGTCAAATGAAAGAAAGGGATAAATATGCATCAAGATCAGAGATGACTGAAGACAGTTCTGACCTAGAGGATGGCAATACCACCACATGTGAAAAGATGTGAAAAATGGAGAAACTACCTACCAAAAGCCACTCAGGCTGAAAATGAAGATTTAAATCAAATCAAATCATTAACATTTATAAAGCGCGCTACTCACCCGTGCGGGTCTCAAGGCGCTAGGGGGAAGGGGGTTACTGCTGCTCGAAGAGCCAGGTCTTGAGGAGTCTCCGGAATGCGGAGTGGTCCTGGGTGGTCCTGAGGCTGGTGGGGAGGGTGTTCCAGGTCTTGGCTGCCAGGTAGGAGAAAGACCTCCCACCCGCCGTGGAGTGGCGGATGCGAGGAACGGCAGCGAGCGCGAGGCCGGTGGAACGGAGGAGACGGGTGGGGGCGTAGAAGCCGAGGTGTTGGTTGAGGTATTCAGGTCCCTTGTCGTGGAGGGCTTTGTGTGCGTGGGTGAGAAGTCAGAAGGTGATCCTTTTGCTGACTGGGAGCCAATGCAGGTGTCTCAGGTGTGCGGAGATGTGGCTGTTGCGGGGTACGTCGAGGATGAGGCGGGCCGAGGCGTTTTGGATACGTTGCAGACGTTTTTGGAGTTTTGCGGTGGTCCCAGCATAAAGGGTGTTGCCGTAGTCCAGGCGGCTAGTGACTAGGGCGTGGGTCACGGTTTTTCTGGTGTCAGTGGGGATCCAGCGGAAGATCTTGCGGAGCATGCGGAGGGTGAGGAAGCAGGAGGAGGACACGGCGCTGACTTGTTTGGTCATGGTGAGAAGAGGGTCCAAGATGAAGCCGAGGTTGCGGGCGTGGTCTGAGGGGGTCGGTGCGGTGCCAAGGGCCGTGGGCCAGCAGGAGTTGTCCCATGCGGTCGAGGTGTTGCCGAGGATGAGGACTTCCGTTTAGTCTGAGTTCAGTTTTAGACGGCTGAGCCTCATCCAATCTGCGACGTCCTTCATGCCGTCTTGTAGGTTGGTCTTAGCGCTGGCGGGGTCCTTGGTGAGGGAAAGTATAAGTTGAGTGTCGTCGGCGAAGGAGGTGATGATGATGTTGTGCTAGCGTACGATGTCGGCAAGGGGGCTCATGTAGACATTGAAGAGTGTCGGGCTGAGCGAGGAGCCTTGAGGGACGCCGCAGATGATCTCGGTGGGGTCTAAGCGAAAAGGTGGGAGGTAGACTCTTTACAGGGACTCCGTTGCTGAAATAACATGATTTGGATCCTAGGAGCACCAGAGACAGTCGCAACTGGGAGGTGAAGGTGTATCTACCAATATATTCACATTATTGCCTATGCGGTTTTATTTTAAGTCCCTAACTCCTTTATTTTCTCGGGAAGGATATTGCAATAACAGTGGTTGGCTATGTGTGGTGCTAGACTTACTCCAGCTCTTAGCTGTAATACTTTACTACTGGTTTGAGTCCCTTGTAGGTTATAGTAACTATACAAGACAGTTTGTGAATAGCTGTGGGCTTATTCTTTTGTAGGTGGATCGAGGCCCCTCCCAAACCCTTTCCTCCCCTTTATTCATAAGTATTCTCCATTTTCCAGCCACTCGCATGTGTCCTTCTCTCATTTGCTACTAAAATGTATGCCTACGTTTGCAGAGACTCTGCAGTTGAGGCAGAGACCTGTTGCATCTCAAGAACTGCACAATGGCCCTGGAGGTTGATTCAAAATTCTGGGTGAGAATTTTAGGTGGGCATTCTCTTGGAGTTGGAGGTATATCTGGCATGACTACCTTGTCACATATTCTCATGTTCCAATTCAGCATGGGTACATTTCTTCAAAATGTGAAATTTGAAATGTTATATTCACAACCATTATTTGGGTGCAGATCCATGAGACCTGTTATTTCCACAGGTCTTCACAGTATCACTCAAACTCACCTCACAATAAACATCAAAGAACACATTAATGTCAATACAACCATGTGAGCATCCACAATCGCTATCTTCATGCGACTCACTCTTCGGACATATTGGCCCTCATTACAACCCTGGCGGATGGTGGTAAAGCAGCGGTAATACCGCCAACAGGCTGGCGGAAAAAAAATGGAATCACGACCATGGCGGAAACCGCCAACATAGACAGCCACTTTAACACTCCGACCTCCACGGCGGTAGAAACAAACACCGCGGTGGTAACCGCCAACAGACAGTCGGAGGACAAAGTACTGCCCACTGTATTACAAGAGGCCTATCCGCCACCTTTTCCGGGGCGGAACCAACGCTATCAAAAGCACTGCAGAAACAGTACACAGAAGGGAAACCACTCACCTCTCGACACCCAACGAGGAACCAGGACGCCATGGAGCCCGAGTTACACGTACTGCCCATGGTGGCCTACCTCCTGCTGTATCAGGAGCAGGACAGATGCTGTTGACGACCACGGTGAGTACTGCACCTACAACACAGGGGAGGGGGAGGGAAAAGAGAGTGACACACACATGCACCACGCAATACCCCCACCCCCACCCTCACCCACCACACCAAACACACAAATACATGCAGCAGCATTACATATACACCGCCCTCTCACCCCTGGAAGAACGCTAGGACAAATTTAAATGATTGTAACAATTGTAATCATGAAAAATCAGATAGTGAAAGTTCAAAAATCAGTATATACAAATATGTACACCAACTACACAAGTCCAGATAGTGTACCAATCATTGTCCGTGGATCAGTGGTCACAAAATGCATGGGCACAGCCCACACAAGATACCTGACTCGAAACGGAGAGAACACTGCAGGGGCATCAGATTGAAAATAAACAGGCACCTCAGGGGGAAGGGGAGGGGGGGCACCTCAGCCGGATAAACGCCCGATGCCACTGCTCCACGAGGGGGCTCAATGCCCATTGCTGTATCCTGGGGAGTGCAAAGCCACAGTCTCTCAAGTCTTTCCAGTGGGTGGTATGCCCACTGCTTTATCCTGGGGAGTGCAAAGCCACAGTCTCTCAAGTCTTTCCAGTGGCTGGTTTGCCCACTGCTGTATCCTGGGGAGTGCAAAGCCACAGTCTCTCAAGTCTTTCCAGTGGCTGGTTTGCCCACTGCTTTATCCTGGGGAGTGCAAAGCCACAGTCTCTCAAGTCTTTCCAGTGGCTGGTTTGCCCACTGCTGTATCCTGGGGAGTGCAAAGCCACAGTCTCTCAAGTCTTTCCAGTGGCTGGTTTGCCCACTGCTGTATCCTGGGGAGTGCAAAGCCACAGTCTCTCAAGTCTTTCCAGTGGCTGGTTTGCCCACTGCTGTATCCTGGGGAGTGCAAAGCCATAGTCTCTCAAGTCTTTCCAGTGGGTGGTTTGCCCACTGCTGTATCCTGGGGAGTGCAAAGCCACAGTCTCTTAAGTGGATAACAGTCTCCACTGGTTCTGGAGGGGGCATTGTGCCCAGAGTGCTTCATCCTGCTAAGGACTGAGGTGGTGGATGCTTTTCTCCACTGGTTCTGGAGGGGGCCTTGTGCCTAGAGTGCATCATCCTGCCAAGGACTGAGGTAGTGGATGTGATTCTTCACTGGTTCTGGAGGGGGCCTTGTGCCAAGATTGCTTCATCCTGCCAAGGACTGAGGTAGTGGATGTGGTTCTCCACTGGTTCTGGAGGGGGCCTTGTATCTAGAGTGCTTCATCCTGCCAAGGACTGAGGTAGTGGATGCTTTTCTCCACTGGTTCTGGAGGAGGCATTGTGCCCAGAGTGCTTCATCCTGCCAAGGACTGAGGTAGTGGATGTGACTGATTCTCCACTGGTTCTGGAGGGGGCCTTGTGCCTAGAGTGCTTCATCCTGCCAAGGACTGAGGTAGTGGATGCTTTTCTCCACTGGTTCTGGAGGAGGCATTGTGCCCAGAGTGCTTCATCCTGCCAAGGACTGAGGTAGTGGATGTGATTCTACACTGGTTCTGGAGGGGGCCTTGTGCCCAGAGTGCTCCACATGCAGTGTGGAAGGTCCCATTCCCTCACCTGGGTGTGTGTGCCACGAGATTGCCTAGGAACATGTAGCATGATACGCCATGGAGGCAGAGACATGCCCCACACTGCTGCGGCTTCGCGTTCCACCTGCAGGTGCAAACAGTGATGAGAGTCATGCCTCATGAAAGCTGGGCAGGGTCCAGGAAGTCTCCTCCAGCCTCGGACGGCTGCCCACTAGGGATGATAGCCATGTCAGCTGTGGTGCCACTGTCCGAGCACGTCGCGGGGTTGGTGGCGGTGCTTGCGGCATTGCCTGTGGCGGCGGTGCTGGCAGTGGTGCATGTGTCAACACCTGTTGAGGGACACAGCAAGACGTCTCCTACAGCCTCAGATAGCTGCCCACTGGGGAAGATGCTGGGGACTGTTGCTAAGGCTGCAGACGTGCAGATGGCGGTGCAGGTGGCTGTGCAGGTGGCGGTGCTGGTGGCGGTGCAGGTGGCGGTGCTGTTCACGGTGCAGGTTGCGGTGTTCGCCGCCGTACAGGTTGGTGTAGTCATTGACAGAAGGGGTGACACTAGTCCCTCAGTCGATGCCACCGTGCCGTGTCCTGAACCCGCTCTTTTGCTTTTGTCCCTTCCCCACCTTTGATGGTGCCGCAGGTGTCTTGCCACTGTCCCCTTTTGTTTTGGCGGAGCCCCCATTGTGGCTGGTGGGTGTGGCTTCTCCCTCTGGGATGTGGTCACCTTCTTCACCTTGGCAGGTGGCGAAATGTCCTTGCCCTCGCAAGGTGGCACACTGGCAGCCCTGATGGGTGGCGCACTCAATGACCCCGCAGTTGCTGGCACCACTGTGCCTGGGGATTTGGTGGCTGAGGTGCTGGGCTGGGACCTGGAAAGCCTGGCCCTACGGGAAGGACGGGGGTGTAGGGAATAGGTCAATGTTAGCCAGGAAAAGCTTCTTAGACACACTGGGACGGGAAGATGGAAGGGGTTTGGGAGTGGAGGAAGAGGCAGTGGTTGTAGGAGGTGTTAGTTTGCTGAATCTGGGTGAAGGTGCATGGGCCGGAGGCTGTTGTGAGGTGGATGGCTGTTGGGTGGGTGTGTGCCTGCGTTTGTGTACTTTGGGAGGAGGGCTTTCAGACACACTGGGAGAGGACACTGGGGATGGGTGCATGGTAGTGGGGGTGGTGATTGCACGTGAGTGGTGTGTGGTGATGGGCGTGCTGGTGATGGAGGTAGTGGCTGAGGATGTAGTGCATACAGGTGTGAGTGGAGACGAAACAGGGAGGGAGGAGGAGGACGTGGAGGAGGGGGACACAGTGGAGGCAGTGGATGTTGCTGTGTATGCATGGGGATGGTGCTTGTGTGAGTGCTTGTGGGATGTGTGGTGCTTATGTTTGCCAAGTCCACTCTTGTGTGTTGATGAGTGTGCATGCTGGTCTGATGGTGTGCTTGGGATAGGCTGAGGTACAGGTGATTGGGTCGGGGTGGATGAAGTTAGAGGGGGGCGGCTGGACACAGCGACAATGGCTGCCGTCAGTGCTGAGGCCAGAGCCTGAAATGCTTTCTGTTGGGCCACCTGCCCAGAATGAATGCCCTACAGGTATGCATTTGTTTATTGCAACAACCTGGATGGCATTCAAAATGGTAGATTGCACAACAGTGAGGGATCTCAGGTCAATAGCCTCCTCTCTGAGGGCAGCAGGGCTGACTAGGGCAGGGCTTGAGGTGCCTGGGGCGAAGGAGATGCCTACCCTCCTGGGTGAGCGGGCACGGGACACACGCTGAGGGGCTGCTGGGAGGGCAGTGCTGGTAGGGGGGGTGGCGGCTGTACCTGTAGTTGCGGTGGGCACAGATGTGGCCGCCACCGCAAGGGAGCTCCCATCAGTGGAGGAGTCGCTGTCGCTGGTGTATGCTTCTGTCCCCGTCGTGGAGCACCCCTCGCCCTCCGTCCCACTGGTGGCTTCAGACTACGTTGCTTCACCCTCCAGGGCCAAGTGGGCTGCAGCTCCCTCTTGCTTCGGTGCCACTGCCCCTCCACCAGATGATACTATTGCACGCAAGAACAGGGGGACAAAACAAAAAGGGGGGAAAGACAGAAGCAACACATGTTCAGTGCATGCAACACCACTACCGTTGATGGACACAACACACAGGGAGAAGCCCTATGCACTAAGCCATGCACTAACAGTTCCAGGCAAATTCACATGCCCATGGGGGACGAGGCCTAAGCCCAATTGCTGCACACCTGGAAGTCACAGGAGCCTGACTAGGTGTAGATGGCTATTACCAGTAGTGGGGTTGGGTGCCACAGAGCCTGCCTAACAAGGGACCTAGCCTACCAAGTTCGCCCTGGCCTAGGGGAACCCACAGCCCACTTCGACCACCCATCGTAAAGCGTGCAGAGTCAGCTGAATTAGAGCGCACTCACCCCCTTGTGGCTGCTGTGATGTCCTCAAGTGCCTATCTAACTCCGGATAGGCCACCGTCAGGATCCGGTACATCAGGGGGGTCATGGTGCGACGGGCACCCCTTCCACGTTGGGAGGCCATCCCCAGCTGGGCCTCTGCCGTGTTCTTGCTCCAGCGGCGCAGGTCCTCCCATTTTTTCTGGCAGTGGGTGCTGCGCCTATGGTAGACCCCCAAGGTCCGGACGTCCTTGGCGATGGCACACCAAATACCCTTCTTCTGGTGGGCGCTGACCTAGAGGAAAAGTGACGTAACAATGGATTTTACTCCCCGTCTGGTTCTTCTTACTCATTGGCACAACTTCCCACCCTGACCCAGAAAAACAGACACTGACCATCCTCACATGCTGGCCTCAGCCTACCCCTCCCGTATCTTCCATCCACCCCACTCCATACATTCATGTCCCATCCATCATGCTCACAGTGTACTCACCTGTTTGTCTGGAGGACCGTCCAGTTGCGTGTACTGGGGGAGGACCCCATCCACCAGTTTCTCCAACTCCTCCGAAGTGAAGGCAGGGGCCCTTTCCCCAGACACTGTAGCCATCGTTGCTTCCAGCCACAGGTCACAGCAGCACTTGCAGTGTAGGTCCTCTCCTGTTGAAGGTCAGGTATCAAGTGAGTGAACAGTAAGAAAATGGCGGCCACGTCCGTGGCGGTGCGTACCGTCACCGCCGGCGTAATCGTCATTGGCTCCTGGGACCCATAGGGCACAATGTTAACCAATGCTGAATTGCGCCGCGGTCTTCGACCGCCCACCGCGACGGTGTACAACGCCAGCGCAGTTACCTCATTTCCCCTTGTCCCACCTCACAGGTCAGACAGCCGCCATTTCAGGGGGCCCGATGGGATGGGAAAAAACTGCGTCACACCTATCTAGGCCTAGAATACAGACAGATACCGGCACATTGCAGTTTCCCTACTTTTTAGCAAATAACACATTGTGATACCTAAGTGTTGGATGACCCTCTGCTCGCTGTTCTCCTCCATAGGGCACGTCTGCCGGGCAGGTGATGAGATGGCGGCATCCTCCGGTGTACAGACCGCTGGTGGACCTGTCGACAATGGAAGAGAGACACATCATTATCACATACAGACTTGATCGTGCAACAATCCTGGAACTGTGTGCCCAGTTGGAGCCAGACCTGATTTCAGCTATCTGCCATCCCACAGGAATCCCCCCTCTTGTGCAGGTTCTGTCTGTACTCCATTTCTTGGCCAGTCTTTTCAAACAACAGTGGCCATGGCATCAGGGATGTCCCAGCCAATGTTCTCTGACGTGTTGTCCAGAGTGTTATCTGCCCTGCTGAAACACATGCACAGCTACATCGTTTTCCCTCAGGTGGAGGATTTGCCCACAGTGAAAGGTGACTTCTATGCCCTGGGACATATCCCCAACATCATTGGTGCCATTGATGGTACACATGTGGCATTTGTCCCCCCCGCAGGAATGAACAGGTGTACAGAAACCGGAAAAGCTACCATTAGATGAATGTGCAGATGGTGTGTTTGGCAGACCAGTACATCTCCCATGTGAATGCCAAGTATCCTGGCTCTGTGCATGATGCTTACATTTTGAGGAATAGCAGCATCCCTTATGTGATGGGGCAACTCCTGAGGCACCGTGTGTGGCTGATAGGTGAGCCCAAGGCCCCAACACAGTTGACATAGGTGTCTGGTTATGGGGTTGTCCCTGAGGGTTAGTGTCTGTCTTACAGTTGTCCCTCGACATTTGCAGGTGACTCTGGTTACCAAACCTGTCATGGCTACTGACCCCAGTGAGGAACCCAGGACAAGGGCAGAGGAACGCTACAATGAGGGACATGGGAAAACTAGGAGGATTACAGAACTCACCTTTGGCCTCCTGAAGGCCAGATTCCGGTGCCTCCATCTTACAGGTGGCTCCCTATACTACTCACCGAAGAAGGTGTGCCAGATAATCATGGCCTGCTGTATGCTGCACAACCTGGCTTTGTGACGCCAGGTGCCTTTTCTGCAGGAGGATGGGCCAGATGGTGGTCTTGTGGCAGCTGTGGAGCCTGTGGACAGTGAAGAAGAGGAGGCAGAAGAAGAAGATGTCGACAACCGAAACAACATCATCATGCAATACTTCCAGTGAGACACAGGTAAGAAGATGCAACTGCTTCCCACATCTCATACTATTTTTGGAGCTAGCATAAGTCTGTCGTTTTCACTGTGTATGGACCCTGACTTGTTACTTTGCCTTTCCATTTCACAGATCTGGGTCCCACTTTGTTCCCTCTGCTATGTTTACTGCTGGCCTACAGCTGTGTTACATTGGTATGTGAACAAGTACATTGACATTGCTGTATTCCTGAGGTTTTGCAATTAAACATTAGTGAAAGCACAGACAGACTCCAGATTGTTTTGTGATTCAAGTGTGTTTATTTCTGTGCAAATAAGTTGAGGGGGGGTGAAATTGGCTGGGGTGATCGTCGAGGAATGTCAATGGCAGAGTCCATTCTATTAGTATCACAGGTGCATTGTCCAAGGGGGCATAGGAAGTAGAGTAGTGCAATGGTAACCAGGGTGGTGTTGATGGACTTCAAGTCCTCCCTGATCCCCAGGTAGTGTTCCTCCTGCAGCCGCTGGGTCTCCGGAAACTTGGCCAGTACCGTGCCCATGGTCTCCTGGGAATGGTGGTAAGCTCCCATGATGTTGGAGAGTGCCTCGTGGAGAGTGGGTTCCCTGGGCCTGTCCTCCCCCTGTCGCACAGCAGTCCTCCCAGCTTCCCTGTTATCCTGTGCCTCTGTCCCCTGAACCGTGTGCCCACTGCCACTGCCCCCAGGTCCCTGATTGTCCTGTGTTAGTGGGGTTGCCTGGGTTCCCTGTAGTGGGGGACACACTGTTGATTGACGTGTCCTGGGGACAGAGGGATGGGCCTGCTGGGTGGGTGCTGTGCTGGTGTTTCCTGAGGGGGGAGGTTCAGTGGTGGTTTGTGACTGTGTCAGGGGAGCCGACTGTCCTGAGGTCCCTGATGGGCCAGGCTGGTCATCTTGATCCAGGCATGCAGAGCTGCTGTCATCACTGTGGGCCTCTTCTGTGGGGGGACTGGATATGTCTGGCACCTCCTGTCCGGTGACGTTGGGTATGGGTCCTGTTCGGGAGTGAATGCATAATGTTAGTATCTGTGTGTGCCGTCTTGTGCAATGGGTGAGGTACCCTCTACTCCAGTGCTTGCATTATTGCTGTGGCCCTTGGGTGAATGGTGATTTTAGGGCATGACTGAGTCTCTCTACTGGACATGCTTTGGTGATGGGTGTCCATGCATTGGTGTTACATGCAGGGCTTGATTTTGGGATGTGTGGGTTGTGTTAGTGGGGTATCTGTGGGTTGTTGGGGTGATGGGTGTGAGGGTGAGGGTGGGAGTATGTGATGGCATGCGGGTGGGGGGGATATAGTAGTAAAGGTTTGCCTTACCATAGTCCAGTCCTCCTGCTACACCTGCGAGGCCCTCAGGATGCATTATTGCCAAGACTTGCTCCTCCCATGTTGTTAGTTGTGGGGGAGGAGGTGGGGGTCCACCGCCAGTCCTCTATACAGCAATCTGGTGTCTGGATACCACAGAACGTACCTTCCCCCTTAGGTCGTTCCACCTCTTCCTGATGTCATCCCGTGTTCTTGGATGCTGTCCCACTGCGTTGACCCTGTCGACAATTCTCCGCCATAGCTCCATCTTCCTTGCAATGGATGTCTGCTGCACCTGTGATCCGAATAGCTGTGGCTCTACCCGGACGATTTCCTCCACCATGACCCTGAGCTCCACCTCAGAGAACCTGGGGTGTCTTTGAGGTGCCATGATGTGGTATGGGTGATGTGTGAGGTGCTGTCTGTTGTGATGTGTGAGGGGATATGTTGGTGTGAGTTGTTTGAGGTGCGTGGATGTTGTATAAGTGATGGTGTTGTGTGTCTGTGGATGCTGGTGTTGTGTTAGGTAGTCTCTCTCTCTGGCCTTCTTTCAGAATTTTGGTTGTAAGGGTTTGTGGGTGATGTGGGTGTGTGCTTTATATTGGATTGGGTGTGTGGTGTGTGTAAGGTGTGTGTATTTTGAATTGTCCAATGCGGTTGTGTTTTGTAAATGTGTGTGTATTTTGAGCACAGCGGTGTGACCTGCCAATGGTTTACCGCAGTTGAAAGACCGCCGCATTGATTCGTGGGTCGTGATACTGTGGGTGAATTCCTGTTGGCGTGACTGTGTAGGTTTTGGTATTGCCAGTTTATCACTGACCTTTGGTGTGGCAGACTTGTGTGGGTGTCTGTATTGTGGCCGATTCCGAGCTGTGAGTCGTAATACCTGTAGCGGAATTCCGCTGCCGCAACGGTATGTTGGCAGTCTTCTGCCCGGCGGAAAGCGGGATTTACCGCCAAGGTTGTAATGAGGGCCATTGTAATACAGTAATGTCTACAAACAGGATCTCTTCTTAATTTCCAGATTTTACCTTCCGTCACTCTCACTGACTTTCCAAAGACCTCAACCTCTTTAACAAAATCAGACCATCTGGGAAATTCTTTTCCTGCAACAACTGGCTTCTTTAAATGATCCGAGTCACTTAGGTTCACACAAATCTTAGAAGGATTACCTCTCCTCTGATTCATTGAACAATTAATTTTCTCTTGGTAAATCTCTACATGTTTTGTGATTGTTTTTAAAATTAACATTCTTACCAAGTTTACCATTTGTTTAAGCCCCATGAAGCTAATTGTAATCCTGGGTTTCTTCCTCTAACCAAATCAAAATGAGAACGAGAACAACTAGTGACTACATTAGGTATGCTTGTTTATGTCAACAAGGTAGTCTACAACCCCTTCTTCCAAACCACATTTAATATGCTTAGATTCCCTCAAAACCTGGTTAAACCTTTCCACCTGTCCATTGCTACTGACAGTCCTCTTATGCTTATCGCCATATCTAGCAAGATAATCTTCAAATACTTTACTCAAAATTTGAGGACTATTATCTGAGACCCTCCCAACTAAACACAGCTTCAAAAAACTCAATACCCACCTCTAACGTAACCTTATATGTCATCCTCACTTCAGGCCAGATAGAAAAATAATCAATTAATACAATGCAGAATACTTCTCTTTTGGAAATCACATTGAAAATACCAAGAATATCTATTCCAACCTTTCTTGAAGGTCCAGCCAAAAACTCCAGAAGTAGATATCCAGAGACACGTGGTTTACCAGATGTATCACTTCCTGCACAAGCACTACAATTATGTACCCCCAAACTCACCAGATTAGCGATATAAAACCACCAGTAAAATTCTCATATGTCCATCTTAGATCCCAATATTCCAAGATAAACTTAAGTCCAATATTCAAGATATTGATCTCCGTCCCAGTGGTGAGACCTTATCCCCTAGTCTAAGCAGGAGATCATTGACTATTATCTGTTACTCTTTAACCATAAATAACATCACCACTAAGTTTCCATCCTTGTGGCCAACCTTTGATTAAGTATTCAGAAACCAACTTTATCTCCTCTTCAACTGTCATCTTTTGCCACTGCTCCTTTGAAATGGTAAGGTGTGAAGAATCACCAACACCCCAACCATTAATTTCATCTATAGTATAAGCTGCTCAACACCCTTCCTCATCATTTATGACTGAGTCACGTCTCAATCAGTAACTGTGTTAAAAAAATAAGAGTGCAAATAGGACATTCTGAGAACATATTCTACTATAAACTGAGATATTTGATGTTTTGCAGCAAAACATGCTACGATAAAACAGAACCCAGTGGTTTAATATCAGTCTTTAAGGCAAACCTTGTACCCCACAAGAAATATCTGAAATGCTCAACTGCCCAAGAACAAGATTAAAGCTCCTTTTCAATACAGAAACTTTTCTCTCAGACATTCTCAAATTTTTCAAACCATAAAATACCACCCACTCTTTAGCTCTATCCCTTTGTAATAGGACTGGTCCAAACCCACACTCTTGCATCCATTGCTACAATGAATTATTTGCCCAGTTCAAATGTTTAATGAAAGGAGAGTTCATCAATTCTTTTTTGAGGCCTCAAATGAGTCATGCTTTTCTTCAGCCCATAAAAACTGAGCACTTTTCTTTAAACAATGCTGTATGGTTCAACCTTAGTAGCCTAATTGTCAATAAACTTAAGATGAAACTCTGTTAACCCTAAAAATGACAACACTTGCTCTTTAGATTGTGGAACATGAGCATTAACAACAGTCTAAACAAAAGTTTTTGGGGTTTAATATCGTCCCAGGTGATTTGATGACCTAAATACTGCACCACATCTCATTTAAATTTACATTTAGATTCCTTTAACGTTGAACAATTCTGCTATAATTGGCTGAGCAACTTGCACAAATTATCATTATGTTCAGATACATTTTTACCAAACACAAGTATATAATTCTGGAAAGTTACAGCACCACTAATATTCTAAAATATTTTTTATTAAATGTTGGAAAACTGATGCAGCACTGGACAACCCAAAAGGTATCCTCCAGAATTGAAGCATTCCCTCAGAGCTGGCAAACGCTGTTAAATGCTTACATCATTGCTCCAATTCAATTTAGTGGTAAGCTGTTAAATGCATGTTGGAAAACTCTGTAGACTGCCAAAGTAGATACTAACTCAGGTATATTGAGTTCATTGATGTCTATAAATCCATATTTCACTATTAAGGCTTCTTAAATCCACCCACAACATACACTTCCTAGAACTTTTTAAAGAAATCACAACAGGAGACATCCCTGGTGAGGATTGTATTGGTTCAATAATCTTCTTTGAGCACAAATCTTTCAAATTGCCCTCAATTTGTACCAATAGGTTAAGGGAGCATTTCATACTGTGTCACGTATAGGAATGGCATTCTCTTTTGAGACTATTTTGTGGTTGTAATCTTTATACTTTCCCAACTCTTCACTAAATACTTTGGGGAAATCATGTTTCATTTCTATCAAATTTGATATTATTTAGTATCCAAGAAACTGTAAACCGGGGGATTAGCATTAGGATCTGAGTGTATAGGAGAAATTGATGGAAACAATTTGGAAATCATGGTAGATTCCTGTATTTAGTATGGAATTATAGATACAGCCTTTGTGAAAAACACAAGGGGGGGAGAGAAAATGATGTCCACTACATTACATCCTGCAGGTTAACTAGTGACACAATCAATTTATGGGGTTATTTTTGGGCTGATTTACAATTTTTAGGAAGGAAAAACAAAGGGGAAAAGTCTTGTTGGTGAAGCTAAACCAAATCAATTCACCATTGATAGTGATATAAAATGTTCTCAATTTATTTAATGGGAATTTTTTTAATAAGTTGAAATTTGTTTCCTTCATAGCCTAGAGATCCACTAGTGATCCATCTAGTGGATATTGTAGTGAACCTGATGTTGCTTATACGATCTTATGGGCCTATTTCACTATTACATCATAAACCTTAAAACTGCAAGCCGTATGGCCAAGTTCTAGATAGAGGGTGGGGCGTGGCTAACCATGAATGAGGAAGGAGGCTGATTTTTGGGCTCCTGGGCTGGTGCCCCCTGAGGCTCTGTAATTATTTCATAATCAATGCCCAAATTGAATTGGGTACTGCAGGAGAAAGTTGGGAGTCTTCCCCTTGCCTAAAGTGGGCGAATTGCTTGTGAAGTTCCTGAAGCTTACTTTCCATAATCTTGGTCACGAAAAGGATGGTGGAAGTGGAGGCAGTTCGCCAGTGGTGAAGGAATTAAGAAAGTAATATAGACGATCACCAGTAGCAGCGCATATCAGAGGGAAAAGCTTCTGGCAAAGACAGAGGTACCGGTGGAGACGGGCTGCACAACAGTGAGAGACTGTATTGCGGAGAGCAGTGATACAGCAAGGGATGAGCTTGCAACCGAGGGGCTAGGTGCAGTAGGTCCTCTAGCCCCCGAACCAAGGCGCACAACTGGCAGAGAAGAAGGGCAAGAATTGAAGGCAAGAAACACACACAGTACCAGAGGCAAGGACCGAACCTCTGCACAAGGGAAGGCAGATATACCAGACTTCATTTAAATAAGATACGGACTGCAATCTCAGCCTCGAAGGAATCTCTACAAACCAAGAGAGATGCAGTATCACTGGAAGTGGGAATTCTTCTAGCCGATCAGCATAAACTAGCTGATTAGGTGAAGACTAATGAGGACACCCCGAAGGAACTGGGGCCAAAATACAGCACGTATGCCCTCACAGAGTGATTCACCACACTGCTACATAGAGCTGAAGATGCTGATGAAACAACATGAGCGTGGTGGGTCTCCCAGTGATATGGTAACTTTCATGAAAACCTGGTTCCATAAAGAAGTGGCACCCCAGAGTTTGTCTAAGCGAGCACACAGAGTTCCCAGTAGATGTCCATCTCCGGGAGGTTCCACTGCAAAAAGACTAGCCAAACATCTGCACTATCAGGATAGAGACACCCTTCTACAGAAGACAGAAGTGGGCAGCACATTCAAAAATTAAAATATACCCCCAACTACACAATTGCAGTACAAAACAAGTGGGACACTTTCATAGTGATAAAGAGAACACTCAGAGAAGATGATCTGCAATATGTGCTAATGATCCCAACTACATTAAAAATCTTAATAGAGGAAAAATCCTTATTCTTTGGTTAACCAGCAGAGGGTTGGGACTGGTTGGAGAGTCACAGAAATAGTGCAAGTCACAGATCAATGCAATACCTGCCTCACCAAAAAACACAAGATAAATGGCAGAAAAGAAGGCAAACCTTGCAAAAACTGACCAGACTACAATCAGAGAAAGGTAAAGCTGTGGCGGTGTAGACCTCTGAGGTGAGAGGTCGAAAGAAATACTCAGACCTGGAGAATGAAATGGCATCAGAACAAAGATCCTTAGAAACCCACTCAAATTTAACAACCATTTAACATCGATACCAGGACAGAGTATACCATGGATCACTAGTAGAATATTTGATGATCTGTAACTGTACCTTTTCTGGGAATAGGCAAGAGGAAAAAGAATGAATATCCATCATGCAGTGATGAATGCTTTGGTCCAAGATAAAAGGGACACTGATATCTCCAATAATGGGCAGCTGCAGCAGTAGGATTTCTTACATTATTGATAATCCTATATATATCTTATTCTACTTTGAAGAAAACACACTCATGGGAGGCCGCTGACTTCCTACCCAGCAATGTGGAGTTCCATTCAAGTATTCACAAACACAGGTGTTTCATGTGCATTTAATAGCCGGGTTGCTAGACTTTAAGACTGAGAGGACGGCAATAGAGAGAGGTAGTAACCTAAGCAAAACAACGCATTGTGATGAAACTGGAGGGACTCTTAGTTTATGGCATATTGTTGGACCTGGCCCTTTTTGCAGGGTTATCCCCAAACATTCTGCCTTCTTCCTCCTATATTTCTGACCTATTTGCATTGACTCTAGGACTCTGGGCACTTTACCACTGCTAACCAGTGCTAAAGTACATATGCTGTCGTTCTAAATTGTATTGGTGATTGGTCTCTTCATGATTGGCATGTGTGATTTACTGGTTAGTCCCTGATATAGTGCACCATGTGTGCCCGTGGCCTGTAAATCAAATGCTACCAGTGGGCCTAGTGCACCCTCTTGCCAGGCCCAAACCTTCCCTTTTACTACATGTAAGTCCCCCCTAAGGAAGGCCAAAGGCAGCCCCATGGGCAGGGTGCACTGTATTTAAAAGGTAGGACATGTAGTTGTGTTTTTTACATGTCCTGATTTGGTTTTCACTATTGCAAGGCCTATCTCTCCCATAGGGTAACCAGGGGATTGCCTCGAAATATCTTTTAAGTGTAATTTCCTATTGGAAGCAGATAGAGATATGGAGTTTGTGGTCTCTGAATTCATAATTGAAAAATACATCTTTTGGTGCAGTTGTTTTTTTTAATTGTAGATTTGAAAATGGCACTTTTATAAAGTGGGCATTTTTTTGCTTAACCATTCTGTGCCCTGCCTGTCTGTGGAATACACATCTGGGTCAGGATGACTGTTGGGCTGTTTGTGAATTCACTCTAGACAGTCACACAAAAGGAGTTGAGGTTCATGATGGGTCTTCCTAAGCTAGAGTGGTGGAAGGAGCTGGCACTTGCACCTGAATAGGGCTGTGCTTGTCCACACACAAAGCAGTCTCAAACTGGGCAAGGGCAGGGAAAGACAGGGTCCTATGCACTACAAAGACCTCTCTTTGAAGTTTGCCTACTTCAAAGACAGAAATGGGTACAAGCACTGGACCTCTGATCCTACAAAGTTAGAGCACTTCTGGACTGAGGATATTCTGACAGGACGAAGAGCTGGATGCTGTAGGAGGGACTGATACTCTGCCTGCTGCTCTGTAGTGCTGGCCTGCTGCTTGCCACTTGTGTCCTGCGAGTGAAAGGACTGGACTTGGCTTTCTAAATACTGCTTTCCAAGATTTTGCATTACAAGAGAAGCCTCTCTTGAGCGTTGTAGGCTTACTCTCCCTTATATTTATGAGATTACACTTTAACGGTCTGACTTCTGAACTAAAATTTGTATTACTTGATCTGGGCTATACTTTGTTCTGCTGCTTTATTAATTGCATTTTATACCAAGCTACATACTATCTTTTGATATAAAACGACTAACCGACTAATTTCTAGCCATTTATTTGCCTTCTGTAATGATTTTAATCCTTTAATAAACCTTCATGATTTTATTTTAAATTCTTGCCTTATTTTTATTGTAAAGCCTAATGTGCTTCACTACTTACACTGCAATTTGCATCAAATTATGTTGGATAGGTCCAGATGTGGAGCAACAAATTCCTTAGAGGATGAACACCATCCCTGGTCCATTAAATAGCGCTTTAGCTTGACAAATCTAGAAATAGCTCTAATACACTTTCCATCCTACATTCCATGAGCCAATTTCCACCTGAAAGGTCAATGATTAACTGAATAGCATAATCTTCTATTTTTCTGTATTCATTTTTAGAAACTTGGATTGTGAATACTTCCAGAGTGCTTTAATGCCTATTTGAAGACCAGTAGGGGTCACATCTAAAATGACCACATCATCTGTACAAAGAATGATATTTAGATTTAAATTACCAAGTTTAGACAGAAACCTAATCAGAGAATCCAAATGTTTTAGTTGGTCAGACATATAAAGGACATAGTGGAAGAGTTAAAATTCAACCTAGTTTTAAACCGTTATAGATGTTCATTTTTACCTGTGGTACCAACTGTAATCCCTAATAGAACTTTGGCTCATTTCACAGAGTGTAAAGAGATAGCAATCTTTGCCACAAAGTAGGCATAACTACTTGTTCAAAGGCAATAGAATAGTCTACAAATGAAGTAGATATTGCATGGCCCTTTTTTACTGCATATTTTCTGTGGTTAAATGCATAACTAAGAATCCATCAACTGAAGCGATGTTTTTAATGCAAAACTAAGAATCCATCAACTGTCGACATTTTTTAATGCAAACCTAAGAATCCATCAACTGTAGACACTTTTTTTTTACGAAAGCCACCTTACTTCAGTGGTTAGAGGTTATTATCCTCTGCCCAATTTTCTAAAATGTTCCAGGACAGAATTTGCAAACAGTTTGACAGTTGCATACAGAATACCATTTTGCCTGTAATTTTATGGTAAGGAGAATGATCAATCCTTTCCATTAAGCCGGATGTCGAAGTTTTACAGCACGGTGTGTACCGTGTGAATACCGGTGACCAAGGCTGACCCAGGATTCAGGATTTACCTTCAGGACTGCAATTGGCAGCCCATCAGGTACCTGGATCGTTGTTAATTTTGATTGTTTTATACATTTATATCTCTTTTTCAGTTGTTCTACTTTTTTAGGAGACAAAATTTCAGTGTGAGAGAGCAAAATTAACTCACTCTCCTGGAACATACCAAAGGAACATAATTAGTAAATCCCCTGTTGATGCAGAATAGAGATTTCCATGTTTTGTGTTAGGGAACTAAAAAGTTGTGCTACTAAGTTGTTCAAGAGAAGATAGCTGCTTTCACTGAACACCATAACTGGGCTTTCCTACTTTCTTTATAGACATGCTTGATGTTGTTTAATATCTTCTCCTATTCCGTATTAGACTAATTATAATGTTATTAACATATTTGTGTTGGTCTCTAATCAATTTGTTCAAGCTTCAACAACAAGAGTATCTTTGCGTTTCTTTTTAGGAATGCCTATGGGTCTTTTGTGTATGAGCTACAATATTCATACCTATGAATTGAACCAAACCTTCAAATTTTAGAAGTATGTCTACCTTCAGAAGAAAGGCAACAACATAATTTATAAGGGGGGAGAAGTGGAGTAAATTTTACTTTGGCTAGCCATGATTTCCCATTTTTAGTTTTCATTGCATACAACATAAGGATTAGATTATGTAAGAATTAATACCAATAAGTTATGGTCACTTAACTCAGGTCAGGCTGAAGTATGGCCACATCAGACAAATATGAAAAACACTACCAGAAGAAAAGATATCATCTAGAACAGTAGTACGGCTAAAGGTTTTATAAGTGATAGTGGCTCATTAGCCAATCTTAGGCTCATATTTATCGGCTTTGTGGAGCAGAACAGCGCAGCAAGTCATCTTGCTGTGCTGCCCTGCGTCACTGGGAAAGGGCAGAAATGCAGTGTATTAATCCAATGTGGCGTATTCCTGTCTTTTCCCCCTGCACTGGTGCCCCTTTGGCAGCCTAGCACCAATGCAGGCCCCCGTGAATTATAGTGCAAGGGTGCCTGTGTTGCATGCAGAATTGTATTTGCACAGGAAGGGAAACCTTCCTGCATAAAAATAATCCTGATAGACTTTTTCCTCTTTGTATGTGTGTCTCTCTTGCACCACATTGTGTGATGCAGGAGCCATGCAAATCGGGCCAGAAATATGCCCCTTAGTTTTAATGCTAATCTTAATGCAACCCATCTGTTTTAAGTCACTAAAAATTCTTTCCTCTTTAATCAGCTGGCACTTTATTCATTTTTGTAGCAGAAAATCCCCAAGCCGTTGATAATGTTCTTCTTCAAGTGACTTGCCAATCGTGTTGGTGATTTTAGCATTAAAATCCCCAATTAATAATAATTCCATATGGATTTCCTTAACAATCAGACTACTAATTTCTGTCAGTTTTTACCAGTATCATTTGAAACAACCATAGTAGTTTTGAATTCTGCAATGTAGCAAGCCCACCGGATGAGCTTTCACTGAGAGTTAAAGGAGATTTCTTAGAAATGGCATAATAATCTGCACAACCGCTACTCTAAAGCCCAGCTTTCCTGAAAACATATTATCAATAAAGTTAACTTCTCCCAGAGTAGAACCTTTTTATTCAGATGTTTCTGGCTTGCACAATTCCACCTACCCAAGGAAGCTCCACAGATAAGGCAGATGTATGAGCTTGCGGATGGTTCGAGATGCAGACACCTGGTAATGTGAGGGAACATACATTTCATTTGTCTGTGCATGACTTAAGCTCTTTGATAAGCTATTCTATTAACTAATAGCTAAGTCCGGACATGTGAATTGTCGACTCCGACAAACGTTATTGGATCATTAGCCTACGCTGTTAAATTATTCACAATAGTTAAATATACAAATACATAAAATGTAATCTTACAAAAGTAAAAAGTAATAATTATGTAAGTTAGCAAACTTTTTTGAATGTAAAACTTAATGTAAGATAACACTTAAATAACACATAATTCAATTAATTTTAAATAATTCTATACATCGCTTTTAACAATTAATGCATACTAAAAAAATATTTTGTTTCTTTAGGCGAGAATTTATTTTTTAAAGTAAACCAGAAAAAATATTTTACAAATATTTTAATGTAATATAAAATATTACATTCAATAACAATGTAATTCAAAACTAAGTTACTAGTGCTGTAGCATTTTGTATTTTTGTTCTACATTAAAAATAAATATATACACTTATTTTACAATAATATTTAACATCAAATATTTTTACTAATGTTTTCTAACTTTAATAACGTTTTTTTAGTTGTCCCCCTTACTTTAACTGAATACAGAAGCAAGCCACATAAAATGTTCAGACACAGCACATATTTCTTTCTGGAAATATCACAATGTTCTGAATGACCATTATTTGAGGCTGTTTTTTATATGGATCCCATGATTAAAGTGGGAGTGTATAATTGGTCAACATAAATGTCAGGGTATAGGGCCTCAGTCTGTCTATACTATCGGGGAATGTTGACTTGATTCCTAGCTAGCTCACGGTGCCCTGTCTGTACACCTAAAAACCAGGATAATAGGCAGGTTCCAAAACCTTGAACATGACTACACAGATTCCCAAGGAAACTGTGAAAACAGATCTACCCATTCGTTGTCATTCAGAGTTACCAAGATGAGACACAAGAAAGAATGTGAAAATGTTGTTTAGAACATTTATTGCAGTTGTCTCATTCTTGCATAAAAAACATGAGCTGGGATTATTAGATAAATGAGATAGAGCATGGTAACCAGCATTACAAAGATGGTGAAAAAGATAAACAATTCAACCATGGGTCTGTGATTGCGTTGGTAAAGTCCTATCTGTAACTACTCAAACTGCTGAGAGCATAGTGGGAGCACCTTCTGCCTTATCTATTGGAAATCTTGTCCTGACAGATCTATTGGGAATACCATTTTACCCATACCTTGGTAAGATGTACCACGATGCCAGGAAGCCAGTCTGGTGTGGTGCGGCTATTGGTCCGGTGAAAGGTAGATTTTAGGTTCAGAATCTGCATCACAGTCAGCCAGGCTGCATCTTGGGTACTGCTTGCATGCAAAGTTCCAGGATCAGCCCAGCGGGAATGTTCCTCTGGTGCATATAGCACAGAGCTGTTTTATAATACAATCACTCTCCATGTTGCACTGTGTCAAAGGTGTAAGCTCAATGCTGTTATGTGTCTGAAAATGCATAGCTGTCTCCAAGGACAATCAACATGTTCAGGCATCATGCTCTGTGCGCTCAGCCTTGGACAGAGTGTACAGATTAGATGACGTACTAGGAACGAGCGACATGTACAATCATTTCTCAGTACATTATCACATAAACAAGAAAGATTTTCGAAAGGTTACTGACAGAAAATAAATGCTAAGTTAAAAATGCACATTTAAAAATATTTATACTTTTTGACGCAAAACTGGGTCGACGCAGTTTTGCGTCAAAATTTTAACGCCGGCTAATGCCATTTCATTGTGCCACCCGGGCGTCACATTTATACTTTGGCGCACAGTGGCGCAAACCACTGGTGAGAGTCATTTTTTTTTACTCAAACCAATGCTCCACGTCGTAAAGAAAAACAACGCTACTGTGGCGCAAATTACTTTTATCCGGTTTACGACGTTGCACACCGGAAACGTGCCATTTTTTGATGCAATAGTGTCAAAAAGCAGTACAAACCTAGCAAAGGAGCCCCAAAATGGATTCCAGAAGCTATGAGAGACCCCAGGAAGATGACAACCAGCCAGGAACCAGCCAGGAGGACCCACACAAGACCCAGGAGAGGGAAAAGAAGAAAAGGAAGTGTCGGTTCAATGCAGAGGAGCATGAAATACTGGTGAAAGAGGTGACGGAACACCAGCACCAACTTTTTGTCACCGCTAAATTGCCAATTGGGAGGAGAGAGGCAATTTGGCAACAAATTGTCGATAAGATCAACAGTGTGGCAGAATTACGGAGAACAGTCACCTAGTGCAAGAAATGCTGGCATGACTGCAAGCGCAGGACAAAGGAAAAAATGGCCAGGAACAGGAAGGCAGCACTGCAGACTGGAGGTGGGAGTCCAGCACCGCAGGAGGCCCTGGACCACATCGAGGAGATGGTGGCAGCCGTCATCCCTGAGGAGATCGTCACGGGGATTCAAGGACAGGACAGCGCAGACTACCAGGAAACAACACAGATGCAGGGTAAGTGGCATGGGTACCAAAAATGCCTAATTGTTAACTGAAAGCAGTGGGGGGGCATACCTACTACACAATGCATGTCAGCCATGATAATCAGGTAGTGGAAAGGGCAAAGGGGCACGGCACGGGGGCATGGGCGGTGCAGGGGAAACCTGGGGCACAGCACACCACAACACCAACAACCTTTGCATGGGGGTACTCAGCCATGCCAAGGATGTTGGAAAAGCAAAGCCATTCCAGGAGGGTAGGGTACAACGTAAAACTGGCATGCTGTCACACGACAGCTGGTATTGTCGCTACATGAACTAGGGCTCAATTGGCAGTCTCAGGCCATATCCGCAAGTGGAATTTAACATTGACAACAGTTGGCACTACCACCTCTGCGGTGTGTGCAGGTCAAGTAGCTAATGGCAGTTACGTGCCCATGGATCAAACACACCCAAAATAGAGGGTTCAGGATGACGACGTTATCAATCCCCTGTAAGTGCTAATTCTGTCAAATGTTAATGTCCATAGTCGCTACAAACATCAGGCATTGTCATAAACATTATGAGGTACACAGCAGTAAAGTCATACCCATGCTGCACATGTCAGGGTCTACCCTGTGCCTGGGTCACAATAGCTGCAATGCCACTGTGCAACATCTCAAGTGTCATAGTGCTAACACAACAGCATTGAGGGGGAGGACATATGTTTCCGGCTAGTGAAACACACCTGCACAGTCAGAAGAGGAAATGGAACACTGCTAGCACCATCAGTGCAATCCAATGTAGCACACATTGCCCAACATCAACATTACACACTACCAATGCTGACACCTGTATTGTGCCATGCCAATGCTATACATAGTACATGCTAGGTCCCAGCAACATATAGCTGGATGTGAAATGTCTGAGACTGGGTCAGTTCCAGATTGTTAAGTGTGGTGGAAGTGCCATCAGAACACCCACAGCCATTGCAAGGCCACACCACAATGATGGAAGTAGAGAGAGGGTTGGATAGGACAAGAAGGTGGCAACATACAATTTGAGCAGAACCTACACCTAGAGGATGTGACACAGACATTTTTCCAAACTGCCCACACTACATGTGACATGCAGGTGGGGCATAGGCCTGGGAGAATGCTAATATTGATGGCAGTAACAATGAACATGAACCAAGATCACAATGTGCAACTAATCGGAAGTCAGGAAACTCAAATTACAAATGCCACAACACAGACACACTAATTGTACAAAATCTCATTGCAGAGGACGAAGGCTCTCCTGGGGATATGCCTGTCCTGGACTTCCCTGATGACATGGATGACGAGCTGACAAACATCAGCCAGCAGACCCTCCAAGATATCCTTGGAACCCTCCAGACCCCACCTACAATTGCAAGGAGGAGCACAGAAGTAGCAGCCATCACAGAGGACCCACCCACCACCCCAATTATGCAACCTGCCAGCTCCAACTCAGCTGAGGACTCTGACGACACTGGCTCCAGCTTTGAGAGGGCTGTAGTTGGAGTACAGCGGGAGCTGGCCAAGGAGGAGCGGTTGGGGATGCAAAATATGGCAGCCAGCCTAGAGTGGGTGCGTTTGTGCATGATGTCATCTGCAGAACAGGTAGCAGCCATGCAAGGGCGAACATCTATCTTGCAAGAACTTCAACAAAGTGTGAAGGAAATCAGCACAGCAGTAAGGGAGTTGCCACAACACCTCGCACACCAAACCTTTCACTGCGTGCACGAATGCAATATTGACTCCCTCAGGGCCGACCTGGCTGCCTACCACAGTGATGTAGCTGCTATACTTAAGAACCAGAAGCTCCTCCTTGCTGCAGTACTTCCCTTAAGAGCCCCACAGTTGGCAGCTACTGGGATTTCTGACTCCACGTCTTCAAACACTGAAGTGTGTGTTGCCTCTTCAAACCCACACCACCAAGGGCAGAGGAGATGACACACACATCAGAAGATGAAGACATGGAACAGATTACCTTCACCGGTAAGAGGACCCGGTAGCACAAGTCCATGCCAAATGGGCACTTATATCCAAGGTCCTGTGCTTCGTAACATGCCAGTCTTGCAACAGCTGCTCACAAGCACTGTTCTCCAGCCCACTGTTTACCTTAACACTATGCTCTGTGATTGTCTCTCACTACCTCATTGGCAATTCATGTTCCTCTGCACTGTATGACACTTCACCCCAGCATGTCCTTTTGCACTTGTGTAGTATCACAGTAGAAGGCGTCACACTAATGGACTCACAATCCTGGACTATGTAAATATAGCACTACAGCACTTTAAAATAAATAGCACTTACACAACCACTTTGTCTCTATGTAATGTAACACATCAACCGTGTAGGAGATTAGTGATGTTTGCCTCATGTCAATGGCCATAGAATGTCAATACAACTGCCTTGAAAGATTGTGGGCTGATAACTATGCACTGGGGTCTAGATTGTATCATCATCTGCCCTTCCTGAGGGTTATTTCTGAAGTAAATAGAAAAAATACAGTATACTGCTGGGTTGGACAGAATAAGTCTGCTTCAAGGGATGTCTAAGCAGAAAATCAATGTCTTCAAATTTTTCGTCTAGACAATCTTTAGGTATGTGACATCTGACTCTAAAATTTCATCACACACACCCCATACAGCAGGAATTGATGTGTACAAGTGTACGGACAAATATGTAACTTGGCAGTACAATGTAAAAAATGATATGTGTGAGTTATGTATACAGAACTACATAAGATTATACCATCACTCACCTTATCAGGGTTCACATGAACATCAAGCTGCAGGCAGACGTACCACAGTGCCCACAATTCCAAATCTGGTCTCAAAGTATGACAGATTTAAAACATACATCCAAACTTAACAACTTTGGGAAACTTATTAACCTTGAGTGGTGGGTGCAATAGATGGCAGATGCATAGAGAAGTAGCTTTGGTGTAGCTGCCAATGTGACAGCTCAATTGGGATTTGGATGCACAATGGAACACAAATGCAAATACTCAATTGACACTGTTCACCCATGCCAAGGCCCTGATCCCCAAGCAGGTGACACATACTGTAAAGGAGTACCTAAATATTTATTTAACTGTAAAAAAAAAGATAATAAAACTAGGGGAAAACACCTTAACTAACCTAACCTAACTACACATTACCCACAACTGGCCCTAACTACCCTAAGCTAAACTTACTTATCACATTTAACTAAACAATCTAAACATCAACTCCCCACCCCCTTATCTGACGGGACACGTGGAGGCCAACATATACTAACCTAAACACATACTATCTTATCCTAAACAATTATTATATATATATATATATATTTTGTATTTTTTGTATTTTTTTAATACACAAAAACCCCAACATCATCCCCCACCCACCCACAAAAAAACATGTAAAAATATCATACCCCCAACCCACTTATACTAATTAAACTAACAGCCTATTCTAACCTAACACTAAGCCCCCTAAACCCACTAAATATAAGAACCAGGAAAGAGGAGGGAGGGGAGCGAATCATGGCTGAGGGTCCAATAGTTATAAGTTTGCCCGCCGCAGGATGTTTTTTATCCCACGCACTCACTTGTTAATCTTGGACACCTCCTGTACATTCTGCGCAACATCCATTGCATGTCACGTTGCATGTTCCGAAATTCAACATTGTCAATGACTGCAGCAGGGGTGGTCTGTGTGCCAGTTTTGGAGGGTTGTGCTGTTGCCGGTGCCATGCTTGGAGGGGGAAGTGCAGGGGCTGCTATCAATGGTCCAGGAGCAGAGGATGTTGAGGGACCTGCAGTGGTGGCTGTCATCCTTGGTGCCACTTGGGTCGGAGTGGTGGTGCTGGTGGTTGCGGCTGTTGTGGACAGGGATGGGCCCCCTTGGGCAAATGCGCTCCAGACCCCTGTGGCTCTCTCATGGCAATAACGACATCCCATGTGGCGAAACCCAGACTCAACATCCTGAATGGAATTCGCAGATCTGATTGGCATCCATATTGGCTGCTGTTAAAAAAGATGAAGCCAAACATTAGTTACATCATTGTGTGATACAGCTACTGATGATATTCAAAAAAATCATCAAAATTAGCTGAAACAGGCCAAGTCACAGTACAGATCACAGATTGTCCCTGAGGAAGTATATGCCAACGCAGCCTACACATGTCCTATCTAACAGCACAGCAATGCTCCAAAAGTTGTGTACCTACTTAAATGATCTGAGAATCATTGTTCTGCCATTAGTCACATAACAAATGCTGCAACTCCTCTACATGTGGCATGCCAACTAATGACTATCTTCTGGATGACAATCAAGGGCCACAAGATCTGTGATTTGTAAATGGAATTGCCTGGATGGTATGTAGTTGCTAATCATGAGGGGGTATCCTAGGTTTGAACAAATAAATTTCTGAATAACATGTCTGTGTACTTCACTTGGATCCTCACACCTAGGTACACATATTTCATAACCCTAAGCCTTTGTCTCGGTGGGGATGGACATGCAACACATACTTTCAAACATCAAGGACAGCCAGGAAGATTTGGACAGCTGTCCATGGGTTTAGTTTGTCCAACTAGGACAGACACAAGCATTGTACAATCACATCCACATTTATGTTCCTAATTGCAGACAATTGTCAACATCATTTGATATCACCAATACCTGTCCTACAACAAGCACATAGATGCAAGAACCCATCTGGACTTGAGCTGCATGCACACCTATGTCATTGTACTCAAGTGCCACATAAACGTAGCACAACATGTGGAGCTAGATGCTGCTAGGAATTCAAACATACAGTCCTAAATGTTCATCAGTTAACAGGGAGGCTCAAGTCTGTGGGTAATATTTCGGCATCCCTGCTCTGTGTGATTCAGGGTATGACTTGCTGACTAAATCATTAAAATGGCTACCTCTAAATTTTTCATTACAAGAAATGTGACAACAAATGTCACCCCATTCACATGGCCATGCCTACAACGCTGCACTACAATCCCAAATGATGACTCTACGCCACTGATCGTCCAACTCAAATATGGAAAAAAAGGTCAAACTCCAGTCACATATAAGATCATGTGCCAGCACATCAGACCTTGCTATGTGTCCAACACACAGGAGTCGATCGCATAACAGCTGCAAACACAACACAGAACTGAAATATCCACACTTACTGGATATGTCTGGGTCCGCAAATCGAGTCACTTCTCCAATTGTGTAGGGGGCAGGTCCACCTGTAGAGCATCGAAGGGTAAAATGTGCTCAATGTCTGTGCACTGTACAACACTTTGAAGAAAAAATTACTGTGTGTGACATATCTGATAGTCCAGCCCCTCAGGCATGATGACACCCCAACATACATACCACTGCAAACATGTATTGACCCTGTCACTCCAGTGAGTGATACACACACATATGCACACATGCAGTGGCCCTAACTATCATGTGGTGACAACCATGATTACTCAATTGGTTGCAGATTCATTCATAGAGTGTACTCCATTTATTCATTTATTGTTAAGAGAGAAATGCAAAGCCACGTTCCTGGTGCACTGCAATGCCAGTCACTCAGGTATTGTGGCTTGTGCATCAAGGGACAATCAGTTACTGTGTATTGCTCATGTGCGTTGAGTTTAACTCATTAATTATTATGCTTTCTATGGTCCATTACATGTGGGCCTATGTTGTCTGTATGTTGCATATGCTACATTGACAGTGTACCCAGAGCCAGATTTGCCCCCTATGACACCATAATGGCAGGGGTCCTGTGTGTTACTTGATGACTATCTGACGCTAAACATGGATTGGCCATTTATCTAAATTAATACAACAAAGAAATATATGCTGACGGTGTCTATTTTGGTCATCCGTGACAGAATGCATGGGCACAGGTGTAGTCATTGCACCTTAAATGTGTAACTCATTGCCCTGTGTACCTATATTGGGTATTGGAATTCACAGTTAGCCACATTCATCATCTTACATTAGCCAAGTTGGGTGATCTGCGGGTATACAACAAACTGACACTGTCTCATTATTGAAACATGGTTTAGCAAATGTCCTACTGTGGCAATCTTGATGATGTAGGTTTCAATTTGTATGCACCTTGGGAATGGCAGCAGTCACAGGAATGCTGGTCTTCTGATCTAAGCATACACCCATGTCTGTGATAGCCTTCATACTGGGAAGTTAGCTATTGTACATATGCTGCACTAGATCAGCAAGGGTGCACCAAACGTAAAGTAGCAAAGTATTTGGGCACTTTATATGTATGATGGAATCGGTCAGGGGTCCCTTGCACAACATAATTCAAGTAATAAATTGTGAGCATGCAATCACCAACTTCAGGTATCCCATGATGACCCAATAACTTATGAGAATTGCATGGCTATAACGCGACACAGATGGCAAATGCATCAGCTCTGTTCCAGCTATTGTGCCCAAGGCAAATTAAAACACACAGGAACAATGAAAGAGGGCCAGATATATTTCTTATTCCTCAATTTGTAGCATTTGGTTCATGGTTTACGCTACAGCTATGGAAAGTAGCACCAAACATTTAGATATGAACCCGTGTGCATTACTTTGGCATCCTTTTCTAATTTAAATGCTGCACAAACCAAGTCAAAGTATCAGCCTAAGATATTACCTAAGGTTAGGAAGAACTTTGTACGTATGGCCAGGAATACAGTTCAGACATGTATTCCAAATAATTGGGGACCACATTAATTCCTTGCTTTAGCTTGTGAAATACATCTCTTTCCTGGTACACTCGCAGACCATGAATGAAACATATGTTTGAGCCGCATTACCATCTTCTATTGATGTCAAAGCAGCACTAATTTACACAATAAAGTTGTGTTTTGTAAGTTTGTGCAGCTATTGCGTCAACATATGACGGTAATGTGTAGCAAATATTTTAGAAATCAGGGCCACTGTATATTTAACTTGCATTCCACATGTCCAAAAACATTGCCTGCAGCATATTAACACATTTCCTACTGTCACTATAGACCATTTAAATGAGCACATTACTCTTAATTGTACTCACCAGCAGGGCCACCAATCACCACACCCAGGTGGTCCAGCAGGTCATGCTCTCTGGCAACAAGGTCAGCTCAGCGATGCTTGAGTTGGTGGTCGTTGCGCGGTGTGTTGAAAATTCTTCTCAGATGGTACAGCACCTTGGACCACCCGAGCCTCCTCGCCTCTGTGTGATACTCCTGTATCACCCTGCCACCAGCCTCAATCATCAGGGGGAGGAAGTGGCACACCAGCCAAATGAAGGCCCCCAGCTCCTCCTCACTCATTCTACCCAGACGTGGCCTACCCAACATGACCGAAATAATAGTTAAATGAAAGAGTACAGAGGAAAATACAGGGAAAGGAGGGAGGAAAATGAAAGTAAAGGAACCCACAAACAGCCCAACAATCCCCAAAGTAAAAATACCCACTACACCCTCCCAACAGTACAAAGACAAAATTAGACACCAAATATAACAAAAACACACTTACACTGAACAACTGAGACAATTACTAAAACAACAGATGCCAAATAGGATGGCACACAGGAGACAAAAGCACAATTTGGACAAAAATCTCAGCACAGCCACACAGTCTAGAAAAATCACAGACTGCAAAGTGAAAGTGAAAGTACACCCACTTTACCATTTCGATAAACAGGATATCCTATTACATCACTTCCTGTCTCAAATGTGGTGCGTTTTTATTATGATGCGTGCACATTTTATGACACTTACGGGCTTTGCGTCAAAATGTTTTGACGCAAATGCCTAAAAATTCCCCGACATTCATAGCTCCATATATTTTTCATTGGTAACCAATTTAATGGGGTACAGTGTAGGAATTACCGCTCAGGCCCAATGGATGTATAATGGCTGTGAGCGTCATTTTTCAACGCATATGCGGTGAATTTTGATGCATATGTGTCTTTTTTTATGCGTTTGCGTCAAAATATCTGTCTTTAACTGTGTTTGTGTCATTTCTCTCATTTTTAACATACATGAAAGCTGCAACTGTACAGTCTGCGCCTGCGCCTGCATTGTGTGTTCCAGTGTTTGGGCACATGTGGCAAACCACTCTACTGCAGACCATAATACTCATGTTGTTGTACCGGATGTGCACTCTTAACTGACGCAACCGCTACCCAAACATTTTGAATAAAAATTGGTATTACCTAGTTTGAGCAGGTGGTGCATCAATAGAGGATAGCAAGGCTATGCAACTTAATACATTCACTCATGACCTGTGTGTTTATGTCTGTGAACTGGCTATTTCAATTGTTGTTGTGCCTCTGTGTGAACGTCACAAGACGTGCTTTCATTAATGTGCTTGTATGCATGTGTTGTAAATATGGATAACCATCAGATGCTATTCAGTGTGGAAATGAGTCAGGATGTGTGTTTGTCATGCACGTAGCATCTAATGCTGTGTGAACTTCCCTGACTTTTGGGAAAAAACATCTCCCATGACAAACCATGCACAGGATAGATAGAGGACGGTTGATAATGGCTATGTTACAAGAGTAAGCCATCACATGTACTGGAATGTTGGATACCACTTCCTGGTCATTTGTTTGTATTATACCCATGGGTCAGGCATTTGAAAATGCTATGTAGGTACAGTGTTTGTGACACAGAGTCCCAAAACCAATCCAAAAATGTAATGTCACTCCACAGTTGGAGTCATATAAATGACCTAAGTTTCTCTTGTGGCGGTGGAGAACCAGCAGACCAAGCTACATGTGTTCACATATTTCCATTGGTTAATTGCACAAAGGTGTCCAGTTCAAGTGTGTGGCCATGTGTACCCTGTGTCATTATTGGCCTCCATGTTGTCACAGTTACGTGCAGGTCTTGTCATGAGTCTGTGGATCCATTCCCTGCATTAACAGATTATCCTTCAAAGCAGAATTGACCGAAAGCCAAAGAGGAATTGACAACACACATGGGGATCGTCCAGCTATGGCACTGCAGACATTTTATGAGGCTGACAACAGGGCAACCTTGGTGTGCTCACAAATTTAATGGATCAGTAAATGGAAACCGGTAGGTTTCATCACAACATTTGTACACAGGGTAGCCTCTAAAAGTCCCACTGCAACAGGGAACATCAGTGCCTCTGTGCTGATTAATCTCACAGCTAGTCACCACGCAAGCACCATCACTAGGTTGCGGCTAATGTGAATCTGTGTGTGGACCGTCAGGGCACAAACATGTTTTGTCCTTTAATGCACATTAGCAAACGTTGTTTGTTGTGCTGGAGGCACCGTACCCAATCCATGCATACAGCCATTGTACACTGTCACTGTTTGTCACTCATGCATACATGAAACCCAGACAAGGGATAGGGTCAGGATTATGCTATTTGAATACATGTCCCAGATCATGATACGATAAGTAAACTGATTACACTATACATTCTATTTGAGGATTCATCGTAGACCTACCAGACACAATAGCCCAGGAGGAAAGTAAGGGAATGGAAAGCAACTATGTTACAAATGTAGCCACAGGGAACCTCTATGGTAACACAAAGACAGGAACCAATCAGGCTAACAGGATGCAGGCTCTGTCAGGAACTAACATGAACAAGGCAAATGCACAGTGAGCAGACTCTGACTGGGAAAAGCTGGAACAACACTGTGGTAAATAAAAACTGTATTTGTGCTGTGGGCTGCAACGTTACACAATAACCCAAGGCCTGTGTTACACAAGTGATTTATACGGCAATGCACAACAAGGATATACATAAAATGGCAGCTTCTAAGCCATTCCAGGCAGCAGCAATGGCAGTGCAGGTTCAAATGGCTGGTCTCCATGGAAGTGCTCACAGGTGTGTGCAGCTTCAGTCTCTCACAAGTCCTGTAGGTGAGAAGCAAGTTCAAAGGGCCAACAGTACCTTTCACATAAGAAGCAATGGACAGGTGATTACAGGTCCTACAGACTACCAGGCAGTGTATTATCAGACATGAAGTCCATGCAGACAGATGAACTAGGACTATGGTCTCCATACTTAAGAGGGAAGCGCACTGGAGTCAGAATGTGAGTCTGGGTGTGTGTAGATGAAGGATAATCAGGGTGCAAACAGTCCAGTTACAGGGCCCCCTAGAGAAGTGTGGGGATAAAATTAAAACATGCCTGTGGCAGGACTTATAACCTGGGATGGCATGCGCAGAGCATGTCTTGTGAGCAATGCTTGTCATACCTGGGGCACTCGTGCTATCCATTTGCAGCTTACATGGACTTCATGTCACACATGCCCCTTGCAGAGATAGCTGATGTCACACTTACTGCTGTTAAGGGTCTGGTCATACATTCCTGGTACCAATGCAATAGCACATCCACTGCCTCGTGTATGAAGCAGTTTTTTAACTTATGATTGATGGTGTCTTAGTTGTGTGCCATATGCTGCAATGAACCATGTTGCCAACACAGATGTGTGCCATAGCTGTGCTACTATGATATTGCCCTTCAAATGTGAAATGGATAGGATATATGTCATTTACACTGTGTGTGAAGTTGGGTGTACATTTTTACCCATCAAATGTGAAGTGGCTTTTTCAGTATCCTAATCTGTATATCTGCAATGATCCATGAGGCTAAACTCTGATAATGGTTCCTAGGGATCATGTGATTACATAAATAATTACCCAGCCCGTGATTTAGTGATGAATTGAGGTGTTTAATGGCATATGGTAAGCCAGTGGTGATGGTGACTATAGTTAAAAGAAGTTTTGTACAATGTGTTGTCTCCAACGCAATCCTGCTGCAGTGTTTGGATGGTCCCCCCGGTTGATGGACAGCATCATCTTCTTCCTCCCCTTCAGGCATTTGTGGGTCTGGTTCTTAGAGGGGAATGTTCCTCCTTACACATATGTTGTGCAGGATGGCACAAGTCAAAATGATCTTGCAGAACATTTCAGGTGACTATAAGAGGCTGCCTCCAGTAATGTCGAGGCACCTGAATCGTGACTTCAGGATGCCAAAAGTCCTCTTTATAGGCATTCTCTGATGCTATGCTTGGGTTGGCAAATGGGGTCATGATCCATGGCTGGATCCCATACCCCCGGACCAGCTGAAAGGGAAAATGAGTGAAAACATTTTGGTGTAGCTTGCACCATGATTACCACTTTGCATGGCAGTTGTTATCTTGTGTTGTCTGTGACTCCTCTGTGTTTGTGTTATTGTGTGGAATCCTAGGCTTCTAGGATGTACCATCAGCATTGGGTTGTTTAATTATTTAAACTGGTGTTTGGCTGATGGACCGGATATCAGCGGTATTTTTGTACACTTACAGTACATTGTGTACTCCCATGCATTATGTCATGTGAAAGAAGTGTCCATGTGTCTTCACTGGGGGTGACATGATACTTCTACACACAGAATTGATTCCACAGTGGTGGTAAAACGGTTGCACTATGCGGCCTGAAGATCCCATCCAATTCAACATATGTAATAGCATGTGAAAAACAACAGTGAGGACCTTTGATTTGGCTAGGTGACTATGTACAACACATCTCCATAAGTTGGCAGCACTGAAGTGTTGAAAATTGACAATGCAAAAATAACCCATTGGTGACGAGTTCTATGCAAACCTATTTTTGTGCCCTCACTGAGTTGGCTCATGTGCAAACGTGTACCTACACTACTGAACCTGCTCCAGGTAAGCTGGCTAACTTGGTTGTGGGGGTGAAGTTTTAATTGTCAGAAGGTGCATATGCCTCTACATCCGTTGTGTTTATGTGTAATTGTCTCAATCCGTATGTGTAGCAATATGCACTTTGCAATAATGTCCCATCAATATGTGTTCTTCGCACAGTCCACTTGCTTATTGGTAGCGGGCAATGTCACCCCAGGAGTGATGTGAGATGTTGGTACTGCCTCAATGATTCCACTTCACCTTCATTAGAGTCATCATCATCATGCTATGTGTCTCATCGTGTTTGACCTGCAGCGAAACACATAACACACCCCTTACACAGTACGTATTGGTTGGAAGGGTGTGTGATTGAGTGTTATTGATGTGATATTGAAAGATTAATCTTCCAAGTTGTACTGCCAGTTAAGGCCATGTCATTGTCACTGTGTGGTTTTAAATTGGTCCCTTGTGGCTCTGGAGTGGCATCTATTTGTATTTGCATCCGTCATTTGTCCATAGGTGTGTATCCCATTGGGTCAGGATATCAAACATGACTAGCAGTGTCACAACCTCAGTGTCTTCCTAGCCACGTGTCAATGTAGTGATGTATGTGTTGTGTGTCCTACAGGGTTGCTGTGCAGTGTGTATATAACTGGGTTTCTGTACTTACCAACAAGTAGGCCATTTCCATATTGTTCATCCTGGAAGTGTTGATTGATGGTGCTGTGGTGGAAGATGAATGAATCATGTACACTCCCAGGATACTTTGCCACGATATTGGTGATCAATCCCCGGTGATCCACAATGGCCTGCACATTGATGGAGTGTGTGTGCTTCCTGTTGCAGTATAGATGGTTGGTTACAGAAGGTGGCACAATCCGTACATGTGTGCAGTCAATGGCACCAAGCAGGTGTGGAAAGCCATTGATTTGGTAGACGCCCTGTTTGATCTCCTGCTGCTTCAGCTGTGTGTTGGTGAAGCTGATGTGGCGGGGTGTGAGGGAGATGATGGTATCCAGTATCTTGGGTAGGAAGGCAGAGAATGAGGGCTGTGAGATCCTGGCAACCAGGGCATCAGTTGTTTGAAAAGAGTCACTTGCCAACATGTGGAGGACAGCTAGCAGCTTTGTCTCTGGTGGAATGGTGTGGGGTGTCTGCAAGCTGGGTGCCAACTGTGGCTCAATGTTGGGCAGCAGCTGTAGTATGGCTTGCCAGTTTAGTCTGTACCTCTGGATGATGTCATGTTCCCTGAGGCCCAGAAGGGTTGTCCTGGTCCTGAATATCCTCTCCTGCCTTCTGCGTTGCCTTTGGGGTCCCTGTTGGTGTGGTGGAAGCTGCTGTGGTTGGTCCTGTGCTCTGCGTCTTCGTGCATGCTGGATGAATAGCACCTCCATGTCTTCCTTTTTTAGCTCTGATGTTGCTTCTGTGTGTTTTCCTTAAGTACTGGTGTGTTTGCCCCAGTTTAACACCTGACCCAAGCATTAAAATTAGACGCAAATCGGGCTGTGCGCCATTTTTCGACTCCGCCTCCCAGCCGTGCAGGATTTTTGCGTATGACGCACAGGTGTTTGTCATTTTTTGGACGGGAACGCCTACCTTGCATGTCATTAACGCAAGGCGGTTTCATGCATCCAGAAAATGACGCACATGGCGGAATTTTGACGTTCGCGGGGTCGGGCGTCAAAGTATACATATGGTGTTAGGTTTGCGCCGAATTGGCGTAACAACAAATGATGCAAATCTGGCGCAAGCAGAGTATAAATATGGGCCGGAGTCTCTAATGAGGCTCTAATGTGTCCTCACTACACCCCCCCTTGGCAGTGAGAGAAAGCGGAAGCTAAAATAAAAATATCAAGTTATACTAAAATCTTTGAAAGCGTGACACTTGGCAAATAAAAATGTATTTCAATAATTAAAGCAAATGAAATCCAAATGCCTCAAAACATTCTAATTAAAAATAGGGAAAAATAAACCCATTTTAATAAAAATAAAAAAGCTGAGTCATAATCTAGGAAGTTCCCAACATATGTCCAGGTCCAAAGCCAATGGGATCAAGGATGGAAGCCGCAACCACAGACAACAGATCAACTGAGACCTGAGTAGCAAATTCCAGAGAACAGAAATGGTCGGATCCAGCCAAATCAGCCCATGAAAATGGCGCCAGGAATCCAGGAGCCAAAGGGTCCATATCAGCTGGAAGAGAGGCTCATAAAACGCATCTAACAGCAAAGGCATTCTCATGGGACAACAATGAAGGTGGGTCCTCAATGAACTCACGTGCAAATAAATGTCCACAGGCTGAATCATTTGCGCAGCCAGACACAGATCCAGTGCACTCTCAAAAGGGCAAAGCAGACAGCGGTACACCACGGACTGTACACATTGTAACCAAACTGGCTGAAATGACAGAGACCAATTCAAATTCCATTCCTGGAGCAGGAACATTTCAAAGCACCGTATTATGCATTCACAACACAGTAGATTAATTACCATTTGGCCATGGAGCAGTGGAACATTCATTTTGAGGCAGAAAAAACTAAACTAAAATGTCAATGACCAGGAAAAGGGCAATCAGTATCCCTCCAGAAATGTGAAACCAAAGGGTGCAGAAAGGAAAGAATCATTCCAAAAACTGCCTGGAATGTGTTCACATACCCAGACCTAACCGCTTTAAAAATGTGTATTATGCCAGCTTTATTTAAGGCATTAAATATCCAGTGAATAACTTCTCAACATGCTGGGTTTAGTCAGTACATAGGAGCGAGATTACTTTGGTAGAAGACCTTGCAACTTGGAGCTTAAAGATTTCCCTAGCAGTTGTCAAAGCACAGTCCTTGTGAAACAATAAGGCTTTCAATCTGCTCAGGTTATCAAAATTTAACCTGAAAATAGGGATGGAAGGCCAAATTGTACTTTCCCATATTACATGCATGGGCAGAAATAACACATTGCTACAGTAGGTCACTACCCTGGAGACCATCACCCCATATGGGACACCCATAAACACCTTGATCATTCAGTACCAAATAACTCCAATTCAAGAGCAATCAGAACACTGGGCGAATCAAGTAAACTGGTGCACATTTCAGATAACACACTAAGTTCACCATGGACACATTGCAAGCGCCATGCAGTGTGACCTCTATACAAATGAACAAGTGGCAAATGAAGTTTCACATTTGTTTACACCAAAGAGTGCTTCAGTTTCCCCATACACACATCTGTAATCGAAAGGCAGAACCCAGGACTCATGTACAAAACTGTCCCCCATGACATCATATCTACCCACTTGGCAGTGTTGTGAACAAGATGTAAACTGAAATGAGGAGATTGGTAATGAGATAAAACCACACAGCTGATGAGTCTCTGTTACTAAAAAGGGCAACTTTTCTAAAAGCTCAGTATTAAGCATGATGTTACTTGCATCTTTCTTTGCCATAATTTGCTAAATGCATGTTAAATTAAACAGCAGAAACAACTCTGTTGTGTTCAGGTATTTCAAGGCCACGCAATTTGATTTCACAACCTGTGATGTCCAATCAATTGCATAATCATCCTCTGCTGGTTCTGACCATGCTGCAACAACAACATTTCACTTAGTATGATGTCGAATTCAGATGACATAATATTATTCAAATAATTAGTTTGAGTTGAAAGAGTGGTTATACCACTATCCACAACACCCAAGGTTTTTTCTGTATTTTCACTATCAATCTGTCTTAAATGTTCAGCAGCATCTTGTTGAGAGATGTTCCAAATCTCATTGTTTGTTGCATATAAGAAGCATTTCTGACATGGTGTTCTAGGATCTAACCAAACATCTACTCAATCCATGTCATCAGATAGGAGAGATAGATGTTATTTTACTGCAGCTAATGTGGAATGTTGTAACCATTGCTGACGTAACTTCCCCACACTGCAAATGGTCACTACCCCTGAACATTGTGACTCCAGCCATCCACAGACAAGTGTGAAGAATGTGAAGAAAAATCCTCAATGTAAATAAAGAAACTAGACAGGTTGTGCAACCCTCATGTGGTAAATGGGAACTTCAGTTAACTTCCAAGGGTGGTTAGTAATACACAATTTCATTGTTAGAAACAGCAGTTGAAGACTGTAAACTCTCATCTGGAACTTGTCTTGTAGTATTAGTAGTAACATGAATCAGTGGAAAATCAGCATCATCATTCCCCTGCCAGGGAGCAGTAATACTTGTATTATCTATTTCTAGTAGGGGGATCTCATGCAGAATAGTGATAGGAGACAGGTAAATACTCAGGAGCTCCCGTGGTTGACTGTGTAGGACTGGCTACATGGTGATGCTTTATCTGATCTATTGAGACAAAGTGATTACTTTTACTACCAGCAACCGGTGGTAGAATCACAGTTCTTGAAACTTGAATGTCCAGGACTGGTACCAGCGATCAGTAATTCTTTCTTATTGGCAACCTTCTCTGTGTATGTACTGGATCCCCAACCTTTGACATCCAGCTGGGAGTTGCTGGTTGCACCTTCACTCTATCACTGGCAGAACATTTGGTAAGTTCATATGAGTGCTCATCTGAGAAGTCTTGTAATACCTGTAAGAAAGCAAAACGTTCATTTGTGTCAAAAGGCGTGTCCAATGCCATTGTGCCAGGGTTCTAAAGATCTGGAATGTGCATTTAAATGCCGAACAGGACCTCGTATGGGGTCTGGACTCCCAAAGATTATCTGGGCAGATTATTTGAAGCTCTCTGGACTCCATACAAGTGATGGATCCAGCTATCACTTGAACATAATACTCTAGCTGTTAAGGATTGTTTTAAGTCATGGTTCTTCCTTTCCACTATCAAATTTCCCTCAGGATGATAGGGAGAAAAATAATGCACAGCAACACACAGGGTTGGGTGTGCAACCAGTGGAGTATTGGTGATTTGTTCCATTTGCAGGTTGCACAGGACCATCAGTATAGATTATATAATCATACAGTTCAATAGGCAATATTTCACTTGGCACAGGATATTCTTGTTCATATTGAAGAAATTCTTGAATCTGCAAAGTTGGATCAAAGACTCAATCTTCATCAGTAGCTGTCAGGGAAGTGGCCCACTATATCAATCTTGGATGTAAAGCTTTTGCGTTCGGGGAGCTCGCCTTGGAAACAACCTCCAGGGCTGGTACGGGAGATACAGCAATGATACGTTTCCCCTGAGCCAATGATCTGAACTGCAGTCAATATTTTTTTCAGTGGATGCAAAACACATTTCAGCATGAAATAGAAATGTGATTTATATGCAATCAGCACTATTTCACCCTCATTGAAGGTGACCTAAGTGTAACCAGTGGAACTTGCAGTGACAAATATCACCAATTTGTTGTGTTGACACAAGTGTGTATGTATCTGAATGCTAGCATGTCAGTCTGTAATGATCTGAGAATTTGTGAGCGTTTAGATGCCCGATGTGTGTTGGAGAAATATGGATGAATTAGGTCATACAGCGGTTTAATCCATTGTGCATAGTCTAGTATGCATGTTCTACCAAAATATAAGAACCCTAACAGCGACTTTAGTTTCTTTATGGTGTCTGGTGGCTGCAAAAGAGCACATTGCTTGAGGAAGTGTGTGCAAGGATTTTGCCTGCAGTGGATAATTCATATCCTAGAAACAGAACATTAACAAAGGCAATTTTTGAGTTTTTAAAAATTAAATCTGTAGCCTTACTCAGCAAATTCCAACACTAAGCAATCTACTCATGCTAAGTGTCTGTTTAAGTCATCGTCCATCAGATAGATGTGATCAACATAGGACACTACTTCGGAATCAGTTTCATCTAAAATAGATGTTACTTGGGCAGCAAACAGTCCAAGACTGTTATTATTCCTTTGAGGGAGTCAGCAAAACCAACGTTGTGAGCCTAGGGCAGAGAACGCTGTTAGATCTCTGCTTTCAGGTGCTATATTTTGACAGAAAAAAAATGAAGATGTCCAAGGTTGTTTTGTATTTTTTATGGACTATGATGTTCATTAGAGCCGTAGTGTGTGAGTTTTGAATTGCAAAGATTCATGTGTGAGTATTCAAATGTCCGTAGTCTAAAACTGTACGATAGGAATGATCAGGTGTCATGTCCGAAAAAAAAGAGAATTATTCATAGGAGACAAACATGGTTCTATTACACCCAGGTATTCAAGCTGTGGAAGTATTTCTCTCACTGGATATTTTGCTTCATGTTTAATAGGGTATTGTGTTTGCACCTGTGGGCTTGACTGTATGGGTTTTATATAGAAGGGGGAATCTTTGTCCCAACCTACATGACTGTGATACAATGCAGGGCCTTGTGCAAGGCTTAATCTTCTGCATATGCCTGTTTTACTGCTCAGGAACAAGAAATGGGAATACAGTAGCACACCATCTTCCCCTTCTTGGACTTTCCTAACAAACTTAGGCAGGCAATCTACTTCAGCCAAGTGAATATCATAACTCTATGTTATTTTTCCCAGAAAATCATTTTTAATAGTGCACAGTATATCGCCCTCAATTTGAATGTGCAGTTCTTATAGTCAGTTTGGAGGACTCACTCACTGATCTGATGTTTCAACTTGTACGAATTTACTAGTTGCTCTCAAAACCAGAAACTCTTGATGATTCCAGCAAACTATCATCACTTCTGCTGCACTGTCTAGCAGTATCAATGCCCACATCTTGTTCAGAATGAGTGTTATCAGTACGTGTGGCATATTTTATCAGAAATACTTGCAACTTTCTCCTTTTTGAATTGGGTTGTTGTTGTAGAAGTTTCTCTTCCTTTTTTATGAGGATTTTGGATGAACGTTGTGAGTCCACTTTCCGTTTCACATACTCTTAACACCTGCGTCAGATAATCCTCTTCTATCAGACCGTTTGTCTGGTGAGCCATGAAAAGAGTGAGAAGGTCGTGTATCTGTATACTGATACTTATCAGGATGTTTAAGTGCATCACAGTTACACAGATTATAATGTTAAGCAGTGGGATCTGGTTGCGGAGAACCACCTTGTGTTTTCATTCTGTCTTAACTATTTGATTGTTTGTCCAAGTGTTTTTTAGAGGACTCCAGTGGCTGTTTACAACCTTCTTTGTCAGCTTTGCTCTTAAGCTGTGGCTTGTTAGGCCTACCTCACAAATTATCTTGACTTATAGATGTATAGGTGTCCCCAATTATTTTCAGCAACTCATGTTCCTGATCCTGTGCAGGAACTTGAGCAAGACTCTGGTGCACTGCCAGCGCTGCTGTCTCCCCTTTAATATTGCTTAAAGTAATTGAGGAATCTTCAGCAAAAATGAATCTGTTTTAGCACCACTGGCAAAAGAGCCATGGATGGTGTACCATGAGGTATGGTATAGACAGCAGCAAAGACTGTGTCTCATGTGGCACAATCTTCAACTGGAGGAACCATACCAAATGGTAGGAAAATAGTTAGAATCCTGCGTTTATCTTGGGGTCCAGTAAAAGGAAACACTGCTGCAAGCTGATTTGTTTTTTGAGCAATCCAAAATGTGATCTCTTCCAATTTGGTGAGTATCTTGCCTATTATTGCTTTAATAGTGACTGGACTAATTGCAGGCACAGCTAGCTGTGGCTGTACAGCTTGAACAGCCCTCGGTGGAATAGCTGTTATTGTTTGCATAACAAATTGTATCAAACATCTATATAATCCTACAGGATTATAGTTTAAGGGACGGAGCTCATTAGCAGTTAATGCTGCTTGTTAGAAATGGGGTCTCTGGTTGGCAGTCAGTTTGCGCTCTGTCCCAGCAGGGACCCTCACTCTACTCAGGGTAAAGGAGAAACACGTCTGGTTAACCCCCGCTCACCCGCTTGGTAGGTTGGCATGAACAGAAAGGCTTAACCCCAGAAGCAATGTGTAAAGTATGTGTACCAACACACACAGTAATACAGTGAAAACACTACAAAATGGACACCACACCAGTTTAGAAAAATAGGCAATATGTATCTAAATCAAACAAGACCAAAATGACAAAATTCCAACATACACAAGTCAAGATATGAATTTAAAAAAAAAAATAAGAGTCTTAATCCTTAGAAAACAGTGAGAACGCTATTGTTACACAAAGTACCTGGTTAGCGTAAAAAATAAAGCCGCCAGGGGAGCTTGCGTCGAAAAAGGCCAGCGAAGCGTTGATTTCTCATTCGCAAGCAAGACCGTGCGCCGCCCGTTGTCTGGTTGGGTCAGCATGTGTCATTGTCTCTCTCCCACAAGAGAGCAATGCTTCGATTTCCAGACAGGCACCTCGGGTCCGGGCAGGATTTGCGCTGATTTTTCACGCCCACCGATGTGTTCGAAATCCGGTCACACAGTGTCAGGAAACCGGGCTGCGTGGTGTTTGCATCACTATCAGCAGCCTCCAGGGGGTGTTGCATGTCGTTTCTCCAGCCACGATGCAGGTGGAGTGCCAATTTTAGGCACGAGGCCAGCGGCGGGTCATTTATCAGACGCGTTGCGGATGGTGCATCAAAAAATTCCCCTCACAGTGGTCTGTGCCTGGATTTCTGTCCTTTTCCACCAGCTTCACCTTTCAAGCTCCCACAGACAGGTTAGGGCACCACTTGGCAGGCAGGACTCTCAGCAGAAATCCCTAGTGCTGGCAAAGAGAAGTCTTTGATGTCCCTGAGACTTCAACAATAGGAGGCAAGCTCAGTTCAAGCCCTTGGAGATTCTTCACCAGTAGGAAGTCACACAAAAGTGAGTCTTTGTCCTCTCTCAGGCAGAAGCAGCTACTGCAGGCCAACCCAGCAAAGCACAGTCACAGGCAAAGGGGCAGTACTCCTCCTCCACCTTCTCCTTGGCAGAAATTCCTATTGGTTCCCGAGGTAATCTGATTTGTTAGGGCTTTTAGGTCCAATACTTATACCCCTTTCTGCCTTTGAAGTTGGCAAACTTTAAAGGGAAGTCTCTCTTGTTTGCAAGATCGTGCCTTGTCCAGGCCAGGTTCCAGACTCACACTAGGGGGTTGGAGACTACATTGTGTGAAGGCAGGCACAGCCCATTTAGGTGTAATTGACCACTTCTCCCCTCCAGCCCAGATGGCTCATCAGGATATGCAGGCTACACCCCAGCTTCCTTTGTGTCACTGTCTAGAGGAGATTCATAAACAGCCCAACTGTCAGTCTGACCCAGACATGCAATACACAAACAAGCAGAGTCACAGAATGGATTAAGCAGGAAAATGCCTACTTTCTAAAAGTGGCATTTTCAAGCAGACAATCTAAAAACAAACTTTACTAAAAGAAGTATTTTTAAATTGCGAGTTCAGAGACCCTAAACTCCAAATTTCTATCTGCTCCCAAAGGGAATCTACACTTTATCGATATTTAAAGGCAGCCCCCATGTTAACCTATGAGAGAGATAGGCCTTGCAACAGTGATAGCTGAGTTTAGAAGTATTTCACTGTTAGGACATGTAAAACATACCAGTACATGTCCCACCTTTAACATACACTACACCCTGCCCATGCGGCCACTTATGGCCATCCTTAGGGGTACCTTACATGTAGAAAGAGAAAAGGTTTAGGCCTGGCAAGTGGGTTCACTTGCCAGGTCGAATTGGCAGTTTAAAACTGCCCACACAGACACTGCAGTGGCAGGTCTGAGCCATGTTTACAGGGCTACTCATGTGGGTGGCACAACCAATGCTGCAATTCTGGTGTTCTTGATATGTTAATGGTATTTCCAAGTGTTGATCTGGTGTATTCGTTAGATGCTGTCACCTCAGTGTATGTTTGAAATATCTGTGTATTTGTGACAATTGCAGGAAAATCAACCTATGAATTAAAAACTTCATAATTATAAGCTTCGTGAGCTTCTACCACAAAAGTAACTTCACCTCCCATGTTTGGTCAAATACTCTCTTGTGTCAAATAATCTGTAACGGCAACTTCACAGTTAACGAGAATGTAAACTGCATTTGTCATATTTAAGAACTGGATTCAGACAGAGGGAACAATATAGTGGGGTTATCCTTTTAAAGGTTCAACCTTCAACAAACTACAGATTAAAATAGGGCCCCCCTGTTAAGGTGTGGAGGACTAATCGATAATTATTCGAGGATCTGGCCTTTAAAACCCAAGTGGACTCTAAAAAACGTGCATGACATTCATTAGTGTCGACTGGCCCTACTAACCATCCATCTGGGCCGCAAAAGTGAAGAGTTATAAGGACCATTCTGTATCATGTCATTCAATTCATCTTCAGTGTAGTTTGTAAAATGTGGCCGATTTTCAAAACATTCAATAGAGGGAATGCTAGGCATAGTCATTTCTTTAATTTTATCTAGACACATACATGTTGTTTGTTGCATCGTTTTGTTCAGGAAAATCATTTGGCGTGGTATCATGCATGCTCTAAATAATGCCCCTGTACCCTGTACCTGCCAATGTCCTGTTGACAAAATAGTCTTAAAACCAATATTATTTTTCCAATATTCATAACCCTGACAGGGTAATGCTGAAATAAACAAATCCGAATATATCAATTTAGTTTGTGCAAGCATGTTTTTCTTTGCTGGGTATGGAATGAGCTTATAATAATAGGAAGCCGCTGTTGGTGATTATGCCCCTCATTTTAAGAACGACGGTAAAAACCGCCATGGTGACAGCCGCCAAAAAAACGTCACCGCAGCTACCAGCCGTCTGCCATGTTATGACCACAGACAGATTTCTGCCACAAGAATGGCGGAAATCCGGCCGTGGCCATACTAGCAGATGGACATAAGGTGGCGCTGCTACCACCAGCAGTGCCACGCCAGTAGACCGCCGCCAGCCATATTATGACAAATAATACAGCCTGGCGGTGTTCTGCAGGTGAGGGCTGCTGACGGTAGCAGAGCCCCGTCCCGTCTCCTGCCAGAAGACCCCTGGATCCAGGTAAGTCGGGTCTCTGACAGGGGAGGGGGGTGGAGGGTGTTGTGTGTGTGCACGTATGTGCCTGCGTGCATGCGGGTGTGTGTTTAGTGTTGAATGCGTGTGTGCATGTACGGATGTGTGAGTGCATGTATGTTGTGAAATGTGAATGCGTGTCTGCGTGTATGTTTGGAAGTGTGTGAATATGTGTCTGCGATTGGATGCATGCATGCATGTATGTATGTGTGAATGAGTGTGTGAATTAACTCCAACAATATGTTACAAATCTTGCAAGGTGGAATCAACTTGTTGTTGCAAAGTAATACACATTTTTACAGCGTGAGTTCACTCTGTACCTTGCTGTAAGGTTGATACTAGGAAGAAAGGGAATTCTTCTATGGCCAGCCTTTCACCTCATACTAAATGATTTCAGCATCATCCGGCAGTTCTTTTTTACATTGGTCATCACCCACATGTTTACCAGACATCCAAGACACACTTGCAACTAGACAATCAATGTCTTCTTTATCTTGCTCATCAGAAACCAAAGACTCTAAACCCTTACTCACAAGCAACCGAGAAAAACAGTGTGCTTTTTTGTTTTTGCTGCCAGGTAGATATTCTTCTTAAAAATGATAATCTTGCAGTGGCTTTACGTGAGTTAACATTGCTCCCATTTAAAACTGAAACTAATGGTTTATGGTCGGCACGTGGAAGAAATTTTGTTTCCCAAATGTACAGTCTGAACTTATCAGTAGCCCATGTACAAGCGAGCATGCCTCTTTCTATCACAGAGAACTGATGTTCATGATGTTACAATGTGCAGGAAGCAAAGGCGAAGGTGTGAGCATCGCAATCTCTGCCCTGTGACAAAATCGCACCCACACTGCTGGCTTCTTTAGTGACACACATTTTCTTGCCAGAAACATAAGATTTTAAAAGAGGAGTCTGAAAAAAAAGTGACTTAATCAAGGTAACCGTTCCTTACCTCACACAAACTGAACTTTTTTAGGAACTTGTACATGGGTTCAGAGATAGTTGCAAAATATTTAATGAATTCTGAATAAAACTCACACATCCCCATGAAAGCTAACAATTATTCATAATCCACAGGAGTGGGGACCTTCTCAATTACATCCAGAAGTCCTGGTCTAGGTTTAATCCCATTCCCAGTTATCGTATGACCAAGGTACTCAACCACACCCACACCTAAAACACACTTATCCTTTCTGAGTTTAATGCCTCTCTTTGGAAAGCATTCAAAACTCGTACAAACCTCTCAATGTGTTCTTCCTTGGTCTCCCCACAGATTAGCATATCATCTTGAAATACCAAGACTCCCTCGCAACAAGGCAAGATTGGACTCATCAATTTCTGCAAAACCGCCACCATCAAAGGAAGACCAGATAGCATCCTGCAGAACTGGAACACGACATTATGGGTAACAAAAGTAGTCAGGCACCAGTGTTCCTCAGCGAGTACCACCTGAAGATTAGCTGACCATAAATCAAGTTTAGATAATATTGCAGCTCCAATCAAAGTAGTGAACATGTTATCTATTCTAGGCAGGGGTTGCCCATCAACCCAAATTGCCTTATTAAGGCAACATAAGTCAATGCACATCCTCAATTCTTTGTTCTTCTTACCTGCAACCACAATGGGCAAAAGCCACAAAGAAGACTCTATATGGGCACTCTCACAATCTCTGCACACAATTTTTCCAGCAGCTATCAATTCATCCTATACACTGAGCGGTACAGATTGTAGCTTGTGTTTGACTGGTCATACCCTTCCTTCACCTTAATGACATGCTCAAAGTTTTTCATCACCAACAACTCTTCCTTGAACACATAGGTAAAAGAGGATACTTGTTTGGGTAACCCTTTCTCATAATCAACATTCTCTAACTCCTCCAACCACAAAACTTGACGGTAACACCCAGGTTTCAATATAATACATAAACATCCCTGGTTGTGCCATCCCAGAATATCATGTCATTCCACCGACATACACATTTTCCCTTGCATCACCATGCTTTTGAATTTAAAGGAAGTTTCAAAAAAACTTTCAGGATCAATTATGGATCCATTACACCCCCAAGATTTATATTAGGAGGAATAAGATCAGGTTATAAACCCATTTTGTTGATGGTAGCCCATGAAATAGTGGCGATCTTTGACCTAGAGTCTGTCATTAAAGGAACCATCACACCCCAACACAAAAAATCCTCAATGGGCTCTTTAGCCAAGGTAATATCCGTGCTGCCAGTGTTGCAGCAGGAAAGACAACCGCCGGAGACCTCCAAGTAAGTTTCAAGTAAAGTTTATTGTATCTGAAATATGGGGCAGTGGCTGCAACAAGAAGGCTGTTGCCTCCAACTCATTGCACCTCTAGTAGTCTCCCTCATGTGCATGCAGACCATTCGAAAGCCCACATCACGACTCAATCGGTTTCTGGAATTGTCAGCACGTGTAGGAAGGCCACATGCAGAAGTGCAAGACATAACAAGTAGCCTACTCATGTGTCATTTCATAATGTGAGCTGACCTGTTGAAGGTTTTATTTCCCTGCAATGTCCAGACTCTAGAGATTCACACACATCTTTTCCTGAGAGAGAAACAAGTAGAAAACCCACAGGATGAACTGCTAGTCAATTATCTCTTGTCAAAGAACAAAATGGGAGCCTCTCATACAACTGAGGGGGCATGGTAGCATCATCCTAAAAGAAAACATCCTCTTTGCTAGAATACCACATCAGGAGAAATATGGACACATGCCGAATGCAGAAAGAGGATAGCTCTGTTGCCACAGAAGCATAAAACCTTCTTTCAAGTGACTAATAAACAGAACATGAAGACTCAGCCAGTCAGTCATCAAGGGCAGGAATACTTGACAGAGTGCATACCCTCAGTATACTGATGAAAGTGATGGGCAGTGCTTTGTTGAGGTGGCTGTCTCAAGAAGAAGCACTCTTCCTGGAAGTACTACTAATGTGCAGAAGACTGACTTCTGGTTGAAAAGGTTTCTTCTCTTTAGAAGTGCTTTAACTGCAAATGACCACCTCACTTGAAAAGGAAATAGCCCAGTTCAAGATATGATCTGCCCCCAAGTTACAATGAAATTAGCCGCTTAGTCTCAGTTCTGTATCTTTCTACTTGTAGGAGTAGATGCACTGCACATGCTAGACCACAGAGCCTAATTACACTTGGCCTGCCTCCTTGGCCTCTTTAACTTGCCAGAATAAGTTGCAACTCTGGTAATGCAGTCTAGGAAATAGCCAGTGTCATTTTGTTCATAGTTTGTGATTTTTCATATTAGTTCACTGATTATTTTTTTACAGCCCACTGCTGCTCTTTGACAGACACAGGTCACATCTGGCCTCTCTGACCCAAGGTGAATCCTCACTGTATAATTTCCTTTAGAAGATGAGGTCCTCTTCCAGTGACATTGATCAGAAGGTATCAGCAAAGGAATCAAGCTTGAAAGAGCTGAAAGTAAACCATATAAATAAAATTCTAAATAAAGTTTTCAGCATGCCGTTGTTGTGCTATATTTGTCTATGCCTCTATATATATTACCTTGCAGTTCAGTCATTTTTTTAAACACCTGTTAAGTGTCTGGTGAAAGTTTCAATCCATCAATCCATTTATTTACATTTTTCATCCATTATAGCAAAATGTTTTAATTTTGCAGGCGGTTGTGGATTAATTAATGCCACATACATCCTGCAAATAGTAGTATGTGAACTGTGTGAAAAAAGTCCCAGGGCCACAGAGGGAATACTACAATCCATGTTGTTTCTTCTTTCCTCAGATCATCCAGCTGGCCTGCTGGAGGCCTAGCCTGGATTTCTAGGATAAGGAGGACTGGCACCAGCAAGAGACAGCCTCTTGGCTGCATCACCAAGAGGTTGAGGCCATTGCGTCTTCAGTCATCTGTGATTCTACAGGAGGAGAAAGCAGCAGTGGCTGCTTACTCCAGTGCCTAGCTGGTGGAAACCGGAAGCCACCACTGTCACACCGCCACCACAGCCACCATAGACAGCTGGGCCCAATGTCCTCAACAGCTGCACACCTCCTCCTTCATCACTACAGAGGTCCTCCTCAGGGAGGTCTTGCAAGGCCTGGAAGTCGCCAAGAAGAACCAGAGGAAGGTTTTAAAGAGACTTGATAGTTTTAAGGGCCATTTTAATTAGGGAAGAGTGGGTATTTTACTAACAGTTGGGAAATAGGTAGTTTTTTAGTAGTTTTAAAGTAGACTTTGTTTTAAGGAAGGGGTAAGCCTATGGTGGGTGGTGTGTTGTTAACCTATGGAGAAGGGATAGGTATTATGAAGTTTAGGGTTTAGGCGGAGCAGTGAATCTTTTGCGTGTGGTGTGTATGGAAGCAGCTGGTGAAGCAGAAGCTAAATTTTGTGTCATTTTAGGATTTAGGGAGAGGTGTGGGTCTGCTGCAAATGGAGTGAGTTGGTTTATTGTTTTTTTATAAAATACATGGGCCCTCATTACAACATTGGCGGTAAAAGCCGCTTACCGCCGTGCAGAAGGCCGCCAACACACCGCCGCAGCCGCGGAATTCCGCCACAGCTATTATGACCCACATCTCGGAATCCGCCAAAATACAGACACCCACACAAGTCCGCCACACCAAAGTCTAGTGATAAACTGGCGAAAACAAAACCTCCACCGTCACGCCAACAAAAATACGCCCACACTATCACGACACACGAATCCATGCGGCGGTCTTTCAACCGCGGTATTCCATTGGCGGTACATACCGCCGCGCTCAAAATACACACACTCTTACAAAACACAGCCACATTGGACAATTCGAAATACACACACCTGATACACATACACACACCACTCCCACACACCCATTACAATATAAAACACACACCCACATCACCAACAAACCCCTACGACAAATTTATCGAGAGAAGGCCAGAGAGAAACACCACCAGCAAGAACAACAGCATCCACAGGCACACAACACCATCACCCACAGAACTTCCACGCACCTCACACAACACACCATTACATATCACCACACTTATCACCACACACTCCACCCCACACATCACCCACACCACCCCATGGCACGGCAAAGACACCCCAGGTTCTCGGAGGAGGAGCTCAGGGTCATGGTGGAGGAAATCATCCGGGTAGAGCCACAGCTATTCGGATCACAGGTGCAGCACACCTCCATTGCAAGGAAGATGGAGCTATGGCGAAGAATAGTGGACAGGGTCAACGCAGTGGGACAACACCCAAGAAATCGGGAGTACATCAGGAAGAGGTGGAACGACCTACAGGGGAAGGTGCGTTCCGTGGTCTCAAGACCCCCACCTCCTCCCCCACAACTAACAACATGGGAGGAGCAGGTCTTGGCGATTCTGCATCCTGAGGGCCTCGTAGGAGTAGCTGGAGGAATGGACTCAGGTAAGTCAAAGCTTTACTATTACATCCCCCACTCTACCTGCATGCAATCACATACCCCCACCCTCACCCTCACCCCCAGCACCCCTACTCCTCACAAATGTCCCAACATCACAAACCACACATCCCAACACCAAGCCCTGCATGCAACAACAAAGCATGGACACACATCACCAAAGCATGCCCACTGCACATACCCATACACCCCCCTAAACTATCATCACACAAGCTCCCACACAGGAATGCTAGCACTGGGGTACACGGTCACCCACCCATTGCACACCATTACACACACAGATGTAATAAACATCCTTTTATACCCCTGCAGGACCCCTACCAATGTCACCGGACAGGAGGGTCCACACATGTCCACACCACCACCAGAAGAGGCCCACAGTGATGACAGCACCTCTGGCCAACTGGATCTAGATGACCAGCCCGGACCATCGGGGACCTCTGGACAGTCGGTTCCCCTCACACAGGCACAGGCCACCACAGACTTTCCCCCCTCTGGAAACACCAGTGCAGCACCCACCAAGCGGGCCCATACCTCCGTCCCCAGGACACGTCAATCAGCTGTGTGTCCACCACTGCAGGGAGCCCAGGATAACCCACCACCCCAACAACACCAGGGACCTGGGGGCAGTGGTAGTGGCACACAGTCCAGGGGACGGAGGCACTGGAACACAGGGGAACTGGGAGGGCTGCCGTGCGACAGGGGGCGGACAGGCCAAGGGAATCCACTCTCCACGAGGCCCTCTCCTCCATCATGGGAGCCTACCACCACTCCCAGGAGACGATGGCAACGGTACTGGCCAAGTTTCAGGAAACCCAGCGCATGCAGGAGGAACAGTATATGGACTTCAGGGAGGAACTCAGAACCATCAGATCCACCCTGGGCACCATCGTAGGGGTGCTGAAGGAAGTACTCAACACCAGGAGGGACACTGTGGCACAACAAAGGGCCCCTGATACTAACCTGGATGATGAACTGCCCACCACCTCCACCGGCGCTAGTGGATAGGATGCCCCGCCACAGGACCACCACATTAGCACCCCACCCCCTGCAGAGGGAGAACCACCCCGCAAACGGTCCCTAAGATCCAGGACAAAGACAGAGAACGATGCCAAGACCCCCGCCAAAAAATTAGACCACCCTGATTGTCATCCTTTTGTCCCACTTTGTCACCCTGTCCATCCTCAAACTGCCCCAGCTCCACTTCCTATGCTCATTTGTGCAATGCACCTGTGAGACTAATAGACTGGACTCTGCCATGGACATTCCTCCGCCATCACCCCTCACCATTTCACTACCCCCTCCAATTTTGAGCATTTAAATAAACACACCTAAAGCACAAAATGATCTGGAGTCTGTCTGTGATTTCGAAATAGTGTATTAGCAATTACAGTGACAAAATATTTTTTAAAATAGTAATGTCAACATACCTATGTCACACAGCTCTAGTCCATGAGGAATCTAAGCAGATGTCACATAGTGGGACCCAAATCTGTGAAACCATAAGGGAAAGTGACAACTCAGTGACCATACACTGGGTGAAAACGACAGACAGTAGAGAGGTAGTAGTGTTTAACTACATGGAGTAGGCAGGTTTGTATTCTTACCTGTGTCTCACTGGAAATATTGCAGGATCACTGAGTCCCTGTTGTGCATGTCTTCTTCCTCTGCTTCCTCCTCATCACTGTCCACAGGCTCCACATTTGCAATAACACCTCCATCTGTACCATCCTCCTGCAGAAAAGGCACCTGGCATCGCAAAGCCAAGTTGTGAAGCATACAGCAGGCCACGATGATCTGGCACACCTTCTTTGGTGAGTAGAATAGGGATCCACCTGTCATATGGAGGCACCGGAACCTGGCCTTCAGGAGGCCGAAGGTCCGCTCGATCACCCTCCTAGTTCGCCCATGGGCCTCATTGTAGAGTCCCTCTGCCCTGGTCCTGGGATTCCTCACTGGGTCAGTAGCCATGACAGGTTGGGGTAACCAGAGCCACCTGCAAATGGTGAGTGGCAACTGTAAGACACACACTAACCTGGAGGGATAACCCCAGACCCAGACAACCATTGGAGTTGACCCATCACATAAGCAATGCTGCTATTGCGCAGGATGTAGGCGTCATGCACTGATCCAGCGAACATGGCATTCACATGGGAGATGTACTGGTCTGCCAAACATACCATCTGTACATTCATAGAATGATAACTCTTCCGGTTTCTGTACACCTGTTCACTCTCGTGGGGGGGACCAAAGCCACATGGGTCCCATCAATGGCACCTATGATGTTGGAGATATATCACTGGGCATAGAAATCACCTTTCACTGTAGACAAATCCTCTACCTGAGGGAAAACGATGTAGCTCCGCATGTGTTTCAGTAGGGCAGACAACACTCTGGACAGCACGTTGGAAAACATAGGCTGGGACATCCCTGATGCCATGGCCACAGTTGTTTGAAAAGAGCCACTTGCAAGGAAATGGAGCACTGACAGCACCTGCACTTGAGGGGGGATTCCTGTGGGATGGCGGATTGCTGACATCAGGTCTGGCTCCAACTGGGTACACAGTTCCTGGATTGTGGCACGGTTAAACCTATAGGTGATTATCAAATGTCGCTCCTCCATTGTTGACAGGTCCACCAACGGTCGGTACACCGGAGGATGCCGTCATCTCCTCACATGTCCCAGCGGACGGTGCCTATGAAGGACAACAGCAAGCACAGAGTCAAACAACTGAGAGGTACGTACCCACAGTTTACCCAGAAGACCAATCATACACAAAAGGTGGCCTGTATATGTGTTGAGTCTAGGCCTAGGTATGTGTGACGCAGTTGAAAATGAAGCCATGTGGGCCCCTGAAATGGCGGCTGCCCTACCTCTGAAGTGGGACAATGGGATGTGAGGTAACTGCGCTGGCGTTGTACACTGTCGCTGTAGGTGGTCGAAGACCGCGGCGCAATGCTGCATTGGTTAACATTGGACCCTATGGGTCCCAGGAGCCAATGACGAGGTACGCCGGCCGTGACGGTACGCACCGCCGCGGACGTGACCGCCATTTTCTATCTGTTCAATCACTCGATACCTTATCTTCGACAGGAGAGGACCTACACTGCAAGTGCTGCTGTGACCTCGGTCTGGAAGAGACAACGGCTCGTGCGTCTGGGGAAAGGGCCCCTGCCTTCACATTGGAGGAGTTGGAGAAGCTCGTTGATGGGGTCCTCCCCCAGTACACGCTACTTTACGGTCCTCCAGACAAACAGGTAAGTACACAGGGAGCATGTGGTATGGGCTATGCCTGTGTGGAGAGGGCTGGATGTAAGAAGGAAGGGGGCAGAGTGCTGCGTGCATGAAAGACGGTGAATGCATGTGCCACATGGCAAGGGTAGGGATGGGGGCCACTCACTTTGACGGTGCAGTTGGTAATGACTTCTCTTCTTCCCCTGTACATTTCATGTAGGTCAGCGCCCACCAGAAGAAAGATATTTGGCGTGCCATCACCAAGGACGTCCGGACCCTGGGGGTCTACCGCAGACGGAGCACCCACTGCCGGAAAAGATGGGAGGACATTCGCCGCTGGAGCAAGAAGACGGCGGAGGCTCAGCTGCGGATGGCCACCCAACGTGGGAGGGGTGCCCGTCGCACCATGACCCCCCTGATGTTCAGGATCCTGGCGGTGGCCTACCCGGAGTTGGATGGGCGCTTGAGGGCATCACAGCAGACACAAGGGGGTGAGTACACTCTCATAATGCTGACTTTGCGCGCAGTGGAGTTGTCTGGGTGGGGGAGGAGGGCTGTGGGTTTCCCTAGGCCAGGGCGAGTTCCGTAGGCTAGGCTCCTCCGTAAGGCAGGCCCGGTGGCACCCCACCCCACCTCTGTAGAGTGCCAAGTACAGCTATTCATGCCCCTGTGTCATCTATGTGTGCAGATGTCGTCCATAGCCTTGTAGGCCATTTCCCAGGAATTGAACTGTGGACCCCAAGAGCGCGGAGTAGTGCAGGGCGCTTCTGTGTCTGTCTTGTCCGCCAACGGTAGCGGTAATCCATGCACTCAACATGTCTTTCTTCTGTCTCCCCCGCCCCCTTTTTGTGCTTTTGTGATAGCATCATCAGGCGGAGGAGCAGTCGCACCGGAGCACGAGGGAGCTGCATCCCACATGGCCCTGGAGGGCGAGACTACGGACTCGGAATTCACCAGTGGGACGGAGGGCGAGGGGAGCTCCACGGCAGGGACAGGAGCTGAGACCAGCGACACGGACTTGTCCTCTGATGGGAGCTCCCTTGTGGTGGCGACAACATCTGTGTCCCCGCATCTACAGGTACAGCCCCCATACCCCCTACCAGCACCGCCCTCCCAGCAGCCCCTCAGCCTTCGCCCCGTGCCCACTCACCCTTGAGGGTGGGCATCACCTTCGTCCCAGGCACCTCAGGCCCTGCCCCAGTCACCCCTGCTGCCCTCAGTGAGGAGGCCATTGACCTCCTCAGGTCACTCACTGTTGGGCAGTCTACCATTTTGAATGCCATCCAGGGTGTAGAAAGGCAGTTGCAACAAACTAATGTATTCCTGGAGGGCATTCATTCTGGTCAGGCGGCCCTTCACCGAGCCTTTCAAACTATGGCCTCAGCACTGATTGCAGCCATTGTACCCGTCTCTAGCCTCCCCCCTCCAACTTCCTCCACCCAGACCCAATCCCCTGTACCTCTGCCTATCCCAAGCACACCATCAGACCAGCCTGCACACACCTCACCACACAAGGGAAGCTCAGGCAAACATAAGCACCACACATCACACAGGCACTCACGCAAGCAACACACATGCAGACACACTAACATCCACTGCCTCCACTGTGTCCCCCTCGTCCTCGTCTCCCTCCTCCCTCCCAGTCTCGTCTACACTCACACCTGCATGCACTACCTTTACAGCCACTACGTCCCTCACCAGCACACCCACCAGCACACCCCGCTCACGTGCAGTCACCACCCCCACTACCATTCACACGTCCCCTGTGTCCTCTCCCAGTGTGTCTGTGACACCCCCTCCCAAGATACATAAACGCAGGCACACACCCACCCAACAGCCATCCACCTCACGACAGCCTCCAGCGCATGCAACTGCACCCAAAGTCACCAAACGTACACCTCCTACTACCACCACCTCTTCCTACACTCCCAAACCCCCTCCAGCTACCCGTCCCAGTGTCTCCAAAAGAATTTTCCTGTCCAACCTTGCCCTTTTTCCCACACCTCCCCCATCCCGTCCATCTCATAGGTCCCGAAGTAGCACCTCAGCCACAACATCTCCGGGACCAGTGGTGCCTGTAGTCACAGGTATGTGGAGTGCACCGGCCACCAGGACAGCCAGTGTGGCACGGAGCCACAGCACAGCCAGTCCCCCACCTGTGAAGCATCAGAAGTTGGCCAGTGCCCGGCGGGAGAGGGGGAAGACTCCAGCCACCAAAGCCACTCCTTGGGGTCCCGTTGGGAGTGTGGAGTCAGTTGTGACACCTTCCAAGGTGGGGAAGGGCCAACCCGGCAAGTCTGGGAAGGGCTGCACGGCGGAGAAGACTGCCATCATCTCCGCTGCCCAGGAGGCCACCGCCAGCCCCAGCCCAGCTGCCCAGGAGGCCCCCGCCAGCCCCAGCCCAGGTGCCCAGGAGGCCACCGCCAGCCCCAGCCCAGCTGCCCAGGAGGCCACCGCCAGCCCCTGCCCAGCTGATCCATGAAGGACCGCCAGCACAAGCCCCGCTGGGCCATGAAGGACCGCCAGCACAAGCCCCGCTGGCCCATGAAGGAGCGCCAACTCAAGCACCGCTGAACAGGGCACCGCCAAATCAAGCACCGCTGAACAGGGCAACGCCAACTCAAGCACCGCTGAACAGGGCACCGCCAACTCAAGCACCACTGAACAGAGCACGCCAAATCAAGCACCGCTGAACAGGGCACCGCCAACTCAAGCACCGCTGAACAGGGAACCGCCAACTCAAGCACCGCTGAACAGGGCACCGCCATCTCAAGCACCGCTGAACAGGGCACCGCCGCCTCAAGCACCGCTAGCCCATGAGCGGCAGGGGCACTGATGCACTCTGGGCACCATGCCCCCTCCAGAACCAGTGGAGAGATAAATCCACTACCTCTGTCCTTAGCAGGATGAAGCACTCTGGGCACCATGCCCCCTCCAGACCCAGTGGAGTGATACATCCACTACCTCTGTCCTTAGCAGGATGACGCACTCTGGGCACAAAGCCCCCTCCAGAACCAGTGGAGACTGTCATCCACTACCTCTGTCCTTAGCAGGATGAAGCACTCTGGGCACCATGCCCCCTCCAGAACCAGTAGAGAGATACATTCACTACCTCTGTCCTTAGTAGGATGAAGCACTCTGGGCACAAAGCCCCCTCCAGAACCAGTGTAGACTGTCATCCACTACCTCTGTCCTTAGCAGGATGAAGCACTCTGGGCACCATGCCCCTCCAGAACCAGTGGAGAGATACATCCACTACCTCTGTCCTTAACAGGATGAAGCACTCTGGCCACCATGCCCCCTCCAGAACCAGTGGAGACTGTCATCTACTTGTGAGACTGTGGCTATGCACTCCCCAGGATATGGCAGTGGGCAACCCACCCACTGTAGAGACTTGAGAGACTGTGGCTTTGCACTCCCCAGGATTGAACAGTGGGCAACCCACCCACTGTAGAGACTTGAGAGACTGTGGCTTTGCACTCCCCAGGATAAAGCAGTGGGCAACCCACCCACTGTAGAGACTTGAGAGACTGTGGCTTTGCACTCCCCAGGATAAAGCAGTGAGCAAACCACCCACTGGAGAGACTTGAGAGACTGTGGCTTTGCACTCCCCAGGATTGAACAGTGGGCAAACCACCCACTGTAGAGACTTGAGAGACTGTGGCTTTGCACTCCCCAGGATGGAACAGTGAGCATGTTGCCCCCTTGTGGATTTGGCGTCGTGCACTCAAGCGGCTGAGGTGCCCCCCTTTCCCTCCCCCTGAGGTGCCTGTTTTCTTGGTATCTGATGCCCCTGCAGTGTTCTCTCCGTCATGGTCGGGGATCTTGTGTGGGCCTCGCCCATACCGTGTGGTCCCAGTGTTCCACTGACTTTCTTTGTGCAGTACCTGGGCTTCTATGCCTGGTATATATTTTGTACATGGTGTATATATATATTTCTGCCTACTTGTTTGTAATATATTCCGATGGTTACACTCATTTTCTTTGGTCTTTGCATTCTTCCGGAGGGGTTTGGGGGGTGTAACTGTGATGTATTGATATGCATTTTTATGTGTGTTGTAGTGGGTGAGGGTGGGGGTAGGGGTGTTGCGTGTGTGTGTCCCTGTTTTTTGCCTCCCCCCTCCCCTGTGTCGTAGGTGCAGTACTCACTGTGGTCTTCGCCGCCGGCGTTCGTGCTCCTGGTAGAGGAGCAAGAAGACTAGCGCAGGGAGGATTTGGAGTTCTGGTTCCATGGTGTCCTCGTTCCTCGTGGAGTGTGTAGAGGTGAGCGTTTTCCCTTCGAAATTCCTGTTTCTGCCGTGTTTTTATCCGCGGTGTATCCTGGAAAAGGTTTTATCCCGGCTGCGCCCCGGAAAAGGTGGTGGATTGGCCTGTCATAATAGTGTGGGCGGTACATTGTCTCCCGCCTGTCTGTTGGCGGTGACCGCCGCGCTGTTTGTTTGTACCGCCGTGGCGGTCTGTGTGTTAAAGTGGCTGTCTTTGGTGGCGGTTTCCGCCACGGTCGTAATTGCAATTTTTTTACCGCCGGCCTGTTGGCGGTCTTAGCGCCGCTTTAACACCGTCCGCCAGGGTTGTAATGACCACCATAATTTTTCTTTCAACCTTTTTCAACAGTTTTTGATCTTATTGTTAGTTGTTTCCTTTGTTTCACAATATACTGTATCTTCGCTTTAAAACAGGATGCACAACCTACCTACCAAAAGAGGCTAAGGCCCTGATTATGACATTGGCAGTAAATCCCGCTTACCGCCATGCCGACTGCGGCCAACATAACACCGCCGCGGCGCATAACCGCCAAGCATATTATGACACATACATAACAATCTGTCACTATACAGCCACACACACAAGTCCGCCAGACCAAAGGTCAGTGATAAACTGGCGGTAGCAAAACCCACACCGTTACGCCAATAGAACTACGCCCACAGCATTATGACCCATGAATCACTGCAGCAGATATTCAATGGTGGTAAACCATTGGCGCTACATACCGCCTCGCTCAAAATACACACACTCAAACAAAACTATACCACATTGGACAATTCAAACTACACACACCTGACACACATACACACACCACACCCCCACACCACTATAAAAAACACACACACATCACCCACAACCCTTTACCATTAGAAACAATTGCCAACAGAGAGAGACAGCAAGACCACTCACGCAACCAGAGCCACATACCACCATCACCTATACACCACACACTCATTTTACAGCACACACCCCAACACATCACCCTACACATCCTCACCCACACCACACACACTACACCCATGGCACCAAAACGACACCCCAGATTCTCTGAGGAGGAGCTAAGGGTCATGGTGGATGAAATCATCCAGGTAGAGCCACAGCTATTTGGAGCAGACATCCATTGCTAGGAAGATGGAGCTATGGCAGAGAATCGTGGACAGGGTCAACGCCGTGGGACAGCACCCCAGAACAAGGAATGACATCAGGAAGAGGTGGAACGACCTACGGGGGAAGGTGTGTCCCACAGCAGCAAGACACCAACTAGCTGTACAGAGGACTGGCGGTGGACCCCAACCTCCTCCCCCACAACTAACAACATGGGAGGAGCAAGTCTTGGCATCATGCATCCTGAGGGCCTGGCAGGAGTAGGAGGAGGACTGGACTCTGGTAAGTCAAATCTCTATTACTATCACCCCCCTACCTGCATGCCATCACAAACCCCCACCCTCACCCTCAATCCCATCACTTCACCACCTCCCACATACCCCACCATCACAACCCACTCATCCCAATACCAAGCCCTGCATGTAACACCAATGCATGGACACCCCTCACAGACCTGCATGGACACCTATCACTACTGCATGCACACTGGAGAGAATCACCTAGCCCACCAAATAACAACTCACACATAGGCAAATCTGCCAGAGCAACAACAACCATAGAGGGCAACACACCCATGCACATGATGTCACACGAGGAAACAATAACACTGCATTTACATCCCCACAGGTCCCCCAGCCAATGTCACCAGAGAAGAGGTGCCAGCAACATCCAGTTCCCCCACAGAAGAGGCCCACAGTGATGACAGCAGCTCTGCTCGCCTGGATCAGGATGACCAATGTGGCCCATCAGGGATCTCCGGACAGTCGGTTACCCAGGCACATTCTCACATCACCACAGAGCCTCTCCAATCTGGAAGCACCACCACAGAACCCACCCAGCGGGCCCATACCTCTGGCCCAGGGACACGTCAATCAGCAGTGTGTCCACCACTACTGGGACCCCAGCGCACCCCACAAACACAGGCCGATCAGGGACCAGGGGTCAGTGGCAGTGGGCACACGGTTCAGGGGACAGAGGCACAGGACAACAGAGAAACTGGGAGGAATGCTGTGCTACAGGGGGAGGACAGGCCCAGGGAACCGACTCTCCAGGAGGTACTCACCGCAATCCTGGGAGCATACCAACATTCCCAGGATACGCTGGGCCAGATACTGGACAAGTTGCAGGAGAACATGCAGCTGCAGGAGGGACAATACCTAGGGATCAGGGAGGACTGCCACAGGACCAACAGGCCACCAGCACCTCTCCCCCTGCAGAAGGAGAACCATTCCGCAAACTTTCCTTGCGATCCAGGCAGAAGCCAGAGACTATTGCCAAGACCCCTGCCAGGAAATAAGACTCTCCTGATTGCCACCCTTGTGTCTCACTCTGTCACCCTGTCCACCTTGAACTGCCATTGCTCCCCTTCCTATGCGCCCTTGGACAATGCACCTGTGATACCTACAGACTGGACTCTAACTTGGACTTTCCTCCATCATCACCCCAGCCCATTGCACATCCCCCTCTACTTATTAGCACTTAAATAAACACCCAAAGTATGGAGCATGTCAAATGATTTAACTATGTATTTGTTTAACAAGATTTAAACATTGAAAAACAACTGTACAGTACTGTATACATAGGAATGTCCTATAGTTGGTTGCAGCCAACACACCAGGAGCGATAGTGGGGCACAAATATCTGCAAATAGAGATGCCAAAGGGTACAGTGAGTGGCCATAGAAGTGGGAAACCAGCCTGCCAGTGACAATGTCAAAGACAAAACTGAAAATTAAATGTGAAGTTACACTGTCTTACCTGTGTGTCATTGGAAGTATTGACAACTTATTGCACTTCTGTTGTCCTCATGCTCATCCTCTGCCTCCTCATCGTCACTGTCCACAGGGTCCACTGCTGCCACACGGTCATCTCCAGCCTCATCCTCCTGCAGAAATGGCACCTGGCGACGTAAGGCAAGGTTGTGCAACATACAGCACGCCACGATGATCTGGCAGACCTTCTTGGGTGGGTAGTACAGGGATCCACTGTTAGATGGAGGCAACGAAACCAGGTCTTCAGGAGGCCAAAGGTCCGCTCTATAATTTTTCTTGTTCGCCCATGTGCCTCATTTTAACATTCCTCTGCCCTTGTCCTGGGATTCCTCACAGGGGTCAGTAGCCATAAGAGGTTGGGGTAACCAGAGTCACCTGCAAATATCTAGGGACAACTGTTAGCCACACACCAACCCTTAGGGCCCACACATACCCATAACAAACATATTCTGAGTGGGAACCAGGGCTCACACCCTGTGCCTCTGGAGTAGAGCAATCACATATGGGATACTGCTATTCCTTAAGATAAAGGTATCATGCAGAGACCCAGGATATTTTGCATTGACGTGGGAGATGTACTGGTCCGCCGGCACACCATCTGCACATTCATTGAGTGAAAGCTCTTTCCATTTCTGAACACCTGTTCATTTCGCCGGGGGGGTACAAATGCAATATGTGTACCATCAATTGCCCCAATATGTCCCATTGCATAGAAATCAGCTTTCACTGTGGCCAAATCCTCCACCTGGGGGAAAACGATGTAGCTGCACATGTGTTTAATCAGGGCAGACAGCACTCTGATCAGCACTATTGAGAACACTGGCTGAGACGTTCCTGCTGCCAAGCCAGCTGTCACTTGGAAGTAGCCAGTTGCCAGGAAATGGAGCACTGATAGCACTTGCACAAGAGTGAGGATCCCGGTGGGGTGACGGATAGCAGAGATTAAGTCAGGGTCCAATTGGGCACAACGCTCTGTGATTGTGGCCCTGTCCAGTCTATAGGTGAGGATAATGTGCCTTTCCTCCATTGTTGTCAAGTCCACCAGGGGTCTGTACACGGGGGGATGTCTCCATCTCCTATTCATCTGCAGTGGTTGCAATCTATGGGGCAAAATGGTGAGCAGCTGGTCGGTATCTCTTATTTCCAACCATTACACTTCAATGCATGTTGTGATTGTAACAGTATTTTGTTGGAGAGGTTGAAATTGTGCATATGTGTACTGTGACGCAGGTAGGAGCCATGGCCTGCACCCCCCCTGAAATGGCGTCCGCCTGTCCTGTTTGGAGGGACAGGTGGAAATGTTGTGTGCCGTTGCGGGAGGCGGTCGAAAACCGCTGTGCAACTCCTCAATGGTTAACATTGGGCCCTATGGGGTACAGTGGCCAATGGTGATGTACGCCGGCGGTGACGGTATGCACTGCCGCGGACGTCACCGCCATTTTCTATCTGTTTACTCACTCACTTGCTAACAGGAGAGGACCTACACTGCATGTGCTGCTGTGACCTGTGTCTGGAACTGACCATGGCTCGTGTCACTGGGGAAAGGGCCCCTGCCTTCACCTCGGCAGAGCTGGCGAGACTGGTGGATGGGGTCCTACCCCAGTACCGATTACTGTATGGGCCTCCAGACCAACAGGTGAGTACACCGTGAGTACGATGCATGGTGTGTGAATGCATGGAGTGCTGTATGTGAAGGCCTCATGTAGGGGGTGTGTGTGGTGGCTGGGCCCTGGGCAGCTTGCAGCATGTATGTTGGGCCATGTCTGTGCTAATGGGGATGGGAAGGAGCATGGTGGGCCATGAGTGTAACAGGCAGGACGATTGGAATAGTACCTTTTCATGTGTCCATTTCCCTGCAGGTCAGCGCCCATCAGAAAAAAGGTATATGGCGTGCCATCGCCAAGGACGTGTGGACCATGGGGTTCTACGGCAGGTGGAGCACCCACTGTCGCACACAGTGGGAGGACCTGAGACGCTGGGCAGGAAAGACAGCAGAGGCCCAGCTGGGGATGGCCTCCCAAAGAGGAAGGGGTGCTCGTCGAACCCTGAACCCCCTGATGGCCCGCATACTGGCAGTGACCTATCAGGAGCTGGATGGGTGCTTTGGGGCATCACAGCAGCCACAAAGGGGTGAGTACAGTGCCCCAATATACAACTTGCACCTAGTGGGGTGGTATCTGGGTGGGGGATGTGGGCCTGTGGGTGGCCCCAGGTCATGCCTGACATTGCAGAGTACGTCCCATGTTGGGCAGGGTTCTGAGGTAAAATACCTCCAACCAAGCTAGTAGGCATCCACTACTGGGCAGGGGTCTGTGGGTCTCAGATATGCTGCAATGAGCATTAGGTGTCCTTATCCATGGCCTGGTGACTAGCATTGTGACTGATAGTGCATTGCCTAGTGCGTAGGGCTGTTCCCTGTGTGTGTGTTGTGCACGCCAACAGTGGTGTTGTTGACGCCATTGATCAGGTGTGTCCTTTGTCTCTCCCTCCTTTTTTGTTTTGTCACCCTGGCCTTATGTGCATTAGCATCATCTGGCGGAGGAGCAGAGGCACCAGCGACGGAAGGAGCTGCATCCTACAGGACCCAGGATGCCGAATCCATCGACAGTGAGGGCACCAGTAGGACGGTGTCAACATCAGGGCAGTGCGTGCTCTACGGGCGACTAGAATGCAAAAACCCAACAATTTCAAGCTAACATAATTTATGCATTGTGCTGATATGATGTTGTTTAACCTTTTGCATTGCAGAGTTTAATCTTAAAGACTTATGTTCAGCAGGCATATAAATACTGTTCACATGCTATGTACTGCTGCAGGTTTTCAGACTGTGTCAGGGTGTGGTCCCCTTCCAGGGCCTTCTAGAAGCTTTCCCTGCAGCATGCCTGGGTGTGGTTTGTGGGCGGGGCCAAGACTCTATATAAGGGAGCTAGCCCAGCTCCACGTGCTTACTATTCAGAGGTCCCGGTGCAGAGCAGCAGCAACTTCCTGAGCTCCTGTTCCGGTGGCCTGCTTTGATCCTCCAGGCCTTGCCCTTTTCACTTTAATTGGTGATCCTAGATCAGGGCGGTAAGACGGAGGTTGGGCTGGGCCCCGACCCTGTTATCGAAGACTCTCGAGTTCTTGGGCCTAATCTTTGCCTGATAAACAATTTAACTCTTGTGCGTGTGAATGTGCGCTTGGTCGTTTCGTGGCATTTGCATGCTGATACTTGAATCGGCAAGACGCGCGATTCTTTGCTTGTGTGTTAACTTTTGATATTCATTATGCGTTACCATTTTATGGCATTTACAAGGTAGCATTCGAATCGGCCAGACGCGCGATTCTTTCCTCGTGCTTAATCCCTTGATACTCATTGTGCGCTACTATTCCTTGGCAGTTACATGGTGGCCTTCGAATCGGCAAGACGAGCAATTTGTTTTCTTGTGTTTTAACCCTTGATATTCATTGCGCGCTACCATTCCTTGGCAGTTACATGGCGGCATTCAAATCGGCAAGACGCGCGATTCTTTTCTCGTGCTTAATTCATGTTCTTCATTGTGCGCTACCATTCCTTGGCAGTTACATGGTGGCGTTCGAATCGGCAAGACGCGCAATTCTTTTCTTGTGCTTAATTCATGTGATTCATGGGGCGCTACCATTTCTTGGCAGTTACATGGTGGCCTTCGAATCGGCAAGACGTGCGATTCGTTTTCTTGTGCTTTAACCCTTGAGATACATTGTGCGCTACCATTCCTTGGCAGTTACATGGTGGTACTCGAATCGGCAAGACGCGTGATTCATTTCCTGTGTGTAATTCATGTTACTCATTGTGCGCTACCATTTCCAGATATTTATTTGGTGACATTCGAATCGGCAAGCAGCGCAATTCCTTTTCTGTGTTTAAAATCACGGTGTTTATTATGCGCTACCATTTTAACTCATTTACTTGGTGGCTTTCGAGTTGACAAGTCGCATGATTTATTTCTCAAGCCTAATTTGTGTTGTTCATGGTGCACAATCATTCTATGCTATTTACAACCTATGTGAAAATCTGCTATGTGCGCAATTCATGTTCTGACAATTTGAGAAAACAAAAAAGCCAGAGTTCTAGATGTAATGTTGTGTGTTCCTAATATGTTTCTCTAACACGATTCATACGATGGTTTAGAAATCATTCAGATTGTTTCCCGATCCTCATGCAAAGGATAATACTTGAATTTAAAAATTGCATTTAACCTTTCTTGATTCCCTCACAGGTATCCAGTCATCTTGAAGCCTAGTCATTTTAAGTCTATGCTTAGGTTGTCCATGTTTTCAGAATGACAAAGCTTAGAGTCATAGCCTAGTATTGATTCAATATGATGTAATCTTGATATTGTGTGTTTTAACCTTTTGCTTCCTACAGGTCTCCTTCCCAGCTGTTCCCTTCCTAATTCCCATTTTCCCCACTTGGACTCTCTTAGACTCTATGACAATTCTAATCAGAGTATTGGAGCTGTCTTGTGGTGGAAGTGTTGGGAACGTGCACAGACCCCGAGGATCTGGTGACTCTGACAGACGGAGGGCGAGTGGATTATCACGGCGGAGACAGGAGGGGACAGTTCGGACATGGATTCCTCCTCTGATGGAAGCTCCCTGGTGGTGGCGGACACCTCTGTGCCCACCCCAGCTACAGGTACAGCTGCCACCCCCATACCAGCACCTCCCTCCCAGCAGCCCCTCAGCGAGTTTCCCGTGCCCGCTCACCTAGGAGGGTGGACATCTCCTTCACCCCAGGCACCTCAGGCCCTGCCCCAGTTAGCCCTGCTGCCCTGAGTGAGGAGGCTATTGACCTCCTGTGATCCATCTCTGTTGGGCAGTCAACCATTGTGAATGCCATCCAGGGGCTGGCAGCCCAAATGCAACAGACAAATGCATTCCTGGAGGGCATTCACACTGGCATGGCAGGCCAACATAGATCAATCCAGGCTCTGGCCTCTACTCTGATGGCAGCCATTGTCCCTGTTTCTAGCCTCCCCCCTCCAACTTCCTCTACCCAGTCCCATTCCCCTCAACCCCAACCTAGCCCAAGCACACAGGCAGACGAACATGCACCCAGGGCAACACACAAGAGTGGACATGGCAAACACAAGCACCACTCTTCATCCCACAGGCACTCACACAATCACCATCCAGATGCAAACAGACCACCATCCACTGCCTCCACTATGGCCCCCTCCTCCACGTCCTCCACCTCCCTCCCAGTTGCGTCTCCACTCACACCTGCATGCACTACATCCTCATCCACTACCCCATCACCAGCACACCTAACAGCACATGCCCCTCACTGGCAGTCACCACCCCCACTTCCATGCACACGTCCCCTGTGTCCTCTCCCACTGTGTCTGGGCCCTCTCCACCCAAAGTACACAAACACAAGCACTCAGACACCCAACAGCCATCCACCTCACAGCAGCACCCAACCCATGCACCTGCACCCAAACACAGCAGACTGACACCTCCTACAACCACTCCCTCTTCCTCCACTCCCACACCCTCTCCCTCTCCCCCACATGTCCCTAAGAAGCTTTTCCTCACCAACATTGACCTCTTCCCTAGACCACCCCCATGCCTCATGCCAGGCCAGGGTGGTCAAAACACAGGCAAGCACCTCAGTCACACAGTCCAGGGGCACAGTAGTGTCCATAGCTACACCAGGTTGGAGAGGATCCTGGGCACCAGGCAGCCACACGGATAGGGTGCCTGCACCAAGTGTTGCAAGGAAGGGCAAGGAGGCACCCCCAGCTGCTACAGGGAAGGGCAAGGAGGCACCTGCAGCTGCAAAAAGGAAGGGAAAGGAGGCACCCCCAGCTGGTAAAAGGAAGGGCAAGGAGCAATCTCCAGCTGCTGAGAGTAAGGGCAAGAAGCAGTCCCCAGATGTTGCCAAAATGAGCAAGTAGCCATCCCCAGCTGCTGGCAGGAAGGGCTAGGGGCCTGCACCAGCAGGCAAAAAGGACAAGAGGCCTTGCGCTGGGACACAGTCGGAGCCCCCACCACCAACCATGGTGGTTCAGCCGTTCGAGGCTGCACTGGAAGGGCTGGAGCCTCCCCTCACCACTGCTAGCACTGCCGCCAGCACCTCCACCAGCACTGCCACCAGCACCGTCACCACCACCAGCACCACAGCCAGCAGCAGCAGCCCCAGTGGGCAGCTGTCTGAGGCTGCAGGGGAAGGGCTAGAGCCTCCTCCTACCACTGCTAGCACCGCCACCAGCACTGCTACCAGCACCACTGCCAGCAGCAGCAGCCCCAGTGGGCAGCCATCCGAGGCTGCAGGGGAAGGGCTGGAGCCTCCCCTCACCACTGCCAGCACCGCCACCAGCACCACGGACAGCAGCAGCGGCCCCAGTGGGCAGCTGTCCGAGGCTGCAGGAGATGGGCTGGAGCCTCCCCCCACCACTGCCAGCAGCAGCAGCACCACCACTGCCACCACTGAGCAGCCGTCACCGCCGGCAGAGAGTGTATAGTCCTGCATCCATGGGCTGTAGTGCGGCCTGGCCCCAGCAAATCCTGTGGGTCTGAAACCCAGGTGAGAGACTGTGACCTTGCAGTCCACAAGATCTGCATCACAGGGCATATTGCCCCCTCCAGAACCAGTGGAGATGCTATCCACTCACCCCATCCTTCCCAGGATGAAGCCTACTGGGCACAATGCCCCCTCCAGAACCAGTGGAGAAGCCACCCACTCACCTCATCCTTCCTAGGATGAAGCTCACTGGGCACAATGCCCCCTCCAGAACCAGTGGAGATGCCATCCACTGACCCCATCCTTCACAGGATGAAGCTCACTGGGCACAATGCCTCCTCCAGAACCAGTGGAGAAGCCATCCATTCACCCCATCCTTCCCAGGATGAAGCTCACTGGGCACAATGCCCCCTCCAGAACCAATGGAAGAAGTCACCCACTTGAGTGTCTGTGGCCTTGCACTCCCCAGGACCAAGCAGTGGGCAAGTCACCAACTTGAGAGACTGTGGCCTGCACTCCCCAGGACCAAGCTGTGGGCAAATCACCCACTTGAGAGACTGTGGCCTTGCACTCCCCAGGACCAAGCAGTGGGCAAATCACCCACTTGAGAGACTGTGGCCTTGCACTCCTTAGTGCCAAGCAGTGGGCAAATCACCCACTTGAGAAACTGTGGCCTTGCACTCCCCAGGACCAAGCACAGGGCATGTTGCCCCCTCCAGGACCAGCAGCATTGTACCATCTTCTGGCTGAGGTGCCCCCCCATTCCCTGTCCCCCTGAGGTGCCTGTCTATTTTCGACCTGATGCCCCTGCAGTGTTCTCTCTGTGTTGTTGCAGGAGTGAGGTTGGGCCTTGGACTTTGTGATGTGGCCCCATGGACATTGAGGACTGGGCAGTGTCCCTTGCATTGTAAATATGTATATACTTTTTGATTTGGGTGCACGTATTTTACCTATATTTATCTTATTACAGCCTTTTTACACTATAGTAGTTGTCCTTGCATTATTCCTGAGGGGTACAGGGTGTATATGTTATGTTACTGCGTCTGGTTGTGTGTGTGGTGTTGGGGGTGGGGGTGTTGCGTGTGTATCACTCTCTTTCCCCCCCTCCCCTGTGTGCTAGGCGGCAGTACTCACCATGGTCGCCTTTGCCTGCGTTGATGTTCGTAATCGAGCAGAAGGTGGATGAGCATGGGGAACACATGCAAATCGGGCTTCATGGTGGCGTGGTTCTTCCTTGAGTCTCAAGAAGTGAGTTGTTTCCTTTCTGTGCATTGTTTCGGCCAGGCTTTTGATGACGTTGGTACCGCCCCGAAAAGGTGGCGGATAGGTGTGTCATATTACTGTGGGCGGTACATTGTCTTCCGTCTGGCTGTTGGCGGTTACCGCCGTGGTCCCTGTTGGTTTCGCCCTGGCGATCGGTGTGTTAAAGTGGCTGTCTGTATGTTTCTGCCATGGTCATAATTTCATATTTGTTACCGCCGGCCTGTTGGTGTACCTGATCCACCACAAAGAAATTGTCCACCCTCATCATCCTCTCTCTAGTCTTTAGTTGGCATGAGCTCCCTTCCCATGCTAACTTCAATGCAGGCCTACAGTTGACCCTCCTCCAATCAGTGTTGGAAAAGTGATGATGTATAACCTGTACCTCCCTACTCATTAATTGACTGCCTCTGAGCAGTCAAGTAATGACTATCAGTAGTAATGGCTGTGTACTGGTTTCCTTCTGCATCTAATCACCATTAAAGAATAGTACTTTACACAACTTATGGAATAGTTATGTCACATAATCACATTATACATGCTTCAAAATCCCACCCCAGTCCCAACTAATCCATGCTTCCAGTACTTACATAAGCAAAAATGTATTGTCTTGCATCTTCACCAATTCCTCTGGGTATCTCTTTATTGATATATGGATTTTGCCAAAGGGACTAAATGCTAGTGGCCCTAACAGATATAAACTGGGAATATGCCATCAGAAAAACAAGGTTCTTGCTATTCTGAATACAACAGCTGAACCAGCGAGAAAGATTTTCATTCTATAACATGAAATGACTGGGGTCATTGGATGACTGCGGAGGTAGTGTGTTGTTTGTTTGTTGTATTATGGTTTAGTACTTTTGAGTATATGTGCTTGTTCCTTTGTGTTCTTCATTATTCCATTCTGTCATGTGCATGGTGTGGATTGTCATGCATAGTCCTTTGTATGTAATTGTTGCACTATTGGCTAAGTGTGTAAGCATTGTGTTTCTGCCTCTGGTTTTGTTATTTGTGAAGAAGAGGATATGTGTTGTAATTGCTGGGTACTATGTAACTAAATTCCAGATACCTGTGCCATTGGCGTCCATACTTGTTTATCTTAGAATTGTATTTGCCAGTTGCACTGCAATGAATGGTCTTAAGCTGTCAAAGGGTTGTTGCCAAATAAACTACACTTGCAAACTGGAAAATGATCTCTTCTCTAATTGTTTACAACAGCTGCAGAGTGAGTGGAAAGTCCAAGGCAAACAAACAGTTTAAATCAACACATTTTAAAAATCATTCATTAAAGCGAGTGTAATGAACACTGAAGCCTTTGTTGGAGGATAGTTTGGAGCAATCCACAAGTACAGTGATTCCCTGTGGGGTGTAGATTGTGGAAGAAAATGCATTAACTGGCATACCATTTTTTAAATTCATTTTCTGTACTATGATGTCCTTTCCTTGCCAGGGCAAGGAGTTGGTGTGGTGAAATTTATAATTGTTTTGTAACCTCTTCTCTAAAAGATTAGTGTTGACTACACCACATCTATTCCTCTAAGCGGGAGAGCAGTTGAAGGGGGAAATAGCTCTCATTTCTTGGTGAAAGAGGGTTATAAAATTGATGACTCAATGGGTAGGGGGAATTAGGTAAACCTTTGAAGAGAGACAAACACAGCATTAAGCAACTTAATGAGTGTGTCACATCTGTCATTGTAGGACAATGACAGCTATGCTAACCTACTCAAACAAATTTTAGAAGCCAGCACACATCCAAGTTGGTTATAGTTATCCTATTTGGAATCCAAAATGATGAGGAAAATACACCCATTTCAAGAATATTTATAGTGAAAATTATGTAAAATGAAACTGTATACAAATTGTGCAACTCCATTCTTCTGCCAATATCTGTATTAGGAGCAGGGGTGAACTGCAGAGCAGCTCTATGGAGGTTCCTGTGCAGAAGAGAAGTCTGGTAGAATGAGGAAAGAAAATGAAATTCTTTTTATGGTCAATGTAAACACGATGTGTGGGGTCAGAATTTGGAGCATAAGCTGGCATATCATTAACTAAGGGCCTCTCTAGTACCAAATGATCCCAGACACCTAGCTAGTTCCATCTACCTTGAATGATTGATCACCCAAACAATAACAATAGTTTAGCTCTAGCCATCATATCCACAACCATTACTCTAAATAAATCACATTTTTCCAGGTCATCTGGGTAGGCCTCTTTCAATCTTTTTTTCTACATAGAAGTAGATAAGCATTGGTCCTTCCCCTGGATGTGTTTGACAAACTTTTATAGGATTTACTGATTTTTTCTTCCAAAAACAACAGACCTGTGAACAAGAAAATAAAAAGGAATTAAGTATTAGGGCCTGATTTAGATGTTGGCAGTAATGGTCCAGCTGTCAAATTTTTGATGGGAAACGCTCCCCACACTGTGATGGTCTGCTCTCCGTATTTAGATGTCAGTGGGAGCATAGGCAAAAGACCGCAGATGGTCTGCCGTCACCGGCAAGAATCTTCACCCGCGTCAATGGTGACATAGACAAAATCGGTGGGACCAGAGCCCCTTTTACAGCTGAGCCAATCACAATGTGCAGTCCCACTGATGCAACTGTGGCAGCTAAATCTCCACATCCGAGCTGGCCGTTTGATAGCCATGTAAACACAAAACCCACCTTTTTAACACTTTCCATTTATCCTGCCGCCATGAACCCACTGCTACGAGTCCTCCCTATGTTTCCTAGGCCAGGTCCAAGATGGAAATTCCCCTGGTCATCGTTGGAACAGAGGTAAGTCACAGGCATTCCTGTAACCCTCTGAGTTGTAGCTTCACAGTACTCCTGGACTTGTGCATTGTTCATTAATTTGTGTAAACACCACCATAATGTTGTGCAATGTTGAAGTGTGAAAATGTATCCCAACAGACCTCGAGATATAGGTAGCACCCACTTATCTGGGACAAACTGCCTTCATGGCAGTAGACACCTATATAAAAAGTCCTCACAATGACAAATAGAAATGTATCCATAAAGGTGTGTGCAATATTGTCCCCCAAAAATGTTAGATATCAACTTAAACAGTATACCCGATTTTAACCAAACAATCCCATGATAATGTAGCAATACACTACAACATGATGCAGCTGGTTGTACACAGAATGTAATACAATTTTACCTGGTAGGCTGAAAGCATGGCAGAGATGTATGAAGGTCACATGTCCCCTTGGTGTGTACAATATATCACAAACATTAGCTGTCACTTAATTGTAAAGTACCAGGTCATCCTTGTAATGCATATGTACATATTATTGGCACATCATGTCAAAACAAACACATGTGCATTCTCAACTCACAAAAACAGCTACATGTAATTTTGGTGGAAGTGTCCAGTAACAACATGAATGTTTGCACCAAAATTAATATTGTAATCACTAATGTACAACACTAATGTATGCATTAAAAAAACAACTAAAATATAAAACCTGTCTTTGTCACTTTCACAAATGATAGTAAGTGTATGGCACACACATTTGCAGAAATAACATAATCACCAAACAATTAGTAACTATCAAAAAATAAGGCCAGGGCAAAGGTTCTCAAATTAAAATGTCTTTATATAAGGATAAGATAAATCTCTCAATAAGAAATCAGAAACGTCCAACTGGACAGAGTTAAAAACATATATACAAAGGCGTTAGCCCATGTGGGCCATGGTGGTTGTCAGACCCATAACTTGCCTCCTATTTACAGTGCCAAAATAAACCTCCTCTGGAAGGGGCACCTATGGGGCAGAGAACATGCTACTCAGTGATCTTAGTATGGGTGAGTCCTTGGGTTTAGGAGAGGAGGATTTGGGTTTTGAAGGTGAGGGATTGGGAAAGGGTGAGGTGGGTTTGGTAGGGTTGGTTTGGAATTTGGAAGGGGTGGATTTATGTTTGGTAGGGGTGGTCTGGGTGGGGATGTGGAAGGGATCAGGGCCAGGGAATAAAACAGGCTCTCCTTAGGAAAATGGGTAGGGTGTTCATGAGGATGATGGGTTTGGGAGGTAGAGGGAGTGTCTGTGCATGTGTGTGTGTTGAAGGTGTGGGTGCTTGAGGGTCCGGTGTATGTGCTGTGTCTTTAGATTTGTGTTTCTTACTGGGTGTCTGTTGGGTGGGAGAGTGTGGGTGTTTGTGTCGCCTATGTGTGCATGTGTGTGTGTGTGTGTGTGTGTGTGTGTGTGTAGTGGATGTGGTATGTGTTGGTGTGGTGTCTGTGGGTGTACTAGTGCATGCATGTGTGGTGTTCTGACTGGGGGTGTGCCTGTGGTGTCTGTGGGTGATGCTGTTATGGTGGCTTTTGTATCTGTGGGTGTGCTGGTGATGCGGGTGTGCGGTTGTGTCATGGTGGGTGCACTGACTGGGGGCGTGCTTGTGGTATGTGTGGGTGTTGCTGTAGTAGTGGGTGTTGTATCTGTGGGTGTGCTGGTGGTGTGGGTGTGTGGTTGTGTTCTGGTGGGTGCACTAACTGAGGATGTGACTGTGGTGGCGGTGTGTATGGTGTCTGCATATGTGTGTCTGTGCTTGTGGTTTTTGCTATGTTGCTGTTGGGATATGCTGCTCATGAATGTTGTTGAGGGTACATGTATATGTCTGTGTGTGCTTTGAACTGAGCTGGGTTGAGAAGTATGGGATGGGAAAGTGGTGTGAGTCTGGGCACAAGGATGGGATGGGATGGGTGGGAGGCTGCAACCAAATGAGAAAGTCACACCCTGGAATGACCGCTGTAGGCCAGACAGGGCATCGTAAATGCCATCCAGGTAAACTAGCATCTGGGTGTACTGGCCGGCCAGCCCCTGGATGGCATTCAATAGTGCAGTCTGGCCTACAGCAATTGTTCTTAAAAGATCCACAGCCTCCTCAGTGAGCTCAGCCTGGGACACCGGGGCAGGGGCACAAGTGCCTGTAGCAAAGGCGATGCCTCCCCTTTTAGGGGGGTGGTGCCGGCCAACTGGGGGGAGCAAGAAGTAAGGTGGAGATTGGAATAAGGGGCAGACAAAGGTGCAGGTGTCAATCTCTCCAGGGTTTGCCCACAGTAGGACTGGACTTCATTCGAGGCCTCCGAGGAAAATGGAGAGCCACTGGTGGCCTCCATTCCAGTCCCCTCACCTTCCATGCTGCTAGCTCCCTCAGTTTCTGTGGTGTACATGCCCAATCGCCAGTGGCCAGCTTCTTTCCTACCGATGTGGCCAGTGTCACCTGCGCCTTGACCACTTGTTGCTGAAAACACAGATACAACAGTTATATAGTGTATTTGTGTGAATACAATTGGAGATCACTGTACATCACACAGCATCTGCAACAAGTTCAGTAATTTCCCATCTCAGCTCCCATATCATGTATGCCTTTGTCACTTATACACTTGCAGTTCACTCTATAACAAAGTGTCTCAAAAGCAAAAGTAAAGACCTGGCTACATTTCTGAACCACTGTGGTACAGAGCTAAAATTGGTTCAGTTCTTCCAAAAGGTAAGATTTTTGGATGGAAATTGTCTGCTCAAAATGGGACAACACAACATCTATGTGATGTTACCTCCCATATGCACATGCTCCGTTCACTATTACATTGCTCTCCATTACCAATTTCTCCTTTGGGAAGGACTAATGACACCAAAACATTATCTGTGGGTTGCACAACTCTATCACCAATGTGGACACATTCTTGTCTGTTGCTAACAATACAGCTTGGCATAGAAATTCACGCTGGCAATTACAGACTGGCTTGCATACACATTTGTGAAGGACTAAGGACAGGGGTCCACCTCCTACTGTCCATATTAACTTACTAGAAGTTTGCTGGACACTCAGCTTTTAAACATATGTTAGATAAGGAATGATGCCACTGCACACAGAATACCAATGCTTTTGGAGCAGATGCACATTCTCACATTATCATAGCACCAACCTAGCAGTGTGAAGTCTGATATCACCGGCTTCATAATTGTACAGTTTGCCACAGTTACCAGTAATGAAGCCTACACCCACTACACACACATTTGTGACGTAACATCACTCCTGACCCAATCATGACATGGTGCATGTTTTGTGAAACTGCCCCTTATGTCATTGTGAAAATGCTGGTAATCCCTTTGTTTGCATGCAGCCGTGTGTCTGTCCACAGTAGTATTTGCCTTGTGATGAGGAATCTAGTGACATTCTTCAGCACAAAGCAATACACCACACACAGCATCAGATGGGGTCTGATCAACTGACATTTCCAGAAATCATCATGGGCTTTGGATGTGTGTCAGTCTCAAAGTTGATGGCATACAACATAGCTGTAAAGTAAATAGGTTAAACCTAACAATATCTACCTACAATAACTTACGCCCTTGTTTCTGCTGTTGGGCCCATAACTACCCATCAAGCTCCGGGTAAGCTACTGCAAGGATATGGGCCACAGGGTGCGGCACACCCACCTGGATCGCTGGGAGGACTGCCCAACTCGGCTCGCAGCAGATCTTTTTGTGGCACGATGCAAGTCCTCCCTCCTCTTCCAACAGTGCACGCTACGCCATTTGTGGACCCCCAGGATTCGTACCTTCTTTCCGATGTTCTTCCAGATTTCTCACTTCTGATGGACGTTGACCTGTATAGATGGCATAAAAGGACAAGAAAACAAAATTCAGTGTTGCTGTTGGGCAGTACTGCTGTGACATAACATTATGGAAATTCACATGTGCATTCACCAAACAGTTACTAGATTTTATTTACCAGCAAATTATTACAGGTAGAGTGGAAATACTGATTTTAAGTGATCTCATGTGCATCATCAATACTTGCTAGCTTCTCATGTTACCTAATCAGGCCACAACATCATCTTGGCAAGAGCTAGGCAACCAATCCTGTTGTGAGCGACACCCCTAATTACTCACAATCGTTGTGAGCTACTAAAGGCGAAACCACCTGTACAATCCTTGCACATAATGCATACAACTACACTGGCTTCCCGCCTAAGCTCCCAAGAGTCAGAACCCATGGTCTGAATCACATACAGTGTCTGAGGGCAAGATAGAAGGGCTGCTATGTGTCAATGAGAGCAGGGATTTGTGTTTTTTTTTTAACAAGCGTGTTTTGGAATGGGACAGACTGGGATGGATGATTGTGAGCCAGTGTCATCTGAACTTGCTGCACCTAAAATAAGTTTACCTATATGTGGCTCCATGGCAGGTTTAAACCATACAGAAAAACCTATTGCACAATAGGTACTGGAATCCTGTGTGACAATACAGAATCACACAACTCCAGACCCTCTACATTTTCCATCAACATCACTTACATTTCAACATTGGCTGTATGGTGTCAGTCATACTACTGGTACACTGTCTACTGGTCTCTGGTAGTCAGTGGCCTGCAGTTTGTGTGATGAAATAGGATTTGTGTGTTACATGGACACATATTACAGGTTCTACATTTAGGCGACTTAACATTGCCATGCACAGACATTTCAGACATTGTTAACAAAAATCAGTTGGGGCTACATCATTCTGTTAACTTCAGTCACATTACCAGAAAGGAAGCAAAGAGCCTGTCAATCCAAAAGGAAGAGGTTACTCAGTCATACATTCCCCAATCAGACATGTCCCTGTTCCTCTGGAGACCCATAGAGTTGGCTATACAAGGACAGAACCTCCCTAGCAAGGAGATCCAGCTTCTTAGGGGAGAAGGCATGAACCCCATCACCTGCTTTGCCCAGCATCCTGGCTCCCAGAGGTAGATAACATGAGGAAAAAAGAGGAGGTCTTGTTGGCTGCAGTTGTAGGAGGCTAGTGATAGTTTTTCACAATGCGGCGTACAGGTACATAGCGGACGCGATCCGTGACGGAGACAGCCACAGCCATTGGCTTTCCTGCGTAGCTGTCACACATGATAGCCATAGCAGGGCCCATCACGGAGGCTACCACCTACTATGTGGTCAACTTCCATTGATGGCCGTTGGGTAGCCAATGTCCTGATGGCAAACTTCGGCAGACGTCATTTTAGGGTGTGAAGCTGCACATTTTTCAATTGTTGGTGCATCACCAACACACAAAATGGAGGCTAGTGCATTTCTAAATGTCAGATACGAACAACACTTTTCTTGGATAGATATGACACATATAAAATGTGTACCTTGACAGTGTTTCGCAACAAAAATGCCACAGGGGAAGTACTACCTCAGTTGACTGTATTTAAAAAATAAATAAAAGATGTGCAAATAATACAGTTCAAATGTATTATTTGCACATCATGACCAACAAATTAAAAAAAGCTTTTTTAAACATTTTTCCTGTCCAAATATTTCATGTCAATGTATGTACCTGTATTACCCAATGACATTTCTACTGTTACCAAGAAGTATGATTTTTTTTAGATTAAACATATGCTGTGACTATTTCACCTGATCTTTTCTTTACCATACATACATTTGTCTGAACCCAGCCAAGAGTAGGAGGTGACAGCCTCAGGTGTTGCGGTCCCTTCCTATATAGAACTCCAACAGCCTTAACACGAATAGTAAAATTCATAGCAGTACTGCATTTTGTAGCCACTAGCACCTTTCAATACACAGTGGCCTTACCTGGGGGTATGTCCCAGCCAACTTTCAGTGGTGTGCTATAAGAAGTCCTTGCTTCCTTGATGAAAAACATCAACAGCTACATCAAATTCCCACGTCCACAGGATTTAGCCACAGTGAAGGGAGAATTTTATGCTTTGGGTGGACTCCCACATGTGGTTGGAGCAATAGCTGACACGCATACTGTCTTGGTGCCTCCACCCAACAGAGAACAGGTCTATCGCACTCAGGTAAACTTCCATTCCATCAATGTGCAAGTTGATGGCTTACCAGACCTATATATCTTAAGTGTGTGTGCCCTTTTCCCTGGGTCAATACAGGATTCATTCAAATGACGGAACAGCAATATACCTATGCAGATGTCACAACTTGGACGCGAAAGGGCCTGGCTTGTTGATATGTATAATATGACTTGTTGATCTTTTGCCTGAAAACTAGTTCAGGAACGGACAATGGCTTGATTTGTGAGTAATCTGTAGATCTGTTGCTTCTGTGTGGGAGACTCAGCAAAACCTAACAGATCGTGGTTATTGACACCAATGAGAAACAACAACACCAGGGGAAGTCTGCTTCATTGAGGCCAACGGAAAAACACGGAGGCCAGTGGAGTAGGCCTTTTGGTTCCTGAAAGCTAGGTTTAGGTGCCTGGACAAGACCTTTGGAGCCTTTCTCTACTCACCCAATAAGGTGTGCCAAATCATGGCTACTTGTTACATTCTCCATAACATCGTCCTGAGGAGAGACATCCCTATAATTACAGAGGAGGGAGACCATGATGAGCCCCCGGATGAGGATGTTGAAATACCCAATGAAGATGACAGTGGTGAAGAAGAAGGAGTTGACTTACATCGAGATGTGATTGCCCACTTCTTCACCTGAATGTAAGTTTACCTTTACAAATTTTAAGCTCCAATGTCAGTACAACTTGTGACCTAGGGAGCATATCTGTCTGCAATGGTAATTTGTTAGGAATGGTCAGTGCAGGAAAGTTCAAGGCAAAGATATTAGTGGATCAGAGTTTCCCTACATTGTGTAATGTGGTCATTGAGATAGAGTAAATGAACTTGTGCTAAGTATGTGTGTCCTCATGTCTTGCCATTTGAGTTCAATTTATTTTGTGGAAAAATTAATGTTCCCTAGTTATTCTGTTTTAGGGTCCTCCACATGGACATTTCAACATTATTGCATTTGCTGTGATATGTTTCTGTTTGGAAATACAAAGCAAACATGTGTTGATCATGGGACAGACACCCACTTGAGATGGACAAATCTTTTCCAAAGACAACTTGCACTCTGATAGAATGGAAGTTCAGAAGATTGTATCTGACCTGTTTTCTGTGTGACGCTACCATCAAGACAATATGTGCCACTTGAGTTGCGCAAACCACATTTCTATGTAATGCACTAACACACTGTTCTTATTTCATATTGGCTAAATCTTCATTTTGTGGACAGTGGAGGTAGCTGTTAATTTGTTTCATCATAGGTGATAGAACGTTTGTTAGCTCGCCACTGAATAGTGAATGTGGCAGTGTATCAGATATTGCCACAGTGTCCTTTACTGGTCATGTGGCCTCAAATGCGGTCCCTGCCATGATGTAGACTATTGGTGTTATTGATATAGGGTTCCTATTGTGAGGGCAGGATTTATGGCTCCAACTGAGCTCATGCATCAGTGATAGTTTGCCTATTTAATTTGTTCCCATAGCATATTCCCTTTCCTCCAGGGTTTTGAGGTCATGGAACATATAACTCTAAATGGCACTAACTATCGGGGTTAGGGCTGTTTTTTGTAACCTGTACTACACTTCTACAGGTACCCATTTCCAGCATGTGTATGTTTCAAATAAATTCGGAGTTGAGTTTGTTTTCTTTGAATAAATTGGTTAACACTTTACCTCTTTGTAACTGCAACATTTTTCCAAACTGAATGTTCTAAAGATTTGGCAACAAGATGGTGGAAGATTGATATGACAAAGGAAATGCCATAAAATAAACCAACACAAGTCTTGTACTCTGTGTCCATTACATTTATTAACATAACACAAAACAAGAGTGAGGTGTTTTATAACAAGATGAAATTAACAAAACAGTCTATCATGGTGGATGGAAACATGGCAGTAGAGCCAAAAACAGTTTGAAGTCCAATATTCCAAATACAACTGTCCTCAGAAAATGTAAATGTGTCCATGAAATAGTCCACAAAGTGAATGGTAGACATAAAAGGAGGAAATTAGGTTTCACATCTCTTAGAGGTAGTGGTGTTGGTCTTGCTGTCCTCTCCTGCTGGTCCTAATGTCTATCCCCTCTGGAGAGGAGGGGGGTAGAGGTGTAGGGACTGGAGGGGTAGGACGAGGCTCCTCATGTGGCAGGGCCCCCTGGCTGTGGCTAGCAGTGGTGTAGTTTGCCCAAAAGGGACATATGGTACAGAAAAAGCCCTGCACATATAGTGGTAAGTGTCAAATAGCAAACCAGTCAGGGAGCTCATTTTTCATTGTTTTGTCTGTAGATTCAAGATAAGGTGATGAGGAAGTGTGCCCCAAACACTGGGTCCTGGTAGAACTGGAGGCTGTGTTGTTGGTGTCTCAACAGGAGCAAGGACTATGGGGGCACAAGATTGGTGTGTATGTCCTTGGTGCACATGAAGTGGATGTGTCCTCACTCTGTGATATTGTTGCAGCTGTGGTTAGAGGTATAAGTGTGGGCCAAGTTTGACTCTGGTGTTGTCTGGCCAGACAGATCAGATGGAGCAGCTGGCTTGTGGACATCCTGGCTTACAGCTTTAGAATCTTCACTAAAGGCTTGCTCCTGTGCTGACGTGGGGGTTGTTTTGGCTGGCAGACAGTGATGCACTGGGCTGGGTGTTTGAATGTGTGAAGGTTACAGAGGATATCTAACTAAAATATAGTTTGTGCATTTCGTGTGTCTACAAAAGTGCCAACCTAAAAACTAGAATGAGAGTGATAGACTAATTAAGTCTTTGTGTTATATTCATTATTTCACCCATGCAGCCTGATTTATACAGATGACAACTCCAGAGCTGACCTTGTAAAGAAGTCCTGAAATGCCAAATTGTTATTTCAGATTTGTAGGTTACATGTGACAGGCATTGAACCCAACACAGTGGGGAATAGATTGGAGTACTCAACCATTCCAAGACCTAGCAGGCTGAAATACTTTGTATACAAAGTGGTTCATAATGCACATGAAACTGTAATTGGTCATCATATGAACAGTGAAATTTAACTTGTGTGTGGCTATTAATTCTATTCAGCATGCCACAGCACATTTATGGATCTCTTGGATAAAAAGACAATAAATAATGTCAACATTTTCATCAATTCAGTGCAGCTATGAGTAGGTGTCAACATGGTTCAGATACACAAGTAGAGATATTTTAATCAATAGCATGACATGGTGACTGTCAAATGCACTAGTTTTTGAAAGTTGTGTACATATGGAAGTAAAGGATGGTGGAACAACATTACATTGCACTATTGTTTTTCAGATCCAGTAACAGAACATCATGGTAGTTGTAGTCATCTGTTGACACCATAGACAATACTTGTTTGAAAAGTCAATTGCACATTTCACTTTCAATGACTATATTAGAGATAAACACACATTTGCAACTTGTACACACACATAGATATGATGTAGTTTTGGTCCTGTTTCGTAAGCACAATAACGTACATTGATAGACAGTAATGGTCATAGCCCATGCAAGGGATGATCCATAAGGAACTACCCACACTCAGACTACACATATTGTATTATAGTAGAAGAGGGACTACAACCATATTGCTAGTAGCTTGTAAGGAAAGAGTTCTAATGGAGGGCTGGAAGAACTACCACAAGTCCTCTAGACCTCCAGAAGACACTTGGAAGCCAGTGAATTAACTTTCCCTCACTCTTCCTAATCTCTTCCTGTGTGCGCAGGTTGTTAGCTACATCATTCATTCTGTCAACTATTGTGGCCCACATTTGCCTTTTCTGGGAAATTGTGGTATTTTGGACTTGTGCTCCAGACTATTGTGGCTCTACCCTAATGATTTAATCCCCCTTAACAGACAATTCTCCCTCTGAAAAAAATTGGTATTTCTCCTTCCTGCCATAGTGAAATATTGGGGAAAGGTAAACTAGTGCCCAAAAAGATGAGGGAGAATCAATAAATATGGTTTAAAAAAATACAGAGGGAGAGTAAAACAGAAAAAAAACTGTCTCTTGTATGGTAATTCATGCATCCATATGGTCTTCTGCAGTGTGATAGCAAAGGATCATGGTCTGAACTGGAGTGTGTTTTATTGTGTGCTTTGCTGATGTTCACATTTGTTCAATTTACAACAGGTATGAGTTACTAGCAATCAACCAATGGCCACAGCCATAGTACTATACTGATCGCAGCCCGCGATGGACTCCCGCGTTGTGGGCCTGCCGCTGACACACTGCCAGCACAATTGAGTGATCTAAATAGGGTTGGCAGGATGCTGCAGTCAAGATGGAGATGGAGTGCTAATTGCCAGCATTGGAGTTCACTGCATCGGCTGTGGGATGAAGCTGGCACAATGGAGTACACTCCGTTGTGGTGGTCTTTGGCTTCGCTGCAATGTATGTAAATACAGCGGGTGTAAGACTGTCGACGTGACAGTATTTGTGGGCCCACAGCTGATGCAGCTTGGCTGTAATATCACTAAGATCTAAATCAGGTCCTTAGTCTAGTCTAGGCAAACTGAGATGTTTCAGAACAATTAACAAATCACCAATCAAGTAACACCCCCAGCATTCACCGAGAATGAACTCCCAAACATGAATACCAAGTTCAGCTGAGCTCCTCCTGTCCATTACATCAATCATCATTCGGCATTCATTGATGTAGGTTACCTGTTCCACATCCAAGTGTGGTACCCAGATACCTATCAATGAGACTCTTTTCCAAGCAGTGCTGCCCTTAGAATCATCACATCCAAACATGGGAAGAATAGGTATGGGAGACAGACATCTTGTTATTCCACGAAATGGAGGAATCCATTGAAGACTTAGATACCATTGCTCATTACCATGTCAACAGTAGACCCTAAGGTTGAATTAGTGTTTTTTCTTGTAACCTCACTCTCACTACTCAGTTGCCAGACCAAAATGACACTGTCCTCCTTGACATAGAATGTGTGCCATGCAGACTGGACCAAGTAAGTTTATTTACAGTAGCTGCACTAGCCCAAGATATAAAAATAAAAATGATTTCCTCTTTTACTACAACAGATATTTTTGTTGTGTTATTATTGTTTTTTTTAAATCTGGAAAGTAGAGTTCATCTTCAGATTTAGAAAGCTCATATGGAGGATGATCACTCACCACATTTGTGATGCCTGAGTTATTATACACATCCATCATTGTGTCTTGTGGAGCCTTATAATTTTTTAGTATGAAATGCTTAATTATTGTAATCATCACCAGTGTCTCTATGGTTTGGTGAGTGAGGCTGAGCTTTCTGACCAAAGCAATTGCCCAAGGTACACTGAACACCCTCTCTGAGGAAAGACTGGCTGCAGAACTTGCAAGATACTTTATGGTCAACCTGCTGAGTTTTGACCATTGCTCCTGTTTTCCATGTGTATAGGTCAACACTTCTTGATCCAAGTTGACTTCGGTTTGGTCATTCAAGTAGTCTTGCATCATCCTCTCTATTATCATAGTTGTGGACACTGACTGCTTTAGAGTTGGCGGTACCTGTGCCCTGGTATTTGCTGAAACCCACCCATTCCAGATGTTAGAAGTGAAAGTGATTCTACTGGTGGTGTTGGTTAAGTAACAGGCGATTGTGTTACCACTGGTGGGTGTTGCTGGTGCAACTGTGAAATGCTTCTGTACTCAGACCCACCACCACACTTTCCAGAGGTTAAAAGCAGCATTTCAGTTCTCCTACACCCTCAAAGTAGCAATTGTTTATCTTCTAAGTCACTTGCTTTCCTGGTGATCCCATTCTTGTATGGTGACATTCAGTGATAAAAAAGGAATAAAAGTGGGGATCCCATTTTTGTGCTATGAGAACACAATCTCGTTTTTCAGTCTTTGATTTGTGTTCACATGAAGGATTAAGCTGCCGAACAAATCAGCTGCTTCTACATTGACTTTTATGGTTGTTTTTCCATCTTTTGCAAATGGTCCCATACATAATGCAACATTGGTATGGCTTGGCTCATAGTACAATCCTTCTTGCTGATTCCCTCAGTCAAAATATTAAAAGGCAGTAGCATTTGGATCAGGAACTGCACTAGCCTGATTGTCAACCACCAGTTCCATTGCTTTGGCAGTTGCATCCTCTCTCCTTTATATTATATACTTATTGGTGGACCTGTACTGCTCGAACAAGCATGACAGCAAGCAGGATCTGGACAGTGTGTCATTTCAGCTGGTTGGCATCTTCTGTATGAGGGCTTTTAGAAGGATTCAATCAACGTGCTGAATGATCGTCAGCTGCGCTAGGCATTGAAGGAATGATTGAAATGAGTGTAAGCCCTTTTTTAGAACAGTCTGCACAATTAGAATGATGCAATGAGGTAAACAGAGGATTCTGAAGCATCCTCGGTCAACCATCACTTTGACAATATTACTGTCCATGTCCATAGGAGGAAGTCTAGTACAGAAATCTGTGGGTTGAAGTAATTTTAAGTTTTGGTATAAAGTTCTTCCAGGATATTAACAGATGTATGTAATTTCCCCTTGGTGAACATTGCAACTGTTGCATGCTGAAGACTACCTTGTAAAACATCATCAACAATGAGACAAGAGGCTTGCTTTTCTCCAGTCTCCTTGAAGGGGACCCATTGAAAAGTAATGCATGTATAATCTGTAGCTTGACAACTGGTCCCCTTATCTGTCATGAAATGGATGGACTGAAAAGCACCTTTCTTTATTGATTCACCAACCATTTCCAGAAGTTATTGGTGCAGTGTTGGTACAGCAATAGCTAAAAATAGGTCCTGCTTGGAACATTCTGTTTTGGACAAAGAGTCTCTACAAAATCCAGAAACTCCTCTTGTTCCATCAAAGATAAATGGATGAGGTTAAGTGCTAACATTTCTGCCAGCTTCCCATGGGGAAATACTTGCTGAATACAGGAGGCTTCATATTGGGTTGTTGTGTTTTTGTCTTCTTTGTGGCAATCCTACCTCAAATGGCCTATGGAGAGTAGGTAGGCTTCTTAGATGCATTGGGGTGAGAGTATTCCTCTTCTCCTTGTTCCATGCTGAGGTTGCTGTGGTTGATGAGTTCACCCTAAGAGTGACAGGACGTCTCTGCATGGCAGTTACATCTTCGTCCTCATCATCACTTCCTTCTATCTATGCATCAACTTCTTCTCTCTCTCTGTTGCCTATACTTTTCAGAGCAGAAGCAGATTCCCCTCGATTGCATGTTGGTTTTTTCGATGGGGCAGTTAGCCCCTGGCACCATAATATACACCTGGCTTCCACAATGAACTGGTTTGAGGAAAACTGTGCAATCTGTGATGTGTTTCTCATGTGGTCTACGTACAAAGACATCCCAAATGGGGGAGCAGACTTGCAAGAGTCAAAAGCAAAGAACTTGTCGCGGAGGAGTTAAGCTGTTGCATTTGTCTTTTTCTAATCTAAGGATAGAGATTGGTTGGTGCAGGTTTTGGGTTCTTGAAAATATCGAAGTAGCTGGTGTTGATCATACTACATGGCCCGTGACATGATCTGCAATTCCATTGTGCCACTCTCCACAGGAACAATCACTGTTCGTCTTCCTTACCTCCAATGCTTTCAGCAACCTTCTTTTTCCCATGTCTCCTGCAACAGTGCTCTGGATTAATTCCATGTCACAATCATCTGATGGGTGAGTCCTCTTTCTCGTTCTCAGAGGAGATAACACATATGATGTATCCACTGGAAGTGCAGTCAGAACATCCTGCGGTAAGTTCATCTTCCTGCTCTGCTCCTGCCTCCGGAGGATCAGGCATAGCAGACGGTAGCTGCTGCCTAGTTTCTTGGGGAGATCTGGTTTGCTGCTGGGACAATTCAATTTCAGACTCACTGCTGTCAGCCAGGACTGCAGTCACTGCTGTACTCACAGATATCTGCTTTGATTTTGGTGATGGTGGTAAAATGTTTGATCCAGGTGTGATCCTCCTCACAGCATCTTCTTGTCCAGAAGTGGGCACAGAAGGCACATTGTGCTGCAAGAAAAAGGATAAGGGATTGATGTCTATGGTGGCAACAGACTTTTCCTCACTAATCACTGTCAATGTTGTCTGTTGTATGTTGCCCTCTAATATGTGTAGTTGAATTAATGTAATTTATGCAAATATTTGCTAATTACACTGACTTGATTTTTCTATATTTTTTAAGTTTGTTGGTTAATAGGTTAGCACACGTGAAATTGTTCTAGAAAAACCACCTGTACTTTTTAGGGTCGAGCGCAAGTGCTCTGGCCTGTTGTAATCTCTCTGTGGGCTTTTAATCACACCCACTACTGCTATTCATTCTTTGTTGCGCTTGTCTTTAATGCTTCATTTTCATTGGTGCATTTTGTGAAATGTCCCTCCTTTGTGTGCGGAGCCCCTTCCCAGGCGATTTCACTAAGTGAACATTTTTGTTGGCCATCACACTACGTCACGCTTCATCTTGTTACAGGGTGTGATGGCCCCTCCTCCTGTTTCAGTTTGCCTTGCATCCCAGCCCCAATCCTTTCTGGACATTAACGCAGGGAGCCAATAACTCTTGCGTTCACGCTCATGGCGGCCGTGGTGCTTTGAATTGACTTGCTTATGGCAACTGTTTTACTTTTCATTTTCAATTTATGTGAAAAGAAAAGTCCATTTAGGAATTTACATCATAATAACTTGAGCAACCGTGAGACTCATTGTATTGCAAATGCTTGTTTCTAAAACATTCAGGTCACCATTGTTCGATTACTTGATTTATTAAAATGACTGACTAGCTATTGGCAAGTTCACATACCACGTATAACCTAAGTCTATTCTATTATATCAGACACACCACAGATGGTGTGAAACCTGTGATGTGGCCATTTTGGCATAGTAATGCCCACAAAGTAGTCATTATCAAGTCATGTACAGACAATGCATTATTAGAAGTATCCACTATTACAGGCCTACTTAATAGCCATGCAGGCTGCATCAATAAGTCATCAACTCTTGACCTTTAAATCATGCAGACTTTCAGTTTAACATAAGTGAATGCAGGTTTGGCATGGATTAACTAGGTCAACACATCCCATGTGCTAAGGTGACATGCCCCCATATAGGTTATGTGCAAACAATAATGTTCCAGTGGGACCTGGTATGTGCTTTAGCTCCACCATAGTCACCCACTGTTAAAAGTTGCATTTAGGAATTATTGTTTGCAAAAGGGGGTGTTGTATGTGACAATGTCATATTTTATCACATTTCCAAAGCCTATGTAGACATGCCTGAAAATGTATGTGAGAATGCACTGTAAGGGCTACTGATAAATTATCTATCTAGATTCTCAGAATCAATGTGTTACATTATTTATATACACTCATCATCATGGCCAGGCTCACATGTGATGACACACAGTTGAAATGTAGATGCAGTTGGTGTTTGCTCAAAATGTTTGTGTGTAAATGCTTCAAACACATACATACCGGCGGGATGGATGATGATAAAAGTTGGGTTGTGTTGTGTGAGGATGGGTCAGTGGGTAATGGGTGAATAGTTTATGGGGGTAGTGGGTGAAAGTTAATGCAGAAGGTGACGGGGTCATCTACATGTTCATGCATGCAACTCTGGGCATACTTAGGTTGAGGATCAGTTTGTGCTGTTAGAGCAGATGGGTGCATTGGGATACATGTGGTTTGTTGGTTGGGTTTGTAGGTGGAATGTGCCTTCGTGTTGGTCCCTAACTGACTGAAATGCATGACATGGCCCTGCATCTTGAGACTGACCATTGTGTGAGCAGGCCTTTATCAGCTGCCTGCCCAAAGCATGGCACCTTGCATCCTCTTCTCTTAACATCTAGAATTGCTCACTGTGCCACTTCAAACACACAAAAGTTGACAAGAGAAATGCTTTCAAAAACTCTAAACCTCTGTCAATTGGCCTGGGAGAATTCCCACCTACTATTTTTTTACCAACTGTGTCCTAAGTGGTATAGCTTGAATCGTATGACACAGGGGACCAAAGTGTTGGCCTCACTTATGAGGCCTGATAAGCCCAAACCCAGTCAGGTGTTTTCCTGTGTTCCCTTCTGGAAGGGCCTTCCTGGCAATTCAGAAAGTACTGCTACCAAGAGGAGCAGGGTCAGTACTGATTTACATAATACAGGTCTCTGTCTACAATGGCACAGCGGGCAAAAAATAATGTTTTAGAATGCTCCCATGGTATGGAGTTTTACTTTTTCAAAAACAAGCTCCTGCTGTGGGAGTTTGTTTTTGAAAATAGTAAAATGTGAAAATTTGATGGACAGTCATCATGTTTGATGAAGCCAGCGGTTCCTGCTACTGTTTACAGTTGTCTTCAGGGCTGGCAGACAACTTTAAATCTGATGGGTGGAGCACCCTTTGTATGGTGGAAGTGAAGAACTCTGCCATACCAATGGACTTACCTCTGAATTTTAAAGCATCCCCGAAGACACAAGACATACATATTCAACCACTGAAATTTTGATCGAGACATGCTGAAAATGATATTTTATTATATTATTGACTTCACAGAGAGAGAAATGGTGAGATAAATCACAATTGAGTAGTCTGTAAATTTACTAGGTTCTTCTATCCATCTGGAGTCTTTGGCCTATCCACATGTGGGCTCAGAGAGCAGGAGAACAGGTGATAGCAGGTGGCAGAAAGATTGTCAACAAAGGGCCTTGAAAGTAAAAAATGAGATGTGATGGATGAGTATATTTGAGGCCTAAGTGATTACAATATAAGAATGTGTTGGTTACACTGCCTCAGTAGATACAAAGAATCGAAACTAATTTCAGTGTTTCGGTATAGGGCCTGGTTATCACTGTGCCACAGAATGGGCTACTCATGCTCCATTTGTTGCTACCAATGTACTTGGCGGGGGAACTATTTAAAAGAAAAAGAGTGTGAAGATAAGTATAATCAATTCAAGCTTTAATGAGAGAAGGTAAAGATGAGTGTTGTGTGATATGTCTACCTGTAAGTGAGGGGCATTGTGGCATTTAGTGGAAAGTAAGATGGGTGTTGGTTCTTATCTTGCCTGACGATAGTACTTTCCGACTGCATGGTGGACAATAAACTTACATTGATAGGGTGAGACAGAGACATGATCCATGTCTGCCTCCAGGAGGAGCCATTGACACCTGTATCCTAGAAAACATCTCCTTCACTCCCTTCCCTCACTTTGCCACTTTGTTAGGTCACCCAATGCAGTTACAGAGTCTGCCAGCCCATTACACTTGGTTGCCTTCTTCTTTCCACTAGGGCTGTACAGAGGCTAACAATGTATGTCCCGGTAGTGACCTGCAACAACAGTCACTGCAATATCTGTGTCTTCCTCAGTGTAGTCCCTCTTCAGTGAGGTGAGCTGCATCCTGTGGGTTGCAGCTGTGAGGTATTGTCAGCAAAACCATGCAGTTCAACTGGAAGAGGGCAGAGGCTATGCTGTGGGCTGTTCGTATGTATTTCCAAGGTAATGTTAGTCAATTTTCTGTGATTAGATCAGGTGAACACTGTTACACTGTTCTCTACAATTCGGAGTTTTGTATAGACCAGGTGAATATTTCCACCTGTTGTATACTTGAAATGCCATCATAATGTGGGAGAGTGGAAACTCATTCAGACTATTGGGCAGATATTCCTATCCAAGTATGGTGAATACCATGGGAAAAGTATTATACATTATAGAATAATCCTAGATATTAGTATCCAGATTGTCTGGTTTTGATAAAGAGGTTTTTTTATCCTACATTATGAACTTTAGAACATTAAGGTCTCAATAACGAGTGCCTATGTACGGTACACATCACAATTACATGTTTTAAAGCAACAAATGCACTTCCGCAATTTTTCCGGGTAACTTTTGGCAGCTCAAATATGCTAAAATTGACTGTGGGAAAATGCCTGACAAATATAGAGATTTGCTGATTTTGGCGCAAAAAAGAACAATCAACAATTATTCCACATCTTCCAGACAAAACTCATAATTAGTACTGTTTATCTTACTCGACCAATTCTGGGTGAGAAAGTTTATCGGGTGCGATAAATATCGCCCCTACTCCTTCCTCGACACTGTCAATGTAGAATCCCACCAAATCAAATTATATCCAGGAATGTTCTAGTCTCCCAAAACCAATAATCAGTTTCCCACGCTTAAGATGGCTTCAAACAGTCATGAGGACAATAAACAAAAAAAAACTGAAGCAGGCATTAACCCACATTCATTTTGTGGTCAACTCGATGTGAGCATCAAATCATTTCTTTTGAAGCAATAGAAACACCCAATGTACATAAAATCAGTCCTTCATTGCCCCTTTAAATGGAGGGCACGATTAATACTTTGGAATGAAACAAGCGTTTGTGACCGTTCTCCAAGCTGGCATTTTCAACACAATGTTATTTCATGCTCTGAGTCATCCGGTCCTTTGTAGTGAGGTGAGAAGAACTTAAAATAACTTTCACAGAAGAACTGCACAGTTCTTCGTTTGTTTATCTCGGCAATACTTGTCTGCACAGTGCAACAGAGGCATGAACACTTTCCAGCTGCTACTGACACTTATGTCTGCCAAGTAAGGAACTAAAAAATGCTATTAGATAAGGAGAGTGGCACGAAAAATAAGTATAGTCTATGAATGTGCTTGAAATAAAAGTAAGTCACTGTGATTTTACTTCAATTTAATTCTGCAGCTTCTACCAAATAAATCTAGTGGAGCGGAAAGAAAGACTACATAATTCTGATGCTATTTGATTTAGTATTTGAAGATGTAGCAAGCCCCACCACAACGCTCCCCACAAACCGTGGTGATGAACAGTAACTCGAAACTGACACTGATAGGACTAGCTCTGGCGGAGGCCAGATAAGTCAGTACGCTTTGTATGCCACCAAAAGGTGATGGCAAATCACAGCAAACCAGGGAAAGTAGTGCATGACAAAAATGACATACAATATTTAGAGCGTGTGTTAAATACTGCGCACCGGTGGTCCACCTGTACAGGTTATCATGTCATATTTACCACATGTGAAAAGTAACACGTGGGAAATAACACCCAATTACAAGTATAAGAGGTCATTAAAAGCGAGTGAAAAATACCACCTTAAACACCAGCAGGCAAGAGGAGATGGTAAACATTCCTGAAAGTGTAAGGAATGAAAGACAATATGTAAAACAATAAAATAAAAACTAACCCCAACACAATAATACAAAAACACAGTACATGCACTGTTTGAGCTGAAAAAAATAATATCCCACATACCAGCACACAGGACCAGACCTACATAAACTGTAGTGGACATATCATGCTATGCCAGATCTATTTTCTGCTGCAATAAATAATGCATGAGGATAAAAACAGGGTACCAATCAATGATCTCAAATGCGAGGATTGACAGAGTAAGGCTGGAACAGATAAACATGAGTCAGCCAGAGACACATGCTCAATATGGACATCATACAAAATACATTTTCATCATTACGGATACTTAGGGGCCCAACACAGGGATCCACGGTCATTCCCTCTTCCTGAAAACGCTAGCAGTGTTAGAATTCTTTGCACCACACAGCAGACAGTAAGATTGATGCATGGTATTTCTGAGTGAACCTTTAGCCTAGTACTATGCTAAATAATGGGATATTTTGCAGAGAGTAAGCAAGGCACATATGCAGTTCTCCTTGGATACCCTCCAGCTAATGTCCACAAAGCAAACATACATGCTACAGCAGGAGTTACTGACATCCTAGGGTCAATAGACTGCACACATGTACACCTGGTGGCTTCAGGCAGACAGGAGCAAGAGTGCTGAAATCATGATATGAACCACGCAATGTATGTGCAAATGCAGTGTGACGTGGATCCTGGTATACTGGACTGCTGTGTTAGGTGCTCTGGATGACACCCTAATGTCATGATTCTGACAAGAAGCAACATTGGTCATATTCTGTGTTAGAAATGGGGTCTCTAGTTGGCAGTGGTTTGCACCCTGTCAAAGTAGGCACCCTCACTCTAGTCAGGGTAAGGGAGTCACACAGCTAAGATAACCCCTGCTCTCCCCCTCGGTAGCTTTGCACGAGCAGTCAGGCATATCTCAGAGGCAATGTTTAAAGTAATTGTACACACACACTGTTCACAATGGTGTGCGGGGCAGTCACAGAGTCGCACGGCAGAGTACAAAGAAGCTGCCTCGAGTCGGGGAGGTGAGGTGTCGCTGGAGCATGTGCTGTGTCAGTTCCTTACTGCTACCAGGGAGGTGAGGCACCAGTTCCTTACTGCCAGGCAGGGGAGGTGTGGAGTCATTCCTTACAGTTGCAGGGTAGGTGATGCAGCATTGGTGACGAGGCGTCGGTTCCTTACGATCCGGTGGGGTTGATGAATCCAGCAGGTCAAGACACGAGGCATCAACTTCACAATGTCGTGATCACACCACATGGCCACAGGTGTGGCAGTGGAGTCTAGGACTGGTGTCCCGGACATCGGGGACACAGCACTCAGGAGACTCAGGAGACTCACATTGTGGCAGGGCTTTGAAGGCAGTGCAGAGGCGTCGGGCCTGCAGCGTCAGTTGCGGTCGTTGCACTCAGCGGGGACCATGGCTCCTGGTGCAGGTAGCGGCATGGAGTCAGACAGTGGTGCCAGTTCCGAAGTTGCTCTGGAGTCAATGCACTTGGTTTCTTCATGGTTACACGAGAACTCACTCCCAAGGGCCCAGGAACTGGATTTGGCACCACTCAGTGAGTCACGACTCTCAAAAAGAGAGCCTAGGTGCTGGCAGATGAAGTTGTTGATATTCCTGAGACTTCTAATAGGAGGCAAGTTCGGTTCAAGCCCTTGGAGAACCTTGAAGAGCAGGATGTAGAAAGTAAAGTCCAGTACTTTTGCTCCCAGGACAGAAGCAGCAAGCAGCAGGCCAGCACAGCAAAGCAATAGGCAGATTGGCAGTCCCTCCAATGGCATCCTGCTCTTCTTCCTGGCTGAATGTCGTCAGTCCAGAAATGTTCTGAAGTTGTGGTCTCAGAGGCCCAAAACTTATAGTCATTACTGCCTTTGAAGTAGGCAAACTTCAAAAGAAAGTCTTTGTAGTGCACAAAACTCTGGCTTTAGTGCCCTGGCCCCAAACAAACTCCAGGGGGTTGGAGACTTCTTTGTGTAAGGACAGGCACATCCCTATTCAGGTGCAAGAGTCAGCTCCTTCCTCCACTGTAGCCGAGTAAGACCCATCAGGATATTCAGGGCTCACCTCAGCTCCCTTTGTGTGACTGCCTAGAGTGAATTCACAAACAGGCCAACTGTCATCATAATGGTTAGGCAAGAAAATGCCCACTTTCCAAAAGTATTTTCAAACTTACAATTTAAAAAACAACTTCACCAAAAGATGTATTTTTAAATTGTTAGTTCAGAGACCTAAAACTCCACACCTCTATCTGCTCCCAATGGGAAATCACACTTGAAAGATATGTCAAGGCAATCCCCGTGTTAACCTATGGGAGAGATGGGCCTTGCAATAGTAAAAAACAGATTTAGCATGTATAACACACCAGTACACTTTTAAATAGACTGCACCCGCCCATGGGGCTGCCATTGGCCTAACTTAGGGGTGACGTACATGTAGTAAAAGGTAAGGTTTGGACCTGGCAAGTGGGTGCACTTGCCAGGTCAAACTGGCAGTTAAAACTGACCACACAGACACTGCAGTGGCAGGTCTGAGACGTCTAAAGGGTTACTTGGGTAGGTGGCACAAACAATGCTGCAGGCCCCCTAGTAGCATTTGATTTACAGGCCCTGGACATATACACTGTACTAGGGATTTACTAATAAATCAAGTATGCTAACCATGGATAAACCAATTACCAATACAATTTAGACAGATAACACTTGCACTTTAGCACTGGTCAGCAGTGGTAAAGTGCCCAGAGTCCTAGAGCCAACAAAAATAAGTCAGAAAAGACAGGAGGAAGAAGGCAAAAAGTGTAGGGATGACCCTGCCAAAAGGGCCAGGTCTAACACTCTGGTAACACATCACCCTAAAGGTAGTGGGCAGACAAATCAAACCTTCCTCATCAAGATTACAACACATTATGATTGTTGCAGCCTGTATGGAATTTGGTAATTAGTTGAAGAGGGGGTGAGAAGTCAACCACAAATATGAATCAAAATCCTTGTCAGGGTGAGCCACAAACATCACTAATGTCACAATATAAATCTGTGCTTAATCCTCTGGTTGCTTGGCTTAACTTAGAAGCAACATGTAAAGTATTTATGCAGTGCTCAAAGAATAATAAAGTGAAGACACAACATATGAACAATCCCAAAATAATTTAGAAAAGAATAGAAAGTTTTATTAAATACAATTCCAGCTAAATTAAAGTTTAAGGTGAAAATACCACAGACTGTGGGTATGTAGCCCACTGGACAGGGACTAAGTCAAATGTTCAGTCTGACTGTGATGGAGCGCCGGTCGGATATTGGACCTGGCCCAGGCTGCTGGGAGTTGTACCATTTGTCCTTCATATGGGGGCTGCACAGCGAAACTCTGCATCAGGTCCAACGAGATGCTAACGGAAGCTGCACAGTGCAGTGATGCAAGGCTCTGCATCACTCTGCATTGAATCTGGTGATGCTGCTGATCTGGAACTGTGCAGTGTTGCTATGTGAGGGTCTAAGTTGCTCTGGTTCAGATCCAGTGAAGCCACCGATCAGAGCCTGCATGATGCTGCCATGAGAGGCCCTGCGTTGTCTTGAGCTGTTCTGCATTGAATTCCATAAGGCCGCCAATCAGGGGTTGTGTGGTGCTGTGATGCAAGGCCCTGTGTCGCCCTGTGCTGTTCTACGACGGACCTAGTCAAACCTTCAGTTGAGCAGGGAGGAGTGTTCTCTGACTTAATCCAAGGGTCCAGGACCTTGAGGAAAGGACTTGGGTGGGGGGAGGGTCAGGACTCACTCCCACAAAGGTCAGTAGAGGGGACCAGGTCCGTAACAGTGGGGTCTGGTCAGCTGAAAAACAGGAGAGACCACTGGAAGGTTGCTGCGTCCCTGTAGCTCAAAGAGGAGATCAGCCAACTGACCCGTGGAGTCACTTGTAGGGTGCAGGGTTCAAAGCAAGCAGGTCCAGCCTTCCTTCTCAGACAGCAGGGCAGTACTTTTTCGAAATCTTCTCTAGTGCATGAGTGCTCTGATTTCACGTTCTGAGAGTGGCACTTTTATACCTAGTCCCAGCCTGAGGATGGGAGTCACCTCTTTTTCTACCCTTAAAACTGGTTCTGGTCAGTTCTTCCCCTTTCCCAGGGTTTTGTTTCAGTCTGTTTAGTGAAACAAAAGACAGGCAGGCCTGGGAGTGAACTGTATTTGCCAGTGACAGGGTAGGCATCTTCTGAAGCCATGAAAGGGCTGGGTACAGTCCCTAGGCTTACCTTTAAAGCTCAGGAAGAGACTGGGTATAGCCCCACAGGCCACCATACTCAGGAAAGGAACAGCTTTCCCCACACCCAGCTCCTATCCCACTGGATGGAAGGAATACAGATTACACCACAGGAGTCATTACCAACCATGTGACCCAGGACACTGACAGAAAGGCACATTGGACTTAGGCAGAAAAATACCAACTTTCTAAAAGTTACCTTTTCCAAATCATCATTTTAAATCCAAATTTACCATTAAAGCTGATTTTAAATTGCAATTAAATGAGTGGAAGAAGTATTTATCTAGTTGCTCCCATGCTGAATTGATCACTTATTTGCTGTAATATGGTGCACAGTGTTAGTCTATGGGAGGCTAGTATTGCCCAGTGAACAAGCATTTGCAGAGCCAATAGATCTTGCCTATGCAAGAGTTATTGACTTTGCAATGCATTTTAGCCATGTTGTGGCTGCTGTTCAGTATGGCTAAAATGTAGTGGCCTGGTGAGAGAGTCGCATTGAGTGTCGTAGGGTGGAATGGCAAAGAGTGGAGTAGAGTGTTGTAGAGTGGAGTGGCAGAGACTGTCTATTGGAGTGGCATAGTGTGGAGTTGCGTAGAGTGGTATACAGTGAAATGGCATAGAGTGTTACACAGCATAGTGGCACAGAGTGGAGTAGCTTTGAATTCAGAGGCATATAATGCAGCATTGTAGAATGCAGTGGCATAGATTAGAGTGGTACAAAGTAGGGTGCAGTGGTGCAGAGTGGAGCAGTGCAAAGTGGAGTGATGCAGAGTTGAGTGGTGTAGAGTGCAGTGGCTTAGAGTGCAGTGGATTAGAGTGCAGTGGTGGAGAGTAGAGTGCAGTAGGATAGAGTGCAGTGACATACAGTACAGTTCTGTAGAGTGCATAGGTGTACAGTGCAGTGGTTAAGAGTAGAGTGGCATACTGTGCAGAGTAGAGAGTGGCGCAGAGTGGAGTATTGTGGTGTAGAGTGCTGTGGTTTAGAGCAGATTGTTTCAGAGTAGAGTGAAGTGGCTTATCGTGAAGTGGTGCTGGGTAGATTGCAGTTGCATAGAGTGGCATACAGTGCATTGGCATAGATTAAAATGGTGTAGAGTGCAGTGGCATAGAGTGCAGTGGTACAGAGTAGATTAGAGCGGCATACAGTGGATTGGCATAAAATGGAGGGGCATAGACTTGAGTGTTACAGAGTAAATTGCATTGACATAGAGTGTATTGGCATAGAGTACAGTGGAGTAGAGTGGAGTTGTGTAGAGTAGATTTGTGTGGCCTAGGATGGAGTGGTGTGGAATGCAGTGCAGTAGCAATGAGTGCAGTGGTGTAGAACAGAGTGCTGAAGAATGCACTGGCATATAGCAGAGTGGTAAACGGTAGAACAGAGAGGCATAATGTGAAGTGGCATAGAGGGCAGTGGTGTAGAGTGGAGTGATGCAGAGTGCAGTGGCATGGAGTGATGTAAAGTGGAGTGGTGCAGAGTAGAGTGCAGTGGTGTGGACTGGTGCTGAGTAGAGTGGAGTGGCGTAGAGCGGAGTATGCATGGTGTGGTAGCGCACTGCCTTACAGACAACAGATTTGCAATTGGAATGACCATTACATTTGTACAGACATACAGCTTTACTAATAAAACTATACAGTGCACAAACAAAAATGTGTGAAAACTGCACCACCTAGTGTAGTGTTTTTTTATCATATTAAATTATTTTTTCAACACACTTCAGAAATAATTCTGTTACATTCTGAAATACTTATACAGTTCATTTAAATGTTGATGTGTGCTAGAAACAACCTCTTTCCTGCCCCCAGTATCCAGCAAGATTGTCATATAAATCCTCTCACTTTGAAGTAAGAGAAAGAAAAGTAAACAAGTGCACTTGGAAGACAGTGCCTTACATTTGACCTCAGTCTTTAAATGCACAGCCAATGTGACAAGATGAGAATACAATTTAAAGGCCTGTTTACAGAAAGGGAGTACGTGGAGGAAAAAGGTAAATTCGGTTTAGGCAATGGGAGGGACTAACTGAACCTGGAGAGCCTAAAGTACATAAACCCAGCAAATAGAAAGCCAGAAAATGTGAGCTGCAAACCACTAAGCCAATGGTAATCAATGAGCTAAATGCATACCTAGGTCAACTTTCTGAAAGTCCCCAAAACGTCTTTAGCAAACCATACAGCTGCGCTGGGAGGCTGCGACCTAAAAATGACTTTGGGGGCTTTTCACTTCCAGGACATGTAAAACTTAAGTACACATGTCCTACTTTTTAAATACCAGGCACCCTGTCCCCTGGACATTTAGGCCCGTATTTATACTTTTTTAGGGCCACATTTGCGCCGCTTTTTGATGCAAAAACAGCACAAATTTACAAAATACAATTGAATTTTTCAAGTTTGCGCCGTTTTTGCGTCAAAAAAATTAGGCAAATGCGGCGCTAAAAAAGTATAAATATGGGCCTTAAGGTCTACTTTATCTAATAAATATTAAAAAGGAACGGTTAGGCCTAACACAAGGTTTATTTTGCCAGGTCGAAATGGCAGTTTTAGAACTGGAATGACAGTCCTCAAGCACGTTTTACCATGCTACTTTAGCGGGCAGAAGAATGAGCGCTGCAGGCAATAGCATTTAATTTACAGGCCAGGGTACATGTAGTACCATCTACTAGGGACGCATAAGTAAAATAAATCAGGTGCATAGCATGTTACCATGTTTGAAAGGGAGAACTCAGGCACTTTACCACTAGTTAGCAGGAGTAAAGGGTGCAGAGTCCTAAAGCCAACAAAAACGGGCTCAGCAAAAATATGGTACTTTAGGCAAACATCTGGGGATAGACTATGCAAAAAAGTGCCTCTTCCAACATAGTCCAATACATGTTAGCAGAGCCATTTGAGAGTTGTTAGCCCGTATGACATCACATACGTGGATCAATGTAATATGTGTAGCAAATTACATTGGTCATGCTTCCCAATGATAATAATTCTCAAACAAATCTCAACCAAATCAACTTTTTAACAACAAATCTACTTCCATTACAATTTTCTTGTCTCTTACATTGGATTCCTCCAACCCCGAGATCTTTCATGCCTTTTAATCCAGACATGTTCAGGATGGTTATAATGTTTTATTACCACAGGTTGAAACAGTGCTTAATTTAAGCTAGTTGTTTCCAGTACTGGCCACCAGCAATTAATTGTCAACATTAGCACTTATGACAGCCTGCCACATGTTGGTGGTGTTTGTCTAATTTGTAGATGAGCACAACAACAGCTGTTTCTTACCCGCTCCCAAAGCTATTGTAGCTTAGGAGGACTGAGAAAGTCAGAATTGCCTTACTTGTACCAGTGTGATGGTTAATAGTTGTGCTGTTACTGCAATTGGCAGAGCTGACAGAGGCAATGGGCGGTGCAAGTGAAAGTGGAATCCTGACGAGGGCTCTGGCAATACCATTAGTTTCCATGTTGTAGCACCTGTGCTTGGAAACTCACTTAAGTACCTAAAACTTCAAGGTTTGGAACCTGTTTTTAATGTTCTCAACATTGCGTGGATAAATTGATTCCGTAATAATTTAATCCATTATCTCCTTCAACAGGAATTGTTTTGTTCATTTTTAAAGGCATCTTCAGCATGAAATGGCACATTAAAAGGCAATAGTATCTTACTACCCCCCTGACCTGGACCTTAAGCTCAGGGTTTGTAAACTTGCACTTCCTTTTCCTGCCTTGGTTCACGATGAAACAGTTGATGAAGCAGAAAATGAAGGTTTTGAATTATTAACGCATAAACGTAGTGCTGAAATAATCATGTGTGACATTAACCGAATTAATTAAGATTGTACGGGGACAAAATGTGCCCCCAGAGTAGTTTGCCATCATTTATACGCGTGCTTTATATAACGGGGTGAATTAGAATTGCACTAATCCGACATAATCATAAACGTGTGCTACGATTTGCTTGTTTGAAATGTTTTAGCTTAGCATTACTTTAGCGGAGGCTTTGGCCTAGTTGCCTGGTCTCACGGTTTAGATGTTCGTATTTTTCCACTGTGCTATTAAACGTGTATTTTTTTGCCTGAAGCTGTATTTTTCCACAGAGACTGTTCACATGCTTATCTTAAAGTTGGTGCCAGCATGGCATATTTTCTCCTTAATTCAAGGTCGGCTTGCAGGTGCGGACAATGGAGGCTCTGAGAGTAAGCTAATCGAGAGACAATGTTGCAACTTGCGTACCCATCTCCAAGGATAATGTATGCTTAAGTAAAAGCTTGAGAACTGTCGTCTTTGATTGGTCAATTTGAAGCTAACCTATGAACCCTCCAATGGAGACCCTACTGGACTTGAACTGTTGTCTATAAAACCCAGGTGCACGAGAGGGAAGCTCTCTCTCTATCTTCGGACATCCCGCCATTTTGACTTCGTAGCTACTATGACCCATTTTGCTGCGACGCCATTTTGAGAGACTTTGATGCTTTCTCTAGTCGAGAGAAAGAGACTTTAATGATTCTTGCCCTAGAGACTTTAACTTTGATTTGCCCCTTTGCATGAAGTAGTAATCTTATCTTGCCGCCGTGAGGCAACTGCCCCGTTCACCCCTGCCCCTTTGTCCCGGCCCTATGCTGATCGAGAAACGATACCTGTGAGACGAAGAATTCATTGATTGCTGATCGGAATTGGTAATTATGAAAGGGAATTGTACAATTGCATTGTGTTTCTTTTAGGTAACCAACTGCTGATTTTGATAAGGACCCTAGCTAGGAGTTTTCTAAATTGATGTTGCTAAATTGTTTTGCATGAAGTCCCACATGCTGATGCTAATTTGAAGTTAGATGAGGATTCCATATGTCGCACGATGCAATTGGAGATCTTGTTATGCTGACTAAATGTACGCAATTAGCCCATTGCAGATTATAGTATTAGTGCTTTGCATTGCCACTATCGAATGCCTTGTGATTCAAATGCTACATAGATTACACTTGTTCCGACGATATGGACAGCTATTAATGTTCATTTATGTTTATCATTTGGTGTTGAGACACATCTATATCGTGCTAGCTTTGTTAATATAGGGAAATAAATTCACTAACTTTGCATTAAACTGGTGTGGTTATTCCTGGCTGAAAGGTCAGGGTTCGCCGAAATGTATTCTGGATTAATTGTTAAGTGTTATGTTGTTCAAGGTGTTGCTTATGTTTGTTATTGATTATTGATTTTGATGAGATTGATCGATTAAGAGTACAGAGAGTTCCCACATAGTCAAAAGATTCATCGGCCTAAAGAGCGTCCGAACGCAGGTAAACTGTTACCACGTTCCGCTCTACCAGTAGATGGTAGCAGAGGACGGTTTCGTCTTTTGGGACCCTGTACCATTAGAGTACATGGTGTCGAACTAACGGTTACGCATTTGAGGCCTCATTCGAGAAGTTGAATTAGATTTTCTTGGATGAAAATAATTGACAAGATGATGATGGGCTAGGTCCACCGCGACTTTCCCGGGATCTCGGAGCTTGCGAATGGAGAGAAAGGAGATGTGGAAACAACGTTGGCGGTACTAGTGATGGTATGAGTGAAGTAAGGGTTTTGCGCTTGCACAGCTTATTGCCGCAGAGTGTGTGAAAAGGTTGCGAGGGTTTTCTTTTAAGGATAGCGGAGGTGCGACTCCGAGTGTAGAACTAGAGAAGTCGTCGAACTTCATAAAGTTAGCGGAGGTGCGGCTCCGAGTGTGAGAGTAGGGAAGTCGTCGAACTTCATGTGCGTCTGGCGCTTTGTGCATAAAAAGGTCCACGTGGTTGTTGTTGTTGAGACGGGCCCTGCGAGGTCAAGAGACTCCGGAGTATGTTGATCCATGTTGTGGTCTGGGCGGTTTAGTAGGTTGATCGGGCGTGGTCAACGAGTGGGCACGTGTGTTAGGGAGTGAAAGAAACTTCGACTTCGGGCTTTGACAAGATTCTAAGTGCACTAGAACAGATCATTGACAAGTTGAGAGTAGGTCTGCGGGTCAGATTTGCTTGCGCATGTGGGGACTGAGAAAGACCGAATAGCGGCCGAGGCTGGTGAAAGAGATCGAATAGTGGCCGAGGTTAGTGAAAAGTCCCTAAGGTCCTGAAGCGATTATGTTACCCTTCCTGTAGTAAACCGACAGATCTGTTTTGGTTTTTGGTAGCTCGCGATACATGCAAAAAGTTGTTACGGGAGGACCTGAGTGAAGGAAGACTAGCCGCGAGGCTTTGTCAGCCGCAGTGTGTGAGTGTGACGTCACTGTGAGCCGCGCTGGGATAGGTTGGTTGGAGAGAAGGGTCGCGCACGGATTGGACGCAGTCCGTGGGGCTCGATTGGAAGGGGAAAGGCAGGTGAAGAGTATTCCGGGAATTAAAGTCACCTATTGATTACAAATCTTGTGGAATAACAGTGATCTATTGATTATAAAATTTGTGAATTAAAAGACGAGAAAATGAAATTCCTTAAAGCATTCAGGAGTGCGATGAAGGGGGAGTCATACATTAAAGCGAGCGTAGGAGAGGAAACGCCGCCTGAGGGTACACCAGCTTACATTGTAATGGAGGAAAAGGGGGTAGCTCCGTGCCTTTGGCTAAAGCAATGGCACAAGTGGACAGAAAAACATGGGAGCGTAGCATTCCCGATACATGGGACATTCAATATAAGGGTCCTAGAGAACTTGAGATTCACGATGTATGACATGAAGGTGCCTCCAAGGCCAGCACAGTTTGAGGCTCTAGCAATCTGGGAACTCATGGCTAGACAGCAACAGAAAAACAAGTTTGAAACAAGGATGAGGAAGGTAGAAAAGACACTAGCGGATGCTAGGTGGGATAATGCGCAGAAGGTGTGGAGGTCAGATGTATTGCAGGGAATAAAATTGTTCCCCGCAATTACTAAAGATGAAGAGGAGACAGGTAAGAAAGCTACCTGTAAGACAGACAGGAAGTGTTCCAAGGACAGAGAGGACGAGGAAAAGTTGAGAAGAGAAGAGGAGCTAGAGGATGAGGAGTTGATAATGCAATTGCTGAACGACCGTCCACCACCTTATGCAGAGAATGGACAAGGTCCAAGTACCAGTTCTGCCCCTCCAGCATCGATACAGAACAGTGAAACGCAGAATCCAGGAGCACCATCGGGATCTAAGGATCCGAGTTTACTGCTCACCCCACAGATACCGCAAGTCAGGAGAATGTATCCAGATGTGCCCGTGTTGAAACCAGCAGAACATTATCAGCCGCAGATGTCAGGGTACTATAGCAGTGATAATAGTGGAGGAATGATTCTAGATCCAACCGTAAGGGGCGTACAGAATGGTTACAACCCAACAATGGCACAAGCTGAATCAACTCAGTTTATGATGCCTCAAAAGCAGATACAGGGAGGAAATGTTCATGCTCAAATGACGGGGAGTCAGATGGGCATGCCGGCAATGATGACCCATAATATGGGGATGAACATGCCTCAGAATATGGGAAATGGACAGAATCCAGATGCAATATCACTGCCCATTACTGTAGGTCCAGTGGTACCTTTGTATAGTCAGCCTAACTTAGGTATGAGCAGTCAGGGACAAATGCTGCAGAATGGGACAGAAAGAAGGTGCATAGAAAATACTCCAGGGATAACCCCGATAGCGACTCAGCCAACTGGGTCCGGGTCCTTGATGGAGTTTAGTCCCGTATGCGCTCAATCAACACTGGTGAGGTCGAGCCCCCCACTGATAATACCATTAACATCGAACACTGAAAAGTTGCCGCAACCATCGATGGCAGTCGATGTGAATGCTACACTGATGGGGGTAAATGCGCAACAGCTGACACAGTGGTTCAACAGTTTAAATTCCACACAAAGTTCAGACAGTGGGAAAGGAGACGATTACTTGAGCAGGATGAGGCTGAACATGGAAGCACAAGAATTGGTGGAAGGGAATATGGGTGTGAACAGGTTAGAATCCTACACGGAAGAGGAATTGAGGTATCTATGTCCAAAGATCACGAAAGAGGTAAACAAGGTACATAAAAGTTTGCAGGAAGTAGCAGACAGGAACGGGATTGACATAGGCAAGACGAAACACTTGAGCAGGAGCTATAGGTTGGATTTTGGGACCACAGATTTTGAACACATGAGATCAGCAGGCATGAAGGCACACCTTAGAGAATTGTTGCAGAGTGCCCAAGTGTGGAGGTGCTTAGACAAGTGGGAAAGCAGATGGGTAAAGAGGAAGGATAAGAGGAGGGACAGTGCCACAGAGCACAATGAGAAAAGACCGCAGAGCAGCGAGACCGTAACCATGTTACCCATGAGGGAGACAGCAGGGGGAAAATTAGTACATGTACCATGGCACAGGAGTGATATTCAGTCTTTTACGAATGATTTTCCCAAACTGAGGGAGAAGCCGATCGAATGGTATCAACAGACTGATAGGTTTGTGAAGCTTGCCAAATGTCTCTGGGAAGACCTGAACACTTTATTCGAGATTGTGGTTCCGGCAGATTTGTGGGAGGATTGTAAAAGAGCTGTAGGTTGGCCGACAAGTGAACCAGAGAGAGACAGAGAGACGGGTGCACCATCACCTATGGTGATGTGTCTGTACTACAAGGTGATTGAGCATTTGAAGACGAAGGTTGCCGCGAAAAATGTGGATTGGCAGAAAATTGATCGAACTGCCCAAGAGGCTAAAGAATCGATTCATAGTTACTATGAGAGGTTGTTGAAGGCGTTCAAGAATTACAGTGGCACGGAAGCAATCGAGGCGAAAGATATGCTTCATTTTGTGTTCAGATTTGTGGAAGGGCTGAGACCAGAGATAAGTCAGATGATAAAATCGCATTTGATCTGCTGGCAGTCGAAACCGATTGATGAAGTCTTGACTTATGCGAAATACTGTAGCGACGAAATTGAGGTAAAACAGAAAAAGCTGAAAGAGAAGGTGATGATGATGCAGCTTAAGGCGGCTCAGACAGGCTTGCAAGGTTTGCAAGGACTGCAAGGGTTGACAGGGATGCAAGGGTTCCAACAGCAGGTACCGCAACAGCAGCCGCAGTTGCAGGGAAACATGGTGTTTCAGCAACAGCAGCCGCAGTTGCAGTTGCAAGGAAACATGGCATTTCAGCCACAGGCCAGAGGTAGAGGTAGAGGAGGTTTTGTGAATAATGGTCCGGATTTGAACACTGTTGTGACGGGTGTGCAGGCAATGAAGAAGGTGATGCCGTGTCACGCGTGCGGAAACGTAGGTCATTGGAAACGCGAGTGCCCGATGGTGGTGCAGGAAGGTGCAGGTGCAGGTGTAGGTGTTGGTCAGCAAAACAATGATGTCAATGCATTTCAGACAATGAGAGGACCGAAAATGAGAGGTCCAAACCCAAATTTTCAGACCATAAATCAATTGCAGGGATTACAACCTATGCAGCCGCAGCAGATGCAGATGCCCCGTGTGCAGATGACGCAAATGCAGCCGATGCAACAGCAGTTACCTTTGGTACCTAATCAGCAAATGCAAATACCTTTGGCACCAATGAGTCAGCAGCAAATGATGGTTCCTCCACAGGGAACGGGTCAGGTAATGAGCACAAACGGCACAGTACAACAGTTCCCATTACACAGTGAGAGTGGAATAAACAATGTATGGGAGAGTGAAAGTTCAGAAGAGGAAGGAGATTGTGTGCTTGCGGCATCCCTAGAAGTTGATCAAAGGGGTCCGTACGTAGAGGGAAGAGTAATGGGTCATCGTGTCTCATTCTTGGTTGACACGGGAGCCACACGTTCAACTGTTAAGAGCAGTGAAGTACCAAATTTGCCACTCTCAGGGAGGACAGTTCAAGTGGTGGGGGTAGCAAACAGACATCTGACGAACCCCATAACAGATCCGATACCAGTCAACATTGGTAACTATCAAGGGGTACATCAGTTTGTAGTATGTGACTCAAGCCCGATTGCACTGTTAGGAAGAGACCTATTGTGCAAGTTGGGTTGTTCGATAATGTGCTCGAACGAGGGAATAACAATACAGACGAGCAGTGATGGGGAAGAAGAGGACAGTGTAGAGGGTGATGAGATAGAAACAGTTGACGAAGAGTATCCTCTGATTTGTCTTTTACCAATGATAACTGAAGAAGATATCCCAGCAGAATTACGGGAAACAGTCGGAAAGGGAGTGTGGGACATGACAGGGAAAGAGGTGGGATTGATGAAAGGAGTAGAACCAGTAAAAGTGATGGTAAAGCCCAATGCGATCTTTCCCCAGACCCCACAATACCACATGCCTCATGAAAGTTGCCCAACTTATTGACGAATTCGTAAAGCAGGGAGTACTGAAAGAAGTAGTAAGCAGCCCATGTAATTCACCGATAATGGGACTAATGAAGCCAAGTGGGAAAGTCCGACTTGTACAGGATTTGAGAAAAATAAATGACATCATAATCAAGTGCTGCCCTGTCGTACCGAATCCAGCTGTGATAATGTTTCAGATCCCTTGCGAAGCTGAGTGGTTCTCAGTCATCGATTTGTCACAAGCATTCTTTTCTGTGCCTCTTCATGAGGACAGCCAATTCCTCTTTTGTTTCAAATTCCTAGACAGAGTATACAGTTGGTGTCGAATTCCTCAAGGGTTCTCTGAGTCACCGTCGATATTCAATCAGGTTCTAAAGAAAGACTTGGAAGAGTTAGAGTTACCATTCGAGTCAACCCTAGTACAGTACATTGATGACTTACTGGTTGCATCAAAGACAGAAAGTGGCTGCACAGCTGATACCATTGCTCTGTTGAACCATTTGGGAGGGAATGGACACAAGGTGTCTCCTTCCAAACTGCAGTTCTGTCAGAAGAAAGTGAAATACTTGGGTCACCAAATAGAAAAAGGGTCACGGAAAATAATGAAGGAAAGAATTACCAGTGTACTTCAAATGAGTTCACCAAAGACAAGGAAGGAGGTGAGGAAGTTTTTGGGAATGGTGGGATACTGTCGCCAGTGGATTCCCAACTTCTCGTCTTTAGCAAAGCCTTTGCTGAAATTGACCCAAAAGGATGCCTTGGATCAGATCGAACTGAAAGGGGATGAGATGGATGCTTTTGTTGAATTAAAAGAATGCATGTGCAGGGCTCCAGCTTTAGGTATGCCTGATTACACGAAGCCTTTCACATTGTTTTGCCATGAACGTGATGCATGCTCTTTGTCTGTCTTGACTCAAGCCCATGGTGGCGTAAACAGACCAGTAGCGTATTTTTCAGCTACTCTGGATCCGGTTGCAGCAGCACTCCCAGGGTGTTTGCGTGCCGTAGCAGCAGTTGGTATCAGCCTCACTCAGAGTGAAGGAATAGTGATGGGACACCCAGTAACAGTCATGGTCCCTCACTCAGTTGAGATACTTTTGACCCGCTCCCGAACGCAGCACATGACTGGAGCAAGACTCACAAGGTATGAAACGACTATTCTGGGCTCACCGAATGTGCAGCTGAAAAGGTGCACTACGTTGAATCCAGCTACCTTGCTTCCTGGAGAAAATGCTGAAATTGAGAACGCTGAAGACGTCGAGCATGACTGCCTTCAGGTGACTGAATTTTGCACAAAACCCCGACCGGACATCAAGGATACCAAACTTGATGAAAATGACCAAATTCTTTTTGTTGATGGTTCATGTCTAAGAGATGGGGTGGGAATTTTGAAAGCAGGATATGCTGTATGTACTGTGACAGGGGTCTTGGAAGCGGGATGGCTCCAAGGAGTCTATTCTGCACAAGTAGCAGAACTTGTAGCCCTTACTAGAGCATGTCAATTGTCTGCATTGATGAAAGTCACCATTTACACTGATAGCCAATACGGGTTTGGGATTGTGCATGACTTTGGACAACTGTGGTCACAGAGAGGTTTCCTGACTTCTTCATGATCCCCAGTGAAAAATGGGGAGAGAATAAGGGAGTTGTTACATGCCATTCAAGTGCCAGCTGAAGTTGCAGTGGTAAAGTGCAGTGCTCACACGAAAGGACAGGACTATGTGTCTCTGGGAAACGCCTATGCAGATCAAGTCGCAAGATTTTGTGCCTTGAACAGTATATTGTTAAGGGATGATTGGAATACAATAAGTGAACCAGAACTCGAACCAGCCGAAGCATTTGCCTTGAAGGTCATAGATACAATAGAAGAACTAAAAGCACTACAAAGTAATGTCAGGGAGGATGAAAGAGATTCCTGGATTAAATCACAATGTATAAAGAGACAAGACGAGCTATGGGTTTCACATGAGGGAAAATTTGTTCTGCCAAATGGTCTCTTATCACAGCTTGCGCGGTTCTATCATGGGCAAGCTCACCTAGGGAGAGATGCCATGATAAGATTGTTCAAAACTGATTGGTTTAACCCCAGATTTCGTCAAGCTGCAGAAGCAGTTTGCCATCGATGTGTCACTTGCCAACAGATGAACCCAGGAAAGGGAACAGTTGTGAATGCGAGCCACATTGGTAGGGCAAGCGGTCCTTTTAGTCGTATGCAGATGGACTTCATTGAGATGCCTGTGCATGGAGGTTTAAAATATGTGTTGGTGGTTGTGTGTATTTTTAGTCACTGGATTGAGGCATACCCCACACGTAGAAACGACAGCCTTACAGTTGCCAAGCTGTTATTGAGGGAGTTAATACCACGTTTCGGATTCCCGATCTCTTTAGAATCAGATAGGGGAAGTCACTTCAATAACGAGGTGATGAGGTTACTTTGCGAAGCACTGAACATTGAGCAAAAGCTGCACTGTAGCTATCGCCCTGAGGCATCAGGACTGGTGGAGCAGATGAATGGTACGCTGAAATCGAGAATGGCAAAAATATGTGCATCAACAAATTTGAAATGGCCTGACGCATTGCCCTTAGTGCTAATGTCAATGAGAAACACTCCGGATAGAAAAACTGGATTGTCTCCGCACGAAATTCTCATGGGCAGGGCTATGAGACTTCCTGCAGTTCCCGCAAACATGCTTTTGAATATTACAGATGATATGGTGTTAGACTACTGCAAAGGTCTGGCTGACGTGGTTCGCTCTTTCTCTCACCAGGTGGAAGCGACCACCTTGCCACCGATCCAAGGTCCAGGACACGCACTGAAAGCAGGTGACTGGGTCGTGATAAAGAAGCACGTGAGGAAGTCGTGTCTGGAACCCCGTTGGAAAGGCCCTTTCCAAGTGATCCTGACGACAACTACTGCTGTGAAGTGTGCGGGGGTTCCCAACTGGATTCACGCCAGTCATACAAAGAAGGTGCTGTGTCCCACAGATGAGGAAGTTGAAGCGCTGAAACTACCAGTGCCTGATAAAGCAGTGCCGAGTGCTGGGACAGAACAAAAGCGAACTGAAAGCGAACAAGCAACAGCAGGAGAAAAGGAGATATTATTGGAGAACGAAGAGTCCGACTCACTTGGGGAAGACCAAGGAGAAAGTTCAGACAGCGACGACGAAGCTGCAGGTGACAAAGAACCTGAGGCAGCTGAGGGTAGCAAAAAGCCTGAAGCAGCTGAAGGTGACAAGGAACCTGAAGCAGCTGAAAGTGATACAGAGCCTGAAGAAAGTAACGCTGACGAAGGGCTCGAAGAGAGTGAGAAAGCAGGAGAGCCTGAGCAGAAGGGGGCTTTCCCAGAAACAGACGATACAGAAAAAGAAAAGGAAAACGTGACTGATTCCCCTGAAGGTGGGGACAAAGAAGAGCAGAACGAAAGAGCTCAAACCTCTACAGACAAGATCGCAGGTCCATCAAATGGACACGGTGCAAAAAGAAGATTAAGCATCTCACCGATAAAAGAAAAGGGTAAAGAAGGTTTGAACGAGGGAGGAAGGCCAAAAGTGAAAGAGAAAAGAAAGGAAGTGACTGTCGTGGAACAATCGTCAAGTGAAGAAAAGGACTTGGCGAAGGAGGAGAGTGCCAGCGAAGCAGAATCAAAGAGAGAAGCAAAATTGAAAAGGAAAAGGATACCAAACAAGAGGTATTCCGGTCCTGAATGGGCATATGCGGTAAATGATGATTGGACTGATGAGTTTGTATCTCTAAGCATCGAGAACGAAGAAGAAGAAGAGATACCAATAGAAAAGAAAAGTTTCATAGACTCTGTTGATTGAAACGGAAGTAAATGGTATTGCTTGCTGCAATCTAACGTGAGACAAACAACCAGCTGAGACATTGCTAAACCGAATCGAGACAAATGCTGCTAACCGATAAGTGACTGGCCTTTTGAAGAAGACGGTGTGAACATTGTGCTCGTTCAGCTTTTGTAACTGAATTGCTAAGTAGTTTCATTTATAAGTGCTTCTAGCTCTCTGATTCTATACAGATCATGCCTGGGTACGCTATGCAAAACAATAGAAAGAAGTATTGTAAATACGTTTGTATAGGCTTGGTACTAACATGTGTACTAATAATAATGGCAATTGTATTTGGAATGCATGGGAAGGGTGAGAAGGAAATTATTACTGCTTCTACTATTGCTCCTGTTACTGTCACTGAACTAACACCATTGAAAAGATTAGCAATGGATGAGAGGCTCTTGCACGATAAGAAAGAGCTTTCGTATAACGTTTTCTATCGCTTGCTAACGGAGTATGTTGAGACTATGGATGCGAAGGATTGTTATGTGTGTACCCAGATACCGACATCAGTAAAGGAAGGGGTGACTTATCACCACATGCCTCTTACATATGGGATTACATGTAGTATAGTAATGTCTAGGTTCTATGGTCAATCTAACATACAGTATTTTTTCTCAAATTATGATGTTACCTTTGCTTATGTTCCTATAATAGCGCAGCTAAGCGAGACTGCAAAATATTGGGATTACAAAATTATGAGGGACTTTTTCGAGCCAATGCAACCTTTTGAAACGGCTCATGCTCATAGGGAGAACCTTACCTGCTCCGTCTCTGCTGTAGAAATAAGCTTTTTAGATCGCACGGATGATAGAAGGGCTCAAATGAAGGCGAAATTAGAAAAAGAACTGCATAAAAGGACTTCAGTAGATAATTATGACTTTGCTGCTATAAAGACACAAGGGAAAATTGCTTTAGATGCTTGGCATGTAGGGAAATTTTGTATATATCGAGGTGAATCTTACTATGACAATATTTTTGTAGGAGCGAGTGAATGCAAACATACGTTTATTTTTAAGGCCAAATGGACATTCATGATGGACGGACTTGACCCTGTCATTCCAGGGGTGTATTACATTTGTGGGCATAATGCCTATTATCGTCTTCCAAAGGGATGGTGGGGAAGATGTTATTTGGGTATAGTGTTTCCAAAGGTTTATCAACTGGATGACATATCGATGATTGAAAAGACACCTGGATCCCATCGTATCCAGAAAAGAGAGACCGCAGCTGCTGTGGTAGGTGATATATTTGGAGCCATGATTCCTTCATTGGGAGTTGTGTTGAATTCCATCAAAATAAGAAAGTTGTCTACTATAGTGGATAACATGCTGACAAAGTTTTCAGGTGCTATAATCCTGATGGATGCTGAACTTGCAGCGGAAAGAGCTATGACTCTTCAGAATAGGCTTGCTTTAGACATTCTTTTAGCAAAGGATGGAGGCGTTTGCAAAATGATTGGTGCACGTCACTGCTGCACCTATATACCTGATAATAGTGTGAAGATTAAAACTATGCTTGCTAATCTAACAAAAGAAAGTGCAGATTTGAAAGAACTGAAAGAACCAGGAGTGTGGGAGAAGGTTGGAAAGGGACTTGCTTCAGTGGGACATTGGATTGGGGGAATTTGGAATGGAATACTATTGAAAATAATAGAAGGAATATTAATAGTGATAATATGTGTATTTGGAATTTGGGGAATAAAAAGGGGAATAATAATGATTATGGAGAAAATTAAAAGAAGAAAGGAGGAGAAAATAATGAAAAGAATGGCAGAAGAATATAAAGCGCAAACTAGGGGAACTAAAAGGAAAAGGGAGCTGACAGAATTTTAATGGGATAAAATTTGTGGGCTAAATTTGTGTGATGACAAGTAGTCATCAGAGGAGGGATTGATGAAGCAGAAAATGAAGGTTTTGATTTATTAACGCATAAACGTAGTGCTGAAATAATCATGTGTGACATTAACCGAATTAATTAAGATTGTACGGGGACAAAATGTGCCCCCAGAGTAGTTTGCCATCATTTATACGCGTGCTTTATATAACGGGGTGAATTAGAATTGCACTAATCCGACATAATCATAAACGTGTGCTACGATTTGCTTGTTTGAAATGTTTTAGCTTAGCATTACTTTAGCGGAGGCTTTGGCCTAGTTGCCTGGTCTCACGGTTTAGATGTTCGTATTTTTCCACTGTGCTATTAAACGTGTATTTTTTTGCCTGAAGCTGTATTTTTCCACAGAGACTGTTCACATGCTTATCTTAAAGTTGGTGCCAGCATGGCATATTTTCTCCTTAATTCAAGGTCGGCTTGCAGGTGCGGACAATGGAGGCTCTGAGAGTAAGCTAATCGAGAGACAATGTTGCAACTTGCGTACCCATCTCCAAGGATAATGTATGCTTAAGTAAAAGCTTGAGAACTGTCGTCTTTGATTGGTCAATTTGAAGCTAACCTATGAACCCTCCAATGGAGACCCTACTGGACTTGAACTGTTGTCTATAAAACCCAGGTGCACGAGAGGGAAGCTCTCTCTCTATCTTCGGACATCCCGCCATTTTGACTTCGTAGCTACTATGACCCATTTTGCTGCGACGCCATTTTGAGAGACTTTGATGCTTTCTCTAGTCGAGAGAAAGAGACTTTAATGATTCTTGCCCTAGAGACTTTAACTTTGATTTGCCCCTTTGCATGAAGTAGTAATCTTATCTTGCCGCCGTGAGGCAACTGCCCCGTTCACCCCTGCCCCTTTGTCCCGGCCCTGTGCTGATCGAGAAACGATACCTGTGAGACGAAGAATTCATTGATTGCTGATCGGAATTGGTAATTATGAAAGGGAATTGTACAATTGCATTGTGTTTCTTTTAGGTAACCAACTGCTGATTTTGATAAGGACCCTAGCTAGGAGTTTTCTAAATTGATGTTGCTAAATTGTTTTGCATGAAGTCCCACATGCTGATGCTAATTTGAAGTTAGATGAGGATTCCATATGTCGCACGATGCAATTGGAGATCTTGTTATGCTGACTAAATGTACGCAATTAGCCCATTGCAGATTATAGTATTAGTGCTTTGCATTGCCACTATCGAATGCCTTGTGATTCAAATGCTACATAGATTACACTTGTTCCGACGATATGGACAGCTATTAATGTTCATTTATGTTTATCATTTGGTGTTGAGACACATCTATATCGTGCTAGCTTTGTTAATATAGGGAAATAAATTCACTAACTTTGCATTAAACTGGTGTGGTTATTCCTGGCTGAAAGGTCAGGGTTCGCCAAAATGTATTCTGGATTAATTGTTAAGTGTTATGTTGTTCAAGGTGTTGCTTATGTTTGTTATTGATTATTGATTTTGATGAGATTGATCGATTAAGAGTACAGAGAGTTCCCACATAGTCAAAAGATTCATCGGCCTAAAGAGCGTCCGAACGCAGGTAAACTGTTACCACGTTCCGCTCTACCACAGTCTGACTGGTTTCTGCTTGTGATGACTGAGTGATAGCAGAGAATGGCAGTTGATTCTTTGTCTTGTTTCAGTGTGCTTTTCCCACAATCCCTCACAGAAAGGAGTTAGGGCCAGATGTAGAAAGGGTTTTACGCATCGCAAACAGCGAAAATCGCTGTTTGCGACACACAAAACCCACATCGCGATGCCCATTCCCTTTTTGCGAGTTGGTAAGCTGATTACCGACTCACAAAATGGGACTGCGAGTCGCAAATAGGAAGGGGTGTTCCCCTTCCTATTTGCGAGCCGCAACGCAATGCCGGACTGCTTTGTGACCACGAACACGGTCGTAAAGCAATCGCAGTTACCACCAGTGTCACACTGGTGGTAACCCATTTGCAAAAGGGAAGGGGTCCCATGGGACCCCTTCCCCTTTGTGAATGGCCTTGAAAACATTTTTTCAGAGCAGGCAGTGGTTCTATGGACCACTGCCTGCTCTGAAAAAATGAAACTGACATGTTTAATTTTTTCATTTTGTAATGCATCTCGTTTTCCTTTAAGGAAAACAGGCTGCATTACAAAAAAAAAACTGCTTTACTTAAAAACAGTCACACACATGGTGGTCTGCTGTCTCCAGCAGGCCACCATCCCTGTGAGTGCTGCGAGTCGCAAGGGGGTCGCAAATTGCGACCCACCTCATTAATATTAATGAGGTGGGCCCTTGCGACCCCCTTGCGACTCGCAGATGGTGTCAGGGACATCTGGCCCTTCATGTTGTACTTGTTTTGTATGTTGCTCTGGCTGTTTCTCTTCTCTAGGGGTTAACTTCCTCACTCCAACAACTTCCAATGCCTTAAATGGGCACTTCCTGATGTTTTGTGCATGTGCTGTTTATCAAGTTCGGCATTTACTACATGAGCTAAATAACACACATTTGATATTTAACACATATGGCAAATACCAATTTCACAGTACACAGTAAAAAGTAATAATTAGTGTTATTTAACATGTTACTTACCAAACCCCATGGAAACAGTATTTCCCCTATTTGCAAACTTGGGCCCAGATTTAAGAAAAGTGGTGCTTCATTGCATGAAGCGCCACTTTACCTGTGCCCCATTGCGCCCCCCTATCGCCACGATGTGTGTGCTGTATTAATGATACAGTGCACCATGGTGCATTTTAGGATCAATAGCGTCATAATTTCTGATGCTATTGTGATACTTTGCAGGATTAGCACCAAAAATGTTGGTGCTAATCGTGCAAAGTACATAGAGGCCCATTAAAAAACAATGGTGTACCCCAATGTAATGCCTGCTCTGAGCAGGCATTAAAAATGACACTAGAAATGGCACAGTGGAATCTCATAGATTCCACTATGCTATTTTTCTGGTACTCCTAATGGAGGAATGCCTATCTTGCATACACTGTGCCTGGCGCACGCATAATGTGGAGCAAGGGTTTATAAAGTGGTGCAATGCGTGCATTGCACCATTTTGTAAATTTGGCATGCTGTTTTTACCAGCCTATCGCCACATTAGCATCACAAAAATTACGCTCATGTGGAGCTAGGTGGTGTTAGGCCCTTCTTAAATTTGGGCCTTGGTGTTTTTTTATCACCAAATTTATAATCCAGGCCATAGAATAACGCTTAACTTCGATACATCTGACACTTCCATAAAGTGAGTTAAGGCAGCACTTTCAAACACCACAACAAGTTGGTGGCAAAATGCAAAAAAGAGCAAAATATAAAATTTAAATTAAATGCTATTTTGCTTGAAACTCTGAAAATCCTTTCATATTTTTTATTAATTTGCCAAGATATACTTTGCCAAATGAATACATAAACCACTAGGCAATAAGAAGGTGCATCCATTTTAAAGCACATTATGGAAACCTTAGCAATTGATTTATCTATATACTTAGGGGCATATTTAAGAGCCCCTACTGAAATTCTTATGCCACATACACATTATTGTTTTATGCAAATGTTGTGTTAGAAGGCCAAAAACGCTGCACCATATTTACAGAGTGGAACAATGCATGCACTGCATCACTTTGTAACCCTTTGTGCTACATCATGCCTGCGCCAGGCATAATGTATGCCAAGGGGGCGTTCCTCCATTAGGGCGGTCAAAAAATGGCGCAAAGAAATCTAACAGATTTCTTAGCGCCATTTTTTTCCTGCACTTTTAACGCCAGCTCAGAGCAGGCATTAAAGGAGGCTGCCATTGGTTACAATGGGCCTCTGGGTGCTTTGCAGAATTAGTGTCAACATTTTTTACGCTAATCCTGCAAAGCGGCAGACTAGCGTAAAACGTTCTGACGCTAGTCCCCTAACTACCGCCATGGTGCATCATATTTAAAATATGGTGCACACATGGTGGCGTTAGGGGTGAGCTAAGGGTCGCAAGAAAAGTGGCGCTGCACTGTGTGCAGCGCCAATTTTCTTAAATATGCCCCTAAATCTTATATAGCGCTACATTTTCAGTTTATTGTCAATTCAGATCACTAAGGGCAACAGAGGTTTGAGGTTAACAAAGTCAGAGTCTAAACTTTGATTTACAATGCACCCACCAGAAATAATGTCATAGAAATTTAGCATTGGTGCAGACACAGTGAAAATCAATTTGTCTCTTTTTTGCTACCTATATAGCATATACTGGAGCAAACTCGCCAGAGTACTACTTGGAGCAAACTAATATCACAATTTTCTGTTCTTTACATAATAATACATATAATACATGGAAAAAACATCTCCTCCACAAATGTGAAATATGGAATTGAGTTTGAGGCAAAATCAGTTTTTGTTTTTTATTCCACAAAAAGCAAAAACAGAGGAAAACCTGTTTAATTTTTTAAAGAGGGTTGTTCATGGATTAGGATGTTTTGTTAAAATATCAGTAACTCATAAAAAAAATACTTATGAATCGTGCATATATACTTTTGGTGATATTAACTGGAATAAAATCTCTTTGCTCCAATCTGGATTTAACATGCATCAAATATTCTTCAAATTGATTGGCCCTGTCTTCCTTCTCAACCGAGTCGAAGCCCCACCTCAGTCCTATGCCTCATCCTCTGTCTATACATACACTTAGAATCGGCCCCGACTGGATTCTAGTGGAAGGGCATTTCTGACCTTCATAGGCAATCCCTCCTGCCTCTGGAAAAGAGACACGGCGACGTCCGACACCTTCACTAATGCAAAGTTTCTGGGAATTAGCATCCACACAGGAGGGAAGACAAAACCTTCACTGCCCCTGCTGTAAGAATGGCATTTGTTCAAAGATCATATTAGCCTGTAAACGACACCATCAAAGGACACTGTTCTTTGTATTTATAGGAAAGTGGAATTTGATTGTGTCTAATGGGCACATTCACAGAAACTATTTTTGATTTCATTGGCTTCCAAATTAGTTTGTGATTCTCACTAGCCCAAAAATCGAGCTTCTTAAATTGTACAAAATCTTTGTCACTCTTCTACTACACAATTCGGAGGGCAAGGCTTGATAAAATTCGCAAATATGTGTAGTGTGAATGTTAGTTCAACAATTGCAGAAAATATTGAAAAATTATAGGTTAGATGCAGCATGTAATATATGACTGCGCTCAATAACTGCTTTGAAGAGCTCATAACTTTATTAAGACACCTCAGTATAATTGGTGGAATATTTGACCACATGCCACTGGAGAATGCGTTCTTCCTTTGAGGCTATACACATCAAAATGAAAGCCTTAAGGCACCCATTATGAGTGGAGTGGAGCTGAATGATCATATGGATTTCTGCTACGTTCAATCATAAATTGGCAAGTGCTCCCACACCTGGATACCAACCACAAAATCTGGCCAATGAAATGGCATTGGGACAGGGCTGTATTGCAGCCTTGACTCATTCCTGGTCCCTGTCTGACCCTTAGATAAGAGTCAGGGGCCCGTTACCAGCCAATATTCTTCCCTTCCCTCCCTCATCCTCCCTATCCCCCTCGCTCCCCCGCCACCTTGTAAAAACATCCAAATAAATCAACCAGCCGCTCAGAGGTAGTACATTTATGGGTGAACCTCACTGAACCCATAAACAAATTAAGGGGAGTTAAGAGGTGCTGTAGATTATGGGCTAACCCTCCTCTGACACTGAACTTTCTGCAAACTATAGAGCCCAACTTGATTGGATCGATCTAAGAACAATCCCATTGACCTAAGGAGAAAAGAATAATTTTGCTTTAAAGAACTCTCACCTACCTGGGGTCCATCTTAGTGTCATGCTTCATCATAGAGTTCCTTCCCGTTTCATTGCAGAAAGGGATGTGCTACAACCTGTGAAGGGCACAGGAGCAATTCATTGGAAAAGGAATAGGGTAGTGAGCGTAGGGTTACTTTTTAAAAATACATGTCTGGTTGCCCTCACATTTTAATCTGGGAGCCAGCCGGTATGATTGAAAATAAGAAATGTTAGGAAGTCCTGGGGCTTCAGTTACCCCTACTTCCTCTTTGAGTCAACATGTTTCTGCCAATTATGTTCCCAAATGCTTGTGGCTTTCATCAGGACCGATTTTAATACCACAATCCACATCTCCACTGTACGCTGAGGAGAGGCGTGCACAGATGTAGGCACAGACTGAGGTATTTTAGGTGAGCAGCCCAGGTGGGAACCTTGGAGTCTGTGTGACAGCAAGCACTCCTTTCCTCAGTGTACCTATGGAGTACTTTTAAGTGCCTTAGTATATACCCATTTACGAACACCAAGTAGGTGGTTTAGATGTGCTTGGTGTATATATTGTAAAGTCACCAGTTATGTCAGAATTGTTAACTAGCTGTGGATTGTGGTAGTATAATCCTTTTTGTGGTAGTATCATATTCCTTCCCGTTCTTCAACGAGACAGGAAGGAACTCTATGATGAAACATGCCATCAGGGGTACCCCTGATGAGTGAGAGTTCTTTTAAGCAAATGGATTCTTTTATCCTTAGTTCAACTGTAAAATTCTAAGATTGATCGAATCGAGTTGTGCTCTATAGTTTGAGTAAACCTCACTGGACTCAGGATTCAATGTAACTTCCGGTTGGTAAATAAAGTTCTGCAGTTACTTCTGGTTCTGTGTGATTTAACTCATAGTTATACAGTACCATCTTATTGTTACCACACAGTGCCACTACTCGTAATCTGCCCTATATGTCAGTACAAATGGATGGGGCGGATAGATACACGACTGTAATGCAATTAGATTTTCCAGTCTATTGTTCACATGCCCATATGTAATTTACTTCCACAATATGTGGTAAGAATTCTTGCAGGCAAAGGAAGCAGTTGCCTCTGCCAGAATAAACAAGCACGACTCTATTTTCTATCACCCCACAGCAGTTTCAGACAATTCTGTCCCTAATCCACTCCGTAGTCTCGTCATATCTGTCCCAAATCCGAAATTCGAAATATATTTCAAGTCATCAACTGAGAACCTTATCACGTGCAAAATCTGGCTGATGCTGTAACTCAATGAAACATAATCTTATTAGCGGTTACAGAATCGTTGTAAATTGCTTTAATGAAACCAATGTAGCTTAAACATTAAATGAGGCTTACAGTGTCTTGGCGTCTCTGTTATAGTCCTTATTTGCTGCACAAGAGGTGGTTACGCGGCTGCTCTTCCAGTCTGACTGGTACATGTTGGACTCTATTGTTCCCTCCTGTTTACACTGGCACCATTTAAAGGCTTAAGAGCTGTGGACGCTCTTTACAAGATACACAGTATTGAACAGTATTTGTCTATGTCAGCAATTAAAAACAAGAATAATCAGCTGTAGCGCTAAATACATTAACGATACGAATTATATTTTCTGATACTTCGAGATTTTCCATGAGTAAAAGGTGGGTATAAAACTTTCAAGGTGAACACGAGAAAGGCAGAGTATCTGCTTCTTTGTCGGTGGTTCAAGAGTGTTCAAGGACAAACGTTCACAAAGCCCTATTGTTTGAGGGCACAGTTGTAATGTAAATCTCGCCCTCTCTGATGTGGAAGGAGGTTGCTGTATCTTAGCTACCTGCCCGCCTGGCGGATTGTTCAGTAGGCTCCAGGCCCTTGATATGTAGGTCAGTGGTTCAAATCTGATCCCAGCAGGGCCAGAAACTCATGACATCTGAATAACCCAGCTTTGCTGTTCTCAGGAACAAGCACATAATACAGAGAAGCGAAACTACACTTGTGGTTATTTTAACGCAGCATTTAGTCTCTGGTGTATTTTTTGTGCTAACCTTAAATTCAAATCTCTACCTAATTGTTTATGAATGTGGTTTCTTTGAGCCTAACAGCGTATTCGTTGTCGATTTCACATTCTCACCTTTGAACTTCTGTCCTATTTAGGGGATTACATTTTCGGAGGTTGATTCAGGGATTCTCTCTGTCTGCAGGCCAGAGAATATGTGCCAGGATTAAGGATACAGCCCATGGTTTAGCTTTACTTAGGCCTAGCTGATACAGACATAGTGCACAATGCTTCAAACAAACATATAAAACACATGAAGGGGCAACATGCATGTTATGGTCAAGTAATCGTACCTAGATATCAGTGTGAAACTGCACAATGATTCTGATCTTGCTAGTGCGAGCTGGTCTACTCTATACAGTAATCGCCACGTGTATCAGCATTAGGCTGGGCAGTAAGAATGAGATTGTATCAGGGTGCTGTGGTCTGGATATGGGTCTTGAGATATGTCAGTGTGAGGTAGGTTGGAAAAGTATTATCAGTTGTGTGTCAGTGTGAGGCTGGACTGTGTGTTTTTGCCAGTGTGAGATGTTTTATTCAGTGATCATGAGGTGGGTGAATGTGAGATCATTTTCAGCATATGACTTGATGTTGCTCATGAGATCTGTCTGTGCAAGACTGGGCTGGACACTGACAACTACGGAATCTTTGCCAGATGGGCAGTAAGACAAATAATGGTAATTGTAAAATGTCACTAAGCTTTTGGGTACTATTGTGGGTTGATACAAGTGGGGTCCCTGCATAACTCATTTGTTTTCAACTCTCCATGATAAAGGAAGAGGACCTCCCCTGTGAATATGTCTGGCTTGCATACTTGGGGGGTTGGACTACATGTGGATTGGAGGTACACTATGGCCCTCATTCTGACCTTGGCGGTCTTTTCGCAAGACCGCTGAGTTACCGCCGCGGTGAAGACCGCCGACCGCGGCGGTGTGCCGCTGTGCGCATTCTGACCGCTGGGAGCGTTCCGCCGGAAAACCGCCAGCAGCCACACTGGCGGTCGGCGGGAAAGTGGAGACTGGTCAACCTCCACCGCCACGCCAGCAGAACACCGCCCACAGAATTACGACCCACATTTCTGTGTGGCGGTCTTCTGTTGGCGGTCTTCTGTTGGCGGTCACGTCCCTATGGCTCCCGTCGCCTCCCGGAGGACCAACGCACAAGGTAAGTTGATCGTCCGTGAGGGGAGGGGGTGGGGGGTGTTGTGTGATGTGTGCGTGCATGGGGGTGTGCGTGTGAGTGTGTAGAGGGGGTGTGTGAGTGCGTGTATGCGGGCGGGGGGTGCTGCTGTGTCTATGGGTAATGTGTGCTGTTCGGCAGGTGCGCATGTCGGCATGTATGTGTGCGGGTATGTGTCCCCGTTGTGTATGTGTGTGTAGGGGGTGTGTATATGTGCATGTTGGGGGTGTGTGCATGTCGGGGTGCATGTATGTGCATGTCGGGGTGGGGGTGGGGAGGGGGTTCGTACCACCTCTGGGGGGTGGCAGGGGGGTGGAGGGTGTGGGGGGAGGACTCGGGTGGGTTGTGGGGGGTGGGGGAGACCCCTATCAGTGCCAGGGAAGGAATTCCCTGGCCCCGATAGTGCTTACCGCCATGGTTCGCACGGCGGTTCCCGCTCGCAAGAAACCGCGGCGGTAGGCAGGGTCATAATACCCTTGTCGGTCTTGGGACGACCGCCGGGCCGGAGTGCGCAAACTCCAGCCCCGCGGTCATGACCGCCGTGGCGGTCGGAGTGGAGAAGTAGCGGTCGGTCGCGGCGGGGACCGCCGCGGTCAGAATGCCATTTTTAATACCGCCGGTCTGTTCGCGGTCCGACCGCCGTCTCTCCGCCGACCGCCAGGGTCAGAATGAGGGCCTATATCTCCTCTATTCTCTGCTTTCTCTATTATGATGAAGATGGATCAATGTTTGTGTACTCCTGTGCATTTGTCATGGTGCAGTGATGAATAGTTCTTGATTCTTGATGGCCTGTGTTTGCAAATTCATTGTTTTGTTTAGGAAAGACATTAAAGGTTTACCTCTTTTAAGGATGTGATATGCAGCATAATACAGCCATAGGATACATAGGATAAACTATATCTTATTATTGCCTCTCAAGCAGAGCCCACATTCTTCTCTGACCCTCTGATGTACCTTTTCTGACATGGTCTTGTACTGGTTTGCTGGAAACTAATTGAACCTTGATCATTCTCAACAGTTGCTGACCATGCCTGGTTTTCATGAGTAATCTTGAGCATTAAAATTATACTTTGACTCAAATATCAGTCCCTAATACAGTAGTCTGACACTTCTATTTTTATTGTGCTGGTGTGGTATGGATTTCAGAAATGTGTACTATACCAGCAAAAAAACGTTTGTCATTATATATTAAGGTTTTTGGTGGCATTTTCCAAGTAGAGCGTTTTTAAAGTGTGCAGTCGTTGTATTGGACTCCATCACCCAAAAGCACCAGGCCTTTGTGTGCTCTGCCAATTCACACTTTTTTCAGCACTGAATAGATTGGGGTAAATCAGAAGCTTGTTGAGCCTGGGCTTCATCAAGCAAAAGCAAGCCTGGGCTTTGTCCACAGTCTGAGCTTTATTGAGAACTGAGTGAGTCTGATCTTCATCCAGAGCTGAGTGAGCCTCAGTCGCAGCTGGCAGCGGGGTAAAGTGTCAAGGTGGCGCAGGTGGATTGGGGGCGACAAAACAATAAAAAAATAAGCGGACCTGAATCTCGCCACATCCATGTCGCTGCTCTTCTGGCTTCACAAGGCACAGGCTCCAAGACTGCCCTGCGGCCAATCCTAATGCTGCTGTCATGCTGCTGACAGCATGACAGCAGCATTCCGATTGGCCTGAGCGCCCTCACTTTGCGCTCCAAGACAGACTGGGAGCCTGTGCTTGCTGTCTCCAACCTGGTAACGCAGCTCTGCTTCGAGAGAGCTCAGCGTGCATGTGGGTTTGGCCGTCCTGAGATGGCCAGCCAAACACACATGCACACTGATAGCAGTGCACACCACTCCCCCTCCCTGCTTGTCATCCCCCATGACCCAACCGCTTGAAAAATAAAATGATAATAAACTTTGTTTATTATCATTTTATTTTTCAAGTTTTTCAGCTGTTGCTGCTGACGGTGGGGGAAAAACTGATCCACCGTAGCGGAGGAGCTGCCGCTGGTGAGTCTTTATTCAATGCTGAGTCAGGCTGGGCTCTGTCCAGAGCAGAGTAAATCTATGTTTTTTTTTTTTAAAAAGGGGAGTGAGCTCTGCACTTTTTCTCGAGCTTAGTGAGCTCCAGCTTTGCTAAGAGTTAAGTGGCCCTGGGCTTCTTTCAGAGCTAGATGGGCTGAGTCTGGACTTTATCCAGCTCTCAAGGATCTCAAGGAGCCTAGATTATGTCACAAGCTCGTTGAGTCTAGGTCTTACAGTATTTACAAGCAGTAGAGTGTCCCTGGAAATTATCAAGGAATGTACTGTACAAACCTGAACTACATTATGTGACCTTGGTTTTTTTTAATAATTGGAAGAGTCTAGACTTTCTATATGGTTCAGGATGTCTGGGCTTTGTTGACTGCGAGTGAGCAAAGGCTTTATTTGGATCTAATTGAGCAAGGAATTATTCAGAGGTGAGTAAGCCTGTTCTTATCTAGAGCAATTAGCATCAGGGCTTTAGACACAGTTGCAAGGCAGGGTTTTATCCAGAGGTGAGGACACCTGGATTTTATCAAGAGAAATTTGATTTTAAAGAAAGTCTGTGCTTTATAAAGAGCTGAGCTTGAGTGCGCCTGACCTCTCATCAGTGACGATTGATCTTTAGGAGAGTGTGCTGAAAGAGTTAGTACAATTTGCCCCTGCATCAAATATTTAATGTTCTGTGCCACAACGATAGGCTAACCGTGAACACATTTTGAAGCAAAAGAAATGTAGCCTGACTTCATGTTTCAAACTTCCACTCCACCTTCATTTCAATACACTGTTTTTGGTTGAAAAGGCCTGGAACCTTTGTTCTGACATTTTCTTTTGCACATGCAGCTCCACCTTTTGAACAGCATTCCAATCTACATGAAAGCTTACCCAACAATTTGCCTATTGGTGCCCACTTCTCTAGCCAACCATACGTCAATATGCCACGCTTCCAATACCTGCTGCTTTTCCAAACTGAAAAATGTGCGGATAATTTTGGTACATGGTCACTGCCATCTAAGAAGTGTTTATTGATAGATAAAAAGTCTCACCCAGGCTATTACTCCAACAACCACTTCATATGTTTTTATCAATAGTATTTGATCATGAGCTCCATGAGTGAACCCCAGTTCTTTTAAGCAAAGAGAGAATTAATGTTATCAACCTCTTAGCTAGCAGGTTATTTATTCAGATACATTTGGGTGTAGAATTTGTCCAGAGCTGAGTTATCTGTGATATTATCAGTGGCTGAGTGGACTTGGTGACTCTGTTCATCAAACGGTATGTGAGCCTGAGCTTCATCAGGCACTAACTGAGCATGATCCTTATCAAGCACTCAGTGAGCTTACGCTTTGTCAAGACTGTCAAAAGGTTCATCCAGATTAAAATGAGGGCAGGTTTTATTCAGAGCTAAATAAGTTGAGGATTTGTCTGAAGTGCCATGTGCCAGGAGTTTATTATGCACTCAGTGATCTGATCCAGAGAGAGGTGAGTGGGTTTTGTGCAAAGGGGGAGACTCAGGGATTTCTCTTCAGACATCCCTGGACGTACATTGATTTCATCAAACCCTGAGTGCACCTGGATCTAGGCAAGAGCTTTGTGAGCTTTATGCAGAGCATTGTGCCCCCACACTCAAGTGTTGAGTGGCAAATGCAAAAAGCATAGATGATTGATGGGATGCAGAACAATGTCAAATATTCAGCCTAAATCTATCATTTTTTTACTTATCACGCAATTCCAGTTTTGACCAGCCATATGTAAATCAGTCTTGACCCTGCTCCCAATGGGAACAGTCCAGCCCGAAATGCCAGGCCAGGTGCTCTCTGGACGGGAAACAAGCATCCTAGGAATTGTTTCAGAGTATCACCCCTCTTCAGCCAGAGTAGCCTGAATCTGGTGGCACAGCAAGCACAGGACCCACATCTGGGTATACTTTTCCCACTTAGGTAAAACATGCAACAGAACAAATGATGGACAGAATGCTGAACAATGTCAAACATTCAACCCTAGTCACATATCTGGACCTAAATTCATTGTTTGTTTGCTCGCCTCGCCATTCCAGTTTGGACTCAGCAATATGCAAATCAGTAATGACCCTGCTTCCAATGGAAACAGTCCAGCCCAAACTGCAAGGCCAGGTCCTTCCTGGACTGGAAACAAGCATCCTGGGACCAGTTTTGGGGTATCACCCCTCATCAGCCAGACTAGAGTGAATCCAGTGGCAGAGCAAGCACGGGGTCAACGTCTGGGCATACCCTTCCCACTTAGGGTAACAAAGAAGCTAAAAGCATCCCACTGTGTTTGCATTAGAAAATTCTCCGGGTGAATTATCTGCACACTTGTCATTTGCAAAAAACAAAATGCATGTGCAGCAAAGAAGACGGTGTGGTTGGCTAGAAAAGTAGATACAATTACAGTGAACATTTACATGCAGCATGCACTGGAGAGCAAAAGGTGAAACAATACTGGCAAATAAAGAGATATTGGTCAGGTAAATATTCTGTCATTGAGTAAGGGTATTGGTAAACAAAGTCCGAGAGACACTGATGGTAACAAAAGAACTGATGGTGAGTTAGGTAGGGTATGGTTGAATGACTGAACACAATTACATAATGTATAGATACAGAAAAAAACTATTCAGACAATGCCCTCCTCAGATACACTTTTCAGAAAGAGGGGATGGGGTAAAACCAGTGGGACGTTTACAGAAAACATGGCTGCTGCTGAAAACGAAGGAGGTGCCCGAAATATGGTGGGGTATGAACCAATAGGAAACCATCAAATATCTGACTTAATCTTCCCACCACCCTGGCCCTTCTTCTTTTTCTGGCTATGTCTCTCCTTGATTATTTTTCAAAGGTGGCCTCCTCTAGTTTGCCTTCACCTCTCCTTCTGCCCCCACCCCTTTATTCCCAGTCACTCTCTGATCTATAACTCCGTTATCTAACAGACTATTATCTTTTTATATTTTTTCATGGGAAACTGCCTCATCTTTTGCATCGTTCCTTCCCTTCCCTTCTATTACGACTCTCCCTCCCACTCTTCCCTCAATATTCAATATACTATTCAATTTAAATAACGGTGTATTTTCTTCCCAGAATGTGTCCGCTACATCTCATTTTTCTCTTTCTTCTCTTTCTATTGTTTATCTGCTACTCAGCTCCTGTCTCACTGTCCATTTTTTACTCCGCATATTTCATGATGGCCACCAGCCTTTTCACGCCACTGAAACTCGTCTGCTTCACAACCATAACTTTCCTACTTACTGAGAACAAAACATCTATCATTGTCCTCTACATCATTTATTCCACAGTTGAAACAGTCAGTAACATTCTTGTTGTTTCACAGCTATCTCAACTCGACCACCTCTTCTGTCACCTGGCTTAAACAAAACAACTCTTAATTTCTTTCTTTTTTAGCATTCCCCAACATTATGGTTCTCAGTGCAACCCTGGCAATATGAAATTATGACCATGGCGGAAACCGCTCAGACAGACAGCCACTTTAACACACCGATCGCCAGGATGAAACCAACAGGCACCACGGCGGTAACCGACAACAGCCAGGCGGAAGACAATGTACCGCTCACAGTAATGACAAACCTATCCGCCACCTTTTCCAGGGCGTTACCAACGATATCAAAAGCCTGGTGGAAACACTGCACAGAAGGGAAATGACTCACCTCTGGAGACTCAAGGAAGAACCACGCCGCCATGGAGCCCGAATTGCATGTGTTCCCCATGCTATTCTCCCTTCTGGTCCATTACGAACACCAACGCTGGTGAAGACGACCATGGTGAGTACCGCCGCCTAGAACACGGGGGGAAGAGAGTGACACACACACGCAACACCCCCACCCCAACACCATACACATAACCAGATGCAGTAACATGACGTATACACCCCGTACCCCTCAGGAATAATGCAAGGACAACTACTATAGCGTAAAAAGGCTGCAATAAGATATATATAGGTGAAATTTGTGCATCCAAATCAAAACGTATATACATATTTACAATGCAAGGGACACTGCGCAGTCCTCAATGTCCGTGGGCCACAGAGCTATATCACAAAGTCCAAGGCCCAACCTCACTCCTGCAACGACATGAAGAGAACACTGCAGGGGCATCAGGTCGAAAATAGACAGGCACCTCAGGGGGACAGGGAATGGGGGGGGCACCTCTGCCAGAAGATGGTACAATGCCACTGGTCCTGGGGGGGGCAACATGCCCTGTGCTCTGTCCTGGGGAGTGCAAGGCCACAGTCTCGCAAGTGGATGATTTGCCCACTGCTTGGTCCTGGGGAGTGCAAGGCCACAGTCTCTCAAGTGGGTGATTTGCCCACTGCTTTGTCCTGGGGAGTGCAAGGGCACAGCCTCTTAAGTGGGTGATTTGCCCACTGGTTCTGGAGGGGGCATTGTGCCCAGTGAGCTTCATCCTGGGAAGGATGGGGTGAGTGGATGGCTTCTCCACTTGTTCTGGAGGGGGCATCATGCCCTGTGATGCAGATCTTGGGGAGTGCAAGGTCACAGTCTCTCACCTGGGTGTCAGACCCACAGGATTTGCTGGGGCCAGGCCGCACAACAGCCCATGGACGCAGGACTACACACTGTCCATCGGCGGTGATGGCTGCTCATTGGTGGCGGTGCTGGTGGCGGTGCTGGCAGTGGTGTGGGGAGGCTCAAGCCCATCCCCTGCAGCCTTGAACGGCTGCACACTAGGGCTGCTGCTGGCAGTGGTGCTGGTGGAGGTGCTGGTGGCGGTGCTAGCAGTGGTGGGGGGAGGCTCCAGCCCATACCCTGCAGCCCTGGATGGCTGAACCTCCAAAGTTGGTGGTGGGGGCTCCGACTGAGTCCCAGCTCCAGGCCTCTTGTCGTTTTTGCCTGCTGGTGCAGGCCCCTTGCCCTTCCTGCCAGCAGTTGGGGATGGCTCCTTGCTCCTTTTGGCAGCAGCTGGGGACTGCTCCTTGCCCTTCCTCTCAGCAGACGAGGATTGCTCCTTGCCCTTCCTTCTACCAGCTAGCGGTGCCTCTTTGCCCTTCCTTTTTTCAGCTGGGGGTGCCTCCTTGCCCTTCCTTGCAGCACTTGGTGCAGGCACCCTATCAGTGTGGCTGCCTGGTGCCCGGGATCCTCTCCTACCTGGTGTAGCTGTGGACACTACTGTGTCCCTGGACTGGGTGGCTGAGGTGCTTGGCTGGGTTTTGACCACTCTGGCCTGACGTGAAGGACGGGTGAGGGGAGGGCTAGGGAAGAGGTCAAAGGTGGAGAGGAAAAGCTTCTTAGGGACATTGGGGCGGGAAGAGGGAAATGGTTTGGGAGTGGAGGAAGAGGGAGTGGTTGTAGGAGGTGCCTGTCTGCTGTATTTGGGTGCAGGTGTATGGGCTGGATGCTGTTGTGAGGTGGATGGCTGTTGGGTGTCTGAGTTTTTGCGTTTGTGTACTTTGGGAGGAGGGGGCACAGACACAGTGGGAGACGACACAGGGGACGTGTGCATGGAAGTGGGGGTGGTGACTGCCAGTGAGGGTCGTGTGCTGAAAGGTGTGCTGGTGATGTGGGTCGTGGATGAGGATGTAGTGCATGCAGGTGTGAGTGTCAACGCAACGGGGAGGGAGGTGGACAACGAGGAGGAGGGCCCACAGTGGAGACAGTGGATGTTGGTATATCTGCATCTGGATGGTGTTTGTGTGAGTGCCTGTGGGATGAAGTGTAGTGCTTGTGTTTCCCATGTCCACTCTTGTGTGTTGTCTTGGGTGCACGCTCATCTTACTGTGTGTTGGGATAGGTTGGGGTTGGGGGGAATGATTTGGGTAGAGGAAGTTGGAGGGGGGAGGCTAGAAACAGGGACAATGGCTGCCATCAGAGAGGAGGCCAGAGCCTGGATTGTTCTATATTGGGCCGCCATGCCAATATGAATGTTTATGTCTGTTGCATTTGGGCTGCCAGCCACAGGATGGCCTTCACAATGGTTAACTGCCCAACAGAGATGGATCTCAGGAGGTCAATAGCCCCCTCACTCAGGGCAGCAGGGCTCACTGGGGCAGGGCCTGAGATGCCTGGGGCGAAGGAGATGCCCACCCTCCTGATTGAGTGGGCACGGGAACCACGCTGAGGGGCTGCTGGGAGGGCAGTTCTGGTATGGGGGTGGCGACTGTACCTGTAGATGGGGTGGTCACAGAGGTGTCTGCCACCACCAGGGAGCTTCCATCGGAGGAGGAATCCGTGTACGAACTGTCCCCTACTGTCTCCGCCATGGTGCTCCCCTCACCCTCCGTCCCACTGGTGCCCTCACCGCCGGTGGATTTGGCCTCCTCTGCCCTGTGGGATGCAGCTCCCTCCATCGCCGGTGCCTCTGCTCCTCCGCCAGATTATGCTAATGCACCTAAGGACATGGTGACAAAACAAAAAGGGGGGGGAGAGACAAAAGATACACTTGGTCAGTGGCGGCAACAACACCACCATTGGCGTACACGACACACAAACACACACACACACAGAGAACAGCCCTACGCACTAATCAATGCACTACCAGTCACAATTCTAGTCACCAGTCCATGGATAGGGACACCTAACGCCAATTGCAGCATACCTGAGACCCACAGACCCCTGCCCAGTAGTGGATGCTTACTAGCTTGGTTGGAGGTATTTTACATCAGAACCCTGCCCAACATGGGACCTACTCTGCGATGTCAGGCCTGGCCTAGGGGCACCCACAGGCCCATATCCCCTACCCGGATACCACCGCACCAGGCACAAGTTGTTTATTGGGGCACTGTACACACCCCCTTGTGGCTGCTGTGATGCCCCCAAGCGCCCATCCAGCTCCGGAGAGGCCACCGTCAGTATGCGGGTCATCAGGGGGGTCAGGGTTTGACGGGCACCCCTTCCTCGTTGGGAGGCCATCCCCAGTTGGGCGTCCGCCGTCTTCCGTGCCCAGCGCATCAGGCCCGCCCACCGTTTCCGACAGTGGGTGCTCTGTCTACCGTAGACCCCCAGGGTCCACACGTCCTTGGCGATGGCACGCCATATACCCTTTTTCTGATGGGCGCTGACCTGCAGGGAAATGTACACAGAGAAAGATATTAGTCCACCGTCCTGCCTGTTACACTCATGGCCTACCATGCCCCTTCTCATCCCCATTAGCACAGACATGGCCCACCACGCATGCTGCACGCTGCCCAGGGCCCATCCACCATCCCCCCATATGAGACCTTCACACACATCACTCCATGCATTCATACCCCATGCATTGTACTCACGGAGTACTCACCGGTGGTTCTGGAGGCCCATACAGCATTTGGTACTGGGGTAGGACCCCATCCACCATTCTCTCCAACTCCGCTGAGGTGAATACAGGGTCCCTTTCCCCAATGACACGAGCCATAGTCAGTTCCAGACACAGGTCACAGCCGCACATGCAGTGTAGGACCTCTCCTGTTGAAGGTCAGGTAGCAAGTGAGTGAACAGTTAGAAAATGGCGGTGACGTCCACGGCGGTGCATACGGTCACTGTCGGCGTACATCACCATTGGCCACTGTACCCCATAGGGCCCAATGTTAACCAATGAGGAGTTGCACGGGCGGTTTTCGACCGCCTCCCGCAACGGCACACAACGTCAGCTGAATTACCTAATTTCCACCTGTCCCTCCAAACAGGACAGGCAGATGCCATTTCGGGGGGGTGCAGGCTATGGCTCCTAACTGCATCATAGTACACATATGCACCATTTGGACCTCTCCAACAAAATACGGTTACAATCACAACATTCATTGAAGTGTAGTGGTTGGAAATAAGAGATATTGACCATCTGGTCACCATTTTGCCCCATAGATTGCAACTACTGCGGATGAATAGGAGATGGAGACATCCCCCCGTGTATAGAGCACTGGCAGACTTGGAAACAATGGAGGACAGGCACATTATCCTCATCTATAGACTGGACAGGGCCAAATCACAGAGCTGTGTGCCCAACTGGAGCCTGACCTAATCTCTGCTATCCGTCACCCCACCAGGATCCCCTCTCTTGTGCAAGTGCTATCAGTGCTCCTTTTCTTGGCAACTAGCCCCTTCCAAGTGACAGTGGACTTGGCAGCAGGAATGTCTCAGCCAATGTTCTCAATAGTGCTGCCAGAGTGTTGTCTGCCCTGATTAAACACATGCGCAGCTACATCGTTTTCCCCCAGGTGGAGGATTTGGCCACAGTGAAAGCTGATTTCTATGCAATGGGACATATCCCTAACATTATTGAGGCAATTGATGGTACACATATTGCATTTGTCCCCCCCCGGCGAAATGAACAGGTGTTCAGAAATCGAAAGAGCTTTCACTTCATGAATGTGCAGATGGTGTGCCTGGCCGACCAGTCCATCTCCCACGTCAATGCAAAATATCCTGGGTCTGTGCATGAAGCCTTTATCCTGAGGAATAGCAGCATCCTATGGGGGTCATTCTGACCCTGGCGGCCGGTGACCGCCAGGGTCACCGACCACGGGAACACCGCCAACAGGCTGGCGGTGCTCCCTCGAGCATTCTGACCGCGGCGGTTCAGCCGCGGTCAGAAACGGAAAGTCGGCGGTCTCCCGCCGACTTTCCGCTGCTCGGGGGAATCCTCCATGGCGGCGGAGCGTGCTCCGCCGCCATGGGGATTCTGACACCCCCTACCGCCATCCAGGATGGCGGTAGGGGGTGCCGCGGGGCCCCTGGGGGCCCCTGCACTGACCATGCCAATGGCATGGGCACTGCAGGGGCCCCCGTAAGAGGGCCCCGCAATGTATTTCAGTGTCTGCAAAGCAGACACTGAAATACGCGACGGGTGCAACTGCACCCGTCGCACCTTCCCACTACGCCGGCTCCATTCGGAGCCGGCGTCCTCGTGGGAAGGTAGATTTGCCCTGGGCTGGCGGGCGGCCTTTTGGCGGCCGCCCGCCAGCCCAGGACAAATCTCAAAATACCCTCAGCGGTCTTGTGACCGCGGAGCGGTATTTTGTCGGGGGAACATTGGCGGGCGGCCTCCGCCGCCTGCCAATGTTAGAATCACCCCCTATATGTGATGGCTCAACTACAGAGGCACAGGGTGTGGCTAATAGGTGAGCCCTTGTTCCCTCCCAGTATATGTTGGTGTATGGGTATGGTCTGGGCCCTAAGGGTTGGTGTGTGGCTAACAACTGTCCCTCGAAATTCGCAGGTAACTCTGGTTACCCCAACCTCTCATGGCTACTGACCTCTGTGAGGAATCCCAGGACAAGGGCAGAGGAACGTTACAATGAGGCACATGGGTGAACAAGAAGAATTATAGAGAGGACCTTTGGCCTCCTGATACCAGGTTTCGTTGCCTCCATCTAACAGGTGGATCCCTGTACTACTCACCCAAGAAGGTCTTCCAGATCATCATGGCATGCTGTATGTTGCACAACCTTGCCTTGCGTCGCCAGGTGCCTTTTCTGCAGGAAGATGAGGCTGGAGATGGGCGTGTGGCAGAAGTGGACCCTGTGGACAGTGAAGATGAGGAGGATGAGGACGAGGACAACAGAAGTGCAATAATTCGTCAATACTTCCAATGACACACAGGTAAGACAGCGTAACTTCATTTTTAATTGACAGTTTTGTTTTTGACATTGTCACTGGCAGGCTGATTTTCCTACTTCTATGGCCACTCACCATACCCTTTGGCATCTCTATTTGCAGATATTTGTGCCCCACTATCGCTCCTGGTGTGTTGACTGCAGCCAACTACTGGTCATTCCTAGGTATACATTTCTGTACAGTTGAGTTTCAATGTTTAAACCTTGCTAAACTAATACATACTTAAATCATTTGACATACTCCATACTTGTATTTTTTCAAAGGGTGTTTATTGAAGTGCTAAGAGGTAGAGGGGGATGTGCAATTGGCTGGGTGTTGGTGGAGGAAAGTCCAGGTTAGAGTCCAGTCTATTTGTATCACAGGTGCATTGTCCAAGGGGACATAGGAAGGGGAGCAATGGCAGTTCAAGTTGGACAGGGTGACAGAGTGGGACACAAGGAGGACAATCAAGAGAGCCTTTTTTCCTGGTGGGGGTCTTGGCAATAGTCTCTGGCTTCTGCCTGGATCGCAGGGAACGTTTGCAGGGTGGTGCTCCTTCTGCAGGGGAAGGGGTGCTGGTGGCCTGTTGGTCCTGTGGCAGGCCTCCTGTCCACTAGCGGCAGCAGAGTTGGAGGGCTGTTAATCAGTTTGGCTAGTGGCAGAGGCCCGGTGGGATACCACTTCCTCCCTCACAGTGTTGGCCATGTGTGCCAGCACCCCTGCAATGGAGACCAGGATGGTGTTGATGTCCTTCAAGTTCTCCCTGATCCCCAGGTACTGTCCGTCCTGCAGCCGCATGTTCTCCTGCAACTTGTTCAGTATCTGGCCCCGGGTATACTGGGAATGTTGGTATGCTCCCAGCATCGCTGTGAGTGCCTCCTGAAGAGTCGGTTCCCTGGTCCTGTCCTCCCCCTGTCGCACAGCAGTCCTCCCAGCTTCCCTGTTGTCTTGTGTCTCTTTCCCCTGAACTGTGTGCCCACTGCAACGGACCTCAGGTCCCTGATCGGCCTGTGTTTATGGGGTGGCCTGGGGTCCCTGTAGTGGTGGACACACTGCTGATTGACGTGTCCTGGGGACAGCGGTATGGGCCCGCTGGGTGGGTGCTGTGGTGGTGTTTCCTGAGGGGGGAGGCTCTGTGGTGGTGTGTGACTGTGCCTGGGTAACCGACTGTCCGGAGATCCCTGATGGGCCAGGTTGGTCATCCATATCCAGGCGAGCTGAGCTGTTGTCATCACTGTGGGCATTTTCTGGGGGTGGACTGGATGTTGCTGGCACCAGTGTCCATGCAGTGGTGATAGGTGTCCATGTAGGTCTGTGAGTGGTGTCCATGCATTGGTGGTGCATGCAGGGCTTGGCATTGGGATGAGTGAGATGTGATGGTAGGGTGTGTGGGAGGTGGTGGAGTGATGGGAGTGAGGGTGAGGGTGGGGGTATGTGATGGCATGCAGGTAGGGGAGTGATAGTATTAGAGATTTGACATACCAGAGTCCAGTCCTCCTATTACTGCCAGGCCCTCAGGATGCATGATTGCCAAGACTTGCTCCTCCCATGTTGTTAATTGTGGTGGAGGAGGTGGGGGCCCACTGCCAGTCCTCTGTACAGCGAGTTGGTGTCTTCCTGCTGTGGAACGTACCTTCCCCCGTGGGTCGTTCCACCTCTTCCTGATGTCATCTCTTGCTCTTGGGTGCTGTCCCACAGCGTTGACCCTGTCCACGATTCTCCGCCATAGCTCCATCTTCCTAGCAATGGATGTCTGCTGCACCTGTGATCCAAACAGCTGTGGCTCTACCCGGATGATTTCCTCCACCATGACCCTTAGCTCCTCCTCAGAGAATCTGGGGTGTTGTTGTGGTACAATGGGTGTAGTGTGAGTGGTGTGGGTGAATGTGTGTGGGGTGATGTGTTGGGGTGTGTGATGTAAGGTGCGTGGATGGTGTAGTTGATGATGTTATGTGGCTCTGGTTGTGTGGGTGCTCTTGCTGTATCTCTCTCTGGTGGCAATTGTTTGTATTCTTAAAGGGTTGTGGGTAATGTGTGTGTGGTGTGTGTATGGGTGTCAGGTGTGTGTTATTTAAATTGAGCAATGTTGTGTTGTTTTGTGTGTGTGTGTGTGTGTGTGTATTATGAGCGCAGCGGTATGTACCACCAATGGTTTACTGCCACTGAATGTCTGCAGTGGTGATTCGTGGGTCATAATGCTGTGGGCGTTGTTCTGTTGGCGTAACGGTGTGGGTTTTGCTACCACTGGTTTATCACTGACCTTTGGGCTGGCGGACTTGTGTGTGTGGCTGTATAGTGACGGATTGGTATGTGTGTGTCATAATATGCTTGGCAGTTATCCTCCACGGTGGCGTTGTGTTGCCGGCAGTCGGCATGGCGGTAAGCGGGATTTACCGCCAATGTCGAATGAGGGCCTATGTGTTTGGACCACTTCCTCTTTTCTCTTTAAACTTGTCTCACTCTTGTGAATCTGTTCTTCTTCAACACTCTATTCTTAGTTCATATCTACCATTGATTCTGCGCCAGTCCGTCTAATGAATATTAATTAGTTTGGTCACTATTTATGACCCTTTGATTGGCTAAAAACACATGAATCGTTGTCAACAAGGAACAGCAGATGTTCTTGCATTTCCAAATGGAAACCCTTCTTTCAAGGCAACCTGTTTTACTGACAGGAACTACTGCTTTAAAGTACTGCTTTAAAAAATAGATGTTTGCCCTTTGGGAAGACATCAGAGAGAGCAGACAGAGGTCACCCAACATAATTCACAAACGTGAAGCTGTGCAATAGAAGTTCACCTCTGTGAATCTGTTACCATCCCCTTGAGGGTTCGGTAAATTTTCAGCAATTTATGCTGCAGTTATGGTTGCAAACCATCCATACATTTCATACCGAATCACAAAAAGGATGAGATGTTCTTTCACACACATTGCAATTCAGAATGAGTAGCGAGCACCTTTTGCAATTAGAAAAGCCTTTTTCTAAATTGCAGGATTTTGTGACAGTAAAATCCCTAGAACACTACAGCCTTATGTCCCATTTAGGCCCATGTTTATACTCTTTTAGTGCCGCATTTGCATCATTTTTTGACGCACAAGCGGCCCAAACTTACAAAATACAATTGTACAATTGTATATTGTAAGTTTGCGCAGCTTTTGCATCAAAAAATGGCGCAAATGCGGTGCTAAAAAAAGTATAAATGTGGGCCTTAATGTTTACTACTTTGTCCTCTGAATTTCAAGACCATTTATTTGCTAATGGTTCACAAAAAGTGTTTTAACTTTCTACTTTAATGACTGCCGCCGCCCTCACTTCTCTGCATATTTTTTGGCTCTCCAAACTCAGTTATTATACTTTCTTTTCATTAACCTTCTCCTTTTTCATTTTCCTCCAACTATTTGGACTGCCTCCTTCATTCTCATTTCCATCCCTGTTCTGTCCTCTTTTTCCTGCCTGGCCATCATCTGAGTCTCAACTTTGATTCTTCTCTTTCTTTTTTTTCAGACACTTCCATGTCACAATTTCTTGTAGATTTCTACTGAATCTATGCAACATCTATCCTTCGCTTTGTATTGACTCTACATGGATTCTGTCACAAACCTTCATCTTTGATGCCTTAAATATTGTACCACCTTAATTTTCAATCTCCCTGTCTACTCTACCACCCCCTCGGAAACCCCCAAAATCCTACACCTCATTTTTTCTACCATCTTACTGACTTTTCTCACTAATCATCACTTCCATATACACTGTTTACAAATCACTTAAAGAATGTGGCAGCAGGAAGGAGGATATAGCACACGTATCAGGTGCATTTCAAAGGAGGGACACAGGATTTGGGAGAGGGAAGTGCAGACAACAACAAAGAGTAATTGGGGATGCAGACACTATGGGCTATTATACTGAAATTTCTGAAGATGCAGTGGACTTTGGAGCCTGTTTTTGTGCCTCTGAAGCTCAATGGTATAACATAGGTTGCTGCAGACTCTTGTGCGGCCCCTTCTGTAACATGAATTGTGCTGGTGCAACTTTTAAAACCATGCTATGGGGCCATTTTTCATTTTCAAGATGGTGTGACCCCATACAAAAAGGGGGATGCTCATGCCTCTGAGTCCACAATGTATTGCAAACCCAGCGTTCAAGAGCAGCACTAATTGTGCTTACTTGGGAGGAAGACAAGAAGAAATCCCATGTTTATGATAACTTTTGGTAGGAGCAGGTCAGATTGTCATGTTTGGTGTCTTGGGAATTGTAATTTAAACCCCTCTGTAAGGAAATGCCTCCTTGGCATGGTTACCCCCTGACTTTTTGCCTTTGCTGATGCTATGTTTTGAATTGAAAGTGTGCTGAGGCCTGCTAACCAGGCCCCAGCACCAGTGTTCTTTCCCTAACCTGTACTTTTGATTCCACAATTGGCACACCCTGGCACCCAGATAAGTCCCTTGTAACTGGTACCTCTGGTACCAAGGGCCCTGATGCCAGGGAAGGTCTCTAAGGGCTGCAGCATGTATTATGCTACCCTAGAGACCCCTCACCCAGCACAGACACACTGCTTACCAGCTTGTGTGTGCTAGTGAGAACAAAATGAGTAAGTCGACATGGCACTCCCCTCAGGGTGCCATGCCAGCCTCTCACTGCCTATGCAGTATAGGTAAGACACCCCTCTAGCAGGCCTTACAGCCCTAAGGCAGGGTGCACTATACCATAGGTGAGGGTACCAGTGCATGAGCACTGTGCCCCTACAGTGTCTAAGCAAAACCTTAGACATTGTAAGTGCAGGGTAGCCATAAGAGTATATGGTCTGGGAGTCTGTTTTACACGAACTCCACAGCACCATAATGGCTACACTGAAAACTGAGAAGTTTGGTATCAAACTTCTCAGCACAATAAATGCACACTGATGCCAGTGTACATTTTATTGTAAAATACACCACAGAGGGCACCTTAGAGGTGCCCCCTGAAACTTAACCGACTATCTGTGTAGGCTGACTGGTTCCAGCAGCCTGCCACACTAGAGACATGTTGCTGGCCCCATGGGGAGAGTGCCTTTGTCACTCTGAGGCCAGTAACAAAGCCTGCACTGGGTGGAGATGCTAACACCTCCCCCAGGCAGGAGCTGTAACACCTGGCGGTGAGCCTCAAAGGCTCACCCCTTTGTCACAGCACCGCAGGACACTCCAGCTAGTGGAGTTGCCCGCCCCCTCCGGCCCCGGCCCCCACTTTGGCGGCAAGGCCGGAGAAAATAATGAGAATTACAAGGAGGAGTCACTGACCAGTCAGGACAGCTCCTAAGGTGTCCTGAGCTGAGGTGACTCTAACTTTTAGAAATCCTCCATCTTGCAGATGGAGGATTCCCCCAATAGGATTAGGGATGTGACCCCCTCCCCTTGGGAGGAGGCACAAAGAGGGTGTACCCACCCTCAGGGCTAGTAGCCATTGGCTACTAACCCCCCAGACCTAAACACGCCCTTAAATTTAGTATTTAAGGGCTCTCCCTGAACCTAGAAACTAGATTCCTGCAACAACAAGAAGAAGGACTGCCTAGCTGAAAACCCCTGCAGAGGAAGACCAGAAGACAACAACTGCCTTGGCTCCAGAAACTCACCGGCCTGTCCCCTGCCTTCCAAAGAACTCTGCTCCAGCGACGCCTTCCAAAGGGACCAGCGACCTCTGCATCCTCTGAGGACTGCCCTGCTTCGACGACGACAAGAAACTCCCGAGGACAGCGGACCTGCTCCAAAAAGACTGCAACTTTATCCAAAGGAGCAGCTTTAAAGAACCCTGCAATCTCCCCGCAAGAAGCGTGAGACTTGCAACACTGCACCCGGCAACCCCGACTCGGCTGGTGGAGAGCCAACACCTCAGGGAGGACCCCCGGACTACTCTACGACTGAGAGTACCAAAACCTGTCCCCCCTGAGCCCCCACAGCGCCGCCTGCAGAGGGAATCCCGAGGCTTCCCCTGACCGCGACTCTCTGAAACCTAAGTCCCTACGCCTGGGAAAGACCCTGCACCCGCAGCCCCCAGGACCTGAAGGACCGGACTTTCACTGCAAAAGTGACCCCCAGGAGTCCCTCTCCCTTGCCCAAGTGGAGGTTTCCCCGAGGAAGCCCCCCCTTGCCTGCCTGCAGCGCTGAAGAGATCCCTTGATCTCTGATTGACTTCCATTGCGAACCCGATGCTTGTTCTAACACTGCACCCGGCCGCTCCCGCGCCGCTGAGGGTGAAATTTCTGTGTGGGCTTGTGTCCCCCCCGGTGCCCTACAAAACCCCCCTGGTCTGCCCTCCGAAGACGCGGGTACTTACCTGCTGGCAGACTGGAACCGGGGCACCCCCTTCTCTCCATTGAAGCCTATGCGTTTTGGGCACCACTTTGAACTCTGCACCTGACCGGCCCTGAGCTGCTGGTGTGGTAACTTTGGGGTTGCTCTGAACCCCCAACGGTGGGCTACCTTGGACCAAGAACTGAACCCTGTAAGTGTCTTACTTACCTGGTAAAACTAACAAAAAATTACCTCCCCCAGGAACTGTGAAAATTGCACTGTGTCCACTTTTGAAATAGCTATTTGTGAATAACTTGAAAAGTATACATGCAATTGAAATGATTCAAAGTTCCTAATGTACTTACCTGCAATACCTTTCAAACAAGATATTACATGTTAAATTTGAACCTGTGGTTCTTAAAATAAACTAAGAAAATATATTTTTCTATAACAAAACCTATTGGCTGGATTTGTCTCTGAGTGTGTGTACCTCATTTATTGTCTATGTGTATGTACAACAAATGCTTAACACTACTCTTTGGATAAGCCTACTGCTCGACCACACTACCACAAAATAGAGCATTAGTATTATCTGTTTTTACCACTATTTTACCTCTAAGGGGAACCCTTGGACTCTGTGCATGCTATTCCTTACTTTGAAATAGCACATACAGAGCCAACTTCCTACACCCTCTGTAATGGTAAAGTTGGATTTTAAGTCACAATTCTTTAAATGCTGTTTTTAGAAACGTGGCATTTTCGTGTCCTAACCATTTGGTGTTGGCACCCTGTTTCCTAGGACACGTGACTAGCTGTAGTTGGCAGTTGGCCTTTGTGAATCCCTGTCAGACTGCCACACAACATATGGTTTAGATGTTAGCAGGATGGGCCATCCTGACTTGATGAGATCGGGGGAGCTGACACCTGTCACACTAATTCTTCAAAGGCACAGCCTCAGTTCACACACAAAGGACTTCACACTAGCCTATTGTGCCTTCAGACAGACTAGGACCAGGACATGAAGGCAGGAAACTCCAGACACATTCTTCTACTTCAAAGTGGGCACCAAGTATGAAAAGGGGACCCCCAGACCCACTCTTCAGTACACTCCTGGGTCTGTGAACACTACAGAAGTAAGACTGCCCTGCCACCAGAGGAGTACCTTGTGCTTGAAGCCTACCCCACTGTCTGAGAAGAAAGACTGGACCTGTATCCTTCATCTCAGGCTGAAGTGGCTTCCTGTTCTGAGCTACAGGGACACAACAAGCTCCAGAGACCTCTCTGCAACTGCCTGTAGCATCCTCCTCATGAATGACTACGCCACACATGGAGCTTAGTCTTACACATCTTTATTGTTCTCGGTGTAACCGCAAACTCAACATTCTAACATGACATCTTTTCACTGTACCTGAAAACTCTACTTCACAGTTCTGCAGGGTTCATCAGAAACCAAAATGGTCTCATCATCGCTAACACACAAGACACTACGTTTCCCCCCTTGCTAAATAAAAAAGTACAATTTGCTACAGATATATATATTATAACTCCTCTATAGGTCATCGTGGATCTCTGACTAAACACCCAGATTGTGTCCTCTAGGCTGTGAAGAGAGAAGAGAAGCATCCATAACTGTTACCGGTGATGTTGGGATAGATGCAGCCAAGGGGCTTTCTACAGTCTCAATCGAACCAGTCTCATCGCTGATATCAAGAACTAGCGAATGATGAGGCAGATGCCTTAAGTGCAAAGAATCTTGCATAATGTACTTTTTGGAGAAGTCACCATTTGTCCTTTGCTAGTTACAACTTCAAAAGGTTTAGCATCAAAGGGAGCATCAGATTTGCTTTTTCTCTGTTGTCACACCAATACTCGATCTCCTTCATTGAAAACAATGATCTTGGCACATTGATGCTCGTCAGTATATACTTTCAGATCAGACCAGACCGAGGAAAAGTACGAGTGGGAACAGAGAAGAGGCATTGTGAAAAGCAAGAGGAAAGAGGACTGCAGCCGATTGAGAGAGAGGGTAATCCAAATATGAAATGACAGGTAATTATGAGGGCTACACTGGTCCGAGTTTTCCGTATTTACCTTCTTTAACAAATCATGCAATTCACTACCATCGAATCCATTGTCCGGAACTATCCACAAGCAAATACTTCACAGTTCGTGCATTGTACAATTTAGATTGTTCAGCACACACCCAAACTGGGTGAGATTTTATTTTTCACTGTTTTAGTTAGCGACCCCTTCCCAGAAGGATCAGCTGTTTGCAAAGCCGGTCTCACGAGGCCTCTCCTCCTCCTTATATATTACACAGGGTCCACTGTCTTTAGAACTGCAGCTTCCTGGCCTCATAATAACTGTTCCTTGCTTTTAGATAAGAGCACAATGGTGTGTGATATGATACAACAGTGCATTGAGTGCCTTGTGTGTAAAACCAGTATAACGATGGCAGGCTGCCAGAGCCCCAAGCAATTAACCGAAACATGGACAAAAGTAACACAGACAGACGTTAAGGATACTCCTAAAAAACGCTTTCCTGTATTATGTCTGTTAGCAACTATTCAAGGATAATTATCTCTTCTTGTATTGATTTAAGGAAATGTGCAGGCATCCGTCCAGTCATCGTTGCTGCTCTATAAGTTGTTTTCACACCAGGTCAATATACAAGAATTTAACTCGATATGAGTACGAATTCCCACTTGAGACCTAACAGGTCATTGCATAGTGCATACAAGACATGTTGCTCTATGATCTTTCTACGAGAATTCAGTGGAGAAAAATATGGCAAAATATTCCAGATTTGATCAATAACATTGGTTCTTTCACAGGTGTGAGGCAAAGGTGCATCTTGGTACTAATATTGGCCATCATCCGCTGCCAATCACTCTTCTTCCCGCAGAGGCGTAACAAAGGTGCCATGGCCCTAACGCAAGAAGAAAAAAATAGAAAAGTGCATCCATGGTTGGAATCCAGAGGATCCCTCACAGCCCTGAGCTCCACTTCCATTGCACCTCCTGCACAATTGATAGCTATGGCCAGTCCCTGTCATAATGATTCAATAGTTTTTAGCACTATTTTACATTCTGCTAGCAGCAACGTTCTGGGATGAGCTTAATGACCAGGGCGACTGTCCTATTTTTATATTATAAGATTACTGCTGATGCATTACAGAATAGGCTGGTTTGATGCTCCCGGAAACCGATAACTCTTAAAGCTTATACTGCACTTTTTACTACTTGAGGGATGTTGATAACACTGTTTCTTTCGTATTGCCACACATCAGCTAGAAACCTGTCAGATAGTTGGCCTCTCCTATAACAGAAGTCATGGCCCATTTTCCGGAAAAGAGTTTGAGTATTGTTATTTTCCTTATGTCTATACCTAGGCACATTGTTTCGAGAAAGCACTAAGAGGAGGCATGAGCTACTAAGAGACGTTAACAAATGATATGCAAGTGTCAGACCCCATTCAGGGTTGGAGGGGAGTCACAGAGCAAGCAGGGGTTTACTAGTTCACAGACTGTTAGTCATTTGCCTCTGGTACCATGGGGTTTGTCCTACTATGTCTCTGCAAACTAGGCCAAGTAAATTCTTTCCGCACTTGATTCTCAGGGTAGTGAGGAGGGGCACTCAAAGGCTTCATAGAGAGGTAGCCTGGGAGTAGAGACTCAGAACTCAAACTGTCAAACAATAGGAACAAAAATGAATTGTCCTGACCAGTGCTTTATTTTAGTAAGGAGAGAAGTACATTAAGCACACCGATACAAAATACTACACGCAAGTAAGAGATTTCCTTGCGACATTTTTTCGGCACTTTTGATGCCTGCTCAGAACAGGCTTTAAAAGGGGGCTTACCATTATACCAGAGTACATCAATAGCATCAAAAAAATGACGCTATTGCCCCCTACCCTGCGCCATGGTGCGCCGTTTTTTAAATACAGCGCACACAACATGGCGGAAGGGGGGCGCTAACGGGCGCAAGGGCAGTGATGCTGCACTGGGTGTAGTGCCACATTTCTTGAATCTGCTCCTATGTTTCTTAGTCAGTGTTCAGTTCTGGTGGTGTTATCTGAGACGTCGAGTATTTGATAGGCTTAGGCATGCACATGCAGGCCATAGCTACACAGGAGATCGGACACGATGGACTGCGGAGGCAGCAACTCAGTGAGGTAGCCCTGCATCCTCTTCATGCAGGGTCCAGTACAGAGGAAATGGCTCTGAGGAAGCTCCCTGCAGTCCTGGAGGCTGGAGGTATGTGTCCCACGTCTCTGTGCAGAATGTAGTTTCAGCACAAGTCGGTTTTACATACCAGGTGCAGATTGTTGGAGCACACAACCTGGGGTGAAGGGTTTGGTGAGATGGTTTGACTAATGTTGCTTAAATGTGGAAACACTCTGGTGGGTGAGAGACCTTCAGGCAGACATAGGTGAACTCCAGACACTCTATTGAATAATCCACACTTTTGATCTGCCTCTCTTCCGGGCTCAGTAGCTGGTCTTCTTCTTTCTGGGTCATTCAGCTCCTGCAGGATCAGACATGCTTTACCCCCTTCTCAGCTGGTCGGACATGTTCCCAGGTCATAGGCAAACCCATAGCTCTTCTAGCAAGATGAGTAGATTTGAGGTGATGTTGCCTGCCATTAAGAGACTGGCTCTCTGACAACTTCCAGCCCGGAAATTCAGCAGATCTTCAAGTACTATTCAGAGCACTCCCTTATTTGGTCAAGAAGAACTTGTAACTGTAACTATATGGGATACTTTGGGTCCCACTTTTGTACACACGTCGGACAGGGAATGCTGACCCCATTGTCAGTGCCCTGGAACCAGTTGGGGGTGGTTTATATTCATATTTCTTGTACTTTTTGCAGCATACACATACAGTCTTTCTAAAAGTTAATGGCTCCTAGAAGAAGTATCTAAAATAGGAGAACTGAAATGTGTGAAACCTCTGAGTCTGGCTGTCATCAAACTTCCTAAAGTAGCACTCAGGGAAGGACTAAAGAGGCAGGCCCCAGAAGATTTCCTACATCTAACAGAATGTGCTGACTCGCCTCCACTCCCTCACAATTAACCCAAATGGCAATTCTCAGGAAAGAGTAATCAGAATCCCTTTCTAAAAAGATCACCACAGAGTTTCTAAAGGCAGCCATAGATCCATCCTCCAGAACTTCAATGTTTAGCATTTCACCTTTCAGCTCAGGAATACACGCAAGGTATTTTTTGTGTGGATATGATATTTCTATGGCATATACCTAGCCAAAAGGCAGCAAAGTGTTGTACATGGTCAAAGTCAAAGTGTACAAGAGAGAAAGCTGGGTTGAGAATTGTTAAGGTGAGTCTTCAACTCTTTCCTACATGAGGTGGTCATGATGGACACAGGGATGTTGTTCCAGATCCTGGGTGCATAGACTCAAAAGCCCCACTGTATTCTTTTTTTATTTTTTTAACACATCTTTGTCTGCCAAGAGGCTCCATGTAAAGTTTTAAGATGATAGGAGACAGTATGGAAAACTGTGTTAGAGGCAGCTGAGCGGTTCAGCGATATCAGGAGGTAGGGGTAATTGTCATCTGTGATCAAGAGGTCATCATCTACGATGTATAGGGTTGTGATCTCAGTTCTGCAGCATTATCGAAAGTCAGGGTATTAGTCATGCAGGAGATGGTTGACCATCACCTTTTTTTCAATGATTTTGCTGATCGATGAATGCTAGACGAGTAATGGGTGGTAGTTGGCAAGGTGATCAGTGTCCCACTGTCCGGAGATGGTGGTTAGCACAACCTCGATCTTGAATAATGTAAAACCAGGGGCAATTCAGCCTCACCAGTCTGGAACATCTACATGAAGTCCTGCTACCATGCACGCTTTACACAACACATGCACATGGGTTGTCAGACCAAAGTTCTACGTGTCTCATACAAGCAGAACTTTACATGAGTGGGAACAGAAAGCACCACATTCCTTTTTAATCAGAGAAAAAGGCCTGATCAGTGCTAGAGTTAAAGAGAATGACATGCTGCTATCACCACCAGCACTTATGGTCGGCATCAAAGGACATAGACAGCACTATCCAGGTCTCAGAACTAGGCTCAGAGCTTCAGAGTCAAAAGAGAAGCCAAGGCCTCAGGATGCATGCTGGATTACCTTGTGAGTTCGACCACAAAAAGTAGAAATAACAGTTAACTCATGCAATTGGGTCATTCAGGTATATGCCAAATACCATGCAAGGGATATTCAGTTCTAACAGCAAGTGAGAAGAGAAAAAAGAGGCTCTATGAAAGAGAACTATATTATATGAGATTCTGCAATTCCCATATTAAAAGCCGTCTCTACTTTCTTTTTAATTGGTGACCTGTGGTGCACTCAGTGGGCGATTAAAAAATAAATCATGTCAGAATTCAACTGTAATAACTCATTACAGTTGAGTTCTGACGTCACAATGCCTCTGATCAGAGCCAGCAGCTGAGGTGAAAGGCAGGTCAAGTCATGTCACATAAGTAAAGCAGCTGTTTAACCACAAAAAAATGAAATGTTGCTTTTCTTTTTTCTGCTCTGTTTTCTAATTGTACGATGACAATCTGAAAGGGGAAATTTAATACAATATGGGTTTTTTACACTCCTAAGGTAGTTTGGAGATAGAAAAGTTAGAATCTTTTTGTGTGTTTTACTTAATTTTTTTTAAATTTCTTGTATTAAATTGATTCTAATATCTTTTTGCAACAATTATCTAACACCTTTTTATGTGTTTAGTTTTGCACAAGAGATTCTATGATTTTATTTGTATTCTTCATGTACGCAAACAGGCTCTCTCTTATATGAAAGAGCTATGCACCAAGGGGCATATTTATGAGAGGCCTGCACCGGCTTGTGTCACGTAGTGCGATGCAAGGGTGGCTCAAGCAGTAAGTCATATTAAAAAAATGACAAACTTCAAAAATGTGTAGTATTTAAGGTTTGCGTGGGGCAAAAGCTGTGCTAAACGCAGTTGTGTCTTCCATTATTGAATATATGCAATGTAGGAGTTCCCCTGCAAAATCTGACGCATCTTTAATGCAGTGGTATTTATGGGTGTAGTACTGCATCGCACATCGTGCTAGTGCAATGCAAAGCTAGAAACGCACCAGAATTGCTGCGCTTTGGAAAACCAGGCATAGGAAATGGCGCAGTGGCTGTGGTATAAAAACCTAAAAATCACAGAACACTTTGGCAAGCTCAGCTACACCATGGAGGTCGTCATACTGCAACTGGGAGGAGCTAGGAGACTATGGGAGGAATGGGTGGAAATACGGCTTTGGAGCAGTTTTGCATATTTTGAATTCTTTATTGATCACTTGATACTAGAACAGTTTTTGTGTAGGCAAAACAAACAAAAAATTATAGATAAAGAAGTAGTCAGGGGTACAGATGAGTAATTATCTTCGACATTTTGACAGTGATGGAATTCTGTAGCTCATTTTCAGGGTCCAGAAGATGGTTGCTGTCACCAACACCCTCAAAGAAGTAAGGACAATGCTATAAGTTTAGCACTCGTCTAATACAATCACTTTCCCTTCACCAAAACACCAGTGCGCCACAAAACGTGTGATTTTTCTTATTCTTTTTTCCGTCTATGTTTTGAAGGCTTTTGTTGCACCTCCTGGGGGAGATGAAATAAAGAACAAATACAAAAATATGCACCCTGAGGAGTGTGAAAAAGGGAACAAGGTAATGGAATTTTTCAGTAACTGAATATATCTCTATAGGAAAGCCATCCTATTTTCTCTCCCCTCGTCCAATCCAGGAATATGAGGGATCTGCTGGATGTAAGTATTTCACATTGATGGTTGGATAGGAGAAGTAAAGAAAACAAACCTACATGCACCGTGATAACGTGGGGCCCTTTTCCATAACGCCAGGTGGTATCATGCAGTAAGTACCCCAATTCCCCTACCTCCTTTCCAGTGAGTGCCTGTCCCCTGTTCATTCACCGCACTGGCCACAACTCTCTTGAACTGTGACAGTCTGCTGCGTCTTGTCTGGCGGCATCCACAAATCTACGAACCAGGTCTCCAGGGGATCATCATTCATGCTGGCTTCACCAGGTCTCTTTTCCACCTGGTCGGGACTGTGATGCGTGTCTTCCTCGTCCTCTGGCTCGTCCCACCAGTGTTCCTTCAGCGTTCTTCCCCCTGTACTGGGCCCTCGAACTCCGTTGCATGCCGTCTGGCCACTCCACCACCTTATTCTGTAGTGCCACCCACCCCTCCTCCTGTGGGGAGAAGTCCATTTTTAGTCTTTTTATTTTCTGTCTGCCTGCAGTGTTCCTCTAATTTTTTATCCCTTTTTAAGGTCAAGCGCACAAGCGCTCCGTCCTGTTGTAATCTCTCTTTGGGCATTTAACCACGCCCATGTCAAGCCTGTCACTTTCATTGGTTTGTGGGCTTGCCTTTTCAAAATCTGCTTGATTTCATTAGTGAAAGGTATGCATACGTCATGCCTTTTCCGGTGTTTAGCCCTCCTCGAGTGCACCGGCCAACTACTGAAAACATACGAGGCTCCATGTTTTCATCCTGGTTTCTGCGTTACTTTATCTTTTTATTTTACACATAGCGCAATCGCTCTGGGTTTTACAGAGTGCGATCGCGCTCATTTTTTTTCTTTCAATTTATGTGGTAAGAAAAGTCTGGTTAGGAGTTTACAATGCTAATAGCTCTACTGGAGCAAATGCGAGACCCGGTGCATTGAAAATGCTTTTTGTTTCTGGTATAGATGTCTGTGGCGGCATGAGTACTTCAAGGGAGTATCATCTGTGAGTCCACCAGGTAAAAAGGGGAAGCGGGAGAGTTTTGGGTTACATGTCTCCTCTCCTACTTTTTCCCCGTGAAGAAACGGATCCAAAGCGTATATGGACAAGAAGTCTGCATCAGTATGTTCTTTCATCTTGAGATGCTGTGCTTTGAAGCAAAAGGACTAAAGGGCCATGAACCACCATAAAATGCATGCATTGTTACCTTTATTGCAAGACATCCACTCAAAAGGGGCGTGGTCAGTGTACAGGGTGAATTTTCATATTTTGAGATAATACCGGAGGAACTCAATAGCACATTTTATTGCTAGTGCCTCTTTTTCCACAATGGCGTAATTGTTTCCTGGGGAAACAATCTTTGACTAATATACAAACTAGGTTTTTCAATCCCTGCCTCATCCTTTTGTGAAAGGACTGTACCAAGGCCTACCATGGAGGCATCTGTTTCTATGGCATATTTTTACATGAAACCAGGGCTGCAGAGAATGGTTTCTGATGTGAGGGCATTCTGTAACCCAGGGAGGGCATCTAAGACTTGCTGTGAGGGATGTCCTAGACCCAGATCCGCTTCTATATTTTTCATTAAAAAGTCAGTCAGGGGAGTGGCTTTTGGAGAGAAATGGGGTATGAACCAGCCTGAGGGAGGCCCTAAGGTATTTTTTAGTTTTTGGGAATGGGACTGTAAGAATGACTGAAATCTTTTCTGCCTGGGTTGTATTAACCCTTCCACTAACAAATAACTCAGGTATTTTACTCTTCTGGCTGTTAGATGGCTTTTTACTGGATTCACCCTGAGGCCTATAGAACCTAACGTCTGGAGAACCCTTTGCAAATGATGTATATGGCCTCCCATGATGGACTACATATGATGAAGTTCTCTATATATGCTTCTGAGTAGGTGCTGTGATGTTTAAAAATGGCATTCATCATTCTCTGGAAAGTGGCTTGTGCCCTGTGCAAATTGAAAGGGAGTACAGTGAATTGGTATAACTCCCCTGGGGTGTAGAAGGCATTGTTTTATTTATCCCAAGGGTTAAAAGGAACCTGGCAATAGCCCTTACACAGGTCTAGAGTACTGATGTATTGTGTGTCTCCTAGTTTCTCTATCATCTCATCGACACGGGAAATGGGGTGTATATCAAATTTAGAAATCTTATTTACCTCCCTGAAATCAATACAAAGTCATATGGAGCCATCGGATTTTGGAACTAAGACAATAGGTGAGTTCCATTCACTCACAGAGGGTACTATAACTCCCATTCTCAACATGGTTTGTACCTTGTCTTCAATAGCTTGTCTACGTGCCTCAGGTACTCTCTAGGGCTTTAGACACACTTTTTTCCCGGGTTCCGTATTAATCGATTTATAGATTATTTGTGTTTTCCGTGTGGTGGTGGAAAAAATACCCTGATAAAGCTCTAACTCTTCAGTCAATTCCTGTTGTTGCTTCATGTCCAGGTCAGGGTCAATACATGGTAGTGGGTGGTTAGGCTTGACTGGAGTGGCCCCTTAAAGGACTAGCCCCCCCCCCACTTCTTCAGTATGTTGATGTGATAGATCTGTAACTCTTTCTTTTCTTTGTTAACCTTCAGTCTCTATGTAACCGGGGTCACGTGTTCTAAAATGGTAAAGGGTGCTTGCCATTGGCACAACATTTTGTTTTCAGAAGAGGGTAACATTAGCTGTGCTGGATTCCCTACGGCAAACTCTTGGAGCTTGATGTGTTTATTGTACTGTTTGTTCTGGACTTGTTGTGCTTGTTCTAGGTTCATTCTAGTTATCTCCTGTATCTGGTTTAGATGGGTCTTTAATCCAGCTACATATTCCAACAAGGGTTTGGAGTCATTGTTTTCCATGTTTCCAGGATTCTTTGGCCATATCTAATAAAGTACAAGCCTTTCGCCCAAATACCAATTTGAAAGGAGAAAACCCAGTATTGCGCTGCTCCTCGCTGTTAGCAAATAGGTCTAATGGTAACATCTGTTTCCACTTTCTCGCCTCCAGGTCTAACAATTATTTCAATGTTGATGTAGCATTATATCGTTCTACCAGACCATCTCTGGGGATGGTAGGGAGCAGTACAGATCTGATTTACACCAAATTGCTCACATATTTGTTTCATGAATTTGGAGGTTAAAGGGGCTCCCTGATCTGTTAATATTTCGCTGGGGAAACCGACCCTTGAGAAGAGCTGTATCATAGCTTTGGCCATTTGTGTGGTATTCGGGTGACGTATAGGAACAGCCTTAGTATAATGAGTGGCATAATCCCCAATACTAGTACATATCGACACCCACTCCAGGAGGGTATCAATGGGCCAATGATATCCATCCCTACTTGGGAGAAGGGTTCGACAATAACGGGCAGGGGAAGCAAGAGGGCCATACTAGGTTGAGACTGGCTAACTTGCTTTTGGCAAACTGGGCATTCCCTATAGTTTTTTCTTCATGTGTCTATAAATACCTAGTCAGTAAAATCGTTCCAAAATAGCTTTCTCAGTTTTTCAGGGCCCGAAGTGACCCCCCCAATAGATGGCTATGGGCCAGGAACAAGACCTTGTCTCAAAAGCGGATGGGTATGAGTAATTGTTTAGGATAGATTTCCCCCCCCTATAACAGCCCCTGTTGTTTCAAAAACTGGGAACCTACAGCTTCTTCTTTTGCCTTATTCCATGCCTCTTGGAACTGCTGTTCCTCCCTTTGGGCTGCTCGAAGACTCCTATCAGACTCCCAGATATACTGATCCCAGTAGACAGGCATCACCCTCTGTAGCGTCTGTCTCTCTGCTCTCCTTTGTTTTCTACTCTTTCGAGCCTTAGAAAGGGGACATTCGTTATCCTCTACTTGGGAAAAGGGAGTGTTTGCCTACCACAAATCCACCTCTCTCTACCAAAGTTTCCAAGTTAGGAAAATCAGTGCCCAAAATAAGAGATTCTGGTAGCTGAGGTGTTAACCCTACCTGCAGAGGTTCTATGGGGTCTTCTACATGTTGCAGATTAATTTTAGCTACTGAATAATTTTTCCTGTCCCCATGGATGCATTGAATGTTCACTACCGCTGTAGGTTCAGGTGGACCATGGGGATAATCTGAGTTCTAAAGACACTTTGATGGCAGCCAGTGTCCAATAGAGCCATAATAGTGTCACCATTTACTTTCACCATGCAATGATATGATGGTTTGGTTCCCATAGTTGTGACGTAGGATGATCTTGCTTTTCCGATGTCCATTTTGGGCACAAAGGCAGGTGATGTGCCCCATACCCCCGCAGTTGAAACACTGGGGCTCGTGCTGCATAGGTCTTGGACTGGGTCCGGGCAATATGGGAACAACCTCAGGTTTCCGTGGGCTTTGGGGCTTACTCAGTCTCACAATGCTAGGACCTTGACTCTGCCATCCACTTTCCTCTTGTCCTTTTGGGAAGTCTTGGTTGTGGCTGTAGGAGCTAGCAATCTCCACTGCTGTCTCGAGAGTTACATTAATGTGCTGTCTTACCCACTTCTGTACAGGCAGATACAAACAAGCTAACAACTGCTCTAACTATATATTTTCTATTATCTTGCCCTTGGTGGTGCTCTCCGGGTTGAGCCATCTGTCCCTCATATCTTTCACCCCGTAGTGAAATGCTCTGGGGATTTCATAGATACCTTCCTTAATTTGTCTTAGGCTAACTAAGTATGTTTCACAATCTACCCCCGATCTCTCTAAAACACTCTTTTTAATGTCCACGTGGGGGGTAATTCCTCAGGGATTGGTGGTCTGATAGGCAGCCTGTAGATCTTGCGTTAGCAGTGGCCCAAGATACTAGCCCCATTTGTCTGCAGGTCAAGCAGCTGCCTGAGCCAAGCATTTGAAGTTATTGAGGAATTAATCAGGGTCTTCCCTCCTACCTACTTTTGTAACACCACTGAAAGGAGGGCATAGTGGCCTCATAGCTGACCCAACACATCTGCCAGTCTTTCAATAGTCGCATACTGCAACTGTGCAACCTTATAAATTTTATCAGCCTGACTAGTTATAGCTTTAGAAATGTTTCCTGTTCCTCAGTTACTTAGGAATTGTTCCATTACTTTCTCCAACCATTGTTGCTCCACCATCCTTGTCACCATAGCCTCCATTTCCTGGTCTCCCACTTCTGACACCACTTGTGGGAGGGATGGGCGGAAATATGGGGTTGGAGGTTAGTTCGTTTTGCATATTTTTAATTTTTTATTGGCTCCCTCGATGCTAGAACAGTTTTTCCATAGGCCAAACAAACAAAATATATATAGAGAGGAATGTTCAGGGGTACAAAAGGGTGATCATGTTTGAAATCTTGACATGCACACTGATGGAATTCTGTTTCCTCTTTTTCAGGGTTGAGAAGATTGTTGCTGCCACCAGCACCCTCAAAAGAAAATGAGCAATGCTGTAAGTATAGCGCTCCCCTAATACTATCACTTTCTGTTCACCAAAACACCTGTGCTCCACAAAACTCATGCTTATTCATATTCCTTTTTCCGTCTATGCTGGGAAGGCCTCTGTGCACCTCATGGGGGAAGAAGAAAAAACAAACAAAAATGTACATGTGAGGGGTGGGGAACAGGTAAACTGGAAATAGAGATTTCGGTAACTGAATATGCCTCTATTGGACGGTCATCCTCTTTTCTCTCCCCTTTCCAATCCAGGAATGTGAGGGATCTTCAGAGTGTAAGCACTTCACACTGATGGTGTGATAGGAGAGGTAAACCAAACAAATCTAGCATACCGCTTTAAAGAAAGGACCTTTTCCCTAACTCCTAGGTGGTATTGTGCAGCAAGTGCCTGATATCGCTCCCTACTTTCCAGTGTGTGCCTGTCCCCTGTTCACTCACAGAACTGGCCACAGATCTCCTGAGTTGTGGCAGGTTGCTGCACCTATTCTGATGGCATCCACCAATCTTCGTACCATGTCTCCTAGGGATCTTCACTCGGGGTGGCTTCACCAGGCCTCTCTTCCACCTCGTCGGGGCTGTGATGCATGTCCTCCCCATCCTCTGACTCGTCTCCTTGGTTCTTGCTCTCCTCAGGTGTTCCTTTGCCATTCTTCACTCTGTAATGGGCCTCGGCCATCTACTGTAGACTGTCTGGCCACTCCGCCGCCTTTTTCTGTAGTGCAACCCTGCTCCCACATAGGGAGAAGTCTATTTTTAGTTGTATTCGTTTTCGGTTTTCCTGCAGCTTTTTCTTTAATATTTTGTCCCTTTTTTGTTTCTGGTGTAGGTGTTTGAGGTGGCACGAGTAATGTGAGGGAGGATCATCGGCAAGTCCACCAGGTAAGGAGGGGAAGCAGGAGGGTTTTTTGTCACAGAGACTACTACCATCATCATCACCACCACGTAGGCAGTGAAGAAGGAGGAACCGTGTTTTCCAGCAGCGCATATCCCTCATTGACCTCAGGGAGGACGAGGTTATACAGTTCTACAGACTCAATAGGGAATTAATCATGGAATTGCTGGAGAAGATTGAGACAAGTCTACTCCATCAATGTCAAGGCCATAGTGGACAAGCAGGGAATGTTCATAAATGTACTGGGAAAATATCCTGGAAGTGCTCATGATGCGTACGTCTTCTGCCACAGTACGATCAATGAGTGGTTTCAGAATGGCAGATATGGGAACGGCTACTGATTAGTAAGGAGATCAGAAATATACATTATTCTAAGAAGTTGTAATATATGACATAACAGCCACCTCTGTGTTTGTGTATGGATCTCGTGTCATGTGCACTTAGTGGACATAGTGGGAATAACTTACTCTAACATGTAGACATTGATGCCTCATTGTGTCATTCCCTCAGTAATCCTGCAATGGAAGCAGCAAAAATTCAACAGTGACAAGTATTGTGTCATATCACACTGTGTCAGTGGACAGATACACTTTTTCTACACTGTACAGATCAACACACAAATCACATGGTTCATTATTAAATTCTATATGAGTAGAAAGGATGCATATTAGCTAAGTGTGAGATGTGGGTATGTTCAACGGTTTATCAACTCTGGATTATTAGTGACTGTTCTAAAATAATGAGTTTTGAGAAAATCATTTGTTTTTAAATAAATGTGTCACACATGGCAGTAAATCTGTAGGTTGACCAAAGTACCAGGAGCACAAATGGAAGAAGAACTTTCAAATTCTATATATGCCATGCAATGTAAGTGTAGCATCACATCATGTGTAAATGTCAACTCTAGGTACATATATGATACCAAAAGTACAATGCACACATATTGTTCAAGCATTCCAAATTTCTAGGTCCAAACAAACACATAGATATTAACCGACATTGACATACAACGTCATTGTGATAGATGAACAATTTAGTGACTCAAGTTGTCTACATTTCCTGCGTCTCAGTTCATCAATGTAACACTGACACAGTCAATTAATATGCTTTGAAATATGTCATACACTAGGAAATAACATAGGAGGTAATGCAACCAAGGTAAAATATCACAGTATACTCAGGATACTAAACAGAACCCTGTCATCCTACATCAATGATGTCAGTATCAAGGCATATAAGTACAGAATCACCTACAAGACAAAATTGCATACGTACATGTGAAAACTAAAAGTGTTGTGTACAGGTCTACAGTATAAAGTTACCTATATCAACATCATGTTGTCCCATATGAAAAAGGCCTACATTGCTATTCCTATGTGTCAATTTAAGATCAGCACAACTTCTTGCCATACAAAAATCATTAGCTGTTGTTTGAAAGAAAAACAAATTAAATATCCATGTCACATGTTGAAAATTGCTTACATTTACTAAGCAAATAGCCATGCTAAATTAAGTGAACAAATCAAATGTCATGCAGGCAAGCAAGGACATCATAGGTGACAAAAGGACAAATGTCATAGTAATCTACTGCCTAAACATGAAAGTCAGCATGTAGATATGTTTCACAACATGAACAAAATGTGCAATGACACATAGAGGTCGAACAGACGTGTAAAGCATTGGTCAACACATATCTGTTAAAAGTGAAAGAATTGTGTATGGGTTGTCTGTCTACATGACACATATGGTCAGTTATGTATAAGTAACAATGTTCAAAATCATTGACTGTTGGCATTTTCCACTTTTCAGGTGACCAACCTTATGCGTTGCAGCCATAGCTCATGATCCCATTGAATAATCCACAAACGGAGGCTAAAAAAAGATTTAACTCTGTTGTGTCAAAAACAAGAAATGTCTGTCCATTAGAGGATGTTTCAGGACTCAAAGTCCCAATTCAGCTGCATGGACATGTCAGATGGAAGACTCTTGTACTCACCTCCTATGGTGTGCAAAATTATCCTCATGTGTGCAATATTGCATAATATCTGCTTCAACATAAATGTGCTGTAGGCCTATGAGCCAAAATTCAACAGGAACTGGAAGAAGATGTAGACAATTATGCAGACATAGACCACACAATAGCAGGTCAGGGGAGATGGGACCCAAATAATGGCAATTCTTTTTTAATAATAATAGCAAATGATGGTAATAGTGACAGAAAATATGTCCAGTTTCATCCAATAAATATGTTTTGGAACTCATCCATTGTGTTTGTGTGAATGTCAATTTACACATCTAGTCAGTCACATCTTCTCAACTAGATGTCGTCCACAACATGTATGAATCATGATTTGTGGGCTGTTGATAAACATGAGGGCCATATCTCAAATTAAGAAAAAAATCAATGCAGAAAGCCAATGTGATGCAGTGCACTGCATGAAAGGGACAGGGCAGGATTGCAACATATCTAAATAGATGTGGGCCATTCCTGTCCTTCCTCTCCTAATCAGTGCAGTGCAGCACAGCAAGCTGTCTTGCTTGGTGTGTTCTGTTGCATCAAAGTGTATTTCATGTGGCACTCAGTGTATGATGGATCATAAATTTCCCAAAAAGTCAGTCCCTGAGGCAATCTCCTAATTGCAGTGTGTCTCTAATATGGACTAGCATGCAGAATGGCAGGACTTTGCTGGAGCAAATGACTCAGCAGATACCATCACAGATCTTGGGTGACAGCCATCATGGACAAAAGCCTAGTCTCAGGTGTAGTTGCCAAAATGTCATTTGTAAAGAATGCATTCATGCATGTGTGGGGATACTCAACACAGCACACGCAACACCTTTCCAGGGTTAATTGAAGTTAAGACTACATTTGCCCACACTTGATACAATACACATTTACCATGCTTTGAACAGCAATGCAAGGAGGCTCTAAAGGCCCATAACAAAACATAATAAACTGCAGAAGTAGCAATGTGTGGTATTTTCTGAAAAGTAAGACAAGGGAGATGTTTGCCAACCAGCATATAACACAAGGAAGACAGAGATGGGAAATGTGTGAAGTGTGTATGTCAAAAAGCAAGCACAAATGGTTGTGGGCATACACAATTTCATTAAATATGGTGCAATGGTGTTTTGGGTAGGAAATGTACCCTGCATGAAAGATTTATATACTCACAACCATACAATGCACATTTACCATCCTTTGCTGAGCAAAGCAAGGAGGCTGAGAGGCCAATAACAAAACATAATAAACTGCTGAAATAGCAATGAGTGGTACTTTTCAGAAAAGTAAGACAAGGGAAATGTTTGCCAACCATACCATCACTCCAGGAAGACAGAGATGGGTAATGTGTGAAGTGTTTATGTCAAAAGCAAGCACAAATGGCTGTGGACACACACAAGTTTTCATTAAATATGGTGCAATGGTGTTGTTGGGTAGCAAATTTAACTTGCATGGTAAGATTTCTGTATCCCGCGCCTGAGTACCCAATTGTATTGTTGTCTGGATCACTAATGCTGGTATATTCCCATAGGGTAACATGGAATATGAGTGTGTGCAGTGGCAGAGGCTAGTGTAATGGATTTCAAACTAGTTGAACCAGGAGGGCCACCCAAAGACCTATTGTCATAGTTGATGCAAGCTACTGCCTTTACCAGGAGTGAAACAGAGCAATTGTGGGGTTGCAGCATACTGTACAGTGATCAGTAGTAGTTAACATGACCATTTAACCCTGAGTCACTGCAGTGAGGCCTACTCGCTCACTCACCTCTTCTAAAGTTATGCTGCAGTGTGCTTCGCTCACACTTTCCAGACATCAGGTTGACCTGGAAGTGTGTTTGTGATAAATTTCACTGCTTGTGGGTGACTGAGTCATTCCCACACCAGTTGGCGGCTGCCAGCCCAACCCTGTCGGCTCTCTAGCAGTACCTCACCCAACCCAAGAAGGAAAGCCCATCACATGTAGCAGCCTATCGCATGACACTCTAGTCACCTTTCAGGGAAGTTGCAGTGAACTGATCTCACCCTCTTTCTCTCGTTAGCAAAGGGGCTCAAACACACACAGGCAATTAAGAGATGCAGGGAGGTTTTTAATGTATTTATTGAAAAGACTGCAATCTACGATAAAATATATGAGGTGGAATTATTAGGATAATAAGGCATAACAAAATTAGGATTGTGATGGTTAGTGAGAAAAAGATGATCAATCCAAACATATTGCAATACACATGTGTTTAGAATTCCTACCTAGCACCTACCATTTAGCTTCTAGCGAGAGCACAACGGTGATAACCCAATCTGTCCATACTCAGTCTGTGAGAGGAGCACCCACCCCCATTACCTTAGAATGAAGGTCAGCCTTTCATCTCCTTAGCTGTCTTGCAGAGACAAGGCTGAGGTCTCGCTGAAAAATGGCATGCAGCATAGATAGAAATCCTAGTCGGAAGGAACCCTCTCAATCCCTTTTTGGCCTACATGGTGTATTATAGAAAAGCATGTTTTTGTTCTGAGACAGAGGCTTGACTTGGGCATGAGCATAAGTGTTAAACTGTGTGCATGCTCTTGTGGCGGCAATGCCAAACATTATCTTGTGTTGGTCTCGTACTGTTCCTCTTCAACCTTGGGTCTGGACATGATGAGAAACATACATAATAATAATAACACTCTCGCAGAATAGCAGCTGATTAGGAAAAATAAAACATCCCCACTGAAAAACAAGCTATTCTAAAATGAATAAATGAAAATAGACCATATTATCTAGGTAAAAGGGCACAGGCCACATGCCTTGTACTAAAATGAACCCACGACACCACCCAGTCATGCATCAATGAAAATGGGTCAAAGGTATTTGCTACAGCAGAAGCCATGCTTCTCCTGTAGGTCCTGCGAGCTGTATCTGTTGTGTGGGTTGAAATCCATGCATCGCCCCTGTTGTGCAGGTCGAAACCCGTCCATCACCCCTGTTGCAGGGGTTGGAACCCTCGCATCAGCCCTGTTGCGTGGCTTGAAACCTGCACATCACAACCATTGCGTGGTACTTAGCTGTATGAGTGCAACTGCGCAGTGCATCACGCAATGTAAATTTGCATAGCAATGCATCAGAAAAAACAATGCAAATTTTGAAAATGTGCTAGTTACACCCAGTAAATGATGCAAGGGGCAAAGCAGGCTTAGGAAGTGGGAAAGTTAGTTTCACTTTCTGTTACTGTCTGTTAGTTGGAGCTGATTGTTGGTGGTGTTGAGAGAGTGTTTTATCGAATATTTTAGCTGTTTGTGGTGTAGTCAGTGTCTGGTCTGTCCCTGTTTTGTCTTTATTGTACACCTTTTGTATCTTTGTGTAGTTATTTGTATTGATATTTGTCTTTGTATTGGTGGGTGTTCGGCATTGTTTGGGGCTTTTATATATTATTTAATTGTTTAAGGGGTGTCATTTTTGGGTTTAGTCTGTTAAGGAGGGATAAGGCTGTCGGGGAAGGGTGAGGAAAATAATTATTCAGAGGGAATTATTCAGAGGGCACCCTCCCCAAAGGACAGAAAAGATAGATTGGAGAGGGTGCAATGGCACTGGTCCCCGGTGTTTGGAGTGGAGAGGGTGCAATGGCACATGTTCCAGGTGTTTGGAGTGGATCAGAGAATTATCCATCTCAAGCACCGTTGGGAAGATATGCTTGCCTGTGAGGCAGATCTGGTGGACCTGCTGGGTTTGCTTGTAGTAATGTTGCTATATTAGTCATGCTGAACTTTAAACACAAAGGTGGTTATTACATCCCTGGCGGACGGTGTTAAAGCAGCGGTAAGACCGCCAGCAGGCCGGCGGGAAAAAAAATTGAATTACGACCGTGGCGGAAACCGCCAACAAAGACATCCACTTTAACACTCCGACCGCCACGGCGGTACAAACATACAGCTTGGCAGTCACGCCAACAGACAGGCGGAAGACAATGTACCGCCCACAGTATCACAACCCACCAATCCACCACCTTTTCCGGGGCGGATTCACCACGAACAAAAACACGGCGGAAACTGGACTTCGAAGGGAAAACGCTCACCTCTACACACCCCACGAGGAACCAGGACGCCATGGAACCAGAGCTTCACATTTTCCCTGCCCTTATCTTCTTGCTCCTCTACCAGGAGCACGAACGCCAGCGGCGAAGACCACAGTGAGTACTGCACCTACGACACAGGGGAGGGAGGAGGGAAAAAACAGGGACACACACACGCAACACCCCCACCCACACCCTCACCCATGACAACACAAAACACTAATACGTGTTGATAAACATTACAATTACGCCCCGCAAACCCCCCGGAAGAATGCAAAGACAAAAGGAAATGAGTGTAACCATTGTAATATATTAAAATCCAGTACGCAAAAATATATATACACTATAAACAAATATATACACCAAGATTAGTAGTCCAGGTATTGCTCCATTGAAGTCCATGGAACACTGGGCCCACACGGCATGGGCGAGGCCCACACTCAATACCCGAACATGACGGAGAGAACACTGCAGGGGCATCAGATAGCAATAAAACAGGCACCTCAGGGAGAAGGGAAAGGGGGGGGGCACCTCAGCCGGTTGAGTGCACGACGTCAAATCCACAAGGGGGCCCCATGCCCACTGTTCAATCCTGGGGAGTGCAAAGCCACAGTCTCTCAAGTCTCTATAGTGGGTGGTTTGCCCATTGTTCAATCCTGGGGAGTGCAAAGCCACAGTCTCTCAAGTCTCTACAGTGGGTGGTTTGCCCACTGTTCAATCCTGGGGAGTGCAAAGCCACAGTCTCTCAAGTCTCTACAGTAGGTGGTTTGCCCACTGTTCAATCCTGGGGAGTGCAAAGCCACAGTCTCATTAGTGGATAACAGTCTCCACTGGTTCTGGAGGGGGCTTTGTGGCCAGAGTGCTTCATCCTGCCAAGGACTGTGTGAGTGGATGCCTTTCTCCACTGGTTCTGGAGGGGGCTTTGTGCCCAGAGTGCTTCATCCTGCCAAGGACAGAGGTAGTGGATGTATCTCTCCCCTGGTTCTGGAGGGGGCTTTGTGCACAGAGTGCTTCATCCTGCCAAGGACAGAGGTAGTGGATGTATCTCTCCACTGGTTCTGGAGGGGGCTTTGTGCCCAGAGTGCTTCATCCTGCTCGTGGCAGACCCAGTAGCGGCAGTGCCCTTCGCGCTCATGGGCCAGCGGTGCTTGTGGCAGCGGTGCTTGTGGTGGCGGTGTCCTGTTCAGCGGTGCTTGTTGCGGCGGGGTCCTTGGCAGTGACTCAGCTGCTGGAGGTGCTGTGTGGCCCAGCGGGGCTGGTGCTGGCAGTGCTGTGTGGCCCAGCAGGGCTGGTGCTGGCGGTGCTGTCTGGCCCAGCGGGGCTGGTGCTGGCGGTCCTGTCTGGCCCAGCGGGGCTGGTGCTGGCGGTCCTGTCTGGCCCAGCGGGGCTGATGGCGGTGGCCTCCTGGCCAGCGGGGCTGATGGCAGTGGCCTCCTGGGCAGCGGGGATGATGGTGGTGGCCTCCTGGCCAGCGGGGATGATGGCAATGGCCCCCTGGGCAGCGGGGATGATGGCGGTGGCCTCCTGGGCAGCGGGGAGGATGACAGTGGGGATGATGGCAGTGGCCTCCTGGCCAGCGGGGATGATGGCGGTGGCCTCCTGGCCAGCGGGAATGATGGCGGTGGTCTGCTGGGCAGCGGGGAGGATGGTGGTGTGGATGATGGCGGTGGCCTCCTGGGCAGCTGGGATGATGGCGGTGGCCTCTTCTCCGCCGTGCTGCTCTTCCCAGACTTGCTGGGTTTCTTGTGCCCCTTCCCCACCTTGGAAGATGTTGCAGCTGACTCCACACTCCCACCTGTACCCCTGGGAGCGGCTTTGGTGGCTGGAGTCTTCCCCCCCTCCCGCCGGGCACTGGCCAACTTTTGATGCTTGACAGGTGGGGGACTGTCCGTGCTGTGGCTCCTTGCCACAGTGGCTGCCTGGTGCACTCCAGAATCCGGTGACTACTGGCACCACTGGTCCCGCTGATGTTGTGGCTGAGGTGCTAGGTTGGGACCTGGAGAGTCAGGCCCTAGGAGACTGCCGGGGTGGGGGAGGTGAGGGACAGAGGTCATGGGTGGACAGGAAAAGTTTCTTGGGAACACTGGGACGGGTAGCTGGAGGGGGTTTGGGAGTGGAGGAAGAGGTTGTGATTGTAGTAGGTGTACGTTTGGTGACTTTGGGTGAAGGTGCATGCGCTAGAGGCTGTCGTCAGGTGGATGGCTGTTGGTTGGGTGTGTGCCTGCGTTTGTGTATCTTGGGAGGTGGCGTCACAGACACACTGGGGGAGGACACACAGGATGTGTGAATGGTAGTGGGGGTGGTGACTGCCCGTGAGCGGGGTGTGGTGGTGTGTGTGCTGGTGATGGAAGTAGTGGCTGTAGATGTAGTGCATGCACATGTGAGTGGAGACGAGACTGGGAGGGAGGAGGGAGACGAGACTGGGAGGGAGGAGGGAGACGAGAACACAGTGGAGGCAGTGGATGTTGCTGTGTCTGCATGTGTGTGATGCTTGTGTGAGTGCCTGTGAGATGTGTGGTGCTTATGTTTGCCAGAACTTCCCTTGTGTGTTGAGGTGTGCTCATGCTGGTCTGATGGTGTGCTTGGGGTAGGCTAAGGTACAGGGGTGTGGGTATGGGCGGAGGAAGTTGGAGGGGGGAGGCTAGAGACAAGGACAATAGCTGCCATCAGTGCTGAGGCCAGAGTCTGAAAAGCTTGCTGAAGGGCTGCCTGACCAGAATGAATGCCCTCCAGGAATGCATTTGTTTGTTGCAACTGCCTCTCTACACCCTGGATGGCATTCAAAATGTTAGACTGCCCAACAGTGAGGGACCTGAGGAGGTCAATGGCCTCCTCACTGAGGGAAGCAGGGGTGACTGGGGCAGGGCCTGAGGTGCCTGGGGAGAAGGAGATGCCCACCCTCCTGGGTGAACGGGCACGGGGCAAAGGCTGAGGGGCTGCTGGGAGGGCGGTGCTGGTAGGGACACAAGGGAGCTCCCATCAGAGGACGAGTCCGCATCACTGGTGTCAGCTCCTGTCCCCGCCGTGGAGATCCCCTCGCCCTCCGTCCCACTGGTGAATTCCGAGTCTGTAGTCTTGCCCTCCAAGGCCATGTGGGATGCAGCTCCCTCCTGTTCCGGTGCCACTGCTCCTCCGCCTGATGATGCTAATGCACACAAGAACAGGGAGACCACAAAAAGGGGGGGGGATGACAGAAGAAAGACATGTTGAGTGCATGCATTACCGCTACCATTGGCGGACACGACAGACACAGAAGCCCCCTGCACTACGCCGCGCACTTGGGGTCCACTGTTCAATCCCTGGGACATGGCCTACAAGGCTATGGCCGACATCTACACACATGGATGTCACAGCCTGACTAGGTGTAGTTGGCACTGTTCACAGGTGGGGTGGGGTGCCACAGGGTCTGCCAGAAGAAGGGGACCTAACTAGCACACTCGCCCGGGCCTAGGGAAGCCCACAGCCCACCTCCCCCACCAGACACCTCCACTGCACACTGAATCAGCTGAATGAGAGTGTACTCACCCCTTTGTGGCTGCTGTGATGCCCTCAAGCGCCCATCCAACTCCGGGTACGCCACCGCCAGGATCCTGAACATCAGAGGGGTCATGGTGCGACGGGCACCCCTCCCACATTGGGAGGCCATCCCCAGCTGGGCCTCCGTCGTCTTCTTGCTCCAGCGGCAAATGTCCTCCCATCTCTTACGGCAGTGGGTGCTCTGTCTGTGATAGACCCCCAGGGTCCGGACATCCTTGGCGATGGCATGCCAGATGTCCTTCTTCTGGTGGGCGCTGACCTACATGAACTGTACAGAGGAAAAAGAAAAGTTATTACCAACTGCACCGTCACAGTCATTTGCCCCATCCCTACCCTTGCCATGTGGCACATGCACTCACCGTCGTTTCATGCACGCCTCAATCTCCCCCCCCATCTTTCATAGCCCATACAGCATGCTCCCAGTGTACTTACCTGTTTGTCTGGAGGACCGTAGAGTACTGTGTACTGGGAGAGGACCCCATCCACGAGTTTCTCCAACTCCTCTGTGGTGAAGGCAGGGGCCCTTTCCCCAGACGCAAGAGCCATTGTCTATTCCAGACTGAGGTCACAGCAGCACTTGCAGTGTAGGTCCTCTCCTGTCGAAGATCAGGTATCGAGTGATTGAACAGATAGAAAATGGCGGTCACATCCGCGGCGGTGCGTACCGTCACCGCTGGCGTACATCGTCATTAGCTCCTGGGACCCATAGTGTCCAATGTTAACCAATGCAGAATTGCGCCGCGGTCTTCGACCGCCTACCGCGATGGTGTACAACGCCAGCGCAGTTTCCTCACATCCCATTATTCCACTTTACAGGTCAGGCAGCTGCCATTTCAGGAGCCCACATGGCTTAATTTTTAACTGCGTCACACATACCTAGGCCTTGTCTCAACACTCATACATGCAAATTTCGGATTATGAAATCGTGTTCTGTGTAAGCTGTGGGTACGTACCTCTGAGTTGGTTGACTCTGTGCACGCTGTTGTCCTTCATAGGCACTGTCAGCTGGGACGTGAGGCGATGGCGGCATCCTCTGGTGTACAGACCGCTGGTGGACCTGTTGACAATGGAGGAAAGACATGTGATCATCACCTACAGGCTTGATCATGCAACAATCCTGGAACTGTGTGCCCAGTTGGAGCCAGACCTGATGTCAGCTATCCGCCATCCCACAGGACTCCCCCCTCTAGTGCTGGTGCTGTCAGTACTCCATTTCCTTGCGAGTGGGTCATTTCAAACACCAGTGGCCATAGCATCAGGGATGTCCCAGCCTATGTTTTCCAACGTGTTGTCCAGAGTGTTGTCTGCCCTGCTGAAACACATGCGGAGCTACATCGTTTTCCCTCAGGTGGAGGAATTGCCTACAGTGAAAGGTGATTTCTATATCCGCAACATCATAGGTGCCATTGATGGGACACATGTGGCTTTGGCACCCCCCCCCGCAGGAGTGAACAGGTGTACCGAAACAGGAAGAGTTATCATTCGATGAATGTGCAGATGGTGTGTTTGGCAGACCAGTACATCTCCCATGTCAATGCCAAATTCCCTGGCTCAGTGCATGACGCTTACATCCTGCGGAATAGCAGCATCCCTTATGTGATGGGTCAACTCCAGAGGCACGGTGTGTGGCTATTAGGTGAGCACCTGGAAGCAAGGTAGTGGTTGTCTGGGTCTGGGGATATCCCTACAGGTTAGTGTGTGTCTAACAGTTGTCCCTCACCATTTGCAGGTGACTCTGGTTACCCCAACCTGTCATGGCTACTGACCCCAGTGAGGAATCCCAGGACAAGGGTAGAGGAACGCTACAATGAGGCCCATGGGCGAACTTGGACGATTATAGAGCGGACCTTCGGCCTCCTGAAGGCCAGGTTCAGGAGCCTCCATATGACAGGTGGATCCCTATTCTACTCACAAAAGAGGGTGTGCCAGATCATCGTGGCCTGCTGTATGCTTCACAACTTAGCTTTGCGACGACAGGTGCCTTTTCTGCAGGAGGATGGTCCAGATGGAGGTGTTGTGGCAGCTGTGGAGCCTGTGGACAGTGAAGACGAGGAAGCAGAAGTAGAGGACATCAACAACAGGAACTCAGTGATCCTGCAATACTTCCAGTGAGACACAGGTAAAAATACAAACCTGCCTACTACATGTAATTTAACACTACTACCTTTCTACTGTCTGAGCTTTTCACCCAGTGTATGGTCAGTGAGTTGTCACATTCCCTTACAGTTTCACAGATGTGGGTCCCACTGTGTGACATCTGCTTTGTTTCCTCATGGACTAGAGCTGTGTGACATAGGTATGTTGACATTACAATTGAAAGAGCATTTTGACACTGTAATTGCTAATACACTATTTCGAAATCACAGACAGACTCAAGATTGTTTTGTGCTTTAAGGGTGTTTATTTAAGTGCTCAATATTGGAGGGTGCTGTAAAATGGTGAGGGGTGATGGTGGAGGAATGTCCATGGCAGAGGGGAAGCTCTGTGGTGGGCTGTGACTGTGTCAGGGGAACCGACTGTCCCGAGGTCCCAGATGGGCCAGGCTGGTCATCTAGATCCAGTTGGACAGAGCTGCGCTCATCACTGTGGGCCTCTTCTGTTGGTGGTGTGGACCCTCCTATCTGGTGACGTTGGGTAGGGGTCCTGCAGGGGTATAAAAGGATGTTTATTGCATCTGTGTGTGCCATGGTGTGTAATGGGTGGGTCACCCTGTACCCCAGTGCTTCCATTCTTGTGTGGGACCTTCTGTGATGATGGTTTAGGGGGGTGTATCGGTATGTGCAGTGGCCATGCTTTGGTGATGGGTGTCCATGCTTTGTTGTTGCATGCAGAGCTTGGTGTTGGGACGTGTGGTTTGTGATATTGGGACATTTGTGAGGAGTTGGAGTGATGGGGGTGAGGGCGAGGGTGGGGGTACGTGATAGCATGCAGGTAGGGTGGGGGATATAGTAGTAACCCATTGCCTTACCAGAGTCCATTCCTCCATCTACTCCTGCGAGGCCCCCAGGATGCAGAATCGCCAAGACTTGCTCCTCCCATGTTGTTAGTTGTGGGGGAGGAGGTGGGGGTCCGCCGCCAGTCCACTGAACCGCACGGTGCTGTCTTGAGACCACGGAACGCACCTTCCCCCGTAGGTCGTTCCACCTCTTCCTGATGTCATCCCTATTTCTTGGGTGCTGTCCCACTGCTTTGACCCTGTCCACGATTCTTCGCCATAGCTCCATCTTCCTAGCTATGGAGGTGTGCTGCACCTGTGATCCGAATAGCTGTGGCTCTACCCGGACGATTTCCTCCACCATGACCCTGAGCTCCTCCTCAGAGAACCTGGGGTGTCTTTGCCGTGCCATGGGGTGGTGTGTGTGATGTGTGGGGTGGTGAGTGTAGTGATAAGTGGGGTGATATTTAGTGGTGTGTTGTGTGAGTTGCGTGGAAGTTATGTCGGTGATGGTATTGTGTGCCTGTGGATTCTTGGTAGTAGTTTGTAGTGTCTCTCTCTGGCCTTCTTTTGGTATTTTGGTCGTAGGGGTTTGTGGGTGATGTGGGTGTGTGTTTTATACTGTAATGGGTGTGTGGGAGTGGTGTGTGTATGTGTATCAGGTGTGTGTATTTTGAATTGTCCAATGTGGCAGTGTTTTGTAAATGTGTTATGTATTTTGAGCGCGGTGGTGTGTACCGCCAATGGAATACCGCGGTTGAAAGACCGCCGCGTGGATTCGTGGGTCATGATAGTGTGGGCGTATTTCTGTTGGCGTGACGGTGGAGGTTTTGTTTTCGCCAGTTTATCACTGACCTTTGGTGTGGCGGACTTGTGTGGGTGTCTCAATTTTGGCGGATTCCGAGCAGTGGGTCATAATGACCGTGGCGGAATTCCGCTGCCGCGGTGGTGTGTTGGCGGTCTTCTGCACAGCGGTAAGCGGCTTTTACCACCAATGTCGTAATGAGGGCCAAAGTGTAGTTGCTATGTCTTTATGCCTTGTGACACACAAGGCAAGAGAGAGTGACACCAAGTGGCAGAAGTATCAAAAGGTAACACTAAGAAGCACATCTGCCACACAATCTTTCTTACGTTATATGGAGCAAGCACTCATGGGGCAAAGTAATGGCAAACAGCCCTTTCCCCATTTGAGATTCACTACTTACGAAGAACCTGCCTTGATGAATGCATTTGCATATCAATGTAATGGGAGACATGATGCATTACTATTTTGGCCCACTCAGCTGACACTGCCCACTATGTCAGACAAAGTGCCCCTATGGCTACATTTATATCACATATCACCATCCTTACTGCACACGGTAAATGGTATGTCTGTGTGGCAAGGCTAGTAAGTATTTACCAACTGACACATTTATTATCAGTACACACAGCACAGCAAAGTTACCTTGCTGTGTTGACCCAAAGTGAAAGGGCAGAAATGCATTGTCTTTAAACTTTACAGTGCATTCCTGTACTTTCCCATCACAAGGAACATTTTTCTACCTAGTGCCAATGTTTCACTCCTATATCTTGGTGCAAAGGGACCTGAGATTATGTTGGCCAGCAGTACCTAAAACATCACATGCCTGAAGCATGCTTCTGGCACGTGATGTTAGATATCGCTAACTCTTCACCTCTAGCCAGGTCTGCCCTGCAAGGTGACTAGCTTTATTCCATGTTCATACAATGTATACATATGTGCGTTAAGGGGATTGAAATTTGAAAATGCACTGATATGTCATAGTGCTTGTTTTAGATGTTGAACTGTGTGTAGTTGCAATATTTAAAATGTATTGCCTAAATAATTGTCTTGTAGATGGACATGTGCCTTTCACCCAGGGAGAAGTAGACAGCTTCTGGGCTCATAATGTGACAAAGTGTAATGAGTACATGGTTGTAGCTCTATGAGGTCTGTGTGTGGCCCATGATAGTTGTAACAGTGTGATACATATGGGGAGGTATTCACCGCCTGAAAATAAATTACATTCAGTGTGCCAACTCAACAGAACGTGTCCACAGAATCATTTAGAAATGACAAGGAGGCACTTATTTTGAATGTAGTGGCAATATAAGCAAGGCCAAAATAGTAATGCATTTGTGCAACAATGGTTGTTTGTAGACTAATAGTTTTGAAGTATTTGGTACCTATTCCATCATCTGCCACTTAATCTGCAGATGTTAACCACAAACAAATTGTGTCCTACCTCAAATGTTACAAAAGTAGAAAAGTATATGAACAGGTGCTGCTGCAAAGTGAATGATCTCAGCAAAGCTGATCTGCTCATGTTTGTGTTAGCTATTGCTATATTTGAGTATGAAACTGGTACTAATGAGGTGCTATCAACACCCAGACAGTGTTCCCCAGTTTTAAAATGAAGAAATAATTAAATTAAACTGTTACAAAATGTGTGTCATTATGCTGCATACTTTGTGTTATCTTGCCACATACTATCCTCAAACCTGCCATATAACTTGGATCTTTCCTGCAAAGTAATTCCAGTGGGACTGAATACAGATGTGGATAAATAATCCTGACATTCTACACTTGAAATATGGGTAGCTTATACCTGTCCCTGTATCTGTGTGTCAGATCCAAAGGGAATTTGTTTAGACATGGAGGACAGCGTACCCATCACATTCCAAACATTGTAATACTGATACAAGCTTAAAATGTGGCAGTGACATCCCAAACTTTTTCCGATCATGATTTAGACCCATGAAAGAGTACAATGACATCTCAACATGTGTTTTTGCAAGGGTGTGAGTATTCTATTAAGTATGGATGATTTGGTAGTTTGAAAAGTTACCTGAGGTATGGCTGTTGTAAGCATGCTTCAGGGGTGACTGAAACTCACTCAGAGAAGTCCATGTCATACCTAAGTGAAATGGAGTGATAGCAGAGCAACTACACTGATGCCCTGGAGGCTGCAGGGATGTAGGGGTGCTACTCTATTGATCCATAGTGTTGTACAAATCATCAACTATCTGCCTGATTGTTGTACATTGTGAGCTGTAAACTGGATGTCAGTCTGCGTATGTCAGTGAAATGTATATTTTGTAGCACAGTGTGCAAATTCATAGTCTGTAAACCTTTGCTGCTTCAGTGGGCCTCAAATCATGGATACAGTGTAATTTGCATGAGTGTGACCAACAGGACAAACGCATTAGGATTCACATGGATTGACATTGAAATGCCATCCTCATGCCTCATATATCCCCTGTGCGTCATTTCTGTGAAGCATTCAGACAATGCAAGTGTGATGTCAGGTTGAGCGCTGTGTAAAAATGAAAATGCAGGAATAGACAGTGTTAGCAGGATACAGCGCATTACAGTGCTTACCTGCTAGTTGGGTAATTTTGCCTGGCTATCATCAACGCAAGCACCCTTGCTTCATGGTGCGCGGGCCCTGCATTATGCACAACATATTTCTTGGCCAGATGACTACTCCTGCATGCATACACATACTCCAGAGATGCATTCACCATTTTATATTTTCACTGATGAATGCAGTCAGGGGAGAATGAGTGTACAGAAAAGGTAACTAAATTAAGGTTCTCATGGTTTTGGTACACCGGTATACCAGATGCTTTATATCAGCATATAATGTTTTTGACTGGTGCTAAATTGGCAACGTGTTCAAAATGTAAGTCTTGCAGGAGTGAGACACTCACCCTCCATCTATGGAGTGTCTGCCTAAGGCAAAGTAAGTTAAGTAAGCAATGTGTGTGCCTTGTGTTTTATGAAATGCAGAATCACACAAGCTGGACGAGCTTACCTTAGTACCACTCACATATGTTCTGGCCAACTTGGCCCCCATTTGCATGACGCATGGCCATCACCAAATGTGAACCTATCTGGACCATGTCTACAATTTCCTATTGATCCATCGTCAGGAGTGAGAATCACTGTTATGAGTGATATGCTTCTTATCATAATGTGAATAAATATCCATAATGTACACCTACCTTGACCTACATTGTATCAGTTTGACATTTTGTATTAGGGGATGTCTTTGTACTGAAGGAATATTTACACATCTCTATCTCAAGATTCGGTGTAGGTCTGGACTGGCACTTATGATTGCATGACAATGTAAGCTAAATTTAGAATAACATTGTGTTTCTTTTCATTCCCTAGATAACATGACAGCAGACATGGCAAAGGCCTTTGAAGTCAGACATGAGTGCTATAAGCACATCTGACACATTGCAAAAGCCTATAGGAAGAAGGGTCACATTTACGAAAGGGCAAAGGCAAATAAATGTGGAAGACAGGAAGGAGGTCAGAAGCAAGATAAACACCAGTGCCACCAAAGTAGCAGACAGCAGCAGCATGTCAGCACACAGGCCACAGCAGGACCCTCAAGCAGATCGCACCTGACAGCCACATACCAAAGAAGGCCTAGACAAGTAAGAGCCTTCATATTTCATTTGTAATTGGTACAACAGATGGGGAGACTGATAGGAGGCTGTCTGCGATAGAACAAGTGCAGGCAAGCATAAGGGAGATTTTGTTGACCTGGCAGGAGGCGCTGGAACGTATTGCCAGCCAAATATGACTCTCTCTCTGAACATTCCCTTCACAGTTCTTTTTTGGATACTTTTTTATAGGTAGTAGGTATAGTGCTAGTTTTGTTAAGTGCAGGTGTGGGTTTAGTGTGGATAAGTTTTAGATACAAAATATTTTTGAGGGTGGTAGTTTTTAAGAGTGTTTTATAATGGCAGTCTTTTAAGTGGGTGGAGGTCAATGTTTTGTGTGAAGAAAAAAAGAAAAAAAGTTAAAAAATCTAAAAACTATATATTTGTTTAGGATTATATGTGTAGATATTATATGCTTAGGAAGTAGTTGATGTTTGCATGAGCTATGTATATTAAGAAGGTGGGGGCTGATGTTTAACTTGTCATGTGTGTGTAGTGCTTAAGACAGAATACGTTTAGATATTAGCATAAGCTAGTGTAAAGGTTAGTTTGTGTAGGTTTGGCAGGGTTAGGTATGTTTTGTATGTAATAGTTTTCTACAATAATTAAATTGTCATTGTTCTCTAGTTGAATGTTATTTATTTGACAAGAGTTTGGACCATTGTGTTAGGTGAGTTGAGTACATGATGAAACAATTGACCTGAGTTCATTGTAAGTATATGTTGCTTTGTCAGAGAAGTACTGATAACTGTGGCTCCTCCGCTGATTTGTTTTCATTAAGGACCCATGTTCATACTTAAGACACCATAAGTGTGACTCAGAAATTGATCTGACATACAGCACAACACAAGTGCTATTCACCTTCTCTAGCACCCTTTGTGTAAGTGAGTGGGTAGGTATGTGTATAATTGAGACTTTTTGATACAGATTGCTGTCCCTGCCTGCATTGTGACCTAAACTGTGCATAGCATTGACACTAATACCCTTGTACCATTGTGCCACGAGGTGTGCATTGTTCTGTGGATTTTAAACGTGCAGGAAGTGACATATGCCAGGACAACCTCCATCATTATTTGAATGTATTCTTGCTTAGTGTGCCACATCAGGCAGCTCACTTAAAATAAACCAACACAAAAATGTTTTCACATACGTCTCTCATTTACACCTCCCCTGGGGAGGTGTAGCCTTAATACAAGGTCTTCCACCTATACTACACTTGTCTGTTCAAATGATTTGATATATGGATGCACTCACACTCAACATGTGTGGGCTCTCTGTGGCAGAGTAACATAAGTCGTCTATTTTGGCCTTGTTGAGTTACTCAAAACTTATCAGTATACAAAGGGGGAGGCAAGGTGCACTTGCATGTCTTTTTCACTGTTGTTTACAGTATTGGGTTGCCCCTGTGCTTCCTTTTGCGGCACAAATACAATGTTAATCCACAAGGACTATGGGTATGGCTAACAGGCTGGTATAGGTACAAGTATCCGGAGCTAGATATTGTTGATTGTGTATTTTGTGAGCAGTGATGTTTTAACATGTGTAAATGGTGTTTTAATCATTACATTGCAACACTGCTGCTAACAATTGCTACAGTGTTTTAAGTTCACATGCCTCACATACCCCATTTATAGTTGCCAATTATGTGTGTAATTTGTCTGAATCTTCTCACTGTGTGTCTATCAAGATAATGCATCTTGTTGATACACCCTGACATCACATGGTAAGGTACACATTGGTCATCATAACATTGTAATAGGTATAAGTGGTGTACGTGCACATACAAACGTCTTGTGTAATTATTTTTGGGTTCTCTCTTCATCAGCTTAACAAAAGTAACACTGGGGATATAGTGACAATATATTTGTAGACCTTTGAGGAACAATCACACAAGTCGTAATTTGCTTCCCAAATTTCATATTTATTTTCTTTGAAACGTTCCTATTCTCACATTACAACATGTGAGTGGGTATCTTCCTAAAAGGTTTTACAAAGATATATGGCAAATCAAATATGTATTGTGTGTAAAAATATATTAGTGTACACATGTTACAACACATTTATATGGGTGTAGTTAGATTAACGAGGAGGGAAACATTGTCAATATCAGGTGTTGCATATGTTTTAGGGTCACAAGTGGACAAAATGAAGTACAGCACAAACAAAGAACACTGTCCTGGCTTGCAAAGAGTAAGGCCTGATGTCCTACACAGGACAGATAGAAAAACTGGCCAAGGGGCATTCACAAATATTCATCATGACATTCTCCTTTGGAAACTGGGGAAGTCTACATCTTTGTCCTACGATGCGTGTCCTACCTCCCCTGGAGGTTTTGGTGTGTATCGGTTTATCTGGAGACCAACAACGCTGTCTTACCTTGCCAGCTCTGAAGGAAAATTGTCAAAAGTGTCCAGGAGCTGTTAAAAGGTGTCTTCATCCATGGGGGGAAGGATGGTGTCCTAAACAGGTTGAGCATCAGGGACAGGCTGTTCATCAGGAGGTCCCATTTGTCCATCTGGAAATAAATATGAATATGTTCAGAAGATTCTATGGTTGATTATGACATAAGTGATTTCTGTACCATTCAGACAGTATTTTTCTTCACTTTCAAGTACACAGGGATATATTGATCATATGTGTATAAGGCCATGTTGGACTATAGTTACTTTTCACATGGTAAGACGTACGTTCCTCACACAACCTCAGTATTCACTAGGAGGTCTTTTTGCGTACATTTCAGAAAATGCAACACAGCTCACCAGCTTGCTGCCCTGCCCCACCCTACCTGAATGGGTGAGCAAGAATGGGCCACATTTTACATGTTTGTGCTGTCTGCCTGCACTGTTGCAAAACTGGCTTCTTAGCACCACTACAGAAACCATTCCACCATGTAGCAAGGGTGCCTGCATTTGCTCTAGCCATGTGTTTGCAGGGCAGCACTGACCAAGACATCTCAATTATTATTTGAATTCACACTATCCTGCACTCTGCCTTTCACACAGCACTACACACCAAGCTGCCGTGCTATACTGTGTAGCCTGCAATTTGTGCATTATTGGACCCTATGGTTCATCTTTCAGAAACATCCACACAAAACTACATGGCAAGCCACCTTGCTGCACTGCATGTAAGGGGAAGGGCGTGTACAAGGCCTTAATCAGAATGTGACTAGAGAATCATGTAGTTTTCTAACACACAGTCAACCCCATGCTCCACAACACTAAGAACAAAAGAACATCTCGGAAGTAGATAGCCTCCTTTATATTTGGCAGTATGCAACAGCTCGTGCTCACTCCATTCCCTCAGAACCCAAGGGACTCATCTCCAGAGTCCAACAAATCGCTTCACTCTGCCACACTCTCTTGGACATGTAGATGACTCCTCTAACAATTCAATTCAGACCCAGGGACTGTACTTCATTGCTTCAACTGATGACACCAAGATCATACACTACCTCTCAGGAGACACCAACACTACCAACAGCAGTCAAAATCTGCCATTGACCAACATGCATACATGTTTGTGAGATTAGTTGCACATACTCAACATGACAAGATAGAGGTGCTGAAATTCTGAAACATGCACTCACCATGGTTGTCCACATAAATAGGCCTGAAACCTTCATCCTGCATCTACTACAGACACCTGTCCATCTTGAGCAGTTGTGCGTCAAAACTTTTAATGCTGGCTAACGTTAATACTTAGCGCCATGCTTGTGCCATGTTTACAAAACGGCGCAGCATGGCGGTAACAAAAGGCTAGCGTAAAAAATGGCACTAACCTTTGCAACATATAGCAAAAACAATTACGCTAGTGCTGCAAAAGTGGGGCTAGTATGATTTGAGACAACAAAAGCCACAAGGTAAAAAAATGGTAGGACAGGAGAGACCCCAATCAGCCCAGGACAAGCCAGGATGTCCAGGCAGACTCCCAGGAGAAGGGGGAAGAGGAAAAGTAGGTTCAGTGAGGAGGAGAATCAGATCCTCATCACAGAGGTGATGGAGCACCAACACCAGCTATTCGTCACCTCTTAATAGCCAGTATGTAGGACGGAAGCCATATGGCTGTCCATAGTTGATAAAGTCAACAGTGTGGCAGAGGTGAAGAGGACTGTGACGGATTGTAAGAAGCGCTGGCACAATTGTAAGCACAGAACAAAAGAGAAACTGGGCAGCAACCGAAAGGAAGCACTGCATACTGGAATTGGAAGTTCTGCACCCCAGGAGGAGATGGAGGCGATGGAGGAGATGGTGGCAGCAGTCATTCCGTAGGAGTTGGTGGCGGAAGTCCAGGGACAGAACACTGCGGCATATGATGAGCAACAACAAACACAGGGAGTATGATGCAGAGGGGGGCAATGTTGTAACTAACTAATACCAGAAAGGGGAGGCATTCGAAAGGGTTGAATGGGGGCACAATAAGGGCAAAACACCAAACACCCCCCACCATATACACAGACCACTTCACAACCCTCACACCACTCCCTTGAATGTATCAACTAAATCATCTGCCCATGTTTAACTCCAATTGGCCATCATGCACCAGGCGTGTTGCGCAGGGTGGGCCAGCAAGGGCAGGGATACGCTTTCCTGCAGCACTGGGAAAGGACACAAATGTAACGTACACACAACATATGGGGCATTTCTGTTATTACCATCTGTGTTGGTGCGCAATTTGCTTGCATGTGCCTACACAGGCACACCTGCACCATGCTGCAAGGGTGCCTGTGTTTTGGGGATGATTGCTGTTGTGCATTAAGGGACACCTTCCTGCACAACATCAGAAACAAGTGGTGTATTCGTCTTACTATGTGTGATGCACAATGCAGCACACAGAAAAACATGGCATTACTGGGACAAAAAAAGATTATACTCACCCTCTTGTCACTTCTACACAAACTCTGAGGTAGTGTATGAAGCATCAGCATTCCCATATGTAAATATTTGGGAAGGCCTCAGAGGTTGGGTGTGTTACATGTGTGTTGTGTGGAACAACCCCAGCAACACACATGGAATGACGCCTACATGCAGTGTGAGGTATGAAAGGGACAAATAATGCCAGGCCATTTAAAGGCACACAAGGGCCATATTTAGAAGAAATTTGAGCATCCGTCCCAATGCACCACTTTTCTTGCGTCACCCCTGCCCCACCTAATGACACCATGGTTGTGCCACATTTACAATATGGCACACCGGGGCAGTCATCAGGAGAATAGTGTCAAAAATCTTGACGTTATTGTGGTGCTTTGCTGCTGTAGTGGCTAAAATTCTGGCACAGCAAAGAACAGGGAGGCACATTGATTAAAATAGGTGCTTCATTTTAACTCCTGCTCTGAGCAAGCATTAAAAATGACAGAAAAAAAGGCACAGTGAAATGTTGTAAATTTCACTGCACCATTTTTTGGGCCTCCCTGCATTGGAACAGCCCCCCTTTTCATACATTATGCATAAAGTGGCCCAAGGGTTTACAAAGTGGTGCAATGCAAGCATTGCATTGCACCACTATGTACATACGGAGCAGGAGAAAGGCCTTCTTAACGCCACCTTAGCATCATAAAAAAATTATACTGTGGTGGTGCAAGGTGGCACTAGGGGCTTGTAAATATGCCTCAAGGTGCCTTGCTTGGCCTAGGAAATATGGCCTGGCACTCTGCCCCACTGGAGTGTAACTTAAAAAATATGCTTTGCTAGGGCAGTGTGCAGTATTTGTCTGACAAATGCGGCCTATTGTCAACCATGTATGATGAAATTATGCAGTGCAGTAAAGCAGCCCAGCCTGCTGTGCTGTGCTGCCTTATCTTGAATGTGCTGGGATGTGTAGGTGTCTGTAACCTGCAATGCATCCTTGTACTACCCTTGGTGATGGGGCACTAACTGCTGCCTAACACCAACACAGGCATACATTGAGCATGGTGTAGGTGTGCCTGTGTTGCAGGTCTGATTGCACATGTGCAGGAAGGGACACAGCCTGAAACATCAGCAATCAGGAATGCGGTCTGCCAATTCCAATGACTGTTGCCAATTGCAACACACATCGAAAAATGCAAAAAATGGGCCCACAACAATGTCAGTCATATGCAGCACAACTACAATGCCACCCCTGAGGCAGTGTAGAAACCTGATGCATTCACACATTGACATGTTTGGGAATGTGTCAGCTCCGTATGCCAACCCACGTGTGTTGTAATAGTGATGTAAGGGACAGAACTGTCCACATGCATTATCCTTGTCACCTCTTATCATTGGTTTCTGTATCATGAACCACCCATAGTAAGATGCAACCACCTCTCATGTATGGAATTGTACAGGAAAGTGTCCATTCATACACAACAACACCAAGCCCTGCAACACAGGAACCCTTGCACCCATGCTTTACGCAACTTTGAAAATTTGTGAAAGGGCACAGTGCCACTGGAGTATCGTAAAAAGAGATGCTCTGGTGGTGCTAGGGGCTTGTCAAAATGACCCTGAGTACTTGCCTAAAGGATATGTGTTGATTTGTGACATACACAAAGTCACACACGCTGCAACTTGATTGAGGTGACTGATAGCTATGTGAAGTAGCAATTTGTACCTGAGTATCCCAAACATGGCATGCATGTAATCTGATAGCTCACAGCAATCACTACACAAGTGGCTGGGCCTACCAAGGATGGTAACAACAGAAAAACATTGATGTGACAAATAAATGATGCATGTGTAAGACTGTGAGGGGCAGCCATGAGTGTCTCAGTAACAAAATCTAGACTTAGGGGGAGTGCAATTACAACAACATAATGACAATGCAAGTCACATTACTTCACAATACAAAGAAATGCAGTATGAATACCATATATTTGTTTTTATTTTTCAGAAGAAAAAAGCTACTACTGAGTCCTCCAACTAATCAACACTACACTATCTCAACTAACCGTAGCTAACCCAACTATATAGATCAATATTTAGAATGGGAAGGGACCTGCAGTGTCAAATCAAAATTGTCCATCTCAGTACCTCATTATGTGAGCCTTGAGTTCCCAGAGCTTTTTTTTTTTTTTAAATGTGTTCATTTTGGTGCTCCAGCCTGGGTATTCTGTATTTTGGGTCCACCAGTTCAGTGTGGAATTCCTGCACATATGGTGGTTCTCCAAAACTTGGTGCAGCCATTGTACTGATTAGGGCACTTGTAGCAGCTGCTGAGGTCAAAGGTCCTGCCCCAGGAGAAGTGGCCCTGCCTGTAGCCACAGGCCTGCCTGTTGCGTCAGTCCTGGTGGTGGATTGATCTTTGGCTTGACCCCCTTGATGGAAGACCCGAGCATGTTCACTCTTGTATCTGTGCCCCATCCTTCGGTACCCCTTGGTGGCCTGGCATATGTGGCAGTACCGTTCAGCTCTTTTTTCAGATTGGCACCTCTGGGATGTGGATATGTTTGCAGCTGCACCATGATTAGGACGTCTCAGACAATTGTATTTTTCACAAATGAACAACAAGCATGCAAAGAATACACCGTCTGCAGTTGTCACACATTGGCCAGCACAAATCACCATAACATCCTGAAGGGCAGGGGGGACACGCATCTGCACACCAACCATCATCTACACATTGCCCATGCCCGTGTTATCGAGACTAACTATTGTTGCACAATAACATTGAACCAACTTGGAAAATATTTAAAGAACCATGGGCCAGATGTAGCAACAAACCAAATTGCGAGTTGCAATTTGCGAGTCCATCCGACTCGCAAATTACAACTCGCAATTTGGTATGCAGTACGGTGTCTCAGACACCGACTGCGACTCGCTATGGGGTCGCAATGACCCACCTCATGAATATTCATGAGGTGGGTCGCAAATTGCGGCCCCATAGCGAGTATAGGCACTCGCAAACATGGAGGCCTGCTGTCGTCAGCAGACCTCCATGTTCGTGACTGCTTTTAAATAAAGCAGTTTTTTTTTTTTAAGTGTAGCCCGTTTTCCTTACAGGAAAACGAGCTGCGCTTAAAAAAAAACCGAAACCTTTAGTTTCAGTATTTTTTCAGGGCAGGGAGTGGTCCCTTGGACCACTCCCTGCCCTGAAAAAATATTTGTGGGTCCAGTCACAAACTGGAAGGGGTCCCATGGGGACCCCTTCCAATTTGCGAGTGGGTTACCATCCACTTGAAGTGGATGGTAACTGCGATGCCATTTGCGACCGCGTACGCGGTCGCAAATGGTATTGCATCCCACTGCGAGTCGCAAATAGGAAGGGAACACCCCTTCCTATTTGCGAGTTTTCTGCATAGGAAACTGCGTTTTGCGACTCGCAAACGGCAAATTTTGCCATTTGCGAGTCGCAAACAGTTTCCTACATCTGGCCCCATATCACCATTGACTAAGACTGTCATACACATCAGCCATGTGACCATGAAATGTCACACTCATCATGCTGGACTGCTCATAAATGTCCCTCATGCGTGCCCATGTGACCTCAGATCTGTTGGCAAGTAACTAACTCTTCTGAGCAAGGACTGCAAGTTAAATGTGTGCTCACAACAGAGCCACATATGGCAAGGACAGATATCAGGACACATTGCTAAATGCAAAACTGGGTGTCACAGGCATCATATGTGAAATTGTAGGGTGGTGCAGTCACTCATCTCACACAGAGGATGATGACACTACTCTCATATTGACACAGGTCAGTACCTGGTGAGCTGTGCCATGACTTGATGCATGGTCCCAGAGCAACTTGTTTCATCACACTATGCTCCCCATTGGTTGTATAAGTGTTCTAAACTATGCTCGGCATGTTGCACAACAGCCCCCAGCACCAACATCTCATATGTGGGTGCATGCATGTCCTACACCTCATCTGCACAGGGATCTTGGAACAGCACTGGCTATTGCTGTACATTGCGTGCTATTTTTTTCCATCACATCATGGACACTATCTGGACCACCACGAGCAGATGATGCTGTGGGTTATGGCACGTCGCATATATCAATGTAGTGTGGACATCCCTCTGGCCAAACACACATGACAAGATCTGTGAGGATGACATTGTTTAGAAATGTTGCAAACTATGAGTCAGATAATGGGCATCACACCAGAATGGTAGTCGAACATTTGGCATTTCAAGTGTGGTATGTTGACCACTGTCCTGCTAATTTTAGGTAACTATTCACATGGTTATGCATCACACCATGTCCTGAGTTACTTAGTGCTGCGTGTGGCACACAGGTCAGCGACATATTTAATGAAGAACATCTTGCCACCCTGCATACATGTGTGGGACTCTTAACTTTGGCCACATGTCCATACTGCCATCACTGTTGCAGGACTCATGGACCATGTCAAACATTTATATGGCCCTTGCTACACATGTTGCCACCAATGTATTTTTTCCTTCGAGTGCACATCCTGCACACAACTGCAACCATACAGTCCATATCCATGTTTTCCCTACTATGTTTGCAGCAGCATTCATGAACTTGGTACATGGCATTGCATACAACATACAATAGCACACACAACACCTGCATTACTCATTACACATACAGATTGTGACTCACTGGTTGCATCGGGGTCTGCGGAGCTTGCCACCTCTCCATTTGTGTACGGCTGGGGTCCACCTGTTAGAGGGAACATGAGACATTGCACTGTGAATGTAGCACAATTTATGCTATAGACAACTGTTGCACATTGGACATCGGGCATATTTACAAGCCCCTAGCACCTCCTTGCGTCGCCCTAGCATAATTTTTTTATTTACACTAAGGCGGCATCAAGGAGGCCTTTTCCCCATGCCAGACCGCAAAGTGGCAGAATGCAAGTATTGCGCCACTTTGTAACCACTTGCGCCAAATTATGTCTGCGCCAGGCATAATGTATGCAAGGGGGGCATTCACCCGTTATGGAGAGCAGAAAAATGGTGCAGTGAAATTTGCGAGGTTTCACTGCACCATTTTTCCCATCATCTTTAACGCCTGTAAAGTTACGCTCCCATTGTTTTCAAAGGGCCATAATTTTTGGCACTAGTCGACTAACGCACCACAATAGCATTAAAAATGTTGATGCCTTTGGGTTAACGTGTGCCGTATTATAAATACAGCGCTACCATGGTGACGCTAGGAGGTTGCAGGGGAGCGCAAGAAAAGTGGTACATCATAGCTGATGCACAACTTTCTTGTAAATATGCTCCATCATTTGCTAATGGACCTAGTATACATATCTTGATGATTACTCAATTAGGCCATTATACATGTCTCATTGACATACATTGGTAGGCAAGGCTGACATGTACACATATGTGCTTGAACCTGACATACATGTTACTAGTACATTGTCAAATTTTTGCTGATGACTTCCTAGTGCAATATTTTTTCAAGCATTGCTAATTGTAATGTCATTTTGCACATACATGACTCACAGGACACACTCAGTCACGACTCAATTTACTCCTGTGTAAATTTTTAACATCAAATGTACATGACTATGCAACATACAATAGTAGTCAGGCATATAGTTGACATGGACATGTGTTCCTTGTAACCATGTTCTGTTCTACCATGACTCAGTTGTGTTGGCATTGGTGCACATCAGAATTTAGTGGCAAAACCCAGGCGACAAGGACAGGAATATGCCTTTTGTCTCCTTAATTGTGCAGTGCTGCCATTGTCATGTATGCTTTTTGCACCAACACAATACTCACATCCCTGCCCTTTCCCTTAACTTAGTAAAGGAGGCCCTATGTCCAACAGACATGTACTTGCAATTGTAAAACAGGAGTCAGCCACATCGATTGTGTACTCAACCACAGTTTCTCCGACCTCAATTCCAAAGTGGGCAAGAAGGTCCTGTTCTCTGCTGGCAATGTATGCCCAGCGATGCTTGAGTTGCCGGGCAGTCTGCTCGATCTTGAATATTCTAGTCATTTGCGATAGGACATTCCCCCACAGCAGCTTCCGTGCCTCAGTCCGGTTACCCTGTATGACACGGCCCCCATGGCCACCACCTTGGGTAGGTAATGCATAACCAGCCACAGGAAGCCACCAAATTCCTCGGGCGGAGGTGACATGTGATTCCCTTCTCTGACATCAGCAAAAAAAATCAACCCAAACTGCCCCCAACTAACGCAACTTATAAAACTACCCCAGAGACAGACACCGGACAATACAATTACAACACAATACAAATAATAAATATACAGGACCAAACAGACATCAGGGACAATATTTGGACAGAAGACAGCACAAAAGACAACTCTAACACCATTCAATGACAAAGCTCTCAAATACACCTCCTCTCACCAACACAGACAAAAAGACTGTGACTATAAAAGAAAGTGAAAGTAATTTTGCAGTTCCTGGTGTGCAGCATGGCAGATCCATTACCTCACTTCCTGTGATGCTACGTCACGTTTTTGATGATGTGTAATTTTTTTTTTGCTACACGCCAATGAGTGAGTTTTTTATATCGCATGACAACACATTAGCCAGTTCAGATGCGTCACATGGGATGCGTCGATTTTTGGCAGACGCAATGCCTTCAGAAAACACGCATTGCGGCAATGCGTTAATTTTTTGGATTCAAGGCATGTAATATGCCAAAAATGTAAGGTAGCCTATGGAAAATCTTTTTTACATGTATTGAGTCATGTGTAGTGTTGTGTTACCTGTGAAAATTTCAGTTCAACATACTCCTCTCTTTCCATGTGTTCAAGGTATGTCTCGTAAGTCTACATGTGTGATGGTACATGCCTTACTAGGATCAGACAATGCACAGGCCACATTTCCCATGAGTCATGTTAATGCCAACTTCTCAGGGTGGCCTCATGTGCCAACAGTGGGGCACATTTACGAGCCCCTTGTACATCTTTGCGCCACCATAGCGTCATTTATGATGTGTGCAAGGTAGGTGTTTCTCCGCAGGGAGGCCCAAGAGCAATTGCACTGGGAAAGTTACAAGATGTCATTGCACCATTCTAGCATCATTTTTCAAAGTCTGACCACGACAGGAGTCAGACTGACACTAGTGCTATATCCCATGGGCCTTCCTGAGCTTTAATGGCCTAGTGCAACTGTTTTTGGTGCCAGTGCAGCAAAGCACCACAACTGCGCCCAACAGTTGTGGTAACAAGTGCCTTGATGCACTGTATTTTGATTACAGCAATGGTGTTGTTAGCGGGGCACAGGGCAGTTCAAGGAAACTAGGGCCATATGTACAAACACATTTTCCCATAGACACAGAATGGGTAAAACCCTTTGCTACATCTGGCCCCTAGTGCATCATAGCTGATGCATCAGTTTCTTGTAAATATGCCCCCATGTGTTCGCACGTCAGTCCATTGATCAGTTAACCCCCAGGGATGCCATGGACTAGCCATGGAATGTGGCCCATACACCCACATGTAGGACTGCGTACATGTCAAGCAATATGTGCTGCATCCCAAAGTACAGACAGCAGGCTGTCACGCAAGGAGGGATGGTGTTTAAAATGTATGGTGCTGGCATGTGTGGTGATCTCATTTATGAGCCCCTTGCTCGACAGGAGCTTCACTATTTACTACCTTCTGGTCTTCTCATGTGTAAAATATGTTTATTGTAACTGTACCTATGTGAGGATACATGCTTTATTTGGATCAGACTACACAGATGGCACATTTCCACAGTTTGTGTAGCCACACAGCTTAGGATAGATGACCCATGTGATTGCCATGTTCATTCACATGATACCCTTGCTATGAGTATATCCCGGGATGCTTTTGAAGTTCCCTAGATTATGGCCAGCTAGCCCACCCCTATGACAGTGCATTTGTGTGACAATCTAATGTATGTCCAAAGGAGCAAACATCAGGCTGTCATGCAACATGGATAACTTATGGTTCCCCAGGCAGGCAAATGTTAGTATGTTTTGGATAAACATGTGCCATTGATGTGTTTGTCATCCTACACTAGTATGTCTGGGATATAGTGCAACAATCTTCATGATCCAATCATGGGTCGCAGTGCACCTTCAGTACAATATCTGTGGTCATATTAGTGACTAACATGATATCCTCTGTAGATACATTACTACTGTTTCTAAGTGTCAAGTGGTGTTTTCACAAAACACAAATGGCAATGATGATTTTTAGCATTAGTCCATGCTCACAATGTTGGGCCACACAGAGCCTGGGGCACCTAGCGGAGACATTGAGGTTGCATTTTGTGACAATGGTATATCAAGGAACAATTTGACAGTATAATTCCTCACCACTTAGTTGTGCACAGAATTCCCTTCTAACACACACTGTGCATGGCAGAGCTGCAATCAGACAGGGATGGCAGGCTACACATCACTGCACACTCAAGGGCAGGTTTCCAAATGTACGACTACACTCCCATGCCCTAATATGTACTAGGGACTTATAGGATGTTGATGTCAGCCACCCCCCTATTATCTACTAGGGACTTACAAGGGATTTATATCTGCCTTGCCCTATTATCTACTAGGGATTTACAGGGGATTGATGTAAGCCTTGGACTATTGTTTTACTAGTGACTTACAGTTTGTTGGTGTCAACTTTGCCGTATTATCTACTAGGGAATGATAGGGGATTTATATCTATTATGTACCAGGGACTTACAGAGGATTGGTATAAGCCTGTAACTATTATATACTAGGGACTTAGAGGTTGTTGATGTCAGCCTTACGCTATTGTCTACTAGGGACATAGAGGGGATTTATGTATTCCTTATCTACTGGAAATTACATGAGTCTGTGACTTGGAATGGTATATGAGCCTTTATTACATTGGCACTCCATTAGTAGATACTGGGACAGGGACGTGTCTGCAGACCCAGGGCACAGATATTGTCACTTTACACATGCATCACTCATACTTGTTTGTGTGGGCAAACACACAGGTGGACTTGCTGACAATGAGACTGTGACTGGGATGTTAAGTAGCCTACACAATGTGTTTGCTTGTGTGTGTGTTCTTACATATCTACAATGTTGTATTGTGGATTGATGTATTGATATTGTGTAGAAAACCCCACCTGTAGAAGCCATAAAGTGTACTCTAGGCCTCAATTGCCACATTGCTGGTACTGTTTGGACAGTTGGTACTTACACCACACCTTCGTAATCCTCACTGTCCAATGCTTCATGCATGTCACTGTATTTTGACCATGTGATATTTGCCGATGAACCTTGAGTTTGCTACAGGGCAAGCAATATTTGCCGTAGCATATCCATTGTATGTAGGATGAGTAACTGACATTCATGCATCTCCGGACTCCAGCTGCAGCACTTGCCTAGTCTGTAAGTCACCTTCACAAAGTGGCAGTTCAGTACAAGAGTGTTTCAGCTATCCTTCAATATGTGTGTTTTTAACGTGGGCACTCACACACAGCTGCTACCAACATCCTTTGTCAGATGCACAATGAGTGTTAGTGGATTTTATGTAAACTCCAAACAGTTATGGTAAACACATGCCTGTGGAAATATGTCTGTGTCCTGATAGACACATGGATTTTGCCAAGGATATGAAAGATGCTGTGACATCATTTGACTTACATTGGAGATGACTACCTATTTGAGTAGGACAGGCCTGGACATACTGGTCCTTGTTCTCTGTTTGTTACACACTATTTGTCATACATGTAGGTGCCACTGAGAGGTGTGTCATGATTTTTCACCTGTGATTGAGACATGAAGACATTGAGCTGTCACATAGCTGACACTGACCTACTGTAGTGGGTACTGACTGCTCTTGTTCTTTCAAGGGCTGACATCTGGATAACATTCCTCACATGGGGTAACAATGTGGCTGCTGTCAAATTTCAACCTCACAGATCTGTGTGATATATGTGTTACTATGTAAAATGTATGTTGAACAGGCAATGCATACATTACATTCGTACATTCCATTCTTATTTCTTTATGTGTAGTTGTTTGGTATTCCTGAACATATTTTTACTTGTTTTCCCACTTTTGTGGCCTACTCTTGCTTTTCTAGATGTGTATTAGTTGCTGTTGCATTTGCGTATGACAGATACTGCAAGACACTTGTCTGATTCAGTGATTTATTAACAAGTTTTTTCAAAGTGACATATTATTTGCAATATTCATGAGAAGAAATTCTCTACAATAAGTACACGTCTACATGCCCCAACAGCTGTATTATGTGCTTCTCCATCCTGAGGTGGAGCATCATTGTCCTCATTCTCCTCCCTGGGGTCCTTGACCTATTCATCTCAGTGGACATTAGTTTGCACACAGATATTGTGCAATATTTAGCAAACAACGACCATTTTACAGATAAGGGGAGGTGAATATAGCAGTCTCCCCCCTGATAAATTGAGCCATCCGAAACACAACTTAAGGATGCCGAATGCCTGCTCCACAACATTCCGGGTCTGGATGTGAGCCACATTGTATGCCTTCTCTGTGTTGCTCTGTGGATTGACATATGGTGTCATCACCTGGATGCCATATCCTTAGTCATCTGCAATGGAAGAGGAGAGACAGTGTCAGACTCGCCCTTGTGTTTTATACAACCTGGCCTTGCACAGTATTTGTATACGAAATAGAGAATAAGACTTGCATCTCACATTGTGTGGTTTCCTGTTTGCATGCATGAAGGTAGTTGTGTGTGATGGTGCACCTTCCAGTCAAGGGGACAGGCTTAGGGGCATGGTGATTGTGTGATTATTGTGGCATGACAGTTCACCCATGCAGGATGTTTGTGATGTTGCAGATTTTTGCACATATGTCCAGTAACATGGGACCTGCTGATGAGCCATGTTGTGTGAGTTTTCTCCTAGTTTCTGTTGTGTGTGCCATGAGATGGGTGTTGTCCCCAGTGTGTTGCATGTGCCCATGTCCCCGTGGTCATTGTACACCTCCCTTGCACACAGAGCTGTTATCCATATTTCCTGGCAGGCAGGCATGTGAATGTAACTATACACAAAAACATATCACGTGGAGCACACCAATAATATAAGAAGTACTATAAATCAGATGTAATGGATTCACAAGAACTCTATAGTCAATCCAATTGTAACCCATCAAATATCCAAGAACTGTTACCCAGTAATTTGTATGTGGCAAGCAAATTATGAGAACTAAACATAAACAAAATGTATTTAATGAATACAAACATACATATTAATAACTACATCCCATTTTTGGCAAACCTATTCATTACATCAATGCAGAAACCAATCAATGTTACAACAATTTGAACCTGGACCCAATATTCTGATTGATTACAAAAAGAAACAAGTCCAACACAACATCAAATAATGTGGTCCAGGATGAGTCCATCCAAAGATTCTTTCAGCTTGTGAGATATGGAATACAGTCGACACGTGTTTCGTCCTGTTACGGACTGTATCAAGGCTGTTTAAACAATAACATAAATTTGCATATTATTGCAGGACACACAATCAAAAACACAAATATAATAAATACATTCCTCTCAATATGTGTACACTATGTACCAAATTCAGGTGTTAGAATAGTCACCTCAAAGAATCATATAAGCAAAAGAGAAAACAAGAGAGGCAAGCCACATACCATTAACCAGCACCACTCTGTGCATACGGAATGAACTGAACAAAAGTCTCTAACCCAGTTAATCCAATGAAAAATCCCCATTAGAGAAGGAGAAAGAGGAAAGAAACCATAAGTCAAGCAAAAGAGACCCATAGAGTGTCTTTGTAAGTTAGCAGGCACTTTTGTGAATAGCCAAATTCCAGACTGACATAGACATAAATCAATACCTCCTTATATAAAATCTTCATCCATGTAGTTCTATAAAGTCATTAAAGATATGAAGGCAGAGGTTAGAGTCTGTCTGAAGAAACCCAAAGGGTTGTAAAACTGCCAATTGTTAGACCCAACATATCAACTGACCTGTCTGAGTTGTCATATGTGCATGAAGATTAATCCTTGATGTGTATATCCAAGTTTTAAAGCCACGAGGGAGCTCAAACAACCATTTCCAGTGTTCCTCAAATTTATCACAAGGAGTAACTCTAGAATGAAACCAAATTGTAATCACATAACTGAATATTAAGTTTCAAAACTTATTCAAAAAAGTCTCTCAACTTTACTATGTATATAAATGAAGCTGTATAGTTTTAGACTTTTCATAATTGTTCATAGTATACCCAAACGCGATGCAAACCACATCTAAAGTATGTTGCTTTCGAAAAGTTTCACCCGATGAAATAATTCTATGTCGCGGCATCAAATTATAAGAATGACCCCTGTATTTACTTGTACCGCATATCATGCCCCAAAATCGCGAAAAGTTCCTGTTAGTTACCGTATTTTGTCTCGAAAAGATCACCGGAATCACCAGCAGTATGTCCAGACCGAGTCGAACGCGAGTCTCAACTTTCATCCACCGCGTACTTATACACAATAGAAATAGAAAGGGGACGACGCGATCCCATCTACATGTATCCGCGCCATTCCTCATCGTATAGTGATTCAGCGCGCTATCTTAGAGTGGAAACTCCACATATCGAATCCTTGTACAACTATTGTCATCACTGGTCAAGGATCAACTTAAAACACGTAATAATCAATGTGAATGATTCCAAATCAAATAAAGAATATATTTTCAATAGCTCATCACCGTATAGCGGCATTTATAAATTTACAGTAAAAAATTATAAACAACCGACCTTTTGCAGTAATTAGAACAAACTACAAAAAATAATGAAAGACCAAAAAAATCCAAGCAACCTGCTATTTGTTCAATAAACCATACCATATTATACATGGTTTTTTACAGTGTCCACAATATTCAGCACTGCCTTTGGAGCATACTCATAGTGAAGTAGGAAGCAAAGATGGACAACGCTTTTCCGTATACATGTATATGCGTGTCCCCCTCGTGTAAAAATAAAAACACCGTCTGCCAGCCATTCATGGAACTCTGATAACGTTCCATGTAGATTGTCAACAGAGTGCTGAATCCGTGAATGATACTGTTAGATGATAAGAACATTTATCTTTCAAGGCCAAAGTCTAAACACTTATATATCCAAAGTAACAAGTTCTCGTTTGTCTATGTCTGTATGGAAGATGATATGTGTGAGACAGAGGGAACGTTTAGAAAGACCATAGAAGGAAGTGCAGGTCAGAGAGTAAAAACGACAGGAACACCCAGTGCTCGTATTATGTTAGTAATCAGATTATTTCCAGAATTTTCAAAATATTGGCATTTTACAATAAACACATCAATTATTTCAAAGATATAAATCACATTGTACATACTTATAAAACCTGCCAACCACTTTAGTCTTACTCCAATCATCTATCATAAAAAGTAATGCACTTCATGATCTAAATTCATGCCTAGTTCTATATTCTTAAGTCTAATTATCCATTTTGCCTCATTCCTTCTAAGTTCTAACTCACGATTACCACCTCTGGGATGCGCCCTAGTCTGGCTGATCCCCAGAAATCTGATCTTAGGGACCTCTGTCGAAGGATGTTCTTTGTTAACATGACGAACTATAGGAGATGATGGATCATTACTTCTTAAAGCACGCATGTGTTCCTGAATCCTTTCTTATAAGGGTCGGATGGAGCTTCCTATATAGATTTTCTTACATTCACATATCAATATGTAAACTACATATTTGGTATTGCAGTTAATGAAGTTCAAAATGTTATATGTTTTGCTACCATTGAACTTGAACGTAAAGCTACATTACACATATTGCACTTGCTGCAGTTGAAAAAACCAATTGGCTTAGCAGGAAACCATGTTTCCGGTTTCTCCCTAACTGGAGGCAAGTAACTTCTACAGACTAAGGTGGTCATTGCAACCCTGGCGGACGGTGTTAAAGCGGCGGTAAGACCGCCAACAGGCCGGCGGGAAATTTTTTGCAATTACGACCGTGGCGGAAACCGCCAACAAAGACAGCCACTTTAACACTCCGACCGCCACGGCGGTACAAACAAACAGTGCGGCGGTCACCGCCAACAGACAGGCGGAAGACAATGTACCGCCCACACTATTATGACAGGCCAATCCGTCACCGTTTCTGGGGCGGATTCACCACAGATAAAAACACGGCGGAAACAGGAATTTAAAAGGGAAAACGCTCACCTCTACACACCCCACGAGGAACGAGGACACCATGGACCCGGAACTCCAAATTCTACCTGCGATAGTCTTCCTGCTCCTGTACCAGGAGCACAAATGCCGGCGGCGAAAACCACGGTGAGTACTGCACCTACGACACAGGGGAGGGGGGAGGCAAAAAACAGGGACACACACACGCAACACCCCCACCCTCACCCACTACAACACACACACTAATACATATCTATACATTATAGTTACACCCCCCAACCCCCTCGGAAGAATGCAAAGACAAAAGGAAATGAGTGTAACCATTGTCATATATTAAAATGCAGTACGCAGAAATATACATATATACACTATTAACAAAATATACACCAAGAATAGTAGTCCAGGTATTGCACCATTTATAGTCTGTGGACCACTGGGCCCAAAATGCATGGGCGAGGCCCACACTCGATACAAGATCAAAACAGAGAGAACACTGCAGGGGCATCAGATAGAAATACAACAGGCACCTCAGGGGGAAGGGAAGGGGGGGCACCTCAGCCGGATGAGTGCACAACGCCAGATCCACAAGGGGGCTCAATGCCCACTGTTCAATCCTGGGGAGTGCAAAGCCACAGTCTCTCAAGTCTCTACAGTGGGTGGGTTTCCCACTGTTCAATCCTGGGGAGTGCAAAGCCACAGTCTCTCTAGTCTCTACAGTGGGTGGGTTGCCCACTGTTCAATCCTGGGGAGTGCAAAGCCACAGTCTCTCAAGTGGATAACAGTCTCCCCTGGATCTGGAGGGGGACTGGTGCCCAGAGTGCTTCATCCTGTGAAGGACAGAGGTAGTGGATGCATGTCTCCACTGGTTCTGGAGGGGGACTGGTGCCCAGAGTGCTTCATCCTGTGAAGGACAGAGGTAGTGATGCATGTCTCCACTGGTTCTGGAGGGGGACTGGTGCCCAGAGTGCATCACTCACCCCGTGACGGTCCCAGTTGTGTCAGTGCCCCTGCCACTCATGGGCTAGCAGTGCTTGATTTGGCGGTGCCCTGTTCAGCGGTGGCCTCCTGGGCAGCTGGGCTGGGACTGGCGGTGGCCTCCTGGGCAGCTGTGCTGGGGCTGGCGGTGGCCTCCTGGGCAGCGGGTATGGGGCTGGCGGTGGCCTCCTGGGCATCTGGGCTGGGGCTGGCGGTGGCCTCCTGGGCAGCTGGGCTGGGGCTGGCGGTGGCCTCCTGGGCAGCGGGGATGGGGCTGGCGGTGGCCTCCTGGGCAGCTGGGCTGGGGCTGGCGGGGCCCTCCTGGGCAGCGGGGATGATGGCGGTCTTCTCCGCCGTGCTGCTCTTCCCAGACTTGCCGGGTTTCTTGTGGCCCTTCCCCACCTTGAGAGGTGTCACAGCTGAGTCCACCCTCCCACCGGGACCCCTGGGAGCGGCTTTGGTGGCATCTCCTGCCGGGCACTGGCCAACTTCTGATGCTTCACAGGGGGGGGGACTGGCTGTGCTGTGGCTCCGTGCCACACTGGCTGTCCTGGTGGCCAGTGCACTCGAGATACCTGTGACTACAGGCACCACTGGTCCCGGAGATGTTGTGGCTGAGGTGCTAGTTCGGGACCTATGAGATGGACAGGGTGGGGGAGGTGTGGGAAAAAGGTCAAGGCTGGACAGGAAAAGTTTTTTGGACACACTGGGACGGGTAGCTGGAGGGGGTTTGGGAGTGGAGGAAGAGGTGGTGGTAGTAGGAGGTGTACGTTTGGTGACTTTGGTTGCAGGTGCATGCGCTGGAGGCTGTCGTGAGGTGGATGGCTGTTGGGTGGGTGTGTGCCTGTGTTTGTGTATCTTGGGAGGGGGCGTCACAGACACACTGGGAGAGGACACAGGGGGCGTGTGAATGGTAGTGGGGGTGGTGACTGCACGTGAGCGGGGTGTGGTGGTGTGTGTGCTGGTGATGGACGTAATGGCTGTAGAGGTAGTGCATGCAGGTGTGTGTGTAGACAAGAATGGGAGGGAGGAGGGAGACGACGACGAGGGGGACACAGTGGAGGCAGTGGATGTTGGTGTGTCTGCATGTGTGTGATGCTTGCGTGAGTGCCTGTGGGATGTGTGGTGCTTATGTTTGCCTGAGCTTCCCTTGTGTGGTGAGGTGTGTGCAGGCTGGTCTGATGGTGTGCTTGGGATAGGCAGGGGTACAGGGGATTAGGTCTGGGTGGAGGAAGTTGGAAGGGGGAGGCTAGACACAGGGACAATGGCTGCCATTAGTGCTGAGGCCAGAGTTTGAAAGGCTCGGTGAAGGGCTGCATGACCAGAATGAATGCCCTCCAGGAATGCATTAGTTTGTTGCAACTGCCTTTCTACACCCTGGATGGCATTCAAAACGGTAGACTGCCCAACAGTGAGGGACCTGAGGAGTTCAATGGCCTCCTCACTGAGGGCAGCAGGGGTGACTGGGGCAGGGCCTGAGGTGCCTGGGGCGAAGGTGATGCCCACCCTCTTTGGTGAGCGGGCACGGGGCGAAGGCTGAGGGGCTGCTGGGAGGGCAGTGCTGGTAGGGGGGGTGGCGGCTGTACCTGTAGATGCAGGGGGCACAGATGTTGCCGCCACCACAAGGGAGCTCCCATCAGAGGACGAGTCCGTGTCGCTGGTCTCAGCTCCTGTCCCCGCCGTGGAGCTCCCCTCGCCCTCAGTCCCACTGGTGAATTCAGAGTCCGTAGTGTGGCCCTCCATGGCCATGTGGGATGCAGCTCCCTCGTGCTCTGGTGCCACTGCTCCTCCGCCTGATGATGCTAATGCACACAAGAACAGGGAAACCACAAAAAGGGGAGGGGGACAGAATAAAGACATGTTGAGTGCATGGATTACCGCTACCGTTGGCGGACAAGACAGGCACAGAAGCCCCCTGCACTACGCCGCGCTCTTGGGCTCTACAGTGCCATTCCTGGTAAATTGCCTACAAGGCTATGGACGACATCTGCACACATAGATGACACAGGGGCATGAATAGCTGTCCTTGCACTCTACAGAGGTGGGGTGGGGGGCCACAGGGCCATGCCTTACGGAGGGGCCTGGCCTACGGAACTCGCCCTGGCCTAGGGAAACCCACAGCCCTCCTCCCCCACCCAGACAACTCCACTGCACGCAAAGTCAGCTGAATGAGAGTTTACTCACCCCCTTGTGTCTGCTGTTATACCCTCAAGCGCCCATCCAACTCCGGATAGGCCACCGCAAGGATCCTGAACATCAGGGGGGTCATGGTTCGACAGGCACCCCTCCCACGTTGGGAGGCCATCCCCAGCTGAGCCTCCGCCGTCTTCTTGCTCCAGCGGCGAATGTCCTCCCATCTTTTCTGGCAGTGGGTGCTCCGTCTGTGGTAGACCCCCAGGGTCCGAACGTCCTTGGCGATTGCACGCCAAATACCTTTCTTCTGGTGGGCGCTGACCTACATGAAATGTACAGGGGAAGAAGAGAAGTCATTACCAACTGCACCGTCAAAGTGAGTGGCCCCCATCCCTACCCTTGCCATGTGGCACATGCACCCACCGTCTTTCATGCACACAGAACTCTAACCCCTTCCTTCTTACATCCAGCCCTCTCTACACAGGCATAGCCCATACAACATGCTCCCTGTGTACTTACCTGTTTGTCTGGAGGACCGTAGAGTAGCTTGTACTGGGGGAGGACCCCATCAACGAGCTTCTCCAACTCCTCCGATGTGAAGGCAGGGGCCCTTTCCCCAGACGCACGTGCCATTGTCTCTTCCAGACTGAGGTCACAGCAGCACTTGCAGTGTAGGTCCTCTCCTGTCGAAGATCAGGCATCGAGTGATTGAACAGATAGAAAATGGCAGTCACGTCCGCAGCGGTGCGTACCATCACCTCCGGCGTACATCGTCATTGGCTCCTGGGATCCATAGGGTCCAATGTTAACCAATGCAGCATTGCGCCGCGGTCTCCGACCGCCTACCGCGACGGTGTACAACGCCAGCGCAGTTACCTCACATCCCATTGTCCCACTTTAGAGGTCAGGCAGCTGCCATTTCAGGGGGCCCACATGGCCTAATTTCCAACTGCGTCACACATACCTAGGCCTAGTCTCAACACACATACAGGCCACCTTTTGTGTATGATTGGTGTTCTGGGTAAACAGTGGGTACGTACCTCTGAGTTGTTTGACTCTGTGCTCGCTGTTGTCCTTCATAGGCACCGTCCACTGGGACCTGTGAGGAGATGGCGGCATCCTCCGGTGTACCGACCGATGGTGGACCTGTCGACAATGGAGGAGCGACATTTGATCATCACCTACAGGTTTGACCGTGCCATAATCCTGGAACTGTGTACCCAGTTTGAGCCAGACCTGAAGTCAGCAATCCGCCATCCCACAGGAATCCCCCCTCAAGTGCAGGTGCTATCAGTGCTCCATTTCCTTGCAAGTGGGTCTTTTCAAACATCTGTGGCCATGGCATCAGGGATGTCCCAGCCTATGTTTTCCAAAGTATTGTCCAGAGTGTTGTCTGCCCTGCTGAAACACATGCTGAGCTACATCGTTTTCCCTCAGGTGGAGGATTTGCCTATAGTGAAAGGTGACTTCTATGCCCTTGGACATATCCCCAACATCATAGGTGCCATTGATGGGACCCATGTGGCTTTGGTCCCCCCCACAGGAGTGAACAGGTGTACAGAAACCGGAAGAGTTATCATTCGATGAATGTACAGATGGTATGTTTGGCAGACCAGTACATCTCCCATGTGAATGCCATGTTCCCTGGCTCAGTGCATGATGCCTACATCCTGCGGAATAGCAGCGTCCTTTATGGGATGGGTCAACTCTAGAGGCACCGTGTGTGGCTATTAGGTGAGCCCCTGGAAGCAAGACAGTGGGAATGGTTGTCTGGGGTTATCCCTACAGGTTAGTGTGTGTCTAACAGTTGTCCCTCGTCATTTGCAGGTGACTCTGGGTACCCCAACCTGTCATGGCTACTGACCCCAGTGAGGAATCCCAGGACCAGGGCAGAGGAACGCTACAATGAGGCCCATGGGTGAACTAGGAGGGTGATCGAGCGGACCTTCGGCCTCCTGAAGGCCAGGTTCAGGTGCCTCCACATGACAGGTGGATCCCTATTCTACTCACCAAAGAAGGTGTGCCAGATCATCGTAGCCTGCTGTATGCTTCACAACTTGGCTTTGCGACGACAGGTGCCTTTTCTGCAGGAGGATGGTCTAGATGGCGGTGTTGTGGCAGCTGTGGAGCCTGTGGACAGTGATGAGGATGAAGCAGAGGAAGAAGACATGCAGAACAGTGCCTCAGTGATCCAGCAATATTTCCAGTGAAACACAGGTGAGAATACATTCCTGCCTACTACATGTACTTTTACACTACTACCTCTCTCCTGTCTGTCGTTTTCACCCAGTGTATGGTCACTGAGTTGTCACTTTCCCTTACGGTTTCACAGATGTGGGTCCCAACGTGTGTCATCTGCTTAGATTCCTCATGGACTAGAGCTGTGTGACATAGGTATTATTGACATTACTATTTCAAGAACATTTTGTCACTGTAATTGCAAATACACTATTTCGAAATAACAGACAGACTCCAGATCATTTTTTGCTTTAGGTGTGTTTATTTAAATGCAAAATATTGGAGTGGGAAGTTAAATGGTGAGGGGTGATGGCGGAGGAGTGTCCATGGCAGAGTCCAGTCTATTAGTCTCACAGGTGCATTGCCCATTTGGGCATAAGAAGTGGAGCTGGGGCAGTTTAATTATGGACAGGGTGACAAAGTGGGACAGTGGGATGAAAATCAGGGTGGTCTCATTTCTTGGCGGGGGTCTTGGCATTGTGCTCTGTCTTGTTCCTGGATCTCAGGGACCGTTTGCGGGGTGGTTCTCCCTCTGCAGGGGGTGGGGTGCTGGTGTGGTGGTCCTGTGGCAGGGCGTCCTGTCCACTAGCGCCGGCGGAGGTGGTGGGCAGTTTATCGTCCATGCTAGTGTCAGGGGCCCCTTGGAGTGTCACAGTGTCCCTCCTGGTGTTAAGTAGTTCCTTCAGCACCCCTACGATGGTGCCCAGGGTGGAGCTGATGGTTCTGAGTTCCTCCCTGAAGCCCATGTACGGTTCCTCCTGCATGCGCTGGGTCTCCTGAAACTTGGCCAGTACAGTTGCCATCGTCTCCTGGGAGTGGTGGTATGCTCCCATGATGGAGGAGAGGGCCTCGTGGAGAGTGGGTTCCCTTGGCCTGTCCGCCCCTGTCACACAGCAGCCCTCCCAGTTCCCCTGTGTTCCTGGGGCTCCGTCCCCTGGACCGTGTGCCCAATGCCACTGCCCCCAGGTCCCTGTTGTTGTTGGGGTGGTGGGTTAGCCTGGGTTCCCTGTAGTGGTGGACACACAGCTGATTGACGTGTCCTGGGGACGGAGGTATGGACCCGCTGGGTGGGTGCTGTGCTGGTGTTTCCAGAGGGGGGAAGGTCTGTGGTGGCCTGTGCCTGTGTGAGGGGAACCGGCTGTCCCGAGGCCCCCGATGGTCCGGGCTGGTCATCTAGATCCAGTTGGACAGAGGCTCTCATCACTGTGGGCCTCTTCTGTGGGTGGAGTGGACATGTCTGGACCCTCCTGTCTGGTGACGTTTGGTAGGGGTCCTGCAGGGATGCAAAGGCATTATTATTGCATCTGTGTGTGTCCTGGTGTTCAATGGGTGGGTGACCGTGTACCCCAGTGCTGGCATTCCTGTGTGGGAGCTTGTGTGATGATGGTTTAGGGGGGTGTATGGGTATGCTTTGTTGTTGCATGCAGGGCTTAGTGTTGGGATGTGTGGTTTGTGATATTGGTACATTTGTGAGGAGTTGGAGTGATAGGGGTGAGGGCGAGGGTGGGGGTATGTGATAGCATGCAGGTAGGGTGGGGATGTAATAGTTAAGATTTGACTTACCAGAGTCCATTCCTCCACCAACTCCTGCGAGGCCCTTAGGATGCAGAATCGCCAAGACCTGCTCCTCCCATGTTGTTAGTTGTGGGTGAGGAGGTGGGGGTCCGCCGCCAGTCCGCTGAACTTCCAGGTGGTGTCTTGAGACCACGGAACGCACCTTCCCCCGTAGGTCGTTCCACCTCTTCCTGATGTCCTCCCGATTTCTTGGGTGCTGTCCCACTGCATTGACCCTGTCCACTATTCTTCGCCATAGCTCCATCTTCCTTGCAATTGAGGTGTGCTGCACCTGTGATCCGAATAGCTGTGGCTCTACCTGGACTATTTCCTCCACCATGACCCTGAGCTCCTCCTCCGAGAACCTGGGGTGTCTTTGCCGTGCCATGGGGTGGTGTAGGTGATGTGTGGGGTGGTGTGTGTGTTGATAAGTGTGGTGATATGTAGTGGTGTGTTGTGTGAGGTGCGTGGAAGTTGTGTGGGTGATGGTGTTGTGTGCCTGTGGATGCTAGTTTGTAGATGGTGGTGTCTCTCTCTGTGCTTCGTTCTCAATTTTTGGTAGTAGGGGTTTGTGGGTGATGTGGGTGTGTGTTTTATATTGTATTGGGTGTGTGGGAGTGGTGTGTGTATGTGTATCAGGTGTGTGTATTTGGAATTGTCCAATGTGGTAGTGTTTTGTAAGAGTGTGTGTATTTTGAGCGCAGCGGTGTGTACTGCCAATGGAATACCGCGGTTGAAAGACCGCCGCGTGGATTCGTGTGTCGTGATAGTGTGGGCGTATTTCTGTTGGCGTGACGGTGGAGGTTTTGCTTTCGCCAGTTTATCACTGACCTTTGGTGTGGCGGACTTGTGTGGGTGTCTGAATTTTGGCGGATTCCGAAATGTGGGTCTTAATAGCTGTGGCCGAATTCCGTAGCCGCGGCGGTGTGTTGGCGGTCTTCTGCACGGCGGTAAGTGGCTTTTACCGCCAATGTTGTAATGACCGCCTAATCATTTTTGGTTTAAGAGGTATTATATGTTTCAAAGTGCCATCAGTTTGTAGAACATTCCAATGTTTGGAAATAATTTTATAGATGTCTTGACTGTTCTGGCTGTAGGGTATACAGAACGGGATTGTTATATGTGATGTCAGATTTTTGTTCTTATTTCATTTTTGTAAGAGAGATGATCTCGATATTTTATTAATTTTGTTCCTGGCTGTCCTTATAATTTGTTTTGAGTACCCCCTGTGAATGAATCTGTTCTCCAAATTATCCAATTCTAATTAACAAAGGTCCGATTTACTACAGTTCCTCTTTATTCAAATAATTTCCCCAAAGGGGATAGCATTTATTTGGGTTTGCGGATGCGAACTTTTAGCATGTAATATTGCATTGCAAGCAGTAGATTTGCGATATATGTTTGAATGGACTTGATTGTTCTCTATGAATATTTCTAAATCAAGAAATTGCATTCATTTTTTGTTAAATTCACATGTCATTTGTATATTAAAATCATTTGTATTAATGTGATTCAAAAATTCTATCAATGATGCCTCAAGTCCTGTCCAAATCATTAACACATCATCTATATACCTTCCCCCAAAAAAGATGTGTTCAGTTAAGTTAGGTGGACCATTCAACCAAATGTGTGTCTTTTCAAAGAGGCCCATATATAAATTTGCACATGAAGGTGAGAATCGTGATCCCATGACTACTCCTTGGGCCTGTTTGAACCATTTTCCTTCATGAATGAACACATTGTTTTCCAATATGAAATCAATCATTTCCAATAGCATGTTAGTGTGTTCTAGATATGAAGCCGATCGATTTGAGAGAAAATATTGAAATGCTTGCAAGTCCTTAATCTTAGGTATACATGTGTATAGATCGCTTGCATCCATAGTGACTAACATCATTTCAGGGGACCACACAATGTCCTCTAATTTCATTAATACATCTTGTGTGTCTTGTAAGTAAGATGGTAAGTTTCTTACAATAGGTTGTAAGTGGCTATCAATGTATTCTGAAAGGGCCTCAGTAGGTGAAGCAATGCCTTATATGATAGGTCTGCCCGGTGGCATTGTTATATGCTTATGTATTTTAGGCAGTATATAAATACATAGTGCTTACGGATGTATAGTGGATATATATTTATATTCCAAATCAGATATCAGACATTGTTCCAACCATCCCTGTAGTAATGCATCCAAATCATGGACAATCCTAGGTAACAGATCTTCTTTTAGTTTCATATATGATGTTTCATCAGCCAATTGCCGATTAATTTCATTGATATAGTCCGATCTGTTCATAATCACTATATTTCCTCCTTTGTCAGCTTCCTTAATAACCAATGTCTGATTGTTGTATAGATTCTGTAACGCCAATCTTTCTTTTTTAGTTATGTAAAATATGTGACTTTCCAACAAGTATTTTTTGTTCCAATTTGTTTAAATCATCCACAACTAATTTGTTGAAAATTTCTATGGCATTATCACTAGACATTGCGGGTGTAAAAATAGATTTCGGTTTGAAGACACTATTTAAAGATAGATCTTGGTTGATATCTAAGTCAATCAAAACCTGTTGTAGATCAGGTTTGTCAATGCTACTAGTATCTAGGGACAGTATGGTATGGATATCACTTATATCCTTATTGTATATGTTCTGGGCTGTACGTTTGTTAGTGCCATATGTGACCTGTTATCTTTTTCTGCCAAAATAAATTTGAGTTTCAATTGTCGTGTGAATATAAAAAGGTCAATGTGTACCTGAGTCATGTCACAATGACCAGAAAGACAAAAACGCAATCCTTTGCTTAACACATTCATTTGTTCTTCCAATAACACATAGCTGGATAAATTGACAATAGAAATACCATTGTTGCATAAACTGCTTTCTTGCATATTCGCATCCTGAAAACCTAAAGATGTTATTTGTTTAAATGTCTGCTTTTGCCAGCTCTGGTTTGTACTCCCAATGCTTTGTTTTCCCCTACTGCCCCTTTGAATGTGAATGTGTAGACATCATGCAAAGCGTGGCATAGTAGCTTAAGATCTATTGCCATGTCTGAGGCTAATTTACAAGCCCCTGTGGCACAGGACAGGGCAGGAAATGTGTTGCTGCACCATCCTGCACCACTGTGAAAGGCCAGAAATGTGCCATATCCACTAGATACAGTGCATTTCTGCTGGCTGCCAAGCTTCAACATGGGCACCCTTGCACCATGGTGCACAGATGCCTGTGTTGTGGGCGTACCTTCCTGCACATGACCAATCAATGATGGAGATTTACTCATTCTATGTGTGCTGCAGAATGCATCACACATAGGAAAATTGTAATACTTTGGTAAAATCAAGTTTTTCTCCTGCTTGCACCATGGTAATGCCACCCCTAGGGTGGCGTTATTTTTTGGTGCTACATTAGGTTACCAGTCTTCTGTAAATGTGGGGCTGCCCCAAAATGCAATGGGTGCAAAACCTATTGCACACACCTTCCACAATAAGGGGCATATTGTAAGAAAGTGGTGCATCAGTCCTGATGTGCCAGTTTTCTTCCATCCCCCTTGCCCCTCCTAACGACACCATGGTTGAGTGGTATTTACTATACGGCATACCATGGAGGTCAATACCACAAAAGAGTATGATTTTTCCATACTGCTATGGCGCTTTGCTGGACTAGCGCTATCAATTTTTATGCTAATGCAGCAACGGTCAGGGATACCCATAGATTATAATGGGGGCATCACCTTTACACCTGCCCTGAGCAGGCATTTAAAATGATGAAAATAATTGCGTAGTGAAATCCTGTAAATGTCAGTATACCATTTTTCTGGCATCCCTTTGGGAACATCCCCCTTGCATACACTATGCCTGGCACGCCATGATATGATGCTAGGGTTTGCAAAGAGGCACAATGCAAGCATAGCACTAGTGTGTAAAATGGCACAGGGGAATGGCCACCTTAACGCCACCTAAGCATCATGGAAATTACACCAAGGCAGCGCTAAGACAGTACAAGGGTCATGTAAATATGCCCCTAAGTGATGTGTGTGAAGATGCCACAATTAAGACACAAAAAATGGCTTGAAACTGCCTTGTCAATGTGGAATGGGCATTGCTCCACCAGAGCTTCAGTAAAAGTAATGCTAGGGTCTTGTACATAGGGCCCTATGTGAGGGTGACATGCATTGGATGTGTGGAGTGATGCATGTTGCATACGTGTTGATCAGCAGTCATCCATGAGTCACTATCCATGTGTGCAGTGTGGTATGTGCATTGTTTGGTCCACATGTCTTATTTGTTGTATGTGTTATGTTGTGTCTGCTAGCTTACCTACGAGTAGGCCATTTCCATATTGTCCATCCTGGAAACATTGATTGATGATGGAGTGCTGGAAGATATAGGCATCATGAACGCTGCCAGGATATGTTGCCAGGACATAGATGAGGAGCCCCCAATGGTCCACAATGACCTGGACATTGATCGAATGTGCGTATTTTCTGTTGCAGTACAGATGTTCATTTGCAGCCGGAGGTCTGAGTTGCACATGTGTGCAAACTATAGCACCCAACATGTGTGGAAACCCAGCAATTGCATGGAAAACATTTATCTCCTGCTGCATTTGCTGGGTGTTGGGGAAGAGGATGTGGCGGGAGTAAGACGGATGATGGCGTCCAGTATGGCTGGCAGAAATGCAGAGAAGGAGGGCTGAGATATTCCGCCCAGTCGTTTGAAAGGAGCCAGAGGCCAGCATGTGCAGCACAGCCAGGAGCTTTGTCAGGGGTGGTATGTTAGTTTACCTGTCAGCTATTGATGTGATAACAGGTGCTATTTGTTGGAGCAGCTGGATGATGCTCTCCCGCTTCAATCGATAATATTTAATAACGTCACCTTCTCTGAGGCCAATTATTGACATTCCTTGGTGATAGATGCGCTCCCTTTTCTTGTGCTGCCTTTGTGGTTGCTCTGGTGTTGATGGTGGGTGATGCGGTGGGGCTGGTGGTGCTTGGCATCATCGCTGTCATTGTCTCTGGTTGCCTAGCTGAATCAGAAGTAGGTTCACGTTGTCCTGTGGGTTACCAGAGCGTTTTGTGTGTGTTTTCCTTATATACCTGTGCCTGTGCATCATTTTAACACCTGGTCTGACCAGGTGTTAAAATGTTGACGCAAGTGAGAGCTAGCGTAATTTTTCCTTAGTGCGTGTCTTTTTTCATTAGGCTTGAAAATATGATGCTAGCCTAATTTATTAGGAGGGAACGCCTACTCTGCATATCATTTTCAGTAAACGGCACATGGTGAGGCGGCGCTCCTAAAAAATTATGCTAACCTAGGAAAAATGGCACTAGACAGGTCTAGCGCCACTTTGTAAATATGGCGCTGGGTTAGCGCCACCGTTGTGCAAAAAAAAAATGGGGCAACGGCGGCGCAAACTCCTTGTAAATATGCCCCTGAGTTTCTCAAATCCTTAAGGCATTATAAGGAGTTCAGTCTTTGCTCTCCCTCCAATCCCACATTGAAAGCTTTCAACTTGATATCCACAGACATCATTAATTACAGAATCCTTCCAGTTATGATATTGTGGGAAATAATGTCGGGTGAATTAGTTCCAAATCTATCCATGAACGTTTTGACCAATTTTCCACCCAAACACTTTGGGGAAATGCAAAGCACCTAGGTGAAATGCTTGTGACCCACGAAGATGCTGCAAAACTTGTAACTTCCTTTCACAAACAAATCGGGATTAACATTGGACTCACTAAAACGACCTTTCTAAAAAAAAGATATACTGCAGCTCACATGAAAGTTGGCTCATGGAGTTTTCAATGACCCGATAGCTAACTGAATCTAGACTCTTCCACTATGCCAGCCTCCTCTCTATCTTTCCCCTAATAACCCCCACACCATGGGGATTTTCTCCCATAGTGTGGGGGTCATTTTTAGTTTGAGCGTAGCAGCGTGCAAGCTCTGCTTTTCCAATGTGTTGGTATCTATGTGGGCTTTTAACCAGGCCCACCTCACGCCCATGACTCATTTGTGGGCTTGCGTTTCAAAAATCCTTTGATGACATTGGTAAATGCTTTACGTTTGTCACACCTTGGGGCAGTTTTGTTACCACCTTGCAGACTACCTCTCTGACATGGATAATTGCACGATCGCTGATACGTTTGACAGCGAGCAAACTTCTTTTTCATTTTGTGTCAATCCTTCCCGCTCATGGTGGCCGTGGCGCTTTGAATAGACTTGCTTATGTCAACTGTTTTACTTTTCATTTTTAATTTATGTGGCAAGAAAAATCCAGTTAGGAATTTACAACGCTAATAGCTCTAACTCGAGCAAACGCAAGACCCATTGCATTGCAAATGCTTGTTCTTTTTTTTAGGGTCGAGAGCACAAGTGCTGTAATCTCTCTGTGGGCTTTTAACAACGACCACCGCACGCCCATCAGTTTAGTTAGTTTGTGGGCTTGCCTTTTAAAAAGCGATTGATTTCATTTGTGAAAGGCATGCATACGTCATGCCTTTTCCGGTGTTTAGCCCTCCTCGAGCGCTTCGGCCAACTACTGGAAACATACGAGGCTCTATGTTTTCCGCATGGTTTCTAGACTACTTTTTCTTTTTATTTCCTGCGCAGCGCGATCTCGCTGGGCAGTAGTCGAACGCTTTGCATGACATCGACCCTGTTACATGGATAATTGCATAACTGCTGATACGTTTGACTGCGAGCTAACTTCTGTTTCCTTTTGTGTGCTCCTTCATGCTCATGGCGTGGCGCTTTAAATTGGCTCACTTGTGTAAAACAATATTACTTTTCATTTTCACTTTCTGTGGCAAGAAAAGTCTGGTTAGGACTTTACAACGCTAATAGCTCTAACTCGAGCAAACGCTAGACCCATTCCATTGCAAATGATTGTTTTTAGTGGTCCTCACCAATATACAGCTGGCGGTGATGGACAGTTAAAAAAAAAGCCATTTAATCCCCCATTCCAGTCATTCCAGTCAGCATAAAGTTGGATGCTCACCAACCTCTAACTCAGTCTAGAGGACTGAGACTTTGATGGAGAGGGTACTCCGTCGCCATTACTATGTAGTGCTCTCTCTGCCAAACGCTTGACCAGCCCCTAACTCGCCACAGTACACTACTGTATACCAACAGCAAGTAACAACGTGTAACATCTCTGCAATCGACTGACATCTTCTTGGCTATCGGCGGTATGTGTAGCATGCTACACATATTTCTCAATTTATAAATTATATATCTACAAGAAAAATTGTTAATAGTAGCGAGTACACTCAGAGTTAAAATGTATTGTAAACGTACTTAATCGCGAACCCTAAGTAACAAAACTCTCCCTTTACAATTCTTTGAGACTATATGCGCTACAGAAAAAAAGAATACATAAATCTAAGCAAGCACACCCCGTGACTTTATCTACACTCCCAGATGCGCTTTGGATCAATTTACAAGCTCCTAATACTACTTGTAGAACGTCAGAGACAGACTGGGTCTGATCCAGCCACTGCTTGAGTGTTTCTGACTGATAACAGAGCTGCGGGTGTGCACACAAAGCCGCTGGAGCAGTACCAAGTGCTCTGGTGAGGGGCGCACCTGCTGACAGGGGGGATAGGCATTAAGCACCTGCGCTTGCCTAGTAACCGGCCAAACACACGACCCCAGTGTCAATACCCCAGCTTCACGTTTCACTTCAGGCGAGAGCGGAGCAGCTCGCATGAGAAACACGGGCTTTGAGATTAAAGGTTGTCCACAGTTCATGGCACCGGCCTGGATCACGCAGGGGTCACTGCTCTGTGGTGAAACTCTTGTTTGTGGAAGAGCCATCAATGTGACTGGGGAATGCTTTGAAGCAACCCGCCGCTACACCAAATACTTTATGTGCCGGTCTCTACACTGTAGTAAAAAGGGACGAAGGATGTGTTGGAATGTGGTGCACATTTCAGAAAGATATTGTTTGCTTTCGAGATAAATATGAGGATGGTAGGTGATCTTAAGATAGGAGGTGAGGGTCATCATTTGCACTGAGCCATATTAAACACTGGTTTTAAAATGCTGGTATTAGATGGGACTCCCTGAGACACATGAACGTGCTTGTTGTTGGTCCTCACTTCAGTGAGAAAGTTAGAGACTCTTTACTTTCCCCTGAAATATTACCTTGTGTATGCTTAGCGCCTTAAAATCCACCTGTAGCACCACCTCCAACACGCATACGCCCTTTCATCACCTGCATGTTTTCCTAAGTGAGCTAGGAGGTGTAAGGACCACTACAATCCTGCATGCATAAGTCCCAGATGAAAGGGATGCATCAATGAGTCTAGTAATCAGCTGCTACAAGTTGATGGATGTCTTTGTTACGGCTATGTGGGTTTCAACGAAGACGGTATGTGGTTCATGATCTTGGTGACAAATCCCTGAATAGTCCAACCTGCAGAATGTGGGTCTTGGGGATCTCAATGCCTGTAACATGATTGAAGTGCATGGCCTGCATTATGCTGGTCCTAAAGAAAAGTTACTTTAACCCCAATGAAGGCCATGAGTTTGTCACAATATTTTTATTCATTTTTAAATTGCACTGTCACACCACAGCACCATGGCTGTAGGAATCAGCCCCGCATGGCAAACCTGGCAAGATACAACCTGCGCTCCAAATAGTCGAAGCTAAAAGGACCTCAAAATCAAAAGGTGGTTGATTAATTTATATGAGGTGAAGAGGCAATGGTTCCAAAGCAGAGGTCCTAATACAAGCTGAAGAAGTACTGAAGTGATGGAACCCACACACCTAACACGGGCATTGGAAACACAAATCTTATACAGGAAAACCAGTACTAGTTTGTAGTAGGCCTGGTGGATAAGGTCCTTGTAGTGTCCTGCTGGACACGTTCTGGTGTTTGCATCAGCCACTCTGTGAGGGCTGGCTTCCACACGCACCCCAATCCCATCCACCACAGGCGTAACTGGTCTGGTTACCTGGCCAATAAAAGAGGTTGGGCGCACGTGCCCTCAGGCCAGTTGGCACTAACTTAACTATGTATCTGTGTACCTTATTTACCTAGTATGTGGGCCTAAGGCCCATGACACGACAGTCTGGACTGGATGGATCATTTGACTTGAAGCCAATGTGACTGGGCCCACTTTGAACGTGCAATCAAAGAAACTTAGTTCAAGATAAGATGTGAAATGCCAGGATGAGCTCCTTAACTGGGCTAGCTGCTCCTGTAGTGCAGTAATGGAGGAAGCCCATTTTACACCTAAAGATAGCATTTTTGGGCGTTCTGGGTGCAGTATGCTACATAATTTACTTCAGAAAATTTGAACATTTGTAAGCAATGTGACAGCATTTACCTTTCACATATATTCGGCATTTTCTAATCATCCAGTGTTCTTGTGTGTAAACACTGACTGGGAGAGTGTTATTGTTTAAAGAAAAGAACTACAAATCGATTTTCATTTATAACTTTACTCTACTTGTATGGTACATTTGGCCGGAAATGTCCACTTGAAATATTAGAACTATAGCCATGTTAAAGCCTCAGTCTGTCAACGGTGCTCCCCTGTGCCAACTTTACAAAGACGCAGATCTGGCCCTCTTCCATTTCCGTTGCACCCTGCCCCTCCCTCTTCCTCGCGGCTCTGGTCTAACTCCCGCGAGCACACTTCCCATGAAACAAGACATGAGCAGAGAGTACAAACCGCACGAGATCACATAACCTCCAAGCAAGCACCCACAAAAGCGCTACTGTCTTTGCTTCTTTCTTTCTACTGACAGGGAAAAAAATCACTTTGGGAAGTTGCTTTCTTCACGAAGTGGCATAGTTAAATGTGCACCGACAAAACAGTAGTGCACAGTACGTTCAAAAAGGGTTGCTGGGACGCAGAAGTAAATAAGCCGAGCAATTCAACCCTCCTAATGCGGAGGCCAATGTCCTACATAAAACAAGAAAGAAGAAACAAAAAGAACATCGATCGCTCTTCGTTTGAAAAATTGTCAACATACCACGCTAGCCTTCGAACTGAGAAAAACACACTTGTGGTCTGTTAGGTTTATTGAGGGCTCCCATTATTCTGCCGCCATGGATATAGACAGTACATGGTGTGCCGCGGCCATGCTCTCACGATTATTGTCATGGCGTGCATTCTAAGGGTTTTTGTGGGAAGTTGGCTCTGTATATACTATCTCAAAGTGAGAGATAGTGTGCACAGAGTCCAAGGGTTCCCATTAGAGGTTAAATAGTGGCAAAATTAGATAATTCTAATGCTCTATTTTGTCGTAGTGTGGTCGAGCAGTAGGATTATCAGAAGGTAGTGTTAAGCATTTGTTGTACACACACAGGCAATAAATGAGGAACACACACTCAAAGACCTAACTCCAGGCCAATAGTTTTTATGTCTAAAAATATATTTTCTTAATTTATTTTAGAACCACAAGATTCAAGATTTGAAGTAAATACAAAAAATGCAAGGTTCTCCACACAGGTAAGTAAGGAACATTGGCCCATATTTATACTTTTTTAGCGCCGCATTTGCATCGTTTTTTGACGCAAAATAAGCGCAAACGTACAAAATACAATAGCATTTTATAAGTTTGCGCTGCTTTTGCATCAAAAAATGACGCAAATGCGGCGCTAAAAAGTATAAATATGGGCCTTTGAGTTAGAGCAGTAACATACACAGTATAGGTTAAGATGGTAATAAGCTATTTTAAAAGGGGACACAGTGCAAAAATAAACAGTTCCTGGGGGAGGTAAGTATTGGTTAGTTTTTTCAGGTAAGTAAGAAACTTACAAGTTCAGTTTCCTGGGCATAGGCAGCTCACCGTTGGGGGTTCAAGGCAACCCCAAAGTCACCGTACCAGCAACACAGGGCAGGTCAGGTGCAGAGGTCAAAGGAGGGCCCAAACAACATAGGCGCCTATGGAGAACAAGGGTGCTCCGGTTCCAGTCTGCCAACAGGTAAGTACCTGCGTCTTCGGAGGGCAGACCAGGGGGGTTTTGTGAGCACTGGGGGGACACAAACAGGCACACAAAACACACCCTCAGCGGCACAGGGGCGACCAGGTGTAGTGTTCTTAGCAGGCGTCGGGTTTTTGATAGAAGTCAATGGAGGGACCCGGGGGTCACTCTAGCGGTGCAGGCAGGGCACAGAGGGGCTTCTCGGGCCAGCCACCGACTGGGCTAGGCAGAGGGTTGCCTGATGGTCACTCCTGCACTGTAGTTTGGTTCCTTTTGGTCCTGGGGGCTGTGGGTGCAGTGCTTGGTCCAGGCGTCGGGTTATTTGTTCCAGGCAGTCGCGGTCAGGGGGAGCCTCTGGTTCCTCTCTGCATCCGTCGCTGTGGGGTTGCAGAGGGGGTCGTCTCAGGTTACTCACGTAGTTGCAGTCACCTGGGAGTCCTCTCTGCGGTGTTAGTTCTCTGGAGCTCGAGCCAGGGGCGTAGGGTGTAGAGTGTGAAGTCTCACACTTCCAGCAGGAAGAGTGAGTTCTTTAGAAGTTGCACAAAAGTTTCAAAGTTGTTGCTGTTTATGAACAGTGCCAATGTTCTTGGGAGTTTCTTGGTCCTTCGGGTTCAGGGCAGTCCTCTGAGGCTTTAGAGGGCAATGGTCCCAGTCAGATTTGTCGCTGTGAAGGTTCTTTGAGTCTGGAGACAGGCCAGTAGGGCTGGGGCCAAGTCAGTTGACGTCTCTGTCGTCTCTGCAGGGCTTTCAGGTCAACAGTCCTTCTTCTTTGTGTAGGTTGCAGGAATATAATTTCCTGGGTTTCGGGTCACCCCTTAGTACTAGATTTAGGGGTGTGTTTATGTCAGGAGGGCAGTAGCCAATGGCTACTGTCCTGGAGTGTGGCTACACCCTCTTTGTGCCTCCTCCCTGAGGAGAGGGGGGCACATCCCTAATCCTATCGGGGGAGTCCTCCAATTTCAAATTGGAGGATTTCTAAAGGCAGGGGTCACCTCAGCTCAGGACACCTTAGGGGCTGTCCTGACTGGTGGGAGACTCCTTGATTTTCTCATTATCCTCTTCTGCCTTGCCGCCAAAAGTGGGGGCAGTGGCTGAGGGGCGGGCATCTCCATTAGCTGGGATGCCCTGGGGTGCTACAACAAAAGGCATGAGCCTTTGAGGCTCACCACCAGGTGTTGCAGTTCCTGCAGGGGGAGTTGAGAAGCACCTCCACCCAGTACAGGCTTTGTTCCTGGCCACAGAGTGACAAAGGCACTCTCCCCATGTCCAGAAACTTGTCTAGTTGTGGCAGGCTGGCAGAAATTGGTCAGCCTAGCACTAGGAGTCAGACTGGTATTCAGGGGGCATCTCTAAGATGCCCTCTGGGTGCATTTTACAATAAATCCCACACTGGCATCAGTGTGCATTTATTGTGCTGAGAAGTTTGATACCAAACTTCCCAGATTTCAGTGTAGCCATTATGGAACTGTGAAGTTCGTGTTTGACAAACTCCCAGACCATATACTCTTTATGGATAACCTGCACTTACAATGTCTAAGGTTTTGCTTAGACACTGTAGGGGCATAGTACTCATGCACATATGCCCTCACCTGTGGTATAGTGCACCCTGCCTTAGGGCTGTAAGGCCTGCTAAAGGGGTGACTTACCTATGCCACAGGCAGTGTGAGGTGGGCATGGCACTCTGAGGGGAGTGCTATGTCGAATTAGTCATTTTCTCCCCACCAGCACACACAAGCTGTGAGGCAGTGTGCATGTGCTGAATGAGGGGTCTCCAGGGTGGCATAAGACATGCTGCAACCCTTAGAGACCTTCCCTGGCATCAGGGCCCTTGATACCAGGGGTACCATTTACAAGGGACTGATCTGGGTGCCAGGGCTGTGCCAATTGTGGGAACAAAGGTACAGTTTAGGGAAAGAACACTGGTGCTGGGGCCTGGTTAGCAGGGTCCCAGCACACTTTCAATCATAACTGGCATCAACAAAAGGCAAAAAGTCAGGGTGTAACCATGCCAAGGAGGCATTTCCTTACAGTCTTTTTATGTAATCCTAAATTGAACAGTTGTATTGAGTTTTATACCATCCCAAGATCATCTCAAAACACGGTGATGGAAAAAAAGAATCACTGGAAAGAGGATCAAATATGAAAAAATCTAAATAAAGATGTCACACATCCCTTTGCCAAATAGAGTAGAGCATCATCTTCAGTCCCTTAATTCATAATTTTTACACAGTGGTGTATTTTAAAGCACAATGACCAGGAATAATGTTCAGGTCTGGATTTGATTTTAGGTCTATCTTACAATATGTTTGGGGGTTTATCCCTCAAGAAATTTGTGAGATCAATTTATTTTAAAAGCATATTGGATTTGTATGATTCAACTGTTTCTTTTCGTGGGGATTGCACCCCTAAAAAATCTAGGAAATGTTGTTGAATGTTGAGTTTTAAAGATCTCCGGGTAAGAACCAGAATTGGGTTAAGGACCAGTCAGTGCCTAATTTGTGCCGGTGGTTGCAGGTGGGGTCCACCCGAACCTATTTTATTTCAAGAGCTTTAATCAAGAGAGATTAAAAACACAAAAAGGGAACAGAAGGAGGAGAGAAAGATGGAAAAATAGTGACAAAGGAAGACAGCAGGGATGTGAAAGAACCTGCAAAGTTAGATAAAGGAAATAAAGAGGCAGAGGGTGTTTGGTTTAAAGAGGTATGAGGGGGAGTCAAAACAACACAGCCTTTGTATTCAGCACCCCAAACTTTAATAGTGTCGGTTGCAAGCTTCTGAGAGCACTTTACAGATGGATTAAGTTAAGGAAAAATGTCCTAACGTATTTTCAGAAAATGTTATTGTAAATGGAGAATTGTAAGGCATATAGGCCTTTTACAATGGAATGAATTGAATATAGCTGAAGAACATATTTCATATATCTCAACCTTTTATAGCAGCGAGGCACCTGAGACTCACAATTATAACAAAGGACTCTGGATTTTTTAAACAAAGTATGACATTATTTTACCTCTCAGCCATATATTTGAATCCGTATGTTTAAAACACATTGGAAAACATTGATTCAGGAGCATGCCATGATTAACACAAAGCAGTGTTAATTTTATTCTCTGTTTTGCTTCCCTCTTCTTCCAACTGTGATTATAATGCTGAATGAACAGTTTGCTGATTTAAATGTTAGTGAGTTTATGGGTAAGTCATAAGTTTGAAAGCAGTGGAATAAGACCAATACATTGGGAAATGGTGAGATCAGATGTTTACAGCATATGAAGCAATGCATAAAAGTTATTTTTATATTTAGATGAAGAGAAAGGGAGGTAAAGCGAGGGGTTTGATGTCATCCAGAGCTGGAGTGCATAAGTAAACTTGGCAGGCCTGAATATAATTTAAAGACCTCTTTGCATGGAGGCCTCATAGCTGCAAAGCAGCCCCATGTCATGAGTGACAAGGCAACACTAACAATGTTAGAATCACACATGACAAGGCACTGGCAGCTGGGGTGAACCATGTACCATAACATCTATCACAATTGACCAAAATTTATTTGAAAGAAATGTCTGTGAAGCAACATTTATATCATATCCAGAATGGAACAATGTTGCAGCTTTGTATTTTCCACGGCTCCGTTTATCAATGTCTGAAACATTTCTTAGGCAAATTTCTCAAGCCACCTACTAAAGTGACTGGTCCTGTTCAGCTCTGTTGTGGCACATTTTTATAGAGAAGAGAAAGGCAATTCTGGTTGAGGTTACTAAAAGGAAGAAACAGAGAATATACTGAGAAACTTCAAAGGGAAAATTACAGGCTTCCATCACTTCTTTAGACCTCTCTTATGTTTCCTTCTTGAGCTCACTTGAGTATTAAGAGGATGGTAATGAGGTGGTCCTAAAAAGTCTGACCCAGATGTCAAGCATCGGGGGAGGACCTAACAGCACATCTAGCATAACCTGTAGCGTTCCCAATAAAACCCAGCCCAGCCTGAGTAGTGGGACCACTGCCAGCCAGTTGTCCTCTGTAAAGCTGCCAATGCATTCTAAAGTGAGCAGGCTATATCTCAAAAGCTGGAGATACTTGAAGATAGTGCCAATTCCTACATTTACATCCCTGTTATACCAACTGAATGGGCAAGAGTCTGAGTATCTTTGTCCAATATAAATGTGCTCCAGAGAACACTTCAGACTCAGATCATATTGCTAAGAAATGAATTTGGTCCTTTGGATGATCTATGTGGACAGGTACATGTGGGGCTAATGCCTCCCATTGCTCAGTCGAGGAGTTTCCAAAACTGTCATTTGCGCCTCTAGAAAGGATCGTACTGGTATATTGCTTAAGATTGAAATTCATGCTTTGTTTCTATCAGACGTAGTCTTTTCAGTATTGAGGTTGGTGGCTATGACAGCAGGGTCCCCACTGGTGGAGACACCAGGTGATGATCCAGGACTTCAAGTGGGAAAAACTGGAAGACAGGCCTCATAGGGAATTTATAGTGTAGAGGTATGCCCAGACATATTTGGGAAACAGCAAATATTTCTAAATCAAGGATTACATATTATTCATCCTTGATTTTTCTGATGAAACCATCATTCAGGGGTTGTCGCCAACCTTAAGCTGTCCATACTCACAAAAATTGCCAGTGGTTTTGATTCTGGTAAAGGGCAGTGGTGTGAAGGGAATAGGTTCCATTCTGGGAGGTGTCTGACTGTAATTTTCTGGGGCTTTAGAATCGCTTGGAGTCAGAACAATTGGTTAAGGGAGTTATTTCCAAAGAATACAAGGTGGGATTATTTGCTGTTCCTTTGGTCCTTCTCTGTATTGTCTCTCTCTAGTGCCTGTATCTAAGTTTAAGGAGTCTTAGTTAGCCCTGCCAGTCTGCAGTGTCACTGTAAGTGTTCATGGAGTCTATGGGCCATATTTATACTTTTTTAGCGCCACATTTGCGTCTTTTTTTGACGCAAAAACAGCGCAAACTTGCAAAATACAATTGTATTTTGTAAGTTTGCGCCGTTTTTGCGTCAAAAAACGGCGCAAATGCGGCGCTAAAAAAGTATAAATATGGGCCTATGTGTTTACTGGCATTGCTTGTCTGAAGTGCCAGTGCATATATTTGCTGAGTCTGTGTGTTTGCTCTTTAAGTGTCAATCTGCAGTGATAGTGTTTGAGTTTATGTGATCTGTATGTCCTTCTGCTCAGTCTGGCAGTGCCGGTGTGCAGTGACAGTAAAAGGGCACCCTTCCAGTACAAACTACTATGCTAAAACCTAGTTAAAAAAAATCCAACATTATGGGGGTCAATATGACTCCGGCGGTGAGTGGTAATGTGGCAGCAGTACCGCCAACAGGTTGGCGGTACATACCGTCACATTATGAGAATGGCAGGTTGGCTACAGCCAACCTGCCACTTCTCCACTCAGATGTCAATCTCCAGCCCGGAGGCCGCAATAGTACAGCTGGCGGCATTATGAGCCAGCCTACCACCATGGTTTTCGTGGCGCTAGCAACGCCATGAAAACTATGTTGGTAGGCCCTACCGGTGACAGGGAATTCCCACGGCTCACCCACCCCCCAACACTCCCCAGATGCCCCACCCCCCTCCATCCACACTCCCCCCTTCCGATCCTCTCACTCCCCATACACGCACATACCCACAGACACCCACCACGCATACACCCACTCACTCACACTGGTATACACTCATACATACATGCACATCCAGTCATGCTCACACACATTCATGCACACATTCACATTGATATGCAGACGCACTCACATTACCATTCTTACATGCATTCATGCACACACTCACACATTCATGCACACAACCCCCCCCCCACACACACACACACACACAACACCCCCCACACCCTCCCTTGTCGGAAGCCCAACTTACCTTGCTCCAGGTGGTCTTCCGGCAGGGAACGGAAAGGGGCGTTGCTATCGTCAGCAGCACCCAGCAGCAGAACATAACCAGGCTGTATCACAGGTCATGATAGGGTTGGCGACAGTTTACTGGCGTGGCAGTGCTGGTGGTAGAAGCACCACCTTACCACCATCCACCACTGTGATCACTGCCGGATTTCCACCCCTTCTTGTGGCAGAAGTCCAACAGCGCTCATAATATGGTAGACGGATGTTCGTCGTGGTGACGGTCTTTTGGTGGTCGTCCCTGCGGCGGTAGGCGGTTTTTACCGCCAATGTCATAATTAGGGCCTATATATGTGTTGTACAGTGCAGCACACATGCAGTTTTAAAAGTTGGGAGAATTAAAAACATTTCTCCAAGTTAAAACCAGTCCCAAGCAGCATTCATTTTTGCCACAAAATCCTATCTACAAATGTTAGTAGGTGGGACTTGCTGTCAAAATCCATAGGTGGTTGCATCAGAATGCCCAAGTACCACCCAGGGTGTGCCCCCTTGACACAAAGTAATGCAAAGTAGAGCATAGCTCCAAATAGTAATTTAAAGTTACTATGCCCTGGTCTAAAGTGTTTGGCAGTGTCTGTGTAACCTACCAAATAGGGAAAGTGTTGCAAAGTGCAGGCTGTTTGTCCAGGTCTGAATGCCGTGACTGAGAAAGGTGCTGCCGGTGGAGGAAAAAAAAAAAAAAAAAAAAAAAAAAGGTCCTGCATCGCTTCTTCATTCAGGAGGAACAAACAGGGTAAAGTCTGTCAGTTTAGCACTGGAAAGTAAATCCTAATTCTACACTTTTCACCGGTTTGCATCCCTTTAAAGCCGCAAACACGGTGCATTGTCAGTAAATGCACTTCTTAGAATATCATGTGCACATGTTGTGCTATATTTTTTTGTCAGGACCAGGCTTTCCAGTCCTGCATTCCACGAGCACTACTTCAGTTAGTGTTATAATTTTATTTGTGTTTTGTGCCCACAGTGACTAAGCTGTTGTTATTGACTGGTAGTTAAAACTCCCAACTCTGTACCTCTTTATTAATGGTTTGCTCTAAGCTGCCATGTGGCTGTGTGGCAACCTGCCAAGGCGAAGGTAACTTTCTCCAGTAACTCATTAAATATGACTCATGAAAGCACGGCTCGTATTCCCAAAGCTCTTAGCTTGTCGAAGCAATACCAGAGCGCTGATTCTACAAATCCTCTTCCGGAATCGTCAACCCCCCACCTTAGCAGCTAAAGCAAAGGTGGGGTTGCCACAGAGCCGGATGGGCTGGTAAGCTGGGTTCTAAAAACATTGCTTAGTTCTTCATAAGCCTTTTCTGTCTGCAAATCTGCAGACAAATGCTCATTGTAATTGAATGAAGGGTCCCAGGGTAAGTGAAGGGCACAGCCTGGTCGTCCCCTGGGAGTCTTTGTGAACATGGAATGAGCCATGGACAGGATAGGTAGTTGGGTGGACAGGGATTTGTTCAGAGTGTATATATGGTTGTTGAGAGGGAAGGAACTTCCTCTTTTGACAACACTGCGCTACCGAGGGGAGTTTTTTTAAATCTTTGTGATTCCTCTGTGATTTTTGTGCAGGAATGGCTGAGGAGACGCTGGTGGGGGAGCTCCTGCAGCCCGGTGTTTTAGAAGAGGCATATATGGGTATGTGTCACCCTACTTGTGCAGCGTCGCAGGGGGTCACGGTAGCCATAGCGGCCTGCTCGCCATCACCGCCAAAATCCACAAGTAAGAGGGGTGGGGAGGAGGCATGGTACGACACCAGGGGTGACCGTAAAAGCAGCAGTACATGAAGGCGTCAGAGCCTCCCTGCTCCTGGAGTAATGGGCCCCGGCTGGCAGAGGCCAGTCTTCGTATTGTGCAAGCAGGGGGCTGGGGCCACCAAGTCATGCACGGAAGCGCGCATTGCAGGAGTTACAGCCGCAGAGGAGGGTGGGACCTCTGGTTCAGAGGGGCCCAGGTATTTAATGGTTAGGCCAACCCATGGAGGAAAATTGTATACAGATGTGCTGGGTAGGGGGGCACATAGTGCCAAAGCAGGTAGAGGCAAGCAGAGTGGGGGTGGGATGGGGCCACAGGGGCCAAAAGAACAGCTGACACTCAGGTGGGTGGGCCAGGTGGGCAGATGGGGAAATTGAAGGAGGATCCAGGAAGGCAAGAAATTGTTCGGGAGAAGGCCCTAACACATGAGATCCTGGTCAGAGTTGAAGGCCCAGGGGGGCATCAGTCAACAAGTCGCAGCATATAGACATTGAGGCGGGGATAAGGGAGCAGAGAAGAGCCTTTGCAGAAGCAGAGCCGCATTTTCAATGCTGCCACGAGGACTGGCTGAAGGAGGAACCTCAGCAGCCAGTGAGAAAGATGATATACAGGGATGCACACGGTGGGGGACAGATAAGAGCTCCCCTATGGAACGGAACCACTGGATATGGGTGCCAGGGGCAGGTCAGCGCTGACTCGTCAGGCAAGGGAGCTAGTGCGGCTCATGGGCCCGGTAGTGCTGTGGATCTGTCTGTTTGGGGGTTACATCATGGCCCCTACCATGTTGGGCCGAAGCAATAGGGGAGTCTCAAGAAATGACTTGTCTCTTCGGGGGGAAACTTTAGTTGTGGTGGATGATGTGGAACGGTCAGAACAGAGTGCGAAAGTGAATGACAGGGTTGTGCATGAGGTACATGCAAGTGTGGACGAACTGGATTTGGATTAGGATGAAGACAGTGATGAATGGGAGGAAGGTAAAGTACGGGAAGAGAGTGAGGTGAATGTTGTCGTGGTGGCAGCTAGGAGAGGAGAAGCAACCAAGATCTTAGTGGTATTTTTCAGAGACCAAGAGCGGGTGATGGAGACAAAACAGGGTGGAAAAAAGAGAGTTGATTGAGGTCATGGAAGGACAAGCTGGAGGTGGGACGAATAGTGTCAGGCAAGAAAGAATGGTGGTCGGTGTGGGATGCAGGGAAAAAAGGAGATGACAGCAAGGTATGCAAATCAGTGGGAGTGGGAGATGGGATGACTGAAGATGTGGGATCGGGTAAGGATTTGGTGGATGGGGGAAACCCTCAGATTGATTCACATGGAGGGAAGGGCACTGGGTAGTCAGGGGTCCAGACGTACTCAGGCACAGGAAAGGAGGAAGAGTCTGAAGGCATCAAAGACTGTGGGGGGCACAGGAAACAGCTACCTTACATGGGCTTGGCAAGGCCGTTGGGTTCACATTTATCGGAAAAAAACGAAGAATTGGATATGGAAACATGAGTATAAAGACATGTTCAAACTCCTCCAAAGGGACATTCAAGCCAAGAAAGGGTCCAAAGAGGAGGAACGAGAGCTATCTAGATGCCCACAGTTCTCATTACTATGGAGAACTGAACTTCAGCATCTTTCATCTATGCAAGCATATATTGTGAGAAATACGCTGACAGAGCCATTGCCCTTCTCACATACATGGACATTATAAAGAAGGTGCAAATGCATTCTGGGGGTTTTGCTTAGCTAAATTATGATGAGGAGTTCAGGGCCAGGGTGATTCTGAACCCAGACAAACCATGGAGGGACGTAGACTTAGAATTGTGGATGCAGTGGATATCTTCCACTCAATCGAAGGCCTCGACCCATACAGAGAGTGACCTCCCTATCACTTATAAGCCTTATCTCCCGCATCCTGCCCAACAAGGGGCGGGTAATGGACCAAGGCCGGTGCGTAACAACACTGGGGCTTGCTGGAACTTCAACAAGGGTTTCTGCTCTAGATACCCTTGCAGGTTCAGCATGAATGTTCAAAATGTGGGGGCAAACTTTCAGTTACACATTGTTTCACACTGGCCACCCCCTCTGAACAATTGAAGGCATCCAGAGGAAGGGGACATCAAGAGGCTCCTGGGGCAAAAGGCGACTACGCCCATTAAACTGGAGAAGATTCTGCCGTGGTTATATCAGTAGGGAGGCAGCTTTAAAACTTGAATGGGGCTTTAAAGAGGGTTTTTGGGCGGGCTATCAAGGTCCCAAGGGTAGGAGATGGGCTGACAATTTACTGTCAGCCAAAGCTGCACCAGAGGAAGAGGCAGCCAAGACTGACAAAGAAATCGTGGAGAGCAGGATTGCAGGGCCTTTCATTGATTGGCCCCTGGTGGACCTGATTATCTCTCCACTTGGTGTAGTCCACAACAAAAAGTGGAACGGGATTTCCGCTTCATTTACCATTTGTCATGGCCAGAGGGGGCATCGTTAATAACTTTCTCGCTGCTGAGGACATTAGGGTAGTGTACGGTTCAATGGATGATGCAATCAAGTTGGTCAGGAGATGTGGAGTGGGGTTTGAATTGGCAAAATGTGACATCATGACAAGATTTCGGTTGCTACCCATTCATCCAGAGGGTTTTTTTTGAATGGGGATGGAAGTTGGGGGTCCCATTTATGTTGACAGAGTTTTGCCCATGGGTTATGCAGTATTCTGCGCACTGTTAGAGACATTTAGCTCCTATTTGTAGTGGGCTTTCACCAGAAAGACTGGGCACCGGCTGGTGTCATACTTCTAGACGGTTTCCTGTTCATTGGCAAGGAACTAAGGCTTGTTTCCAAGCACTCAGAAATTTTTAACACATGGCATCTGATTGGGGAATCCCGCTGATGCCTGAAAAAACAATCAGTTAATCAATCAGGATTCTTATAGAGCATGTCTACTCACCCACTCCGGTCTCAAGGTGCCTGGGGGTACTGCAGCTCAGCCGAAGTTATGAATGGCCGGTTGAGTCGAACAGCCAGGTCCTGTGGTCCTTACGAATTGAGGCAGAGAGAGAGATTGCCTGAGATGAAGAGGGAGAGAGTTCCAGGTCTCAGCTGTGAGGTAGGAGAAGGATCTTTCTCCGGTTGTGGTCTTGTGGATCCCTGGGATGGTGGCCAGGGACTGGTGAGTGGAACAGAGTTGTCTGGTTGGCATGTGGTAGGGGAGGCGGTGGTTGAGGTATGCAGTTCTGATGTTGTGAAGGCCTTGTAGGTGTGCGTGAGGAGCTTGAAGGCGATTCTTTTGTTGATCGGGAGCCAGTGAAGGGTGCTCAGGTGCCCGGCGATGTGGCTGCAGCAAGGGATGTCCAGGATAAGTCTAGCGGTGGTATTCCGGATTCTTTGCAGCTTCTATTGGAGCTTGTGGGACATGCCAGCATAGAGTGCAGTCAAACTTGCTGCTGACGAGCGCCTGGGTGACTGTCCTTTTGGATTCGACAGGGATTGACTTGAAAATCTTTCAGAGCAGGTGAAGCATCTAGAAACAGGCGGACGAGACGGTGTTGACTTGGGGGGTTATGGAGAGCAAGGAGCCAAGGATGATGCCGAGGTTACATGTGTGGTCAGTCGGTGTGGGGGGCTCCAAGTGCAGTGGGACACCAGGAGGCGTTCCAGACAGAGAGGATGGTACCCAAAATAAGGACTTCTGTCTTAGCTTGAGGCAGCTGTCTTCCATCCAGATGGCGACTGCCTTCATCGCGTAGTAGAAGTTGTTCTTTGCGACTGTAGGTTCGTCTGTGACGGAGAGGATTAACTGAGTGTTACCAGCATAGGAGACAATGTTGAGTCTGTGGATTCTGATGATGTCTACTAGCAGGGCCATGTCGATGTTGCAGAAGGTGGGACTCAGGGGCGCCGCAGCAGATCTCTGTAGGTTTGATGGGAGCATGTCTCTCTGGGTTCGGCCAGTAAGGAAGGAGAGGATCCTTTCCAGGCACCTGAGAAAAACAGAGGGTCCCAGCACAATGTTGACTTTCCTGGGGATTGAGCTTGACATGGTCAGCATGGTGGCAGGACTGCAGGGCAAGAAAGTGCATGAGATGCAGAGATTTTTGGAAGGTGTGATTGGGGAGACACAACTGGAATTGAGGAAGGTGCAACAACTATTGGGCTTTTTGAATTTTGCCTGCAGAGTGGTGAGAGGTGGTAGGACTTGAGGACGAGCGAAAGGTCACGGCGGCCAAGCTGTTGGCAGTGTTGCGCATGGTGCTAAAGAAATCAGGGTGGGATCCAACTGTTTTTGGGACTCATTCTTTCAGGATTCGGGCAGCAACAGAAGCTGCACATTTGAGTTGGTATTGAGGGCAAATTCATCAGATTGGCAGGTAGAGATCGAGGTGTTGCAAAAGGTATGTGAGGAAATAAGGTGCTAGAGTCACAAAGGATGGGTGAAGGGGTTATCCTGAAGGTTAATTAGAATGCCAATTGTTCCCATTTTTCCTAGGGTGTGTGGCTGGTCCAGGGAGTCAGAATGCGGTGACCTGGATTGTGGGTAATTCTTTGGTTCACTGGACTATCAAATACGTGGAACTACAGTTATATGGACGGAACCTGGGTTTGCCAAGCAGCAGGCATGAGGTCCTGTAGTGGGGTAAAAGTGGAATGAGACGGGGCAATTTGTTACATCTATTGGCCATGTTGGTTTCTACGTGGGGATGCCCGGATTTGATGTAAATACACTTGGGGGAAAATTATTAGGTCCGCTGGTCTGGTCTGACTTTGCTGTAACACATACAACAGGATCTGCTGCTGTTGAAACAGAACTGGGCTTGGACTTGCCTAGTGTGAACTGAGTTTGTGCCTCTCTAGAGATGGAGAGGGGCAACAAAGCATGCAGCTATAGACAAGGCCAGGTGGAAGCTCAAGAAGCGCCATGCTGGTTTTTTGCATGGCTGAAGGGATCGGGGTGCTAGCACACACAGGCATCAAAGAAGAGGAAATGGGGCTGTTTCACTCAGATGGGGGTACATCTCTCAAATTTATGCAATGCTTACTACATTTTGGAGTTACATGACTTGCTGGGTGAATTGTGGCATGAGAGAATTTGGTGCAGTAACAGGAAAAGGATGCATTGCAGTGTTGCAGTACAAGTGGGTGGGGCAGTAAAACACTCTCTGGGGTTTTACTGGATGGCTGTAGTTTGGTGGCTGGAGAGTCTCATGCCGGCATATCCACCCCCCCCCTTGGCGAAGGAGACATGGTAGTAAAGGTGAACAATAAATGTGTACAGGATGTTTGGGACAGATGAAAGAGGCTTCACTGGAGGATGCTTGGGTAAAGAAAGTGAGAAAGAGATATTGAATAGTAAGTGGTTATCGAGTGGATGGTGTTAATTGAGGAAGCGAGACGGTGAGCGGTGGTGGAAATTTGGGGTAAAAGGAGTATGTGGGGTTTAAAAAGGAAGTGCATTAAAAGATGCTTTTGATGTTATGATGTCAATGTATATGATGTTTTACAGTGCAGCAATCCTGTCCTAATAAAGGACCTTTTACACCTATTTCTTCACGAAGCAATGACGGGCCGGAGGGGTGTGTGCGAGTGAAGGTGACTTTGATGGACAAATGGTAAAAGTGGGAGAAAAGGCAGTGAGAGATGTGCCTTGAAAGAGAGATGAGGGAGGTTAGAACGAAAAAGTAAGGAGAGGAGCACAAAAATGGTAGACAGAGTACAAGGTGAGAAGGAAGATAAGAAGGAAGGTTGAAAACAATGAAGGGTGCAAGGAAGGAAGGAAACATATAAGTAAGGACAGGAAGGTGAAAGGAAGGAATAAATGGTGAAATGAAGGATGGAAAGGTGGAAAGAAGAAATTGCAACAGTAAGAGTGACGGGAAGGGAGGATGAAAGGAAAGGATAGAAGGAAAAAAGGATGTTTGGAAGGGTTAGTGGATAAATTGAATGATGGACAGATGAGCCAAAGTCTGAATGAGAGAAGGACTGGATGCATGGGTGGGTGAATGAATGGATGGCATTGTAACAAGAGTGAAAAGGTAGGTGGAAGGATGGAAAGGTGAAATGATAGGTGGGTGAATATATAGACGGAAGTGTGAAAGGATGGAGGGTTGTATGTATAGATGGAATAGTAAAATTACAGATAAAAAAGGTAAATGAATGTGGAGTGATAGGTAAAATGAAGGATGATCAAGAAAGTATAGATGGGTGGTTGAATAAATGAAAGAAGTCTAAAAGGTTGAAGAGGTAGGTAGATGGGTGAAGGAGTGAAGGATCATTAGATGAGTAAAAGCGTGAAAGAACCGTTGGAAGGTCAATGGATACATGTTAGGATTGATGGATAGGTGGGTATGTGTATGGGTTAAAGAATGGATGAATGGAAGGTGGTAGGTGGACAGAAGGGTTAAATATGGTTGCGTAAATGGAGTGAAGGATAGAATGGTTAAAGAGCTGTTGGGCAAACAGATGTTTGTATGAAAGAATGGATGGATGAATGGAGGGGTGGAAGGAAGCATGGAAGAATGGAAGGGTAGACGGACTACTAGAAGGATGAAAGGATCCGTGGTTGGATATGTGTATGGATGGATGAATGGAAGGCTCAAAGGTTGGATGGACAGAGGGATTAAAGGAAGGATGGAAGCGAGACATGAACCCCTATATGGTTGGTCGCGCTCACTCACTTTGTTTACCTGATGCTACTCCCTTAGCTCGGTGAAGAAGATCACACTTGCTTTCAAGCATTTTTCCCACCTCTTTTGTTATTTCCTGATGCTCTAGGTGACCGGCGTTAGCCAAGCTAGCAACATCTGTTTTGAGATAAGGGATTGGCTGCATTGGTGCTGCATGGGATCCCTTGTGCGGTATTTCATTGCAGTTGAAGGGGAGTCAGCTTTAATGCTGTAGTTTAATCAGGGAAGGGGAAACAGCTGAGGTCAGCATAGCTAAAACAAATTAGTTTTTCCTTTGCGCGATTATGATTAATACACAGTAGAGTGAAAATGCCAAGGTTCCCCAGCGTAAGAGGAACGTGGTTAATTTAAAATGGGTTTTTGTCTCGCGATGCTACATCACGTTGTTGATTGGAAAGTTAGAAAATAATTGGGGACTTCCAGTCAAAGGTATATTTAAATGTTATCAGTATCATATGATCACCAGGGATCAAGTCAATCTTATGTTGTGTATTTTATTGATTAGTGAGCAGGTTATTAAACAGGAGCAACGGTGCTTTGACATTTGTGGTCTAAGCACAGGTGGCATAACAAGGGTTCCATGTCCCTTAATGCGAGTAATGAACGTGAGCCCCATGACCACAGGCTGAGTAGTGAAAGACAGCCGTAATCTCTACACTCTTGCAAACCTGTGCCACTGTACCTGTGGAACCAAAGATGTCTAAGGGTTTGTCTAGTGCCATCTCATGAACATGTTAGCTTCTCAGGAATCCAAGTAAGGGACAAACCTGTCATCCCTTTGTGGAAGTGGAAGGTTGCACAAAAATACAATATTTGTCAATTCACAGTATTGATGTTAGATGTTTCACTATCACTGCCTAACATGCATTCTCAGTGACTGCACAGGGCGGAGAGTTTAACATACTTAACACGAGCAATGGTTTTTGAAGAACATTTGGTGAACACCAACATAAACATACAGCACTGCTGTGTTATAAGTACAAAGCAGACGACCCCTGAGAATGACTGACTGCACTTGTATCGTGCACAAAGATGGTTTCAGGCACAGGTCTTGCTATACCTTTTAAATAGGTGAGCGCTAACTATCGCGACACTTGTCGCTTTTAGAGCTTGGGGGTCATAGTACAGAATGACTGAAGGAACAGCCCCCGTTGTTTGACTAACTGTGTGAGACTACGGCAGACACGCTGGTTAGCGAAGGGTTTTACTAGCTTGTTTACAAGTTCACTCACGAGGAAAAATAAAGACAAGTTTGTTTTGGTCGAATCTGCCAGGACCTGGCTCAAAGGACAGCAAACAGAGGTTGGAGATAAATATTACACAATCATGGACTGTGACTTACAGGATATCACAAGCAATGTTTCTGGTCCTGTTTTAATTGATGTTGTCATTGGTGGCATTGTTGAACCAACAGAAGGGCAAGGAAGCCTTTTTCAATAGAATGGTGAACAGACGTAATGGAGATGGAGTTTTAAAGGGGCATATTTATACTCTGTTTGCACCAAATTAGCGTCATTTTTTTTTTTACTCTAATTCGGTGCAAAACTAACTCCATATTTATACTTTGGTGCTAGACCCATCTAGCGCTAAATTTATGGAGTTAAAGTCATTTTTTGGAAGTGGAGATCTACCTTGCCTTAATGAGATGCAAGAAAGGCGTTCCCATGCAAAAAATGACTCTATGGCCTTAACGCCATATTTATACTCCCATGCAAAAATGGTGCAAGGGAGGGAGGAGGGTTTTGAAAGCCTGGGTCAGGGCAGGCGTTAGGGGACCTGTGGGCCTATTTCCATGGTGGAACTCCATAGATTTGGCACTAGACTGGTCTAGCACCAAAGTATAAATATGGAGTTAGTGTTGCACCGAATTAGAGTAAAAATAAATAATGCTAATTCAGTGCAAACAGAGTATAAATATGCCCCTTAGCATAAAAAAATGACGCTAATCTGGTCAGAGTCATTTATTTTGACTCTAACCTGCCTAACGTCAATTTTTTTTTACGCTAGCCTAACATTTGCACCGGCTTGCACCATTCCATAAATCTGGTGCCCAGTTGGTGCTAAAAAATGGTGCAAGCCGGTGCAAAAGTTTTTTGTGGAAAACTGCGTTAGTTCAGTTTTGCACCAAAAAGTATAAATAAGGCCCAATGTGTGGAAAGTATTTAGAAGGCAGCAGCCGGTACAAATCACAATCTAACAAAAAATAGGGACACAACAATTCACTAACACTACAGTGCACTCAACACTATTTGCAATTCATCCTCTGGAGAAAGACACAAAGATTTGCCGAGTCTCTGTGTGGTCACGGCGAGGGGAGATTGAAATGCACCATTCCCCCTTTCTTTGTTTTTTTCGTTCCAGTCAATAAAAAGGCGATCACCCTGGAACACATTTCCCAAAGGTAAGCGAGAACACGTGCGAACAGTTGTTTGCTTAGAGAACAAAGGTCCCACTGCTATACAGGGCTGAAAAACCCGTCGAGCAAGTGGATGCCATTAATATTACGTGATGCAGTGATAGCCAGAAAAATAACGTATATTTGAGCTTACCTATATGTAGGCTCCGCCCACAGGACAGAAAAAAAGGCGTTCTCTCGGTCTGGAGTGCCAAACAATGGACAAGAAACCAAGCACCAGTATCACAGTAAGACATGTGACATATTTTTCAACATGTTTATATGTGTAATGTGTAAAATGATTTGTATAAACTGAAACAATACTTCATGGTATTGAATGTAATGTTTTACTATGTGCAGAGGGGTCTTTTCTAGTTTTGAAAGTATTAATTGCATTGTATACAGTGTATGGGGGGTTGCAGGACACACATTTTTAGGACTTAATTTTCTCAATGATTTTGGTAAATGGACTGTGCTTAAATGCCACACTGCTAGATGGCTGCTCATAAAGGGATCTCCCAACAAGCACTGGGTTGCTTTTTGCAGTGAAGCCAGTATTTGCCACCGCTTTGAAAGTTAAAGTGGCTCTAGAAAGACTGCTAAAAGCCACACTGCTTCAGAGCGGAATTTAAAACTGTAGTTGGGTCTCACAGGAGATAGTTTTAGTTCCTTTCTACAGATTTACATAGACAGATTGCAAGCCATCTAAAAAAAAAACTACACCCACTATATTGTTTGCGTGACAATTAGGGGACACTCTCCCTCCTTGAGTCCTGGGGCTAGTAGCCTTCAGGTATAGGGCCTCCACAAGGTAATTCCTTGTTTACAGGTAGGCCCTATATCACTTTTTCCATCATTTCACCCACACTCCCTTTGAACGGAGTAGGTTTTCCTTGCATTGCATGACTTTGAGCGATCCTTGGCCCTGAAGAATGCCCCCAGACCTTCCTTGGCTCTTTGTAGAGGGCAGAAACATGTTGCCCATTAATTTTTATATAGGTGAACCAGTGAGTCTTTGCTCTCACAGATGTGTCCCATCCTTGTTCTTAATCACACCAGCAGACACCTTAATTAAAAGTATACTCTCACACAGGTGACTGTCTAGGTGGTTTTATATTACCCTAGTTTAGCTGGATCCCACATTTTCCAGAGCAGTTAAAATGTATGCACTCCCTCCTGTTCCTTTAACGGTGAGGTTGAGTCCGCCCAGGTGGCACTGTCCTACCTGGGTGGGGCTAGGTGGTCATATGATAAAGCATGACACTATATAGTGTGTGAGACCACCTAGTCCGTAAAGGAATCACCCGCCACCATCACTACACGACCCCCCACAGCCCTTAACACAACCAACTCATTAAGTGAGTTCAAAGAGCCCCAGGGGATACTCCCCTGTTAGTAGCTCCTCAATATAAGTGAACCCCATACTCCTTTGTGTTTTTGGTTCTCTATATAGGGAGAAAGTATGGGTTGGTTCCTTCTGGTTTGTTCTGTTTGTTCTCTCCCTGACTCTCTGTATGTGTTATGATACCCCCACTTCTGGCCTATTTGTGAGTGTGTGTTAGTGTGTTTTTACTGTGTCACTGGGATCCTGCTAGCCAGGACCCCAGTGCTCATAGTTTGTGGCCTAATGTGTGTGTTGTCAGTAGTGCTTAACTGTGTCACTGAGGCTCTGCTAATCAGAACCTCAGTGCTTATGCTCTCTCTGCTTTTAAATTTGTCACTATAGGCTAGTGACTTCATTTACCAATTTCAATTGGCACACTGGACCCCCGTCTTATAAGTCCCTAGTACATGGTACCTGCGTATGCAGGGCATTGGGGTTCCAGGAGACTCGTATGGGCTGCAGCATGTCTTTTGTCACCCATAAGGAGCTCAGACAAACCCTTTCACAGGACTGCCGCTGCAGCCTGCGTGAAATAGTGCACACACTATTTCACAGCTATTTTCACTGCACTTAAGTAACTTATAAGTCACCTATATGTCTAACCTTCATGTACTGAAGGCTAGGTGCAAAGTTACTAAGTGTGAGGGCACCCTTGCACTAGCAAAGGAGCCCCCACATAGTTGAGGGCCAATTCCCAGGACTTTGTGAGTGCGGGGACGCCATTATACTTGTGCACTACATGTAGGTCGATACCTATATGTAGCTTCACAATGGTAACCCCGAATATGGCCATGTAAGGTGTCTAAGATCATGGAATTGTCCTCCGTTCCAAATCTGATATTGGGGAGCCAATTCTATGCATCCTGGGGGCTCCAGCATGGACCCCCAGTACTGCCAAACCATCTCTCTGAGGCTTGCAATGCAGCTACAGCTGCTGCCACCTCACAGATAGGGTTCTGCCCTCCTGGGCTCTGAGCAGCTCAGTCCCAGAAAGGCTAAACAAAGCATTTCCTTTGGAAGGAGGGTTTACACCCTCTCCCTTTGGAAATAGGTGTTACAGGCTGGGGGAGGGGTAGCCTCCCCATCCTCTGGAAATGCTTTGAAGGGACACATGGTGCCCTCCTTGCATAAGCCAGTCTACACCGGTATAGGGACCTCCAGTCCCTGCTCTGGCGTGAAACTGGACAAAGGAAAGGGGAGTGACCACTCCCCTGTCCATCACCACCCCAGGGGTGGTGCCCAGAGCTCCTCCATTGTGTCACAGACTTCAGCCATCTTGTTTTTCAAGGTGTGGGGAGACTCTGGAGGCCTCTGAGTGGCAAGCGCAAGCCGGTGACAAAAGAGACCCCTTCTGATAGGTCCATACCTGATAAAGTAGCCAACCCCCTTCTCAGGGCTTTTTAGGGTCTCTCCTGTGGGTTTCTCTTCAGATTCTGCTTGCAAGTTTCCATCAGGAATCCTCTGCAACCACTGCTTCATCCTCTGACTTTGGATCAACCGCAGACTGCTCCAGGAACCACTGTAACAGCAACACAGTATCCAGAAGGGCTACTTTTCCTCTGCAACTTCAGCTCCAGCGATCAACTGCAACAGTTGCCACGGTGTGCACGCTCTGGGGACTCCCTTTCTTCACCCTGCACCAGAAGGACCGAAGAAATCTCCCTTGAAGTGACAGAGTAACTTCCCTACTCCTGCAGGCACCTTCTAAGACGATGACCGGTTCTCTTGGACTCCTCTCCTGGTGACGAGCGTGCTCTTTGGTACACAGGTAGTGGACCCCTTCAACACAGACTGTCCTAAGGTCCTGTTGTCCAAATTTGGAGGAGGTAAGAGCTTGCCTTCCCTGTTTGCGACAGTACTCCTGTGTACCGCGTCATCTTCACCTACTGAGGCCTCTGTGCACTATTTGCAAGAATCCTTTGTGCACAGCCTGGCACATGTTCCCAGCACTCTATCCTGTGATGCTCAACTCGCTGAGTTGTACTCCATCTGCGTGGGACCTTCTTTTGTAGTGCTGCACCAACCACATTTTGCACTTCCTTTGTCCCCGTGTCCTGGGACTCCTGTGGGTGCTGTCTGGTCAACTGAGGGCTCTCTAAAGTGCTGAGGGTCCCCTCTTCCTCCTCAAGCTGAGTTGAGGCCCCCAGGTCCCTCCTGGGTCCAGACAGCACCACTTTGACACAAAACACAACTTTGCCGGAACCAAGGCTTGTTGGACGAATCTAGTGACAAAACTCACCTGCATTCAACATCTCTTCATGGACATCCATTGCATTATGTAGGAACCTGCTGACATCCTCCTTGGGTGCATTTCTGCAGTCTTCGTCCAACCGGGGACTCTTCTTTTGCACCCTCTTCTAGGTTGGCAGGGGCTCCTGTCCTTCCTGGAACTTCTTCCGGCTTCTGGACTTGGTCTCCTTCCTTTGCAGGTCTTCTGGTCCAGGATTCCACCATTTGTTGTTTGCAGTCTTGCTTGGTTCTTGCAATAACTCTAATCACGACTTGTAGTGTGTACTAAGGAAACTTGCAGTACTTTACTTCTACTTTCCTGGGTTCTGGGGTGGGGTATTTTACTTACCTTTGCTGTATTCTTACTCTCCCAGCGATTCTCTACACACTACACTTGTCTAGGGAGGAATCCGTGATTCGCATTCAACTTTCTTAGTATATGGTTTGTGTTGCCCCTAGACCTATTTTCTCCCAATGCATTCTATAGTATTTCCTATTATTTGCACTATCCTATTTCTAATTACTTACCTTATTTTGGTGCCTAGTGTATATATTGTGTATAATACTTACCTCCAGAAGGAGTATTGCCTCTAAGATATTTTTGGCCTTGTGTCACCCAAATAAACTACCTTTATTTTTGGTGACACTGAGTATTGTCTTTACTTATGTATAAGTACTGTGTAATAATAAATGGTATTGCAGGAGCTTTGCATGTCTCCTAGTTCAGCCTAAGCTGCTCTGCTATAGCTACCTCTATCAGCCTAAGCTGCAGGAACACTACTACATTTCACTAATAAGGGATAACTAGGCCTGGTGTAAGGTGTAAGTACCCAAGGTACCCACTATAAACCAGGCCAGCCTCCTACAGGGTGTTAAAAGTTATAGTATAGATTTGTGGTAGATAGAACAGCTTAATTACTGGTAGTTAGAAAAACCCATTCATGCATTTATTTCGTTTGTAAGGCATGCAGCGTCTACTGTACACGCTAGCAAGACAACATTTACATCTGGCATGCAAAGGTCATGCAGGGTGTAAATAATTCAATAATGGTTCACAATTCCTCAGTCGCCTATAGCATGTTTGATGGAATTATACAGTGGAATGCTCAGGCTCTCAAAGTGGTACCCCCTTTTTTCGTTTACTTGTGTCTATTATTACAAAAATGAAGTACTCCAATTCTTTATGCTATGATTGACTCTGTCATTGAGAAATCTGACTGAAGATGGGGGAGCTAAAAATATCGATGCCCGAATATCAACGGGTCACAATATTGTGGACAGAATTTCAAGGGACAAGATATTGAAAGGTATTTTCGTATACTCCACATATACGCACCTGCGTATGTACCTTGGAAAAGTACCTAGGTGGCATCTATATCTTCAAGGTATGCAGATTTGAAGTTCAGAATAGTATATTCATACCTCCTTCTGTGCACTTCCCTCTTCCATATTTTCTCCCTCAATATTCTGGTCAAAATATTGTGACCTGTTGATATTTTGGCTTCAGTGTTCCCTACCACAATCCTCCAGAAGAGTGGTTCCCAAGCTGTGGGTCTCAACCCATTGGTGTGTCGCAAACTTATTTTTGGTGGGTCCCAAAAGTCCAAGCAATAAATGAAGACACCTTTAAATTCTACATTTGTCTTGTCAAATATGCTGCTCTTCAAAACATAGGTCAATTTTTAGGCTATGTCTTCTGACAAATTGCCACTTATTTGTTTAACACAGGGATTGGTGTCTATAAACTCCTCTTACTTGCAGTCAGAAAAACAAAAGAAAAGTGGATTGAGTGATTAAGCTGGGGTACAGGCTGGGGTACAGGCAGTGTGAAAGGAAAGGCTGTGGGATGTACTTTTTTGTAACACACAACTAAATGTAGATTTTATATTATACTGAGCAGCTGAGGATCAGAGTACTGCACCACCAGTAAATCTCCTCTACAATAGTCAGCCACTTAACCACCTCTAAAGGTTGGCTGTTCAATAACCCAATACATAGAAAAATATCAAAAATCGAGAGACAATGATTATGGTATTTTAAATCACAAAACAGTCTCCTTGAATTATAGAGTCCCTCGAATCTGGTTTCCAAAGGTTGTTATGTAAAACATTTTCCTCGTTATTCGATTTGTTTCCAATAAAACCAGCCAACGTGTTTTGCTCTGACAGGAACTTCCTCAGGGCTATCAATTTAATTTGTTTCCTTACATAATGTTTTCTGTCATTTGATGTGCATGAGAACATTACCTGGCCAGATGGTCTTAAAATCGAAAAAAGCTTATGTATAAGAATCACTGAGTAGTCCCATCATTCAAAAACCTCGGTGTAAAGGTCACTGCCGTGTACGGCATTAATTTCTTCCAACCGGTTTCCAAACTGCCAGTCTTGGAAACGGGATGGAAGAAATGAGTGGCGTACATGGCAGTGACCTTTGCATGGCAGTGAGCTTTTTAGATGATAAGGCCACCTGGCATTTAAAATGTGTTGGATATTTGTATATAACTAGGATAACTGTGACTTGGCACTCTCGTATTATTAATCTTATTATAGATTTTTTTTCAGAAAGCTTTCTGCTAGCTGATGACTGTAGGCTCCTTTTTATGTAAACCTCTCGAATGGAGGCATAGAAAGTTGACAATGTTGTACTTTGCCAACTTTTTAAAAAAACTTCTCTAATTTTTCCATCTTCATGAAAACTGTGGAGGTTGTGGGAGAACTCCTGAAAAATAATTCTTGGCAATAAATATCAACTGCATCCAAAATGTTTTGTGAAGGTAAGTTTGCCATGTGTGCCACATTGCAAAACTTTTTCCAATGGAAGTGCAGTTTGGCACAACTCTTCTTTAGACCTGAAACTATTCACATCTGAGAATTTGACAGAAAAGTGTATTCAGTGACAGTTCAGTGGTTTTATGTATTTTGTTACCGAGATTAAACTGAAAGATACATGCAAAATAGAAAGATACGTGCAGAAAACAGGGAATATGTCTTTCACCTTGACATCTACAAGGACACCTGGGTCCTCCACTAGAGCGTCTTGTGCTCTGAAGGGACAATAAGGGACTCACATCTTTAGTTTACAAGCTAACCGCCAATTGTCCAAGAAGATACCTTTAACCCTATTACCGAAAGACATGATTGCTCACTTTCTATCATTTGAAAAAGAGCTTCATATTAGGCTATTGTGATGGCCTGATACTAATAAATCTGCACTACTATCCCATCCTCTGTTGTGTAAACAGTGTAGTATCCAAGCCACCAGACTTTCAATGTTTAAAAAACAAAACATATTTGGAAGCGCCTCACACACAACAATGCACCTCTTGAAGATAATTAAGATTTGAAGGCACTTTGAATAGACCCATTTATAGAGGAGCTGGTAGACAAAAAGAAAAAGTAGTGGCAAAGCCAATACATTTGCCATAGCAAGCTGATGCAATTGTTAGGTTTATATTTAACTGCAAGGATATGTCATAAAAAGAAGAAGAAAAAAAAACATGTCACAACCTAAACATGGTGGTTATATGCTTATAATTAAAATGCAACCTTAAAAAAAATTAACCATTGCATATCATTTTAATATAATAGTACTGGCACCACCAAACAAGCAGGTGCACTTTATGCTTAAAGATATTGCTGTATACATGGCTAAAGACTTTGGGCCTTAATAAAGGTGTGGCGCTCTTCCGACCGCCACACTCGTGGTGACGGTCAGGACGTCACATTAAAATCCTGTCAGTCAGACCGCCAGGGAACCGCCAGCACCCCCAGGATTTATGAATCCCCCAGCCTTTTCTTGGCAGTAAAGCTGCCATGAAAAGGCTGGCTGAGAACAGGTGCAGGGGGCCACAGGGAGGCCCCTGCGCTGTTCATGCACTTGGCATGGGCAGTGCAGGGGCCCCCCTGCCGAGCACTGTTGCTTTGCAGACAGTGAACATTGCGAGCGTGCTAGTGCACCCTGTGGGCTACAGCATTGCCACAGGCTCGATTACGAGCTGGAAGCTATGCTTTAGCCTGAAACTGAGGTTTCCGCCCACCTGCCGACCTAGCGGGAAAGTCTTAGTAACTCCGGCGGGGTGGTTGCCACGAAGGCAGCGGCCACCCTGTCGGGACTTTAGTGGACAGGCTTTATTGTCCGCCAAACTCTTAATTAGGTCCGTTGTCCCTTTGTAGGTCGGTGTGGATGTCACTGTGTTAACCCTATGCTTAACAATTTTGCTAGAAAAACAGACATGTGAGGTGAGCGATTTTAGAGAGTCGCTGGCGTTGTAGGGCTGCTCTATACAGGAGCTGTTCTCCACCTAAACTTGGGAACTGCCCAGAGTTCTCTGCTTTCTTTTTGCATAATTTATGCAGCACTCTAAGCCTGCAATGGTATTGTTTGTACTTGGAACAGGTATAGAACCTCTTTTAAGCTCTAATGCATGTCACAAAAGACATGATTCTTATTGGTGCAGAGAAAAGGCATTTTTGGCTGTGAATTACTTTAACCTGGTGTAGGTTCTCATTACAAATGGCTTTTTCATTCCATTAGGGCCAGTAACAGGTGTAAGTCACACTGGAATCATGAGATGTGGGAGAACCCCCCCAGATCTCATAAATTCACCTGGAGATTTCGGCTGCTAAAAGCAGCTGAATCCTCAGTTGAACTGGACCAGGAATCATCAATTTCTCAAGTAATTCCTCATTTCCTTATGGACTCTTAGGATACAACTCGTAATGGACCAGATTTTCTCCAACCTCAGAGTTACTGGTACCACCAGATACTCTGGAGGTGGAGAAAACCCATTTACTGGACCACTAATAATGAGGGCTATAGTCCGAAAACACATGGATGACTATAGAATAAAAAGTATAATTAATTGAAGGAAAAGGCGTTGGCAAATAAGGTGTTGACCAACTAGGCCTGGCACTCAAGTGCACATCATTTCATGCAGTTGTGCACATGTGATCTGGCAAATTGTTCTCACTCACAATTCAAGAGAGCCAATTACTGTAATGGTCTGATCCATTGCCCTATGCTATGACAGGCGGAAGCAAAACGTGAATGGCCACTTAACAGACCAATGGATGAGGAGGTCAGATGCAAAGCTTACCTATGTATGTATATATTAATTTACTCTTTAGGTATGACGATTTTTGATTAAATGAAGCTTGTGAGACAGTTAAAGCTACCCGAGGCCAAACATATACATCATTTAAAACATAACCATGTACTACACTAAATGTTCTTATTTCTGATGCAAACATTTCCCTATCTGAAAGTTCTGGAAAATTCTTCTGTACCATTAAGTACATTCTAGCTTTTTTTGCAGAGTTAACTTTTTAATTTACTTTTAGAGTTTAATTCAGCACCATACTTTGAACTGCAGCCCGCTAACAAAATTATTGCACAGAAGGGAGGCCATGTCTATATAAAGCGGATCAACAGACAGAAAGCATTGCTGTTAGCGTAGCAAGGCTAACAATAATAATAATCAGAGCCTAAAAATGTAAAAAGTATTCAATCAGTTGGTCAGCATTTTAGATGCAACAGTTTGAATGCAGCAGCGCCTTTTAGTGAGCAAATGGACAACATTTTCACTGTATACTAGCAATTACATTCTGTCATTCCACCGATAATGTGTAGGGGGCATTCAATATCATAAAAAGAGTGAGTGTGTACACTTTTAAATTGCTGTAATGGAAACTACTCTATATCCACACACACGTGCAAATTTTAAAATAAGAATGTGGGTCAATTCACGAACCTCCAAGAGGTAATTGTACTTCATTGTACTTACTCACAAAAGTGTAAAAAAGAGACATGCAGGTAGGTTCTAGAACTTGCAAAAACATTAAGAATAAGGTAGAAAATTGAACATTTCTTTAGTAAACGATGGAAATGCAGAAGATGAGGCCTCATACATTAGAGATATCCCTCAAGTGACACTGAAAATCAAAATCGATGGTATGGCTTTAGACAGCATAATAATTTCAGTTTACAGGCATTTGCTTTAGCTAGAACAGCTACACCGCAGGAGTGAAGAAAGTTACAGACTCTGGGGGTCATTAGGCATTTGGTGGACGGAAACATCCGTCCGCCAAACTCCCGATGAGGACACTTCTGCTGTGCTGGCGGACTCCCCACCAGCCCCAATACAGCTTTCCCACTGGCCTGACCAGCGAAAACCAAGGTTTCTGCCGGTAAGCCCAGTGGGAAAGGTGCAACAACATTGTTCCTGGCTCATAATTGAGCCAGCAGTAAGGCTGCCACAAGCAGGGTGCACCAGCACCCTTGAAATGTGTCCTGTTTGCACAGCAGATCGTGTGCATTTCAAGGGTGCTGGGCAGGGGGACACCTACACTCCCAATGCAAATAATTTCTTTCTTATCAACAAACAGCTATATCTTCAAGTCAAAGGCACAGCCCTGGGTTTTTCTTTTTTTCCCAACTTTGCAAACATAACAATGGGATGGTTTGAACAACAAGTGGCTTCGTCAGAACAAAATGAAATGTGTGTGCAGAAAATAGTAACTTGGCTTCGTTTTACTGGCGATCTCTTAATCATCTGGAATGGAACAGAAAAAGAGTTTCAGTAATACTTTGGAAAACTGCACAAAAACTGATTTGACATTTACTTATGATATAAGCCAAACCAGACTAACATTCCTGGATACAGAGGTATATGTAAATGATGACAAAGTCCAAACCAAGCTACATAGAAAAGTGACTGCGACCAGTTCAGTACTTCACGCAAATAGCTGCCATCCACCAAGTACTAAATGGAGTATCCCTTATGGGGAATTTATGAGGATTAAAAGAATCTGGGCAGACCCAAAGGAATATGAACAACACTTGGAAGTTACATCTAAAAAGTACAAAATGAGAAAGTATCCTCAGAAGTGTATTAAAAAATCAAAAGAGAAACTTAGGGGTATAACAAGATCAACATTAATGCATCAGAACACAGAATCAAAAATTGAGTCACAGGAAATGACTTGATTCATAACGACATGTTCAACCAAAGCTAAAGATGTTCGATAAGCAGTTGGGCAGTAATAAGGATGGATCCTACTGTGGGCAACGTAATGGGAGATTATCCACAAATAACATTCAGGAGGGTCCCCGGTTTAAAAGATAAACTGGTAAAGAGCCATTGCAAAGATTCAACAAAACAATGGCTATTGCAACTGGGATTTTGGAAATGTGCTAATTACAAAGCCTGTTTGATCAGAACAAATAAGAAAGAATACATTATAGGAAATGGCCAAATGGAGAGAATCAAACACCATATCACATGTAGGAGTCGCTATACTGTTTATGTTGTTGAATGTCCCTGCAGACTAAAATAAGTGGGAAGCACAGTATGTGAAACGACAAAAAATATTTTGGAGAACATACGTGCAACGGTCAAATTAGACAGAACCTATGCTGAGGCTAAACATGGAGGTAGTGTCGTAGTTTCACTCTTGCTCTAGGCAAGACTGCTGGTTTGAGAATGACAGTACTTATGTTTGTAGGCGACTATGCCAGTCCCACAACAAGTTGCAACTGTCGTCCCAACCCTCCCAGCTCACAAGTAATATCTCACCAAAAACCCAAACAGTAAAAGGTGATTTGTGGCAGCCTTTACGCATGGACTCAAGAGTCCGACATCTCAGGGAGTGTTGTGGTTAAACTGAGATTACCCCTTTCTCACATGAACAACATGTCTCAATCATATACAGACAATGAAGGAGATGCAGTAGAGTTTTCAATAGATATTTATTAACAATACTGCAATCTACGATAAGTTGCATGGGCTGCAATGATTAGGATAATGAATAATGGAACAGAATGGTAAAAACAAGAGACATTAATACAAAGAACCCTACCATCTTGCAATAACATGAAATGACATGAGATATGAAATATGTCCTAATACCCTAGCATGATGAACCTAACCTCTGACCTAAAGACAGCTAGGTATGTTAAACCTAATCTGCCAGTACCATGTCCATGAGAAGCGCCCCCCAACCCTCTTTACCTTGGAATGAGGTCTCTAGATCAGACTCTGTAGGGCCATAAAGACTGGGACGGTGTCAAGGTGACGTGCAGCATGGATAGCGTCAATGGCATCTGGTAGGAATCCCTCTGACTATCTGTCTGTGTAAGGTGTATTTATACAGATCTGCTCGGCCCCCTAACGTAGGTCTGTTCCAAAACAATAGATAACAAGACATGATAGGGGCAGCAATTACATAAACAATTTCCTCAAAAGCACAAAGTGGGAAAGTACCTAATGGGAATACCTTCCTCTTATCCATCTCTGGCGCTGATAGTGACTCTTTATCAGAGTGGCACATATAACATGAAACTAAAACATTGTCCTAAATAAAAACAATGTAGCCATCTTGGAAAGATATAATTAAATAATTGTGCTAAAACAGAGCAAGCTAAGTAGGGTAAAAGTGCCTGGGTGACGGGGGCACAAGTCTGCAAACCAGAAGGCTAAGCTAACTCCTGCTTACCAATAAAACAAGATAGGAGTCACTACAGTAGAGCATCAGTCAATGAAATATCTGAAATATTATGCAATTGGCTATATTCCAGAAATAGAACGAGGTGAAGATCGTGAGAAACTACTCTGCCAAAGGGAGTCTAGACATATCATGGAAATCCAAACTGTGACCCCTATTTCCTTCCTATTTTTAAGCTTAGAACTGTAATGGGACAGCCATTGACACTCTGTGTTTAACTTCTTGAAAACTAGACAGAATTTTGAAATTATCTGTTTTGTTTAGCCTCACTTTTTTAGGTCCAGTTTCATGTTTTTTACGGAGGTGTTACAGCAAATAAAAGAATGGGATTTGCCTCAGTGGGAGACAATGGTTGCCAATTGAACAGTAGCAGGCATTGGTGCAAGAAATATGGGGAAATCCATCACACTTACTAGCGGCCACTTGACACCAACCTATACAAAAGTGAGAGAGCAAGTGAAATCAAGTGAGAGAGCAAGTGAAACCATATGTGCATAGATAAGAAATTATGTCAGACATTGGCACTGAGACGTGTAGCGGGATAGGAAACCATTAGTGGTAAAAATGGTATTGTCGCGTAGGCTCTCATTATTCTAATGAGACTACTGGATTTGGACGGCAGAATTACTTGCGCCATGGCGGACTGAATCTGAACCCACTACAGGTGACACCTGTCAGCCTAATCCGGGATTTGCTCTGACTAACTAGCGGGTGCCTCATCTCTACCCAAGATCAGGGATGATTGGGCAGCCGAGCGCATTACCCAATTGACTCCTCAAGGAAATCGTGGTCACTCAGATCGCATCCATTTCTCTCATTTACATTAGTTTCACATATACAAGGACAATCAGAGGCAGTTTATGTTTCAATAAGGTTTTAATGAAGCAACTGCATCTTAGATAGTAAACCATGTACTGCAATAACCAGGACGATGAAGCATGACATGATTACATTTGTGACAAGGAGAGTAAAGCATAAAAATAACGCTACCATATTGTCACTAGAATCATTAAAATAATTCTTACCTAGGCTGTGTTACAGCACAGCATGTTAAATTCTGCCCTTCCGGTTCCCCTGGGAAGACATCATCCCTCATACCTGAGCAAGAGAACTGTAGTCTACATAAGCAGCTGTAGCGAAGCACTCAACAATCAGCATACAGTCGTGGTCATCTGGCTGGAATCTCCCTCTAACATATATGGGACAGAGAAGTGTTTTTATAATACAACAGCTGATGTTCTGAGTAAATGTCCCTACGTAAGGATGTGTATGTTTCTATGAACATTAGAGACAAAGCATTACCACGTTTACCGGCAACCTATCTTACTGCAGCCTTGAGAAAAGCACAGAGTGAAAGAAATGTCTTGTTTAAGAAGGCAATGCTGGCCTAGGCTAAGAACAGCTAGATAGAGAAAAATAAAACAAGACCAGAAATGTGGCTATTTTTAAAATAATAAACAAAGCTGAATAAAATATATCTAGGTTAAAGTGCATAGCGGCAGGCCTAGTTCATTAAAATAACATGTATGAAGCTGTAACTAAAATGGCTACACAACAGTATGAGAGGCAACTTCTATGTTAGAGAGAAATTAGCATTGCAATTGCTGTGCACACATAGCAGAGAGATCGCTAAATATCAGCCCCACATTTTAGAAGTTACAATTTTTGCAAGAAACAGAGCAACAAGGTTTACGTTTGACAATCTATGTGATCAATTGGGTGGAATTACTAATAATTGCAATATATGATTTGTTAAAGATCTTTATAAGTGGGATTAACAACAAACCAAACAATCACAGGTTTAAAGTATTTGAATGAAATAACTACGACAAAATGGATTCCTTTTGATCACTACAATAACCATAATTCACTAGGAATATGAATTGGTGATAAAAATGAGGATATGGATAAAATATTGAAAATTGAACATAATAACTCTGCGTAAAGGACATATGAGACACCGGTATTGTAATTGGTTTTTAAAGTTTTATTCACTGGTGAATTTTTTGATGTTAAGTAATGGTTTGTTTAAATTTTGAAAATGGTATATAAACATTATGGAAGGACTAGTATTTTATGCTTGTGAACAAGGTCCAGGAGACCAAAACGCATCAAGCTTTTTCCTGGCATACACGTTTGCTTGAAACTAAACAACAATTGAGTAGTGACCATGGAGTGTGTTTTTGATTCTTTTGGAGAAGTGTAAGGAAGGATTGCAATTTCTCTGATTTATATGGGCATACCTTGCCAAAAAAACAGCAGTGCCAAGATTGTTGATCAAAGAGCACTGACATATATATATATATATATATATATATATATATATATATATATATATATATATAAATATATATATATGTAGGGATAGAGAGAAAGATAGATATACATATAGATATATAAAAAATGAAAGCTCTCCATCCCCCTTTTTGTTTATCCTTAACACACTTTACTTCTACCCATCCCTTATACACTCCTAAGACTACCCTTATCACCCTATACCCCTACCACCTGTAAACCATAAAAATATCCTTACCACCCTATATCCCTATTCACCCCTAAACCGTAGAAATACTCTTACCACCCTATACCACAGCCCATCCCAAAACTGTAAAGAAACCCCTCCTTTTTCTCGGTTCCCTACTGACGGATCACCCCAAAACTTTCCAGGAAGGAGCTGAGGTGGATTGGACGTTTTTTGGAAACAGATATAGATACAGATATTGATGTATATATATATAGATATAGCTTTAGATAATCCAGTGGCAGGCACCACTGGATAGTTATAGTAAAGACCACTTTTCCATGGGAAATATCATTTTTTTTTTTGCTTATAACGCTGGTGCTATTTGATGAATCTTCACAAAAGTTTCCAAACCTCACCTCCTTCCTTCATCAAGCAGGGGCATAAAAAATGTGAGTCCTAAAACATGTTTCCCCTTCCCCCTCATACCTGTTTTCCCCATACCATTTTCTATAGGAAAATTGAACAGCTATTGACACTATAAAAACAGCTGGAAAAAGACACCAAACATGGAAGAGAGCTAGATGTGGTCAACAAAGCGTGTTTTTTTATTTATTGTAAATCTGTGCAGTAGTTTTTGAGAAATGAAGCTTCAAAATGTATGTATTATTTCAAAACGTGGGTCCAAGCGGATCCCATACGATGGGTCCACGCTTCCTTCCACACTGTGATTGGCCCACCCTGACTAATCTCAGAGGATCCAAGAGGCTGACTGTGATATCCCACTGTCTGGCTGCAACCTGAAGAAAAGGTTGCAGCAGCCATCTTAGGACTCGTCCTCGAGTGCTAGGGAAAAAAAAATAGCCTAAAGAGGCAGGGTAGGGGAACCCTCTTAGATCCCCTCCTTTGGCAATAATTAGAAATAATGTTATTTTTCTCCATCTCAGGGATCCACAAATTCTCTGTGATTATCACAGCATCCCTCTGCAGACTTGCAGAAGATCTGCATATCCACCGGACTACAATAACAATTAAAGGAATGGGGTTGGGTGTCTACAGGTGGTTGGGTGCCTGTGCCAGAGGATGATCTCCTTTTTTATCTCATGTCCTCTACCACGCCCCAAAATCCCCCCCCCCTCCTTCCCCCCCTTTATTTCCCCAGCATATAAGCATTTTGGGTCCCCCGATCCGGGGCAGGACCTATCACTTCTAACTGCTCTCCCTGCGGAGCCCCTGCTTGGGCTTCCAGGTTGCTATAGCAACCTGCCGACTAGCGGTCCTCCGACTGCTGGGACTTAATTTCCCAGCATTCGGAGGCCTGGGCAGATGCACCGCGTCTCCTGACCTATCTACATCACTTCCTTCCAGCCTGCATAGCCACGGGGACTCGCACCCTCAGTGGCCGGGTTCTCTGGAAGTTGCGCAGCGGCATTGCTACAGCTGAGGCACACGTGAGCGCATTTGGCACTAACGAGCCCACTGTGTTTCACCATTTAAAGCCCGCCGCACTCAGGCCCAACTGAACAAACGCCTGGGACACGGACTACATAGGTGCACGACCATGTTGCTGCCTTTGGAGTAGTAAGTCTGTGACTTCCCCAGTGGGCCCCCCTTTGATTCCCTGACTCTGTTTTGAGATAAGTATCCTTGTTTGTCTGTCCAATAATTGTTTTGTTTTTTCATTACAAGTGTGTTATTTAGTTATTAACCCTCTTGCAGCAGATTGATAGAGTGATATTACACAGCAGTCTTTTTTCCCACATAAATAACCACTCCAGAACTACCAGGTCTGATTTGGTGTACTGTATACTATAAATTGAGGTTGTTAACACCCCGCTTGCATTTGTTAGCTTTACTTTTAGCCTTTCTTGGGCATGTTGTAATCCATGTCTCCCCATAGAGTGTGACTACAAGAGGCAACCCCCCATCAGTTCCCAGACCAGACGCTAACCGCCTTTTTCGCGCAGGGTAAGACCAACTAAATAGGCTTCCCTTGCCAAAAATCCTAAAACTCTTGCATGTATGTGTGTATTTTCCACGGCATGATGCTGACACCCTTAGTGTTCTGTGGTTTGGAGTGAAGTGGCGCAGATATTTCACGACCTTTGAGTTTTATCTCATTTCTTCTTCTTCCTTTTTAGGCCATACCCCTTTAATATATCCAGGTAGGCCTATTTTCTTTGAGCACTTACCTCACTCAACGAGCATTCAGGTATGCTCCTCACCTTTAGGGATCCTTGACCCTGATGAGTGCCCAAGACCTTTTTGGCTCTTAGTGTGGGCAGAAACATGTTGGTCCCAATCTTTTAGACACCTTGAGTCATCATACTCAAAGGAGTCCCCATTCCCGTTTTAACTCTTACCTACAAACACCAATATTAAATTTCCCAAACAAACAGGTGATTTGTAAGGTAATTTTACCTTTCATTATTCTAACCTGGATCCCTTGTATTATCCAGCAAGATTGGATCTCAGCACTCCCTCTGAAGTTCTTTTAACAACGAGGTTGAGTCCGTCCAGGTAGTATTATCTTACCTGGTGGGTCTCGGTGGTCATCTGATAAAGTATGACACTATAATGTGTGTGAGACCACCTAGTCCGTAAAGGGAACTCCCTCATAAGTCTAGCTGCCCATCACACACACCCACTTTCACTACGGCAATTGCTCAACCAGCATACAATAAACAGCCCATAAGAGACCTGTTCTCCCATACACTACCCCACACACTTTGTGTGTTTGCTATTGTAGAAGAGAACCCTCTTTCTTGTCTCAAATTTAGCTTGGGGCTCTACCTTTACTTTTGCTTTCTCCATCTTTGGTATGTATTTGTTTTTGTAGGTCGAGTGGGCAAACGCTCTGGGCTGTTGTAATCTATCGGTGGGCTTTTAACCATGCCCACCGCACGCTCATCACTAACACTCGTTCATGAGGTTGCCTTTCAAAAATCCTTTGTTATCACTGGTAATTGCTTTATGTTTGTCCCTCCTTGGGGCAGTTTGTTACCACCTTAGCCATTGACCCTGTTACATGGATAATTGCATGTTTGCCGATACGTTTGACTGTGAGCGAACTTCTTTTTCCTTTTGTATCTCTCCTTCTTGCTGATGCTCATGGCGGCCGTGGCGCTTTGAATCGTCTTGCTGATGTCAACTGTTTTACTTCTCATTTTCAATTTATATGGCAAGAAAAGTCCAGTAAGGAATTTACAACATTAATAGCTCTAACTTGTGTGAGCATATTTGGGGAGCAATAGAGCATTGCAAAATAGGCATTTGTTTTGCAAGAAGATACAATATTGTGTATATCAAGTGCACATTGCCATCTTCAAATTATATAACTACATACATTTACATATTTGCAATGATATTTCACATATCTACAACTGTATTTCACATATGTACGTTTTAGGCATAGGGAGATCAAGTGATGTGCCTAGAACCATACGGTTTCCAGCCAGATGTTGAGGTCGGATGCTAATCCAGGTCCAGAGGTTCCAAAGTCGGCGGTTTAGCCACTAGACCGCAGTCTTTGCGGCTTATTCTGGTCTCTTAAGTAAATCTCAAAAGGCATATTGTTGAAATAGTCCAGTCATGGCTTCGGCTGTTATTTCAAATGAAGGCTTTTGTCTCCACCCACGATGTTAGCTCTGCGGTCCATGCTTTGGTTGTCTCCGGGCTAGATGGCCAAAACTCTGTTCTAAAGGGTCTTCCTCTGTCAATTCTTCCACATTTAAAATCAGTCCTGTGTTCAGCTGTTAGAGGGTAAACCATTTCGATCACACCATTGTTTTGTTTTCCTTGCACTGGTTTCCTCTTCATTTTTATATTCAGCATATGTTTTCAGAATCCTCATCCTGAAACATCAGCTCAGAGATTGTGGTTTGCAGGGGTAAGTGAAGCTACCTAGATGGAAGTTTATTCTTCAGCAGGAGAAAACCCAAGCGTATCAGACTGATATAATGTACCAGGTATTTTGCTTCTACAGCTCACTGTTTGATCAACTTACTTCCCTGTGTGGTTCGGGTGACACCTAGGCCCTAATTTAAGAGGGCCTAGCACCACTTTAGCGCCACCTTAGCATCATTTTATTGACGTTGAAGCGGTGCTAAGGTAGCCTTTTCCCCGTGCCATATTTACAAAGTGGTGCAATGCATGCATTGCGCCACTTTGTAACCCTTTCTGCTACATTATGCCTGCACCAGGCATAATGTATGCAAAGGGGGTGTTCACCTGTTAGGGGAGCCCAAAAAATGACGTAAAGAAATCTAAGAGATTTCTTTGCGTAATTTTTTTTGGTGCCTTTAATTCCTGCTTAGAGCAGGCATTAAAAGGGGGGCACACCATTTTTTACAATGGGCCCTATGTACTGCTCAGGGTTAGCGCCAAAAGTTTGGCGCTAACCCTGAACAGTACATCAATAGTATAAAAAATGATGATATTGCCCCTACCCTGCACGTCGGTGTGCTGTATTTTAAATACGATGCACACATGGTGGCAGTAGAGGGGCGCAAGGGGCTGCAAGAAAAGTGGAGCTGCATGTAATGTAGCTCCACTTTTCATAAACCTGGCCCCTAATCTTTTGACGTCCCTCAATAGGCTAAGAACCAGTGGCATAACAAAACTTGAGGAGGCCCCCCTCTCCTGGCGCACTCAGGAGCTCTCAGGCCAGGGTGCTGTGCAGAGCAAGCATTCTGGAGCTCGTGGCCCCAGCACACACTGCAGGTGCTCCAGGGGCCCCTGTTACGCCCCTTCTAAAAACATCTACTTTATGTCCTTTCCTGAGTTATTGATTGGTTGTCCAACCTGATGCCTCTGTGAGTTATGCACCTTTGAGCTTATTTCTATTGGAAACTGTATTTTTATTCTTGAGTACATTTTATTTTTTGTCTTGCTGTTTGTTCAGTGTTGATACATTTTTTTTTACTAATTGAATTGTTTACAATATTTTACTTTTTTTCTTCCTTTGGGGTCTGGGCTGTCCCTTACAAATATTAAAAATAAGTGCCAAATTGCCCCCAAGTACAAGGGCAGGTGCAAATTCCTGTTGCAGGCACAGGGAACCCCTAGATCTTCACACCACAAATTAAATCTCATCAAAAAGCGCACAGGTGAATGATTATGAGACAGTTTTAAACCTCAATTTCATGAGGCAAGTAATCAGGCCTTCTTAGTATAGGAGCAGAGCACGTGGCCTGTTTAAGGTTTTCACAATCTTTTTGGCAGATAGCTGTTCACCCCTAACGTAGGTCTGTTCCAAAACAATAGATAACAAGACATGATAGGGGCAGCAATTACATAAACAATTTCCTCAAAAGCACAAAGTGGGAAAGTACCTAATGGGAATACCTTCCTCTTATCCATCTCTGGCGCTGATAGTGACTCTTTATCAGAGTGGCACATATAACATGAAACTAAAACATTGTCCTAAATAAAAACAATGTAGCCATCTTGGAAAGATATAATTAAATAATTGTGCTAAAACAGAGCAAGCTAAGTAGGGTAAAAGTGCCTGGGTGACGGGGGCACAAGTCTGCAAACCAGAAGGCTAAGCTAACTCCTGCTTACCAATAAAACAAGATAGGAGTCACTACAGTAGAGCATCAGTCAATGAAATATCTGAAATATTATGCAATTGGCTATATTCCAGAAATAGGACGAGGTGAAGATCGTGAGAAACTACTCTGCCAAAGGGAGTCTAGACATATCATGGAAATCCAAACTGTGACCCCTATTTCCTTCCTATTTTTAAGCTTAGAACTGTAATGGGACAGCCATTGACACTCTGTGTTTAACTTCTTGAAAACTAGACAGAATTTTGAAATAATCTGTTTTGTTTAGCCTCACTTTTTTAGGTCCAGTTTCATGTTTTTTACGGAGGTGTTACAGCAAATAAAAGAATGGGATTTGCCTCAGTGGGAGACAATGGTTGCCAATTGAACAGTAGCAGGCATTGGTGCAAGAAATATGGGGAAATCCATCACACTTACTAGCGGCCACTTGACACCAACCTATACAAAAGTGAGAGAGCAAGTGAAATCAAGTGAGAGAGCAAGTGAAACCATATGTGCATAGATAAGAAATTATGTCAGACATTGGCACTGAGACGTGTAGCGGGATAGGAAACCATTAGTGGTAAAAATGGTATTGTCGCGTAGGCTCTCATTATTCTAATGAGACTACTGGATTTGGACGGCAGAATTACTTGCGCCATGGCGGACTGAATCTGAACCCACTACAGGTGACACCTGTCAGCCTAATCCGGGTTTTGCTCTGGCTAACTAGCGGGTGCCTCATCTCTACCCAAGATCAGGGATGATTGGGCAGCCGAGCGCATTACCCAATTGACTCCTCAAGGAAATCGTGGTCACTCAGATCGCATCCATTTCTCTCATTTACATTAGTTTCACATATACAAGGACAATCAGAGGCAGTTTATGTTTCAATAAGGTTTTAATGAAGCAACTGCATCTTAGATAGTAAACCATGTACTGCAATAACCAGGACGATGAAGCTTGACATGATTACATTTGTGACAAGGAGAGTAAAGCATAAAAATAACGCTACCATATTGTCACTAGAATCATTAAAATAATTCTTACCTAGGCTATGTTACAGCACAGCATGTTAAATTCTGCCCTTCAGGTTCCCCTGGGAAGACATCATCCCTCATACCTGAGCAAGAGGACTGTAGTCTACATAAGCAGCTGTAGCGAAGCACTCAACAATCAGCATACAGTCGTGGTCATCTGGCTGGAATCTCCCTCTAACATATATGGGACAGAGAAGTGTTTTTATAATACAACAGCTGATGTTCTGAGTAAATGTCCCTACGTAAGGATGTGTATGTTTCTATGAACATTAGAGACAAAGCATTACCACGTTTACCGGCAACCTATCTTACTGCAGCCTTGAGAAAAGCACAGAGTGAAAGAAATGTCTTGTTTAAGAAGGCAATGCTGGCCTAGGCTAAGAACAGCTAGATAGAGAAAAATAAAACAAGACCAGAAATGTGGCAAATCTTAAAATAATAAACAAAGCTGAATAAAATATATCTAGGTTAAAGTGCATAGCGGCAGGCCTAGTTCATTAAAATAACATGTATGAAGCTGTAACTAAAATGGCTACACAACAGTATGAGAGGCAACTTCTATGTTAGAGAGAAATTAGCATTGCAATTGCTGTGCACACATAGCAGAGAGATCGCTAAATATCAGCCCCACATTTTAGAAGTTACAATTTTTGCAAGAAACAGAGCAACAAGGTTTACGTTTGACAATCTATGTGATCAATTGGGTGGAATTACTAATAATTGCAATATATGATTTGTTAAAGATCTTTATAAGTGGGATTAACAACAAACCAAACAATCACAGGTTTAAAGTATTTGAATGAAATAACTACGACAAAATGGATTCCTTTTGATCACTACAATAACCATAATTCACTAGGAATATGAATTGGTGATAAAAATGAGGATATGGATAAAATATTGAAAATTTAACATAATAACTCTGCGTAAAGGACATATGAGACACCGGTATTGTAATTGGTTTTTAAAGTTTTATTCACTGGTGAATTTTTTGATGTTAAGTAATGGTTTGTTTAAATTTTGAAAATGGTATATAAACATTATGGAAGGACTAGTATTTTATGCTTGTGAACAAGGTCCAGGAGACCAAAACGCATCAAGCTTTTTCCTGGCATACACGTTTGCTTGAAACTAAACAACAATTGAGTAGTGACCATGGAGTGTGTTTTTGATTCTTTTGGAGAAGTGTAAGGAAGGATTGCAATTTCTCTGATTTATATGGGCATACCTTGCCAAAAAAACAGCAGTGCCAAGATTGTTGATCAAAGAGCACTGACATATATATATATATATATGTAGGGATAGAGAGAAAGATAGATATACATATAGATATATAAAAAATGAAAGCTCTCCATCCCCCTTTTTGTTTATCCTTAACACACTTTACTTCTACCCATCCCTTATACACTCCTAAGACTACCCTTATCACCCTATACCCCTACCACCTGTAAACCATAAAAATATCCTTACCACCCTATATCCCTATTCACCCCTAAACCGTAGAAATACTCTTACCACCCTATACCACAGCCCATCCCAAAACTGTAAAGAAACCCCTCCTTTTTCTCGGTTCCCTACTGACGGATCACCCCAAAACTTTCCAGGAAGGAGCTGAGGTGGATTGGACGTTTTTTGGAAACAGATATAGATACAGATATTGATGTATATATATATAGATATAGCTTTAGATAATCCAGTGGCAGGCACCACTGGATAGTTATAGTAAAGACCACTTTTCCATGGGAAATATCATTTTTTTTTTGTGCTTATAACGCTGGTGCTATTTGATGAATCTTCACAAAAGTTTCCAAACCACACCTCCTTCCTTCATCAAGCAGGGGCCTAAAAAATGTGAGTCCTAAAACATGTTTCCCCTTCCCTCTCATACCTGTTTTCCCCATACCATTTTCTATAGGAAAATTGAACAGCTATTGACACTATAAAAACAGCTGGAAAAAGACACCAAACATGGAAGAGAGCTAGATGTGGTCAACAAAGCGTGTTTTTTTATTTATTGTAAATCTGTGCAGTAGTTTTTGAGAAATGAAGCTTCAAAATGTATGTATTATTTCAAAACGTGCGTCCAAGCGGATCCCACACGATGGGTCCACGCTTCCTTCCACACTGTGATTGGCCCACCCTGACTAATCTCAGAGGATCCAAGAGGCTGACTGTGATATCCCACTGTCTGGCTGCAACCTGAAGAAAAGGTTGCAGCAGCCATCTTAGGACTCGTCCTCGAGTGCTAAGGAAAAAAAAATAGCCTAAAGAGGCAGGGTAGGGGAACCCTCTTAGATCCCCTCCTTTGGCAATAATTAGAAATAATGTTATTTTTCTCCATCTCAGGGATCCACAAATTCTCTGTGATTATCACAGCATCCCTCTGCAGACTTGCAGAAGATCTGCATATCCACCGGACTACAATAACAATTAAAGGAATGGGGTTGGGTGTCTACAGGTGGTTGGGTGCCTGTGCCAGAGGATGATCTCCTTTTTTATCTCATGTCCTCTACCACGCCCCAAAATCCCCCCCCCCTCCTTCCCCTCCTTCCCCCCCTTTATTTCCCCAGCATATAAGCATTTTGGGTCCCCCGATCCGGGGCAGGACCTATCACTTCTAACTGCTCTCCCTGCGGAGCCCCTGCTTGGGCTTCCAGGTTGCTATAGCAACCTGCCGACTAGCGGTCCTCCGACTGCTGGGACTTCATTTCCCAGCATTCGGAGGCCTGGGCAGATGCACCGCGTCTCCTGACCTATCTACATCACTTCCTTCCAGCCCGCCTAGCCACGGGGACTCGCACCCTCAGTGGCTGGGTTCTCCGGAAGTTGCGCAGCGGCATTGCTACAGCTGAGGCACACGTGAGCGCATTTGGCACTAACGAGCCCACTGTGTTTCACCATTTAAAGCCCGCCGCACTCAGGCCCAACTGAACAAACGGCTGGGACACGGACTACATAGGTGCACGACCATGTTGCTGCCTTTGGAGTAGTAAGTCTGTGACTCCCCCAGTGGGCCCCCCTTTGATTCCCTGACTCTGTTTTGAGATAAGTATCCTTGTTTGTCTGTCCAATAATTGTTTTGTTTTTTCATTACAAGTGTGTTATTTAGTTATTAACCCTCTTGCAGCAGATTGATGAGTGATATTACACAGCAGTCTTTTTTCCCACATTAATAACCACTCCAGAACTACCAGGTCTGATTTGGTGTACTGTATACTATAAATTGAGGTTGTTAACACCCCGCTTGCATTTGTTAGCTTTACTTTTAGCCTTTCTTGGGCATGTTGTAATCCATGTCTCCCCATAGAGTGTGACTACAAGAGGCAACCCCCCCTCAGTTCCCAGACCAGACGCTAACCGCCTTTTTCGCGCAGGGTAAGACCAACTAAATAGGCTTCCCTTGCCAAAAATCCTAAAACTCTTGCATGTATGTGTGTATTTTCCACGGCATGATGCTGACACCCTTAGTGTGCTGTGGTTTGGAGTGAAGTGGCGCAGATATTTCACGACCTTTGAGTTTTATCTCATTTCTTCTTCTTCCTTTTTAGGCCATACCCCTTTAATATATCCAGGTAGGCCTATTTTCTTTGAGCACTTACCTCACTCAACGAGCATTCAGGTATGCTCCTCACCTTTAGGGATCCTTGACCCTGATGAGTGCCCCAGACCTTTTTGGCTCTTAGTGTGGGCAGAAACATGTTGGTCCCAATCTTTTAGACACCTTGAGTCATCATACTCAAAGGAGTCCCCATTCCCGTTTTCACTCTTACCTACAAACACCAATATTAAATTTCCCAACCAAACAGGTGATTTGTAAGGTAATTTTACCTTTCATTACTCTAACCTGGATCCCTTGTATTATCCAGCAAGATTGGATCATAGCACTCCCTCTGAAGTTCTTTTAACAACGAGGTTGAGTCCGCCCAGGTAGTATTATCTTACCTGGTGGGTCTCGGTGGTCATATGATAAAGTATGACACTATAATGTGTGTGAGACCACCTAGTCCGTAAAGGGAACTCCCTCATAAGTCTAGCCGCCCATCACACACACCTACTTTCACTACGGCAATCGCTTAACCAGCATACAATAAACAGCCCATAAGAGACCTGTTCTCCCATACACTACCCCACACACTTTGTGTGTTTGCTATTGTAGAAGAGAACCCTCTTTCTTGGCTCAAATTTAGCTTGAGGCTCTACCTTTACTTTTGCTTTCTCCATCTTTGGTATGTATTTGTTTTTGTAGGTCGAGTGGGCAAATGCTCTGGGCTGTTGTAATCTATCGGTGGGCTTTTAACCATGCCCACCGCACGCTCATCACTAACACTCGTTCATGAGGTTGCCTTTCAAAAATCCTTTGTTATCACTGGTAATTGCTTTATGTTTGTCCCTCCTTGGGGCAGTTTGTTACCACCTTAGCCATTGACCCTGTTACATGGATAATTGCATGTTTGCCAATACGTTTGACTGTGAGCGAACTTCTTTTTCCTTTTGTATCTCTCCTTCTTGCTGATGCTCATGGCGGCAGTGGCGCTTTGAATCGTCTTGCTGATGTCAACTGTTTTACTTCTCATTTTCAATTTATATGGCAAGAAAAGTCCAGTAAGGAATTTACAACATTAATAGCTCTAACTTGTGTGAGCATATTTGGGGAGCAATAGAGCATTGCAAAATAGGCATTTGTTTTGCAAGAAGATACAATATTGTGTATATCAAGTGGACATTGCCATCTTCAAATTACATAACTACATACATTTACATATTTGCAATGATATTTCACATATCTACAACTGTATTTCACATATGTACGTTTTAGGCATAGGGAGATCAAGTGATCTGCCTAGAACCATACGGTTTCCAGCCAGATGTTGAGGTCGGATGCTAATCCAGGTCCAGAGGTTCCAAAGTCGGCAGTTTAGCCACTAGTCCGCAGTCTTTGCGGCTTTTTCTGGTCTCTGAAGTAAATCTCAAAAGGCATATTGTTGAAATAGTCCAATCATGGCTTCGACTGTTATTTCAAATGAAGGCTTTTGTCTCCACCCACGATGTTAGCTCTGCGGTCCATGCTTTGGTCGTCTCCGGGCTAGATGGCCAAAACTCTGTTCTAATGGGTCTTCCTCTGTCGATTCTTCCACATTTAAAATCAGTCCTGTGTTCAGCTGTTAGAGGGTAAACCATTTCGATCACACCATTGTTTTGTTTTCCTTGCACTGGTTTCCTCTTCATTTTTATATTCAGCATATGTTTTCAGAATCCTCATCCTGAAACATCAGCTCAGAGATTGTGGTTTGCAGGGGTAAGTGAAGCTACCTAGATGGAAGTTTATTCTTCAGCAGGAGAAAACCCAAGCGTATCAGACTGATATAATGTACCAGGTATTTTGCTTCTACAGCTCACTGTTTGATCGACTTACTTCCCTGTGTGGTTCGGTTGACACCTAGGCCCTAATTTAAGAGGGCCTAGCACCACTTTAGCGCCACCTTAGCATCATTTTATTGACGTTGAAGCGGTGCTAAGGTAGCCTTTTCCCCGTGCCATATTTACAAAGTGGTGCAATGCATGCATTGCGCCACTTTGTAACCCTTTCTGCTACATTATGCCTGCACCAGGCATAATGTATGCAAAGGGGGTGTTCACCTGTTAGGGGAGCCCAAAAAATGGCGTAAAGAAATCTAAGAGATTTCTTTGCGTAATTTTTTTTGGTGCCTTTAATTCCTGCTTAGAGCAGGCATTAAAAGGGGGGCACACCATTTTTTACAATGGGCCCTATGTACAGCTCAGGGTTAGCGCCAAAAGTTTGGCGCTAACCCTGAACAGTACATCAATAGTATAAAAAATGATGATATTGCCCCTACCCTGCACGTCGGTGTGCTGTATTTTAAATACGATGCACACATGGTAGCAGTAGAGAGGCGCAAGGGGCTGCAAGAAAAGTGGAGCTGCATGTAATGTAGCGCCACTTTTCATAAACCTGGCCCCTAATCTTTTGACGTCCCTCAATAGGCTAAGAACCAGTGGCATAACAAAACTTGAGGAGGCCCCCCTCTCCTGGCGCACTCAGGAGCTCTCAGGCCAGGGTGCTGTGCAGAGCAGGCATTCTGGAGCTCGTGGCCCCAGCACACACTGCAGGTGCTCCAGGGGCCCGTGTTACGCCCCTTCTAAAAACATCTATTTTATGTCCTTTCCTGAGTTATTGATTGGTTGTCCAACCTGATGCCTCTGTGAGTTATGCACCTTTGAGCTTATTTCTATTGGAAACTGTATTTTTATTCTTGAGTAAATTTTATTTTTTGTCTTGCTGTTTGTTCAGTGTTGATACATTTTTTTTTACTAATTGAATTTTTTACAATATTTTACTTTTTTTCTTCCTTTGGGGTCGGGGCTGTCCCTTACAAATATTAAAAATAAGTGCCAAATTGCCCCCAAGTACAAGGGCAGGTGCAAATTCCTGTTGCAGGCACAGGGAACCCCTAGATCTTCACACCACAAATTAAATCTCATCAAAAAGCACACAGGTGAATGATTATGAGACAGTTTTAAACCTCAATTTCATGAGGCAAGTAATCAGGCCTTCTTAGTATAGGAGCAGAGCACGTGGCCTGTTTAAGGTTTTCACAATCTTTTTGGCAGATAGCTGTTCACAAAACTTTCTTGGGCATCCTTTTAGATGTGAGGTCATTTAAGGGGGCTACAATGGAGCGATAGTTCTTAATAAACCTCCTATATTACCCTGTCAGGCTTAGGAAGGCTCTTACTTGGGCCTTAGTGGTAGGGGCAGTCCAATCCAGAATGGACTGGATTTTGCCCTGTGGTGGTTGAATCTTGCCTCCACCTACCAGGTGGCCCAGGTAAACCACTTTCCCTGCCCTATCTGGCACTTTGAGGTCTTGATAGTGAGGCCTGCTTTTTGTCCACATTCCTAAGGTGGACCAGGTGATCCTCCCAGGTATAGCTAAAGACAGCTATATAATCTAGATAAGCTGCACTGAAGCTTTCCAGGCCTTGGAGAACTTTGTTCATCAGCCTCTGGAGTGTGGCAGGTGCAGGTGCATCCTTTAGTGCAAAGGGCATCACTGTGAAGTGATAGTGCCCACTAGGAGTGGGGAATGCAATTTTTGGTTTTGAATCTACTGACAACTTGATCTGCCCGTAGCCAGCAGTCAGGTTAAAGGTGCTCAGATATTTGGCAGAAGCCAGTGTATCTATGAGCTCATCTGCTCTGGGGATAAGATGGGCATCTGTTTTAGTCACAGTAATGAGACCGTAATAGTCTGCACAAAACCTTTCCTCTTTTTTTTTACCCTTTTTGGGAGTGTGGTTTGGGACAAGGACTACAGGACTAGCCCAGGGGCTGTCAGAAGGCTCACTAACTCCCAGGTCTAACATCTTTTGCACCTCAACTTTGATGAACCCCCTGACATGATCAGGCTGCCTGTAAATTTTACTTTTAACAGTCAGGCTGTCACCTGTAACAATGGTGTGTTCACACTGCGTGGTTTGAACCGGGGTCAGAGATAACAGGTCAGAGAACTGTCCCAGGCGATTTCTGCAGTCACCTTTTTGTGACTCAGAGAGACAGTCTGCAAGCACAACCCCATCTACTGAGCAATCCACTGTATTGTGGGAGAAGAGGTCAGGGAGAGGATCACTCTATTCTTCCTGTCCCAGTTGCCAGGAACACGGTCATGTCAGACATGTCATAGCAGGGCTTCAGGTGTTTCACATGAAGCACCCTGTGGTGGCTTCTAGGAGTACCTAGGTCCACCAAATAGGTGACCTCACCCTTTCTCTCCACAATAGTGTGGGGTCCACCCCATTTGTTTTGGAGTGCCCTGGGAGCCACAGGCTCTAGGATCCACACTTTCTATCCTGGCTGATAAAGAGTCAGCACAGCCTTCTGGTCATGCCATCATATGTGCAATTCTTGGCTGACCTGAAGGTTTTTGAAAGCCCCCTTCATGTACTAGGACATCCTAGATCTGAGGTCTAGCACATAATCCACAATGTTCAGTTTTGGAGGTTTGAGAGGTTGCTCCTAGCCTTCTTTCACAAGAGCAAGGAGACCCGTAACAGGCTGTTCAAACAGAAGTTCAAACGGGCTGTAGACCACTCCCTTCTGAGGAACCTCCCTATGGGCAAAGAGGAGGCAAGGTAACATGACATCCCACCTCCTTCTGATATTATTAAACCTCTCAACTAATCCGTTTGTTTGAGGATGGTAAGGGGTGGTGAATTTATAAGTGACACCACACTCCTTCCATATGGTATTAAGGTAAGTAGACATGAAGTTTGCATCTCTGTCTGTCCTCTTTAGGAAAACCCACCCTGGAGAAAATTCCCAGGAAGGCTTTGGTCACTGCAGGAGCTGCAATGGTCCTAAGAGGAATGGCCTCTGAATACCTGGCGGCATGGTCCACCACCACCAGTATAAATCTATTGGCAGAGGCTGTTGGAGGGTTGAGGGGGGCAACAATATCCACCCCAACACTCCCAAAGGGCACACCAACCATTTGTAGTGGGATTAAAGGGGCCTTTGGAGTGCCACCTGTCTTACCACTGGCTTGGTATGTGACACAGGAGCAACAAAACTCCTTAGTGTCTTCAGACATGTGGGTCCAGTGAAAGTGAGGGACAAGCCTGTCCCAAGTGTTGCTTTGTCCTAAGTGGCCCGCAAGGGGAACGTCATGTGCAAGAGTTAACAGGAACTCACTAACTTCAGAGCTTCAGAGGGATTCACAGTCTCCTGGTGGCAACAGGCTTAGGGTCCCTTGCTTTTGAGTAAAGGAGGCTGTTATCCCAGTACACCTTATGGGTGCCACTGACATCCCCTGCCTCTTGTGCTACAGCTTACTGCCTTAAGCTCTCCAGTGTGGGACAGGTTTTCTATTCCATACTGAGTTCCTCCTTGATGGCGCCCCCCTGCACTCAAGAGCTCACCTCTGTCAGCTTTGAGCTCCACCAAAGAGGTAGATTATTCTCCCTCAGAAGTTGAATCTTCCATTGAGGCTGGAGCAGGGGGTACCTTTTTATCCTTTCTGCTCTTTTGTTTAGGAGCATTCTGGACCATTGTTCCAGGCTCAAGGGATCCCTGTTCTCTTTGTTTCATTGCCTGTGCTCTGGTGAGGGTGAAGATATGCCCAGTGATTCCCAGCATTGCTGCATGGGCCTACAATTCCACTTCAGCCGAATCTTAAGTCTCTAAGTTATTACCTAGCAGACATTCTACAGGTAGATCAGAGGACACTACAACCTTTTTAGGGCTAGTAAGCCCCCCAGCCAAAGTCAATAACTGCCATGGGGTGGCACAAAGTGTTACTATGAGCATCAGTCACTTGGTGTGTGTGTCCAAGTAAGTGTTGCTCAGGGGACACCAGTGTTTCAATCACCATAGTGACACTGGCACCTGTGTCCCTGTAGGCCTCAGCCTCATCACCATTTATTAAGGGGTGCTGCCTGTACTTACCCATGTTATGGGACAGGCAGCTAGGGTGGCAACGTCAGTGCCCCCATCAGAGACCAGTGCAGCTTTAGTGGTCTCTCTGACTAGCCCAGATCCCACTGCAGTCCTCAAGGTAAGCCCAGCTACAGTTTTGGACTGACTACTGTTATTATTGTTGTTACCACCACTATTGCTATTGCTATGGGCACCAAGAATAGAAGTGGTATTAGTAGTGGTGGGGGGCTTGGTGCCTTTCTTAGGACAGGAGCTGCTCCCTGCCTTATGGCCTTCGTTTTTACAAATATAGCACCAAGGTTTCTTAAAATTTGAGGAAGAGGATTTATTCCCACCCCAGAGGAGTTTTGCAGGCATAATGAAGACTCTTTAGTTTTATCTTTGTCCCCCCTTATCCTGACACTTACCTGCTTTCTTCATTTTGTGGACACCTCTGTGTGAATTTTTCTACTCACCCTGGTATGGACCCACTTGTCTGCTTTCTTTCCCAGTTATTGGGGAGAGGTCAGATCAGAGTCCACCAGGTATTGATGTATCTGATCAAATATATAGTTATTCAAAATGTGCTCTCTTAGAATCAAATTGTATAAGCCCCGGTAGTCACTCACTTTGCTCTGCAACCAGCCTTCCAGAGCTTCAACTGAGCAGTCCGCAAAATCTACCCAACCTTGAGAGGACTCCTTTTTGGTTTCCCTGAACTTGATCCTGTATTGTTCAGTGGTCAAACCAAAACTATCTAACAATGCATTTGTGAGTGCTGTACAATTGTCTGCATCTTCCTCTCTGACAGTGAGGAGTTTGTCTCTGCCTTCGTCAGAGGAGAGCCACAAGATTGCTGCCCAAAGCCTTTGGGGGACCTTCTGAACTTTACAGGCCCTCTCAAAAGCAGTGAACCATTTGTAAATATCATCTCCCACCTTGTAAGGTGGGACTATCTTGCACAAGTTCCTAGAATCATAAGAGCCCTCCCTGATTCTGGTGCCCCTAAGGCTAAGATTGCTGCCACCATGGGGTCCTCACCCCAGGCCCTGTCTTTCTCTTTCCACTGCCAAGGCTTCCCTATCTAGGGCCAGCTGTTGCAGCCTCAGCTTGGCCTCTTCCAACCTCAGTTTCCTAAGCTCCCTATCTAAGGAATCTTCCCCTGAGGCAGAGCAGTGGGTCCCCCCAGATACTGAGGAGACATGAGTATTGACAGAGGAGGACCTATCCCTCCTCCTGGGAACTCTCTGAACCAACCCCCTAGGAGTAAATGTGGGCCTACTGACATGATCCCCCTTCTCACCACCTGCATTGCTCCTAACAGGGCTGTGGTGTTCCCAAGGTTCTTCCTGACCTTCCCCAGTGTAGCCTAAATCTACCCTGTCTAGGACTGGAGGGTCAGTTCCTACTTCCTCCTCCTGGCTGCCTGACATTGTCCTGGTCATCCTGGAGGAGTAACCGTAAAGGCAGACTCTTATTGGAATTTCTACCTGTTTTCAGTTTTCTAGAGGCACATATCTCCCTCAAATCTTGGAAAGTGAGACCCTCATAGTGAGAATCTGGGGCCTGAGAGGTATGCTCTACTGAAGACATTCTTGCTAGAGTGGTATAGGTATACCTAACTACTCTAACAAGTAGGCTCTCTTGGAAATTTGGAGCAAGAGCTATGCTAGACCCCCAGCTTACCCAAACTTAGGAGACTAGAAATCCTGACAACTAAGTGTAGTGTGTACCTATAGCTAGTAGTAGTCTTTCCTATGAAAAGTGACTAGTGACAGAGTGGTAAGGCAATTGCAAGTGTCTTATCCCACCGCTGCACCACCAATGTAGGAAGCTGGCCTGGTGTGTGGTGAGTACCTATGGTGTTATCACCTTATACCACGTCAAGGTATCCCCTATTAGTGAAGTGTAGGCAGTGTCTAGGAAGCCAGGGCTCTCTAGAGGTAGCTGTGTATGAGCAGCCAAGACGTATCTAGGAGACATGCAAAGGGACCTGCAAAGGAAGGGGACCAAGTCCAGTTCGTGATGGAGTGTCCGGTTGTGGCAGGAGCCACTGCCCACCCTTCTGTGGATGCAGGACCAGGTCGATGGTGGACAAAGAAGGTCAGAAATGCAGTACAGGAGCCGAAGAGGAGTCCCAAAAGTGAGCAAGTGTTGTCCCATATCGTCGGTCGAGATGCAGTCAGTCGGTGCTGGAAAACCACCAACAAGCCTTGGAGTTGGAGAAGAAGGTTTGCAAGGCTGAAGAGGACAAGCAGGGGACTCAGCCCAAGGAGGGGAGTCCGGGGTGACCCTCAGCAGCTGGGAGAGTCAGAAGAAGAGGAGGCAGCCCCCACAGGCAACCCACTGGCAGCAATCACAGGAGTCGCAGTGAGGCCCACTCAGCACACCTGAAGAGGAGTCCCACGTCGCTGGACCAGCAGGCAGAACACTGTGCTTTGCAGGAGGGAGTACTGGAGTCTCGGGCTACACGGAGCCTGAAGATCCCTTGGAGGAGTAACAAAAAAGCCTTGGTAGCTGCAAGAGTCACAATGCACAGGGTTACTGTCCTGCGAGGAGAGGCAAGGGCTTAATGTCGCCCAAGTTGAACAGCTGGTAGAGAGGACCAAGGGGACTAATGCAGACCACCACCTATGATTCAGGATCCACATAGTTCAGAAGGAGAGCATATCCACCCAGCTGGTCGTCGTTGCAGTTGGTGCCTACAGATGTAGGGGAGTGACTCTTTCACTCCAATGGAGATTTCTTCTTACGTCTTGTGCAGGCTGAAGACTCATCACCCTCAGAGGATGTACAGCCAGGTAAATGTTGCAGTTGCTAGAAGGCGCCAGAGAAACAATGTTGCAGAGCAGAGTCGTCGCTGTAGTTGCAGATTGTTGGTTCCTGGAGGGTCCAGTGGCCATAAGATGAAGTAAACGATGCAGAGGAGTCCTGCTGGAATCTTGCATGTCGAATCTTAGGACCTGCCCAAGAGGGAGACCCTAAATAGCCCAGGAAGGGGGATTGATCACCTAGAAGGGTGACCACCTATCAAGAGGGGGCTGTGACATCACCTGTCTGACCTGGCCACTCAGATGCTCCCAGGGGCCTCTGCCCACCTTGGATTCAAGATGGCAGAATCAAGTGGCTAGGAGCTCTAGGTACCCCCCCTGGGGTGGTGATGGACAGGGGAGTGGTCACTCCCCTTTCCATGGTTCAGTTTTGCACTAGAGCAGGGACTGGGGTCCCTGGACTGGCGCAAACTGGCTTATGCAAGGATGGCACCAAATGTACCCTTCAAAGCCTACTGGTGGCTTGGGGAGGCTACCCCTCCCAAGCCATGTAACACCTATTTCCAAGGGAGAGGGTGTTGCCTCCCTCTCCCACAGGAAATCCTTTCTTCTGCCTTGGTCTGCCTGAGCTGGTCAAGCAGCAGGAGGGTAAAAACCTGTCTGAGGGGTGGAAGCAGTGCGGGCTGCCCGGAAAGCCCCAAAAGACTAGTAGGAGAAATGCTGGGGGTCCTCTAAGTAGCCCCCAGAGTGCATGGAATCATACTACCAATACTAGCAACTGTATTGAGGTATGATTCTGACATTTTGATACCAAACATGCCCAGGTTCAGAGTTACCATTATGTAGATTGACCCAGGTGTCCAGTACACGGGTAAAATGGCTTCCCCACACTTATGAAGTCCAGTGTAATGGAGCTGGAGTTCGTAGGGGCACTTCTGCTCAAGCAGGGTTGCCCTCACACATAGGTACCTGCACCCTGCCCTCTGGGTGAGGGGGTCCTACCATAGGGGTGACTTACAGTGGCCTGGAATAGTGACCTGTAGTGAAAGGGTGCATGTACCTTTTCACGCAGGCTGCAATGGCAGGCCTGCAGACACATTTTGCATGGGCTCTCATGGGTGACGCAAACATGTAACAGCCCATGGGGGACCCCTGGTGCCCCAATACCTGGGTACCTAAGTACCATATAGTAGAACTTATATGAGGCCCCGGTATGCCAATTGTGGGGTGTGCAAAGTCCTAAGACACCAAATTTAGAGAGAGAGAGAACAGTCACTGGGGTCCTGGTTAGCAGGATCCCAGTGAACACAGTCAAAACACTCTGACAGCAGGCGAAAAGTGGGGGAACCATGCCAAAAAGAGGGTACTTCCCTACACCCGAGATAAGGCACCAAACAGCACATCAAAAACGCAGCTAATTAATAATTGAGTTCTTATGGAGAAATAGAAAATTTAGAAATATTTTTTACAGAATTCAAAAAATCCACTACAGAAAATGTCAAAAGCAGATGCATAAGTAATTGCCAAGAAGGCTCTCAGTAATAGGGAAATATAGAAAAATAAGGAAGTCAAAATTATTTTAAGTTGCAAATGAGCAGGCAAATAAATATGAAATGAGATAGCATTTCTAGTAACATTTAACAGGTCACAGGAAAGATCTGGCTTAACCCACAATTTGAGGGTTTATATAGGAAATCCTATTTTAGAACATAACTAAAACTGCAAAATCATCATGGTGTGAGCAAAACGTTATAATTTCAGCAAATCAGAGCACGTTTTTTTAAACATCATATTGCCCTATAGCCTATGCACGATCCCATTACATGAATATTGATTCAGCTAGAGGGGCTGAAGCCATCCGGTGATGAGAGAACAAACTAGTTACAAAAACAAAATTGATCTATTATGAATGAATGCTTTACAGCAAGCTGTGGGAAATACCATGGGTATCTGCAACATTACTGTGTCCATGCTGAAAGGGTTTTCTTCGACAATAGCAAGAACAACGTCAATGGAAATACACAAACATAACTTTACTTGAATGTGTGCTTCAGAAATAATAAACAGTGAAAATGCAGGAGGAGACATCCATTTTGATGGCATAGAGCTATAAATGAGGCCTATTTGACTTGAGAACAGAATAGGTAAATCATCAAGTCATAGCCTAATTAGTTTCAGAGGCAATAATAACAAATAAGTGTACACATGTAGAACCACATGTTGCACAATGTTAATAATGCATCATTTTGGAAATGCACAAGCCTCTTACATTACATGGTCTAATATTGTGGCTAAGTACCTTCAGAAATGGCTGTAAAACCATTGAGGGTTTAAATAATTTCCCCCAAAATTGAAATGTAATATGCACTATTTGGACCTTGTGCTCTTGCTTGTTATTCAGCCTGAGACATACTTCTGATAACTGGCTGTACCCAGCTACGTCTATTCAACATCTGCAGTCAGTATATAACATATACATATGCATAGACACCACTGGTATACCCTCAGGCTAGATACTGGTAACATGACAGTGTTATAAACGAAAAGGACATTCCAAGCATTCTGATCCCATAATCATTCCAAGCCCTGGAAAAGTTGTACTGATTTATGGATAACAACAAATTGATCACCAGCTCTGCTCTAGCAATTTAGATATATGCAGTGTCCTTGGGCAGGAATTGGCAGCATGTAAAAAAATCCTTGTATATACCACTATACACCAAAATAAAATATTCCATATGTATTTTTAGTAATACCAGCACACAATGTATTTGTGTATTCCATTAAACTTTGATAAAGCACCACCCCTTGAAGTGGTTACATGTGTACCTCAACTGAAATTTGGTAAGCTGTGTGTCATTTATGACTACATCAAACAATTGAGAGGAAAGCTTACATTTATTTTCATTGTAAGTCTGTAAATGGTACAACACCTCCTTTTGATGTGAGATATGGGACGTCATGCCTTCTCCCTATAAAACCCATATTTATATTCCTTATCGCAGGTAACCTTTTTATTGTCTATAATGCACCATTGTACATATAGTTACCCTGATAAGTGAGTCAAGACCTACATACCAAAATTCTAGATTAGCTGCTCTCATCTCCTTTCTTCATTCACCAAGTGCCATGATAATTGTCTAGCTAGTCTGATGACCAACTATCTGGGCAGTTTGGCATTTGTAGTGTTGATGCCGGAAACCGTCAACACCACAGGAGAGACCCGGAAGGGGGAAAGGAGGATTCGCCCCTCGACCAAAGGTGCAAGGTGGATTGCACCGTGACGACAGGGGGAGGGTATAAAAAGGGGAGGCATAAGGCGGGAAGAGGTTCTTTGGAGTACGAGCGAGTAATTGAATAAACGCTCCGCCACACATCAAGCTAGCTCCGAGTATTCCTTTGTGTTGGCACGCTCGCACAATGCGCGACACAACAACTGGGCGACGAGAGTGGTGACTCAAACCCCGGACCCAAAGGCTGAAGGCTGCCGACCCCGACCCTACCTAATTTCAAGCGGGACCCACCTGCGGCCGCCATCTCCCGCTGTGCTTTGTCTGCCGGGGGCCCGGCACACGGACACTCCAGACACGGGGCCCTGCTGCACCTCCGCCCAGCTTCAGCCGGACGCTGAAACCGCGGTAAGCAGAGCTGCGCTACACCAGCACGTGTCTGAACCCTGGCGGCGGCGCTCCCTATATCAGCAACGCGCCGGCCGGCGAAGAGATCCAAAAGATAAACGGCACGTGTCAGCTGAGAGGGCTTTCCTGACACGCCCCACCAGTGCCGCTGCGTGCACATCGGCTCCGCTTCGCAAATCTGCATAAGAGGCAAATCCACAGTGAATACACGCTGTAGAGCGACAAAGGAAATACCGGACGCTCCGCTCCGCAGATCTGCATGGAAAAAAAAACGAAGTAGACATTTTCAACACAGAAAGTGCACATTGTTTTTTCTTTTTAAAAAAAAGAAGAAGAAAAATAAAAAGAAGACATGCCGCAAGAAAAGCTCCGCTGCGCAGAACTGCATGGAAAAAAAAAAAAAAAGAACTAAGTAGACATTTAAAACACAGAAAGTGCACATTGGTTTTACTTTAAAAAAAATAAAAAAAACAAATAAATAAAAAGAAGACATACCGCAAGAAGAGCGAAATTTCACTGCACAGCACGCGTGCTACGGAACTTTTCTCTCTTTTTTTTTTCAAATAAATAAATAATAAAGGCATTATCGACACCCGAGCCAACATCAACATGGCCGGCGTACCACCGCTAGAGCCCTTCACAGTCACAGGCGCACCCCCCACCCAAGCAGCAAGATGGAAAGTCTGGGTAGAGCGCCTTGAAACATATTTCGAAGCGCTTGATGTGCAGGCAGAAAGTAGAAGACCCCTTCTTCTCCATATCGGCAGAGCAGACATACACAAAATGTTCAAGTCGGTCACAGAAGCGAGACCACGAACATACGAAACTCTAAAAGAGGCAATTACAGCACACTTTGAGCCGTATGCGAATCCAGACTATGAGAGGTTCCTCCTGCGCCAAGCCCGACAAATCACAGACAAGTCTGTGGACGTTTTCTACGCTAGGCTCAAAGAAATAGCCAGCACTTGCACACTACCCGACGAAGAGGACGAAATCAGGGCGCAATTCATTCAGGGATGCTCTTCGTCAAACCTCCGAGAACGCGTCCTGCAGCAACCGAATATGCCAATGAAGGACATCCTCACACTGGGGCGGTCACAGGAACTGTCTCGGGCCCGAGCAGCACATACGGAACAGGCTCCTGCAGCCCAACCGAAGGCAGAAACTGCCAACGCAGTAACAACTGATACGTCGTGACAAAGAGACACCTATAAAGGGAGACTCAAAAACAGATCATGCAAATGGTGTGGAGGCCCAGCACCACACCCAACAACCTGCCCGGTGTGGGGCAAAATATGCAGCGCATGCAGAAAAGTAAACCATTTCGCAAAGGTTTGCAGATCTGCACCTAAACAGACAACCACCGGCCCGAGGAAAACTATCAAAATGGTCGAAACCGCGTTAGATCCAGATTCTGATAGCGACATGGACAATGACTCACACGTGGTGCACATCATACACGCTGTTGGGGGCCGACACCTACCCACATGTCAAGTCACGATCCAAGGATCACCCATATCGGCACTGGTAGACACTGGAGCATCAATAAATCTAATGGCCATGGACATATACAACAACCTGCCCAAGCCTCTGCCGCCGCTAAAACCCACCAACGTACAGGTGTTCACATTCGGAAACAGCTTCCCTTTAGTGATAGCAGGAACATTCACCACAGAGAACTCCCGTGAGGACACCGGAAAAGCCACAAAAGTCTACGTTTCCAAGGACGGTGCTGGATTCCTGTTAGGCTGCCAAACGGCCCAAGATCTTGAGTTAGTACATTTTGCTTTCAGCATCCATGCACATGCACTCCACCACCTCACACAAGAATTCAAGACTCTGTTCGAAGGCATCGGCTGCCTGAAGGGCCCCCCCTACGGCTTCATATCGATGAATCCGTCACCCCGAAAGCACTCAGACATCGCCGCATTGCATTTCACATGCGCCCCAAAGTGGAATGCGAACTCCAGATGCTGGAACAAGCGGGTATCATTGAGAGGGTCACGGGTCCAACACCGTGGTGCCCCAATCGTGGTCGCAAAGAAACCCAAACAGCCTGATGCGGTCCGAATATGCGTTGACATGCGCATGCCCAATTTGGCAATAAAAAGAGAACGGCATCTCACTCCAACAATCAACGACTTCCTCAGCGAGCTGACAGGATCCTGCTGGTTTTCCAAAATGGACCTTCGGTCAGGCTACCACCAGATCATGTTACACCCTGAATCCAGACCCATAACCACCTTCTCCACTCACAATAGGTTGTGGGTATAAAAAAGGCTTAACTTTGGCATATCAAGCGCTGCAGAGGTTTTCCAACACGTCATCAAGGAGGTAGGTTCATGAAAAACCTGGCAGACATCACAGGACCCCTGCAGCAACTCACACAGGTGAACCAACCATGGATATGGGGCGAGGGGCAAGAAGCAGCTTTCCAAGCCACCAAAAGGGCACTCTCGGCCGACACCACATTGGCATTTTTCGACCCCCAGCGACACTCGCAACTAGTAGTCGAAGCCAGCCCCACTGGCCTTGGGGCAGTTTTAGCACAAAAACAGGACTGTGGAGAGTGGGCCCCCATTGCTTTTGCCAGCCACACGCTCACACCAACAGAGCAAAGATATTCACAAATCGAATGTGAAGCCATCGCCATTCACTGGGGGTGCCGCCATTTTCACCTCTACCTATATGGCACGTTGTTTTCTGTCGTGACCGACCACAAGCCCCTAGTGCCCCTGTTCAAACGGTCATCTTCCAAATCCCCACCAAGAATCGAGAAGTGGATCCTGCAACTACAAGAGTACGACTTCGTGGTCATCTACCAACCCGGCACAAAAAACCCGGCGGACTTCCTGTACAGACATGCACGCCCAGCCACATCACGGGAGGTAAAAGAAGCCCAGGAAACGGAAGAATACGTGAGGTTGGTAGTGGAACAAGCACGACCTCTACCTATACCACTCAACAAAGTGGTGACAGCGACTGAACAAGACGAATGCCTACAGCTAGCCATAGCAGCCACCCGTACAGGGGAATGGCGACCACTCCAGCTGCCAGACTCATTCCGCACGCAACAAGCTCAAGCCCACCTACACGCCCTATTCAATGTACGCCAAGAGCTTTCCGTAAGTGAAGAAGGCTGTTTGCTAAGAGGTTTCCGCCTCGTGATGCACTCCAGCCTCACAACCCGAGCAGTGTCCCTTGCCCACAGAGCACACCAGGGAATCGTCAAATCCAAAGCCCGCCACAGGAACAAAGTCTTGTTCCCGGGTCTTGACAAATTAGTCGAGGACACAGTCCAAAGGTGCCTCGTCTGCCAAGCCAGTGGCAACCCTGACCCCCCAGCACGAATTATAACGGAGCAAGGACCTTCAGCACCATGGCAAAGAGTGAGTGCAGATTTTGGACATCTGCCTGATGGTTCACACATTATCATTGTGGTCGATGACTATTCACGTTATCCTGAAGTGGAGATAGTGCAATCAACCTCCGCATACACTGTCATCCCCAAATTTGAAAAACTCATGGCCACCCACGGGTTCTTCGGAGAGATACGCACAGACAATGGGCCCCCGTTCAACAGCCACGAGTGGGCTGAATTTCTAGCGTCAATGAACACCAAACACAGATGCATTACACCCCGATGGCCGCAAGCGAATGGGGAGGTGGAAAGATTTGTGAGAACCCTGAACAAAGTAATCCGCATTGCTGTGGCAGAAGCAGAGAACACGGAAAGGGCAATTTACACATTCCTGAGAGAGTACAGAGTAACACCACACGCCACCACAGGGGCCACTCCCAGCCAACTCTGATTCGGCAGAACAGTGACAGACGCCATCCTGCATGACCCATCCTGGACGGCGAAAACCCCACCACCCAACAAGTCAACAGCAAGGAGGAACGCTGCAAACACGTACGCCTCCCTGAAAAGGAGAGCCCAAGAGACAAGGGTGCAAGTGGGTGATACTGTTTTGGTCAAGGATCGCCACCCAGGCAGCAAGTTTCGTATGCCGTTCGAAACACGGCCATGGACCGTGACCGCTGTGAAAGGCACCATGGTAACAGCCCAACGAGGATCAGAGTCTGTAACCCGAAATGTGGCGTTGTTTAAGCGTCTGCCCCAAGAGACACTCAGCGAGGGTAGCAGGAACAGCACTGAGGAGAGAACAGAGTCAGACACAGAGCCCGACGAGTGGGGTACAACAGAAGAAGGAATAGGCAGCAACCTGGAGCGCCAGACAAATCAACCATCACCAGAACGGGGACACGGCCAAGTGGCAGGAACTAGAACGTCTGACCCGAACGAAGAGAGAGTCCAAGCATCAGGGCGGTCTGGCAGACGAAGATACATGCTAAGACACAACCCTGACCCATCACGGCGGTATGCTGATTTCGCATGTGACTAACTTTGCAGAGACCTCAATTCAAGTAAAGTCACAGGCCTACCAGTGGCCACCGGTTCAGTAAATGTTTTAAATGTTCTGTTAAAAGTTTTCTGTTTATTCACACTCTCTTCCCCGTTGGGGAGGGATGTAGTGTTGACGCCGTAAACCGTCAACACCACAGGAGAGACCCGGAGGGGGAAAAGGAGGATTCGCCCCTTGACCAAAGGTGCAAGATGGATTGCACCGTGACGACAGGGGGGAGCGTATAAAAAGGGGAGGCATAAGGCGGGAAGAGGTTCTTTGGAGTACGAGCGAGTAATTGAATAAACGCTCCGCCACACATCAAGCTGGCTGCGAGTATTCCTTTGTGTTGGCGCGCTCGCACGCTGCTCGACACAACAGCATTCTTCTATCAGCTGACTGAGCTCTAAAAGAACAAGTGCTCAGCTGCAAGCAGCATAAACTAAATAACAGGAAGGGAATAGGGTGTCAAACTGTGAATAGGGTAGGGGCTTCCCCCTAAGCCATAAGTTAAGTAATTTTAGATGCTTGGTTTTGCAACCTTTGAAGCTTGTCAATGAATTTCTTAGAGAATCCAGAGTAAACAGCATTGCAGTAATCAAGGTGTGCTGTGACCAATGCTGTCATGAGCTCCAGACATTAATTAGGTTGGAGAAGATGAAGAATTTTTCAAAAGCAGGACTGTTGCATACTGAGAAAGAGTGCTCAGCATCAAAGAAAATACCAGGGTTTCTTCATTTTGATGAGATTGTGAAAGTGTTCCTTGGACAGCAGCGAAGATGATATTGCCGGTTTACCAGATGTTAGTCTGTTACTTCATTAGATCTATCTAGTTAATCTCTCTCTTAATCACAAGTGTTGCAGGCAGATGCTAAATTGGTGAAGTCATTCCCTACTGAAGAAACCCTCAGCCAATGAAGACCTCAGTAACTTCCATCTTGTCTCAGATTTTCCTCTTCTTGCCTAAGTGTTTGAAAGGTGTGTAGCACCTGAACTATGTATGTGTCTGAAAACTGACATACTTGATAAATTTCAGCTTCAAAACATCTTACTCCAGGTAGCTGATGATATATATTTTGCATTTTGGATTTGGCTATTTCTTTTCTCCCTATTTTTCAAGGCAACAATAACAAAAAGAACAAATGATGGACGGAATGCTGAACAATGCAAACATTCACCCCGTCACAGATCTGGGTTTAATCCATTTTTATTTTGCTCACCACACCACCCCACTTAGGACCCAGCCATATGCAAATCAGTCTTGACCCTACTCCCCATGGGAACAGTCCAGCCCAAACTGCTGGGCCAGGTCCTCCCTGGAGTGGGATCAAGCATCCTGGGACCGGTTTCGGAGTATCACCCCTCAACAGCCAGGCTTTCTTGAATTCAGTAGCAACATGAGCACGGGACCCACGACTGGGCATACCCTTCCTAATGCTCACCGTGTCACTGGACTCCACTTAAATATACGTTGGAGATATATCTATATATGTCAAGGTACATACAGGCAGAGATTTGATTAGCCACTAATTTATCTGATCAACATATGTTTGAAAATACAGCAGCAAACCCTTTCAGTCTACTAAACAGCCAATGTGTTTTAAAGGTATAATTTCATACAATAACATATCACCGAAGCACATAATCTTTAGTGCAGAAGTTTCCTGCTATAGCCTTAGACTTGATTCAGGTGCTTTTTGCTTACTTTTTGTGCTGTTTCCTGAGTAACACAGCATCATCTTTAATGGCAACATCTATCTAATACTTCATTGGACATGTGTGTTAGTAAGGGGGCTAGCTCCAGCACATCATGCTCTTCCTGAGTGACAGGTAAATAGTTTCTTATAGTTTTTTAGCAGGTTTGTCAAGCTGAGAATGTGTCGGTAATGTGCTAAAAATGTGAGGCTTGAAATCAAAATCAAACAGTAATTTCTATTCTATGATAGTGTGAGATTGTGATCCCATGGTGATATTGTGGTGACACTGAAGGTTATCTCTATGTATTAAATTACATCTAACATCCAGTGATGGAAATGAAAAAACATTACTTTGGAAGTCCTTAAATTGGAGTCAAGTTGTAGCAGAGGAAAGGGGTTGGAGTCACAGGGGGCAGAGTCATGAAAATTGGAATCTGGTAGTCAATGTATACATTTTTTTTTAAACTCTGCTGCTAGGAAATTGGCAACAAAGACAAAAGTGACAGTGAATTTGTTCTGGCTTGCCTAAATAGGCTCAAAGAGGCTGCGTCTTAATATAGCCTATGGGGTTAAGGCACCTTCTGCAGAGATGTTTGTGTCGCTAGCAATTTTCAGGGGAGACAAAAACATTTTGAAAAAACACTGATGGATACTGCACTTGCTGGAAAGATATCTGTTGTGTCTAGTCAGTTTTGACTCATATAGTAGCACAGACTTAGAGGGTTAATGTGCCTGCTACACAGCACATTGTATGTCATGCAGATCGCAGATGTGTATTTTATGTAGATAGGTAAATGGGTTACTGTTTTTCACACAGAGATCCTTTAGTTACTTGCAGTTCATAAGTTGAAATCCTTCCGATAGGATATAGTGAGCGATTAACCAGCATTAAGGCACTGTATGCAAACTGCAAGTCATGGTTTTAGAAGTTTAGAACCTAATTGTTTTTTTTCCTCAATCTTTAATTCTTCTAGGGTTGCTAAAAAGGGATTCATTTGGTAGTAACACAATCTTATTTACACAGACAACCCCAACCACTGTGTTATGTTTTATATCCTGACTTTTAGGTTCTTCTAACCATATACCCTTAACATATAATGCTGACCAGTATGGACAATACATAACTCCTAATGTCTTATTTAACATTTCCTGTATATTGATTTACACACTTGTATGTTTTATTGTTTCTGTAAACATTGTGTGGGATTTGAAGTGCTCTGACACCCTACATTGGGATGAGTAGTGCAATAAAAGAATTAAATAAACAATAAATTAGTATGGGCTATTCAAATTATTATGAATGCAAATACCCATAACGACATATAACATTCAAACAGCCCATGCTTCTCTCTTTCATACACGGGTTGAACAAAGTCAAGAACCTGCTTTAAAATCATAAATTATCTTCAATACTTGTGAGGTGATAACAAGTTGTGTGCCTTTGTTTCCCTCCATTGCACTGGCATTTAGGCGTGAGGCTCAGAGCCCTGGACAATACTCGAATAAAAGGAAAACTGATGGCCCTTTAAATCAGGCCTTTATTTTTGGCTCATCTAGAAGTGATAAAAGGAAAGCCACCTCATCGCCCGCAGACTACTGCACAGAACAGCAAGCAATGTGTGAGCATTGCTGAATGTGTCCCACTGTTGACAAATTGCACCGGGGTTAGATTTCAGCATTCTTCAGTGGGGTCCGTTGGACCAGGATTCAGCCAATAATTGCTGCTAAATTAGGGTTCGACTTGATTCCCTTAATTTCCTGCACTGCTCACACCACATTGTAAACACACCAGTTACAGTCACTGCAGTGTTTTCGTGGCTTAGACTGCAGTCACACAATGTGGCAGGCTAGGCTGTGGTAAGAAGGTGTGGTGAGAATGGAGCTGACCCAGTAAGTCATTTGTGTCTGGCCTTATAAGTGCCTAGGAGATGGGGAGCTGCTAGCTACAGGTCTATTCAGATCTCTGCCTTTAGAGCCATCAGCACACTTAATATCCAAGGGGAAAGGAGAAGGCATGGGACATACCACAGTTACTCACTGGTAATACTCATTACACTTAGCCCTTCTTGCCATCGTCACAGTTATCACTAATAAGGTGTCTGACACCTCAACACAGGAACCAACCAGGAGGATCCTAAAATGTAAGCCCCACCCACCAATACTGTGTATGATAAAGAATCTAGCACTCCCAGGCTCACCCGGTATATATCCAAGTCCCGTCAGATTACAGAGAGGAGGGTAGATGGGTGGGATGTAATGGCTGGGATCAGGAAGAGATGAACAAAGGACAACAAAGATGACTGTTAAGTAACTGGAGCAGTACCCAGATTCATTTGCAAGTATGACACATTATTCAGTTACTAATGTCGAACAAAAATGTGTCTGATGACCACGTGGCAGGTCTGAAAATACCATTGACTGATCCTCTCTGCAACATAGTCCATTATGTATCAATTTCTCTTATTGATCTTCCATGAACTGGAATGTTTCCAGTAACCTCATGTCCTACCAGAATTATGCTTGCTTTTATCCATCTGCTCAAAGTCATTGTATTTGCCTTCTTACCCCTTCAAAATTCAGCAAATATTGCAAATAAGTTATCAGTTGTACTGTAATGCTAAGACCTGTCAATATAAATTGAGGGAGCTCTTTCAACATCCAAGCTATTCAACATTTTATCTCCAGAAGTAGAAGGAAAATGATAGAAAGAAGGAAGTAAAAACTACTCAGATCTGTGACAAACAGAGTTAATCTTGGGTATGAAAGTAGGACCAAGTTTAAGAATCACACCATCCTCAAGATATCCGATAAAAGAAGGATGGCGTTAGGAGCACCTAATTCTCCAGTCCTATGGGCAGAAGTAGTGGCCACCAAGAACAGAACTTTGAAAGATAGACATTTCAGATCCCCCTTATCTAGTAGTTCAAAGGGATGAGCCTGTAAAACTCTTAACACCAAAGGACAGTTACATACAGCAGAGATGGCTCCTGAAACAGGTTTAGCCACAGCAAAACTTTTAAACAACCTAGATATCAGAGAGTCCACCTCTAGAATCTGCAAATTCTCTGAAAGCCTTGATTACAAACCACAGGGACCTCAAAGTTGAAAGAAAGAGATTGAAGTAAACCCCATCCAAAAGAAATTGTAATACTGAAAAGAAATTACAACCTGGAGCAGAGACATTGTAAACAGGACATAATTTGTTAAAAGACCCCCAGTGATTAGAATAAGACTATAAAGTGAGGTATCTTCTCAAACCCTAAATAACCTCAACCAATCTATTAGGAAGCCTCTTTGTTAAAACGTTCAAGCTCTCAGCTTCCAAATTAATAAAGTGGGTGTGTGAAGGAAAGTCAGACAGAGGCTTGAGAGGGGAGGGAGATAGAGAAAGTACCCAAGGACGGAACACTGCCAGGGACCTTAGCAGAGGGAAACATGACTCCCATGGCCAAAAGGAAACCAATATTATTAAATCTGCATCCTCCTCTTGTAACCTGGATAGAACTGTCAGACTCAAGGGAAAAGCATACAGTAGCACTTTGGGCAACTTCATCAGAAGTGCGTCCACTCCTGAGGTTTTTTCTGCTGGTAACCCTGAGCGAAATCTCTGCAGAAGTGCATTGTTCTTCTTGGCAAGAAAATCTAGGGAGTACTTTCCAAACCTTTCCAGAAAGTCACTCGGATAAGAAAACAACTTCCTGGTCAAAGTGCCCACTTTTATCTTGTCAGTACCTCTGATGTCGACTGCTGCTAGATGCAACAAATGTTACGTACTGTGCTGGACTTCTCACCTCTGGATACCAGGTTGGCAAATACACCAAGTCTTCTACAGGTTCTGGATACTCCCAGATAAGGGCGACCCCTTCTAGTAGCCACGGTGCCGCTTGACAGGCTATGCCAAAGCAGACCGTACCCTCCAGAAGGAGTCCCAGAGGGAAAAAAAAACAACACTGGGGAAAAAACCTCAAACAGGAACTCCTGAAGAAAAACAAGACAAAACAGGACTAAACAACAGGAAACTAAAAATAGGCTAAAATCTCCCAAGGCAAAAAGCAGGAACAAAGAACAGGCAAAAATCTCCCAAGGCAAAAAGCAGGAACAAAGAACAGTAGCGAACAGCGCAACCAGAAGGAAGTGTTTGCAACGCAAGGTGGAACAAGACTGACTGACTTATATACTGAGAAAAGGGAAGTGACATCACAGGAAAAGGAAAGAACACCATCTTGAATTGGGAAGAGCCCATAGACCAGTATAGGAAAAAGAAAGTAGTATAAAACAAAAACAGAGCATGCTGGGACAAAACACGAAGAAGACAAGATGGACACAACATGGACAGAGACAGGTAAAAAGACCAGACAAACCCACCAACAACAAAAAGAAGAAAAAAGGGCTACAGGTAAGTGTAGCGCGACCAGGAGCGAAATATATGCTTCCCAGAATGTGTAGTCAAAAAACGCGGGGAACGGCGCTCCGAGTATCGATAGCGTGTTCCATCCGCGAGGACAGAAAGAGACGCCGCGTCTGAGTGCGGCGTTACAGTACGTCCCCTCCCCGAGGCAACAGGTTTGTCAGGATGACAGTCAAAAAACAGGCGGACCAAACGGGGAGCATGGACGGAGGAAGCATCCTCCCAAGAACAGTCACTGAGAGGGTATCCTTTCCAATGGACCAAAAACTGTAGTTTGCGTCGAAAAATTCTGGAGTCACAGATTTCTTGGACTTCATACTCAGGCTGTCCATTAATAGAAAGAGGAGGCGGACGCTGGAACTGGCGATGGTATGGATCAGGAACAAAGAATTTTAACTGGGACACATGGAAAACAGGATGAACCCTCCAGGTATGAGGTAAGCGGAGACGCACAACTACAGGATTCAGGACTTGCGAAATCCGAAAAGGTCCATAAAAACATGGCTTGAACTTATTGGTGGAAAACCGGGAAGGTAGGAATCTGGAAGAAAGCCACACCTTGTGGCCCACTTGATAGAAAGGTGCGGCTTGTCGATAACGATCCGCCTTTCGTTTCATTGCTTGTTTTGAAGCTAGGAGAGTTGTGTGAAGTAGGCCCTGGATTTGACGGATCTGTCGTGAAAAAGAAGTGACAGCAGGCACAGAAGAGGATGTTCGGGAAACAGTAGTGAAAGTCCTCGGATGAAATCCATAAGTACAATAAAAGGATGTGGTCTTGGTCGCACTATGTATTGTGTTGTTATAGGAGAACTCGGCCAGAGCAAGATACTCCGACCAATTGCTTTGTGTGGCATTGCAGTAACATCTCAGATACTGCTGAAGTTCTTGATTCACTCTTTCAGTTTGCCCATTAGTTTGTGGATGGAAACCAGAGGATAAAGAAATCTCAATGTTAAATAAGGCACAAAAGGCCCTCCAGAAACGTGATAGATACTGAGGCCCTCTGTCTGAAATGACCTCTTGTGGAAGACCATGGAGGCGAAAAACATCCCGCAGAAAAATGCGACTCATTTCTGGGGCCGTCGGTAGTTTCTTTAAGGCTGAGAAATGGGCCATCTTGGTGAATGAATCTACGGTCACCATGATTACTTGGTTACCAGAGGAGGTAGGTAGAGAGCATATGAAATCCGTGGATAGAGTACACCAAGGAGCGGAAGGAACCAGTAAAGGTCTTAATAAACCTGCCACCTTAGTTCGGGTGTCTTAGTCTGAGCACAGACTGGGCATGCTGACACATAGGTTTCAGTGTCTGTCTTAAGCGAAGGCCACCAAAAAGATCGCTGAAGCAGCTCCTGGGTCTTCCTGATACCTCGATGACCGGCTATAGGAGAATCATGGCACATTTGTAGAGCTTCTGTCTGCACTTTCTTGGTAGGTAGAAAAAGAGCATGTTGATGATAGAAGTAGTTGTCCTTCTTCTGCAAAAAAGGAGTCACTCTATCCCATTCTGAAGCAGACAGAAACTGGTACTCGGATTGAACGCGTTCTTGAAAAGATTGAGTAGCTCCGATGATTCTGCTAGACTCAATAAGAGGTGGAGAGGAGTTCTGGGGTATGTCAGGATATCTGCGGGATAAGGCATCTGCCACTGAATTCTGGGAACCAGGTATGTACGTGATCACAAATTCGTACTGGCTAAAGAAGAAAGCCCATCGAGCATGACGACTATTGCGACACTGAATACTCCGAAGACATTGGAGATTACGATGATCAGTCCTGGCTTCAAAAGGCTCTCTGGAACCCATCAAGAAATGCCTCCATTCTTAACAAGCTACTTTGAGCGCGAGTAGTTCTTGTTCCAGCACAGAATAATTGCGTTCAGCCTCTGATAGGATATGAGACAGATAAAAGATAGGATGTTCCAGTCCATCGTTGTCTTGTTTTTGTAGCAGAACTGCCCCAATAGCTCTGTCTGAGGCATCAGTCACAACGATAAATTTCTTGGTATTGTCAGGATGACGCAACACGGGTGCTTGGGTAAAGGCTGTCTTCAATTCTTGAAACGCGCGTTCAGCATCCTTGGTCCAAACTAAACCCTTCTTCAGGTTCTCTTTCTTAATTGTTTGTGTTATGAAACTTTGTAGGTGGGCAAAGTTCTGAATAAACTGACGATAAACGTTTGATAAACCAAGGAAACATTGCGTTTCCTTAATGGACGTTGGAGAAGGCCAATCTAATATGGCACTGGCCTTGTCAGGATCCATGGATATTCCGTGTTGATTAATACAGAACCCCAAACACTTTATTTCAGATTTATGGAACTCACACTTCTCAGGTTTACAAAACAATTGTTTTTTCTTGAGTCTTTCCAGGACTTGCAGGACATGATTTATATGTTGCTCAGGATCACGGGAATATATCAAGATATCATCCAAATAAATGACTACATATTGGTTGAGTACATCAGAGAACATTGAATCCATAAATCGTTGAAAAACAGAAGGGGCGTTGGTCAGTCCAAAAGGCATAACACGGTACTCATAGTGCCCAAAAGGGGTACGGAAAGCTGTCTTCCATTCATCTCCTTCCTTGATCCGAAGGAGATGATAGGCACCCCGTAAGTCTAATTTGGTAAACATCTTGGCTCCTTGAATGGCATCCAATATATCTCTGATAAAAGGCAGCGGATATCGATCCTTAATCGTTATTCTGTTGAGTTCACGAAAGTCAACACAAGGACGCAGATCCTTGGTCTTCTTTGGGACGAAGAAAAGAGGAGCCCCAGCCCGGGACGTGGAAGGAGCAATCAAACCGTTGTGCAAGTTATCGTCTAAATATTCCTTTAGCACCTTCTATCTTGGTCTGTCAGAGAATACATTCGACCAAAGGGGATGACTTCATCAGGAATTAAAGGAATAGCACAGTCATAACTGCGATGAAGCGCAAATTAGGATTACTAGGTTTCTGAAAAATCCTGATATATTCCTGATAATAATCTGGAACTCCCTGGATCATATTGATAGAGTTAGTGTTATCCTTGGTTGACTAACAGGACCTTTTGGGAGTCCAATAAGAAGTAGTGGAATAACAATTCTGTTGACAAAATGAAGACGTTAGGGATATAGGGCCAGATGTAGCAAACACTTTGCGACTCGCAAACGGCGAAAATCACCGTTTGCGAGTCGCAAATGCGTGTTTGCTATGTAGAAATGCATTTTGCGAGTCGGAACCGTCTCGCAAAATGCATTTCCGAGTCGCAAATAGGAAGGGGTGTTCCCTTCCTATTTGCGAGTCGCAGTGGTATGCAATTCCATTTGCGACCGCGTACGCGGTCGCAAATGGAGTCACAGTTACCATCCACTTGAAGTGGATGGTAACCCACTCGCAAACAGGAAGGGGTCCCCATGGGACTCCTTCCCCTTTGTGACTGGACCCAAAATAATTTTTTCAGAGCAGGCAGTGGTCCAAGGGACCACTACCTGCCCTGAAAAAATCCGAAACAAAAGGTTTCGTTTTTTTTTTCTAAGTGCAACTCGTTTTCCTTTAAGGAAAACGGGCTACACTTGGAAAAAAAAAAACTGCTTTATTGAAAAGCAGTCACGGACATGGAGGTCTGCTGTTCCCAGCAGGCCTCCATCCCCGTGAGTGCCCTGAGTCACTATGGGGTCGCAAATTGCGACCCACCTCATTAATATTAATGAGGTGGGTCTTTGCGACCCCATAGCGACTCGCAGAAGGTGTCTGAGACACCTTTCTGCATAGCAAATTGCGACTTGCAATTTGCGAGTCGCACGGACTCGCAAATTGCAAGTCGCAATTTGCTTCTTTCCTACATCTGGACCATAGTTCTTGTTTCCCAATTGATATAGGGGTTGTGTCGGGCTAACCAGGGTATTCCCAAAATCATGATGTGATTTGGTGAAGCTATGAGATCAAAGGCAACATGTTCTTGATGCCGCCCAAATGTCAAACAAAGAGTAGGAGTTGAGGCCACCACAGGTCCTGAGGTTAACGGAGAGCCATCCACTGTGTGAACCTGCTCAGGAGTCTCTTTAAGAATGCGGGGAATTCCTTTACTCGTAGCCCAGGTCTCATCCAGATAGAGTCCACTGGCTCCACAATCAAGGAGAGCCAGAGGTGTTCTTCTTGATCTTGTGAACTTTGTAACTTGACCGAGAGGATAAACAGGGTGGACATGCTTTCTTTGGAGGAACATATTGATGGCACTTCAGCTCCTCCTGTCTCCTTCCTCCTTAAAGGGGACGGGAGCTGGCGTTTCCCGCAGGTCTTGAGGGATGTACCGGACAGCTACGGATCAGGTGGCCAGCCTTACCACAGTACAGACAAAGTCCCTTTCGTCGTCGTTCCTCTCTTTCTGACTCTGTCAATGGCCCACGAACCAGATCTATCTGCATGGTTTCTTAAGGGGGAGTTGGAGGGGCTTCGGATGGAATATCTTCCGTTTGCCGACTGCTAGCACGAAAGGTACCAGACTGGTATGGAGCTCGTGTTCTACGTCTCTCCATTTTGCGCTCTCGAAGTCTATATTCGATATTCATAGATTGATCTATTAATTCCTTCAAAGAACAAGCTGGAGAAGAATTTACAAGCTCATCTTTAATTTCTTCACGCAGGCCTCGGCGGAAAAGGGTTATGAAGGTGCGTTCCACCCAGGAAGTTTCAGCTGCCAGCTGTTTGAAGCGGGTTATATACTGCAGAACATCCTGATTACCCTGCTGAATGTCACATAAGGCTTCTTCAGCTGCTGCTTCTACCCAAGGTCTCTCAAACATTTGTTTTAAAAGAGTCAGGAAAGCGGAATAGTTAGCCAGGACTGGGTCTTCTGCAGAAACCAGAGGAGTTGCCCAAGCAAGCGCCGGACCAGACAAGGCACTGATCAGATTGCCCACCTTAGCTTTATCCGAAGAAAACTGGAGTGGACGAAAGGCAAAGAAAACCGTCAGGGCGTCCAAAAATTCCTTCATCTTTAGAGGATCTCCAGAATATCGAGGAGTAGTAGCAGATACGGGTGGTATGTCCATTGATAGGGAAGGCAAGACCTGTTGTAGCGCAGTGTTCTCTGCCCGTAACTGTTGTAACTCTTGGGCTTGTTGTTGGACAGTCTGCAACATGGCTTGAGCATTTTCTGATGCCTCTCCCTGTGGATCTTCCATGGCGATCTCGCAACGCGGAATCTTTTGGCGTTGCAATCTGTTACGTACTGAGCTGGACTTCTCACCTCTGGATATCGGGTTGGCGAATACACCAAGTCTTCTACAGGTTCTGGGTACTCCCATATAAGGGCGACCCCTTCTAGTAGCCACTGTGCCGCTTGACAGGCTATGCCAAAGCAGACCGTACCCTCCAGAAGGAGTCCCAGAGGGAAAAAAACCCAACACTGGGGAAAAAACCTCAAACAGGAACTCCTGAAGAAAAACAAGAAAAAACAGGACTAAACAACAGGAAACAAAAAATAGGCAAAAATCTCCCAAGGCAAAAAGCAAGAACAAAGAACAGGCAAAAATCTCCCAAGGCAAAAAGCAGGAACAAAGAACAGGAGCGAACAGCACAACCAGAAGGAAGTGTTTGCAACGCAAGGTGGAACAAGACTGACTGACTTACATACTGAGAAAAGGGAAGTGACATCACAGGAAAAGGAAAGAACACCATCTTGAATTGGGAAGAGCCCATAGACCAGTATAGGAAAAAGCAAGTAGTATAAAAGAAAAACAGAGCATGCTGGGACAAAACACGAAGAAGACAAGATGGACACAACATGGACAGAGACAGGTAAAAAGACCAGACAAACCCACCAACAACAAAAAGAAGAAAAAAGGGCTACAGGTAAGTGTAGCGCGACCGGGAGCGAAATATATGCTTCCCAGAATGTGTAGTCAAAAAACACGGGGAGCGGTGCTCCGAGTATCGATAGCGCGTTCCATCCGCGAGGACAGAAACAGACGCCGCGTCTGAGTGCGGCGTTACAACAAATTCTTCTCTTTGTAAAAATTCAATTGAGTTGCTACCAGATTCTTGGACCCAGTTCTTCCTTGATGATTAATGTGTGGGTCTGAAATGGTATTGTCCATTTCGATCTGAAAACTTCTGTGAAGTACTAAATATTAAAAGGTCATTAAAGCTTTTATGAGTGCCATGAATTCCTTCTAGTATGAAGAATTTCAGATATCCACAATTGACCATATAAGCTGGCAAGTCTCGTTGTCCAAAGGTGCTTCCTAGCTTAGATGAATGGCACCCACTGTCAAGACCAAAGAAGGATCCTGATGCATCTGTACTTCCTTGCACACAATGTCTACTTCCAGCTACCACGTTAAGTCTTTCCTGATTTGTGGAAAAATTGGAACAAATTTGTCCAAGGAATGAATTGTCAGAGACCAGAAGCTGCTGAGATACCACAATAGGGGGTACAAATGGAGCCCTGCCCACTAGACTGTTTGAACACTTGATGCCATATGACTCTGGAACTCTAACCACAGCCTGGCCAGAGCCTGCTGGGTGGATAACAGTTTGACCACAATAGTCTTCTCTGGAAGAACAACCTTCAACAGGTCCGTTCTGAAACATGCTCTGATGAATACCAATCCTTTGCAGCTGTCATTTTGGAAAGATCAGGAGAAACCTTAGTCATGTGATGATCAGTTTCGTGCGATTTCAAATCTGAACACTTTTGTTCCTATGAAGGAGCATGAAGCAACTAGGCCTCCAGGTAAGGAAATACTGCAAGACACAACTCGAGCCATCATTTTTGTAAAAAGTCCCAGGATAGACTTCAAACCAAAGGACAGAACCTTGAACTACCAATGTTTCCCACAGTGAAATTAGGAGCTTGTGGTGGCATTCTACAAAGGAAATGTGCAGGTAGGAATCCATGAGGCCTAAAGTTATCAGTAAGTGATTGAGAGGGATTAGTGGAATAATGCTTTGTAAGGTCTCAATTGAATTGAAGGAGCTTGAACAATCAATCCTTTCATCAGAAAAGCAGAGACTCAATTGAGGAGGGCTCTCTTCTTGACAGGGTTTTAAGGAAGTGGAGTACAAAGGACCCAGTCAAAATAGGGTCTAACAGAAATTCTGTGATATACCCATTTCTGACCACCCCCAGTACACATTGATTCATTATGATCCTTTTCCACTCTGAAGCAAATTGATGAATTTGGCCTCCAACCCTTAAGAGAGAAACCATTTTCTCTGCATAGTTGGAGTATTGATTTTTGTTACCTGACTCTTGCTTCTGCTTCTTGCAAGATTCAAAAGAGGAGGAGATCCTTACAATTCTTGAAAGCTGCTCCTGGCCCTGCTGTCTTTTTGAAGGTGACAGAATGAAGGCTTGGAAATTGGAAGCTTCTGATGAAAAGACAACAAATGCTTCCTCTCTTAGAACATCCAATGAAGCTTTCTCTTCAGATCAGCTCCAAAAAACTTGGACCATTTGAAATGCCTCTTCAAGGTCATTGCCCTCCGAGCAGCTTCTGTGTTCCAATTCTTGAGGATTATATTGGCTCTAGTGCAACAGATGCTCCCCTGGCTAGGGCCGTTGAATTAATCACATCAAATGCAATGTCTCAAAAGGTACTCTAGTTGCTGTTCCATGCCCTCTAATAAAGGCAAACATGCCTTCCCTTCTTGGATGGCTTTAAAACAAAATTTGAGATCAGAGGGTAAAGACTGTGTGGAGCAAGCTCCATAAATTCTGGTCCTCATAGTAACCACCACAGAAACCACATGAATATTATCCAGCAAAACACTCTCCATGTTTTCTAGTGTGTACAATTTGACCATAAACCTTGGATGTATACTTTTATCTAGATTCTACCTTTCATGTTTTACAACATCAAGAACATTTAGAACAACCAACAGACACTGAAGCACATTTTAAATTGTCTACCAATGGACTCATCTGAGGTCCCGCATTTTCTCTTGTAGGTGCTACAATGCCTGGCAAACAGTCTTTGCAAATATATTTCCATTTTTGGTCCAAGCTAATAGGGGCATTGCCACTCTCCTCCAAATCATCAGAATCAGAAGGTGGATTGATTCACATCTTTCTGGGATTAACTGCAGATTAACTTTTGAAGGCTACAAAGGTTTCAAGCACATTTCTTCTAATTCAGTACTCCTCTTCTTGCTTCCTGACACCACTCTGCTGCTTCTCAGAAGGGGATGCAGGCTTAGGAGAATGAGATAATACAGAGGAGAGAGAAGGAGACAGGTGCCTCATGTTCTCTGTATGCCTCACCATCACGTTTACATTTTCTGCCAACAATCTGCTAACATGTAATCAATCAATACTGGTGCAGAACAGATCTTAACTTTTTAAACAGAAGAAAAAAAGAGCTTGAGTCCTTCATATCCACAATGCAGGGGTACACATGCGAATCTACTGTCCTGTGTAAGAGCAAACTGGCTTCCAGGGCACATGCACAGCAATATGAGACTTCCATCCTCTGGCTCTGATTGGCCGCCCCAGAATGGGAAGTGAAGAACAGAGAAACGAATATTATGCAAAGTGTATCCAGTGAAAAATTAATGCCCAAACTAGAAGGCACTCCTGCAGTCTTCTTTACCACATGGCTCCCCTATGGAAGGAACCTAATCATCTGTACTCCTTAAAGGATCTGAACCCGGCCCACCTCTTGTGTCCTCATCCCAAGCAAGCAGGAAAACAAACGGAAGGGCATTATAGTGCCAGACGTTTTACAGTACTCGTTAGGGGTGGGCGGTGCTTGAATTTTGGAATCCTACTGCTTTGTTCCTGTCTTGAGGTGGCAGGCACCTCATTAGTAATGACTGGGATCAGGATAAGGAACACAGAGGTAATTTCTGGGACTACAGCACATGTGAGAAAAAGAGCAGGCAAATAACTTGAAGTGGAAGAACAAAGGCATGCAGCAAAATTGTATAGTGCCTTGCCTACCCTCCTCTCATTGGCTGGTCCTATCTAAAGCTCAATAAATGAGAGGAGACGGGTGCTGGGGAATTCCCAGGGTAGAAAGGCGGGATTTGCATCACCTCAGCCAATGAACAACTGAGAAAGGTTGCACCACAAATGCCAAGGTCACCATCCATCCCCACCATTAAAAGCACAACTTTCTGTCCACAAGGCTGGTTATGAGCACTGGCATGTGAACTGGTTGAAAGACTCTGGCCCTGTGCCCCAGTATTACTGGACAAAAGCTTTTGGTGAAATGAGTTATTTAATCCTCACGATTGACTCATCACCTTGGAACAAGTTTACAATTTTTTTTAATACTAATTAAATTCTATAACAAAATGCTAAACAAATAAACTTACTGCCAAGCACCATTCTGTGATGCAGCCCATGGCTGAATTTCAAATATCTGCCTTTACACTACCTTCAAACTCTTTGGCCCTGGCGGTGCCAATGCAGCACAAAGCCAGTATTTAGAAAGGACTAAACCGTCATGGGAACTTATTTATGCACAGTGACCCAATGCCATCCACACCTCCCATTCTCTTCTTAGTTAACTAACATCAATCTTGACAAACTGACATAGTGACAGACTCACTTGTTTCAAAATTGCTAAATAGGGGTGAAAACACATATCCAGAAACCTACTTATGTTAACTGGCAAACCCAATAGCACTGAACATACTCTCATATAGCAGCATACAAAATCATACAGATACTTGAAAACAGGAGCCTTCAACTTTTATAGCAAATGATGTAAAACTTTAAATCTGCACAAAACAGGTTGCCCTGACAATGAACCTATTTGAAGGCGGTGCCTACTACCCTGCTAATGGACTTTTATTTCTCAGACTTACATGCCAGACCTCAACAAGCCCTTCTTTGAGATGTAAGTACATTAGCAACCACAACAATGAAGTAACCTTTCTGGAATTCCCATTAGTTTGGCAAAACATTTCTTTTTCTTGTCTGAGTAGCTTACCTACAGTCAAATGGAATACATTTTTAAGAAATGGCAATTGCTACTGTAATTGTATTTGTATTGATATAGCTCTTACTACCCATGATGAGGCATTAAAACGCTTTTTGGCGAGTAGCACGCTACTCCAAAATCCAAAATGGATTAGTGGTGGATTAGTATAGGAAATTAAAGTTAATTTGAGTGGTGGAAATGCGAGTCTGTTAGTTGGATTGAACAAGATAATGGGGGGATAAAAGAGGGAAGAGTCTAGACAGTGATATTTGGGAGATCATAGTAGTAAAATGAGGTCTTGGATGAGCGAAAGAAGAGAATGAGGAGGGAAGAGTGTGTAGAAAAGGATTAGGGAGATCATAGCAATAAAATGAGGTTTGGGATGAGTCAAAGGATGGATACACCAGGGAAGAATTTAAAGAGGGTTTTTTGGGAGATCATAGTACTAAAATGAGGTTTGGGTGGAGCCAAGGAGGGAAAAGTCGAGAAAGGTTTACTTTTGGAGATCATAGTAGTAGAATGAGGTTCAGGATGAGTCAGAGAGTGTAGGTATAGGATTTATTGAGAGAGGTATAGGATGAGACATAGAGTAGTGTATTAGAGAGAGTCAAAGGTTTTTTTCTTCTACAGTAGGAGTAAAGTAATACATATTTAGATACATAACTACATAGAAAGGATATACATGTATAAGGAAGATAATATATCTAGTTATAAAGTTGTATTGTATAAACTCAGAGTTTCAAGTGTTGCTGTACTTGAAGCTAATTTATTTCTGTAGTTTTATGACTAGTCATTATTTTTTTAATTTGATATTTTTCCCAATATTTCAATAGTGAAGCACTTCTAGATAAAAAAGTTACAATATTTACATATTGAGATAGATAAATAAAACAGAGGCCCGGGCGCATCTAATCAAATAAGTTATATGAAAACTATACAGTGATCTATAGACATGTTAAGCATAAAATTATATATATATATAAACCATAAGTAACATATACATATGTTAAACAGACCCAAAAGATATCTATATATTTTTAAAAACATATTTATTATACATATTTGTACATAATATAATCAAATTATAAATGTTTACATACACAGGGATATGCTGTACATTGTTGTTTGAGTTTGGTGGTTATGTTGGAAAGAAGCAACTCTTGAGTAGTCATCTAAAGATTAGTTAGTTATCCTTGGACCTTATGTCTGGGGGTAATAAATTCCATAGTTTGGCTGCTTGAACAGAGAACGATGTACCACCTATGTTTTATCTTGCCTGGGCGGTTTTGAGCGAATTGCCAATTAATAGTGTCAGTTTAGGAACATAATTATTGAATTCATTACATTTCTACCTCATACGTATTTTACTATATGTACTGTACACAGTGTTTATGTTGAGCGTGTTTTTAGCACAAAGTTCTGCCAAAAGTAGCCAAGTGATAAACTTTGCATCGTTTTTACTTTTGTGAACAGCTGTGAATAATGTTGCAATTCTGCCTCATCCTATGAAGCTGCAAAGTAGTATTAGACAGTGCCCTATATTTACAATCTAGCACGTTCAGAGAAGGGAATGGGATGTGCCCCGTTTAATTATATTTTGAAAGAGACATGCTGAAAAGATGAAACAATTCAAAAAAAGGAAATCTGGGAGCAGGAAAGGAAATAAGCAGTTAACACTTGTAGATATCTCCACAGTGGTCTGGACGCATGACTGGCTCGATAAATTGGAGTTCAGACGAGGCACCCAGCAGCAGGTCACTTTATTCTCACAGCCAGAGGCATCAGCACAGCATGGCGGAGGCCCGGCTACAAAGAGCTGCAGCAGGGAGGTTAAGCTCGTCTGCCAGACCCACCTTTCACAAAACCCCGAAGACATGCAGAGTGGAAAACCCTTCTTGTTACTATTGATTTCGAACCTGTTCAAATGAACCCGCCTCAAAATGAGGCTACCTACGAAGTGTGTAAAACGGCCTCTGCAGAGTAAGGTTTAATAGGTTGAAGGAGCAGTGCTTGAGTGATGGTTTCTTAAACCACCGGCTTTCGTAATTCATTTATTTAGTTTTCTACAGTGCAGAGTGCAACCTTGAAGCGGCTTCATTGCTCCGATCATGCACGTGAGGCAGCGATGATTGTTGGAGGCTCCACCACTTCTTGTCGGAAATGAGGTGATACTCTGAGGGTTCAGTCGCATTTAGTTGCCATAAGATGTCCATACTGTCTTTTGTGAAGGCAGTTATGTCTCATGTCTGTTGAAAACATTGTCAAAATGTCACTGAAGGGCCCCGCAGAGAGCAGAGATGCAGTCTAGTCTCTCCACGGGATCCTTTGTGGCTCGGAAACCGGAACAGGACAGGGATTGGTGGGGAGGGAAGCTGGGGAGGGAATTAGGGGTGGGTTATATATAGCAAGGGAGGGGAGGGGTCGGCCTCTTCTGCATGAAGCCGATTGCGCTGTAGGAAGTTGGCCATAGGCAGGTAGGGTTAGGGAGCTTCAATTTTCAAATATTATTTACTATTGACCCTGGCTTCGCACCAGATAGAAACTTTGGGGGTCATTCTGACCTCGGCGGTAAAAGGCCCTTACCGCCGGTCAGAAGTCGGTACCGCCGCGGTAAACCACCACGGTCATTCTGACCACCAACTGTGAAACCGCCAAAAATCCGACATCCAAGGAAGGCCGCCTCATCAGCGGGCCACGGAAAACTGGAGATGACCAAACCTCCACCGTCACGCCAACACAAACACGCCCATGCCATTCTGACCCACGAATCCACGCGGCGGTCTTTCAACCGCGGTATTCCATTGGCGGTACACACCGCCGCGCTCAAAATACACACACAGCTCCAAAACACAGCCACATTGGACAATTTGAAATACACACACCTGACACACATACAAACAACACTCCCACACATCCAATCAACTATAAAACACACACCCACATCACCCACAAACCCCCACTAGTTGGAAATCGGAGAGAAGGCGATAGAGATAGAGATAGAGAGAGCGAGCACAGCAATCGAAAACCCCAACACACACAGGAACCCAACTTCATCACCCACACCACATTTACGCACACATCACCACATATCACCACGCACATCACCACAAACACCACCCCACACCTCATCCACACCACCCTATGGCACCCCAAAGACACCCCAGGTTCTCGGACCAAGAACTCAGGGTCATGGTGGAGGAAATTATAAGGGTTGAGCCCCAGCTCTTCGGCACACAGGTGCAGCACACCACTATACCAAGGAAGGCTGAGCTATGGCAAAGGATCGTAGACAGGGTCAACACTGTGGGACAGCATCCCAGAAATCGGGAAGATATCAGAAAGCGATGGAACGACCTACGGGGGAAGGTGCGCTCGATGGTGTCGCGACACAACATCGCTGTGCAGAAGACTGGCGGCGGACCCCCACCCACTCCACCCCAATTCACAGCATGGGAGCAAGAGGTAGTAAACATTCTGCATCCTGATGGCCTCGCTGGAGTACACGGAGGAATGGACTCTGGTAAGTCGAATCTCAACTACTTCACCCCCCCCCAACCACCAGCATGCCAACCCCCCCCCCCACCCCCAATCTCAACCCCCCAGCACACAACCTCCCTGCCAATGTCTCACCAGCACAACCCACCCTAAACAACACCAACCCCTGAATGCCAACACAAACCATAGACAGCCACCACCAAAGCATGACCATTGCACATACCCATACACCCCCCCCCCACCACCCTCACAACACCTCCCACAAGGGAATGCCGGCACTGGGGGACAAGGGCACTCAAAATGCACGCCATGGCACACACAGAAACAATAACCATACTCCTTTACCCCTGCAGGGCCCGAACGCCAACACACCGCCACGGAGGGTCCAGATTTGTCCATCCCACCCCCAGAACAGGCCCCCAGCGAGGACAGCAGCTCTGTCGACCTAGAACCTGATGACCAGCCCGGACCATCGGGGACCTCTGGACAGTCGGTTCCCCACACACAGACACAGGCCACAGCAGACCCAACCCCCTCTGGGAACACCAGCACAGCTCCCACCCAGCGGGCCCATGCCTCTGTCTCGCGGACGCGTCAATCAGCGGTGTGTCCGCCACTACAGGGCACCCAGGCTGACCCAACACCCCAACAACAACAGGGACCTGGGGGCAGTGGTAGTGGGCACACCGTCCAGGGGACAGAGGCCCGGGGAAACAGGGCAACTGGGAGGGCTGCTGTGCGACAGGGGGGGGAGGACAGGCCCAGGGAACCCACTCTCCAAGAGGCCCTCACCACCATCATGGGAGCATACCATCACTCCCAGGAGACGATGGCGACGGTACTGGCCAGGTTCACCGAGATCCAGGCACAGCAGGAGGAACGGTACATGGGGTTCAGCAATGAACTCAGGAACATCGCTACCGCTATGGGGACCATAGTCCAGGCCCTCAACCGGATAGAAACCACATTGCGGGACCATGTGGCACCACAAAGGGCCCCTGTCACTAGCCAGGAACAGCCTACCACCTCCGCCGGCGCTAGTGGTCAGGAGGCCCCCACAGAACGACGGCCCACCAGAACCCCACCTCCTGCTGAAGAACAACCACCCCGCAATAGAGGAACCTGAGATCTCACAGGAAGACAGAGTAGGATGCCAAGACCCCCGCCAGCATAAGATACCCCCTGATGTCATCCCACTGTCCCACAGTGTCACCCTGTCCAACCTTGAACTGCCCCTGCTCCATCCTTCCACAGGCATATGGAAAATGCACCTGTGAAACTGAGAACTGGGCTCTGCCATGGACATAACTCCACCCTCACCCATCACCGTTTTAATATCATGTACCAATATCTAGCACTAAAAATAAATCACTCATTGCACTGAAATCATTCAGGAGTCAGCCTGTATTATTTACAAATGTATAACACATTACTGATCAATAATGTTCTGTTATTTTTGTGATGACAACATACCGATGTCAATAAGCATTAGTCCATGGGCTAACCAAGCAGAAGTCACGCAGTGGGTCATACAGCACTGAAAAGGGAAGGGAAAATCAAACATCAGTTTAAAAGAACTGGCGGGAAATACACAAAGTAAAGATGCAGGGGGCTTTCAGTAAATGTTAAATGGCGTGGGTGATTCTTACCTGTGTGCTACTGAAAATACTGTTGGATAACTCTGTCCCTGTTGTTTGGGTCGTCCTCTTCGTCTTCCTCCTCTTCACTCTCCGCAGGCTCCACTGCTGCTTCAACACCACCATCTGGACCATCCTCCTGCAGGAATGGCACCTGACGTCGCAATGCCAGATTGTGAAGCATACAGCAGGCCACGATGATCTGGCACACCTTCTTTGGTGAGTACATCAGGGATCCCCCTGTCATATGCAGGCACCTAAACCTGGCCTTCAGGAGGCCAAAGGTTCTTTCTATGATCCTCCTAGTTCGCCCATGGGCCTCATTGTACTGTTCCTCTGCCCTGGTCCGGGGATTCCTCACTGGGGTCAATAGCCAAGGCAGGTTGGGGTAACCAGAGTCACCAATTAGCCACACACGTTGTCTCTGTAGCTGTTCCATCACATAAGGGATGCTGCTATTACGCATCACATACGCGTCATGCACTGACCCAGGGAACTTGGCATTCACATGGGAGATGTACTGGTCAGCCAAACAGACCACCTGGACGTTCATAGAATGGTAACTTTTCCTGTTTCTGTACACCTGCTCATTGTGTTTCGTCAGGGCAGACAACACTCTAGACAAAATTTTAGAAAACATAGGCTGAGACATTCCAGATGACATGGCCACTGTTGTCTGGAATGAGCCACTTGCCAAAAAATGGAGGACTGACAGAACCTGCACTAGAGGGGGATTCCTGTGGGTTGGCGAATGGGGGACATCAGGGCTGGCTCCAGCTGGGCACACAGTTCATGTATAGTGGCTCGGTCAAGTCGGTATCGTAGTATGATATGGCGTTCTTCCATTGTCGACAGGTCCACCAGCGGTCGGTACACGCAAGGATTCATCCTTCTCCTCGCAAGTCCCAGCGGACGGTGCCTAGGAAGGACAACATGGAGCACAGAGTCAAGCAAATCACAGGTACGTTCACCACAGCATGCCGAGCACACGATTATCTATGTATTGAAAGGCGTGTATGTGTGGCAATGCAAGGCCTAGGCCTGTGTGACGCAGTACAAATTATGCCATGTGGGCCCTTGAAATGGCGGCTGCCTGACCTGTGAAGTGGGACAATGGGATGTGAGGTCAATGCGCTGGCGTGGCACACCGTGGCGGTAGGCGGTCGAAGACCGCTATACGAAGCCGCATTGGCTAACATTGAAGCCTATGGGTTTCAGGAGCCAATGACGAGGTGCGCCGGCGGTGGCGGTACGCACCGCCGCGGGCGTGACCGCCATTTTCTATCTGCTTAATCACGCGAGACCTGATCATCCACAGGAGAGGACCTATACTGCAAGTGCTGCTGTGACCTCGGTCTGGAAGTGACAATGGCTGCTGCGACTGGGGAAAGGGCCCCTGCCTTCACGTCTGAGGAGTTGGAGAAACTTGTGGATGGGGTCCTCCCCCAGTATGCGTTACTCTACGGTCCTCCAGACCAACAGGTAAGTACACTGGGTGCACATTGAATGGGCTATGCCTGTGTGGAGTGGGGTGGATGTAAGTTGGTGGGGTGGGGGGCGAATGAGGAGTGCAACGCACGACAGATGAGAGCATGTGCCATATGGCAAGGTTGGGGAGGGGGGGCCAATCGCATCTAACATGCAGAAAATTGATTAATTTTTCCTTCCCACCCTGTACATGTCAAATAGGTCAGCGCCCATCAGAAAGTGGACATTTGGCGTGCCATCGCCAAGGAAGTCCGGGCCCTGGGGGTCCACGTCAGACGGGGCACCCACTGCCGCAAGAGGTGGGAGGACATCCGCCGCGGGACCAGGAAGACCGCTGAGTCACTGCTGGGGATGGCCTCCCAACCTAGGAGGGGTGCCAGTCGTACCCTGACCCCCCTGATGTCCCGGATCCTGGCGGTGGCCTACCCTGATTTGGATGGGCGCTTGAGGACATCACAGCAGACACAAGGGGGTGAGTATCAGCACATTCTGCTATCTCTCTGTGCAGTGGAGGCGTCTGGGTGGGGGAGGAGGGTTGTGGGTGACATTAGGCCAGGGCGCTTTCTGTAGTGTAGTCCTCTCCTTTAGGCATGGCCCTGTGCTCCCGGCCCCCACCTCTGTAGGGTGACAAGTACAGCTATCGATGGTCCAGCATCACACATGTGCGCGTTTGTCGTCTCTAGACCTGTTGTCCTAGTCAGAAGTACTGAGTAGTGTACCCCGAATGCGCGGCTTAGTGCATGAGGCTCCTGTGTCTGTCCTCTCCGCCAACGGTGTTGACATTGCATGCACTCAACCTGGTCTTCGTTTTTCTCACCCCACCCTTCTTCTTCATCTTCTTGTGCATGTGTGCATTAGCATCATCAGGCGGAGGAGAATTGACATCGGAGCACGAGGGAGCTGCAAGTCACAAGGCCCCGGTGGGCCCAGGAACAGACACCGAGGGCACCAGTGATCCGGAGGGCGAGTGGAGCACCACAACGGGGACCGGTGGTGACACCAGCGACACCGACACGTCCTCGGATGGGAGCTCCCTAGCGGTGGCGGCAACATCCGGGCCCCCCGCCTCTACAGATACAGCCGCCACCCAGCGCACCAGCCCCGCCCTCCCAGCAGCCCCTCAGCCTACGCTCCGTGGCCGCTCGCCCAGGAAGGCGGGCGTCTCCTTCGCCCCAGGCACCTCAGCCCCTGCCCCTGTTACCCCTGCTGCCCTCAGTGAGGAGGTCATTGACCTCCTTCCGACCATCATTGTTGGGCAGACTACCCTTTTGAATGCCATCCAGGGGGTAGAAAGGGAGGTGCATCGGAGCAATGCCTACCTGGAGGGCATTCATTCGGGTCAGGCTGCCCATCAACGATCGTTCAATGCTCTGGCCTCAGCACTGACGGCAGCCATTGTCCCTGTTTCCAGCCTCCCTCTTCTGACTGCCTCCACCCTGTCTCTGTCTCCTGTTCCTCAGCCTATCCCATCCACACCATCAGACCAGCCTGCACACACCTCAACACCCAAGGGCAGCCCATCCAGACACAAGCACCACAGAACCCACAAGCATTCACGCAAGCAACACCCAGATGCAGACATTCCAACAGTCACTACCACCTCTGTGACCCCTCCTCCTCGTCTCCCTCCTCCCTCCCTGTGACGTCTACACTCACACCTGCATGCACACCACCATCAGCCAGTGCTTCCATCACCAGCACACCCTCCAGTACAGTCCGCACACGTGCAGTCACCACCCCCACTACCATTTACACGTCCCCTGTGTCCTCTCCCACTGTGTCTGTCACCCCCTCTTCCAAGACACACAAACGCAGGCAGACACCCACCCAACAGCCATCCACCTCACGACAGCCTCCAGCACAAGCACCTGCACCCAAAGACAGCACACCTGACTCTCCTACAACCACATCCTCTTCCTCCACTCCCATCACCACTTCTCCTTCCCTTTACCTTGGTCCTAAAAAACTTTTCCTCGCTAATCTTAACCTCTTTCCCTCCACTGACCCACCCCCTCCATCTGCAAAGAGTCCCAAGAGCACCTCAGCCACCACCAGCCCAGCTTTGAGTGTCACTGTGGTGCATGGGTTCTGGAGTCCACCCTTTGCCAGCAGTGACACTTCAATCAGCAGCAAGGGGACAGCCAGCCCCCCCCCAGGCAAGAGGACCAGGAAACTAAAGGGCCGCCGTGAGAGGACTGACACGGCTGCCCCCAAGGAGCAAAGTTCGCCCACTTCACCAGCCACAACATCTAGGGGAGGCAAGGGCCCGAGAGCCCCATCTAAGGAGCGAAAGGGCAGCAGGGCGGAGAAGTCAGCCAGCAGGAGCGCGGAGCAGGAGGGGCCCACAAGCCCCATCCCAGGTGTTAGGGAGGACACCAAAGGGCCCAAGACTCCGTCACCGAAGGGTCCAGCAACAGCACGGTCGGAGGGCGACTGAGCAGGGAGTCCAGGCCAGGTCTGGCTCCCTTGACTTACTGGACGAGCACCGCTGAAGAGGGCCCGCCGTGCAGAAGAGCACCGCTGAACAGGGCCCGCCGTGCAGAAGAGCACCGCTGAAGAAGGCCCCGCCGTGCAGAAGAGCACCGCTGAAGAGGGCCCCGCCGTGCAGAAGAGCACCGCTGAAGAGGGCCCCGCCGTGCAGAAGAGCACCGCTGAACAGGGCCCCGCCGTGCAGAAGAGCACCGCTGAAGAGGGCCCCGCCGTGCAGAAGAGCACCGCTGAAGAGGGCCCCGCCGTGCAGAAGAGCACCGCTGAAGAGGGCCCCGCCGTGCAGAAGAGCACCGCTGAACAGGGCCCCGCCGTGCAGAAGAGCACCGCTGAACAGGGCCCCGCCGTGCAGAAGAGCACCGCTGAACAGGGCCCCGCCGTGCAGAAGAGCACCGCTGAAGAGGGCCCCGCCGTGCAGAAGAGCACCGCTGAACAGGGCCCCGCCGTGCAGAAGAGCACAGCTGAACAGGGCCCCGCCGTGCAGAAGAGCACCGCTGAACAGGGCCCCGCCGTGCAGAAGAGCACCGCTCCGCTGGGCCCCGCCGTCTCAAGCACCGCTCCGCTGGGCCCCGCCGTCTCAAGCACCGCTCCGCTGGGCCCTTCCTGTCAAGCACCGCTCCGCTGGGCCCTTCCTGTCAAGCACCGCTCCGCTGGGCCCTTCCTGTCAAGCACCGCTCCGCTGGGCCCCGCCGTCTCAAGCACCGCTCTGCTGGGCCCTTCCTGTCAAGCACCGCTCCCCTGGGCCCTTCCTGTCAAGCACCGCTCCGCTGGGCACCGCCGTCTCAAGCACCGCTCCGCTGGGCCCTTCCTGTCAAGCACCGCTCCGCTGGGCCCTTCCTGTCAAGCACCGCTCCGCTGGGCCCTTCCTGTCAAGCACCGCTCCGCTGGGCCCCGCCGTCTCAAGCACCGCTCCGCTGGGCCCTTCCTGTCAAGCACCGCTCCGCTGGGCCCCGCCATCTCATGCACCGCTCCGCTGGGCCCTTCCTGTCAAGCACCGCTCCGCTGGGCCCCGCCGTCTCATGCACCGCTCCGCTGGGCCCTTCCTGTCAAGCACCGCTCCGCTGGGCCCTTCCTGTCAAGCACCGCTCCGCTGGGCACCCCCGTCTCAAGCACCGCTCCGCTGGGCCCTTCCTGCATGCACTGTTAACGGTTCACTGTGCCCACCATGCCTCCTCCTTGACCAGTGGAGACTGTAATCCACCTGATGGACTGTGGCTTTGCACTCCCCAGGATGGCACAGTGGGCAACCCACCAACTGTAGAGACTTGAGAGACTGTGGCTTTGCACTCCCCAGGATGGAACAGTGGGCAACCCACCTACTGTAGAGACTTGAGAGACTGTGGCTTTGCACTCCCCAGGATGGCACAGTAGGCATGGTGGCTCCTTCGTGGATCTGGCGTCGTGGACTCATGTGGCTGTGGTGCCCCCCCCTTCCCTTCCCCCTGAGGTGCCTGTAGTTTTTTCATCAGATGCCCCTGCAGTGTTCTCTCCAGAGGACTCAGGTCTCCTGTGTGGGCTTTGCCCTTGTGTTGTTACACTTTGGCCCACGGACACTTCGATTTTCTTTTGATGTGCAGGACTAATTGCCTCGGTTATCCATTGCACTGTATATAGAATTATTTTTATATTGATTTTTTGGCTAGTTGACCATTACTTTTCAGAGCCTATTTTGTACATAAATTTTTATTCACAATTTAATTATGTCTTTGCATTTTTCAGGGGGGTTTGGGTGGTGTCACTGTGACTTGTTGCTCTGCATTGGTGTGTACATAGTTTGGGGGGGTGGGGGTCGCATATGTGTGTGCCGTAAGCTTTCCTCCTCCCCCCTCCCGTGTGTCGTAGGTGCAGTACTCACCGTTGTCGTCTGCGCCGGCGTTCATACTCGTGGTAGATGAGCAGGTAGACGAGAGCAGGTAGGATGTTTAATTCGGGTTCCATGCTGTCCTCCTTCCTCGTGGAGTGCGTAGAGGTGAGCGTTTTCCCGTTCGTAGTCTGTTTCCGCCGTGTTTTTATCAGCGGGGCTCCCGCCCCGGAAAAGGTGGTGGATTGGTGAGTTATGATACTGTGGGCGGTACATTGTCTGCCGCCTGTCTGTTGGCGGTGACTGCCGCGCTGTTTGTCTGTACCGCCGTGGCGGGCGGAGTGTTAATGTGGCGGGCTGTGTTGGCGGTTCCCGCCAGGGTCAGAATTCCATTTTTTGGACCGCCAGCCTGTTGGCGGGTTGGCCGCCGCTTTATCACCGACCGCCAGGGTTAGAATCACCCCCTTTGTCTCTCTGGGTATCTGGTTCTTGTACACTATATTGTCACGTCTACTTTCCCCTATATATTTTTTTCATATTTACCTTTTTCTGATTCTGAATACTGATCTGAAACTTGGTGGAAATTGTGTTCTATGGGTCTTTAACGGTATTGAACCATCTTCTTTCACCTTTTGTGGATTTGCTTGCAGGCTCTTCCCAATACACTACATGCCACTTATGCATGATCATATTCTCTCTCGTATATTTGCACAGGTTGCAGTAGGGATTCTGGTCATTTTGTCATGCAGTACCTTATTGTCTTCGTACTCATGCTACTAATTTCTTTTCTTATATTTTGTATGTTTATGTTTTATGTTACATTACAGCCCTGAAGAAGCCCTTTGTTGATGGGCGAAACGCGTTGGCTGTCATTTCTATATACTTTGTGATGTAATAAAGACTTCTGTGCGAATACCAAGAATTGAACACTATTAAATGGAAGATTTGCTTCATCATCATCACTGGAGTATTGGACTCTTTGTTTACCGTATCTGAATAGCTGCTCTCTTAGCGGTGCACCGCCGTTTTGTTTTCTTCAAATATTTGGAAGTGCGTCATGGTTTCAAGGCCGCAACGCGGAGGCGGTATGCGCCGCGCTTCATGTCTTGGACAAAGTGGGGCGTGCAGACCTGCTACGGCCTGGTTTTCTTGACCAGGCCTGGCTAGGGATGGTGCGCCCTATGCGCACTGCGGTCCATGGCAAGACAGTGATGGTTACCGCTTGCCAATCGCCGTCGGCCGGTAGATTAAAAAAAAAGATCATGGGGGGTGTGGCCGATGCATATTCAACCCCCGAAAGTTTGGGCAGGGGCTGGTGGGCAGGATGGAGCCATGGAGGGCCCTGGAAGGAGCAGGGAGGGCACAGGGTCAGGGGCCTACTAGGTGTGTGAAGGGCTTGCAGTGCAGACCTCTGGCATGCAGGCAGCCCCACCACCTTGATTAAGCACAGCAGGGCACAGCAGAGGTGGATTTGCCCCTGGATTTGTCTGCGGGGGCTAGAGCAGGCAGTTCTGGGGTGAGCCAGGCCCCTGGGGCAGCAAAGAGGTTTAAGAAGACCAGACACGGGGTGGGGCCTGGGCAGGAGACACATTTACAGGCTGGTGGGAGGGGCTACCAAGGGACAGCATCTAGGGCAGGTAGGGGGGCCTATAGGGAGCAAGCAGAGCTCAGCGTGGAGGAACCACAAGGGGTTAAGTTGCATCAGGTACCACAGATTTGTCCACAGTGGACATTGAGGCAAGGACCAGGGAGCAGTGCAGATTAGTAGCAGAGACCGAGGACATTTTGTGTTGGGACAGAGACAACACGCTGGGACAAGACGGGCAATGCAGTCACCGGGGGGGGTGGGGGGGGGCAAGAGGGTCAGGTGACACAGAAGGTCAGGGAGTAGGTGAGGGTCGCTGGGTATGGGTGCCTGATGAGGAGCTAGGAGAGGAGCAGGAGGCCTGTGCGGGCGGTGGGTCCAACAGCGCAAGATGCACATGTGGCAAAGGCGGCCGGGTGGTGCGTGGAGAGTCAAGGCCAGCAGGTGAGGTTGGCAGAATGTTGGTGATGCCAACGGAGCACAAAAAGAACTCCGAACATTGGTCGAAAGCACTAGGAGGGCCTGCAGTGGCCTTCCCTACAGCGTGGGATCGATGAAGGAAGACTTATGGCAAACGCCATGGGGGAGATGGCACGGAAGAGTGGAATGGTGTTGTGGACGCAGAGTGTGCGGAGGGAAAGAATGCAGTGGATAAGGAGGATGTGGTGGAGCTCGAATACAAGGATGACAGTGATGAGTGGGAAGAGGGAGAGATTCACGAAGCAGAGGTGAGAATGGGTACAGGGAGGGATAAAGGGCACAAGAGCAGCACAACCCCCTCTTCTTTTGATGTCTTACAGGAAGAAAAGGTGGGTGCAGGAGCACAAGAGGATACACATAAGGATGACGGCGGCGCTCATGAACGGGGCATCAAAGGTAAGGATGAATGGTGGACAGCTGGGGGTAACCCCCGGCGCAGTTCTGGTATACCCCTTTTCAAGACCCTAGGGGTAGGGGATGAGTCTGTACATGCGGTGTCTGGTGCATGTGCGGCGCATTCAGAGAGTACAGGTGACACATCGGCAAAAGAGGTTGACCGGCCGAAAGGGGATGGCACAAAAGTGAGCGAGGATGAGCTAGATCATGATACGAAGGATGAGGGAGGACATTAGAAGCGTCTCCCTGGGACTGGCAATGTCACTGGGCTCACATGTGGTGGACAAAATGAAAGCTAAAATATGGAAGCACGAATACGCTGATGTATTCAAGCTCCTACACAGGGACATAGAGCCAAAAGAAGGGTCCAAAGAAGAGGAGTGGGAACTGGCACACAGGCCCTGGGTTCCAATAACCATGGGTAATTGAACATCTGCTTTTCTCATTTACACAAGCATTTATTGCAAAACAAATTCCCCGATAGGGCCATCGCGATGTTTAAATATATGGATATCATTCGTAAGGCGCAGATGCATTTTGGGTGTTTCGTATGGCTGAGCTATGATGAGGAGTTCAGGGCAAGGGTGAGCGTGAACCCGGAAGAGTCATGGGGTGACGTAGATTCAGGGTAATGGATGCAGTGGATGGCATTTTCCCATTCATCTGCATTGACACACACGGCAAGCGGTTTGCCGGTGCTAAATAAGTCTTTTCAACCCTGTCCCTCCCAAGGGGGGCTGGTTACTACACAGCTCTCTCCCGTTCCGAGCACGAGGCCTGCTAGAATTTCAATAAAGGTTTCTGCTTCAGGCATCCCTGTAAATTTAAACATGAGTGCTCCAAATGTGGAGGAAGACACCCGGTTATGCACTGTTTCTCACTGTCCAGTCCGTCGGAACAATGGAGATCTACCAGAGGCCGAGGAGCATAAGACGCTCCTGGACCAAAGGGCTCCTAAACCAATTAAGCTGTCTAAATTGCTGCTGTGCAGAGATTGGAATGGGGTTTCAAATAAGCTTTCAGGGTGAAATGTCAAGGACCGCGAGTGCAATGATGGGCCGACAATTTGCGGTCAGCCAGTAAACTGCCAGAGGTAGTTGCAAACAAATTAAGTAAGGGGGTTTCGGAGGGAAGGATTTGTGGGCCCCTTTTAAGAGTGGCCTATGGAGAACTTAATTATTTTACCGTTATGTGTAGTACCAAAAAAGAACAAAGGGGAGTTTCATCTCACCCATCATTCATCATGACCGGAGGGGGCGTTGGTGAATGAGTTTATTGCATGTGAGGACATGTGGGTGGTGTATGCATCTGTCAATGATGCCATCCGCCTGATTCGTGGGTGAGGTAGGGGATCGGACCTGGCTAAGTGTGACATAAAAAGTGGCTCTCCAACTCTTGCCCCTTCATCCTGGGGACTTCTCTTTGCTAGGTATGCAATTGGATGGGGCATATATGTAGACATGGTCTTGCCTATGGGTTGTGCTGTCTCATGAGCTTTGTTTGAGGCTTTTAGCACGTTCTTGCAGTGGGTTTTCATGAAGGTGAGCGGACATCGGGTGTCACACTACTTAGGTGACTTTCTGTTTGTACGTGAGGCGAAGTCTGGAGCATGTAGCAGGGCTTTGAGATGTTTTGAGCAACTGGCGTTGGAATTAGGGGTTCCTTTGGCTCCAGAAATGACAGAGGGCCCAAGCTACACACTAACCTTTTTGGGTATTGAACTTGACACAGTGGTGCTCCTGGCTTGATTGCTAGCGGAAAAAGTTGGATAAATATTGTTTTTTTCTTCGGCACCTATGACTGTTACATAAGATTGAGTTGTGAAAGGCACAGCAGCTATTGGGGTTTCTCAATTTTGCCTATAGAGTGGTTTGTGGTGGTAGGACATTCTGCCGGAGGATGGGCCTTGCTATGTCAGGCGTATCCCATCCTCATCACCGGATTCAGATGTTGGTGAGTTGGAGAGAAGACATCCGGGTCTGGAAACTTTTCTTTACTCAGGCCAACGGGGTCCTTATGAGTTTTCAGGAGGAGGATACCGTGTGGCAGGTCTAGATCATCTCAGATGCAGCCGGGGCCTCAGGCTTTGGGCTGTTTTGGGATGGTCAGTGGTGCGTGGAGGCGTGGCCCCAACTCTGGTTGATACAAGGCAGGAGTATAGCTTTCTTGGAATTTTTTTCTTTGCTCGTGCCGCTGGCGGTGTGGGGGGACGAGCTCGCTAATAGCACAGTAATGTTTCATGTGGATAATCTGGCAGTAGTGGACCTGGTGAATAAGAAGAGAGCAAAGGATCGCTGGGTATTGCGGCTGCTGAGGCGTTTTATGCTTCGCTGTTTAAACTTGAATATCATCTTTAAAGTTGCACATATTCCAGGGGTCAACAATTCCATTGCGCATTCTCTGTCTCATTCACAGTGAGAGCAGTTTCGCAGTTTGGCACCAGGTGCAGACGAGCACAAGACAGTGGTCCCGGCAGACATTTGGGAGGGGTGGTGTGATGGTCATTAGGCTTGTGGAGATGTCACTAGCAGAGTCCACTCTGAGGAGTTATCAGCTGGCATGGTTGGAGTTCCAATCTTTTGAGTCTTTCAAAGGGCAATTTTGGTTACAGGATCAGGGTGCGCTCGATGCATGAGTGTTGCATTTTGTGTTAATATTGATTAAGCAAGGTTTGTCACCAGCTACGATTGGGGGCAAATTGGCGGGGTGTCTTTTTATGGTAAGCTGTTTTTGGATTTGACCCAGCAAAGAATGATATTCTGGGTCGAATGTTGAAAGGGTGGGGAAAAGAAAAGTAGGTGTTAGGCACAGCCCTGAGGGAGGCTATTACGTTTGACGGGCCACTTGAACTGTTACATGTGCTGCCGGTTTGCTGTGTTGATGCATATGAGGTGGCGCTTTTTCCGTTGTGCATGATATGGATGTTTTTGGGGACTTTTCAGGTGTCTGAGCTGTTCTGGGTGGGAAAAGCGGTTGGCGTGAGGTGAGAAGAAGTGAGCCTGGACGGTGAATGTCTGGGCACATGGCTGCGAATGCCTAAGATGGACCAGTTTGGAAGGGGAAAATGGATGTGGCTGAATAAAGGAGGGGATGTTACAGCGTGCCGGGTGGTTGAATGGGGAAGTTTTAGGGTGCGTGTGGTGCGTGATGGCGAGGGTGTTTTTTGCCATGCAAATGCTATGAAGCTTACAGCATTTCAGTTGTCTGTGTTGCGAAAGCCATTACAACGGATTGGGCGTCTGGCGGGTCAGTTTGGGACTCACTCATTCAGGATTGGGGCTGTAACTGAGGCATCCAGGCTGGCGTGGGACTGGACGCACATCTGGCGAATTGGCAGGTGCTGTTCGCAATGCTGTGAGCGGTATGTGAGGGCGTGGACTGCTATTGGGGTCATTGTGGTGGGGTGCAAACAGACAGGGGGGAGGCTCTTTTTTCCCTTTTCTGAATTTTGTTTTCCTTTCAGGTTGTGTGAGTGGCCCGGCGAGGTCAAAGGTGGTCACGTGGCTGGTCCGGCATTCCTTTATACACCGCATAGCAAAATATGCAGAGAAACAGATCTATGGACGCTCCCTTGGACTGCTGAGTAGCAGCCATGAGGCTTTGTGGTGGGGAAAGAGCGGAATGAGGTGGGGCAATTTGCTTCCTTTCTAGACATCCATGCAGCCACATTGGAGCTTTCCTGATGTGTTCGTACTGCATTTGGGGGAGAATGATTTACTGCAACTCTCTGGGCTCACTCTACTGCAACACATGCATCAGGATCTGGAGTTGCTCAGGCGGAGGATGGCTGGGACTTGTCTGGTATAGACCGATATTGTGCCCCAGAGGAAATGGAGAGGGGCAATAAAACATGGGGCGATAGAAAGGGCTAGGAGGAAGCTCAATTGAGCGATGAAGGTTTTTTGCTGGGCCCAGGATATCACATTTTTGACACATGAGGGGCTTAAGGAGGAAGAGACAGTGCTATTCCAGGACAACGGAGTGCACCTTTCAGATATGGGCAATTTGGGATTTGTGGGGGGAGAAGGTATGTGTCAGGGAGTCTAAATAAGGGGTTTGCAGTGTTGCAGTAGTTTCGCTGGTGGGGCAGCAAAACGTCTCAAGGGGTTTTTGCTGGGTGGCAGTAGATTGGGGAGGGTGGAAAGTCAGATGCGGGCCTGGCCACCCTTCCTGGGTGGAAAGAAGAAGAAAGTGGAGGATAACAGAGTGGGGGATGCCCGAATCGGGCAGGGGGTGAAAGGAGAATGTGGATAGTAGGTGAATGAAGGTGGAGGCTGGATGAACGGAGGCAAAAAGTGAGGAAATAAATTGGAGCCTGAAAGGTGGGACATTTCAAAAGGGGCGGTACAGGAAGGATGCTAGAAGTTGAAGGTTTAAAGTTATGAAAATGTTTGTTGTTATTATATTGCAATCCTGCCCTAATAAATGGCCTTTTACACTACTGAGAGTGTGATGGTGATTGTGTCACAATGGTGCAATAGAGCTCACTTCCATCTGCGCAAGTCTGCGGAGCCTTTGTGTATTAAGTCAGTACCTAAAAGCAAGCTTCCTTCAGTCTTGATGGCAACTCGGGCTGGATGAATTCAAAGAAGACAAAGCAGATCAGGTTCTTTATTCACAGCATACTTGCCATGCACATTGCTGATATGGGTTGTCAGGAGATCCACTCTTCACTCCTGCATGTCCACCCAGCCACTGCCCCTCTCTCCTTGCCCCCAGGCCACTTCCTCTTCTCTATGACTTCCCAGTGGAAGTAGTAGTCTAATCACTCAAACCCAGGATGCTTAAAGTTCTTTCTCTGCATCTCTTCCCTTTGTGCCAATTGCATAGATTTGGTGTGCTCGAGTAGAACATAGGTTTCTGGCATGAGTATAGGGGGTTCCAGATTTTGAAGATATCTCAGGTTTATTCTCAACTATGGCAAGCAAGACAGCACACATAATATTATAAATGAGATAAAGTATGTCTACTAACTTTATATATATATATATATATATATATATATATATATATATATATATATATATATAGGATATTTCAAGTCTGAGATGAGTGTAATGTCTGTAAAAACAAATAAGACCAAACACTCAAAGAACTCTATGGTGATTTGCAATCCTTTCCATTTGTCTCTAAATGTCCCCCTGTTTTTTTTCATTTGCAACAGTTTGTGACACCTCTGATTCGTGCAGAACACCTCTCACTGCAAATTGGTGCCACTGACTGTGAAGCTTTTGATGAGCCCTGAGGTGTCTCCCAACGCTGTTGTATCAATGGAGTAGACTCCGTTTACCACCTCAGCACTAGCTGGTAGGAGATTATCATTGGTTTTTTGGCTCCCTAGTGGAGTTACCTGCTGGCTCTGCATGTACATAAGTCCAAAGGTTTGGGGGGATGTCGGCCAAGTCATATTTATTTATTTTGGAATTAATGTATTGTCTGCAAACATTATAACAAGTCATCTATATCGCAGCCTATCACAACTATTATAACTAATGCATATGATAAATGCTTTGCAAACTCACTACCAGTGCAATGTCAGTAGTGTTACACATAGCTAAATGTGAAAAGTTAAGTATAATAGAGTTTGCAGTATGGAGGATGCCTGCAGAAGACAACCCACACTTTTTCTTGATTTTTTCTTCTTTGGTTAGGAACTGTCCAGATTGTACAACACACAGTTTTCCACCAGTGCAGTTTCCCAAAAGTTATACTTAAGACTTGCTAGAAGGCAGAGGCCCCTTTTTTCCATTCTAGGGGAGAGGACCTTCTCAGACACCTCTCTGAGAAGGGAAAGACTGACCAAACCAAATTGGCTGATCATTTGGTCTGGGAGATGCAGTGGACATTGAGTGCCAGTTGAAATTTGCCCAACCATCTACTTTTGGAATGTAAACTGGAGCTACCCTCTGTTTATCTTTTGGACTTGGACCTGCAGGGACCCTGTTACTCTGGTATTTCAAGAGTGTGTGGATGTAGGCTGCCCACTTTCTAGGAATAAACCTAAAGGCCTTGCTGAATCTCCCTGGTCTACTCTGCTGCTGATGACCATGCCTATGTGGAAGTTCATGGCCAGCTCAAAGGGCTGTGAGATGCTGATGAGGACCTTGAAGTCTGCCCCACCCCTCATCAAAAGAATGAAGGCAGGCTACTGAAAAGGTGACTGCAATGATTGTTGTTTGCAAACCCCTCACAAGAGATGGATACGGGCTAATGAGACATCATATCCCAGTATTTGGGCTAGGTTTGGATTATACAAATACCATTAACATACATACATCGACTACTGAATGTACAGGTGAGGCTGAGAAGTATTTCTTCCTGGTGGGCACACACATTTGGGAGACCTGTGTAACACTACTACCGATTTTATATAGGATTATCAAGAGTCCCCGACTTTCTGTTCCAGGTATTCCAAGTGTGTTACAAGCTTCTTAAACATTAGTGCTTCTCCATCCTTATATTGAGGGGATAGCCAATGGTCTTGTTTTTCATTGTTATATTCCATTATCACTGTATTCATAGAATATTGTGTTATGCATTTTGTTTTGAGGAATTTCTATTTTTGATTCTATCATATATACTATACATGTATTGATATATGTCACTGTATTCGTGAAGTTTTGTACTTTCACATTACATTGTTTGGACATTCATATCTTTATTGCAACTTAGATAAGTGTATCCAACACTACCTAATCTCGCCCCACATCACCTCCATTTAGGTAGACCTTGACTGATCATTCTCGTTTTCCTTGAAAATCAAGGAAGATGATTAAGGCTGACTTTCAGCTGCAGATCTTGTTTCTGGGACAATGATTGCTGAGAAAGCCCACCATTCTCTGCATTGAAGACTTTAGTGGCACTTGCATCTGCATACGCCAGAGACTGATCATGACTCATGGAAAGCGAGGTGCTAATTAGGACCAAGTTCATTTTTAGGGTATTCTGTTTTACTTCATTAACTTTTTGCCACAATTTCTGAGGTTATATGCAGCCACAAAATTCCCTGTGTGTATTACATGTATGCAGGGAAAGTTTAAATATTGATTTTTGCTGCTGCAAAACAGCACTGACGGTTTTAAAAAGAAAATGCAAGACAGTGCATTTAGTATTACTTTGTTTCTGTATAGAGCGTCGCACCACACTTATGCCATTTCTAGGCATGGTAAATAAGATTAAACCACTGCCTCATTTAATTGCACTCAAAGTATCAATTTCGTGAAGAGGGGAGGTTGAAGTGTACCTTGTAAGGATTTGAACACATGACATGCAGATCACATTGAATGTAAATTGCAAAGCTTTTAGGGCCATATGTACGAACACATTTTCCCATAGACACAGAAAGGATAAAACCCCTTGGTACATCTGGCCCTTACTCACTAAAACATCTTGCTGGCTGTTCAATATGAAAAATAGTGATGAAATACACCACAATACACATTATCACGGATGAGGTACATTTCATGACCACAGTCTGCATCTGCACATTAGCCCAGGTAGGAGTCTTGTGCCTGTTTTTAGAATTCCCACGGTGCTGTTTTGGCGCATGGCTAAAGACTTGCGACCTTGGAAAAAACATTACCATGTGAGAAGAGGTCTGGCGAGCAGTCGGTGGAGAGATGCGGTAGGTGGTGCTCAGCACTGCCTCTCCTACCTACCCAAACACACAATGAAAGGCTGCTGACCAGGGCCTGACTGGGGAACCAAACGAAGCCTTGCTCCCTCCATCTTCTCTCTTTCTGTCCACCCATTCTTTCTCTCCTTCTCTCCCTCTTCTCGCTCCCTGATCTCTTTCTTTCTGCCTTCACCCTCCCTTCCCCTCACTGGAAACCTCCCAGCGCTTGCTGCAGTTAATATCAGGGAGTTGGGAAAAACGATTGAGGCACCAGGAACTGTCCTTGGCGTTCAAAGCCTGCCTCCAAGGGCTCCTGCCCACCATGGAAATGCATAGTGTAATAAAATTCCTGTAGGGCCCCACTGCAGACTCCACCTCCCAAGCTCTGGAGAGGTTTCAAAACTCGTAATTAACCTCACCTGTGCAGAGCCTCTCCAAGCGAGCTGGAAACCTCATCTGTTTAAGGGATTCCAGCTCCTCGTGTGTACATCGTGTGACATCAATGAACATTTGCAGAGCACCAATTTTGTGTGAAAACTGTACAATGTTTGAGTTGGCAGGTCTAAAACATGCTGTGCTGCAGAGTTACTGCATGTTCTGTAAATAGCATAATTTCCCAACAAGTATTAGCAAAGCTCATAAATCAGGCATTGCCTACTATCCTTATGGCTTTTTCAATGCTTTATTTTGTTTGTAATTTTTTTTGTATAAAGGCAATGGAACAGCCAAAATAAATATTTTATGTAAAAATACAAGTTGCACCAGTAGCCCCTGGCACTGAAGAGGACACTTTATTGGGCAGACGTTGAAACTGTAAAAGTGCAGATTCCATCGCTCACAGTCAGGTAACCAATAACTGAAGTGGGCTAAACCTGTGCCCCATGCTGTATGCAGTGGTGGACAGAAGCAAGATGTGAATGACAGAAAAGAAGACCAATGGATGAAGAGGGTAGTAGGTAAGTATGCATTGCATATATTTTTATTAAAAACAAAGGGGCATATTTACAAGAAAGTGGCGCATCAGCTATGATGCGCCACTTTTCTTGTGCCCCTCTGCGCCCCCTAACGTCACCAACGTAGCACTGTATTTACAATACGGCAGACCATGGCGCATGTTAGCACAATAGCCTCAAAATTATTGAATATATTGTGGCGCATTGGTCGACTAGCACCAAAAATGATGGCGCTAGTCCATCAATGGTGGGGAGGCCCGCTGGAAACAATGGGACTGTCACTTTAACAACTGCTATGGGCAGGTGTGAAAAATTATAGGAACAATGTTGCAGTGAAATTTCGTAAATTTCACTGCGCCATTTTTCTGGGTCTTCTAACGGTGAACGCCCATTGCTTACATTATGCTTGGCGCAGGCACAATGCAGCGCAAGGGGTTACAAAATGGCGCAATGCTTGCATTGCACCACTTTGTAAATCTGGTGCGGGGAAAAGGACTTCTTGACACTGCCTTAGCGTCCCAAAAATGACACTAGGGTGGCGCAAGGAGGCACTAGGAGCTTGAAAATATGCCCCAAAATGTCTTGGCTAACCTCAGATCCAAAAAAAAAACACACCACTTGCTATATTACCATTACTTTGCAAGTTACATCAGGAGTCATTACAATGTGGGCCTTACATCAGGAGTCTTTAGATCGCAGGTGAGTTTTCATTATTTTTACTTTGCATGGTTTTACGTCAAAGGTAATTTCATGTGTTATTGATTTTAGTAACAAAGTGCATCAGTGTGTGTTTAACATATATGTTACATATTTATATGTATATATACATACATATGTATAAGTATACTTCTTAAAATAATTAATATTTTTTTCTATTAAAAACGAGGGGAATGCCCCCTTTGCATACATTATGCCTGGCGCAAGCACAATGTAGCGCAAAGGACTACAAAGTGGCGCATTGCATGCATTGCACCAATTTGTAAATATGGCTCAGGGAATAGGCCACCTTAGAGCCGTCTTAGCCTGAAAAAAATTACGCTAAGGCAGCGCTGAAGTGGCACTAGGCCCTCTGAAATCAGAGCCAAAGGGTAATGTATAGGGATAGTGAGGAGTTTTGTATGGTTCAGACATGCTTACTGTATGTGGGTAGTAAGAAGTTTTAGGATTAGCGATGGGAGGATTCTACAGAGAGCAAGGACTTTCGGAGATGGGTAGTGTATAGGGGGTAGTAAGAACTTTTTAGGGTTCAGAGGTGGGCAGTGTGAATCACTTTAGATTAAGTGAATTAAAATAAATATTATTAAATACAAGTTATGTTAATTTCTATTTCCTATAATATTATTAGTTTAATATTTAAATATTGTAATTAAATTTGACATAAGAATAATTATTACAATTAAATATTCATAAATGTATATTCATTTATATGTGTGCACAAAGACACACATATAATTATGTGAAAAATTATACTTACCAAATTAGCTGCCAGGCAAATTAATTCCCATTGTTAAAAGTTGTAAAGGTACTCTGGATGTAATGACCACGATGTCATTAACTGCGAAGTAATGACTGACGGTCACAGGACACTCTTCGGAACGTGATCATGATACGCTTCTACGCAATTTGTGGAATTCGCCACTGATTCACTGTTTAAACACAGACAATCAGTACTAGAGAAGTGTATGAATGAGAAATGCTTTAAATCGAATGTTCAACACCTTCAACGTCACGAGATTGCTAACTACGCAACCATTTTTGAATCATTAACTAGCTGTTTTCCACATGGGTTAAAAAAAGAGAACATAGCCGGCCAGCCAATCAGAGGGCATTTTTCAATAACAAGCGTGAGGGAATACTGACGGGTGTTGTACGTGCTGATGGAGCATCACTTGTGTTGTCGTTTGGATTTTTTTCTTCGTGAAGTTGTGATAAATAAGACAGAGCACTGCTTGCCACAGTCACCTGAACTTACAACCAATAATGTTTGGCCTGGGCTGGACTAGCCTGCATGGCTCATATACTGGCCAGGTATCCATTACTGGCGCAGCCCGGGTGCACACAGATCTGGGCCTTGATTAGCGGGACCACAAGGGATGTTAATGGAGTGGAACACACGCTCACTGGAGCATACCACCCGAGAAACAAACTGAAGGGATTTTTTACCTTAGTAAATGTTAAGCAGAAGTACAATATTACATTCTTCGGCGCTAATAATCACGTTTAGTGTGTGAGTACTTCACCATAGAGCGTTTCTGCACACAAAGGAGACGAATAATTACAGCCAGACAATAAAAATCACTGCCAAAGGGTTCGCCCTGATCACTGAGCGTCTACTAGTTAGGTCTTGCATGACAGGGCAGCTGTCTACAAGACCTACTTTTAACACGTGTATAAAATGGGATTTGTCTCCAGCCTGACAAGTGTGTCCTATGAAAGGTGCCCATTGCAATGTATGTGGAAATACTTTAAAAAGAACCCTGAATCATTACATTTTCACTTTTTTTCTCATTGATGCACTGTGCACAGAGAGCAATCTTTTTAGTTCTTTTTTCACCGCAGCATGATTTTTATGTGTTTTATTGAGGGCTCTAAATGCAGGAAAGAACTATTGGCCCTGCCAATGCTTTATTTATACTGCTTCCCATTAACGTGAACAATAAAGAGCCACAGGCATACTCATCGCATTCATGCATACTTTTTGGAAAAGGCATATGATGTAAGTAGGGCACTAACTGGGCCTGAAATAAACCATGCAGACACTATTTGTAGAGTTATGATTTTTAGGGCCTTATTTAAGAAAAATGGCACTGTATCCAAAGCAGCGCCACTTTTCGTTCTCTCCTTAGCGCCCCCCTACCGCCACCATGTATGCGTCGTATTTAGTATACAGTGCACCATGGCGCAGGGTAGGGGCAATAGCGCCAACATTTTTTACCCTGTTGATGTACTGTGCAGGATTAGCGCCAACATTTTGGCGCTAATCCTGCACAGTCCATAGGGGCCTATTGAAAGCAATGGTGTGCCCCATTTTAACGCCTGCTCTGTGCAAGCGTTAAAAGTAGCCACAAAAAAGGACACAGTGGATTCTCTTAGATTCCACTGCGCCATTTTTGTGGTTCCCCTAATAGGGCAACGCCCCCTTGTATACATTATGCCTGGTGCAGGCATAAAGTGGCACAAGGGGTTACAAAGTGGCGCATTTCATGCATTGCGCCACTTTGTAAATATGTAATGGCGATTTTGGCCTCGGGCCACATTAGGGCAAAAAAATGACACTAATGTGGCGCAACGGGCGCTATGCCCTCTTAAATCTGGGCCTTAGAGTTTATTAACATGAGCAAGGGCTGCTGAAACATATTAAAGGTGGCTGCATGATTTAGGGTTGCAGTGCGGGTGGGAAATAGTGGACTGGAACAATTAGAAGGGTCTCGTTCTTACTCCTAATCAAATATTGAATAGTGAGCAAATGGGGGTGTGCGCCCAATTAATGGTTACACGTTTTGCATCAATTACCAAAACACCTGCTGTTTACCTACAATACGTTTGTCTGGTAAATACTGGCAAACTTGTGGCAAGCTAACAATACTAAATCTGAATTTGAGCACCGTAGAACATGTGAAAGCATGCATCATTAGCATGGGGATATACAGGTATCCTCTCTCTGCCATGTCTGAGGAAGAGGTAAGAGGGAGACACAGCTCCCCTCCACAAGTGATGCTGGATTAGGGTGCAGACTGGGATCAGAAGCTCACTTCACAAACAGCCGAACCCAGTGCCGACCTTACCTATGTCAAGGTAATTGCTGATCTCTGATTTAATTGTATAGCAGTTTATCACTATGCCAGAGTCACTTCAGGATAGGTCACAAGGTGATCTGGCAGTTCTTCAATAATCACATTTAGTGAGTACGTCAACATAGTGGGTTTATTTTAATCAGTGTTCATTGGAAATTAATAATTACAGCACTGAGTACCAATAACAGCAATAATAGCAGAAACAAGGAGAAATAAAAGTAATTCTCCTTGTTACGCCATGGTAACGCCACCCATGGGGTGGCGTTAGCTTTTGGTGTTGCCGCAGATTTACAAATTCTTGCAAATCTGGGGCAGCATCAAAAGCAATGGGTGTTGCCATGGAACGCCCACAGCAACACCCATTGCACGCCCCTCTGCTGCAGAAAACTGTATTGGAGGGGCCCATATTTACAAGCCAGTGTTAAGCCACAAAAAGTGGCTTAGCTCCGCCTTGTAAATATAGTGCAGTGGACAGCGCCACTGTAGAGTCACAAAAAGTGATGCTCTGGTGGCACTAGGGGCATGTAAATATGCCCCTACATATTTATCTTGCATCAGTCCTCGATTTCACTTTAGTTGCATGCCGTGGATAATGGTGATTTGTGTTTGCTAGGTTAGTACAGCAGTTTCAAAAGATAAGCATGTTCGCTTGGGGTGTGACATCAAGGTGAATGGCCCACCTCACCGTACAAAAAAGTCTACCTTACATGACAACTGATGAAAAGTTTCAATGCATGTATTAGTGGAATTTGAAGATATGCCACTGCAGAACAAATGTAGTCTAAAATTAATCCATGCACCTTTTTTGTATGTGAATATTTGGCATAATTAAGTTGTGCTTCAAATGTTTTGATCACACGGTAGGGGACGACAGTGCATCCCTGAAGTTGTGAGCCAGATCATCCTTGCCTTCTGTGTGTTGCATAGCATTATATTGCAATGTGGCAAAACCATTGTTATCTACACATTGAGGCAACAGCTATACATGTCCCTGTAAATACATAACATAGATCAGTAAATTATATATCCATCTTCTCACTTACGTGTCATGTGTTTCCTAGATAAGTGACTTGAATGTGTGCCAACCCTTTTTCACATTTGCTAGTGTGTGGATTAATACACGAACTGTGTGCAGATATATAACTACTTGGTGCAACAATCCAAACCAGGTATACAGGGGAAACATGTAAATGTTGAGGAAAATGTCTCTGTATGGCAACCATATGGAACTCTCCACGCATCAAGGGCTGTTATCCGATTCTCCCTCATTCTACCCCTTTTCAGCTCTTATGTATATGTATACATTGCTGGTGGATTAATTCACCAACATGATATTCTCAGAAGAGAACAATGTTCAAGTGCAAAACCATCCCTTCCTGAGCAATACACAGAGCACACCAGCATCCAACAAAATCTTGCTATTATTCTTCCTAGGAATCCACCCTCAATAATTGATTAGGGTACCAGTGTGGCACCCAGTCTTGTCCAGAAGAAAGTGAACAACATTGGGTAGGAGGTCCTAAAAGGGGTCAATTAGCTCTATGCAGTACATGGCTCCCGTCTGCCCGAGAATACATTCCTGAAGAGATGGCAAGATGTCGGTAGGAAGTGTAATGCAGTGGGAATTGCAAAGAAGTATCCGGTAAGTATGGATGCATCACAAGGTTTTCCACCACTGGTGCAAGATCAAGGCTGTGGACTTCCAGGGATGATGAGTTCAGTGTCACACAAAACACCAGCTCTGGCTATGTCCACTGGAAAGGTATGTCCTGGAGACGCCCTGGCTAGAACGTAGTCATCATCTGGAAGCTTATGGACAGCAGGATGGCAGAGATTACATTTCCTTTTCTCTCCAGGTATATCCATTTACAAGGCATGCACTGTGATGTGTTGTCAGTAAACCTGTAACATTTATGTTGTCTTGTGTTTTAAAGTTTAAAAGGCATGATGTACGTGTGTATGTTCACGTGACGATTTTCGACTAAGGTAATGATAAATGTGTAATACAACCTCAAAGTGGAATTTGCACGTGGCTTGGGTCATTGAAGCCATTGTACTTTGTACCTTTGAAAGTATGCCTCACCTCACATTTATTGTAGACCATTCACGTAGAAGGAAGATATATTTCCAGAGGATGGCAGTTCATCCACTGGACTCCAGGTGCTAATAGGTAATGTCTGGTGCCCACTTTTGCTATGTTTTCTAAAATGGAAGATTGAAGGGCATAAAAGTCAGGGACACACTGAACGTCATCAAAACTAACTCGTCATACCTTTCAACTCTTGTCCGTCTGGATTTAGCCCTCGATCTGCCTTGACTCAGTCCAATCCCCAACCCTACTGGTAATCCCACATGTCCGAAGTAGTCTCTTCAGGGTCTGTAGTTCTGGGTGGGGAGTGTGTCATATGATCTTGTTTACTGCAAGCCCTCGCAAAATCTAGCAACCATACAAGATATGGAATCATCTTGGACCTGGTTCCTCTGTAAACCATGCCCAGGAACAGCCCCTCACTTGGCTTTCAGGATTTCTCTTAAACAAACCTATATGTGCATTACCAATATTTTGCTGTTCAACTCATTTTCTGGCTACCAGCATTCCTCACCAATGTGGGACATCCTTCTGCACAACTCCTGTCGTCCTGGGCTATTCAATCTACAGTTCAGCTTCTGAGAGAAAGCATAAGGAAAGGTTAGGGGTGCAGTACGAAAATAAGGTTTGTGTTGTTGCACATGCACCTTTATAGAGTACTGCATGGATCAGTTGCATCATCAACAGGGACGTCAGGGCTCTGCCCTACCACCAATTAGCCTCCATATAATGTCCCTGATCTCTTCAGAGATCTGGTGTGCGTTGATTTAGTAGTCTTGACTCCCAGCCCCCTGAGCCCACTAGCTGCACTCCAAAGGTAACAATGGGAAAAAGGAGGGGAATGAGGAGACTGAGCCAAAATATGCCTACGGAGCCCTGTTGAATAACACTCACTCTGTCTGTTGATGTCTGACTTGTGCACGTGTAAGGGTCTGTTTCAGATATGTCCCCTAATACAAGACCAAGCCATCTTATTTAGCAGATATGATTTGGATACTTTATGCAGTGAATAACTTCAGAAATGGGACTGACCTGGCACTAATCAATGCGTCCCTGTGCCCAATTAGAATCTACACACAGCACAAGTGTGATACCAAACCCTGTTCCAGCTTACTATAGAGCTGGGCTTTCAGTTCTGTCATAAGCTGGGAGGTTGCTTGAGCCAGGTCTTCTCATTCATCCCGGAAATTCTGTGCTCTCTGGCTCCTAACTTGCAGCCAGGTATTCCTGCCTTGCTGCTGCAATGGAAGAGTCATCAGAACAGGAAGCAAGGTGAGGAAAAACAAAGGGTCAGTGAGAATGAGTGTGAGTGAGTAAGCGAGAATGAGTAAGTTTGAGTGAGAGTGAATCACTGAGAGTTAGTTTGATTGCGAGTGACTGAGTCTGACTGAGCATGAGTGATTGAGAATAAGTGACGGAGATGAGAAAGAGTGAGAGTATGTGAGCAAGAGTGTGAAAGTGAAAGTGAGTGACTGCAGGAGTGCAACTTAATGGTAGTGAGTGACAGCATGCAAGGATAAGTGACTGAATGAGAACGAGTGACTGAAAATGTATGCGGGTGAATAAGATTGGGTGACATTGAGCGAGAATGTGAGAGTGCTGTGAGTGAGTGACTGAATATGAATAAGTGAGAGGGAGAGAGGAAGTGTGAATCAGTGGGAGTATGTGTATGAGGGAGAATGAAAGTGAGAGAGAGTAAGCATGAAAAACAGTGAGTTAGGGTGAGTGAAAGTGTGCATGTGTTTTATGCTTGGGAGCCTGCCACTGGCCCTTGTATACTTGAGATATTTATTTTCTTATTGAGGCACCAATGAAAACATGCTGGCAAAGGCATATTGAACATAATTCTTGGCATATGGGAGGGTTCTTGTGGCAAAATGCAGATCCTGGCATGCTGAAGAAAATGATTGAAATATAGAGGTACTCATGGCAGAATATTAGCGCTGGCACACTGGAGGTAATTCATCCATAACAAAATGCTGACCCTGAAATAATGAATGCATTTTTTAGCATATGGCTGTGTCATGATGGCAGCATTAATTACAATATTCACGCACTGGTATATTGTAGGTAGTTCGTGGCATAAGGTGCCACCCATGACATACTGCTGACCTTAGAGCATTGGATAATTTTTAAACCATGGGGGAACCCGAGGCAAACTTAAAAAAAAAACTATTGGGGAGTATCAAGGTTCATTGGCACAGCATGAACTTATGTTATGTTTTAGGGGGCAGAGACAGCAGGGACAAATGCAGCCTTATCAAGCTGTAAATAGGCTTCAGAGAAACAATGAAATTGTTAAGATGAGGCTGTTTCGGGGCATGGTCTGGCCACGGACTGTGATGGTCGCCTGACTGCGGAGCTCCGTGTGTTGGTGGGCCCTGGACAGAGGTGGGGGCACCCTGGGGAAGCGGGGGCTGCCATCTGTGCCCCGAGGGACTCTGCTGATGGCATGCTCTGACTGAACAGCTGAGAGGGGCCCCTGCCGTCGGTGCATGCAGCATACCACTTACGCATGCAAGGGGGCCTAGTCTGCCGAGTGCAGCAGCAGTCTTGCGTCCCAGCTGGGGTATGCCTGAGCGTCTGCCCGTCCCCACCTTTATGTGAGCAGGGGGTGCACTGCGGAGCCGATGGCCCCTGCCAGCACCAACGTTGCGGATGACACCTTGGGAGCTCACCTCCAAATGCCCCCCCCCCATAGTGCCTCTGATACCACTAAGGCCGCAGGCCTTGGCCCCCAGGGAAGGAAGGCGGAAGACACCGGACACGGGGAAGGCCTTGTACTTGAAGTACAGTTGGCCATCAGCAGCCCCACCTGGAGACAAGGACTTGACCACCCCCCAAGACCAATATTGCTGCACTGCCTGAAGCCCACTGCACCTCCCAATCTACCCGGGGCCTATCTTCTCCAGGTTGGCACCCACCTTGTCATTGACTGCTCCCCACTAGGCTCATGGGGGTCCAACGATAATGACCACGTGGACCCCAGCACGTAAGCGGAGCCTGCAGAAGAAGCAACACCGGTCCCAACCATTGACTTTATTGGGGACGCCCTGGGTCCAGTTTACTCAGGGCAGCACTTGCACAGGTGCCGGAGAACACCACGAGGCTAACACCTGCTTGTCCCCAGCCAAACCTGCCTGCATCCCACGCTGCGCTGCCCGTAAAGACTTGCTGAGTGATCTGTGCCCTCTGGCTGTGTGGGACTTGGTCAGATCATAGTTGCATCAAACCGAGGGGTCCTTCTTAGGGCCGGGGGCCCAAGGCTGGCTGTGGCATTACCTCTCCTCTGCCCTGGGGACGGTGACAATCGGAAGATGAACAGGAGGCAACCTGGGAAGCCTCCTCACCTTTCTTCTGCTTGAGGACGCAGGGGTGATGATACACCCTCTACTGGAGACTGACCTCAGCCCCCACCCAGGTAGCTAGGGTGAGTGAAATAGGCCCAGACCCTGGACTGCGACCAAGTCTTCACTAGGCCGGCTCCCTCTGCCATTGCGACTTGGGGGCCTGTCCCCCTCCTAATTAACTGTAACCTGTATATTTATCAGGAACATGGACCTTCAGCGCACCGCTCTACAGTTTTGACCCCGGGAGGCCAGACTGGAGATGCCCAACAGCAAATCTGCCGGTAAATCCTCTAGCAAGCCCACATGGCAGCTTCTCTTCTCTGAAGCCCTTAACCACTCACGCCCAATACCTCTGTCAAGAGACCACAGCCAGCGGACTTGCCCACCACCACAGTTAGCCCAGCACAGGGTACTATCATGGAGCGTATACTTCAGGAAGTTATGGCTGTGGGTCGTCGGCTGGAAGAAATGAACACCAATATCTCTATTTTGGCAGTGGAGAATTAGGGGGCCATTACGACTCCGGCAGGCGGCGTAAATATGGCGGTAAGTACTGCCAACAGGCTGGCGGTACTTACCGCCATATTATGACATGTACCACACCGACCGCCACAACGATAACAGCCGCCAGGCTGGAGATATCTATCTCCATCCCGGCGGCCGTCACTGTTCTGCCCGCAAGATTATGATCCCGCCTACCGCCATGGTTTTCATGGCTTCCTTAACGCCACGAAAACCATGGCGGTGGGCGCTATCAGTGACAGGCAATTCCTTCCCTGTCACTGATAGGGGTCTCCCCCCACCCTCTCCAGTTAGCCGACTCACCCCCCTTACCTCTCCAAAGCCCCCTCACCCCCTTCTACATTCACACCCCTTCACACATACACACGCATTCACACTTCCATTGCCACATGCATCCACACATGCATACTTTCATTCACACACATCCGCACACACTTTCATACATACACGCAGACACGCCTTCACATAACACAACATACATACACTCACACCTCCATACATGCACACACGCATTCAACACGCAACACACACCCGCACACACAAACATTAATGCACCCCCACACACCCTCACACAACACTCCCCTCCCCTGTTGGAAACCTGACTTACCTGTGTTCATGAGGTCCTCCGGCAGGAGACGGGACGTGGCACTGCTGCCACCAGCAGCGCCCACCAGCAGAACACCGCCAGGCCGTATTATGGGTCATAATACGTCTGGTGGCGGTCTACTGGTGTGGCACTGCTGGTGACAGCAGCGCCACCTTCCTGCCATCTGCTGGCATGGCCAGAGCTGGATTTCTGCCATTCTTCTGGTGGAAATCCGGCTGTGGACATAATACGGTGGACGGCTGGTAGCTGCGGCGATGGTCTTTTGGCGGCCATCGCCGCTGCAGTTGGCAGTTTTTACTGCGAATGTCATAATGAGGGCCTAAATCTATTCTCCTCGACATTGCGGGTTTTTAGTCCTGTGTGACAGGGCTGAAGCAGCTCGTAACGGTGATGGACGACCACCTTAACACCATGCCGGAGCGAGATCAAGAACTCCTTTTCCTCTGCAGTAAGCTCATTGACCTGGAAGACAGGAGCCGTAGAGACAATGTCCGCTTTTTTGGTTTCCCAGAAAATACGGAGGAGATGGACATCCAAGCCTTCCTCCGGAAAATCCTCCCTACACTCACGGGTCCAACCTTTGATTCCCCATTGGAGTTCCAGAGGGCGCACCACCTTGCCCAGAAGCGGCCGGAGAGCTCATCCCCACACATTATTGCCTTCCTCCTGCGCTATGGACAGGCCAGACAACTCCTAATGGTGGCCCGCTCCCACGGTCCATTCAGAACTGAGGGGTGCGAGATCCGAATTGCCGCAGACTTTTCAAAGGAGACCAATGACCGGAGCAAGGCATTCCTGTCACTCCGCCCTCGACTTCGCCAAATGGGCATACAATACGGGCTGTTTGAACCAGCCCGAATGTGAATCACCAAAACTGGTAAGTTGAAATATTTCTGTGACCCAGAGAATCTGTGTCTCTTCTTGGATGATTTGTTGGCCCAGGACATGGACACGACTTCTCCGGACCCGTTCTCGGGGGTGGCCAATGACCCCCCGGATGCACCATCTCCACATGCTGGAAGCGCTGTGATGGCGTTTCTCGCCACAGAGGCAAGGACCCTGAGAAGTTGTCGAGACCCCAAGACAATAGAGACCAGGTGCTTCAAGTAGTGGCGCACTATACCCAGCAATCAGATAGAGACAAGTCTCGATCTCTTCTGAAGCTTTCACCCTCTTCCAACTGAAATTCCCATGGGCATATGTGCCCTGTATGTCCATGAGGCTGAGATGGGGTCGTAAGAACTACACCCGTATCCCGACGTACAGCTGAGTACTTTGTTGCATGACTAAATATGATATGGCCCAGTTATGTCGTATTAAGATCAGTGATATGGCGCATTAGACGGTCATGTCATGCTCTACTGTCTGCTGCACTGCCTTGTTATTGTTCTGTCTTTTCTTTCCCCTCCCACACCTATTGCCCAATTGGAGTACCATATTAGTATTATATCGGAGCTCTGTAAGCTATATTGAGCTGTTGCAGTGTTTTATACTGCCATTCACAGAATGCACACTTACTGTGTTTCATGGTTTATGATACGTAACTGTTGAAGTTGTTCCTGTTGATGAGTTAACAATATACTCTGGGCCGCCGGCTCTCAATGTCACTACCCACCACGGTTTCTCAGCTATTGTTAGTATATCTGTACACCCCCAAGATGTTAGGATCTCAAGAGAGGCACACCCTATCTGGGCACCTACTGGCCTGATGGCTTCCTTGGAGCCTGTGGCACCACTTCTCATTCTGGTTGGCTCTTCCCTCCCCTCCCTTTATGAGCACTCTTTCTCGCCCCTGCTCACCTTGTGCTCCCTGCCTCCTGCCGGGGCCCCTACAGGCACGCTGACTCCACAGTTTTGGGCCCGCAGTTCACAGACCCAAGCCCTTAGGGCTTTGCCCCAAACCAGAGTCGGACCTTCAGTCTTCTTCTTCAGTTCTCTACCCTACTCCCCTATACTTCCTCTCCCCCCCACCTTCTCCTCTGCCTAGCTCTCTCCCCTTTCTCTCTCTCTTTCTCTCCTTCCTTTTATACTTTATTCAACAGCCCCTCTACTTCATCCTATTCTAACTCCCTACAGTTACTCCTGGTGGGCACCCAGCGTCCCTCAATACCCCTGGCCTGGACTGGAGGGAGTCCTATCTCTTGCCCTGGCTAACTGCCCTACTCTCCCTCTTCCACCGTTCCACCTCTCCTCACTTGGTGTCTCTCCTTCTTCATCCTTCCTATCTCCCCTTCTTTTTGCCACGCACTCTCGCTCAGCCATGTTCTGCCAAGCCCCTCTTACCTCCCGCCCACTTCATGTCCTGTCCTGAACATCAACAGCCTGACCCATTATGTGAAAGGTAAAAAGGTACTCTCCTATCTCCAGTCAAAATGGGTTGACGTAGCTCTCCTTCAAGAGACACACTTTGATGATGTTGAATCCAGTAAACTGCGTCGGGATTGGGTAGGGAGAACGATATTTAGTAGTTGCCCGAAACTGCAGATGGCGGTGGGCGGGGCGCCTAGGAAGTGCAGAGTGGAAATCTGCTTAGTAAAACCCTGCCCGTTACTTTTACCAAAACGTGGTCTGATCCTGAAGGAAAAAAAACTCACTGGCAACTAGACTATTTCCTTGCGTCGCAAAACATAGTGGCCCAAGTCAGAGATTCTCAGATACTGGAGTGTTCCCTCTCTGATTCACCATACATCGCTATCGTACCCACCAAGGCAAGTCACAATTACGGGTACATGTGTCCACTTACATACAGGACAACAAAGGCACAGTTTAATTCCAGAGGGTGCTGTGGGCGGCCGCGAAGGCAACCATTCAAGGGTAAATGATGCGCTAGCCAACAAACAAAAGATAGCTTGCCAAACAGAACTAGAAGGCAACATTGTGTCTCTTACCCAACTGTACACAGCCCATCAATCACTACCAGTGTACCAGCACTTGGAGCAAGCCCCTGTGGTTCTTAACGAACTGTACACATCCCAAGTTGAGTATGCGCTGCAACGACTGAAGGGACGCCACTACGAATAGGGGGGAAAGGCTGGCAGACTCTTAGCAGCTCAGCTCAGCTCCGCAAGCGGGAAGCCACACAGGCCATTACGTTATTTGTTTCTCAACCAGTGAGCTCCTTATTTGACCACATGATTTTGTTAATGAGTTCACAGCATTCTACTGACACCCGTACACCCCAGAAACAGTGTCTAAATCTACTCAAGTGGAAGTCTCTCTGGAGGACATTCACCTCCCTCGCCTATTGGGTGAGGGTTAGGCCCTGTTAAAGGGGAGATCAGTAAGACTGTAATAGCGCAGGCCATGTCTAACCTCTCATACCATAAATCACCTGGGGAGGACGGCTTCCCAGCGGAATTTTACAAATGGGCCAGTGAGGAGGTAATCCATTCCTTTTAAGAAGCCTTCCAAGAGGCCAGCCAAATGGGTTTGTAAGGCTCTATTTCAAATAGGCCAGTGATCACGGTTCTCCCTAAACCCAGGCGGGATCCCCTCCTCTGCGGCAGCTATCACCCCATCTCCCTTCTGAATGGGGATGTAAAAATCCTTGCTAGTGTCTTGGCGGGCCGTTTACGCAAGGTCATGGTATCCTTAATACATCATACACAACTGGGATTTGTCCCAGGATGCACCTCTAGAAACCATCTCTGTTCCCTCTGAAATGCCCTGTGGGAAGTCAGGGTAATGCCAAATGAAGCCTTAGCCTTGTCTCTCAACACTGAAAAGGTATTTGACCATATTAAATGGGGCTATTGGTTTGTGACACTGCAGAAATTTGGCAGAGTACATCTGTTATATGATTGCCCCACAGCACAAGTTAACTGTGGCTGCTTCTTATCGAACCGTTTTCCAATACGTAGAGGGACACAGCAAGGCTGCCCACTTTCACCACTCTTATTCCTGCTGGCAATGGAACAGCTAGCAGCCACTATCCACCCATCTCCTCTCCTTACTGGAATCCCCCTCTGTAGGGGGTGTCCAAGCTCTACTTATATGTGGACAACATCCTCTTACGCTGGCAGACCTGGGCCGATCGATCCCGGCCTTATTAGAGATCAATAGTTTTGCGATCCTATCTGGGTATCGGGTAAACTGTGACAAAAGAGAAGCACTGCCCCTCTCCACCATCATCACGCGGGCAGCGATCTAAGTCTTCCCTTTCCGGAGGATGCCATTTTGCATCAAATACCTGGGGATCCTTGTCAACCGGGGATTAAAACATATGATAGTGGACAATTTGGATCTACTCATAACACTTATGAATCTGGATTTTGAAAAGTGTTCCAATCTGGGACTCTCTATGTGGGGCAGGGTACAGGTGGTGAGGATGGTTACATTACCGCACTTCACTTATGCGTTAGGTGTGCTATCCCTCCAAGTACCCCTATCGACCCTCCGACTGATTGATGCAGCGATCCAAGCCTTTGTGTGGGGCTCCTCTCATCCTTGTTTATCCCCTGCTAAGCTCATTGCACACCGTTCTTGCAGAGGCATAGGACTCACATCGGTAGAACACTATGCCCCCACACCCCATGTCTCCCAGTTCAGTGATGACCACAATGGGTCATCACTGAACGACTGTTACTCTCCAGCCGGGGTGGTCTCAGTTCCTTGCAGAGTCAGTTCTCCCCAGCCATGCCTTGAGAATCCGATGTTGAAGGCGACGCATGCAGTCTGGAGTAGAGCGCACCGCCTTCTTGACGTACATCCTCATCTCCACTCACAGGCCCCCTTATGGGGAAATGTTGGCCTACATGTCAGAGTGCAGCCGGTTTTGAAAGCTCGGATCAGATCATTGAGAATGGTTTACTTAAACCATTTGTGAACTTGCGAGAGGAATTTGGCCTCCAACCACTCCGGCCATGGCGGTACCTGCAACTTAAACACTGTTTGCGACATAGCATGGGAGCCATCCCCTGGACCCTTCCGGTCTCCTCTCTGGACGTGGGGCCGATGCAAGGGCGTGATGTCTGGCCTTCATGAAGTCCTTACACATCATCTTTTTTCACAGCCCCTCCTTGACACTTTTCGCTCTAAGTGGCAGATCCGTCTCCAGACAGAGCTTGTTTGGGAGGACCAGACAGACATTATAGTGGCCTTAGGCAGGAGTATTCAGGAAGCCTGCCTGAAATTTTGTCTCTTTAAAATAATTCATGACTAGTACTGGACTCCTGTGAATCTGCACAGAATAGGTTTTCTACCTCACGCAAATTGTTGGTGATGCGCTGAGATCCGGTGTGAACTGACTCACATCCCTTACAACTGCCCTTTGATCTGACCCCTTGGGAGGCAGTGGGCTCCACCATTGGTGCTTCCATGGACTATTGGATGCCACTCTCTTCCTCTTCCATACTCCTTCACGATATGGGAGACCTCCCCGATCTGTCCCGACCGCAACGCTGCCTAGTGCATACAGCTCTTGCGAAGGCCAAGATCTGCATCCTCCGTCATTGGAAATCTCCTGCTTCACCCAATCCGGAGGAGTGGATGCTGGCAATGGTTCGGAACGCTGCCCATGAATGCGTCATCTATCAATTGCAAGACCAGACTGCCCTGTTTACACACACACGGGCGCCCTTCCGTCCCGGTGATTCTTAGTGCGCTTACCACTCATCCATTACAGTTCCAACTGCTGTTGCCAATGCCATAATTGCCTAAGGGAATGCAGGTCACCAACCACTCTTCTGCTGCCCCACTCACACCCCCCTACCTGCTCCCTTCATTCTGCCTCCCCTTCTTCTATATCCCTTCTACCCCTTGTTCCTTTTATCACGACCCCCCCACCTCCCCTTGCTCCACTTCCTCCTCCACTCTTGACTTATCCCCTCTCTTGGTACATACTCCTATGGCCTTCCTTCGATCTGCCCCTTCCACTCCCCTCCCCCTCCTCCCTATCCCCTTCCCTCAGACCAAGCTGGGCGCTGGGTGCCCTACTCCGCTCCGCTCCGCTCCACTCTACTCTACACTACTGTATTTTATTTTACTATACTCTACTCTACCCTACTCTAGTCTATTCTACTCTACTGTAGACTACTATCTATCATCCCCTCTTACTCCAGGTACACTACCATCTTAAACTGTTTCCTTTTTATGCCCTTGCTCCCAACCCCGCCCTCCTTTCCCTCAGCGTGCTCCTCACGCCTCTTACCTGCTGTGTTACTGCTCAATGCCTCAGCTTGCCGCACAGTACTACTTTCTGCATCACACCCTACCCCGATTTAGTTGCCATATCTCAGCTCCTCACCCCCTCCTTCAGAGCTCGGCCCAACAGGCAGGATGTCTAGCTTCCCTGGCCATTGATGCTAGGATGTAAATAGGAACCAGGACCCACCTGAGATTAGGTCCCTATTCGTGTCATAGCTCATAGTAACACTTACCCTGTATTCTATTGCCCCTCTCTCAGACATCCCTTACTCCTTCCCTATGTACCTCCCTCCCCTCTTTTCTTTTTCTCCTTCTTCTTTCTTTTTATTTCTTTTTTTTCATATTCCAGCTGATGACTGTCTCTGTTCCTTATGTACTGTCTAGTGGCACAATGTAATCTGAATTTCAATACTGTTATGCTTTGTTAATAAAAAATTCCAACACAAAAAATGATGAGGCTGATCTTGAAACCGGAGGCCCCGGCCCAGCCAGCTAAGTCCACACCAGCTAAAGCCCTATTAGCCAATAGTCAAGGGCCCCTGACACTGTATACCAAAAAAGCTTTTTTACATAGTTGAGTGACTATTTATGCTAGTTACATTAAAGGGTCCACCGTTCCTGCCCTAGATATAGCTATTATAAAGATCCCTGAGCACCATTCCTCAAAGAAGAACTAGGCAGTGCTTTCCACTCTCCCCTCTCCTATTGTACTAACAAAAGTGTGTTAGCTGGATCAGGGGACACTCCTTGGTGAGGGGACCATAGATGGGACTTCAGTTGTGATCTTTGACAATCCTTACAAGAAGATGACCTTCTCCTATTCATAGCCAGCCCAAAACCATCCATGCATACGTTTCTTTGTATCTTTAAGGTCTACAGGCCATTCTGTTAGTTCTGAATTTATTGAACAAAATCAGTTCTTTCCAACTTCACTAACTGGCCACCTGCCCTTGATCTGATTTGCCCTTTCCAAATATTCCCACAGGTCATCTTGGGAAAAAGCATATTGTTGCTTTTGGCTTGAATTAAGGAAGATACAAAACACTTGTGGGCACTCATCTTTTCTTTTATGGGGCAGGCAATGTTATGCAAGTTGATTGCCCTTCCCAGACTTCTCAATTTGTTTTAACATTAAACATTCTGGGTTCCTGAAGACTTTTTTTCATAAAATGGATGCAGTACTCTATATTTTGCTATAGGATGGGATCATCCCATTTCGCATTGGTGACACTATATACTATAAAAGAGGTCTATGACAGGCTCATCACTCTCCCTGATATGTAAAAGTACCACTGGATATCCAGCTGATGGTACTGAATGAAAGGGCTTTCTACTCTTTGCGGGAATCCTTCCTCATGATTGCCAACACACTTTAGGGACATGGGGATATTTTAAAAGAACTTATAGTTAATGGATACCACATGGGCTACCAAATGTCGGAAAACATATTCAGACATAGAACACTGTCACAAGGTCATTAGGATGGCATTATCCCATCACAATGGAAGCCCTGTTATAAGATAGCATGCTCTTGAAAGATGTAAGTAATCTGGGCAGTTTTGCAGATGGGTGGCAGCTGCAGGGGGGACATGAAGGCATTAAAACATTCTGTGTGACAGCTTCTCTCTTGAACAGATCCAAGCATCTTGATTCATAAAACGCAAACATGCCCTACAAAAATACACAGGCAAGCTTCATAATGGGCTGCTCCACTTTAGAATACAGAGTCTGACTAACAATTCCCTAGTTAAACTGGGTAGGTTAGAACAGTCAGACATTGAACTAGATTCACGAGAATTGGAAGGACACACTCATGTACCACAGAAATGTTGCCATACACACAAGGTGTAGGTTGATACAAATCAAAATATACCCCACAGCTATATATTTTCTTCATGTTTGTGTCTTTTATGGTACAAACCAAACCCAGGGGTGACAGTGTTTCTCATAGGTACATGGTTAGATGATTATGTCAAGGGTTGTTAGAAATGGGGTCTGTAGTTGGCAGTCAGTTTGCACCCTGTCCAAGTAGGGACCTTTATTCTAGTCAGGATAAGAGAGATACCCGCTCAGGTAACCCCTGCTCACCCCTTGGTAGCTTGGCACGAGCAGTCAGGCTCATCTCAGAAACAATGTGTAAAGCATTTGCACATAACACACAGTAATAAATGAAGACACTACAAAAGGACACCACAACAGTTTTAGAAAAATAGCCAATATTTATCTATATAAAACAAGAGCAAATGCGATAAAAATCCACCATACAGTAAGAACTATATGAATTCTGCATGATTTCTTCAAAAATACAGTTCCTTGAAGTCGATAGCTCCACCTGGGGTTATCACTGCATCGTGATCAACAAAATCAACAGTTCTGGACAGCCGTGGCATTGCGGGCCAGCTATGGTGTCGGGAAGACCCGCAAACAGTACTTTTGGAATTGCAGGGCATCGTGATCCTCACACTGAGCTACAGAGAGCGACGTCACTGGCCTTGTGGTGTCGGTTGCGGATTCGGTGCGGGAGTCGTCGGGCCCTTGAAGTCACACGCCTTGCGGATCGAACTCTGGGGTCATGAAGACAGGAGCGCTGGTGTGGATGGCGTCGGGATTGCGGTGGGAAGAGGAACGATGCGACATGCGGTGCCCACAGGTCACGGTGCAGGCAGTGGCTCGGTGACGGCATCCAGCGGCATCGGTGAGACCAGGGCTGTGGTGTGAAGTGGGGTGGTCCAAAGTGCGGTGTCACCAGGTCACGGTGCAGGCAGCGGCATAATCAGTAGGCCCAAGCCAGCGATGCGGGACAGGACAGTGCTTCGTGACCCTCACGAGCAGTGTCCACAGACCACGGTGCAGGCAGGGATGCCTGGTAGCGACACTGGAGTCGATGCTGCTGGCATCAGTGGATCAGGGCTGCGGTGCGGGACGGGACGGTGCTTCGTGTACCTCATGAGCGGTGTCCACAGGCCACGGTGCAGGCAGCAGTGCCGGTGTCAGCAGGAGTGGTGGCGTCGGGGATGCCCAGGCTGCGGTGTGAGCAGGCGATGCCAGAGAGTGGGGCTCACAGGTCACGGTGCGAACAGCGGCTCAGTGAAGTCGACTGATGACAGTGTCAGTGAGACCAGGGTCCTGGTGCAAAGCAGGGCAGTGTGGCTCCATGCAGCATTGGCAGGTCACGGTCCAGGCCAGAAACTTTGTTGGTGGCGGAGCGGTGGTTTCTACTCTTGAACAGCACAAAACAGAGTTCCCAGTGCTGCAGGTCAAGGAAACTGAATTCTTTGGTGTCCCTGAGACTTCCAACAGAAGGCAAGCTCTACTCCTGGCCCTTGGAGACCTTTCTCAAGCAGAACACACAGCAGAGTTCACCCTTTGCACTCTTGTCAGGCAGAAGCAGCAACTGCAGGTCAGTCCAGCAAAGGAACACATCAAAGGGACATTACTCCTCCTCCAGCTCTTCAGCCCTTCTCCTTGGCAGAGGTTCCTCTTGATTCCAGAAAGATTCTAAAAGTCTGGGGTTTTGGGTCCTCTTATACCCCTTTCTGCCTTTGAAGTTGGTAAACTTCAAGGCAAAGTCTCAAGTGTTCACCTTTCAGGTGTAAGTGACCACCCCTCCCTCCACTCTATCTCAGATGGCTCATCAAGATATACAGGCTACACCCCAGCTGCCTTTGTGTCACTGTCTAGAGGAGAGGTGTGAACAGCCCAACTGTCAAACTGACCCAGGCGGGGAATCCACAAACAACAGTCACAGAATGGTTTAAGCAATGCCTACTTTCTAAAAGTGGCATTTTCAAGCTTGCAATCTAAAAACTAATTTCACTATAAGATGTATTTTTAAATTGTGAGTTCAGAGACCCCAAACTCCATATTTCTATCTGCCCTAAAAGGGAATCTGTGCTTTAAAGGTATTTAAAAGCAGCCCCCATGTTAACCTATGAGGGAGATAGACCTTGCAACAGTGAAACCAGAATTTGGCAGTATTTCACTGTTAGGACATGTAAAAAACACCAGCACATGTCCTACCTTTTAAATACACTGTACCCTGCCCATGGGGCTACCTAGGGCCCACCTTATGGGTGCCTTACATGTACCAAAAGGAAACGTTAGGGCCTGGCAAGTGGGTACGCTTGCCAGGTCGAATTGGCAGTTTAAAACAGCACACACAGACACTGCAGTGGTAGGTCTGAGCCATGTTTACATGGCTACTTATGTGGGTGGCACAATCAGTGCTGCAGGCCCACTAGTAGCATTTACCTAGGGGACACTTGCACTTTAGCACTGATCAGCAGTAGTAAAGTGCGCAGAGACAATAAACCAGCAAAAACAGGGTCCAGTAAACCATAAACACAGGAGGTCTGCAAGCAAAAAGACAGGGGAGACACACCAAAAAGCTGCTAGGTCTAACAAGGGTGTATACGTTTTGTTTGAAAATAAGTAGGGGGACATTACAGCTAAATGGTTCTAGGTATATACAACATGAGGAGTCATAGGGTGAGTCTGATTTGAGATTAGAAAAAACAAATATCATTATTATCAATTGCAAGTATTGACATTACATGGAAGCACTGTTTGTAGGTGTGACCGAAAACGAGATTTGTCAAGACTAAGTTAGGCTTGAATCACTGTTATAGTAATTTATTCCATCTTACTTTTAAAAATGTTGAGAACGGGCTTGTCCTGGTGATGGTGTCGCGCAGCGGCACGCGGCACGAGCCAAACACTCCCCATTGACTCCTGTGTTTTTCCCCCACTTACCTTCTATTTTGTTCCTTTTCTCTTGCTGTCGCCCTTGTTTTTTCTCCCTTTTTATGTTTTCCCTTTACCCATGATTCCCCTCTCTTTCCCAGCCTACCTTGGTTCCCTATTCATTATGGGGCCTTGACTATTGCTTTCTGTGTATTGTTTCCCTATCCAATATGGTGTCCTTTTACTTCCTGCCGGTCGTTTCCTGTTCTGTGGGTATTTAAGGGCAGTGATTCCTTTTCTTCTTGTGCTGCAACACTTCTTTGGAATGGTGGTCTTCGCTCCTTCTCCTTTGCATCAGATACTGATTCCGCTCTTGTTCCAGTTTTTTCCTGTTCATTTTGTCTTGTGTTCTGAAATTATTGATCCTTTTGCTCTTATTTCAGGAGGTCCCTTTTGAGTTTTTTTTCCCCTATTTTAGTTTTTTTTTCCCTCTGGCACTCCTTCTGAAGGACACGGACTGCCCTTGGAGTTCCCACCGCCTGCAGCACCGTGGCTACCAGAAAGAGTCGCCCCTATCTGGGCCAAGGCAGAACCTGCAAGAACAAGAATGTCGTCACACGTTCAGCGGACTCCAGGCAAAAGCAACGAGTAAGTCGTGACAGAAGGATGGAATTGAATTCCAGAGACTAGGAACATATCCTGAGAAGATTTTTTTGAGGGTCCTTTTCTTTCTGCAACTGTGAATTTCAAACTTAAGGGTCTCTGCATTGCACAGTCCTACTGGCAGCCTTAAATGACATGTTTTGCTGAGAGATAGTTTGGAGTCTAGAAATGGAAAGATTTGTGAACAAATCAGAGCAACTCAAGGGTACTTCTTGCTGCAATTGGGAGCCACTTTCAAGGGTATGTGGATAGAAATGCTATGATCAGATTTTCTAGTGCTTGAGACTAGACTCACAGCTGCATGGAGAGCGGCTTTCAGGTGTGCAAGGTGGATTTAGGTATATCCAATAGCAAGGAATTACCATAGTCTAATCTGGATAAGACTAGGGACCAGACAACATGCTTGAAATCTTTAGCAGGAAGGAAGTGTTTAATTCCAAATGATTTCTAGCTTGGGCTCTTTCTTTTGCAATGGAGATTATGTGAGTTAAAAGATTGAGACTTGTGCCTATTTGGAAGATCAGGGATTACACACAGTCCACAATGGGTTGCCGACAGTCAAGCAAGTTGAGGGTGTGTAGCCAAGAATCCATTGTTGTTCTGCTGTTAAAAGGAGAAATCTGAAAAAATTCAGTTTTTGAAAAATTCATTTCAGTTTGAGGTGGTCGTGGTCTATCCAGGTTGGTGTCAGAGGAAGGAACGCTTCAATGGTGTCATTTTTTTTCTTTAAAGAACAGTGCAAAGTTCTCATACTAGGTTGTTGGGTGTGATGACTGCAAAGGTTCTTTTGACAATTTTTGGTGTGGTTAATCACTAATCGAACATGGTATGCTTTATAAGCAAAGAAATAGCTTTTGTATTTTTTCTAATTACATAAATTCTCATGGTTCTCAACGGAGGGGTTTAGACACCACTTTTGTTCAGCTGCTATGATGATGTTCATGTGAAGGTTTAGTTCCGCTGTACTCATAGCGACCCGCGGACCTTTTTTCCTAAATGTAGACTCTACTAGTCTACGACTACATCCCATTGGTAAACACAAAAGAGGGCCACTGGAGCATGCGCGATAGCAGCTTTGCTGTGTATGCCTCCTATGCCCGTGGCCTTCTTCTGTGTTTCCTGCCCTGGATCCTGAGCACATGCTTGCAGTAGCGGGACGCAAAGACCCTTTAAAAGTCAGCTGACTTTTAAACAGCCTTTTAGAAGCTTCTCGCTACCTTCGCCGCCTGCATCAATGTCTCTTCACTCTCCCTGATTTAAAGGTAAGCTCCCACGATCTGCTCCCGTATGGGTGGTCGGGGTTCAGAGGTTTAGGGAGGTGGATTGGGGGGGGGTGTATCGTAATCAGTGCTTAATTTGTAAATAAAAATGTGCCACTGCCCAAATCCCTCCTTTTAAACATGAGTCTGCTGCAATTAAATGTGCGAACACGGAATACTGAGGCAGCGTAATCCTGAAGCCATCTCGGGCCTCTTCAATCCATTTAAAGCCACTCCCTGCCCCTTCAGCTCACTCTTGCAGATTTCTGCTTTCTCCCTTTGTGATAGTTTTTTGTTTTTCTCTTCCTCCGTCTTCTCCATATGTGTCTTTTGCTCGCAATAAATGCTTGAGGCAGAAAAATAAGCACCAGCCCTCAAAAATAAGTGCTGATGCTCTGCCCCGGAAACAACAAGCACAAATTAAGCACTGATCATAATTCTACTTTGCCTAATTTTTATTTATTTGCATTCTTAGAATCTGAAGCCTAACATAAGTAATGGTGGTTGAAGTGCACAGCAACTGCCGGGGTTCTAGTGGGTTAAGCTGCCAGTTTCATGCATCAGGTTGCGCGGCAATAAGCGTGACTTCTGTGTGTGTAATTATGTTTGAGTGTGCATGCCTATGATGTGCTTATATGTGTGCCTTTGTGTATGCGGAGTGTGAAGAGGTGTGTATACCTGTGCTTCTGTATCTGTGGGATTCTTGAGCAATGCGTCTTTCCTACGATATGTATGTAAAGTATTTTCCACCTGAAGTCCCATGAAAGCGGTAGCTCTCGAAGCATCTGTTTTTGGGGCAGGCACCAGAAGAATTCTGTAACATTGTGCCTTCTGACAAATATCCTGTTCTTTTTACAGTGGCCCAGAAAGTAATTTGTATGTTTGGGTCAACATATGTTTGTGAACATTTTCCACAATGGGACTGTTGAAGAGTAAACTCAGAAATAAGCTAACAGACTTATATCTGGATCAACTCTTAAGGCTTGCCGTTTCAGACATAGTACCAGATTACAGGACACTAATAGGAGACATAAATTGTAAAATAAGTTCTTAGTATATCTTTCTTTGACGTACCTATTTTTCGGTCTCAGTTAAACCTTTGCTGAATATTCGCTTAGCAAGGATTACCATGCAATGCCTCTTAAGAATGCTATTGTATAATAAAAATGTATTATCTAAATATCTAGCTTTGTTCTTACGTCTGGTTTCGAAATACAGCATTCTCTAGTAATGTTTTGTTTACACCAGTTGCCCCGCCCCTTCGCCCCGCCCACCCCCACAGGCCATCAGTGCAACCCTCGGCCACAAACCAGACTGTAATTTTGTCCCCCGGCAAAAAGTTTGTGAGTACCCATGGTTTAGTTGTTCTGAGAACTACCTTGCAGATAAATTGTTTTTTGTTATATCAGTTTTTTAGAGACAGCTTTATTGATGATTGTCATGTTGCTTATGTATTGTACCAACCATTAAGGCATAGGAATTTAAAGGAGGGACTGAGATATCTTTTGGGTGAGGTTCCATAGGTCATTGCTTTTTTAGTTAATAACCCATTATGTTTTCTTGATTGGCCTTGGAGTAGAGTACTGAAATGGGTAAGTTAGAAAGAGTCTAGCAAATTATTTGACCAATGTATGGGGATTGGGTGACCTGCTTCTACTAATTCAGATTTAACAAACACCAGGTCGAGAATTGAACCTCTTTCATGAGCAGTGAAGATGAAGTGTTAAGTAAGATCATTACTGGGAAAGATGGTAGTTAGCTGAGGAACAAATGAGTCATTTTTGGATCCCTAGATCAGGTTAAAATCACCAAGGAGTACCTTGTTGCAAGGGAACTATTACACCAAACCCTAGTTTGTAAAATTTGCGAGTGCCAATTCCGTTTGTCTTAGAGGTTGCAGATGCAAGTGTACTTTTATTCATATGACATCACGTCACTAGAACGTTCTGGGACCAGCTCATGTGTCACCTGGCCAACTTCCATTAAAAGCTCATGAGACTCACTGCAAAAATGACATTGCTGGGCAGCTGGGTGAACACACACTTGCATAATACTCTAAATTATTGTTAATACTGGCTTAATAATTGCCATGTGAGACATTGTTAGGTTATGAGCCAAACACACTTCTCCAAGCTTTCACAACTGGAGCCTCATAATAGAATACTGTATGATGGCCAAGACGGTGGTCTATTCTAGCAACGGATGCCCCCTAAAGCGACAGAAAGTTTGGTGAGGTTCGATCAATTATCATGGGATGTTCTAGGCCCCATTTGTTCATGTCCTTCTAAAGACTTTACTTTGGTTATATTAAAAACGAAAACTACAAAAATGGATAGTATTCTCACTAAGGTTCTATATTGGCCAAATAAATGAATGCCTATATAATGCTTTGTCCATCTGCGGTGATCTCTCTTTAAAATGTGGATAGGTTAATGGCGTGTCGTGATGACGTGAATTGTCCCACCTCAAGGCATGGAATGCCATTTCACTAATGTTACTAACACTAAATAACGTAGCAAGAACAGATTTTACGATATGGTTCAATTTTAAACAAATGCTAATTTCTGTGCTTGCCAATAGATTAGCTTTAACGATAAGTCAGTTTTGCTCTTTGATTGTCATGCCAGTGGTAATTTATACATTTTTATATTTTGCTTACCTACTGCAGACTTGATTAAATTGTCTGTTACAAAGATCGTGTTTCACAAAAATACAATGTGCAATAGGGAACGCATGTTGGCAACGTGAATAACACAATTGAACATAAGAGCCTAATGGAACTAGGTCAGAGGCTGAACAACTCAGCTCCTAAAATAGTTTTTAAAAGCCACTCACTGGGAGGCAAGTCACTGCAGTTTAATATAACCCGCAAATAATGTAATGGAGACACACTGGACCCTCCTAAAATGCTGAAATATTTACCTGGAGCAAAGGCGGGGTTGCCGTTATTTGCTTCCTCCATCAGAATTTGGCCATGAGTTCAATTGAAACGGCATCCAGCAATATCTGAACTACAGAGATCATGGTTACCGTCCTGTACTGACTGCATCTCTCTAACACTCAATAACTCTGAATTATAAAACCCTCGCCTGAGGTAGTGAGTAGCAGCATTTGTCAGACCCTAATCGGGGGTGCAGGGCAAGCAGTGGTTACTTGGCCTCTAATCTTGGGTTTGGGGTCTTTTAATACTGATGTCCTGAGGCCTGACCTTCTATAGAACTGCAAACTGGGCTCCAAGTACAACGTTTCTATACTTCACTTTCAAGGAAGCGAGGATGAGCAGACAACACTTCTCATGGAGGTGGTGTGGACGGAGAGACTCAGACACAAACAGAGACAACAGTCAAACAACAGACACAAAAAGTATTGTCCAGTCCAGTGTTTTTCTTTATAAATAGAGAAATACATTAATCACACACCAAAATGTAATATTACACGTAAGAAATGTTAATTAGCTACACACTTCTAAGACTGGTACTATGGGGTCCTAAACACACAGAAATATTCCGGCACATTTCCACCTTTGGGTTCCGGAGTAGCATGCTAATTGTCAAAAAGCACTTCAACACCTCGTCAGAGGTAGCAAGCCCTATATAGATGCAAATACAATTACAATACATTTCTTGTTGCCAAGGCTTTTTCTGGTGATTCAAGCAGTTTTTGCAGCAGGAGTCACAATTAATGTTTTAGTTCATCTGGCTGTAGTTATCTGGTTGATCGGGTGCTTCAAACACACAAGTGCCCAGCAGCTCGTAGCCATAACCAGGTGAGTGATCCTGCTTGCAGCCTCCCGAAAAGTGGGTCTGGTGGACCGCCACCTCCACAATGGCATATTGTGAGAAACAACACTGGACAAAGCAGCACACCATCGTCCCTAGCTGACAGGAATCCACCCACTGGGTCAGCCTCCAGTCTTCAATCGCAAGGATCAATATCACAGTGAAGTCTGAACCAGTTCTCCAACAGCTGACAGAAGACAGCCATGTTGAGTTGCCACTGACTGACACATGCTGACATCGTAGAATGATTTGGTTCACTTGGCTTGTTGTGGAAACTTATGGAGGTCAGGAGATGCTCTCCAGACTCACGTTGGCAACAGTTACTCTCTCTAATTCTGTCCGCTTCTTCTATGCTGCCCCACAATCGGGGCACAGTAGTTGGGGTCCTCCTTCACAGATAGTCTCTTCCAGTGCTTAATTTGTAAATAAAAACATGCTGGTGCTCAAAGCCCTCCTCTTAAACACGCGACTGCTGCTATTAAATGTGGGAACCCGGGATACTGAGGCAGCGTAATCTTAAAGCCATCTCGGGCCTCTTCAATCCATTTAAAGCCACTCCTTGGCACTTCAGCTCACTCTTGCAGCTTTCTGCTTTCTCCCACTGTGACGGCCTTTTTGTTTTTCTCGTCCTCGTCTTTCCCATATGTGTCTTTTGCTCACAATAAATGCTTGAGGCAGAAGAATAAGCACCGGCCCTCAGAAATAAGTTCCAGTGCTCCACACCGGAAACAACAAGCACAAATTGAACACTGGTCTTTTCTGGTCATTTTAGAGCAGTTCTTTTGCATAGTTCATATTTATTTCTACAGAGCAGGCATATTCTTTGTCAAGGGTGATGGCTCTCAAAGCAGGTAGTAATGAGGCTGGCCCCCACTGAAACACCCAAAGCACAATGAAATGTGAAGACTCTACACCTGGCTATTATCAGCTTTCTGGAGTAGCATGCAGTTGAAAGACAAAGGAAACAGACCATGACTAGAATATTCACCATCCTTGACAACAAAATCTGTTAACTTGCCCCCCTCCCCAATAGCAACCAAAACAAGAGTGCTCAGTCAGAGATAATCATCAGACCCGTGTTAACAGATCACAATTGATAACGGAAGTAGCCGTGTTTCCATTTTTTCACCCTTCACTGTCCAAGGCTATGCCCCCTCCTTCAGGAAAACCAGCAATACATTTCCATTGTCTGGAGAGGCTGGACTTCAATTTCTGTCTTGTGATATGGGTTACCATCAGTAGTATCCCGAATGGATGCCCCTGGTCTTTGCAGCCACATGCTTGCAAACAAAATGAGATCTTGATAACCTTTGCATATCATACAACAAAGGGATACAGATTCCATTGCAGCATCTAGGCATTAGGTGCAAGTGGAAATTGACATAGTTGGGGGATGTAGGCACCATGCTTGAAAAGTCAGTGCAATCATAAAATTGATACTGTACCATCATCATAAAATGTATATTTGCAAGCCTGTAATAGCATGCAGGGAACACTCATGCTCCAACAGCATTTTTGTTTTGGAAGTTTCAGGAACAAATTACATATATTGAAGCCTTAAGCATCCCAGGACTTGAAAGGGCGGACTATCTCACACTTAATACGAATATGGTTCATACAACAGGCCAAGGAGGTAGACTGGGCTAAGGGAAGTACCTATATGGCCCTTCATTGCAGATGTTGCAGATATACAAAAGTTACAAGGTTAGTTTCCAGGTCACACCAGCAGTTGGGTATCATCCCTGTGCGACGCTACCTCTTTAACCCCTCAAATGACGGAGCTGGAAGCTTCCCATACATAGAACAGAACACTCTACATCACATGAGGTAGCTAACGCAAGGAGCTTAAAGACAAGTTCCACAATGGAAATATTCCACTAATTGAAACAAAGTTTAACACTATATAAGAACATCAGTAATGAATTAAGATAAGAGAGATCTGTACAGATGCCATATTAGCCGAAGACCATTTGTTTTAAATATCAGGATAATTTACTTTTAATAAATGGGAGACAACAACTCTCCCTATAAACAGCAGTATTTTATTTTCTTATTTCAGAAGTCAGAATGATCCTGTAACAAGAGCATTATGCCACTAGTCACCTGAAATAAATTATTACAAGCAACTAGTAATGTCAGTACCATCTCTAAATGTCTGTCACATAGAGCATGGCCTGTGCTCAGAGCAAGTGTTTACCCATGTCCCGTTGACGTAGTTGTTTGTCCATGTTGAATATACATGACTGTGTTCAGAGCAGGTCGGCCGTGCATGCTTGGGTCAGCTTCCCACACGGTCTCACTTACCGACTGCTGTGTTCCATGCTGCGATAGCGATGTGAGGAGGAGGGTTCCATTACACATTTGCTGCTCCCAAGCAGTCTAGGACAGCTTTGGGAGCCAAAACAAAAGTATTGCAGGTTAGGCATAAGCAGCGTGACAAGAAAGCGTTTCTTTGAATACTGGGATTTGTGTGTCTGGTGTGTTTTTTTTTTATCTGATTAGTCGAGTTTGCGCTATATAAAAAACCTTACACGTCTAAAAATACAAACAAGCATTGGCAAAGCCAGTGGGTCTCGCCTATGCAAGAGTTATAGGCTTTGGCAATGTGTTTTAGCCATATTGCACACCAGTGCGGCTACTGTTCAGCATGGCTAAATATTAGTGGGATAGAGAAGAGTGGCATGGAGTGTCATATAGTGGAATGGCACAGAGTGGAGTAGAGTGTCATAGAGTGAAGTGGCATAGAGTGTCATGTATTGGAATGGTATAGAGTGGAGTGCCTTAGAGTAGAGTGGACTGGTGTAGAATGCATTGGCTTAGAGTGTTACAGAGCATAGCAGCACAGAGTGCAGTGGTGCAGAGTGGAATGGTGCAGAGTGCAGTTAAATAGAATGGCTGTTAGAATTGGGGTTTCTGGTTATCAGAGTATGCACCCTGTACAAGCAGGAACCAGTCCTAGTCAGGGTAAGAGTAGAGATAACCTGTGCTCATCCTCTGGTAGCTTCCCACAGAGCAGTCAGGCCTATCTAAAGAGGCAAAGTGTAAAGTATTTGTGCAACACACACATACGCACACAGTAACAGAATGAAAACGCCACAAAAAGTACCCCACATAGGTTTAGAAAAACAGATATAATTTTTATGAGTAAAGCAAGACCACAATTAGAAAAATCCAACCAGTAGAAGTCGAGATATAATTTTTTAAAGAATAAACACAAAATAGAGCTTAGAAGTCAAAAGCACTAAAAGGTTACTTAAGGTTGCGCTAGACCGTGGTAAACCAAAGTTCAGGCCAACTGCGATGGAGGGCAGACCGGCTACAGAACCCATGCAGGGTCTGCTGAGAAAGTATCTTGGATTGAAGAAACGCAACGTCGAAGGCTCAACGCATGGAGCAGAGGAGGAGATGCATCACTGTTGATCAAGGAGATGTAGACTAAGTGTCAGTTCTGAGCTGCATAATGTCGAGGCTGTGTCGAACACCAGGCAGTGTCAGGTGAAGTGTCATCGCCAAATTGCTCGGTTGGAGCGATGCACTGGCGCCGAGCCACACAGGGTCGTAGATGTGTCAGAATTTGAGGACAATGTGCCGCTCAGTCTGCAATGTGGTGTTTGGATTTGGGCAGCTTTGGCAATGCATCGAGTTTCGATCGATGCAATGTCATTGATGCATAGATTTTCTTGGGTTACAGCACAAATACTCACTTCCAAGTGCCCAGTACTGGATTGGCACCCCTTGCCAGAACAAGACTCACAGCAGGCAGAATACAGGTGCTGGTTGCAGGTTGTAGGCAGTCTTGATGTCCTTGAGACTGCAGGAGTACAGGGGGCAAGCCAGCAAGGCCTTGGATTCTCTGGGTCCATGAGAGGGGCCCAGTCCTTGCTCAGTAGGACAGAGTTCAGCAGGCAGCAGGGTAACACATCAAAGCAGAGAGCAGTCCTTCTTGGAAAGCAGTCTAGCAAAGTTGCACTGCTTGTAGCACAGCTGTCCTTACTCCTGGCAGAGTTCTTCACAGGTCCATTAGTGTATTGATTTGGTAGGGTTAGAAGCCCAGGTCTTATACCCTAATGTGTCTTTGAAGTTGGTTTCACTTCAATGAAGGGTCTTTGAAGTGCACAGAGGTCCTTCTTCCTCAGCCCTGGCTCCAGATTATCAGTAGGGGCTAATCAGTCCTTTGTGTGGGGACAGGCCCTCCCTATTCAGGTGTGTGGCAGCTCCCCTTCACCCTTCATTCCCAGGAAGAGTCATCAGAATGTAGATGAGTGGAATGCAGGACAGTACTCAGACACTCCTAATCTTCCTGTGTTTGCGGCTGTCTAGAAGGAATTCACAAAGTGTAGTTGTCATCCACTTCAGATGTGTATTAGGGACAGGCTGTAGGGACACAAAGCTGTAAGAGCAGAGAAATGCAGTAAAAATGAGGTCAGAAAAAAGAGGAAGGCAAAATTTTTGGGTGACCCTTCAGGGAGAGCCATTTTTCAACAATGCATACAGTGGCATATAGCTCAGTGGTGCAGAGTACACTATAGTGGAATAGAGTCCATGTGGCTTAGAGTGCAGTGGTGCAGAGTAGAGTAGAGTAGAGTAGCATAGAGTGGTTCAGAGTAGAGTGGCATAGAGTGGTACAGAGTAGAGTATAGTGCCCTAAAGTGCAGTGGCATAGAATGCAGTGGCATAGAGTTGAGTGATGCAGAGTAGAGTGGTGTAGAGGACAGTGGCATAGAGTGCATTGGCTTAAAATGCAGTAGTGCAGAGTAGAGGGGCATAGAGTGCAATGTTGCAGAGTAGAGTGTTGTAACGTGCAGTAGTGTTGAATGGCATAGAGTACAATGGCAGAGAGTAGAGTGGTGTTGAATATAGTCACGTAGAGTACAGTGGTGTTGAGTACAGTGATGCAAAGTAGAGTGCAGGGGCCTAGTGTGCAGTGGCACAGAGTGGTGCTGAGCAGAGTAGGGTGCAGTAGCATAGAGTGACACGGAGCAGTGCATGGTCAAGTGCAGTGGCATAGAGTGCAGCAGTGTAGAATTCAGCACCGTACCATGCTGCATCTTAGAATGCAGTGGCGTAGATGAGAGTGATGCAGTGGAGTGTATTGGCATATGGCATATGGAGTGGCGCAGAGTAGATTGGCATAGAGTGAAGTGGCATAGAGTACAGGGGTGTAAATTGCAGTGGTGATAGTAGGGTAAAGTGCCATAGAGTAGATTGGCAAGAGTGCAGTGGCACAGAATGCTGCAGGCTGGAGTGGTATAAAGTGCAGGGGCATAGAGTGGAGTGACGAGGAGTGCAGTGCCATATACTGCAGTGATGCAGAGTAGAGGGGCGTAGAATGCATTAGAATAAAGTGTAGTAGCGCAGAAATAGTGTCATAGAGCTCATTGCCATATAAAGCAGTGGTGTAGAGTAGAGTGGAGTAGAGTAGAGTGGCATAGAGTTCAGTGACCTCCTGGTCAGCGTCTGCTGCCCTCCCCAGCTCCTCTGGCTGTTGTTGCTGCTGCCTCTGCCCTGCCTGGGAGCAAACTGAGAGCCTGCCTGACTCTCAATTCGAGGCCCTCCTCCACCCGCAGGCTCCTAGTGGTCTAGTGGCCATCACAAGTAAGTATCTCTCTCTCTCTCTCTCTCTCCTTTACACCTGCTTCTTTATTTCGGCCTTCGTTTTCTTTCACTCGTTTTTACTTTTTGGTTTCTTCCCTTTTTTTCTGTCCTTTCCCTGACCATGTCCCTCCCGCGCCGCTCCTGCTCCTGTGGCCCCACACCCCTCCCCTGTGAAGTGTCTTTCTCACCCTTCTACCTCCCAGCTGACCGGCCCCCCTTCCCCTTCTTATTGGCAGCAGTAGCGTGGTGAAAGGGAAACTACATTGACCTCATGGTCAGCGTCTGCTGCCCTCCCCAGCTCCTCTGGCTGCTGCTGCCTCTGCCCAGCCTGGGAACGAACTGAGAGCTTGCCTAACTCTCAGTTCGAGCCCCTCCTCGACCCACAGGGTCCTGCCTGCACCTCATCCCTGGTGGTCTAGTGACCATCACAAGTATCTCTCTCTCCTTTACTCCTGCGTCTTTACTTCTGCCTTTTCTTTCAGTAATATTTACATTTTGGTTTCTTCCCTTTTTTTCTGTCCATTCCCTGACCCTCTCCCTCCTGCGCCGTTCCTACCCTTGCGGACCTGCTCTCCTCCCTGCCCCCCATGAAACACCTTTCCCGCCGTCCCGCCTCCCAGCTGACCCATCCCCCGCCCCCTCCCCTTCTTAATGGCGGCCGCAGCATGGCCATGCAGTGGATGCATGCAGCGGATGCGCCGCTGGTGTGCAAAGGCACACAAAAGACAAGCCCGTCTGTGCCTGTTTGCACCCAGACCGCGTCCAGCCCCAGGAATTCCGGATCTCCATCAAGCCATCCCCTGGCCAGCATCCATTATGATGCCGTGAACCTCCACCATCCTAACACCAGACTTCTAAGCTACTGCTGCACCACATCCCCCAAGAACACCCACTGACTTTTTTCGCACAGGAACTGTTACTTTAATGCAGGCCACAACAAGCAGAAGGCACTCTCCACACCCGGAAACACCAACACCCACCACAACCCCATCAACTGCCTCCTCCTGAACATCCGCTCCCTCTACAAGCATGTCACCAAACTCTGGGATTTGATCGACACGCCCGACCGGACATCGCCTTCCTTACCGAGACCTGGACCAACCCCACAGTGGTACCGGACATCGCCATTACCATCCTGGACGGATACAGCATCCTAAGGAGGGACCGGCCCTCCCGCTCGGGCGGAGGGCTCTCCATCGTACACAAGTCCTCACTATCCATCGAGGCCAATTCAGAAGAGCAGTGCACCGGTTGTATGTCGGAACACCGCCTGCCGAAACAACGAGTGCCTGAACAACGAGGTCGGAACACCGACCTCGTTGTTACCACTAATGCCTTTACCACGAATGCCTTAACAACGATATTTCGTTGTAAAGGCATTCCTGGTAAAGGCATTAGTAATAGGCACCCATTGATCCTGCATGCGTCACCCTGACCACCCAACCCCACCCCAAAACCTAAAACGCCCCTCCCCCCAACCCCACCCCAAAATCTAAAATTCCTGCCCCCCCAATCCTGCCCCTAAACCTAAAACCCCCCGACCCCCCAACCCCGCCCAAAAACCTAAAACCCCCCGACCCCCTACCCCAAAACCTAAAACGCCCCGCCCCCCCAAACCCCACCCCAAAACCTAAAACCCCCGACCGCCCACCCCGCCCCAAAACCTAAAACGCCCGCCCCCCTAACCCCGCCCCAAAACCTAAAACCCCGACCCCCCACTCCACCCCAAAACCTAAAACGCCCAGCCCCCCCAACCCCGCCCCAAAACTTAAAATCCCCGAACCCCGCCCCGCCCCAAAACCTAAAACCCCCGACCCCCACCCCGCCCCAAAACTTAAAACACCCCGACCCCCCAACCCCACCCGAAAATCTAAAACCCCCGACCGCCCACCCCCCCAAAACCTAAAACGCCCCGCCCCTCAACCCCCGCCCCAAAACCTAAAAACCCCCGAATCCCCCACCCGCCCCAAAACCTAAAACGCCCCGCCCCCCAACCCCGCCCCAAAACCTAAAACCCCCGACCCCCCACCCCGCCTCAAAACTTTAGCCACCCTGCCCCCCAACCCCCGCCCCAAAACCTAAAACCCCCTGACGCACCATTCCCGCCCCAAAACCTAAAACGCCCCACCCCCTCAACCCCAACCTAAAACCCCCGACCCTCCACCCCGCCCCAAAACCTAAAACCCCCTGACCCCCCACCCCCGCCCCAAAACCTAAAACCCCCCGCCCCCCCACTTACCTGAGTCGTCGCCTCGTCATCCGCGTCGTCCTCCTCAGCCGACTCCCTTGTTTGTGCCTTAACCACGCATGTTAGTTATTCAGAACATGCGTGGTTTAGGCACAAAATAACGAAGTCGTGGTTAAAGAAAGCGTTGTTCCGCTTTCGTTAACCATGACTTTGTTATTAAAGAGTCGGCATAGAGGATGTTTCCCACAGTGCACCACCATGAAACACCTTCACTTCCTGGTCCACACTGATCACAACTCCTCCATCTGCGGCACCCTGGTCTACAGAACACCCGGCCCCCGCCCAGCATTCATCGATGACACTGTAGACATCACCCCCCAGGCCCTGGTGTCCGAGGACTTCCTCCTCCTCGGCGACCTAAACTTCCATCTCGAGGACCACAATGATCCAAACACCACCGTTCTACTCGTCAGCCTCACCACCCTCGGCCTCAGACAGCTGATCACTGTGTCCACACCACAGGACACACACTGGACCCCATCTTCACCTCAACGAACCAGATTACCATCAAGACCATCTCCACCCCAGACTGGATCAATCCCCGCTGCCTACACTTCACCATCATTGTGTCTCTGTCCGTGACTGCCTTTTTCTGTGGACACCCAGGTGATAGGATGCCCTAAAGAGTTGATGAAGTAGGGGAAAGGCAGTAAGTGATGTCACTTCCTGTACAGATGAATGATGGAAAATGGAGGGATGTTACTTTCTGTGCACATGGATGATGGGGACTGAAGTGCCCTGCCTTGGCTTTTTCATTCAAAGATGGTTTTGGCAGGAAAGCAGTGGTCTCATTCATGTGCAGATAGGTGATGGGAAATACAGTACTTTCACTTCATTTCATTTGCAGGTGGTTCATGGGAAATGAAGTGATGTCAGTCATGTGCAGATGTGTGCCTACATTTTCGTATCTTTGAGAGTGTATATGCGGACATGTTTTTGTGTGTATGTGTATGTATGTGTACGTGTGTGTGTGTGTTCACATGAGTGTCTGTTAGGTTGTGTCATTCCTGGTATAATGGCTCTTATTCTTGGCAAATCTGGGGCTCCATGACATGATGATGCCCATCCCCGGGATAAAGCTAACTGTGGCATAATGGTTTCAATTCTTGGAATTCATGACATGATATTACCAACCACTAGCAATTTACTGGGTCTGGCATAGTGTTCGTAAATTTGTGCCATGTTTTGCAGCCTCCATGGCACAATGATGCCCACCCCATTACAATGCTTGCTCTAACATAATTGTGGCAGTTCAATGGCTATGTATGCAGATAAAGCATGATTATGCTCACCCCTGGGCTAATACTGGCTCTGATATACAGGGAGTGCAGAATTATTAGGCAAGTTGTATTTTTGAGGATTAATTTTATTATTGAACAACAACCATGTTCTCAATGAACCCAAAAAACTCATTAATATCAAAGCTGAATATTTTTGGAAGTAGTTTTTAGTTTGTTTTTAGTTTTAGCTATGTTAGGGGGATATCTGTGTGTGCAGGTGACTATTACTGTGCATAATTATTAGGCAACTTAACAAAAAACAAATATATACCCATTTCAATTATTTATTATTACCAGTGAAACCAATATAACATCTCAACATTCACAAATATACATTTCTGACATTCAAAAACAAAACAAAAACAAATCAGTGACCAATATAGCCACCTTTCTTTGCAAGGACACTCAAAAGCCTGCCATCCATGGATTCTGTCAGTGTTTTGATCTGTTCACCATCAACATTGCCTGCAGCAGCAACCACAGCCTCCCAGACACTGTTCAGAGAGGTGTACTGTTTTCCCTCCTTGTAAATCTCACATTTGATGATGGACCACAGGTTCTCAATGGGGTTCAGATCAGGTGAACAAGGAGGCCATGTCATTAGATTTCCTTCTTTTATACCCTTTCTTGCCAGCCACGCTGTGGAGTACTTGGACGCGTGTGATGGAGCATTGTTCTGCATGAAAATCATGTTTTTCTTGAAGGATGCAGACTTCTTCCTGTACCACTGCTTGAAGAAGGTGTCTTCCAGGAACTGGCAGTAGGACTGGGAGTTGAGCTTGACTCCATCCTCAACCCGAAAAGGCCCCACAAGCTCATCTTTGATGATACCAGCCCAAACCAGTACTCCACCTCCACCTTGCTGGCGTCTGAGTCGGACTGGAGCTCTCTGCCCTTTACCAATCCAGCCACGGGCCCATCCATCTGGCCCATCAAGACTCACTCTCATTTCATCAGTCCATAAAACCTTAAAAAAATCAGTCTTGAGATATTTCTTGGCCCAGTCTTGACGTTTCAGCTTGTGTGTCTTGTTCAAGGGTGGTCGTCTTTCAGCCTTTCTTACCTTGGCCATGTCACTGAGTATTGCACACCTTGTGCTTTTGGGCACTCCAGTGATGTTGCAGCTCTGAAATATGGCCAAACTGGTGGCAAGTGGCATCGTGGCAGCTGCACGCTTGACTTTTCTCAGTTCATGGGCAGTTATTTTGCGCCTTGGTTTTTCCACACGCTTCTTGCGACCCTGTTGACTATTTTGAATGAAACGCTTGATTGTTCGATGATCACGCTTCAGAAGCTTCGCAATTTTAAGAGTGCTGCATCCCTCTGCAAGATATCTCACTATTTTTGACTTTTCTGAGCCTGTCAAGTCCTTCTTTTGACCCATTTTGCCAAAGGAAAGGAAGTTGCCTAATAATTATGCACACCTGATATAGGGTGTTGATGTCATTAGACCACACCCCTTCTCATTACAGAGATGCACATCACCTAATATGCTTAATTGGTAGTAGGCTTTCGAGCCTATACAGCTTGGAGTAAGACAACATGCATAAAGAGGATGATGTGGTCAAAATACTCATTTGCCTAATAATTCTGCACTCCCTGTATATTGGTGTTAATTATTGCCAAACTGAGGGCATCCATGGCATAATGATGCCTCACCCTAGTCTTCTGCTGATCCTGGGAATTGGTAATAATCATTTGTGAATTATGAGTATCCTTGCTTTATTGTGCCCACAACTATTGTACTGCTAGACCTGACATATTGGTGATACTTTTTGGTACATTGTTGGTGTCCATGTCCTTTTGGTGCCCATTGCTGATATTATGCTGGCCATAATGGTGGCAAATATTGACATACTGCAACATCTTTGGCATTATTGCGCCCACACTAGATATAGTTCTGGCTGTCTCATAAAGGTGATATTTCCTGGCAAATTGCGTCACCTATGGCAGGATGGTGTGCATTTTTGGTTTTGACATGTACTAGTATAAAGGTAATTCTTGACAAATTATGTGTATCTGTGGCATGATGATGCTTCTAGCACCCCAAGAATAATGCCTGGCCTGACATCATTGTGCTAAATAATGGCATATTGTGAGCTTCAGTGCATCAGATGCTGATTTATATGCACACAAAAGGGAATCTATGCATGTGTGCAGTAGCAAACGTGATAGTGGAATTGATGGAAATGTGAATGATATCTGGACAGCAAAAATGCATTAATAATGAAAAGCTTATTTGAAAACAAAATTCTAAGCAGTATTGCCAAAAAACTGTCCTCATTTATCTCCATTGTTGTTTTGTTACTTGATCATCACACCTGTAACAATCCTCAGGTGCTATTTGATTCTACATTCACCCTTTTACCAGAACATTCTGCTCTTCACTCATATTACAGCCTACCACCACTGGGTCTACTGTCATCTCTCCTGACACATGTGAGGGTGGTGTCAGAGTTGGCTGGCTTAGTCTTGAATGTCCCTGGTGGGTACACACCTGACTCCAGCAAGACAGACTGAGAACATGCTTCTGATACCCCACATGATATTGACCAAACACGGGCCACCCAAGCAAATGGCTTTGTCCATCCAGAACCTAATGGCCAGCAAGCTGATTTCTGACATCAAAGCACGCTGCTCCCTGCATGGCTTGAAATAAATATTCCTAAATCCGCTGCTTTGATAGAGCTGTGGTGGAACAGGCACTGCGTTGATCCTACCGGCGCTGCTTCAATTCTTTCACCACAAGACAGGCACTGCATCATTTAAGCTGCAGCACTCAGATGCGTGGCTTTTTCTTCCAAGGACACCAGTTTCCACTTCCAGGGACCCAGGGACTGGATTTGGCACCACTTGGCAAGTCAGGACTCTAAGCAGAAGAGCCCAGGCACTGGTAGATGAAGGCTCTGATGTCCCTGAGACTTCTTAACTGGAGGCAAGCTCAGTTCAAGCCCTTGGAGAACCTTGGAAAGCAGGATGTAGAAAGCAAAGTCCAGTCCTTTCACTCCCAGGACAGAATCAGCAGGCAGCAGGCTAGCACAGCAAAGCAAGAGGCAGAGTGGCAGTCCCACAAACAGCATCCAGCTCTTCTTCCTTGCACAATGTAATCAGTCCAGAAGAGTTCTAAAGTTGTGGCCTCAGGGGTCCAGTACATATATTCATTTCTGCCTTTGAAGTTGCTAAACTTCAAAGGAAAGTCTTTGTAGTGCACAAGGCCTGCCTTTCCTGCCCTGGCCCCAGTCACACTCCCGGGGGGTTGTAGACTGCTTTGTGTAAGGACAGGCACAGCCCTATTCAGATGCAAGTGTCAGATCCTCCTAGCACTGTAGCTCAGGAAGACTCATCAGGATATGCAGGGCACACCTCATCTCCCTTTGTGTGACTGTTATGATGAATTCACAAACAACTCAACTGTCATCCTTCCCCAGATGTGTATTCCAAAGACAGGCAGAGGCACAGAATGGTTAAGCAAGAAAATGCCCACTTTCTAAAAGGGGCATTCACAATTTTACAATCTAAAAAACATCCTCACCAAAATATGTTTTTTCAAATTGTGAGTTCAGAGACCCCAAACTCCACATCTCTATCTGCTCGCAATGGGAAATTGCACTTAAAAGACATTTCAAGGCAATCCCCTGGTAACCTTATGTGAGAGATAGGCCTTGTAATAGTGAAAACTGAATTTAGCAGTATTTCACTATCAGGACATGTAAAACACACCAGTACATGTCCTACCTTTTAAATACATGATACCTTTCCCATGGGGCTTCCTTGAGCCTACCTTAGGGGTGACTCAGATGTAGTAAAAGGAATGGTTTGCACATGGCAAGTGGGTGCACATGCCAGGTCAAACTAGCAGTTCAAAACTGCACACACAAGACACTGCAGTGGCAGGTCTGAGACATGTTTACAGGGCTAGTCATGTGGGTGGCACAGTCAGTGCTGCAGGCTCACTAGTAGCATTTGATTTACAGGTCCTGGGCACATATATTGCACTTTACTAGGGACTTACTAGTAAATAAAGTATTCCAATCATGGAGAAACCAATCACCAGTGCAAGTTTACACATGGAGCACTTGCACTTTAGAACTGGTTAGCAGTGGTAAAGTGCCCCAAGCCCTAAAGCCAACTGAAGCAGGTCAGGAAAAATAAAAGGAAGAAGGCAAAAAGTGTGGGGATAACCCTGCATAAAGGGCCTTTTCCAACAGTGGGAAATCTGGACTCTACATGTGCGAGTGTACCAAAAAGGCAAAAAATACATTGGGAAAGAAGAACACTAACTAATAGGGGGCAATACTAGGGATGGGTTCTACAGTGGCCCTAATTATGAATAACCCATGATCCTGATGGGCTGAAATAAGAGTCTTGGTCCAGCTCATAATGTTGTTTTTTTCCAGCCTCTATGGTTACCAAACTGGGTTTAAACTGTAACTCCAGCTACCGGAATTGCCGGTCCCATTACTGGAGACCACGACTTTCCTAATTTTGATGAACCTGTCATTTCTGACCTGACCATTGCCATGGACCTGTTTGTCATGCCTAACCAAGCTATTTTATCTGATGGATTGTTAGAATCTACAGGATCATTTAATGTTATTGTCAAGCAATATGTTGAGTAGTTACACATTCAAGTGGTGTATTAAAAAATACCAAGCCAGTAATTGAGGTTGATGGTTCAGATTTGGTCTCCGGATCAAATGCACTTGTCTTTCATAAAGGACATATCAAACATATAGCCTTAATTATTATTTGTGCTCCATCTTTCCATCAGATACCTCGGATACCATGGTTGACCGAACATATTACATTTTGAAATGGCCAAGATGGTTGGTTGACATGTCATTTGATTAGTGCGAGTCCGTAGGTGTACCATAAGTTGATTTGAAAGATGGTCATATACCTACCAATTGGTTGAATGTTGGAGAACAACAAAAGAGAGTGAAGTATTGAAAAATGTTTCTGATCCTAAGGAAGTGGAAGAGATACACCCAAGTGGAAAATAACATTGCTTCCTAAGGTCATTCTTGTGCCTAGTAGGGTTTATTCTTTAACCGATATGGAGAATCAAGACTTCAAAAAGTATCTAGATGAAGGTCTAGCAAACCATACTTTCCAACAGTCCAAATCTTCAATGTTATCCCTTTCAGTCTTTGTCCCAATTAAGAAAGAGAAATCCTTAGTTGTACTAAATGCAGAGCTCTAAAGTAACTGAGGGTAAAGATCGGCGTCCAGTGCCCCTACTGCCAGAACTGCTGTTGTATTACACCAAATCCGACTTACGAGGAACATATAGCATAGTAAGGATGCACTCAGGAGATCAATGGAAAACAGGCTTGTGATGTTTTTTGGTCTTTATAATGCCCCAGTCAACTTTCAACAATTTATACACGAAGGCCCATATTTATACTTTTTTAGCGGCGCATTTGCGGCGTTTTTTGACGCAAAATCAGCGCAAATTTACAAAATAGAATTATATAAGATTACGCCTATTTTGCGTCAAAAAACGACGCAAATGTGCCGCTAAAAAAGTATAAATATGGGCCCAAGTACTTAGAGAGCATTTGATACTTGACAACTTTATGGAAACCTCCTCTTTTGTAGAATGTGTCAACATGGGATCATGATTTTGGAAGGTCTCTGTAAACATAAACTTTATTATTACATCAAAACGTGTCTGTTTTGTATTGTATTTATACGCCAGACTGTTCAAATGGATTCTAGTAAGGTTACAGCTCTAAAGGAGTAGCCAGAGGTTAAGCACCTGTGATCTTCAGTTGGGTTCTCCAATTTTTATCTCAGAGCTTTGGCTCAATTTTACTTTATTGTGGGACCTTTTACTGACCTGACACGGAAGGAGTTACTGTTGGTGATGTCCAAAAATACCCAGAAAGTTAGTATCATTTGAAAAAGGTGACACTTACAAAGATACTTATCCTTTGACATTCCGATTCCCAAAACACATACACCCAGGAAATAGATGCCTCTAACATATTCCTGTGGGTGTTCCTGTCCCAGACACACAATCAGACTGAGGAAAAATATCCAATGATTATTTTTCTCATCCAACCTAGCCAACAGAACATAATTATACAAAATGAAAGGAAGAGTTGAATGTAAAAGCTGCATTGCTATTGGAGCTTCTTTACGCCCATGGTAATAGCCAGTATTTGAAATCCACCAGAATCATATTTCCATTGCAGATTAGACAGTTTTTGTTATTTTCAGCACATGGATTTTATACGACCTTTTTCAGGTACAACTAACACAAATGCACTTGACATGCCTCAGGAATGGGATGACCTGATTCAGATCTTATGCCAATCACCCCTGAATTCAATATACCCACATCTTGTTTCGTGACTACACTTGACACATATCCATGAGCATATTTGTTCAGCTATCTCTGATTATACTTTGAAGGCCTAGTTGGAACGTACACAAACAGAAACATAAATATAGGGCAGACTGATGTATAAACAATACATTAGTTTTTCCTACAGTGGATTTACACCACAATGCACTGCTGTTATGCTGTAATGGTCATTTTGATAGTACTAAGAACTTGAAGTCATTACAACGTTTGTATTGGTGCCGACAATGAGACATATGTTACAAGATGTAAAGAATTATGTGCCATCTAAGGTGCAGCAGAAATCTTAAAATTTAAAACAATCAACAGTCCAAATATTACAAGGGATGCCCACTGCCTTTAATACATGACAAACCATTTCGCTCAACACAATGGTCGATTTCCCTCTTGTCTATGAGCATATTTTTGTACTGTATGCGGTCGACAGCCATATGGCACATTTCATTACCTGCAAAGTTCTGCCAAATGGCTTCAGTGTCAACATAATTCAAATTTACATATAGAGCATACACATGCCCCCCAAAGGCAAAAAGAACAGATGATGGACGGAATGCTGAACAATGCAAACATTCACCCCCGGTCACAAAGATCTGGGTTTAATCCATCGTTTTTTAACCCACCATGCCACCCCAGTTTGGACCCAGCCATATGCAAATCAGTCTTGACCCTGCTCCCAATGGGAACAGTCCAGGCTGAACTTCCAGGCCAGTTCCTCCCTGGACCAGATACAAGGATCCTGGGACTGGTTTCGGGGTATCACCCCTTGTCTGCTCTTTTTGATTGCGTTTCCCTAAGTGGGAAGGGTATGCCCATACGTGGGTCCTGTGCCTGCTGCAGCACTTGATTCCAGTTAGCCTGACTGATGAGGGGTGATACCCCCAAATCAGTCCCAGGTTACTTGTTTCCGGTTCAGGGAGGACCTGGCCTGGCAGTTATAATTTAGGATGACAATATTGAGTATTAATGATTTTATGACAGATTTGACACATGCGAAAATAATAATATTGCAATTAAAACAAGTTTAAAATTATTTACAGAAGTATTTCTATTATTGTCTTCACAGCTAGGAGCACTCTTTTTTTAATACATTTTTTAATTGTTTTTCCTATTTTGTACAATAAATGGTACCTCGAAAAAGAAACCGTCAACAGAATTAGCATTGGACGTTGAAGTACAGTCAGCCATTAACAGAAAAGAATCCCACAAACTCCCCACAGCACTTGACAAAACAACTTTGTTACTTATAGGTCTCCACCATCTTCTGTCTGCCCCCCACCCCCAGTTAACAAGTTTGTGGTGCATATCCGGATTTCCTCATCCAGAGCTTGATGTGGGACTGCATGTCTGTGAAGGGTAATACATTTATTTTGTAATTTTTTGCGGGGACCCGTTGGCTCTGTAAATAGAGAATTCCAGTGACGCTTTTCTAGGCTCTGCCAGTTTCTCTTTTTTGCCAATGTTAGTCCCACCCACAACAATGTGGGCCTTGTGTCTGTGTGTATCTCATCCATAATATGGAGAAGTGCAAATTTCGAGTCTAGGGGTAGGCTCCAGGCTAATGCCCCAGGCTCACCATCACCCCGTCCCTGAATGGTTTCAGTTTCACACATGCTGTGTAGAAGGGCCCCCCTTTTTGTGGTGCATCATAAACAATGTGGTGAGGCAAAATATCCCATTTTCCAGAGTCAATCTCAAGTATAGTATACCCTATGGGGGTGTTTCCATTATATAAGTCCAAACTGGGATGCAATGGCTGATTCGTGGAGTGAGGCCATTGCTTCTCTCCAGACGTCCTCTAAGTACAAGTGATTGATACACCTGGGATATTTTGTGTGTAGTGGGGCTACCAAGGAGAATCTTGGCCTCTATCAGGCTGTACTGTGGTATTTCAATGAGCTCCGCTATATAGTTTGTAAATGTGTGTCAGAGCTGTAAGAATATAACGGTGTAGGTCATATTCCTTATGTAAGTTCAAGGAGGATTCCATTATGTTGTCCATCAAAACATCCCCCAACTTTGAGATGCCAATCATATCCGGTGATTTGAATGCCTTGAGACCTGTGGCATCATAGTCCCGTTCCACAGTAGGGTTTCCTTTGTTAGACCCTGAGAGCCCTGTGGGTGTTTCTCCAGGTTTGGAGTGTCATGGGCGTGGCGGGGGCTTGGTCAGTGGAGACAGCCCCCTCTAAAAAAAGGGGGATAGTGAGGCACCATGCATTGCCTCTTATCCGGTTGTGAAAGTTGAGCCTGTGTTCATGTCAAACCACCCTTCATTCACTATAATGAGGTGTGTTGCTCTGTATGATGAGGGTATGTCTGACATTGTAATGCTGCTATCATATGTAGCATTTAGAAAGACCAGCTCTTGGGGTACGATGGCTTCATAGGAAGCCACACAGGAGTGAGTCAAAACTTTTGAGTGAGGTCTGAGGTTTGGAAAATTGATAATTTTGTAGCTGGTAGAGCAGCCAGGGGAGAGCTACCGTTTTATTAAAGGCAGAGCTCCCCATAATGGGCAGTGGTAATGTTGCCCAAAATCCCATGTCTCAGTGTAAACAATCTATTTGGGGTTGGATATTGTGGTCCAGGCAAGGTGAGAGTTCATTGTAACATACACCCCTAAGTATTGGAAACTGTCTTTCAGGACCTGTAGTTTGTTCGCCCAGTGAAGAGTGTTAGGGAGCAGGGATTTGGCAATAATGATAGTGAGTCCTGATAATTTTCTAAAAATGCTGAGAATCTGAAGATCTTGGGGACCAGAGTCTTGGGGGTCATCTAGGATATTAAGACGTCATTGGTATAAAGTGTTATTCTGTCAGAGATGCCAGGTGCCCACTCCAGGCCCTTGACTAGGGCGGACACCCTCATCCACCCTGCTAAGGGTTTGATTGTAATGGCCAAAAGTAAGGGTGACAGTGGGCAACTCTGTCTCGTTCCTCTACATAATGGGAATGAATCTATCAATGAGCTCTCTCCCCTCATTCAAGCCCTCAAGGGTGTATACAGCAGCCAGATCTAGGAAAGAAATTGAGGTTCGATGTTCAGTGTTTGCAGTAAACAGAACAGATAGTCCCAACTGACTGAGTCAAAGGCTGTGTAGAAATCCACTAGAAGTGCATGTGCACCCAGTACATGCAATACTAAGGCATTGTAAACACAGCAAATATTGTGTTGCATGGCTCCCTGGGGCATGAAGCTCGGTTGGTCTGGGTGTTTCAAGGTAGCAAGCAGTGGCAGGAGCCTATTTGCTAATGCTTTGGCCCACATTTTGACCTCTATCTTTAAGAGAGAAATAGGGCATTGGGAGGAACAGTGATCAGATGCAAGTCCTGGCTTAAGGTATGATCACAGTCACTGCCAGTCGCAGGTCTGAGGGGAGTGTACCCATCTCTTGGACTTTTCTGAAGACCCCACGTAGTGGCTCAAGGAGTAGGGCCCTGTTTGTTTTAAAGAAATCCAATGAGAATCCACTGGGGCCTTACCAGATAGGAGTTAGAATTGAGCTACCCTCAATTCCTCTGGTGTTCTCGACCAGGTATCTGTCAGTATTGGTCAGAGGGCATTTAGGGAGGATGTTTATGAAGTCTTGGAGGGCAGTTGAATCTATCCCAAGTGGTTCTCTATGTATGACATAATATCTCCTCTGATTGTGGTTTGAGTGCCTCCCAGAGAGTCTCTGGGGATTCAACAGAGCCTTTGTTGACCTTAATGTAGTTCTCTATGGCCGTCTGAATGTGTATCCTAATTGTGGCTTCCTGGAGCCACTAAGCATCTAGGTGCTACCCCAGTCGGGGTGGTCCTGGGCCAGGTCTTATTTGAGTGTGGCTGTGGGTGTTGATAAGTCTATGGGACTCCAATTTAGGCAAGAGGAAGTAGTCTAGCTGAGAGAATGTTCTATGTGTCCCAGAATAACATGTGTATCCCCTTTCTTGGGGAGGAGAGCTCTCCATCCATCCTTCGCTCTATTGCTTCTGTAAATCTTGCCAATAGCTGAAGTCCTCAGTTCTCCCTTTTGGCTTGAGTGGACCAATCTAATCCTCAGTCCCTTATTCTGTTGAAGTTGCACCCCCAATCACCTAGGGCTGAAGTGGGATCTATCTTGCTAGGGCAGCTAGTATGTTTAAGAAGTCAAAAAGAGGTGGCGGGGTATATACACTAGCCACTGCAATTGGATGACCACAGAGTGGGCCAGATATTGACACATAGCGCGCCTGAATGTCATACCATAGTTTTGTGACTGTTACCGGTAACTGACTAGAAAGGCTATAGGCCCCCAAAGAGCCCCCCCGGGACTCCCTAACAAAGCCCGCATGGAACACTCTTGAGCAGCCTATGCAGGCTAGGACCTTTTCCCATAGATGCCCCCCCCACCTCCCTGGGCTGATTTCACCCCACTGTGACCCCATCTCCAGGGGCCTGGATACAATTAGAAAAGGGAGGGGGGCCTCAGTGAGCCATTAATGGCCCTGGGGACGCTATCCATCAGGGTCACTTCCTTCTATGTCCCAGGGTGCCCAGCCCCGGGACCTAGCATATCCCTGCCCTCACTTGACGTGGGCAGGAAAGCCTGTGTTTGCTCTCTGAAGTCTGCTCCAAGCTGGTTGGAGCATTTTTAAAGCTCCTGCCAGCTAGAAGTGGACTTCATGTTTGCTCTCACTTGGCAGGAGCTTTGAAATTACTCCTGCCATGTGAGAGCAAACATAAAGTCCACTTCCACTTCCAGCTGACAGGAGCTTTAAAAATGCTCCCACCAGCTTGGAGCGGACTTCAGATCTGTTACTCTGCCCACAGTGGTGCGGACAGGGAATTAGATTTGACTATTGCTCCCACCAACAGAGAGCAGCATTTTTAGCTGCTCCTTGTAGTTGGGTGCAGTGCTGGCTCAAGGTGGATGCGGGGAGCCAACTAGGACAACAGGGGGCTTGGGTCTCGCCTATTGCCCCTGATAAGGATATGATGAGTGCCCTGAGTGAGCACCAGTGAATCCACCCTTTGTTGGCTGGGCCCCAGAGGGTGGGTCTCCTGGCCTATAATCAGCCAGGGGAGGGTGCTGCAGGCCTCCGTCCCCCTTTAGTAATTGGATCAGCCCAGGGGGTTTGCGTGACCCCCTCCCATAAATATAATGGTGGGCCCATGTGGGAAGAGTCCGAGGGCCAAAATGGCCTTCCCTACAAAAATGTGTCAGGCCCAGGGAGATGGGCTCCCCGGGGATAAAATCAGCCCAGGGAGCAGACACGTGCCCCTCCCTCACAAAATGTGCCAGGGGAAGGGGCCTCTCAGGCCAAAATGGTCCTATGGAGGGGGGCTATATGCCCACCTCCCCCTACAAAATGCACTGGGCCCCAAATGCACTGGGCCAAAAGCTGCCAGTGGGAAGGGTCCACAGGTTGGCTGCTTTTGGGGGGTTTAACACTGGGCCTCTGCATTGAGGTGGATGTATGTGAGGAGCTGGCCAGAGGGCCTGGCCGCAGGCCTTGCACGGCATTAGGTTGGCTGCATGCAAGGGGGTTGGCAGCAGGGTCTGGTCGTAGGCTGCGTGTAGCAGTGGTTGGAATCACGTATGGTAGTTAAATATTACTTTATGTTAAAAAAAAAACTTAAAAATTCATTGAAAAAACAAAGTCTACAGGGAAGTTGTAGTTAGGAAATTGCAATAACAATCATAGACATTCACTGAAAAGACAGGGTTATAAGGAGGCTACAGTCAGGAAATAGAATTAAAAAACCTTAGAAATTCACTAAAAAGAAAGGTTACATGGGATGCTATAGAGTTATGTTCAGATTTTACACACACAAAACCATAACAATTTAGCAGTTATGGTTACAGTTATCTCAAGTAACTGTAACTCATGCCCTAAGGTAACTATCATTTGCGCCCTCACCATGCACTGCTAATTACCTCACACATTACATCACTCATAACATCTTCCGTGACATCATTGATAATATCACTGCAAAAATTTGCTGTAAAATTATTGATGAGGAAACTGGGCATGAGGGGAGAGTGAGTTATAATCGTAGGGCACGAGTTATGGTTTTGTTTTTTCAGTGAACATATACATTTGTGTGTATATATATATATATATATATATATTTATTTATTTATTTTTTATAACTAATTGATGGTTATATGACTAATCTCAATTTGAAAATCAACATATAGTACACACATGGTCTCACACTAATCAGACGAAATGTCAACCAATCATCTTGCCCATTAGACTTTCAAAGTGGGGCTTTCATCCTGTTACTGGAGGATTAAAGTTTTGATCCCTTTAATGACTGTTTGAAGGAGTGTGACTGTATGAATGAGAAGCACAGAAAGAAGGGCACCCTGAGATGAGGAGCAACTAAACAGTGACTCTCCAGGAGGATCATTATAAACAGATTGAGGAACGTGGCCCGATGTTGACCTTAGGAGAGGAAGTAGAATAAATGCAATAATAACCATGATCTACAAGGAAAGTCATAATAGAATGCAAAGGTAAATGACTAAGTCATAGGACTTCTCTGGTATGCCTACTCTCTTGGGAGAATGTTTTGGCTGTAAAGGTAGGAAGAGAAAAGAGAAAACTGCTTGTAGGTTTGGCCCTCTTGGCTTGTTCAAAAGAGCACCTATGAGGTGCAGATTAAATAATTGATAAAAATGCCTATAACATGTTGGCAAGAAAGATATGACTAAATAACTTCAGGTTCCAGTGTTATTCTATACTTCATTTGCATTTATCCAGCCAGAAAGGAATAAAACTCAGGACCTGATTTAGATCTTGGCGAGACTACCGAGACTAGAGCTGACGGATTTCTGACCACCATATTTAGATCTATGGAGGTTTAATGTCCGTCCACATTGAGGGAGTGTACTTCAGACAACGCGGTAGACTCCAATGCTGGTGTATAGCACTCCATCACCGTCGGGACAGCGGTGCTGCACCGACCATATTTAGATAAGACAGTCATGCTGGTGGTGTAATAGCAGCGGTCCTCCAAAGGCAGGAGTCATTTCGGGACCAGTTAATTGTACATTGTACTGTGGCTCTGGCTATTGAATGGATGCTAGAAGCATACACCTGATGTATACTGGGCAACTGTGAACGCCTGCAAACCACACTCTAAAACACACACTCCATTTCAGACCATGATCCTTTGCAATTCCACTGCAGAACACCATTTTGCTGCTGCATTTGCCACACAGAAGTCAAGTTTTTCCTCTGTTTTTCTCCCTCTCTTTATTTTCCTTATCTTTCATTTTTTTTCATCCACTTTTGAGGCACTGCATAATTCTTCTAGTTACTCACTGTGGCAGCGAGGAGGAATTCATGTTTTAGAGAGGGAGAATTGTCAGTCATTGTGGGTGAAATTATTAGAGTAGAGCCACAATTGTTTGGAGCTCCAGTAAAATATACAACAATATCTCAGAAAAGGCAAATGTGAACCAGAATAGTTTGCAGAGAGAATGCTGTAGCAAACAATCTGCGCACACAGGAGGAAATTAGGAAGAGGTGGAACGACCTGCGGGGGAGAGTGTGCTCACTGGCCCTCCAAGCTTCACCTGGAGGTTCAGAGGACTGGTAGTGGTTCTCCCACCCGCTTCCCCCACCCCATTACATCTGTTTGCCTGGGAGAATAAGGTCTTGCCTTGGAGATCCTATATCCTGAAGGCTTGAAAGGAATCCCTGGTGGAGTGGAGACTGGTAAGTTGAACTGAGCAATGTCTCACAAATCACAAATGTAGTCTTTGCCCTTAAGTTAGCTGTTCAGAATGTCTCAAGACCCTTATCAGAACATATATATCTAAACATGATTCACCAAAACATCTTGTTTTATCCAAATTACTAGCATCATGGTTGTATTTCTCTTTTTAACAATGCTCAAAAGTTTGATCAGAATGTATGTTGTTCTCCATCGCTCATCCCTTGCATTTGCCTAGTTCCTTGCTTTCTTTCAATGTATGTTGTTTTACTTAAAAAACAGGATCCAAACTCCACCTATTTCCACATGAAGGAATAATGATTTTACGTGTTTTTTACCTATTTACATCATTCATATATGTGTGTATATATTGTCAATATTTTTTCATCTTCACTGTAGATATTTACATACGTATGTTTAACTTACATTCTAATAAGTATTGTCAATTGTGTTTACAAATGACTACAACTACCATGATGCCCTGTTTTTGTCTCTGGAAAACAATTGTTCAATGTGATACACAATTTACTTTACAGTGTTTATATGATGACCAATGCCATTAATTCTAATAAATTGTAGTTTAGTAGCTTTTATAGCCTGCTAGGCTTTGGAATGGTTGAGGTCCTCATTTCTCTTCGCTACTGTGTTGGGTTGAATGTCTAGTACATGTAATGTACACTTTCTAAATAAAATTTTTAATTTCAGGACATCTCTTCCACATTATTACTGAAGTTTGCATCTGTGTAAATTAACCTGCATGTGTAAATTAATAAAAATCTCATAAAGGCCTAATCATTTCATCAATCAGAATTTTCACTTTTAGGTTGCTTCATTTGTACCTGGAGAAACATTTGAGGTACAACCCAGTCTTTTCATTTCATATTGTTTGCAATTCATTTCCGGTCCAACACCCAGGGCCAGTGGACCACCATGTGCAACTGAAGACACCTCCACTCCAGACCAGGATCAAGCCTTCAGTGAGGACACCACTTCTGCAAGTCCAGATGATGTGGAACTGCCCATTCCATCTAGTCTGTCTGGGCAGACAGTTCCAGACAGTTCCAGTGAGTCTCAGTAGGCCCACACCTACACCTCCCACCCGAGCTGCAACAACACCCCATCCAATGGATACTTTCACTTCCGGTGTCCGAAGGAACATCACACCAATCCTGTGCCCCCAGGTTGCTGTTGAACCAACATCACCACCACCTCCAGTTCTGCCAGGACCTAGTGGGATGGGGCACACTGCCTCAAGGGCTCGGGGTAGTGGGGGTAGCGGTTGTGGGAGGGAATCAGTGGGACAGCAAAGTGAGGCCAGTGAGATAACTGTCACTCAGACCACCATCGACTGAGTCTTGGGAGTACTACACCACCCCCAAGAAGTGATGGTGCAGGTCATTACAGAGCACTGGAACATGAAGCAGGTGCAGAGGGAGCACAATGTAGAGATGCAGGATCACAACTCTTATTTCTGCTCCTTGGCTGGAGGGGTGTCTTATGTGCGGGGCCTTTCCTGTACAATCTACCCCTGTTTTTGGTCCTTCACAGACAGAGAGGCTCTGCAGCAACAGGAAACTGGTACACCCACCCCAGCCCCTGCAACTGTGGACCCCCATCCCAGGATGGAGCATTCGTCCGGACCTCCAGGAGAGGATGACAAGATCTCCACCACCACCTTTAAGAAATGTTGAACCTAATTTCCTCCAGTGTGTGTCTATCATTCACTCTGTGGACTATTTTATAGGCACATTTACCTATTTTTGAGGACAGTTGTTTTTTGTACATTGGACTTCAAATAATTTTAGCTCATCATACATAGTTTCATTCACCATGATGAACTCTATTTCTTTTTCCTTTTATTTTATGTTAAACTACTTTTAGTTATTTTGTGAGAGTAAAATAATTTCACATAACACATCATCAAAGACTGGTGTATTTAATGTGGAGTTTCTTTTTTTATGTGTTCCTTCCACCATCATTTTCAAAAACGATTAATCAATAATGTTGAAAAAAAAAAGAAATAACAATTAGGTTATATGTTTACCATTTCTAAAATAATTTAAAAAACTGAAATCTCAATGTATTGGTGTCATACATGTGTAAGTAACAATTCTTTGTCCAAATTGTAGATAATTTTCACAACCCATGCATAACCGAAATAAACTGTGCTATTTAGAATTTGATGCTCCAAGACCTTGACACCATAGAAGAGGGGGAAATTAAAAAAAACATATTAAACAGGCAAACTATTATTGATTTATGTTAACGGCTGGAGCCAGACATCTGCCTTACCATAGAAATTCCACATCAGTGACACCAATAGTCACAATCATGGCAGTACTCCATTTTGTGACCACAGGATCATTTCAAGACAGTGTTGCAGTATCTGGAGTATCTTTCAGTGGCGTGCTAAAACTGTTATTTCTACAATGATGAGGCACCAACATGAACACAAACTGAAGATCTAGCCAGTATGAAGGGAGATCAGTATGATATGGCTTGACATATACATGTGCTTAGAGCAAGTTAAGCACTACATATTGCCTTGGTGGCAACATCCAATAGAAAACAGGTCTAATACTTTCATTCAATCACTGTGCAAGTTGTCTCTGTACATCCAAAGTGTGTGTCTGTCCCAGGATCAACCCATGATCCCTTTGTACTTTCATATAGCAACATTTCACTGCAAATGTCACAACTTTGAAATGTCCAAATGAATATGACATGATGATGGATCTTAAAACAGAATAACAAGGAAAAATTAATGATTTCGCCAAAGAGACTCAAATGAATAGTTAGGTGGACACGTATACTTAGCAAAGCAAAGATAATATATGTCAATAAACACAGTAATCAACGTGTGGAAACTTTGATCAACAAACATCCTTGCCCGGGGCTTTCCTGAACTAATCATTACTAATCATTACTATTAAACTACCATCACAGACTGATATGTTCACTATGTTACAAGTTGTTCTGATATTTGACATTACGATATGTAAAGTTAAACTTACACTCAAGTGAAGAAGTTGTTAATAATATCTTGACGTATTTCAATTCCCTATTCTTCACCACTGTCATCTTCATTGGGCATTTCAACATCCTCACCCGGTGGGTCTTCATGGTCTCCATCCTCTGCAATGATTGGGATGTTCTGTCGCAGGGCCATGTATCTTCTGATGGGCATTGATCTGTATGGATAAGAAAAAAGAAAGAAAAAAATGTTTTGGAAGGTTTTGTTTATCTGTATTGCTGTGACACAATTTTGTAGCATCTCTCACAAGCATTTCTAAAATGTCAGTACAGATTATTTACCATCATTTTATTTTCCCTAAGAAATGCTAATTTGTAGTGACCTGTTGAGTACCCTCAGTATTTTCAATTCCACATGTTACTAATCCAGGCCACAAACAACATCTAGGCCAGGGGTCTGGAACCTTTACTGTAGTGAAAGCAACTCATAAGCAGTACAAGACATTGTGAGATACTGACGGCTAAACATCTTGCACATTATTAGCACCCCCCCCACACACAGCTACATTGGCTTAATTCCACAGTTATTAAGTGGTAGATACTATGGTATGGAACACAAACAACGACTAAGGGCAATTTGGAAGGGCTACCATGTATGTCATTGAGAGAATGGTTTTTGGTGATGTATATACAAGTGTGTGTAGTTATGGGACATACTTGTTTGGGTGGTTGACAGCCTGTGTCCTTTCTGCTTGCAGCACAGGATATACCTTTCCCGAAATGTGGAACTAGTACATGGCTAAAACATGCTCTCATCTTTCATAAAATGGGATGTAGTTTAAATTGGAACAAAAACATCAGACAACTCCATTACTTGAAAGGTTCTTCTTGCACTTAACATTTCTCTTATTGTGACATTTGTCTGTATTTTTCAATTATACAGTGTCTACTGGCCCTTCAGCGTAAGGGAAATGAGGTTAGCCAAATTAAATCTGGACTTATTAGTAAAATTAACTGAAAAGTCATCTTATTCATTCAGATGACTTTTCATTTCAATTTTACAGACATTTCAAACGTGGTCACACATCATTATTTCCCCCGCTAAATCATTCAGTTTACTACACTCCAATCACAACACTTTACTCATGAACAAAAAGGGAAAAATTAGCCTGTGTATAAAGAAGAAACAAGTTACGTAGAGAAACATTTCCCATTTGTACCTGTTCCTCTGGGTTCCCATACAGCTAGCTATACAGGGACAGGACCTCCATGGTGAGGAGTTCGAACTCCTAAGGGGCGAAGTTAGGGGCCCTGTCACCTGCTTTGCCTGGCATCCTGGCTCAGAGAGGTCAATAACATCAGAAAAAGTCGAGGAGGTGTTGTTAGCTGCAGTGTTAGGAGGCAAGTGAGCTTTTTTCACGACACCGCGTACAAGTACATGATCCGCGACGGAGACAGGCACAGCCATTTGCTTTTGTGTGTAGCCATCACACACGTTAGCCTAGCTGTGTCCGTTGTGGAGTGTTACTCCTACTACACGGTCAGTTTCCGCAGGCGGCCATTAGATAGCCAATGTCCTGATGTCAGGGTCAGGCGCTGCCATTTTAGGATGTGAAGCAGTGTATTTTTAAATGTAATATGCGTGACCACCACTCAAAACAGTCCCTAGTTTGTTTACAAATCTCAGATATGTACAAGTTATTTTTAAAGTTTTACACATTAAAATGTAAACCGTAAATAGTGACGTGGTATATTTTATAATTTGTTTACGGATTTTAAAAAAAACATAAAAAAATGCATATATAAATCATACATTTCAAATGTATTATTTACTCATTAGTATAAAAAAATCAGACATGTAAAAAAATGTTAGTCAAAGATGCAACATAACACAAAAATGATGGGTACATAATTGTCACAAGAAATATGTATTATTACAAAGACATGAGATGTGTGTTGATAATCAAAGTATTGTGAAACCATTTTAAGGGACACTTTGTTTTTCTTAAATGCAGACAAAAGAACCCAGGGATAGGTAGGAGACAGCAGCTTCAAATCTTCAGACCTATTTGAGACCTTACCACCATGGAGGAAACGGACATCATAAAAAAATACAGATTGAATAGGCACACTATTCTGGATTTATGTCACCAGCTGGAGTCTGATCTTCTGCCTCACAATAGGAATATGACAGCAATAACACTAATAGTGGAAATCATAGCAGTACTTCATTTTGTGGCCACAGGATCTTTCCAATACACTGCGGCAGTATCTGGAGGCACGTCACAAACAAATTTCAGTGGTGTGCAACAAGAAGTCCTTTCTTCAATGATGAGACACAGCAACAGCTTCATCCAGTTTCCACGACATCAGGATTTTTCCAATGCAATATGGAAGGCCATCACCATGAAGGTACAGACCCTTGGGGTCTATCAGAGGCGCAGCCTCTATTGCCAAAAGAGATGGGAGGACCTACCACGCACAATGTGGGAAGTTTTTGAGATGCACCTTAAGCCCCCTAATGGCCAACATACTAGTGGTAGCCTCTGCGTACCTTGATAGGCATTTAAGAGCCCAACAGCAGCACCAAGGGGTTAAGTTCTAGTGTGAGTTCAGCATGCTAAATAACTAATTTTTGTCACAGCGACTAATTTTACCATCAACATTAAGGTTGACATATGTCCAACGAAGAAGAAGAATTCTTGAAGGTGTAAGTTTTCCCCAAAGTGTATGATGATGTGTTTTGTAGATTACATTTTGGAAAAATACACCACCTGATCTGTGTTCAGTACCAAAGGACTGGTTTGAGGAGACACATGCCTGCCAAAACAACAAATATACATCTGGTAGTTTGATGTTGTAAGGGACAGTAGTACCTAACAGGCCACTGTTCTTTATTAAGTCAGGTGTGTTGCACCTTCACTATTGTGAATGATGTCACGTTAGCTCTATTGCTGGTGCCATCGCATAAAATGCTATTTTGATACAGTGGATGTTCCATACGTCACATTGGTAAGTTGGTTTTACACTCAACCAAGGTTGAGCATGTGAGCCAAAATGACTAGTAACATCAGGTTCAATTGCTGCATTTTGTTTCTAACCATATCCCAGGTGTGTTTTAAAACAAAAATACTATTTCATTCATGGTAAAAGTGACAGAATTGCATGATGTCTTACTCTTTCACCAATATGCATGTAAGCCAGTCTGTTTTGTGAAAAATAATTGTGATAGGCATAAAATGTTTGGTACAACACAGACAGAAATGTGTACACATTGGTGACAGAGTACCACATACAATAAACCATTTATAAATGTCCTTTGTAATGTTCAGATGATGAATCAATCGTGGAGAAAAATGAGATACTTAAAGGGACTTTTGGAGATGGAAGGTTTCATCACATATGTGTTGGATTATCCCTTCTGGAAAACTCATTATCAGGCCCAAATCATGACTCATTTTGTAAATGTATAAATGCATCAAGGTGTAATGAGTGGCATATTGTAAATTGCCTGTGAATCGTTTATGAAAAAATTATAAATAAATCACGGTATGTAATATTTACTATGATGGTGTCGCAATTTTTTGCCTAAAGTGAAAGCCAGCATATTTTGTGAAACAATTACACAATGGTAAAATAGACTTCAAATATTTACCAGCCACCCCAGTGTAGAATCGTGGCAGTGACAGCGGTTTGTCAACAGACGTTCGCCTATGGGACCACCAACATCTAAATACAGCAAGCAGACCGCCAAGTCGGGAGGTGGGAAATCTGCCAGAAATCGAAGGCCGGACCGATTCCACCAAGATCTATATCAGACCCTCAGTGTCTAAACTGCAGCAAAAAAAGGTAAAGTTCACAGTTTTGAAATATCTAAAATAGATCCTCGACCAGATACAATAGGACTTTATATACCTGCTTCTGTTAGAACTGCATCGTCTGCATATTTGATAAACAGACACCTTGAGAACTGGCATGTTTGTGTAAAAATCCGTGTTCATTGACCTGGCATAGGAAGCAGCGTCTGTACACTCATCACTATTCTAGAAATAGAAACATCACTTAGCAGCATCCCCGGGGAGCAGGTAGAACAAAAGCAGATACAACTTGTTCAGAGCCCGGGCACCGCGTATCATCCTCCATGTGAAATGAGTTTCATAGCGGGAGTTGCTTTTCCCGTGGTACACACCTGTCCTTACAAGTAGCTGCACATTCATTGGGCGTGCTCAAGAACGCTCACTCAACAGCTGTATTCTCTGTGATTTAAAGACTCACCATATGTTGCATATTGCTGCAAACCAAGAAATTAAAGCGACTTTATGTAGTAATTATCAAACAAGAACAAAACGTTGAAAGTGCCTTGTTATTAAGGTCGGGCGACTGGGTAATTTGTTGCAGTGTTCTTGCTATTACATTTCAATTCAGGTGAGATGTTAGGCCGTGGTGACAGCGTTACTTTGCATTTGTAATCACTTGTTATTTAGAGCGCTTAGAGGTACCACATAAAGTATTATGTAAAAAAAAAGTTGTTAAACCTATCCAGTCTTTGTTCTTACAATAATAATAGCAACAAGTCAATGTGGTCTTATAAAACAAAGGAACGTCTAAAATGGGAACGCCCTTCTTACAATAATTTCTGTGTAAAATGAAATTAATCTAAGCAATATATGAAGTGCAAACGGATGAAAAGGAAAGAGAAACTCCCATAGTATAGAGGTGAATAACAATTCTTAACTGATGATGCTGGGCTACGTAGTCCATCCTGTGTGCGTGATTGGTGCTCAACCTTATATGGTGACGATACAGTGACACTATTACATAATATTAAGCATCAATAATACTACATTATACACAGGGCACAAGTCAAGAGTACACACAGTACATGGCGCCCACCCACTTCGCAGGGTGAAGGGCGCACATCCTGCATGAAGTGAGCCCCACTGAAATATGCTAATCTTGCCCCGGTGTAATTCTCAGACACCGGGATACATTTAGCAAAACCTGCACGTTGTCTGCTTTCGTTTCGAGCAGCAACATACAGGCAGCCAGAAGGCTTTCCTATTTTAGACTCCAGTTGGGCCCATAACAAAGGCCCAATTTTTAAGGGGCCATTAGGCCTCTTTTTCTTCCCCCATCCTGACTTGGAGCTATCTGAGCCTCCCACTTAGATGCACATACAAGGGAAGGGAAACAGAGACACACCCATTGTTGTTATCACTTCACAAGTACTTGAGGGGCATGCTTTTTAGGTTATTCAATCCCTGTATATGAAATATGCGTGCACTGTAAGAATGTCAGATGTGTTGGTCTCTTCCAGTCTTTACACAATTAACAATGTAAGTACTGCTATTTTGTTTCATTTCTTTTACAGCGCTACCCATCTCAATGCAGGGTGTCAAAGCACTTTACATCACACATACATAAAATACATTGGCAATAAATCCTATAACTGTGTAAGTAAATATGCGTTACATGAGACTTTACAACTCACTGTGCTATATTAGAAGGATTGCAATTCATGAACTGCCAGTAGCTAAAGGATCTCTGTGTTAAAAGCAGTAATTCACTTACATAACTATGTAAAATAAAAATCTGTCATCTGCATGATGTTCTTTGCAGGAGACACTTTAACCCTCTACTACTTTGATTCAAAACTGCGACAAGAGATAACACAGGTCTCTCCAGCAGATGTGTTACCGTCTAAGGTTATCGTACTGTTATTATTGTTACCCGGGATTTACTGGGCACACATAGATCTGCACAGCAGGTGCCTTAACCCATGAGATATTTGAAAATGTAGACTTTGCAACCAGTTTTGCAGAATAGACTCAGTGCTATATTTTCCTTTGTTGCCAACTTATTTGTAGCAGAGTTTAAAAAAAATAAACATATAAATTGAGGCCCACATTTTGAGTGGGGGTTGTGCCACTTTTTGGCACAACTCGGACCCAAAATCTAATTTGTTAAATCTCATAATTCTCTCAAATGTACCCATGATGGACCTGCAAAACGTGTGTGCAGTGTTAAGATGTGATGTCACTTCTTGTGATGTCAGTCCTGTGAGGTCATGGGTTATGATGTTGTGATGTCACAATGTGATGGCATGCATCTTGATGTCACTTGTATACTGCCTAACTTGGTTAGTCCCCCACTTATTTTTTCAGGACTTGTGCTCTGATTATACATAATATAGATGCTGCACATAGGTATATTTAGTCGTATTTCCTGTACCCATTTTGTGTGAGCTGACTTCCCGGCACACAAGCACTCAATTGGGATGTATGCCCAACAGGTCTCAGCGGAGAACATGTGCAATGGGCTGTAGGAAAGGTGAACCCCCTTATTAAGTTTGGCAAAGGTCAGATGTCTGCTATTAGTGCCAAACAACCTCGGACAGAACCACTTCATCTGGGTGGCTGTAAGCGCCCTGCAAACTGCTTTGCACTTCTAAAGAATGTTGAGGTCAACAAATGTGTGCTACTTCTCTTCTATTCCATGACAGCTACAGCTTGTTTGTGTTTTGTCCATTGTAGCATATTATCTCAGACTAAGGTCAGCGGTGAGTGTCCTCCCTGAAGCATCCAACACTTGGCGTACAGGTTATGGCCCTCAGAGGGTGCTAGGATGAAAGATGCAACAATCTGTTCTCTACCTAATGACTCAAGGCTTCCACCATGGCCACTGTGTCCAAATGGCTGCTCGCACAGTAGTTCTGGTTCTGCATACTCTGTGGTGGTAGGTGTGTGCCTTCATACGGTAGTGTGCACTTACAGTTTCCTGATTTTATGAAATGTAGGATTAGGGAAAATGTCGGGACCAGGATTATCGCCAAGATCATGATTAGGGTCATGCTGTAGGCCAGGATCATGGTTAGGGTCAGAGATGGGGTTACGATTGGGGTCAATTTAAGGGCTAGAGTTAGAATTAAATTGAAGGACAGGTTTATATTATGGATACAATTTTTATCAGGATTAGGTTGTCAGGAGGAGGGTTGGGTTATGATTAAAGTTAGACTTATTTACTGCAATTTTCATTCAGTTCATTCCCATAAAGAAATTCATTGTGGTCTCTCCTCAATTTTTTCAAAATGTTTGTCTGGTTCTTATATTTACTCAACCACATACTTCGGGACTTGTATGGTTGTTCATTCTTCAGGAAGTAAATAATTATTTGCACGAAGCAAGCACATTTACATTCACACAGTAGAGATATATTCTCTTACAAAATACAAGAGTCTTTCGTGCCCTGGCCTGTACCTTAGACCATTCTACATAGAACACTATGTTAACCGAGAAACTATTTTGGTTGTTTACAAGCTATGCAGGAAAGTGAAAAAAGATGAGACTATACCACGCACGATTAGGAGTGTCTGAACTCTCTGGACGCCCGAGTGCTCTGTGGCCACCTTTAAACAAAATGTTTTAAAAAGCAGAAAAAAAAACCTTCCAGGATGGCTGCAGTGTATTTGCATGCATATGCGGTGGCAATTCCTGAGTGAGTCTTCTTAAAACAAAATAAAAAATATCACAAGATGGTTCTATCACACCCACGGCCCCCGTGCATGCACACCCATACATCTGGGAAAAACGCAAGCACTGGCAAATTCAACAGGTGTTCAAGGGGGGGCCCATTGGCTTTGCCAATGCTTGTTTAATTTAGAATTCATTTATTGTCAGATGTCCCTGCTCCTGCTGTCTCTGCTTCCAAGTCTAGTTAATGTTAGAATAGCAGTTCTTGCTGTTTTAAACTGCTCAAAGACCAGCAGGCCTTGTAGCTACTCTTGTCAGGAGAATGGTGACAGGTGGACTATTTATTCTTAATTTTAACATAACTTAATTTTAACTATTGGTTCTGAAAAGAAGAAGCTGAGCTGATAACTGACAGAGGATGAGCTGGGGTACTGCAAATTGTGATTGTGTTCGACTACTAGAGCTGCTCATCGAAAGAATACCAAGGGATGCTGCTGTTCAGGATTGTGATGCAATGGTAGAACTTTGAGTGAGCTTCACTACTGGAGCAGCGTCAGGATTGAGATGCATTACCATGCCTGTTAGAGGTCCAAGTATAGAAATAGGGAGGATTTTGCAGATCATATTTTGTATAAACTGGCCGAATTGTGTGGGTCCCAATACAAGAAAAGCCAGAGTTGCTGCAGCTCAAAACTGATGTGCACTGGCAGAGCTGTGAGTGGGTTCTACCATCTGAATAGAAAGAAAACAAGTTACTTACCTGTAACTACAGTTATCCAGTATTGGTATCTTTCATAAATTCACATGCTTGAATCATCCCCGTCGTCGAAGTGGGAGACCCACGGTACATAAAATAGCAATAATTAACAAATAAAAGTTTTTTGCCAAAGGCTATAATGGAAACAGTAATTGCTCATATAGCCTATCCATGTCCTTTTGTGAAAAGTACCCAAACCTGCCTGCTGACCAATCAGGCACAGCACCCTCTAGAACACTCTCCAGAGGAACTCCTTCCCTCAGATTTTCCAGCACGAGAGTGAAGATTATAACCTGAGAGGAAATGCAGGCGTCAAAGGGGACGAGGGTGGGTCGCATGTGAATTTATGAAAGATACCAATACTGGATAACTGTAGTTACAGGTAAGTAAGTAACTTGTTTTCTTATCCAGTATTGGATCTTTCATAAATTCACATGCTTGAATCTGAATAGTCAGCAGTACTGTTGATAAACATTATACCCGCAGTGGATGGAGGGTGCGAGCATGAAAATTCTTTATTCCCAATATAAAATAGTTAACTCATAAATCTTGCATTATGAGCTTCAGAGAAATATAGATACTTTTAAGTACATCTACACATATACTGAACATTTTTGTTATAAATGCACATATATATTCATATAAAGATATACATACATACATATACTTATATAGAAGCATATTAAAGTATATATGATGGAAATCACGGTTATTTGCATATCAAACCATTTCTATATAACTAAGGAAAGGTCTCACTTTACTGAAAGAGATGGCGTAGAACAGCTTGTTCTACTAGAGAGCCGGTTCTCTGTGATGACTCCAAACAATAGTGCTGCATAAAGGAGTGCGTAGTTTTCCATGTCGCAGCTTAACATATCATATCCAGGGCAATACCCTGAAACAAAGCAGCCGGTGTGGAGACTGCTCTCGTGGAGTGGGCTCTCAGGCACCTAGTCAACGGTCTTCCTGCCTTGGTGTGACAGAATTGGATTGTCGAGGAAATCCACCAGGCTATAGTGGCCATAGTGACTCCTGCTCCCTGTCGTCCAAGAGAATAAGATACCAGGAGTTGATCTGATTTTCTGATTTGTTTGGTACTTTGAAGATAAAATTTGAGACATTGTTTGATGTCCAAAGAGTGTAGAGTTTTCTCTGCGATTGTAGTGGGGTTTGGAAAAAAGGTTCGTAGTATCACAGGCTCATTGAGATGGAATGAAGATGGCATCTTGGGAATGTATTTGGGGTTGGTTCTGAGCAGAACTAAGTCATCAGAAAAAACTAAAAAGGGTTCTTTAGTAGTGAACTCCTGTATATCACTGACTCTCCTGGTAGAAGTGAGAGCGAGCAGGGTCGCCACTTTCCATGTGATGTACTTGAGTTCCGCCCTGTGAATGGGCTCGAAAGGAGCTTTCATGAGCTGAGACAGGACTATATTAAGGTGCCACTCTGGCGGAGGTAACCGCACTGGGGGGAAAGTACGGAAAAGCCCTTTCATAAACTGCTTAATGATTCTGGATGAGCCGATAGAGGCCATCTCAGCCGATCGCCTATATGAGGCTATAGCTGCTAGGTGAATCTTGACTGATGCATGGCAAAGACCAGCCTTGGAGAGTGAGAGCAGGTAAGAAAGAATTTGCTCAGGGTTAATTTGAAACGGGTGAAAGTTGTTCTGAGAGCACCAAACACAAAAACTCTTCCACTTGAGTTTGTATGTCTTATTTGTGCTCTCTGCTCGTGCCCTAGATAATATTAGTCTACATTCCTGATCGATGTTCATATCATGAAACTCTCTCTACTCAGGAGCCAAGCATGCAATTGCAGCAAAGCTGGGTCGGGATGAAGGATGAGACCCTGATTCTTCGTTAGAAGATTGTGGTTGCAAGGAAGGCGCACTGGATTGGCCACGGACCGGAGTAGGAGCTCCGTGTACCGGTACTGTCTGGGCTATCTGGGGGCTATAAGAATGATCCAGCAGCATTCGGACTTCATTTTCCTGAGGAGCCTGGGAATCAGAGGGATGGGGGGAAAACCGTAGACAAAGATCCTGGACCATCTCATCAAAAGAGCATTTCCCCACGACCCCGGGAGTGGGTATCGACTGGCGTAGAACTGGCATTTGGCGTTCAGGTTGGTGGCAAACAAGCCTAGGATCGGCCAAGCCCATCGTTGGAAGATGCCATCGAGTATGTTCTGGTTGAGTTCCCACTCGTGGCAGTTGTCGTCCGTCCTGCTGAGAGAGTCCGCTAGGGCGTTGTTGACCCCAGGCAGGTGCTCCACCCTGAGGCGGACATTGTTCAGTGTGAGCCGGTCCCAAAGAGACTGAGCTTCCCTTGAGAGGGAGAGAGATCTTGTTCCTCCCTGCTTGTTGATGTAAAACATACTTGTTGTGTTGTCCGTTCTGACTAACACTGAGGACCCTGCGATGCGTGGAAGAAAAGCTTTGAGCGTGAGATGGATCGCCTTCAGTTCTAGCAGGTTTATGTGCATTCCTTTCTGGAGATCGGACCATCTGCCCTGAATGTGCATGTCTTGCAAATGGCCTCCCAGCCTTCCAAGGAGGCGTCTGTGGTGATGACAAAGTCTGTTATTGGTGCTAGAAAAGTAAGACCTTGGGAGAGGTGGTTGGTGTGAGACCACCACTTCAACGCCTGCCAAATTTTTGGTGTGATAGTTATTAAGTCGTCGAAGGACCCTTGCGACTGGGTCCATTGGAGTTGCAGTTCTTCTTGCAGCGGTCTCATTTTGAGTCTTGCTAGTCGAACTAGGACGATGGCCGAGGAAATCATGCCGAGAAGTGACTTGAACAGTCGTACTGAAACAAACTCTTTTGTGGAGATTCTGACAGCCAAGTGGGTTAGCTTCTGCTGCCTTGCTGGAGTGAGATATGCCTTGTTCTGGATAGTGTCTAATTCTGCCCCCAGGAAAACTCTTCTGCATGAGGGAAGTGTGACTGACTTTTGTAGATTCACTGTTAGCCCCAAACTGTGGAATTATTTTAAGCAAGTGTTTGTCGCTTTGGAGGCTAGTAGCGTTGACTGAGCTTTTATGAGCCAGTCGTCCAGGTATGGAAACACCTGGAAACCCTTGCTTCGGAGGAAACCTGCGACTGGGGCAAGGCATTTCGTGAAGATTCTTGGAGCTGATCTCAGCCCGAATGGTAGGACTTTGAACTGATAATGGGCACCGGCTACCGTAAAGCGGAGATATTTGCGATGTTTCTGGTGTATTGGTATGTGGAAATAGGCATCCTAGAGATCCAGAGCTGTCATAAAATCTCCAGGATTGAGGAGGTGCAGGATATCTGACAGTGTGATCATCCGGAAAGATTGCTTCCGAAGGAACTTGTTGAGTTTCCTGAGATCTAGTATAGGACGCCATTCCCCTGACTTCTTCCTTATTAGGAAGAAACGGGAGTAGAATCCAAGACCTCGTTGTTGAACTGGAACTGCCTCTATAGCTCCCTTGGCAAGCATAATGAATACCTCCCGTTGAAGCAGACGAAGATGGAGAGGTCTGCCTGATCTTGGTGGATGATGCAGTGGTTTTTGTATGAATTCCAGGGTATGACCTCGTCACTATATCCAGCACCCATTTGTCTGATGTTATTTTCTTCCACCCTTGGATGTAGTTGGAAATGTTTGCTCCTATCTGCTGATGGTGTGAACATTGGGGAAGCATAGCCGGTGCCTGGAGAAGATCATTGCTTTCTGGGTTGATCTCTGGTTTGTGAACCCTGTCTTCTCTTTCCTCCCTGTCTGGCGTAGGAAGCCGTAGATGGTTGCCTGTACTGTTGGTGGTAGGAAGGCCTATATTGGGATTGCTGGTACTGCCTGTGGAAGGAACCTCGAAATGAGGTAAAACCTCTTCCTCTAGCACCCCGAAAGGGCTGTTTCCGGTACTGCAGGGTACCTAGGGACTTGGCAGTGTCTGTGTCGGTCTTGATGGCTTGGAGCGCGTCATCTACGTGCTTGCCAAAGAGAGATTCGCCATCGTAGGGCATGTCGAGGATACGGGACTGCACTTCCGGCCTGAAAGATGTGGCTTTGAGCCAACCTTGGCGGCGTAAGACAGGGGCACCTGCTAGCTGACGAAAACCAGTAGAGGCTATATCAAGAGCGCAGTCGATTATTTCAGGGGATGATTCAAGCATGTGAATTTATGAAAGATCCAATACTGGATAAATAATGCTGTAGCACAGGATTAAGGTACATTGACAGATTGGTGAGTGGGTTCCATTGCAGTATTAGAACTATTCTGTTGAAGGTCAGGACTGAAATGCAGAGCTGTGTGACACACCCGTACTAAAATAGCTGGGTGATCTCAGCCTTGGATTGAGTGCACTGACAGAGCTGAGTAGGGCTCAGTTCAGTACAGAAATAGTACAGACTGCAGGCCAGGGTTGTGGTGGATTGATAGTGGTGTGTGACAGTCTCAGTACTAGAATAGAAGGGCGCTGCAAGTCAGGATCGAGGTGCAAAGGCAGCGGCCTGAGGGGTTCGGGGACAGAAATTGCTTTATGTGGTGCTTATGTGGTGTGGCTTCAGGGCCTCAGCTGAGCTGTGCAACAGTCCGAGTACTGGAATAGCCGGTGGAGTTTCAGACCAGGATGAAGGTGCAGTTGAGTACAAGATGCAATAACAGGCCGAACTGCTCATCAGGATAGACAATATGATATCATGAAATAAAGAGACTGCGTTTACTAAACACTTGGCAGCTGTATTCTCTATGATTTGAGGACTCGCCACATCTCGCGTATTGCTGCAGACCTTGAAATTAAAGGGACTGTATGTAGTAATTATCAAACAGGAACAAAACGTTGAAAGTGCCTTGTTATTAGGGGCGGGTGACTGAGCTCTTTATCCAGCATGGCATTGAAAGTGGTTTACAGCTGTAATTTGTTGCAGTGCTATGGCTGTTACACTTCAAGTCGGGTGAGATGTGGCCCAAATTAAAGCTGATGGTGAGTTAGAAGTCATGCTAATTTTGAAGCCTTTAATACGAATGTTATGCCATTGCACCCCTTGTTAGTGGTGATTATATAATGATTTAATCTTTTTAATTACCTGTTTCCCTTTTTATTGAGTCAAACAGGGCTATCCTGATACAAAATTCAGCACATGTAAAATAAAGAAAAATAAACCACAATCCATATGTCGATTCACAGTATCAATGGCTAGATTGCTCTTTATTTAACATATATCTTCCTACTCCTCCATCCTTTCTACTTCGATTTTAGGTCAGATTTAGCAGTGTGAGATGACCCGATATCAGCACAAAAACCACAGACCACACACACAAAACACAATAGACAACAACACGAAATACAAATAGAGTGGCTTTGAGTCAGCCCTATTCAGCCATATATCTTATTGTAAGCCCCTTTCATGAGTAACACAGATGACCGTCCTTCACATTTTGGTATCAGCCTATGGCATCACATATGTATATATTTCTCCTCTTCCTTCAATCTAAATTTAAAGGAGAAATGTTAATATGTAAATATGTGTGCAAACAGTGCTTTTTTCATTAGCGAAGTAGAAGGAAACTATTTGGCACATATCCGCTGCTCACACTAATGCCTTGGATCTTTTTCCAATGATGAGGTGGTTGCTAGGGCTCTCACAGATGTCGTTCCCCTAATAGTAATATTTAGTTTACATCAGAGGAATAACCCTAACATTCTGAGCAACTGAGCACCTCATCCTCAGATTTCAGGGCAAGTGAGACAGCTGCGTCCTTGAGGTGAGGGCGCAGGAAGAGGCTGCAATGAGTGTGTCCACAATCCTCTGCCATCCACTTCCCCCGACTGCTACCCTCCATCTTGGTGAGGTACCTGTAAAAGTACCAGATCCAAGTGTCTCACGTGCAAAGAGCCAAAGTATTTTGGCCGGTATTTTAGGCCTTAAACTGGGGTTACAGGCATCCGCCCACAGAGCTGCCCATTGAGCACAGGGCAGCACAGCATGTGCGGTGCACATTGCTGACATTGCCTGTGTTGCCTCCTACTCTCACTGCAGCGCAGAGGTTTCACCTTATTTCACACCGGAAAACATTCCAAAAAACAATGTCATGCATGTACTTCCTTCGCTCCTCTGGCCACTTTCCTGCACACTCATGTCCCTTCCAAAACAGCCGGAATCCACTCGCTCCTAGGACAGGCGGTAATATCTCTACTGTAGAGTTAAGTAGGTGACTATGTAGCCACATTGTCAGTCCATTGTACCTGTCGAACATCAACATCAAGTTAACGTGTCCTGCCCCACCCTTTCAGTTGTTCTCAGTCTGTGATGCATTTTCAGTGCCTCTTTCATAGACAAGGCCATGTGCCTGCTGTTGTGTCATGGATTGTGGGACACTGGCAGATGTGGCGCGTGGTGTAAAGCAAAAGAAGAATGATACACAGCACCATTAGATTTGTACTCGCGTCTGGCCCTTTGGCGCCAAACAAGCGAACCTTTATTTGTACGCGCCTTATGTCAAGAGCCAAACCATTCATGCCCTACAGCAGAGTGGTGTGGTGTGATAACGTTAACGCCGCATCTCCGAACACCCATGCTGTTAACTACCAACATGGCATGAACATAACATTCCTCCAAAACTTTAACCCCTTCGCTGCCAGGCCTTTTCCCCCTCCTGTGCCAGGCCTTTTTTTGCCTATTTGGGGCAGTTCGCGCTTAGGCCCTCATAACTTTTTGTCCACATAAGCTAACCAAGCCAAATTTGCGTCCTTTTTTTCCAACATCCTAGGGATTCTAGAGGTACCCAGACTTTGTGAGTTCCCCTGAAGGAGGCCAAGAAATTGGCAAAAATACAGTAAACATTTCGTTTTTTTCAAAAAAATTGGAAAAAGTGGCTGCAGAAGAAGGCTTGTGGTTTTTCCCCTGAAAATGGCATCAACAAAGGGTTTGCGGTGCTAAACTCAGCAGCTTCCCAGCTTTCAGGAACAGGCAGACTTGAATCAGAAAACCCAATTTTTCAACACAATTTTGGCATTTTACTGGGGCATACCCCATTTGTGCAATTTTTTGTGCTTTCAGCCTCCTTCCAGTCAGTGACAGGAATGGTCATGAAACCAATGCTGGATCCCAGAAACCTAAACATTTCTGAAAAGTAGACAAAATTCTGAATTCAGCAAGGGGTCATTTGTGTAGATCCTACAAGGGTTTCCTACAGAAAATAACAGCTGAAAAAGAAAAATATTGAAATTGAGGTGAAAAAACCATCAATTTTTCTCTACGTTTTACTCTGTAACTTTTCCCTGCAATGTCAGATTATCGAAAGCAATATACCGTTACGTCTGCTGGACTCCTCTGGTTGCGGGGATATATAGGGCTTGTAGGTTCATCAAGAACCCGAGGAACCCAGAGCCAATAAATGAGCTGCACCCTGCAGTGCGTTTTCATTCTATACCGGGTATACAGCAATTCATTTGCTGAAATATAAGGAGTAAAAAATTGCTATCAAGAAAACCTTTGCATTTCCAAAAAGGGCACAAGATAAGGTGTTGAGGAGCAGTGGTTATTTGCACATCTCTGAATTCCGGGGTGACCATAGTAGCACGTGAATTACAGGGAATTTCTCAAATAGATGTCTTTTTTACACACACTCCTATATTTGGAAGGAAAAAATGTAGAGAAAGACAAGGGGCAATAGTACTTGTTTTGCTAATCTATGTTCCCCCAAGTCTCCTGATAAAAATGGTACCTCACTTGTGTGGGTAGGCCTAGCACCCGCGACAGGATATGCCCCAAAACACAACGTGGACACATCACAGAAAACAGAGCTGTTTTTAGCAAAGTGACTACCTGTAGATTTTGGCCTCTAGCTCAGCCGCCACCTAGGGAAACCTACCAAACCTGTGCATTTCTGAAAACTAGAGACCTAGGGGAATCCAAGGAGGGGTGACTTGTGTGGCTCGGACCAGGTTCTGTTACCCAGAATCCTTTGCAAACCTCAAAATTTGGCTAAAAAAACACATGTTCCTCACATTTCTGTGGCAGAAAGTTCTGGAATCTGAGAGGAGCCACAAATTTCCTTCCACCCAGCGTTCCCCCACGTCTCTCGATAAAAATGATACCTCACTTGTGTGGGTAGGCCTAGCACCCGCGACAGGATATGCCCCAAAACACAACGTGGACATATCACAGAAAACAGAGCTGTTTTTAGCAAAGTGACTACCTGTAGATTTTGGCCTCTAGCTCAGCCGCCACCTAGGGAAACCTACCAAACCTGTGCATTTCTGAAAACTAGAGACCTAGGGGAATCCAAGGAGGGGTGACTTGCGGGGCTCGGACCAGGTTCTGTTACCCAGAATCCTTTGCAAACCTCAAAATTTGGCTAAAAAAACACATGTTCCTCACATTTCTGTGGCAGAAAGTTCTGGAATCTGAGAGGAGCCACAAATTTCCTTCCACCCAGCGTTCCCCCACGTCTCCCGATAAAAATGATACCTCACTTGTGTGGGTAGGCCTAGCGCCCGCGACAGGATATGCCCCAAAACACAACGTGGACATATCACAGAAAACAGAGCTGTTTTTAGCAAAGTGACTACCTGTAGATTTTGGCCTCTAGCTCAGCCGCCACCTAGGGAAACCTACCAAACCTGTTCATTTCTGAAAACTAGAGACCTAGGGGAATCCAAGGAGGGGTGACTTGCGGGGCTCGGACCAGGTTCTGTTACCCAGAATCCTTTGCAAATCTCAAAATTTGGCTAAAAAAACACATGTTCCTCACATTTCTGTGGCAGAAAGTTCTGGAATCTGAGAGGAGCCACAAATTTCCTTCCACCCAGCGTTCCCCCACGTCTCCCGATAAAAATGATACCTCACTTGTGTGGGTAGGCCTAGCGCCCGCGACAGGATATGCCCCAAAACACAACGTGGACATATCACAGAAAACAGAGCTGTTTTTAGCAAAGTGACTACCTGTAGATTTTGGCCTCTAGCTCAGCCGCCACCTAGGGAAACCTACCAAACCTGTGCATTTCTGAAAACTAGAGACCTAGGGGAATCCAAGGAGGGGTGACTTGCGGGGCTCGGACCAGGTTCTGTTACCCAGAATCCTTTGCAAACCTCAAAATTTGGCTAAAAAAACACATGTTCCTCACATTTCTGTGGCAGAAAGTTCTGGAATCTGAGACGAGCCACAAATTTCCTTCCACCCAGCGTTCCCCCACGTCTCCCGATAAAAATTATACCTCACTTGTGTGGGTAGGCCTAGCGCCCGCGACAGGATATGCCCCAAAACACAACGTGGACATATCACAGAAAACAGAGCTGTTTTTAGCAAAGTGACTACCTGTAGATTTTGGCCTCTAGCTCAGCCGCCACCTAGGGAAACCTACCAAACCTGTGCATTTCTGAAAACTAGAGACCTAGGGGAATCCAAGGAGGGGTGACTTGCGGGGCTCGGACCAGGTTCTGTTACCCAGAATCCTTTGCAAATCTCAAAATTTGGCTAAAAAAACACATGTTCCTCACATTTCTGTGGCAGAAAGTTCTGGAATCTGAGAGGAGCCACAAATTTCCTTCCACCCAGCGTTCCCACACGTCTCCCGATAAAAATGATACCTCACTTGTGTGGGTAGGCCTAGCGCCCGCGACAGGATATGCCCCAAAACACAACGTGGACATATCACAGAAAACAGAGCTGTTTTTAGCAAAGTGACTACCTGTAGATTTTGGCCTCTAGCTCAGCCGGCACCTAGGGAAACCTACCAAACCTGTGCATTTCTGAAAACTAGAGACCTAGGGGAATCCAAGGAGGGGTGACTTGTGTGGCTCGGACCAGGTTCTGTTACCCAGAATCCTTTGCAAACCTCAAAATTTGGCTAAAAAAACACATGTTCCTCACATTTCTGTGGCAGAAAGTTCTGGAATCTGAGAGGAGCCACAAATTTCCTTCCACCCAGCGTTCCCCCACGTCTCCCGATAAAAATGATACCTCACTTGTGTGGGTAGGCCTAGCGCCCGCGACAGGATATGCCCCAAAACACAACGTGGACACATCACAGAAAACAGAGCTGTTTTTAGCAAAGTGACTACCTGGAGATTTTGGCCTCTAGCTCAGCCGCCACCTAGGGAAACCTACCAAACCTGTACATTTCTGAAAACTAGAGACCTAGGGGAATCCAAGGAGGGGTGACTTGTGTGGCTCGGACCAGGTTCTGTTACCCAGAATCTTTTGCAAACCTCAAAATTTGGCTAAAAAAACACATGTCCCTCACATTTCTGTGGCAGAAAGTTCTGGAATCTGAGAGGAGCTACAAATTTCCTTCCACCCAGCGTTCCCCCAAGTCTCCCGATAAAAATGATACCTCACTTGCGTGGGTAGGCCTAGCGCCGGCGACAGGAAACACCCCAAAGCGCAACGTGGACACATCCTAAATTTTTGAAAAAAACAGAGGTGTTTTTTGCGAAGTGCCTACCTGTAGATTTTGGCCTCTAGCTCAGCCGGCACCTAGGGAAACCTACCAAACCTGTGCATTTCTGAAAACTAGAGACCTAGGGGAATCCAAGGAGGGGTGACTTGCGGGGCTCGGACCAGGTTCTGTTACCCAGAATCCTTTGCAAACCTCAAAATTTGGCTAAAAATACACATGTTACTCACATTTCTGTGGCAGAAAGTTCTGGAATCTGAGAGGAGCCACAAATTTCCTTCTACCCAGCGTTCCCCCAAGTCTCCCGATAAAAATGATACCTCACTTGCGTGGGTAGGCCTAGCGCCGGCGACAGGAAACACCCCAAAGCGCAACGTGGACACATCCTAAATTTTGGAAAAAAACAGAGGTGTTTTTTGCGAAGTGCCTACCTGTAGATTTTGGCCTCTAGCTCAGCAGGCACCTAGGGAAACCTACCAAACCTGTGCATTTCTGAAAACTAGAGACCTAGGGGAATCCAAGGAGGGGTGACTTGCGGGGCTCGGACCAGGTTCTGTTACCCAGAATCCTTTGCAAACCTCAAAATTTGGCTAAAAAAACACATGTCCCTCACATTTCTGTGGCAGAAAGTTCTGGAATCTGAGAGGAGCTACAAATTTCCTTCCACCCAGCGTTCCCCCAAGTCTCCCGATAAAAATGATACCTCACTTGCGTGGGTAGGCCTAGCGTCGGCGACAGGAAACACCCCAAAGCGCAACGTGGACACATCCTAAATTTTGGAAAAAAACAGAGGTGTTTTTTGCGAAGTGCCTATCTGTAGATTTTGGCCTCTAGCTCAGCCGGCACCTAGGGAAACCTACCAAACCTGTGCATTTCTGAAAACTAGAGACCTAGGGGAATCCAAGGAGGGGTGACTTGCGGGGCTCGGACCAGGTTCTGTTACCCAGAATCCTTTGCAAACCTCAAAATTTGGCTAAAAATACACATGTTACTCACATTTCTGTGGCAGAAAGTTCTGGAATCTGAGAGGAGCCACAAATTTCCTTCTACCCAGCGTTCCCCCAAGTCTCCCGATAAAAATGACACCTCACTTGTGTGGGTAGGACTAGCGCCCACAAAAGGAAAGGGCCCAAAACACAACGTGGACACATCACATTTTTTTATAAAAAGCAGTGCCTACCTGTGGATTTTGGCCTGTAGCTCAGCCGACACCTGAGGAAACCTAGCAAACCAGTGCATTTTTGAAAACTAGAAACCCAGGGGAATCCAAGATGGGGTGACTTGCGGGGCTCTGACCAGGTTATGTTACCCAGAATCCTTTGCAAACATCAAAATTTGGCCCAAAAAACACTTTTTCCTCTTATTTCGGTGACAGAAAGTTCTGGAATCTGAGAGGAGCCACAAATTTCCTTCCACCCAGCGTTCCCCTAAGTCTCTCGATAAAAATGGTACATCACTTCTGTGGGTAGGCCTAGCGCCCACAAAAGGAAATGGCCCAAAACACAACGTGGACACAACATATTTTTTCACAGAAAACAGAGGTGTTTTTTGCAAGGTGCCTACCTGTGGTGTTTGGCCTGTAGCTCAGCCGGCCCCGGAGGGGGGGGCAGAAATGCCCTAAAATAAATTTGCCCCCCCCAACCCCCACCCTCCCCCGCCGGGAGCGACCCTTGCCTACGGGGTCGCTCCCCCTGCGTGACATTGGCACCAAAAAACAAATCCCCGGTGCCTAGTGGTTTCTGCCCCCATGGGGGCAGGTTGACCTAAACTCAGCCAATCTGCCCCCAAGGGGGGCAGAAATGGCCTAAATACAATTTGTCCCCCAGGGGAGCGACTTTTGCCTGATGGGTCGCTCCCCATCTCTTAAAAAAAAAAACAAAGAAAAAAAAGAAAAATTCCCCTGGCGCCTAGAGGTTTCTGCCCCCCTCCCCCCGGGGGCAGATCGGCCTAATAATAGGCCGATCTGCCCCCCGGGGGGGCAGAAATGGCCTAAAATAAATTTGCCCCCCCAACACCCACCCCCCCCCCGGGAGCGACCCTTGCCTACGGGGTCGCTCCCCCTGCGTGACATTGGCTCCAAAAAACAAATCCCCGGTGCCTAGTGGTTTCTGCCCCCTTGGGGGCAGATTGACCTAAAATTGGCCAATCTGCCCCCAGGGGGGCTGAAATGGTCTAAATACAATTTGCCCCCCCAGGGGAGCGACCCTTGCCTGATGGGTCGCTCCCCATCTCTAAAAAAAGAAACAACAAAAAAAAAAAAACACAAAAAAAAAATTGCCCTGGTGCCTAGAGTGTTCTGCCCCCCCCCCCCCCGGGGCAGTTCGGCCTAATAATAGGCCGATCTGTCCCCCACGGGGGCAGAAATGGCCTAAAATAAATTTGCCCCCCCAACCCCCACCCCCCCCCCGGAGCGACCCTTGCCTACGGGGTCGCTCCCCCTGCGTGACATTGGCGCCAAAAAACAAATCCCCGGTGCCTAGTGGTTTCTGCCCCCTTGGGGGCAGATTGACCTAAAATTGGCCAATCTGCCCCCAGGGAGGCAGAAATGGTCTAAATACAATTTGCCCCCCCAGGGGAACGACCCTTGCCTGATGGGTCGCTCCCCATCTCTAAAAAAAGAAACAACAAAAAAAAAAAACACAAAAAAAAAAAATTGCCCTGGCGCCTAGAGTGTTCTGCCCCCCCCCGGGGGCAGTTCGGCCTAATAATAGGCCGATCTGTCCCCCGGGGGGGCAGAAATGGCCTAAAATAAATTTGCCCCCCCAACCGCCACCCCCCCCCCCCGGGAGCGACCCTTGCCTACGGGGTCGCTCCCTCTGCGTGACATTGGCGCCAAAAAACAAATCCCCGGTGCCTAGTGGTTTCTGCCCCCTTGGGGGCAGATTGACCTAAAATTGGCCAATCTGCCCCCAGGGGGGCAGAAATGGTCTAAATACAATTTGCCCCCCCAGGGGAGCGACCCTTGCCTGATGGGTCGCTCCCCATCTCTAAAAAAAGAAACAACAAAAAAAAAAAACACAAAAAAAAATTGCCCTGGCGCCTAGAGTGTTCTGCCCCCCCCCCGGGGGCAGTTCGGCCTAATAATAGGCCGATCTGTCCCCCGGGGGGGCAGAAAATGGCCTAAAATAAATTTTGCCCCCCCAACCCCCACCCCCCCCCCCGGGAGCGACCCTTTGCCTACGGGGTCGCTCCCCCTGCGTGACATTGGCGCCAAAAAACAAATCCCCGGTGCCTAGTGGTTTCTGCCCCCTTGGGGGCAGATTGACCTAAAATTGGCCAATCTGCCCCCAGGGGGGCAGAAATGGTCTAAATACAATTTGCCCCCCAGGGGAGCGACCCTTGCCTGATGGGTCGCTCCCCATCTCTAAAAAAAGAAACAACAAAAAAAAAAAAACACAAAAAAAAAAAAATTGCCCTGGTGCCTAGAGTGTTCTGCCCCCCCCCCGGGGGCAGTTCGGCCTAATAATAGCCGATCTGTCCCCCAGGGGGGCAGAAATGGCCTAAAATAAATTTGCCCCCCCAACCCCCATCCCCCCCCCGGGAGCAAACCCTTGCCTACGGGGTCGCTCCCCCTGCGTGACATTGGTGCCAAAAAACAAATCCCCGGTGCCTAGTGGTTTCGGGGCAGATTGACCTAAAATTGGCTAATCTGCCCCCAGGGGGGCAGAAATGGTCTAAATACAATTTGCCCCCCCAGGGGAGCGACCCTTGCCTGATGGGTCGCTCCCATCTCTAAAAAAAGAAACAACAAAAAAAAAAACACACAAAAAATAAAATTGCCCTGGCGCCTAGAGTGTTCTGCCCCCCCCCCGGGGGCAGTTCGGCCTAATAATAGGCCGATCTGTCCCCCGGGGGGCAGAAATGGCCTAAAATAAATTTGCCCCCCCCCAACCCCCACCCCCCCCCCCCGGGAGCGACCCTTGCCTACGGGGTTGCTCCCCCTGCGTGACATTGGCGCCAAAAAACAAATCCCCGGTGCCTAGTGGTTTCTGCCCCCTTGGGGGCAGATTGACCTAAAATTGGCCAATCTGCCCCCAGGGGGGCAGAAATGGTCTAAATACAATTTGCCCCCCCAGGGGAGCGACCCTTGCCTGATGGGTCGCTCCCCATCTCTAAAAAAAGAAACAACAAAAAAAAAAAAACACAAAAAAAAAATTGCCCTGGTGCCTAGAGTGTTCTGCCCCCCCCCCCGGGGGCAGTTCGGCCTAATAATAGGCCGATCTGTCCCCCAGGGGGGCAGAAATGGCCTAAAATAAATTTGCCCCCCCAACCCCCATCCCCCCCCCGGGAGCAACCCTTGCCTACGGGGTCGCTCCCCCTGCGTGACATTGGTGCCAAAAAACAAATCCCCGGTGCCTAGTGGTTTCGGGGCAGATTGACCTAAAATTGGCCAATCTGCCCCCAGGGGGGCAGAAATGGTCTAAATACAATTTGCCCCCCCAGGGGAGCGACCCTTGCCTGATGGGTCGCTCCCCATCTCTAAAAAAAGAAACAACAAAAAAAGAAACACACAAAAAAAAAAATTGCCCTGGCGCCTAGAGTGTTCTACCCCCCCCCCCCCGAGGGGCAGTTCGGCCTAATAATAGGCCGATCTGTCCCCCGGGGGGGCAGAAATGGCCTAAAATAAATTTGCCCCCCCAACCACCACCCCCCCCCCCCGGGAGCGACCCTTGCCTACGGGGTTGCTCCCCCTGCGTGACATTGGTGCCAAAAAACAAATCCCCGGTGCCTAGTGGTTTCTGCCCCCTTGGGGGCAGATTGACCTAAAATTGGCCAATCTGCCCCCAGGGGGGCAGAAATGGTCTAAATACAATTTGCCCCCCCAGGGGAGCGACCCTTGCCTGATGGGTCGCTCCCCATCTCTAAAAAAAGAAACAACAAAAAAAAAAAACACACAAAAAAAATTGCCCTGGCGCCTAGAGTGTTCTGCCCCCCCCCCCCGGGGGGCAGTTCGGCCTAATAATAGGCCGATCTGTCCCCCGGGGGGGCAGAAATGGCCTAAAATAAATTTGACCCCCAACCCCCACCCCCCCCCCGGGAGCGACCCTTGCCTACGGGGTCGCTCCCCCTGCGTGACATTGGCGCCAAAAAACAAATCCCCGGTGCCTAGTGGTTTCTGCCCCCTTGGGGCAGATTGACCTAAAATTGGCCAATCTGCCCCCAGGGGGGCAGAAATGGTCTAAATACAATTTGCCCCCCCAGGGGAGCGACCCTTGCCTGATGGGTCGCTCCCCATCTCTAAAAAAAGAAACAACAACAAAAAAAAAAACACAAAAAAAAAAAATTGCCCTGGCGCCTAGAGTGTTCTGCCCCCCCCCCCCGGGGGCAGTTCGGCCTAATAATAGGCCGATCTGTCCCCCGGGGGGGCAGAAATGGCCTAAAATAAATTTGCCCCCCCAACCCCCACCCCCCCCCCCCCCCGGGAGCGACCCTTGCCTACGGGGTCGCTCCCCCTGCGTGACATTGGCGCCAAAAAACAAATCCCCTGTGCCTAGTGGTTTCGGGCAGAATGACCTAAAATTGGCCAATCTGCCCCCAGGGGGGCAGAAATGGTCTAAATACAATTTGCCCCCCCAGGGGAGCGACCCTTGCCTGATGGGTCGCTCCCCATCTCTAAAAAAAGAAACAACAAAAAAAAAAAAACACAAAAAAAAAATTGCCCTGGTGCCTAGAGTGTTCTGCCCCCCCCCCGGGGGCAGTTCGGCCTAATAATAGGCCGATCTGTCCCCCAGGGGGGCAGAAATGGCCTAAAATAAATTTGCCCCCCCAACCCCCATCCCCCCCCGGGAGCAACCCTTGCCTACGGGCGGGGTCGCTCCCCTGCGTGACATTGGTGCCAAAAAACAAATCCCCGGTGCCTAGTGGTTTCGGGGCAGATTGACCTAAAATTGGCCAATCTGCCCCCAGGGGGCAGAAATGGTCTAAATACAATTTGCCCCCCCAGGGGAGCGACCCTTGCCTGATGGGTCGCTCCCCATCTCTAAAAAAAGAAACAACAAAAAAAAAAACACACAAAAAATAAAATTGCTCTGGCGCCTAGAGTGTTCTGCCCCCCCCCCCCGGGGGGCAGTTCGGCCTAATAATAGGCCGATCTGTCCCCCGGGGGGGCAGAAATGGCCTAAAATAAATTTTCCCCCCCCTCTACCCCCCCCCCCCCGGGAGCGACCCTTGCCTACGGGGTTGCTCCCCTGCGTGACATTGGTGCCAAAAAACAAATCCCCGGTGCCTAGTGGTTTCTCTGCCCCCTTGGGGGCAGATTGACCTAAAATTGGCCAATCTGCCCCCAGGGGGGCAGAAATGGTCTAAAATACAATTTGCCCCCCAGGGGAGCGACCCTTGCCTGATGGGTCGCTCCCCATCTCTAAAAAAAGAAACAACAAAAAAAAAAAAACACAAACAAAAAATTGCCCTGGCGCCTAGAGTGTTCTGCCCCCCCCCCCGGGGGCAGTTCGGCCTAATAATAGGCCGATCTGTCCCCCGGGGGGGCAGAAATGGCCTAAAATAAATTTGCCCCCCCAACCCCCACCCCCCCCCCGGGAGCGACCCTTGCCTACGGGGTCGCTCCCCCTGCGTGACATTGGCGCCAAAAAACAAATCCCCGGTGCCTAGTGGTTTCTGCCCCTTTGGGGGCAGATTGACTTAAAATTGGCCAATCTGCCCCCAGGGGGGCAGAAATGGTCTAAATACAATTTGCCCCCCCAGGGGAGCGACCCTTGCCTGATGGGTCGCTCCCCATCTCTAAAAAAAGAAACAACAAAAAAAAAAACCACAAAAAAAAAAATTGCCCTGGTGCCTAGAGTGTTCTGCCCCCCCCCCCCGGGGGCAGTTCGGCCTAATAATAGGCCGATCTGTCCCCCAGGGGGGCAGAAATGGCCTAAAATAAATTTGCCCCCCCAACCCCCATCCCCCCCCCGGGAGCGACCCTTGCCTACGGGGTCGCTCCCCCTGCGTGACATTTGTGCCAAAAAACAAATCCCCGGTGCCTAGTGGTTTCGGGGCAGATTGACCTAAAATTGGCCAATCTGCCCCCAGGGGGGCAGAAATGGTCTAAATACAATTTGCCCCCCCAGGGGAGCGACCCTTGCCTGATGGGTCGCTCCCCATCTCTAAAAAAAGAAACAACAAAAAAAAAACACACAAAAAACAAAATTGCCCTGGCGCCTAGAGTGTTCTGCCCCCCCCCCCGGGGGGCAGTTCGGCGTAAAAATAGGCCGATCTGTCCCCCGGGGGGGCAGAAATGGCCTAAAATAAATTTGCCCCTCCAACAGACACCCCCCCCCCCCCGGGAGCGACCCTTGCCTACGGGGTTGCTCCCCCTGCGTGACATTGGTGCCAAAAAACAAATCCCCGGTGCCTAGTGGTTTCTGCCCCCTTGGGGGCAGATTGACCTAAAATTGGCCAATCTGCCCCCAGGGGGGCAGAAATGGTCTAAATACAATTTGCCCCCCCAGGGGAGCGACCCTTGCCTGATGGGTCGCTCCCCATCTCTAAAAAAAGAAACAACAAAAAAAAAAAAACACAAAAAAAATTGCCCTGGCGCCTAGAGTGTTCTGCCCCCCCCCCCCCGGGGGCAGTTCGGCCTAATAATAGGCCGATCTGTCCCCCGGGGGGGCAGAAATGGCCTAAAATAAATTTGCCCCCCCAACCCCCACCCCCCCCGGGAGCGACCCTTGCCTACGGGGTCGCTCCCCCTGAGTGACATTGGCGCCAAAAAACAAATCCCCGGTGCCTAGTGGTTTCTGCCCCCTTGGGGGCAGATTGACCTAAAATTGGCCAATCTGCCCCCAGGGGGGAAGAAATGGTCTAAATACAATTTGCCCCCCCAGGGGAGCGACCCTTGCCTGATGGGTCGCTCCCCATCTCTAAAAAAAGAAACAACAAAAAAAAAAAACACAAAAAAAAAATTGCCCTGGTGCCTAGAGTGTTCTGCCCCCCCCCCCCCCGGGGGCAGTTCGGCCTAATAATAGGCCGATCTGTCCCCCAGGGGGGCAGAAATGGCCTAAAATAAATTTGCCCCCCCAACCCCCATCCCCCCCCCGGGAGCAACCCTTGCCTACGGGGTCGCTCCCCCTGCGTGACATTGGTGCCAAAAAACAAATCCCCGGTGCCTAGTGGTTTCGGGGCAGATTGACCTAAAATTGGCCAATCTGCCCCCAGGGGGGCAGAAATGGTCTAAATACAATTTGCCCCCCCAGGGGAGCGACCCTTGCCTGATGGGTCGCTCCCCATCTCTAAAAAAAGAAACAACAAAAAAAGAAACACACAAAAAAAAAAATTGCCCTGGCGCCTAGAGTGTTCTACCCCCCCCCCCCCGGGGGGCAGTTCGGCCTAATAATAGGCCGATCTGTCCCCCGGGGGGGCAGAAATGGCCTAAAATAAATTTGCCCCCCCAACCACCACCCCCCCCCCCGGGAGCGACCCTTGCCTACGGGGTTGCTCCCCCTGCGTGACATTGGTGCCAAAAAACAAATCCCCGGTGCCTAGTGGTTTCTGCCCCCTTGGGGGCAGATTGACCTAAAATTGGCCAATCTGCCCCCAGGGGGGCAGAAATGGTCTAAATACAATTTGCCCCCCCAGGGGAGCGACCCTTGCCTGATGGGTCGCTCCCCATCTCTAAAAAAAGAAACAACAAAAAAAAAAAACACACAAAAAAAATTGCCCTGGCGCCTAGAGTGTTCTGCCCCCCCCCCCCGGGGGGCAGTTCGGCCTAATAATAGGCCGATCTGTCCCCCGGGGGGGCAGAAATGGCCTAAAATAAATTTGACCCCCAACCCCCACCCCCCCCCGGGAGCGACCCTTGCCTACGGGGTCGCTCCCCCTGCGTGACATTGGCGCCAAAAAACAAATCCCCGGTGCCTAGTGGTTTCTGCCCCCTTGGGGGCAGATTGACCTAAAATTGGCCAATCTGCCCCCAGGGGGGCAGAAATGGTCTAAATACAATTTGCCCCCCCAGGGGAGCGACCCTTGCCTGATGGGTCGCTCCCCATCTCTAAAAAAAGAAACAACAACAAAAAAAAAACACAAAAAAAAAATTGCCCTGGCGCCTAGAGTGTTCTGCCCCCCCCCCCGGGGGCAGTTCGGCCTAATAATAGGCCGATCTGTCCCCCGGGGGGGCAGAAATGGCCTAAAATAAATTTGCCCCCCCAACCCCCACCCCCCCCCCCCCCCCGGGAGCGACCCTTGCCTACGGGGTCGCTCCCCCTGCGTGACATTGGCGCCAAAAAACAAATCCCCTGTGCCTAGTGGTTTCTGCCCCCTTGGGGGCAGATTGACTTAAAATTGGCCAATCTGCCCCCAGGGGGGCAGAAATGGTCTAAATACAATTTGCCCCCCAGGGGAGCGACCCTTGCCTGATGGGTCGCTCCCCATCTCTAAAAAAAAAAAAAGAACAAAAAACAAAAACACAAAAAAAAAATTTGCCCTGGCGCCTAGAGGTTTCTTCCCCCCCTGGGGGCAGAAAAGGCCTTCCCAAAAAATTGCCCCCCCTGGGAGCGACCCTTGCCAAAGGGGTCGCTTTGTTGCGTGACATTCGCGCGCAAAAACAAACTCCCTGGTGTCTAATGGTTTCTGCCCCCCTTGGGGGCAGATTGGCCTTATCAAAATAGGCCAATCTGCCCCCAAGGGGGGCAGAAATGGCCTAAATATATATTGCCCCGTAGGGGAGCGACCCTTGCCTAAGGGATCGCTCCCCACCTAAAAAAAAAGAATTCATCACAAAAAAAAAAAAAAAAGGTCCCTGGTGCCTAGAGGTTTCTGCCCCCCCTGGGGGCAGATCGGCCTAATAATAGGCCAATCTGCCCCCAGGGGGGGCAGAAAAGGCCTTCCTAAAAAAATGCCCCCCTGGGAGCGACCCTTGCCCAAGGGGTCGCTCCCTTTTGCCAATTTCAAGAGAAAAAAAAAATCCCTGGTGTCTAGTGGGGTTTCAAAAGCCGGATTGCAAGCAATCCGGCTTTTGAAACCTGTGAGAGACTTCAAAGGGAAGGAAATACATTTCCTTCCCTTTGAAGCCTCTCGGGGACTCCCCCATGGGATTGAAAAAGAAATGCAAAAGCATTTCTTTTTCAATCGCGCTGGAAGCTCTGCTTCCAGCGCGATGGGGGAGACCCTGTGACTAATCAGCGCGCGCTCGCGCGCTGACGTCACAGGGGGGGTTGGGGGGGGTCGGGGGTGGGAGGGGAAGGGCTTCCCCTTCCATTCCTGACTTGGGGGGTTGGGGGGGAACCCCACAGAGGGAGCGAGAGCGCTCCCTCTGGGCTCTGTGCACAGGACGTAATGGTTACGTCCTGGGCACAGCAGCACTGTGCCTCAGGACGTAACCATTACGTCCTGGGCACAGAAGGGGTTAAACAAAACACAAAGATTATTGACACATCCTAATCATGGATATGATTCAAACTCCACAAATAATAATAAAAAAAACACAGCTGCTACGGCCACAGAAAACATTCCCCACCATTAGCATGAGAGAAAAACACACACATAAAACACCAAATTTCTACTTGCAAGCATAGTCCTGTAGCCTGACAGGTGCCGCTGGCCGTGGACGTAGATCATATCGAGCTCCTCCTTGTCTCTCCCGAATACCAGTCATTGTATCACAAATGGAAGAGCTAGGGACCACACGATTTTCCCCTTCAGGACATTCAGGCAGTAAGGGTGTTTCGGCGCCACAGATGAGTCTGGTATTGGACACCTGGATTCTGACATGGTGCTTTCAGCAGGATGTTCCATCTGGTCAGAGTCCTCATCATCAATGAGCGGATGCATCGTCGCTGTTGACAGGCTCATTGTCACTCAGGGTACATTATAGTGTTTAAAGAAAGACAAATTCCGGGTCACACTCTCCATTCCTCGTCGGGTCGTCACCATCGTGCCTCTCACCTTGATCACTGTCTATGGGACTGGTTCAAACGGTAATCTGAATTTACTGCCTGGTCATCGGTTCTTTACCAGTACCATATCTCCCACCCGTAGGTTTCTCAGGCGGGCTTGTTTCCTGTGAGACACCCGATCATTTTGTACTTGGCGATGACGTAGCCGAACCGCCACTCGATCGTAGATCCTGGTAGACTCTGTCACCTGCGGTAATGTATCCCTCACGCTGCGAAGAATACACACTTCACTGTGAGCAATGCCAGTCGTGACATGTGGAGTTACCCGGTACTCACTTAGAAACTCAAACAGGGCATGTTCCACATTTCTCCCTTGGGACACCGCAATGCGTAGCACCTTTTTTAATGTTCTCATGAAACGTTCAGCCTCCCCATTGGCTTGAGGCCACCAGGGGGTGATCTTTCGATGATGAATGGCATGAGAGGCCAGGTACGATGCAAACTCATTGCTTGAAAAAGGAGGACCATTGTCAGTTCTCAGTTCTTGTACTATTCCATGTGCTGCCATGATTTTCTCTAGGCAGGGCACCACCTTCTTCGATGTAGTTGAATCCAACACCTCCATCTCCGGGTACTTGGAGAAGTCATCAATAACAACCAACATGTGGCGACCATCTGGGAGCCTGCCTAAATCGGCACTCGCTCGATGCCAAGAACTTGATGGAATCGGCTCTCTGATAATAGGGGCAGGTAAATCAGCCGGACTGAGGGTTTGGCATATACAACAGTGTTGGATGGTCTGCTCTACCCTGGCATCCAGACCAGGAAACCATACTTTGCTTTGCAGTCTGGCTTTTGTTTTCACTACCCCTTGATGTACAGCATGAGCAAGATCAACAGTTCTCTGTTGCAGAGCCTCGGGAATCACCAGATGATGGCCTTGCAGGAGGCATTCTTCTGAGGACACAGACAGTTCTTGGCGAACACTGTGTAGGGAGGATAACGTAAGGCTTGTTTCTGCCCTTCTCAGAGATATGTTTTGTTTCAGCCGATTCCACTTGCCATCACGAACGCATGATATAGCCAGCTGTAAGATCTCATCGGTCCGTGTGGCTTCTTGGATTTCTTGAACCGACATGGGAACTGGTCTGGACCACTCCACTACCAGCCTCACATACTCTTCGATTTCTTCGGATTCCATTTCCTCCTGGGCTGTAGGCAGTCTTGTGTGCCTTGACAGATAGTCTGCAGGGGTTTGTGCGCCAGATCGGCACACCACCGAGAATTGGTAGCCCTGTAGTTGAAGGATCCATTTCTCTAACCTGGGTGGTGGTTGAGACGCAGACTGGTTAAAAAGTGGTATGAGTGGCTTGTGGTCCGTATGCACAACAAATGGGTGGCCATAGATGTATAGATGGAAATGACGACAGCCCCAGTGCACAGCCATCGCCTCTTTTTCAATGTGTGAGTATCTTTGTTCCGTGGTGTCAACGCTCGGCTGGCATAAGCCACTGGTGCCCATTCTCCATCTTCACCCTTCTGAGACAGCCCCGCTCCGAGAACTACAGGACTGGCATCCACTGATATTTCCATGTCCTTTGAGGGATCGAAGTACACCAGAGTGGTGTCGGCCGACAGTGTTTGTTTGGTCGCTAAGAACGCCACCTCATGAGTCGAATTCCACTCCCACAGAGTGTGAGGATTTGTGAGTTCCCTCAGTGGAGCCGTGAGTGATGTCAGATTCGGAATGAATCTTCCTCAGTATGTGACCATCCTTAAAAAACTGCGAACACCGGTTACTGATGTGGGCGGGGACGCTGATTGAATATCCGCCACTTTCTCAGGATCAGGCCGAACCCCTTTTTCAGAGAAATGATATCTGAAAAATGCAATGTCTTGCTTCAGGAACTCACATTTTTCATGATGAAGAGTCAATCCGTTTTGGTGGAGCCGGTGGAACGTGGCACGAAGACTTTTGAGAGGCCCTTCAATCATGGGAGCATGCACCAGGATGTCATCACTCACATTTATGACCCCTTCCAAACCAGCCAGTAACCCCCGGATCGTGTCCTGAAACACCTCGCCAGCACTGGCAATGCTGAAACTGAGGCGCTTGTACCTTCTTAGCCCCACATGGTGGAAAAAGGTTATTGCACTTGATTCTGGTGCTAGCAAGAGTTGGTAGTATCCAGCTCGAAGGTCCATTTTAGAAAACTAGCGCGATCCACTGACTTCAGCCACGATGTCATCCACGGTGGGGGTGAGATGTCGTTCCCTCTGTATGACCAAATTTGGTAACCTCATGTCCACACAAAAATGCACTTCACCGGGCTGCTTTGGTTTTCTGGTGACCACAATAGGCGACACCCATGGTGTTGGGCATTCCACCCTCTCAATGATATCAAGCCTCCTCCAACTTGGCTAATTCGATTTCCAATTTTGGTCGAAGATGGAACGCAATGTGTCTGTGCTTCAGTGCCACCGGCTCGATTGACTTGTCGATATGCCGTTTCACCTGCCGTCCCTTTAAACAACCAATACCTTTGAATATCTCAGTGTATTCTTCCTCCAGGCTCTCAAGAGCTCCTTTGTGTATGCTGAAGGCAAATGTGACCAACTCAAGATCCTCCACCGGGCGACAACTTAACTGCATTTCTGTTCCGACTTTTGTGACATATATCTTGGATCATGTGGTGACATCTTCATGCGTAATGTCTGTCGAGAATACACCAGCCAATGGAATTGGCGTAGCTGACTCAAATGCATATACTTCTACTGTGGTGGGACGAAGTTGAGGGCGCTTTGGAATCTGACTAAACACTGACTGGGCAAGAATGTTTATTGAAGCTCCAGTGTCAATGAGGGCTGCCACTTGATGACCTGCCACCGTTACTCGACACCTTGGGATCCTCCGCCAGAGTGCGTTTCCTGGGTGAGTGGCATGTATGACATACACTGTCCCATCTGGCCTGTCATCGTCGTCCATGTCTTGCGAGTCTTCCTGTTGTTGAATCACTTGTGCCTCGTGTGTCATCTTGGATCCCGCCGGCTTTGTCTTTGGGGTTTGACCGGCAGACTTCAGTGAAGTGATTCAGACGGTGGCAATTAGTGCAGTGTTTTCCGGCCGCTGGACATTTCCCTTGGTGTGGATACACTCCTCCGCACATATAGCAGGCGTGATTCCCACTTGCTCCTTTGCTCTTGTCCTTTTGCTTCACCGTCGTCCCCTCCACCACTGCATTGACCGGTTCTACTTTGATGGACTTTGTGAGGGCTGACTCCATGTGTGCCGCCCGCACCCGAGATAATTCCTTGGATCGCCCCATTGTCAGCATGTCTGCCATTGCCATGCCAGGGAGTTGCAAGATATGCTCCCTTAGTTTCGTGGAATGGCACCCTTGAATGAACTGTGCATGTATTTCATCCCCTGGGTCCGGTAACGTGCATGTGCTTGCCAATTCCCTTAGTCTAGCATAGAACACATCAACAGATTCCTCAGGGAGTTCCTGGCTTGTCTCTGAAGGAAGCATTCATAATCAGGATTCGCTAGGGGCTCAAAATAGGCTGTGATTGCTTTTTAAAGTTTGATAGGAAAACGGCGGGCCCTCCTCGACCACCGACTGACTAATCTTGTGGATTTCAGGGCCACCCAGATGTAACAGCATTGGTCTTTTCCTGTCTTGATCTATGGCCATTGCAGTGAAATAATTTTCAAGGCTTTCTACCCACAGTTTCCATTTCACTTTGTGCGCAGATGGGGGCCCCTCCACCAAAAATGGTTCAAACACGGGAAATGTGGCCATGGTGATCGCACAGATGAAACTGCAAAACTGAGCAGACCAAATGTGAAGCACTCCTGGCAGCTGTCAACCGCCGCCTGTACACACTCCGAGACCCGGCGTGAACCCCTTTTGATGTTTTTTTTATTTTTTTATAGTTCCATGAGCATAGTCCTAGAACAAATGAAGAAGCTGAATGTAGCACTGTCCCTTCATTGGAGCGCCAATGGGGGCTTACTTGTGAAGGTTGAGCTTGAGCCCACAGCCGTATGACCAGTAGCCACTCTTTCTGAATGACTTCTTTTATTTTGTTCAATATTGTTTCTTTTGTTTGTGCAGTTCCCCTCTCTGTAGTCGGAATAGCAGAAATCCACCCCACCGGCAGTGCTGACTTAACTCACCGAGTGGGTGGAATGCGGTGCGGGGCATCCTTGGAAACAGGCGTCCTTCCTCCACGTGTGTCGTTGAACAGCTGAGGGCGTGGCCAACTCCAGCACGGGAGACTGCAATACGCCACAGCAGGGGTGAGGAAGGGGGCACCGACCAAGTGCAGCCTGCGAGGCCATCTATCGTGGCGTGCCTCTCCCCGTGTAAGATCATGGTAGCCCCACGGCCGCGTCTGACAGATGGCACGTCTGACAGATGGCAGCAGCACGATCAGATAGTACAGATACACAAGGGCCGACCCCGGACCTCGTCGCCAGTTTGTTGTGTCCTGGATTGTGGGGATAGGACACTGGCAGATGTGGCGCGTGGTGTAAAGCAAAAGAAGAATGATACACGGCACCATTAGATTCGTACTCACGTCTGGCCTTTTGGTGCCAAACCAGTGAACCTTTATTCGTACGCTCCTTGCGTCAGGAGCCAAACCATTCATGCCCTACAGCCGAGAGGTGTGGCGTGATAACGTCAACGCCACATCTCCGAACACCCCTGCTGTTAACTACCAACATGGTATGAACATAACACCTGCAAAAAACCCAGCCTGAGATGGCCACTTTACATGCAAAAATCACAGCCTAGCACTTGTTGCGTTTTCTTGAATGTACATGTTTTCTTCCCTGATATCTCTCTGAGTAGATCTTTCAATCTATATTTTCTTTAGGCAGATGTTACAGCATAGTGATTGAATCCAGTTCTGTGCCCAGGAATGTTATCCTTGTAGATGATCCCTTCCATTTCCTCTGGGAACAGATGCACCCCGATCCTTTCAATAACTTCTTCTAATGTCTTTATCAGACGTTTGCATTCTGCATGATACCCTCTCCTATCTACCAGCACAAAATCATCAAGGTAGTTCAGTACTTGCAATGGCCACACTTCCAATTTTATTGCCCATGGAAGCAAAGTGCTAACAATTTTGAAAACTGCTCATATATCAGAGCATCCCTTAAGCATTGCTTTATTGATGAATATCTGGCCTTCAGAATGAATCCCTAAAATTCTGTGAGTCAGTCAGCAAAGCCAGAATGCTGACTTCACATCTGCCTTGCCCATTTGTATGCTCACCCTGCACTTCCTTGTCAACACAATTCTTTACCAAGACACTGACCTTGTCAACGCTTGAGTAAGACGCCGAGCACTTGGAACTGTTAAATGTAGTAATTTATGTATTCTCTCTTGCCATGATAGATATTGAATCAGTCTGATCTCCTCTTAAGGTTTCTTGGTGTCTACACCTAATGGTGATATGATAAGGTCCCTTATCAACATCTCTTAGACTGGAAGAACCAGGTGCCCCGCTTGCACTTCCTTTATTTGCTTTGTAATTTGCAAATCATAAAACCTCCTACTTCCCCCTAGCCCCTGAAGCATTGGACAACAAGATGATTCAGCCGCTCTCAGAGCACTTGTATCCAAACTTGCACGATCCTCTATAACACGCCCCTTTGTTGAAGGTCCAACACAACCCTTATGTCCCTCCTCTGGCCCGTCCAGAAAGGGGTGTGTAAGGTACAGGTAATCCACTTGCTGTGTGCACCAGTGGTATGAGTATAATAGAAATCAACCTTTGGAGCCAAAGCTCAAAAGTTATCTAAACTTGCACAATCCTCTAAAACACGCCCCTTTGTTGAAGGTTCAACACAACCCTTATGTCGCTCCTCTGGCCTGTCCAGAAAGGGGTGTGTAAGGTACAGGTAATCCATTTGCTGTGTGCACCAGTGGTATGAGTATAATAGAAGTCAACCTTTGGAGCCAAAGCTCAAAAGTTATCTCTCATCATGATTTCATTGGATTTAGCCCCCTTAAGTCCTTGTCGTATTTCAACCATGCCGGCACACCAAACTAATACCTGCTGCCTTCATCATGTCTTCATATTTGAAGAGTACCACAATGCACTCCAACTTTGTGTAGAAAATGCTAGCATAAATCTTGAATGCTGCCATCTAGATTTTAATGTTGGTGGGTAAATATGGCTGTTAAGCTAGTTCCAGTTTTCCCTCTTCTTCCCCTGTGGCATCATCATGCTTTCTTTTCCCTGTTCTCCAAGACAGGGGAGTAGCCAGAAAAAAAAATTACCCCCCCACTTTGACCAACATCCTGAATAGATGTTGCCAAGCTGGAGAGTCAGATTCTCTTTAAGGGAGTTTTGGGAGGTGGGCAGGGTTAACCCATTCCCAAGGTTGTTTTCCTTGTTTTATTAGGTAGGGCCATTTGGTGAATCCTATCGCCCAATTTAAAAAAAAATAGGAAAAAACTGCACATTCTGTAGACATTTTCGAGGAACACTCAGGAAGTATTACAAAAAATAAGGACCTAATTACTGGAGTTGGACTTCCCCAGAGATATTAAGGCCCATATTTATACTTTTTTAGCGCCGCATTTGTATTTTGCAAGTTTGTGCCGCTTTTGCGTCAAAAAATGATGCAAATGCGGTACTAAAAAAGTATAAATATGAGCCTAAGTGTTTCCACCCAAGTCAAAAATGCTGCTAAGCAATGCTTCTACAGCATGATTTCAATAAGAACCTGGCTAAAATCACACATTGATTTAAAATGTGTTACATGTAACTGACATTTTTCCTCAATGGTTAAACTATCATCCTCAGTTTTACTTTGCCTCCCTCTCACAATTCATAGATAGGCCTATCTGTATGTAGTAAAGTTCCATAATTATGCAACTGCACTTTCAACAGAGGTCGGTAGTAAGGTCCTCCTGCTTTCAGTATGGACGTACCTTAAAGGGGCCATCCAGTGTAGAGTTAAAATAGGCATTCTAGAACACTACTTTTTTATTAACTGCTACAGTTTTGAGATATATTGCGACACCATTCGCCAGCTAGCCTTTTTATTTTGCCTGAGCAGTTTGCTCCTTTTAGTAGAATGTGGCCAAGTCTAATGCTTTCCTTCGAATTGTGGGGATGGGATGTTAAAGAGAATAAAGTGATAAGGCTGTCCCCCTTCCATTTCTCCTTTGATAGTGCACATTATATGTTTCCTGGCTGTGGGAGCCTAACAGCAAAGCCGTCTGATCACAGTACTGGCAAGAGTACTTCACACACAGAGGTACTAGGTTTGGATAGTATGAGATTACTGGTCAGGTCTCCCTCCCTCACAGACCCAGGAAAACAAAGTCATTTTACAGATGGAGTGCACAGCTGGGCCTATGCAGCCAACAGTAAACAGGGCATGTGACCGCTTAATATTAGGCTGAGGTGACACGTACTAGAGCAGTGGCATCTACTACCCTCAGAGGTCAACTCAAATATTTTGACTCAGACAGGAGTAATAAGATCACCAAATCAAACAATGAGAACTAATAGCCATATACAACAACAATATTCAATGAGGAGTCAGTAATTTATACACACCATGACCTATATGGTCATGAATCACCACACCAATTTAGTAAAGTTTAAACACTTATTGCCCTTATAGTAACACTGCTAAGGTCACGTAAATGATGCACAAAACCAAATGGTAGTAATACAGAAACAACACAGGCTGTCCAAAGTGTCTGTAGATTCTCAATCTTATGAGAGCAATTACAATTAAAGACTCCAAAAGAATTACACAGAATAACAACAGAATTATGTAAGAAATAACAGCAGTTTTTATTAGTTGTGCAGTTGAATCAATCATAATCAATTGATAAACATTTAAATAAAATATTGGGTCAGACATCCTAGGGACCGGACTCTAATTTGAAAAGCATGTGTTGGGATGGGCTTTGTCACATGGAAAAATAAAAATGTTAATTTGGAAAACATCTAACTGTGTCACTAACAAAAATATGCGGTTGGATTTCTAAAGGGAAAAATATGCAAGTGAAAAAGAAAAAGCATATTGGTTATACCTCTCCTAAATGAGACAGCAGCTTGTAGAGGCTTCATCAGTAGAGCAAATGAACAGCGGGTCTTCAGCGGTCAGAAGCAGAAACATTGGCAACAGTTCAGTAATGATCGGCCTAATGTATCTGAACTGTTAAAATCATAAGTAGCTAAACATGAGAGCTGCACAGAATTGAAACTGCAAAGAACTGAGCAGAACTGAACTGGCAAGAAACTGAACAGAAACCGACTCTGAATGGAACTGAACATGCATCATCTGAAACTTGCTAAATTAAAGTCCCACAAATCACTAGCTAGGTTTCTATTGGACAAGACTATGAGGTGTGTTAGTGAACAATCAATTGAATTATGTCCTTTCTTCATTTGTACCTTTCGTCATTCATTCTCCAAGATAGGCCCATGTTGAAACTCTTCTCCAGTTGGCAGTTTCCGTAAAATAATAACTTTGTTAAAAACAACACAGAACATGACTTGAGCTAGGATTAGCTCCTATCAAAAACTAAGGCTCATTTTTAAAACTTGCAATTTTTATCACAAGGAAGTCAGAAGAGAGAAAGCAGTAGATTTCCACTGTGAGCTTGCAAAAGGGATGTCTGATAAACAATGTTTGCAAAAGCATTTCAGTAAAGTCAGCATAACATTTCAACACTGTACTTCTGGAAAAAATACTAAAACAGAGGCCTTTTTACTTATGCTAATACATGGAGAATAAAACAGTTCTAATAATAATGTAATTAGTTTTGCTCATTAATATTAATAATTTTTTGTCAGTATATGTAGGTATAATTGATCAAAATACATTTCACAGTCATTTATAATTTCACATAGAACTCGTGGTGGTGGACACCATGTCAGTCACATTTCAAACATGCACGTTTTATTATTCTAACACACGTTTCTCTATTTAGGCTTTTCAATACACGTTAATCATTTTGTTTTATTTACTCATATTTTATTAATAATGTTTGCTCTCTAACAGGAAACAGAGAAGTGAGTGAATGAAGAGAGCTAGAGAGAAAGGAAGTCATGGGCGAAGAAAATTGGATAGAGAGGGGAGTGATTGCAGGCAAGGGTGACTGATGCCACACTTTCCCAGTCCCATGTGTGAGTAGCACTTTAAGTGCAGATACTTTTTTTACATTTTGGAATTTATAGTCATGATCACCGGATTATCAAATCAAAATGTTAAGGCACAGAATGGGAAAAACTATGGACTGAATAGGCTACTCAAACATGGACCTGGGTAACATAAGCTCTCTGCAGCTAGTTACATAGAAAAGATATGGACAGGGATTTGGAGAGGAGAATGTATGAGGGTACCATTCACTAGCATTTGCAAATATCTTCTCAAATGTGCACCCCAACATGAATTGTGTAGGTAGCGGATGTCCCTAGGATGATGTGCTTTTCACAAAATACATAATGTAACAGCAAGCAAACTGTGCAAGACCTGGTGTATATAGTTCTTTCAAACACTTTCCCCATCGAGGGAATGGCCGCTAATCAAGCTCCTGAATGATTTTCAATGGAATCATAGAGTTCTACTGGGATCCCCCTTTTCAAACTAAATACAAAGGTAGATCTAAGAATTGTTCTTATAGAGGCCACGCAAAAGGTGAGTTTTCACTTATCCTAGCCTTGGTTCTACATAAAACAAGCATTTGAAATGCAATGTGTCTCACGTTAGCTCGAGTTAGAGTTGTTAATGCTGTAAACTCCTAACTGGACTTTTCTTGCCACATAAATTTAAAATGAAAAGTAAAACAGTTGACATAAGCGAGTCAATTCAAAGTGTCATGGCCACCATGAACATGAGCGCGAAGGAAAGACGCAAAAGGAAAATGAAGTTAGCTCGCAGTCAAACGTATCGGCATACGTGCAATTGCCCATGTAACAGGGTGGATGTAAAGGCGGTAACCAAACCCCCCCAAGGAGGGACAAATGTAAAGCTTTTGTAGTCTCACCTGTTGAGAAGTGCTTGTATGTCCTGGGCAAGGTTTGTGCTATGTGAAACTCTGAAAAATAAAATGGGAATTTTGCCTGTCATCCTTGCTCTCATATCCTCTTCTAAGAGTTAAGGACAAATCATAACCCTTTGATGTCAGAAAGAGATAGCGATTGAATGGTGGAATTGCACAGAGTGAACCTGGCTTCTCTGCTTTATCAGATTGTGTGATCATAGACAAACACTTCATTTCACTGAACCTCCTGTTTCTTTATTATCACATATTAGTGCACTTTCACATACACCTGTCCTGGATATGTGGTGTACAAAAGCTTTCATATTTGAGTTAATAAATTATAATGTTGCTCTGTGTATAATAAGAAGGTAGGCCACACATATGGTTTGCGTAACAACTAACTTTCTTCTTAGATCACTATCATCATAAAAAAAACGTTATTCAGACAAAAGGCCATAGAAGACAAATACAATGTCTCAATAAAAACAATTAATAATCCAGGATTAAAATCAATTCAAACGGCTTCAATAAGAGTGAGATATAGTGTGCAACAACGCCATCAGACAAATATGGTTCTCTGAAAACTGTGTTTTTATGCTTGATTACACATTACGGGCCTGATTATGAGTTCAACGGATGGTTTTGCCCATCCGCCGAACTTCCGACGGGGAGTCATAATCACAGTGGCTACCTCCCACCAGACCCATTATGAGTTTCCCGCTAGGTCGGCAGGCGGAAACCAGAGACAGGGGACATTGCGAGGGTGTTGGCCCAGGGGCCCCTGCACTGCCCATGCCAAGTGCGTGGGTAGTGCAGGGGCCCCACTGGGGCCCCCTGCACCCGTTCTCCGACAGCCTTTTCATGGTGGTGTTACCGCCATGAAATCGCTGGCGGAGAATGAGGTTGTAATCCCCTGGGCAGCGCTGCTCTGGCAGATTAGGACTGGCACAACTGCCAGACCACCAGGACAAATAATCCTGGTGGTGCTGGCGGTCCGACCACAGCACAACCATTGTGGTCATAATGTGGCAGTCCGAACGCCACCGCGAGTCTGGCGGTCAAGTGATTGCCAGACTCGTCATGAGGGGCTATGTGTGATTCACTGTGATCAGGCACACACAAAATAAAAATCAAGTTTGAAAGGCATCAGAAGGTATAACATGTAAAGTGCAGCAAGCCATCAGACAGGCACATTTCTCAGTACACCCTATTTCTTGAGCTTAATTATGCATTTTATACAGTATAGTTCACTACTATCAGGCATACATTCGGAGGTGAAAGCGATTGAAAATAATGCATAGCTTGATTGTGATGTCTGACATTGATACCATTTAAAAGCTGCAATAAAATATGTTTTCTAAAGCCAGGGTAAAACTTACAGAATAACATAAGATACAGGGTGGCTTGTGCAGAATGAACATCACATGGCACACATCTGAGGTCGTTGAATACCTAACTGGCTCTGGAAAGGTGACCATAAAGTTCAAAGTGCTTAATTCCAGCTTAACAGAACCCACTTGTAGTTATTATTTGCCCACATAAGGTACATCTCCATGCCTGGTCTGGACTTTAGGGGACAGTAATGACAGACTGATTTTTTTATGTTCTTTGTGTAGTCTCTTCTATGGACGTCATTTTGGGGTCAGCAGGGGTCACAGCTGTGACCCTCCGCCCCGGTTTGCCCCTTGCAACCCCTGGCACTGCATGTGCGACCCCCTGGCCTCAGAGGTGGCAAAATAAATGCCAGGAATGTGAGACAACTGACCCTTATGGATATCGGTTGGGACTCCACTCTCCTTCTTTTTTGTCAAATTTTATTACACTCATAGTAAATAATAATATATTTTTCACTATGAGTGTAAAAAAAAATGGAGTACAAATAGCTGGAAAATGTCCTCCCATAGCTGCTGAGGTGAGTAAAAAATCCCTTTAAATGTATGTTGTGTGCATGCATGCAGGTGAGTGTGTGTTTATGTGAGAGAAAGTGTGTGTATGTGTGATTGTGTATGAGTAGGCATGGGTGAGTGAACATAAGGGTTAAATGACGTGTGATGTAACTTCCGCTACACCGGGCGTTTTGGTGAATTGACATCCATGGTTTCTTCTGTACCTATTCCAGCTCCTGAAGCTTTCTGTTACATTTTGTTTAAAGGCTGATAAGAGGGCCGCAGGTCTGGTATAAAACTTAGGGAAACCAAGAATATTACTTGTATTGTTTACATACAATAGCCAGGGAATTTTGGCAACCTTATCCAGCTTCATACAATCTCTAATTACCTTGCAATTAAAGTTGGTCTCAGGCTTTGTCTAGATAGATAACCACTTAAAAGTGTTTTGATTCTAATAATATTGTTTACATAATCAAGACTGAGTTCAGCGTGGCTTATATAGGAAGGCATACTTTGTGGAACCCCCAACAGTCTTTTTGTACACACATTTTCATTTCTCTGAATGGCCAAATAGTCTTTGATCCCCCAGACGACAGAGCCATAGATTGCAACTGCTAAACATTTGGCTTTGTATACTGCCACAAGCTCCTTAAAAGGCTTGGATCCGAGGTTGCGTATAAACTTAAAAAGTCCTTCCACAGTACAAGCAAACTTAGCGGCCGTGGAAGCACCAAGAGGGTTCCATGTGCCATTGTCATCAAAAAGTACCCCCAAATATATGAAAGTTAGAACTGGCGCAATTTTTGTGCTGTTGACAAATAAAGGAATTTTTGTGTTCGGCCTAGGCCCATAGGTCATGTTGTGTGTTTTGGAGTGATTCATTGTTACCTCCAGTCTGTTTGTAAAGCACGCAAAATTGTCAAGGAGCTTCTGCAGCCCAAGTTTCATCCTAGCAATTAAAAAGGCAACATCTGCATAAAGTAAGATGGGAACTGTACGGGAACCTACACATTTAGGGCTTGATTTAGATCCATTGCATCAATGACGGATATTCCATCTACTGAAATATAAATCCCATTATATCCTATGGGATTTATATTTTAGTGGAATGGATATCCATCACCGTCGTGACTAAGTAAATCATCTGCCAAGATCTAAAGCAGGCCCTTAGATTGACGAGATGATGTTCCAGACCATTTATTTGAAAAGTAAATAAAAGCGGGGCCAAGACACAACCGTGCTCGGGAATGCTGAAAACTTTCAGTGGTTTCCTCTGTCGTGCCATACCTCACACTGTCTGAGACCTCACCGTGGAGTTCCCTAAAGAAATTGACAGTATTGACCTTGCCTCCCATGTCCATCATCATGTCCCAAAGTTTAGTACAGTTTAAAGAGTCAAAGGCAGACGTACGAGCAATGAAGGCTAGTTAAACATACCCCAGCTTAGCCAGGGTGTATTTGTTTTTGTTTTTTGGTAATTGTTTTTATTGATACATAAAGTGTCAAAGTAAACAGTATGAACAATGGAATATTGAATGCATCCCTCATAGTTACAGGAGTATACAACCATTGGTAGTGACACACAGTCATCCAACAAGAGGGGGGGGATTCTAAAGAGGTCAAGAGAAAGAGAAGAGAGGGATGAAGAGGAGAAAGGGGGGCTAGATGGGGAGATGTAGGGGGTGGAAATCAAAATGCAGAAGGGTATCCAGAGTGTGTGATGCACATAAGCAGGGTAGCAAAAAAAGGGGGAGGACATCTATCAACAGAAGGGGGAGGGGGCGGAAAGGCATGAGGTGTCAGAGTAGAAGGATCAGAGTCAGTCCTCACCCAAGAATGGGGACTAGATAAGAAGAAAGAGGTCAGCTTTGTCCATCAAGTTCTAGATAATCTTCTCATAGGAAGCAGTTTTGTACATGGCCGTAAGACCATTCCTTGTGTGTCGGCAGGTGTGGGGAGCACCAGTGCCGCAGGATGCAGATTTTTAGCACGTCAGACCTTATTAAGTAAACCTACAAGGGAGACGCGAATAGGCTGATGGACGTTTTGACCACGCTTTGAGTTTTTCCCACCATATGTTCTGTACCAATACAGATCAATAACAAATAGCAAGCAATTACATTAATAATCAATAGGAGTCAGTAATTTCCACACACCATTCATCATGAATAACCACACCTTTATCTAAAAGTTAGAATATTTATTTCCCTATATTAACAATGCTAACGTCACGTAAATGAGTCTCAAAATCAAATGGTAAACATACAGAAACAACACTGGCTGTCCAAAGCAGTGAAAGAATCACAACCTAATCAAAGCTTGAGCTACTACGCATTCTAAGGTTATAGTACAAATTAATAGCAAAAATTGCTGCGGAAATGATATTACATACATTTAGATTTCAGCAAAGAAAAGACATCAACTGTTATTACATGTAGCGAACTTCATCAGTGAGAACCCTAACTAACATCAGATTAGAATAGCATGCTTTGAATTCATGCAAAACAATTTAATCACACTAACATCTAGCTATGACTCTATCAAAATAGCGGTTGGTACCTAAAAACAAAAGCAAATAGACATGGCAATCAATATCATCTCCTCAATTGGATCAGCAAGCTATGAGAGTCTTCGTCATCAGGACATCAGTCTGGTCAACACGGTATCAGGATTCAGCATCAAAGTTCAGAAAAAGCAAAGTCTCTTTAAGCAGTAAAGTTAAGCATGTCTCTTCTCAAGACGGCCAAGAAATAGTGTCCTTATGGCAAAATAGAAAATGGGCAAATGGCATCCTCTTCTCAGTGCAGTCTGGCTAAGTTAGATTTCCTAAAAAATACTTTCCCACATCCTAATTGGTTTGATAATTACATGTTCACACTTAGGCCAATGAAACAAAAATCCCAGATCTACACTTCTACTAGTACATGGTTCACATCTCAATGATTGGCTCCTTTTCTTCCATTCTCGTCAGGCAACAACATTGTTGCAGCTTATACTCCAGTCGGTGCATCCATTGTCTTCTCCTGAGAAAGGCAGTCTTACACACACCACACTAAACATTGTTTCACTCACAAGTACAACATCTTCTAGCAAGCAATTTCTCATGAGAACTAACTTCAGCTACGAGCACATGGCCAGTACAGAGGAAAATTACAATTTAATACTCTAAGCATCCATTTTATAAAACTCCTAAGAAATGCAGCTTGACATGAGGTTGTGCAACTAGGCCAAGACCTCGCTAAGTTAAGGCCCACAATTATTAAAGCTAATGCATAATACATAACCCTTAATGTGACATTTTACTACATTAATCAAACATAAGATCAACATTTCATATTAATAAGACATTATTAATAAGTACACTTTGTGAACATTTGCAGACTCTCTGGTGGGCGCACCTTCAAATGCGTGCATTATATTTCTCTAAGTTAATACATTTTCTATGCAAATCTAACACTCAAAATACATGAATATTCATTAATAAAATTCATTAATAACTCAGCGTTAACAATATCTTGGCAGCGGTGAGGGTGGTGGTGAAGAGTCGGTGAGAGTGATGTGTGAGCTAGTGGAGTCCCTTCTGGTCAAGAAGAAGGATAAAGCCAGGATGTATTTGTTGCTTAATAGCTGTAGATTTAGGCACTGTTCAACAGTGCCTCGTCCCACCCAGAAACCATACTGCAGATCAGATACAATGTTCTTTTCCTGGACTCAGTCCTCTAAATGATCCAAAATTACTCTACTCATGATTTTTGTTTTTGAATTAATCGGAGAGATAGGGCGGTACAATTTTTGATCACTTCTGTCTCCTTTCTGGAAGATGGGCACTATTTATTTTATTTTATTTATTTAATGCATTTTTATATAGCGCGGACTTTACCCGAAGGTGTCAGAGCGCTTCACAATAGGCAAAGTAAAGATACAAGAGGAGAAGAATTACAAGTGAGCCTGTTACAAAAACAAGCGTTACATTACATGAGGCAATCGTGATAATTGTGCACGTATCAAGAGCAAAAAATAAACGAGGTAGCAAACGATACGTTGTGAAAGGAAAAAGTGACGTGTGCAGGTTACAAGAGCAAATAAAGTACGAGTAGAGGTAAAACAATTGCAATGAATGGTAGACACTCAAAACACTAAAACAATAGTTACGTTACATGAGGCAGTGGCCGTTGTGCATGTATCAAAAGCAAACAAGATATAAGAGGTAGCAAATGATACGTTGAAGAGGAAAGGTGCCGTGTGCATGTTACAAACGAGTACAAAATACAGGTAGAGGTATAATACTGCACTAAATGGCAGACACTCAAAACACAAAAATACCCTGGGAAGGCACTTCTATAGGCATGGAGAACAGAATTTCTTATAATGGAAGGACTTTCTTCAGAAAACAGAGGGCGTGAATTAACTTTGGAAGTGTCTTTGAAGGAGGAGAGCTTTGAGGTCAGTTTTGAAGGCCTGGGAAGAGGTGGTGGTCCGAAGCTGAGGTGGAAGTGAGTTCCAGATTCTCACTGCGTTGCCTGAAAAGGATTGGGCCATCGATCTTTCTTTCTTGAAAATGGGAGGTTCAAGCAATAACTTTTCTGCATTACGTGAAGGTCTGGAGCCCCCAGAGAGTTTCAGCTTATTCACCAGGTAGCGAGGGAGGAGGAGTGCAAGGCTTTGTGGGTGATACATGCAGTTTTGTAGATAGATCTTGCCTCTATGGGAAGCCAACGGAGGGTGGATAACATGGGTGTGATGTGGTCGCTTCTTTTGGCCCCATATATGAAACGAGCTGCTGAATGGAGAATAGACTTCAGGGGGGAAAGGTGGGATTTGGGAAGGCCAGTAAGAAGAGAGTTGCAGTAGTCCAATCTAGAGAGAACCAGCGATTGGACCAGGGTTTTAAGGTCGTGCTCCGGGAAGAAGCGACGCATCCCCCAAAGAAGGCACAGTTGGTGTCGAGCAGACTTTGCAATGGAGTCGATGTGGGAGAGTAGGTTGAGTTTTTTGTCGAGTATGACACCAAGGGATTTTGCGCTCTCGACAATGATGGGCTTATTGTTCATTAGATTGATCTGATCCATCCATGATTGCACTGGGGGATGAGAAAGTGAGGAGGAGAGGAGGAGGAATTCTGTTTTGGAGGGATTCAGGATCAGTTGATGAGTTATCATCCAGTTTTGAATGGAGTCGAGAGTAGAGCTAAGGAAGGAGAGATCGTGAGTGGAGGCCACCTTAAGGTAGATCTGAGTGTCATCCGCATATAGATGATAGTGGATTCCGGATTTATTCAGGAGATTTCCCAACGGTTCTAAATAGAGATTGAACAGTGTGGGTGCAAGTATGGAGCCTTGAGGAACACCTTGACTGACCGCTAAAGGAGCTGAAAGACTGTTCGCTATTTTGATCATTTGGGATCTATCAGAGAGGAAGGAGGCAAACCATTTGAGCACAGTGCCCTCCATGCCCATTCTCTGTTGAAGAGTGTTAAGGAGAGTGTTGTGATTGACAGTGTCAAAGGCTGCAGAAAGGTCAAGAAGAATTAGAAGACAAGACTCCCCTGAATCGAGTATCCGCAGCGCGTCATCAATCACTAGCAGCAGGGCTGTTTCAGTGCTGCAGTTTTGAATGAAGCCGGACTGGAAATTGTCAAGAAGATCATTTTCCTTGATATGGCGAGAGAGTTGTTTCGCTACACATTTTTCTGTGATTTTCGCAAGAAAGGGTAGGTTAGTGATGGGACGGTAGTTGTTGAGGTCGTTCGCATCAGCGGTGGTTTTTTTTAGCAGAGGGGTGACCTGCCCAGTTTTGAAGGAAACAGGAAGGGAGCCTTGACTGAGGGAGAGGTTGACCAGAGTGGTCCAATAGGAAAGAGAGTTAGTATAGAAGTCAATGGCAATGGCACTAGGGATGGGGTCAAGAGAATGGTTAGAGGGCTTTGTATCGAGGATGCATTTAAGGAGAGCATCGTCAGAGATGGGGTCAAAGTTTTGCCAAATGGTTACGGATTTGCACTCCTCTGTGGGGGTAGGATGAATGACCTGATCTACAAGTGATTTTACCTTTTCGTCAAAGAATGTAGTGAATTCCGCTGCTTTCTTTGTGGAATCTTCCAATTTGGAGGTTGGGGGAGAGCTGTTTGGGTTCTTGATGAGGTCGAATAGTTTTTTGGGTCTATTTTTGGCTGAGTCAAGGAGGGATTTATAGTGCGACGCTTTTCCAAGGAAGTTGAGCTTGTGGTACTTGGATCTTGCTGAACGAAGCGTGGCCAAATTTTCAGTGGAGGGTGCTTGTCTCCATTGTTTCTCAAGGGCTCTTATGAACTTCCTTTCTTCATAGAGGGATTTGTTGAACCAAGGTGCTGAGGGAGTGGGCCTTTTCTTTTTGCTTTGGAGAGGAGCGACATTATTGATTTTGACTGCAAGGACTGTGAGGCATTGGGAGATGAGTTTGTTAACATCTAGGTCCGGGTCTAGCCTTGGAAGTGATAGCAAAGCAGAATCACAGAGGGTACTGAGGTCAATATTTTTAGTGTCACGGAACCAGGAAGTAGCCCTCTTAGGCTGGCCCAGAGTTATAGAGTGTGATAGGTGAAGAGAGAATGGGATGAGGAGGTGGTCCGACCAGTCTACATGAATAGGGGTAGCGATAGTCAGCAAGCCTGCTTTAGAAATGACAAGGTCCAGGATTGAGCCTTTAGAGTGTGTTGTTTCTGTGCAGTGTTGGATAAGATCATTTGCAGAGAGGAAGGTGGCCAGCAAATTCGCATTGGTGTCTTGAGGCGAGCCCCAGTGGACATTGAAGTCACCCACGAAGATCTGATTGTCACTTTGCGTGTATTGGTCGCTGATGCAGTCCGTGAGTTCCTCCATAAACGAAGGGCTGCTACCAGGCGGGTGGTAAATAGCATGGAATCTGAGAGGTGAGCGGTGGTGCAATTGAAGCTCAAGTGATAAGCATTCAAAAGTGTGGAAGGAGCTGTTAGGAAGAGCCTTAAGTTGAAGGGAGTTTCTAAAGATGACCGCAACACCTCCCCCCACTTTGTCAATTCTGTCATTTCTAAGTATAGAATAGCCTGTGGGTACAAGGAGATCAAACATAGAGTGAGAGGTATCGTTGAACCAGGTCTCTGTGAGGAAGAGCATGTCAATATTGTGCAAGTTGATGGTATCGGAGATTTCAAGTTTGTGTTTTATTGCAGATCTGCAGTTGTGGAGCAGACAGCGCAGCTCTGACGCAACTGTTTTGGTGACGGGGGCACTTGGGCTATGAGGGGTGATAGGGATATTGTACTTATATGGGGGCACTCGGGAGGGTTTAGGTGGGCGAGTGGTTCTGACAGAGGAGATGGTCGGAATAGTGTAGATTACAGGGTTACTGGGAAGTGGAAGTGAAGGAAGGGTGGCGTTCGAGTGCTTGTGTGGATTTGCAGACGACTGGCTATGTTTAGCTATAATGGGGTGTGGGGGTGAGGTGCATCTCGTGGAAGGGTGAGTGTTTGCCAAAGGAATTGAGGTGTGTGGAAAAGTCGAGATCTTGGAGCTTAAAACTAAAATGGTAGCTTCAAGTTGGGAGATGGCGGTGATTAGAGAGCCTAGCTTATTTTCCAGAGAGAGTAAGGAAGAGCATGGCATAATGGGTGGCTCGATGGAAACAGGAGGGGGAATTGGTGGAGCTAGATGGAGAGTCAAGGGATGGCCCGGTCGCAGGGGAGGGGAGTAGGGAAGGGAAGAGGCGGTCAAAGAGAGAGAGACAGGTGTCCTTGGCTTGGATCATAACAGTACCGTTGTTATAGAGTGAGATAGTGAGGGAGCCGATAAAACTCGCAGAGGGGGAAATTTTTAGCTGTTTCCCATGAGGGATAGAGGAGGAGGAGGTGACGTTAAAGGAATTGTAAAAGCTGGTGGACCAAGAGGGTATGTCGTGCGTGAAAAAAATTAGATGGTTTTTGAGCCCCCCATATCGACCATTGTAAAACTGATCGACAAAAATGGAATCGGGGAAATATTCAATGGTGTTATGTTTGAAACATTTTGCTGCAGCTTTAGTCAGGTTAGAAGGGTAGATGATTTTGTAGCAATTAATTCCAGACTTAATTCGAGCGGTGGCCATGTTGGGAAATTGGGGAGGAGGAGGGTGGTGGGGAAGGGTAAGGGAAGGGTGTTACTAGGACGGTAGTGGTGAGGAGAAGTATGAGGGCAAGAAGGGGGCACATAATCCATACGTCAGGTGAAGGAACCTGAGTTATTGTGGAGACAGGAAAGTGAGGCGATTAGGGATAGGTTGTTACTTCAGAACAGGGCTGATTCAACAAGAAAGGACTGAAGGTGGAGTGGTGTAAGAGGAAAATCACTGTACTTATCATCCTGAGATATAAACCACATAAAGCACAGCATCACGATAGGTATCAAACACATTGTACGCCCAAAATCACAACAGTCTAATATTAGACACTTACCTCCTAAGCATTATGGACAAAAAGCACAAGGTGGAACATAATTTCACTAGCATAACCCAAAGTATGCAAGACAACCTCAAAATCATAAAACACAATTTAGAGGTAGCCAGAACAGGGTCTGAAAATCAAACTACAAGAAATACATTTCCTAGCACCACAAATACACAATGGGGCCTGGCGCCCTACAAACCACAGGACCCCCTAGTTAACTGGCCAACCCAAAGGGGCTCAAATGCCCTGTGTCCAGAATGTCGGGGCTGCTGCCAATGCAGCGAAAGACCAGCTTGCGTACTTGCGTAAACCTAAACGTTGCAACTGGCACTAAGTGCTGCACAGCTGTGAAGAAATGGTGCAAGGAGTGCATCTCACTCCTAACTCAGACAGAACTACCTCCAAATGCCCTAAGAGTCTAGAGGACTGTACTGCACGACGTCGGCCCGTTTTGCCCATTTTGCGGTTATGTGCCAAATGTAGGTGGTTTCTCTACAGATCGTTGTAGTTTGCTCGAGTGATGGGGCAAGGTGTGGAGTTACTCTCAGAGCCCACAATCCAAAGTTGGGGTCAGAAAGAAACTGGGTGGATCACTTTTACTCTTGCTTTGGTCTCGGTACCCCCCTCTTAGTGCAGAGTCTTGAAAATAGTCCCTGCTGGGATCTCGTTCGATTCATCTTCCCAGGTGATTCCCAGGGCCGGGGGTGTTTCCTTATATTCCCAGAGGCTCTCACCTTAATGCTGCGTTTGTACAATCTTGTCTTCAGATACCCCCAGTGGTGCTCTGTCAGACCTCCGAGTAGGGGTCTCTAGAGTTAGTTTTCCAGTTTTGTTCCTTGTCCCCCGATCAGGTCACCGGTGTTCCGCTTTCCTTCTCTCTGCAGGGTGTCAGAGGCAAGCACGGCTCACCTCAGAGGTGTGGGGCCAGCCGGTTCGGGTCCTCCTTGGGGACTCGTCTATTTTACGGGCTCCGTAGTCCCCGGGTGACGGCTCCAGCGCAGGAGGCTGGGGATGCGCCGGGGATCCAGCACCGAGCGCGGTGCAGGCAGCCCTTTCACTTCGCTCTATGTTTGCGACGGGTTCGCATGCAAAATGGCGGCCGCCATCTTGCGCCCTTCCATAGAACCGCTTCTCACTGATTCGGGGCCCGCAAAAGAAATTCTCGGGCACCGGGTCACATGGTGAAGCAGTCGGAGGGGTCTCCGCGCCTTCCGCTCTCCATCCGTTTCGATTTGGGGAGAGGCGCTATGTGAATTCTCACCGCTCAGACTGTGGGCGCAGGGACGACTCTGCCCGGGACCGATGCATCATATCCACCTCCGGAGGATGTCAGCACTCGGCCGCCCCAGCCCGTCCATGCCCTGCGCAGCGATGCCCCAGCTGGGAGAAATCCGTTCGGTACCTCTGGCTCCGGATCACTACCGGCCACTGGACACAAACGCGTCTCTATGACCGAGTGAGGCCAGGATTTAGGCATCCCTGTCTTGGAGAAGGCAATCAAAACATTAGTCAGGAGGGTTGCCAAAAAATCAACATGTTCTTTGTTCATTAATAGCATTCTCATCACAGTGGGGAAAGTGTGTTTCTCAGTTCATGGTTAACAACTCTTTCTTTTAATAAACACTTCTCCATGCAAAGATAGTCTTTTGTGTATTAAAGAAATATGTTTTTTTTTAAATTGAAAGACACCTTACCCTATTCTAACATGTTGTTTGTTACAGGGCTCTGCTCAGTCACAGACTCTTACAGCTGGAACAGACACTTGGCTTGGTGAAACGACCCAGAGACAGAGAAATTGGGTTCAATACCAAGTTTATTTTCCGAGATAAAACCAGGAGGGAGACCACGCACAACCGCCACCGCCTCCTCCTCACTTCGTGACACACAGCAGAATGTTGCATTCCACAGTGTGTGCCACAGAGTCTTTACAAGGACATAACACATCCCCTGTCCTCAAAATAATAAATACAACAGAACTGGTGACAACGATAGCTTAAAATAAACAACAAAACAAAAATGTGAAGATATAAACAATGTACAAAACTCTTAGGCGGAAACAATGTTGCCGATAAACACACATTAACTAAAGCACATGCAAGACATATGGATAATTACTGTTTAAAAAAATCATCAAATCTCTTAGGCACTCTAAACATTGACATGTCCCTCACTTTTACTCCATCATCCAATGAAATTCAATAATTTTTCCCGTATGACACACTCTGAAACCTTTAAAACCTTTCCACGATTCCATACATTCCCATCACTCAACAACAAGGTATGTTTGTACACTTTTCTCACCACCATAGACTCTGAAAGTTTAGACTCCCCTTTTTCTGACCACCCACCCTTCACAATTCATGCCCAATCGCCAACTTTACAATCACCTTGCACATCATCCATACCAACCTTCTTCCTCTCCACTCCTTTAGAAAGCAATGCCCTTGGTTTCCTACCCCTCATGACCTCGAAAGGTGATTTCCCAGTCACTCTATGAGGAGTTGTGGGGTAAGACCAAACTACGTCCTTCACTGCCTTCCGCCAGTCTATACATTACTGATCACTAATTGCAATCCTTCCTTCAATGTCCTGTTCCACCTCTCCACCAAACCATTACTTTGTGGATAATAAACAGATGCCCTGATGTGCTCTATGTCATACTTGCACAAAAACTCATTCACATAACTCAACACAAACTGCACACCATTGTCAGAAACAATCGTTTCAGGAACCTCTTCTGAATCAAACACATCCAATAAAAATTCCACCACACATGCAGTGTTGACATTTTCCACAAATCTCACAACAGGCCACCTGGAAAAATAATCCACCACAATCAGAGGATACTTAGGAATTTTTCCCAACACACTAAACGGACCCATAATATCAATAGCAATTTTTTTCCACTGACCATCAGATTTGTCAGACTCTACTGGAGCATTCTTAACAACCCTCTGATACTTGTCACACCATGCACATAACACGCATTCTCTCACACGATGTTCCACATCCCTATCTAGCCCAGGCCACCAATACTCAGATCTGACACGTCTTTTAGTTGCGCTCATACCAAGGTGACCCTCATGAGCCAATTTCAACACCAGTTCCCGCAAAACAGAAGGAACCACCAAAAGCTCACCCCTGAACATCACTCCATTCTCCACACACAACTCCACACACACTTGACGGAAACACTCTCGATCACAAGAAGCACCACCTCTAGTAGGCCTTCCTTGATAACAATAACCCATCACTTCTTGCAACACAACATCTCTTTGCACCTCACACAACCTCTCCTCATGTGAAGTCCTACCTTCTGTCACACTTCCCACATCTGCTCCAACAACAGCTATGAGCTCATCGGGTTCAGGATCACTCTTGACATCTTGAACTGACTGCACCGGAAGTCTGGACAGCAAATCTGCTAACACATTCCTCTTTCCAGGAAAATACTCTAATTCGTAGTTGTATTCCAACATTCTTGCTACCCAACGAGCTATTCTAGGCACAGCTCTACCTGCCCCTTTAGTCGAAAACACTTCAATTAAAGGACAATGATCAGTATGAATCACAAACTTCATACCCCAAACACACTTGCAAAAATAATTTATGCCCCACCAACATGCCAATGCATCCTTTTCAATGGTGGAATAATTCATTTCAGACAAACTCGACGGTCTGGGAGCATACGCAATGGTCACTTCTATACCATCTCTTTTTTTCATCAGCACTGCACCCAACCCCACTGAATTGGCATTAGTATTAATAATTATGCTATCCCTGGTGTCAAAAGGCTTAAGGGCTGGTGCTGAGGCAATCTGTTTCTTCAACGAACAAAACTCTCTTTCACAACCATCACACCACACAATTCACTCTCTTGTGCATAACAATTTCCTCATGTACTTAGTCTTGTCAGTGAACCTGGGAATGAACTTTGAGTAATACTCTGCCAGGCCCAAAAATGACCTCAATTGATTTTTGTTGGTTGGGGAAGGCACGTTTTCTATTGCTTCCACCAAATTAGATTTTGGAGAATTTCCATCTCTGTTTATGCAATGACCCAAATACTCCACCCCAGGCACGCTCATCTTACACTTATCCAATTTAATCGTCAATCCATTCTCCCTCAAAGCACTCAAAACTTTCCTCATTGCATTATCATGCTTTGTCTGATCCGCACCAAACACCAAAAATATCGTCCTGTAAATAAGTAACACAGGAGATATCTTTTAACAAATGATGCATTGCTTGTTGAAATACTGACGATGCTGATGCCAAACCGAAAGGCATGCGTTTTAATCTGTATGCCCATTCAGGTGTAATGATGGATGTCAACGCACGTGACTCAGGATGCAACTCTATCTGGTGATATGCAGATGATAAATCCAATGTGGAAAACACACTTGATACCTTCACCATTGATAACATGTCTCAACATTAGGTAGAGGATGTCTATCCACCCATATTGCAGCATTCAGATCGCGAAGATCCACACACAAACGTGTGTCCCCAGTGGCCTTCTTGGTGATTACCACTGGCGCCAATCACTCAGACGCCTCAATTTCCTCAATCACATCCTGCTCACACAACCTAGATAATTCCTGTTGTAACTGTTCCCTTATTACTATAGGAACAGGACGAGGTTTATGCACCTTGGGTACTGCATTCTCTTTCAACACAATTTTTTGCACAAAACCTTTCAATTTTCCTAACTCTTTACTAAATACTTGAGGAAATTCCTCTACAAAATTGGCCTTTTGAACCATGTGTATACTGGACCATGACCCCAACACTTGATCAAATCAAATCAAATATTTTTTTTTTATAGAGCACGCTACTCACCTGTGAGGGTCTCAAGGCGCTTGGGTGGGGGGAGGGTGGTTGGGGGTGGTCACTGTTCAAACAACCATGTCTTGAGGTTTTTTCTGAAGAGCAGGAGGTCTTTGGTTTTGCGGAGGTTGGTGGGGAGGGAGTTCCAGGTTTTGGGGGCGAGGTATGAGAAGGCCCTGCCACCTGTGGTTGTTTGTTGGATGCGGGGGACTGTAGCTAGTGTGAGGTCGGAAGATCGGAGGTTGCGGGTGGGAGTGTGGAAGTTCACTCTTTCGTTGAGGTAGGTTGAGCCGGTGTTGTGGAGGGATTTGTGTGCGTGGATGAGGATCTTGAAAGTGATTCTCTTGTCTATGGGGAGCCAGTGAAGGGATATGAGGTGTGGTGAGATTTGTTCGTGGCGGGGGAGGTCCAGGACGAGGCGTGCGGCTGTGTTCTGGATTCTCAGGGGTTTGCTTTTAGTTTGAGTGTGGTGCCGGCGTAGAGGGCGTTACCGTAGTCTAGCCTGCTGCTGATGAGTGCATGGGTGACTGTCTTCCTGGTCTCTGAGGGAATCCATTTAAAGGATTTTTTCAGTGTGCTGAGTGTGTGGAAGCAAGAGGAGGTTACTGCATTGATTTGCTGTGTCATGGAGAGGGAGGTGTCCAGGATGATGCTGAGATTGCGTGCATAGTTTGCGGGGGTGGGTTCGGGGCCTAGGGCAGTGGGCCACCAGGAGTCGTCCCATATGGTTTTGTTGGGGCCGAAGATGATGATTTTGGTTATGTTGGAGTTAAGCTTGAGGTGGTTTGTTGTCATCCAGTTGGCGGTGTCGAGGAGTGCGGCGTGTAGGTTGGTTTTGGCGGTGATGGGGTTGCGGGTGAGGGAGAGGATGAGTTGGGTGTCGTCTGCGTAGGAGAGGATGGTGATTCCGTGTGGTCGGAGGATGTTGGCGAGGGGGGTCATGTAAATGTTGACCAGGGTGATTAGGATCAAGAATGATGCCAAGATCTTTTTGTTGCGGCCAACCCAACAAATTAGTTCCTTCCTCCACAAAATACACCTTAGATATAATTGCCGTACCCTGGAATTCTAGTGAAGCTTACATATATCCCACCAGGTCTATAGGTTTGTTACCATATGCTACTAACCGTACATCAGGTGATCTGATGTCATGCGTTGGAAATCTGGACATGCTTTCTTTTCTAATCAAAGTATATCTAGCTCCTGAGTCAGCCATCACCAGCATATCTACCCCATCAATCTTAACCACACAGTGCAGACCATTAGAACTCACACTACTTACACCCACCACTTGCAAAATAAATTGTTGTGTATCAATATCTTCACTATCACTTCCCATTGAATTGATAGTTCCTTCACTTTTCCTCATGCTCACTTGCTTTCCCTTTGTCAGGAATAAGGCCATGCGCGGTCCAGGTCCCACCTGAAACTATGCTGCGCGGCTCTGTGGCACTTTATGCGCACCACTTTTCATCCCCTCTTGTTCCAAAGGTGGCCATCAGCGTCGTCTGCCCTGTGGCAAAGCTCATAGAGCTGCAGGTTCAGGACATTGGTGGACAAGATGCACTTATCAGTGATATTCCATGAAGGGACTTCAATTCCCATGTTTTTAGAGGCAGCAGCCATCTTGGGGTGTGGCAGGCCTATAAAGTCCAGCCACACCCAAACACGTTGCTCACTATTTTGAAGACTTCAATGCAGTCAGACCTCGTTGGGGGTTCTCTGAAGAAGAGCAGAGTTCCTGCATGGCAGAGTGACATCCAATCGAAGTATCTTTGTTTCCATGGTGAATTAAAAATTTAGTAGGTCGTACTCATAGTGGTAAGGCCTTGATGAATCCAATTTTGGAGGAAGTCATTACTTACAGAAGTAAAGCGCCTCTTAGCACAACGAGCAAAGCGTTTTCAGTTTCCAGAGTACAGCTGCCTTAGAGCGACGATTAAAGGCGTTGCAGAGCACAGATATAAAGTGCTCTTTGCACAACAATTCAAGTGCTTCAGTCCACAGATGTAAAGCGCTCTTGGCACTGCAGTTCAAGTGCTTCAGTCTGCAGATGTAAAGCGCTCTTGGCACCGCAAATCGGGCGCTTCAGTCCACAGGTGTAAAGCGCTCTCGGCACGGCAATTCAAGCGCTTCAGTCCACAGATGTAAAGCGCTCTTGGCACAGCAATTCAAGCGCTTCACTCCACAGATGTAAAGCGCTCTTGGCACGGCAAATCAATCGCTTCAGTCCACAGATGTAAAGCGCTCTTGGCACGGCAAATCAAGTGCTTCAGTCCACAGGTGTAAAAGCGCTCTTGGCACAGCAATTCAAGTGCTTCAGTCCACAGGTGTAAAGCGCTCTTGGCATGGCAATTCAAGCACTTCAGTCCACAGATGTAAAGCGCTCTTGGCACTGAAATTCAAGCGCTTCAGTCCACAGGTGTAAAGCGCTCTTGGCACGGCAATTCAAGCGCTTCAGTCCACAGATGAAAAGCGCTCTTCGCACAGCAATCAAAGTGCTTCAATCCACAGGAGTAAAAGCCTCTTGGCACAACAATCAAAGTGATTTAGGTCACATGAGTAAAGCGCCCCCTTAGCATAACGAGCGTAGCGCTTCAGGCAAGACAAGTAAAAGCGCTTCCTGGTATTATAAGTAAAGCGATTCAAGTTCAATGAGTAAAAACTTTTCGGCCTTTATAGTTGTGAATGTGAAAGTATTTTTGGAGATAAGCAAATCATAGTTTTCATTGTTTTTTTTGGAAAGCATAATATGTGAATTCTTTGAGATTTTCTAGGTCATGATCAAAGGTTTATGTTATGAATGCATAGATGTTACAGAATTGATATTCTGAGTGTGATCATAGTCCAAAGCTCTTGCCATCTCTTGGTTCTGGGGTCGTAGTTTATTCTTGTTCCATGATTCAAAGAAGGGGCTTTGCCTTAATTTCAAAAGGGGTCTTCATCTGATATCGGAGACACATTTAGTCAAGAGTCTATTGATGAGTTATATTTCTATGAATGAGTAAGTGCATATTTGTTCTAACCTTTTCTTTTCAGATCTCTCTCCCTGCTGTTCCCTACCCTAATTCCCTTCCCCCCGTCTTGCTTCACCATAACTCTGTGCTATAATAGCTTTCTGAGTTGGTGACGCCGGAAGGTGGGCCTTTTGTTCAGCAACATGCAGATCCCAAGGAAAGGACACTGTGACACCCTTGCATACTCTCGCAAAATGTCCTTTAGATCTACATTTTCTGCACACTTGGCCAATAGCTGGACAGCACACATCAGTCGCAATGTGTCCCTTTAACCCACATTTGTAACAGATTTAGGGGGTCATTTTGACCTCTGCGGTCTTTTTGAAAGACCGCTGAGGGACCGCCGTGCGGAAGACCGCCAGTGGTGGCGGTTTGCCACTCGGCCTATTATGACCGTTGGCGGCTCTCCGTCCTTTTACGGAGGGAGAGCCGCCAACAGCCATACTGGCGGGAGGCGGGGAAGTGGAGGTTGCTCCACCTCCACCGCCACGCCAACAGAACACCGCCCAGCGAATCACGTCCTGTGATTCACTGTGGCGGTGTTCTGTTGGCGGTGTGGTGTCGGCGGAGCTGCCCCCATGGCTCCCGTCTCCTCCCGGAGGATCGTCGGACCAGGTAAGTCGATCGTCCGTGAGGGGAGGGGGGGGTGTTGTGTGGGTGCATGGGGGTGTGTATGCAGAGGGGGTGTGTGAGTGCGTGTATGCTTGCGGGGGTGTTGTGTGTATGGGAATGAGTGCGTGTATGTCTGTGGGTATGTCTGTATGGATGTGTGCGTGTATGTTTGAATGTGGGTGTGCGTGTCTGACTGTGTGTGTGTGGATGTAGGCATGTATGTTGGTGTGTGTGTGTGTGTGTGTAAGTGTGTAGGTGGTGCCTGCGTGCGTGTCGTGTGGGTATGGGTGATGTGATGTTGGGGGTCGGGTTGGGGTGGGGGGCCCTGCCACCTTTGGGGGGTGGCAGGGGTGGTGGGGGGGTAGGGGAAGGAGTCAGGGTGGGGGTGGGGGGTGGAGGAGACCCCTATCAGTGCCAGGGAAGGAATTCCCAAGCACTGATAGTGCTTACCACCATGGATTTCATGGCGGTTCAAACCGCTGGAAATCCACGGCGGTAAGCCGGGTCCGAATACCGCCGGCGGTCTAGTGACGGCCGCCGGGCTGGAGCCCCAGGTCTCCAGCCCAGCCGTCGTCTCCGCCATGGCGGGTGGAACGGAGAACCGGCGGATGACCATGGCGGTAACCGCCATGGTCATAATTCCACAAAGTAAGACCGCCAGCCTGTTGGCGGTCTTACCGCTGGTTCTCCGCCTTCTGCCAGGGTTGTAATGACCCCCTAAATCTTTTTTTCCATCCAACTTAGAAGAAATTCCAATTTGGTCCATCTTTTTAACCTTTGAACTCCTGCGTTTGACTCCACTCACAACTCCAGGCACGGTGGATAGCTCCTTCAAACCCTCATTAGTTATCTCAACTCTTTTCATATTGTCTATAGCTCTTTGTAGCATCAGATCCTCAGTATTCAGCAATTTCATTTCAATTTTTTTATCATTCACTTTCAAAACCAATTGGTCTCTTAACATTTCATCCTGAAAATGTCCATAATTACATGTAGCTGCCAAAACCCTCAATCCTGCCACATAACTTTCAACAGATTCTCCCGGTAACTGGCTCCTTTTTAAAAATGTAAAACGCTCCACAACAACATTTTTCTTTTTTCCAAAATTGGTGTTCAACTGTTCCATGGCAATTTCGTATTGATCCGCATCCTGATCTTCCTCCACATAGGGATTCGGTACATGTTTCAAAATGCGTCTTCCTTCTGCTCCCAAACAATGTTTCAACATAGCCAATTTCCTGGATGCTGTAAATATATCTCCGCACACAGCCAATACATATGCTTCAAATCCTTCTTTCTAGTCCTCCCAGGATGTGATTGGTTCTCCAGGCGTGTTCAAGAAAATACTAGGTGCTGTAAATCCTTCCATGAAGTCACACTCATGAATTTAAAAAAAATTACTTTAAACATTTTTCCATCAAGAAAAATTCACAAATATTGATCCACCAGAGTCAAAGAAAAAAAATAGAACACAGAATTATTTTTTTTAAAAACTCTCTTGTTTTTTGTAACCAGGCAGCAACTGTGCCAGAGCCTGAATCCCACTACTTTTACCACTCTTGAATTATTGCCATCCAGGGCTCCTTAATTGAAGTTTTTTGCTCCCCAGAGTCGCGTCGGGCCGACACTCTTAACGCGATTCGCATTTCAGTGTCAGTGTCGCATCTCATCCGGCAAAACACTGCCGTCTCTCCTCCCGGTCGCCACTGCACCCTCGTCGCCAGTGAAACGACCCGGATCCGGAGAAGTTGGGTTCAATACCAAGTTTATTTTCTGAGATAAAACTGGGAGGGAGACCCCGCACAACCGCCACCGCCTCCTTCTCACTTCGTTCTGTCCCACACGACGCATGACAGAATGCTGCATTCCACAGCGTGTGCGACAGAGCCTTTACAAGGACATAACACTCGGCTCTCGCTATTAGTTTGTTGACTCTCCCACCTCTGTGTGTATGGTCGGTAACTGCTTTTCTGGTGTCCACAGCTCAGAGAACCACAAAGAAGATCACACTGACAAAGTCGTTGAAAGTGACCAAGCCTCTTCTTGCACCACTGAGGCTGCAGCCAATTGGCATCTAATTATGTCTATTCGCGCCCTGCGTCAAATGCTTCCTACGCCATGCCTGGAAATGCCCTTCAGGGGTGGTAGTTCGAAAGAGGCTGATCACCTACAAGAGGAATGGGCCTATGGACTGCAAACTGCAAGAGGCAGTAGTGCATCAAGTTACCAGATATGAGCAAACCAAACCAGTACCAAACCAGTACTATCCATTTGTGTGAAATGTGACAGACAAGTACTGGTCGGTTTGTCATCCATTGTCCTCGACCCAGTGATACCAGGTGACATCAACCCTGCTCCAGTTGAAGAGGTGGGGTGTTCTCCCACCAAGTCTCCTGGAATGATTTAAACATCAAGCTCTCATACACACTGTCTTACTCCTGTCCCTACATACCTGGAACATTTCTCCTCATTGACCCCTGTACTCTCTTGTCCTCTAACCTACAAACAATCATGTGCATTCTTACCCACCTCAGATGCACCATTGGTGTGGTGGCTTCTGGCCCATCTCTGTTCCTTGTCTGCCTTCTCCCTCCTCTTCATCAGCCTTCCAGGGTTGTGGTGTATGGAATTTAAGCTCCCATAGTGGAGCCCGTGGCCCACCACCAGTTCCTCTGTGTCAATCTCCTACCCATTGCTGGTCTCTCAGGGTCCTCTTTCCAATACTAAGCTTGTCCCTACTTCTAACCTCCTCATTCTCCTTATGGCCTGTTGCTCCTATTCCCATAGTTCAATAGTACTCTTTTTACTACCCTCAGAAGGATGAAAGGCTAAGTGGATCTACTTGGATTTGAACCTGTGGCCATGAGGTCAAACACAGGTTTCTGGAGTGGTTGTATTAATCCACTGAACCACCAGACCACTCCTTGGAGAACTGCACACAAATACAGTTTCGCAGACCCATGTAAATGCCACCATCCATTGCTTATCTCTCTTAACAGGTGCAGGGGTTGTCCTGCTGCCTATAGTAGAGCTATGGTAACCTCCGGCCCCTCAGCAGAGGAAGCTCTGATTAATGCAGCCGCCCCCATTTTCATGTGCCAAGCGAATGAGAGTTACCTCAGCACCCATGTGCATGTCATTGGCTATATATCTCCTGTGTTGGACCTCCCAGTGTTCACAGCACAGATCTGCCTTGGTTCTGATCACACTGCCACAGCAGTCCTTGCCCTTCCAACTATCTGTTTCTTGCTGTTAATTCTGCCTGTCCTTTGCCTGTTAAGTCATCTTGCAATCTGTCTGCAGTGCTAACGTGTGTATATCCAGGGGGCATATGTCTGGTACACTGTTCCCATCTATCTTGTCTGCTAACCATTACCTGAACTTTTCCATCTCTTGATACCTTGTCACCTTTTAGTGATCGGACTCCTTAGTGCATTCATCCACATCTCATGTGTGACAGCAGGGCCAGAGTTAGTGCTGATGGGGCGCTGTGTGACCCCCTCCACTCCAAAACCTTTTCTCCATGAATTCCCTCACTATCATGCTCCACCGGTGACCCATATCTCTCCATAGCCACTTTCGTATATGCATTTCATTTGTTTCACAGCACTACTCATATTAGTGTACGGTGTAAGACCACTTTGCATCACACATACTTTATACAGAACCAATTAATCATACATGTGTAAATCAGTCTATAGGAAATGTTGAAAAAGAAAATGACATCTCAGTTTCCCCTCATCCAACTCAAATTGCAGCACCGCAAGTGCCTCACCCAGGTTCGGCTGTTCAAGATGGGACTGATCTCTTCGAGCAATTGCAAACCCCCCTCTGCCTTCTGGGACCAAGTACTGGGAACCCTGGATGGGATCCTGGGATGGAAATTTCCTGGGATCCCAAGATAACCTTACTGCATGTTATGAAGGGCACTGAACAGAATAGATACCAAAGGGCATTGCTGTGGTTATGTTTAGTGGTTGCTAAACGGGACATAGTGCAGGCGTGGAAAGCCACAACAGCCCCGTCCGTCGCCAAATGGGCTGTGAGGTTAGATAATTGTATAGGCCTAGAATATCCAATATACCTAGTGCAAGGGTGCACAACAAAATCTGTAAGGGATGGGCTGACTCTCGAGGCATCAGGCTAGAACCATGCCCGCCACAACCCTGGTTCATCAGTGGAGAATCACTCTACCACATAGGAGATTTAGATTAAACATGTGGGGTTCAAACCACTCAGGATCTCTCTTGTGGGACCACACTGTTATAACACTTTTGTATATCTTGTCATGGCGTAGTAGTAATCAGTCTATGATGTCTTGCTGTAATTTTGTACCATCTACTTTGTGTACTGTACTGAATGTGGGAACGGTCTGGTTAAAACGAAAATCAAAAAAGCGTTTTTTTTTTTCAAAAAGGAGAACAGTGCTTGGCTTTACTAATTAGAATATACTTTTACTTCTATTTTATAGCAATATTAGGATAATGCAAGACTGGGGAAAAACATAAAATTCTAACCTATACCATGCAGTTGGCATGGAGTTCTTTGATGACAGTTCATAGCTCACTGTGCTTCATATTAGGGCTGTTATTTATGGACTGTAAATAACAAAAGGATCTCTGTGCCAAAAGCAATAACCTACTGAGCGACCCACATAAAATACAGTTCATTTATTTGTGTGGTACACGTTCTTTGCAGCAGCCATATTAAACCTCAGTACTACTTCATTATGAATGGAAACTGACACTAGACAAAATTCTGATCTCGCTCTGGTACGAATATATTAATCACCAGAGTAATTTTGACATTTTTACTCTTGCCTGAAAACTGCTGGACACACAAGGAACTTTGCAGCAGGTGCTTGTTAAACCTGTATTATTTCTAAACATGGCGCTCCCCATGGTCAGCGCCAGGTGCAGCTGCCCTGGCGGCACCACCCTAGAGTTGGCTCTGTGTGCCAGTCGCAGGACAATGTGGATTAGCCTGTCCAGAGAAATCAATGGCAACTGCCACTGACCGAACCATCAACAAGGAGGAATGTGTGCCCCTCTGTGCTGCTTTGAAGGTTGGTGGCAGCAATACTCCTGTGAGTGAGCTTCACATGCTCTAGAGAAAAAAATGTAGGGCTTGGGGCTGAGGTTAGTGTTGTCCTGCTGTTGCTCTTCGCAGGCCCTATATTTGTAATGATAGCTCCAAAATATGATCCATGCCATGCAAAATGAGGTCATGAAGATGGAGGGCTTCAGGGCCAGTGACATGGTTGCACTACCTGCAGAGAAGAGTTCAACCTGAGTAGGTCACTAGTTGCCATTGGTGTAGACACGTCAATGGAGAGATCTGTGTGCAAACTTCTGTTCATACCTTCACCCCCTATTAAGACAGGTGTTTGGGGTAATGCACCTGCAGCATAAATATCTGTGCCTAAACAGTGGTTCACAAATATTTTCCCAGCATGATAGCACAGAAAAGTCAATGCACCTGCTGCAGAATCATTCGCTCATAGGTCTGATTCTGGAGTCAAACTTGCAACTTTATGGGAGAGTTACTAAGAGTAAAGTTGAGGAGGGTAACAGTGATCACTCAGTGGCAGGTGCCACAATATGCAAAAGAGTGTACCAAAAAACCTAAAGAAACTGTGTTCACTGTGAAATGCATTGTGTTTCAGTTGACAGCCTGGACCAATAACTCAGGTTGAGAACCTTTAACTACTGTCACAGCAGTTGGCAGAGGGCCATAATGCTATATTAACATAACCACTCAGAGACCTGTACTACAGGTGTTGTCTGTGGATTTGAGTTCATTAAGTGGAGGGGGCAGCACCTAAGTCTTTTAGCTCATGCGCTAGCTCTGCCAGGACCTTCTAACCCCAAGGTAGAGACTGTTCCCCTTATCTAATCAGGAACTCCCACTCTTCCTGCATAATGAGGATGTTCAGTTGCTTCTCTCTTGTAGTGGTGTGTGAGTTATGAATGACAGAACCCTTTTGGCTCCTGGAGGACTCCGTAGAACTGTGACGTAAATGTTAGATTGTAGTGAAGTGGATGCAGGTTTAGAATGTTAAGTATGCGGTTATTCACAGAAGAATAAAGATTTATAATACATAGCTTTGTATGTGGTGTAGTCATTGGTGGGTACACAAGCAGGGGAAGAAGATGCACCTCTAAAGTCTCTTTGTCCAACAGCTGCTTTGTAACATGAACCTATCTCTACTCTAGCCATCTTGTGCTTCAAAGTAAGCCCTGGTGTAATAATTACCACAATCCAAATCAATTAAATAAGTAAATAAATACGTTCAGAATCAAGGTTTTTGAATTTATGTCTAAGTAGAAATACTCCAGGTCTCCTAAGGGCCATTTGCTTGCGATATTTTGCTGCAGGGTTGTAGGACTGTTGATTAAACAACTGTTTAGAAGATAAAGCACAGACAATGTACCATTGTACTTCTGTTGAGTTTACTTCTATTCTGTTCTGAAGAGCAGGTAATGTTTGCAAACTTGGTGACACAAAGTGGAGCAGCATTAAAAGTAGAGCTCTTGCTCTGCTGGTCAATAGAACGATCACTGCAGCAACTGTCTAGGAATCTGCTATGTCGCTTTCATGTACCAGTAGGCAGGAGGAGATGCAGGCCTTGTGGTTAGAGTTGCTGATATTGGCACAGGGAAGCGAGGTTCAAATCCCAACCTTGGCTCAAAACTCTACAATTGTCAAGACATTTTTAAATCTCAATGTACAAACAAGCCCCACACTGCAGGATGCCATGGGGGCCTGGTAGGGCAATGGCATCCCATCCTGATCTAAAAGCAGCCACCCATCCTGCAGCCCAGAGTGTTCAGCCCACTTCTTCCCATAATGTACCCTATCCCCAAAATACAGATGCTTGGGGATTACTGAAGAAAGCACCAGAGCATCAGAGCTGCCAAAAAAGCTGCCATCCAAGCACGACTCAGCACCACCACTCACAACAGCAAAGAGCTCTTCGCAATCATCAAAGATTTCACAAACCCCGGGACAGACACCTCATCCATCCCTCCCTCTGAAGACCTCTGCAATGACCTCACCACCTTCTTTCACCAATAAATCCAGGACCTTTAGGAAGGCTTCAGGGACCAAAACCCACCTGCATCGCTCACCACCACGGACCCAGCACCTCACCAGATTCTGAAGAGGACACCTAAAGACTCATGAACTCCATCAACTCAGGAGCATCCTCGGATCAGTGCTCTCATCATATCTTCAACCTGGCCAGCACCACCATAGCACCAGAGCTCTGCCAAACTATCAACTGATCCTTTGAGACGGCCACCTTCCCATCAGACTGGAAGCACAGCAAGATCAACCGCTGCTCAATAAACCCACCGACGACTCAAGGGAGCTGAAAAACTAGAGACCCATCTCTCTGCTCCCTTTCCCAGCCAAGATAACGGAGAAGGTCGTCAAGCAGCAACTCACCAATTTCCTTGGGACACACCAAATCCCAGACCCATCCCAATCTGGCTTCCGAAGCAACCACCGCATTGAAACCACACTCCTAGCAGCCACCGACGATATATGCATCATACTAGACCACGGAGGCATGGTCGCACTCATCCTCCTCGACCTCTCCGCTGCGTTTGACACCATCTCCCATTCCACCATTTGTGCTACACTACACAATGCCGGCATCTGAGATAAAGCACTGGATTGGATCAGGTCCTTCCTCACCGCAAGAACACAGAGTGTCAGACCACCGCCATTCACGTCAGAACCCAAAGACACTTGCTGCGGAGTCCCCCAAGGATCTTCACTCACTTTTCAACATCTACATGGCACCACCTGCCAAGATCATCAAACAAAATGGGCTAAACATAGTGTCCTATGCTGACGATACCCAACTGATCCTCTCCCTGTCTGAGGACTATGCAAAGGCCAAGAGAAATTTCCACAATAGGATGAGAGCAGTCGCCACCTGGATGGAAGCTAGATGCCTCAAACTCAACTCGGACAAGACAGAGATCCTCATAAATGGCTTCAGTCCTTCTGCCTAGAACGACTCCTGGTGGCCCACTGCATTGGGAAATGCCCTCGCCCCCACGTACCATGCACGCAACCTGGGCATCACCCTGGACTCCTCTCTATCCATGACCCGCCAAGTCAACACCATCTCTTCATCATGCTTCCACACTCTCAGACTCCTGCGAAAGATTTTCAAGTGGATTCCCTCCAACACGAGGAAGACAGTCACCCTCGCACTCATCACTAGCAAACTGGACTAAGGCAAAGCACCCTATGCTGGCATCACCAAGAAACTTCAATTAAGCATTACAAAAAATCCAGAATGCAGTGGACAGGCTCATCCTGGACATCCCCAACACAGCCATATCTCCTCCCACCTCAGAGACCTACACTTGCACCCAGTCAACAAGCGCATAACATGCAAACTCCTGATCCACACATACGAGGCACTGCACAACATAGGACCGGCATACCTCAACCACTGCCTCACCTTCTTGGTACCCAACAGACATCTCCTTCTTCCCAGCTCACCCTTGCATCCATCCCCAATATCTGGAAAAGCACAGCAGGAGGAAGTTCCTTCTCCTACCTAGCAGCCCAGACATGGAACACTCTACCTCTCAAGCTCAGGCTGACCGCATCACTGAAGCAGTTGAGGAAGGATCTCAAGATCTCAATACCTTTGACTGAGCACATCCACAAACAGTGCCTTGAGACCGTATGGTTGATTAGCCACGCTCTACAAACCTCTGATTGATTGATTGATTGATTGAAGAAATCTAAATTAGGTGAATGGGTTACCAGAAGACTGCCCTGCTGCTTGAGACCTGCCTTGCTGCTTGAAGGAGAGAGGACCATCTACTTGAAGTCAGGACTACCAGAGTGACTCTAAGTGTCAGTTTGTTTACCTCCTGTCTTGAGTTATACAGACATAAAAAGTTCCAGATGCCTCCCTGCAACTGCCCAGCTGACTTGCTGCCACAGTACCTGCATTGGGCCTGTCTGAGTGCTACTGTTCTCTGCTAAAGTGAGTCTCTGACCCTCAAGTGGTGCCTCCTCAGGTCCTGGACCCTTGGCTGGCATCAGAGGCACTCCCCTGGGAAAAAAGGAGAAATCCTGAGGTTTTGGGCTGTTCACAACTGCTAACCGGCCCATTCGTGCTGAGATATTGCCGCCTCAACGAGCACCAATGCAAAGCGCTGGCAAACACAACTCTACATGCTGCAGGTGCAGTAACACCAAGGCCCAAGGGTGTGAGGGGGCAACTAAACATCAATTATGGCTGTTTTACTAACATTACTTGATTGCATTAGGGCCCTGTGCAACCTTGCTGTGCCAATGATGTTTTGGGCCTCATTCCAATGACCGAATGGAGATGACTATTGAAGCAGAGGGGGCACTTTAGCTTGTGCTTTAGAGAGATGATAGAGAGGTGGGTGGGGCAAGATTGGGCCCATGTTTTAACAAAGAGCAGAGGAGACTGAACACAAGAAAATAGCTATTATTGGTGAAGCAGGGAAAGTGACACTGGGGCCCAGGGATGTAAGGGGCCAACTGTATCAGAATCATGACTGTCTTACTTTCTAAAAGAGGCATAGAGTTTTCTAGCATTAGCGCTAAGGAAACTCCTGCAGAAAAGTTGGAACGATTCATGGGAGCTAATGTTTTTTTCTGAAAGGGACAGAGAGCCAGTTTCAGGATTGGAGTGATGGCCAGGCATTGTGGGAAAGGCCAAGGCAGAGAGACAGCCTACTACTCAGGGCTGCAGCAATCATTAGTACAGCAGGTGCAGTTGCATTGGAGCCATGGAGTGTGAGGGGCTCAAAACACCTCTATTATGTGGGGTCGTGTTTTTTTTGTCAATTTCTGTTTTTGCTCTTTTAGAATTTTCATATTTAGGCAGATGTTGAGCTACAGAAATATACCCCTGAAAGTATCTCATAAGCCAAGCCTCCTGCACTCATCTCTGCCATTCCCATTCCCACAAGTCAGCTGTAAAGTTTTGGAATGGGGGCATAACTTCAAAACATTTTGCTTGGAGGGCATTTAGGATGGAAGATAGGATTTGCCTTTACATTAAATATGAATGCAGGTCACTTTTTAATCACAGAATAAATATGACAGGCTGCAGTAGAGATGAAATTAAACTGTCATTGTAGAATTCATACAGAATTCCATAGCTCAATTGTCAAAAAGGCTATTTCCTCTAATTCAGTAACTCCACCGCCTACTTAAGTTGATGGAACCCCTGAACACGTAAAAGAGGGAATCTTGGAATATGAAACAATTACAGCACTTACGATCCTGAAAGCTGTATGACCTGTCTGATAACTCCTTAGAGCCATCATCTTTTGTCAAAGCACCAAGATTAGTAAGAGCATTTCATAAAAGTTTCCCCGTAAATCCTAACCCAATATGAAGGGGGGCTTTGGAGTAGGTGGGGGTTAGAGTCAGATTTCAGAGATGAGCACATCAGAAAAGACATAAGTATCTGCAAGGCAAAAGATGGTAAATGGGGCAATGAAAGCTACAATCATGCAGGACAAACATTTCCAAGCCAATGTATCAGCAACACAATGCACCGGCCACTACAGGGTTGTTATTGGTCAAGGGTCCTTTCAGGTCAATCTAGGAAGAGCAATATAAAGCTTTCCCAGACATGAAAGCAGAAGTCTGACAACAGCAGTTGTTGTGACTCTGACTCTTTCGCAATAGTTCACACCCAACTTCATCCCATACTTTTGCTCTTTCATTCTCTCCTTGGTTTGCCCTCGGTTTCTCCTATGCTGTCACTTCCTGACTTCTCTCCAGTGGACTTCCCTTGCTACAGGTACAACTTGGCTTCCCCTGTGTTGCAGAATTCAACTCATTATTCGGTTTTGGGCAGGTGTCTGGGTTTACATGGAGCTAACTACAGTGTATCTGTTCACTGAGTCCAGCCCAGGTCCTCCACCAAACAACCTGCTGGAGTGAGTGTTTTTTCTCTTTCTCTCTCTCATGTTCCCTTTTCCCCTGGGGGGCGTGGCTTGGCGCCATGGCGGTAGCAGCTTCTTCTTGAGGCTCCCGTCTATCTCTCCTCACCCCCGGGGCTATATAACTCAATTCGGCTCCAGATTCCGCACAGTTGGAGCGGAATGCGTGGTGCCCCTCCGGGCTGTCGATGTTCGGCTTTGTCCCCCTGAAAACCACTAGTTTGGGCTTTAATACGAACGGGCTAGATGCGAGTCGGAAGAAAGTTCGAGGGGACAAGATGGCGGCTGCCAGCACTCCGGGACCTGGGCGGCCGGGAGAGCACCCTTGGGCGTCACCACAGCTGACTGAGAGAAACACGGAGGCCTAGATCGAACCTTCCTGGTCCAAGACGAGCAAAACGAAGAAAGAAACCGGCAGACAAGCAATGCAGGAGGAGGTGACCCGGCACAGCGGAGATGTTATAAGAGGAGGTGAGGAGGCCTGGCGTCAAGAGGGGATCGAGGGCGCAACCTTCCGACACCGTAGACTGTGATAAACCCACCGGGAGGAGATGGCCCGGGGTACCGCAATCCGGAGACCCGAGTAGTGAGAAAGCAACCGAAGGTGAGAAGGGGCCTGACGTAACGAGGCTGAAACCCAGTGAGACCGCTAAAGAAGGGGTGGGAGATCGACCGGGCCAACAATACAGGGAACCAGAGCAGAGGGTCGCCCCCCAAAACCGGAACACTGAAAGACGGGCGCTGGGAAGACACCGACCTACCGATACCCAAATCAGACCTTTCTAATAGATGAATCAATTAACGATCGAATAAAGAAAGGAACGGTGGCGTAACTTAAAAATACAGCCCGGCTCCACGCTTTACCCCTAGGTTCCGGCACGTTAATAAAAATAGCCATCAGCTCAAATCGGATGGTCCAACAGATTGTTCTCCAATCCATTTTAATAATCTGTAATTTAGACATTTGGCTCAATAAAAGACAGGCCTCCACCCCCCAGGTGCTGGACCCAAGTGGGCCCATCCAGCAACTTTGGGAAAACAGGTAAACACAGTCATCGGCTCTATACTGCTGTTACACTATTAAGCGATCACCAATAAAAGCGCCGCACACCACCAGAGGTGGGCAAACCAAATAGAAGGCGAGAAGCCGATAATACTAAGGACATAACAGTCAATGCTCCCCCAGAACAGGAGGTTGTGGGGAAATTTTCCTCTGTGGAGGAAGGAGCCACAAAAGAGCCTACCCTGCAGGATGTAATACAGGCTATCGCTGCCTCCAGAACCGCTCTTGAGATGAAAATAGACTCTCTAGCGTCAGACTTCACAATGCTCAGAGACGATCACCGGCGCCTAGCGGAAAGAGTGACCTCAGCAGAAAAGCAGCTGGAAGAATTAGGACCCGAGCTTCAAGGCGCTTGCAAAGCATCAAGACAGATGGAGAAAAAATAAAAGATTTGGAACTGAGGGCGGAAGATGCTGAAAACAGATCAAGAAGAAATAACATCAGAATCATTGGACTACCGGAGAAAGTCGAAGGAACCAACATGGTTGACTTCCTTGAAAAATGGTTGAAAGAAAATATAGCGAATGAAGGACTATCCCAATTTTTTGCAGTGGAAAGAGCACATAGAGTCCCAGCACGTCCTCCTCCGCCGGGCGCTCCTGCTAGACCGGTGGTGGCCAAACTATTGCACTATAAAGACAGGGACCATTTACTCACCCAAAGCAGGAAAAAGGGAGATTGCTTATTGGACAACCAAGTGATTCGGATCTTCCCTGATTTCTCGCGAGAGGTGTTAAAGCAGAGAGCTTCTTTCAGGGAGGCCAAACAGAGACTAGGGGTCCAATAGGGAATGCTATTCCCGGCCAAACTCCGAATAATAACCACAACAGGCTCACAGTTTTTTAACTCGGCGGAGGAGGTTTGGAACTGGATGGACAAGCAACATCTCAATGAGAAATTAATTAACCCTGAAAAACACCAACTAAACCTTAAAAGAAATCCTAACAGCAGAAATGCATCAAGACGCACCAGTCCATCCCCTCTGGAGATTCTAAACGACCGTCAAAAAGCACTGGAAGCAGCTGCATCCCTCGGCTGTTCTGAACAGAGTTCACCTAAGCAAACACATAGTGACGTAAACCAATCAGACTCAGAACATGAATCAGATTTGTCACTCACGCCCAACCAAAAGGGCCCAGATGTAACCCCAGGGACGTCAGACACCATAATTCGAAGTACATTCTTGAATAACAAACAGAGCTCCTGGGAGATATGATACATATAAACCTCAGTGACAACCAAGAGTACACCTACGGCTTCTAAAATCGAATTAAGAGTCTGCAAGAAGAGACTAGCCCACTGACACCCGATAATCGAAATCCTGGAGCCACTGAATTTCAGCTTTTCTTCCACCCGGGGGCTGAGGAGAGGTCGCCCTGCTGAGCTTCGGTTCTCTATCCGTGGCACCCCCCACGTTGTTGGACAGTTAACTTTTATTTCACACAAGTTTGGGCGAGAGAGGTTCGGCTTTTGTCCTAAGGATGGGGAGTTGGGTAGTTATTATGTCAGGGAATTTTCTAGGGTTTAATATCGGTCTGAGAATCACCACAGAAATTGCAAAATGGAGCAGGGAGCAAGGAATCACCAGGGAACCCTTCATAATACTAGGTTACCAGAAACCACCCCTCAGTAGAACAACGAAAACACTACTATGACTACACCAAAATCATATAAGATCCTTACCTGGAACATCAGGGGTATGAACTCTTTAGTCAAGAGATATAAGATATCTTCTTATCTACAGAGAAGGGGTATCCAAATAGCTATGTTACAGGAAACTCACTTAACATCGAAAGAGGGCAAAGCCTTACAAAAAAGATGGAGAGGTCAGGCATTCTATACTACTTATTCAGCATACTCGAGGGGTACACTGATTTGGATCCGAGCAAGGGTCCCATTTCAGTTGACAGATAGCAAAGTGGACCCAGAGGGGAGATTCGTAGTGATCAAAGGCAGACTGGAGGGGAAGGACATAGCACTAATCAATGTATATGCCCCTAACACAGGTCAGGGCGACTTCTTTACTCGACTATCCAACTCATTAGCGACATTCCTGCAAGCACCTGTAATAGTGGGTGGTGATTTTAATTGTGTAACTGACATAGGTGCAGATAGATCACATCCTCCCCTACCACATTCTCCATTAAATGAAGTTAGCTCAACAGTTCACCACTTGGCAGGCAAATTGGGGCCTCATCGATACCTGGCGTAAACTACATCCTAGTGCCAAAGACTACTCCTTTTTCTCTGCCCTTCACGAGCTCCATGTTAGACTAGACTCCTTCTTGTGCTCACCAGACATACACACACTTGTATTAAACACAGAATACTTGTCTCGCACAATATCTGACCATAACCCCCAGTTGCTGTCATTAGGATGGGGGTCCCCCATCCCATGTATACCCACATGGAGACTTAGACCCGAATTACTAGAAGATCCCCCCTTCCGAGATGATATCCACCAAGCCATAGAACATTATTTTAAAGAAAACAACAATACCACGACTAGCGGGCTGGTAGAATGGGATGCCTTTAAAGCAGTAATAAGAGGGAGATGCATTGCTGAAACAGTAGGAATTCGTAGGACTTTAATAGAAGAGACTGAGAAGGCCAAGGATATACTAAGAGAAACAGAGAAAAATAGGCCTGGAAACCCTCATTTACAACCTCAAATACAGGAAAACAGATCAAAGGTAGCACACTGTGTTGAACGCCTCAGATGTTTCGACCATAAGCAGTATCTCGCAAGAGTGCATGGCGAAAGAGATAAAGCGAGTAAACTGCTTGCCTGGGTAGTATCGCAGTCAGAAAAATCCCCCCCCATAATGAACCTGACCGCAAGTGATGGGACCCAAATACACGACCCTAAACAGATTAACGCCCAGTTCTTGGCTTTTTATGAATCACTATACCAAAAAAGATCCAACCTACACAGGGACCTAACTGAGCAATATTTATTAACCATAAACTTAAAACCCTGGGAACCAACACCCACTGATGCACTAGAAGGAAATGTCACACCAGAAGAAATCAAAAGGGCTGTGAAAGACCTGGCAAGGGGAAAAACACCAGGTACCGACGGCCTGCCCGCCGAATTTTACAAAACCTTTGCTGAGATACTCACACCCCGCTTGGAAAAAATGTTTAAATGCGCCAAAGACCAGGGCCTGTTACCGGAAACTACTAGGGAAGCCATTATAGTCCCGCTGCTCAAGCCCGGCAAGGACCCAACGAGGATAGGGGCATACAGGCCCCTCTCCATGCTGAACCTTGATTATAAGATACTCAGCAAAATCTTGGCAACTAGACTCCTACCGCTGATGCCCTCTTTTATCCACCCAGACCAAGCGGGCTTCATCCTAGGTCGTAACACATCAGGAAACATACGCAGGCTCTTCGCAGTCATGAATGGAATAACCCCCTCGACTGAGTCTCCGGGCATATTGGCGGTAGACATCGAAAAAGCCTTTGATAGTCTAGAATGGGACTTCCTTTATAAGGTCATGGCCCAAATGGGAGTTGGCCCTGATTATATTGCATGGGTGAACCTGCTTTATACTAACCCTGCAGCAAGAGTCCATACGGGACGTATTATATCATCCAGATACGCAGTGGAACGCGGAACGAGACAAGGTTGCCCCCTCTCCCCCCTGTTGTTTGCACTAGCAATGGAGCCTCTGGCTGCGGCGGCCAGGGCGGGACAGGGAGGACCTGGAATACTGATCGGAAATGTAAGACATTTCTTAGCCTTATATGCAGACGACCTCCTGATATTTTTAGGACACATGCAGAGAGATCTCCCTATAGCTCAACTAATGCTGTCCAACTTCGAAAAACATTCAGGCCTAAAAGTAAACTGTGACAAAACAGGTCTATTCCCCCTGGTGAAACATCATCAACCCCCACTGATTTTTGGAATGGTTAGATGGATACCGGATGGGCTTCCATACCTAGGAGTAAAAATATATCATGAGACTAGAGACATTTTTTATGGAAATTTAGGCGGCGTATTCCGCTACATAAAATCCTGCATGACATTCTGGCAAACACTCCCTCTTTCGGTGATGGGTCGCATCGCGATCCTTAAAATGATAGTACTACCAAGATTGTTATACCATTTCGCAGCCCTTCCGATATGGATTCCTAAGACCTTCTTCAGGGATATGAATTCAACAATAAGCTCATTTATATGGGGTAATGGCAGGAAAAGGGTGGCTCTAATAAAGCTCCAGAAACAGATGCCAAGTGGGGGCCTAGCAACACCTGACTTTGAGTCATATTACATTGCAGCTCAATTACAATGGCTGGCACTTTGTATCTCCACCAGCCTAGTGTCACAACCTAATGTAGAACCCTCCTTGCCACAGAAAGCAAGACTGTTTGAAATACTTCTAGGCTCCACAAAAGAAGGAAAGCAGGACAGCCCAGAAGTGAAAATAATAGCTAAATGTTGGAAATCACACTTACGCAAAACTAAAATTAAAACTCCCTATTCAGCGGAACTCCCTCTCAGCGCACTGCAAGCAATAACTCGGAAAAGGGCTGAACTGGAGCTCAGAGACTGGCTGGAGGCCGGGGTTAACACTGTAGGCACACTATTTGAGAACAATAAGTTGAAATCGTTTGAGACCCTTAGAGCACAGTATGACATCCCAGCGAAACATTTTCTAACTTACAGGTCCATAAAGGCTAGCATAGACAACCACTGGCGAACAAAAAATTCTGAACCACCAGCGCAGGGTATGTGCACGTACCTGGCATCCTCAACTCCCAAAACTAGGGTTATTTCTACTTTATATGCATTGATTAGAACAGATAATACAGCCCCCTTCCATACCTGAAACAACAATGGGAAAAAACTCTTAACAGAGATATCTCTGAAACAGAATGGGAACGTACGCTACGGAACTTACCTAAAACATCGCGGAACGCCAGATTTAAACTGATCAATTTTTATGTCTTACATCAAGCCTATCTTACACCCGCCCGTATTAACAAATACTTCAACAAAACCACAGAGGGTTGTCCAAGATGTAAGACAATAGATGCAGAATTCAGCCACATGTTTTGGGAATGCCAAACACTAACATCTTATTGGTCTAGGGAGGGGGGGAGTTGGATTGCGCTGATACCAAATAAATAATGTTTACTAGGAACAAATCTCTGCCAATTTAAGCGCGCAAATAAATAAATCCAATGTATTATAAAGGAAGATGTGAAGAAGGAAGTACAATGTAAACAGTTTTGAATTGTTTATAAAATCAATGAAATCTGGTTTAAATTTTTTTTTCCCTTTTCCCCTAGAGCAATACACTTCGCTAGAGTTGATAAATGAGAGTGAGTGAAACTTCAAACATAGAAGACGGGAATGGACTCCAAGTCCTGTATTTGTTAAATCCACTGGCAATGACAGAAAATCATAATTAGGTGCACAATCTTGCATGGTGTCACATCAGCAGGTGCAAGAAAAGACTTTTAGAAGCACACCTTACACTAAGGAGGAAAGACAAAATAAGGTGCAAAATCACTAATAGCACTTAGGGGAAACGAATTACCCTTGGTGCAACATCATTAGGAGTGTGGAAAGAATTTTAGGAACACACATCACATTTAGGAGCTAAAACACCTATAGATACAAAATTATCATTGCCAGAAAATGGACAGGAGAGTAAAACTGCTGTAGGAGCAAATATCTCCCTTAAGGCAAAATACATTTAAGGTGCAATGTCATGACGGTTCAGCATCAGTAAATGTATGAAAACACTTTTGGATGTAAAAACACATCCGCTAGCAAAAACACTCTTGGTGCAAAGACAGCAGGAATATTGTACCGCATTTAGATACAACTCACTCAGTGCGAAAACTGTCAAAGTCATATTTCATATTAGGTGTAAATACATTTCATCAAATAGTATCACAATTGGCTGAGAGCATTTTGGGGTGCAAAACCATCCTTCGGAGCAACATCTGCATTCATGAGCGTGGAACTCATTTAGAAGCACAAAACACTTTAAGGTATAAAAACACACTTACTACATACACAATCACATTTATGAGCAAATTCACATTTGGTGAAAAGTAAGCAACTTATTTGAATCACATTTATGAGCAAATCCTCATTTTGGCCCTCATTATGACATTGGCGGTAAGTCCCGCTTACCGCCATGCCGACTGCCGCCAACATGCCGCAGCGGTTTACCCCTACCCATATTATGACCCACACATAGCAATCCGTCTCTATTCAGACACACACACAAGTCCGCCAGCCCAAAGGTCAGTGATAAACTGGCGGTATCCAAACCCACACCGTTACGCCAACAGAACTACGCCCATCACATTATGATCCACGAATCACCACGGCGGACATTCAATGGCGCTAAACCATTGGTGGTACATACCGCTGCGCTCAAAATACACACACACATACGAAACTACACCACATTGGACATTTCATACTACACACACCTGACACACATACACACACCACACTCACAACACTATAAAACACACACACTACCCGCAACCCCTTACAACTCAAAAATATTGCCAACTGAGGGAGACAGACCAACAGCACCCACAGAACCAGAGCCACTAAACACCATCACTTATACACCATCCACGTACCTTACAGCACACACCCCAACACATCACTCCCACACACCCTCACACACACCACACACACTACACCCATGGCACCACAAAGCCACCCCGGGTTCTCAGAGGAGGAGCTAAGGGTTATAGTGGAGGAAATCATCCGGGTAGAGCCACAGCTATTCGGCTCACAGGTGCAGCAGACATCTATTGACAGGAAGATGGAGCTATGGCGGAGGATCGTGGACATGGTCAACGCTGTGGGACAGCACCCAAGTACAAGGGATGACATCAGGAAGAGGTGGAACGACCTAAGGGGGAAGGTACGTTACGTGGTAGCAGGACACCAGATAGCAGTACAGAAGACTGGCGGTGGAACCCCACCTCCTCCCCCACAACTAACAACATGGGAGGAGCAAGTCATGGCAATACTGCATCCTAAGGGCCTGGCAGGAGTAGCAGGAGGACTGGATAAGTCAAATCTTTACTAATTTCACCCCCCTACCTGCATGCCATCACATACCCCACCCTCACCTTCACCCTCACTCCCATCACTCCACCACCTCCCGCACACCCCACCATCACAACCTACCCCTCCCACAATCAAGCCCTGCATGCAACACCAATACATGGACACCCATCACAGACCTGCATGGACACCCTTCACCAAAGCATGCACACTTGAGACAATCACCTAGCCCACCAAATCATCACTCACACAAGCCTAAGCTGCCAGGGCAATAACAACCATAGAGGGCAACACACCCATGCCCAAGATGGCACACGCAGAAACAATAACATGGTATTTACATACCCATGGGTTCCCCACACAATGTCACGGAGAGGAGGTGCCAGAAAAATCCAGTCCCCCCCAGAAAAGTCCCACAGTGATGACAGCAGCTCTGCACGCCTGGAGCAGGATGACCAACCTGGCCCATCAGGTACCTCCGGACTGTCGGTTACCCAAGCACAGTCACAGACAACCACAGAGTCTCCCCCCTCAGGAAACACCAGCACAGCACCCACCTAGCAGGCCCAGACCACTGTCCCCAGGACACATCAATCAGCAGTGTGCCCACCACTACAGGGACCCCAGGCCACCCCACAAACACAGGACGATAAGGGACCTTGGGTTAGTGGCAGTGGGCACACGTCCAGGGGACAGAGACACAGGACAACAGGGAAGCTGGGAGGACTGCTGTGCGACAGGAGGAGGAAAGGCCCAGGGAACCGACTCTCCACAAGGCACTCACCAACATCCTGGGAGCATACCACCATTCCCAGGAGACGAAGGGCTCTGGCCATGCCAAGTTGCAGGAGACCCAGCGGCTGCAGGAGGGACAGTACCTGGGGATCAGGCAGGACCTGAGGGACATCCACACCACCCTGGTCACCATTGCAGGGGTGCTGGCAGACATGGGCAACACCATGAGGGAGGCAGTGGCACACCAACGGGCCCCTGACACTAGCCAAACCGATGAACAGCCTTCCACCTCCACTGACGCTAGTGGACAAAAGGCCCGGCCACAGGAACAACAGACCATCAGCACCCCTCCCCCTGCAGAAGGAGAACCACCCCACAAACGGTCCCTGCGATCCAGGCAGAAGCCACAGAATATTGCCAAGACCCTCGCCAAGAAATAAGACTCTCCTGAATGTCACCCTTGTGTCCCACTCTGTCACCCTGTCCACCTTGAACTGCCATTGCTCCACTTCCTATGCCCCCTTGGACAGTGCACCTGTGATACAAATAGACTGGAACTTTACCCTGGACTCTCCTCTACCACCAACCGAGCCCATTGCAATACCCCCTCCACTTTTTAGCACATAAACACCCTTGTAAAAAAATACAAGTATGGAGTCTGTCAATTGATTGAACTATGTATTAGTTTAAAAAGCTGTAAACATTGCAATTCAACTGTACAGTAATGTATAGATAGGTATGACCTGTAGTTGGCTGCATTCAACACACCAGGAGCCAGAGTGGGGCACAGATATCTGAAAATAGACATGCCAAAGGGTACAGTAAGTGGCCATAGTAGTGGGAAAATCAGCCTGCCAGTGACATAACTGTCAATGGAAGGTGACGTTACAGTGTCTTACCTGTGTGTCACAGGAATTACTGTTGTATGATTTATGTTCTGTTGTCCTCATCCTCATCCTCTGCCTCCTCTTCGTCACTGTCCACAGGGCCCACTGCTGCCACATGCCCATCTCCAGCCTTATCCTCCTGCAAAAAAGGCACCTGGCGACGTAAGACAAGGTTGTGCAACATGATCTGGCAGACCTTCTTGGGTGAGCAGCACAGGGAACCACCTGTTCCATTTTTTTACCACTGGCCTGTTGGTGGTATTACCGCCGCTTTATCATCGACCACCAGGGTTGTAATGAGGGCCTTAGTGCCAAAACCATATTAGGTGAAATATCATCATCAGTGCAAAATCAGTAAGAGTGTGAAAACACTTTGAGGTTCACTGGTCATATTTAGGAGCAATAACACATTTTGTTAAAAAGTCAAATTTAGTTAGAAAATCACGTTGGTGCAACAGCAATAGGAACAGGAAAATGGAGGCAGCTCTACGAGTACAAATAGTCCCCCACTGCAGTGCCTGGATGTTTCACTTCACCATCCATGCACTGTAATGGAAGGTACTACTTAGAAGGACGGAATAAAATACCTATAATGGTGAGACTGAACTATTCCTCTGGCCTAGTCCAAAATCAAAGCAACACCTTTTTCAAGCAATATCTGAAGGGGGCTGGCTTAAATGAATGAATAGCTGAATGAGCAGACCCCAAGTCATTTTCTGTGTATGTGTTTTGGTATTGATGACATGAGCGCTGGCACACAGCTAAAGCTTTCTGCTGTTATGCCTAAAACACCACCTGCGGCTCTATTACGGTAAAAGAGCACACATAAACAGTTGCCACACGTGCAAACAGCGCTACATAAAAAGAAATTCATGCATGAATACAAATTACACGTAAAAAGTGTTCATATGTTTTGTAAATTTGAGCGGATTTATTAAATAAAAATGCCAGAAAATTTCTCGAATGTAAGAGTATATTAGGCACTATTTCCAATTTAATTTGAGCGGTCGGCAATAGTTTTGTTCACGCCTCGCCATAAAACTATACAATATCCAAGGGCGTTTCACCATTTTACTTATTGTTAGCTGAGCTCAGTAATTGCCCTTGAAACTGTACAGAAAGAGGCGGTGTAATTCTACCACAGTCATTATGCCCGCTTCAGTAGACAAGAGAATCACTCTGACATGAAAGCTTTTCTTTTTAAATGAAACACAAGTAATTGTTTTAATGTACTCCTGCTTTCCAATTTTGTACTTTAGAAGGTTTACATGTGATTGAAGATGAAGGTGGTGGGTGGAAATTTGACAGGTAAAAAGGGGATGTTTCCCACCTAACCAAAGTTTTGACGTCTTTCCTTCTATCAATCCTTTAAGAAATTGCTAGAGTATATGATAACAATACTACTGATGTGAGAATGGAAATGCATTTTATGTAATGTGGTTTGATATAGATTACGCCTGCCACTTACTTCAAGCTCAAAGTGCTTTAGGTCAGAGCCTCTATGAGGTTGGGGTTTGGTGACTGAGTGTGTCGCTCCCCTGTAGAATATCCATTGCCAGGCCATTGCCTGATGAAAACGTTTGGTGTGGAATAAGGGTAGGGTTCCCATTAGCGGGAGGGGAGCTTTCCTCCCACATGCTGTGCAAAATCCAAAGCCATGTGGATAGGTGTGTATTTTCAGTTGCCTCTGCATGCTGTGCAGCTGTGGGGCTGTGGGTTTTCTAAAAATATGCCAACGCCAAGTCAGCAGTAGAGGTGTGGTATGTCATTTTCTTAATCTCATTTGGCCCGGTACAGAACCTAGTGAGAACTGGGATGATTTTGGAGATTAACTAGAGAGGGTGAGGAATAATGTGGGATGGGAGGAAAATATTGGCTACAGTGAGGTGGAGGGGTAGTGAAACACTGAGGGTGTAGATGAAGGAATTGATTTGGGAGATGGAGAAAGGAGATAAGTATAGTACTGAAGGGGCTAGGGAAGGAGATTGAAGTAGATAAGTGAGAAGTCATGGAAGGTCACGGAAGAGACTACTGAGGACGTTTGTAATAGATGTGTGGAGGTAGAGGGAGGGGGCAGTGATAGTGGAGGAGAAGAAAGATAGGGCCAGTAGATGAGGGAAGTGGAAGCAAGAAGAGATTACAGGTGTAGAGGGGGTAGTCAATGTTAGGGAAGATAGAAGGTTGGGTAGTAATGTGTGGTGAAAAGTTGGCTGGGGTGGGCAAAGGAGGAAGGAAACAGGCAGCTGGTGTTGTGGTGACACAGCATTGTGAGTCTCAAGAAATGAGGTAGAAAGACTGGGTTGAGGGAGTGGTGCTGGTGCGACTTGGGGTTTTGGAGAGAGTGAAGAAAATGGGTATGTGATTGGAGAGGGACCTGTGCATAGGGAACTGGGGGGTGAGGGAGTCAGGTTTGTGGACATGAGGTAAGAGAAAGGATGAAGGTGTAATGAGGGAAGTAGGGTTGTGATAGGAGCTAAAGTGTAGGGAGCAAAGGGAGGTAGTGGGAGGGGACAATTGGTGAATCATGGATTAGGAAGATGGAGAAAAAGGTAGGTGAGTCGGCAAATTTCTTTTGGGAGTGGGAGGGAGTTAGTGGGCGAGGAGAAGGCACAATGGAAAGAAGACACATTTGTGGTTAATAAGGAGGGAGCCTTGGTTAATTTAGGAGGTAAATGATATAGTGGGAGTGGGAAGGGAAGAGTTGTCTGAAGGCGTGGGCCTGGGTTGATATAGGAGGTAAATGATATAGTGGGAGTGGGAAGTGAAGAGTCGTCTGTGTTTATGTTTGTATTAATTTTGAGGACATAACTAACAACCAAACAGTCCCTATAACCACTCTGCAGAGCTCTACCATTGCCAAGCCCAGTAGGATTATGCTGCAACAGTTATCTAACATATGTGACAAGAAAAAAAAGACTATGCAGCATTAAGTATGCAAGTTAAGCATATTAATTATTAATTAAGTATCATATTGTCTGGCAGTATTACCTTAATTCATTTGAGCTAAAAATGTTGTATTGAAATCCACAAATTATGTGGTAATTTATCTGCCAAGTGTAGTAAATGCTGCAGCTACAGAATCACAAAACAATACCTAAAGATTCAAATTCAAATACGTGTTATTGTTAGTTGCACCTCATAGAGAATAGATTCAACCATCGCTCCCTTCTACGCACAGAATGTGTTTTTAAGAATGCAAAGGGTGCATTTCTACAGTTCTCCATTCAGAACAACATAATGAGTATTGTTCTATTTTTTTAGTGCAGACAAATAGCATAGTTCAGTGTTTCACTTACAAATTTCAATAAAATATCCCTGTTGGAAAAACCATGCCTGAATAAACATGAAATATAAAAGATATGTAATAAGTAATATATCTAACATGGATGTACATTGGCATTTCAGGGTTCTGGTGAGATATACAAACTATTCAGGCTTTGTCCTTGTGGTTTAGGTTGTCACCAGAACTTCTCAATGGCAATATTATGTGGAGCAATTGCCTAGTAAAGGTACTACACAAATTTATAGCCTGATTGGGTTCACATTTATTATGTAGCAGATCGTTTACATTGGCACACAGAAATAGAAGGTATGGCTTAGTAGCCTAGTTTTCAATTGTTGATCAATGAGATTTGAAGTCTAACCCCAGTTTTCACACTTGATCACATATCTGAGCCTGGACAAGTTACTTCACTCCCTGTGTCCTTTATGTTTTATCTGGTAAAATCGGGTGTGCATAAACTGGATATTTAGAGTAAGGTTGCGGGAGGCTGGGGGTTCACATGGTAAGCCAAGCAGCTACATGTTTCCCAGGTGCCTCTTATTTGGTCAAGTTAAATGAAAGAAAGGTGTAACTGAACGCTGGCACAAGAAAGAGCAACAGAAACCCTCCAAAAGTCCCCAGCGGAGGAATTAGAACATGCCATCCAGCTTACATCGTAGCTCACCAAACTTAAAACAAGCATTGGCATAGCCAATAAGCCTCACTCTTGGGACCTTCCAAGTGTTTAGCCATGCAGCATTTTGGTTGATTGTTCAGTGAGCATCGGCTGCAGCTTCAGGGATTGCATGTGTGTGCTTTGTCAGTTGGTTGCAGTGTGCACTGCACAGACTGCATCAGAGGCACATATATATATTTTGAGAGACTGCAGTCCACACAGCAAAGGCGGGTGTATATATCTTGGTTCTGTGAATGAATTAGAGAGTGCACTCCCCAACAGCAGTAATGGCATATGTCAATCTGTAACTGTATTGTAGTGCACCGCAGCATCATTAGAGCCTGGATTGAGACAGCAAGGTCCTCTGTGGTTGGCTGTCTGGTCACTGGGCTAATCAAGGGAGAAAAGTGGGACTGAAAGTCGGAGGTCAATGGCAGGGGTGTAAAAGGCCTTTAACACAGTTGGTCGAAATGGCACCACACGGTAGGGTTAATGGCTAGTCTGTACCCTATTTCAAATGTGGTATTTTTGCAGTTTTCTTGTTATTTGTGCCACCTGGAAAGCAGGGCAAGCAAGGCCAGAGTCTCACAGATTAAACAAGAAAAATAAGGATAGAGGAGAGTTGGCGCAAACAACGATGTAGCACAATGGAGGAGGCAATAAACAAGGACAGCGATGTGGTGGTCAACGATGAGGCACAAGGGAGATGGCAATAAACAAGGACAGCAATGATGGGAGGGACAAAGAAATGTTGAGAGGGCCTGCAATCACATGCACTCGTATGCAGTGCTACTGCAAAAACAAGGATTCATCAGGTAATCTTATCTTTTCCAGGAATTGCACTGTTATCTCACATGTACTGCACTGTGCACAGCTAATATTAATATGGTGACCACCAGTCCCCTTCTTACACAGACCCTCCATAAATTCAGTGTTATGTCCGTTGTCCGTAGGTGATGTAATTTGTCCATAATTTTAGCATTTCTGGGTTGCAAAAAAAACAATCTGACAACTAAACATAATCTGGGAGTCATCGGGGATTGGGCTGTAGTGCTAATATGTAAAGTGACAGCGGATTAGAGCATGGGGGGCACCCAAGCTAATCTTAGTGCCCCATATAGAAATCTGAAATACTAGTTGGCTGTGTAGTGTACACCTGCATATGTTCTATCCACCCCTTTTACAGTCAGTGGGTGCCGCCTGTTTTGCACAAGCAGGCACCATGCTGAGCAACATAAACAAAACACGAGCATGCGGCGGCTGTAAAGGGGGCGCCATGCTGAGAAATTAAAACAAAACATGAGCACTCATGTCTTAAAATATGTTAATTATTCAGCCCAAAACAGCAGCAAGGCTGAAAGATAAAGCATGGCGGCCATGAAGGGGCTCGTTCACATTTAAAACAAGAAGAAAATAGTCCCCCAAATGACAGATAAACACCCAAACCACAAAGATACAGTACTTGGTCCCTGCTCTGTGGGAGGAAACAAAAGACAAAAGGAAGGGACAAAGAGGAAGGATTGACCACTAACAGGCATGGATTTTTAAAGTATACTGAAACAAACAAATGAGTGAGTGGGCTTTAGGCTGACAAAGAAGTATATGCTAAAGACTATAAAACAGGTCTCGAAAGCTCAACCTAATGGCTAGGTGTGTAGAGAATCCATAGCGCCTGACCCAGAGCTCATCAGAACTGACAAAACTCTTAAATGCTGTTAGACTACCTGATTATTTGGATGTAACATATAGACCATTGGCAATGGTAATTTTCAAGTCCTGCTTGAAGAACCCAGCGCAAGCTATTACAGGTTTTTATTTTGTTTCCCAAAACATTGACTTTGTATGAATCACATCATTTCTCCAAAACCTATTGGTTTTCAAAGTATATGACTAAAAGGATGTATTCAGAAGTGTGCCTGCAAAACTGGACTGACCCAAATCACCAGGCATGTAATCAAGCTGCCAAGTCAGAGGCATGTGACTGCCATAGTTGAGTAGCTCCAAACGATTGGTACTTTTTTCTCAACAAATATGTCATTGTTAATTATGGGTATCGTAGAAAAGCATTTAGCGTGAACAGCTGGCTTCTAAATCCAGTAATTCACAGCTATGACATATAAACAGTGGGTAACAGAACTTTGCTTCACTCTTGTCTGTTTGATGAATGTCAGAACCCTCATTGAAAAAACAGTTCCGTTATTGACAGGTACCAATCTATAATTATGTATGTCTTTGTACCATATATTGGCTGGATTCATCACTATACCTACTTCTACCTGCTATTTTGTATGTTTTAAGTCTGGCTTGACCAAAAATGATGACATTCAGGCACTTTGCCGGGACATGTAACAGGTTTGGCAGCCTACCCACCAAGATAGTTCAGTCATCATTATGTTATTCTCTCAGCTAAGCTAGGATGACTTTAGCGGTGATTATGAAATTTGAAGCTAAAACTCAGCAGAGACTACATCATCACAAGACAAGGTCTCTGTATTGGTGGCTGAGATTCAATTAAGATTTGACCTAGACAACTAAATGCTAATGAACCTACATATGCTATGTACTACCTAATTTCATAGTAGTGAACCCTTTACCAAAGTTGATTGTCAGACTCAACTCAGGAAACACCTGTGATTTAGTTATTTTAAAGTGTATTATCTCAGTAATGCTTCCAATGGGACTTGGAGCCACATGTGTGAGGCATTTTTGCAGTTGGAAATGGCTGATCGGGCAGTTTCTGCCCGCAAAAATGCTTTTAGGTATGTACAAAACACAAATTATAATTTGGTAACACGTTACAAAATCCAATTTGTGTTTGCAATTCGGTATTTGAAAGTGGAGTGTTTAGGGCGTCCCTTCCAAATACCATATCTGAATGGGATGTATGAAAGCTTTGCAAACGAATTATGGTTGCAAAACATTCATATTTTGCCAACCCCTTGAAGGAGATGATAACCCATTTGCAAATGGAAAAGGGTCCTCAAGGGAGCCCTTCCCCTTTGAATATGGAAAACAAATATTTTTTTAAAGCAGTCAATGGACTCTTGGACCACTGCCTATTTTTAAGAAGTGAAACTGCAAAGTTTAATTTTTTGTTTATAAACACATCCCCTTTTCCTTTAAGAAAAATGGGTTGCATTTAAAAAAAGATTGCTTTATCAAAAAGCCATCACAGAGATGGTGGTCTGCTGACCTCAATAGGCCACCACCCCTGTGATGGGCTCAAATTTCCACTTACCTCATTAATATGCATGTGGTAGGTCTATTTGCAACCTACTAGTAATCACTAATGAAATTCAAAATAATTTTATACATTAGGAATACTGATTTCCTACTTGCAATTCAGAGAGAATCAAAATTAGGAAAATGTAAATCCTAATGTTAGAACATCTGGCCCTTGGTCCTCCAAACTCCTTTAAGAATGCCTTACAGAAAACAGGTTTTACAATCCCAGACGTGGCCACACTTGCAAATTGGGTATAATTAGATGCCTACTTGTCCTTACGAATGGGGGACTCCTGACCCATTCACAAATTATGCAGCTGAAGGAAAAAAGACACAGCTGAATAACATCAATGAAGTATTTTGGGGCAATCCAGTTAAAGAAGAAGAACGACTCTAATTAGATGCACACACTTGTGTTGTATTTATTTCAATGTAAGGGTATCCTCAGCAGATTCATAATGAGGACCCCCAAGAGGAGTCAGCCAACACATGTTTGGCTCCCTGATGGCATGTAAGCCTGGGGCTTTTTCAAGGCTGATAGTGTGACAAATAATGTATCAAACATAAAAATGAAACCAAACCCATAATGCAAACAAAGTGAAAAAATAAAATAAAATTAAAATAAAATTATATATATATATATATATATAAAGAATATACAAAAGTTGAGATAAGAGGAAAGGAAAGATAAACAGGTAATCCGAAACTCAGGTATGGCAGAAAGAAGAAGCATAGTCAGAAAATAGAGCATAGAGCGAGAGGAAGGTTGAAGAAGAATACATAGACCAAAGGAGGGGAGAGGACAAAAGGAAGGAAAGATATTGAGGGGAAAAAGGAAATCAAAGAAAAAACAAGGGAACATTTTCAAGTTGCTAGTTTCAAAGTAGAATAAGTGCTAGAAGAAGTTTGTACCTGTAAGGAATTCTGAACATGTAGGCCTCACACCTGGAGCAAGGCAAGATCACCATCCATCATTCAACAGCTGAATTTGTGATCTGCTAGAGTTGCCTGCACTTGTGTTACTTAATAATCAAGACTCCCAGTGTAGGGTGAACAGGGATTAGTAAATGTCAAAGGCTAACATTCCTTCCGCAACAGGTAAGGTACCCATTCACTTTGCTGCACTTGGATATCCCAATCCTCCCATGTCGTCCTTGCTTTAAGCAACCAGTGTCCCCAGAAGTGACCTGTGGCACTCTCTCTTCCTGGCTTCATGGTGGCCCCATTGCTCTGATACAACAGAATGATATCGTCTTTAAGGCCACAGTGCTGTTAAGCCCAGTTACTATGGTGCACCCTATGTTGGCATTGTGCCTAAACCTAAATCTCCAGGAAACTCATATTACCTTTCTCAAACATCATGAAAAAATAAACTTAGCAAACAGTCAACATTCAGAACCAACTTTGGAAATCAAATTGTGGAAAGAGGCAAGTGAGATGTGAGGGTTTATGGTAAATAGGATAGATCTTCAGTGAACCGTGTCTAGGTGGACTAAGGGTCAGTTCACAACAAGCAGTCGTAAATTGAGCACTAACTTTTTCCAGAGTGGTTCTGATTTTGCAAAGTAACCCATATACTCATAGATCACATTGGAAAATCCCCATGCAAACAGTTGCAGCATGGCCTGCCTTATGAAATATATTGCATATTGAATCACAATGTGGAAGAAAAGCCCCTTTAAGCCCATTTCATATTGTCTTCAGCATGGGCCGCAAATAGATGTGAGTGTAAGTATGAGTGGGTTTGTGTTAATATCCTTGTAGGGGTTTGGGTGTGATAACACATGGTGTGGGGACTTGATTGCACTGTGTAGGCCTGAACCCAAGTCCACACAAGGCAATGTCTTCTAAATCATAGAAAATGACATCAGAAATATATGTGCCAATTTTCACAACTTTTGAAAAAATGACCTTGTGGGGACCTGTGTTTCATCAAGTGGTTAGTTTTTGTGCTCAGCTGTGCCCCTGTAGGAAGGAGGCGGTACAGCCGACTTCAACACACTTTGAAATCCAAAACACTTCCGTAATCTAAATGCCATGATAGCAGAAGATATGAGTGTAGTGAAAAAGAAGGTGGCACAACCATCAGGAAATATGCTTACTCAAATAGAACAGGCATTTCAAACTCTTGAAATCATTTCTCTTTCGATTTAAACCAGACATCAGTCAAATCACAGTACACAATTTTCCCTTTACCTAATTCATTTGCCTTAATTTTAAACTACTTTAATGCGTGGCTATAAACAATTTATTATGGCTTCTTATTTTTCCAATATTTGATAGCTACACTATTTCACTCTACGGAGTCTTGTCCTAGTTGTAAAATGCATTTACTAAGAAGCAGATTATTGCTGATAGAGGGAAGGTGTGCGTGTTGAACATTTGGGAGGAGAGCAAGAGGGTGATTTTTTCTTGATTAGAACAGAATGTTAGAGGCACTTACCAGAACTTTCCTTAAGACGTAATTGGAATTCTCTATGAAAGGAAACTTGGAGCCATAGCAAGGCAGAGATTGTGTTTGTTTCCCCACGCACCTCAGAACTGTTATACTATTCATGGATATTCTCGTATTTAACCATCCCAGAGCTCTACCAATACACCGCAGTTAATCTCCTCTCTGTGTACATTGCATGTTGCACACCTCTCTGGTACACAAAAACACACTTCCTGGAATGATACCCACCTGCATATTTTCCAAATACCGGAATACTTCAAAGGAGACTCTAGTTTATATGTAACCTAGGGTACCACACTGTATGCCACCCACACCGCAAAGACACATTTCATGTGTAAAGGAATCCTTATCATATGGTGTTCAGAAGCCCTCACATTTATAGTTGAACCACATGCATATTCATTATGTGATGTATGCTAAACTAGCATGCACAGTGGTGGTAGCTAGGGCAATACAGAATGGCAATTTTTTTCTTCCATTTTTGTTGCCCTTGGTAATGTATAAGATTTACACAGGTAACATTCACTTATGAATTTGAATTACAATTATTTGGACATGGATATTTTATTAAATGACAAAATGTGAATGAATGCTACAAAGAAAACCTTTCAGTAAACAAAAAGCCCTAGTAAGATGAAGTATTATGATATGGGCCTGGCTATAGTTTTAAAATTACAGAGGCTACTAAATTTGTGTGAAGTCTTTGGGCTTGAGGCTTAGTTATTATAAAGCACGTGCAAGTATGCCAAACTGTGTACATATACACCGCTGAAATGGATTTCCCAATTGGACATGAGTGAAAAATATTAAACATAGGTAGGAGGCTTGCTACCCTGAAAACCCATATGAAAATCCACAAGTAGCATTAATGTTCAGAACGTCTCTGCTAGTCTTTTGCAGTTGCAGAAAGATATAGGAAATCATGAGTGGGAACGATGTTAGCACCAAATTAATCCTCGATTTTACTATCCAGTTTATTATGTGGCAACAAATGTGGAAGCTATTCTATCCCTACCTCTGCCATCACAGCTGCAATTGTCTACCACGAGCAACATGTCATCTAGTAGTTGTCAGACAGTGTTTAAAGATGCTGATGTTGGTGGATTAAAAATATCCAGACAGCAGGAGGTTGTGCTGTGTGCCCGACGCAAATACCTACTGGTTCTGAATGTACAGCACACAACCACTTAAACCCTCACCCACTTTCCTTCAAAAGGAATTTTGCATTTGCTATGTTTAAAAAAGCGACAGCACAGAATAATGTAGGAAGAACCGTCCTTTTACTATAAATCTGAAAACACAGTTGCCGTCCACTGAGCCTATACTCACACAGAAAAGAAAAAGGTAAAGCAGTGCTTCAGGAGCACTAGCCACAGAGGAGGCGTGGAGGGCGAGTCCTGCACAACAAAAGGCATAAAAGGACCAATTAGCATGCCGTCGCAACATGGCACTGAAATACTCTGAAGTTGGAATGTGCCCTGCATCTACAAGGATACAACTTTGTAAAGTGAGCATACATCGTGGATGACTAACCCGAGAATCCTAAACCCTATAACCGCTGAAGTGGGCACGAGCACTGGTGGCGTTGTAAGATATACATAAACGTGCAGAGTTTGTTGTGGCTGCACACTGGTTTATTAAGTCCATCATAAACAGAGACTTAATCCACCAACAGTGCCAGCAACTGACTTCATTAGATTCACTCTATACATTTCACCGTAGCAACTACACCACATTCTAGAACATCTCATCGCACCTTAGACACAAGACACCACAGCACCTTCCTCTCCCAATAGACAATAAACAGGTTAACTTTTATACAAAGAAAACATAAATAATGAACATAGAAAATGTTGCATACATAAACAAAATAATCACTTATTGAAAATATAAATCTTTACTCTACCTAAACTTAATGCAATGTTATACAACTACTTTCACATAGTCTTGCAACTGAAGCGGAGCTTCTCTCACTGGTTGAGGCCTACTGATCTCTCCATTTCCGTTGTGTATATCCTTATGGGAAGTTGTGTCCTTTAAATCCTTAATTTGATTCTTATTTGTCCATCCTCCTTCTGAGGACTGGATGTACTTTGCTACTCTATTCAAATTCCAAATCTTGTGATCACTCATTTTTCCGACATTTTTAAACACTTTCATTACTTTGAAAGGGTGACTGTATACAGAGACACCACCTCCCTTACTAGGACATTTTATTTTCACCCTTACCCTACATGCACCACTGTATCCTTAACAGATTTTCTTATATCATACCACTTCTTCCTCTTCACCATCTTCTCTCTTACTTTTTCTCTCCAATCCTTTACTTCTCCAATCTGATCATTAACTGTCATTCATTTTCCTGACACCCACAAAGGTATTACTTCTGTGTTTGCTATCCTTCCCTTGAACAACTGAAAAGGAGACACTCCAGTTGATGAATGTGGCGTAAACCGGAATTCTCGTACCTTTTTCTTTAAGGCCATTTACCAATTACTTCCTGACATCAGAGCTTGTTACAGTGATTCTTTCAAAGCTTTGATAAACCTTTCTACTACACCCTTATTCTCAGGATGATATAATGCAGCTTTCGTATGTTTCACTCCTCTGCCTCTCAAAAATTATTTACTACACTTGACGTGAACCCATTATCTGAGAGTAAGGATGCAGGAATACCTTCCCTCTCAAACGGATCTTCCAAGAAATCAATAATTACCTTAGACTCCACCGAACTCACAACCTTGACCTCAGGCCAGTGTGAAAACATGCCTATACACAACAAAACATAACGATCATAAGAATACATTTTCACTGGGCCCACTGGGCCCATGATATCTATAGCAATGTCCAACCAGGGACCTTTTGCTTGTTCCCTCAATACCTTTGATGCATTTTAACAGTTTATCACTGCACGAGCACTTTTCACAGTTCCTCACCATTCTCTCAATAGTCATATCCATTGCAGGTAACCAATATCCTTCCCTCACCCTTTCTTTGGTCTTGGGTATACCCATATGACTCACATGAGCATGATCTAGTAACTTTTTGCAGACACTGACTGGAGGACCTAACTTACTGCCTCTCTTGAGTGAACCAACAACCAATGATAATTAATCTTTGATTTGCCAAAATCCTTTCAGATCATCATCACACTCATGTTTCTCGCACCATTCTGTAAAAACTATTGTCATAATTGTTTGCAATATTTTATCACTCCTCTAATTATCTCTCCACTCTTACTCTATCTCATAATAAATTCCCTCAGAAATCAGACATACATTAACTTCTTCTTCTATGTCCTCTCCACCAAACCAATCTCCTTCCTATGAGACCTCACTTTCTACATCACTCGCTGCATCATGCATTCTTGACAAACAATCTGCTAAATTATTGTCAGTCTCTGGTAAACATGACACGTCAAAGTTAAATTCTTGTAATGCCACCTCCCACTTGCATGTTCTGTGAGAAACAAAATCTATTCCCTCTCTACTGAAAACTTCCCTAAGGGGTTTGTGATCTGTTTTAATTCTAAATAAATATCTTACCCTAGAGAAATTTCCTTAGTTTATGTACAGCCCAGAAAACCGCAAGATCCTCTTTCTCCACAATAGAGTAATTGACCTCTGCTTCTTTCAATACACGAGATATAAATTAAACAGTCATTTCTTTACCATCCTTTTCCTGCATCAGAACCACACCTAACCCTTTCAAGCTTGCATCTGTCAATATCCATGACTAATCTGCTGGAACAAAACTTCCCAAATTAGGAGCTGTTTTTAGACATT